>NC_060141.1:347372460-350348998 GCF_021461385.2 Schistocerca piceifrons | reverse complement strand
GCTATATAGTAATGGCCACGACATGTAATTTTAATTAAAGAAACTGGTGATCATATATTTGGAATTTCTTGATGAAGAGACTGCTTTTGTTGGATTTGGCTGATCTTGGAACTTTAAAACAGGTTATTGCTGCTTAGTTTCCAGGTTATACATATTTTGCGTTTCTTCAGTTGAATTTTTGGACCATATCCTAATGCCAGTTGTCACAAGCCTGTTTTGAGTATTGATCCATTTGTGCAGAATCCACTAGGAACATTTCTTTTTCACAATTAACTGTTTATGAAAAGTCAAATGTACTGCAGTTTTCCATAATTTAAGGATGCCTCTATCTCACAGTAAGTCAGATACCACCCTCTTCAATCATGTGTACCACAGCATCATTATGGTTTTGGAACAACAGATTTTGATCAACCTTCACAAAATTCCTCAGTGACACAACCATGGCCGAGACAAAATCGTGCAAACCAAATGTCAACAGACTATTTTGAATTTTATTGATTACTGGAAGGTGAACAGAGAGATATTCGAGACATTTTCACTGAATTAGTTCTTATGAAAATAGTAAACCAATGGTACTTCTGTAAACAAACTACTCAGTGCCTTTGTTTAAAAATAAGAAATGACAGTTTTTAAAATAGTACTAAAGCCACATCAAATAGTGCCATCGAGTGGTCATTTGAAAACTTTAAAAGGAGAACACATAATAGAAATACCGAAAGAAATACAGTAATGGAAAAATATTTCTTAAGATTTTTTTAGTGAAATTTATTATTATGAAACCTTCTTCCTTCAAACTGTTGTATTTATCTTTAGATAATTGTTTACTGAGTACCTGAAATGAAATAGCAACTTTCAAGAGATGATCTTGTTTGTAAAATATTTGTATACTGCAGGTTAAAAGTGAAAATGTATAAATCAATCACAGATTCCTGGTGGAATTGAGTGATAAAGAAAATGAGGATGAGTGAGAAAGAAGTTTATGGAGAAACTGGGAGAAGGGTGATTGAGAGGCACAAGAAGACACCTGGAGGAGATACAATAAAATGGTGATTGTGGCGTGAGGGGGGGGGGGGGGGGGGGAGGCAGTCCATAAGAAATTGTTAAAAGAGAAATAGGAGTTGATTCAAAGAAAATGGCAGGTGAAAAGATGTAATCAGGTAGGGAGACCAAATATATCAAGAGCAAATGTATGTATATATATTGCAAGAACCAAGTACATGTTGGAGAGCTAATTGTGATTTCATTGTTTGTATAAGATTTGCTGTAGAGATAGGAAGATGGTGGCACAGGAGGAGAAGATTGCTGCCATTCAGGTGGAACTAGATAAGGCAGAACAAGATCTGGAAAGGTTAAGGGGGAGAAGGGGAAAGAAAGACAACAGGTTGTGGAAGAAATAGGAGTAGAACTTTCCGAGACAGTTTTGTTGTCAACTTGGGAAACAGGTATGATCTGTTGTCACAGTTGGCAAGTGATGAGCCACAAGTAGTTTTAGAAGTAGACAGGACACAGTAAACTACCAAAAAGTGTTTTAGAATTAAGAAGTCAGAAAAACTTGTGAAGAAGGAGAAAGTTTTGTTGTTAAGTAGTTCACGTGGTAGAGGTGTTGGCCAACTGTTGCAGGATGAACTAGGGTGAGGTTATCAGGTCACAAGATTTTTAAACCTAGTGCAAGGCTGGGTCTGGTGATTGAGGAGGTAGGTTCACTTTGCAAAGACATCACAAAGGCAGACACCATGGTGATAGGGGGTAGAGTGGGAATCAGCATAGATGGGGACCTAACTATTCAACTGAGGGTGACCTGGTAAAGGCAGCTTCAGCAACGAGACATACTGGTGTTGGGCTTGTATCTGTTCTGCGACACCATGACTGGTCTCATTCAAACTCTTCTGTCACGAGAGTTAATTTAGAGGTGAAATTGCTGCATGGATCAGGTGTGGGGTGGCATATTGGTGTGCTTTTTGTTCATTCTATCAGTAGGTGGGACTATACCAGGCATGGTCTTCACCTCAACAGGAAAGGGAAGGGAAAAGGGAAAACTGTCTGGGCTAATAACAAATAGGGGGGGGGGGGGGGGGGGGTGGCATCACCACAAGTGGTAGAATACCAGTGGTTACAAGTGACAGAGCAGCTGTTCTTTCCTGGGTAGGAAGTGCAGAAATAAAAGCTGTTGAGAGACATGCTTAAAATGACATTCACATTAATAAAACAGGTAGCCAGAAAGCAAATTATAATGAACACAATTCATGCAAACAACTCTTCATTGAAACTGGAGTTATTCAAAAATTGGCAGAAAAACTATGCTTATCCAGATGTAATTCAGCCAGTGCACAAAATCAGTTATCCTTATTGCATCAGAATATCCAAAGACTAAGGGGTAAACTTAATGAGTTGCTTATTTGTGTTGAAGAATTAGAGTTGGGCAAACCAGTTGATATAATCTGCCTCTCTGAACATCATGTGACCTTTGGTATAGTTATATTAAATGTTACAGGATTCAAGTTAGCTTCTTACTTCTGAACAGAAAATATGGAGAAAGGAGTTGTTTCCACTGGTTTAATTTCAAGAATATTGATATTAATTATTTTTGCTCAGATCAGTGCTCAGAAGAGTGTGCAACAGAAGTTGTATTTCATAGTATGTCCTTTGTAATAGTAAGTATATACAGAGCACCTTCAGGAAACTTTAACCTCTTCATAAAAAATAAAATAAAATAATAAACAGAAGCTTTGCTGTCCCATTTCACAGTTAAAAAAAAAAAACAAAAAAAACAAGGAAATGGTGCTTGCTAGTGGTTTTAATGTGGATTTATTGAAAAGCTCTGTCAGTGAACAATAATTGCTGTCAGTAACACTGTCATTCAATTTAATTCCTACTGTTTTTCCAACAAGGGTATGTGAATGTTCTGATACTGCTATTGATAGTGTCTTTGTAGACAAATCTAGGGAAGAAAGACATGCCACAAAACCAATGGTAAATGGGCTACCTGATCATGACATGCAGCACTTTGTGTTAAATGTTGAACTTGTCAGGATGAAAAATCTATTGAATCAGAGTACATTAGGGTAATAAAGCATTCAAAAAGTGAGAATATTAGGAGATTGCTCAAAGACATGGAATGGATTGATGCTTACAGTACTTCTGACTCAAAAGGAAAATACATAGCATTCATTAATAAAGTTACATACTCTTTCGAATCAAACAGAAGTCTAAAAATAAAACATGGATTACACAAGGAATGAAGATGTGATGTGGGGCAAAAAGGACACTGTGCTCACTACCTAGGAGCAGCTCTGATGTTGGCATTGTAATGCATTACAAAAAATACTGCAAAATATTGAAGTAAGTAATCCAGAAATCTAAGCAGCTTTATTATGAGAAAAAGACAATTACATCAGGCAATAAAAAATATACAGGGTATAGTGAAGACAGAGACAGATGGGGCCAAAAAGGAAAAGGAACAAATAGCTCTGAAAATAAATGAGACATTGGTAACAAGTGCATATAGTGTTGCAAACCTCTTAAACAAGTTCATTGTTTCTCTTACTGACAGCTTGTGGTTATCAGGTTCAGTGAATAGTGCAATGGAGTATCTAAGACCAGTCTTTACAAATAACTTCAGTATAATAGAAATTACACTCACATCTCCCAAAGAAGTAGTATCCATTGTAAAATCCTTAAGATCAAAGTTTTGTAGTGCTTATGATAACATGTCAGTGAAGTTAATCAAAGAATGCTCATGCGAGTTCAGTTCTGTCTTAAGTTACTTGTGTAATCAATCTCGTATCAGTGGAACATTTCCAGACTGGCTAAAATATCCTGAAGTTAAGCCTCTTGTCAAGAGGGGGATATGTAGATACCATAAAACTATCAATCAAGTTCACTTTTGCTGGGATTTTCCAAAATATTTGAAAAGATTATGCCCAAGCATCTCCTTAAGCTCTGACTGCAAATAACATATTGTCCAAGTCATGGTTTGGGTTCCTTGAGGGTTCCAATATGGAGGAGACTATTTGCACGTTACAGTGAGAATGTACTTTATTCATTAGATAACAAATTAGAGGCTACTGGCATTTTCTGTGACCTTTCAAAAGCCTTCGGCTCAGCGAATCACAGCATTCTCTTAAGTAAATTAGAATATTATGGTGTCACCAAAAGTGCTGTGAAATGGTTCGAGTCTTACTAACTAACAGGAAATAAAGGGTGTCATTGTAAAAGACCTGTGGAGTAAGCAATCTTTCTGCATCTCATTGGAAATTAATTTCGTGTAGTGTTCCTCAAGGTTGCATCTTGGATCCATTGCTTTTTCTTGTGTACATTTATGATGCTAAGTTTGTTTTGTTTGCAGATGATACAAACACTGCAATAAGCAGCAAGTCAAGTACAAATTAGACATTGCTGCTAATCCAATTTTCACTTACTTTAATAAATAGTTTAAAGCTAATTCACCATCATTAAACTTTGAAAAGACTCATTAGAGATTTCCTTTCAGCATATGTGTAACATATGAAGACAAGCAGATGGAAGAGGTTGACAGTGTTAAATTTGTGGGATTAAAACTGAATAATAGGTTCAGTTGGGAAGGGCATACCACAGAATTGCAGAAGCGCCTAAGCGAGTATGTATTTGCAGTGAGAATGATGTCAGATGTAGGAGATATAAATATAAAGAAACTTGCATACTTTGCTTACATTCATTCTATTATGTCATATGGCATAATATTCTAGGGTAGCTAGTCAAACCAAGCAAAGAGCAAAGGTTTTCAGTGTGAAAAGCATATAATAAGACTCATTTTTGGTGTAAATTCTAGAACATCATGTAGAAACATGGTCAAGGAACTTGTATTTTAACCACAGCTTCCCAGTATATTCATTCCTTACTGAAATTTGTTGCATGTAATGTGCCTCTTTTTCCAACCAATAGCTCAATTCATAGTATAAATACTAGGAATAAGAACAATCTATATAAAGACCTAAAATCACTTACCTTCATCCAAAAAGGGGTCCAGTATTCAGGAACACAAATTTTCAATAAATTGCCAGCAGCCATTAAAAACTGGTTTCAGATAAAACACAGTTTAAACAGCGTTTGAAAGACTTTTTGATAGGTAACTCCTTCTGCTCTTTAGATTGAATATCTTAACAGGGACTGTTAGACCAGCTTAAGCAAAAATGCCTTTTAGATCTTCAGTTTTGACAGCACTTGATTGCTATAATTGAGATTAGGTATTTTGTGGAGACAAATTTATTAAAGTGTGTAACTATGTTTCATTCTGACAGTGTATTAATTCTGTAAATATTAGCAGTTCCAGGTTACCTTAATGTATTCACATATTTTGACAATCTCCTGACAATTGATCAGGTTAGTGAGTATTATATTTGTGGCGTAGAGCGCCATAAATATCGATATTTGTTATGTGCGTAAGTGTGCTATCTTTGAGGAGAGGGCTTTGGCAGGATGTTGGACGCTAATGGTAGTTAGCCTCCGGACTTGTATCTGTGTAGAAGCTAAGTGTGAATAAATCTGTATCTGAGAGATTTCTAGTTGTTTATCTACAACTATTCCATATTCCCTCACTGGTGACCCCGTTTTTTGTGTAATACACGTCCGAGTTACCGCCCGTAGGTTATTTACACGCCTACAGCGTCGGGTTTCTCCGCGATCGCGAGGGCCTTTGTTCAGCTCCAGACAATGGCCTTTCAGCATTCACCGCCGCCCGGATTCCAGCAACATCTCTCCAGCACTCCTGCCGTCGTAGTGGACATGCCGCAAGAATCTTCGGAATCCTACAGCCGGAACATGCAGAGGAATTCATCGAGTGCCGCCAGTTTCTTCCAACCTCCAACGGTCGTGGACTCTGGCTTTGTTAGCCTAGACCTTCCCACGTGTTCTCCACAGAGTGTTGGTCAGAACATTCCTACTCCTGTGTCGAACGCACAATTCAATACAGTTTGTGGCGTCGAGCGAGGTTTTGTTACTTTGAAAAATCCAGTAGTAAATTCAAACTCGAATCAGTTCCCGCCACATGTGTATCTTTCCGCGCCGGCTAGTCAACAGGTGTTCAATGCTCGCCAAACAGCAAATATCACACCGAGTGTGCATCCTAGTGGACGTGTGTGGGATCCTGGTGTTGCTTCTAATCAAGTCAACAATTCTGTGCTGGACAGTAATTACTCCGACATCTTCAACCAGCCCCACCACTCACGGTCAAGTGAATACTGTGTTCATAACGGACATTCACCGGCGTACTTAAGCACTTGTGGCTTCTCTCTGAGCTACCACATCAATGAGAATGTACATTTTGACTACGATCCTCACACTGTTCGAGCGTCCGTTGCTTCTCAGCCGCCCCCCCGGCGTCAAGTGAATTTCGCGATTCCCGCATTACGGGATGCCAATAATTCGGACTCGCTATCTTCTGCATGCTCTACTTCCATCCGAAGTAATAGGCGCACCTCCGCAGTGACTGCAGTGCCGAATCTACCGAAATTACCAGACTTCAAACCCGGTCACCCGAAGTTCTGGTTTAACCTGCTTGAGCAAACATTCAATGTCTGTGCTTTGGACGACGACGACGCACGCTTCGCCTGCCTCATGAACCATCTTCATGACCACGTCGATTTAATTTACGATCTGGTCAAAGCACCCCCCCCCCCCCCCCCTAGCAGGGAAGTATGCTGTGGTGAAACAGACGATACTGGAGCGCGTCTCTAAAACCAGGAGAGAAAATGTGTGACAGCTCATCTACGAAGAGCGTCTCGGCGACAGGTCTCCGTCCCAGCTGTGGCGGTGCATCCGTCTTCTCGTCGATGAGCAAGTTATGCCTGATGACACACTCGCAGAAATCTGGACTGAAAAGCTGCCTTTGTCTGTCCAGACTGCAATCTATGCATATGAAGATAGGCCAGTAAATGAACATTTACGCGCCGCCAACAGAGCATACTCCGCCAGGCAACATGAGCTCCGTGCACTGCATTCTCGACGTGACCGCACTAAGACGCTTTCTGACGCCACGCGCTTGTCTGGTGCTGCTAATAACAAGTTTGTTAAACTAGCCGCCCTGCCTGCACCTTCAACTCCCCGCAACGACAGTGCATCGGCCTCTGTGGAAGACTCTGGGGCACATACTCCGTCACCTAGCAGCTACCCACAGGAGCACAGGCCCACCCAACCTTACTGTTTTTTCCATGCGAGATTCGGGGAGCAAGCTTGCAAATGCCAGTCACCGTGTTCTTACCCAAACTCCAACCGCAGGTAGGCTACGGTGGCACCTCCTGCGATGTAAACAACGGGCACCATCCCACGTTGCACTCCGCTTCGGACAATAACAGTAAGTGTGGTCGAGTCTATGTTCGCGATTTACGATCAGGTGTATGTTTTCTGGTAGACACTGGCGCAGACGTCTCTTTGCTGCTGGTTCACCTAGCAACCAATAAAGTGTAACCACACAAAACAGTACTTTGTGCAGTGAACATGTCTACCCTACAGTGTTCGGGCTCCACTTTGTATACAGTGAAACTTTCGCCCGAGTGCAAGCTGGAGTGGACGTTTCTGGTGTCAACAATTGAAGAACCCATTCTCGGAATTGATTTCCTCAAGCACTATCAGTTGTCACTAGATTTTGTGCAAAATACTGTGTTTTACCCCCCCACCCCCCCTTAACAAACATATTCCTTTCGCTTCGCCGAGTGACAGTTCGGCTAACACCAAACATGTTTGCTGTGCTAAGAAGTGTGTAAACCTATCCTTGGAGCTGCAATCTTGGACAAACAAGTGGCTAGTGGAGTGCGCCAAGTCTTCAAAGTTGCGGATGGAATGTATGGAAATGCTGCTGCATCTCCGCGACATACACCACGAATTGGCCTCCACACAACAATGCCTCGCGGCACTACAAGCAGACGACTCGTCGGCTACAGACATGGACAAGGCATTTAACAAACTCAAACAGCTGTTGGCCTCTGCTGTCACTATTGCTCACCCACGGGCGGACGCCACAATGTTTATCACTACTGACGCTAGTGACAATGCTATCGGCGCAGTACTGAGTCAGACATACAACGATGTTACGACCCCCCTGCAGTTTTTCTCAAAAAAGCTAAACAATGCGCAGAAGAAATACTCAGCATTCGACAGAGAATTACTTGCAGTTTATGAGGCCATAAGACACTTCAGAACTGATGTTGAGGGACGAGATTTCTATGTGCTCACTGATCACAAGCCGTTGGTTCCTGCCATAAAAAATCCTGCGGCTGATCCGCCCCCACGACGCTTTCATCACATCGATTACATCTTGCAATTTACAAATGACATTTGCAACATCCGAGGAGCGGACAATGTGGTCGCTGATTTTCTCTCGTGTGTTGGTGCTGTCACAACATTAATTGACTTAACGGACCTACCTCAGTTGCAATCAGCAGACCCCGATACCATGCAGTTAATTTCAGACCACAGCTCCTCTCTCCAACCGGTACGCTCTACTTTCCCTGGCATATCTGACTTAGTGTGGTGTGATGAATCAACTGGTATGTTGCAGCCATTCATTCCTAAGCCCCTTCAACGCCAGGTCTTTGACAAACTACACACATTAGCACACACCGGTGTCAAAGCTTCCACCCGTCTGGTAGCTGAACGGTTTGTCTGGAGAGACATGCGCCGTGACTGTCAGTCTTGGGCAAGGGCATGCATGGTGTGTCAACAGAACAAAGTTTCCAGGCACACTTCTCCACCCCTTGGCTGTTTTGCCCAACCGCCAGGCCGGTTTCATCATGTTCATGTCGAACTCGTAGGCCCTTTGCCCCCCTCCGAGTGTTTCCGTTACTTGTTTACAGCTATTGACAGGATGACTCAGTGGGCTGAGGCTGTGCCAATTCCGAATGTTACCTCTGAGACAGTAAGTCGAGCATTCTTAGATTCGTGGATCTGTAGATTTGGCTCACCTGTTTACCTCACCACTGACCAGGGGCGACAATTTGAGTCTTCAGTTTTCTCTGACTTATGTAAAATGTGTGGTATTGTCAAAATTCATACTTCTGCATACCACCCCCAAAGCAATGGGCTTGTCAAGCGATGGCATCGCACCTTAAAGTCTGCCCTGCGTTGCCATGACTCACTATGGTCAGAGGCACTGCCCTTCGTGCTTCTTGGCCTTCGTGCGACTTTCAAGGAAGACCTCAAGGGTTCCGTAGTCGAGTTTGTGTATGGCCAACCTCTGGTTTTGCCTGGAGAATTAGTCACTCCCACCCCACTTCCATGGCCCTCTGAACTCCCGTCACTTCTCGAGCGGGTGCGCTTGCACTGCAGCAAAATTCAGCCGCCATACACCTCTGCGCGTGTACGTACCGCGCACGCTAGACTCTTGTGAGTACGTGTTTCTCAGAGACGACTCAGTCAAAGCCCTGCTTCAGTCACCATACACAGGTCCTTACAAGGTCGTCAAATGCTCTGAGAATAACATGGATCTCCTCATAAAAGACTCTGTAACCACGGTCTCACTCAACCGAGTGAAACCAGCTTTCATTGAGCCTCAGGTGAACCTCCCCGATTCTGCCCCTATTTCTCCCACACCTGCTTCGAGCGGCCATCCATCTTCCCTTACAATGCATTCGGGTATTGATTCTCCACAGCGTGCTTCTCTGCCGAGCACTGCTCCTTCTCCGCGTTCATCTAATTCGAGTGGCCAATCTTTTCAGGGCTTCACTCCTCACAGCCCTCGCAGTCGAACTGCCAACCACTCGGATTCTACCATTGTGTTACCATCTTCGTGTGACAGCTCTATGTCACGCCGTTCAATCCACGCTGGCTCCTCGTTGCCTTTGGTCACTCTCCCTCGTCTGTCAGCTGATCACTGAGGCTGTCTCCTGCACAGTCCAGTGCACCTGCCACCCCCCTCTTAGCAGATGCTTCCCCCTGCCATGGCTTTCCCACACCTCCCTGCCTCCCTACCATTGCTCGTACAGGTGACATCCAAGAATTCACAACACATGAGCACCCTGATGACATACATAAATTATCTGTTGTCATAGATGGTGATACGGTGTGTGTGGTGCTCGCGTGTGACGATATTGAGGGAGGAAGTGCAGAATCTTGTGTGGTGTGCCACTTTAAATTGGGCAGAAGGGCTGCATGTGGCAATTTGCGTGCCTTTGTTAGGCCTTCTGGCAAGGTGATTCTCCGCCTGCCGGCTGATGAAGTGCTACCACCTCCACTCCAGGACGGTACGTCGTCTTAAGCCGCCGGCGTCACTTGCTGACTTCACCGTCGACGTACCGGGTTTCACCCCCCGATATCCTACCAGTCGACCGCTTCCGCCTGACGCAGAAGAACTGTACGTTACCTTCCTAACTTCTCACCCCCCCCCCCCCCCCCCCCATTCACAGGGACGTACTCCATACTGTGCGGGGGGGGGGGGGGGGGGGTATGTGACGTAGAGCACCATAAATATCGATATTTGCTCTGTGCATAAGTGTGCTATCTTTGAGGAGAGGGCTTTGGGCAGGATGTTGGACGCTAACGGTAGTTAGCCTCCGGACTTGTATCTGTGTAGAAGCTAAGTGTGAATAAATCAGTATCTGAGAGATTTCTAGTTGTTTACCTACAACTATTCCATATTCCCTCATATTCAAATGTTTTTTTTTTTTTTTTTTTATGTTAAACTTTCTGACTTGTTCCACACCCATGAGAACCATCTCATTTTTGGGTCTGTGGAACGAAAACTGAATCTAATCTAATCTAATTTGTGTGTGGTGGTGGCAGTCATAGGGGCAAGGGGGGGGGGGGGAGATAATATAAAGCAAATAATGAAACACAAAATATCCAAGCCCATAGTATTACATTTCAGCTTGTATTCAGAAATTTGTTGAGACTGAATATAAAATTAGCATCAGTAAGTCTTTGCTGAAAGTATTTGTCTGGAATGTCACTTTAGATGAGACTGAAATGTGTACAATAAACAGTACAGGCAGGAAGAGCATATTACATGTGAATGTAGGCTTTCCTGGTGTACACTGCTGATGAAATCTTCTCGCACTTCCATCTGTGGAGCTCTGTCAAAAATCCATGACGTTTCGATGAGTGTCATTCTCATCATCTTCTGGCGAAGATGAGAATGACACTCATCAAAACGTCGTGGATTTTTGACGCAGGTAACTGGATGGAAGCCCGAGAGGATTTCATCAGGAAGAGCATATTAGTTTTTGAATTTTGGTGAAAAAGAAGAATGCTTAAGCTTAGGTGGATAGACTGAGTAACTAATGAAGAGATGCTGCATTAAATTTGGAAGCAAGAAATGTTATTGCACAACTTGACTAAAATAGGGAATAGGTTGATGGCACAGGCATTCTATTCAATAAGATTGTGGGTCAGATCAGTAGAAAAATGTATGTGACAACAAACTAAAACATATACTAATATCATATATGTACAAAATAAAAATGAGTTTACAATTAATTATACATCCAGTCACTTGCAGCATTGATAATTGCTTGGCTTCTCTGAGGCATGCTTTAAACCAAGTTTTCCATGTATTCATGTCGAAGAGATCACCAAACACATGAAATTTGTGTTGGCAGCTGTTTCAAGTTGAAAATCTTTTTTCCTTGCAACTTGTTATTGATGTAAGACCATACATTTTCAATAGGATAAGCGTCAAGCAATGTGAGTGCCAATCCAGTACTTGCACATCTTTCTCCTTTTCTGCAAAGCATGCTGTGTTGGTTTGGATCGTTGTCCTTCTGTAGTATCCAGTCTTCATTTATGTTGATGAACCAACATTTGGCAGTCAATGTCAAACACCTTTGATAAACATGACACATATGTAGAATTAATGTAGAATGTGGTTTATTCATCTCATAGTGTACAGTTACAAATCAAAGAGTTTTGTACTGGAGAGACATCAAATTACTTTAAAAAAATAAGGTTATAAGAATTAACATACACTCCTGGAAATGGAAAAAAGAACACATTGACACCGGTGTGTCAGACCCACCATACTTGCTCCGGACACTGCGAGAGGGCTGTACAAGCAATGATCACACGCACGGCACAGCGGATACACCAGGAACCGCGGTGTTGGCCGTCGAATGGCGCTAGCTGCGCAGCATTTGTGCACCGCCACCGTCAGTGTCAGCCAGTTTGCCGTGGCATACGGAGCTCCATCGCAGTCTTTAACAGTGGTAGCATGCCGCGACAGCGTGGACGTGAACCGTATGTGCAGTTGACAGACTTTGAGCGAGGGCGTATAGTGGGCATGCGGGAGGCCGGGTGGACGTACCGCCGAATTGCTCAACACGTGGGGCGTGAGGTCTCCACAGTACATCGATGTTGTCGCCAGTGGTCGGCGGAAGGTGCACGTGCCCGTCGACCTGGGACCGGACCGCAGCGACGCACGGATGCACGCCAAGACCGTAGGATCCTACGCAGAGCCGTAGGGGACCGCACCGCCACTTCCCAGCAAATTAGGGACACTGTTGCTCCTGGGGTATCGGCGAGGACCATTCGCAACCGTCTCCATGAAGCTGGGCTACGGTCCCGCACACCGTTAGGCCGTCTTCCGCTCACGCCCCAACATCGTGCAGCCCGCCTCCAGTGGTGTCGCGACAGGCGTGAATGGAGGGACGAATGGAGACGTGTCGTCTTCAGCGATGAGAGTCGCTTCTGCCTTGGTGCCAATGATGATCGTATGCGTGTTTGGCGCCGTGCAGGTGAGCGCCACAATCAGGACTGCATACGACCGAGGCACCCAGGGCCAACACCCGGCATCATGGTGTGGGGAGCGATCTCCTACACTGGCCGTACACCACTGGTGATCGTCGAGGGGACACTGAATAGTGCACGGTACATCCAAACCGTCATCGAACCCATCGTTCTACCATTCCTAGACCGGCAAGGGAACTTGCTGTTCCAACAGGACAATGCACGTCCGCATGTATCCCGTGCCACCCAACGTGCTCTAGAAAGTGTAAGTCAACTACCCTGGCCAGCAAGATCTCCGGATCTGTCCCCCATTGAGCATGTTTGGGACTGGATGAAGCGTCGTCTCACGCGGTCTGCACGTCCAGCACGAACGCTGGTCCAACTGAGGCGCCAGGTGGAAATGGCATGGCAAGCCGTTCCACAGGACTACATCCAGCATCTCTACGATCGTCTCCATGGGAGAATAGCAGCCTGCATTGCTGCGAAAGGTGGATATACACTGTACTAGTGCCGACATTGTGCATGCTCTGTTGCCTGTGTCTATGTGCCTGTGGTTCTGTCAGTGTGATCATGTGATGTATCTGACCCCAGGAATGTGTCAATAATGTTTCCCCTTCCTGGGACAATGAATTCACGGTGTTCTTATTTCAATTTCCAAGAGTGTATTTCAGCAGCATTTCTGCATTTTACACATGAACAGTTTAACAGGAACATATATTTGTATTTGTATTTGTATATATAACACTAATGGTCATTTTACAGCTTGCAATACAATTTATACAATATATTAACAATTTATTATACAATACATAATCTTTATTGTTTCTTTTCTTTTCAAGTTGCCAAACTGACCTGTATGAATTCTTCAATTGAAGAATAACATTTTTCCACTAGTTTATTAAATAACACTCTTTTTAGTGGATCATACTCGATAAATAACAGATTTGTGTTATTTACTTTATCATAAATTTTTAATCCCATGTACAATGGTGTTTGAGCGTAAAGTTTTAAATTATGAGAGGGAAGTTTGAAACAGTGTGACGAGTACTGTAATTATGGTTGAAATGCAAATTGTCAAGTGAGTTTTGATTTTTATATACGAAAATAAAAATTCATAGATGTACAGAGAAGGAATGGTCAGTATTTTTAATTTTTTAAATAATGGGTGACCTGATGTCTTTGTCTGGACTAAACACATGTTCATTATGAATCTCTTTTGAAGTGTCAGTAATCTCGGGTTGTTCATAGAGTTTCCCCAGGAAATTATTCCATATCGAATTATAGTCTCAAAGTAGCTGTGATAGATTATCTTCCTGGTGTCCATAAGGATGGAACCAGATAAGACATTCATCACATAAACTAGGCTGTTTAGTTTGTTTGCTAAGAAGTATACATGTGCCTTCCAGTTTAAGTATTTGTCAAGATTCAGACCTAGAATTTTACATAACTTGCTGCAGTCATTTCCTGATCACCATGCACTCTTTTTATGGGAGATGCTGATGATGTTACAGCACTGAACTGCACTAACTGTGTTTTTGTGACATTGAGTTTTAATCCATTTTGCCGAAACCGTAATTCTAGATTTCCCATTATATTTTCCACAGTATCATGAATTTTTTTATAAATTGTCATTTTCAATTAAAACTGAGGTGTCATATACGAATAAAATGGAGTGAACATCAGTGTTTAAAGGTAAATCATTTTTGTACAGCAGAAAAAGATAAGGCTCTAAAATTGAGCCCTATGGGACCCCTGTACAAATATTTTTCCAGTCCGAGAATGATGTTTTTCTATTTGTATTTAGACTAACTCTGTTTTATTCTAACAAACAAGATTTGAACCACTGCAATACCCTGTCCACAATCCCATACCTCTCTAGTTTGTGTAGAAGTAGTAACTGATTGACTGAGTCAAAA
Organism: Schistocerca piceifrons; assembly: GCF_021461385.2. Lineage (NCBI taxonomy): Eukaryota > Metazoa > Arthropoda > Insecta > Orthoptera > Acrididae > Schistocerca > Schistocerca piceifrons. Next base: position 350,334,395 of record NC_060141.1, on the reverse strand, counting down.
GCTTCAGTCAAATGACAAAAAATATCTGTACCTTTTTACCCTTGTCTAAAGTAGAGCTTATCTTTTCAGTGAATTCCCTGATAGCATTTATTGTATTTTTTCCCTTTTGAAATCCAAATTGATTTTTAACTATAACATTGTTTCCTATAAGAAAGTTTTCAAGATGTTTTGCAACAATCCTTTCAATCACCTTAGCAAAAACAGGCAGCAAGGAAATAGGGCAGTAATTTCCCATGTCATCTGGTGAGCCTTTCTTGAACAATGGTCTTATTTCAGCATATTCTAACACATCTGGGAAATATCCTTCCTCCAATGACTGATTAATAATTTTAGACAAGAAAGTTGTCTTCCCTACAGGGATTCCCATTTGAGTTCACAACCCCTGACAGCTGGCAGCACTGTTGCTAGCTTTCAGCTGTGAACTATGAGTGGCTGCAGGCAAAAACAGTAGTTATTCATAGAGCTGCAACAACACTGAGGTGTTGCCATAGAGACTTATATGAAATCACATTGTGATTGATAGAGATACATGTATGAAGCAGCAGTGGTAAGCCCACTGGAACCATCAAGGATCTTCTTTATTTGTCTTTGGTACTCACCATATAGTGGAGATGCTGAGTCGTCGATAGGCACACCAGAAAGACTTTCACAAAATAAGCTTTCATTCAACAAGGCCTGCTGAAGCTGCCAGAGATTGCAGTCATGTGTGTGAGTTGCATTTGCGTGCACACGTGCGCCTGTGTGTGTGTGTCTGACCAATATTTTTGACTAATTCCTTGTTGACTGAAAGCTTGTTTAGTGACAGTCTTTTTCTTGTGTCTATCTGCAATTCACCGTCTCCCCTATATGGTGAGTAGCAACTATTTTTTCATAATATTATTACATTCCATGCTGAATTCCCCATTGTTTGAGTATATGTGTATGGTTTATATTAGGGAAAAGATACTATTTGAAAAATACCCTGATTCTTCTGTTTAAACTATTCAGCTGCTGTTTCCATCTGATACTTAAAACAAGGCAGTTACATAACTCACTGAATTGAGACACCATTATAAACTCTGTATACTTTGCAAAGGCATCCTGTGTTTAATATAAAAAGTAGATTTAAGCAGAATTTACATCCCGATGTGCAAATGTTCGCATTTTTTTATTATATGTTATCATCAGTATTGTGCCTGACATCTCCCAGTAGCCTGTTAGACTTATTTATCACAACATAAAACTCCATTCTCAACCAAGAATAGGGTAGCATAGTCTATAAAGAAATTATTTTTTACTTATAGGTTTGTGGGTGTGAATTGGGATTAACTGAAGTACTTGGTACTGCTTTGCCATCTTACAACCAAACTGTCACCTTTCAATGTAATCTAGATGTAGGACTATGCTATAGATCAGTATATCACTATAACACACTTTCCAAAAACTGATAAAGACACAAAAGAAATATTGTTAAGTGTTCTGTTTTCTTTCTGTTAGCACACACATGATGTCACAGGTCACATCATCATAAGGTTGTGGGAGAATGACAAAATACACAATCTGTATGTTCAGTTGACCCATGAATTGAACAGTTCATCCTAAATAATAAAAGAGTATATGTGTTAGCACATCAGCATAATGATCTCCAGGTCCATGAAGGAGGCTCTCATAAGATTTTTGATTACAGTGATACTTGAATTACACCAGGTGGTTATAATTAAACTTTCTATGTTCAACATGTTATAACATGGAACTAATTACTCTACAAGGACCAAACTTGGTAGCATTAATGTCAAGGACATGGGGAATTCAGTTGAAACACTTTTAATGTGCTGCTGCAGTACATCATACCATTACATACCAGTACCATTTCTTCTACAAAACGGGCTCGATATGGCGCCCATCAGTGCCCAGAAGAGTCTAAAAGTGCAGGACTGCATTGTGCAGAGCACAATGAAGCATGTCCTTAGGTATGCTGGCTACCTCTCTTGATACGCTATGCTTCAGATCGGCACATGTGCGAATGTTACCGTAGTAAACCTCTCCTTCAGGTAGCCACACAACCAGAAATCACAGGGAATGAGATCAGGTGATCATGCCAGCCAAGTATTTGGAAAAGATTTGCTGATAATTCGATTGTTTCCAAATGTGTTTTGGAGATGCAGGTGAACTTCATGAGCGATGTGTGGCAGGGCCCCATATTGCATGAAAACTGTTGAGTTCAATGGTCTTACTCCTGTAAGGCGGGTATGACATGCTTGCAAAGCATATCGCAGTAATGCTGGCCAGTCACACTACATGTCTTTGGTCCTTGAGTGCCAGTGTGTTAAAAAGAGTGGACCAATGACAAACATAGCCATGAAGCCACACTATACTGTGACACGTTCACCATACAAAGGAACTTCATGCACGGTGACCGGAGGTGAAGATCCCCACACTCGCCAGTTCTGTGTGTTCACCTCTTGCATCAAAGAAAAATGAGCTTTGTCTGTCAAAGGGATGGTCCAGGGTGAGCCCTCATCAACTTCAATCCTTGCAAGAAAGTGGAGAGCGAAGTCAACATGTTGTTGTGTGTCCTGCTGTGCAAAATGCTGTACAATATGTATCTTGCATGGATACCATTTGAGAATGGTTCAAAGCACATTTCTGTACAGTGGACCGTGGGATGTTCAGATGTCGTGACATGGCATGCAAACTGCCTGGCGAACGAGAATTGCACGCAGTGTTGTCTGCCATAGTAACAGCTATTTCATCAACCACCTGTGGTGCAGCCAGTTGCCGGTCTCTTCCTGAAGCAAAGCCCAGTTCTCCAATTGATTTGAACTACTTCATCATGCTTTGCACAGCAGGTAGAGAAAGAAGACCCTTCCGTAATCCTTTCAGCCTGCAAAATTCTTGAAGTGAAGCTGCAGCATTACTGTTTTTTTGATAATAGAGCTTCACCAATAATGCCCTGCTCCTTTTGTCCAAGCTTACATTGACATGTCAACAAGTGCACTGCAACTGGTCAGGCATGTGAGACTATGAATCACGGTGATTGATCATGGCACCTGATGGCCATAGTTGGAACTGGACGGTGGTGCTGTGACACATGGAAATCCACCCCATACTCTGGACATTAATGCTACCAAGTTTGGTACTCGTGCGGTAACTAGTTTCTGTATTATAACATGTTAAATGGGGAAAGTTTAACTGTAAACACCTGGTACTACAGCAAATATTAAGTTAAACTATGCTGGCAATCCCACATATATATCTACTCAGTGGAGAGAAGCTTACCAACACTTGTTTGCTGCATCTACTCTTTTTTGACAACCACTACATAGATAAAAATTTGGTTGGTTTAGAGCTGCATGCTGAATAATGAGAAGCTTGGGGAAACATTAACACAACTTCTAACTGGGTATATGGAGCTCTGATAAAATAAAAACAGTGGAAGAAATGCAATCAGTTTAATACAAGATGATAAACTGCCACTGTAAGGAAGGAATTATATGTTTTTATTTTAGTCTTTATTAAGGAATATATTTTGGAGGTAAGGAGAAATGTTGAGTGAAGGGTGACAGCATCAGATGAGAAAATGTAAAATATAGTTGAGAGAATGAAGAGGTTGCAAAAGGAAAGTGTCAAGACAAAACAGAACAAAAATAAGAAAGAAAAATACAGGACATAAATTACTAAAAAGAAAGAGGCTATAGACTTGGGACAGCTTAGTACTTTCTTCAAAATAAGGTTATTGTAATGTGTAATTTTATCATTTGGGACATGTGGTGAAATATATTACTTTGTACATAATTTTCTGTTCTGTTGTGTGTTCTAGAAGTTGTAATATCCAGATTGGTGGAAAAATTTTGTGTGACAGAAGTGCTGAGAATGTGTTTCAGAATAAAACTGAATGAGCTGAAAAATTCTAAAGTGAAGTGTAGTGAAACTGTAGCCACCATTAAGGTACAGTTTGTGCAAATCAGGACACAAAAGTGTAGTCTTGAAATTCTTGTATTCTGGTTATTGAACTGACTCTTTGTCAGGTATGCAGACTTAATTTTAACAAGTTGTTTTTAGCCTTCAGAGGTGTTATTTCATCGTCTTTAAAACTAATTGCTCTCAGCAAGTTCCCATGGAGATTCCTGTAATTTATGTAAAGGTTGATTTTTGTATTTATGAGAATCCCTTTTTAATTTGTTGTACAGTTGACATTTAATTCGCAAGGAAACAGTTTCATTTTGTCTCTGTTTTGTATTTTTTTCCTTGTAACTTTGAGGTCCTTGGACTTATTTTAAATCACCTCCTTCTCCTAGATATTCTGTGCATCCTAATCTTAAGGCTGTTTACACTTTTTTCATTACCTTTGTAGTGATCTATTTTTCTAACAGTGAAACTTACAACTATATTTCAATTTTTTACAGCAAAAGTGGCTGTTCAGTTAGTAGATTATTACAGATCTGCCCTCAACACAATTACACAAGGAGGTGCAGATAACTCTTCCATTCCAGAAACTGTAGGATCAAAAATATATGAGGTTTGTATTTAGTTTGCGACTTCACCACAAGAAAAGTTGTGTTATCTTTATAAACAGATATGCAAAAATCACAGCACACACACACACACACACACACACACACACACACACACACACACACACACACACATGAGAAAGAGAGAGAGAGAGAGAGAGAGAGAGAGAGAGAGAGAGAGGGAGAGAGGAAATACCTTTTGAACTTTAGTCCATCCTCAGAAAGGGAAGATGGGAATGTATAGATGCACATGAATTTTGTGTCATACCATAACAAGTGTTTTTGTCTGTGTGTTACAAATTTTCTTCCCGGAAGAACAATAAAACATTGCATTGGTACCATTCTACTCCTTAGATAATTTTTTCCATCCTTTCCTATATTACAGGGTGTCCCACATAAACGTTTCACTGCTAATATCTCTGGAGCCACAATAGATATTGACAAATGGCTTTCACAAGTATGAATGTACAACAGGGGCTCACAAATTTAAATACTATGAAACATTCTAAACCATGTGCAAATATTGGTTGCAACACAAACTAATGTTTTTTTTAAATGGACACCCAAGAAATTGGAGCATGAAGTTGATGCATGAAATGAATGAAACTTGCTGCTATTGCACTTACTGTGATACAGGCATGGCCCACACATTGCTCATAATCGTGATTTGATTGGTGTACTACAGTGCGACAAATGCCATACTTACATATTGTTATTTCCACAGTTAGTATGAGCCCTGGAAATATATGGATGTCCAGTCACTCACTATGAAAACAAGGACCCGGTTTACTCGTACTTGCTTTATTGAGTTTTGTGACGGTACTAAAAAGGACATAACGGTAATGAAATACTGATAACCACTGGCCAGAGTAACAAAATTAATTGCTCTCAAAGGGCTACATGCTATTTGTACTTAGTCATACAACAATTAGACAGTGGTACATACCACATACAGGACATGTCACTGAACGTTGTTAACGACTGCGACACAACTGAACCATTGCACATGATGCAATGCATACATAAATGTGCTCCGTCATGGATCCACTCATGGCTGTCAGCGTTTGTGCTGTTATTGCAGAACATGCAGTGGTAATACGGACTTTCATGTTGGGCATTGTTGTTGGGACATGCTGATACACCACATCTCTCACATGACACCAGAGAAAAAATTCCATGTGGTTGAGATCCGGTGACTGTGCTGGAAATCCCTGAATGGGCTGCCCCGTCCAATCCATCTATGTGGGATTTGTTGGTTTAGTGCCTGTCATGCCACCATGGCATTATGCACAGGGCATCCATCATGTTGATACCTCATTATTTGACACAAATGAAGGGGTAGGTCTTCCATCAATTCAGATAAGGTGCACCTCAGGAACCACATATACTGTCACTCATTAACAGTGCCATCAATGAAATATGGGCCAGTGATGTGGTGTCCTACAATACCACACAATACATTGACACTCCACAGACATAGATGTTGAACCTGGCAAATCTAGTGTGGTTTTCTGGCGACCAGTAGTGCATATTGAGTAAGTTGACATTCCCATGGTTTATAAATGTGGCATCACCAGTAATCAGTACCCTACGCATAAAGTATGGTCTTGCTTTAAAACTCATTGACAGTATTCCATGTGATTATGAACATCATTGACATGGAGGCCTTGATGTAACACCATGTAATATGGGTGATGTCTGTGCCTGTGCAGAATATGCATCACGCTTGTTCGAGGGATTCCCATCTGTCTCTCTGTTTCATGAATACTTGTATGAGGGTTTATTTCAGTGGCCACCAGAACAGCTTCCTGTGCTGCTTCATGTGTACACCTCTACTCCGGATCCGCATTTGAGCAGACAACTGCTCTGTCATGCGAAGCCTTCTAACAATATTCATGAAGGTAGGGTGACTCGGATGACATCTTTTGGGTATCTCTGGGCACACACATGTGCCACACTTGTGCCATTTTGGTGACATTCTCCGTACAGTAATATCATGTCAACCATTTTCTCATTTGTGAATACCATGTTGAATGCCTAGAACAGATAGACAGGTAAATTGATATCATGATTACAACAGTGACACCAATTACAATGCACAGTACGCTGGTGTAAAGTACTGGTACATTGTGTATTGTGTGTACTGAAACCAGGGACCTAGAAATGACGGAGAGGCTTCGTCCCACCTAGCCCACAGTGGTTCACAACCCCGCAACAGGCCACTGCAGTCCACCCACCCCACCGCCACCCCACACCGAACCCACGGTTATTGTGTGGTTTGGCCCCCAGTGGACCCCCCCCCCCCCCCCTTCCCCAGGAAAATTATGGTGCACACGTATGTGGAGAGTGTTTGCGCAGCAATCACTGACATTGTGTAACTGAGGTGTAATAAGGGGAACCAGCCTGCATTCACTGAGGTAGATGGAAAACCACCTTAAAAAGCATCCATAGGGCTGGCTGTCACACCAGACATCATCATCATCATCATCATTTAAGACTGATTATGCCTTTCAGCGTTCAGTCTGGAGCATAGCCCCCCTTATAAAATTCCTCCTTGATCCCCTATTCAGTGCTAACATTGGTGCCTCTTCTGATGTTAAACCTATTACTTCAAAATCATTCTTAACCGAATCCAGGTACCTTCTCCTTGGTCTGCCCTGACTCCTCCTACCCTCTACTGCTGAACCCATGAGTCTCTTGGGTAACCTTGCTTGTCCCATGCATGTAACATGACCCCACCATCTAAGCCTGTTCGCCCTGACTGCTACATCTATAGAGTTCATTCCCAGTTTTTCTTTGATTTCCTCATTGTGGACACCCTCCTGCCATTGTTCCCATCTACTAGTACCTGCAATCATCCTAGCTACTTTCATATCCGTAACCTCAACCTTATTGATAAGGTAACCTGAATCCACCCAGCTTTCGCTCCCATACAACAAAGTTGGTCGAAAGATTGAACGGTGCACAGATAACTTAGTCTTGGTACTGACTTCCTTCTTGCAGAAGAGAGTAGATCGTAGCTGAGCGCTCACTGCGTTAGCCTTGCTACACCTCGCTTCCAGTTCTTTCACTATGTTGCCATCCTGTGAGAATATGCATCCTAAGTACTTGAAACCGTCCACCTGTTCTAACTTTGTTCCTCCTATTTGGCACTCAATCCGTTTACATTTCTTTCCCACTGACATTACTTTCGTTTTGGAGATGCTAATCTTCATACCATAGTCCTTACATTTCTGATCTAGCTCTGAAATATTACTCTGCAAACTTTCAATCGAATCTGCCATCACAACTAAGTCATCCGCATATGCAAGACTGCTTATTTTGTGTTCACATATCTTAATCTCACCCAGCCAGTCTATTGTTTTCAACAGATGATCCATAAATAATATGAACAACAGTGGAGACAGGTTGCAGCCTTGTCTTACCCCTGAAACTACTCTGAACCATGAACTCAGTTTACCGTCAACTCTAACTGCTGCCTGACTATCCATGTAAAGACCTTTAATTGCTTGCAAAAGTTTGCCTCCTATTCCATAATCACGTAGAACAGACAATAACTTCCTCCTAGGAACCCGGTCATATGCCTTTTCTAGATCTATAAAGCATAGATACAATTCCCTGTTCCACTCATAACACTTCTCCATTATTTGTCGTAAGCTAAAGATCTGGTCCTGACAACCTCTAAGAGGCCTCAACCCACACTGATTTTCATCCAATTGCTCCTCAACTAATACTCGCACTTTCCTTTCAACAATACCTGAGAAGATTTTACCCACAACGCTGATTAAAGAGATACCTCTGTAGTTGTTACAATCTTTTCTGTTTCCATGTTTAAAGATTGGTGTGATTACTGCTTTTGTCCAGTCTGATGGAACCTGTCCCGACTCCCAAGCCATTTCAATTATCCTGTGTAGCCATTTAAGACCTGACATTCCACTGTACTTGATGAGTTCTGACTTAATTTCATCCACCCCAGCTGCTTTATTGCACTGCAATCTATTGACCATTTTCTCCACTTCCTCAAACGTGATCCTATTTCCATCATCATTCCTATCCCATTCTACCTCGAAATCTGAAACATTACTGATTGTATTTTCACCTACATTGAGCAACTCTTCAAAATATTCCCTCCATCTGCCCAAGGCATCCACAGGATTCACCAGCAGTTTTCCTGACCTGTCCAAAATACTTGTCATTTCCTTCTTACCTCCCTTTCGAAGACTGCTAATTACACTCCAGAATGGTTTTCCAGCAGCTTGACCCAATGTCTCCAACCTGTTTCCAAAGTCTTCCCAAGATTTCTTCTTGGATGCTGCAATTATCTGTTTGGCTTTGTTTCTTTCTTCAACATAACTTTCTCTGTCTACCTGAGTTCTAGTCTGTAGCCATTTTTTATACACCTTCTTTTTCCTTTTACAGGCTGCCTTGACTGTGCCATTCCACCAAGCTGTTTGCTTCCTCCTACTTTTACACACTACTGTTCCAAGACATTCTTTAGCCACTTCTAGTACTGTGTCTCTGTACCTTTTCCATTCCTTTTCCAATGACTGTAATTGACTACATTCAACTAACTGGTACCTTTCTGAGATCGCTGTTATGTACTTGTGCCTGATTTCCTTATCCTGAAGTTTCTCCACTCTTATCCTCCTACATATGGACCTGACCACCTGCACTTTCGGCCCCGCAATCCCAATTTCACTGCAGATTAAATAATGATCAGTGTCATCAAAGAATCCCCTGAATACATGTGTGTCCCTCACAGCCTTCCTGAATTCCTGATCTGTTATTATATAGTCAATGACAGATCTGGTTCCCCTGCTTTCCCAAGTATACCGGTGAATGTTCTTATGTTTAAAAAAGGAGTTTGTGATTACTAAGCCCATACTGGCACAGAAATCCAAGAGTTGCTGCCCGTTCCTGTTGGCCTCCATATCCTCTCCAAATTTACCCATAACCTTTTCATACCCTTCTGTTCGATTTCCAATCCTGGCGTTAAAATCACCCATGAGCAGAACACTGTCCTTGTCCTTTACTCTAACAACTACATCACTGAGTGCCTCATAAAAACTATCCATCTTATCTTGATCAGTCCCTTCACAATGCGAATATACTGACACTATCCTAATTTTCTTGCTAGACACTGTCAAATCCATCCACATCAGTCGTTCGTTTACATACCTTATTGCAACTATGCTGGGTTCCATTTCTTTCCTGATGTAAAGCCCTACACCCCATTGAGCTATTCCTGCTTTGACTCCTGACAAGTAGACCTTGTATTCTCCCACTTCTTCTACTTTCTCACCCCTTACCCGAATGTCACTAACAGCTAAAATGTCCAGCCCCATCTTACTTGCAGCCTCTGCGAGCTCTACCTTCTTCCAAGAGTAGCCCCCATTGATATTAATAGCTCCCCATCTCATTACCATTTGTTTGCCAAGTCGTATCTTAGGAGTCCCTGGTTTGTCAGTTAGAGGTGGCACTCCGTCACCTCCAAAGGTCCGAGACATTTTGCTCTGATTGTTGCCAGCATCATATTTAAAGTACCAGGGAAGCAGGTTGCTAGCCTTACTTGCCCTGAGTCCCATTGGGTTTTACCCCTAACGGCTGAGGGACTAACCGGTGGATTTGGTAGTTTTTGCCGTATGAGCACAAAGGTGACCACGACTCAGAATAAGTCCGAGATGCCCAGCCTTATTCCAAAGTAACTGGTATCCCGACTGTCGGGACCACTTACTTGGCCACTCATACGTTGCCCGTGGTTCATGAACTAGGACATGACTACAGGAACCCACACCATGAACCACCAGACCTCGAAACTAATCTCTTGGGCAGATTCGTGCCAGGGACCAGCACGCCTTGCTGCTTGGGAAGCAGCACGTTAGACCGTGCGGCTAGCTGGGTGGGCTCTACCTGTACATGCTCCCACACAGAACAGCCTGCCTCATAGTGATCCATTCCCACCCACCCACCCACCCTCCCACACACACACACACACACACACACACACACACAGTGCCAATTGTGGCCCATTCCTGTACACAACTGCTGAGGTACAGGGTTGACTTGGGAAGTGTTATGGGGTGGCTTACACTGACTGGTACTGTTCTATACATACGAGGGACACCATTATGTACATATGAATGTTTGTGGCAGGAATCCCTATTATTACTTTTGGCACTTGTATTAGAGTGAAAGTAAGGATATGTATGCCAATCACATCTCAATTATGAGCAGCATGGGGGTTACATTGTGTCACGGGAAGTGCAATAGCAGGATGTTTTGTTCATTTCACGCATCAACTTTGCTTCCCAATTTCTCAGGATGTAATTGACATATTGCAATGCAACCAATGCCATTATGGTTGTGATTTCTCATGGAATAGATTGCATATGGAATAATATGGGTGTCCATTAAAAAAAAAAAAGAAAGAAAAAAAAGTTTGTGTTGAAACCAATATTTGCACACAGTTTAGAATGTCTCATAGTATTTTATTTTCATGGGCCCCTGCTGTACATTCACACCTGTGAAATCCATTTGTCACTATCTATTATGGTTCCAGAGACATTCGCAATGAAAGGTTTAGAGGGACATCCCATATATCGGAAGTTTCCGTACCATATCTACAGAAAATATTGAAAATCTTATTTAGGTAATATTTCATTAAGACTCATCGCACATTAGTTTATTCAAGCTATGCTGATTCAAATGATCCATTTTGTTTTACCTAAAACCTTGATTGTATTAACATGCCGTAAAACCATGAAAATGTGATTTATTGTTTATTTCCAAAGTAACCTAGCCTATTCAAAAGTATGAATTTGCCTTGTCCCATAGTGAGTTTTCTTTTTCTGAAAAGTTATGAACTGAAATTTTATTCATAACTCAAATTTCCACCAACCTACTAATACTTTGTGTAGTTGAACTTTTAAGTTTGTTTATTTCTCATATTTGACACATCATACTTTCTTTGCCCTAATTTTTCTGATTCAGATAAGACATGTATTTACCCGAATAGGTTGCTAATTAAGAAATTAAGAAAACTGGGAAAACTGAGATCCTGAGAAATTTATATGAAACTCAGTAAACCACAGTATAGCCATATGTTGTATAAGCCAAATGTGTAATGCTGTCATTTACTAGAAAACCTCATGTATTCTGTGACCAATTAATCAAAACATACTTTATGATATAAATCAGTCAGAACTCACCTGTAAGGTGCAGTCTACAAATATGTTTTCTTATAGACAAGATGGTCATCATGTTGTCATGAATGATAATAAAAGTGAGAACCAGTCAGGTTAATTAAATGCACTGTTGGGTCCATTATTTAAAGGCTGTTTGTAAAAGCAGCAAGCAAACAAGAAATTACATGTAAGGGCACATTCAAAAGGAGCTCAAAATATAAAAGAGTAGTGCTCTCTGCTTTTTATGTACCTGTCCACCATCGGTGAATTTGTTTCTATTCAGTGATTGTTAAGTTCTCCTGCTTAAAAGTGAAAGAAGCAATCTCAGATACCTCTTTTCCTCACCAAGATCTTCATGTATCCTGCAATCATCGTCTTGCCCTTCTCTGCTCACCATCAGCTGAATGTTGTTTGTGGTTGTTTGAGCTCACTTTTCAATTATTTGTGACCCTTCTAATTTATTGTTATAGTAGAGACTTGTTTGGCTTGGTGGTTGCTCAGTTAAGTGTCAGAGCATAAATCCTAAGGTTTTAATGCAATGTCTGCATCATGAACCTGGTTTTCTAGGTACAGAATCTAATGTTATATCACAGTATTCTACATATGGTTCATCGTTAGGAGAAACACAATTTTATGGGGATCAGTCCTAACCTTCCTAAGCCCCTCACCTTACTTGTTGCTCATCAGGTGATGATGTTAAAGCTGTAGGATGTAGCTGCTGGTTGAGATGATAGACAAGGGCTGGTTATCTAGAATAAGTATGTATAGCTCTGTAGTTAGGCTGGGTAGCTCACATAAAAAGTCATACAGCAGATGAAGAATGACTTTATTGATTGCAAAGTATGCATGACACATTAGGGAATTATTTCCATCTTCATAACTTCACCCCAGTGCAAAGGTAGCACAAGGACAAGAGCGTTGCCAGTTCTGTATGTAACATGAGATGACAGATTCATGTTACAAACACAACTAGTAACAATCTTGTCCTTGTGCTACTTTGCACTTGAGTATATTTCTGAAGATGGAAATAATTCCAAAATGCATTGTGCATACTTTGTGTTCAATAAAATAATTCTCTACATGCTGTATGACCTTTTATGTGGCCTAGCCCGCTTAACTAGAGATCTACTAATGTTTACTAGAATGGTCGCTAGCCTCCTACATGACTTTGTCACACTTTTATCCAGAATAAGGCATGAGAACCTTTTTAAATCAACATTGAATCAGTTACATTTACTGCTTCATCTTATCAGACAATAGGCAAGCATCCACATCAGGTGCTGAACAGTACTTTCCCATTCACTCAAAACTTGTCAGTGACTGATCTCATCCTACAAGTTGAGGATATTTACATATGCCATCACTTTGCAGTGAAAAATACAAAAAGTGCTCTACAGCACACATAATTTTTAATTATTATTAATGCAGTTTTGTTCCCATGGCACATCTTGATATTCACCCAATATTACATCTGTAAAAGTAATAAAATTTGTCTGTCATGTAAAAATAACCTCCTTTTATTCATAAGTTTTAAAAGTGTGTATACAGTAGGGAATGACAGTAACGGCCCTCTTTTTCAGTTATTCTTGCACCAGCTCATTTCAGTCCTCGTCTCCAGTAATCCCTAAAGATGGCAGATCATCAAAACTCTTCCCAATCAGCTTAGTGTTGCAAAAATTTTCCTTTTCACGTTGATGACAGTTATTTTTTATTATTTTTATATGACACTCCCTGTGCACCCCTGCATTCAAAGAGGTGAAATGTCATTGTAAGTGTCACCAACCAGCCTTGCAATACCAAGAACAGAGGATTTGATGCTAATATTGTTAACTTTTGATAATTTTCAAATGTCACCTGCTTACTATGTCCACACATACATCAAAAAGCCAAAAACAGCTCAGATCACAATTAATGAAAATACGCACTTGGCCATTGTTTAATACATAATGCTCAAATGACCATCTACATTTTCAGGCAGCTGTATGTAGTAAATTTATGCTCTCTCTAACTGGCAAGTTGAGCCAGCTGATAGGACAGGGGAATGGGTGGGCATACGAAGCTCAGTAGGATCATATTTAGTTTAGTGTGTGACTGAAAGGGAATAACATGCTACAACTGAAGTGCCCAGTAGTAAAAAATTTGTATGTTTATTAAGTCCAGTAGCTGGAATATGATATTAAGATTTTTGGATACATGAGTTGCACCACTTGGCTCAAGCTTCTAGTCCATGGGTGAGGCCTTGGTTTGTGGTGAGTGTAGGTTACTCGATGATGGATGCTGTCTGGGGAGGCCACAGGCAGTGATGAGGATGGTGTGCTCAGTAATGGCTGTAGTTTGTGGTGCCTTGGTCAGTGGTAAGAGGTTGGTACTTTAGGCCTTGGCCAGTGGTGAGCCCTCATTGCTCAAGGATGGGTGTAGTCTATGTACACTGTGGTGAGAGCCCCCTCATTGGCTCAATGATGAGAACTTTGATTGAGGAATTGCTAGGCGTGGTCAGCGTATGCCTGGAGTGAAGAAGGAGAGAGATGGCTGTAAAGTTATTTGGTGGCAACTAGAAGAATCACCTGGTGAGGTTCATGACTCACAGACTCAAGACTGTGCCATAATGGCAGTACAGTTTGTGGCAATGTTTATGCCTCTGGTGGTGAGGCTGGCACCATAGAGCATCACGATGACTGCTTTATGTTCAGTTGTGAGCAATCCATTGTGTGTTTGATGTTCAGAGGAAAGAACTGTGAGCAGGCAGGAAATGCAGCAAACCATGGTACATGACTGTATGATTGATAGTTGTACATAGGCAATAGGCAGGGGCTGCAGCACTTATTAAAGCCCTGTCGTGTTTGCACCACACTGGAGAGTGATGAAGGCTTTATCTCTGCTTTCCTTATTGACAAACTTTCATCTTTTTCGTGATACATTTCTATTAAAATGTTTCTTTGTAATACATGTTAACATACAGGGTGGTGCACGATAAGTCACCTGATTGAATTTTAATCCTACAAGTATACTATTGGGGCAATAGCTTTCAGATTGTGTGCTCAACTTTATGCAGTTCATGGAAATTATGCCAGATTTCATTGTGAGTCATCGCTTCTATTGTGAGTCTACCATTTCTGTTTGCCACGATGACGGACAAAGGATGGTTGACCATCGCACAAAAGACAAAGATTGTGTTACTGTTCGTGGCAACAAACAGTGTTACATTGACACAGGGAAGGTTTCATGCTCATTTCAGCACATGGTGGGCTCCCAGCACACAGACAGAAAGCAGATTACATCAAAAATTTGAAATTACTGGGTCTGTTTTGGAGTGTCAGCAGCCACATGCACATACCGTATGTTCGCTGCAAAACATTGAAACAGTTTGAGTGGCTTTGACTCATAGTCCGAGTAAATCAACAAGAAGAGCCAGTGCCAAGTTGGGAATTTCATGCCAATCTGTAAAAAGAATTATTCAATCCAACATTTGCTTGTATCCATACAAGATGACTGTGGCACATAAGCTTACTGTGAGAAATAAGGAGTGGATACTGTGGTTTGCAAAGTGAGCAATCAAGCAAGACCAAGAGGCAGTGCTACTCGACACATGGTTTTCTGACGAAGCTTATTTTTACGCGAAAGGTGTTGTAAGCTAACAGAACGTTCGAGTCTGGGCACGTGAACCTCCGAAAATATTCCACACGAAAGACGCCTACAGAGAGAAAGTGTGCGTGTTTGTCACAATGTCAAGACATGGAATCATCGGTCCATTCTTCTTCAATGCTACAGTAACCGGTGAACGTTATTTACACTTGCTGCAAAAACAATTCTTTCCTCAACTCATGGCCTCATGTCTTCCATTGCAGACAAAATGGTTCTTGCAGGATGGAGCTCACCCCCACACTGCCAGCGTTGTGCTTGATTTCCTACACGAAAGACTTGGCCTTAGGGTATTGTCAAACATATTTCCAGAATGTTATGCGGTAGGAGGAATGTTGCCACCCCACAGCCTGGACACTAACCCATGTGATTTCTTCCTTTGAGGGTCCCACAGAAAACCCAAAAATGCAGTGCAACTTAGGGCCATCATTGTGGAGTTCTGCCATGCCATTCCAGAAGATTAGTGTTGAAGAATCATCACAAATGCATGTGTGTGACTTGAAGAAGTTGTAAACCAAAATGGCAGTCATATTGAACATTTGATTCATTAGGTTGTACTTCCAAGCTGTATTCTTTACTTCTACATCAATAAGTTACAAATCTTGTCAACAACAAATGTGTTATTCATGAAACAAGACTCCTGTAGTTTTGGATGTGTGCTCGATTGATATTGATTCCTCTATCAATAGTTGTGTTTTGTTGAGACAATACATGTAATTCACTGTAACTTTTTTCCCAGGTATAAGCAGTATAATCCTCATAGAGAGCCTGTAATGGCCCAGATGTTTTGTCATTAAGAGTTTCCACATAAAAACTACATTTTGCAAATTTTCAGTTTGTTGTTGAAAGTTTTGCCAGAGCTGCTGCCTACCTGTATTTCATGTTAGAGCAGTCTATAACTAGGCACAGGTCAATGATCGAACAACTCCTCAGACTTTTAAAGTGTTTTTTCTCTTTTATATCTTTATCAGTGTAAAATATTTCAAAAGAATGTAATTTGTCACTTTATAGAGCTGTGCTCCTTCTGTCTTTACTATATGCTTAATGCATATTTTTATTTCATTGTGTAAAAAGTGTATGACAGGTACAAACCTCTACTAAATAACTGACAGGAGCAGTTTTTGGCTGGGGAATCACTTTTTGTGAGGTATACCAATATTGGCCCTGGTAGATACTTTGATTTTAATTTTCTTGTACTAGTGCTTTACTGACAGAAGTATCTATAAAAATCTTCAATATTATCTTTGCTGCCAAAACTAACACATATTGGGTAGCACTAAATATTGAACATTTGTTTAGGATAACCCATGGCCTGCATTACTTTCTATTTCCATGCAAATCTGAACTGTGCTAACAGTACATAACTCATTCTGTCACTCCTGAAGGTTGAACAGCAATGTGTTTCAAAGTAGACAGTTGTGGCAGAGTACAGTGGAATATCAGAGACAGTATCATAAATTTAACATGTTCTTTCTCATGGCAGTAACTTCCAAGAGGCTACTCAAGAGCAGCAGGTTTCGAAATATTGTATTTATGTACCAATGGAGTGTGGAGTGGATAAATTTGACATTTCCTCATACAGGAATTCTAATTTAATTGGGTCATCTGCTTCTTTACTAATGTGGTTTAAAGTGAAGAAATGTAGCAAGTGCTTTATGATGATGATGATGATGATGATGATAAAGATGATGATAAAATTTAAAATTAATGGGTTGCAGGGCATTAGAGTAATTGAAAAAGGAAAAAGGAATCTTTCCACTGGAAATCATAACACAACTATGTGACATCAGCCCTTATATCACATTGTTTTATCGTGCAAACATGCTGATTAACCCTGATGCTGCATTTAATGTACAATGTTCACAATAAATGCATTATATTCAATTACTGAATTTACTTGTCTTTCTTTGGTAGCAGCCATCTAGAGGATGGCTTTGCCCTTTATGAGTAATACTGTGAAACATCCAGGTCTATTGGCATAAAGTACTGAAATACAGTTTGGCTCTTCATCATACAATTTATTCCAGTGTTTTCATCCAGAAACATATTGATGAAACAGTCTGAGTTACAAAGAACTGTTCACAAAATAAGTTGCCAGAAGAGATAATTTAACAACTGAGTGTGTCGTTTACATAGTAATGCTTCATAATAACTGAAAGAAATAACTTCGAAAGAAATCACAAACAGAACTGGCTAAATTGGTGCTCTTTCATGCTATTTATAACTTCACATATGTTCCAGAACAATGACATGTTTTACAAGTTTCAAAATAGGTGTTGGTTAAATTACTTGTGTATGTTTCCTGACTTTTCAATTTATGTGTTACAAGATAGTGGCCTTTCTTTTAATTTAATTTTGTTTTTGCTATTCAACTTTCTGGGGTGAATGGCTTATGCAGTCTTTGTTTATATTCTTAATTTTAAGTACCTTGCTTTAAATACATTATTTCCAGTGAATTTACTTAATTTATTTCAGTCAAGAAGGCCTACCTGAGGTGATGAATAATAAATTATGATTGTTAATCCTCCAGTTATGATTGTAATCTTTTTGAAACATCTCTAACTTTTCATTCTGTACTTCTTAGAGAAAATAAAACAAAAACTAAAGCTAATAAATGCAATTAGGACCTACTTATTCCTTTTCTTGTTCATGTCTTTAAAAGTGAAGGAATAGACTTATGTTATGAAGTTTTATGTTTAACTCTGATGTGAAAATCATAAATGAGGAAAATTACCTTTGACTGAAAGATAATGTTGCAACAGCTATGATCTAAATTGTATCGAATGAATCATTAATGAAAGTATATTGCATGTTTCAAAACTGGAAGTGTATTAGACATTAAAAAAAACACACACACACACACACTTGGTATCAGACAGTTCAAATTGAAAAGTTAGCCCATTTCTTTGCATCTTACAAAATGAAACAGTTTTTGTGTAAGTTGGTCTGCAGTTATTTAAAAAATCGAGAGAAAAGCAGTTGATTATGAGGATGTATATGGACAGTTGTATTGTTAGAGCAATGGAGGATGGTAAGATATATTTGTTGGGTAGACAGAAATGTTGCAAATGAATATTAATCAGATATAAGATATTAACTGCACAGAAAGTTGTTTTATCAGTCACTGGAAGGAAATAAAGTAATAATGAATATTTTGTGACAAATGAAAATTTATGTCATACCAGTACTCAAAAAGGAAAAAAAAATCAGAGTTTGAGAGCTTGTTCAACATTTCCAAATAGTTTCCACTAATATTTCATACCAGTAGATTGCCACTGATTCCATCCCACTGACTCCTGTTTAATTTCAGCAAGTTTAATTCTAGTTGATTAAAGATGACATTTGTTGCACTATATTCTTGTGCCACAGGAGTTTACCGTAACTGCGTCATGTTAATTCTGACCATATCTTTTACTGGGTGTCTGGGAATTTGAATTTAAATTTTGTGCCATTTCACCATATGACAGTTGGAAGCTGTGGTTTTTTTTATGTTTGTTATCCGTGATCTTTCCCATTAGTAGCCTGATAGCATTCGTGTGGTGAGCATTGTTGCTTGATGTTTAATTTCATCATGGAGAAGATGCCCACCGAGCAACATATCCATGTGATTGAAAGTTACTACAAAAACAGTGAAAGTCATACAGCAACAGTTCGTGAATAGCATGTGACAGATGTAATGATGCTCTAACTGAATCATCAGTTCAGAAGTTGATCCATAAGCTTGAGACCATGGGTTCTGTTTCAAATGTCAAGAAAACAGGTTGACCACATTCCGTTCAAACACAAGAACACTTGTCAGTTTGACCGTAAGCCCCAGAAAATCAGTTTGCCGACAAGCTCACCAAGTTCACTGTAGAAGTCCTTTCAGAAGATCTGAAAATGCATGTGTACAAGAGTCAACTTACACAAGAGTTGAAGCCTGCAGATTGTGGTAAGAGACATCGGTTTGCTCGATGGGTCTTGGCTTGACAGGTGGAGAGTGAGAACTTCACAACAACAACCTCAGATGAGGTGCACTTGGGTACGTCAATAAGCAGAACTGCAGAATTTGTGGTAATGGAAATACACGAGTTACTGAGGAAGATGAGATGCATCTACAATGCATAACTGTGTAGTGTGGGTTCTGGGCAGGAGGAGTGATCAAGCTGTACTTTTTTAAAAATGGTGGGGAGCTGCTGTCACCGTGAACAGTGATCATTACCAAAATGTGCTTTCTGATTGACTTTTCCCTCATATTGGTGAAAATGACGATTTTAGGTTTCAACAAGATGGTGTGACATGTCACACATTCCATGAAACAATTGTTCTACTGAATGAAAAGTTTCCTCAAAAAATTATCTTTCTGCATGACAACCAGGAATGGCCTGCCAGATCATGCAATCTTATGCCTTGTTACATTTTTTGACGGGGATTTGTGAAATCAGCAGCATATGTGAGCAAACCACAAACAGTGCATCAACCGAAACATGAAATTAAAAGGGTTATTAATGACATCCCACCAGATGTTTGTGAATGCGTCATCGAGAACGTCAGTGAATGTGTTGCTTGTTGCTGTGTGGCCTTGGGTGGCTATCTTTATTGCATCAAAATATTCGAGGACTGAGAAATAAAATTAATGAATTAACTATATGCATAGATGAATTAGAGTCTTCAAACCCAGCTGACATAATCTGCCTCTCTGAACATCATGTGACCACTGGTATAGAACTTTTAAGTGGTACAGGGTTTAGGTTAGCATCTCACTTTTGTAGATCAGAAATGGAGAAAGGAGGAGTTGCCACATTCATCAGGAACTGTCATAAATTTAAGAACATAGACATTCATAAATTTTGCCTAGAACAGCATATGGAAGCATGTGCAACAGAATTAGATTTTCACAAAAAATCTTTCATAATATTAAGTGTATATCGAGCACCTGCAGGTAACTTTAATCTGTTTGTAAACCACCTTGAAGCTGTACTGGCCCATTTAATAACCAAAAACAAAGAAATAGTGGTTGCTGGTGATTTCAATGTAGATTTCCTTAAAGACTCTCCGAATAAGAACTTATTTGAGTTAGTAACACTATCATTCAACTTAATTCCCACAGTAAAGTTCCCCACTAGGATAGCCACTTGCTCACAAACAGCCATTGATAATATCTTTATAGAAAAGTCCAATGAACAAAATTATATTACAAAACCAATAGCCAATGGCCTCTCAGACCATGACATGCAGTTCCTTCTGTTAAATGTTAATACTGAACAGGATATAAAATCTGTTAAATCTGAGCTCAAGAGGGTAATCAGTAAGCCAAAAATTGATTATTTTAGGACACTCCTCAGAGACATTCACTGGACTGATGTTTACAGTGCTCATGGCATGAATGAAAAATATAACATTTTTGCTAATAAAGTGCTTACCTTATTTGAACACTGCTTTCCTCCAAAACTTACCAAGGTTAGAGGAAAATCTACAAAGAAGCCATGGATTACTCGAGGAATAAGGGTATCTTGTAAAACAAAAAGAAAACTGTATCTGTCAATCCGAAACATTTCCAATGTTGATGTTATAGCACATTATAAGAAATATTGCAAAATATTAAAGACTGTAATATGGATGTCAAAGCAAATATATTACAAGGAAAAGATAGTCATATCAGATAACAAAATAAAGACAATATGGGATATAGTGAAGGAGGAGACCGGTAGGACCAGACATGAAGAGGAACAAATAGCATTAAGAGTAAATGATACATTGGTGACAGATGTGTATAGCGTTGCAGAACTTTTTAACAAACATTTTATAACTGTTACTGAAAAGATGGGGTTGTCAGGTTCGGTAGATGCTGCTATGGATTACCTTAGACCAGACATTTCAAGTAATTTCCATAATACGAATTTGGCCCTCACTACCCCAACAGAAATAATGTCCATCATAAAATCTTTAAAATCAAAAACATCTAGTGGGTATGATGAAATATCAACAAAGTTAATTAAAGAATGTGATTCTGAGCTAAGTAACATATTAAGCTATCTGTGTAACCAGTCGTTTATCAGTGGAATATTTCCTGAATGGCTGAAATATGCTGAAGTTAAGCCACTGTTTAAGAAGGGAGATAAAGAAATAGCATCAAATTTCCGTCCAATTTCACTGTTACCAGCATTCTCAAAAATTTTCGAAAAAGTAATGTACCGTCATCTTTATAACCATCTTATCTCAAATAACATACTGTCAAAGTCACAGTTTGGATTTCTAAAAGGTTCTGATATTGAGAAGGCTATCTTCACTTACAGTGAAAATGTGCTTAATTCATTAGACAAAAAATTGCAGGCAACTGGTATATTTTGTGATCTATCAAAGGCATTTGACTGTGTAAATCACAATATCCTTTTAAGTAAACTAGAATATTATAGTGTAACAGGAAATGCTGCAAAATGGTTCAAATCTTATATCTCTGGCAGGAAACAAAGGGTGTTATTAGGAAAGAGCTTGATACATGTCTATCAGGCATCATCCAACTGGGAACTAATTACATGTGGGGTCCCACAAGGTTCCATTTTGGGGCCCTTACTTTTTCTTGTGTATATCAATGACCTTTCATCAGTAACATTACCAGATGCCAAGTTTGTTTTGTTTGCCGATGATACAAACATTGCAATAAATAGCAAATCAAGTGTAGTCTTAGAAAGATCAGCCAATAAAATATTTGTGGACATTAATCACTGGTTCCTAGCCAATTCTTTGTCACTAAACTTTGAAAAAACACACTACATGCAGTTCAGAACTTGTAAGGGGTGTCCCAAGAGTATATGTCTAACATATGATGACAAGAAGATAGAAGAAGTGGACAGTGTTAAATTCTTGGGATTACAGCTTGATAATAAATTCAATTGGGAGGAGCACACCACAGAACTGCTGAAGCGTCTTAACAAATCTCTGTTTGCAATGCGAATTTTGTCAGACGTAGGGGATATAAAAATGAAAAAGCTGGCATACTATGCTTACTTTCATTCCATAATGTCATATGGGATTATTTTTTGGGGTAATTCATCAAGCCAAGCTAAAGTTTTCCGGGCACAAAAACGTGCAGTAAGAATTATATGTGGTGTGAACTCAAGAACATCCTGCAGAAGCCTGTTTAGGGAACTAGGGATACTACAGCTTCCCAGTATATTTATTCCTTAATGAAATTTGTCATTAAAAATATATCACTTTTTCAAACCAACAGCTCAATTCATGGAATCAATACTAGAAATAAGAATAATCTTCACAAGAATTTAAAGTCACTTAGTCTTGTACAAAAAGGTGTGCATTATTCAGGAACACACATTTTCAATAACTTGCCAGCAGCCATAAAAAGCTTAACAACCAATGAAATTCAGTTTAAGAGAAGCCTAAAGGATTTATTGGTGGCCAACTCCTTCTACTCCATTGATGAATTTCTTAGTAAAACCAACTGATTTGTATATAAGTACAACATAACTTCTGCACAATTTCAGTGCAGTAATGTGTTCACTGAAAATTTGTGTGTGTGTGTGTGTGTGTGTGTGTGTGTGTGTGTGTGTAAGTATAATCTAACTTCTGCACCATTTCAGTGCAGTAATGTGTTCATTGTAAATAAGTATTACAGTAGTTGTATTACATGTTTATTACCTTATAAATAAATAAAAAACGTTTTTTATTTTAAATTCAGTGCATTAGTATTTGTAAAATGACTCTTAGTGTTCATTAAAAATGACGATCATTCCACTTGGGACCTGTGGAATGGTACATTAGCTTATTTGTTTTAGTTGTAAATATTTGTCATGTATTGTTGTTTTTCTGACATGTTCCACATCCAGGAGGACCTCCTCACTACGGATCAATTGGAATGAAAGTAAATCTAATCTAATCTAATCTAATCTAATCTATGGAGGATATAATTTTTCATTCATAAATGGGAGAAATTACTTGATGCTTAATGTGTTAGTAAAAGAAGAAAAAAAAGTAAATCCAATAAATTTTGTATGTTCTATACCACTTTAATATTCGTTCCTACTTCCTGGATACCGTATAGAATACATAGTGTTATTTCATAGCTGTCTTTCAATTTTTATATGAATGATAACTCTAAAAGAAGAAGCCAAGAGTACCCACATTCATTTTTAATGAAAAGAATGAGAACAATATAAGAAAGTGGTTCCATGTCGCTGTAGTAAGGTTTATAATCTCAGGTACGCTTTATACAAAATGTTGTGTACAATGAAGTGACAAGTTAACTAGATATAAATTAAGTTAGTGTGTTACTAATATGTCAATTATATCTTCGATTCCATACAGAATTGTGCTGGCAAATAATTTAACTGTATTAAGTGTATTACAGAGTCACCACTTGTATAACAGAAAATGATGTCCTTAGGCTTTGGGTCTGTCGTATATATTCCATCAGTGGTGTTTACATTATTTGTTGATGAGTCTGCATATCATCTTGTACAGTAAAATTCCATAAAAATGACATTTTCTCAGAACTCTGGATGTCATCTTGGAAATGAAATTAAGATGGCAATTGATTTATTTCACTGTGTATTGACATACACTTGTATTCTACATATTGTGTGTCAGTGAAAGTTCAGCATATTATAATAAATTAACTACTTGTACTGACACATCATAAAATTACTTGGAATTGTAGGACAACAGATAAAAGAACATGTTCAAAACTTTTTCTTATCTTCTGGTCTGAGCTGAGCTGCTCATGTGTGCATGAGGTGTGCTTGCTTTCCTGTGTGTGTGTGTGTGTGTGTGTGTGTGTGTGTGTGTGTGTGTGTGTGTGCGTGTGTGTTTTTCTGATGAAGGCTGTCACCAAAAGCTAATGTGTAAGTGTCTTTTAGTTGTGCCTGTCTTCAGCTGAATGTGTCATCTTTATGGTTAAGTAGCAGTCCTTACATTGTTGATATTCCATCCAGGAGTTTCTATTCTTTGATTTTAAATTTTTCTTATACTTCATATGATTATTTTTTATTGCTCATGTGATGACAATAGATTATATTTTGTATTTGTAATAAATAAAATATGAATTGATGTGAAAACGAAGACTTGGATAGTCATTTTCTATAAATTCCTATTTAATTATTTTTATATTTTATTCTCTGCTCAATAACAATTTTTTTTATTATTTAATTTGTTACAGAATTGGAAATGTTATGCGAAATTCAAAATGGTGTACCACACATGTATCTCTCTACTGTACCATGGTCAGCAGGCAGAAGAACAGCAGAAAATGGGCGAACGAGTTACTTTTTACCAAGCAGCAGCAGAGAAATTAGAAGAAGCTGTCAGACTTTCAAAAGGAATGGATAATATTGAGGTATGTTATACATATTAAAGTGTCAACAGTATTATGAAAAGGACAGATTGCTACTCACCAGCAACAGAGATGTGGTCATTGTGTGTGTGTGTGAATTTGTGTGTTTCCTACTTCACAAAAGGGTAAAGGTTAAATGTATAGCAATCTTTTTATTGTACTTGTCTGTGACTATGCATCTCCTCTATATGGCGAGTAGTAGTCTATCCTTTTCATAATACTGTTGTTATTTCATCCTGGACATTCCATTGTTAGATATGAAAGTATTATTTACCTAAGTAGCTAAACTTAAGTGCATGGCTTTTTTTTTTTTAAAAAAAAAAAAAAAAAAAAAAAAAAAAAAAAAAAAAAAAAAAAAAAAAACTGACTTTGGTTCAATGAGTGATAAACTATGTAAATATGGAAGACATCTCAAACATCAACATGTAGTGAGAGTATACAGCAGGTGTGATATAATAGAGGTGTGATGTAGTAAGAAACAATAATAATGCTTATGAGCATGATCATTTACAGTAAAACATACACATCTGTTCTGCTTGGAAGCTAAGAACGCGCTAAAGTCTTTGGTCAAGTCACAGGTATTCCACGTAACGTACATCAGTGATGTACAACACAGTGGATGTACCCACGAACAGTTATTTTTTTCAATATGTCTTCATGAAGTGATAAATTGTATGTCTGACCTAGTTATTCTATGCTTGTTGCAAAGTGCCAGCTTCAAGAGTTTGTCTTCCACTTACCACATTTGCAATGTGTCTGATAAATTATTAACCTACAAGAAGAGTAACCTATCATTAAAGCTTAAGGAATGTCCAGTAGACATGTATAAATGTAAATATTCCATATATTGCAAAGGTAGGCAGTAGCCACTTGTTTTCTGAGTCTTGTCTTCACTACTTGTGGGTCTCTCTCACCTTCCGCAACACATCCCTCATCCTCCCCAATGAAGGAAGTCATAGTTTTTGAAGGTAACATAGTGTGTCCCTTTTACTTGTACTTTTATATACTTTTGTTTATTTTTTAAGCCATGTGATCTGATAGTACACAGTGTATTACAAATGTTGGAGGAAATTTGCTAACATTGTTAACATATATTGTGGGTAGATTATGGTATCATAATACATTGCAACATAAATGTTGTAGGAAAATTCTTATTGAATATAAATACTTTAGGATTAAAGTAGACCACCCACCAAACAGCAGACTCATTGAGTTGTTGACAGGTACATACAAAAGAGAGAAAATTTGCTAGCTTTTGGAGTTATCCTTTGATGAGCTAGAGTAAAATAACACAAAAAACACACACACACACACACACACACACACACACACACACACACACACACACACCTGTGCACCTACATGGTGCTGACTAGACTAGTGAATTGCAAAAGATTGACTAAATGATGTTCACTACATAGTCCATGTTTTACACTTAAACATTAAAAGCAAGATTACTTTTCTAGGTGTTCTTTTACAGAGTAAAAACAGTGATACAGCAAGTAGGACTTCACAGCTTTACTGAATTGAGTGTTAACTTCAGTTGACTGCATATATGGGGAAAGCTTTTTGAACAGCTGGAGGCCCATGTAGAATGCTCCCCTTTGACAAAATTCAGTGTTTGAACATAATACATGCAGATTTGAGTTTATTCTGGTGTTGTGTTTGTGTATTCCACTATTTTTCTTAAGTTGGATTTAGTTGGCACTATGGGATTATTTAAAAATTTACAGTCTCAAGAATGTATAGACAGAGCAGTGGTAGAATCTCCAGCTTCATGAAGATGAGTTTGTTAGAGTTTGCTTCCATTACTGATCCTCATACCTCTCTTCTGGATTCTGAAAGTGCTCAGGGCAGTCGTAGAATTTCTCCAGAATATCACCTCATATTTTAGGTGGACCTGTATGTACATGTAGTTTGTACTTGTTACTGTTTTCTGACTATCACATTATTTCAGCACATTCATTGCATAGCAGCCAGTATTTATTCTGGTATTTACTTTTTCAGTATGTTTATTCCCTTCCAGGTTATCTTGTACCCACAGACTAGGAATTTTTGAATACTCCATTAATAACAGTTGGTTGGTTTTTTTCTGTCACAAGTGGTTGAAAGGGGTTTGCTTGCATTTTTTTAAGAGTAGAAGTTCACAGAAACTGTCTTTTTAGTTTTGTTGATTGTGTGTTCATCTACATTCAGGTTCAGGTCATTAATATACAGCAGGAATAGTAGAGATCTCAATACTGTGGCACTCCCTGTTTAACAGTTTTAGTACTAGGTGGGATTTCAGTTATTGAACTGGGATGTTTGTTAGTGTATTTTGTGCTGACTTTCTGTGTGTGATTGCTTAAAAATGAGTTAGTCCATTTGTTTGTGTGCTCTCTGATACCGTACTGTTCAATTTTTTCCAGCAATATTTTGTGTCCACTGTGTCAAAAATCTTTATTGGGTTGTATTGAATGTAACAGATCTAGTATGATATTAATGCAGTCATATACTGCCATTTCTGTAAATTTATTGTTTTTATACCCATGTTGGGATAACCCAGTAAACTTTTTTTATCTATGAAGCCAGTCAGTTTATTATGTACAATTCTTCCAAATACCTTAGAAAAAAAAGGATGAATTTATGATAGGTCATAGTTGTTCATGTCCTTATCATCGCTTTTTTTGAAAACAGGGATTGCTTTAGATAGTTTCAGTGCTTCTGGGAAAGTACCTGCCAGGAAAGACCAGTAACAGAGATGAGTTAGTGGTTCAGCAATATTACACGCATAACCTTTGATGATAGTTGCTTGAATACCATCAATTCCAGCTTAATAAGAATTTTTCAACTCTTTGATGGCTTTTGCAACATCCTGTAGTAATGAATATTGACTCTGTATGTGTGTGATTTTTCTGGTTTGCTTATTCATGTTTTGTGTTTGGATTATTGTTCACCAATTTTTTGGCAATGCTCAAAAAGAATTTGTTGATTATGTTCTTCACAGCTTCAGAGTTAGATATCAATTCATTGTTGTGTTTAATTTCTATATTTGTGCATATAATTTTTTTGCCCCTCTTTCCCTTTTCATAATATTCCACTTTGCTTTTACTTTTTTGTTTGGATTGTCTGTCAGCAGTATTATACATTTTGGTGTCCAAAGGTAATTACTGGTTATCAGTTCTTCTCATAATTTGTTGGTTTTCTGTTTTTTTCTTTTCTTAGTGTTTTAAGTATTTACGTTGTCATGGGACAGGTGCTGAATAACTGCTATATCTTAAATAAACTATTCTTT
This sequence comes from Schistocerca piceifrons, assembly GCF_021461385.2. Lineage (NCBI taxonomy): Eukaryota > Metazoa > Arthropoda > Insecta > Orthoptera > Acrididae > Schistocerca > Schistocerca piceifrons. Next base: position 350,306,480 of record NC_060141.1, on the reverse strand, counting down.
CTTACACAGGCAATAAATGAAGCCTTAACGTTCACATATGGCGTTGTGGAAGGAAAGAAAAGGGCAGCGAAAAATGAAAATGAGATTATGTATCGTGAAGAGGTCCCACCCTTGGACATTCTCTCAGAGCTTAAAGGTGCACCTCTTGTAAAAGGCATTATGTTTAATGTTAGTGATCCAGAAGTAGCAGGATCTGACATATTTGCTCGTTTAGTGCCCATAAAAGCACATGAAGTATCTTCATTATCCAGGTAATATGATGGCATAAAAGTGTGCATTGTGCTTGAAATGGACATAGAGCTCCATAGTTAGTGTTGCTTATATGTCTGTTAAAAATGCCTTCCATTAATAGCCACTTGGCAATTGAAATACAGTTTTCAGGTGTTGTATTTATTAGCAAATGTACAACTGCACCTGCTTGGGAACAAAGAACTATAAGCTTTCTGAAATCTGTACCCACTGATACCAGCATTTATTTTCCTTTGGTTTTTAGTCACACAAGTAAAGTTAATGTTATAATCCAGTTAAATAAATTAAGAAAGTGGGCTTTTAACTTAATCATGGCAGTTTTCAAAATGACAGTTATCATATTTCACAATCCATAAGGCTTATCAAATTAATACATTGAAATGAATATGTAGATGACCCAAATTAATGTTGACTCCATCTTTAGTTCATGATGTGAATGGTGGAGCTGCTTGCAAAATATTAATTTATATTCTAGATAGTGTATATAATATGTGTCTCTACAGTAGTTTCTTTTATGCCACCAAGTACTGTATATGTTTCTGACAATACTGATTGTATCAATATCATAAACACACTTCAAATTATGTCCATACTTTCATATGTTACCTCATTTCTCTATTTCTACCATTGCAATACTTCTACCTGGATCAGAATAGTGGAGTGATTGACAGCTAGTTTACAAGACAGCTATCATAGCAATAGCCAATCAGAGAATGTGCTTGGACTTGCCTTCTATTGTGATCACTACTGTCATATCACACTGCTACCTCAGGAATCAGTTGCTGTACTCAGCTGCAGACATTTTCAGCTGGTATCATAACACTCAGGATTTGTTTTCATTGCTTGCACTGCTTCGCCATGTGCCATGTTTATTTTACACGGTAATGTGTTGTAAACTAATTTGCAGAAGTGAGCAGAAAATTCATAAGGCTATTATCAATCTGCTAAGCGAACCCAATAATGCACATTTATGGGCAGCATGTGAATATAACAGAACCAGAAACTCTCAGTTGTTGTTGCATCAACCATATTCTGTACACTGAGAAACCTGAACTAATTATATTGCTCCCTCCCATCCTTGAGTGTTGGTCACTTTGTTACTCTGATTGAGGTATACATGATAAGCATGCCAATAGTAGTGACTGGATCCTTGACCGACCATTTATCTTGCCTCTGGGTAAATGAACTTCTGACTGTACTTTAGTGTAACTTCTGCAGCTGCTCACTCATCTTTTTGAGGATCCAAACTGTATGAACTATACTCTTACTGTCTAAATCAGTTATGTAAGCTACCTCTTGTACAGATTAAGATATGTCTTCCAAGGATTGTATCAGAGGATCATAGTCTGACACTTACTTTCCCATACTCATCCCATATTGTATTTCTTTGAGCACTTGCTTTAGAAACTTGATTATTATAGTTTGATTCTAGTGATGTACCATCTGTGTTCAAAACAAATTTAAATGTTCCTGGATATAAATCATAATTGAATTTGCAGTCCACTGCCAGTCGTGGTACCGTGCATAGATTTTTTTGTTATTCTTCCTGTATTTTGCAACAGTTTTGTCACACTTTCAAATCATCCTGACCTACAAAAAGTCTAATATCTGCCAACATTTTCTTACAAGATACTTGTAGAAGATGTAACCATTGCCTACTGTATAATGTAGAAACTGAAGATTCAAATTATCTTCGTGTGATTTTTTGTGTCCTTTGTATGTTACCACAGAGAAAAGTGGGGTTTGACATCTTGAGATGGTGTCTTTTGTTAGACAAGTTTCTTTTAGGGCAGTCACTGTTACTTCTTTTCTGAGGACATTTGTGGGAACTGTTCCTTTTGTATTGATGAAGCCCTCTATATTTAAATTACTTATCTTCAGAATAAAATTATGGAAGGAGGTAAAGGCGACTGCGATACTTAAACTAGGGGGAACAGCAGATGATCTGAAGAACTTTAGACCTCTCTCTACTATGTACAACTTAAAAACTGTTTGAGAGGGTATTACCCTTTTAATGTTACATTTCGAAAATGTGCTGCTGTGAAAAAACTGCTTTCAGGAAAAATAGAATCTGCTGTTAGCAATAATTGTTGCTGACCACATATCCACATATATAGAAAGAGGCTTGCAAGATGCAGTGAAGACAGGAATAGTGCTACTGTATCTACAATCAGTGCATGACACAGTCTGGATCCAAGGGCTTATAAGTAAACTTGCAAAAGTCATCAGATGCAAGCAAACACTGAAAAACCATGAAATATATGCTTTTGCAGAGAACTTTCAGAGTGTCTTGAGAGATAAGATAAGCAGTGTCAGAACATTTTACAATGGCCTACCTCAAGGCTCAGTGCTTGTCCCCTTACTTATCAACTTTTATATATTGAATTTACCCAAGACACAGTCACATAAATTTGCCTATGCCAGTGATAGCTATTGCCACACAGTCAGTCATTTGAATAGCTAGAAGCTACTCTGAATAGTTATCTACATACTTTTCGTAAGTGTTATACCAGATGGCTCTTGAAACCAAATTCGTTTAAATCTGCAAGTATTGTTGTGCATCTCAATAACAAAGAAGCTAACAGGAATCTGAGCCTTAAACTCAACAGAGCCAATTAAACATGAGAAAATCTCAAATACTTAGGGGTTAAACTTGATTGTACACTTTCATGCAGGCACCACCTAGAATAAGTGAATCACAAACTGTAATCCAGAAATTCTATACCCGCCAAACTAGCAGGCAGCTCATGAGGAAGTAACACAAACACATTGCACACATCAGCATTGGTACTGGTACATAGTACTGCTGAATACTGAGCCCCAGTATTAACAATAAGCAACTACATAAAAAAGTTGATGAAGAGCTGAAGAATCATTGAAGATCATAACAGGATGACTGAAACTGATGCCCCACAACCTGGCTATCACTGCTAGCCAGTATTCAACCACAAAACATAAGATGTAAAGCTGCCACAAAAAAGGCGGAAGAAGATATTAGACCAGTGCATTCTCCCAATTCTTCATCATTTACATGCAGAGAATTGACTGAAGTCAAGGACACCTCTCTGGGAAACAATCCAGAGATTAGAAGTTTTTGATTAAGAAAGGGATTGACAGGAGCAAAGGCAAAGTAAACCCCACAAAACGGATCCCTTATTAGTGATGTGACCAAACAAGTTCCTGGTTTTGACCTTTTAAGAAGACTCTGGACAAGATTAAGCAGAAGGAATGGAACAGGTAACTGTAAAAGCTTAATGACAAAATCTGTGAATGCAGTGAACTTTGAACTATGGAGCATACTTTGAATTGTGTAATTTATGCTTTCAAAGGAAGAGGATGTAGTGACATCCCCAGCATCTAGCAGTAGCTGAGTTGTCTTCAGTGTGCTATTTGACTTCAGTGTATATTTTATATCATTCTCTCTCTCTCTCTCTCTCTCTCTCTCTCTCTTTCTCTGTAGATTTGTGATGTTTTATGTTTTCAGTTCAGATGTGTTATCTGTTTGTATAGCATGTTGTTTATTATTTCAATGTCAGTAATTCTGTGATGCTATCAGCATGAAAGATACTTACTTAATATCATAATCTATCCGATTAAAATAGTAGTAGTAGCTTTATTCATCCGTAGATCTCTTTTTACAAGGATATAGGACATGTCAAAGTATTTACAAATTTAGATAAATTTAAAATAAGTTAATTCATATACACATATATTTACAGAGTTCTAGTTAGAGAAAATCATTAGATTTACTCCTGGTATACAATATATAATTCATATACACACATATATATATACAGAGTTCTAGTTAGAAACAATCATTAGATTTACTCCTGGTATACAACACTTTTTTTGCAAATAACTTATTAAATTATATAATGCCACATCGTTCACTCATATCTGACTATCAGTCACTGCACACACTATATGCACATTGTTTCATAACACTTCACACACACACACACACACACACACACACACACACACACACACACACATGCAGACATGGACACTGGTGATGTCTGGGCCAATTTCTGTATTGCAACTTCCCATTTGTTATCCTGAATAACTGAGTCAGCATCCCTCCATAATGAGTAAGATGTTGAGCTCAGAAAGAGGAAGAGGTGTTAGTATTGTGCTATGCATAGCTTGGGGGTAAGTATTTCTAGAAAGGAAAAAAAGAAGGAAAAAAACATAAAGTGAACATGTTTTGTGGAATGTTGAATATTTTATAATTATAATAATAATTATTATTATTTATTTGTATAACATTTTTTATCAAACCTCTACTCTGTTTCAGCTAAGTAATCCTTCAATGTTTAAAATATATTGCATAACAGGTACTTTTTAGCTGCCTTCTTAAATAAGTGTATTTTGGCAATTTCTTTAATCTCTTTTGGTAATTTATTGTACAGTTTAATTCTTTGGTAGGAAATGCTGTTTTGAGTTTTATGTTTATTTTGTCTTGGTAAAAGTAAGTTGAGTCTATCTCTTGTTGCATGGTCATGGACAGAGCTGTTTGTGCAGTAATTACCAATGTTATTTTTTATGTGTGCAACTGACTGGTAAATGTATTCACCATGAGCAACACTACTGGGAAAGTCATTGATGTATATCAGGAACAGTATTGGTCCTAATAGGATACCTTGCGGAACCCCGATATTAATGTATTTTGGTTCTGATAAGTGTTTTACTAAATGTTTAGATCTATTTGAAGTATATGTTATCTCTACTCTTTGTACCCTATCTGTTAGGTATGATCAAAACCAGTCGTTAGCTACCCCTCTTATTCCTGTTGTTGTTGTTGTGGTCTTCAGTCCTGAAACTGGTTTGATGCAACTCTCCATGCTACTCTATCCTGTGCAAGCTTCTTCATCTCCCAGTACCTACTGCAGCCTACATCCTTCTGAATCTGCTTAGTGTATTCATCTCTTGGTCTCCCTCTACGATTTTTACCCTCCACACTGCCCTGCAGTACTAAATTTGTGATCCCTTGATGCCTCAGAACATGTCCTACCAACCGATCCCTTCTTCTAGTCAAGTTGTGCCTCAAACTCCTCTTCTCCCCAATTCTATTCAATACCTCCTCACTAGTTATGTGATCTACCCATCTAATCTTCAGCATTCTTCTGTAGCACCACATTTTGAAAACTTCTATTCTCTTCTTGTCTAAACTATTTATCGTCCATGTTTCACTTCCATACATGGCTACACTCCATAAATTACTTTCAGAAAAGACTTCCTGACACTTAAATTAATACTCGATGTTAATAAATTTCTCTTCTTCAGAAACGCTTTCCTTGCCATTGCCAGTCTACATTTTATATCCTCTCTACTTCGGCTATCATCAGTTATTTTGCTCCCCAAGTAGCAAAACTCCTTTACTACTTGAAGTGTCTCATTTCCTAATCTAATTCCCTCAGCATCACCCGACTTAATTCGACTACATTCCATTATCCTCATTTTGCTTTTGTTGATGTTCATCTTATACCCTCCTTTCAAGACACTGTCCATTCCATTCAACTGCTCTTTCAAGTCCTTTGCTGTCTCTGACAGAATTACAATGTCATCGGCGAACCTCAAAATTTCTATTTCTTCTCCATGGATTTTAATACCTACTCCGAACTTTTCTTTTGTTTCCTTTACTGCTTGCTCAATCTACAGATTGAATAGCATCTGGGAGAGGCTACAACCCTGTCTCACTCCCTTCCCAACCACTGCTTCTCTTTCATGTCCCTTGACTCTCAAAACTGCCATCTGGTTTCTGTACAAATTGTAAATAGCCTTTCACTTCCTTTATTTTATCCCTGCCACCTTCAGAATTTGAAAGAGAATATTCCAGTCAACATTGTCAAAAGCTTTCTCTAAGTCTACAAATGCTAGAAACATAGGTTTGCTGTTCCTAAATCTAAGATAAGTCATAGGGTCATTATTGCCTCACGTGTTCCAACATTTCTACGGAATCCAAACTGATCTTCCCCGAGGTCGGCTTCTACCAGTTTTTCCATTCGTCTGTAAAGAATTCGCGTTAGTATTTTGCAACTGTGACTTATTAAACTGATAGTTCGGTAATTTTCACATCTGTCAACACCTGCTTTCTTTGGGATTGGAATTATTATATTCTTCTTGAAGTCTGAGGGAATTTCACCTGTCTCATACATCTTGCTCACCAGATGGTAGAGTTTTGTCTGGACTGGCTCTCCCAAGGCTATCAGTAGTTCTAATGGAATGTTGTCTACTCCCGGGGCCTTGTTTTGACTTAGGTCTTTCAGAGCTCTGTCAACTCTTAATGCAGTATCATATCTCCTATTTCATCTTCATCTACATTCTCTTCCATTTCCATAATATTGTCCTCAAGAACATCGCCCTTGTATAGACCCTCTATATACTACTTCCACCTTTCTGCTTTCCCTTCTTTGCTTAGAATTGGGTTTCCATCTGAGCTCTTGATATTCATGCAAGTGGTTCTCTTTTTGCCAAAGGTCTCTTTAATTTTCCTGTAGGCAGTATCTATCTAACCCCTAGTGATATGCCCCTCTACATCCTCACATTTGTTCTCTAGCCATCCCTGCTTAACCATTTTGCACTTCCTGTCGATCTCATTTTTGAGATGTTTTTATTCCTTTTTGCCTGCTTCATTTACTGCATTTTTGTATTTTCTCCTTTCATCAATTAATTTCGGTATATCTTCTGTTACCCGTGGATTTCTACTAGTCTTCGTCTTTTTACCTACTTGATCCTCTGCTGCCTTCACTATTTCATCCCTCAGAGCTACCCATTCTTCTTCTACTGTATTTCTTTCCCCCATTCCTGTCAATCATTCCCTTATGCTCTCCCTGAAACTCTGTACAACCTCTGGTTTAGTCAGTTTATCCAGGACCCATCTCCTTAAATTCCCACCCTTTTGCAGTTTCTTCAGTTTTAATCTACAGTTCATAACCAATAGATTGTGGTCAGAGTCCACATCTGCCCCTGGAAATGTCTTACAATTTAAAACCTGCTTCCTAAATCTCTGTCTTACCATTATATAATCTATCTGAAACCTTCTAGTATCTCCAGGGTTCTTCCATGTATGCAACCTTCTTTCATGATTCTTGAACCAATGCTTCTAATTTATTTAATAGAATCTTGTGGTCAACCGTATCAAATGCCTTAGGGAGATCCAAAAATATGCCTGTGACACACTAATCTTTATCAAGAGCATCAAGTATAACTTTTGTGAATTCTACTACGGCTGACTCCATATTTTTGCCACTTCGGAAAACAAACTGTGATTCACTTAAATGATTGTATTTATTCAGGTAACTCATTAATCGGTCTTTCATAATTGCTTCTATTTTTTTTTTGAGAATGCTGACAGCAGGGAAATGGGCCGGTAATTTTCTATGTCTTCTGCATTACCTTTCTTAAGCAGAGGTACAACTCTTGCCTGTTTTAACTGCTCTGGAAATGTCCCTGATGTGAAGGATTTATTTATTATATTTGTTAAGGGGCCTTGTATAATCCCTATGCATTATTTCAGTACACACATTGGTACTTCATCTGAGCCTACTGACTTTTTATTTTTTAGTTTTTGAGTTGTTTTACTGACTTCATTATCTGTGGTTGGAAGTAACATCATTTTATTTAGTGCAGCATTATTTGCTGTAACTTCTCTGCTATACTTGAAAAATACTCATTTACATAGTTTGCTAACTGCTGTGTATCATTTATTACTTTATCCCCCTCTGTTAGCAGTATGTTATTCTGCATTTGTTTGCCTCTCCTTGCTACCTTTTTTATAACATCCCAGACTGCTTTGCTTTTATTCTCTGCATTACATATTATTTTGTCATTAAATGACTTTTTTGCAGCAATCAGCCCCCTCCTATAGATCTTTTTGTGTCTATAATAGAAATTTAAGAATTCTGGATCACTGCGAATCTTTTTCATGGAACTGAGGGTTATGTTTACATCTCCTCCTGTGTTGTTGTACAACTTTTTTGTAATAATTTGTACTCATTCTACCATAGTTGCATCTTCAGTTTCCAGAAAGACAAAGTAAACATTATCATCAAAAACTGTCTTTCTCAGAAATGTTATTTCATAAGTGTAATGATAGATTTTATCAATTTTATCAAAAGAAAACCTGAATGTTCTTTTCATAGGAAATTTCACTGTCGTTAAATCATATTTATTGAATTCTTGCCCATCTTTATCCTCTCCCTTGTTCATTCCTTCATTTTCATTTGACTTTTGCTGTTGTATATTACTGTTCAGTGCTATAGAGACAGAATCAGAATCATAGGATGGTTTCTCATGCTTTCAGCACTGCCATTATCACTTTCATTTAAGTCCCTGGCAATGATACCTTTTCTTGGAGTTAATGCTACGTGCTTTGCTCAGCTTGGCATTCTTTCTGTATATGTTAGAGTGAATCTGTTTCAAACCTATTTTGATGGCTGGTGTCCAAAAAACCTCTGGTGTGCCGGTGTCATGTGTATATGTGTTTTCTGGAATCTGTAAAATGACTAACTTAAGACAGAAGGGAAAAATTTCCTGCTTTTCTGAAACAAGGTAGAACATTAAATTTAGAAGTGAATGGTATCTTTTTGAAGGCCCCTTTCAACAACCTAGGAAATTCCAATGTTTCTGTCACCCCTCTATTTGTCCTTTTCCAGTCATCTAGCACATTTCTCCAGGCAAGTTTTAGAGGTCAGGTGGCCAACGTAAATGAATAGAGCTAGGTGGTAGAAGCACAGACTAAATATCATGTTCTTGGCACTGTGTTATAATGTTAAGTGACAGATGGTTTGAGAAAAAGTCACCTATAATCACTTTCAGTTCGAAATGCCAGTTATAAGGCTAGGCAATTAATCATGATTCAAACATTGTCAGGTGAAATCAACCACTTACATTCCTATTGTAACCTGCTCAAGTTAAACCTCCTTCAGTCCAAATATAGAAAAGATGATTTTCCCACTGCTACCATTACAGTGACACTTGAACTATGAACAGTTCTTTCAGGATGCCTTGTATCTGGCTTCACTACTACTTTCACTTGTCCAGGATCGTCAACAAGTTGGTCTCATCATGGCTTATAGTTCTGGAGTGAGGAACACTATTCAAGGACACTACAAGGTTCTTAAAATAATCTTATACTGTTTCTCAGGTAACTGTTGCCCTTGCCCTCTTTACGTTTTTACTTATTCTAATGGTTAGTTCCTTATTTCTTTTCAGAAATCCATTTTACCTACTCACAACTAGGTGGATTGTCACACAGTATTTTTTAGATCTGCATTGTTCGATTAAGAGATGCCTTTATGATGTCCCTAACATCATTATTCATTAAAGGAAACCTCTATTTTGCACAACACAATATTCGTGCAATTGTTTTTTTTTCTTTACTATTCGGTCATGCTGGTTGGCCACCTATTTTATATTTATCCAAAAGAATAGACACTATTGATTCTGCTGCCACTACAAATCAAGACACAAAGACAATGACAGCCAATGATCCCTTCAATGCAGATGCACACCAAGCTTGAACTCTTACAGGAATTGGCGAGGTAATGAGCAGGGGCACTACAACAGCAGTGTGTATAAGTTGAGAATTTGGGTCTGACAGGAGACGTGCTAAGGTAGTCAATGTACTTAAGATTTAAATCCCAGTCTGGCACAGATTTTGAACTTTCACCATTGACATAAATCAGTGCCCACTGGCAGCTAATGTCTTCAATTCCTTTGTATCTTTATCTTATATTTATATCTGTTCTTAAGTTTGTATGTCATCTAATGTTGTATAAGGAAGTGTGTATCGTGCTGAAGCTTTACAAATGCTTGATGTTCCTGACAACCTTCCCAGCATTTAGAAGAAATTCAGAGTTGTAGTTAGATTTATGGGTTGGTCCTAGAACGTTCTTGTATGCTTGCATGATGTGATTCACGCTTCAGAATTGCAATTTTACTTTTAGGCATGTATGGCAACTATCTGGTAGTCACAATGAACAAAAAAAGAAACAGTAGCACTTGAGATATTCATATAAAAGTAAAAATATTACAACTTATTAATTACACACCAGAAGTACAAGATGTCAGCCGGTGTTTTCTAACTGATGTATTTACTTCAAAGAGTGCAGCACATGAATTACATTTATGGACAGTGCTATTTGTTGGTACCACACACTTCAACATTCTATTGTTAGAGGCAAAGGAGTAAAAAATTCATGACAATGGTCAGCTGCAGCATTCTTGTTAAGATGCCGTGCTCAGGTATCAAAATGTTGAAAAATAGGTAAATGATCAAATTCACCTTATTTCACAGTACTTATCTTCATGAGCATAAATTCCAATACTGCTGATATACACATTAAATTAATGAAATGTGGAATAATAAGAGTGAAAGACAGTGTGATTCAATATATAAAACTTGCAGAATACAAATAAAAAGGCCTTTGATCGCAATTTTTGTCATTAATTTTATGACAAGGTTCAATCTATTCAATCATCATGAAACATGTCTATCACTTTAATAAGTTTATAAACCATTAAAAAATTTGCATGTAAACCATAAAAATTCATTAGCCAAGGCAGGCAGCATCAATAGGTGTAAAAACACAACAAAACTAAAATAACCAAACAGCATACTGCTGATAGTCATTACAATAAGGACCAGTTGTGTTGTTTATCACAGTTTTATTATATTTTTACATCTGTAGATGGCACCTATTTTGGCTACAAGTTCTTTTATTGTTTGTATTCTAGTTTAGAGTGACTGACATATCTGACAATGATCTAATACACTGATGGAAAAGTAAATCACAGGAAAAAAGAAAAGAATTAATGTAGAGCAATGAAATTTTGGGACTACATTTGTCTAGATAACTTATTGAAGTGATTAACATTACAAGATCACCGGGTAATGTAAGCACAAGGTAAACCATTGCAAATGTGGAATGCTGGTAAAACCACCAGAATGTTGAACACAAGCATGCAAATGTGCTTGCATTGTGTTGTACAAGTGCTGGGATGCTAGTTTGTGGACTGGAGTTCCATGCTTTTTGCATTTGTTTTACCAGTACAGGGACAGTTAATGCTGTTTGTGGACAACAGTGCAGTTGTAATCTGTTGATATCCTATATATGCTGAATTGGAGACAGATCGGGTGATCGAGAAGTCCAGGGCAACATGTCTATACACTGTAGAGCACGTTGGGTTACAACAGCAGTAGTTGGATGAGTGTTATCACTGGCTTTGAGGCAGAAACAGCTTTCATCAGAAAACACAACAAACCTACACCCTGCCATCCAATGAGCTCTCGCTTGACACCACTCAAGTCACAGATGGTGGTGGTTTGGGGTCAGTGAAATGCTTGCTACAGGGTTTCAGGCTTGGAACTGTCCTTGAAGTAACCAGTTTGTTACAATTTACTGTGTCATTGTGGTGTCAGCTGCTGTTATAAAATTGCTGCTCCAGATGCAATATGATGCACTAGAGCCATATGCTGAATGCAGTGGTCTTCCTTCTCAGTAGTACAATGTGGGCGTCTAGAGTCTGGTCTTCTTGCGACTGTTCATTCTCATGATGACTGCTGCCAAGTCTAAATTCCTGCCAAGTCTTTCTACGGTATTGCAGAAGAAACATCCAGCTTCTCGGCCATATTACATAACCTTGTTAAAACACAGTGAGGTGTTGATAATAGTATTGTTGTGTTGAAGGCATTCATAGTGTTGTTGTGTTGAAGGCATTTTTGACTAACACCAACTTCCCACATCCAGTCTCAAAGGTAACTAATGCTCATGACCATTACAGTGTGTATTTAAAGTAAACCTGGTTTGCATTATCATAGTGGCACTATTAGTGCCACACTTATGTGAAATTTGAATAGACATCTTTCAGATGTGGAAACACACCTATTATGTGGATGCTATATCATGGCAGTTTTAGGTGGGGAGTGTTTTGAACTATGGTTGCATAAGACACCAGTAGAGGTCGGGCCTGAACTATGCCTGCCAACCACAGCAAACAGTTGAGCTGTAGCTACTGCAAAATGCTTTGTGTGCTCCAATTTTCTTTGTGTTGAGGAACAACAAAAGGAAACAACGATCCTTAAGAACCATTATAACGGTTCTGCTTTTGTTTAAGCCCAGAATGTAGGATGGTAGCCCATCAAGATGGAGACAGGGCTTCTTCCCCCACACCACTCCTCTGCCGTCGTGCAGTCTAAGATCTTGTTTGTTTACGGTCATGGCTGGCTGCCATGATATACTGTCTGCATAATACCAACTTTTTTTTATGTCACACAACTCCTTCTTGGTGTTATTATTTTTTTCTGTCAGTGTAATTTGAAACCAGCCATAAAATAAAAAAAATTACAGTCAAAGATTACTTTATATTCTTCAAGTCCCATCAAAAGCATAAAAAAAGGGTAGGGCCTCTCTTGCATTTGATCTGAGTGACCTGTCCCTTCTCTCCAACCTTCCCAGTTCTATATCACTTCCCTCCATAAGAAAGGAATTGACTTTCCAAAAGCTAGGAAAAGTTTTCATCTACTGTTAATATGTGTTTTGGGAATCCTGGAATTCCACCTCACGGAAGCATGTACTGGCTAATCAGTCTGTCTTCTTATAGTTTTGCTGTTTGTAGTAAGACATAACAAACATCTATTATCCATGCTCTATGTACCCCTGTTCCAGCAGTTGACAGTCAATAGTATGACAAGATTCACTGGATAAGTTATTGGAGACTGCTTTAAAAGAGCACACTTGTCACTTTGCATTACAGCAAATGGTATAGAACTGGTACTAGGTGGTTTTGTGGTTTAGATGCATTATAAATAAACACAAATGACCCATAGTATAAGATCACCATCAGGATACAGCTGATGGTCCTTACAGTATTGTTTATCATAGTTTCATTGTATTTTTGCATCTATTCATGGCACCAAATTAGGTCACAAGTTTTGTATGGACTATAGATTAGTTTGGAGTGATAGACATATTTTGTGATGATTGATAGATTGAAACTGGTCATAAAATTAATGAAAATGTTTTGCAATCAAAGGCTGTTTTACATGTATTGTGCAAGTTTTATATATTAAGTTGCTGTGTCGCCCACATTTCCTCTATGCCTAATATGGTGTAGGAAAGCCATTGACATCATTTCCCCCCTTGAAAAAAAAAACACCCACTTCCTTGGAGACATGGACAGTGTGGAGACATCCATGGCCTCTTGTGAGGCCCCGAGAAGATCCTGCGGAGAGACACGAGAGTATGGTCGAAAATGTCCAGGACGGAAGGTCTTGTATCATCAGAGGAATCTTATACCATTCTTCCTGCAAAATAGTGTGAAGTTCAGTTAACGATGATGGAAGTCGATAGCAATCATGCACTCTTCTCTCCAAAGTGGACCACAAAGGCTGAATAATACTGAGATCTGGCAATTGTGGAGCCAGGGGAGATGTGACATTTCATCCTCATGCTCACGAAATCAGTCCTGAATGATGCAAGATGTGTGAACATGAGCTGTGTTGTCTTGGAACATAGCATCATCATTGGTAACAAAGTTTGTACCATGGCATGGACCTGATCAGCCAAAATGGTCACATAATACTTGGCAGTAATATGACCTTGTGGAGTAACTATGGGGCCCATGGATTAAAACACTGTGGTTGCCCAAATCATCATGGACCCCCACCATGTTTCACTCTTGGGATGTAAAATTGACCAGAAGCTGGAATCAGTGTGAAATGAGATTCATCTGACTAAGTAACATTCTTCCATTGCTTCATTGTTCAGGTTTTATGGATTTGGCACCACATTTTTTTGTTTCAGGCATTTTCATCACTGATGTGTGGTTTTGAAATTCCCGCTCGACCTACAGTTCCCAGATTATGGAGCTCTGTTTGTGTTATTTTGGAGCTGAAAGTGTCCATGATGTTTTTCTGTTTTCCCTGATACATGATATGAATCTTTGATATGGTGCCTCTTGAAACATTTCGACTACCTTGATTATGGAAGCACCCACCATATGTGTTATAACCTTTAGTCACCAATAATTGCCTGGATATTCAAACACACTCACTTAGAAACAATAGCTCGTTACATGGTAACAACTCAGTATCTCTTATTAGACTGCCGTGCCATGACATGCGGCCGGCACCGTTCGTAGCTAGGTGGCGCTCCCGCACTCAGCCGAGTTGCGGAGCGCCTCTATTGCCGTTTGCGCGTACTGTCGTGGTGGCACTGTTAAATGTCGTGGCACTGTCACAACACTTTTCCCCCCTTGAAAAAAAAAACACCCACTTCCTTGGAGACATGGACAGTGTGGAGACATCCATGGCCTCTTGTGAGGCCTCGAGAAGATCCCGCAGAGAGACACGAGAGTATGGTCGAAAATGTCCAGGATGGAAGCTCGTGCGTGGAATGTGCCTCCTGGACAAGATGATGTGTGAAAACTCCGGAGCAGCATCCATAGTTGTTGTGGACCTGGGGATGTGCTCCAGCGAGATGGGTCCCGGAGAAGGCAGCGTCGCGACTGGGGCCGGTTCCGCCGTACTCGGAAGCGGTAGCGACGTCGGCCGCCTCTATCACCGTTTGCGTGTACTGTAATGGCGGCACTGTTAAATGTCGTGGCACTGTCACAACAATATGAGCACCAGCAATTTGCCCTTGTTTGAATTCACTTAGCTCTTACAACTACACAGAACACTGTTCAGACCATGACTGGCACTTGCAAATGTATTGAGGACATTGCACAGATGCTGTTCGTAATTGAGTACAACAGTGCAACCTCCAGGCTTGGTTAGCACCTGCATTTATGTTCAGTCATGCATTCTCATGATTATTTCATATTTTTGTCCACTCCCTGTATGTCATTTCACACCAGAAACTCTGCCAGTGTAGTTTATTTTGCATGATGTTTGACATAGGCAAAATCCAGTAGTGATAAATCTGGGGAAAACTGAATCATGTCTCATTGTTCCACCCACTGATTTGGAAATTTATCAAGAATGTAAGCTTGTATGACTCAGTGACACTTTTAGTTGAAAATAAAATTCATAATTTCTATTGCATCTAAAAATGGTGCATAAGACAAATATATTACATGTTCAAACAATGGAAATCCAGGTTGTAATATCAACAAAGCAGGAAAATGTAGATTGGTATTTACTGTAAAGATGACATGTTAAGTTGCTAACAGGCACAAGTAAAAGACACTGACACATAAGTGTTCATCCACAGCCTTTGCTAGGGAAAAGAAAAAGAAACACACCCCATTCATCCACACAACCACACCTTGTGAACACGTGACTGCAGACTCTGGCAGCTCAGACCAGAATGCAGCTGTCATGTGGATTGAAAGCAGCAATCTAGGAGGGATGGGGAAGGGAAGAGTTAGCAATGTACAGGTGGAGGGAGAGAGGAACACTGGAAGAGTGTGCAGGGACTAGACTGCCAACAGTCACAACATCAGGAGACTGTGGGGCATGGAAGCAGGGAAAAGCGGAGTGAGAAAGGAGAGGTAATGGGGAAAGAGGAGGGGGGGGGGGAGGTACTTTGGCAGAGGGTGGCACACAGTCAGGGATAGGAGAAGAGAATGAGTAGGAGATGATAGGACAGTGGAGTTGGAAACTGTTGCATAGAGGGAGTGGGGCAGTATGTTACTGTAAGTTGGGGCCAGGATAATTAGGGGAGCAGAGAAAGTGTCATAAGGATAACTCCTATCTGCACAGTTCAGAAAATCTGGTAGTGGAGGGGAGGATCCAGTTGGCTCGAGTAGTGAAGCAGCCATTGAAATAAAGCGTGCTTTGTTCAGCTGCATGTTGTACCACAGGGTGGTCTACTTTTCTCTTGGCCACAGTTTGGCAGTTGTCATTCATCCTGATGGACAGCTGGTTGGTAGTCATATCAATATAAAAAGCTGTGCTTTAATTGCAGCAGGACTGGTATATGACGTGGCTGCTTTCACAGGTGGCCCAGACTCTGATGGGGTATGGTCTTGCACCTGGGTCTTCCACAGGGATATGATCCTTGTGGTGAGGGTCTGGGATTGAGAGTGGCATAGTGGCATAGGGATGGACTAGGATGTTGTGGAGGTTGGATGGATGACAGAACACCACTTTAGGAGGCAATGAAAGGATCTCGGGTAGGATGTCACGTGTTTTAGGGCATGATGATAGGTAATGAAAGCCCTGGTGTAGGATGTGTTTCAGTTGTTCCAGTCCGGGGTGGTATTGGGTGACGAAGAGGGCACTCCATTGTGGCTTTTTCTTGGGGATGGCGGGAGGATCGGAGATGTGAGGGGGAATAACATAGGAGATCTGTTTCTGAACTAGGTCTGGTGTATAGTGCCTGTTTGTGAAGGTGTTGGTGAGACGCTCAGCATACTGGGCAAGAGAGTACTTGTCATTGCAGATATGGCAACTTTGGGTGGCCAGGCTGTATGGAAGGGATTTGTTGGTGTGAAAGGAAGGACAGCTGATTAAATGCAGGTACTGTTAGTAGTTGTTGGGTTTAATGTGGGCAGAGGTGTGAATGGAGCCATCAGAGAGGGGGAGGTCAATGTCTAAGAAGGTTCCCACTCAGTTAAGGAGGATTAGGTGAAGTAGGTGGGAAAGAAGATATTGAGGTTGTGAAGGAATGAAGATAGGGTGTCTTGGCCCTGAGTTGAGATCATGAAGATCTCATCCGTGAACCTGAACTAGACTAGGGGTTTGACATTTTTTGAGGCTAGGAGGGTTCCTCTAGACGGCTCATAAACAGGTGCCTGCCTGCAACTTGACATGCCATCTTTATGGTAAGTAGCAATCTGTCCTTTCCTACATTGTTGGAATTACACATTCAGATGTGTTTGGATCTGCATAAAATACAGTGTATCAAATCATATTTTTTCTGTAAAGTCCTCATCTTCTTGCACCATGTTCAGAAACAGTTCACCATTCTATTGATGTCTCATTAAATGCCTGCAAAAATATCAAAACTATGCTGTTTTAAGAATGCTGTGTGTGATAATTCTACTGAACTGCCTCAGTGGATTTTTTTAGGTAATGTTTGGTGTTATATATGCACAGTTTTTCAACATTCCAGTTGAGGAAGCTGGGTTTGTTGCTTTGTGAAGTCTGCCAGATGTTATGTCGTGTGACCACGAATTTTGAACTTACGAAGAGTGCGTAAAATTGTTAGTTAGTTTAGAGGTCTGTTCCACAGCTACGTCTCCATTTTATTTAAAATTTGACAACATTTTGTGTTTTGTAACATTTATTTAAAATTTTGTTTCTTTTTTCTAGCAATAATCATGGCTTTTATTTATTGCCTTACAACTCCAACAGCAACACTAGTGAAATCCTTAAAAAGTGTCATGCTACATATTTATTTATAATAGTTCCTACATCTGAAGGTACTACATAGATATTATCTTTTGAAGTCCATACAAATTCATTTTGCATCCTTGGTAAAGGGATGATAGTTATCCTGTATATTCATAGACATGTAACACTCTTGTCTCTCTCCATCCCCATTATTTTGTATGTGTGTGTGTGTGTGGGGGGGGGGGGGGGGGAGAGGAGGGATGGGTAGTTGGGTGGTTGGTTGGTTGGTTGGTTGGTTGGTTGGGTAGGTGGGTGGCTGAGTGGTGTTGGTGTACATGTGCATGTGCATGTGTGCTCACACATGCACATGCGCACTCATGCGTTCATATGTGGGAGGGTGCTTTACCCTTATGTATAGCCTGATCAAACTCATGAGCAAAATATTTCTTATAACAACTGGATTTTAAAAATGTCTTTTGCAGCGAAGCGGAAGTGAAACTGTTGCGAAAAGTTGGTACTGTTATTGATGAGGATGACAAAGAATTGTCTGTGTTGATGACCTCACTACAGCTTGACTATTTGAAGCAGCCTTCAGAGCCAGAATCACTTTCACAGGTATGTTTGGAAAGAAAGTACCAGACTATAGTGTTGCCACTTTAAGACAGCAATCTGCTGCAAGTATAAACAAACGAGAGCCTACACATTAGAGGAAAGAGGAGTGGTGTGGGGGAGAAGCCCTGTCTCTCTATCACAGGGCTGGCAGTCTGCATATGTTAATCAGCGCATGGGTGAGAGTAGGTCTAACACGTGGTCATAGGGATCGCCAATGCCTTCTGGTGTCAGAGGAGTCATACCTGAATTCTAGGATGAAGCAGTATTAATCTCATCACTCATTTAAAATTAAGAAAACAAAACAATGTACAATGCACAACCCAGAGCAAAGCAGAGTACATAAAGCATTTGGTAACACCTAACATGCAGTTTCTTGCTTGAGTTGCCAGTGTCATAGAGGTAGTACAGGCCCAACATCTTCTGGTATCTTACATAACCATACTTCAAAATACCCCACCTAAAACTGTTATGTTAAATTGTCCACATATTATCTCTTTTTTCTTTAAAAAGAAGTGTGTAAAAGTGATTTTTATGCCTCAAGTTTTTATTTCTAATAAATTCGATTTTGAAATAGAATAAAAGGGGGAAGTACATTTAATGGGGTTTCATCGTGCCTTGTAACAGAACATTTACCTGTAAAGTCTTTGCAGCAGGTACGTTGGAATTGAAGAAAATTTGCTTAATCAATGGAATATAGCTACATTTTCAGATTGAGTGACTGGATTCTCATTGTTTTGGTTTTTTTTCATACTTAGCCTTTAGTAGAAAATTATGAAAACTATAAAGGGATGTTACTGTAGTTTTGGTTTTTGATTAGTACAGATTTTGTTTGGAGTTATTGGATTATTTTTCAAGACTACATAAATTTCTTGCATAACAGTAGGATTTGATAAACACTAAGTGAAACCATAATTGAAAGCACAATACACACACTCTCAGCATGGAATTTGAGTGACCTACCTTTCCCTTTTAAACCTTCACCATCCTATCCCTCTCTCATCCCCAAGAAAGGAACTAATATTTCCAAAACACATGATAGTTTTCTTGTATTTGTGTGTGTGTGTGTGTGTGTGTGTGTGTGTGTGTGTGTGTGTGTGTTTGTTGGCAGATAAGTATTGCCTTTGGAGGGTAATTACTAGCCTGGAATTCTGTCACATAATTTTCTAGTACAATTTCTGCAATTGGTGTGCTTTGGCAACACTAGAGGATTACGCTAGTGGAATAAGAAATGTCAAAGCAAAAATTATAGTATAGCTCTATTGTCTGTTTTATTAATTACATTTAGTCGTATTAAACTTCCACATTTATCCTTGTTTCCTCTGGAAGCCTTCTCATCTACCCTCTTCTTTGTAAAAGTGCACTACTTGATCTAAAAAGGGGAACTTATGGATTGGCCCTCTAATTTTCTTCGTACTTGTAGAATATGAAGGACTGTGTCAGAACAGCTTAAAAAAATGACCTACAAAGAGCTGAAGAGTTCCAAGTGCTCCAAAGTGTAAAATATTTCAACACTGTTGCCTGCAGCTGAATGTGTAGCATGTAACTCATGTAATTTCAAAATTGCTGGTTCGATTCTTGCCAGTAGCAACTTTTTTTTGCTTTTATTTGAATTCTGTAACTATTATCAAATGGAAATTTTAATGGGAAAATACTGAATTATAATTTCTTTATAAAATAACACTTTTGAATACTACTAAACACATGAAAATGTGAGTATTCATAAATTTAAATTTGATACATAAAAACAGAACATCAAATAAAAAATATAATTCTTTAATTTCTAGAGATCGAACAATTTTATTGATATAAATACAATTCTTTTCACTTAACAGTTAGACATTTAGACATTTTTTTTAAAAAATATGATTCAATACGTGTTAATTAACATTTCAATCTGATAATGGACATACAATGTAAATTTTTTTTTTAATTTACTGCTTTCAAGAACTGGACGAGTGACTTCATGTTTAAAATAACCAGAAGCTATGCACTGAGCTACAGGTGGCTATTGTAAGATATTCTAAATGTTTTGTAATTAACAGTGCTCAGAAAGCTTCATTGTGTGACTACTTACTTTAGGAAATTAATGTCTGGACACTGGTCTTAAAATCCTATATAAGTTAAGAAAATTGAAGGGAGGCTAGTCTGTCAAGACCCCTTGTGAGATCTAACAGTGGCTTGGTGCTCATTTCACTCAATCAAAGAGATGAGGAAAAAAAGAGGAGCATCATTTGAATAATGGTACTGATGTTAAAAAAAAAAGGCTTGAAAAGTAAAGCTCTGAGTTACACAAGCTTATCTGCCTCTTGCCTAATAATTTATAAAAATGAAACTTCAGCTTAACGATACACAAAGAAATGAATACGTGTAAACAGCTATGCCTATTTAACTGATTAAAAATTGATTGAAAAACATGTTAATTAAATCACAAAATGCATTGCATACAGTCACCATTAATTTTTATTTGATCCATAACATCTACCTGGAAACAAAATTGTAAAAATCTCAAGTAGGCTATAGAACAAATAAATAACTTTGGCAACTAGTTTCTTTCTCATTTAATTTGTACCATTTGCTGGCTTAACCTAAAATCCACTATGGATGTTAGTAAATTAAAAGTATGTTTATTTGATTCTACACTGAACTTTCTCACTTATCAACTTTTTGGAGATGAATCAGTAATAGTCATTTCAAATGCAGCTACTTTGTAATTCTCTGGTACGTAGGGTGAATTCAGTGTCATGATGTACATGTTTTTTCATAATATATTTTCATATCTTATATAGGAAGCAACAACATCAACATACTCAATCTTGTCTGGTGGAACTTCAACAAGTAATGAAAAGATGATGATACCACAACAGACAGAAGCTGATCATTCTGATCATGCAATTAATGAGGCTATGGATTTTTCCATGTCAAATTAAAATTAAAAATGAAAAACTTAACTGAAAAGCCTTTCAAGTTTTTCATAAGTACATAAGACTTGAAGTGTAGATATATATTTTATAACTAAATGTGAACAGTAGGATGCCAATGGTTGTGTATGTGTAAAGATGGAGCTAAATGATTATATCATTGCCTTTGATTTATTGTGTAACCACTTGGTGGTGATACAAAGAAATGCCTCAAAACATAATTGTATAATGTGTGTGTGTATATGTATGTGGTGGTGGTGGTGGTGGTGGTGACAATGTGCACATGCATTCTTGCCTGTGGGCAAGCATGTAGGGTTGAATGGAGGTTGTATGCAAATAAATACTGAAAGTAATTTTACTTTCTGATGTCATGTACATTGTTTTGTATAATATTGTTTTAAAATCAAAACTAAATATTGTAATTTTGTATTACACAGTATAGTTGTAAATCATACTTGAGTAGATAGGGTATTGTCATAATGTGGCTGCTGTTTTAACTATAGATTCCAGAAAAAGCCTTACATTTGCACAGTTATTTACATGTGTAAAATTGTTTCAAAATGAAATTTTAAACATTTTAATGTGTGAATGAATGTCAGGAGACAGTCACAAAACACTGTTAGTTACCTTTAAGAGAGAATGATTTTCCTCGTAAGAGGACCAAGGAATGACAGTCTTCTAATAAATGTAATTTCAGTGTATGTTTTTACTTGTGGACAATATAATTGCCCAACATCTACAACAGAATTTATAAGTTATCCATTGTAAAGTTGGCAGAAGTTTTTAAACATTAGACTGAAGCTATTTTTAATGAAAACAATGGGTGAATACCTCACTGTAATGAAGTAATTTGGCATGAATCACATTAATGACTGAAAGTTAAATAATCATGTATCTACAATTCATAGAATTGAAACTGGGTAAAGGAATTGTCATCAGGAAGGCTGAGTTGAGTAGTTTGTTGAAGGTAACTGGAACAGACTGTAAAATGTCTTGTTTTTATTTGCTGAAATTGAGATGCTAAGAAAGGAGAGACCACTGACAATGTCCTTCAGTACATCTTTATTGCTTATAGTGGAATTAATAAGAACTAAGAATGTAAAACTTGTATTTGTATTTGTATTTTTTATTTGGTTCAGTAAATCTGAATCTACAGAACAACACATCAGTTTTTTTAGCTCTGTCTTATAATTAAACCACTTTAACTAGAAAATTATAACTGAAAAGATGAGTAAATTAATGCTAATGGTTAAAGTCTTTACATGCTGCATGTAGATACATTTACACAATATTTTTGTAAGTGATAAAGAATGTGGCTTACAAACTTAACATTAATTTTCTTAGGCTCTCAATGATTTTGGAGGAACTCTTCCAGACTATAGAAGCAAAGTATTAATAGATATTCTTTTAATACTGCTTTAAATTTTTTGATCATTTATTACTTTAATTTCTTTTGGGAACTAATTGTAAATATTTTACTGCAATGTAATGTTCCTTTTTGTACAAACTGGTCTTTATTTGGAGTGTATGAAAGTCAATTTTCTGTCTTGTGTTATGGTGATGAAGATTTTCATTTTTGAGGAGGGCAGTACAATTTGTTATTGTGTGTGTCATAATAAACATTGCACTTTCAAAGAGGTAAATACATGGAAGAGGAAGAATCCCCTTCCTTTTAAATAATGGTCTGCAGGGTTTGTTCCTTTATATTCTGGACATGAGACTCACGTTATCCTTTGCATCCTGAAGAGTTTTAGACAGGAACGAGCTATCCCAGAAAGTGATTCCACACCTCAGAAAGGAATGTGTATTGGGATAGTAAGCAGTCATTAGACAGTCCTTATGACAACAGTTTTCAATCACTTCCATTAAATAGTACATGGTACTTAATATCTTAAATATGCAATCAATGTGAGTAACCAATCTAAGTTTATTTTGGATTCAGATCTCCAGAAATTTTGTATTAGCTACACTTGCAATGCATGTGTCCAATATCTGAATTGTTATATCCTCTTCACTGTTTCTCTTGACACGAAAATTTAATGCTACTTTTTTACCTTTATTTTTTTATTAGTTTGTTTTGGCTGAACCAATTTACAACACTAGTTAGTATCTCAGATAGTGTTGTCTGTAACATTTGTGCAGTTTCTGATCAGCAAACTGGATAGTGCTATGACACTGCTTGGTTAATGCTAAGTGATTTATATATATCAAAAATAGGATGGAACCCAGTATCGAGCACTGTGGCATGCCTTACTGTACTTATTTGTATTTAGAATAGTGCCTGGTTGATTTGGTATCTTCTTGAAATTGCATTTTTATTACTTGCTTTAGCCAGTAAGATATGATCTAAGCCAGTTGTTAGATGTACCTCTGATACAATACTATCATGTTTCAGCAGCAGTAGGTTATGATCTATGATATCTAAGGCCTCAGACAGATCAAGGCATATGCCAGTTATTTTTTTCTCCACTATCAAGGTTTTGTAGCACTTCACTCAGAAATTCAAATATTGCTGTTTCTGTTGATTGGCCTTTCTGGAAACCATGTTGGGCTGTGGATAATATGTTGCACTTTTCTGGAAGATCTAGCAATCTCTTATGAAACTTTTTCTAGCACAGATAGCAAAACAGTAGGTTTGTAATGGGCTGTGTCTTCTTTCTTACCCTTTTTGAACAGTGGATTGAGTTTCACTACCTTTCAACAAGGATGAAAGATTACAGCTGTGACTGAACTGTTGAAAAAGTGTGTTAATAGTACTGTAATGAGGTCACCTACATTTTTAAAGACATGATTTGGAATTTCATGTATACTTGTTGAAAATTTTTAATTTACTGATTGTGAGCACAGTTTGTTTGGAGTTGGATGGAGGAAAAATTAGGGAATCAGGATTTCTATTTGGTGAAGTAGTGGAATTCTCAAATGTTATTGAACAATTACTCCATGGTATAAAACCACAGAGTAATTGTTCGCTAATATTTGAGAAGTATGTATTAAAAGCACTAGTCACTGCTTCTGGATTTGTAATTTGTTTTCCGTCTTGTCCTAGCTGAAGGTTTACTTTTAGTATTTTGATAATAATAATAATAATAATAATAATAATAACAAAAATTATTCTTATTATAAAGAGTTAAGTGAAATTTACATCCATGAGTTCAAGTATTCTAGCAGATCATGTTGTTGTTGTTGTGGTCTTCTGTCCTGAGACTGGTTTGATGCAGCTCTCCACGCTCCTCTATCCTGTGCAAGCTTCTTCATCTCACAGTACCTACTGCAACCTACATCCTTCTGAATCTGCTTGGTGTATTCATCTCTTGGTCTCCCTCTACGATTTTTACCCTCCACGCTGCCCTCCAATACTAAATTTGTGATCCCTTGATGCCTCAGAACATGTCCTACCAACCGATCCCTTCTTCTAGTCAAGTTGTGCCACAAACTCCTCTTCTCCCCAATCCTATTCAGTACTCATTAGTTATGTGATCTACCCATCTAATCTTCAGCATTCTTCTGTAGCACCACATTTCGAAAGCTTCTATTCTCTTCGTGTCCAAACTAGTTATCGTCCATGTTTCACTTCCATACATGTACTTTCAGAAATGACTTCCTGACACTTAAATCTATACCCGATGTTAACAAAGTTCTCTTCTTCAGAAACGCTTTCCTTGCCATTGCCAGCCTACATTTTATATCGCCTCTACTTCGACCATCATCAGTTATTTTGCTCCCCAAATAGCAAAACTTGTTTACTAATTTAAGTGTCTCATTTCCTAATCTAATTCCCTGGGGGACAAGAAAGGAGCCTCCACGAAGAGTATGTGAATGCAATACACATACTCGGGCGTCCCCTGGGCGGTTTTACACCGGCTGATCCTTTCACTCCAGAAGCAACATGACAATCCTACAGAAAGGACCTTATCAGGACCAGCACTGACGATTATCTCTGTAAATATTGAAGGCCTTTCTGCATGCAAAGGACGTCTACTACAAGACCTCTGTCAGAAAGAGAAATGTGACGTCCTGTGTCTACAAGAAACTCACAGAGATAGCACACTCAAAAGACCCAAGATAAACGGCATGCGACTAGTAGCTGAAAGGCCACACTGACATTATGGCAGCGCAATCTTTACCAGGCCAAACATACAGATCCTTTCAAGCAGTATAAACGACATCAATGATACTGAAGTGCTAACCATTGAACTTAGTGACTGCACTGTTACATCAGTATACAAACCACCAACTGTGGACTTTTCCAGCTCCAACGTAAACAATTTTAATAAAGACAGAATTAATTTTGTAATCGGTGATTTCAACAGCCACAGTACGCAGTGGGGCTACCAAGAAGACGATGACAATGGCACGGCTGTGATCTGCTGGGCTGAGCTAAACAACCTAAAACTGATACATGACAATAAACTGCTTGCTTCCTACAACAGTGGCAGATGGGGGACAGGTTATAACCTGGACCTCATCTTTGTTAGCCATCAAGTAATGCCCCAATGCTCAAAAGGAGTTTGCTCACCAATACCAAACACCCAGCACCGCCCAATAATGTGCCACATCACATCTGTCGTTAAACCCCATAGTGTGCCTTTTTGCCATAGGTACAATTTTAAGAAAGCAGAATGGTCAACCTTTCAAAACCTCATGGAAGATTCTGTAAAAAACCTACCACCTGAACCAAGATTCTATGACAATTTCGTGAAGGCTGTGCAGTGGTGTTCCAAGCAATCGATCCCTAGAGGATGCAGAAGCAATTATGTTGAAGGCCTTACGCCAGAATTAGAGGACCAGTTGCAGCAATACCTGACACTGTTTGACGCAAACCCTCTATCCGCGGAAACTATCACTGCGGGCGAGCAGCTAACCGAGTCACTAGCTAAAACCAGGAGAGAGAAATGGCTGAGGACAATAGAGGAATTGGACATGAAAAGGAGCAGTCAGAAAGCCTGGACACTCCTTAAACATCTCAACAATGACCCGACTTTCTCTCCAGGACATGCTCCCGTCACAGCCGACCAAATAGCCCACCAGCTTCTCAAGAATGAGAAACCTGACACCAATATCAGGAAGTCGGAGACCAAAATAGACAGGATTGAACACCCCTCTCACAATGGCAGATCTGGACAAAGCCATAGCGAAATGCAAGCTAAGGAGGGCCCTGGGCCTGGACGGGATTTTTGTTGAACAGATTAAACACTTTGGTCCCAACGTTAAACAATGGCTACTGAAACTGTTTAACAATTGCATGGAGACAGGTCAGATTCCCACAATCTGGAGGAAGGCTAAAGTTATTGCCATTTTAAAACCAGGCAAAAATGCTGATGACCCCAGAAATTTCCGACCCGTATCACTTCTCTGCCATATCTTTAAAATCTTTGAAAGAATACTCCAGGATCGCCTCTCCAGTGCCATAGAACCCTACCTAATCCCCCAACAAGCAGGTTTCCGCCCAGGGAAAAGGACTACATCTCAGGTAATTAACCTCATGCAGCTGATTGAAGACGGCTATGAGAACCGGAAAATAACCGGTGTTTCCTTCATAGACTTGACAGCCGCATATGACACAGTCAACTTACGTCTGCTAATGAAGAAGCTGTATGCCATTACCAGGGACTTTAAATTCACATCCACAGTTAGAAGTCTGTTAGAGAACCGTAGGTTCTCTGTGGAATTCCAAGGGATGCATAGCAGGTGGTGGGCCCAGAAAAATGGTCTCCCTCAGGGCAGCGTACTGGCACTCTTACTTTTAACATATACACCAACGATCAACCACTGCCAGCTGGTACGGAAAACTATATCTACGCCGATGACCGTGCTATGGCTGTACAGGGTGACTCCTTTGAGGACGTTGAGACAAAGCTCACGGATGCGCTAGACATGCTCTGTCAGTACTACGCCGACACTCAACTCAAGCCGAACCCTAGCAAAACACAAGTTTGCGCCTTCCATCTCCGTAACAAGCAGGCATCCCGTAAGCTGCATGTCTTCTGGAAGGGCACACTCCTCGAACACTGCGTTAACCCCAAAATACCTAGGAGTAACCCTAGACAACAGCACTGTTTTAACACCAAAATGAAGGTGAGCAGCAGAAATAATATTCTTCGGAAAATAACGAACTCCTCCTGGGCCGCAAAGCCAGAGGTAGTGAGGACCACAACACTAGCAGTTTGCTTCCCAGCAGACGAATATGCAAGCAGTGTCTGATACAACTCTACCCATGCTAAACAGGTCGACATCTAGGGTGGAGAGATGGAAGCGGTTGGGAGAAGAGCACTGGATGGAACCAAAGGAAGAATTGGCACCAGGTTACGATGAGGACTGGGTGGTCTGGAGATCACTAAACAGGCTACGCACCAACACTGCATGGTCAAGAGATAACCTTCTGAAGTGGGGATATTCTTCTACATCTAATCTCTGCGACTGTGGAGAGGTGCAGACGACCCAGCACATGTATAACTGCCCTGAATGTCCTTCACACTGCACTTTAGAGGATCTGATGTTGGCAACCCCAAATGCTGTCGACATATCCCGCTTTTGGGCCAAATGCCTATAACATTTTGTTTCTGTGCACACATATTTGTATATATATTTATATATATTTTCATATGCCTGTAATTAATTTTTTTTCTGTGTGCTATTCATTTTTTTATATTCCTGTATCCATGGTGCTTCTGACACGAATAAAAAAAAAATCTAATTCCCTCAGCATCACCTGACTTAATTCGACTACATTCCATTATCCTCGTTTTGCTTTTGCTGATGTTAATCTTATATCCTCCTTTTAAGACACTCTCCATTCGGTTCAAGTGCTCTTCCAAGTCCTTTGCTGTCTCTGACAGAATTACAATGTCATTGGCGAACCTTAAAGTTTTTATTTCTTCTCCATGGATTTTAATACCTACTCTGAATTTTTCTTTTGTTTCCTTTACTGCTTGCTCAATATACAGATTGAATAACATTGGGGAGAGGCTACAACCCTGTCTCACTCCCTTCCCAACCACTGCTTCCCTTTCATGTCCCTCGACTCTTATAACTGCCATCTGGTTTCTATACAAATTGTAAATAGCCTTTCGCTCCCTGTATTTTACTCCTGCCACCTTCAGAACTTGAAAGAGAGTATTCCAGTCAACATTGTCAAAAGCTTTCTCTAAGTCTACAAATGCTAGAAATGTAGGTTTGCCTTTTCTTAATCTAGCTTCTCAAATAAGTCGTAGGGTCAGTATTGCCTCACGTGTCCCCATATTTCTACGGAATCCAAACTGATTTTCCATTAGGTCGGCTTCTACCAGTTTTTCCATTCGTCTGTAAAGAATTCGCGTTAGTATTTTGCAACTGTGACTTTTTAAACTGATAGTTCGGTAATTTTCACATCTGTCAACACCTGCTTTCTTTGGGATTGGAATTATTATATTCTTCTTGAAGTCTGAGGGAATTTCGCCTGTCTCATACATCTTGCTCACCAGATGGTAGAGTTTTGTCAGGACTGGCTCTCCCAAGGCTATCAGTAGTTCTAATGGAATGTTGTCTACTCCCGGGGCCTTGTTTTGACTTAGGTCTTTCAGAGCTCTGTCAACTCTTAATGCAGTATCATATCTCCTATTTCATCTTCATCTACATTCTCTTCCATTTCCATAATATTGTCCTCAAGAACATCGCCCTTGTATAGACCCTCTATATACTACTTCCACCTTTCTGCTTTCCCTTCTTTGCTTAGAACTGGGTTTTCATCTGAGCTCTTGATATTCATACAAGTGGTTCTGTTTTCTCCAAAGGTCTCTTTAATTTTCCTGTAGGCAGTATCTATCTTACCTCTAGAGAGATAAGCTTCTGTATCCTTACATTTGTCCTCTAGCCATGCCTGCTTAGCCATTTTGCACTTCCTGTCGATCTCATTTTTGAGACGTTTGTATTCCTTTTTGCCTGCTTCATTTACTGCATTTTTATATTTTCTCCTTTCGTCAATTAAATTCAATATTTGTTCTGTCACCCAAGGATTTCTATTAGCCCTCGTCTTTTTACCTACTTGATCCTCTGCTGTCTTCACTACTTCATCCCTCAAAGCTACCCATTCTTCTTCTACTGTGTTTCTTTCCCCCGTTCTTGTCAATTCTTCCCTTATGCTCTCCCTGAAACTCTGTGCAACATCTGGTTTAGTCAGTTTATCCAGGTCCCATCTCCTTAAATTCCCACCTTTTTGCAGTTTCTTCAGTTTTAATCTACAGTTCATAACCAATAAATTGTGGTCAGAGTCCACATCTGCCCCTGGAAATGTCTTACAATTTAAAACCTGCTTCCTAAATCTCTGTCTTACCATTATATAATCTATCTGAAACCTTCTAGTATCTCCAGGGTTCTTCCATGTATACAACCTTCTTTCATGTTTCTTGAACCAAGTGTTAGCTATGATTAAGTTATGCTCTGCGCAAAATTCTACCAGACCGCTTCCTCTTTCATTTCTTACCCCCAATCCATATTCATCTACTACGTTTCCTTCTCTCCCTTTTCCTACTACCGAATTCCAGTCATCTATGACTATTAAATTTTCGTCTCTCTTCACTATCTGAATAATTTCTTTTATTTCAGCATACATTTCTTCAATTTCTTTGTCATCTGCAGAGCTAGTTGGCATATAGACTTGTGCTATTGTGGTAGGCATGGGCTTCGTGTCTATCTTGGCCACAACAATGCGTTCGCTGTGCTGTTTGTAGTAGCTTACCCGCATTCCTATTGTTTTATTCATTATTAAATCTACTCCAGCATTACCCCTATTTGATTTCGTATTTATAACCCTGTATTCACCTGACCAAAAGTCTTGTTCCTCCTGCCACCGAACTTCACTAATTCCTACTATATCCAACTTTAACCTATCCATTTCCCTTTTTAAATTTTTTAACCTACCTGCCCGATTAAGGGATCTGATATTCCACGCTCCGATCCATAGAACGCCAGTTTTCTTTCTCCTGATAACGACATCCTCTTGAGTAGTCCCCACCCGGAGATCCGAATGGGGGACTATTTTACCTCCGGAATATTTTACCCAAGAGGATGCCATCATCATTTATCCATACAGTAAAGCTGCATGCCCTCGGGAAAAATTACGGCTGTAGTTTCCCCTTGATTTCAGCCGTTCGCAGTACCAGCACAGCAAGGTCATTTTGGTTAGTGTTACATGGCCAGATCAGTCAATCATCCAGACTGTTGCCCCTGCAACTACTGAAAAGGCTGCTGCCCCTCTTCAGGAACAACATGTTTGTCTGGCCTCTCAACATATACCCCTCCATTGTGGTTGCACCTACGGTATGGCTATCTGTATCGCTGAGGCATGCAAGCCTCCCCACCAACGGAAGGTCTATGGTTCATGGGGGGGTAGCAGATCATAGGAGTGGCTAAAAAGGTACTGCTTTATGCTGCTCTAAATATCTCCAGATTTTCACTTTCCTGCTTAGTGCCCACTAGAAACCTATTATGGACTGCTGCATCAATATATGAAACACCGATATTGAACATTAAACAGGGATGTGTTGTCTATGTGGAAATTATTTTTATTTCCAGTATTGGGATTGTGAATTGCACAGGTCATTCAAAATTTACTCTTGTTACCAACTGCAGTTAGTTCATCCATGCAAAGAGAATACTTTGAACACTACAATATTTTAGTTGCCCTAGGAGAATATTTTTATCTGTACAATCAAAGACTTTGGCAAAATCACAGGAAATATCTAATGGGTAATTTTTGTTTGCTTTAATTCTTTTAGACTTTTTTTGTGAGATAATTATGCCATGAGTTGTGCTGCATGCAGTTTGGTGTACTACTTTGTATCACTGGCTGGCATGCTGTGGGCTGCTAGTTCAAAGCCAACTACCAGAAATTATTTGTTCTTTAGTATTTGTCATTTGTAGAAGATTCTTGAAATCTCCTGTTTGTAATGTTTATCTATTCTGGAATTTTCATTGTT
The DNA here is from genome assembly GCF_021461385.2 of Schistocerca piceifrons. Lineage (NCBI taxonomy): Eukaryota > Metazoa > Arthropoda > Insecta > Orthoptera > Acrididae > Schistocerca > Schistocerca piceifrons. Next base: position 350,275,464 of record NC_060141.1, on the reverse strand, counting down.
TTATAAATGCCAGCACTGTCTGTACTGTAGTTAGTTCTGTTTTGGCTGTATGTTGGTATCAGTTATAAATGTGTCTTTGGATTTGGATTTGACTGTGGTTTCGATGTGACATTGCTGCTGGGGAGGGGAAAGTACTTCAAACAATCTGCGTCACATTGGCACCAGTTAGGCAATGTGAAAGCCATTGCCTTTATGGACAGGAACCAGAATACAAGCAATAGATTGTTCCCAAGTTTTGTTTATTCAGGAGACCAATGGATTCTGAAACAGCAGTAGGTCAGATGCACATCAGGCATTCATCAGTGTTTTCCAGAAACACCGGTCAAGACCCAAAGAACTGACTGAAAGGGTATTGGTTGCCTAATATAATAGGTGGGATGGATGACATGATGTTTTTGGCAAATGTGTAATTTTACTTGGATAGCACAGCCCAACAGTGGTTTGAGAGCAATGAAGAGAAGTTCAATAGCTGGTAGCAATTCCAGGTCAAACAGATGAAAGCATTTAGTTACGATCAGCTGCAAGTCCACTTTACAGAAAAACAATTCAAGAACAGTGTCCAACATGAGGGGAAAATGACACACTCATACATACAGATCGGTTTGGCCCTAATCCACATGGTGAACTAAAATATGAAAGAAGCTGACAGTATTTCACACTTGATGAAAGGAGTCACAGAAGACATGTACCAAGCTTGTTCATACACTTTGTTTTGTCCCAGTGTATCTTGTGTGACAGTACCTTTATACAGTTGTTATCATTGATCTGGCTAACTGCCCTACCAGCTGTGATATGCACTGTTTTGATGGCCTTTCATGAGTGCTAATTCATTTTATTCCATATTTTTTAAAATGTTTTTTAAAAATTCAATGCAGCTGAGAACTGTGCTCCTTGTCTTTTAATTTTATATAATTACAACCTTCCTTTTCCTTTTCTTTTAGAGCCATTTGAGGAAACATGAACCATGTGAAACACCTTATTTGTAATAAAAATAACTTTGGAATCAAGACTGCCTCTGTATATAAATATGCCAGTATGTTTTCACTGTGGATAGGTCGAGCAGCCGACCCGAGCGGAACGCTGCTCTCTGCACCTGGCGTAGCTGCCCGCGGATAGCTCCTTGGAGTGGTCTCTAATAAGCTACAACTGGCGTAGCTGCCAGTGACGCTCTTCTGAGCGGCACGAACCCGCGCAAGCTGCTTAACGCTTTCGGGCGCTAAGTGGCAAGAGCTTCGGCCCCACTTCCTGCAACTTCGGTTGCAAATCTCCCCAGCGGGACTCTCCCGTTCTTTGGTAGGGTAATCTCAGTGTCAGGGGCCCGTTCACGTCGGATAACCCCGCGCACTGTAGGCCGCTCTCTTCAACCCGCGCTCTCTTGCGCCGCGCATTGCACTCCGCGCAGATAGGTCGTAGGGACACCCCCTCTTCTGTAGGAACAAGATACACAGCGCTTTCGCTAAAAAGCATTATTGTCGCTCCTTAAAAAGAGCAAAATTGTCGTGTTCCATCCTTCCCTATCCAAATAAATAATTACTCCTGAAACAGCGAAGATGTCCGATCTTTCCTGTGCTTCCCCACCACTCACCCGCAGCAAAGCTGCAGCACAAGAGGCGGTAATGCCGGCTACTCCCGCCATCATTTCCGTCCCACTGTCCACCTTCCAGGAGCAGGTTGCCCTGAAGGACCAGCAGATCGCGGAACAGCTGGAGCTGATCGCAGAGCTGATGGGCAGCGAAAACACATGAACAGAAACACCCACACCACACACACAGGCACCTGCTGAACAACAGAAGGACATGCCCCCTATTTCACCTCTGGCGGCCCAGGCACCGACGGAACCGGATCCAGAGCCGACAGAGGACACAACAAACACAGATGAAGACGGGCCGTGGCAGCAGGTCAGCCCAAGGCGCAAACAGCAGCCAACTACGCAAACAAGTGAGCCCACAAACTCACGAGGCAACGGCCGAGCGCTGCTGCCAACACCATCCACGCCGCGAACAAACAATAACAACACAGGGTCCAACACAAACAACCCTGCGACTGCAGCAACCACAAACATACACGCAGCTACGCAGAACACAAACAACACCGCGACTGGCTTCCCACGGGTCATCATTCACAACTATGGAGACCTAAGTCTCCTAAACAAAGAATTTAACAATAAGCACAGCCCCACAACATACTACTCTAAGCTCACCGGGGAACACGCCGCACTGTACGTGGCGAACAAGGCAGACTACACGAATCTACTGGACTTTCTCAAAGAAAGGAAGGTAGAACACTTCACGTACAGGACAGTCTTGGAAAAAACACAACAGTACGTGATTAAGGGGATAGACTCACGAACCCCGACCGACACGGTACACAACGAACTCTCTGCTCTCGGATGGAAGTGCATTCGGGTAAACCAGATGTCAGAGTTCGGCACAGCGAGACCGTCACATAACTACATGGCGGAGCTGGCCGACACGGCCAAATCCCGCGACCTGCTGAAGTTAAAATTATTTCTTCACATGGTCGTTAATGTAGAGGTGTACAACACGCCGCGCACCCCCCAACAATGCCACAACTGCCAGCGCTATGCGCACGCGGGTATCAGATGCGGTCTCGCACCCCGCTGCCGCATTTGCGCTGGCGGTCACACAACCCAACGCTGCAAACTCCCCAATACAGCACCTCGCAAGTGCGCCAACTGTGGTGCTGCCCATCCGGCAAACTACAGAGGGTGCATTGCATACAAAGCAGCTCTGAGGCGCAAAATCGCGAAACATGCGAAACCAACCACCATCACAGTTCCAAAACCGCCCCCGCGCCCAGTAAGAAGTGGAATATCCTTCGCTGGAGCGGTCGCTGGCAGCCCCAGTAGCGCGGGACGGTCAGAGGAGCCCCAGAGTTCAGAACACGCTCAGCAAACACCCCCAGCAACAGACACACAACAGACAAGCACAACAAATGACACCACACCCGCACCGGGCACACCACACGAAACAAGCAACAACACCACCCTACCCCCTGAGATCGCGAACTGCAGCCCACCACAGGCTACAGAAAATGCACCCACACAGGGACAACCACAGCGCCAGAGGAGGAGGAGAAGGAGAAACATCCGCAGCACGAGGAACACGACCGCACCACAACAAGTACACAGTCAACAGAACACCAACACCCACGAACACATCCCGGAACCAACTCAACAACCCACATAACACACCCACTCACCTCAGAAAATACACAGGCGCCCACAACTGCCACACGAACAACCGACTCGCAGGCCAGCCCTCACCAAACGCCAACACTGGAACAAGCGGCCGCTAACACGACCAACAACTCCCAGGCTGACATGACCAACATCACAACAACATTCCAGAGAATAATGGAAACATTATTCCCCGGATGCACGACCACCGAAATAGTCACGAAGATTATGGGGTGTGTCTCACAACTCTTCATGCAGTTCATGTCGGGTACGCTCAACTGGACTAGCTTCCAAGCCACTATCACACCGCTCTTTACACTACTACATGGATAATACACCACACCAGCCCCGAAACGCAGACTTAAACACAATCACACAGATCCTGTTTTGGAATGCCAACGGGATCACAAACAAAAAAGCCGAGATGGCCGCGTTCATGGAGCGAAAGGGTATCCGAATCGCTCTTGTGAACGAAACACTGCTTACGCCTCGCAAACAACTAAACCTCCCAGGTTATTGCGTCTATCGTACCGACCGAGCGGATGGCAGGAGGGGAGGCGGCACGGCAATCATTATACACAGAGACATAGACCACACGAACATCGAGTTCCCAGCACTTGAAAGACTGGAGGCTACGGCCGTTAGGGTCAAGTTCAACGGAGCCAACACCACACTGGTATCGCTATACAATCCTCCTAAAAACATAGTAACACGTGATATCAGCACAGTACTCAACATGGCACCGCAGGTAATAGCCGCTGGAGACCTCAACGCAAAACACCCCGATTGGAACTCACGAATACGAACCTCCAACGGCAAGAAACTGTACGAACACGCACTAGGCCGAAACTACATTATACTTGGGCCGGACGTTCCCACGTTCGTGCCTACACAGGCCCGACATAGGCCAGACGTGTTAGACATAGCCCTCATAAAGGGCATCACATGCACACTCAACCTAACGGTTGAAAACGATCTGGACTCAGACCACATGCCTGTAATACTGCACATGGAAGAGACACTGCAGGACATCAAACCACGCAGGATGCTTAACTACAAGCATGCGAACTGGACACTGTTCAAGGAAACGCTTGATAGTCGCATTCCTGACACCCACGAAATTAACAACACACAGCAAATCGATGAGGCTGTGGAGGCTCTCACAACTGCCGTCCAAGATGCAATGACTGACGCCATTCCATTTACAACACCAAGACAACACTCGACGGCCCTGCCCCAGGAAATCCTGGGCCTTATCTCAATGAGGAACCGCCTCAGGAGATACTGGCAGCGTACCAGGCGCCCGTTCTATAAACTGCACGTCAACAGACTCCAGGGCATAATACGGAATAAAATCCAAACATTCAGAAACGAACAATGGGGACAGAAACTCGCTTGGCTGGATACCACACGTCCTGGCGTGTGGCAGCTGGCCAGACACTTCACCAGGGAGAAACATTACATTCCCACGTTACAAGGACCAGACGGCCCAGCCTACTCCGCGACGGAGAAGGCAGAGCTTATGGCCACAACACTTGCAGCGTCCTTCATGCCGAATCTGGTTCCTTCAGATCCAGCATTCACACTTGAAACGGACCAGGAGGTTACACGACTTGTAGCCCAGCCCTCGCGCGACGAAATCAGACGTGCTAGCACAAATGAAGTCACATGGGCTATCAAGCACACCAACGCTAGAAAAGCCCCTGGGCCTGATGGCATTCAAAACCGTGTCCTCCAGGAGTTCACAGATAAAGCCGTAGAATACCTCACACACCTAACGAATGCCATCCTGACACACCAACACTTCCCTGACTTTTGGAAGGCGGCCAAGGTCCTGATGTTCAGGAAGCCAGGGAAAGACCACTCCCTCCCACAAAATTACCGACCCATCAGTCTGCTGTGCTCGCTCAGCAAGATTGTTGAGAAGGTAATACTAAAACGTATCACTAGGCATTGCATCGCCAATGACACCCTAAGACCGGAGCAATTCGGCTTTAGGAATCACCACTCGACAACACAACAACTCCTCCGCGTAGTCGAACATATAACACACGGCTACAACATGAACAAAGCCACAGGGGCCGTGTTCCTAGACATCGAAAAGGCTTTCGATCGTCTCTGGCACAATGGACTCATACGCAAACTAAGCGAAGCTGGTTTCCCAGACGGACTCGTACGTCTCATACACTCATATCTCACGAACAGATGTTTCAACACTAACGTGCAGGATAAACAATCAACACAACACGGTATCCAAGCTGGAGTACCCCAAGGAAGCATTCTGGGGCCCATCTTGTTTAACCTGTACATTAATGACTACCCAGTGACACGAAACACGACGTTAGCCGTCTACGCGGATGACACAGCCATCCTCGCGCAAGACTGGAAACCGTCGAACATCAACTCACGAATACAGACAGCACTCAGAACAGCTGAGCCTTGGCTGGAGCGATGGCGTATTAAAGTAAACGTCGACAAGTGCGAAGCAGTTCTGTTCACACGCAGACCGAAACTACTGCGCAAACACCAACACTGTAGACCGATAACACTACATACACGCCCAATACGTTTCCGAGAGAAAGTCAGATACCTTGGTGTCTGGCTGGACCGGAAACTTACATGGGGGGACCACATCGAATACGTTGCCAACCGAGCGCACGCGAGGCTCAAACAGCTCTACCCAATGCTCAACAGGGAAAGCACACTGAATAGGAGGGTGTCGAGGTCCTTATACACGACACTGATTAGACCTCTGATGACGTACGCAGCTCCCGTCTGGGGATATGCAGCTCCCACACGACTGCGCCGCCTGCAGATCATACAGAACAAAGTGCTACGAATCATTAGCAATGCTCCACGCTACACACGCACCGTGGATCTTCACCATGAATACCGCCTTGATACCCTCAAGGAAGTATTCAAGAAACACGCCACACGACTATACAGGAACTCGAGACACTCGAACAATCCTTTCATCCTCACTCTGGGAAACTACGATCACAACCACAGGTGGAAACACAAGCGACCAAAGACACTGCTAGCTAGGGCATAACCACCTATGGTAAACTAACATACGCAAACAGCGACAAACGTCGGTAAGCCCCTGCATATCAGCAATACTGACTGGCAACTACCAGCTGCTATTAGAGCCGACCAACAGGCCACAGCAGGGACACCGACGAGCTCGCCCACAGACGCACGAACAATCTCCCAACACTCCCTCACACTGTGCCTCCAGTATATGACCTACCAGACACAAGACCGATAACAAACATAACTGTTGCAGGTTGCAGGACGCTGAACGAGGACTCTGTACCAGCACCCAGCGCCAGCCGCCGAGCAGCACAAACGCACAACGTCAAGGTATCGACATGCATGATACCCACTACTAACAAAGCCTATCCTTGCACAACCTATCGCAGGCAGCAAGACAACCGCTACTGCTCTTGCCGCCCGACCTAACTTTCGCAGAGGTTTTTTTCCCTTGGCTCTTGCCTTGGCACTTTTTTTCCTCTGCCCTTCAAACCGCTACCCTTCGTCAGATTTCGACCAATCTATCTCCAGATGAGCGCGTATTAATGGTTAATCCTAACCAGACGTACGCAAACATCGCAGCACCCACATCCTGCGACACCTCACTTTAGTGAATACTAACCCTTATGCAGAGATGGCAGTAGACCTTTTGTGTTGGCCATCATGCCGGTGTGGGCGTGGAGGGGCTCCACCTCTTGTTAAAAAAAAAAAAAATCACTGTGGATGCCCTGGACACATTGTATGCTACTGCAGAAAAAAGAAGACACATGTTCAATGACTGTTACACCACAAGACATCAACCATCGCAAGAGTCCTATTCATGTGAGTCAACTGCAGACAATTTTAGTTGACCTGTGGGATGAACCCTACAGCCATACTCTGGATGAAGACTTGCTTCAACACACCGTAGTCACACCTCGTAACTGTACAGAGGTACCACACACTCACCTACTGCTGAATTCAGGAAAACTAAGTGAGGCAACAATCTACACAGGTGAAGCCACATCAGGTGAAAATCTTCTGTGCACAACAGTCACCAAGAAGTCAGGAAATATCATTGAGGTCATCATTGATGACCCACTTGTCTGGGTGCTAATCAATTCAGGGACTTTATTTTCTGTAATTCTGAATGCCTGTCATTTTCAACTGCAAAAGGTTATGTTCTGTGATATGAAAGCAATGGTGGTGGTGATATTTGGTTTGTGTGACACTCAGCTGTGCAGTAATCAGTGCCCCTACAAAGTCCTAATTTGTACACAGTCCAATTTTTACACAATCCAATCTAGCCACTGTCTTGAATGATGATGAAATGATGAGGACAACACAAAGACCCAGTCCCCGGGCAGAGAAAATATGTAACGTGGCTGGGAATCAAACCCAGGACCCCCTGAGCCACAGGTAACAATGCTAGCCACTTGACCATGAGCTGCGGACAAAACAATGGAGCTGAAAATACCAATGGGAAACATGTCTAGCTGACAGGAACATGTATTGCAACAATAACTATCAATGTGAGAATACAGTCCCTTGAATTTGTCGTTTTAGTAGACTGTAGTCATAAGGTTATTCTCAGATGGGTCTTCTTGCAGACATCAGAAACAGTCATAGATTGTGGAAGATCAAAACTCTAAATTGACAAACCTATTACAACAAGCATACGAAACAAAGATTGCACCATGCAGTTGTGTCCCATTGAATATTTTATTCCTCCATCAACAGTCAGATGAGGTCCAGCGGTGCACCGTTAAACTGAATAGCTCTTGCCAGTTTCAAAAATCCACTCACAGTCACAAAAGAAATCTGTATGCCAGTGATTATCATAAGCATTGTAGGTGGTCAAGGAGAACTTTGGATCACTAAATATAATGAGCAGCCACAATTCATCTCTGAAGGTATGCACAGAGCGACAGCTACACTAGTCCACGAAGAGCAGCTTACCGCCATCAAGAATTCTGCTCTGCTGTCATTACAGGCAACGCAGAGTGGAAACTGTTATCAAACAGCCAATAGCAAACAGAAGCAGCAACAGGGAAGTAACCGATTTTGTGACGTTTAAGAGTTTATAAGGCAACAGTGAACAGAAGCAGCAACAGGGAAGTAACTGATTTTGCGACTGAGTTTCTAACCAGGAGCAAATTGTATAATTTCATCTGTGGGCTTTGATAGTTTAGTTTTTTGAGTTTCTGTGTGTTAATTTAGTACCTAATAGACAAAGTTCTTATGTTTTCATTTGCATAAGAAAGTAAAGTAATTTTGTGACATATTACAAGTTCCTAATCAGGGGTGAATTATTTAGTGTCACCTGAGTGCTTCGATAGTTTGGTCTTTGAATCTCTGTGTATTAGTCTAATTTATTAGACACAGTTCTTGCATTTTGGTCATGGTCTACAGTAGAGTTCTGTAGTATGAGTCGACAGTAATTTGTTCATTTGTTTTGAAAGCTAGTGACCAATAGTTGGTGTTAGTCAGCCAGTCAGATAGCTGCAACCGGCCAAGACAGAAGCAGCAACAGGTAAGTAACCGATTTTGTGACTTTTATGAGTTCCTAACCAGGAGTGAATTGTATAATTTCATCCATGTTCTTTGATAGTTTAGTTCCTTGAACTTCTGTGTGTTAATTTAATACCTAATAGACACAGTTCTCACAATTTTGTTTGTGTCGGAAAGTAAACTGATTTTGTGACATATTCCAAGTTCTTAATAAGGGGCGAATTATGTAGTCTCACCTGAGTGCTTCAGCAGTTCAGTTTTTGAATCTGTGCATATTAATCTCATTTAGTAGATGCAGTTCTTGCATTTTCATCAGGGTCTATAGTAGAGTTCCACAGCAGGTGTCGATAGTCCGTTTGCCTGGGTAGTGTAGTTTTCCACGGTCCTTAGCATGGATAGGGATTGTGATATTTGTGTGTGGATGTGAGCCAAGTTGGTGATGCTTCACTCTCAGCTCCAGGCTCTGATGGCTTTGGCTACACAGCTTGAAGCTGCAGTGGGTGGGCACCACTGTTGTGGGCCAGCCATGGGTATCCAATGGACGTCAAGCACATCAGGGTCCTCTGACCACAGATTGCAGCCAGCTGTAGGTGGTGGCTCACGTTGGTACCAATGGTGTGTGTCACTTTGGACTGGAAGAGATTCTCTCTGGTTTTGAGTGGCTAACAGAAGTGGTAAAGGCTGTCAGTCTTGCTTGTGAGATGAAAGCACAGCTCACCATTTGCAGCATAGTTGACAGGACCGATTGTGGCCCTTTGGTACAGAGGCAAGCAGAGAAGCTAAGATGATTCTGTGACTGTGTGTGCTGCAGGTTCCTTGACTTACACCATGGGGTGGTCGGATTTTGGGTTCTGCTGAATAGGTCAGGAGACCACTACAAGCAGGAGGCAGCTACACAGGTAGCAGGGACTGTGGGGCGTGGACAGGGCAATTTTTTAACTTAGAGGGCCTCGGGAAAACACAAAAAGGACTTCAGTCACAAAGGGTGAGGATCAAATGAGGATCAAATACAGGAAGAACACAAATACAGGAACCATTGATATAACAGTTGTAAATTGTCTTAACTGTGTTGGGAAAGTATCAGAACTCCAAGCACTGATAGAAAGCACTGATGCTCAAATCGTTAAAGGCACTGAAAGCTGGCTAAAGCTGGAGATAAGTCCAGCCGAAATTTTTGCAAGGAACCTAATGGTGTTCCGAACAAATAGGCTAAATCCAGTTGGCGGTGGCGTGTTTGTTGCTGTTGGGGGTAGTTTAGCATGTCGCAAAATTGAAGTAGATAGTGTCTGTGAGTTAGTATGGACAGAGGTCATTGTTGGCAACTGGAGTAAAATAATAACTGGATCCTTTTAACAACCTCCCAATTCAGACAATACAATTGCTGAAAGGCTCAAAGGAAACTTGAGTTTGACTCATGCAATTATAATTGGTAGTGACTTTAATTTATTCTCAGTTTGTTATCATAAATACATGTTTAATTCTGGAGGTATGCATAAAACATCATCCAAAATTGTGCTAAATGCATTCTCTGAAAATTATTTTGAGCATTTAGTTCATGAGCCCACGCGAATAGTAAATGGTTGTGAAAACACACTTGACCTCTTAGCAACAAATAATCCTGAGCTAATAACCAGCATCAAAATGGATACAGGATTAGTGAACAAAGGGTTGTTGCAGTGAGACTGAATATTGTAACCCCCAAATCCTCCACACATAAATGAGTAATATACTTATTCAAGAAAGCAGAAAAAAGTTCACTTAACACCTTCCTGAGAGACAATCTCCACTCCTTCCAAATTAACAATGTCAGTGTAGCCCAGATGTGCCTTGAATTCAAAGAAATAATACATCAGCACCAATTGAGAGATTTATACCAAATAAATTAACAAATGACAAAGCTGATCCTCTTTGTTACACAAAATGGGTCAGAACACTGTTGCATGCCAAATTTAAACAGATGCAAACTCTCCAAGATTAGCAATCTTTTACAGAAGTTCAAAATTTAGTGCAGACTTCAATGTGAGGTGCTTATAATAGTTTCCATAACGAAACTTTGTCTTGAAACCTGGCCGAAAATCCAAAGAGATTCTGGTTGTATGTGAAGTATGCTAGTGGCAAGACACAATCAATGCCTTCTCTGCGCAATACCAATGGAAATACTATTGATGACAGTGCTGCCAAAGCAGAGTTACTAAACACAACCTTCTGAAATTCTTTCACTGAAGAAGATGAAGTAAATACTCCAGAATTCAAATCAAAAACAGCTACCAACATGAGTAACATAAAAGTATATATCCTCGGAGTAGTGAAGCAACTTAAATCACTTAACAAAAGCCAGTCTTCCATTCTAGACTGTATACCAGTTAGGTTCCTTTCAGAGTATGCTGATACAATAGCTGCATACTTAACAATCATATACAACCGTTCGCTTGATGAAAGATCCATACTCAAAGACTGGAAAGTTACACAGGTCATACCAATATTCAAGGAAGATAGTAGGAGTAATCCTCTAAATTACAGGCCCATATCATTAACATTGATATGCAGCAGGATTTTGGAACATATATTGTGTTCAAACATTATGAATTACCTTGAAGAGAGTGGACTATTGACACATTGTCAACAAGGATTTAGAAAACATGGTTCTTTTGAAACAACTAGCCCTTTACTCTCATGAGGTGTTGAGTGCTATCAACAAGGGATTTCAAACTGATTCCATATTTCTAGATTTCCAGAAGGCTTTTGATACTGTATCTCACAAGTGGCTTATAATCCACATGATTTTCTGTCAGAGAGGTCACAGTTCGTAGTAACTGATGGAAAAGTCATTGAGTAAAACAGAAGTGATTTCTGAGATTGCCCTCTGCAGTTCGCTATCTGTATAAATGATTTAAGAGAGAAACTGAGCAGCCATCTTCAGTTGTTTGCAGATGATGCTGTTGTTTATCATCTAGTAAAGTCATCAGAAGATCAAAAAAAATTGCAAAATTATTTAGAAAAGATGTGTGTATGGTGCAAAAATTGGCAATTGACCTTAAATAACAAAAAATGTGATGTCATCCACATGAGTGCTAAAAGAAATCCGTTAAACTTAGGTTACATGATAAATGAATCAAAACTAAAGGACGTAAATTCAACTTAATACCTAGGAATTACAATTATGAGCAACTTAAATTGGAAGGAACACACAGATAATGTTGTGGAAAAGGATAACTAAAGACTGCATTTTATTGTTAGGACACTTAGAGAATGTAAGATATCTACTAAACAGACTGCCTACTCTATGCTTCTCCATCCTCTTTTAGAAAACTGCTGCACGGTGTGGGATCCTTACCAGATAGGATTGGTGGACTACATCGAGAAAGTTCAAAGAAGGGCAGCACATTTTGTATTATCGATAAATACGAGGAGAGTGTCACTGAAATGATACAGTATTTGGGATGGACATCATTAAAACAAAGGGGATTTTCGTTACGGCGGGATCTTCTCATGAAATTTCAATCACCAATTTCCTCCTCTGAATGTGAAAATATTTTGTTGATGCCAACATACATAGGGAGAAATGACAACCATAATAAATTAAGGGAAATCAGAGATCACACAGAAAGATATAAGTGTTCGCTTTTTCCGTGCACTGTATGAGATTGGAATAATAGAGAATTATTGTGAAGATGGTTTGATGAACCCTCTGCCAGGCAATTAAATGTGATTTGCAGAGTATCCATGTAGATGTAGATGTAGACGTAGATGTTGGACAGAATCTGGATTGACCAAGGGATAATGTCAGTGAGTGATAGCCATTCTGTACATCAATTTTCAGATTCAGATCTGGAGTGGAGAAAACACTGTATCAACACTGGGGATAATCGACCAATTAGCCAGTGCTCATGTAGGGTGTCACTAGCTGAATAGGGGATAATTCTTCAGGAAATGGAGAAGAAGCTGCAATATGACACTGCTGAACCTACAGAAAGCCCTTGGTCCTCTTCTGTGGTCCTTGTGAAGAATGAGGGTGGCACATGATGTTTCTATGTTGGCTGTTGATGATGAACAAAGTCATGAAAAAGATGTCTACCAATTGCTGTGCAGTGATAATATCTTACACTGAAAGGAGCACAGTGGTTGCAACTTAGCTTGTAGATCACATGACTGGTTTCACAGGGATAGGTGATGTTTGTGGCCAGACTGGAGTAGGTGATGGTGGGTGGATGTATGGGATAGGTTTTGTATCTACATCTATTACTGGGATGTGAGCCATGAGGTAAGGGGTTGGGAGAAGCGGTTTTGTAGGGATGGACGAGTACATTGTATAGGTTTGGTGGATGATAGAATGCCACTGTGGGATGGGTGGGAAGAGTAGTGGACAGGACATTTCTCATTTCAGGGCATGGCGGGTGGTAGTTGATATGCTGGCAGAGAATGTAATTCAGTTGCTACAGTCCTGGGTGGTACTGTGTTATGAGGGGAATGGTCCTCTGCAGCCGGATGGTGAGACTTTGGCAGGTGGCAGGTTACTGGAAAGATAAGACATGGGAGATTTGTTTTAGTGCAAGATTGGGAGGATAATTGTGGTCTGTAAAGGCCTCTGTGAGACCCTCAGTATATTTTGAGAGAGACCACTCATTGCTGCAGATTTGATGACCACAGGTGACTAGGCTGTATGGAAGGGATTTCTTGTTATGGAACAGGTGGCAGCTGATGAAGTGGAGGTATTGCTGGTGATTAGTAGGTTTGATATGGACGAAGGTAGTAATGTAGCAATCTTTGAGGTGGAGGTTAACATCTAGGTAGGCAGCTTGTTGGGGTGAGTAGAACCAGATGCAGTGAATTGGTGAGAACCTGTTGAGGTGCTGGAAGAATGTGGATAGGGTGTCCTCATTCTGAATCCAGATTGCATAGATGTCATCAATGAATCTAAATCAGGTGAGGGGTTTAGGATTCTGGGTGTTTAGGAAGGATTCCTCTAGATGGCCCATGAATAGTTTGGCATAGGAGGGTGCCATGCTGGTGTCCAGTACCACCCAGGACTGGAGTGATATGACCCAGGACTGGAGCAACTGAATTACATTCTCTGCCAGGGTTTTGACTATCTCTCATCATGCTCTGAAATGAGAAATGTCCTGGCCACTATGCTTCCCACCTCTCCCACAGTGGTATGCCACCATCCACTGAAGCTACACAGTATACTCATCCATCCCTACAAAACCCTGCTCTCAACCCCTTATGTCATGGCTCATATCCCAGTAATAGACCTACATCCTCCCATCACCACCTACTCCAGTTCGGTCACTAACATCACTTATCCCATCAAAGGCAGGGCTACCTGTGAAACCAGTCATGTGATCTACAAGCTAAGCTGCAACCACTGTGCTCCATTCTATGTGGCTATAACAAACAAGAAGCTGTCTGTGCGCATGAATGGCCAATGACAAACTGTGGCCAAAAAACAACTGGACCATTCTGTTGCTGAGGACACTGCCCAGAATGACATTCTTCATTTCAATGACTGCTTCACAGCCTGTGCCCTCTAGATCCTTCACACCAACACCAGCTTTTCTGAAATGCGCAGGTGGGAACTCTGCCTGCAATATATCCTATGTTCCTGTAACCCTCTTGGCCTCAACCTTTGTTAGTCATTTTCCTCACCCATCAGCCCCTTTCCTGTTCCCATTACAGCTCTAAACAGCCCTCTATTATACCCAAGCACATTTTACTTCCTTCCTTTTCCACTACCCCTCCCCTCTCACCTCTCCCTCACTCCCATCTAAGCTCCTGACTACACCTAGTTGCCTACCGTCTCTCCACCTCGCCCATGCACGCTCCCCCGCAGCACTCACCGAGCCCCACACCTACCCTGCTATCCCTCCCCCTGCTTGCTCCAGCCTCCTTCGTACCCCCACCCAGTTGCCTCTCCCATCATGCATTGCTGCTGCTGCTCGTAGTGTGGCTTCAGCTGCCACAGACTGTGGTCATGTGTGTGTGACTTGCACTTTGTGTGTGTGTGTGTGTGTGTGTGTGTGTGTGTGTGTGTTTTCTGTCGTCTGTTTTTGACAAAGGTTTCTCGGCCGAAAGCTTATTTTGTGACATTCCCTTTTTTATGCCTATCTGCGACTCAGCATCTCCTCTATATGGTGAGTAGCAACTATCCTTTTCATAACAGTGTTTCATTCTAAAGAACGGTGCACTCCATATGGTTACCTCTGATAATGAAAAAGTATTTCAGTCAAGACTAGTATCAGAGGTAATTTCATGTTGCAACATCACCCACAGGATGAGAACTGGCCACCACCCACAGGTGAATTGCCACACAAAACGTTTTCATAAGACATTGGCAAATATGCTCTTGGTGTACATTCATTCTGAGTAGAGAGATCGGGCTAAAATGGTGCCCACTGTGACATTTAAGTACAATACAGCGAAGCAAGACTCTACAGCTTTCGCACCATTCTTTGTGCTCAGTGATTGTGGGGCTGTAATGACAAATGATACACTGTTCTCATTTCAACCAGGTGATACTCAGGGTGACTGCATGAAACATCTCATCTCCAGGACCAGAAAAGTAAGACAGTTCGCTTGCTTATGGACCCAGAACACCCAGGAGATTGACAGAGAGCACTATAACACAAAGCACAGGTCACTGAGATATGTCCCGGGAGACTTGGTATGGATTATTCCACCTGTGCAGAAAGAGGGAGAATCAGAAAAGTGTTACTTTGGGTCATTTTGTATCTTTTGTTACTTTTTGGATGTCACATACAAAGTCGAAGATTATGACCCTTCATCAAGAAGACAAAAGCAAAGATACATCTTCCATATCATCTGTACAACATTCTGCTGCAATCCTGAAGCATAGACTGATGATGGGGACTTCTTGTTCAAGGAAACTGAAGACCTTCTAAGTGACTGCAAAGCTTCAGAGGAAATAGCCACCTTCAGCACTCATCATAGTGAAGAGGATGTGATAACATGACCAGAATTCGAGGATCCACTAGTGCTGCCATACAGAGGACCAAAGACAAGATCTAGATCCCGAGTATTGTACTTGCCTCCTATGAGAACTTCTAAAACGGCAGGTCACTGTGTCTTCAGGAGAGGGAGAAATACCATGAGCTGTGCTGCATGCAATGTGGTGCAGCAGTCTGTACTGTGGGTCACCAGTTCAAACACAACCACCAGCAATTACTTCTAGTTTCTAGAGGGTTCTCAAAACCCCTCATGTTTGTAATTTATGAATATTTGATGTTTATATAAATAGCAGCACTCTCCATAAAGGAATTCAGTTCTTTTCTGGCTGTACACTGGTAATAAATGTGCTTTCATTGTGAAGTACTACACTTTACTGGTGACCATGCCATCAGATTTGGATTTAATTGTGGTTTTAACATGATAATATATTGCTTTTTCAATAAAGGAGCTGGTACAGAAGCTAAACTAGACTTTTGTTAAAATGTGTTTTTCAGAGAGGTGGCCCATTAATTTGTTGTAAGTTCTGTTTTCTGGGCTGGAGAATTTTTTTTTGAAACATTTTTTACTTTTTTTTCCTTTAAAAAATTGAAGTATTATTTGCTCACCAGAAATGGTGCAAATATTTCAAAAATATGTCCACTTGACATTAGTACTTGAAAAATGTGGTGTGTGAGAAAAGCCCCATAGTGTATCCTTTTTCGCCATCACATGGGGATTTGTGTAATTATGACATGCCAAAGCTTTTTTTAATTGTTTGCCCATCCAACAAATTAATCAGTTTTTTTTCCTGTGCATTTCATTCAGTGCAATTCTTTTAATAAACAATTGTTTTCAACATTCATATGCCCACCTATCAATTTCAGCATTTAGTGTAATAACTAATCAGGACCAGACTAGTGGCAGCATTGTTAATATATTGTTACGTGAAACATCATATGTTATCTAAAAAAGGATGTTGAGATAGTGGGGCAGTAGAGCACTTTATATCATGTGTTGCCTCTTGGTTTGTTACTTTTTATTAGGCTGTGATCTCTACTGATTCACAGTTTGAAATGTTCTAAAAAGTTTCTTTGCACCTCTGACTTTTGAGACAACTGCTCAAAATACACTTTCAGATGTGGTTTTGTTAAAACTTTATTTTGACCTAGTCTGATGTTCTGTTATTGTGCTGGATTTAAGTGCTGCATTGTTGTTCATAGCAACCTCTACTGCATTTTGTTTGCATTTGAATGCATAAAGAAAAAGTAAGCAGCTTTTACTTATATCTTTCACACAGTATCACACTTTTCAGCTAATTGCTTGTTCATCTGTCCCTTTCTGATAATCTGGAATTGTATGGTTGTGTTTGGAAACCCCCAACTTGTGCCATCCCAAAATCTGTCATTTAATACCTAGTGAGCTGAGAGCTGAAACAGTGTAGGAAACAGATATGCTGGTGGGATTGTTTCATTCAAATGGGGAAACTAAAGATCAAATCGATAACAGGAAGAGGAAGAGAGAGGTGAGTGAGGTGCATACCATGCATATGGGAGATGTGATGGAAGGGCCCAGGTAACTGGGAGATTACAAATTAATCTTCAGTGCCACAAATAATAAGGAAGTAATTATGTAGGAACTAGATGGGGTACCCAGCTTCACTTGAGGAGTTATGTGAGATTGTGTGGTAGTTGGAATAAAAGAATAAACTTTAACATATCAGAAGTAAAAAAATTATTGATGACATATCCTAACTATTTACAAAACTTGTTTATAAACAACATTTTTCACTTTGTTATGATGTGACTTACCAAACGAAAGCGCTGGCAGGTCGATTTGCTAGGGCGAAGGCATGTTTGCGGAGGGAATGTAAATAAAACTTAATGGGG
Source organism: Schistocerca piceifrons (assembly GCF_021461385.2). Classification (NCBI taxonomy): domain Eukaryota; kingdom Metazoa; phylum Arthropoda; class Insecta; order Orthoptera; family Acrididae; genus Schistocerca; species Schistocerca piceifrons. Next base: position 350,257,911 of record NC_060141.1, on the reverse strand, counting down.
TCGTTGTGGGGGTGTTGTGAGGGTGACATGGTATTAGAAGGTGGAAAGTGTAACATGAGGCTGAAATGAAAATGAAAATAAAAATATATGGGGAGAGATAAAGGTGAACTGGAAAGTAACTGGAGATCTGGTGGCGAAAAGGTGTTGGTTACAACTGGGCTATGTTGGACTTGGGTTGGTAGACAACGATGTGCACAAAGGTTAGGTGGTTGTGTTGCCGCCAAAACACGTTAAAGGATGGAGAAATTCGGGAAAATTTCGAAAAAACTGCGTGTAATGTATTAAAAGGAGTGGTTTTGTGGTGGCAGATTATGAAAACGAGGCTAACAATTGTCTGACGAAGAAATAATGACGTTAAAACTTGTGGGAAGCGGCTAAAAATTATCAGTGACGTGGGAAAAACGGAAATGGAAATAAAGCGAAAGTTATTAGAAACAGCCGAAATGGTTGTTTAACAGGTGAAAGGAACTGTTTGTGAACTAGAAACGGTGGATTTTATAGCAGCGGTAGTGTTGAAAGTGGCAAAAAAATTTTATTGGTTATGGTTTGGAAGTGGGTTACGTATTATTGAGTATATATAGGCGGGATAAAATTGTATAGCAGATTACAGTAAAAAGGAGAAGGTGAATACAAAGTGAAACTACTGGCAAAAACACAAAGAGAAAATAAGACGACAGGAAAGATTTCGAAATGCAACAGTGACAATAACAAACGTAATTGTTGGGTTCAAATTAATGATATTAATATAATAGAGGGAAACATTACACATGGGAAAAATATATCTAAAAAAAAAGATGATGTGACTTACCAAACGAAAGCGCTGGCAGATCGACCTCCAGCGCTTTCGTTTGGTAAGTCACATAATCTTTGTTTTTAGATATATTTTTCCCACGTGGAATGTTTCCCTCTATATATATATATACACACACACACACAAAGATGATGTGACTTACCCTACAAAAGTGCTGGCAGGTCGATAGAAACACAAACAGACACATACATACACACAAAATTCAAGCTTTCACAACAAACTGTTGCCTTATCAGGAAAGAGGGAAGGAGAGGGAAAGACGAAAGCAAGTGGGTTTTAAGGGAGAGGGTATGGAGTCATTCCAATCCCGGGAGCGGAAAGACTTACCTTAGGGGGAAAAAAGGATGGGTATACACTCGCACACACACACACACATATCCATCCACACATATACAGACACAAGCAGACATATTTAAAGACAAAAAGTTTGGGCAGAGATGTCAGTCGAGGCGGAAGTGCAGAGGCAAAGATGATGTTGAATGACAGGTGAGGTATGAGTGGCGGCAACTTGAAACTAGCGGAGATTGAGGCCTGGTGGGTAACGGGAAGAGAGGATATATTGAAGAGCAAGTTCCCATCTCCGGAGTTCGGATAGGTTGGTGTTGGTGGGAAGTATCCAGATAACCCGGACGGTGTAACACTGTGCCAAGATGTGCTGGCCGTGCACCAAGGCATGTTTAGCCACAGGGTGATCCTCATTACCAACAAACACTGTCTGCCTGTGTCCATTCATGCGAATGGACAGTTTGTTGCTGGTCATTCCCACATAGAATGCATCTGCCAGGAAGTTTAAATGTTATTTTTAGTTGCCAAAATTCCCATTTCAAATGGCCAGTCCAGATTGGTATAGTGGTGAACAATGTTTGGATAAGTTTGGCCAATGAGTTCATTTCCAGCAGTGACCATGTTGTAAAACTCAGTGTTGAGTTTAATGAGGCCTGTTGTATGGTCAGTAGGACATGTGCCTTCGCCTGTTTGTAAAAGTTGTTGAGCAAAATGTGCTGTTGGTTTGGCTTTTGAAAGTTCAACTCTCATATTTCTTGCTGGTCGCAGCATTTGTACGTTTGGCTGGAGATATGATTTTTTTAAGCACGCATTGATCTCGTCTGCTGGTGTTGACATGAGGTTAACTGGAAGTGTTTGTTCAAGATCTCCTGAGATTATGAGTAGAGCTCCTCTCAGTACTTCAGATTTTCCATGCAAGTCTTTTAATGTTCTGTTCATAACTGAGTGATTTTTTTATGTTCCATTTGCATTCATTCCAGAAGGTAATTTTACCTTGCTTGAGAAGTTAAGCTCTTCCATATTCTCTTGAGATTTCACATACCAGGAATTTTTCTTTGGCTATATTCAATGGAAGTTGTAGGGTGGAATGGGCAGTTTGTCTTCCTTTCATAAGTTGGCAGCAATGCTGGATAATAGTAGAGCAAGTGTGATGTGTTGTTTAGCATGTATTTCCACCACCAATAGATTTATTAGAAAAGTTTTCCGAGTGCTGCCTGGTGCATCCAAGTAAATAATTCTGACAGTGTTGTTGACAGTCCAATCCATGATAACATTGTAAATTTCTGTTTGGTTGTCATTGGAGAGTGTGGTTTGTTGTGAGCAATGTATTGAAGTAGTTCATTGATGTTATAGCATTTTTTCTGTTGTAATTTTGAAGTGTAGCACACTGATACAATCTTTTCATGGTGCTTGCATCCCAAGTTGCATTAAAGTCTGGTTGTCTATTGCTAAACATTTATCTTCTAGCAAATGAGTGTTTCATTGAAGATGTTGTCATTGAATTCAATGGTCGATTCAGATTTGGTAGAGTATGTCATCACTCATTCTCTTTTTGAAGTTCTTGTAGTGTTAATTCCCAGTGGTTACCATTTTCCAGTAGTCCTAAGCACTGGCATCCTTTTCTGTACATTTGCCATAGGCAACCATCACTGGTCTTGAGATCTGTGAAACTTGTTGGTACTCATATTTTGTGTAGCAATATCCTGAGATAGAAACATTCAGCATTGTTTGGATGTATGGTGTAATGGTGTATACTTGGCCTAGTGCACCAGTTTTCATGATTTCTGGATGATATTTTACTGGAATTCCTTGTTCTCATCATTGAAAGATTTTTCTTGTTGTGTTCCAAGTATTAACCATGGGGACATTGACATATAGTAATGCTTTCGCGAATGAATCCATTTGGGACAGTTGGTAAAAAGCTATTAATGTTGTATTCTGAGGTGGTTTGCTTGCAATTTTTCTGGTAGTGTCTTTTGTGAAGTAAACTGTCTGTCCATTATCCAAATGTACTGCTAGATGTTGCACAGTTGGTTCACGTTAGTGTGTGGGAAAACTGGGAATCTGCCATGCTGCTTCATTACTGTTGATGTACCTTCCCATTTGCTACATGAGGATCTTGTCATTTCTGTTTTGTTGTTCACTGTCTTTGGCTGTTTGAAATTCTGCCATGTCACTGCCTGAATTTCACTGAATTGTAGTATGCTATGTTTAAGTGTGCGTGGAACATTCTGGAATGTGATGTGTTATACAGTACTACCCACTGATTACCTATTTCCATTTTGTTGCTGCCTCATATTTGTATTTATGCTGTGAAACCACTGTTTTTGGGTGTTTGTCTTCTATATTTGGGATAGCCACCATCTCTGGTTTGTGTGTTGTACATGTACTTTTTTTCTTTTTTTCTTCTTTTTGTACCTTTTTCATCACTCATACATGGCAAATTAGCATTTAGTGGGCTGCATGGTCTGTGAATCATGTTTTTCACTGCTATGTTGTATAGTTGGGGATCTTCTTGTGGACTGGGAAATGCAGCTTAGATGATTTTGTTGATATCCGTGGATTGAATTCTTACATGTAGCCTCATGAGATTGTGTGAATAAGGCAGTCCTTGTTTTGTCATTTGATTTTATACATCTACCGGCTCCAAAGGGATGATATTTTGTGATGACTTCAATAAATCTCATTTGCTTTTGTTGGAAAACTTGGGCTATTATGTTGTGTTGATGCTTGGGGGCTTGTTGATATCTTAGTTGCTCTTTGATTTCTGGCCATGACGAGTTGTGTGTGGATGTTATGAAGTCAGGATGTCCATATGTTTCTATGTAGGTCATGGCACCTTGAGTGTATTTGTACATGTGTCTTGGACTTCCTATGTATGATGTGAGTAAGATTACCATTATTCCAATGTCATCAATGTTTCTGTCATTTATGATCGCATCTTGAAGGTGGATGTATTCTTCTGTGTTTAGTTTCATCTGATTCAGTCTTATATACAACACCCATTGTGCTTATATTTTTGCCTACACATTTACCAGGAATTGCTGAAATAAATGGTGAGTGTTGAGAATGTGATTGTATGTTTCATTGACGCTGTTCATTAAGCAATAAGCGTAGAACTTGGAAGTGCCTTTTTTGTTTGTGTCTATGCCTGTTTCAGGTTGGATTTGTTTCACGTTAAAATGATATCCATTCTCTCTGTGCAGAAATATTAATGCCTATTGGAGGGCAATCACATGAATGGCATGTCTTTGTAATGCATTGTAGTCCTTTTCTCCTTCGTTGTTCAATTGTACAGTTATGTCACGAGTTGTGTTTTCACTGTTTACAGTTATGATGGCGACTTCATCTATCCGAGACACATTAAATTGATGCTTATGTTCTCCAGGTGGTCTTTTGTTGGCCAAAATTATGACTCTGTAATTATCAGAAATCATTAGGTCTAGTGCTGTTTGGAATATATGAACAGTTGATTGTACTTGCGTAAGAGCCTCTGCAGATCTTGGACTACTCCTTGTCTTAGTCCACTGATAAATTTCTATTTCTTCATTTCCAATGAAATATACTTGAAGAAATTTGTGGTCTTCATTGGGTAGTGGTAGTAAGTATCCCATGTTGTGATAGATTTGTCCTTTGATGGAAAAAACATAATTGATTTCATCTCTATTAGTGTTGATTGAAGTGACACTGAAAGAACTCATTTGGAAGCTGGCATTATACGCTCTTATATTTAGAAGAAAATGTTTTGATTCTGGAGTTTTTCCAGCCATGTATTGTAAAAATTCTTGCAGAGGTGCTTCCAGTGGTGGTAATCAATTTTTCTATTGAAGCAATAGAAACCTGATGTTTCTCTACTGCAGATGATCTTGAACACCATGCATGAGGGAAGTCTCTGGAGATAACGTGTTCATGGAAGGTTGCAATAATCATATCTTTTCACTGGGTGAGTGTCATGAAGTGTTGCCCCATCTTGCTTGAAAACAGTGGTTTCCACACAGTTGTGCTCTTCCAAAGCATGAATCAGATACTTTACAAGAGACATCATGGTACACCTGACAGGCCCATGGCTGTATACTCTTCGAAGAAGTACAGACCGAGAATAAAGGTGCTTGTGAATCCACAGTCACACACAACAAGTGCAGTGGCTCTTCGTGCACAACATGCAATTTAGCGGTAAACCAAATTTGGCAGTCCTGAGTATTCATTACACCCTGCACTGTAAAATGTTCCTTGTTACTTCAAGGAATTTTGCCTGACTGCATGTCATCAACTTTGATCTGTGCCAGAGACAGAAGAGCAATTTCAGAACGTTTCTACAGATTATGAGGTTGTACAGAATGTGGGTCTCCACAGTCGGCTCGCACCTGACAGATAGCAATCAGCTGATTACAAAATGTCAGCTGAGTTTATGCGCTGGCCTCAAGCAGCACTTGAAATTGACTTCTCTTTGCTGAGGTGCAGATGTTTTGTGCTCTCAAATTTACTTTTTTACTTTTGCTTGGTTGTTATGGAGACTGTATGGTTAATACTGATTGTGGTTAATTGAACTTTTTTTTTCACTATCTTAGATGGACACCATACTGTGTGCCTTAAGAAATAAAGTGTTGAGATTAATTATTCACGCAGTCTTCTTCTGTATATGAACATGATATAGATTCGCTGGTCTTGCACTTCAAACTGATACCAGTGACATTGATGTCCCTGACATGATCAGGCCAAGGAGACTTTTAAATACACCTCCATGGTTCAAGACTGAATATTTTGGAAGCACAAATATTGGAGCGGCAGAAGCACCAGTGATCTCCAGACTACCCGTATATCTCCTACTGTTTTGGCTGCATAATCTGGCACTTTGGTTTGCTCAAGTAAAAGCGACCTTTCTGTGTGCTGGAGTAATGATAAATCCAACAATGTTTGTATTGGTGGTTAGCCAACTTGACCATAAATATACTGTTGAGTTGTAGGACATCATTGCATCCCCACCCAAATCAGAATCATACTGGAGACTCAAAGCTGGCCTAATTCATCGAATTACTGAATCTCAAGAAGAGTGTGTGCTGTGCGGCAAGTCTTCACACAACAGTATATAGAGGACTGCAAGCCCTCACAGTATCTCTGACATCTGAGAAGCCACACACTGTACCTGACATGTTGCTCTGCATGTTATGGTGTTACAGACTACCAGTACAAATGAAGACTATTGTGGAATCCAATATGGAGGTGTCTCTCAACACTGTCACAGATTTAGTGGATCCCATACAAGAGATGATTGTGTCTGCCTCCTGTCCGGACACAGCCCCAATGTGCAGCAGTGCTATAATGCAAGCCAAACCGGATTACTAGCCTATTGAGCAAAACTGAATCCCTGAACAAGTGATTGGACAAGAATCTCATGGACAAGGTAGACTCCCTGGCCAGACAGATGAATGGTCTGTTTGCTGAATGTGATGCAAGGGAGAGATTCCGCCACAGATCACGCAGTCAATCATCCTCGAACTGGTCCTCAAGTGACTCAAGAGCTGCCAGGAATGTTCTGGTACCACCAGCAGTGTGGTGAGCAAGCACACGAATGCAATCTACCATGTGCATATGTCAGCCAGAAGTATCAGTCAGAGGTAGGTGCTCCTGGGCATCATCCGCACCCCTTTTCGTAACTGACCAGAAGACCAGGTGCAGATTTCTTGTCAACACCAGCTTGGACCTCAGTACTTTGCTACAAGATAAGCAACATAAATACTGACTGACAACCACATTTCACTTGGTGGCAGCAAATAAGAAAACAACCACCATTATACCCTTTGGCTTACTCAGGAGCTTGTATATGACCCTTGGACTTAGAAACACTGCACGGACATTGCAGCTATTTATGGACTCTGTGTTGAGAGGATTGCATTGCTGCTGATCTGCCTACTTTGATGACATCCTCATTTTTTAGTCAGTCTGGAAGAGCATGAATGTTGCCTGTTAGAATTGACTCAATGATTTTGGAATCATTTAAATACAGCCAACTGTGTGTTCATCAAGGCAGAAATTACATTTTTGGGACACCTTATTTCGCCCGAGGCATTATGTCCACTGCCCAAAAAGCAACAAGGCTATTCTCAGCATACCTTGACCTGAAACGATCAAGGAATTGCATCAGTTCTTAGGCGACCTCAACTTTTATCATTGCCTCTTATCCCTTGTTGCAGAGCCGGCCGAAGTGGCCGAGCGGTTCTAGGCACTTCAGTCTGGAACCACGCGACCGCTACGGTCACAGGTTTGAATCCTGCCTCGGGCATGGATGTGTGTGATGTCCTTAGGTTAGTTAGGTTTAAGTAGTTCTAAGTTCTAGGGGACTGATGACCTCAGCAGTTAAGTCCCATAGTGCTCAGAGACATTTTGAACCTTGTTGCAGAGCTCCAAGAACCGCTAACAGCAGCACTATCAGGCCCCAAAACTAAAGGCAAAGTGCCTGTGCAGTGGGCCCAAGCAATGTTACATGCTTTTGAGATGACCAAATGAAGCATAGCTGAGGCAGCACTACTAGCACATCCTGTTTTGGATGCCTCTGTCACACTCGTTATTGAAGTGAGCCAATCAGCCATCAGCACCGCACTGCACCAATATGTGAACGATGTTTGACAGCCACTTGCCATTTTATCCCAGAAGCTGACTTCAATGCAGCAGTAATGCAGTGTACATGATACAAAATTGTTAGCCATCCACACCTGTACAAAACACTTCAATATGCAGCTCTAGGCCAGAATATTTACAATATATACAGCTATAAACCTCTAACATTTGTATTCCAGCACAATAACGATAACTGTTCTCCATGACAGTATAACCAGCAACAGATAACCTCACATTTTTCTATGGACATCTGGCACATTTCAGACCTGGATATTGTGGACTGTTGCAGACATTAACACCTCCACATACAGGCCTACACTGAATTATCACTAGAGGCGACAAAATGTTTGATATCATGGTTAATGTAAAACAAAATACCATCTCTATTGACCATATCAAGCCTATGTTTGTCACAGAAGAACTGCTAGTATCCATCCCTGTCCTACCAAGCCACATCTCTTGACTGTTGCAGAGAAGCCAGCTCCAGGACCCTCGACGACAATGCCTGCAAGATGCGCTCTGATCCTAGTGTGCAGTTCCTGACAAAGTACACAGAAAACACCTAGGACAACACAGACACTCTGCTCTCCCATGGGGGAGGGGGGGGGGGGGGTAGGTACTGGCTCACACCTGACAATTAGCAATCAAAGCTATGCCAAGTCAGTTGTACAAACTTCTGTGTTGTGACTCGCCGATCTTTCAAAGTGCCACCGTGCAGTTACGCGCGTCATCTACGTGCGGCTCTGTCTGCCAGCCATGCAGCAGCAGTGCCACCTAAGCGGCCAGCCAGCCAGTGGCCGCTAGACTCGGACTCAGTTATGATTTGACTGTTAAAGTGTACACACGTTTTACTCTGTTTACTTGATCTGTGACTTTCATGTATTGCGTCTTCCGTGAAATATATTTACTCAACTTGAAGTTATAACTGTTGGAACGAGGATGGGATTTTTCTTTTCCATCGTTGACCCACATGTTTCCATGGCTACTTTAGAGCAACTATTGCAAGGTCTCATAGAACAGCAAACACTTCTCACAAATGCGATTCGTGATTTCGTCGCGGCATCAAATGCGGGGTGTCTCTCGTCGTTGTCTCTACCTCCTTTTCCTCCTTACGACGAGATGGCGGAAGACTGGTCTGATTATGAAAAACGTCTTCGACAGCACTTCTTGGCATTTCATGTCGTGGATGAACAAATATGTAAGTCTCTGTTCCTTTCATGGATTTCACCTCAAATGCATCGGTTGTTGTCACACTTGGCTCCTTTGAAAGATCCTGCATCTTTGTCCTTTGCTGAAATGTGCTCACTTCTGTCTGTCTATTTTCAAAAGCAAACACATGTGGTAGCCTCTCGTGTTGCCTTTTATCGTTGTCAAAAACAACCGAATCAATCCTATTGCGCTTGGGCTGCTGAACTTCATAGCCTCAGTAGAAATTGTCAATTTGTTACTGAAGTTCACAAAGAATCCTACGCCGATTCCATGGCACGGAATGCTATTATCCGATCGGCGCCCAACAAAGAAGTTAGGCAACATGCCCTTCAGTTGGCAAATCTGACTCTAGATGAAGTCCTATCCATCGCTCAGTCTTTTGAAATTTCTCACGCCGCTGGAGTGCAAATAGAGGCATGGGGCAACATCGGGGAAATACAACCTCTGTGCGATGTTGACGAAGCGTGTAGTGTGTCCCCACTCGCCGACGTGGCCGCAGTATGCTCCCAAGTGCAGCCTCGGCCTAACCATAAACAAACCTCTAAGAAACTGCAGCAAAACCCAGGGCAACTTCCTGCATGTCTGCGGTGTTTTACGAAACATTCACAAGAAGATTGTCCACAACGTTGGGCTGTGTGTCACAAATGCAAAAAAAAGGGTCATGTGTCATCCGTTTGCAAATCCGACCGCATACATGATGTTCATGAAGATGACACTGATTCTGATTCTGTGTTGTCTGTCAATTTCTGGGAAGTTATTCCTCACTGTCCAAATACTTGGTCGAGATGTTCACATGCAGGTGGATACTGGTTCTGCTGCCACTATCAGCAATTCTCAGACGAATCTTCAGTTGGGTTCTCCAATCCTGTCACCTGTCACTAGGCAATTATGGACTTACAATAAACAGAAGATTTCTCTCTTGGGACAATTTGAAGCTGAGGTATCTTACAAATCTGTCATTCTCATTGTTCCCATATTTGTGGTCGACCATAATAATGCGGAGAATCTTTTTGGTTTCGATGCCTTTTGCGTTTTTGGGTTCTCCATAGATGACTCTGTCAATATCATCTTTGATGCTATTCCTTATGCTCAATTGGATTCCTTGTTGATGACATTTTCGTCCCTTTTTCTCCTGGGTTAGGTTGTGCAAATGACTTTGAAGCTCATATCACACTCAAACCCACTGCTCGGCCTAAGTTTTTTCGGGCTCAGCCCATTCCTGTGGCCCTTCGTGATCAGGTCAAACGGGAGCTGGATCTTCTCACTGCTTCAGGGGTCTTGCTTCCTGTCACTTCCAGTGAGTGGTCCTCTCCTGTCATTGTCGTTGCTAAGCCAAATGGTGATATTCGTCTCTGTGGCGGTTTCAAAGCCACTGTAAATGCTCAATGCCTTATCGACACTTACCCTATGCCTCGACCTGAAGAATTGTTTGCTAAACTTGCTGGAGGCCAGTATTTTTCTAAACTTGACCTGTCAGAAGCTTATCATCAACTTCCTCTCGATGCTGCTTCCTGGCAGTTTCTGGTCCTTAACACGCCTTTCGGCCTCTATCAATACCAACGATTGCCATTCGGGGTTGCCAGTGCCCCTGCTCCCTTTCAGCGATTCTTGGAACAATTATTGCTCACTGTCCCTGGGTGTATAAATTACCAGGACGACATTGTTGTCACTGGCTCCACCACTGACGAACATCTTCAAAATCTCCGCACACTTTTTCATGTCTTACAGACTGCCGGTCTCAAGTGTAATCTTCAGAAATCAAAATTTTTTCAGGCATCTATTACGTACTTGGGGTTTCAACTCTCTCAGGATGGTATTTGTCCGCTTCAGCAAACTGTCACTGCGATCGATGCCCTTCCTCGCCCTACATCTGTTAAGGAACTGCAGGCCTTCTGGGGGAAAATAGCATACTATCACAAGTTTTTACCATCTGCTGCTTCGGTGGCTCAGCCATTGCATCACCTGTTGCATAAAAACGTGTCTTTTCACTGGTCCGTGTCATGCGATGTGGCTTTCCAGAAATTGAAGACTGTGCTGAAACAGGCCCCGTGCCTGGCTACTTATCAACCTGGCCAACATCTTGTTCTTGCCACGGACGCCTCTCAATACGGGTTCGGTGCTGTCCTTGTGCACCGTTTTTCTGACGGTTCTGAACAACCCATTGCTTATGCCTCCAAAACGCTCACGGATGCCCAACAAAAGTATTCTCAAATTGAAAAAGAAGCTTTGGCCATTATTTATGCTCTTCATAACTTTGGTGTTTTTCTCTATGGATCCAAATTTCATCTTTTTACGGATCACAAACCACTTGTTTCCTTGTTTCATCCATCAACGTCACTTTCCGACAAGGCTGCACACCGCCTCCAGCATTGGGCTCTTTACTTGTCTCATTTCAATTATGAGATTCATTTCTGGCCGACGGCTCAACATGTGAATGCTGATGCACTGTCTCGCCTTCCCATGGGTCCTGACCTGGCATTCGATAGGGACGAACTTTTGTGTTTCCACCTGGATGTTGCCGAGCAGAGTATTGTGGACGGATTCCCCATCACTGGGGACCGGCTGGCGGCTGCTGCAGGTTGAAAACTAGGGTCACTAGGATGTGCACTACACATCAGAGGCTACTACTCAGGTAGCTGACAGTGAGTGGTGCAAACATGTGTTTTTTTTTAGATTAGGCAACTCTCCATTCAATCCAGATAATGACAGCTGTAGGAAACCTAGAAGTGTCAGTGAAAGACCAAAAGAAATGCCTCCCACAGGTGAGAGTATTAAAATACTAACTATAAACTGCCAAAGCATTCACAACAAATTGCCAGAGTTTGAAGCACTCATGAAAAGCAGTGAAGCTCACATAATGCTAGGTACGGAAAGTGGGTTGAAACCTGAAATTGATAACAGTGAGATTTCAGGGGAAAATTTAAGTGTATAGCAAAAGAATACGCAAATGGAAGATGGAAGTGGTGTATTTGTCACAGTAGACAAGAAACTCAGATCCATTGAGATAGAAATTGAAGCTGCATATGAGATTGTCTGGGTAAGTCTCAGTGTTAGGGGTGCGAATAAAATGATAATTGGCTCCTTCTGTTGCCCACCAGACTCTTCTCCTGATGTAACCGAAACTTTAGAGAAAACCTCAGTTCACTTGTATGTAAGTTCTCCAATCATACTGTAATCATTGGTGGAAACATTCACCATCCAACATTTAATTGGGAAAATTACAGGTTTGTTGTTGGTGGGCATGATGAGACATCTTGTGAAACTTTACTAAATGCCTTCTCTGAAAACTATCTGGAACAGACAGTTAGGAACCCCAGTCATGATGGAAATATATTGGATCCAGTGGCAATAAATAGTCCTGGCATCTTTGAGGATGTCCACATCAAAACTGATATCAATGACCATGATGTGGTTGTGGCAACAATAATTATGAAATACAAAGAACAACTAAACCAAGCAGAAAAATGTATATGTTGTTCAGTAAACTAGATAAAAAATCAGTAGTGTTATATCTCAGTGAGGAACTTGAAACTTTAGCATAGGTCAGGAGCATGTAGAGGAACTCTGACTCAAGTATAAAAGAATAGTTGACTATGCACCAGATAGACATGTACACAGTAGAACAATATATAATGGGAGGGAACCTCCGGGGTATACAGTCACTGTAAAGGAACTCCTAAAGAAAGAGAGATTACTGTATAATAGGTGTAAAACAAAGCATAAGGCTATAGATAGAGAGATGCTAAATGAAAGGCATATTGTCAAATCACATTTCACAAAATCCAAAGAAATTCTGATCATACGTAAAGGCTGTTAATGGCACCAATGTTAGTGTTCAGTCCCTAACGAATGAGACAGGAACTGAAATTGAGGGTAGCAAAGCAAAGTCTGAAATGCTTATCTTCATTTTCAAATGTTCCTTTACAGAGGAAAACCCAGGAGAATTGCCCTAATTTAATCCTCATACCACTGAAAAGATGGTGCTGTTGAGAAACAGCTGAAATCTTTAAAATCGATCAAAGCTCCAGGCCCCGATGGAATCCCTATCAGATTCTGTAATGAATTTGTGGCTGAGTTAGCTCCTCTTTTTGTTTGAGGAATATATAATAGATTATAGTAGTATAATCTATTGTAGATTCCTCAAACAAAAAAACCATGCCCGGTCCATGCCCAGTTCTTGGAGAAAAGCACAGGTCACACGCATCTGCAAGAAGGGTAGTAGAAGTGATTTACAAAACTACTAACCAATGCCTCTGACATCAGTTTGTCATAGAATCTTAGAACATATGATGTATCTTGAACAGAATGACCTCTTCAATGCCAACCAGGATGGATTTTGAAAACCTTAATCATCTGAAACTCAACTCACACTTTTCTCACATGACATACTGGAAGCTTTAGTTTAAGGCAGCCAGGTAGATGCAGTGTTTCTGGATTTGTGAGAAGCATTTGGCTCAAAGCCACACCTGTGCTTATTGTCAAATGCATGATCATATGGGGTATCAAGTGAAGTTCGTGACTGGATTGAGAACTTTTTGGTGAGGAGGGTACAACATGTTATCTTGGATGAAGAGTCATTTTCAGGTATAGAAGTAACTTTGTGTGTGCCCCAGGGAAATGTGCTGGAACCCTTGCTCTTCATGTTGTGTGTTAATGACCTTGCAGACAATAGTAATAGTAAAATCAGGCTTTTTGCAGATGATTCAGTTATCTATAGTGAAGTACTATCTGAGAGAAACTGCATAAATAATCAATCAGATCTGGATAAGATTTCAATGTGGTGTAGAGATTAGCAACTTGCTCTGTTCAGAAATGTAAAATTTTGCACGTCATAAAAGTAGCACCTGTGACTATAATATGAATGAGTCACTGCTGAAATCGGCTAACTCATACAAATACCTGCATGTAACACTTTGTAGGGATATGAAATGAGATGATAACATAGGTTCAGCTGTGGGTAAAGCAGGTGGTATTGGTAAAATACTGGGGAAGTGCAATCAGTTTACAAAAGAGATTGCTTACAAATCACTCATGAGACCAGTTCTAGAATATTGCTCAAGTGTGTGAGACCCATACCAGATAGGACTAACAGGGGATATTTGAACATATACACAGAAGGGCAGCATGAATGTTGCAGGTTTATTTAATCCATGAGAGAGTGTCACAGAGATAGTGAAGGGACTGAACTGGCAGACTCTTTAAGATAGACGTACACTATACTGGAAATGTCTATTAACAAAGTTTCAATAAATAACTTTAAATGATTACTCTTGGGATATACTACAACCCCCTACTTAGTGCTTATATAAGGATTATGATGATAAGATTAGAATAATTAGTGTACACACAGAGGCAATCAAACAATCATTCTTTTCGTGCTCCATGCATGAATGAAACAGGAAGAAATCCCAATAACTTGTACAATGGAACGCACCTTCTGCCACGCACCTTATGGTGGTTTGCAGAATACAGATGTATATGTATACTGCACAATAGGTATAAAACGGAGCAGAGTATAGATTTTGAGACGCTAAATGAAACGTGTTTAGCTGGCAAAAGCGCGATCAGTGAAACCTATAATGATGACTGATAACAGTATCTTATCAAATAACTTCTCAAAAATCCAAAAGAAGTTTGGGTCATATGTAAAACTTGTCAGTGGTACCAACATTATAGCCACAACATACATGGATCACCAGATACTGAAATTGAGAACAGCAAACAAAAAGTAGAAATCCTGAACTCCACATTCGAAGTTTCCTTTACAGAGGAAAATTGTGAGAGTACTGATCTAGTTTAATTCTCGCAGCACTGCTAAGATATGTGATATAGATATTAGTGCCAGTGGTGTTGAAAACAGCAGAAATTGGTAAAATGTAGCTAGGTCACAGGGTGCAATATTGTGAGGATAAGGGAAGAGGAAGATTTTATATATCTATACAAGTAGCACCAATTATTTCACCTCCTGTTGGTAAGTACTGGCCACTGATTCTTTTTTTAGCAAAAGCACACACATTCACAAACAACTACACCAACACCCAAATGCGCACTCTCATGGCCACTGCAGTCTCGCTGTGGCTACGATAGTGTGCTTTTGGGTGTCTATGTGTGTGTGAGAATGTGTGTACTTTTACTAGAAAAAGAGCTAGCACTTGAAAGCTAGTGTGGATGTATTGTCTGTTATGTGTTTCTGTGCTCCATGCATTGATTCACCATAGGTGAGTGGTTGCCTTTTTCTTATTTTTCAAATTATATATTCATTAATGTCAATGCTAATCACATATACATATACTGTAAATTTACTTGTTCCACATAATTCCAATAAAAAACTGATTGTATTAATCTATGGAATATATTCCTAACATTGGAGCTCACTGTTCAGCTCACACTGTTACACATGGGGGTCCACAGTGAGTGACCACTACTTGTTCCTATGTTGACCCAATTACATTGTCAGTTATGACTGCAGTGGGCACAGGATCATTGAGATTGGCACATTTATCAATGGAAACATGTCTGCTTGTTGGATGATTCTCATTTTTTGTTACGCCAGCTCAGTGGTCGTGTCTTGGTAGGCAGCATCCAGTCGAATAGCAGCTTGAAACATGCTATGTGCCACAGACACAGGCCAATGGGGGCATTACTATGATTTGGGGAACATGAACCTGGGCTTCCATGGACCCTGTGGTAAAAAAATGGAAATGTCGTGTGGCTAGGGCCTCCCATCGGGTAGACCGTTCGCCTGGTGCAGGTCTTTCGATTTGACGCCACTTCGGCGACCTGCCCGTCGATGGGGATGAAATGATGATGATTAGGACTACACAATAACCAGTCCCTGAGCGGAGAAAATCTCCGACCCAGCCGGGAATCGAACCCGGGCCCTTAGGATTGACAGTCTGTCACGCTGACCACTCAGCTACCGGGGCGGACGACCCTGTGGTAATAATCAAAGACACTGGTGACAGCTGTAGACTATGTGAACATTATTGTGGACCACCTTTATCTCTTCATGCTTGATGTCTTTCTCAATGGCAACGGCATCTTCCAGCAGGCAATGCCAAAACCATACTATAGTGATTTGAGCAATATGATAGTGAATACACATTGATTAAATAGCCTCCAAATTTTAAATTCACCATATGTGAACTCAATGAATACACGGGATACTGATTGAATATTGATTGCCAGTTCCATGCCCACAACTACTGGCTCATACTTTCTAGGAATTACTTGACCTATGTTTGAAATCTGCTACAAATTACCTCTGACAACCTACCAAGGGCTTCTCGGATCAACACCACTTAGAACCGTTGATGTATTGCATTCTGAAGGTGTACCAACACGCTGTTAAGCAGGTGGCCATAATGTTTTGGCTCCTCAGTGTATACTGCTATCTGCACACATGAAAAGCTTGTAAACTTCTTGACCCACACACAGTCCTACTATTTGTTTCTGTGATATTCACTCTTCATTGTACAATATTTGTGGAATTGTACAAATTTCAGATTTCTTGTAATGTAAAAGTAGAAAAGTTTACTTTTCTTACAATAGCTCCCAGAAATATAATTTCTAAAAATAAATTATACTGACAGAAAATTTTGCAGTTTATGGAAAGGGAATTGAAGTCAGTTGTGTCCAAGATTCAGACGTACACTTTCTCATGCATTCAAAAATCATTTTCAACTCTTACAAAGTGACACAGGAATACATTTATTTATATTACATTAACAACATTACATTTCACACACTATTAGATACAATTTTTTCTGAATGGATGGTTTCCTTTGTCAAATACTATGCAGCCTCCATATTTAACAAAATGCTAATATACATCTTAAATATATACAAATATACATGTGTATATATTACATCTTGTACAGTTATACAAACATCAGAACAAGTTCTTATCATTTTGATTATACACAAATGCTAAAAAAAGGCTTGAGCTCTTTGTTCTCAGCTTTTTTTCTTATGTGCTGGAAGAATACGATTACAGTACAGTACAGATGATTACAGTACAATAACATATACTCAAAATGACTTACAATGATTGAACAATTCAGTTAGAAGGGAAGCACAGAACAACACTGTTGTTGTTGAAATCTACGTTTTTAGAGTTTTGTGTATTTAATTGGATTAGGATTATCATCATTAATAGTATCTTTATTTTGACAGTTTATTGTAAACCACATGCCACTGGCAGCTGAGTTAATTTTGGTAGAAATCAGCAAAGTGATGAATCTGTTCATTGGAAATGTAGGTCTATGAAGTTTGTCATGTTTGTGGATGTTTTCTTGTTTTATAAGAACATTTATCATGGTACTTTAAATGATTCAATTAGTGTATTTTGTCTTTAATATTTATAACACAGTCTATAGAATGTGCATGGCCTGTTATTAGCACACCCACAATGAAGGAAAGCTTTAGTTGCAATCAATTTTACCAACATTCCTAAAGTGAAGGAAAGAGTCAGTTGTATACTGTTTTTTTTTTTTTTTTATCACTTTGCTGTTCATTATGTTGGTTAGTTACAAAGACAAAAGGAAATACCTGTACTGTATGAGCTGGCATCTGTGATTTGAAAAGCAGGTAGTTTTTCCTCATACTGCAGTTGGAGCACTGGATGTGTTTTGTGAAAAGAATTTCTGTAAAATTTTATTGAAACTGAAATACTATATTACCATATGAATGTTTTTCTTTCTAAGCCCCTGAGTGGTAAAACTTCCCAACACAATAAGAAGATACTAAATCGGTAAATTTAAAATTATTCTTAGAGAATCAATTAACATATTCAGTATTTAAAAAGGGATGGATAAAAAAATGTACTGACCAGAAAAAACATATCAGTACCAATATAATGAACAGTTACATTAAAAACTGTATAAAAAATGAAATTCAGGTGAGAAAATTATTAACTTATTAGAAGACAGAATGACTTCCAGCATTGTTACCTCAGCTAAACATGAGGACAGGAAGAAGAAGCAATAAAAGCGAGAACTTTATATCATAAGAGGAAAACCACTGAATGCACTGTAAAGCAGACTGGTCAGTTAGACCATCTGGAAAACAAAGGATGACATATCTGTAGCCTGAGCAAACTATTGATGAAACTGTATCTATAGTGAAACACTGTATATATTCTAACAAGATCATGAATTTTTTTAATGAAATGTTTTTATATTAGTTACATTTGTTGATTTATGACTGTAGGAGATTATTAAAAGTGAACTGTAAGTGCTTGTCGGTAACATTGCAATAATGTACGGCTTCATTTTGTTTCGCATGGCATCAGACTGTCATCTTCAGGTTAGTTTTACAGCTGGAGACTGCCAGTGTACATTGTGTGTTAATAGAAAAGAAATTGGCTCAGTGGCATATGCAATACAGGTCATGGCTGAATGGTGGCCTTCTTTTGTATTCAGTACTCTTTTTTTAAATAGAGCTCCTTTTCAGATGCCCAAGTGCATGTGTATTGGTGTTATTGTATGCATGCTCCCTGTTGAATTGCAGGCTCACATAGTTGAAATTCAATGATTAAAATGATTAAATTAATTGTTGCTGGACATGGAATTAGGTGTAAAATTGGTATTCATGAAGAAATTGAAGAACAGACTGTGTTTCATGCTTTATCCAGTTGAAAGATTAGTAAGATCTACCACCAATTGCATTCCCACATATTCCTTAATAATTAAATATGAGATGGAGTTTGGCATAGTTAGGAAGTTCATGGCAAACTAAGCCATTTAATGTCCTGTGGAGGCAGAATGCTCCACTATGACTGATTTACTGAGATGATCATGTTCCATGTAGCTTTCATGCATTGTTCGTGTGGTCTGGCCATTGCAGGCTTTCCCATATTGACACAGTACTTTAGTCGCATGTCTTCTACAAAACCCAGACTGTACTTTATTGAGACGAGATGAGCACGAGTCTTTGTAGATGAATAGTTAGTATTTTAATCTAATCCTCTTTTTTATTTGTGTTTTATTTGTGCTTAATTTGGAATAAATGTTGCCCACATATGGAGGGAAGCCTTGGATGTGACCCAGTCCTTACACCTTTTATCTTGTTGTGGTCATATGTACTCCCGACTAAATCTGTGCCATTCTTACCTGAAGAATATCCATTTTGCTTGAACACAGATTATAGATGTTCTAACTCCTTTAAAAGGCTCTTCCTATCAGATACAACATGTGCTCAGTGCACCAGTGTTAAAAGTATGTCAATAGTTTGTCGAGAATGGTGACAGCTGTACATCTGCAAATAAAGATCCATCCATTTAGGATAATAATAAATGGGATTCTCTACTAATACATCCACTTTCTGATCAATATGTCTATAAACGCTGATAAGCCAGTGTTTTCTGCTTCTATTATGAACTGGATATTCATGTGGATTGCAGAAATTGTAACAGCTCTTTCTCCAAATGTTTACCATTACAGCCTATTGGCATATCAACTTATGACTTAGCAAAATACCTTGCTTCATGACCAAGACCTTTCTGTTGGCAAATACCTGTATCATATACATAGTTCTATTGACTATTAATTGACTGAAGTCCCTATGACACAGATTGTGCATACTAGTAAACTTATGATGTTGTTTCATTCTTCACTAGCATTATTCTTATGAATTCATTGTCTCCATAATCTGTAAGTTTAAATCCAATATAGAAGATTTGTTCCATCTTGACTTATCCTCAAATTAATTTTCATGAACAGTGAATATTTTGAACAAATCGACAAGGGTACTTCCCTGTCACCTCTGGTAGCAAACTACTACTCATGGTTTACAGAGTATAACTGTAGATGAAGTTTGAGGAACTTAATTAAAAATCCTCTGGTGATATGTAGATGAAACTTTTGTAGTGTGAGGCTACAGTGAGGAGCAGCTATCACAGTTTTTACAACATCTAAATTCTATCCAAAAGAATACTCAATTTATGATGGCAGTGAAAGAGATGGTTGTCTACCATTTCTAGATATCTTAGTCAGTTGGAAAGTGGATGGATCACTAGGAAGTTCAGTTCACCACAAGGCTGCATGTATGTACCTATATTTACAGGGCTATAGCTGCCACCAGCCTTCAGAAACTATGGGTGTTCTTTGAATGCTGGTGTACCGAGCACATGTCTTGTCTGATAAGCATAATCTTGAAAAGGAATTGGAACAACTACAATTGTGTTCAAGGAAAATTGATGCTCTTCATGTCAGTTTTGCACGCCTTTAGTGATGAGTAAATGTGACTAGTCACTAGACAGAGAGGATAGGGAACTGTTCAAGTCCAGGATGTTCCTCCCATTTGTGAGCAACATTTCATCTACATTTGACAGAATCCTTAAAAAGTACCATTACATCAAAGTAATTTTCGACCTACCTACAAAGGCCTGTGCTCTTCTGAACTTAATAACGGATTATCTGAGTTTGTAGAGAGCTGGAGTGTGACAAAGCCTACACTGGGCAGTCCACATGAATAATACAAGAAAGGTGTTTGGATCGCCACACTCACCTTTCACAGGACAGTAAGTCAGCCATAACTGAGCACTGTACCACCATGGGACATTCCATGAATTATTCTCCCATGAAAATCTTAGCTACAAAGAGATCCTTCTGGGACTCAACTGTTAATCTGTGGAAGTACATTTGGTGGAAGACGTATTAATCACAATGGTAGCTTTCAACTTCATGAGGCATTGGACGTAGTCATTTCTTTAATTTCTCCACATAGATGAATTTTTATGCCTATTGCTATATCCAGAGACAATTTTATGTTTGGTCACTGAGTTTTAATTCCGCTTGCCTGCAATTTGACACCTTCAACTGCAAATTTCAGGTGCAACAATATTCCGAAGAGAGTGCTAAATGTGTATGCAACACATCATTTTTTGTTCATTTATAAATGTAGCTTTGTGCCTCAGAAAACTCCAACTTAAAACTCAGCTGAATGTGGGTATCTGGTTGTCAGCTGAAATATTCTTGCAAGAAATTCATATCACCCAGCTGTGATCCTGAAATCGAATGGAGTAAATGTATGTTACCGGATTAAGAAATGACAGTTCACATATTATTCGTGTATAGGAGAATTAAGAGAAATATCTGAGAGCAAAAAAAGCTTTAGTGCCTTTATGTGTTCATAAAAATACATGTAACAACACAGAAAGGAAACATCTGTAGCAAAACAGAAAAATCAAAGACTTTACTGACATTCAAGTTTTTGAAAACCAAGCGAATAGTCAATAAAATTCTTCTGGGTTTGAGGCCGCATTGTCATCTGTATAATTCCAGCATTCTGGCAACTGTTGCAAGGCGCCTTCCTCAGGGTATATTGCTAACTGCTGAATGAGTACCTATTCGCCAATTTCCACCAATGGCAAGCAGTAAAGGAAACTCCAATGGAAAACCCCCATTTCTGCCAATGACAACATGCAATGTAAAGACCAATAAAATGAACCCCTAATACCCTTCCTCCTCACCCTCACATCCAATGACAGTACTCCTCCATAGTATACAAGTATCCAAACTAGTGCTCGTTCTGCAGTTAGCAATATGCCCTGAGGAAGGCCCCTTGCAACAGTCACTGAAACGTCGGAATTTTACAGATGACAATGCGGCCTCAAACCCAGAAGAATTTTATCGACTGTGACAATGGCTGGGGAAGCCAACATTTACATTTAACCAAGCAAATAGTTTAGTGTGTCACTGTAGGTTAACTGAGTGGCAAAAGACATTACATGTTAACTACACAGAACAGGATGGGTAAAAATGCTCTTAGACAATAAATGAATTTCAAAGTTCTTTATACCTGTATCCTACTAAGATGAACTGAAAAAGAAGATGTTCTCAATTTAATCATGCATTTTTGAAATTATGCAACTACCTCATGAAATTGATTACTTTAAAAAATGCTGACATTATTTTTGGGTTTTTAACATAAGAGGTGCAGAAACTGACAGAGAACTTGAAAATTTCTTGAGGTGAGACCACTCCTGTTTTAGTCTTTTTAGTATTTTGCTTATGAGATTTCCATAAAATACTACATTTAAATTTTAATCAGACTATCAGGAAACTATCAGGAGATTTTAAACCAAAGATGTTAGGAACAATGAGACATCAAAATGGAGTGAAATGATTTCCAGTGATGTTCATAGTTTTGGATTGACTGATTCCATGTTTTATGACATTATTACTCAAACATATATTTATAATGCTCATTAAAAGAAATTAATCTACATTTAATGTTTCAGCTGACGTACTCTCCCATAACTCAGTAGACATTAGCAAAGTCAGTTAAGGGTTTGCAATACAGTGTCTCATAATATGGGACTTTTTTAGTTTTTGTGTCATTTCTGTTAACTGTTACTGCCCTAACACCAATAACATACAAACATAAGAATCTAGCAATATCAGTCAGCTGTGCCAATGTGAATCCAGGAACATATAAAATGCTATACTTTAAATATATCTATACCTCTGGTACTGAATAGTAAAAATAAGAAAATGTAAAGTAAAGAAAAATTGGTTCATGTGATTCTTTTCTATTAATAATATTCTCTTTCAACAGTAAATAGCAATAGACATTCTGTATTAATAGTTATCCAAAGTATCATTATCAAGAGATGAGCCACAAGAAAAAGGTAATAGTAGTAGAGAGATGTCACATGTGTGAAGGGAATGTTTTATTTTCCATGAGAACTGTATAATTATTAACAAATATAATTCCTACATTTAGTCTTAAAGACACCCCAGTGCATCATCTCTGACTACAAGGGAGACAAGGAGCTTTTGTATAATCTTAAATATTAAATAGGAGATACTCTTCTTTTGTACTTATTCTGAATAACACTTCGAGTTTGTTGTTTCATGTGAAACAATGGTATGCCTACCATTGACAACTGACGTTTGGCATCTTTCCATTGTTGCTTGTATACATTCTATTTCTGTAAACATTTCATAGCTTCATGTAAAATGAACACGTTACCTGACAGATGTACTTATGGAACTGTACTAATTTACTTTCACCTGAGAGATACACATTTCCCACTAAGTCAAAGAACCAAATAGCCATTGAACTGAAGAAATAAACTGATCCCTAGGTATGAGGTTCTCAGAATTAATTATCTCACTGTTTCAACCATTGTGGTGAGATTCTACTACAATCCCAGGTAGATTTTTCCTGGCCACTAGATAGTTTCCTCATTTGAAATTGTCATGTATGACACACTAGCAAAATTTATGCCATTTAAAGCTCTATGCCAATAAAATTAGAACAGAAATTGCTTTTATTGTACTAGCTTGCCTAAAATATTTAAAATATTATAACTCAGTGCCAAATTCCACATAGTGTGAAAAAGTCCATCATTTCACAACAGGAATGCAAATATAACTTTATTTGGGTTTTTTATATCCCATTAGTTCTTCTTGTGTTACTTACACCCGTTAATATAATATAATTGGACAGGTAAAAAAATATTCTCACCAAGTGGCAACGAGAGAAAACTCATATAAAAGTTAAGGAAATATGCAAGCTTTCAGAGCTACTGGCTCCTTTTCTGGCAGAAGGGTTGAAGGGGATGGAAAATGATGGAGGAAAAAGACTGGCAAGGTTTAAGAAATGGGGAGAGTTATGGAAAAGTTGCCCAAAACTCTGGATCACAGGAGACTTACTGGATGGGATGAGAACTGAAAAACTGATTCCAGAATGAGATTTTCACTCTGCAGCAGAGTGTGCACTGAAATGAAACTTCCTGGCAGATTAAAACTGTATGCTGGACTGAGACTCGAACTCGGGACTTTGTCTTTCGCAGGCAATTGCTCTACCATCTGAGCTACCCAAGCACGACTCACGCCCCGTCCTCACAGCTTTACTTCCTCCAGTACCTTGTCTCCTACCTTCCTAAAAGTTTGAAAAACTGATTGTTGGGAGTCTTTCCTTCTCATCCCATCTAGGAAGTCTCCCCTGACAAGGGATTCTGGACAACCTTTCTATAGCTCTCCTCATTTCCTAAACCTCACCAGTCCTTTTCTTTCATACTTTTTCCTTCTACTTCAACCCTTCTGCCAGAAAAAGGAGCCACTGGCTCTGAAAGTGTAGGGAAACTTCTATATGTTTTTTCCTCTGTATATGTTTTCTCTGTATGTGTTCTGTATGGGTCTCCACTGCTTGGATCATAGATTTTTTATTTGTCCAGTTATATTATATTTTCAAAAATTGATTATTTTCATTGATATATTTGCACTTGATAATGTTTCTTATATTTTTACTCTTGTAAATTTTGAGGAACAGGTGATAAGAAGCATGAGATATTCAAGAAATTTGCTTGGGAAGAATATTAGTAATAAAGACAGACAAATTACAGAAATGAAAAGAAACCCTTCTTACAGTAACCTGTTGTAGAAATAATTGTAATTTTTTCTTGTAAAATAACTTTATCTCTAAGTTTGAACTACTGTCTGAGCACTTTTTCTTTGCCACTTTCAGAGGTATTGCTGGAAGTGAAGAGTGGTAATTTCTGCCCCACCCTTAGAGCAGCATAATGGGATTGTAGCTTAGGTTTACAACTCCTGTTTGTTCCTCATACAATACTGGCAAGGAAATGGCAGTTCACAAATTTTACTTAGTGCAGAGCAGTTTTAAAAGTTAGGGCTGACAAATACAGAGCTGAAAATGCTGACTTATATTTTTACCAAAATAAAATTCAGCTGTCAGCTGCACAATAAGAATATTTTACTACACTTTACCAGTTTTGAGAGATTGGTCTGTAATCTTCAAAAGTTCAGTACTGGCTTTGTACTACATATGTTGTTGGGGAATTCCGTATGCATTGTGCACCAAAGATAATATGCATAATGAAAAATTCCAGAAAGTGCATTTTGCTCAGCAGTCCTTACTCCATGGCTTTTGGGGGAAAGAAAGAAGGAATTATTCTGGTGAGGCTGTGAGGCAGGAAAGAGTAGACATTTTTGTTTTCTTGAATTAGTGATTTAAGAATGTATGTTGATGGTTTCAACAACATTTGATCTTTGCATGGATAGGTGCTTGCAAGATAAATAAAACTGAGTGAGAACTGAATATTGATTTTCCTAGATCATTTCATGGACAGATAACTCACGTGGAGGACGAATTGTTGGAAAGTGGTCAAGAGACTAAGAATCCGTACCAAAGTCTGATTTTAATTACAGTACAGTAGTTACTGACCATTAGCAGACAAGAAAGTGCATAGCACACAGAGTCCAATTCCATCACATAAGAATTTTACACTGCAGCAGAAACAAAAGTCAGAACAGTCTATTCTAATTATCAGAACTAGAATCACTTGTCCCAAGAATTTACTTGTACATTAATTCCTTGTGGCACAACACAGTAACAAAATTCTAATAGTTATCCATGCATGTAGTAGAGTTTATGGTCAAAGATAACAGTAGGACTTAGCATAGCTATAACATGAGTGGATCTTAATTGTTTATTGTTTATGAGCTTAAAAATTTATTTGCACAATTGTGTATGTGTGTTAGGATTTGAAATATTGATAGAGGATCCATTAGCTGAGATCACAAGGTAATTGGGAAACATGAGCAAGGAATTAGAAGAGCAACAGACTAATATATAGCAAATGAATTAACAAAGGTGATTTATGAGTTGAGGAAGTTTCACAAGATGACCCCAGATGCTACTCACACTCTTATAAGTGAAGCCAATACAATTAAAGAAAGTCACGAAACAGTAGCCAATACTGTATCAAAACTGTTGGAATGCATGACAAATTTTTCCTTAGAGCAGGACCAGGAGATACAAGAGCAGTTTTTGAAAAAGGAAGAAAAGTCCTCTCTTAAGTTAGCTGCTTGGATGAAAGCAAAATGGAAGAAATTGTACGGTGCTAACCAAACAAGTGCAAACTGCAATTACTGACTTGTCAGTGGAATAAGATCTGAGTACAAATAGCCTTAAACAGGAACTGGTCTAATTGAGGGAAAGGTTTGCATTGGTTAAGCAAGGTTTGACTGATGTGCAGGGGGCAGTGGAAGATGATTAAAATTAATTGCATGGTTCTGTGGGGGTATCTTCATTTAGTTCCCTCTCAGAATGGCAACAGCATGATGCATCAGAACTGAAGAGAAATTTGTCGCAGTTTGTGCATGTGCATTGCCATGCAACAACCAGCTATGCAACAACGCTTATGGAGAAGAAGCTTTTGAAGCATTGTCAGTTCCTACTGTATTTGCTGGATAAGAAAAATGATTCACTTTGTAGCAGTCATAAGAGGTTTTAGAAGCATACTACTGCAGTCATGGACTGATGCCAAAAAGATACAGGATACATTCATAGAGATTGAGCCCTTTGGGCTGGTGAGATTGGTGAAACATGACAAACCTATAGTGAACTTGAAAAGGCAAGAAAGACTCTGGAGAACAAGTACAATCCAGAGCACTTATATTTCCACAATGGCAGTTTCAGGTAATATTTTGAAAAATACCTTAATGAAACCATGTATCTGAATGAGCCCATACTTCATAAAGGTTTACTTAGAATTCTGAGGGCGAAATTGCCAAGCGACATCAGAGTTGAATTTGGATGACTTTTTAGCATATTAGACTCTATTGATCTGATCCAGGAAGACCTGACACCAAGAGAATGGCAAATAATTTATTGAGGAGGTCATGTGATTCAAGTGCCACACATCTCAACACGTATAATTATCACCAAAATGGATATTCAAACCAGAGCCAAGGAAATGGGAACAGGAATAACAAATTTCACTATAACCAGAATAAACAAAAGAGACATAATTCCAATTGTACCTCAAATCAGAATAACTATTTCTAAAATAACTCCTAGCAGCAACTGTCACATAGTAAGGTGGAGATCCAAACCACACATAACCACAGATGTTGTTACAATACTGATTGTCCAATTGCTAGTGGCCACTAAACTAATCCCAAACACATCTAGCATTCAAATGTTGGTTGCAGGGTGGTATGGGGACTATGACAGGAGTGTGCAAATGTTAAGATATAACAGCAGTATAGATATGAGAGAAGATCTGTGCTCTGATGTTACAATCTTGATAAAGAGTACCCTTCGGTATTGAAGTTGGCTATAAGAGTGACTTTAGCAGATATACATGTTATTATTGTACTGGACTCAGGCACTGCTGTGAATGTAATTTTGAACTGCTTTTTTAGAAGCTATCAAATTGAACTAATGTACCTACCTTTCTGTTGTGCAATTGCAATATACTTGGAGCCATTAGCACCAGGCCAAAGAATGTAAAGATACAAACATGACTGGAAGAAAAACTTGAGAAAGTAATGATAATATGGACATCCTAGTAGTAGAAGGGTTAATCGCTGAATGTATCATGGGCTTTAATTTCATCCAAGAAGGGGACTCGAAGACTGACTTTTCCATGGGCAAGTTATCACTCTTTGATTGAAGATGCAGAGGTTCAGGTCAGTCTGTTATGGAAGAAGGGTAAGCATGATAAATATTGTCAAAGCTTTTGGATTAATTGGAGGGCTAGAGATACCAATAAGAAAACCTAATTAACTCCTTGGAGTAATAATCCAAGTTAAAGTTGAAGAGCTAGAAAATTTATTAGGACATCAAAGAAATCAACTGTTTGATCTCTTGAGTGAGTACATACATGTGTTTGAGGGGAATCTAGGAATAATTAGAGGTTACACCTGTCAATTTACCACATTTCCACATAAGATATTTTGCCGTAATTTTTATCTCATCCCATGGGCGCAGACGGAAGCAGTGGACGCAGAAATCAGCAATATGTTAGACTAGAACTTGATAAAACCTTTGAGCAGCCTATATTGCAGTCCACTTGTAGTTATATCCAAGTCAGGACAAAAAGTGAGGTCGGTTCTCAATGCTAGGAATGTTAATGAAATTATGCTGCCTGTGGAAACTCATTTAGAGACTACTGATGAACTGATACAGAAGTTCTATGGTGTGAAGTATCTCACAAGCATCAGTTTGAATTCATATTTGCAAGTTCCCTTAGTGGCTGAATCAAGGAAATATACTGTGTTCCTTTAAGCTGGGAGGAACTCTTCATTTAAAGTATTGCTTTTTGGGTTGCATGTGAGTTCAGGAGTTTCCACAGCAGCATTCAATACAGTACTTGGTCCTGAGTTAAGTAATCAACTGACTAGTTATGGATGATTTATTTATCAAGACATCCATGTGAATAGAACATGTTTTTATATTAGAGAGAGTTTTAAAAACATTTTTGCAAGCAGATGTCACAGCCAATCTGCAGAATATCATTTCAGGCATGAGATGATAAAATGTTTAGGTCACCTCATTAATTCCAAAGGAATCTTACTGGATACTGAGAAGATAAAGAGTGATTAAGACTGTAACTGTTCCAAAAATGAGGAAAGAGCTGAAGGGTTTCCTAAGCATGGGATCATTTTTCAGAAGATCATAGCAGACCAATCTATGAATGCAGAGCTCTAGTAAAGGTTATTTATAAAGAACATACCATGGTATTGGTCTTCTGAACGCCAGTCAGCATTTGAAAACATTAAGATAGCATTAGTCAATTCAGTATAGTATACCATCTGGATATGGCCATCAGATTTTGTCTAACTACTGATGCATCATCAATTGGATTGGATGCTAGTTTGTTCCAAATTAGAAAAATATATGGGAAAGACATTATGCCCAACTGCATTCGTGGGCAGCTTATTGTCCAACTGTGAGCTGTCTGTGCCACATTGAATTGGAAGCTCGGGCGTTCATAAGGTCATTTGATAAGTTACACTACTATTTGTATGGAACCCATAACACTGTATACTGTGATCATCAGGCATTAACCTTCTTGCTGACATGCAAACTACTGCATGCTAGGTTAGTGCTGCAGGAATATGACTTCCGAGTAGTCCATATAGACGGCAAAAATAATATTGTTGCAGATGCATTCTCTCATGTTTCAGAAGTATTAGGGCCAGATATACAACAGATATGGAACAGACAACAGAGTTCTCAGACCTACTTATGAAAGATGATGTCTGCCAATGCTGTTATTTGGATGTATGTAAGAACATGGCCAAATTACAAGATGCTGAAAAAGATGTAGGACAAACAAATGCAGCAGGATGGAGAGGCAAGGATTAAACAAGACTAAGAAGTAATGACTGGTGTATTGTTTCATCAGAACTGTCAAGATTCTGAGAATTTGTGTGTGTGGTATACCTTCAGATTGTGAGAGCAAGCTTATATGGTACATATATTACACATGGGGTCAATTTTAGGTTGTGAAGTGTGTGAACAAAATTGGCATCAGTTGCTGCTTTCCTGATCTATGCAGGAAGATCCAACACAAGTTAAGATATGTACAGTATATCAGAAAGCCATGCCATCGAATAAAGGGAGTAGACAAGTTCTACATACCATAGTGTCAGACAAGTTTTTAAAGACTGTGTCCTTGGACCTCAGTGGTCCATTATCACTTGCATATGGGAACAGTATAACCTGTTCACAACATATTTCCCCACCAATCATCAAGAAATTACTTGATGATTATATCCTCAGAAGACAAGCCACTTGCGTTGTTTACAGGTAATGGAGCGAGTTTTACAAGACATCATTGGAGAGTCATGTTAGAATGATAACAAATCCAGCAATTATTAACATCAAGGTACCATCTGGAAGCCAATCCTGTGAAGAGGAATGTTCGGGGAACTAAGTGAAATTTATTAGGGCCTTTTGTCATCACAGACAGATGCTATGGATTGACTACATTAAGCCATTTGAGAAAATAATCAATAATTTGCCTGATTATTCAACTAATTATACTCCAACTGAGTTGATGTATCAGAAGAAGGGAGGGAATCTGTTGATTAATGAGATACCACAAGTTCCAAGGATGGAATAACACTTACAGGAGAAAGTCAGGAAAGCTTTTGTCAATCTAACTGACAAAGCAATGAAAAGGAAAATGAATTTTGATAAGAAGTTGATCAAGGTACAGAAGTATAGAGTGGGGTAGAAGGTGTTAAAATCTGTCCTTGTTTGTCACTACTCAGGAAGAAAGGGCAACTTGCGTACACAGGTCCATTTGTCATCCTGAGGATCCCAAATTCAGGTGCTTAGTTTTTGGGGTAACTGGGAAATTACAAAATCAATTGTCCCTATCCACAGTAAGATATAAGAAAATATTACCCTGAAATTTATTAACTGAGCCAGTGGGAAGGTATACATGGGAATTCAGTTGACAATTCACAAGTAATTATGATTAATATTGTTACAAAATAAGATGTCTTTTTGTGTTCAACATAATCTTTTATACTGAGTTAGTAAGATTTATATGGTTATGTCTTTGTATATCTTGTGTTTCATTGTTCTTCACTATGTGTCAGGAATAAGATTTTATCTTGTAAAGTATACAGGAAAAAATCACTGGCTTTCAAGATTTAAGTTGAATAATTGTTGAAATTTATTTAAATACATTGAGGTTATTTCTGTATGTTAATTGCACTGTTTGTAGTTCACTTGTTGAAGGTTATTCCATCAAGTATGAGAATAATACCTTTGTTTTGTAAATTAATTACAATGTTTTAAAGCATTGAGTTATGTTCATTATCTAAACTATACCAAGCTTGATACAAGCAACACTAGTTTTTCATAATGGACGTAAGGTGTTCTGCATTATTGAGTTATACTTCTTAATTCTTGCTATTGAGCTGAAATGTGCAGGTGATTCAGGGGTACTAGTATTTCGTTTTATGCAGTACTAAAGCCTTATGAAATGTCATCAAAAACAAATTAAGAGCTGCAGTCATCTGCTGATGTATGCTGTGGTTTACCATAATCAGTGCTTCTGGTGAACATAAAGATGTGAAGGTGGTGACTGTTAAGCATGGAAGTTGATGGGAACATGAACACAAGTCATTCCAATGCCATGATGGAATAAAGCATGTGGAGTGAATTAGAATGAATAGTTGAGTCAAAACTGCAGAGTGACACTGCTTCCGGAGAGATAGAATTATTGTTTCTAAGGCAAAGTTTGTTCATTCACTGATGAGTTTTGATGTTGTGGAGGTGTGTGGTGCTCAAAATTGGACAGTGATTTTTATGGCATTCACTGATTCATAGTAAAACTTTTACCCAATGAAGACAATATTGAAGTGCTAAGAATTTTGATCAACTAAGTCCAAATGTACTAATGTGAATATTACTCTCAGATCAGCTGACTTCAGAGTAGTTAACTGTTGGTATCATCAGAAAGCCATTTGCTGCATTATAACTGCTGTATACTAATCCAATTACTTCCAGGGAACTTTAACCATGCAGTTTTTTTGCTTATTTGGATTTGAATGTGTTTCATGTTCACATATCATGGATTCTGGTATGATGTGCTAATGCCCCTGTTCTACTTGCATCTTGAGAGGCATCCCATATTCTGGCCATCCCAACCCAGGTAGACAACAAGGAGGACTTCAGTGCCTACCCTCTCAAGTCCTCCAATGCTTGCGCTTCAGTCATCTTGGCAGATGTTTTGAAGACACCAATGAATTATTTTCAAAATGGTTTTACAGCCGTTATTTACCAGAATTGACCATGTTTCTAAGATGGTGGTATCTATTTCATCATCTAAGATAATCACTAAACAGCAAGTAAATGAATTATTTATATTACACATGGTCCTGAAATGGTTAATAGTTAAGCACCTCTAAAAACAAACACTTCGCAAACATATATAGACAAAGTATGTATTTACTGAGTGAACTTCAGTAACAGATTTTGCAACAATTTACAGCCACAGGTTTGTGTCATTGTTACTAACATCTCTGTTTGCATTTATTCAGCATATGTAAACCAAGACTGACTAGCTTTGCTAGGAGTTTTCTGGTGAGCCTAACTGTAATTGAGAAACTTAAAGCAAGTAAGCTCCATGGTAGCACTAGGAGGTAAAATAAAAAAAGAAAGCACTAGTTGCAGTTTCCTTTTAATAATGGTACAGTCAAGTTAGCAAGTCAAGTAAAGCTAACAGTAGTCACAATTGTAGTATTAACCAGCAGCAATTGTAATATTGAGCAGCAGTTATTAAATATTGAGCCTATAACTTTTGATTTAACTCTTTGGGTCAACATTAATAACCAGTTTGCTAAACTCAGATATATGTAACTGGCTTCAAACATACTATGCTTTATGAAAATTGTGACTCAAAATGCAAAGAATTAAGACCATTTTTTATCCAACAAGCACTTTACAACAAACAATTAGCTTATTGTAGTAACTTTTAATGCAAATATTAAACAACTGGATTGCTCTGCCTCCCCCATTTGTAATTTTGGAAACCTAAGAGTCATTGAATGGGACTGTAAGCAGGATTGTTAATGCTTTTCAGATTTCTGCTTCCATTGGGGCATTGTACTATATCTATAGGGAAATTCCATGTGCATTGTGCAACAAAGATAATATGCATAATGAATTATTCTGGGGAATGCACTGTGCTCAGCATTCCTTGGTTTCCATTCCTTACTTCATACTTTTTGGTGGAAATAAAGAAGGAATTATTATGGTTGAGGGTGTGAGATGGAAAAGAGTAGACATATTCTCATTTTCTTTAATTAGTGATCAAAGAACATAATTCGAGAGCTATTAACTCACAATATAGAGTTTAATAGTTGATGTTACTGTCGACAACATTTGATCTTTGGATGGATCGATGATTGCAAGGTAAATAAAACTATGTAATGTGACAACTGAATATTGATTTTCCTAGATCATTTTTTCTGTTAAAGAGGACAAATAACTTACAGGGAGGATGAACTGTTGGAAAAGTGGTCAGGTGACAAGGAACTTGCATCAGAGTCTAATATTAGCTCTGTATGATTTTCTTAGACCCACAGTTATAGAGTCTGTGCATGCAATTACTACAGAAATGTTATGAGGACCGAAGAAGTTTATTTCAGGTGCGGAGAACCATCAGTCTCCACCACAGAAAGCCTTATGTACAGCACAGACACTCTTATTAACTGTACTTCCCCAAGGCTAATTATGAGAACCAATTCATCCCCACTAACGTGTGTGTGTGTGTGTGTGTGTGTGTGTGTGTGTGTGTGTGTGTGTATATATATATATATATATATATATATATATATATATATATATATAATAGAAGGAAACATTCCACGTGGGAAAAATTATATATAAAATCAAAGATGAGGTGACTTACCGAACGAAAGCGCTGGCAGGTCGATAGACACACAAACAAACACAAACATACACACAAAATTCAAGCTTTCGCAACAAACTGTTGCCTCATCAGGAAAGAGGGAAGGAGAGGGGAAGACGAAAGGAAGTGGGTTTTAAGGGAGAGGGTAAGGAGTCATTCCAATCCCGGGAGCGGAAAGACTTACCTTAGGGGGAAAAAAGGACAGGTATACACTCGCACACACGCACATATCCATCCACACATACAGACACAAGCAGACATATTTAAAGACAAAATATGTCTGCTTGTGTCTGTATGTGTGGATGGATATGTGCGTGTGTGCGAGTGTATACCTGTCCTTTTTTCCCCCTAAGGTAAGTCTTTCCGCTCCCGGGATTGGAATGACTCCTTACCCTCTCCCTTAAAACCCACTTCCTTTCGTCTTCCCCTCTCCTTCCCTCTTTCCTGATGAGGCAACAGTTTGTTGCGAAAGCTTGAATTTTGTGTGTATGTTTGTGTTTGTTTGTGTGTCTATCGACCTGCCAGCGCTTTCGTTCGGTAAGTCACCTCATCTTTGATTTTTTATATATATATATATATATATATATATATATATACACACAGACACACAGATGATGTGACTTACCATACGAAAGCGCTGGCAGGTCGATAGAAACACAAACAGACACATACATACACACAAAATTCAAGCTTTCGCAACAAACTGTTGCCTCATCAGGAAAGAGGGAAGGAGAGGGAAAGACGAAAGGAAGTAGGTTTTAAGGGAGAGGGTAAGGAGTCATTCAAATCCTGGTAGCGGAAAGACATCTCTGCCCAAACTCTTTGCCTTTACAAATGTCTGCTTGTGTCTGTGTATGTGCGGATGGATATGTGTGTGTGTGTGTGAGTGTATACCTGTCCCTTTTTCCCCCTAAGGTAAATCTTTCTGCTCCCGGGATTGGAATGACTCCCTACCCTCTACCTTAAAACCCACATCCTTTCGTCTTTCCCTCTCCTTTCCTCTTTCCTGACGAAGCAACCATTGGTTGCGAAAGCTAGAATTTTGTGTGTATGTATGTGTTTGTTTGTGTTTCTATCGACCTGCCAGCGCTTTCGTATGGTAAGTCACATCATCTTTGTTTTTAAATATATTTTTCCCGCGTGGAATGTTTCCCTATATATATATATATATATATATATATATATATATATATATATATATATATATATATATATATATATATATCACAATAAGCCAATATTCAACATCCAAAGATGACACATTAATCTGTCAAAACTGGTCAAGTACAATCAAATATTCCAATTGTGCAGGTGACAACATAAATTTATTTTGAAAAAATATGTAACATAGTTGCTGAAAAAAAATGGCAGCTATGAACATAATCTGTTCCATTCAACTGAAGTCGAGATAGCCTTGATGCTGTCGTTTCTGTGCCAAAGTACTGTTATCTGCAACAGTTGGTGGTTATCTATATAGGAATATTGCTTAAATGCAAACTTTTGCTAATTGAGAATGTTGTAGCTTACAGGCATATAAAAAAAGTGCACAGAAGGTCTTCAGTGTACTAATAATGTTTATCCACTTTTCTGTTACTTCGGTATATTATTTGAAACAAACAGAACAAATTCAGACCATACTGTGTGGATATTCTTGAGTAGTGTGTTTTTTGGCATAAAGTTTATTGTGGTGTTCATAGTACTGTTCCTGTTGTTATATTTGCTTTAAATGCTAACTTTAGAAGCAACAATTTATATATATATATATATATATATATATATATATATATATATATATATATATATATATAAGTAAGTTGCTGCAGCAGTCTTCTTCATAGAGCCATGGGTCATTTTGGAATTTGTGAATATATTTCTATTCGTATGTAGCTCTCTTGCACAACTTATGACAAATCATAATAAATATACAAGTGACCAACTGTGACAAAATAAGGACAATATTTGTTACAAAATCGGCCTACTAAGATGTTTTGGAATATATTTATCCCCATATTTGCTACAAAGCAATAAGATTGCTAAAAAGTTTTTTGTTAGAGAATATTAGTCCACATCTTTAGATTAAATTTTAGATCTTTTCTGTCATCAGTACATACACCAAAAACTACAAAATCATACTCAGATACTTTGTACAATGCCACTGTGATGCTTGCAGTTATGATTCTGAGTTGCTATATATAGCAGGAAGGTGAATTTTCTACAATGAATATATTATGTAGTATTGCAAGGAAGTGATGGAGATTAATATTACAGCTGCCAGTATCATTGAAAGAATTAATATTAATTTTAGGCAAACTTCACTCTGCTGGACTGATTACGTCTGCACAGTGTAATATTAATATAGTAATATTGTATAGGCCTTAATGGAAACACACGGCCTCGACGGCTCTAAAACATGCTCTCTATCTTGTAACAAACATAGAATTCTCCATAGCATTAATATATAAAAAAAAGAACACTGTGTTAATCACATTTTATTTCATATGAAAGGCAGTAACATGAGACAGATAAGTGACATCAACAAGTAAGAAACAAATACAGAAATAAAATGTGTGACATAAGGAAACTAATTAGTAATTCACAGATATCTCTTGTACTCCCAAAAATGTACCAATACAGTCACTATAAACCTTATTTCTATACATGCAAAATTAATTAATCATAAAAATTAGTGCATAAGATGTCTGTACAGTTGCCAGTTATAATGGTCAGAAAGCTTGAATTCATCCTGATTTGCAGAACAGCATAAAATTTAAAAATTGTGAATTGTTTGAAAGTTAATTTTTTTCTGTGTAATTTTTGTAAAATTTATAGTGTGTTTCTCACGACAGTATTCATTACACATATTGGGGCTTGGTGATAAATGAGTTGTCTTCATAACTGTTGTGCCAAATGTCATGGACTGTAGCATTTATGTAAATAATTAAATGTTTTCCCCAATATTGATATTCACAAACTTTCTGTTATAGTTATGTATTTTTATTTTTTCCTCATTGAATTCTGACTCATACATCTTAGGTGAATTCAAAAAGTCTGTGTTTGTGGACTAGACTGCTTTACTGACCATTTGAACTGAAATTACCTGTGTGAAAAAAATCTGACTGACAGCGTAAAATGAGACATGTCAACTGCCCAAGTTGTTTTCGGCATATTGAACAGGCGTGTTACCTGTTTCTTTGCCTGTTGCACAGTATAAATGAATCATTCTTTGATTTGGGTGTTCTTTGCAAGTGTGTTTTTTCAGGTGCATTACAGTGATTCTTTTTCTAAAATTCACTAAAACTTTTTGCAAATAATATATTTTCATTTCACACATAAAAATGGTTATTCAACTTTAGTTACAAAAATTACCTGTAATCTATACTAAATACAATACATTTCTCTTATTCCAAGAATATAAATGTATTTATATATCTTCTTCCATAAATAGGTGTATTTATCATCATTCTACACTACAATTCACTTTCACATCACATATATTGTCAGCCATACAGATTTTGCATTTGCAAAATGTCAGTAATTCATGCAGTTTATATATGTTACAGGTAAATGTTTATGTGTAGAACTCACCTTTATTTTGATTGAGAACAGAGGAAAGTTGATACTAAGCATGGGTTTTTATATAGCTTCACACTAATCAAAAGAGTAGAAGCATGAGGTTCTTTAATATGAGCACAGTGTTCCTCGTTTAAATTTGTGGCTCAGTTCATTGCTATAGGAAAGTAACAAATTAATTTACATTGTAAGATGAGTACCAGAAACTGACTCTGATGTGAATGCTGTAATGGATTGATGTTAAAAAAAGCATTAACTGTTCTAAAATAATGGACTACATGCACTGTCAATAAATTTGTTTTAAGATATCCTTGCATGAATTTAATAATCAATGGCCATAATATTTTCAAAGTAAAATGAAAAATCTGAGCTCTTGGCTTTATACAGTTACCTCAACTAAATATGACACAACAGTTGTATTGTGGCACATCAACTTTGCTTAACATTTCACTTACTACACTCAGCTGTATTAAAATTTAATTAACAATTGTGAAACCCTGTCTGTGGCCTTCTATTTTGAGTTTAACATTCATTATCCTTATCAATAATTAAATAATGAGCCAAAGCCCTAGATAAAGAATGTACAGTGAAACACTTTACATATTAGTCGATAAATGACAGAATAACATTATAACAAACTTCATCTGAGATAAATGAAACACTTTTAGTACACATAAATATCCATTCAGCTCTAAATATTAGAAAATAGGAACATCCATTTTTTATGTACAGCTGCATATTATGAAACATTTTAACTAGTTAGTTAGGACAACAATAAACACAGTAATGTCATAAGTAGGAATTGGATTGTTCTTGGAGTAAGCTTTTCCAAAAGTACATTATTTTAGCTATACACAAAATATTTTGTACAATGACATCACATCAGCAATCTAAGGGCACTATTCACTTTACTCAGAACATTAGCTTTGATACCTCATACTGTAACAAGCAATGCTCAAGTTTTCTTCTTCACTAGATGCACTACACACAGAATAAATGAACAGTTCTTTTAGGTTCAGTCATAGGTATTTTAAAGCTCATCCCGAAGTCTTTAATTTAACATTTGCCATTAATAAAATGCTACACTGGATGAATTACCTGAAGCACATATCAGAAGTCACGAATTCTTCTATACACTGCCACAGAACACTGTTCATACTGCTTTACTCAAACTAATTCTGAGATAGCTCGTTTTAATACATGTCATACAGTCTCAAGTGGTTACTCAGCTGCTTGTCACTTCTTGTAGTTTTGTAGCAGATTAAATATTAACATTATGACCAATGGTGAATAATACTTAATAATGCAAACTGGTATAGAAAGATGTGTTTATGTCACAGTGGCACTATGTAGGGCATGAAATAAAAGTCCCTGTTTTATAAGTACAATTGGCTGTGTCATTCATCTAGATCTATGCCCATCAGGTCTCCTTGCAGCCGCCCTTTGTAACGACAGCATACTGTCACACAAAGAAGACGTGCTGCTAGTCGGAACTGGGGACTTAGTGCCACTAGTATAAGAGATTTCCAAAAAGAATTAAGTATTCCAAGCCAAACAATTCCAAAATGTAAATATGGTATCTGAATCCTGTTTCCTGTAAAATGTTCATACAATTTAATTCCTGCATATGGTGCCCATGATAACCAGAATACTATCACAAGCACAAATGACACAATGTGGCTTGGGTTAGCAAGATTCTCAGATAGTGCACTTGCATACTCTTTATCATGGATGGGAACACCACTACGTAATTTACGCATGGTGGAGAATATGTAAGAATATGTGTAAATGATAGTTATGAGACTGGGGCCAAGTACCAGAATGGCAACTGTAACAGAATAAGCTGCCATATTACTCCAGTCAAGCACACATATGTAAGCATCCTTATCAAATGTTGGTTTGTTGACACCAAGCAATGGCGGACAACACAGCATAGCGGCTGACACCCAAGTGAAGACCATCCAGCAACGACAGCGTGTTTTTGTCTGCACTGTTTCATACCGAAGAGGTTTTCTCACAGCCAGGTAACGGTCAACGCTGATCCACATGAAGGTGAACACGCTCACACTCCACAATGTTACCTTGCAAGAGAAATAAATGTATTAGTGCAATACAGTTTTTCAGAAACAAACAAACAACACACACACACACACACACACACACACACACACACACACACACACACACACCATCTATCATGTGAGAAATGAGCTGCAAAAGAATTTCATTGAATGTGGTACATAAAATAAAATATATATGTTATTATGCATAAATTATAAATACATTCTATTATAATGAGCAGGATCTTTGTTAAGAGGAAAGCTACCATTATGTTATATTAAGCTGCAGCATTTACAATCTACAACCAAAGGTGCCAAAGAGATAACAGTAATGCTAAAATTCTGTGTAAGTGTCTGATTCTCTTCGAAACATTCTGCACAAGAATTAACTCATATCTAGAGCATTTTTCATGCATCATCTTATAATAATCATGGGGGACTATTATTCCAAAAGTATTTTATATGTTTAAGGAAAATAATATTTTTACATTATGGGCACAAAAATGGTCACCCTTGTGCTAACAGCATGTAACTTCTCTGCAAGTCTGTACTGTTTTATTAGTCTTGGAATGAATAAGTCTGCAGCACTAGACTGCATCACTGTCGAACCCCTTCTTCCATAACAGCTCATGTGAATCAGCCAGATTGCATGGTTGTTATAGAGTTTTTATCTGGAAATGAGTTTGGAAGAACTAGCAATTAAGGCTTTGCTTCACAGTGAAGTTATTTTGAGTCAGTATATACCTATGTTTCCACTCTGGCATGATCAGTCATGTAAAGTCAATACCTGGATGACTAGAGTGCCCACAAACTGCCAGGAACCTATAGGAAAGTGTGTGCTGACAAAAAGCACCCATCTGACTTTGGAAGAGAATGGTGTAGCAGACTGATTAAATTGTTACATATCGTTTAATGGCTGTTTAGACCCCTGAAGATGCTGTCCCTTTCCATTTGATTCTCTTTTCAGTGTGTACTCAGTGCAGCCAACTAGCCGCTCATCCAGTACGGGCATTTATCTCAGCCACTACTGCTCACACAGTGCCCGCATTCTGTCTACAGGCAGCTAAGCAGCCCTTTCCTCTCTCCCCAAAAAACTGCCATTTATAATCACTAATGATATTCCACACATATACCAGAGTCAGGGGTTAGAAGCTGTCTTGTTATAATGTCCATTAGCCTTTTAATTGTTTATAATGTATATATCTCGTTGTGTGCACACATTTCCAACAAAATTTAAAAGCAGCAGGAGTCAATAGTGCCAGTAGTAGGCAAATATCTACAACAGCCAACCAAAACATCACACAGAACCTTATTTAAAACAGTTACAACCTCTTTCCAACTAAGATCTTTCTCCCATTCTATCCAGTTACCCCTCATAATTCTATGTGACTGAGTGTCTCCACCAACTTTCTGACATCTTTGCATACAAACCACACAACCATGATACCATCCCAGAAGTCCAACATGACCTCAAGCAGCTCCCAAAGGCCTTAAGTCCATCCCAAAACCTGACACTTAAATCATCTCACACCAACAATCTCCAGCTCTTCTACCTTTTACCTACTCCCCAAACTCCACAAATAAATCTACATTCAAGACTGCTCATTACCGTCATTGGCTCTCTATGGCTCCTGTCCCATTACACCAAACTCATTGTTAGTTGCTGTGGATGCAACATCTTTGTACACCAACACCCACAAGCCCATGGCCACCATCTTTCCCAACATTCCCTGTTAACAGACACACCACTCTTTCCTTATCTTCCTGACCCCCAATTATTTCACTTTCAAATACCAAATCTACACACAAATCTATGGTACTGCCATGAGTACTTGCATTGTATGCCAACTTATTTATGGGCCATCTAGAGGAATCCTTGCTCTTCAGTCAACACTTAAAGCCTCTTGTTTTTGGACGACATTTTCATGATCTGTACCCACAGCAAGGACAACCTTCTCTCTTTCCTCAACAGTCTCAACACCTGTCCTCAAATCGACTTCATCCGATCCTTCCCTCAGTCATCTTCCTAGATGTCGATCTCCACCTCTCAAATGGTCATAAAAACAACTATCAAGATCATGCACACCAAACACCAACAGTACTCCCATTCTGGCAGCTGTCACCTGTCTCTTTCTGACAGCCTTGCCATCTTTGGATGCTGCATCTGCAATGGAAAGCAGTAGTTGTTTAAATATACTGATAATATCACCAGAGCCTTACTGACAGACAGTACCTTAACCATAAACAAATCTCCCATGCCATTTGCTCCTCTTACACCAGTAAACCTGTTGACCAGCCACCAACCAGCACTCCTCCAATTATCCAATCTCATCCTGACCTTGAAATGCTCAACCACATTCTCCACCAGGGCTTTGACTACCTACCTCTCGTCTTATTCTGATATGAGGAATATCCTACCCCAAATTCTAACCACATTCCCCAAACTAGAATCTCGTCATCCACCATACCTACAGAATATTCTTGTCCATCCCTATTCCAAGTGTACTCCCAATCCTGCGATCCATGGGTCATTTTCTTGTGGTCAGCTCATCCACCAACTCCTATTGCAGTCAAGTCACATGCATTTCCTACCCAATAAAAGGTAGAGCTGTGTCTAAAAGCACCAGTGTTATATATCAGCTGTGCTGCAATTACTGTACAGCATTCTAGGAGGCAAGACAAGTAACAAACAGTCTACTTCAATGAATGGTCACTGCTGAACAGTGGAGAATTAAACTTGACCACCCAGTAGCTCGACCTGTTGCACACCACAACACAAATGAGTTCAACAGCTCTTCACTACATGGGCCAGGGACTACTGATGCTGTCTATATGATAGAAATAATAATGTTAGTGAAAGAAGACTCTTAAAGTTAAAGAAAGGAATATGCAAAATCATAATTATAATACAATTCAGAACAGACTTCCTTATGTTCAGCTGAAGAATGATATTGGCAGCAAATAGCCCATATCTTGAGATGACAGTACTTTGTAATTCACTGCCAAATGAATCAAAATCATTGTCTGGCATAAACTTAAACACTTAACTGCTATCAAATGTCTGTCAGACAGCTGTCGAACATCCTGGTGGTCATCCCTTTACTTTCCAGGGGCATATCAACTTTTACCTCAGTGTGCCTTTGAGCTGGAGTGCTGGCTTCTTGCTATGAATATGGGGAGGCATTCACACTATTTGACCTTCAGTAAATCCACAGTAAAGTCACCAAGGCATCTGGCAGAAGTACTGTATGAGCCACATGATTATTTTTTGTCATACATGTTTATATCCGTATTTCGCATTTATTGTGACAATTGTAGTTTAATATATTATGGTTATTATTGACACAGTCTTGAAATTGATTTCCACAATATGGAGTCTCTAGCAGGTCCATCTCACCATTCAAAACAGCTGTAACAGACTGGTTATTCTCAACGAGTTCTGAAAGTAAATGAACCAAACTTTGAAATGTATCTGGAATAAATGATGACTGAAGTTTTGGATGATATGTGATAGAAAGTGATTATAAGAAATCAAAACAGGAAATGGATGATGATGATGAAGAAGATGATGGAACCTAGGATATACAAACAGTGAAGATTGTCTAAGTAGAAAACAGTAATATTGCTGTAATTTCTACTTTTGTGGTGTGGGAAACGTGGTATGGGAAACTGCTTCACATGGAGATGAACACAAGCACCAACTAATGTCAGTACAAGACAAATTAACATAATGTTGCAGATTCCTATCCTACAACTCAGGGCTAATGCCTTCACAAAGAATCCAGATGTTGAACAAGTACGAGGGTCTACGTTTTATACAAGACATTTTAGATAAGGTTCTACATTGGTCAAACAATAAAACCAGTAAAAGAAAAGTACTATCATATCTTTTGTACATGATATTTGATGTTTGTGAACTGAAAGCTTTTGCAGGCTTCACAGCAATCCCCAAATCTGGCAATGAATACACAGATAAACTTTTCTCTATGGGGGGAAGCAGACATGACATTTTTCACAGTACTGTAAGAAAAGGTTTTTTTTCATATTGATACTTCTTCAATTTGAGAACCCAGATGACAGGAATGAAAGGAAAAAAAAAATTGACAGCCACATTGTTAACCAGATTTATTGTGAACTGTTGGCTGTGTTACTCTCCTGGCTGTACTAATTGTATTGATGAAATATTTATGCTTTTCCATGGTCGATGTAGATTTCTGATGAATCTGCCAAGAAAATTGGTGAAATATGCATTAACAATAGCGTCTATGATAGAAACCAGGAAGCTGTATTTATATAATGCCTGCATTACGACCTGTAAAAAATGTAAAACTTATCAGCAAAATGTGAATTTATCCTCAAAATTCTCCAGAAACTTTGTTTCTGTTGCTTCATTGTTTATGAAGACAGGCAAATCACAGAAATAATAATTAAAAGTTTTATTTCTAGATGTTTGAGAAACATAGGACGGTCCACCTTTTTCGGAACATCAGATGCATGTTTTCTGGATTTTCTTCTTGATTATCAATGATTTGCTGTGTTTCACTTTCATATGACTGACAATATGTGTTATAACTAGTTGAGATCAATAAACAAATAATAAGTTAAGACAATATTGTATAATTCAGTAGTAAACTTCTGGAGTCTGACAAACACCTTGATACTAGTTATGTTACAAAATCGTATGATATAAGTTAAGGGTTAAAAAGAAGCATGAAGCATGGCTTCTACTGAAATGTGTATATAAGATGGTACTGACATGAAATGTAATGACAAACTTCCTTAAATGTAGTAAAGAACTATACCTTTGCATGTAATATAGAATGTATAACTTTTGTGTACAAATAACATCTATGTAAACATCCTGATATTGTCCATGCATGTAGTAATACAAGTTATAACTTAAAATAAATAAATCTTTGAGCAGCTTGTCTCTAATCTCTTGTAAACCAGTGGATGTAGTTGTACTGAAATTCTGGTGAATTGGTTTAAATGTTTTCTAAAGATCACAAGGAATAGTTGGAATCGTTAATATGTTTATACATGTTAAGCAGAAGACACACTGTGAGATACAAAGTGGAGCATTTATTTATGAACTGCTGAAACAGAAACAATTGGACACGCAAACAGCAAAAATTAGATAGGGAATTAGTCAGATATTTCTTATTTGTGTCTTTTAGCTTAATGATATTATGTTTCAATTTCCTTGATTTTTCTCGTATGACAATATAACATGTTAACATAACAATCTATCATTGAAATGTAATCCAGGATGCACTGTTCATATGCATACTGTCACTTCAGTCAACTTTGAAGTAATGTACCTGGATGCCTTTATGTACTTAATCAGATGGAGTAATCACTATGAAGGCAGTTACTTAGGTAGGTGTTTTCAAATATGAATGAATTACACTGAAGCACCAAAGAAACTGGTATAGGCATGTGTCTTCAAATACAGAGAAATGTAAACAGGCAGAATACAGCACTGTGGTCAGCAATGTCTATATAAGACAACAAGTGTCTGGCACATTTGATAGAATGGTTACTGATGCTACAATCAAGATTTAAGTGAGTTTGAACATAGTGTTATACTTGGTGCACGAGCAACGCGACACAACATCTCCGAGGTATCCATGAATTGGGGATTTTCCCATATGACTATTTCACAAGTGTACAGTGAATATCTGGAATCCACTAAAACATCAAATCTCCAACACCCCTGTGTCCCGAAAAAGATCCTGCAAGAACGGGACCAATGACAACTGAAGAGAATCATTCAATGTGACAGAAGTGCAACCCTTGCACAAATTGCTGCAGATTTCAATGGTAGGCCACCAAGTGTCAGTGT
Organism: Schistocerca piceifrons; assembly: GCF_021461385.2. Taxonomy (NCBI): domain Eukaryota; kingdom Metazoa; phylum Arthropoda; class Insecta; order Orthoptera; family Acrididae; genus Schistocerca; species Schistocerca piceifrons. Next base: position 350,213,324 of record NC_060141.1, on the reverse strand, counting down.
GCAAACCATTCAATGAAACATAATTGATATGGGCTTTTTGAGCTGAAGGCCCACTTGTGTATCCTTGATGACTGCATGACACAAAGCTTTATGCCTCACCTGGGCCCGTCAACATTGACATTGGACTGTAGATGATTAGAAACATGTTGCATGGTCGGACAAGCCTCGTTTCAAATTGTATCAAGTGAATGGATGTGTACAGGCGTGCAGACAACCTCAGGAATCCACAGACCCTGCATGTGAGCAGGGAACTGTTCAAGCTGGTGGAGGCTCTCTAGTGGTGTGAGGCATGTGCAGTTGGACTGATATGGGACACCTGATATGACTAGATACGACTCTGACAGGTGACATGTATGTAAGCGTCCTGTCTCATCACCTGCATCCATTAATGCCCACTGTGCATTCCGATGGACTTGGGCAATTCGAGCAGGACACTACGACACCCCACATGTCCAGAATTGCTACAGAGTGACTCCAGGAACACGGCCACCAAACTCCCCAGACATGAACATTATTGAGGATATCTGGGATGCCTTGCAACGTGCTGTTGAGAAGAGATCTTCACCCCCTTATACTTTTACAGATTTGTGGACAGCCCTGGAGGAGTCATGGTGTCAGTTCCCTCCAGCACTACTTCAGACATTAGTCGAGTCCATGTCACATCTTGTTGTGGCACTTCTGCGTGCTCGCAGGGGCCCCAGCTGATATTAGGCAGATGTACCCATTTCTTTGGTGCTTCAGTGTATGTGGATTAAGGGCTTGATACTGTTTTATCTTAAAGCGTGGCATCAGTTCTTTGTTTGTTTCTAAGACAGGTGCAAAATTAGCTTCATAAATAAATTCTGAGAAAATTTTAGCATAATAAACATATTAGAAGAAAGAGGCCCAATGCATGGTAGAGATGGAAAGAGAATTCTGGTCTTTTTGTTTTGGAGGGAAAAACCACTCATGAAAAATAATAATTAAGTATAAAAATTAATGCCTACAACAGTTTAACTACAGGAACAAAAATCATTAGGTAAAAAGTTTTGAGGAATAGGTTTTGATAAAACTTGGAACATGACATGATGGTCAACAAGCCTGATAATGCATCTGATGAGATAGAAAATTTGTAACATTAAAATACACTCAGTATCAGGAGTGGCCATAAAATGATAACTAGATCCTTCTATCATACACCAAACTCATCTCCTGATGTAACTGAAAACTTTAGAGAAAACTTCAGTTCACTTGTATGTAAGTCCCCAATGACACTGTAATCATTGATAGAGACTTTAATCATCCAACTATTGCAAAATTACAGTTTTGTTAGTGGTGGATGTGATAAGACATCCTGTGAAATGTAATTATTTACCTTCTCTGAAAAATACCTAGAACAGGTAGTTTGGACCCCACTCATGATGGAAATATATTGGATCTAATGGTAACAGACAGACCTGACCTCTTTGAGGATGTCCATGTCAAAACTGGTACCAGTGACCATGACACGGTTGTCACAACGATGATTACCAAAGAACACAGGACAACTAAACAGAAGGATATATACATGTTCAGTAGACTGAATAAAAACTCATTTGTGTTATATCTCAATGAGGAACTTGAAACTTTCAGCACAGGGGAGGAGCATGTACAGGAACTATGGCTCAAGTTTAAAAGAAAAGTTTACTATGCACTAAATAGATACATACCCAGTAGAACAGTTCATAATGGGAAGGAACCTCCATGATATACAGTCAATGTAAAGGAACTTCTAAAGAAACAGAGATTACTAAAATTGAGGGTAGCAAAACAAAAGCTGAAATGCTTGTCCATATTCAGATGTTCCTTTACAAAGAAAACCCAGGAGAATTGCCCCAATTTAATCCTCATACCACTGAAAAGATGAACAAAATAAGTATTAGTGTTAATGGTGTTGAGAAACAACTGCAACTGATAAAATTGTATGAAGCGCCAGGAGCCAACGGAATACCTGTCAGATTTTATACTGAATTTGCCACCAAGTTAGCCCCTCTTCTATAATCTTTAACAGATTTCTCAAACAAAAACCCATCGACAGTTCTTGGGAAAAAGTACAGGTCAAACCCATATACAAGAAGGGTAGTAGAAGTGATTCACAAAACTACCATCCAGTATCCTTGACACTGATTTGCTGTCAAATCTTAGAACATATTCTGAGCTCAAACATAATGAGGTATCATGAACAGAATGATCACCTCAATGCCAACCAGCATGGATTACAAAACCATCAGTCATTTGAAACCTAACTCACACTTTACTCATATGACATACTGAAAGCTTTGGATCAAGACAACCAGGTAGATGCAATATTTATTGATTGCTGAAAAGCATTTGACTCAGTACCACACCTACGCTTATTGTCAAAGGTACGGTCATATGGGGTATTAAGTGAAATTTGTGATGGGATTGAGGACTTTTGGTAGGAAGGACATAGGTTGTTATTTCAGATGGAGAGTCATTATCAAATGTAGAAGTAACTTCAGGCATGCACCAGGGAAGTGTGTTGGGATCCTTGCTGTTCATTTTGTATATTAATGACTTTGCAGGCAATGTTAATAGTAACCTCCAACTTTTGCAGATGATACAGTTATCTATAATGAAGTATTGTCTGAAAGAAGTTGCATAAATATTCATTCAGATCTTGATAAGATTTCGAGGTGATGCAAAGAATGATAACTTGCTTTAAATGTTAAAAAATGTAAAACTGTGCCCTTCACAAAATGAAAAAAAAAAAAAAAAAAAAAAAAAACCTAACAAGAATGTCAAGTAGTCACTGCTGGAATCAGCCAACTCATACAAATAACTGAGTGTAACACTTTGTAGGAATATGATATGAGATGATAGCATAGGCTTAGTCATGGTAGACTTCAGTTTATTGGTAGAGTACAGGGGAAGTGTGATCGGTTCACAAAGGAGATTGCTTCCAGATCACTTGTGCAACCAGTTCTAGAATATTGCTCAAGTATGTGAAACTTGTACCAGATAGGACTAACAGGGGATATTGAACATATACAGAGAAGAGCAGCACACTGGTCACAGATTTGTGTGGTCCATGGGAGAGTGTCACAAAGATACTGAAGAAACTGAACTGGTAGACTCTTGAAGTTAGACATAAGCTATCCAGAGAAAATCTACTAACAAAATTTCATGGACCAGCTTTAAAGGATGACTCTAGAAGTGTACAGCAACCCCCTTTATATAGCTCACATAGTGATCTTGAGGATAAGATTACACTAATCACAGCACGCACAGAGGCATTAAATCAATCATTCTTTCCCTTCTCTGAGAAGAAACCCTAATAACTAGTACAATGGGAGGTAACCTCAGCTATGAACTTCACAGTGGTTTGTAGAGTAAAGATGTAGATGTAGCTGATGCATTTATTTCAAAACAGATATTGAAGATCTATGGAAATTATGATGGGAAAAAAACTTAAAAGCGTGCACTACTTCCTATTGTACTGCTTGAACAATAACTAAATTACTGCAAAATGTAGCATATACATGCAAATTATAATTTTTTGTATCTTGTACAGTTTAGATAAAGAAGAAAGTGAATGTGTGTGCAGAGACAAGGCACATTATTGATTTTTCTTTGAAATGCAATAAGATATTAGCATTGAAAATTGTACAGAAAATGAGGAGGAATCCAGAAGACTGGAAGAAGAGAATAACAGTCCCAATCTTCAAGAGAGGTAAGAGGAAAGAGTCCAGAAGCTACTGGGAAATCACATTGATGAGCTACAGCGAAAAGGAAGATTAGAGTTTAGTGTTCTGCCGACATCGAGGTCATTAGAGATCGAGAGCTATTGTGCAAATATCTTTGAGAAAGTTTTGGGAATATAAATTCAGACAAAAATAAAAGGAAGGATTAGAGAAGAACAATATGATTCCAGTGTAGGATGGCCCACAGGAAATCTAATTTTTGCTATACGACAATAATGGGAACACCACTGTGACAGTGTACATAGATATAGGTATAGGAGTTCCTGGAGAAAACAGGAGCAGGAAAGCAGACTATTATGGAGGATAAGAGAAATGTACAGTGGGGGTGTGAGCTGTGTGAAAGTGGGAGGGCAAGATCAGACCGGCTGGAATAGAAGAATCCCTTGAAGTAGAGAAGTGCACTTTCTCTGATGCTCTTCACTGTGGTGATGTATGAGGGAGTAGGCAGAGTGACACAAGTAACTGGCGTTGGCAGACAGTTTTATAATTTGGAGAAACAAGGAAGAAGTACTGGAGCATTTGGACATATGGAAACAAAGGATATGAGATGAAATTTAGCATAAGTAAGTATGAAACAATGATCACAAATAAGAAGGAGAGAATCACAACAGGAATAACAATTGGTGAGGAATGACTGAAGAGGATGGAGAGTTCTGAGTTCCTGGGAAGCTTAATAGAGGAGAATGGAAGAAACAATAGAGAAATAAACGAGCAATGGAGACAAACAGAATCATTCCCAGTGTTAGAATCACAATATGGAGCAAGAATGTCCCTCAAAACAGCAAAAGGGTTATGCATTGGACATCCTATATCATGATCATGACTTGTTCCTTAGAGACCTGGGTAATGAAAGGCAGAGGGAAAAGCAAAATACAAGCTAGAGAGATGGAATTCTTGAGAAATAGTATTGGAGTGACAATGATGGACAGGTTAAGGAATAAGAGGATCAGCAAATTAGTGAACCATTACAGGACAGGATAGAGAAATTACGGCTTAAATGATATGGATATGTTAAGAGAATGGAGAAGAAGATTCTACATAGAGAGGCACACAAGATGAAAGGGAAGGCAAACAGACCAAGAGGAAGTCCAAGAGACAGCTGGCTGAAAGGAGTGAAGGAATTTGAGCAAAAGAAAGAAGAAAACAAGGGAGAGGCTTTTGTGCCAAATAAACCCAGCCAGTGGCTGAAAACTGTACAAAATGATGATGATGAATACACAGATATCTTATGTGCTTGTACACTCATTAATTCATGTAATACATTTTGTAGATCTCATCACAGAAGTGACCCATAATAGATATGGAATAAGTCATGATATGTATTACCCTGTAAAGCAATTACACATTGCTTCTACAGTAACTACTAAATATTGTTAACAATGAATAACTAATGTTAAATCAAACAATGGAAAATCCAGGATGGACAATATTAGGGAAGGAAAGTTGCTACTCACTATATAGCGGAGATGCTGAGTCCCGATAGGCACAACAAAATGATTCACACAATTATAGCTTTCGGCCATTAAGGCCTTTGTCAGCAATAGACACACACACACACACACACACACACACACACACACACACACACACACACACACACACACACACACGCAAACGTAATTTGCACACATGTCTACTGTCTCAGACAAATGAAACCAGTTGTTGAAGCAATTGTCTGAGACAGTAGATGTGTGTGCAAGTTGTGTTTGTGTGTGTGTGTGTGTGTGTGTGTGTGTGTGTGTGTGTGTGTCTATTGCTGACAAAGGTCTTAATGGCCGAAAGCTATAATTGTGTGAATCGTGAATCTTTTTCTTGTTCCTATCGGGACTCAGCATCTCCACCATACGGTGAATAGTAACTAATGTTAAATATAAATGTCACTGGCCCTTCTCCATTACACTAAAAACCCTGGCAAATTAGTATTTTGCATGAAGGGAGTGGCATGTGTCAATCCATATTACTGATACTACTTTATGCACAATTTTCTGTCTTTTTTTACATATTTATCAGTTATATGAAGACACTGATATCAAATAAAGGGAAATGGTTACTACACACTGTAATAATAAAGTATTCTTTTGTGTAATGTCATTACTCATATTGCTAGTGGGAATCTGAAAACCCAGAATGTAAATATCCACATAGCAGGAGTGGCTAATAAAATAACCTTTAAATTAGCTTCTGAATTTGCATGATGTTCTCTGTTTATCACATTAGGTGTGAGAGCATTTAGTTTGAAATCTTTGTAATAGACTGAAGAACTGTGTGTTGTCCTCTCGCAAGAAATTCAGAGCCCATATTGAAAGAATTTGTATCTTTTATTGCAGTTTTGTGTACTAAAGTCGGTTTAGAAGGTGTCACTTTTAGTTATACATGTTTTGACTTTATATAAGAAGAATGTTTTACTTAGAACAGAGTTTCATTTTTTGTTCATGAATACAGCATCTAATTTTAGAGAAGTAGTGAATAATAAGGTAATCTTTAAACATGTTTAATAATTTGTTGATATTCTCTATCTTTCGTGTGTCATTTCGTAACAGTCTTTGCACTAGACCAAAGAGAGAATTGTAAGGGCCTTCAGGGAAATAATTTTTGTGTTTTGAATTGTGGTTGTGTCTACCATAGTTGATTAGAAACTATTTATATTTGTCATAGTGTTTTACATTTTAAGCAACATATAATGTTTTGTAATGAAAGCAACTTCATGTCTTTTTAGCGAATTTATATGTGATCTTTCTTCCTGATTATCTTAGAGCAGTACAATAACTCCACACCGAGATGCCAAAAGAAGAGGTTCTGCCCTGCCTTTTAGATTTGTAAACTAGGAACTCACACTTGTTTCTGTTCCTAAATTTTTCTACTTTGTGAAATATAGATTTTCCACACAGTTAACACACAAAAAGGTACAAATGTCCACTTTCCTATGCTTAAATAGTGTGTGTGCTAACAATTCAGAATAATAAAAACTTAATCCTACACTATTACCTCAAGATAGCCAACAAGCCGGCAGACAATGTCTCCATACACCCACTGCTGTACAACAGCTGGATATACAGATAACGGCACAATCAGCAAGCCACATAACAGGTCAGCCACAGCAAGTGAGAGAAGATATATGTTGATAACTTCTGTGGGCCCTGTAAATACGAACAGAACAGTCTTAATAAGCTTACAAGTTTCCATTTGTAATGCTAGCTGCAGTATATGTGACATCCATCTTGTCATATGTGTTTCACATTATTCCTATGGGTTGTATCTAAAACACCAAGTACGATATTTTTGTTTCCTTTAATTGTAGATTTAAATTTTTTTAAACTGTGTTAATTATGTCATTCTTATAAAAATTAATTACATGCTGTTAAATATCAGTCAAGGGACAATACATACAGAATTGTAGAATCCATAATACCAACAAGGAACTTTGAAAAGGTTTAATATCGAACTTTTAATGTTGTCATAATGGTGTGAGGAGTGGAGAGTGGGAGTCATGTGCAGGCTGTCAAACAATCATTAAAGTGAAGAACATCATATTGGGTAGCATGTTCAGTGACTAGGTAATGCAGCAGTCTCTTGGCCACAGTTTGGTGGTGGCCATTTATGTGGAAAGACAGCTTGTTATTTATCATGCACATGTAGAAAGTAGCATGATGGTTGCAACTTGGTTTGTAGTTCACACAGCTGCTTTCACAAGTGGTTCTGCCTTCGATGGCAGTAGGACATGCCTGAGATAGGACTGGAGCTGGTGTTAATGATGGGTGTATGTAACAGGTCTTGCACCTATGTCTGTCGCAGGGATATGAACCATGGGCCAAGGGGGTGGGAATACAGGTGGAGCAGGGATGGGCAAGAACATTGTGTTGGTATGGTGGGTATGTGACGAAGCAAGCTGGAATCTTTTTATTTCCTCTCTTGTTTTGCCATCTGCCTCCTTAAATTTGTTTTTTCACATTTAACTTATTACCATGCACATATGTAAGTATAATCTGCATTTTCATAAAAGAGAAAGGTTGGCCCTCAGTTGTATAGAATATAGCACCAGATCTAATTCTGTGCTTAGTTTTGTGTATGTCATCAATTTCCTAATTTATTTTGACTATTACTAGTTATACTTTTGTTATAGGGTGACAACAGTAATTATTTCATAACTTAAATTAAATAGTTGCCTTACAAACAAATATAAATTCTGTACTAATTATAAACATTTGGAAGACGAAAAACTGGCATTCTTTAGGTATTTATTTCGCTATATTTGAAAACATGTTGCCAAAGCCAGCACTTAATTCCAAAGTAATTACCAGTTTTGTCAAAAGTATTGTTTGGTAACTATATCTGTTAATTTTATGCTTTAAACAAATAATTTGGCTTAACCCTTGTGGTAGAAGAAACCGTTAAAAAGGATCAATTTTTTTTACGTATTCAGTTAATTTAATGAGTTATGTTTCAATTGTAATTTCTGTAAATTAAACATCAAACAATGTATAATTTCAGTGCCCATTATTGTGATGATATATAAAGGCCCAATTTTTGGTCCAGAGACAGTCAGTGCATGGCCAATTTTCAGATGAGGAACCTGTGCTGGTTAGAACAACAACAATGCATCAACTTAACAGTCGAATAAGTGTAACACAATTAGGCAATGTGTTAAAACAATGACAGAGTCTGTTCAGTACCGACCATATTATTCTGCAAAAACTGTGAATTGTGTGGTTAGGTTTTTACTGCTCATAGAGGTTCGACAGTGAACTATTGTAGCAGTATGCTCATATTTTCCTGCAACCTATTAATGGGGTTATAAATTTGCCAATAATTACTGGCCATATAACTGTGTAATATTGGGGGGTTGTGAAGAGTGAAAGTATAGAACTGTGAAACACAACTGTCGGCTACATCATTTACCGTAATCAGTGTTGAACTAGCACCAACCATTTTTCACCCAGTAGAACAGCGCAGCACATTGACACTAAGGACTATCAATGAAGAAATAAAGTAGGTGAACATCGCAGGTGGTGGAACAGAGCTGCTGGAAGAATGGAGGGGACAGTGGCAAGAAAATTCCTCATTTCAGGGCAGAATAAGAGGTAATCCAAACTCTGATGAAGAATGTGATTCAGTTTCTCCAGTTCTGGGTAGTACTGAGCCATGAGAGCAGTGCTCCTTCGTAGTTGGATAGTGGTGGTAGTAGTAGTAGTAGTAGTAGTAGTAGCTTTATTCATCTGTAGATCTCTTTTTACAAGGATGTAGGACATGTCAAAGTATTTACAAATTTAGATCAATTTAAAATAAGCTAATTCGTATACACATATATTTACAGACTTCTAGTAAGAGACAATCATTAGATTTACTCCTGGTATACAATGCTTTTTTTTACAAATAACTTATTAAATAATGTAATGCCACATTGTTCACTCATATCTCACTATTAGTCACTGCACACACTATTCACACACTGTTTCATAACACTTCACTCACTACACACACACACACACACACACACACACACACACACACACACACCACACACACACCTACTGGTGATATCTGGGCCATTTTCTGTACCGCAACCTCCCATTCGCTATCCTGAAAAACTGAGTCAGCATCCCTCCACAGTGAGTGGGATGTTGAACTCAGAAAGAGGAAGAGGTGTTAGTATTGTGCTATGCATAGCTTGTTGTTGTTGTTGTGGTCTTCAGTCCTGAGACTGGTTTGATGCAGCTCTCCATGCTACTCTATCCTGTGCAAGCTTCTTCATCTCCCAGTATCTACTGCAGCCTACATCCTTCTGAATCTGCTTAGTGTATTGATCTCTTGGTCTCCCTCTACGATTTTTACCCTCCACACTGCCCTGCATAGCTTGGGGGTACGTATTTCTAGAAAGGAAAGAAAGAAGGAAAAAAACATAAAGTGAAGGTGTTATGTGGAATGCTGGATATTTTATAATAATAATAATAATAATTATTATTATTATTATTATTTATTTGTATAACATTTTTTATCAAACCCCTACTCTGTTTTAGCTAAGTAATCCTTCAATGTATAAAATGTATTGCATAACAGGTACTTTTTAGCTGCCTTTTTAAATAAGTGTATTTTTCCAATTTCTTTAATCTCTTTTGTTAATTTATTGTACAGTTTTATTCCTTGGTAGAAAATGCTGTTTTGAGTTTTATGTTTATTTTTTCTTGTAAGTTGAGTCTATCTCTTGTTGCATGGTCATGGACAGAGCTGTTTGTGCAGTAATTACCAGTGTGATTTTTGATGTGTGCAACTGACTGGTAAATGTATTCACATGAAGCAGTTAAAATCCCCAGTGTTCTGAACAGATCTTTACAATGAGCTTGACTAGTATTTTTGGTTATTATTCTTATGACTCTTTTCTGGTGTTTGAAAATTGTGTTCATATTTTGTGCATTTGTTCCTCAAAAAAGAATGTCATAGCTAAGAATTGAGAGTACATATGAATAACATGTAACTAAAAGACACTGCATGTTACACACTGATGATAGGATTGTGAGGGCATAACATGCTGATGATATTCTGTTTGCAAGCACCTTTGTGTGTTCACACCACTTCAACTGAGAATCAATATTCATTCCTAGAAATTTTTCATTTGTTACGCAGTCTATAGAGGTGCCATCCACATTTAATTTAACATTGTCATTTTTCCTCTTCAAACTGAAATCCATGGCATTAGTTTTCTTTGTGTTCAATGTCACTTTATTACTTATTGACCAATCATAAACTTCCTTGAGAGTTTCATTTGCTTTCACAGCAAGGAGTTCTCTTGTTTTCTCAGTGACTGTAATATTGATGTCATCAACGAAGAGAATTTTTTCACCATGAGAAATAATACTGGGGAAGTCACTGATGTACATTAGGAACAGTATTGCTCCTAATATGCTACCTTGCGGAACCCCTATATTAATGTATTTTGGTTCTGATAAGTGTTTTACTAAATGTTTAGATCTATTTGAAGTATGTGTTATCTCTATTCTTTGCACCCTATCTGTTAGGTATGATCAAAACCAGTCATTAGCTACACTTCTTATTCCCAATGCTTCTAATTTATTTAATAGAATGTTGTGGGCGACTGTATCAAACACCTTAGAAAGATCCAAAAATATGCCTGTGACACACTCATCTTTAGCAAGAGCATCAAGTATAGCTTTTGTGAATTCTACTATGGCTGACTCCATATGAGTGAACAGTGTGGCACTACATTATTTAATAAGTTATTTGTAAAAAATGTATTGTATACTAGGAGTAAATCTAATGATTATCTCTAACTAGAAGTCTGTAAATACATGTGTATATGAATTAGCTTATTTTAAAGTAATCTAATCTTGTAAAGCCTTTGACATGTCCATTATCCTTGTAAACAGAGATCTACAGATGAATAAAGCTACTACTACTACTACTACTACTACAAATGGCATGACCGTCAATTTACCCATCTCCGGCTGCAACCCCTTCTTCCACATTGACATGCGGCTGTTCAAATTCCATCAGTCTGTAGCCCTCAGCAGCCTAGTCCTACAATACCATATAAATCAGGTCCAAATACTCCTAGGAACTAGAGCAGCATGCAAGAAGCCACTGCAAAAACCTCTCTAACCTGTTCACCTAGTACTCCCACCTTGGACTATCATTATCCACTACCTCTACAAGAGCCTCCAACATATCTCCCCTGCATCCTTCACAGCAGACAAACTCTACCTCACAGACCTACCTCACCATCAGAACCTAAAAGAAATGGTTCAAATGGCTCTGAGCACTATGGGACTTAACATCGGAGGTCACCAGTCTCCTAGAACATAGAACTACTTAAACCTAACTAACCTAACAACATCACACACATCCATGCCTGAGGCAGGATTCGAACCTGTGACTGTAGCAGTTGTGCGGTTCCGGATGGAAGCGCCTAGAACTGCTCGACCACAGTGGTCAGCCAGAACCTAAACAAACCCGAAAGATTGTCATGAACCTTTCCTCCAAAAACCTCAGACCCAAACAAGTATCACTCCTTTACAAAGGTGTACTGGTGTTAACTTTTGTCCCACTCCCAAATTCAGTGATGCTGGGCTTGTTAAAGACCTTCTTTCCTTCTCCCTGCCTTACAATGGAAACACTTTTTCATCAACAATTCTACCAATTAGACTCCATATAGTGCCTATACTGAACCCTTCCTGACTCAATTCGCTCCTCTGTCCACCTGTGACCCATCCCCACTGCCCCCAGAATTTCATAACCTCAAACCTTACTTCACTATCCGTCAACAGAGAAACCAATCTAATATCTCCAGAAAGAACTGCAATACATCACATAAAAACTGATCCTGATTCCACAATTCTACCTGCTGACAAAAGGTTCCACCATAGTGGTTACGAACTGCAGGGATTACCTGGTGGAGTGACACAGCCAGCTGTCAGATACGTACAGCTACAAACCCCACCACAGTGATCCCATTCCAAATCTTCAGGAACTCCAGTCCCTCCTCAAATCCTTATGACCATCCCAGGACCTCTCTTCTGAGTCTATCTCTCTTCTCACCCCGACACCCCGACCACTCTGACCTCCTACCCTCTAAAGACCATAAACGCCACTACTCAGGACACCTCATTGTAGTTGGTTACTGTGCCCACACAGAAAGAATATTTGACCTCATGGACCAACACCTTCAGCCTGTTACCCAAAACCTTACTGCTTTTTTCTTTTTGAGTCATCAGCCTTCTGACTAGTTTGATGCGGCCCATCACGTATTCCTCTCCTGTATTAACTGCTTCATCTCAGAATTGCACTTGCTCCCTATGTTCTCAATTATTTGTTGGGCGTATTCCAATCTCTGTCTCCCCCAACAGTTTTTGCGCTGAACAGTTCTTTCAAGTACCTTAGAGGTACTGGCATTGTAACACATTATCTGATCATCCTGTTCCTCCTTTTTGCCAGTGTTTTCCAAATGCCCCTTTCTTCGCTGATCCTGCGGAGAACCTCCTCATTCTCATCAGACAACCAAGTTTTAAACATTTTTCTGTAGCACCACATTCTGTTTTCCCACACTACATGTCTCACTGCCAAACAGTCCTGTGTTCCAAACATACTTACTCAGAAATTTTTTCCTCAAAGTAAGACCTTTGTAGACTTCTCTTGGCTAGGAATGCCCTTATTGCCAGTGGTAGTCTGCTTTTTATGCCCTCCTTGCTCCATCTGTCAAGGTTTATTTTGCTTTCGAGATAGCAGAATTCCTTAACCTGGATGAGCCATGTTTATGCCAAGTTTCAAGCTACCTGTTTTGTGCAAAAGCAGTTAGTAACTTTAACAGAATCATCATCCACTCTTCTCCCTGTTGATGTTTTTTCGACTGACTTGATACCCTGATGTTTACCACCTGTATTAAGGACTAACTCTACCTTATCACTGAAATAAGATTGATCATTAACACAGAGCAAGAAAGGCAATGGAGTGATGATTGAATCCAGTGGGACATCTATTATAATTTCTTACAAGACCGAATATGAAATATACTTCTTTGATTGACTTGAACATATACCGTAAGTGTAACTTTCTAAATCACATTTCTGAAGTATGAACTAAGCTATGCTATGACTGAACCACTCCTTCCACAAAAAGTGTTTCTCCAATAGTATAATATGACTGACACAATCAACCTTTCTCAAGTTGTAGAAGATTCTAACTGGTGATGTTTTATCATTCAAAAATTTCATTATTTGCTCAGACTTAGAGAATCGCAACAACCATTAGAGAAAACTTTGGTGTCACAGATAGCATTGCAAAAGAATTTAAGTCTGAAAAGACTCAATGTATACAGTTCACATAAGGTACAGGAAATTATACGAGGTAGACAATGATGTGGTAAGGTAGACAATGTTGACTTTGCTAGAATATGATGAGTATGGCCACGAGCGTCTGGTAGGGCGGAGGCTATTTGCCCCTCCCTCATCCCCCAAGAATATGGGATACGGGAGAGAGTTGTACCTTGAGGATAGAGCACCTCGATGTTTCCTAGTCAGTGTTTCAATTTACTGACCTATTTAAGGATCACACAAAGAAATATGTGTTAGAAACCGCCCGTACAAGTTTCCAGCATGTCCCGCTTTTCTTCTTCTTGTGAGGCATGTGTTTGTCATTGTGCAGCATTTGTAAATATATTGAGTTCTGGACATTTCAGTAATGTTTAATATTTTGAAACTATACAGGAGATATTGGTAATAAATATGAATGAACACAGCGCACAGTCATGTATCAATCTGAATTTTATTGCAGATCTAGCTAGATTTTGGGTACAGTATAGCCTTGTCTGTGGTAAAAGGAATAAGAAAACACAGGAATCAGACACTTGAATTGTTTGTGTCAAGAATATATACCGGTAGCAGTTCTGTTGGCTGAAGAGCCATGGGAAGACAAACATACCGTTTAGTAGTGAATCATACAAACGCACCTGTTGTTAAAACTTTACGCTGTACATAGCTACGTTCCACTGAAGCTGCTATGCACTAGCTAATTACAAGTTAATTCTTCAGAACAGAATTTTGTGGCAAGTAAAATTATACAGGTTTTTAAAACTAGTTAAATAAAGTGTGGAAAGTGAAGCCATACTTCGTTGCTCATGCACCATTTTATACCTTGAAACGCAATGTCTTTTATCATGGAACATTTGATATTGGCAAACGAACTGAATTTCATTAATCTCTTAACAATTTTACCTCTCTTGAAGATTAAAATTTATGTTAATTTCTATAGTTCCTATTTCAAAATGTAAATGCGTTTTGATAATACGTCTACGCAATATGGTGTCACTGCCTGTTACTGGGCAATGGGATGATAATGTACCATAAAAGATAGCCAGTTAAATACGGTATTGATAAGATTTTCTCGACTGAAAAACTTTTAAATTCAATAGAATAATTGTTCCTAGGTAAGCGACCATTATGGGATTAAGACGAACATCAGATACGAGTCGTCGCCTTTCACCGGCGACGTAGGAATGTTCGACGAACATCATGAACACTATAGTGACTGTGACGTCATATCAGTGTTGCTCTTGTAGGACGTAAAAAAGAGAGGCAGTTTTGAACACGAAAATTTACTACTGATACATCACGGAACAAATAGCGCTACATCGCAGTCTAATATGTTAGGCTGTGGCTACATCGAATTACGAATATTATAGTAATTTGGAAGAATCGTGGGGAATCGATTCAGGGCCTCACTGCTTGCGATGAATATAGAACTGCGACTCTATTATTAATAAACATTGATCCACCTACATTCTCCCATTATTTAATTAAAAATATTTGATCCACTGAGTAAGTAGATCAATGTTTTTTAATTAAATCATGAAAGAAAATAGGTGGATCAGTGTTTATTAACAATAGAGTTGCACGTTCGATATACAGGGTGATTCAAAAAGAATACCACAACTTTAAAAATGTGTATTTAACGAAAGAAACATGATATAACCTTCTGTTACACATCATTACAGAGTATTTAAAAAGTTTTTTTTTTCACTCAAAAACAAGTTCAGAGATGTTCAATATGGCCCCCTCCAGACACACGAGCAATACCAACCCGATACTCCAACTCGTTCCACACTCTCTGTAGCATATCAGGCGTAGCAGTTTGGATAGCTGCTGTTATTTCTCGTTTCAAATCATTAATGGTGGCTGGGAGAGGTGGCCGAAACACCATATCCTTAACATACCCCCATAAGAAAAAATCGCAGGGGGTAAGATCAGGGCTTCTTGGAGGCCAGTGATGAAGTGCTCTGTCACGGGCTGCCTGGCGGCCGATCCATCGCCTCAGGTAGTTGACGTTCAGGTAGTTACGGACAGATAAGTGCCAATGTGGTGGCGCTCCATCCTGCTGAAATATGAATTGTTGTGCTTCTTGTTCGAGCTGAGGGAACAGCCAATTCTCTAACATCTCCAGATACTGTAGTCCAGTTGCAGTAGCACCTTCGAAGAAAAAGGGACCAAAAACTTTATTGGCTGAAATGGCACAGAAAACGTTCACCTTAGGCGAGTCACGTTCATACTGAGTTGTTTCCCGCGGATTCTCAGTGCCCCATATACAGACGTTGTGACGGTTGACTTTCCCGTTAGTGTGGAAAGTTGCTTCATCACTAAACACAATCTTTGAAATGAAAGATTCATCTGTTTCCATTTGAGCAAGGATAAAATCACAGCGCCTCAAGCGAACAAATGTACAACTAAATGAAACGTTATAGCTCCCTTAATTCGCCGACAGATAGTGCTTAGCTCTGCCTTTTGTCGTTGCAGAGTTTTAAATTCCTAAAGTTGTGGTATTCTTTTTGAATCACCCTGTACATTGTTCGGGGCTCGCGCGCTCGATCCACAACAATTCCTCCAAATTACCACTATTATTAAGTTGGTGCGTAAGTTCGTCGTGTTTGTTTTGCATGTTGCTATTCCGGATGACATGTGTTTATTTATCGATTGTTCTTTTGCATTTGTAGTTCACCGTTTGCTATTTGAGTTTACATATTGTTATTTGGAGATAGTGAATGGACCTGCGGGTGCTAGAAAATGGAGTGAGATGACAGCAGTGCTGGCAGCCAGAAACCGTGTATGGGGATAATGCTATCGCATGGAACATGGCATGAAGATTTTTCTAGTTTTAACGACAATCGTTTTGACATTAGTGAGATGTTCAGGAAGACTTTCGAGGATTGATGAAGATCGTTTAGGGGCATAAATCCACAATGATTCGCGACATTGTGCCCGAGAACTGGCAAATGTCATAAACTATAATCATTCAACCATTGCGCGACATTTGAATGGGATGTGTAGGTACCACATGCTCTAAGCCAAAATCACAAAAATTAGGTGTTGGCTACATGTGCAACTCCCATTGTTCATCAGTTGGCTCGTGAACAAAACCGACCATTCTTATCATGTATCGTTACTGGCAACCAGAAACGGCGTCTTTATGCTAACGTAAGGAAAAGTAAGGAATGGCTGAGCTCAAATAAAGCAGCGACTCCCCGTCCACGATACCACAGTTCATCAAGAGTAGTGACTGGCATATTGTGACGAGCCAGTTGCTCGGCCACGAAAGATAGTGTTATCCATCGGGTGGAACAGCAACGATGTCATGTACTACAAATTGCTTCCCCGACATGTAACCATAACTGCTGATATTTATTGTCAACAACTGAGACGTATTGCAGACACAGTCCAAGAACATCGAACGACCAAGAAGATCGCGTGAAGTGATGCTTTTCCACGATAACACTCGACCGCATTCTGCTACACTGACAAAAAAATGCTGTACAGGAGTTGCGTTGGGAAGTCATTCCGCCCACCATATTCACCTGACCTTGTGCCCTCAGATTTTCACCTTTTCCGCTCTCGATCGAACAACTTGGAAGGAACTTACTTTCTGGATGAAAATGCAGTCAGAACATGACTCGAAGAATTCTTTCCCTCAAAACCACGTCATTTATACAGTCGCGGAATCGAAAAATTACCCCATCGTTGGCAGACTATTATAAATAGTGAAGGGGAATATATTATCCATGACTAAAGTCTCTGTTATACGTATCTGTTGTGTTTATAAAACTTATGGAAAAACACTGCGAACTTATGCACCAACCCAATACTATTAATGGCATACAAAATAATTATTAGAAAGAAAAGGAACATCGTAAAAGCACACTCTACTGCTGTAATTGATACAGAAGACACCGCTGTGGTCGGCAGCGCCTATAAAAGACAGCAAGTGTCTGGTTTAGTTGTTAGATCGGTTACTGATGCTACAGTGACAGGTTACCAAGAATTAAGGGAGTTTGAACATGGTGTTATAGTCGGCGCACGAGCGATGGGACACACCATCTCCGAGGTAGCGATGAAGTGGGGATTTTCCCGTACGACCATTTCACGAGTCTACCGGGAATATCAGGAATCCGCTAAAACATCAAATCTCCGACATCACTGCGGCTGGAAAGAGATCCTGCAAGAACGGGACCACCGACGACTGAAGTGAATCGTTCAGCGAGAGAAATGCAACCCTTCCGTAACTGCTGCAGATTTCAATACTAGGCCATCAAGTGTCAGTGCGCGAGCCATTCAACGAAACGCCATCGATAAGGGTTTTCGGAGCCGAAGGGCCACTCGTGTACCCTTGATGACTGCTTGACACAAATCTTTACCCTCGCCTGGGCCCATCAACACCGACATTGGACTGTTGATGACTGGAAACACGTTACCTGGTCGGACGAGTCTCGTTTCAAATTTTATCGAGCTGATGGACGTGATGGCTATGGAGACAACCTTGAATCCATGGACCCTGAATGTCAGCAGGGGACTGTTCAAGTTGGTGGAGGCTCTGTAATGGTGTGGGGCGTGTGCATTACGAGTGATATGGGACCCCTGATACGTCTAGATACGACTCCGACAGGTGACACGTCCTGTCTGATCAGCTGCATCCATTCATGCCCATTGTGCACTCCGACGGACTTGGGCAATTCCATCAGGATAATGCGGCACCCCACACGAATTGCTACAGAGTGACTCCAGGAACACTTCCGAATTTAAACACTTCCAAGGCCACCAAACTCCCCATACATGAACATTATTGAGGATATCTGGATGCCTTGCAACGTGCTATTGAAAAGAGATTTCCACCCCCTCGTACACTTACGGTTTTGTGGACAGCCCTGGAGTAATCATGGTATCAGTTCCCTCCAGCAGTACTTGAGACCTTAGTCGATTCCCTGCCACGACACATTGGGGCACTTCTTCGTTCTCACGGGGGCCCTACACGATATAGTCAGGTGTAGCAGTTTCTTTGGGTCTTCAGTGTATATATACAATATGCGGCTAAGAAAAGTGTACATTAATAGTTTGACAGTAAATCGAAACATTACTGACATCTGTTGGACACGACGATCAGTATCACATTAAAAAGTAAACGTTTATCGCAAAGAAATCGAAGGAGATCTCGGAAAATACATCGTATGCAACTAAAAGAAAAACATGCTACTAAACAAAACATCTCAAAACAGTCATAGTGAAAATTAGACTAGTACTCCACTTACAGTGTTAGTAAGTTGATGGCTCGCGCGATGGGAATTCAATATGAAAAATCATGTCATATAAGATGGTCAAATAGATTCTCCTTCTAAATGGCCTTTGCTTCACAAATAAGGGTAGGTTACATTTTATTCGGAAACAGCAGCGAAATTTTTCTGACAATAGCGTCGTAAATTGGGACATATTCAGAAATATAGACAAATAAGCCTCACAACCAACAAAATGAATACCGGTACGATGAATCGTTGGTAGGTTGTCTTTAGCCAATGGCAATATTCTTTCGTAAATAATTTCAGCTGGTACTTTTTTCTATTAAGATGTAATTGAACCTTTTTCGCCAAATTTAGAAATAAGAAATACAAGCAGGTTACTGCAATGACGAACATATATCTCGATATACGCTACAGATTAAGATATTATGGCAGTCATATTTCCATGTTAACACTCGTTATCCTCGCCAACTCACAACGAAATTTTGAAACTCCGACTGACATAGATTTGGGGCTGCGCTACAGGTCAACGTCTTTGCATTCACGATCCAACTGTCATATTCCAACCTAAATTAGACAGCGAGCTAAGCCACAGATTGGTCTGTCACCACAACCAGTTCTTTCCTGTTGTATACTCCTTGAGCTCGCCAACTCTCAACCAAACTGCCACTCTCCAACCTAACCTACACCTACAGGTGAGTCTGTCACCACAGCCAAGTTTATTTGCTTTCACATTCGTTGGCTTAGACAACTTAAAACCAGATGGTCACATTTCAACCTAACCTAGACCTCGGGGTAAGCTACAGGTCAGTCTGTCAGCGTAACCAACTAGTTTTGGTTTCAAATTCTTTAAATTCGCCAACTCAGAACCAAAATATTACATTTCAACCTAACCTAGACTCAGATAATCCTAATCCATTATCATGGTCTTAAGCTGTTCTATTAACTCACAATGTACCTAATCACTCTCTCAGAAATCACATTTAGGAAGAAAACATTATTATTAACATCAACAAACTGCGGTTACACCGCAGTAGAGATGAAGCGGTGCAAGCAGAGGTGAGGTTGTGGTTCCGCCAACGAAATCAAACACTGTACAGTGACAGTAACAACGAACTAGTCTCTCGTTGGAAGGAATGTGTTCATTGCCAGGGTGACTACGCGGAGAAATAAATATTTTAGACATGAAGAATAAAGATGTAGAAGATTAATAACGTTTGTTTCATTTAAAAAGCCTTAAGACTTTTCACACGAAAAATTCAGCACGCTCTCGTAGTATTTACCAAACTACACTACTGGCCATTAAAATTGCTACACCAAGAAGAAATGCACATGAAAACGGGTATTCATTGGACAGATATATTATACTAGACCTGACATGTGATTACATTTTCACGCAATTTGGGTGCATAGATCCTGAGAAATCAGTACCGAGAACAACCACCTCTGGCCATAATAACGGCCTTGATACGCCTGGGCATTGAGTCAAACAGAGCTCGGATGGTGTGTACAGGTACAGCTGCCCATGTAGCTTCAACACGATACCACAGTTCATCAAGAGTAGTGACTGGCATATTGTGACGAGCCAGTTGCTCGGCCACCATTGACCAGACGTTTTCAATTGGTGAGAGATCTGGAGAATGTGCTGGCCAGGGCAGCAGTCGAACATTTCTGTATCCAGAAAGGCCCGTACAGGACCTGCAACATGCGGTCGTGCATTGTCCTGCTGAAATGTAGGGTTTCGCAGGGATCGAATGAAGGGTAGAGCCACGGATCCTAACCCACGTGAAATGTAACGTCCACTGTTCAAAGTGCCGTCAATGCGAACAAGGGGTGACCGAGACGTGTAACCAATGGCACGCCATACCATCACGCCGGATGATATGCCAGTATGGCGATGACGAATACACGCTTCCAACGTGTGTTCACCGCGATGTCGCCAAACACGGATACAACCATCATGATGCTGTAAGCAGAACCTGGATTCATCCAAAAAAATGACGTTTTGCCATTCGTGCACCCAGGTTCGTCGTTGAGTACACCATCGCAGGCACTCCTGTCTGTGATGCAGCGTCGAGGGTAACCGCAGCCGTGGTCTCCGAGCTGATAGTCCATGCTGCTGCAAACGTCGTCGTACTGTTCGTGCAGATGGTTGTTGTCTCGCAAACGTCCCCATCTGTTGACTCAGTGATCGAGACGTGGCTGCACGATCCGTTACAGTCGTGCGGATAAGAAGCCTGTCATCTCGACTGCTAGTGATACGAGGCCGTCGGGATCCAGCACGGCGTTCCGTTATTACCCTTCTGAACCCACCGCTAACAGTCATTGGATCTCGACCAACGCGAGCAGCAGTGTTGCGATACGATAAACCGCAATCGCGATAGGCTACAATCCGACCTTTATCAAAGTTGGAAACGTGACGGTACGCATTTCTCCTCCTTACACGAGGCATCACAACAACGTTTCACCAGGGAACGCCAGTCAACTGCTATTTGTGCATGAGAAATCGGTTGGAAACTTTACTCATATCAGCACGTTGTAGGTGTCGCCACCGGCGCCGACCTTGTGTGAATGCTGTGAAAAGCTAATCATTTGCGTATCACAGCATCTTCTTCCTGTCGGTTAAATTTGGCGTCTGTAGCACGTCATCTTCGTGGTGTAGCAATTTTAATGGCCAGTAGTGTATAAAAAAAATAATCAAATGCGTATCTCAAGAATGATACATGAGAGTGGCTAGTAACGTTTTTCAAGGTTCCATGGCACTTTCAATGACGTATTTTTTGTATTCAGTCCGCTGCAATTGTAGTATTCTAGCGCTCCGCAGACACTGAATGTTCCGAGTGCTAGGTTCTACACGATACAGGCCACACGACGTATGCGAACACAGCAGTTAGCATCACACGCGCAAATAGAGCACGCGAGACAGAAGAGTTAAAAATTCAGAGGTAACGTTGGCTCTACAAGGGTGCTGCGTTTGCGGCATTGCTCTGACTGCGAGTACGACTGCAGGAAAATTCCAAGTGCGTGAGGTAGTTCATGCAGAGTGCACTCTGCTTGCCTGGCTACAAATTGTACTATAAAATGCCACGCAACTAAAATGGTTGCTCGGCTAACTGCGGGACTAGTAGCGGAGTGGAACTGCAGATTAAATTAGAGTTGGGGCATTCTCATTTAGATTTCGCTCCACTTGTAAAATAGTACTACGCAAAAGAAAGACTACAGGATCAAGAACTAGAAAAAAGGAAGGCAGATTAGAATTTAAGTCTCGTCGGCGTCGGGAAGGAAAGTACTAGAAAACTTCGTGGTGCTACCGTCCTATCGTTAACATGCCGTTGATTCCGCTTCGTTCTCTTCAGAAAGAGCTTCTGTTTTTTAAAATTGCTTTTGGTGATATTCTGCCGCAAGCAACATACTTCGTAAGATTCGATGATTCAGAAAAAGTTTGTCTAAGGACATGCAGAGTCCACAGTGTAGAATCTCTATACGTGTGAACTTGGACGTCCGTAGAAACTAATGCAGCAGGAGGCAACATTCAAAAAATTGCCATTTTTGACGTCAGAATACTTGAGAAGTTCCTGTTGATTATTAACAAAAATAACCAGCAAAAATACCACTGGTTAATCTTCCTCAACGTGAAAAAACAGGAAATAAACTTTAAAAATGCTATTTCAACTTATAATACCTACAAGAATGATTAGTTTTTCGGTGTTTGGATGATGCTGCTGATTCCACAACTGATGTTCAGTTAATGAAAAGCTGCTCCAATTGCCTTGTTTTAGAACCTTATTAAGTTCACGCGACCGGTTTCGGCCTTTAAATTAGGCCGTGGTAGAATGGTAACTGATGTCAGAGTAATCCCTAGCGAGATCCGTCTGTTAGTAGCGGACCTGAGAAACTTCCATGTGCCAAAAGTACAGAACAAGAAAATGCCAAAACTCGAAGTGTGGGGACTCCAAGAAACAGAGAAGAGAGCTGAATATCAGAACCGGATAAAATCACTGTTACCAAGAGATGAAAGGAAAAATGGAGAGGCAGAATGGACCAGACTAAGGTACACATTGATAAAGGAAGCCACCGAAGTTTGTGGAAAGACAAGTAAGATGACAAGAGAGGAGGAAAACACCTTGATGGAATGAAAGTGTGAGAGCAGTATTCAGGGAAAGAAATCTTTTCAGGAAAAAGAGGGATCGGCAGAAAAATAAACCGGAACTTATTAGAGATGAGGCAAAGATCAGAAACCTCGAACAAATGTACCGTATCAAGAAACTGGAAGCTGAAAGAACAGAAAGGCTTGGAAGATATTCACTCAGAAATTGGAGGAGGACAGTAGAGGAAATGAGAAGCTGTAGTGTAGGGTATCAGAGGTAAAAGGAAACCAACGAATACCATAAAAGCACTTGAAGAAGAAAATGGAAATCTGGTAAGGACAGAAAGTGACATGAGAGAAGTCCTGAAAGACCATTTTGACCACCTATTAAACAGATCAGTTGAAGAACCAAATACAGAACTGGAAATCCACACTTTCAATGAGGAAACTCCCATCACCTTGAAATGAGACTGCTTGTTCGCCGTAAAAAAGTTAATTAATTAACTTGATTGCTTGACCTTTGACACAGGTAAGACAGGCACTGCGTTAAAAAAACTCCCTTTTGAATGTTTTGCCTAGATGCATACATTACAACATTTTTACCTGTCTAATACAAACAATCTGTGAAAAAATTTGACCATAGATGAAGGCGTTTTCTTCATGGCTGCTGTAAGGAGAGAACGGCTTAGATACAAGATAAGTTGGAGGTCAGAGGTTTCTGCTTCTTCGGTGCTCAGAGAACGCCAGGCAAAGTCGGAGAAAACTGCTACAACTCGCGATGAAGACGCCATCTTCCTTAGCAGCTACAATATTTACAGTCGCCGTGTTCTGGTAACACTTTCAGAATTATAAGGTTGAACAACAGTGGCAGTATGATATCTTCTGACTAACAAACTAGTCGCTTAGGGAACATCTTGAACATACAAGCTGACGGCGAAATAATGAATGAATGAATGAATGAAATTTTATTGTCGTTTAGCTATTACAGCAATTGACAAAGTCAAGTTACATATATACAAGTTATACAGCATATATACATGGGTTAAAGATCAATATGTGACATAGGTTTTACATAAAATACAATATTTAAAATGAAATAATATGAAAGCATTGCATCATAACTGATTCAGTTAAAGAAATTACGCTGCACTCTCCAAATCGGTACCACTATGATATTTTACAGTCGTAAAATTCCTGAAGTGAGTAGTATGGATTTGCAGCTAACCAACTGAACAATTTGTCTTTAAATAAATCAAATGGAGCTTCTACCCATTCTAGTGGCAAATTATTAAACATCTTCATACCCACCACTTCGTAGCTGTTCAATGACTTGGATAATCTGTAGTAAGGTATGTCAAGATTGCTACTATTTCTGTTTCCATGAGAGTGTACATCTCTTCTACGCTGGTATTATGATAAGTTGCTCTTTATATGCAGTAGGGCAGTGTAAATATACATGTTTATCACAGTTAATATTTTTAAGTTGATAAACAGTGGTTTGCAGTGGGCCAGGTTATCACTGTTTGTGATAATTCGAATTACTTTCTTCTGAAGTACCAAAATGTCCTGAAGGTGTGAACTATTGCCCCATATCAAAAGCCCATAAGATATAATACTTTACATAGGCCGCAGGTACATGGTTATTGAATTCTTTAACAAATAAACCACTCTAGAAAGCCTTGCACTAATGTATTTAATATGTGGCTCCCAAGTCAGTTTAGTATCTATAACAATACCTAAGAACTTAACACTATTCTTGAAGTCTTCTGCTGGCGGATCGCTCAAACTAAATACAATCTTTTGAGTTTTACTCTCATTAAGCAGGAACCCATTAGCTCGGAACCAGACTCATGCCTATGATATTGTGTCTTTTGCCACAGTTTGGAGCATATCAATGTCTGAGCTGATATTGAAAAAAGTGGTATAATCTGCATAAAGAATGGAGTGAGTATTTATGTAGGATGGTAGATCGTTTGTTATTAGGATAAATAGCAGAGGTCCTAATACTGAGCCTTGTGGCACACCGCACTTAACTTCAGCTAGCTGTGATCTCTGTTTACCAATACAAACAATTTGTCTACGGTTGCTGAGGAAAGATTAAAAAATGTTGTCAACTTCACTGTTTGTGATTCTGTAATAAACTAGTTTGTTGAGGAGTGAAATATGCTCCACAGAATCGAAGGCTTTGCTAAGATCACAAAAGGTAGCCTGAGCAAAATTTTTTCCTTCATAAGCATTAAGCACTTTTTTAATCAGGGAGTCAATGGCATGGACTGTGGATTTGCCCTTCCTAAAGCCAAATTGTACCGCAGTAATTACATGTCAGATAGTCACACAACTGGGAGTTGATGATGGATTCCAAAACTTTAGATAAAATAGGTGTCAGGGATATTGGGCGATAGCTAGATGGGCAATTTTTGTCTCCTTTCTTGTAAATGGGCACTACCCTAGATAATTTTAATACTTCTGGGAATACTCCTTCAATTAGACATCTATTTATACATTTAGTAAGAGGATATACTATGTAGCCAATTATCTTTTTTAACATATTACAAGAAATACCATATATAACTTCACTATCAGAAGGTCTAAAGTTATTTACAAGAGTTAAAACAACAGCTGGTGTGACCTCTGTTAAAAGGAATTTATCGTTCAGGGTGTAGTCTACATTATGGTATTTAATGAGATCAGCAACAGTCTCTTGTGGCCTCACAATGCTTTCCCTAATTTTGTTAACAGATTTTATACAGTAGTTATTAAATTCGTGTGCTGAAATTACTACCTCAACTTTCTGCTTGCTTTTGGCCACTGAATTTATTATAGTCCATGCTTTTCTGCATTTATTTTTTGATGACTCAATGCTGACTAGGTTATGTTGTTTTTTGGCCTCATTTAAAGCATACTTATATTCGTTTTGTGCTCTTGAGTACCTTTGTTTAGCCATATCAGTTTTCTGAAGTCTGTAAGAATCTCTATACAACAACAGCCTTCTTTTCATATTGCCCGTCGTTCGGACCGTGGTACTAGCAGATTCGCCCAGTACTGTTAATTCGCGAAGAAATCACTATGCACTGTATTGCTAAACACACTAATAATTTTTATGAAGGTCCGAGGATCCAGTATCGGGTAATTTCCAAGAATGATTGCCTGTCGAAGTTGCGGTGCCCAAACGATACATATCGAACGTGCGATCGTAAATCGATCATGCGACTATGGTGGCGGGCGTTGTGATCAATTATTTTTGATCGTCATTTTTTATCTGTTTTCCGTTGTTCCCTTAATTGCTCTAAATTACATACCTCCGAGAATTATTTATGAGTTGCTAGTGAATCCCAGACAATTTATGTCGCAAGTGGGATGTCTGGTGTTCTTGACGTTTCTTCGGCGGATTCACTCACATGGAAAAATCTAATTCCATGTTTATACAGCGTAGAAAATTGTTCGACTTTTTGTTGCAAATATGAAGTACTACCGGACGAGGAAATAAGGGACTGTGTAGACTGTGGTGGTGCGAAGTGTGTAAAACTTCGTAAGAATAGTTTCGATGCTGAAATACCGTATACAATTTCATTACGGACAGTGCGGAAAACGGACGAGTATCAGGAAGAATACATGGTTCGACTCTTCCAAATGATCCATCCAGACCACCGTAATGGACTTTCACATGTTGACAACACCGACGACGAGTAAGGCAAGTCGTCTCCTTTGCAAGTACAAGTATTTTTGTAACGCCCTTCTTTCGCCGTTGCTGTAGCGAACACCGTAAACATACTCATAACGGCCGCCACCAGAGTCACATGATCGATTTATGATCGCACGTATGCATCGTTTGGACATCGCAACCTCGATAGGCAATCATTCTTGGAAATTACCCAACATCGAATAAAGGTTCATAAACGATATTTACCTTCTTTTTTCCACAAATTCAATTTTTATTCGTGATAATCGCGATTACATGTTGACCTCTGCACTTCAAATTGCTCCTATATGCAAACTTATCTCCAAAATGCAGACATCATGAAGGCAGCAGGTATCCAAGGCATACAATGGCTGCACCCAGTACCCAGTGCCGTATGGGCAGATAACAAAATACCTGCGGAGCAAGGGTGTAATAATTCCCCTGTTTTAGAAAGGTAACAGGTGGAAAACCACCAACTATAGTGGAATAACTCTATTGTCTCATGGGCTGAAAATACTTGAGAAGATCGTAGCAAAGAGATTGAGAACTATCATAGAACCACAGCTGAAGAAGGAACAATATGGCTTCAGAAGTAACAGATCAACAATAGATCTAATTTTTAGCATCTGTATGTTGATGGAAAAGTAGTGGAAGAAAGGCAAGAACCTGGTCATTGTATTCCTGGATACAGAAAAAGCCTATGGTAGTATTATAAGAGTTAAGATCTGGGAATGCCTGAAGAAAAAGAATGTGCCTGAAGGAATAATAAGAAGAATTCAGATGTACAAAGATTGTACTAGCTGCGTACAAATTGGGGAAGGACGATCATCATGGTTTAGACCAAGAGTGGAGTTCAGCAAGGAAGTGCTCTGTCCCCACTACTGTTCATCACTGTTATGTATACTATAATGAAGAACGTCAAGGAGGAGTCAGGTGAACTGAATGCATATGCCTTTGCTGATGACATCATGAAATGGGGTGAAATTGAAGAGGAAGTACAGATCAGACTCGATGAACGGAAATCTCAATTCCAGAAATATAACCTCAACAGCAAGACCAAGACAGTGGTGATGGCAGTCAACAGCAAGTGTAAAACTAGGAGACCACCATCTAGAGTGTGTGGACAGTTTTCCTTATCTTGGAACTGTAATCTCCAGTGACAATTTGGTCAGAAATGAAAGCACCAACAGAGAGCTAAAAGGATGTTAATTCTGCCAACAAGTAAGATCACTTTTATGAGTTGACTTGATTCCAAAACCGGCCAAACCGACGATGTTTAACAGCTGTTTCATTCCGATATTGACCTATGAGAATGGAGCCAACTATAACAACCAAAATAAATTTGGAAACACAGGTGGATGGGAAAAGACCTCAAGGAAGACCACGAACCTGAAGGATGGAATTGATTAAGGCTGATCTAGTGGCCAGAGGATGGGCAGTGGGTGATGTTCTCCGTGAACAGGTGTATTTGGACAGAACGAAGTGGAAGAGGCTCATTACGAGTACCCGGGAAACTGGAACTGTTAAATGATGAAGAAATTAGGCCATTATCGAGTGCATCTGGGAACCGGCCGTGTGAACGTAATAAAGCTAAAAAAAAAAAAAACCTGGAGGGACATTTCATTCATTAACCTACAACAATGTTTGGTTACAAAATTGCACATTTGACAATGTTAATGGATTTTATAGTAATTATTTTAAAATCTGACTGCCATAATTAAAGATTTATAAAAAGTGTTTTGAAAGCAATATAATTTTTAAGTTATTTGAGTTAAATTTAACGTAGACCAGTTGAGTGTTGGAAACCTTGAAGAAAATCACAAACTGTACGGTCCAATCGACTCTTAACAGCCTAGGATTGAACCAAGATGAGTGTTGCCCCTTCCCTTCCACTGAGTTGACAAATTATTGTACAGCCATGCTAACTGGACTGCTAAATTCACCTATGGGGTTTGAGAAGACCACATTTCTCCAAGTGGAGATCTTTTTGTCTTTGATTTGTCATACTTTTTCCCTCTCTTGTAGCGCAGAAAATTAATTTTTTTGAATGTCGATTGATGGATTCTGGTCTATAGACGAGATGAACACCTCTATGTTATAACGAAACGGTGTTCTTCAGTAAATCGACTGTTAAACTGAATGTGGTCTCAGCATACCGTGACGTACCCTCTTTGACCAGAGGTAAATGGTGAACTACTGCTGTTATTAAGCTATGCAGTAGGAGGACGGAGTGACCGTGTGGGAATTAGGAAAGGATGTTGGACAGTTATTTTACAGCCATTTTTATTTTATGTTGAGAATGGGCACTAGAACGCGTTAGAATGATCCGTTCCTGCAAGGACAGCGAGTTGTTTGTAGACTGTATTTTGGCAATGATCCGATCTTCGCACATGTGCTTCGAATGCAGGACAACGCGAAACCATCATCGTGACGAAAAAGGCACTATTGCCGTTATCAGCTTATTTTAGAATTCTGTACCCCAGATCTTGGGGAAAGAGGGCAAGTGTCCCCACTTCCCTATGCGTCTAATCACTTACACTCATTTACAGAGTGCGACAAGAGGATGTGACGGTTTTTAATAACAACACACGTATTACACAACATTTTCACTGTCGAATTGCGACACATTGTTGCCTATGCGACGCCATTGCAGTGACTATGGAGCTATGGTCGTGTAAGCTTCGTGCATTTGTTCCGAAGATAGTTCTTAAAAGTCGTGATTCTTGCGTTACAGCTCAGCGTCAATTTCGTCTTAGTTTCAGAGTGGGTCTAACAGGACGTGTTACATCCCTTGCCATAATATTGTTAAGGGTGAAAAAGTTCAGAGAAACGGGTCCAGCTCTAAAACGAAAGTTGGCAGATCGCCCATTGTGTCAGAACACCAGAAAAAAACAGAAACAGAAGACATATTGTGGAGACTAGTCTCTATCAACCAGTTTGTAAATATGCTTCTGCTAAACATGTATTTGAGTGCGACATAAGGCGAATACTTCAATATAATGTGCATCTCCGCTCTTACAAAAAGGCCGTGGTTCAGGAACCAAAGGTTCACGATTACGCGTAACTGTTTCAAATGTTTGAAGCGGTGACTAATGACTTGGTTCTTGGTGCTGAGCGGTGAAGCTCTTTCCACTAACTCGGAAACTTAAGGACGTGCATGAACTTCCCCTTCACAGAGAAAAGTGACATGGAGCTACAAACAATGGCTGGACGGCGTTATAGCCAGCGCTTGAAAATTTCCTGGTACGTGAAATATGAGGAATACGCCTAAATCGCATCTGAATGTGGGTCCTACAAGATGACGCTAAATTCCATGGTCGCCCAATTTCTCGTCGTGTTGACATTGTTTAGCTTTCACGTTCCTCAGATTTCGGCATGTGTAATATTTTGCAGGGATAACGTATATCAAGGGCGTACATGAATAAACCAAATACACTGAACGAATGTAAAGGTACTTTCACCAGAAAATCACTGCCATACCAAATCAAAAGTTGGGGAGTGTTTTTCAAATCTTGGCATAAGACTCGAAGGAAACACATGGATACTTTTTTGATTACGTCATTTTCGAATCCTATTTTAAACATATTTTTTTCCATACTGTTGAATTATATACGAAACATTATTTTAATCACACTATGTGATCAAAAATATCCGGACACCCCCAAAAACATGCGCTTTTCATATTATGTGCATTATGCTGCTACCTACTACCAGGTACTCCATATCAGCGACCTCAGTAGTCATTAGACATTGTGAGAGAGCAGAATCAGACGCCCCGCGGAATTCAAGGACTTCGAACGTGGCCAGGTGTTTGGGTGTCACTTGTCTCATACGTCTGTACGCTAGATTTCCACACTACTGAACATCCGTAGGTCCACTGTTTCCGATGTGATAGTGAAGTGGAAACGTGAAGGGACACGTACAGCACAAAATCGTACAGGCCGACGTCGTCTGTTGACTGACAGAGTCCGCCAATAGTTGAAGAGGGTCGTAATGTAATAAGCAGACATCTATCCAGACCATCACAAAGCAATTCCAAACTGCATCAGAATCTACTGCAAGTACTATGACAGTTACACGGGAGGTGAGAAAACTCGGATTTCATGGTTGAGTGGTTTCTCATAAGCCAAATATCACGCTGGTAAATGCCAAACGACGCCATGCTTGGTGTAAGGAGCGTAAACATTAGACGATTGAACTGTGGAAAAACGTTGTGTGGAGTGACGAATCACGGAACACAATGTGGCGATCCGATGCCCGGTGAACGTCATCTGCCAGCGCGTGTACTGCCAACAGTAAAATTCGGAGGCAGTGGTGTTATGGTGTGGTCGTGTTTTTCAAGGAGGGGGCTTGCACCCCTTGTTGTTTAGCGTGGCACTATTACAGCACAGGCCTACACTGACGTTTTAAGCACCTTCTTGCTTCCCACTGTTGAAGAGCAATTCGGGGACGGCGATTGCATCTCTCAACACGATCGAGCACCTGTTCATAATGCACGGCCCGTGGCGGAGTGGTTGCACGACAGTAACATCCCTGTAATGGACTGGCCTGCACAGAGTCCTGACTTGAATCCCACAGAACACCATGGGGATGTTTTGGAACGCCGTCTTCGTGCCAGGCCTCACCGAACGACATCTGTACCTCTCCTCGGTGCAGCACTCCATAAAGAATGGGCTGCCATTCCCAAAGAAACCTTCCAGCACCTGACTGAACGTATGCCTGCGAGAGTGGAAGCTGTCATCAAAGCTAAGGGTGGGCCAACACCATATTGAATTCCAGCATTACTGATGCAGAGCGCCACGAACTTTCATTTTCAGCCAGGTGTCCGGATACTTTTGATCACATAGTCTATATTAAACGCCGCCTGGTGAGGCTGCAGGCATCTGTCGTGGTAAGGATGGTATAGAAATGGAGCAGAGATGCATGAGGAGAGTGAAAAGTGTGAAAAATGAACGGTGAATCATTCTAGCGACGATACGGGCCGCAAGTGGAGAAATGCACTGACATAAGCGACTCAGACAAATGGCAGATTGTGATGCCACAGCGCCAGACAACGAATATCTCGGAAACGCCGAAGCTGGTCGGCTGTCGCATGTGTTGGTGAACATCTATGGAAAATGATTGAAGAACGATGAAACCACGGTTAGGCGACACGGTCCACCGCCTCATCGCAATATGTGGAGATCGGAGACCCGACGACAGAGTAAAATGCTTGCACAGACTTAAGTGTTTCGGAGCACCCCCCCTCATTGCAGATGGTTGAACATGGGTCTCCGCAGACCCATGACTTGACCGTGGCTCAACGGAAACATGTCGCCCGATTGGATGATTCGCGTGTCTTGTTACAGCAGGACGTTTGTTCCATCCGGATACGGCATCATCCAGGCTAACAACTGCTCGAAACGTGCACCTCGCGAACTGTTAGCACACTGGACTCGCAACTGGGAGGACGGCGGTTCAAACCCGAATCGGGCCATCCTGACTAAGATTTTCCGTGATTTTGCTAAATCGCTTTAGGCAAATGCCGGGATGGTTCCTTTGATAGGGCACGGCCGATTTCTTACCCCCCCCCCCCTTTCCCTTAATCGATGGGGGGGACGACCTCTCTGTTTGGCCCCCTCCCCTAAACAAACCAAGCAACTACGCACCTTGTGAAAGAGACAGGCCAGTGGAGGCAGTATTATGCTATGGGGGACATTCACCTGGGCTTCCATGGGACCTGTGTTAGTAATCGAAGGCACCACGCCAGAGCTGGACTGCTGTTGCTGACCATCTGGATCCCTTCATGCTTGATGCGACCCGAGATAGTGATGGCATCTTCTAGCAGGATAACTGTCCGTGTGACAAGCCCCAACCGTTCTACAGTGGTCTGAGGAGCCTAGTAATGAACCCCCGCCGATTTCTTGGCCATTAAATTCGCCTGAACATATCTGGTTCGCTAATCGGGTCTCAGCTGCGGCTCCACGAAACACCGGTCAGTGAATTACATGAACTGTGCTTAGACGTCTGGTGCCACTACCCTAGGAAACATACCAAGTACTTGATGAATCCATACCACGCAGAATCGCTGCTGTATTGCTCTCCAGAGGTGGATAAGCACACTATTAAAAATTTGGTCTTAATGTTTCGTCTCGTCAGTGTACATTATTTTATAATAGTTTTTGCACTCTTTTGTTCAACGTAACACACACAACATAACGTGAATATGTTCTACGAAATGTCGAACTATTAGACTGTGCATAATTTCGTAGCGTTTTGTTTTGTATGTTGATATTCCGGTTGCTGATGGTTTATTTATCGATTGTCATTTTTAATTTGTAGTTCACTGTTGCTATCTGAAATTACATATCGTATTTTTGTCAAAAAATGGTTCAAATGGCTCTGAGCACTATGGGAATTAACATCTGAGGTCATCGGTCCCCTAGAACTTAGAACTACTTAAACCTAACTAACCCAAGGACATCACACAGATCCATGCCCGAGGCAGGATTCGAATCTTCCAGACTGAAGCGCCTAGAACCGTTCGGTCACAATGGTCGGCGTCATTTTGTCATTTGGAGATAGTGAGTGGAGCAGTGGATGCTAGAAAATGGAATGCCAAGCGGAGCATTTCCGACATATTCTTCTGTCTGAGTTCGATAGAGGGGTGACAGCAGCGGACGCAGCCAGAAACATTTACGCCGTGTATGGGGAGTATCATTCAACAGAACATGGCAAGAAAATGGTTTTCTCATTTTAAGGAGGATCGTTTTGACATTGGTGGCTTTCCACGTTCAAGAAGAACTTTGGGGTTTGATGAAGATCGTTTAAACGCTTTAATCCACAATGATCCTCATCAGTGCACTCTGGAACTGGCATATGTGATATACTGTGAGCATTCTACTGTCGTGCGACATTTGCAAATCGGGTGAAGGGTACCGCATGCCAAAATCACAAAAATTAGCAGGTAGCCATTTGTGTATCTCTGCTTGCTCATTATCAATTGGCTCGTGAACAACACCGACCATTCCTACCCTCTATCGTAGCTGGTGACCAAAAATGGTGTCTCTTGGTTAACGTAAGGAAAAGTAAGGAATGGTTGGGTCCAAACAATGGAGCAACTCCCCGCACAAAGGCTTGCGCGCATCTACAAAAGATAATGTTATGTGCCCGTCTGGTCGAACAGCGGCGGTCTGGTGTACCATGAGTTGCTTCCCGAGGTGTAACCATCACTGCTGATATTTATTGTTAACAACTGGGACGTACCGCAGACGCAATCCAAGAACAACGACCAGTACACTTTTCTGGATGAAAATACTCTCCGAACATAGCTCGACGAGTTCTTCGGTTTAAAACCACGTCGTTCTTACAGTCACGGAATCGAAAAATTTGCCCATCGCTGGCAGACCGTTGTAAATAGTAAAGGAGAATATATTATTGATGACTTAGGTCTCTGTTCCGTGTACCTGTCGTGTTTATCAAACTTAAGGAAAGACTTTACGAACTTATGCAGTAACCCAATAGCTATCTAGCGTGTTTGTACTAAAGATGGTGAACAGTCAGGATATCCAAAAACTTACATTACTGAGGAGACAGTGGCAATAATTCACAAAGTCGTACTCAGCGTTCGCCAAATGAAGGTATGCAGGCTCGTCAATACGATAAAATCTTGATAAGTTGTAACCACAATACTTTATTTGAAATTTTTGGAAGGAGGAAGTTTCTGCTCAAGGGCTGCCGCGTCTGTTAATCATTGACCAAAAACGTCTTCCAGCGAGCTTTTGTCAGGAGTACTTGGACTTATTTGAAGACTGTTCTAGCGAATTTCACTAACGTTTCGTAACAGTGGATTAAATATGATGTCTTCATTATACGAAAAAAGGAAAACGCGCCCTCAAAAAACAAAAATGAATACATATGCAGGAAGACCCAGGGCTAACGTTTTCTGGACATCTCACAGATCGCATCCACAACAGTAGTAGCATCACCGCTTCAGTACGGGACAGACTGAAGGATGCTGTTAAGGCTAACCTTCCACATCTTGCATAGAAAAAATTTCTTTTGTATCACGAAGACGCATCTTCATTAATGTCTCGGACAGTTGCTCCAGAACTGCGTGATATTTGTTTCGTTTGGAAACAAATAACACCAGCTACAATTTATTTTTTCAAATACGTCGACCAGTTTTAGCCACCAAGGCTATTTTCAACTGGTTATGTCGTGGAGGTACACAGACTGGTTGACTTCCAGACCGGAAAAGAAAATGTTTGGCTGGAAAAAGCTTCACATCAAATTTTGAGGCTGAAGGTTTGATAGACCTTTTTTTCGCACGCTTGGACAAATCTTATTTTGTTACGGTCTTGAGAAAGCTGAAAAGTTGGTGGGATAAATGTATTTGGGGGTGACTGTGCTGAAAAATAATAAAGCCTTGTCTTGGAAATCATCTCTGTCATACATTGAATGTGCATGATGTACGCGAAGACTGAGTTCATGTTCGGCGTTCTTCCTGAGATAGCTATCGCTCTTAAAAAAAATCATACAACATTGTAGGATGTTCTTATACTCTAGAACAATGGTTCTCAACCTCTCTGAGACCATTATCGCTGAGTGCAATCAGATATTAGCTAGTAACTCCCACCGTCATCGACTTTAGCACCTACCTAAACTTCAGAACGAAAAAGTATTTTCTTTGAATAAATTTATTTTTGAAATGACCGAAGTTTAAATGA
Organism: Schistocerca piceifrons; assembly: GCF_021461385.2. Lineage (NCBI taxonomy): Eukaryota > Metazoa > Arthropoda > Insecta > Orthoptera > Acrididae > Schistocerca > Schistocerca piceifrons. The sequence continues at coordinate 350,178,049 of NC_060141.1, read as the reverse complement.
AATTTACTTTTTGCAGGTGTTTATTAAACTGCGAACTAATGAGTCAATGAGGCAACTAATATTCGTATTTCTATAAAACATTTTCGTAAAGTGACGAAGTAATTTTCAGTGCACCGAGACTGCTACCTATAACTTCTTCTCCGAAAAGAATGCTAACTATCCACATTGAAGGTAGACTCTTGTAACAGAAAATGCTTTCTCCGCACCATTTCTCTCCCTATCGACACTTGCTTCACACGCCCTACACTCCCATTAAAAATGAACCAAGTACAGGTGTGTGCACTATACATACTGTTTGTAAATCACTTGATTGCTGGACTCCTGACTTCAGAATTGGCGGAAATTTTAATACTGCTGGCTACCTATGCTTTGTGTGTGCCACTGTTATTACTATTGTTACTACTGACAATAATAAGGACAATAATAACAATAATATTGTTTATACCCTAAAGCAGTGTACTAGCCATGGTTATTGTTGGGATATGCGGTCAGGTTGTTCGTTCATTGTTGCGAAGAGAATAATGAAGCAATTTCTGGTCTGTTGTGGGAATAACCAACAACTCAGAGAAGGCCTTTTTATAAGATATTTAAGCATAAGCAACGAATATGTCTAAATTTTTATGTCATAGATGCTTGGTTCAATTAACAAAGTATGTTTGTAGTGGGTCAACAACGTGAGGAACATGACCATACATTCGTTTCACAAGCTGTAACCTCCACCACATTGTGTCAGGTGCTAATGGTATTATTTAGAAAAATATATGATTATTTGTAACTTATGTAACAAATATTACAGTCTTATAAAACAATGATAATAGTATCGATCTTTTAAAAGTAATTTAGTTTCGCGGCTGAAACACAATTGATGCCTTTCGTTTTTATTCTTAGCGAAATTTCGTTTTACCCATCAGGGATTAAGCACCCCCCAGGTTGAGAATTACTGCCGTAGAAGAACGTGATGCTTGAAATCAGTTGCGTGATTCTCTAATGCTTTCAAATTCAATCTGATGTTGAACACAAAACTTCCCAATGAATAAATGCTCTGGTGAGTAAACTGTGATTGATTCTGTTGATCTCCCTTCCCACTGAGGAGACTGATGCAGTAGTTTAAGGTGTCGGGTTTCACACATTGAGTGATTTAGCGGTAACCAAGAACCCTCCGGGGCAACGATGAGACCACTGAACAGACTACACGGTGATCCAAAGTTGTCTACTCAGTCAAACGCACTTGAGTAACGAGAATACGCTGACAGCAGAAGTATAGGTAGAGGTGACGGGCAAACGTCCTCGGCGGCGACACGACACAGTCCCGCCAGCCGTGCTCAAGCTAAATTTTGGGGCAGCGGTTTAAAATGTCGCTACCTATGAATGTCCGATGTCTCTTCTTTAGCGCGCCAAAGTATCAGGACAGATCAAATAACGTTTAAATATAAAATTGTCTCGTAACTACGCAGTACGCTGTTGAGGGTAGCTAGCCTGACTAACGGTAGAAAGGTGCGCTAGAGGTTCCAGTTTAAATGTTGAAGGATGAACCTCTAGAACTCGAGTACTCATAAGAACTGGCCCTTCAATAAAAAAAAAAAAAAAATTGTTTCCAATGGCTCTGAGCACTGTGGGACTTAACAGCTATGGTCATCAGTCCCATAGAACTTGGAACTACTTAAACCTAACTATCCCAAGGACATCACACAACACCCAGTCATCAAGAGGCAGAGAAAATCCCTGACCCCCGCCGGGAATCGAACTCGGGAACCTGGGCGCGGAAGCGAGAACGCTACCGCACGTCCACGAGCTGCGGACGCCCTTCAATATGGTCATTTTTACACGTCAGTTGCTGGGGCGAAGTGTGGACCTGCTACTGGGTGACATACAGATCTGATTACTGGCAAACAGTATGAGCACTGACAGACTAAAAACCCTTTTGCTGTTTAGCTTCTAACTATACCTTGGGACGATCCGGGATATTCTTTGAAACTAGTGCTGTTCCAGATAATACATATAAGTCATCTATTCGCGTTGGATTTAAGGATCATTCATCACGATGTCCTCCTGTTCACCCTCTTCTGATGATTTTAAGCAGCCAATAATTTTCCACAGGTCCAGTACGTTGCAATGATCTACTATTCATCCTATGAAATTGGTTTTAAACATTCAGAAACGTTAGACATGATTCGTTATCCACCTGTTTTGCGAACGTAGTGCTGCAGCATTCCATGGGAGTACAGTCCTCTGCTGGAAAGCAAAATGCAAGAAAACTTACACACAAGGTGGCGGCTACTGTGCCTCATGTCGAGAGGTTTAGTTTGAGATTGTTCGTCTAGTGTGACCCACTTCTTGGTGTTTTTATAAATTTTATTGAAAAAAGTATCCTGTTTAGAGCTACTCAATGTAGAATATTTAGACGTATACCAGGGGTCCAGTGCAAACACTTCCCTGTGATGTTCAGTTGACTCCAATAAAATAGTTTAGATACGGTACTTATACACACTATGTGCTCAAAAGTATCCGAACAACTGGCTGAAAATGTCTTACAAATTCGTGGCTCCGTCCATCGGTTATGCTGGAATTCAGTATGGTATTGGCCCACCTTTAGGCTTGACAACAGCTTCCACTCTCGGAGGCATACGTTCAATCAGGTGCTGAAGGGTTTCTAGGGGAATGGCAGCCCATTCTCCACGGGGTGCTGCACTGATGAGAGGTATCGATGTTGGTCGGTGAGACCTGACACGAAGTCGGCGTTCTAAAACATTCCCAAGGTGTTCTATAGGATTCAGATCAGGACTCTGTGCAGGCCAGTCCATTACAGGGATGTTATTGTCGTGCAACCACTCCGCCACAGGCCGTGCATTATGAACAGGTGCTCGGTCGTGTTGAGGCCAGTCCACTACAAGGATGTTATTGTCGTGTAACCACTCCACCACAGGCCGTGCATTATGAACAGGTGCTCGATCGTGTTGAGAGATGCAATCTCGATCCCCGAATCGGACCTCAACAGTGGGAAGCAAGAAGGTACTTAAAACATCAATGTATGCCTGTGCTGTGATAGGTTCAAATGGCTCTGAGCACTATGGGACTTAACTGCTGTGGTCACCAGTCCCCTAGAACTTAGAACTACTTAAACCTAACTAACCTAAGGACATCACACACATCCATGCCCGAGGCAGGATTCGAACCTGCGACCGTAGCGGTCGCGCGGTTCCAGATTGTAGCGCCTAGAACCGCTCGGCCACTGTGCTGTGATAGTGCCAAGCAAATCAACAAGGGGTGCAAGCCCCAGCCATGAAAAACACGACCAAACCGTGACACCACTGCCTCTGAATTTTACTGTTGGCAGTACACACGCTGCCAGATGACGTTCACCGTGCATCGGATTGCCACATTGTGTACCGTGATTCGTCACTCCACACAACGTTTTTCCACAGTTCAATCATCCAATGTTAACGCTCCTTACACCAAGCGAGGCGTCGTTTGGCATTTACCAGCGTGATGTGTGGCTTATGAGAAGCCACTCGACCATGAAATCCAAGTTTTCTCACCTCCCGTATAACTGTCATAGTACTTGCGGTGGATCCTGATGCAGTTTGGAATCCTGTGTGATGGTCTGGATAAATGTCTGCTTATTACATTACGACCCTCTTCAACTGTTGGCGGACTCTGTCGGTCAACAGACGAGGTCGACCTGTACGCTTTTGCGCTGTACGTGTCCCTTCACGTTTCCACTTCACTGTCTCAACGGAAACAGTGGACCTAGGGATGTTTAGTAGTGTGGAAATCTCGCGTGCAGACGTATGAGACAAGTGACACCCAATCACCTGACAACGTTCGAAGTCCGTGAGTTCCGCAGAGCGCCCGATTCTGCTCTCTCACGATGTCTGATGACTACTGAGGTCGTTGATATGGAGTAACTGGCAGTAGGTGGCAGCACAATGCACATAATATGAAAAACGTATGTTTTTGGGGGTGTACAAATACTTTTGATCACATAGTGTACACATACGGGTGATAAAATAAGTTAAGCACTTAGAAGGAATGGTCTGATTCAGATGCAGTTCTGTGCTCATATAGGCTGTCCATAATTAAAGTTCCAGTTTAAAAACGCTGTAAAAGAGAACCACTGCTGAGAATGGCGTCAAATTTGGACAGAATATTTTTGATGCAGGGGGGAAAAAACGTCATGGGAAAAAATAAATAAACTAATATTTGACCAATAGATGGTGATGTAAGCGTCAGAATACGCACACCAGCAGTCGCGTAAGACACGGCTGATCCTCAGTTTGCGTCCGAGACGACCAGCATGACCGTCTCTTTGGAAGGATCGCGCGCTGCTGGTGAAGCTAATTTACAAGAGCGGTGGCTGTGCGCCAGTAGTCCTGTAGAAGTTCCAGACACTGAAGGCTATGGAAAAAGGGACTGGTCCGATATCTGCTAAGGGTCTGAAGAATATGTTTACAAAATTCGAAAATACAGGTTCTTTCGAAGTGCGTTATGGCAGAGGGAGGAAAGCAGTTGACCCGATGTCTGTCGAAGATGTGGCCACAGCATTACATGTGGGAGTCTAATGGTGGTGTGCAAATATGGAGTGCACGGGGTATGCCCCGAACGTTGGACTTGCATTCGAGCACGGTTCATAAAATCCTAAGAAACATCCTACGTTGCTATCCACGCAAAACCATCCAAGTTCACAAATCTTTGCTCTGGAATTTCTTGCTTGCATGGAAGTGGGCAATGAATGGCCATGGAACATTGGAATATTCTGTGGACAGAATAAGCCCATTTCTGTCTCCAAGAACATGTCAACACACAGAACTATAGAATATGGGCAACAGAAAATCCACATACACATCAACCGGGTATAACTTCATTCTGCAAAGTTGAGTGTGGTGTGGGATGATGGCATCGTTTATCGTAGAGCCATATTTTTCGAGGAGATGAATCCTGCGGATCCTGTTTACCTGCAGAGGCCTTGAGAGTTTTGGGCACCAGTGTAATTTAAAACCTTAAACAGCGTGTATGTGTGGATAGGATTATTTTTTTAAACAAGGTGGCGCTCCTCCGCACATTGTACAGCCAATGAAGCGGTTGCTGTACAGGCATTTCGAAAATGCTAATATTATCAGCTATTGTTCCCTATAGCCTGGCCGTCCAGCTTACCTGACCTTAATCAAAGTGACTTCTAGCTGTTGGGTTATCTGAAAGATGTGTCCAGTGCTCCTATTACGAACGTAGCTGAATTTAAGGCATGCATTGTGCAACGCATTCTGAACGTGACCCCCGAGACTCCGAAACGTTGTAAACATGCTGTTTTCGATTTCAGTTTGTGGCACAGCATGTGTTGCGCTAGTCTCACGGCATTTAGAAACCAATGTAATTTTGCTTTTATGCAGTTTTTTGTCTGAGAACAATTAAAAACCCATTTTTCCCATCCGATGTGATACGATGCGTTTACCTAACTAATAGAGCCACAACTGGTGACTGCCGAACTTGTGCAGTCATGTACATTGCACTGTTTAACTCAAACCATAACCGTGGTATTGCACTTCATTTGTTATTAGTAGCCGATCCCATTACGTTAAAACGTTTACAGCGCCATCTACTGGAAAAATTTTCGTTAACTTTTTTTTTTTGTTCCATAATGTTTCCCCCAGTGTCAATATGCTATCCGGATTTGACGTCATTCTGAGCAGTGGTTCTCTTTCTACATTGTTTCGAAACTGGAACTTTAATTATGGACACCCTGAATATACCATCAACAAGTATGTAAATGAATGGAGTTGTCATCATCTGTGACGTTTAGAACAGCCACCAAAGTGTGTTAGTGTTGTATTGTCACCGCGTGAACATGTTATCGGGTCTGTCAGCATATGTAATGGACTTATTAAGCGTCAGATAGCTAGTGAGCGCTGGGAAGGATCGCTGATAATTCCGTGTGGCCCACACTCGCAAGAGACGACGCTGCCAGCTCTTAACAGATTTTGAAAGGCGTATCACTGTGAGTTACATGTGACCAGCTGGTCGAATTGCACGGTGTTCAAGCGCCTGGAGCGCTTGGGATAGAATGGACAGAACGGTAATATACGAGAAACCACGTGTCAGAGTTTCCGTTTGGGCACCAAGCACACGGTAACCATTTGACATTTGCGCCTCCCATCTGAACACAAGTAATGGACTCACTTCAGCACGTTCTGTCATCCTGCACCATTGGATGGGGCTGGCCGAAACTGGGTTACTGAACCGTGATTCAGTCAGTAGCGTCGCCGTTAACAAGACAACACAATGGTTCCTTCTGAAGTAGTGCCTTACTTGGAAAACACAGAGTACCGGCTCGTCGCGCCTCGTCATTTTCAGCGATGAATCTCGATTCTGCAGTACCTCAAATGGCCATCTTCTACGAATATGGCAACGCCGAAGATAGGGGAAACGTTCTGCTAATGTGTCAGTGATTTATACTGGTATTATCAGCGCCACTGTGCGAGAAGCAATCGGGTACGCTGGAGGTCACTTCCAATAGTGATTTAGGGTTTTGTGACGGCACAGAGGTACGTCACAGACGTCTTGCGTGCTCATGTATTTCCTCTCACGAGACAATATCCTGATACCATCTTTCAACAGGACAACGCTCGTCCACATACAGCACATTTCTGTATAAATTGCCTGTGCGATCTGAGGTGCTAGCCCGGTAAGGGTGACCCCCTGATGTGTTTCCGATAGAACTTGTGTGGGACCAGCTCGGACCTGAAGTTCATTCAAGGGCTAATATCCGGGCTAACGACTGTCAAAATACCAAATAAATCAGACGTATCCAGGCCCAAGGGAGCGCAATATCTTACTGTCAAGGGACCAGCAGAGTGCTCATGCTGTCAGTTAACTATATTGTCAATCAGCATATACAGGGCGACTCACTTAACTGTAGCATCTACTGTGACAAGAAAACGTTTCAGACGAAGTTTGTTTCGTTCCCAACGACCTGCTTGCCCTACTAAAAACTGCTTGAACAACATATTTTAAAAATACAGCCGTTGCTTGCTTCTTTTTTTAATGAGGCTATGGTATTTTTTATGTCAGGGTGAGATATATGTATTAGGCAAATTCAGTCATTGATTCAACAAGAAATTACGGCGTAAAAATACACAAGCGGAAAAATACTCCTATAGGAGCACAAAAAAGACGAATATGCTCCTGTTTAAAAGACACTAACTAGCTGCTTTATACTACCTTCCTCAGAACGTTTAAAAACTGACCCACAAATTTTGCCATGCGAACATATTCGTGCTCAAGTCGCTCACCATTCGCTCCAGCACATTATCATTATCTATTTGCGTCTCTCTAATTATCTATTTGTGTCTCTCTAACTGTCACCATCTCCTGTCTCACAGCCACCGTCTGCTTCGTTCTATCCTACCACTACTACTGTCTCCTCCACTATCACTGTCTCCTTTTTGCTCTCTCTTAATGTTACTATCTGACTCATTACTTCCTACTGCTGACGTCTCTTCTCACTGTCACAACCTCTCTCTTCCTCGTTGTCATTGTCATAGATTATGAGTCTTATTATCACTGGCTCTCATCCACTTTCACTTTCTCCTTCCCTGAATTCCCGTCCCATTAACATTGACTCCTCCTCTCCCAGCATAAATAGCTCGAATATGTTCGCATGCCAAAATGTTTGGGAAAATTTTTAAAGGTGCTGAAGGTAGATCGATCTAGCTAGTACGCCACTTTTCAGTCACAGTCTTTTAAAAATGAGCATATTCTCCTTTATTGTGCTCCCATTGGAGTATTTTTCCGCTGGTTCTCTTCTTTTCCTTGCCACAGAAGGATATGTCACGCATAACAAAGGAAATTTATGGGCCAGTATAATTTTGATAGTTTGGGTATGTACTGCAACAACGCAAAACTAGTTTTACACCTCAGACCGGATTTTAGACGCATAAAATTTTTGTATGTGCTTCAGTACAACAACCTGGGGCTCCCAGAATCTTTCTGATGCTAACAGAGGCATTTCACAACAGATTTCCCGGTGCTACGTCACTTTACAAACTGCATTTTCGTCTCATACCGGATTTCACGTGCGTATTTTACATGTACAAGTAGGGTAACTTTGAACCTCTGCATCCTGGAAACGGATGAAAATATCAAGAAAATTTTCAAGGTTGTTCCAGATCGGGGTCTTACGAACAAATTGTATCAACTACACCATTTTTGCTGCGCACATCCGTCTTGGAAAGTGCGGCTCTGTTTTGGTACCTAAAAACTGTTTTTTGAGTGTTTTTAGATAAAGGCTAAAGATTTTTGAAAACGGCAAGCTTCACTGTGAGATAAATGCCTACAGAATGTACCGTTAAAATTTGAACGATTTTGTGAGGTTATTTGTTATTTAGATTTCGCCTCATATCAGACTTAACGTGCGTAGTTTACGTATAGAAGTAGGGTAAATTTGAACCTCGATACTTCGGAAATCGGTAAAGATCTCAAGAAAATGTTCCAGGTTGTTCGAGATCGCTGTCTTAGGAATGTGTGCACAAATTTCAGCCATTTGCTGTGCATAGCTGCCTTGGAATCAGCGGCTTGGTTTTGGTACGAAAAAACGGTAACGGTAAAAAAATTATTTTTTCTTGGGGGTGGGGGGGGGGGGGTTCTGGAAGTGCCAATGAACTTATTGTGACTCCACAAGCCCATTAAGACCCATGGTAGGCCACTTCAAATGCAAAAAGAGTCAACCGATGTGCTCCATTTGCCTAAGCACGAGCAAGTGTGTAATATTCATATTTTGGCTCTGTTATGTGGGAAAGTGACATTAAGGCGATCCTTCTGTCGGGTATACAAAAGGTCCCTAGCCCAAGGGTTATCCAAAACACTTGACCCTACCTTTCTGTCACCAATGGAACCCTAGGTATGAGCTCCGTAAGAATCCCGTTTCTATGCGCAGCGTTTTGGAACATACAGAAATGTAAACAGGCAGAATACAGTGCTGCCGTCGGCAGTGCCTATGTAAGACAACAAGTGTCTGGCGCAGTTGTTAGATCAGTTACTGCTGCTACAATGGGAGGTTATCAAGATTTATGGTGTTGCAGTCGGCGCTCGAGTAATGGGACACAGCATCTGCGAGGTAGTGATGAAGTGGAGATTTTCCTATACGACCATTTCACGAGTGTGCCGTGAATACCAGGAATCCGGTAAAACATCGCTGGGGCAAGATCCTGTAGGAACGGGAGCAATGACGACTGAAGAGAAACGTTCAACGTGACAGAAGTGCAACCCTTCCGCAAATTGCAGCAGATTTCAGTGCTGGGCCATCAACAAGTCAGGATGTGAACCGCTCAACGGAACATAATCGGTATAAGCTTTCGGAGCCGAAGGCCTACTCGTGTACACTTGATGACTGCACGACACAGAGCTTTACGCCTCGCCTGGTCCCATCAACACCGACATTGAACTGTTGATGGCTGGAAGTATTTTGCCTGGTCGGACGAGTGTCGTTTCATATTGTGTAGAGCGGATGGACGTGTACGGGTATGGAGACAACCTCATGAATCCATGTACACTGAATGTCAGCAGAGAACTGTTCAAGCCGGTGGAAGCTTTGTAATGGTATGGGGCATGTGCAGTTGGAGCGATATGTGATCCCTGATACCTCCAGATACGACTCTGACAGGTGACACGTACGTAAGCATCCTGTCTGATCAGCTGCATCCATTCATGTCCATTGTACATTCCGACGGACTTCGGCAATTCCAGCAGGTCAATGCGACACCCCACACGTCCAGAATTGTTACAAAGAGGCTCCAGAAACACTCTTCTGGGTTTAAACACTACCGCTGGCCACCAAACTCCCCAGACAAGAACATTTCGAGCATATCGGGGATGCCTCGCAAAGTGCTGTTCAGAAGAGATCTCCACTCCTTCGTACTCTTACGGATTTATGGACAGCCATGAAGTATTTATGGTGTCAATTCCCTCCAGCACTACTTCAGATATTAGTCGAGTCCATGCGACGTCGTGTTGTGGCACTTCTGCGTGTTCGCGGTGGCCCTACACGGTATGAGGCAGGTGTGCCTGTTTCTTTGGTTCTTCAGTGTATTATGTAGGGCATGCTATCGTATGCGTGCCGATGGGGTACTGGGGGTACTGTGGTGTTGTTCCATCCGTTTGAATGACTTGCCACCTGGAAATGTACTCCAATCTTTGTCGAAACTGCAGTAAGCGTTACGTATCGCTTGTCTCGCCATTGCTGGTTTTTATATATTCTTTTGAGTTTGTGTAATTAACGCTCGGGCGGACAGTGCAGAGATCGATAGCAATCTAGAAATATAAAGATTCTGTGAAAATACAGTGCTCAGTCTGATGCTGATCTTGTGACATAGCGGCGAAATTTGTGACTGCTGGGACTTTGCCTGTATATTAATTTGTGGTATCATAGTCGTATTTGTAGCAGAATCCTCAAATCAATTTGACGTAACATTTCGGCGTTCCGTGCCAAAATATTAAGTTAGGGTGTTTTGATGATCCGGCTACAAACACCATAAACATACAAGCGGAAATAGGTACTATCTAAGGCTAGAAGTTGAAGCAAGCCAAGGTGCCGGGACTTAGCCCAGTTCACTGCTAGCTCCGTCACGTCACCTTAACGCGTCTGCGCGTAGCGCACAAGTATTGCACCATAGTTAAGTATGAAATTAAAAATCAAACTTTATGTTTAAAACTTTGTTAAAATATAGTTTAGTGTTATAATGAAACTTCCTGGCAGATTAAAACTGTGTGCCCGACCGAGACTCGAACTCGGGACCTTTGCCTTTCATACCAGCGCACACTCCGCTGCAGAGTGAAAATCTCATTCTGGAAACATCCTCCAGGCTGTGGCTAAGCCATGTCACCGCAGTATCCTTTCTTTCAGGAGTGCTAGTTCTGCAAGGTTCAGGAGAGCTTCTGTAAAGTTTGGAAGGTAGGAGACGAGATACTGGCAGAAGTAAAGCTGTGAGTACCGGGCGCGAGTCGTGCTTCGGTAGCTCAGATGGTAGAGCACTTGCCCGCGAAAGGCAAAGGTCCCGAGTTCGAGTCTCGGTCGGGCACACAGTTTTAATCTGCCAGGAAGTTTCACATCAGCGCACACTCCGCTGCAGAGTGAAAATCTCATTCTAGTGTTATAATGTTCCAAATGCCAAGTCTTTATGTTCTAGACTTAATAGTTTACGTAAAAATGCTGTTTCAAGAGAAAAATAAGTGGCGCTAAATAATAGAGCTAGAAAACGAGAATTTGGTCAGAAGGTGCAGTTAGAGCTCATAAATAAGAGATGCAGGTTCCAAAACCATATAACAAAAATCAACGCCGGAGTCCTCGTTTTTATGAAAAATCAAAAGCGCTAAATAATTGACTTGGAAACAAGAAAATTTGTTTTATTTTTTAGTTCATCCCAAAAATAATAGCTGAGAAACCACGTTAAGCTACCTCTTATAGTTTTAGAGTAATTAAGTTAAAACCAATTTTGTAACTAAAGTATACTCAATCGTAGCAGATTAAGTACCTGTAATTTTGATGATAAAGGAATTTTGGTTAAAGAGAATGATAAAACATACCAAATTTGAGAGTTGTAGTATTAATAACAGCCGATATAAGTGTTAGTAAAGGCATGGTTCAAAGGTAACGATCTACCGTTAGTTTATAAAAATTCTAGAAGGCAAAGTTTTCAGTCTAGCGAGCTGAAACTTTTTGTGTGATTTAACTGTATACAAGTAAAATTAAGAGGTTTCTGAAGTAATTTGTAACTATATTATTAAAGTTTATGTGCCTGATAAAGCGGGCCGGCCTGTGTGGCCGAGCGGTTCTAGGCGCTTCAGTCTGGAACCGCGCGACCGCTACGGTCTCAGGTTCGAATCCTGCCTCGGGCATAGATGTGTGTGATGTCCTTAGCCGGCCGGTGTGGCCGTGCGTTTTTAGGCGCTACAGTCTGGAACCGCGCGACCGTTACGGTCGCAGGTTCGAATCTTGCCTCGGGCATGGATGTGTGTGATGTCCTTAAGTTAGTTAGGCTTAAGTAGTTCTAAGTTCTAGGGGACTGATGGCCTGAGATTTTAAGTCCCATAATGCTCAGAGCCATTTGAACCACTTGAGAAAGCGGTCGTTCGGAGGCTGCTGCAGTATGCAGACAGCAATAGACAACAGATGTTCCCTCGGCTGTCCGCTCTGGCACCTATATACAGGGTGTTCCAAAAATGACCGGTATATTTGAAACGGCAATAAAAACTAAACGAGCAGCGATAGAAATACACCGTTTGTTGCAATATGCTTGGGACAACAGTACATTTTCAGGCAGACAAACTTTCGAAATTACAGTAGTTACAATTTTCAACAACAGATGGCGCTGCGGTCTGGGAAACTCTATAGTACGATATTTTCCACATATCCACCATGCGTAGCAATAATATGGCGTAGTCTCTGAATGAAATTACCCGAAACCTTTGACAACGTGTCCGGCGGAATGGCTTCACATGCAGATGAGATGTACTGCTTCAGCTGTTCAATTGTTTCTGGATTCTGGCGGTACACCTGGTCTTTCAAGTGTCCCCACAGAAAGAAGTCACAGGGGTTCATGTCTGGCGAATAGGGAGGCCAATCCACGCCGCCTCCTGTATGTTTCGGATAGCCCAAAGCAATCACACGATCATCGAAATATTCATTCAGGAAATTAAAGACGTCGGCCGTGCGATGTGACCGGGCACCATCTTGCATAAACCACGAGGTGTTCGCAGTGTCGTCTAAGGCAGTTTGTACCGCTACAAATTCACGAAGAATGTCCAGATAGCGTGATGCAGTAATCGTTTCGGATCTGAAAATGGGCCAATGATTCCTTTGGAAGAAATAGCGGCCCAGACCAGTACTTTTTGAGGATGCAGGGACGATGGGACTGCAACATGGGGCTTTTCGGTTCCCCATATGCGCCAGTTCTGTTTATTGACGAAGCCGTCCAGGTAAAAATAAGCTTCGTCAGTAAACCAAATGCTGCCCACATGCATATCGCCGTCATCAATCCTGTGCACTATATCGTTAGCGAATGTCTCTCGTGCAGCAATGGTAGCGGCGCTGAGGGGTTGCCGCGTTTGAATTTTGTATGGATAGAGGTGTAAACTCTGGCGCATGAGATGATACGTGGACGTTGGCGTCATTTGGACTGCAGCTGCAACACGGCGAACGGAAACCCGAGGCCGCTGTTGGATCACCTGCTGCACTAGCTGCGCGTTGCCCTCTGTGGTTGCCGTATGCGGTCGCCCTACCTTTCCAGCACGTTCATCCGTCACGTTCCCAGTCCGTTGAAATTTTTCAAACAGATCCTTTATTGTATCGCTTTTCAGTCCTTTGGTTACATTAAACCTCCGTTGAAAACTTCGTCTTGTTGCAACAACACTGTGTTCTAGGCGGTGGAATGCCAACACCTGAAAAATCCTCTGTTCTAAGGAATAAACCATGTTGTCTACAGCACACTTGCACGTTGTGAACAGCACACGCTTACAGCAGAAAGACGACGTACAGAATGGCGCACCCACAGACTGCGTTGTCGTGTATATCTTTCACATCACTTGCAGCGCCATCTGTTGTTGAAAATTGTAACTACTGTAATTTCGAAGGTTTGTCCGCCTGAAAATGTACTGTTGTCCCAAGCATATTGCAACAAACGGTGTATTTCTATCGCTGCTCGTTTAGTTTTTATTGCCGTTTCAAATATACCGTTCATTTTTGAAACACCCTGTAAATGCAGCCCGAGAGGCAGTAGTAAGGGGCACCGGCACCGCACCAGAGCGGCCTGAGCTAGCGAGGTGTGCGCATCGCTGCCGCTGCGCGCTACGCTTACTCGGCCGAGGTGAGCTCGTGAAGAAGTTCTGTGCTGTGGGCGCCGCGGGAAGCAAATTGTGTGTTGTTTTCACAACGCCTGCAGATTGTCGTGTTCTGCGCCCCACAGCATGGGAAAGAAGTACGCGCAGAGGAAACCTGCTGCTACGAGGGATCCTTCGGTTGTGCGACTCAGTGACTAAGCAAGGAAGACTCGAGAAGACGAGTCGCAGCCTGTTCCCCCTTTGTACGTCAAGTGCAAAGGCGGGTGGACAGCGGTGTTCGACTTAATGACGAATTGCGTCGAGAACGAGGCGATCTACGAGTCTGTCGACACAGACTCGCTAATCTGCGTTCGAGCTGCAAACGCGGCTGACCGCAGGGCGATCAAAGTCGCCACGGCCGCCCATATTGTCGACGCGCCGCCAGCGCGTGAGAAGGCACCTGCCGCTGGAAGGAAGAAGACGACCAAGGCACTCCTGAGGGGGTTACCTCTGTGCTGTGACGAGGCAGCGGTCCGGGAAGGGCTACTGCGAGCCGGCTTTGGTAATGCAACCGCAAGGTTGTGCAACCGGACCAACAAGAAGAGGGCGCCGCTCTACGCCGTGACCGTGCAAACGGCCGACGGCAAGAGCGACATCTTCGGCTTGCGGAAGTTGCTGGGCTTCCCGGTTACGACAGAAGCTCTCCCGACCGCCACGGACCCCCAGCCCCAGTGCTTCAGGTGCCAGGGCGAGGGCCATGTCGCGAAGTATTGCCGCAACGCGGCGCGGTGTGTCAAGTGCTCCGGCGAGCACGACAGCTGCGTCTGCGACCGCGGCAGTAAAGGTTAGTCGACTTGTGTCCGGTGCGGCGGCCCGCACGTCGCCAGCTGGCGCGGCACCCCGGCTTTCTCAAGCAACAGTCGTGCCGGGGGCGGCGAGGCGGCCGCGGCCGCACAAACGCAGCTGAAGAGAAGGCGACGTCGGGCGCGGACCAGCCCGGCCCAGCTGAGGGACAGCGCGGAATCGGCTCCACCTGCCGTGAGCACCCCAGAGAGGAACTGTGGCCTCGACCTGGCCACCGCCGCGGAGGAAGCCACAGCAGCCCTCAAAGCCGTCATGGCGGCAGAGAGGGCTGCCTTCGCAGCCGCCGTGGCTGCAGAGAAGGAAGACGCATTGAGGCAACAGCGTGCAGTCCTCACACAAGGCCATCGTGCAGCAGAAGGGGTTCGAACCCTTGCGAACACTCCTGCGACTTCGCAGAAAGACGTTCTGATGCCTGCCCCAGCAGCGCCGCACGGGCTAGATGCAAAGAAGACAACCGCCGCCCCAACGGTATCGGCGGCGATGCCGACCGGCGTGGAGGCAGCTCCCGCAAGGGACCGAGGAGCCAAAAAGGCAGCCGTCATCGCGCGAGCGCGAGCGAACGGCCTGCAGTACTCCGATGTTGCTGCGGCGCAGATCGCCGATCAAGCAGAGCTGCTCGAGCCTCAGCTGCGGCAGAACTGCAGCATGCAGTAACAGGGGACACCGAACGGCGGCGGGCTGCAGCCGTTCAGCACCAGACTGATGAAACAGTGCCAAGTCACTGACGACACGGCACAGCTGAGGGCGTAAGGTAATGCATCCGTTGCCTCACTGAACTCCTGTGTTACAGGGACGAAGCCACTGCAGCAGGCCCAGCAGAATCCACAGGAGTCCAGCTGCAGCAGCCGGACTGACCCATCTACAACGAGCACGCAGCGACAAAGGTAACGATGCACGATACCTCGCACTAACATAACTTCACCTTGCATGCACTGTCGCAGCTAGCAAGCCGCTACTGATCTTACTACCCGTCCTACTGTCGCAGAAGTTTTTTTCTTTGGCGCTTGCCTTGGCACTTTTTTCCCTCTGCCCTTACAAACCGCTACCCTCCGATCGCTTTTGTCCACTTTGTGTCTCCTAATGGACCATGTAAATGAGTAATGGCGGCTGCAGTGTAACACGTGTTAAGTTTGGCTCGCGAAATTTAGTTGAATTCGAAGGTGTTCTCGCAGGTGTTGTTGTCTAGTACCAGTGGAAATTGTGTAAACAACAGTGTTCTGTGCAGTAGTGCTATTTTTTTTCTGTGCTCCGCCAATATCTTCGAGAAAAGGGTAAACAGAAGAGTCAACAGCAGCGCGTCCAGCAGCGGGGAAGCAGCAGGTGCGGCGGACTCGCTCTTGGCGGATGGTGTGGCCGCGGCTCCCGGTATAGCGGAGCTGGTCCGCTCTGAGGTAAACGCTGCGCTTCGCGATAAAAACAATCTCGATCTGATAGCAGGCACTATATCAGATACTGCAACGGCAGCAGTATTGGCCAAAATGCGTGAAACTGTTGAAGCCAATACTGTCGAAATTACAGCACTAAAAAAGTCTGTGTCTGAATACGAGAAAAAGGCACGAGAGTTGGAAGTGAAACTATCTGCCGCAACAGACGAGCTAGAACAGTACCAAAGGCGAAATAGTCTACGACTGTTTGGAGTAGCAGAAAATAAGGAGGAAGACACAGACAACTTGCTTATACAGGTTGCGCGTGAAAAATTAGGCGTTGAAGTGACTAAGGCAGACATTGACAGGAGCCATCGGGTGGGACGAAAACTACCAGGTGCTACCAAACCTCGTCCAATAATAATTAAATTTGTCTCATACCGAAAAAGGGCAGAGATCTTTACCCAGAAGAAGAAGTTAGCAAGGACAGGGCTTACAATAAGGGAAGATCTGACATGCGAACGGCTAAAGATTTTAAACAGTGCCATATCCCATTTCGGTCTTCAGAATGTGTGGACTCAGGATGGCAGAGTAATCATTAAGACAGCAGCTGGAAAGAAGACAGTCACAAACATGACAGAACTGAATAGTATTAAGTGAAGCTACTCGAGCCAAAAGTGCAAACTTAACACCATTTGCAAATTGTAACAGCCCTATACTCAGATATATTGCCTTGTAATTGTATTAACTTTTTAATTATACCCATATTTGTACCTTCAACTAATTGTTTTTATAACTGTATTAACTTTTTACTATTTTTTTGTACCTGTAGCTCTAACCTTTACTTAACTTTAGTTACTGCTAATACTTTTTTCATTTTCTCAGTTTATTCTCTTCCATTCTGTAATAGTTGTATTGCAATTATTAGTCTCTCCTTTAGTTCATTAATCACCCATCTCTTCGGTTTAAATTGTTCATCACTTTAGCAAATTTCAATCTAATTGTAGCTTCCTACGATAATCACTACCAGTATTACTTTAGTACATTTCAATTTAATTCTAGCTTCCTACGATAATCTATTAATTATTAAGCTTACTTCTCTCTGCTGGCAGCATCGGCCTCTTAAATCACTCCTCTTTCCCTTATTTCCATCCTAAGCTGTTTCAAATACGCTAATTTCTCCTCTTACGACATAGGATACACAGTGACACACAGCCGTCACTATTTTGGTCATATTCTCCTTGCACCGAATACCACTAATCCATTTTCTATACTCCTGCAACCTCAGGAAATCTCTTGCAGTCGCCTTTCTTTCGGCACTCGCGGAGTCACAAACAGGGCGCGCAAAATCTCGGACACCCCTGTGTTATGTCACTTGGCGGAAGCACCGGCCAGTGCCCCTCGCGGCAGGTAGTGCCTAACTAAGGGACAAACCAGTCTGCCACCCTACTCCGGGCTGCTCAGCGAAACGCGTCAGAGCTTTTAGCAGCTCACTGCAACATCCAGTCTTCACCTGCACCTTACGAAGAACTTAGCCTCCTCTTCAACCAACTAAACTACCACGTAATCCTCTTATCCGAAACGTGGTTAAAACCACACATATCCTTTGCATCTATTCATCTCCCAGGATACACATTTCTTAGGGCAGACAGATCAAAAAAGCGAGGTGGCGGGGTCAGCGCGTATATTCGAACAGATCTCAAAGCGAAAGTCTTATGTACGTCAAACCCCGCTGAAGAAAAAGAGGCTGAATTCATGTTCATTGAAATAAATATACAAAGTCGGAAGTTCTTGACTGGCGTCGTGTACAAGCCAACAAAAATAAGCTCAATGAGTTCCTTTCAGTCGGAATTACATTCACTTCAGTGTAAATACGACTATGTCATCGTAATGGGTGACTTGAACATAGACCTGCTAAGAGACACACCCTCCGCAATAAACCTAAGAAGACTGTTTAGTTGCAATAGCATGAACATTCTTCCATTACAACCTACACACCATACGGCGCACAGTCATACTCTTATAGACGTAATCGCAACGAAACAGACTGACAAAGTAAGAGATGTTGGTCAAACATCGGCCCCTGGCCTCTCAGCACATGATGTAATATTCCTGGCCTACTCTGTGCAGCCCCCAAGGATCAAATCGCGTTACATAACTTGTAGGAACATGAAACGTATTGACCTTGACGCTCTAACAGCCGATTGCTCAGAAATCTCATGGCATCAAATAATCAGAGAACCTACAATCGACGGCAAAATTGATGAACTTGGTGATAAACACACTGCCCTCTATGACAAACATGCACTTGTATGCACAATCCGTGTAAGAAAATCTCCTGCTCCATGGCTGACAGCTGAATTACGTCAAATGGTTACTAATAGGGATGCTGCCCACAGGCGTTTCAAGGCAGATCCGAAACCCGAGCGTTTCGAAGAATATAGAAAGCTACGGAACAGAGTGAAACAATGCATTCGCAATGCTAATATCAGGCACGCTCGCTCCCTTGTATGCAGCGATCTGACGCCCGCGACTCTATGGAAGAATCTCCGTAGCTTTGGGGTCGGAAAGGCAAAATCGGAAACTACTTTTCATGTGTCAGCTAACGAATTAAATGAATTCTTCTCTGCACCTCTGAATACCAGCACGGCTGATAACTACCGTCCACAAGAATCCCCAAACAGGATAACTAACAACGATACCTTCCATCTAAAACATGTAACAACAAATACGGCAAGAAAAGCAATAATGAGAATCTCTTCTGATGCAATAGGCAACGACAGTATCGGTACAACCATGATTAAGAATGTTGCCGATATCTTAGTACTTGTCTTAACTGACATATTTAATTTTTCCCTCGTGAACGGAATATACCCCACTGCATGGAAAAGAAGCATAATCCGACCCATCCCTAAGATCGAAAACCCGCAACTGCCTAGTGATTACCGACCATTAGCATACTGCCTGCTGTTTCCAAAGCACTTGAATATATTGTCCATGACCAAATAACTGAACACTTGCATGAATTCAGCCTATATGACAAATTTCAATCCGGTTTCCGTAAACATCACAGCACAAACACTGCTCTAATTAAAGTAACTGATGACCTGAAATATGCCATCGACAATCGAAAGGCAACAATATTGACGCTACTGGACTTCAGCAAAGCTTTTGACACTGTTAACTTTGACATATTGCTCAGAAAAATGCAACAGCTTAATTTCTCAGATAGTGCAATGAGATGGTTTGAAAGCTACTTAAAAGACAGACAGCAATGTGTTGTCTCCGTAAATGAAAACTCTTCCTGGAAACATGTTTCCTCGGGAGTGCCACAAGGATCAGTCTTAGGACCACTTTTGTTTTCTTTATATGTCAACGATATTTCGTCGGTTCTGTCCTCCTGTAAATATCATTTCTATGCCGACGACGTCCAACTCTACCTAAGCGTCAGACCTGAAGATGTAAACACTGCAATCGCTCAGATGAATGATGATCTGTCTTCAGTAGTGACATGGGCGAAAAACCTGGGGCTTAAACTAAATGCAAAAAAGACGCAAGTAATCTTAATAGCCCATCAGAAATTAATAGGTTCAGATTTCCGCGGTCGGCTACCTTCTGTTCTGCTCGACGGTACTCCAATACCATATCAGAAAACAGTTAAGAACTTGGGTGTAACTGTGGATGAGCATCTCAACTGGGCGGAAAATACAGTCGCAGTGTGCCGAAAGACGTCTGCTTCTCTCTATGCTCTCAAAAAGTTTCGGAACATATTTCCACAGGACTTGAAACGCCAGCTCGTGCAAGAACTCGTTCTACCGAACCTCCACTATTGTGATGTAACTCAACAAGGCATGAGTAGTGAAAACAGAAGACGGCTAGAACTAACCATGAATGCCTGTGTGCGTTACACATGCAACATTCGCCGATATGATCATGTTAGTGCTTCATACTCCGAGCTAGGGTGGCTGCGGCCGGACAAATTGCGTGACTACCACACTCTATGTCTACTTCACCGACTCTCGTCGCGCAATCACCCCAGTACCTTGCTTCATAGATTAAAAACCTGTCATGCCATCATAATCGAAACACGAGGTCACTCTTATTTGGCATCCTAACTGTGCCCACTCACAAAACAAAAACTTTTGCAAACTCCTTCTCAGTTGCCGCTGTCCGCCTCTGGAACAAACTGCCCCTTACCTTGCGCAAAATTCAATCTCTTGCTGCTTTTAAGAAGAAGCTGAAGCATTTCCTACTATCATCCTCATAACGTTCTCCACAAAATTAATGTACAAGGCCAATCCTCTCATCTGTCAAATAACAAAGCTAGCTTCTCCTATCTTGCTCCTGAGATGCCTTCCTCTTCATCTATCTCTATTAGCCACGCAATCTTCTTTTCCTTTATATTTCCTTAATTATGTTTCATCATGTCTCTCTATTCTTCTCCTCCCTTCACCATCAGTCTCCCTTATATTCCCTGCTGCTAGCACTCCTATCTAAAATCTGTCTCTTCAATAATTTCTAATTATAACAGTACTTATGATCTACGAATATAAACTCTATATGTATGTATTTTTCCAGGTGTGCCTTTGTAATTGTTTATTTCACTTTTGGTACTAGATGTAGTTTAACATGCCTACTAAAACATATGAATGTAAAATAAGTAGAATGCCTGGTTAGATGTAAGAGAGGGTCTGATGGCCCTAATCTTGCCAGGTTAAATAAATAAATAAATAAATAATCCTACCCAGACGCATGGACAACATCACAGCCCGCATAAACGTCGG
Source organism: Schistocerca piceifrons (assembly GCF_021461385.2). Classification (NCBI taxonomy): domain Eukaryota; kingdom Metazoa; phylum Arthropoda; class Insecta; order Orthoptera; family Acrididae; genus Schistocerca; species Schistocerca piceifrons. Next base: position 350,157,234 of record NC_060141.1, on the reverse strand, counting down.
ATCGCGCTCTGCCTCGGATGACGTCAGAGCAGAACTGTGTCAAAGAGCGTATTTTGCCGTAAAAACGGATGTGAACTCGCAAGGACTGTACACCGGCCTGGATAGCTTAGAATTCGCCAGAGTAACTGTTAGTGTGCCGTCCGTGTGAATTACAATTCCGCATGGAAAGTGGTGACTTTATTTCCACTTTTATGGCGAGCATTAATTTTGAACATTTATTGCAAACTTTCATTGAGTAATTTTAGTCAGGGCGAAAGACAATCTGGTAGGAACGTACCGTAGAGGTCGCCTCTGAACTGCTAAATGTGCTGTTAGAACAGAAAGACTTGCTTTCAACTGAAAATAGTCAATTTCCAAGTGCTGTATGGGAGAAACTTTATGCAGTATAATTTTGATTGGAACTTATACTTTTATTTAAAATCAAAGTCCTGATCCCGCAAAGAAATAGGAGGAAAGAAACTTTTCTTTCAGTGGGTTGGAGCAGAATGTGGCCGTGCAGGCTGGAAACAAAGGTCAGTATGTTTCCTTTCGCTTTCTGGCTGACCACAAAATTAGATGCCAGGCTCGCGTGAATAAAACGGCGAACAAACAAATGATTAATTTTTACACGCCACCCCACAAAGTACATAATGTTTTCGCCGATATTAACCACAGAGTTACGGGAAGCAGTGAGTTTTGAGGCATCGCGTTTTATTCATTGGGATGATTACGGAATGTTACACTGCTGTAGTGCAGTGGGTCGGAGTAGAGCGTCGTATGGCAGTGCACGGAATTCAGGTCCAGTGGAGCGATGGCAGTACGTTGCTGTAATTCTTTCCAGCTGCCTCCCTCATCGACTTATCCTGCTGGTCTAGGGAGTTCCAGAATGCTGGCTTTCCTTCGGAAGATTAAGAGCCGCCTGAGACGTAATGCGGTCCACGTCGTTCTCAGTCTTGCACTGAAAGCCACAATAAAGGCGTCTTCTGCTTCGTCTTCTGTATTGGCACTACGGGAATAGGATACACACGCGAGTTCAGGAGCCGTGTACTAGCCACCGGGGACCCGAAATAGTGGCGCAAGAGGCGTGGCGGCAAATAGGACTCCTTTCTGTTTGTAAGTTCCTGGAGCTCTTTTAATAAAAGGGTCATAGCGTCTTATGCGCAAAATATCAAAGACCAATATCGTTGTAGGTCGTCAATAGAGACCAATTGTAATTTGAAGATATGCGGTGTCACAATAACGACAGTCTTCTATTGTTTACGTTCTGAAGAGTTAGCAGCGTCTATCTTGCAATTTATTGGGTCTGACATTCGTAGATGGATTGATGATTACTTTTTTTTTTACTCGCACTTAGTCAGGAACGCTGTCCCTCGAGTGGAAGTACACTTTGTTAAGAGAGAGGTTAGAACTTTATCGTTCCGTTGACGACTAAGTAATTAGAGATACAGCACAAGGCCTTTCTCAAAGGAATCATCTCAGACTTCAGCGCAAGTGATTTTTTATGTTATGTTATGTTAACCGGGGACCTTGAAACGACGGAGACGCTCTGTCCCCGCCGCAGCCGCAGTGGTCCGCAACCCCACGACGACTACTGCAGTCCACTTCACCCCTCCGTCGCTCCACACCGAACCCAGTGTTATTGTGCGGTTCTGTCCCCGGTGGACCCCCCCCCCCCCCCCCCCCCGCCCAGGGGACGTCTCACACCAGACGAGTGTAACCCCTATGTTTGCGCGGTAGAGTAATGGTGGTGTACGCATACGTGGAGAACTTGTTTGCGCAGCAATCGAATGGGTCCAATGGCTCTGAGCACTATGGTACTTAACTTCTAAGGTCATCAGCCCCCTAGAACTTAGAACTACTTAAACCTAACTAACCTAAAGACATCACACACATCCATGCCCGAGGCAGGATTCGAACCTGCTAACATAGCGGTCGCGCGGTTCCAGACTGTAGCGCCTAGAACCGCTCGGCCACTCCGGCCGGCGCGCAGCAATCGCCGACATAGTGTAGCTCAGGCGGAATAAGGGGAAGCAGCCCGCATTTGCCGAGGCAGATGGAAAACCGCCTAAAAGCTATCCACAGACTGGCCAGTTCACCGGACCTCGACACAAATCCGACGGGCGGATTCGTGCCGGGAACCAGGCGCTCCTTCCCGCCAGGAAAGCCGTGCGTTAGACCGCACGGCCAACCGGGCGGGCCCCGCAAATGATTTAGGGAAAGAAAGGGAAACTGAATTCACTAATTGTTACTGCTTACTAGGGCAGAATAGTGGGGATGATCAAGTCGTTTACATTAGGTCCAAACTGATCATTTACAGGTTTTTATTCGTGTGATGTAGAAATTTCACTCTTCTGAATTATTGAGGGGGGTAACATACACTATGTGATCAAAAGTATCCGGACACCTGGCTGAATATGACTTACAAGTTCGTGGCTCCCTCCATCGGTAATGCTGGAATTCGATATGATGTTGGCCCACTCTGAGCCTTGATGACAGCTTACATTCTCGTAGGCATACGTTCAATCAAGTGCTGGAAGGTTTATTGGGGAATGGCAACCCATTCTTCACGGAGTGCTGCACTGAGGAGAGGTACCGATGTCGGTCGATGAGGGCTGGCACGAAATCGGCGTTCCAAAATATCCCGAAGGTGTTCTATAGGATTCTGGTCAGGACTCTGTGCAGGACAGTCAATTATAGGGATGTTATTGCCATGTAACCACTCCGCCACAGGCCGTGCATTATGAAAAGGTGCTCGATCGTGTTGAAAAATTCAGTCGCCATCCCTGAATTGCTCTTCAACAGTGGGAAGCAAGAAGGTGCTTAAAACATAAATGTAGGCCTGTGGTGTGATAGTGCCACGCAAAACAACAAGGGGTGCAAGCCCCCTCCATGAAAAACACGACCACATCATAGCACCATCGCCTCCGAATTTTACTGTTGGCGCTACACACGCTGGTAGATGACGTTCTCCGGGCATTCGCCATACTCACACCCTGCCATCGCATCGCCACATTATGTACCGTGATTCGTCACTCCACACAACGTTTTTCCACAGTTCAATCGTCCAATGTTTACACTCTCACACCAAGCGAGGCGTCGTTTGGCAGTTACCGGCGTGATGTGTGGCTTATGGAAGCCGCTCGACCATGAAATTCAAGTTTTCTCATCTCCCGCCTAACTGTCATAGTACTTGCAGTGGATTCTGATGCAGTTTGGAATTCCTTTGTGATGGTCTGGATAGATGTCTGCCTATTACACATTATGACCCTCTTCAACTGTCGGCGGTCTCTGTCGGTCAACAGACGAGATCGGCCTGTACGCTTTTGCGCTGTACGTGTCCCTTCACATTTCCACTTCACTATCACATCGGAAACAGTGGACATAGGGATGTTTAGGAGTGTGGAAATCTCGCGTACAGACGTATGACACAAGTGACACCTAATCACCTGATCACGCTCGAAGTCCGTGAGTTCCACGGAGCGCCCCATTCTGCGCTCTCGCGGTGTCTAATGACTATTGACGTCGTTCGCTGATATGGATTACCTAACAGTAGGTGGCAGCACAATGCACCTAATATGAAAAACGTATGTTTCTGGGGGCGTCCGGAAACTTTTGATCACGTAGTGTAGAAAAGCAGGATGAAAATTATGATTGGCAATGCACAATGTTCAAGTCAGCTTTAGAACTGTCTAGGACATAGGGAAGATAAAAATGGAATGTGCAAGTGGCATCTGCGGCCGGGAGACTTTATTCGGGATGTTCGGCCGCCTGGTGCGGGTCTGTTTATTAGACGCCCCTCGGTGACATGCGCGTCAATGATGTTGAAATATTAATGCGTACAACACACACACACACACACACACACACACACACACACACACACACACACACAGTCTCGAGCGGGGAAAATTCTGGAACCTGCTGGGAATCATCGATCCGGGCCCCTTGATCGAGAGTCAGCAAAGCTAACTACACAATCACAAGCTAATGATCATCGGGAAAGTGATTGTGGCTTTACCCTAACTAAAATAAGAAGAACTGAGAAATACCAATTTATGTCGCTTAAGAGACCGTGAAATGACGTTGACAGTGTGAATATCTATGTGTGTAGAACCTACCGAACTGATGCTGCAATATTTCCATCCCTGTGGGATAGCTTCATTAAAGTTTCATTATTATTCGAGATTATTTTCCGCGCAGAAAAGAAACCATTCCTGCAGATGAAGAATGATGTGAGTACTTATTGGAGTGTGTCTAACTAACGTCACTGGAAGTTTTCAGGTGGGCACTGCAACCCTCCATGCCGAGAGAACGTGCACGTGCAGCTTATTGCTATCTTTCGGACTTCGAGAAAGACAAAATTAGTGGCGTGACGGATAGTAGCATTATCATGGACAGATCGCACAGGCATTTGGCTGTAGTACAATGGCTGCAGAACGGCTGGACTCAGAAAAACAGTGTGTAAAAAGATTAAGCACACGCTCTTCCAGAAGGACGACACCACGAAAAGATATAAATATTGTTGAACTGGCTTTTACGAATAAATAGATGTTAACACCTGAAACTTGGAGAGAGAGGTTACAGGCGGAGTGCCACCACGGACCTTCGCGATTATTCTGAGTTCATACCCAAGCCGTCGGATCGGTGCAGGTGTTGCAGCGCTCCTGTGTGCTTCGGCATTGCCATACGGAAGAAGAGTGTGCTCCATATGTGGACGAACTCTTCGAATTCGTAACTCGATTACAGCACGCGATTTCTCAGGCAGCGACGTAATTACGTTACACACCACCATGTTACACGCTACAATTCGGAGCTCTCTAGTGGCAGAGTGCTGCAGATATATAGACTTGAAGAGTAAAGCTGTAGAATGTTAATAACGTTTGTTCTATTTAAAAAGCACTAAGAGTTTCCACGTAAAATGTCGGAGGCATTACTTCTCAGCACGCTTCGTAGTAATCATGAGTCCGAAGGCTGGTTTGATGCAACTCTCCGCGCTGGTCTATACTGTGAATGCCTCTTCATCTCTGCATCGTTGACAATTTACGAAAAATTTCTTTAGATTTCTAGTTTAGATTTTTTGACCATATACTTTTAGACTATGCTGAAACCAGGTGTATGCGATACTATAATGCACTATCCCTTACTTTACTTCATGTAGAAGAACACGTTATGAACAAAAAAATCTTAAAAGATGTAGACTTCTTTTTATGTGTACCATTATTCAGTGTGTAGGATGCTGTTGATTAAATAATGGCACTTGTAAAATAATGCATCCCTTAGAACGCTGATAAGCTGCTAGAAGCTGATGCTGGGGAAGATCAGTTTGAGTTTTAGAAGAAATGTAGGAACAGGCGAGCCAGCACTGGTTTTGTGTCTTATCCTAGAAGATAGACTGAAGAAGTAAACCTACGTCTGTAGCACTTTTAGATTTAGAGAAAGCTTTTGACTATATTGACCAGAATAAACTCCCTGGAATTCTGAAGGTATCAGAGATAATATACGGGGAGCGATATGTTATCTTCAACTTGTACACAAACTAGTCCGCAATAATACGAATCGAAAGTCTTGAAAGGGAAGCAATAACGAAAGAAAGGAAGTGAGACGGGGTTGTAGCCTGTCGCCGATGTTGTTCAGTATGTTCATAGAACAAGCACTAAAGGAAACAAAGGAGAATTCCAAAAAATGCATCAAGTTCAAAGGCAAGGAAAAAGGTTGGAGCTTTGCCAAAGACACTGTAGTTCTCTCAGAGACGGCAAAAGACTTGGCAGAACAGTTGAACGGAAGAAATAGTGTCTTCAAAAGAGGTTATGAGATGAGCATCAATAAAGGTAAATCAAGGTCATCGGAATGTAGTCAAATTAGATGAGTCGATGGTGAGGGAATTACACTCCTGGAAATTGAAATAAGAACACCGTGAATTCATTGTCCCAGGAAGGGGAAACTTTATTGACACATTCCTGGGGTCAGATACATCACATGATCACACTCACAGAACCACAGGCACATAGACACAGGCAACAGAGCATGCACAATGTCGGCACTAGTACAGTGTATATCCACCTTTCGCAGCAATGCAGGCTGCTATTCTCCCATGGAGACGATCGTAGAGATGCTGGATGTAGTCCTGTGGAACGGCTTGCCATGCCATTTCCACCTGGCGCCTCAGTTGGACCAGCGTTCGTGCTGGACGTGCAGACCGCGTGAGACGACGCTTCATCCAGTCCCAAACATGCTCAATGGGGGACAGATCCGGAGATCTTGCTGGCCAGGGTAGTTGACTTACACCTTCTAGAGCACGTTGGGTGGCACGGGATACATGCGGACGTGCATTGTCCTGTTGGAACAGCAAGTTCCCTTGCCGGTCTAGGAATGGTAGAACGATGGGTTCGATGACGGTTTGGATGTACCGTGCACTATTCAGTGTCCCCTCGACGATCACCAGTGGTGTACGGCCAGTGTAGGAGATCGCTCCCCACACCATGATGCCGGGTGTTGGCCCTGTGTGCCTCGGTCGTATGCAGTCCTGATTGTGGCGCTCACCTGCACGGCGCCAAACACGCATACGACCATCATTGGCACCAAGGCAGAAGCAACTCTCATCGCTGAAGACGACACGTCTCCATTCGTCCCTCCATTCACGCCTGTCGCGACACCACTGGAGGCGGGCTGCACGATGTTGGGGCGTGAGAGGAAGACGGCCTAACGGTGTGCGGGACCGTAGCCCAGCTTCATGGAGACGGTTGCGAATGGTCCTCGCCGATACCCCAGGAGCAACAGTGTCCCTAATTTGCTGGGAAGTGGCGGTGCGGTCCCCTACGGCACTGCGTAGGATCCTACGGTCTTGGCGTGCATCCGTGCGTCGCTGCGGTCCGGTCTCAGGTCGACGGGCACGTGCACCTTCCGCCGACCACTGGCGACAACATCGATGTACTGTGGAGACCTCACGCCCCACGTGTTGAGCAATTCGGCGGTACGTCCACCCGGCCTCCCGCATGCCCACTATACGCCCTCGCTCAAAGTCCGTCAACTGCACATACGGTTCAAGTCCACGCTGTCGCGGCATGCTACCAGTGTTAAAGACTGCGATGGAGCTCCGTATGCCACGGCAAACTGGCTGACACTGACGGCGGCGGTGCACAAATGCTGCGCAGCTAGCGCCATTCGACGGCCAACACCGCGGTTCCTGGTGTGTCCGCTGTGCCGTGCGTGTGATCATTGCTTGTACAGCCCTCTCGCAGTGTCCGGAGCAAGTATGGTGGGTCTGACACACCGGTGTCAATGTGTTCTTTTTTCCATTTCCAGGAGTGTAGATTAGGAAATGAGACACTAAAATTACTAAACGAGTTTTGCTATTTGGGTAGCAAAATAACTGACGATAGCCGAAGTTGGAAGTATACAAAATGCAGATTGGCAATAGCAAGAAAATCAGAAGCATAATTTTATTTTTCCTTGACTAGTACCGTTTTCCTACGGGTTTGGTACTGTTATACTAGTTTTGGCAATGTTAGCGACAATTGGTGGCCGGGTGCTCTTCCTGACGGCACAACTCTTCCTTAGAACGGAATCTGTGTATCCCATCTGTTTGTGCCTAGAGTGAATCTCACGTTCAAGTGTGGTAACGTTTTCTAAAAGTCTGCGTAGCGTGTTTCTGAGGCAAAACTAGAGGTACCAACCCGGTATTCACCTACTGGGATGTGAGAAACCACCTAAAAACCACATACAGGCTGGCCGGCCTACCAGCTCTCGTTACTTGGCATGGCGGATTCCATACGAGGCAGGTGGGGACTCCCCGAATCCAGGAAACGGTGTATTAACGCGCTCGGCTATACGGACGAATGTGCTACAGAAGAGTGCTGAAGATGAAATTGGTAGATGTAATTACTCATGAAGAGGTACTGAACCGAAGTTGGAACAAAAGAACTTTGTGGACCAACTTGGCTGAAAAAAGGAGTTGGTTGATATCATGCATCATGCGGCATCAGTTTGGTAATGGAAAGTAGTGGGCAGAGGGTATTAAAAATTATAGAAAGAGACAAAGACCCGACTACAGCGAGCTCGTTCAAACGTATGTAGGCTGCAGTAATCATGCAGGGGTGAGAAAGCGTGCGTAGGATAGATTATCGAGGAGAGGTGCATCAAGCACAACAACAAATGGGAAACCAGTGAATGGTGAAAGGTATTTTGTATTATTACGGTTTCTCTATCAAAACAGCCGTCGTCGTCAAACCTCTGCCTATCTGGTAATAACAATAAAATGGTCGCTCAGTGGCCTGGTACAAGGCTTTCAATTGGACGCCACTTCTGCGACACGCTCCAACCTATCCCAATGCAACTTCAACCAACTCCCTCTCCAAGACGATGATTATTCGCCATGATATTTATGCGTCTTGTCAACTATAACACTTACCCACCTATTCCACTCCATATCAGGGGTCCCTCTCCTTTCTTTCTCCATCTCCTCCATACCTTCCTCTTAATACCACTGCCTTGCCCAAATACCAGTCTCCTCCTCACCCTCTGCCTTCACACTATCCACTCCGACACCTACCTTCATTTCCGTAGTTTCGCTATGCAATAGACCCCAGTATTTTCTGCCTACACCCCACAACTGTATAGAATATATTCTCTCCATCTCAGATCCTCTTCTCCTAGGGCAGGTCCTTCAGCTTTTACGTTCATGTGCAGTGCATTTTCTTAGATGGGTGTCACCTTCCTGCGATGTGTTTTAAAATGTATACATTTGCGTTTTTTAGGTTTTAGTTCTTTGATTTTAATTTGCAATAAAGAAGTGAACAGTTTAATGTTCTTTTATGTAGATGCCAAAAAAATTAGTCCTCTTTATTGTTTTTTGAAATCATCAGTAAACTTTTTATTTTTTCGTCTTTGTTATATTTTTTTAAAAGCTCTTGGTTGAAGTGCGGAATGTTATATTGTTGACATCTCACCCCCTCCCATGTGGGGCGAAGGGAGGGGGATGAAATAACAGTGAAAAAGAGATTCAGGCAAAAGAGACGTTTGAGGAAAAATATTATAAAGTCGGAATTACAGGGCTAATTTGCTAAAGGAGGTAGTACCACAGGGAAGAATGTATTGGGAGAACTAAACAAGCGTAGTGGAATTGAAAAGAAGACTTCCACTGTGACAGATACCTGTCCACGAGGTGATGGCCGTGTAGCAACTGATAGGAGTACGTCCTATGTGTTGAAAGACGTATGACTACAAAAAAAGGAGAAAAGGAATTCTCCTTCGGTTTCTGAACGTAGGGGAGACGTAAATTTACCCTCGAGGAAGGGAGGCGTGTGGGAGCGTCAGGTGGCAGCCATTCGTTGCCTGCAGCTGCAGGGTGACGAAGCGTCGTGTGAGCGACTGGTGCTCAGCCCCTTGATAAGGGAGCGCATCCGTCTTTCAAGTTGGAACTCTGGTCCCGTCCTGGGCGACCACGCTGGCGCAATGAGATCTGTGTTTCCTGCTGCCCGTCAGCAAAAATATGCTAGCTTGCCAAAGACACTAGAAGCGGCAAGGAGGTACTACGTATGCTTGATTGATAGCCATCATGCTTGTCAAGTGGAATGGAGAATGGCTTCTAGTAGCATCCTAAATCACGTCAATGGTTGTTCGATCATTTTCATACTGTCGAATGAATATTTGTAGGTTCCCAATACATGGTAACAATCCTCGGGTGGCCGGCTTTATGCGTGGTGTGATTTCGTCTTCTCAGATAACTGAAATGAAGTCACCGGATTTTCATCACTTGCTTAGCGGGTTACCGAGTGACGCTATTGTTTGTGCTAATAAATTCTGAACACTTTCTTTTCGAGATGCTGATAGCTGTTGCTACTGAAACTTGCCTGCACGATTTTATCTAGAGGTTATAGCCAATATTTCTGCGCAACATCTCAAAGTGGGAGGGATGGAAATCGAAGACCTGTTACATACTATTACGTGTACCAGACATGAAAAGAGAAAATTTTCCACGGATTTTGAGAGAAACGGAGCAATTCCCGATTTTAACATTACGAATGCCCTAAAATGTGAATATTACCGAGCGCTTGGCCTAGTTTTGCATGCATCGAAAACAGTAACCAACATCGCCCTCAAAGATGTGGAGCCACACTCTAAATAGATCAGTTAGGGTTCCGAAAAAAAGTGGAACCTGAGCAGGAATATTAGCTTTGAAATTAGTGACAGAGATGTGGACTGAAAAGAATTTAACAACATACACACTTTTGTAGATCTACAGAAAACGTTTGATAATGTGAAAGGGGGAAAGGAAACGTTTGAGGCACCGAAGTAAGTGAGAATAGACTACAGAGTCTGCGACATGGTGGGTGCTGCCATAGTTTTATAAATCGCACGAGGAAAAAGTATCTGTGTCACGCTTATAAATGCGGGTAATAGGAACAACAACAGGAGGAATAGAATGGCAATTGCAGCACACAAACTGCAATCAATGTTTTTAACTATGTACGAGAGCTTTTTTTTTTTATCAGAGTCCAGTCGGTTGGGAAATGGAAACTAGATGAAAATGTTTTATTTTCAACATTTAGCTACACCTTCCAGGTACTTCTGTACATAGTCTCCGCTTCCCAGTGCCCTCTTCATAGGAATCAGCCGCCTGTGCTTTCCGCCAGTTCTCTGTGCTGGTCTGCAGTTAGTTGTCTGTGACAAAATGGTGACCCCATAACTAGCGGTTCATGCAAACAGAAAGATGAAACACTAAGGGAGCTAAGTATGGGCTGTATGGCGGGTGATCAAACACTTCCCATCGGAAACGCTGCAATAGCGTCTTTGTTGCAGCTGCAGTATGTCGCTGCGCATTATTATGAAGGACACTGTCCAATGACAAATTCCTCTTTGCTTGTTCTGAATAGCCCTTAGTAGACGATTTTGTCGAATCTCCTGATCCACTCGCTGAACAAGATCGGATGACACTCGCTTCCTTCCCTGGCCGCCTGCATCATGGACGTCTGTGCATCCTGCTTCAAAGTTCCTGCATCATTGCCGCACTTTGATATCACGCATGACGGTTAAAAGTAACTGCCCACAAATCAGGACTATCTTTCTAAATATAAATGTTTAATATTTGGCATTTTATCGCCGTAAGACCTTGACTGTGGAGCCGAGGAAACGAAGAGCCCGTTGGACACTATAGACCGGCAGCATACCCGTGGATATTTTAATTAATGAAGAGACTATACATTATTTTGAGCCGTGTATTGCAGCCACATCCTGAAAATCAGATAATCTGATAAGTTTACAAACGACAAAGCCCTTCAAATGTGGGAGAGAAGTTAGTTTATCGAACACTTTTGGAAATAGAAATTTTCAGATTATTAGTCATGTGTTGAGGCATTTGAGACCCCTAAAAGCAAAAATAGAGGCTTGTATCAACGGGAAGAAGAAGTAGAGGAAGACAATGACTGAAATACGTTGCAAGACAACCCAGATATCTTCAATAATGTTCATGTCTGGGGAGTATGGTGGCCAGCGGAAGTGTTTAAACTCAGAAGAGTGCTCCTGGAGGCACTCCGTAGCAATTCTGGACGTGTGGCATGTTGCATTGTCCGTCGGAATGCACAATGGACATGAATGGATGCAGATGATCGGACAGGATGCTTACGTACGTGTCACCTATCACAGTCGTATCTAGACTTATCAGGGGTCCCATATCGCTCCAACTGCACACGTCCCACACCATTGCAGAGCCTTTACCAGCTTGAACAGTGCCGTGCTGACATGCAGGGTCCATGGATTCATGAGGTTGTCTCCATATCCATACACGTCCATCCGCACGATACAATTTGAAAAGAGACTCGTCCGATCAGGCAACATGTCTCCAGTCACCAACAGTGTCGGTGCTGATGTGTCATGCAGTCACCAAGGGTACGCAACTGGGCCTTAGGCTCCGAAGGAACCTATCGATGATGTGTCGTCGAATGGTTCGCACGCTGACACTTGTTGATGGCCCAGCATTGAAATCTGCAGCAGCTTGCGGAAGGGTTGCACTTCTGTCACATTAAACGATTCTCTTCAGTCGTCGTTGGTCCCGTTCTTGCAGAATCTTTTTGCGGCCCCAGCGATGTCGGAGATTTGATGTTTTACTGGATTCCACACATTCACGGTATACTCGTTAAATGGTCGCTCAGAGATGCTGTGTCCCATCGCTCGTGCGCCGACTATAGCACCACTTTCGAACTCACTTAAATCTTGATAACATGCCATTGTAGCAGCAGTAATCGATCTAACAACTGCGCCAGACACTTATTGTCTCATATAGGCGTTGCCGACCGCTGCGTCTTATTATGCCTGTTTACATCTCTCTATATTTGAATACGCATGCCTATACCAGTTTCTTTGGAGCTTCAGTGTAAAATTTAAACCATGTTTGATCGAGGAAATAAGATATATATGTTTCAATGTTCCTGCGTTTACTCATCGATGATTATGAGAACAATAAACAAAAATTAATTAGTAAAAACTAATTCTATTACAGTAAGCGTCGTAAGCAATCGTGCAAGGTCTGCGGTTTGATATACTGGAGTGCGGTTTACTGGAAAAGACTGAGCGGTAGTCGTAATGGTGGGTGAGGAGCAGACAAGACAATTTGTAGAAATGTCCTCTAAAGTTCGTAGCGGACACCTGTGACAATCGGCTACACTGGCTGACAAGAAAGTGATGTATGCAGAAGGGTTGGAGGAAATTAAATTAAAGCCCACAGGTTGGGAGGGTAGGTGGTGTTATTTTGGCGATTACAAAATCGAATAAAATTTGCAAAGAACTTGACAGTGTGATGCTGCACCCATTCTGGCCGGGGTTGATGTACTGGTTCGGCTGGGAAGGGTGGCATAAAACCGTTGTGTCCTCTCCTGTGGCAAGCTGGGCCACAACTGTTGCAGTTGCCTTTGACATCTTGGATAGACAGATCTAGGGATCTTGCCGACCACTGCACCACGCGCACAGTTCATGGAGGCAAGTACCAAGTGTGGACGAGCATTGTCCTATTGAAATGTGGCACCACGATACTGTCGCATGAGAGGTAACACATAAAGACATAGGATGTCCCTGATGTACCGTTGTGCCGTCAGAGTTTCTTTAGTCACTACCAGCCGTGACCCGAAGTCGTACCTCATGGCTTCCCACACCACGACGCCAGGAGTAATACTGCTGTGTCTCTTCAAAACAGTGTAAGAAAACGACTTCTCCCCAAGTCGCCGCCATACTAGTCAACGATGCTCATACGGGATAGTGCAGAACCACGATTCATCCATAAACAGAAGACGACACCATTCGTCAGCAGTTCATGGTTACTGGTCACGTCACCATTCCAGTCGCTGGTGTTGTGGTGTTAATTGCAGCGTACGCGTGGGACGCCGGCCGCTGTGGCCGAGCAGCTGGCACGGTAGCTCAGTGTTTTCTGTCAGAGGGCTGCGTGCTCTCTGTAATAAAAAAAAACTGAGTCAAGGAATCAACGATCAACTTCAACGGATGTCTTGTGACGTCCGCCCCGACCAAACGCAACGAACTATATCGAAAAAAAAAAAAAAAAAGCAGTTCTAGGCTCTTCAGTCCGGAACCACATGCCTGCTACGGTTGCAGGTTCGAATCTTGCCTTCGGCATGGATGTGTGTGATGTCCTTAGGTTAGTTAGGTTTAAGTACTAAGTCTAGGGCACTGATGACCTCAGATGTTAGAGGCCCATAGTGCTTAGAGCCATTTGAACAATTTTTTTTTTACGCGTGGGACAACAATTTTTTAGTTCGACTGCTATTAGTCTCCAGCCATTGGCATGTGATGACACAGAACGTTGCAGGGAGTAGATTACTGGTCCTCTGATGGGAGACGCATAAGTGAAGAGGTTGCCACATGTTTGGTGCACAATGCGGTGATCTTCCCTTGTGGTGTTCAGAGGCGCCAGCCCTCACATGCTGCCCAACATCGGGCCACATCCGAATGCCCTGCTAATCTGGATACCGCACGATTCGACAAGCCGATCAAATAGATACCCATAACGAAGCCAACTGTGTCTCACACTAGTAGGTCGCACCTCCATCCTTTACAGTCATTACTCAACGTTCGACACTGTTCGTATACATAATAATCCCACCATGTCTGATAATATCACTGACGCACTCTGCCAACCATTCTATATATCACACAGATCTGCAGCTCTCACCTGTCATACAACCACCGATGGTATGTACGTGTACAAAGTTACACTGAAATTCAACCATGTCTTCTGGGTGTTTCTTTCTTTTTTTGGCAGGCAGTATATATCAAGGAAATTTTTCTTATGAACATCTTGACAAATATTTACCACGTACCTCAGGGAGTCACACCTAGTGATACGTGGCTGGCGACCACGGGGCTCCGAGCTGAGTCCTGGCATTGCTTCCACTTACTTATGCCAGGCTCCTGACTTTTATCTTTCCTATCTGGCCACCTTCGGCCAGCTCTTGTTCTTTTCCGACCCTGACGCTATTAGGTTTCGAGGGCTAGGGGTCTTTCATTTTCCAACCTATACTTCTCATGCAGCGTCTGACCCGGAGCGGGCGGCTGCAAAAGGCGCCTGTATCCCATGTTAGGGGCGGCCTCCAGAACTGCGGAAGGCAACGGAATACCACCGCAGATTATCTTCCCTGCATAATGCAGTCTCCATTTTATGCAAAAAAAATGGCTTCCTCTCATGTTAAATCAGTGTCCGGAGGTAAAATAGTCCCCCCTTCGGATCTCCGGGGGGGGGGGGGGGGGGGGGGGGACAACTTGAAAGGAGGCAAAAAATCAAAACGAGAATTGGTACCTGGAATGTCAGAGCTCTGCTACAAGCAGGAAAACTAGAAAACCTTAAAAGAGAGATGGAAAAGAATCATATGGACCTCGTAGGAGTTGCTGAGGTAAGATGGAATGGACATGGAGAGTTGCAGTCAGATGAATATGTATTCTACTACTCAGGAGAAGAAGTAAAAGGAATTAATGGAGTAGGAATGATTATGACAAAGGAATTGGCTAAATGTGTGGAATATGTAGACTATGCAAATGACCGGGTTATTGGTGTAAGGCTGAAAGGAGCACAAAAAGATTTACTGATTGTCCAGGTGTATATGCCAACTTCAGAACATGATGACCAAACTGTAGAGGAAACGTACAATGTAATAGAGAGAATAATGGACGAAAATAAAAAATGCTGCAAAATAGTAATGGGAGACTGGAACGCCATTGTGGGAGAAAGGAAAGAGGGAAACATAGTAGGCAGTCATGGTCTTGGAAAGAGAAATGACAGAGGTGAATGGTTAATTGACTTCTGCAGGGAAAGGCAGCTGATAGCGGCAAACACATGGTTCAAGAACCATAAGAGGAGGCTCTACACTTGGAAATCACCAGGGGATATATATAGAAACCAAATCGATTTTATACTGGTAGAAGAGAGATACGGGAATGGAATCAAGAAGGTGCACACATTACCAGGTGCAGATATTAATAGTGACCACAACTTACTTATGGCAGAAATAGAAATAAGAATGAAAAAACTGAAAAAGGCGACAATGGTGAAGAAGTGGGATGTAGAGAAGATAAGGTCCAACAAAGAACAAATTACAGAAATGCTGTCTCGGGACTTTCTAAACACATTACGAGACAAAGAAGCACCTGATAATGCCAACGAGTACTGGAATATGCTGAAAGAAGGAATCATTAAAGCAGGACAGCAAAATATAGGATACGTAAAAGGGAAAAGGTAAAAAAAACCATGGGTCACACAAGAAATGATTTCCAAGATGGAGGAGAGAAGAAAATTGAAAAACAAGAACACTGAAGATGCAAGAAAGATATACCGAAGGTTAAATAACGAACTGCGAAGAGAAACAGAGCAGGCTAGGAAAAAATGGCTAAAAGAGGAATGTGATGAAATTGAAGAACTGGACAGGAAGGGAAGATACGACTTACTATACAACAGAGTAAAGACTATGACATGGGAACAAAACAGAGCAGGAAGTGCTATATGGAAATTTTGAGTAAAGACGAAGAGGTAGTGTACAAAGATCGTGACGATGTCCTCCAGAGATGGGGAGAATATGTAAAAGAGCTATATGACACAAATAGCAAACCTGAAACTCTGGAACTTGAATCACACAACAGTGTAAGTAATGAAGAGAGAGGACCGACCATCATAATGGAAGAAGTAAAGTCTGCCATTGCTGCAATGAAAAATGGCAAAGCAGTAGGTACAGATACAATGCCGGGAGAAATACTAAAATGCTTGAACCACATCTACATCTACATCTACATCTACATCTACATTTATACTCCGCAAGCCACCCAACGGTGTGTGGCGGAGGGCACTTTACGTGCCACTGTCATTACCTCCCTTTCCTGTTCCAGTCGCGTATGGTTCGCGGGAAGAACGACTGTCTGAAAGCCTCCGTGAGCGCTCTAATCTCTCTAATTTTACATTCGTGATCTCCTCGAGAGGTATAAGTAGGGGGAAGCAATATATTCGATACCTCATCCAGAAACGCACCCTCTCGAAACCTGGCGAGCAAGCTACACCGCGATGCAGAGCGCCTCTCTTGCAGAGTCTGCCACTTGAGTTTGTTAAACATCTCCGTAACGCTATCACGGTTACAAAAATATCCCTGTGACGAAACGCGCCGCTCTTCTTTGGATCTTCTCTATCTCCTCCGTCAACCCGATCTGGTACGGATCCCACACTGATGAGCAATACTCAAGTATAGGTCGAACGAGTGTTTTGTAAGCCACCTCCTTTGTTGATGGACTACATTTTCTAAGGACTGTCCCAATGAATCTCAACCTGGTACCCGCCTTACCAACAATTAATTTTATATAATCATTCCACTTCAAATCGTTCCGCACGCATACTCCCAGATATTTTACAGAAGTAACTGCTACCAGTGTTTGTTCCGCTATCATATAATCATACAATAAAGGATCCTTCTTTCTATGTATTCGCAATACATTACATTTGTCTATGTTAAGGGTCAGTTGCCACTCCCTGCACCAAGTGCCTATCCGCTGCAGAGCTTCCTGCATTTCGTTACAATTTTCTAATGCTGCAACTTCTCTGTATACTACAGCATCATCCGCGAAAAGCCGCATGGGACTTCCGACACTATCTACTAGGTCATTTATATATATTGTGAAAAGCAATGGTCCCATAACACTCCCCTGTGGCACGCCAGAGGTTACTTTAACGTCTGTAGACGTCTCTCCATTGATAACAGCATGCTGTGTTCTGTTTGCTAAAAACTCTTCAATCCAGCCACACAGCTGGTCTGATATTCCGTAGGCTCTTACTTTGTTTATCAGGCGACAGTGCGGAACTGTATCGAACGCCTTCCGGAAGTCAAGAAAAATGGCATCTACCTGGGAGCCTGTATCTAATATTTTCTGGGTCTCATGAACAAATAAAGCGAGTTAGGTCTCACACGATCGCTGTTTCCGGAATCCATGTTGATTCTGGGTTTCCAAAAACGACATGATACTCGAGCAAAAAACATGTTCTAAAATTCTACAACAGATCGACGTCAGAGACATAGGTCTATAGTTTTGCGCATTTGCTCGACGACCCTTCTTGAAGACTGGGACTACCTGTGCTCTTTTCCAATCATTTGGAACCTTCCGTTCCTCTAGAGACTTGCGGTACACGGCTGTTAGAAGGGGGGCAAGTTCTTTCGCGTACTCTGTGTAGAATCGAATTGGTATCCCGTCAGGTCCAGTGGACTTTCCTCTGTTGAGTGATTCCAGTTGCTTTTCTATTCCTTGGACACTTATTTCGATGTCAACCATTTTTTCGTTTGTGCGAGGATTTAGAGAAGGAACTGCAGTGCGATCTTCCTCTGTGAAACAGCTTTGGAAAAAGGTGTTTAGTATTTCAGCTTTACGCGTGTCATCCTCTGTTTCAATGCCATCATCATCCCGGAGTGTCTGGATATGCTGTTTCGAGCCACTTACTGATTTAACGTAAGACCAGAACTTCCTAGGATTTTCTGTCAAGTCGGTACATAGAATTTTACTTTCGAATTCACTGAACGCTTCACGCATAGCCCTCCTTACGCTAACTTTGACATCGTTTAGCTTCTGTTTGTCTGAGAGGTTTTGGCTGCGTTTAAACTTAGAGTGAAGCTCTCTTTGCTTTCGCAGTAGTTTCCTAACTTTGTTGTTGTACCACGGTGGGTTTTTCCCGTCCCTCACAGTTTTACTCGGCACGTACCTGTCTAAAACGCATTTTACGATTGCCTTGAACTTTTTCCATAAACACTCAACATTGTCAGTGTCGGAACAGAAATTTTCGTTTTGATCTGTTAGGTAGTCTGAAATCTGCCTTCTATTACTCTTGCTAAACAGATAAACCTTCCTACCTTTTTTTATATTCCTACTAACTTCCATATTCAGGGATGCTGCAACGGCCTTATGATCACTGATTCCCTGTTCTGTACATACAGAGTCGAAAAGTTCGGGTCTGTTTGTTATCAGTAGGTCCAAGATGTTATCTCTACGAGTCGGTTCTCTGTTTAAATGCTCGAGGTAATTTTCGGATAGTGCACTCAGTATAATGTCACTCGATGCTCTGTCCCTACCACCCGTCCTAAACATCTGAGTGTCCCAGTCTATATCTGGTAAATTGAAATCTCCACCTAAGACTATAACATGCTGAGAAAATTTACGTGAAATGTATTCCGAATTTTCTCTCAGTTGTTCTGCCACTAATGCTGCTGAGTCAGGAGGTCGGTAAAAGGAGCCAATTATTAGCCTAGCTCGGTTGTTGAGTGTAACCTCCACCCATAATAATTCACAGGAACGATCCACTTCTACTTCACTACAGGATAAGCTACTACTAACAGCGACGAACACTCCACCACCGGTTGCATGCAATCTATCCTTTCTAAACACCATCTGTACCTTTGTAAAAATTTCGACAGAATTTATCTCTGGCTTCAGCCAGCTTTCTGTACCTATAACGATTTCAGCTTCGATGCTTTCTATCAGCGCCTGAAGTTCCGGTACTTTACCAACGCAGCTTCGACAGTTTACAATTACAATATCGATTGCTGCTTGGTCCCCGCATGTCCTGACTTTGCCTCGCACCCGTTGAGGCTGTTGCCCTTTCTGTACTTGCCCAAGGCCATCTAACCTAAAAAACCGCCCAGCCCACGCCACACAACCCCTGCTACCAGTGTAGCCGCTTGTTGCGTGTAGTGGACTCCTGACCTATCCAGCGTAACCCGAAACCCCACCACCCTATGGCGCAAGTCGAGGAATCTGCAGCCCACACGGTCGCAGAACCGTCTCAGCCTCTGATTCAGACCCTCCACTCAGCTCTGTACCAAAGGTCCGCAGTCAATCCTGTCGACGATGCTGCAGATGGTGAGCTCTGCTTTCATCCCGCTAGCGAGACTGGCAGTCTTCACCAAATCAGATAGCCGCTGGAAGCCAGAGAGGATTTCCTCGGATCCATAGCGACACACATCATTGGTGCCGACATGAGCGACCACCTGCAGATGGGTGCACCCTGTACCCTTCATGGCATCCGGAAGAACCCTTTCCACATCTAGAATGACTCCCCCCGGTATGCACACGGAGTGCACATTGGTGTTCTTCCCCTCTCTTGCTGCCATATCCCTAAGGGGCCCCATTACGCGCCTGACGTTGGAGCTCCCAACTACCAGTAAGCCCACCCTCTGCGACAATGGAATAAGAGAAATATTGGGTTATGTAATAAAATATATGACAGTGGTGAATGGCCTGAGGACTTTTTGACAACAGTAATGATTCCATTACCGAAAAAACAAGGAACCAAGAAATGCAGCGAGCACAGGACAATCAGCCTCATTTTACATGCAGCCAAAGTGATGGTAAGAATAATTAATAAAAGACTTGAAAAAGTAATAGAGGAGAATCTCGGCGAGGAGCAGTTTGGCTTTAGACGGAATACGGGCACCAGAGATGCAATAGGGCTCCTACGAATATTGGGAGAAAGGTTTATTGAAAAAGGAAGAGACCTATATATGTGCTTCATCGATTTAGAAAAGGCATTTGACAATGTGGTTTGGGACAAGCTGGCGACTATTATGAGGGAAAAGAGAGTGGACTGGAAAACCAGAAGACTTATAAACTCATTGTACCTTAATCAAAAAGTTTCAGTTAAAGTGAGAGGAGAAAGTACAAACTGGATCAGACTAGGGAAAGGAGTAAGACAAGGATGCTGTTTATCACCTACTCTTTTCAACCTGTACTTGGAAAATATGATTGACCAATGCTCATTAGGTGACAAAGGAGTAGAAATTGGAGGAAGAAGAGTAGGGTGCTTGAGATTTGCTGATGACATGGTCCTTCTAGCCACAGGGGAAAAAGAATTACAGGATTTGGTGGACACCATTGCAACTAACGGAAAAAAATATGGAATGAAAATTAACACAAATAAAACAAAAGTATTGGCAATAGGAGGAAATAAGGAAATACAAATTGTGCTGAATGGAGATACACTAGAACAGGTGCAAAATTTTAAGTATCTTGGAAGCAGGATAGACACCGACTGGAAGTGAACCACAGAAATTAAAACAAGGATAGCAATGGCAAAAGAGGCGTTTTATAAGAAAAGGAGAATCTTCTGCAGCGGTCTGGACAGAGAACTCAGAAAGAGACTCATAAAATGTCTTGTATGGAGTGTTCTTCTATATGGCGCGGAAACATGGCTATGAGGAAAAAAGACAGAGAAAGGCTCGAGGCTTTTGAGATCTGGACATTGCGGAAGATGGAAAGAATAAGTTGGATGGACAGAGTAAAAAATGAAGACGTACTGAGAAGAGTGGGAGAGAAAAGGCAGTTACTAGATGTAATAAAGAGAAGAAAAAGAAATTGGATTGGGCATATATTAAGAAAGAATGACGGACTGATAAAAACAGTTTTAGAAGGTTATGTAGAAGGGAAAAGGAAGCGAGGAAGGAAGAGATTCCAGATACTGGATGACATGATGGACGGTAAAACATACAGCAGCCTTAAGAAGGAAGCAATGGATCGCAGAAAATGGAGAGACAAAGGACCTGCTAATATAGCAGATAACTGATGATGTTGATGATGACCCTACAACACTTTCGGTTACATTGATGAACCTATTTCATGTACTTAGAATAGTTGTAGTACATGACGTTTGGCTTCCATCCAGTGGGTTTGATAAAATTCTGTTTTTTTGTCGAGTGACTTATCTGTTTCATACAAACAGATTTCGTAAGAGTGGACGTTTTGTAGTACAGTCTAACTAATGAATCCGTGAAATTTCCTGACAGATTAAAACTGTGTTACTGACCGAGACTCGAACTCGGGACCTTTGCCTTTCGCGGGCAAGTGCTCTACCAACTGAACTGCTTGGGCACTTGTCCGCGAAAGGCAAAGGTCCCGAGTTCGAGTCTCAGTCCGGCACACAGTTTTATTCTGCGAAGAAGTTTCATATCAGCGCACACTCCGCTGCAGAGTGAAAATCTCATTCTGTAATGAATCCTTGTTTATAGAAGGAGAAAGAGTCCTCATAGTGCTAACTTCTACGATTTGCCGTGTTCAAGAGATTGAAATTTATGGAAGAACACGTTTTGATTCATTGGACCTTGGCCATCACGTCCTTGTCATTAGAAAAAAAAATTAATAGTGATAGACAGTTTGCTTCTGTACACGATCCTCTCTTCATATTATTCAACGTATGATTAAGGAAATACAGAGTGTCCCAGGACGAATGGTCAAAATTCAGGGATATGACAGGAACGATTATTTGAAGCAACAAACTTCGTGCGGCTTCCGAGACAGAACACATTCAATGTACATTGTCGTTTATTTTCTGTGATGTTCAATACATTGTTAGGTTTATAAATGCACATCAATTAGTAAACATTAAACATGTATTTTATAAAGTATCATTTGCAAAATAAGTATTTTTACACATTCTGCTGGTAACTCCGGTGAAAACTCTACTGTCAGGAATTCGACGTGTCGGAAAGCTCCGACGGTATTCTTCGATCGTCGCAGAAGCCATAAATATACACCATAACTGCATATTGTTTATTAGTGTAGATACGTGACATTTTAGTCATAGCGTGTCAGAAACAGATGCACCCTCAATCCCTGGCACTATTTCATTAACAACACTCAATGAACAACTGCGCTTTCAACGGGCAAGATTAATGGCAGAAAGTCATCCCGAGCAAACAGATTCAAAGCAACGAGGTAGGTTGGGCTAGAATGAAACTTCAAAGAGGTGGGTGGCAAGACAAATAAGTGCTCGCGCAAACAATAAAGATAGGCCTATATTAAACGTGTTCTGTCTCGAAAACCATTCGGGCCTCTCAATGAAATTAGATCTGAGGCTATCCAGAAAATAATTGAAAACGAATTTCGATGATGATTACTGTCCGATGAAATAAAATAATGAAATGACTGCCTGACTTACGTTCGTTGCTGCTGTGTAACGGTTTTGTGTTCACAGAGGCCGACGTCGTGTGGCGAAATTTCTAGAGAAAAGGAGACATATTCATCTTAAAAACACCAGATACGTCGTAACTGCTCTACACATCATCGGCGAGGCGTGATTCATTGGAGCCTTTCTTTACGGGTGTTGTAGGTGTCACGAAGATTAGTTTACAAATAGAGCTATCAATAGAGCTATCAACTATAACGCAATAATGCCTTCCTCTAGGATCCGACGCATGACTTCAGTAGGGTATTTAAGTGTTATCAAAATTTTACATTAGTGAGCCCTCGATAACACAGCTTATTTAATTCATACCCTTCTTTGTCTGTCTAATATCTACGCGACGCCGTAGGAATTCATACATCGTTACCAGTAGACTGTCACTTTTACTCAGCGAAAACAAAGAAACTGCACAGTCAATACGCAGATACAAGTTTTAGAAACAAGTTTCCTTAAAATACCAGTAATTTAAAACAGTTTTCCCGCACGATTCGTTGCAAAGTGAAACACATGCGCATGTAAAAACAGTAATAGAAAACTGAATCTGTTTCAACAAGAGCCAACGTTAGTAGGGTTCTTCGATAATTACTCGTAGTTACAGGGCCGTGTCAAAATCATTAATTGAATAATGGCGATATCACATTTTCCGCAAACGTTCGCTAATAAATCTAAATATTTGTTGCGTGCGTGTCCAATAATTTCGGTAAATCGGCTTATATTTCACAAATCTGCAATATCTGATGTCACAGTTATTAATTTCATATTAATAAAAACTGGGTTAACTGAATGTCCCACACAGACTGTGAGTTGGTGGAAGTCAGTGGAAAATATATGTACACTGCAGAGAAATGAAGTAGAAAACTACGAAGGAATACCGATAAACCAGCACGCTTAAGTTTATTAGAGACTTTTCTTTTGCGTCTATGGCACACTGATTAGATATGGTTGTCAACTTGCACCCTCTTTTAAAATATACTAACAAGAACGAAAACGTACGATACACACTGCACTGTGCACATTTGTATTTTATCGTATTTTGTATTACGCATCATACATACTGAAATGTATCTCATGATCACGTCTTTTAATTCTTGATTTTATTATTTATTTTATTTTGTTTTTTGATGGAGGAATCTCTTTGACGTTGTTTTAATGTGCTAACCAATGACATGCACACGTAATGTGACTATTAAAACAAATTTTACGCTACCCACAACCTTTGTATTTTACGTTACTAGAAAAACTGCACTGTTTGCGCCAGGTTTCATAATATGTTTTTGTTGTTAATTGTGCAGCCTCCTTTGGTAATGTATGCAATATCATGCTTTTGTAATTTTTATTGTTTTTGCCTCTTTTTCCGGTTTTAACTAAACCCCGAAGATGATACGTGGCGCAGACTGTAACCACTAGAGATCCAGACGGTGTTTGTTTATGTATGACCATCAGAAATTTTAATTTTGCCAGTTCATGATACGTTCCTCCTCAAAAATCACCTCGTCATCATTCTGGAAATGCCTGGCACGCCAGGGTTTCTTCATGTGAATAACGAGGAAGAAATCAATGGGTGTCATGTCAAGGCCGGCCGCGGTGACCGAGCGGCTCTAGGCGCTTCAGACCGGAACCACGTGGCTGCTACGTTCGCAGGTTCGAATCCTGACGCGGGCATGGATGTCTGTGATGTCCTTAGGTTAGATAGGTTTAAATAGTTCTAAGTTTAGGGGACTGATAACCTCAGCTGTTAATTCCCATTGTGCTTAGAGTCATTTGAACCATTTTTTGTCATGTCAAGAGGATAGGATGAGGGCGGCCGGGGGATGGCGTGGATTCTGAGGCAACATCAAGCAGTCAGCATGTGTGACTGTACTACACTCCTGGAAATTGAAAAAAGAACACCGTGAATTCATTGTCCCAGGAAGGGGAAACTTTATTGACACATTCCTGGGGTCAGATACATCACATGATCACACTGACAGAACCACAGGCACATAGACACAGGCAACAGAGCATGCACAATGTCGGCACTAGTACAGTGTATATCCACCTTTCGCAGCAATGCAGGCTGCTATTCTCCCATGGAGACGATCGTAGAGATGCTGGATGTAGTCCTGTGGAACGGCTTGCCATGCCATTTCCACATGGTGCCTCAGTTGGACCAGCGTTCGTGCTGGACGTGCAGACCGCGTGAGACGACGCTTCATCCAGTCCCAAACATGCTCAATGGGGGACAGATCCGGAGATCTTGCTGACCAGGGTAGTTGACTTACACCTTCTAGAGCACGTTGGGTGGCACGGGATACATGCGGACGTGCATTGTCCTGTTGGAACAGCAAGTTCCCTTGCCGGTCTAGGAATGGTAGAACGATGGGTTCGATGACGGTTTGGATGTACCGTGCACTATTCAGTGTCCCCTCGACGATCACCAGTGGTGTACGGCCAGTGTAGGAGATCGCTCCCCACACCATGATGCCGGGTGTTGGCCCTGTGTGCCTCGGTCGTATGCAGTCCTGATTGTGGCGCTCACCTGCACGGCGCCAAACACGCATACGACCATCATTGGCACCAAGGCAGAAGCGACTCTCATCGCTGAAGACGACACGTCTCCATTCGTCCCTCCATTCACGCCTGTCGCGACACCACTGGAGGCGGGCTGCACGATGTTGGGGCGTGAGCGGAAGACGGCCTAACGGTGTGCGGAACCGCAGCCCAGCTTCATGGAGACGGTTGCGAATGGTCCTCGCCGATACCCCAGGAGCAACAGTGTCCCTAATTTGCTGGGAAGTGGCGGTGCGGTCCCCTACGGCACTGCGTAGGATCCTACGGTCTTGGCGTGCATCCGTGCGTCGCTGCGGTCCGGTCCCAGGTCGACGGGCACGTGCACCTTCCGCCGACCACTGGCGACAACATCGATGTACTGTGGAGACCTCACGCCCCACGTGTTGAGCAATTCGGCGGTACGTCCACCCGGCCTCCCGCATGCCCACTATACGCCCTCGCTCAAAGTCCGTCAACTGCACATACGGTTCACGTCCACGCTGTCGCGGCATGCTACCAGTGTTAAAGACTGCGATGGAGCTCCGTATGCCACGGCAAACTGGCTGACACTGACGGCGGCGGTGCACAAATGCTGCGCAGCTAGCGCCATTCGACGGCCAACACCGCGGTTCCTGGTGTGTCCGCTGTGCCGTGCGTGTGATCATTGCTTGTACAGCCCTCTCGCAGTGTCCGGAGCAAGTATGGTGGGTCTGACACACCGGTGTCAATGTGTTCTTTTTTCCATTTCCAGGAGTGTATATGCAGAATGAACTAGTACTCGTCGTGGACCAAAATCAACCCCTTGCACAGCTTCCCGCGATGCCTTATCAAGAGATTTCGGCAGCCTGCGGTTTTTGCCATGTGGCCTTTACGAGCATAATATATTAGCGTCACTCCATGACTGTTCTAAAAAAAGTACTCAGACTCATCTTGCCCCATGAGGAATGGGCCATCGTCTTTCCGGCACTGGTGAGTCCACATATTTTCACTGCTTGTTTTGCTCTTTTGTTTTCGGGTCGTAGTGACACATATTGTATGTATTCGTTACTGAATACGAATATGCCACGAGATTCTAGTTCCATTTCTTTGATGCCTGAAACTATCCATTATGTGCGTATTTTCTTCTTCTCCTGCAGATCGTGTTCCACTCGATCTAAGTTAGAAACGATCCCTTACTTGCATGGTTTCTTCTCCACACGTTGTTTGTGCCGACTCGGTGGATTTCGAATTACTTAAATTTCTTGTACTCAGCCAGTTTAGTTGGTAGTAATATGAAGTACCAAATATGTTGTGTGTATTGTGTATTAAACCGGGAACCTATAAACGACGGACAGGCTTCGTCCCGCCGTAGCCCTCAGTAGTTCACAACCCCACAACAGGCCACACCAGTCCACCCACCCCCCTGCCGCCCCACAACACCGAACGCAGGGTTGTTGTGCGGTTAGGCACCCAGTGGATCTCCCCGCCCCATCCCCGGGAACGTCTCAAACCAGACGAGTGTAACCCAAAATGTTTGCGTAGTAGAGTAATTATGGTGTATGCATAAGTGGAGACAGTGTTTGCGCAGCAATCTCCGACACAGTGTAACTGAGGGGAATAAGGGGAATCAACCCGCATTCGCCAATGTAGATGGAAAACCGCCTTAAAAACCACCCACAGGCTGGCCAGCACACCAGACGTTGACACTAATCTTTCGGGAGGATTCGTGCCGGGGACTGGCACGCCTTCCCACTTGGGAAGCAGAGCATTAGACTGCGCGGCTAGCAGGGCGGGCTACCAAATATGTTACTGGCCATCTTCTCTTTCTATCATGCATTTCGTGTCCATCTCGCGTCGTGTTGGCAGCATTCACAAGCTCCAAACTCCTCCCTCCTAAATATGTTACGTGGTTGGTTGCTGCTGTCTTCAGCCTGAAGAATGGCTTGATGCAGACCTCCACGCTACTCTATCCTGTGCCAGCCCCTTCGCCTCCGAATAACTACTGCAACCTACATCCATTTGAACCTGTAGATTTGAACCTGCTTGTTGTATTTTTCTCTTCTTCTCCCTCTACATTCCTCCCCCCCCCCCCCCCCCCCACACTTCCCTCCAGTATTAAATTGATGAGTTCTTGATGTCCCAAAATGTGTCCTATCAAATGATTCCTTCTTTTAGTCAAATTATGCGACAAGTTTCTCCCCAATTTTATTCAGTACTTCCTCATTAGTTACGCGATCTACCCATCTAATCTTCAGCATTCTTCTGTAGCACCACATTTCAAAAGCTTCTATCCTATACTTGTCTGCAGTGTTATTGCCCGCTTTTCATTTCCACACAAGACCACACCACCACACGAATACCTTCAGAAAGGACTTCTTAACTTTTAAATTTGTCTTCGATGTTAGCAAATTTGTCTTCTACAGACGCACTTTTCTTGCTGTTGCAACTATTCATTTTGTATCCTCTTTCCTTCGGTCATCAGCAGTTATTTTACTATCCAAGTAGCAAACCGCATCTACTACTTTTAGTGTCTCATTTCCTAGTCTAATTCTCTCTATATAGCCTGATTTACTTCGACTACATTTAATTACCCTCGTTTTGCTTTTGTTGATGTTCATCTTATACCTTCCTTTCAAGACCTTGTCCATTCTGTTCAACTGCCCTTCTACATATGACAGAATTACAGTGTCATCGACAAACCAAAAGTTTTTACTTCTTCTCTCTGAGCTTATAATCTTTCTCCAAATGTTTTCTTTGATTTCCTTTACTGCTTTTTTTATGTACGGATGGATAGCATTGGCGATAGCCTACAACCTGTCTCATTCCCTTCGTAACCTCCGCTTCACTTTAAAGCCCTTCGACTCTCATAACTGCCATCTGGTTTCGGAATTGGCTCTGTATACAACCTTTCTCTCACTGTATTCCATGCAGCAGTCTCAAACGCTTTTTCTACACGATAAAATTCGGATTTGCTTTTCTTTAATCTGTCTTCTAAGGTAAGTCGTAGGGTCAATATTGCCTCACGTGTTCCTACATTTCTCCGGAACCAAACTTATCTTCCTGAAGGTTGGCTTCTACTATTTTTTCCATTCTTCTGTAAAAAATTTGTCTCAGTATTTTGAAACAATGACTTATTGAACTGATAGTTCTGTAATATTCACGCCTGTTTCTTCTGAACTGGAATTGCTACGTTCTTCTTTAAATCCGAGGATATTATCCCTGTTTCCTACATCTTGCACAGCAGGTGGAATAGTTTTGTCATGGGTAGCTCTCCAAAGGATATCAGTAGTTCTAAGGGAATGTCGTCTACTCCAGGGACCTTCTTTGGACTTACGTCTTACAGCGCTCTGTTAAATTCTCGCAGAATCATATGTCCCGTTGTATCTCCATCTACTTCCCCTTACCTTTCTATAATATTGACTTCGTCTTCCTTTCCCTTGTATATATATTCTATATTCCTTGCAATTTAAAGCTTCCCCTGTTTTGCTTGATACTGGTTTTCCATATGAACTCTTAATATTCATACAGCTACTTTTATTTTATCGAAAGGTCTCTTTAATATATCTGTCTTTTCCCTAGTTATAAGTGCTTTATTGACTTGCATTAGTCTTCTAGACATTCCTGATTAACTATTTTCTGTCAGTCTCATGCCCGTTTAGCAACAGAAAACAAGACATTTTTTAGTTTCATCAAAATTTTAAGAAAAAGATAGCAGTAACTTCAAAATCCGCTTATATCAATCGACCATTATACCTGTGATGTTATATGGATGTGAAACATTAATATTTAGAAAGAAAGATGAAGAAAAACTGTTAATATTTGAAAGAAAAGTACTAAGGAAAATTTTTGGACCCGTATACGACGAAAATAACATGGAATGGAGAATAAGAAGAAATTAAGAATTAAGAGGGCTGTACAAACACCGTAACATTGTCGAGATGCTCAAGAGGAGAAGGTTGACTTGGGCAGACCATATAGCAAGAATGACAGAATAGACTGCCTAGAATGGCATTCAGCAGAACAATAGATGGAACAAGAGGAAGAGGAAGACCCAGAATCAGATGGCGGGATAGCATTCGGGAGAACACAATTAGGATGAGCAACAACAGCAACTGGACAAACAGCACATTGGACAGACAGAAGTGGAAGAGGCTCATAGAGCAGGCGTATGGTCGTAAAACCCCTTGCCACATGTAAAGTAAAGTATTCCCCTTCGACTGCTTCATTTGCTGCATTTTTGTATTTTCTCTTTTCATTAATTAAATTCAATATCTCCTCTGATATCCAAGGATTTCTGTTAGACCTTGTGTTATTATATATCTGAGCCTCCGCTGCCTTCACTATTTCATATCTCAAAGCTACGTATTCGTCTTCTACTGAATTATTTTCCACTGTTTCATTCAACCGTTGCCTAATGCTCCCTTTAAAATTCTCAACATCATCTGGTTCTCTCAATGCATTTACGTCCCATCTCCTTAACTTTCTCTCTTTCTGCAATTCCTTCAGTTTTAATCTGCAGTTCATAACCAATAAATTATGGTCGGAGACCACATCCGTCCCCAAGAAATGTTTTAAAGTTTAAAATCTGGTTCCGATAATCTCTGTCTTACCATTAGACAATCAATCTGAAACCTGCCAGTGCCTCCAGGTCTCTTGCAAGTATACAACCTTCTTACATGATTGTTAAACCAAGTGTTATCGGTGATTAAATTATGCTCTGTGCAAAATTCCATCAGGCGGCTTCCTCTTTCATTCCTTTCGTCCAGTCAGTATTCACCTACTATTTTTCCTTCTCTTCTTTCTCCTGCTATCGAACTGCAGTCCCCTCGCACAACTACATTTTCGTCTCCCGTAACTATTTGAATTCATTCATTTCTTCAATCTCCTCATCATCTGCGGAGCTTGTTGGCGTATAAACTTGTGCTACTGTGGTGGTCGATGGCATTGTGTCTATCTTGGATACGATAATGCGTTCACTGTGCTGTTCATAGTATGTTACCAGTATTCCTATTTTCTTATCAAAACGTTTTTATTAGGTAGCTTTCTTGTATGTCGGTCTGCCTGTTTGCTACAAATCCAGCAACTGATTTCAAACTAACTTCCCACTGAGCCAGAGACTTGAAATTTCAAACGTAGCTCAGAACTGGATGAAAATGCAGTGGGGGGTGGGAGAGGAAGGAACCATCTACTTGCAATGGGGAAGTGGGTAGGTTGCAAATGTGAAAACGGGGTGACAAAAATGCATAGCGCAGAGCACTGCCCGTCCAGTTTGTGTTCCTGCACAATGGATTTTGCGTCACAGGCCTTACAGGAGCAAATGTGCGTGAATTATCTGCTGC
The DNA here is from genome assembly GCF_021461385.2 of Schistocerca piceifrons. Taxonomy (NCBI): domain Eukaryota; kingdom Metazoa; phylum Arthropoda; class Insecta; order Orthoptera; family Acrididae; genus Schistocerca; species Schistocerca piceifrons. Next base: position 350,126,937 of record NC_060141.1, on the reverse strand, counting down.
AGAAAAAGTCTGCGACATTCGATTTACAGATCCACCTCTGTAATGCAACAAACAATTTCTACCAGACTGGACATATGTATCACTTGCAATCTGTGAAAAAATTACTGTGACAGTAAGGATCCCTAGCAACCGCACGGCACAGTGTGCTGGTGAAAAGGGTGATATAAAAGCACAACTTGGTGATGCCTGGAACAATTTTAACGAATTTTGTATAAACGTGATTTATTTTACTACGTTTTTATTAACTCGCTCTGTTTTTTGTCTGCGTTTCTGTTTGGTTCAAATTTTGCGGTTGATTTTAAACTAACTTCTCTATGAGCTAAACACTTGAAACTTTCAACGTAACTCAGAATTGGATGCCAATTCAATATTAACTCGCTTTCTTGTCTGGTGTATGACGGAGTGTATATCAAAAATCACAAATTTTCGGAACTATGTGAAAGGGGGTTAGGAATCTTTATGGGGCTGGAAGAAATTATTTATTCTTTCTAGCCCGTTTTAAGGCGTGTTACATTAAAAATTTGTTTTATTTAAACAACTGTACAGTTTGCATCTTCTCCTACAATACCTCTGTTTGATTTTGTACTTATTCACATGACCAGAAGTCTCCTTCGTCCTGCCACCGAAATTCACTGATAACCACTATATAATTAAACTGATGATGTCCCGAATGCTGCAGTGCGGACTATATACACGCATCAAGAAAAGTTTTGCATCACCCCAGTTCCCAGAATCCCTGAATATAGACGTTGACTGTGGATATTGTACCACAGAGACAGTTCTTTTGACTATTCAGAGATGTCACTAAACCCGCCCAAAGACATAAACATCAATCCATGAGCAGCGCCAATTAGACGGAGGGGGTCCGACAGCCGATCAGTTCCAGTCATTCCACCAGGAAGGAGGTACACGGCTCGTGTTGTCTGTAGTTCAACCACAACTAGACGGTCAGTATCACGGTTCGATCGCGTTCGCATTGTTACCTTGTGCCAAGAAGGGCTATCAACAAGGGAAGTGTCCAGGCGTCCCGGAATGAACCAAAGCGATGCTGTTCGGACATGGAGGAGATACAGAGAGACAGGAACTGTAGATGACATGCCTCGCTCAGGCCGTCCAAAAGCTACTACTGCAGTGGATGACCGCTACTTACAGATTATGGCTCGGAGGAACACTGACAGCAACGCCACCATGTTGAATAATGCTTTTCATGCAACCACAGGACGTCGTGTTACGACTCAAACTGTGCACAATAGGCCCCATGATGCGCAACTTCACTCCCGACGTCCGTCGCGAGGTCCATCTTCGCAACCACGACACCATGCAGCGCGGGACAGATGGGCCCAACAACATGCCGAATGGGCCGCTTAGGTCTGACATCACGTTCTCTTCGCCGATGAGTGTCGCATATGTCTTCAACCAGAATATCGTCAGAGACGTGTCTGGAGGTAACGCGGTCGGGCTGAACGCCTTAGACACACTGTCCAGCGAGTGCAGCAAGGTGGAATTTCCCTGCCGTTTTGGGGTGGCATTATGTGGGGCAGACGTACGCCGCTGGTGGTGGTCATGGAGGCGCCGTAACGGCTGTACGATACGTGAATGCCATCCTCCGACCGATAGTGCAACCATAGCTTCAGCATATTGTCGAGGCATTCGTCTTTATAGACGGCAATTCGCGGCCCCATCGAGAAAATCTTGTGAATTACTTCCTTCAGGATAACGACATCGCTCGATTAGTGTGACCAGCATGTTCTCCAGACATGAACCCTATCGAACAAGCCTGGGATAGATTGAAAAGGGCTGCTTATGGAGGAAATGACCCACCAACGACTTTGAGGGATCTACGACTAATCGCCGTTGAGGAGTGGGACAATCTGGACCAACAGTGTCTTGAAGAACGTGTGGACAGTACTCCAGGACGAATACAGGCATGCATCAATGCAAGAGGACGTGCTGTTGTGTGTTAGTATACAGTTATCTAGATCACCATCTCTGAAGGTCTCGCTGTATGGTGGAACACGCAATGTGTGGTTTTCATGCGCAATAAAAAGGTTGGAAATGATGTTTATGTTGATCTCTATTCCAATTTTCTGTACAGGTTTGGAACTCTCGGGACCGAGGTGATGCAAAACTAATTTTGATGTGTCTACATTGCAGGACGCTGAGATATTGTATGTCTGTTCATTAACCATAACGCTCTCGGAGTGTGCTGAAAAATAATATATCCATTTTCTGCTTCCACGTGGAAATCTGGCGATGTAAGCAGGTAGAATGTGAAATGTTTACTGTTTTGACGTCACTATGCTGTTTGTCACTTGGCTATGTGTATTGATTTCCTTTGTGAATTAACTGTTGGTGTAAAAGGTTAAGAAGGTTCAAGTTTTCCGTATGAAATGCAGTCACTATTGAGAAGAAAAACCGTGCACTGGTGATAAAGTTATCAGAGCATCAGTAACAGCAACGCTGCGTTGTGGAAATATCGCTGACAGAAACAGATGTGTAGAGGCCCCATGTCAGTTAATGAGCTAAAGAATATTTTCAAGAAATTAGATGGGGCAGCAGGGAGAGGGAGGCGGCCCATTCTCAACATAGTTGTTTGTGAAGTTGCTCCTCTGACCTAAATTCATGTGATTTGTTGTCGAGGGGATATCCGAAAGATCGTGCTTATGAGGGACTCTTCCTGAATCGCTCTGGTTACACCGGATATGCTGCGAGCAACTGTCAACGGTTCCATGTTACGGATGTAACATATTGCTGAGTTGGGAAATCATATTCAGTACATGTTGCAAGGTGTGACCATGTCCTAGTAAACATTTTAGAACTACTGTTATCTTGTGTTTGATCGTTCCTCCTCTTTTTCTGCAACCGCACCACATTCCGACTGATTACAGCGCCATATTTTCACCTGGTGCTAGAAAGTGGAACTGTTATCTTCTGTAGCTTACTCCGCGAGTGCACCGGTTAACGTACATCCCTACGTTACAGTCCGCGCTGCAGCACTCGGAACAACTCGGTTTGATTATAACTACCCAGCATGTAATGATATTTAATAATTACAGTAACGATTAATTTGTAACAGATTTGTGTATCGATAATACCGAGTACATAAAGTAAAGGCAAAGTCTGTAGTGCAAGCCTGTGACGGGGCCATTCGCCCAACTGTAGGCAGAGTACTGCTTTCTTCGTCGCGGCACTATAAGGGGGAGGGTAGCGTGCGCATCGCCCCAGCCGTCTTTTAACCCCGAGTACACCTTCGGTCGTTTTGGAGGGACTGGATCAAGGAAAACTCCCCGCCGCCGTCTGGGGCTGAACCCGGGGTCTCAAGGGCCAGAGTCTAGAGTTCTACCCCCTGGACTACCGAATACATACGGTGCAAAATTTAGAAGTTATGAGGTTTTACATTCTTACCCACCACTCGTCCACGGTGATTAGGCGGCTAAAAAGCCATCTGATTTGGCCTGTCACAGCTGCAACATTTCTGCACCAAACTGTCGCGCAAGGTATTGAAAATAGATCCATGACTGATTTTCACGTTTTCCATAATCGCCGGTCTTCGATTACCAGAAACTTCGCTTTTCTTGCAGTTCCTGGTTCTTCACAGAGAATGTGGCGGATCAAAATTATTGCATCGGTTTTCGTCGACACGATTTAATTTTTATTTTTTAATCTATTTTAATAGCAGCCAAGAAGTAAGATAAGTCAAAAAAGGAGGTGATACTTATCATTTCATTGTAGACAAAGTCTGAGTTGATGCATATTTTCTAAAAAAAAAATGCTTACTGTGTCGAGTCATGCAAGTATTTGTACAGAGAAGGCAAAGATTATCCGCGCATCGTTGGCTGACAGCAGATCTTGGGCGCGCCAGAGATAATCCTGTGCGAGCTGCCGCTAGAAGAGCAACCGATGGCCCAGCATTCTTTATTTTAATTGTTAAGAAATAATGGTTGTTATTGACGTAACCATTGAAGTCACAATGCCCTAGTTGAACCATTTCAGTGCGGAAATTCGAACTGCCACCGTTATTTCTATAATAAAAGTGGTGAGCGACTTTACATTTACGATTTGCAAGTGGGTATGTTAGAGTCCATCACCTGAAGAGGCTGATATTTTGAAAATCTGAACTCTAAGTGGAGAAATAAAGTGGTGGTGGGTCCTAAAATTTTTTTTTGTACTGGTCGCCTCTCTTAGTGTGGGGTATTACTTTTCAGCAGCCACTCACTTTCAATCGACGTTTGATCAATGTAAGAGGGTTGTTTGGGGGAAGACGGTCTCATCGGATTAGGGAAGACGGGGAACGAAGTCGGTCGTGCCCTTTCAAAGGACCCATTCCGGCATTTGCCTGGAGTGATTTGGGGAAAACACGGAAAACCTAAATCAGGATGGCCGGACGCGGTATTGAACCGTCGTCCTCCCCAATGCCAGTCCACTGTGCTAACCACTGAGCCACCTCGCTCGGTCCAATATAAGACATTTATATTTTAAAGAAAGAAAAATAAACTTCCACTAGCGAAACATAAATCTTAGTCAGCGAGTTATCATTTACCCACGAAGAGTCTTCAATAATTGACTGTAAAGAGCGAATAATTTAAAAAAGGAAAGCAAAAATATTAGTGCTGACATTTATCAAGTAGCGTAATCACGGTCAAGTCAGCGATTAGATCTAGCCGGCCGCGGTGGTCTAGCGGTTCTAGGCGCTTAGTCCGGAACCGCGCGACTGCTACGGTCGCAGGTTCGAATCCTGCCTCGGGCATGGATGTGTGTGATGTCCTTAGATTAGTTAGGTTTAAGTAGTTCTAAGTTCTAGGGGACTGATGACCACAGATGTTAAGTCCAATAGTGCTCAGAGCCATTTTTGATTAGATCTAGACAATTGAATCGTTTATAGTTGAAACCAAAGATAGTCGTTTTCGAAGACTAGACATTAAAAAAATTTCATAAGAAATTGGCACTGAAACTTTACAATAAATTAAATACTAGAGCTGGCCACAATATTACTAAAAGATTTACCAGAGGAATGAAACGAACGAACATGCATCTAAACATTATATTTAATTTTTATTAGTAGTGGAACAAATAACCAGAGGTGGTGCCTAAAAAAGTTTTTTTGCGTTGCCTTAGTAACAATTTGTATTTTTGGATTTGGATGTCGGATTCTATGACGAAAATAATTGAACTCTGACACTTGTCAGTACTTTAGAGAATTGTACGTAATTGATGGTTCGTAAATTGTAAAGTCACGATATTGAAGGTAATGTATTAAAGCGACAAGAGATATTTTAGCCACATTTAGTGGGATACTGCTGCTGTACCAACTTAGGTATAAATACGATACGTATATTGTGAGAATCTTTGCAAAAAAAGAAGGTTCATTAGTAGTGAGTTGGCTTGTGCTTTCGCTCCGTTGTATGTGGACGATTATTATTTGGTTAATAAACATAAGCTAAATAAGATCCATTTCATCGAAGGTGTGCTGTTGTGATGGGGCGTAGAATTAGCAGTTCGATGAAGCATATGATTACAAATTGGTCACATAATTGCTCGAACAACGTTTCTGGAACCCGTGTTCTTCTGAGACGTTGGTTAGACTTCTGTTGCGCCTGTCCACGAGAAATGACCAATTTTATTTAATTTATATTATTTCTCGATTTTTTTCGTGTACTGTGACGGAGTGGGGCATGAACGTTTTAACATGGCTAATTAGGTTGCAATTCCGCCACAGTGCACGAAAGTGTCTGTCCCGTCGTTCTTCGTCATTCAGGCTTGTTTGAGCACAGCGGAAGCGACTGCGCCACTTAACCTCTGTCATATGATGGTGAATTGTTGCCTACGCTGCCACCAAATCCACATTGATTGCTGCAGCGCCGTTCCATTTTAAATGCAGGAAACAAATTACCATACAGTACTCCGTTTCATCAATAGGATCCACAACTTTAACTTTCTCTAGCAGCGTGATGCGGTTATGTGTACCAGGACTGCGGTATGTACCAGCATAGGAAAAACAGATCGACTACGTAGGCCGATTTTTCCTAAATAATACTTAAAATACGGTCTCCAGGGTGACTGACACATATGGATTAAGAATATCAAAAATCGTAAGTAATACAAAATGATAATTTAACCTCACGAAACTTGTGTTGAACAAGTTGTTTCCAACCTGAAAATCCAGAGTATAACAAGACAAAAGTGATATAGGACCGGTAACACATTTGTAACTACTGTATAACGCATTTATTATATACATAAAACAAACATGTATTACAAGCCACTGAAAATGCTTTACAAACGCGTACGACAAAATACAATCTGTCTTGCATTTAGTTGCAAAGAAGAAATATACGTCCACAAATAATTAAAACTTTATGACTACCCCTCGCGCAGACTCGGAATGGGAAAGTGCGCCCCTTCAAAGGAATCATATCTTCACTCAGCACAAGCGATTTAGAGAAATCACAGAAAATCGAAATCTGAAGAACCGGGGGGTATTTGAACTCCGTCTTCCCGAATACAAATCCAGTGGTTTAACACTGCTCCACTTCGCTCGTTAAATTTCTGAGTGACATACAGAATATGTTTAGCGTACCTAAACGAGGCCACACACTTCACGTGCACCCGGGGATAAGTTAAACAAGCCGAAACTTAGTGCAGTACCTCGTCATCTACTTATCCCATATTTCGTGCTCTGTTACTTCGATAACTAGCGGCATGTAGTAGTTGCTCAGATTGTTTTGCCTGGCTCGGGGAGGCATCAGGGATAGTCAAAGGAGGAACTGAGGACAGCAACTTATTCCTCGCAGTATGACCTTGGTTAGAATTTTTGTGGTTTCAACATTAACGGTATGATTCCTTAAAACAAACTACGGTCAATTTCCTTTTCTGCCTTGTCGAATCCGAGTTTGTAGAAGGGTGGGCGAATGAAGACCGTAAAAATTGTTTTGAAACACTGTATAGCGTGCAAATGCTGTATCAACTTTCGACACAGTATTCCTCATTCACATTGCAATTTCACCGTCGCTAACAAGGTGACTGAATGACAGAACAGGAATACCCTCAGAAGTCTGGCGCACCTGTTCACCAGAACGCAACTTTGTGCTTCTTTCAGTGAGTCAGGTACAAGGAATTCGCACGCGCATGGACCTAGAGAGTATTTTCGACGCAGAAAACATTTACATTTCACATGTGTGGTTCTCGCGAATTTTGCACGGGCGGTGTGGGGTCGTGCATCCTCATGTTGCAACAAGACACCAATAGACAGCTGTTCACGTCGTTTCGTTTTGATTATTGGTCGAAAATGACTTGTTTTGAAGGTTTAGCTTAAGGTTTCCTACTGATATCTCTGTATAGAGGATAATTTAAAAAAAAAATGTTTAAATACTGAAATAGTATATTGGGCATACAACAAGGACCATTAATCGCATGGAACTGGGGGTCCCAAAGACCATCCGGGACTACTAAATGGCATTTCAGTTATTTAGTCACTTGTTACAAATGGATTCTCACTGCAGGAGATGCTCAAAGTTTTGTAAAGATCCATCCTCTAGGTCCTTCTAGCGACAAGACGCAATCAATGTCTTCTCTCCGCGATAGCAATGGAGATAGTATCGAAGAAAGTGCTGCCAAAGTAGTTACTAAACACAGCCTTCCGAAACGCCTTCACAAAAGAAGACAAAGTAAATATTCCAGAATTCGAATCAAGAACAGCTGCTAACGTGAGTAACGTAGAAGTAGAAATCCTCTAAGTAGTGAAGCAACTTAAATCACTTAATAAAAGCAAGTTTTCTGCTCCAGACTGTATACCAATTAGGTTCCTTTCAGAGTATGCTGATGCAATAGCTCTGTACTTAACAATCACAAAAACCATTCGCTCGACGAAAGATCCATACCCAAAGACTGGAAAGTTGCACATGTCACACCAATATTCAAGAAAAGTAGTGGGAACAATCCACTGAATTACAGGCCCATATCATTAACGTCGATATGCAGCAGGATCTAGAACATATATTGTGTTCGAACATTATGAATTACCTCGAAGAAAACGGTCTGTTGACACACAACCAATACGGATTTAGAAAATATCGTTCTTGTGAAATGCAACTAGCTCTTTTCTCACACGAGGCGTTGAAAGCTATCAACAAAGGATTTCAAATTGATTCCGAATTTCTAGATTTACAGAAGGCTTTTGACATGTACCAGACAAGCGGCTTGTAGTGAAATTGTGTGCTTATGGAATATCGTCTCAGTTATGTGACTGGATTCGTGATTTCCTGTCAGAGATGTCGCAATTCATAGTAATTGACGGAGAGTCATCGAGTAAAACAGAAGTGATTTCTGGCGTTCCCCAAGATAGTGTTATAGGCCCTTTGCTGTTCCTCGTCTATATAAACGATTTGGGAGACAATCTGAGCAGCCGTCTTAGGTTGTATGCAGATGACGATGTCGCTTGTCGACTAGTAAAGTCATCAGAAGGTCAAAACAAATTGCAAAACGATTCTGAAAAGATATATGTACGGTGCGAAAACTGGCAATTGACCCTAAAAAGCGAAAAGTGTGAGGTCAACCACATGAGTGCTATAAGGAATCTGTTAAACTTTGGTTACACGATAAATCAGTCAAATCTAAAGGCCGAAAATTCAGCTAAATGCCCAGGAATTGCAATCACGAACAAATTAAATTGGAGGGAACACACAGAAAATGTTGTGGGGAAGGCTAACCAAAGGCTGCGTTTTATTGGCAGGACGCGTCGGAAATGTAGCAGATGTTCTAAGGAGACCGCCTACACTACATTTGTCCGTCCTGTTTTGGAATACTGCTGCACGATGTGGGATACTTACGAGATAGGATTGACGGGGTATATCGAAAAAGTTCGAAGAAGGGCAGCACGTTTTGTATTGTCGCGAAGTAGGGGAGAGCGTGTCACTGAAATGCTACAGGATTTGGGATGGACATAATTGAAACAAAGGCATTTTTCGTTGTGGAGGAATCTTCTCACGAAACGCCAATCACCAACTTTCTCCTTCGAATGCGAAAATATTTGGTTGACGCCGACCGACATAGGCAGAAACGATCAACATTATAAAATAAGGGAAATCAGAGCTCGTACGGAAAGGTATAGGCGTTCGTTCTTTCCGCGCGCTATACGAGATTGGAATAATAGAGAATTGTGAAGGTGGTTTGATGAACCATATCTGCCAGGCACTTAAATGTGATTTGCAGAGTATCCATGTAGATGCAGACGTGGATCAAGACACGCCTGACATCGAAGCTGCATTCTCGAAGATACCTGGTGTATCTCTAAGACATTCTGCTGCCGCAGCAAAACTGCCCACTAGATCCTCCAGCGATGTAACAGGTGTTTCATACCCAAGGCCTTGCAAATAGTGCCATAGGAAAAAATCGATTGGGGACAGATCAGGTGATAGTGGTGGCCATGCGACTGGCCCACCACATCGAACCCAACAGCCGATAAAGGTTGCCTGTAGATGTTGTAACGTCACAATACGTGTCGGTACATGATTAAAATTAGTTCTAAAACAAATCTTCATACTGTCAGATATACAAAAAGCAGAGTTAAATCGATTTTTTATGCAGCTAATTAATTGTGAAATAATCTCAGCCCCAACAACCGCATGCCTGTAGGAACAATATGGGTCGACGTATTTTCTTTTTCATTCTTATGTGCACGTCCTGTGTCCCTATTTCCGTTTTTGCGCTCTTTCTTAAAGTGTGTGGTCATGTGTGAGTGATTTGAATGTAGTAGCAGACGAACCAGATAAGTTGTGGGTTTCTTAATCTTCTACCAACCTAAACGGTGTCAGTGGAAGGCAGAGAGCAGGAACAGGAGTGTTTGGCCAAAGATGTGTAAATGTGTAAAGCTAAACTTTTCCTAGCTTTCTATGGGCCTCCTCCACCACCTCGGCCTGCTCGGGGAGAGCTCCGCGCGACGGTTGGTCGGGGAGTGTGTTGAAAACAGGTAAGCGACCAGACGTTCCCTCAGAACGGCTGCGTCGAACACGGGATAAAATATATTTGAATATGTTACTTATTTGTTAAACGCAACAATTTTTTCTCGTAGCTATTTTTGCAATGATCAGTTAGGGAACGGTTAAAATTTTTAGTTCAGTTAATCGGGTGCAGAATAATGTGATTTCCGTTAAGCGCGACCACGCGGTCTATAAATTCAAATCTGAACCCAAGTCTTAAAAGTTACAGCTTTCCTTCTTATTTCTATTTGTGGTGAACATTTTCAAATTATCGAAAAACTTTATCGAGTGTGCATTTTGCAAGATGAGTCGATTAGTTTCCAAGCGCTTCACGCTAAAAATATGCCGCCACCGAATCCTGCTCGATGTCAGCCACGACGTGTATACAATTCTTCTGACTAAAAAATATGCTGTCGACATTCGCTCGCCCGTGTGGATTTAGTGCATGTGAATGTCTGTGTTTTAAAATAGAACAGTGACCACGTGCTTCGCAGATCCTCCGATCCCCACAGGATTATGCAGATTAAAGCCAAAACGGCTTGTAATTCATAAGTGAGAAAGACATAGGATTCCTTATAAAAATGTCATGAACGTTTGTCCATCTGTTAAATGCAAAAAGATTACTGTTAAAAATGCAAAAGATGAATCGAAAATAAAGATTTTGTCATTGGAAGCCAATTCCGTTATCGCTAATTTATTTCTCAACATGCTGGAAAACAGTGTCATATTAGTAGGATTTGATGAATACGCTCCCAAAATCTAAAGTTCTTGGCACAAGATTAGTTCACAGCACGTAGTTTTCTCTGACTGTCCCCCAAACTATTATTGCGTTATCCGTTGCGACCTTATAATATCCGTAGGTGAAAAGGAACACCCGGAAATAATAAATTCAATCGGTATAAAGATTGTTCTGAAAACTTAGGTGGGCCTAAACCTTAATCAAATAACGGGCAAAATAACCAGAGGAGTTTACGTCGCCAAAACAAGAATGTGCCCAAGATGTTCTATCACAGCAGGACGGAACAAAAAGAATAAAAGGAATTCCTGCTAGCAAAAATAAGCAACTCCTTCGTAGCCTGCCAATGTAAATCCTATAATATTCAATACACGTGTGTTGCAATGTGCCCTCACTTGTCTGCTGAAATGCACAGGAACTTCGTCCTACTGAAATAGAATGCGGTGACGAATAGGTATGGGAAAATCATTCACTTTGTCCAGCAGAACCTCTCGCTGGAATACGAGGTACGTGCGACCATCAAGTCGGTTCGGAAGAATGTACAGCCCAATTAAACAGTCTCTGACGATGCCAGCCCACAAGTTATTAGTAAGTTTGCGTTGTGACGCATGCTTACGTGTAGCATGTATGTTTACATCCGACCACGTATGCAGGTTGTGAACATTCAGCACGCCCTCGGGTGAGAACGCAACCTCATCGGTGAAGATGACATTCGCTGTGAAGCTTCGGACTCGTGACCGTAGCGCCATCTCGCGCCGTTTGCGACCCCCTATCACTAAGTGATTACTGACCCTTGTTGTATGCCCGATCTGCCATGTCAGTTTATAAACTTTTTGTAACCGCCCTGTATAACTACTTTCGTCTGGGTGTTGAGAAATGAGGTCATTTATAGGTCGCGCTCTTCGCATTTGGTTGATGGTAGTGGACCCGAGTTTCGTCCCTAGTAATGATTGTTGCAACCTTCTTGTTCAACGCGACACACAAATTGTGCACACTCATCAACATGTCACAGTTTAAATTTAGGTGTCTATTACGGTAACACCTATTTCGATACACTATGTGAAATTGGTGCATCATGTGGTGTCAGGAACCATGCGATATTTTTGAATAGGTTACAACGTCTGCCGCGTTATTCAGCAGTGTTCTATATGATTTTAACGGCTGCGGAGTTTTGTGGAACACAACGCGACTTGCTTAATCTGGACGAGGAGCCTTGACCTCGGTCTTCACACCATTTGTGAATTCCCGACACCATTCGTGTCACCTAGTGAACCTGGCACACAGCAAGGAACATCCAAGCAGAACAATAATTGTTCGCTTTACATTCTTCATTTTTGTTATCCTTGGATTCTTAACGACGTCGATGTAAACAGGAAGTCCAAATCTAACTTCCCTTCTATTTTGTGCTTAAAGTATTTTCCCCGAAAAGAACGCTGACATTAAAGGCAATTACGATGATGTTACATATGACGGAACCGATCGCCCGTCTCCTGCGAATATTCCATTTAACTACCTCACAAATGTGGATGAGGGAAGGAAGGAATATTGAGGTTTGATTTCCCTGCGTCGATAAGACCATTACAGATAGAGTACAAGCTCGGATTTTATAGTTATAGAGGAGAAGATGCCTTGTCCTGTTCTAAGAAACCATACCGGCATTTGCCAAATGTTTCATATATCACGGGAAACCCCCATCTGGATGGGCGGACCCGATATTGGTGAAACTTCACAGGAACGTGCCTGGTTGAAAAAGAAGAAATTTTTGTTTTCTCGAGGCAGAATTACCTTTACTAAATGTATTTATTTGGCTTCTATATTTAAACATGAAGAATTTTCCTTCTCGTGTTTTTTGTATTAAACTTATTCCTACAAATATACGCAATGTCATTGTTGACATTATCGCTATCCGTAGTATTTTATAAGCTATTGCTATTTTCTTACTAGAAGTGAATAAATACAAATATTCAGAAAAACTTAGAGCCTGCCTGTATCTGCCAGACAAAGCTAACTGGACTAATGAGTTTTCAGGAGAGTCTGAAGTTAGTAGCTGTATTTACATGGTCAAGTCCAGTGCAGTAATGGAATAATACAGAAACGGTTCGCCTCGTGAACAACGACGAAAGGGCGGACTGCTATCGTTGCAATTTACACTGAATCAGCGACAGAGGCCACAATTTTGATTGCAGCTTTAGATGTATCCTCTCGTTTGTGTGCTACAAGAGATGTAAACAGGGCAGCGATGTTCATTTGTTGTCGTCCTCGCTTTCACGTTTGATATTTTCCCCTGTCCCCATGTAATTTATTTACCACTGATGAACTGTTCAAACTTTCTATACAATCAAAAACCTTTGACGAGCTGTTATTCTTTATAATGAAACACACGCAGTGACAAACACGTACACAGCTCGCATTAGCTCTAAATATACGGATGAAAGCACCGTTTGTCCTTTAACTAAATCAAGAGCTGTTCGACATCAAATCGCTCTCTCAGCGAACCTTGTTCCCTCTCCTCAAAGCGGAAGAATACAAAGTTTTCACGTTTATTATTAAGCTAACTGATGTTGACTCACTTCGTCCTTTCTTTATTTTCAAGTATCTCTTCACTTTTTGTGGCATATGTGAAGTGAGCAACAGGATACATTAGCCAGGTCGCACAGTCTTTTATGTCGGAAGATGTACATTATCTGCCAATACCGACAAAAGTGTGCCTATTTGTCACTTTTTGTCATTCGTTGATAATGTAATATTTCTTTTCGGATTTCTCACTCTTCTTCTGTTTCATTACCTCGTACCATCTTGTTTCTATGTGTTTTCATTAGAGACTGCGTAAATACTCTCACCGTTTAGGCAATGGACACTGGAAATCACTAAAAACAGCTTTTATAATTTTCGCTGATACTCAGTTGCATATTCACACTGAGTTTACACTTGCTTTTAACCTAAGTTCGTCTTATACCGGGTGGTCCAATGATAGTGACCAGGCCAAATATCTCACGAAATAAGCATCAAACGAAAAAACTACAAAGAACGAAACTCGTCTAGCTTGAAGGGGGAAACCAGATGGCGCTATGGTTGGCCCGCTAGATGGCGCTGCTATAGGTCAAACGCATATCAACTGCGTTTTTTAAAATAGAAACCCCCATATTTTATTACATATTCGTGTACACGTAAAGAAATATGAACGTTTTAGTTGGACCACTTTTTTCGCTTTGTCATAGATGGCGCTGTAATAGTCACAAACATATGGCTCACAATTTTAGACGAACAGTTGGTAACAGGTAGGTTTTTTAAATTAAAATACAGTACGTGGGTACGTTTGAACATTTTATTTCCAGTGTGATACATGTACCTTTGTGAACTTATCATTTTTGAGAACGCATGCTGTTACAGCGTGATTAACTGTAAATACCACATAAATGCAACAAATGCTCAAAATGATGTTCGTCAACCTCAATGCATTTGGCAATACGTATAACGACGTTCCTCTCAACAGCGAGTAGTTCGCCTTCCGTAATGTTCGCACATGGATTGACAATGCACTGACGCATGTTGTCAGGCGTTGTCGGTGGATCACGATAGCAAATATCCTTCAACTTTCCCCACAGAAAGAAATACGGGGACGTCAGATCCGGTGAACATGTTGGCCATGGTATGGTGCTTCGACGACCAATCCACCTGTCATGAAATATGCTATTCACTATCGCTTCAACCGCACGCGAGTTATGTGCCGGACATCCATCATGTTGGAAGTACATCGCCATTCTGTCATGCAGTGAAACATCTTGTAGTAACATCGGTAGAACATTACGTAAGAAATCAGCATACATTGCACCATTTAGATTGCCATCGATAAAATGGGGGCCAATTATCCTTCCTCCCATAATGCCGCACCATACATTAACCCACCAAGGTCGCTGATGTTCCACTTGTCGCAGCCACCGTGGATTTTCCGTTGCCAATAGTGCATATTATGCCGGTTTACGTTACCGCTGTTGGTGAATGACGCTTCGTCGCTAAATAGAATGCGCGCAAAAAATCTGTCATCGTCCAGTAATTTCTCTTGTGCCTAGTGGCAGAACTGTGCACGACGTTCAAAGTCGTCGCCATGCAATTCCTGGTGCATAGAAATATGGTACGGGTGCAATCGATGTTGATGTAGGATTCTCGCGCCATTTGTCTGCTACTGATGAGCGGATTAGTCGCGAGAGCAGCTAAAACACCTACTTGGGTATCATCATCTGTTGCAGGTCGTGGTTGACGTTTTACATGTGGCTGAACACTTCCTGTTTCCTTAAATAACGTAGCTATCCGGCGAACGGTCCGGACACTTGGATGATGTCGTCCAGGATACCGAGCAGCATACATAGCACACGCCCGTTGGGCATTTTGATCACAATAGCCATACATCAACACGATATGGACCTCTTCCGCAATTGGTAAACTGCCTATTTTAACACGGGTAATGTACCACGAAGCAAATACCGTCGGCAGTGGTGGAATGTTACGTGATACCACGTACTTATACGTTTGTGACTATTAAAGCGCCATTTATCACAAAGAGAAAAAAGTGGTCCAACTAAAACGTTCATATTTCTTTACGTACTACACGAACATGTAATAAAAATGGGGGTTCCTATTTTAAAAAACGCAGTTGATATGCGTTTGACCTATAGCAGCGCCATCTAGAGGGCCAACCATAGCGCCATCTGGTTTCCCCCTTCAAGCTAGACGAGTTTCGTTCTTTGTAGTTTTTTCGTTTGATGCTTATTTCGTGAGATATTTGGACCGGTCACTATTACAGGCAATGGCTGCGAATGGGCAGTGATTTAAACCAATGGGGAAAGTTGAGAACTTATGCCGGACCGATATTCTAACGCGGATCTCCTGTTTACTGAGCTAGTTCTCTGACCACATTTTTTGTTTTTATTTTTTAAAAGAAGATCTCATTTTGTTTGTTATCGTTCGTTGCATTTGTTCAGGGCGTACGTCCCACGCCACCCGTTCAAGTTCATCGTTGACCTATTCATTAGGCTTTTTTAGTACAGAAGGCATCCAACCTTCTGATCGAAAATGCTGAACTACCGTGTCGGCGTCCACTAGGATATCCGGACACAATACTGATTGCATCTGCACAGAATACCCTAGCACACCTCCCACCAGGTCCAAATCCTCAACTTATCCACACACTACTAATGTATTGCCCCTTGGCCATCACTCTCATTACTCGCTGCATTTTGGCTATTCTCGTAAGAGTTCGATTCTGATGTGCACCTGCACTAAAGAGATCATAGGCCGTCTCCCATTAATTATAGGTGTCTGTACTTTCGGACATGGGCGTAATGTGGCAAATGAGGAACGACGCTACATCAGTAGTGTGTGGTATAAGCAGAGAATTTGTTTCTGGCGGGAGGCGTGCTAGGATAGTCCGTACGGCTGTGGTGACCACTGCGTCCTGACTGAGTAGTAGTCAGAGCATCTGCTTACTAAGGAGGAGACCCAGATTCGAATCCCGGTCGCGGGCCGCGGTGGCCGTGCAGTTCTAGGCGCTTCAGTCTGGAACCACGCAGCTGCTACTGTCGCAGGTTCGAATCCTACCTCGGACATGGATGTGTGTCATGTCCTTAGGTTAGTTAGGTTTAAGTAGTTAGTTCTAAGTCTAGGGGACTGATGACCTCAGATGTAAATTCCCATGGTGCTTAGAGCCATTTGAACCATTTTTGAATCCCGGTCCAGCATCAGTTTCAAGTTTTCCAATGGGTGTAAATCAATGACCACTTGCACACAGTGCTTGTAATTGCTTTGTGTCTTAATGGATGAATACAGACTGTGCTTTTTGCACGCAGACAATTGCGCCTCCTCAAGACATATTACACAATTTCTAACTGTAATATTTGCCTTACTGTGCTAAACTCTTAACATAAAGTTGTACCCCTTATGTCAGCATTTTAAATTTTTAAATTCTATCACTATTTGTGTGATTCACTGAAAATCGAATTTTTTTGTCCCTTAAGCCGTTAGATAGGCAACCTGCAACTGGGGCTCTACACCATGACCAAGCGTTTAGTCGTATAGTTGATCCTCGATTGTGAGATAGTCTGTGTTCAATAATAATTAGTACGAAGCCCCATGGATAGCTGAGATATTGTGAAAGAGTACACTTTGGTGCCTGACTACTTTAAATCAAGGGTGCTCAACCCTCGATTGCGATCGACCGATCCATCACCATGGCTTTATGAGTCGATCTTTCAAAATCTTTGTCCGAAATCTGTTCAGATGAGAAGTGTTTGTAAAATACCAGTTTGTTGACAATGAGTGTTTCTCTCGGTATTTGTAGGCGGTGAATCTGACAACACTGCCCCTGCCTCTTTTGTCTCCACCTGCATCTCACCGCCTCTAAGACTCGCGCTAAACAAATCTTTGCTCCTGCATGGTGGCGTTACTACTCACATGTGTAATATCTTGAAAATTGAATAGTGGGTCTATAGATTTTAAAGTATTTTGTGTAATTAAAATGTTTAATACTGGCTACTATGTTGTTTTGTGCTTAAACATTTATGAATTTTTATGTCAGTAGATTTATAAATGGACTAAAGTGCGTGTAGTAGATCTCAAGCCTGTAAAGGAAGAGGACCCCTGCTCTAAATGCTTGTGCGCGGAGAATTAGTTTCTAGAAGGCACAAGTGGGCGCCATTATTGTCTTTGGCGGCTGACAGGAGACGTCCAGGCCATCGCGTCCCCTCCCCCAGTTCCCTCATCGATAAGGTCGGCGCGCACAGGGCTAGGGGTGCGCCGTCCGGAATTAAGCGGCGCCCCATCTCCGTCGGAGGCCTCAGGGTGATTAATGGCGGCCAGGACTGCCCTCGGCAGGCATTCTAGTGCTTGTGGGCTTTTGCTCCTGCAGGCGGATAACATTCCTATCCCTGAACAATCTAGTTCTCGTGCCACTCACAGCATCATTCCTATGGTCATCTGTATAGCTGAATAGTTAAAGTACGAGCAGAAGGTCAATGCTCTGCGGGTGTAAAGTTTTTAGACTCTGAAAATGAGTTCGACTGTCTCTGACAGTATAGACTCTTATACACTGAGGTGATGAAAGTCGTGGGATAGCGATATGCACATATATAGACGGCGGTCGTATCGTGTACACAGGATATAAAAGGACAGTGCATTGACGGAGCTGTCATTTACAGGGTGATTCACGAAGATATGCAAATATTTTAGAATGTTATTCTACAAGTAAAACTAAAGAAAAAAGGTCATATAAACATATGTCCGCAAATGTTTGGCTATGGAGATACGGGTAATAAAAGATTTTGCCTGAAATTTAGCAATTTCGCTGAAATGTAGCCATCGCAAAACTGTACGAGTTAAAGTAAAGCACGATTTCCATTTATTTTGTTCTTACTGGTGTGGTGAATCTAATAAATCATGTCCCAGACGTGTATTTGCAGTAGTTTTCCAGAACATCCAGAGAAGCAAAGATTATTATACAAGTAAATTTGATAACTTCCCATTAAGAATGAAGAAACGTTTATGTCATTGTTAGCAACAGTTAGTGAGTTGTTTCAGTCGTGCAGCTAAATGCATTGAACTCGGTGGAGACATTTTTGAAAAAAATGGTTCAAATGGCTCTGAACACTATGGGACTTAACATCTCAGGTCATAAGTCCCCTAGAACTTATAACTACTTAAACTTAACTAACCTAAGGACATCACACACATCCATGCCCGAGGCAGGATTCGAACCTGCGACCGTAGCGGTCGCGCGGTTCCAGACTGAAGCGCCTAGAACTGCTCGGCCACCAGAGACATTTTTGAACATTTATTGTGAATGTACTGTGAAATTGTATGTGCACTGTACAACTTCCTTAACAATGAGCATTTTTTCCAGCTTAGCATGAATTCACGTGTGCTACGATATTAATAAAAGCGGATTACCTGACACATTCATATAGTTTCAGTTAACGTTATTACCACCATTTTTCTAAAATTAAATTCTCTACAACTTCTGTTGAAAACTTTGTTCCATTATCTGGAATTTAAAAATCAAATTGGGACAAGTAGATAATAAATTAAAATTTTTACGAAATTATGTCTTTGCTTCTCTGGAGATTCTGAAAAACTACTGTAGATACACGTCTGGGACATGTTTTATTATATTTACTAGATCAATAACAACAAAATAAATGGAAATCATCCTTTACTTTAAACTCGTACAGTTTTGCGGTGGTTTCATATTAGCAAAGTTGCTAAATTTCAGGCAAAAACTTTTGTTAGCCGCAACTCCGTAACTAAACATTTGCGGACCTATGTTTATATGAACTTTTTCTTTAGTTTTACTTGTGGAATAACATATTAAACTATTTGCATATTTTCTTAAATCTCCCTGTATATTCTGGAGATTCGTGTAAAAAGGTCTCGGTCGGCCGCTGTGACCGAACGGTTCTAGGCACTTCAGTCCGGGACCGCGCGACTGCTACGTTCGCACGTTCGAATCCTGCCTCGGACATGGATGTGTGTGATGTCCTTAAGTTAGTTAGGTTTAAGTAGTTGTAAGTTCTCGGGGAGTGATGACCTCAGATGTTAAGTCCCATAGTGCTCAGAGCAATTTAAAATGGTTTCGCCGGCCGGAGTAGCTGTGCGGTTCTAGGCGCTACAGTCTGGAACCGAGCGACCGCTACGGTCGCAGGTTCGAATCCTGCCTCGGGCATGGATCTGTGTGATGTCCTTAGGTCAGTTATGTTTAATTAGTTCTACGTTCTAGGAGACTGATGACCTCAGAAGCTAAGTCGCATAGTGCTCAGAGCCATTTGAACCAAGCCAAAAAGGTTTCCGACGTGATTATGGCTGCACGATTGGAATTAGCAGATTTTGAACGCGGAACGGTAGTTGGTGCTAGACGCGTGGGACATTACATTTCGGAAACTATTACGTAATTCAATTTCCGAATCCACAGTGTCAAGAGTGTGCCGAGAATACCAAATTTCAAACATTACCTTTCGCCATGCACAACGCAGTGGCTGACGGTCTTCACCTAACGACCTAGAGGGTCGGCGCTTCCATAGAGTTGTCAGTGGTAGCAGACAAGCAACACTGCGTTAAGTGACGTACGACGAACGTATCCCTTAGGAGAGTGCAACGAAATAAATAGGCTGTGGCAGCAGACGTCCGATGCGAGTGCCCTGCTTACAGCACGACATTGCTTGCAGCGCCTTTTCTGGGATGCTGATCATATCTGTTGGACCTTTGACGACTGGAAAACCGTGGCCTGGTCAGATGACTCCCGATCTCAGTTGGTAAGAGTTGATGATGGGATTCGCTTGTGGTGCAGACCTCACGAAGCCATGGACCCAAGTCAACAAAGCACTGTGCAAGCTCATGGTGGCTCCCAAATGGTGTGCACTGTATTTACATGCATTGGACTGAGTCGTCTGCTTCAACCGAACCGATCATTGACTGGAAATGGTTATGTCTGGCTTATTGGAGACCCTTTGCAGCCTACCGTGGACTTCATGTTCCCAAATAACAATGTTGTTTCACTGGGCCACAATTGTTCGTAATCGATATGCAGAACATTCTAAACGATTTGAGCGACTGATTTGGGCACCCAAATCGCACGACATGAATCCCATCGAAGATTCAAACAAACGGAACACAATACCATGCGTAACACGGTTTAAGAAAGTCGTTGGCATTCAAAACAGCTTCCAGTCGTCTCAGAGTGGTTAAATACAGGTCATGTATTGGAAATAGTGGTAAGTTCAGGCACACTGAGGTAGCCGGATAGCGATCAGGCACTATTTTCTCCAAAGAAGACCGCAAAATCTCAATAGCGATGAGATCTGGTGACGGTGCTGGCCAGAGGAGATGAGACAAATCATCCTCTTGCTCACAAAACCAGTCCTGGACGATGCGAGCTTTGTAAACATGTGCCTTGTCGTCTTCGAGGACAGTATCACCATTGGGGAACAAACAATGCACCACGGAATGGAAGTGATAACCCAAAATGGCCACAAACCCTTGGCCGTACTGCAGTTTTGCAGAGTACCCTTAGGGCCCTTAGAATAACACGATATGGCTGCCCAAATCATTACTGGACTCCCGCTATGTTTCCTTCTTGAGACTTACACTCGGCCAGAAGTTGAAAACAGTGAGAAACAAGTCTCATTCGAGCAAGTGACATTCTTCCATTGCCCCATAGTCTAGGTTTTGTCGATTCTGCACCACGCTGTCCTGTTACGGATGTTTACCTCACTGATGAGCGGTTTTGGTGCTCCAACCGACACCCCCGGGATAACAAGGCCGTCCAGCAGTGTTAGTGACGTCACACTAAGCGGCCCATAGCCGACGCAGCAGTCCACGGACACATCCGTACAGACGCGCCCGATGTTACCGATCTTCCGTTCGTCATACAGAAAGGAGCGAACTATGATTCGAACCAAAGACCAAACCATATATATTCTTGTAAACAGCACGTTGTCATATTAGTATAAATGAGGCTAATAGTGCTTCACAATTGCAGTGACATATTTTGTTGCCAAACACATGGTTATTGTGCTTTTTTCTTTGGTTTAGCTAATATATCTGACCTCTGAGTTTCTTTCGTCCGTTGCTAACAAATATACAAAATATAACTGATATATAAAATGTGTAAAATGATATTATAATGTCTGTTACATTTAGTTTAAAAGATTGCTTCATCTTTATACGAGGGTACTTGCAAATTTTTCGATAAATTTTTCTGATATTTGGTATGGTGGTTCGTTTAGAATACCACCCGGAGCTATTTTAATGTGCCTAAAAGTCTCTAGTGTGTCAATAATGTTTAGAAATTTGCCTTTATCAACTACATGTGGAACTGATACGCATTGTGCTATGTCTGTCGTTTCGTGAGTTTGCTCTGTCAAATGCCAGGAAAAATTCAACACGCGCTATAAAAACAAATCTAAAAATTGTGTTCAGATCAAAGAAAGCAGTGAGAACACAAACATACTACAAGTGATCGTGGTGTTGCGTGATTGCTACGTTAATTAGATGTACGCGAAGTGGCCCTGTTTATCTGAGATAAATAAATCGTTTCCCTCGAAAATAATAATCAAGAAATTCATTATGTACGAAATTGAACGAGTATCTCAATTAATTCAGCCTATTTCACTAAAATGCATCATGAATGGTTTGACAAAGATCGATAGTGATAAGACAGTGCCTTCGGATCTGAAATATGATTCAAATAAACGCGTGTCAGGCTGAACAGCTATATTCGTGGAAGTCCTACCGTGACTGCCGAAGGGATAACGTTGAAAGACAAATAGCGCAACAGAAAGACATGCATTTGCATCTATGGCCGGAGCTGAAAGCATTTTGAGCCTATAGCTGCAGACAAGTCTTCTGAATGAAGCTTGAAATTACTGAACCTCGGTAAAAATAGCTTAGCTTTCTCTATAGTTCGTCTCGCTGTTGCGAATAGTTTTCATCACGTTAATCTGCAAGTGGAGGCCGAAGTAACTGCAAAATCAGTCATTGGTTTGGTACCAACAACTTGCATCTGTGTCTAAGTTCAAATAAACCAGAAAAATGCCTAATTCGTCAGACCATCAAGTGTGCTCGAAGAGGCTCTTGGCTGGGAAGACTCTCGACTGTAGAGACGCCTGGCTGCCATCTGTTTCCTACAAAGAAGACTCGTGTCTCTGAGTCTTTCCATCGTCACGTCACTTTGAATAGCTGAACGATACTATTACGGCCGCTGACCAGTGGAAAGTTGACTTAAAACGTGATGGCCTCCTTCCCCTACTCTCATTTCAGTTGGTTAACCAGTAATAAGTTTCATAACGCCGGACGCTGAAAAAACCGGGTAAGCCGTGCTTCTCTCTCCCACTTTCAAATTATTTATGTTAGCCAGTCGTAGTGGTTTTTAGATTGCAAGGCCTGAGCTCAGCGATGGTGTCCTACAACTTCAGAAGCACCATAAACTGCGCTGTTCCCCATCCCACTGACAGATGTCAGCTACACCGGTCTGTGTATTTCGAAGAAGTCCTGCATTCTACCGTTCTGTCCACAAAAGCGTTCTTTCGGGTCTCTGCCCTAAACGGTACAAACGCCATGGCTCACGCAGTTCGTAAAAAATAGACTCCGGTGTCCTGGCACCACAGGAAATACAATCTGTTTTGTAACTTTTAGCGTCCAGTGCTGAGAGGCAGCTTTCTCAAAGAACGCGCCAGCCTGACCATCTGGCATTCGGCATTTGCAGGCGTGTGGGAGGCCCTTCCGTGAATACTCCTGGGGCGGTCACCTGCTGGCTGTTATGACCCACTACGCTCACACATCATACCAAGGTGCTTTCACAGAGGTCTCTCCTTTAGGTGAACATGCAGTTCAATTTGAAATTGTAATCTACGTTAGTTAAGTACTGTCAGTCACTGTACTGATAAGCATTTCATTTATTGGCTGGGGTTAATTATTCCCATTCGATTTGTCTTTTTAATTAGGGTTTTATATCGGTTACAGGACAGTCTGGGAAAAACGGTTACGTAACGATACCATTTACTAGAACAATCAACAAAATATTCAAGATCTGGAGTTTACAAAACTAAAATGTAAAGAATGTGAAAGGAATATACATCGATAAATATAAGAACAGCAGCAAAAACAATCCATCAGTATTCAGTATACATTTGAGTGAGCAAAATCTCTAAACGACAGACGTAGCACAAAGCATGTCAATTCTACACATGGCTCGTAAAGACATACAGCGAAACATTGTTGAGAAATTAGAAATTTTTACACACATGAAAAAAGATCAGAGTGGTTTCCTGAACGAACAAACCGACTTAAATATCAGAAAATTTCATCGAAAATTTTACAAGTATCATCGTCCAAAGATGAAAAAATCTTTTAAACTAAATGTAAAAATTATATACTGTTTGTATTTATACGTTTTAGTTTTATTTTATGTTTTATATACTGATCATCCAGAACATTATGATCACCTACCTAATAGCCGGCATGTCCACCTTTGGGACTGATAACAGCTGCGAAGCGTCATGAAATGGAAGAAATGAGGCCTTGGTAAGTCGCTTAATAGAGAGAGCTGGCACAACATCTTCACATGCAAGTCACCTAATTCCCGTAAATTCTGGGGAAAGGGGCGACGAGCTCTGACGTCACATTCGATCACACGACCACGCCCCAGATGTATTCAGTCAGGTTCAGATCTGGCGAGTTGGGGGCTAGAACATCAATTGGAACTCTGCTTTCTCGAACCACTCCATCGCACTACTGGCCTTGTTACATAGTGCACTATCTTGTTGAAAAATGACACTGCGGTCGGGCATTCTACCCACGAACATTTGAGAACAAAACATGTCATCGGAATTATAGTACTTCATTTATAGCAATACAAGAACGTTCTAGAAATTATATAAGATTAACAGACCATCTGCAAATACTTTTATGATGTACGATGACTTAAAAGTAAGATATTAGCAGGTACTAAACAGTCTAACACAGAAACACATTCCAACTAGTCAATGTTCTAATGTGTATGAGTTCTTAAGGGACCAAACTGCAGAGGTCATCGGTCCCTAGGCTGACACACTACTTAAACTAACTTAAATTAACCCATACTAAGAACAGCACACACACATGCCCGAGGGAGGACTCGAACCTCCGGTGGGAGGACATTCCAAGTTCCATACCAAACAGCCTATAGCATGTATTACGTATTATTTGTATTATCTTCAGTAGGATGTACTCGACACCGGTCTACATATATCAGGTGCTTTCAATAAGTAACGTAACACATTTTTTTTTCCTCAGCCAATTTCGGTTAAGTTCCGATAGGTAGCGGCACTGTATGTAGCTTCCAAATGGCGTCTGTAACGGAGGTGCGTTCCAAGCAGAGAGCTTTCATTCAGTTTCTTTTGGCGAAAAACTAGAGCATCCCAGATATTCACAGGCGCTTGCAGAATGTCTACGGAGAGGTGGCAGTGAACACAAGCACGCCGAGTCGTTGGGCAAGGCATCTTTAATCATCGCAACGATCGCGCAAACCTGTCCCATTTCCAGCGTGCCGGGCGTCCACACACCCGTTCAAAATGGCTCTAAACACTACGGGACAACATCTGAGGTCATCAGTCCCCTAGACTTAGAACTAATTGAACGTAGCTAACCTAAGGACATCACACACATCCATGCCTGAGGCAGGATTCGAACCTGCGACTGTAGCAGCAGCGCCTATCCGGACTGAAGCGCCTAGAACCGCTCTGCCACAACGGCCGGCACACAGCTGTAACCCTGCAATGTGTTCGTCACCACAAAAATGCAAACGAATTTGTCCTTCTCCATGAGAACGCTAGGCTTCATATAACTCTGCCAACCCGAGAGGAGCTCACAAAACTTCATTGGACTCATCTATCCTACAAACCGGATATCATATTTTCCGACTTCCATCCCTTTGGTCCAATGAAGGGCGCACTTTGTGGGAAGCAGAAGCAGTTCGTGTATGCCGGCCGCGGTGGTCTCGCGGTTCTAGGCGCGCAGTCCGGAACCGTGCGACTCCTACGGTCGCAGGTTCGAATCCTGCCTCGGGCATGGATGTATGTGATGTCCTTAGGTTAGTTAGGTTTAAGTAGTTCTAAGTTCTAGGGGACTGATGACCACAGCTGTTAAGTCCCATAGTGCTCAGAGCCATTTGAACAATTTTGAGTTCGTGTATGAAATGAAGAGGAGGTTATTGAGGCAGCAGGACGTTGGCTCTGACATCGACCAGTAGAGTGGTACCATAAGAGCATACATGACCTGACAATAAGGTGGCATAATCCTGTTGCATTGAATAGAGATTAAGTTGAAAAAAAGAGGATTTTGTAGCCATAAGAGTGGAGAATAATATGGTGTATTGGGATCCTGAATAAAACCAACATACTTTCAGAAAAAAATGTGTTACATTACTTATTGAACACCACAAATATATATTTATATACATGAAACAACCAGCCTTGTTTGTATATACAAATAAAAACATCGTTTATCAGCTATATCAATGTTTCAAAACGAAAAAAAAAACATCAAGTTGTTGTTCTTCGCCCTCTATAACGTTATCTCAAACTCAGTTTGTTTTCCTTTTTTACCCTACAGTTTTATTTTCAAGGCAGTTAGTGGTATGCGAGAAAGTTTGGGTGAAACTGCTCCACGAACTGCACGATTTACATGTCATTCCTCTTTCTTATCTTCACCCTCATTATCAAACCTATGGGTCACTGTTTATCACGACTGTCACCAATCAGCCTAACAAAACCGAGTACTAAGATTCAACATTAATATTCATAGTTTCTGATTACTTTTACGTAAACCTCATGACATTTTCATTTCCACGACACCCCTAAAGGTGAAATGTAATCTGGCCTGTCACCAGTCAGCCTAGAAGCACCTAAAATAATAAAATCTCCACAAATTTCGGTCACTCTCGATTACTTTCGTAAGTCACTTCCGTCCCGTACCCGCCTTCACCCCAAGAGGTGGTAAGGGTGTGTTAATCCCGCAGTATTTTTTCCGAGAGAGTAAGGTATATGTCCGTTAAGTATGGTTCAAATTGATCCTGCCGCTCCAGAGTTACGTTTTACATTCCACCCCTACACATCGTCATCCCCACACCTATAGGTGGGACTGTAGCTGTCAGCCTAGAAACCCCTCAAACTATGGATTCGAGACATGTCGATTTCTCGATATCAGCAGCAGAGAATTGATATTGAGTGTTGTTTACGTTATGCCACATTGCCTTGTGGGCAGTACTATATGTCTTGCGAACACGTAACATGAAGAGAATGCTTACACTATCTGATCCATGGCTTCATTGAGAGATTGATCAACATCATAAAAAGCATGGAGTCATAACAACGAAGTCATGTGTGACCACTATTTCAACAGCAAAACTGACTCTGAAGAAAATAAAACGTTTACAGTTCTTTCGGCATAGATGGGGAGGATTTTCATAGTAATAGACAGCAGTATTTTCAAACGCTATGGTAAATATTTTAATAGTAAGTTTATGAATTTTGCTGAAATACTTAGGTTAGGGTTTTATAGGTTCCTTATATTTTCCAAGAGCTCCTAATGCATAGTGCTTATATAAGTTAATAAAACAATTTTCATTGCTGGTTGCAGTCAAGTTGATTGATAAATATTTACGACACTGTGAGTGTGACATTCTCATAAAGAACGTATGATAGTTACTCACAGCCTAATTATCTTCTGAAACAAAAAATCTTTTTTTATAACGAAGTTCCCCTTAATGTTAGCGAAATCCTCGGACTGGAAATTCAGCGTCTAGTAGTTCTCAGGAAACAAGTTGATTATGGCCCTCGAGATGCGACGCACTGCCCAAAGAGCTTTAAGTAGTTCTGTAACGAGGGATTCGCGGTATCAATACTCTTTGTTCGCCTGTCTCTAAAGCGCAGTTAATTGCGAACGGCTGAAGGTGGCTCATTGTCAGCCCCGGAAGAAAGGAGGCGAACGGTTTTATTCAAGTTCGATTGCGCGCCGCAGGATTAGCGTATTGTGCGGAATCCGCCGTAATTCGCGCCGTTCCCCCAACTCGGCGGGAACCGTCCTGGGATTTCCCCAACCCAGTCTCCGGTGCCACTGCAGTCTGCGTTACTGTGCTCCTGCAGTGTGTTGTTCAGCTCAGGCCTGCGTACAAATACAGGGTGTAACGGATATAAGCGCATATATTTTATATTTGGTTTCAAAATCTGCATACACAACAGTGTGATTGTTGCTTTTTCTCTGCGTCGAACTGTCTCACCACAAACACGTCACATAATTTCTGCCTGACGTTTTCTGCACTGTCGATACTGCACCACTAACAGGGGACACCTTTGACCTCGAACGCTCGGAACCGCACGAAACCATGTTTAGAAAAATGCTCGATCATTTCCGTGCGAAACGTTGCCTTCTACCATAAGTAACAAGATATCAATATCATAGGAGGGAAATTGTATATAATTCAATGACGTTTCTGTACATTACATTTTCAATCAACAATACCAAAAATCCTCTGCATAAAGTAATTATAAGAGCACGAAACACACACATCCAATATTACTGGTAGTGTTTGTATTAGTACTCGTAGAGCAAATGCGGGATTTTGATGAAGTGATTGAAACAAAGTGGAAGAGAAGAATATGCACAGCTCACTAAAGCCACGATTTTACATTGAAAATCACTATCGCATTCAAGCAGTTCAGTACCAAAATCCACACTAATTACATTTTCAGATAATGATATAGGTGTGCCAATGTCATTGCAACATTTGGTGCAGAAAATAGGTTGCAAATCACAGAGTGAAGTTTGATAATGAAATAACGTCGTGTATCTTCACACGTTGTTTGGCACACTGTAGTTTTACAAAATCAGGAATCCTTCTGATGTTGTTGTTGTGGCCTTCAGTCCTGAGACTGGTTTGATGCAGCTCTCCATTCCGTTCTATCCTGTGCAAGCCTCTTCATCTCTGAATAACTACTGCAAACTACATCCTTTTGAATTTGCTTGCTGTATTCATCTCTTGGTCTCCCTCTACGACTTTTACCCGCCACGCTTCCCTCCAATACTAAATTCGTGATCCTTTGAAACCTCAGAACGTGTCCAGCCAACCTGTTCCCTCTTCTAGTCAAGTTGTGCCACAAATTCCTCTTCTCCCCTATCCTATTCAGTACCTTCTTCGTAGTTACGTGATCTATCCATCTAATCTTCGCCGGCTTCTGTGGCATAGAGCCATTTGAACCATTTTTTGTGACAATGGCCGGGGAAGCCTATGTTTATAAATATCAGCTGCTGTTTAATATTTATTATTCTATAACTTTTGTTTAAGTACATGTTGTAGGAACACTATTTCTGAATAACGTTGCTTTATTTCTGAATGAACTATTAAATTTGTCCAACTTTAAACTCGTGGTAACATCTACATTAATTTATAAATATTTCCCAATTTTATCATTCATGATCATTGTTCTTAAATACGAGTTATCATTATTAATTAATTCGCTTAACTTGCCCACGCCTAATTTATTAGACCGTAAGATCACAATTCACTATGCGTTATTTAGCTTTGTTACTGAGTGTAAAGTAGATGTGAATAACTAGTCGCATCTCAGTAGGTGGTGCTCACTTCAGTAAAGGTGTATGCACCGAAGGTCACAAGAGAGCAGAAGCCACTCCCCCTACAAGATCTTAAACCGAACGCGTATCCTGTTCTGGTACATGGACAGACGTACCGGTCTTGTTTATGTCTGAAGAAAGTCAGAACATGTAATGGATTCGTATTGTGTACTGCTGAAAAGAAGACGCCGGACGGCAACGCGCTAGGGAATTACACTGTGATGTAGTCTAGAGCAGAATAGTATGCTCTCTTAAAAAAAAAAAAACAAACATGTTCTCGAATATGATTACGTTAACACTGTAACTGTGTCTGACTGGATGAGGTCCGAGTGAGGTAATTACATAAAACTGTCTCTACTCTTCAGTGCACTTACGCTCCAGGGTTTATATCGGTCGTTTATGTATCTCGCATAGTGAGATGACTGCGTTCTGGAAAATGCTCCGAATGAGCGCGGCGGGCACAATGCGTGGTGCTCGATATAAACACCGAGTGTCAACCTAACCGGTGAGCGGATATTCCAAAAGCGCAGTCAGGGGCAAAGAGTTATCGAAGTGCAACAGCGCGAAGAAATCACTACCAAAGTACAAACGAACGTAAGCCTAGAAACAAGAATCCGAGCTAACGGCTAGCATGCGACTATCTCCAGACTATGCGTGGCACATCAGGATGGTTAAGATTCCAGAGGCAATGCCCAACGTTGAAAGGTGGCTACACTGAGCCACTGCGCCAGAGATTGCGCCAAAGAGTATTATTAAGCCGCCTTCTCAGTGCTTGTTAAGAGCTCGTAGTAGTCAGTGCCTGTTAAGAACTCGTGGCAGTCAGTGCTTGAAGAGAGCTCGTAGTAGTCAGTGCTTGGAGAGAGCTCGTGGTAGTCAATACCTGTCGAGGACTCGGGGTAGTCTGTGCTGAGATGTTGTAGCAGAGAGTGTTTGTTGAGATGTGCTAGTAGGCAGTGCTTGCTGAGATGTGATATTGGAGAGTTCTGGTTAAGATGTGATAGTAGAGAGTTAGTGTGAGATATAATGTAAGGATTAGAGTGATTTTCATCAATATAAATGAGGTAACTAACTCCGTTTCTTTTTATTTCAGTATCCTAAATAATGCGTCATTACAGGTTCAGTCAACAAAGCATCTGGCGTGTGTTCTTGTATTAGAGTTTAATTCTGCTTTACTTACGCAATTATAGTATTTGTAATTTTCTTTTATCACGTGAGTAAAATTGGTATTTAAAAATTCTTGTCTTGTTGAAGAAGAACCGTGCCAGATGTGCGTTGAGTCATACTTCCACATACAGAACAGTGACACTTGTGCTTGGTTTAGTAGGTTTCATAGTTGCTGGGGACTTAATTAATTAACTGTGTTAACGAAAATTTTCATTTCATTCTTTGTTGTTGTTCTTTGCAGTCAGATTGCGTAATAATACTAGTCAGGGCCAACCGTTTACGAGACTTGCGTAATCGGACAGACAGCTACTAAAAACAAAAAAAATTATTTGCATTTTATTTAATTAAGCCCCCATGCAACGTATGCGACACTCGCGCTGCCCACGGTGGAGTCGCATACCATTCCGACTTTCGACCACTCAGAACTCCTCGTCTCACGTGCCTGCCTGTGGCGGCGATACCAAACGTGGTATAAGTAGCTGCTGTTATCAATAGTTAATTAATACTGGTGCTGTGTATTCAACTACTGAAATATATTTTCCGACGATACGTGCTTCATTTTATCCACTTAAAATATCGCTAATGGTAATCTGTACTAAGTGTGATAGTAGGTAATCCGGATTACCGAAACTCAGGGTAACCTGAAAATTCAGAAGAAAAAATTAGACCAACATTACTTAAAGCCACACTCATGTACGTTGTATTTATTTCGCATTAACACGGAAATTACACGTATTTTTCACATATTGTGACTGAACACTGAAAACCACAGTGAGTGAGTTTAGTACCTGGAAATAATAACTTTCTTTTGACTGGGTTAGCATTTCATGTATGAGCAGTACGATCACGCAGAAATTTCACCAGGAACGGTTCCCCCGTTTCGAATAAAGCATTCTATTGTTGCCTCTGTATGTGTCATAATGCCTTCAGATTGAGCACAACTTCGCCAGGTGATTCATCATCATTATCTTCATTGTCTGCTGGCAGGCAAATAAAGATTATTTCATCAACAGAAATCACATCACGATTTATGTTATCAACACTTATGACTGAGAATCCTGTAATGCTATCAAATGCATCAACCAACTCTGATGGATGGACATTGTCACAGTCACAGTATCGAATACGAAACAATCGCGAAAAAAAAATTATATGTACAGGGTGATCAGAAACAGTCTGAAAAGCTTGTAGGGTGTTGCGTGGTAGGCTGTGTTCAGAAGTAATTGTTGAGGAAAAAATTCGATTCTGTGTGCCGTTTCTGGGTTAATTAGTATGAAGTTAGTCAACCAGACCGTTCAAGCGGTGCGCCAGAGACAGTGTTGTCAAACGTGTGCTTCGTTTGGTTCCTTAAAACCGAAAAACAGAGTGACACAGAAATTAGACATGGGACGTTAGTAACGATCGAACACGAGCCAAAGACTGAACAGTCTCGTGTTCTATCGTTAACGCTTTGGGAACGACTGACACATTGTATCTGGCAGGCCGCTTGAATTTTTGCGCGTAACGGCCTGACTGGCTAAGTTCAACGCTAATTAACTCGGAAACAGTGTAACGTATCGAATTTTATTCTTCACAGTTATTTCCCAGCACAATCTATCCAGCAATACTCTTAGAAGCCGTTCACAAAAAACACTTGACACCGTGAAGTGTATACATATTAAGGTACCAATCATCACAGTATCTGCATCTATATCCCTAACAGCAAAGAAGGCAAAGCAGAAACGTGGAAGGAGTATATAGGGGGTCTATACAAGGGCGATATTCTTGAGGACAATATCATGGAAATGGAAGAGGATGTAGATGAAGATGAAATGGGAGATACGATACTGCGTGAAGAGTTTGACAGAGCACTCAAAGTCCTAAGTCGAAACAAGGCCCCAGGAGTAGACAACATTCCATTAGAACTACTGGTTGCCTTGGGAGAGCCAGCTCTGTCAAAACTCTACCATCCGGTGAGCAAGATGTATGAGACAGGCGAAATATCCTCAGACTTCAACAGTAATATAATAATTCCAATCCCAAAGAAAGCAGGGGTTGACAGATGTGAAAATTACCGAACTATCACTTTAATAAGCCACGGCTGCAAAATACTAACACGAATTCTTTACTGACGAAAGGAAAAACTGGTATAAGCCGACCTCGGGGAAGATCAGTTTGGATTCCATAGAAATGTTGGAACACGTGAGGCAATACTGCCCTTACGACTGATCTTAGAAAATAGATTAAGGAAAGGCAAACCTACGTTTCTAGCATTTGTAGACTTAGAGAAAGCTTTTGACATTGTTGACTGGAATATTCTCTTTCAAATTCTGAAGGTGGCAGGGGTAAAATACAGGGAGCGAAAGGCTATCTAGAAACCAGATGGCAGTTATAAGGGTCGAGGTGCATGAAAGGGAAGCAGTGGTTGGGAAGGGAGTGAGACAGGGTTGCAGCCTATCCCCGATGTTATTCAATCTGTATATTGAGCAAGCAGTAAAGGAAACAAAGAAAAATTCGGAGTTGCAATTAAAATCCATGGAGAAGAAATAAAAACTTTGAGGTTCGCCGATGACATTGTAATTCTGTCAGAAACAGCAAAGGACCTGGAAGAGCAGCTGAACGGAATAGACAGTGTCTGGAAAGGAGGATATAAGATGAACATCAACAAAAGCAAAACGAGGATAATGGAATGTAGACGAATTAAATCGGGTGATGCTGAGGGTATTAGATTAGGAAATGAGACGCTTAAAGTAGTAAATGTGTTTTGCTATTTGGGGAGCAAAATAACTGATGATGGTCGAAGTAGAGAGGATATAAAATGTAGACTGGCAATGGCAAGGAAAGCGTTTCTGAAGAAGAGAAAATTGTTAATATATAGATTTGAAAGTATTTGTATGGAGTGTAACCCTGTATGGAAGCGAAACGTGGACGATAAATAATTTAGACAAAAAGAGAATTGAAGCTTTCGAAATGTGGTGCTACAGAAGAATGCTGAAGATTAGATGGATAGATCACATAACTAATGAGGAGGTATTGAATAGAATTGGGAGAAAAGAAATTTGTGGCACAACTTGACTAGAAGAAGGGGATCGGTTGGTAGGACATATTCTGAGGCATCAAGGTATCACCAATTTAGTATTGGAGGGCAGCGCGGAGGGTAAAAATCGTAGAGGGAGACCAAAAGATGAATACACTAAACAGATTGAGAAGGATGTAGGCTGCAGTAAGTATGGGGAGATGAAGAAGCTTGCACGGGATAGAGTAGCATGGAGAGCTGCATCAAACCAGTCTCTGGACTGAAGACCACAACAACAACAACATATAAAGCACGTAATTAAAATTTGTTTACATTTGCCAATAGCTTTCACAAGACGTTGAAAACGATGTGTTTTGTAACAAGTGAACCAGAAACACTGAGAAGTAAAGATTCCTTAAGCAGGTGTGACTTCTCTCAGCCGGGTCCCGGTCGAAAACGAGCCGACATAACTACATGCCTGGTGTTATATCTGAAGAAAAGCATTGTGCAGTGGTACAGCAAGAGTCACTGGGGACGTTATTTTCAAGGCGGCGGGTAAATGTTCCGCCGATATTGATGTTCCTTTGTTTTTGACGTCACAGAAGTAATGGCAGTCGTTGGAGGGAAAAGGCGAGGGGCGTGTCGCCATTGTCTGCGCGCTTCTCTGCTGCCTCTGTTTTTTTTCTTCGTTTCTTTTTTATTTCCTCCGTTACGACCTCATCGCCAACGCAAGGAATGTCTTTGTAGTGGGGCAACTGAGTCGGACGACGTTGGTATTCGAGCGGGTTGTATTTCTGCAACTGGTATCTGATTACTTTTACACATACATGTTGCAAATATTAGGACTTGAAAACTAAGACTCTCTCCCAGCACTATTAAGAATATTGAAGTGTAACAGTGGAGTCATGTACGAGTGTCTCATGGTTCCACGTTATTTCGAATAATATTCTGCAGTACTCGTTTTGTTGTATTTTACAACGTGATTATATAATTAGAGATCCAAACCACAATATTATTACGTATATGATAGCAAACTAGCCCAAAAAGATGCTAAGGGGTACTACATTTTGCTTGACTTAATGTTTTCATATGGCATGATGTGGAATAAATTAGTACGTTGTGTTTTATCGTCTACAAAAGAAAATGGGAAATATTTAAGGTGTTATATTCCTTCTTGTTGTTGTAGGAGCTTAAATTTTTCTCCTTTTTATATAGAGTTGGCCGGCCGATGTGGCCGAGCGGTTCTAGGCGCTTCAGTCTGGAACCGCGCGACCGCTACGGACGCAGGTCGAATCCTGCCTCGGGGATGGATGTGTGTGATGTCCTTAGGTTAGTTAGGTTTAAGTAGTTCTAAGTTCTAGGGGGCTGATAACTTCAGATGTTAAGTCCCATAGTGCTCAGAGCCATTTGAACCAATATAAAGTTTCTGATAGGCAGTTGTACAGTAAAGTTTATAATTTAAACGTAATCTCAGTTAATGAAAAGCCATTCCACTAACCAATAAGAACTTTATTATGTCCACGACCGATTTTGACCTTTACATCAGGTCATTTTCAAGTGGATCTGATAATTATGCTGTAAAGAAGCAACGTCAAATGATCATCAGATCGTGTGTAAGTGAACCATATTTGAAAGAATGATCTGACAGTCATTACAAAAACTTTTTTATGAAATTGTTGAATTTTGCCTACATATCATTATGATCTTCACTGAATGTACTGCATTTGACATATTTTTTAAAACAGAGGGGATGAGCCGTAGGTCATGGAGCTTTATTTTATTAGATACAACTGAACTTAGTTTTTCATGTAAGACGAACGGAGAGCCTCGAGAGATGAAATAGTGAAGGCAGCAGATCAAATAGGCAAAATGGCAAAGCACACTAGAAAACCTTGGATAAGGCACGAGATATTGAACCTAACTGACTATAGGAGAATGTGTAAAAACGCAGCAAATGGAGCAGGGAATAGTGACAACAGATTTAAAGAAATGAAATTGATAAAAAGTGCAAATTCGCAAAGCAGCAACGGCTGGATGAGAAATGCAAGGGTATATAGAAGCAAGAATAACTAGGGGGAAGATAGATGGCGCTACAAAAAATCAAAGAGACCTTTGCAGAAAAGAGCACCAGCTGTACGAATATCGAGAGCGCAGATGATAAACTAGTGGAATCTAATTATGTTGTCAAATTGCACTTACCAGCCACACAGCCTAAGCATTTCTGCTATGTTGACTGACTCCAGATTTAGTGAGCTCCAAGTCATTCTGAAAAACGTTTAAAATTTAGGCCATTCAGATTGAAAGGTTTGATACACAAAATGAATGGCTTTTTACTCAATTGCAGACGAGATCTTTAGTCGAGCCCTTCCCTCATTGGTAATAGTTTTCTGTAAAGTGCTGTTTCCTACATGGCTTGACCAGCTTTGATGGCCACTGACCATGCAACTTAAGGAATTATTGGGTTGGTGCGTAAGTCAAAGCGTTCTTCGATAAGTTTAATAAACACTACAGACAGAAATAACAGAGACTTTAGTCATCAATGATACATTTTCCATCACTATTTACAACAGCTGCCAATGATGGGATAACTTTGCGATTCCGCAACTGTAGAAATCACTCGTCCAGTCACGTACGGAGTGCATTTTCATCAGAATAGGTAGTTTCTTGAAGGTTGTTCGATAGAAAGAGTGAAAATTTAAGGCTCAAGATCAGGTGAGTGAGGAATGACTTCCCAGCCCAGTTCCGTATAGTGTTATTTGATGATCTAGCAGAATGCAGGTGGCGTTGTTGGTGAGTGGCATCACTTTGCGCTTTGTTCCTGGTCGTTGGTCTTGGACTGCGTCTGCGAGGCATCTCAGTTCAAAATGGTTCAAATGGCTCTGAGCACTATGGGACTTAACATCTGTAGTCATCAGTCCCCTAGAACTTAGAACTACTTAAACCTAACTAACCTAAGAACATCACACACATCCATGCCCGAGGCAGGATTCGAACCTGCGACCGTAGCAGTCGCGCGGTTCCGGACTGAGCGCCTAGAACCGCTAGACCACCGCGGCCGGCGCATCTCAGTTGTTGACAGTAAATGTCAGCAGTGACGGTTACATCTTGAAAAAGCATTCTGTAGTGCAACACACAGTCGCTGCTCCACCAGATGCATGACATTATCTTTTGTGGATGCGAGCAGGTCTTTGTACGGGCAATTGCTGCTTTATTTGGGCCTTTTCCTTTCTTTTCCTTACGTTAGTATAAACACATTATTTATCGTCACCAGTAACGACAGAGGATAAGAATGGTCGGTGTTGTTCACGAGCAAATTGATGACGAGAAATCAGGGATGCACATATGACCACCCACTGATTTTCGTGATTTTGGCTTAGAGCAGGCATACCCATACACTCGATTTCAGTACCTGGATGGAAATGTCACACGATGGTGGAACGCCCGCAGTTTTTCACATTTGTCAGTTCTTGAGTACACTGCAGTGGATCATTATGGATAAATGCGTTCACACGTTCTTCAACAAATCACGAATGTCGTCCTGAATGTGAAGAGTCACTAACATCAAAACGATCCTCCTTAAAACGGGAAT
The DNA here is from genome assembly GCF_021461385.2 of Schistocerca piceifrons. Classification (NCBI taxonomy): domain Eukaryota; kingdom Metazoa; phylum Arthropoda; class Insecta; order Orthoptera; family Acrididae; genus Schistocerca; species Schistocerca piceifrons. The sequence continues at coordinate 350,090,329 of NC_060141.1, read as the reverse complement.
ACCATTTTCTGGCGCAAATGTTTCTGGCTGCCACACCGCTGATGTCATCCCTTTACTGAACTCAAACAGAAAATGTCAGAAATATTTCGACTTCTTCACTTGGCACCCCTTTCTTCTAGCGTCCACAGCTCCTGTTACTATCTTCAAATGACAAAATGGCAATGCGTAAACTCAAATAACGACAGTGAACTACAAATAAAAAGCAACATTCCACAAATAAACCCACTGCAATAGGAATACCAACGTGTATAGCAGAAACGCTACGAACTTACGCTCCAACCTAATACATCGGTTTTTAACAGGTTACAGCTCACCGCAGGTCGAGAGGTCGAGTTTGCTTCCGACGAGCGTTTATATATATATATATATATATATATATATATATATATATATATATCATTTTGTTCTTTATTGACCGTTGTGTTTGTTTGTTGCGGACGTCGCAAGACATCCTGTTCAATTTCGGTGGTTGATCCTTCCACTCAGTTTTTTATTACAGACTCCAACCTGCTCTCTGACAGAACACGCTGAGCTACCGTGCCGGCTTATTTATAAGGTGCTGTGGCAAAGTGTTCCTAGCCATCGGTTATTAAGTACGCCACAAGGCGATAAGTAGGGCCTATAGCGCAATTGGGACTGCGATGCCACTGTTAAGCAGACACTAAATGAAAGCATAGGAAACTAGCGGTAAAGGGGATTAAAACGCGTAAAATGTGGTATGACAATAGTCATAATCGTCATCATCATTTTGAACATTTTCAGCTCTTGGCTGGACCTGTTTGGAACATAAACCTCACCACCTAGTCCTGTTTACCCACCACTTTTCTGTGTTCACTCTGTTGCAGTCCTCGCTTGTTTTTTCGACAGACTCCTCCACATCTTGCAGCCCTCTGTCTTTTGGTCTTCCTCTTCGTCGTTTCCTTCGCATCTCCATTTCATGTATCTTCTTGGGAATCCTCTTGCTTTCCATTCTTTTTAACTGCCCGTACAATCTTAGCGTTGATGTTCCTTTTCTGCTCTGTAAGGCTTCCTCTTTTACTATGTTTCTTACCCTTTCATTCCTCATCCTCTCTCTCCTTGTTACTTCTATCCTAATTTCATCTCACATGCCCGTAATCTGCTTACATTTTTTTCCTTCATTATCCATGTTCCAGATGCATAGGTCAGTACCGGATTTAGTAACTTCTATGTATAACTTTTTTGCTTTTTTATGGGACATCTTTATTCCAAAGCCGGCCGGGGTGGCCGAGCGGTTGTAGGCGCTACAGTCTGGAACCACGCGACCACTACAGTCGCAGGTTCGAAACCTGCCTCGGGCATGGATGTGTCTGATGTCCTTAGGTTGGTTCGGTTTACGTATTTCTGAGTTCTAGGGGGCTGATGACCTCAGAAGTTAAGTCCCATAGTGCTCAGAGCCATTTGAACCATTTTTTTTATTCCAAACCAGGCTCCTAACATTCGCAGTAATGCTTCTTCGTGTCTGCCACGTTCACTGACGTCTTTCTCATTTCTTCCATTTTCCGCTATCACACTTCCCAAGTACTTAACACTTCCCACCTTCTTCAGTTATCTACCTCCAATCCTTATTCCGCTATTTGGTCTATCTTTCTTTCTAGTTGTCATCAGGATCTCGCATTTGTTTCCGCTAAATTGCATTTCATACCGTCTCACAGTTTTTTCCTAAGTATCCAGCTTTTCCTGAATCTTCTCCTTCCTGTTTCCCCAGATCATCAAGTCATCCACGAACATCATTGCTTTGATCTTAACGTCTGCACGTCTTTCTGTCACCTTCGTCATTATCTCATTCATGACCCCAATGAATAATAGAAGTGACAGTGCACTGCCCTGTTTGACGGCTGTGACAGTAGTAATGAGTTTATATGTAAAACATGTTATAACCGCCGTGAGATGCGCATGGAAAAATTCACTATATAATAGCCAAGTTTAGGTTTTGTAGAGTTAATTTGCAGCCAACTTAACAAAATAAAGGGGTAGACTGAATGTTTATAGCCAGCTATGAACAGGAAAGAAACTAAATATTAGGAAGGCACTTCAGTATTAGCAATGGGTAATTTTGTACTCGTCTCTTTGTGTAATGTAATTTTCATTCGATTCCATAGTCTCATGGTAGTCATGGGACCCCTGCTAACACAACCATGAATATGGCGGAACGATGAACCAGTGCCTAGAGACCACGATTCTGAAGCTATTGGATTCCAAAAGGTGCTGGTTGACGTGTCTGGTTCTTACACGACATGTAACACTATCCTCACAAACAAATAACCCCCAGAACTTCAGATGCCATTTCTTAAGACGAAACATGCTGCTTAATCTTCCTTGTATACAGAATGTAGATGGCTTTAGTCGCACACCCTTCGACCAGTTGTGCTGAAATGTTGATCAATTACTCTTCATGTCAATTCGACGTTTGTTGCATGGCGTGTTCAAGTTGTTGCAATTTTAATAGCGAGAAGTGTAAAATGCAGTGAAGTGACGAAAGTCATGGGATAGAGATATACACAAATACGCATGGCTGTGCTATCACGTACACAAGGCATAAAAAGGCGGTGCTGTTACTTATACTCTGGCGGTTCATGTGAAAAGGTTTTCGACTTGAACATAGCCGCACGGCGGGAACTGACAGATTGGTGGTTGGAGGTCGACGCGCGGAAGATTCCATTTCTGAAACCGTTAGCGAATTCAGAATTCCGAGATCCACAATGTCAAGAGTGTGCCGAGAATTCCAAATTTCAGGGATTACCTCTCACCACGCAGTGGCCGACAGCATTTACTTAACGACCGAGAGCAGCGGCGTTTGTGTGCAGTTGTCAATGTTAACAGGCAAGCAGCACCGTTTGAAATAACCGGAGAAATCAATGTGGGATTTACGACGATCTTATCCATTTGGTCAGTGCGGCGAATTTGGCGTTAATGGGCTGTGGCAACAGGCGACCAAAGCGAGTGTCTTTGCCAACAGCATACAATCGCCTGTAGCGCCTATCCTGTGCTCGTGACCACATCGGTTGGACCCTTGACGATTGGAAAACCGTGGCCTGGTCGGGTGAGTCCCGATTTCAATTGATAAGGCCTCATGGCTGTGTTCGGGTTTGACGCAGACTCCACGAGGACATCGAGTCGTCATGTCACTGGGCCACAACTCTCGCAACTGGTTTCGAAAACATTCTGGACAGTTCGAGCGAGTGTTTGGCCAGCCCGATCGCCCGATATGTATCCCATCGAACATTTATAGGTCACATTCGAGCGATCAGTTCACGCACAGACTCCTGCAGCGGCAACGCTTCCTCACTTGTGGACGGCTATAGATTCAGCAGGGCTGAATTTTCCTGCAGGGGACCACGTCGATCTACTGCTCTATGCCGGGAAAAAGGAGGTTCGATGCCATATTAGGAGGTACCCAATGACTTCTGTCACCTTAGTGTAAAGAATGCAGCTTAAGTTTCTACACTCATGCTCATAAACTAACGATAATTGCAGAATGTGGTGCCACACAACGTGGCACTACACAAAACTGGCGCTAATAGCACAGGCACATAGGGAACACAAACGACACAGATCTGTAAGTCCACGGTATTTGTGATAAGTTGAGAAAACAGTCGCGAAACACGTGCGCTACAAAACGCGACATCAATATGGGTTATGATCACTATGCACACGTGCACAGGCCACACAACGAGTTGGCGTACTCTGGGCCAGGTGGTCGAGCAGCTGCTGGGGTGTAGCCTCCCATTCTTGCACCAGTACCTGTCGAAGCTTCTGAAGTGTCCTAGGGGTTTGAAGACGAGCAGCGATGCGTCGACCGAGAGCATCCCAGACGTGCTCGATGGGGTTTAGGTCTGGAGAACAGGCAGGCCGCTTCATTCATCTGATATCTTCTGTTTAAAGGTACTCCTCCACGATGGCAGTTCGGTGGGGCAGTGCGTTATCATCCACCAGGAGGAAGGTGAGACCCACTGCACCCCTGGAAAGGCGGACATACTGGTGCAAAATGACGTCCTGATACACCTGACCTGTTACAGTTCCTCTGTCAAAGACATGCAGGGGTGTACATGCACCAAACATAATCCAACCCCACACCATGAAACCACGACCTCCTTACAGGTCTCTTTCAAGGACATTAAGGGGTTGGTATCTGGTTCCTCGTTCACGCCAGATGAAAACCCGGCTGGAGCACTGTTCAGACTAGGCCTATACCTGGACTCGTCCGTGAACATAACGTGGGACCACTGTTCCAATGACCATGTACTGGGTTCTTGACGCCAGGCTTTACGGGCTCTCCTGTGACCAGGGATCAGTGGAATGCAGCTTGCAGGTCTACGGACGAATAAACCATGTCTGTTCAGTCGTCTGTAGGCTGTGTGTCTGGAGACAACTGTTCCAGTGGCTGCGGTAAGGTCCCGAGCAAGGCCACCTGCAGTACTCCGCTGCTGTCTACGGGTAATGTTGGTGAGATATCTGTCTTCTTGTGATGTTGTACACTATGGACGCTCCGTACTGTAGCCCCTGGACTTGTTTCCTGTCTGCTGGAATCGTTGCCATAATCTTGAGATTACACTTTGAGGCACGCGGACGGCCTGTTCTACGACTTGCTGTGTTTGACCAGCCTCCAGTCACCCTAGTATTCTACCCCTCACAACGTCATCAATATGTGTTCTCTGAGCCATTTTCAACACACGGTCACCATTAGCACGTCTGGAAACGTCTGCACACTTACTCGCTGCACCGTACTCTGACATGCACCAACACACGACTGCGTATGTGGACAGCTGCCCGCGCCACCGTGCGACGACCGCAGGTCAAATGCACCGAATGGTCATACCCCGAGGTGATTTAAACCCACAAACCGCCCACCAGAGCTTTGCTTCATAATGTATCAGCATTATCCTTAATTTATGAGCGTGAATGTAAAAGGGACTAAAGGAATTTTACCCTGCTACTTCTCGTCTGTAGAAGTGACTGTCATTTTTTCTTGTTATTGTTATTAGTTACTCTTCATAGGTTTTGTAAGACAGTCAGATGTGTTTTTCACGCGAAGATAGCCGAATAATCTTGTCGGAAATGGCAGTTTTGAATACAAAGGACGGAGTAGAAAGTATCATTTGAAGGTATGTTTGTTATTAAAAAGTTCGTGAGACTTAAGCACTGCAACATCTATTTCGGCGGGAAAGAAAAGAGATTCACCACTACCTTACAGACACATTTTTTTTAACTGCATATAAGTTCAACTAGATTGCAGGATGTAACAAGGGAGTTAATCGTAGCGAAATTCTGCGTCCAATGGATATCACGTCCAAGAGCGTCGTTGCGGAAGTCCACCGCAATGGGGTCAAAGAGCGCGTTTCCGGTAAAGGGTGTGTGGGGGGAGGGTGGTGATGTTGGTGCACATCAACGCCGTGGCCAGCGGCGAGCGGCGATAACTGGGTGCGCCGTAACGGCTGAGTTATACGCCATCAGCTGCGAGCGGGCCACTGCGCCAGGCCTCTCCGGTCTCCGCTACGCTGCTCGCTTCTGCGGCTGACCTGCTTCTCCAGGCGACGCACAGCCAACGCGGGGGCGAAACACTGTCGCGTTATGTCGCCGAAATGACGCGCACTATAGTAGCAATTTACAATGAAGTGCTAAAGAACCTGGTATAGGCATGCGCATGCAAATACAGAGATTTGTAAACGGGCAGAATACATCGCTACAGTCGGCAGCGCCTATATAAGGCAACAAGTGTCTGGTTCAGTTGTTAGGTTTGTTAGTGCTGTTACAGTGGCGCGTTATCAAAATTTAAGTGACTTTGAACGTGGTGTTATAGTCGGCGCACGAGCGATGGAACATAGCACCTCCGCGGAAACGATGAAGTGGGGATTTTCCCGTACGACCATTTAACGAGTGTGCCGTGAATATCAGCAATCCGGTAAAAGATCAAATCTCCGACATCGCTGCGACCGGAAAAAGATCCTGCAAGAACGGGACCAACGACTACTGAACAGAATCGTTCAACGTGACAGAAGTGCAATCCTTGCGCAAATTGCTGCAGATTTCAGTGCTGGGCCATCAGCAAATGTCAGCGTGTTAACCATTCAATGAAACATCATCGATATTGGTTTTCGGAGCCGAAGGCCCACTTGCGTACCCTTGATGACTGCACGATACAAAGCTTTGCGCCTCGCTTGGGCCCGTCAACAGCGACATTGGACTCTTGATGACTGGAGACATGTTGCCTGGTGGGATGAGTCTCGTTTCAAATTGTACCGAGAGGATGGACATGTACGGGTATGGAGACAACCTCATGAATCGGACCATGCATGTCAGCAGGGGACTACTCAAGCTGGTGGAGGCTCCATAATGGTGTGGGGCATATGCAGTTGGAATGATATGGGACCCCTGATACGTCTAGAAACGACTCTGACAGGTGACATGCAAGTAGGCATTCTGTCTGATCAGCTGCATCCATTCGTGTCCGTTCTGCATTTCGGCGGACTTGGGCAATTCCAGCGACACCCCACACATACAGAATTGCTGCAGGGTGGCTTCAGGTACACTCTTCTGAGTTTAAACACTTCCGCTGACGACCAAACTCCCCAGACATGAACATTATTGAGCATATATCTGTTGTCTTGCAACGTGCTGTTCAAAAGAGACATCCACTACCTGCTACTCTTACTGATTTATAGACAGCACTGCAGGATTCATGGTGTCAGTTCCCTCCAGCACTACTTCAGACATTAGTCGAGTCCATGCTATGTCGTGTTGCGGCACTTTCGCGTGCCACCGGGGTCCTACAAGATATTAGGCAGGTGTACCAGTTACTTTGGCTCTTCAGTGTACTTGTTATACTGTGAAGTGGCGGAGGCGGCTCAAACCGAGTGTCACTTCGACGAGCGCGAATTAGTTATAGAAACAAATTGCGGGTAGCCTGAACGGAGGTCGGAGCACACGGATTAGGTTCTCAAGATATTTGACTCCAATAAATAAGTAATAATTGGGTGGGCACCACGGGAAGATGTATCCGACACTGCAGGTGCACTTAAGACTGAGCTGTAACTGGAAGTAGTAGTGCAGAATAAAGTATTTTAGAAAACATCCCGGTGGAATAATGTCATTGTTATTAATTACAAGAAATTCTGCTGACTATCAAAACCACAATTAATTACCTGAAATGTGATTTTTATGTGGTTGAGGTGATAGTCAACGAACAGTGCCACTGAACAGCACTAGAAGTTTCAATGTACTGCAAATAGACCACTGTGGCTGCAGTACTAATCGCGTTTTACGTTACTGTGTGACCAAACTCATGTATTAACATTGCAAGCCACTTCAACGGTTTTACTGCTAGAATACACGTGGATTTTGACGACGTATTTGTGGTTCTGACTACCTGCAGGCTTCCCTGACACGCAGATAATTAAACATGGTAATTACAGGACGCGATTGCTGGTTGGTGATTGCAGCAAAGAGAAGATAAACGCTTACGGGAAACAGTGACGTGCGATGGAGGCACACGGTCATTAAATATTGCGATCCACATGCCTGTATTAAGTAACATTAGCTGTGTGAGTAAACGGTGTTTTTAACCCACCGGGCCTCTTAGAGGGCTATACCGACCTGTTACGATCGATGCAAGAGCTCTCTCCGAATTAGTCCTACTTCTTCTGTTGTACATGCTTGATGACGACTCCACAATAGCATTTTGTATGAAATTTCCTTTACAGATACGCTACAATTGTTTTACATCTGTACAAAATGTTCGGCCGTACATAAATACATGTGGATTGCGCTTTCCAAGAACCCTTCTAACAAATATTAGTTTTCTATGTACTTTACGTAATACTGATTCCACGTATTCATGTCATTTCTTGTTGCGTTTTAGTATTAACTTTACATATTTAAATATGTAAAGATGTTCTTGACCAATCTAGGAATGGGATACTGTGGGGTTATTTCCCCTCTGTTAAAGGCATTATCTTGCAGTTACCGACAATGAAAGATAGCTGCCATTCGTTATACCTAGTGAAAATGTTGTCCAAGTATTTCTGCATTCCGTTACGATTCCTCCGATGATAACTGCATATGGAGGCGAGGATCGTAAGTTAACATGTAATAGCGCTGCTGATCCAATTTAATAAACCGTTTATGTATAACGAAATCATTAGGGGTCCTATTAGGTTTCCTTGACGCACATTCCACACTGCAATATTTCCTCTAAATATTCGTCGGGCGGTATTTCGTTATAAGGATGATGGTATGATAGTCTTGCTTGGACGTCGGGAATAAAGGAAGCTCTAGCAACGTGTGGTTGATCATTTATTTTTTGGACTCCCTAGAAATTACACAGTCGGTTGTTGTCCGAATTTTCGTAGGCAAACGAAGAATGGGAAGTGGTCAAATGGAGTATCAAATTGTCCAGCATGAGGTCTAGTTTTGATAAAAAAAATGATTTATTGCTTGGTATTAATCAGGGTAATCAAGGAAAACTTAATTAGTGCGTTTGAGGAAAAATGGAAATATTTCACAAACAGCTGCTGATGGCTATGTAAATGATGTGTCAACCAATATGAAATCATATGATAAAATTAAACTTCGCTGTCTTCTCTTGATCGATACACTCTTAATAATAACAGAATACCAATCGGTATTTAAATATATTATATTTCATTCCTTCTGAAAAATCTTACAAGAAATTGATAAAAAAGTGTCAAACGTTATGTGAAAGGATTTGTCTAAGAGTAAGAAATAAAACAAATTGGAAAAATATTTGAGACGCCTTGGAATGATGGTCTAACTCGTGTACAGCAAATAAGGTGACGACTGAGAACTTGCAGTTTAGTGTTTAAATTAGTATCTGAGAATTTTAAAGTGCACTAGAGAATATTTGTCTGGTGGAATCTCACTATGGATCTTATGTTACAATGTATGAGTATCTCACTTTGTACATGATCGAATATCAGTCAAAGGTTTCTTTATCCTATTTTATTTCTTTCTTTTAGACTACTCTTTTCACAAAAGATTTGACCCCTTTTTTAATTTTTTTATTCCTACTTCTTCTTGTGAGTTGCACTTTCTTTTGGCTGACCGTCAAGCAAAATGGCCAAACATGCACCCTCAAAACATGCCCGTGATTACTGTTTAGGCAGCGGTAAAGAGGCAGGATTTTTAGTTCTTCGCTTGGAATGAACTCGTTAGGTATCCTATCCCAACAGCCGAGAAAAACGATGAAACAATAACGTCAACATGTAAATTTATTGCATTCTATAAATGAGCTAGAGCTGTATATAAATTTCTCCGAATTCCATAGCACCAATGCCTTAAACAAAACGAATACGCCAGACGATTCAAGACAGACTTCAAATATTCAGTGAGAGGATGCAATGTATCAAGAACCAGTATTGAGGAATCTGGAAATGTGCAGGGTGTCCAAATGAAATCACTCTGATTTCCAAATGCATTTAAATAAACTATGAGACAGATATTTGCGGAATGCTGCATCATATAAAGCAACTCAAAAAGTTTTGTGTAGAGTTTTTCTAAACAGTTCATTTTGTGTTTGTTTCAGGTGCTAAATAATTACCAGAAATGACTACACCTACATGCATGGCGTGGTATGCGGATATGAAGTCACTCACTGCTGTGCAAAGAAATTTCCGACGTTAATTTCGAAGGGATCTACCAGATCTAAGGCTTTGTATGACAATTTCTTCGCTACCGAGAGGGTAAACAGACAATCGTGTTCTAGCAGAAAACGAACATTTGTTTAAGTGGTAAACGAGATCAAAGAGACCGTTAAGAAACCCATCAAAGTCAGTTCGTTGAGCATCACAAGAGCTAAATATCCTTTACTCAACAGTTCACAAGGTGCTGCATAAACAACTTCACTTGGCTCTTACAAAGTTCAAATTGTGTAAACATTGAAGTGAAACGACTTGCAGTTTTGCCACGAAATTGCTATTGAGATGCTGGACTGACTCGGGCAAAACACTAAATATCTAGGACATATAGTTTTCTCTGACGAACTAACTTACCAAACATGCGGGAAGGCTGAGCGGCACAACATTTGCATCTGGGGTTCGGAAAACTCCCACTGTTTTCGGGAGTATGAGAGACATTGCGGAAAGGTGAATTTGCGGTGTGCACTGATGGAAGAAATCGTACTTAGACCATTTTTTTTTCGTCGAGCAAATAGTGACAAAACCTATTTATCTGGACATGTTTGAGCAATTTGCTGTCCCTCAGCCTCTACTCTCTTCAGCCACATGTGGTCTTTCAGCAGGCTGGTGGATCATCAGACTTGAGTTTACATGTTTATGACTTTCTGAACCGAACATTTCCATAGGATGTGATGGCCGACCCAAGTGGTCACCACAATCTCCGGAAATAACCCCTCTGGCTTTCGTCCAGTGGGATTATGGGAAAGACTTTATTTAGCCTCGTCTGTACATAACCTTGGTGATCTCCATCGAAGACTTGTGGATGCAATAACCTCCATCACCCCATAGATCATGCGTACAAACCGCAAGTATCTATGTCTTATTGTTCTTTTTAATTCCATTTGGAAATCAGGGAGGTTTCATGTGGGCACCGTGCCTACGACAGCCTACTAGGGGACCGCGGAGACAAGGGTGGATTAATTAGAGTGTGCACTGACACATTTAAGCAGAAATTCCTCCGGCCTTCCAGACACAAATGAAGAAGAAACAGATAAAACATGCTACAATGGAAAGTACATTCTGCCATTCACCTGACAGTGGCGTACAGACTGCATATGCTCGTAGATGCACGTCAGTATTTGCACGGTGTCGTGAAGATATCGTTATGTTCGTTTTTTTGGCATTGGTGAGCAGATGGCTGTTGTACAAAGTGAGTATCAGAGAAAGAGGAGTTTCGAAATAATGGTTCATCTTATGTTCTTGGTCGTATGGAAGTATCCCTGTTAAACAGCAGTTAGTGTTCAGCGGCGTGTTTTCTGTTGCAATGGGGAAAAGATAACTGGTCCGGAGAAGCTCCTGCTGTTCAGCCAATTTCTGTACAGTTGAGAGCTCTAGAGTCTGCATTATCCGCAACATACATTTATTCACCATAAATTGTCGCTTTTCTGCCATGATTGCAACAATCTACGGAACGTTTGAGTATTACAAGTGCCAACTACAGGGGCAAGTAGAGGACAAGGAAACACTCAAATAGTCATAATACACAATCGACCAGAAATCAATCGTTCAAAAATCCCAGACATATTCCGAATACACTAAAAGTTATCTATTTTGCGTTCCCTTAGTTAATCAACACCACCAGCAAGATCTGGAATATACAAAAGTATTTAAGCATCTTCACATAGAAAAAAAATTCCAATAGGTTCAAATCAGGGAATCTAGAAGGTCATGGTACTGGTAAGCCGCGACCGGTACACATCTTGTCGAAACACTGCTTACCAATACTTAGGAATCGGAAATGGTGATAAAAATCAAACGAGAGCGTTTTATCAAAGTTCAATTTAGGCCACACTTTCGGTGCTTGGAAGTAAATTTAGCGCTAGACATCAACAATGTTTAACATGGCATGACTGCACTCGAGCAAATTTCGTATGCGGGAAACCATTCGTTCCCTGCTCTGTGTTCACTGGGATTACTAGCTAAGCACACGGCGCTGCTTAGGTGTGTATTGATTCCAGTTCTATTAACCCAGCTCCTACTCCCCACTACCTCTCTCTTCCGCCTCCCTCTCTGTCCGTCTCCTCCTCCCCCTCCCCCTCTCAGCACTTCCCCTCCTCCCCTCCCCCTCTCACCACCACATCCCCTTCTCCCACCTCTCTGTCCGTCGCCGCCTCTTTCCTTCTTCTGTCAATTTCCTCCACCTCTCCCCCCTCTTTGTCGATCTGCTCTTCCCCCTGTATCTGTGCCCTTCTCCTTCCCCCTCTCTCTCTGTCCATCTCTTGTTTCACCCATTCTTTCTCCATGTTATCACCTCCACGCCAATAGGAGATAGCTGGTTCTTACTCCTACAACAACATTTATTTCCACAAAGTAAGTGGTATGTGTGCCAAGATTGGTTCAAATCGATTAGCGGTTTAAGAGGAATGTTTTATCCACTGCTCTGCCCGAATACGCACATGTCACATAAATTTCACAATTATTTAACATATTTCACACATATTTCTACATATATTTCACTTTATATCTAGCGAACTTCATCCTGCAGTTTCGTTTTCACGCAGCTCAGTGTTTATGACGCCATATATCCTGAATGATATAATTCTGTAGATACACTCAGTGGCATATGTAGATACTCCCTGCTAAATGTCCTGCAAATAGAGTTAGTAGCAAAGAAGTAATAAATTTAAACGTCATGTATGATGCGACAGTTTTTCCCGGATCTTAGTGGTTATGACGTCATATTTCCTGAACTATGGATCGTGCGACTATATAATTTTGCTTGTACATTCTGTGGGTTATTTGAACATTGTCTGCAAAGTGTGTCACTACTACAGCCAGTAATAAAGAAGTAATAAATTAAAACGTGACGCCTGTGCGGCAGTTTTATTGTAGGGTGAACAGCGAAAATATAGAAAGCGCTAAACTTTTTTCTTTTTTCATCATTTTATGGGGGTTGTCAGCGAGTAAAAGTTTCTTGAAGGTTTGAAGTTACGAAATGAGCGTATTGCATTGATGGATGGGAGTACCCGCCTGAGGGAGTTCGGCCGCCGAGTTGCAAGTCTTTTCACACATTAGGTGACTTGCGTGTCGATGATGATGACAACACAAGATCACTGAGCGGAGGAATTCTCCGATTCGGCCGGAATTCGTACCGAGGCCCGCTGCAAGGCAGTCAAACGCGCTGACAACTCAGCCATAGAGGCGAGCTGTGAAATTATGTGTAAAGTTCCTTGAACATGACTAAGTGCTCTCATCCTCAAACATTTGGTATTCCGCGTCGTGAGCTTCAATCCCAACTGCTTTGATACATAGATGGTTCTTACCCTCATAGCGAATCTTTACAGAAAGTAAGCGATATGTGTAACAAGTTTAGCTCAAATCGGTTCAGTGGTTTAGGAGGAAATGTGGGACACATATACATATGGAACATACATACATGGAAGTAACGTTTTGCTTGTTTTATTGACCTCTACTCGCCACTTTCGTCTGTATCTATGATAGTGAAACAGCCTGTATAACGACGTGTATATCAGCCCAGCTGCGTGGTTTATTACATCATCCGACTTGTGGCTCCACATCTGCGAAAACCAAACTGCCATTCTCTCATGCCATACAATACTGTGAAAGTAAAAATGACCGTACTATGTAATGTTCGATTCTAAAAATGGTGATATTCTACACATGTTTGCTTGTTACTGCAGGTAATTGGATTTCATGGTAGTGGCAGATCTTCCCAATCACCCTTTGTCGTTACACACAATGTTTATGACGTGTATGTTGACAATAGCGACATTTCTTATAGAGGATCTGCAACCAGGTGGTACCGATCGTTTCACCCTCTCGGAACTTCGAGGTCCTTTGTCTTCTGTCTTGGAGAAAACCCTGCCTTTGTCGTTTGTCCGCGTCCGTGATCCCCAGCGGTCATAAAACCGCACAGTTCACAGCCGGCAGAAATTCCCACTAGGCTGCCGTCTGAGCTCCGGAACGCGCCACCCCTCCCCAGGGCGCCACTGTCTGTCAGAGACAGCTGCAGAGAGAACTTGATGCAAACATGTTCACACTTTTCATTAGTACCAGTACTATGCGGATGGGCTGAATAACAGAGAGCCATTTCTACATCTACATCGATACTCCGCAAATCACCTTTAAGTGCATGGCAGAGGGTTCATCGAACCACCTTCACAGATCTCTATTATTCCAATCTCGTATAGCGCCCGGAAAGAATGAACACGTATATCTTTCCGTACGAGCTCTGAATTACTTTAATTTATCGTGGTGATCGTTCCTCCCTATGTAGGTCGGTGTCAACAAAATATTTTCGCATTCGGAAGAGAAAGATAGTGATTGTAATTTCTTGGATTCCGTCGCAACGAAAAAGGCCTTTCTTTTAATGATGTCCAGCCCAAATTCTGTATCATTTCCGCGACACTCTATCCCATATTTCACGATAATACAAAACATGCTGCCTTTCTTTGAACTTTTCCGATGTTCTCCGTCAGTCCTATCTGGTAAGGATCCCACACCGCGCAGCAGCGTTCTAAAAGAGGACGGACAAGCGTAGTTTAGGCAGTCTCCTTAGTAGTCTGTTACATTTTCTAAGTGTCCTGCCAATAAAACGCAGTCTTTGGTTAGCCTTCCCCACAAACCGAAGTTTAAAGAGTTCCTTTTAGCGCTCATGTGAATGACCTCACACTTTTCGTTATTTAAGGTCAACTGCTACTTTTCGCACCATTCAGATATCTTTTTTAAATCGTTTTGCAGTTTCTTTTGATCTTCTGATGACATTATTAGTCGATAAACGACAGCGTCATCTGCAAACAACCGAAGACGGCTGCTCAGATTGTCTCTCAAATCTTTTACATAGATAAGGAACAACAAAGGGCCTACAAAATTACCTTGGGGAACGCCAGAAATCACTTCTGTTTTACTCGATGACTTTCCGTCAATTACTAAGAACTGTGACCGCTCTGACAGGAAATCACAAATCCAGTCACATAACTGAGACGATGTTCCATAAGCACGCAATTTCACTAAGAGCCGTTTGGGTGGTACAGTGTCAAAAGCCTTCCGGAAATCCAGAAATACTCCTACTACCTTTCTTGAATATTAGTGTGACCGGTGCAACTTTCCAGTCTTCGGGTGCTGATCTTTCGTTGAGCGAACGGTTGTATATGATTGTTAAGTGTGGAGTTTATGCATCAGCATACTCCGAAAGGAACCTAATTGGTATACGGTCTGGACTAGAAGACTTGCTTATATTAAGTGATTTAAGTTGCTCTACTACTCCGAGGATATTTACTTCTACGTTACTCATGTTGGCAGCTGTTCTCGATTCGAATTCTGGAATATTTACTTCGTCTTCTTTTGCGAAGGCATTTCGGAAGGCTGTGTTTAGTAACTCTGCTTTGGCAGCACTGTCTTCGATAGTATCTCCATTGCTATTGCGCAGAGAAAGGGTGGATTGTGTCTTGCCGCTAGCATACTTTACATACGACCAGAATCTCTTTGGATTTTCTGCCACGTTTCGAGACAAAATTTCGTTGTGGAAACTGTTATAATCATCTGGTATTGAAGTCAGCGCTAAATTTCGAGCTTGTGTAAAAGATCACCAATCTTGGGGATTTTGCGTCTGTTTAAATTTGGCATGTTTGTTTCATTGTTTCTGCAACAGTCTTCTAACCCCTTTTGTGTACCAAGGAGGATCAGCTACGTCGTTTGTTAATTTATTTCGTATAAATCTCTCAATTGCTGTCGATGCTATTTCTTTGGATCTAAGCCACATCTGGTCTACACTTATATTATTAATTTGGAATGAGTGGAGATTGTCTGACAGGAAGGAGTCAAATGAATTTTTATCTGCTTTTTTGAATAGGTTTATTTTTCGAGGATTTTTCAGCCTCAATAAAACACCTCTACATCATACTGATGGGCTACAGCACACTGCTGATACAGATTTTTCCATGTTTGGCAATATAAAGTGCTCAAACGAATTTGGCTCCATCTTCATGATTTGCATAGTTTGTGGTTTCAGATTGTAAACGTCTCTCTCAGTACCGCAGAAAACCAGTACATACAGCCGCCTGTGTAACGGAGGTAAACTTAAATCTACATTATTAGTGCTGGTCAGAACAACCCACCATTCTCCAGTTGTGAACGGAACAGTGAGGTTTCAGCATCTCAACGTTGTTTTAGGGAACATCTGGACTTTAGATATTGTAATAAACAGTAATAACACCAGTTTTCTCTACCAAATTCTTCCTGTTATCACTGTTTATAATCCGATTCAATGAGTTGTAGAGCAGACACAGGCAAGAATTGTGCACGCATGCCGTGCTCTCGCTCGTGTTCGGAGTACTGCCACTGGCCGCACACTCCACCCACAATCGTGCCACACTCTATCAGTGGGAAGAGGGGAAAATTGCGAATGTGCCCGTATTTAGACGATAATGTAGTAACGCTAGGAACCCTTAAAAACTTGCACGGGGCTTGGTTAAAATTTCATGGCAACACAGATGAAAAAATTCAGTATTATTTAAATATTTTTGGTGCACTGAAAATATAATAAAACTCGTATCTAGCACTAACTTTCGGCAAACAGACAGACAAAGACCATTTTGCAGTTTTTTTGTCACTCAGGTTGACATGTAATTGTCAACTAATTGTCTGAATTATTTGTATGGTGTGTAATGCCATTCCATAGTAAATTTATGGTACCTGTCGATTCTGCGACTGCATACTACATATGGAGAATTCTCATCCTTCCCTCCCGTGATTCTCATTCATTTTTAAGGTTAGAGCGACAAATCGCTACATAGCCTCTTTTCTGTCTGAACAATCACTTTGAATTTGCTTTATACCACGAATAAATAACGAAGAACAAAGAACGCTGACTCCGCAATTCTGCAGAACTGAAGAATGTCGTGTCGATCCCAAAATGCGCACTACATGCCGGAGGAAACATTGTCACATCGCACTGCTGAATGAAATGACGCGCTGTACCGACTATTTCTGAGAAGAACCGATCAAAGCCGAGACATGCCGAGACAGGCCGAGCATAATATCGCAGATGTGCACCACATCATGCCTGTGTGTAGGTTTCATGCTGTGGCCGATCCTGTTATAGTGTACACCTGTGAATGACAGATAGGAGAGAAACTATCTGTATGGCAATGACAGTGATAGAATTAGCTTAGTATGTGTAGTGTTTATTGATAGTAGATGTAGTTAAAGCGATGAGAAATAATATTGTACTGGACATAATAATGCATATTGTGTTACTAGTTACCGACCTATAGGGAAAAAAAACAGCTGCTGACTGTAATAATGTATCTAAGAATGAATTCAGCCTATGCCCAAATTATGAGTAACAGCCTACAGTGTAATGAATAAATGAAAGTTAATCATGTGTATATTGTTTGTATCTGGGAAAAAGGATTACCAGTATAGGAAATTACTCGCTGTATTGGCGCCATTCGAATATTAAACCCCACTCAGGAAACACAAAACACTGAACATCTCCTTCATAGTGATTACCAGCTGTGAACAGCGACAGCTGATGACTGTATAGCTCGTAGACACCACGAGAAGAATACAATAGAGCTGTGTGCGGCCTCCAGTGAGGCAACTGGGAGGCTTTTATTAACCCAGATAGTGCCAAAGTACACTGCCTGATAAAAAAAGTAAAACTCACAGAAGGCATGCCCGAATGGCCGAAGAAATTCGTTGTGTGTACACACCATCGGCGGGTATGTAAATGATTAGCATTGCAATTCTCAGAGACAGAAGTGCCAGCAGAGTGCATTAGTGTTATTCGTGTTTAACGTTGTTACCAGGCATGATGGATATATAAGTGGGATGAACGGCGTCAGATCTTGAGTGACCACTGTGAAGGACATGGAAATGGCACGGGCTAGTGTGTGACAGCGTTACTAGTACTTGTCAGAGTTTAAAAGAGGCCTCATTATGGATCTACATTTGGCCGGCTGGTTGAGTCGTGCAGTATCCAGATCTGTGGGGCATTTGGATGTGGCAGTAGCCAGATTTGGGAGATGATGGAAATATGAAGGCAGGCACACTCGTCGTAAAGGTTCCGGTCGACCACGTGTGACCAACACAAGGGAGGATGCCGTATTGTGCACCAATCGTTACGCCTTCACATCATCGCCTGCCATCCGAGAGCAACATTATGTGTCAATCTGCACCACTGCTCGGGCACTACCAGCAAGTGGAGTTGCGTATTACCTTCCCATGCTTAGTAAGTCATTAACACAGCCCGCCCGGCTAGCCGCGCGGTCTAACGCGCTGCTTCCCGAGAGGGAAGGCGTGCTGGTCCCCAGCACGAATCCGCCTAGCGGATTAGTGTCGAGGTCCGATGTGCCGGCTAGCCTGTGGATGGTTTTTAAGGCGGTTTTCCATCTGCCTCGACGAGAGCGGGCTGGTTCCCCTTATTCTACCTCAGGTACACTATGTCGACAATTGCTGTGCAAGCACTTGCCACACACGCGTATACCATACTTACTCTACCACCCAAACATTTGGGGCTACACTTGTCTGGTATGAGACGTTCGCGGGGGTGGGAGGGGGAGGTCCACTGGGGGCCGAACTGCAAAATAACCCTGGTTTGGGTGTGGGACAGCGGTGGGTTGGGTGGACTCTTGTGGCTTGTTGTGGGGTAGTAAATCACTGAGGGTTACAGCAGGATGAAGCCTCTCAGTCGTTTCTAGGTCCCCGCTACAGGACAATACAATACAATACAAGCCGTTGACGCCAAAACACAAACGGCTGCCTTTGGAGCGGTGCCGTGACCGGGAAGTGGGGACTGTTAACGAATGACGTCACACTGTATTTAGCCATGAATCGTGGTTCTGCCCTTTCCCGGATGACCGTCGTCGTCGAGTATTGTGGCGACTTGGGGAGAGATTCCATTCTTCATATGTTTTGGAGAGGCACAGCGATGTGATTCCTGGTGTAGTGGTGTGGGGAGATGTCCGGTAATACTTCAGGTCACGGTTAGTAGTGACTGAGGGGATTTTGACGGTGTAGTGATATGTGTCACGGACATATTTCGTCCTCATGAGCTACCTCGCAATGACAGTATCATGGTACCATTTTGTAACCCGGCAATACACGTCCACACGTGTCTCGTGTCTCTGTGAACGATCTACGTTATACTGCGGTACCTTCATGGCCAGCAAGATCCCCAGATCTGTCATGGATGGAGCTTTGGGAGGACCGGTCCCTGCACCAACTCCACCCAGTGCCAATATCAGGGCTATCAATGACCAGTTACAATAGTTGTCGACCAGCTTGCGTCAGGAGAGGATATTCGACACCCTTTCCCAACGAATCAGAGTGCAAGCATCCATCCTAGAGGCGATGCATCGCCATACTGATAAGTGGCTGATAACGTCAACTTCTTTGCAAACTTGAGTCGATTTTGTAATAACTGAAATAACAGCACATACCCTCACTACCCGTCAAGTTTCATTTCGTCCACCCCTTCTGGGCGCTTCACGTTTTTGTCAGGCACTGTGTACCTAAACGATCAAACTGTGCTCGATCAGCAACGGTACAAAGTTCCCAAGAATCTTGATGCGCGAAGGAGACGAGGAGAGAAATATCTGGAATTTGACGTTATCAGTGGTGTCATGTTGTCTTGACATAACAATACGTGATTAGTCTGACGGTTGACGAATGTCGTAAATGTGAACCAAGCAGTACCACATAGCCAGCATGGATGTACAGGGTGAGTCACCTAACGTTACCGCTGGATATATTTCGTAAACCACATCAAATACTGACGAACCGATTCCACAGACCGAACGTGAGGAGAGGGGCTAGTGTAATTGTTTAATACAAACCATACAAAAATGCACAGAAGTATGTTTTTTAACACAAACCTACGTTTTTTTTAAACGGAACCACGTTAGTTTTGTTAGCATATCTGAACATATAAACAAATACATAACAGTGCCGTTTGTTGCATTGTAAAATGTTAATTACATCCGGAGATATTGTAACCTAAGTTGACGCTTGAGTACCACTCCTCCGCTGTTCCATCGTGTGTATCGGAGAGCACCGAATTACGTAGGGATCCAAAGGGAACGGTGATGGGCCTTAGGTACAGAAGAGACTGGAACAGCACATTACGTCCACATGCTAACACCTTTTTAGTGGTCTTTTTCACTGACGCACATGTACATTACCATGAGGGGTGAGGTACACGTACACACGTGGTTTCCGTTTTCAATTACAGAATGATCTGCCAACGTTGCTCGAAAATGTCCCACTGGAAACGCGTCGACGTATGTGGTATCACCATGATGGTGCACCTGCACATTCCGCAATTAACACTAGGCTGACCCTTGACAGGATGTTCTACGGGCGTTTCATAGGACGTGGAGGATGCATAAATTGGCCAGCCCGTTCTCCTGATCTTACACCTCTGGACTCCTTTCTGTGAGGTACGTTAAAGGAGAATGTGTACCGTGATGTGCCTACAACCCCAGAGAATATGAAACAACGTATTGTGGCAGCCTGCGGTGACATTACCGCAGATGTACTGCGGCGTGTACGACATTCATAACACAGAGATTGCAGCTGTGTGCAGCAAATGATGGCCACCACATTGAACATCTATTGGCCGGACATGTCGGGACACACTCTATTCCACTACGTAATTGAAAACGGAAACCACGTGTGTACGTGTACCTCACCCCTCATGGTAATGCCCATGTACGTCAGTGAAAAAGACCAATAAAAAGGTGTTAGCATGTGGACGTAATTTGCTGCTCCAGTCTCTTCTGTACCTAAGGTCCATCACCGTTCCCTTTGGATCCCTACGTAATTCGGTGCTCTCCGATACACGCGATCGAACAGCGGAGGAGTGGTACTCAAGCGTCGACTTTAGGTTACAATATCTTCGGATGTAATTAACATTTTACAATGCAACAAACGGCACTGATTACGTATTTGTCTATATGTTCAGATGTGCTAACAAAACTAACGGGGTTCCATTTAAAAAAACGTAGGTTTGTGTTAAAAAACATACTTCCGTGCATTTTTGTATGGTTTGTATTAACCAATTACACTAGCCCCTCTCCTCACGTTCGGTCTGTGGAATCGGTTCGTCAGTATTTGATGCGGTTTACGAAATATATCCAGCGGTAACGTTAGGTGACTCACCCTGTAGATCACACATTGTGTCTGTCGTATACGAGTGTCAGACGCCTCCCATTGTTATCGAGACAACTTTGAGAGCTGTGCAGTGTCGGTATAAGAGCCGCCAACATATTGCCCATCCCTATAGTAAAACGTCGGCGATAGGTTCGCCTTTTAAGACGATAACACATAAGCACGCCGCGTCCTCCCAACGAAAACCTACCTCCAGTAAGCGGGAGTCAACCGAATGAAATGCGCTGCCATAATGAACTCTGTTGAACGTGCATGGGCCAGGTAGGAAGTCGAGTGTGTCGTTACGGGCAACCTCAACACACACACACACACTGAACTCAGGGATTAGTACTAGCGTGACAAGCGGTGTCTAGGACATCTTGTGGGCAGCATGCCAATGACAGAAGCATGCTATAATGCAAAGGGTGGAGTAGAACGATGTTGAATGTTCCGCAGTATCAGATTTTCATTTCACAGACGTCTTAAGATTTTCAAACATATCCATACTAATATTACAAATGCGAAAGAAACCCTGGACAACTTTGAGAGCTGTGCAGTGTCGGTATAAGAGCCGCCAACATATTGCCCATCCCTATAGTAAAACGTCGGCGATAGGTTCGCCTTTTAAGACGATAACACATAAGCACGCCGCGTCCTCCCAACCGAATGAAATGCGCTGCCATAATGAACTCTGTTGAACGTGCATGGGCCAGGTAGGAAGTCGAGTGTGTCGTTACGGGCAACCTCAACACACACACACACTGAACTCAGGGATTAGTACTAGCGTGACAAGCGGTGTCTAGGACATCTTGTGGGCAGCATGCCAATGAGGACAGAAGCATGCTATAATGCAAAGGGTGGAGTAGAACGATGTTGAATGTTCCGCAGTACCAGATTTTCATTTCACAGACGTCTTAAGATTTTCAAACATATCCATACTAATATTACAAATGCGAAAGAAACCCTGTCTGTTACGATTTCGCGATTAAACCGCTAAACTCTTTTCCATTAAATTTGGTGTGCAGATACTCTATGTGATCAAAAGTATCCGGACATCCCCAAAAACATGTGTTTTTCATATTAGGTGCACTGTGCTGTCATATCAGTGACCTCAGTAGTCATTAGACACCAGGAGACAGCAGAATGGGGCGCCCCGCGGAACTCATGGACTTCGAACGTGATCAGATGATTGGATGTCACTTGTGAAATACATCTGTACGTGAGATTTCCACACTCCTAAACATCCCTAGGTCCACTGTTGCCGATGTGATAGGGAAGTGGAAACGTGAAGGGACACGCACAACACAAAAGCATACAGGCCGATCTCGTCTGTTGACAAACAGAGACAGCCGACAATTGAAGAGGGTCGTAATGTGTAATAAGCAGACACTTATCCAGACCATCACACAGGAATTCCAAACTGCATCAGGATCTACTGCAAGCATTATGACAGTGAGGCGGGAGGTGAGAAAACTTCGATTTCATGGTCGAGCGGCTGCTCATAAGCCACACATCTCGCCAGTAAATGCCAAATGACGCCTCGCTTGGTGTAAGGACGTAAACATTGGACGACTGAACATTGGAAAAACGTTGTGTGGAGTGACGAATCACGGTACACACTGTGGCGACCTGAATCCTACAGACACCTTTGGAATGCCGTGCCAGGCCTCACCGACCGACATCGATACCTCTCCACAGTGCAGCACTCAGTGAAGAATGGGCTGCCGTTCCCCAAGAAACCTTCCAGCACCTGATTGAACGTATGCCTGCGAGAGTGGAAGCTGTCATCAAGGCTAAGGGTGGGCCAACACCATACTGAAATATTTTTGGTGTACAGAAAATATAATAAAATTCGTATCTAGCACTAACTTCCGGCAAACAGACAAAGACCATTTTGCAGTTTTTTGTCATTCAGCTTGACTTGTAATTTTCAACTAAATCTTTTATTTTTTTACATGGTGTGTACTACCATTCCATAGTAAATTAATCGTATCTGTCGTTTCTGCGACTGCATATTAGACATGGAGAATTCTCATCCTTCCCTCCCGTGATTCCCATTCATTTTTAAGGTTGGAGCGATAGATCTCTAGATTGCCTCTTTTGTCTGAACAATCACTTTGAATTTCCTTTATACTACTAGATTACTCAGTTATCACATTCCTTTCATCAGTTTGTTCTTTCCTTACTAGAAGGAAACTTGCGGACGTTATGATGTCTCTTAAGAAAACAACGAAGCTAATATTAAGATCATCAGCTAATTAAAACTTCTTATTATCATATGTAATTATATCCTTCGACACAACTCACTTTAAAATAATGAGTAATGTCTCGTCTAAGGACAAGTCAGGAATGGTTCAAATGGCTGTAAACACTATGGGACTTAACATCTGATGTCATCAGTCCCCTAGACTTAGAACGACTTAAACCTAACTAACCTAAGGACATCACACACATCGATGCCCAAGGCAGGATTCGAACCTGCGACCGTAGCAGCAGCGCGGTTCTAGACTGAAGCGCCTAGAACCGCTTTTTTTCGATATAGTTCGTTGCGTTTGGTTTGGGTGGACGTCACAAGACATCTGTTCAAGTTGATCGTTGACTCCTTGACTCAGTTTTTTTTTATTACAGAGAGCAGGCAGCCCTCTGACCGAACACGCTGAGCTACCGTGCCGGCGCGAAGACAAGTCACTGAATGTGCAGCATTGAAGGGGCACATTACGAGGTCACCGTTGATAACATATTGGGAACTGGATTATACTGTTAATTAAAAGGCTACAGTATTCTGGCGCGTTTCTTGCTTGACGTGAAATGCTAGGCCTCGCACTATACCGAGTGGAAATCTGACGCCTCCAAGCGTTACCAATTACAAAGCGCCTACCCAGCGCTCCTACCGCGGCTAACACTTAGGGCCCCTATAAATAAATACAAAAATAGGAGCCAGCGGTATATTCGTGTTGCAATTCCTGCCTCGTTGATATTTACAGTGGCCAATCAGCAATTCATATGCGACGGGCAGCGCAATATTTCACCGCGACGGGAGATGGAAGCGAAATTGCCGCCACCCAGATTCGGCGCTCGTTCCCCTGTAATGGGTATAAATGGGGTGCGACGACCGGGACGGGGCAGTTGGAGCATTAAAAAAGCGTGTGCCGTAATGGACATCCAATTCCGACCAGCAACGATCACAATCATGCCGTCTCATTAAGGTATAATTTTGGGAATTTTCGAACGGTAACCGGGCGCAAACACGCGTTCAGCGAACGATACGGAGCGGACTATTTCGCGCTAAAAGTGGTCTTTCATTAGCCAGAAGCACACGTGTTTCTAGAGGGAGTCGAGAAACAAACGTTGAATTTTTTTCCGAAAAATCATTATTTGCATGTAACGGAGATGCTACAAAAGTAGGAAAATAATGACTTTTTTAAAGAAGAGGGCAACGTTCTGCCCCTAGTAAAACAAACACATGTGTCACTTTAGAAGATAAAGTCGACGACTGGTCATTACAGACAGGGTTCAACGAAAGGATGGGGTAAATAAGTGAGTTGTGCTGTTTCTAATAGACAATCGCGGAATTTTCTTTACGTGATTTAGGGAAACCATAGAAAACCAAAACCTGAATGGTTAGGTGGAGCTATGAATCTCTCGAACGGCTCTACTTACTGGGAGAGAGAAGTGAGGATGAGCAATTTTTTTCCGCCACGCAATCTTGCTCAGTGTGTATCTTTTCACCGTTCAAATTTTTTCCTCCACGCCATCTAGCTCAGTGTGTACCTCTTCACCGGTTTTTTCTATGGAAATATTTTAGAACTGTGTGGCATATACAGGGTGAGTCACCTAACGTTACCGCTGGATATATTTCGTAAACCACATCAAATACTGACGAACCGATTCTACAGACCGAACGTGAGGAGAGGGGCTAGTGTGATTGTTTAATACAAACCATACAAAAATGCACGGAAGTATGTTTTTTAACACAAACCTACGTTTTTTTAAAATGGAATCACGTTAGTTTTGTTAGCACCTCTGAATATATAGACAAATACGTAATCAGTCCCGTTTGTTACATTGTAAAATGTTAATTACATCCGAAGATATTGTAACCTAAAGTTGACGCTTGAGTACCACTCCTCCGCTGTTCGATCGTGTGTATCGGAGAGCACTGCAACATACATCACGTTTCTACAGAATGATCTGCCAACGTTGCTCGAAAATGCCCCACTGGAAACGCGTCGACGTATGTGGTATCAGCATGATGGTGCACCTGCACATTCCGCAATTAGCACTAGGCTGACCCTTGACAGGATGTTCTACGGGCGTTTCATAGGACGTGGAGGACGCATAAATTGGCCAGCCCGTTCTCCTGATCTTACACCTCTGGACTTCTTTCTGTAGGGTACGTTAAAGGAGAATGTGTACCGTGATGTGCCTACAACCCCAGAGGATATGAAACAACGTATTGTGGCAGCCTGCGGCGACATTACACCAGATGTATTGCGGCGTGTACGACATTCATTACGCCAGAGATTGCAATTGTGTGCAGCAAATGATGACCACCACATTGAACATCTATTGGCCTGACATGTTCGGACACACTCTATTCCACTCCGTAATTGAAAACGGAAACCACGTGTGTACGTGTACATCACCCCTCATGGTAATGTACATGTGGGTCAGTGAAAAAGACCACTAAAAAGGTGTTAGCATGTGGACGTAATGTGCTGTTCCAGTCTCTTCTGTACCTAAGGTCCATCACCGTTCCCTTTAGATCCCTACGTAATTCGGTGCTCTCCGATACACACGATCGAACAGCGGAGGAGTGGTACTCAAGCGTCGACTTTAGGTTACAACATCTCCGGATGTAATTAACATTTTACAATGCAACAAACGGCACTGATTACGTATTTGTCTATGTGTTCAGATATGCTAACAAAACTAACGTGATTCCATTAAAAAAAACGTAGGTTTGTGTTAAAAAACATACTTCCGTGCATTTTTGTATGGTTTGTATTAACCAATTACACTAGCCCCTCTCCTCACGTTCGGTCTGTGGAATCGGTTCGTCAGTATTTGATGTGGTTTACGATATATATGCAGCGGTAACGTTAGGTGACTCACCTTGTATTCGTCGGCACAACGGTGGGTGTTTTGGTTTACTCCAAGAAGAGAACGTGTGGATACTATAGCACATAACACGTTAGTTCCCTGTTCTACAACATAGGTAAGATGAATTACTTAACTTTGTACTTTCCATTTCCACAGGAGTACCCTGAGTGTTCACAACTGTCTGAATTTTAATATATCACTTTCTACAGTCAAAATACAAGTCTAATAAAGGTTTCTCGGGCTTTCGAGATTTCGGCCGAGTACTCCTCGGCCATTGTCAAGTGGTGACTGTCTTCTAGTTGCTGCTGCCGACATTATACAGGGTGTTACAAAAAGGTACGGCCAAACTTTCGGAATACATTCCTCACACACAAATAAAGAAAAGATGTTATGTTGGAATGTGTCCGGAAACGCTTAATTTCCATGTTAGAGCTCATTTTAGTTTCGCCTAGATTCACCGTCAGTTGGCCCAATTGGTGCTTGTATTGACATGCGACTCATTGCTCTACAGTACTAGCATCAAGCACATCAGTACGTAGCATCAACAGATTAGTGTTCATCACGAACGTGGTTTTGCAGTCAGTGCAATGTTTACAAATGCGGAGTTGGCAGATGCTCATTTGATGTATGGATTAGCACGGGGCAATAGCCGTGGCGCGGTACGTTTGTATCGAGACACATTTCCAGAACGAAGGTGTCCCGACAGGAAGACGTTCGAAGCAATTGATCGGCGTCTTAGGGAGCACGGAACATTCCAGCCTATGACTCGCGACTGGTGAAGACCTAGAACTACGAGGACACCTGCGATGGACGAGGCAATTCTTCGTGCAGTTGACGATATCCCTACTGTCAGCGTCAGAGAAGCTGCTGCTGTACAAGATAACGTTGACCACGTCACTGTATGGAGAGTGTTCCGAGGAACCAGTTGTTTCCGTACCATATACAGCGTGTGCAGGCACTATCAGCAGCTGATTGGCCTCCACGGGTACACTTCTGCGAATGGTTCATCCAACAATGTGTCAATCCTCATTTCAGTGCAAATTTTCTCTTTACGGATGAGGCTTCATTCCAACGTGATCAAATTGTAAATTTTCACAATCAACATGTGTGTGCTGACGAGAATCCGCACGCAATTGTGCTATCACGTTATCAACACAGATTTTCTGTGAACGTTTGGGCAGGCATTGTTGGTGATGTTTTGATTGGGCCCCATGTTCTTCCACCTACGCTCAATGGAGCACGTTATCATGATTTCATAGGGGATACTCTACCTGTGCTGCTAGAACATGTGCCTTTACAAGTACGACACAACATGTGGTTCATACACGATGGAGCTCCTGCACATTTCAGTCGAAGTGTTGGTACGCTTCTCAACAACAGATTCGGTGACCGATGGATTGGTAGAGGCGGACCAATTCCATGGCCTCCACGCTCTCCTGGCCTCAACCCTCTTGACTTTCATCTGTGGGGGCATTTGAAAGCTCTTGTCTACGCAACCCCGGTACCAAATGTAGATACTCTTCGTGCTCGTGTTGTGGACGGCTGTGATACAATACGCCATTCTCGAGGGCTGCATCAGCGCATCAGGGATTCCATGTGACGAAGGGTGGATGCATGTATCCTCGCTAACGGAGGACATTTTGAACATTTCCTGTAACAAAGTGTTTGAAGTCACGCTGGTACGTTCTGTTGCTGTGTGTTTCCATTCCATGATTAATGCGATTTGAAGAGAAGTAATAAAATGAGCTCTAACATGGAAAGTAAGCGTTTCCGGAAACATGTACACGTAACATAGTTTCTTTCTTCGTGTGTGAGGAATGTTTCCTGAAAGTTTGACCGTACCTTTTTGTAACACCCTGTACAGCCGCACTGCCTTCCGTGACGTCGCCGGTACCTGCTCATGCACCACATATGGTAATGTTTGCGTTGCCGTGAAGAGAAGACTATTCCACGTTTTGCTTACGTGAACCACCATATTAACACTGCTGCTGCCAAGAGAATTTTTCATCATGCCATCTTCGCCCTGTTGCGAGAGAGGATACATCATAGTAGAAAGCAGTTGGATACAAATGGACGCGAGTTAATGGCCGTCCACTTGGGATTGTCGGAGCCACTCTCGGCCTTGGATTGGGCATGGATTGATGCAGCCACAGTTACACAATAAATGTCATCACAGAGCACAACCACGGAAAGGCAGAAAGGGAAATTCGGCTGGCTTTCACAGCAACAGCATGGAGCAGAGCGGAAAACAACAGAACGCGCCGTTATCAACATGACGACAAGAAACATGGACGCGGGTGCCATGTCGGCTCTCAAGAAGGGACTTAATTATGCACCATCGCCGCAGAGTATCCCTTTTGCTGACATAATAAGTGGCGTGGAACAATTAGTTCACAAGATGCCCAGTGAAACTGCAGAAGAAATTCGCCGAGAAACGAACTGCATCCTTTCTAAATCCAAGCCGCCGACTTCGAATATGACAAGAGCTGATCGTAATGGTCTTCGTGAACTCCGAAACTCTGACGTCATGGTATTTCTTATATGATGGAGAATATTTCAACAAGATGGACGGTGTTGCTACGGGTAGCCCATTAGCTCCAGTTCTGGTCAGTCTGTTCAAGGAGTACTTTGAAAACATCGCTCTGTACACGACTCCTGAAAAGCCTAGTCGCTTTTACCGTTACGTCGACGATACGTTCGTTTTCTGGTCTCATGGACGTGAAAAGCTGTGAGAATTCTTGGATCACATCAACACCAACCACGACAACATCAAGTTCACGATGGAGGTAGAGACAAAAGGTTCCTTGCCGTTCCTTGATGTCCTCGTCCGCCGCAAATGAAATGGGTGTCTCACGTACAGCGTTTACCAGAACCCCACCCACACAGACCGGTATCTGCACGCTAACCCATCCGTCGCAGAAAAGTTCTGTTCCGAGGGCCTTTGTGCATCGAGCATAAACCGTCTGTCCAATGCAAAGAGATCCAGGTGTTACATTGGACAGACAGTGCGCACCATCGAAGATCGTTATCGAGAACATCAGAGGCACACTCGACTTATGTATCCCAACAAGTCGGCAGTCGCAGAGCACTGTTTGTCCGAAAATCACGAAATGGACTACCAACATACCGGGGTCTTGGCACAGACATCTAAATACTGGGACAGCGTCGTTAGAGAGGCTATCGAAATTGATACCAGGGACGGACTCATCAACAGAGATTGCGGCTATAACCTCAGCAAGGCATGGGAACCAGCACTGAGTCTAACTAAAAAGAGGCTCAGCAAAGAAAACGGACGAGCGACCAGGGCGGACGAGGAAGTAACACTGACGCCACCACAGACGCCGACGCCAGCCTCTCAGCGACCGCCGACGCGCGGCCGCGGGCGCGGACCGCGGAGAGAACGCCTCGCGGGGGAAGGGGATTTAGGACGGCCGCCCGCCCTCAGCAGCTCAGTTCAAAAATGGTTCAAATGGCTCTGAGCACTATGGGACTTAACTTCTGAGGTCATCAGTCCCCTAGAACTTAGAACTACTTAAACCTAACTAACCTAAGGACATCACACACATACATGCCCGAGGCAGGATTCGAACCTGCGACCGTAGCGGGCGCGCGGTTCCAGACTGCAGCTCAGTTCGTCAGCGCACCTGACGATAGCGACATGTCTGATGCCGAAATATTGTGTCCGTTGGACCGGCAGTACACCAGCGGACTGTTCGAGCAAACAGAATTTACACTATTATTCAATGACAATAATTACACTGAAGTCACTGCGGTTAATGATGGTCCCTTACATTTTAAAAAAAAGGCGGGACGTGGTTCTTAATAGGGTGTGCGATCACTATGGACCGCAACACACATGCTCCCATACTGGACATGAGGTTGGTAAGGAATTCTTGTAGTAGCGCATACCATTCCATCACCAGCGCGATTGACAAATGTTGGATGCTCTTTCTTGCAAGAGGACGTGCTGAAATACTTTCCCCCACTCATCCCACATGTGTTCGATGGTATTCGTTGGGGCAACGAATAGGCCATTTCATTCGCCGAGTATCTTCTCTTTCCATCTGCGTTCTTTGATGCGGTCGCGTATTGTCAGCCATAGAAATGGTGTCCGACCTGAATGCGTACATGAAAACACACACGTGGGGAAGGTTTACAGTGTGACACTAACACTGACCGGTGAGTCTAGAGTGCTCAAAGATTTGCAATGATTTCAAGAGCATAGGAACTGGGCCATCGGGGAGTGTAATCGCGGGTTCTTCTAGAATGAGACCAGATTCAGTCTGCATAGACATTATAGACATATCCTTGTATGATGAGAGGTGGAAGCATGCAATGTACCCAGGAACATTGTCGAACATGATCGTTTTGATGATCCAGGTGTTATGGTATAGAGAGGCGTAATGTTGCATGGGCGTATTGACACTGAAATTTTTGAACACAGTACACTCACCGGTCAGTGTTATTGTGGCACTGTACTCCTTCTCCAAGTGCATCTTTTCAGGGGTGTATTCTGCCGTGACTTCATTTTTATGGATAAAAATGTAAATGTCGTGTGATTAGGGCCTCCCATCAGGTAGACCGTTCGCCGGGTGCAGTCCTTTCGATTTGGCGCCACTTCGGCGACTTGCGCCTTCATGGGCATGAAACAACACAACATCCAGTCCCTGAGCGTAGAAACTCCGACCCAGTCGGGAATCGAACCTGGGCCCTTAGGGTTGACACTCTGTCGTGCTGACCACTCAGCTACCAGGGGCGGGCATTTTTATGGATGACAATGCACGACCGTATCGACAAGTGCAGATAGAGGAACTTTTGGAATGAGAGCATATTCGACGAATGGACTGGCCTGCCCGTTCTCCTACCTTGCATCTCATCGAGCACGTGTGGGAAGCGTTGGGGAGGCGTACTGCAGCACGCCCGCATGCATCAACGAACGTCCACCAGTTGATAACAGCGCTAGTCGAGGTATGGAACGTCTTAGCATGACAAGTTCGCAGCTAGCATGGGAGTACGTTGCAGAGCACGCACTGCTGTCCGTGGTGGTCTCACACATGCTATTAAAATTCATGTCTCGCCTTTTGTAAGGTCCAGGGGACATGCTATGGGGAAGGCTAACCAAAGACTGCGTTTTACTGGCAGGACACTTTGAAAATGTAACAGATCTATTAAGGAGACTGCCTACACTACGCTTGTCCGTCCTCTTTTAGAATACTGCTGCGCATTGTGGGATCCTTACCAGATAGGACTGACGGAGTACATCGAAAAAGTTCAAAGAAAGGCAGCACGTTTTGTATTATCGCGAAATATGGGAGAGAGTATCTCAGAAATGATACAGGATTTGGGCTGGAAATCATTGAAAGAAAGGCGTTTTTCGTTTCAACGGAATCTTCTCACGAAATTCCAATCACCAACATGCTCCTCTGAATGCGAAAATATTTTATTTACGGATCTACATAGGAAGGAACGATCACCACGATAAAATAAGGGAAATCAGAGCTCGTACGGAAAGATATAGGTGTTCATTCTTTCCGCGCGCTATACGAGATTGGAATAATAGAGAATTGTGAAGGTGTTTCGATGAACCCTCTGCCAGACACTTAAATGTGATTTGCAGAGTATCCATGTAGATGTAGATGTAGTCCATCATAAATCGCGGTGACTTCATTGTATTTATTTACTTTGAATAAAAGTGTCATTTCTGTCGGCCGCGGTGGCCGAGCGGTTCCAGGCGCTGCAACCCGAGACCGTGTGACTGCTACGGTCGCAAGTTCGAGTCCTGCCTCGTTCATGGATGTGTGTGATGTCCTTAGGTTAGTTAGGTTTAAGTAGTTCTAAGTTCTAGGGGACTGATGACCTCAGATGTTAAGTCCCATAGTGCTCAGAGCCATTTGAACCATTTTGTCATTTCTGTTTTGCACATTGTGTGTTTCTACAGTTGATTTCTGTACTTATTGCAGCAGTTCTTTCTATGTATGGTCCAAGTTTACTCGAACTGTATTACTTGGCAGTGACGCATCATGCGAAAGTTACTTTCGTCCTTAAGTGTGCACGCAAAGCTAACAGCAAGGAACTCAGAATGATTTTAATCTCATATTCGAAGCATTTAAGCAATTATCTATAGTCCGCCCTTTAAAATGAATTAACGTCCTAATAACGTTTTCGAACAGAATAAATGAGTTCTGGAAAATTTCAACACAGTTGCTCTTCTTTTCCGATCCACCGAGATCTATATCCGTCACGTATATTTCAAGTTGTCTTCTATAAAACGCAGATCTATGTTTCTACCGGAATGAGGACCGTATCAAAGATATAGTGAAAACAAACGGGTAAATACATAATTCCTACTCGAGATTCTAACTGGAGGCTGTCAGAAGTCACTGATTTTGTAATTCTAAAATCACAGGTTTGATTTCGATGGATTATTACGAATACACTTTGAATGGAGGGGCGTAAGTGGTGTCAGAATTGAGTCAGTATTTCAGGCAACATGCTTCTGCAATTACGAGTAAATACGCCACCCCGATACTTTAACTAATGGAACTTCCGTGTATAAAGCTGCTTAAAACATCTGATTACTTGAAACGTGAGATAATGCGTTAAGTATTTGACGTTAAGTATGTAAGCGAGAAAAAGCTTATTGAAAGGTTTGAAATTGCGTTTAAAGATTTTTTGAAAGTCGCTAAGTGCTCTCATTATTCTTTAACTACTGTCCCTATCACTAACGACGAAAGATGCTAAGCATGGTTTTATCTACAAGCAAGAAAGGGTGGTCATGTTTGGACTCGAAAAGACGTGAGGTAAGGTTTAATGAAGAATATAATTTCGAATGCAGTACATAATCGAATTGTTAACAAAGCACAGTCAAATGTTAAATATCAAATTTTTTTACCAGTACTGAGATGTTTGAACTTGAAAAGACGGCATGAAAATTTTTATACCTTACCACAATTCGAATTCGAATACTATTACAATTATATTATAGTCAAGATTAGATGTTAAATGTCCGTTTCTTTCGCCAACAGCGAGATCTGTGCATGTTTCAACTAGAAGTAACGTAACGAAAAGTTTATGTGTTCTATTGGAAGTCGAAACCATTTCCTATCGTTTTTAATGACAACTCACAAAGGGATGGTAAAAAAAATAAAGTTATTCTTCACCAATAATTAGGTGTGCACGTATTACAGCTTAAAATGACACGATGAAAATTTTAGTGCAGTACGGAGATTCGAAGTCAAAGACACGCATTTTGTCAAGTCCTTGAGGTGTTCAGAATCTTGGGGAAACAATGAAATGATGGAACTGTATTTTCCCGAAAGGTTCAAATCTCGCAAAAGGAGAGCTCTGAGATCGAATTACAGTGCAGCACTAATATTTTCAAGATCTCAGGTTCAAATAAAATAAGAAAGAAATTCCCTGTGATCTTTTGTGACTGTTAGCTCATTAAATGAATAACTTGAATTATTCGTGATATTCAAGAGGTCCAACAGGCTTCGATGAAACGTTTATACAGTTTACGACTATCGTCTGTAACAGTGTATCCGAGAATTGTCGAATGTGATGAACTGTGAGCATTCAAACTTTGTGCGACACTTGCGTTCAGTGACCAAAGTTGGGGGAAAAGAAAGAAGTAACGATTAGGGTTAAGCGTGCCTTTGAAGACGTCATTACAGACAAAGCAGCAACTTGAATTGGGAAGAATGTGTAAGGAAATGCGCTGCGCCCCATTGAAAGAAAGATTTCAATTCTTTCCTTATACGATTTAGGGAAATCCCGAAAGCTTAAGTCAGGATGTCCAGGCGGGAATTTCAACCACCGTAAGTTAATCCCATTGAAAGAAAATAAGGGCTGAGCCCTAGAAAAAAACATATCTTAAACAAAGGGCAGTGTCAGTCCACAAAATATATTGTTGATTTATCTTTCATTTTTATCTACCTTGTTCAGTAGACAAACGCTATAAAATGTGAACTGTACTGAAACAAATGAACTGCAACTTATCGTGATAGCCTTACGCCAAAATACTGTCTTAATTAAAAGTAAAGTACTCGTAACATGAGCGTGTTCAGATCGTCACGAATCAGGAAGTCTGTGCAGTCCGGCGTCATACTCAGTCAGCATTATAGGACTGCCACATATCTGAGAATGAGGCAGTGGAAGCACACATAAAGAAACTCAGTTAGTAAATTAAGCCGAGCCACACTGAAATCACACTGCGTATTCTCAAAAACTAAAATTTTGTCGGAATAAGGGGAAAATGGAAGTTTTAACAAAGGCGCAACGTCGAAATAATTTAATATTTTTCAGCTTTAGATCTGGGGGATATCAGATGAAGTTCGTGATAATAACTGAGGTGCAGAAGTTAAGATTTCCTCCTGTTTTTCTTTGTGGCAGCTTGTAGGCTGGCAAGAGAAGACATAAATTGCTGACAAACCACTTAAACCTCCAGATGTATAGGAACACAGGAAAAGGCAGTTTTGCTTCACAAAGCGAGCACTTTAGCACTTAGCTATTGAGCTAGTATTGCCTGTACACAACTCTCATTGCCATAGTAATTGATAAAAAAGATAATTTGTAATGTAAAATGTGAAATTAGTGAGTGATAGATTCTTCGCAAACGACCTTCTTGGAGGGAGGAATCAGTAATTTGATAACGCAGTGTCAAACACTGAGAGTAATTCAGATTACATGATGAGAACGATAAGAAAATATGAACTGAATTCTGCAGGATAATTCTGTGCCACTCCAGGAAGTAAGACGACGATCTCACAGATTCCAAATGTATTCGACAGTGTTACCAACTGTCATCTACACCAACGGCAAGAAGAATACGTTCTTCCAGCTGATACGTTTATTGAGCTGACCCACACATAGGAAGCTCACACTTCAAAGATATAGCAACAGTGGTGATGCCAGTGACAACAAGGACTGGTGACTGAACGACCTACGGTGTAAACCAATGAGTTTTATACCCATTTCTATAATAAATGTTGGTGTCTAAAGTGTAGTTACGAATAATATCAAGGTGCACTGACTGCAAAATCGTAAGTAGTGAGCAGGGGGAATTTTGGGGCAGCCCTCCTTTTCAGTAGCTATCGTAACTATTTTTATTTTTTTGTCTGAAGCGTACTGCGAACTAAAAGCTCATTCACTGAAAGTCGTTCGCTTTTTCAGCATCACCAGAGACTTTTGAATATTATAGACTGAAAACCCCAGTTTTGCCTAAGAATGTTTTTGGTGGTGGTA
Source organism: Schistocerca piceifrons (assembly GCF_021461385.2). Lineage (NCBI taxonomy): Eukaryota > Metazoa > Arthropoda > Insecta > Orthoptera > Acrididae > Schistocerca > Schistocerca piceifrons. The sequence continues at coordinate 350,055,161 of NC_060141.1, read as the reverse complement.
GCTGTAATACAAAAGAGCACAAATGAAAAGACAACATAGTACTGATTACAGAATACGAACATCAAAAAAATAATAAGCTTAAGTAACATAAAGTTTCAAATCAAGAAAGAAAACTATGGAATGACTGCAGATATACAAAAACCGTGAAGAAACATGCCAATGAGTGCACGCAAGCTCAATTCCAGCTTCTGCTAACACGAAAGGAAAAACAGTACTGATCAGGACATGGAAGAAAGAACACAAAATGCTGACAGTAATGTCTCGAATATGTATCCTTAAGTAAAACTGTCATTCAGTCTTCAAACTACCAAAGGAAGTATCAACGTCTTGTAATGATTACAATATAACTGCAGCTGGTGCTTTGTCAATAAAAGCAATGAATGTAGTTTTCAATTTTCAGGTGAGTTAAGACAGACAAAGTAACAGGAAGAGGTTCATCCGGGTGAGAGACTTATTTTCTATGCAGCTACTTGCAGTTGCCGCATTTTGCTCGTAATGTAGCTCCTGTTTGTTTCGGTCTAACGTCACCTCTAGGCTACCAGAACATCCACCTGAGAAGTGTCGAGGTGTAATTATTAGAACATACTGCTACGTTAAATACTATGGTTCTTCCGGCCAAATCAGTCTCAGTGGGCAACACTAACTGTAATTTCATTCACCTGTTATTGTTGCTCACTGACTCTTGCTTGAATGAAAAAATTGAGGGTCACAAAAATACAGCAAAACCACGACGACAAACGGACACGAAGACTAGACATTCACCCTTGACATCACTTTGAAATAACTTGAAAAAGTCTTTAAGAAGTAAAAAAATTGATCAGGTAATAGCGTTAGCCGATACGAGGTGCGAAATTAATGGAACATTTCACGATCAAACGTAGTTAATTGCTTCTTTAAAAATTCATGTGTTGAAATTGTCACTACACGTCGAACAAACGCCAAATACGTGTCATATAAGGATTCTTAGAGTCGTTTTAGATACTTACTGTGAAAACTCGAGGTCTCGGCGAAGAGCTGATACGGTTCCCCCTATAAATTTATCAAATAATGACATAACTGTGTCACAGTGACATCACATGCCGATCACACCAGGACTACGATGACTAATGGGCGGTGTACACTCCCCACCATGACCTCGAATTATCGAAGTGTCTAAAACGACTCGAAAATTCCTTCAGCGGCACTGGTGGGAAGCCCCATGTTAAACAATATGTGGTGAGCGATATGTCCCGAACCACCTTTGCCTCCACCAGCACTCTACTCAGCCATCTGATCTGCCATACATTGACACTACTCTGCTCTAGTGACGAGGCATGTGCGTCCACCACCTTACCTCCAGTTCGTGATTTCACCGTCCTTCAACAAGTTTTGGAGAAGCACGGGAACAGCTGAGCAGCTTCTCTAGTTCCCAGGCACCGGGACACAACAATCCGCCCTTTGTCAACGTCTCTTACGTGAGTGGATTTTTCCATATGTGGCCCCTTTTCAGTCTGGGCATTCAGAGGAAAAAGTTGGTGATTGGAATTTCGTGAGAAGATTCCGTCGCATTCAGAGGAGAAAGTTGGTGATTGGAATTTCGTGAGAAGATTCCGTTGCAACGAAAAACGCCTTTCTTTCAATGATTTCCAGCCCAAATCCTGTATCATTTCTGAGACACTCTCTCCCATATTTCGCGATAATACAAAACGTGCTGCCTTTCTTTGAACTTTTTCTATGTACTCCGTCAGTCCTATCTGGTAAGGATCCCACAATGCGCAGCAGTATTCTAAAAGAGGACGGACAAGCGTAGTGTAGGCAGTCTCCTTAATAGATCTGTTACATTTTCAAAGTGTCCTGCCAGTAAAACGCAGTCTTTGGTTAGCCTTCCCCATAGCATGTCCCCTGGACCTTACAAAAGGCGAGACATGAATTTTAATAGCATGTGTGAGACCACCACGGACAGCAGTGCGTGCTCTGCAACGTACTCCCATGCTAGCTGCGAACTTGTCATGCTAAGACGTTCCATACCTCGACTAGCGCTGTTATCAACTGGTGGACGTTCGTTGATGCATGCGTGCGTGCTGCAGTACGCCTCCCCAACGCTTCCCACACGTGCTCGATGAGATGCAAGGTAGGAGAACGGGCAGGCCAGTCCATTCGCCGAATATGCTCTCGTTCCAAAAGTTTCTCTATCTGCACTTGTCGATACGGTCGTGCATCGTCATCCATAAAAATGTCCGCCCCTGGTAGCTGAGTGGTCAGCGCGACAGAATATCAATCCTAAGAGCCCGGGTTCGATTCCAGGCTGGGTCGGAGATTTTCTCCGCTCAGGGACTGGCTGCTGTGCTGTCCTAATCATCTTCATTTCATCCCCATCGACGCGCAAGTCGCCGAAGTGGCGTCAACTCGAAAGACTTGCACCCGGCGAACGGTCTACCCGACGGCAGGATCCTAGTCACACGACATTTATTGATAGTCTCGGCAGTACATCGTGACGTTTGGCTAATTAGTGTATGTAGACTACAGTGTCAATGACAAATTATGTGACAGTGACAAAGGAATAGGAATAGGGGGATGCAGTTCATCACCGGTGGCAGAGGCAGGGATGCCACCACCATAATCGAAACGGAAATGTGCGAGCATAAACTGCAGACATCGACAGACCGCTCCTTAGTGAAGTTAAAAGGATAAGTGAGAATGGTGTCACGCACCAGCATAGCTAATTCGATTAGAGCACAACCTGAGCAAGAAACAACTAATTTTCCGTTGCTTCACACAGTTTTGAAGTTTTCCACAGTGAAATAACGCAACGCAACAGTATACATGATACCGCGTGGTATTGTGTTACATGCGACGATAGTCACCACTATCAGGGACAGTACACCCCTGCAATGTAAAAGAAAAACGGAGAGTAAGGTTAAAGTGTAACGTCCCTATGACCAAGGAGGTCATTAAAACGAAGTAAAAGTTCGTACGGGACTATGATGGGGTAAGAAATATGTCGTGTCTCTTCCTAACGAATCGTTATGATTGTCAATTGAAGGAAACCATAGAAAACCTAAACCAGAATGGCTGTTCACGGATTTGAACTGTTGTCATTCCGAATGCGGGTCTAATGGTGTGACTACCACACCAACAAGCTCAGTTGTGCGGTTTAATTGACAATACAGCAAAGCCACAATCAAGAGTAGAAGCTGATGTAGTTCTTATGTACTGAAAACTGTAAGTGAAAGACCTGTTAGACCATAACGAGTAGAACGATGGTTTGCGACACAGGGAGGTGGTCCAGACCCGAATGTAACCTGCACGGTGGATTACCGGTAGCACGTCTGGTACAATGGAAACCCTAAAGAAGGTTTTTACATTGTTTTCCGCGCTCGTTTAGCCAAAAGGCAGGTTCTCAATCTCTGCCTCTGAAAATACACTCCTGGAAATGGAAAAAAGAACACATTGACACCGGTGTGTCAGACCCACCATACTTGCTCCGGACACTGCGAGAGGGCTGTACAAGCAATGATCACACGCACGGCACAGCGGACACACGAGGAACCGCGGTGTTGGCCGTCGAATGGCGCTAACTGCGCAGCATTTGTGCACCGCCGCCGTCAGTGTCAGCCAGTTTGCCGTGGCATACGGAGCTCCATCGCAGTCTTTAACACTGGTAGCATGCCGCGACAGCGTGGACGTGAACCGTATGTGCAGTTGACGGACTTTGAGCGAGGGCGTATAGTGGGCATGCGGGAGGCCGGGTGGACGTATGCACGCCAAGACCGTAGGATCCTACGCAGTGCCGTAGGGGACCGCACCGCCACTTCCCAGCAAATTAGGGACACTGTTGCTCCTGGGGTATCGGCGAGGACCATTCGCAACCGTCTCCATGAAGCTGGGCTACGGTCCCGCACACCGTTAGGCCGTCTTCCGCTCACGCCCCAACATCGTGCAGCCCGCCTCCAGTGGTGTCACGACAGGCGTGAATGGAGGGACGAATGGAGACGTGTCGTCTTCAGCGATGAGAGTCGCTTCTGCCTAGGTGCCAATGATGGTCGTATGCGTGTTTGGCGCCGTGCAGGTGAGCGCCACAATCAGGACAGCATACGACCGAGGCACACAGGGCCAACACCCGGCATCATGGTGTGGGGAGCGATCTCCTACACTGGCCGTACACCACTGGTGATCGTCGAGGGGACACTGAATAGTGCACGGTACATCCAAACCGTCATCGAACCCATCGTTCTACCATTCCTAGACCGGCAAGGGAACTCGCTGTTCCAACAGGACAATGCACGTCCGCATGTATCCCGTGCCACCCAACGTGCTCTAGAAGGTGTAAGTCAACTACCCTGGCCAGCAAGATCTCCGGATCTGTCCCCCATTGAGCATGTTTGGGACTGGATGAAGCGTCGTCTCACGCGGTCTGCACGTCCAGCACGAACGCTGGTCCAACTGAGGCGCCAGGTGGAAATGGCATGGCAAGCCGTTCCACAGGACTACATCCAGCATCTCTACGATCGTCTCCATGGGAGAATAGCAGCCTGCATTGCTGCGAAAGGTGGATATACACTGTACTAGTGCCGACATTGTGCATGCTCTGTTGCCTGTGTCTATGTGCCTGTGGTTCTGTGAGTGTGATCATGTGATGTATCTGACCCCAGGAATGTGTCAATAAAGTTTCCCCTTCCTGGGACAATGAATTCACGGTGTTCTTATTTCAATTTCCAGGAGTGTATAATGCATAAATAGCTAAAATAAGATAATACACAGAACAACGTTTACATAGTTTACAGATAGATGGCATATACGGCGAGGTTAACACACGATTGTGACTGCAAGGACATCCCGTCATATGTGATCTGAGGCCTTCTCGATGAATGTGCGTTATCCAAGGTTCTCCGGTGTCCAGCCGGATCCGATCGTCCAAGTTCCACGATATTTCGGCGAATAACCGTTCCGCCATCATCAGGTGGTGATGATCTCCATCAGCACCACCTGATGATGGCGGAACGGTTATTCGCCGAAATATCGTGGAACTTGGACGATCGGTTCCGGCTGGACACCCGAGAGCCTTGGACACATCCCGTCATAGTTTAACATAAAATAAATTTTTAGCATCACGAAAAACAGCAGACCTCATATGACTGGATAAACTCTAGGAGTGGAGTTTAAAATAGCAAGTGAATGACATTGTTAGATTCGTCACCGATAAAGCGAAACTCCTGGAAGGAGACACTTTGCAAACCAATACATAAAATACATTGTGTAAAATATTGGGTTGGTGCATAAGTTAGTTGTGTTTTCCCATAAAATCAATAAACACAACAGATACACAAAACAGACACTTTAGTCATCAATAATATAGTCTTCTCGTAACTTTTAGATTCCGCGCTTGTAGAAATCACATAGTTTTGTGATGAAGTCTTGTTCGGAGCACATTTTCATCCGGAACGGAAGTTCCTTGAAGGTTGTTCGATAAAGAGCGGAAAAGGTGAAAAATCTGAGGGCGCAAGATCAGGTGGATAACGTTGTTGCGCAAGGGCTTCTCAACCCAACTTCCGTGTGGTGTATCTTTGTCAGTCAACTTGAATGTGGGCGGGCGTAATCGTGGAGTAGCATCACTTCACGCAATCCTCCTGATCGTTATTTTTGGTTAGCATTGCTGTCAACAATAAATGTCAGCAGTGATGGTTAGACCTCAGCGTCCTTTTCCACCAGATGCGTAACATTATCATTCGTGGTTGCGTGCAGGTCTTTGTACGGGGAGTTGCTGCTAGGTTTGGGCTCAACCATCTCTTTCTTTTCCCTACGTTGACGTAAAGATATGATTCATCGTGCCCACTAATGATACAGGGTAGGAATGGTCAGTGTTGTTCACGAGCCAATTGATGACGAACAAGCAGAGATGCACATAAGGCCATCTGGTAATTTTTGTGATTTTGGCTTCGAGTATGCGATACCGATACATCCGATTTCTGAGTCTTCCCCACTGCAAGTAAATGTCACAGAGTTCATCACATTTATCAGTTCCGGAGTGTACTGATGTGGCTCATTGTGGATTAAACCGTTTAAATGATCTTCATCAAATCTCGAAAGTCTTTCTCAACGTGGAGATTCGCTGATGCCAAAACGAACCTCTATTAAAAACGAGAACACCATTTTCCTGCTCTGTCCGTTGGGATTATGCCTATACAAGGAGAAAATGTTTCTGGTTGCCTCCGCTGCTTTCACCCCTCTACTGAACTAAAAAAAAGAAAAGAATATATCGGAAAGGTCCCCTTTGGCCACTTATCTCTAGCTCCACTCATTATCTCCAAATGAAAAAAGGACAATATGTAAAGTCAAATAGCAACATTGAACTGCAAATGAAAAATGACAATCGATAAATAAACTCATATCAACCATAATACCAAGACGCAAAACAAAAACGCTATGAATTTATGCATCAACGTATTATATTCACTATGATACTGGACTACATTTTTGTGCAAGCGAAATATTTGGCAGTTGACGCGGAAAGAATTTAAGCAAGATAACTACCAGATATGCACAGTTAAGGTTCTTTATGACCCACCCATAGGCCACATTTCTAAGCAGATGTATCAAAATCTTCCGCAGCGATATTTTAGTGCTGTTTATCGGTACGCATAGGACAGCATGGACGACCTAATATGTTCCCAAACGCCGCGTATGGAAAAGGGATTCTTCCGGAGGTTCATATCTCGTGTTCTGTTGGTGGCAGAAATGTGTGGTAAGTGTTTTGGATAGCCCTTGGACTAGGGACCATTTGTGTGCCCAACAGGAGGATCGTGTTAGTGTCACTATTCAGAAGTATGTGCTCAAACTATGAATATAACACACTTCCTTCTCCTTAGGAAAATGGAGCAAATCGGTTCGTTCTTTTTATATTTAATATGGTCTACAATTGGCTTTAAGGGACTTGTGGAAGCACCAGCAGTTTATGGGCGGTTCCATAGAAAACCCCAACAAATGTTTTTTATCAGTCTTTGGTACCAAAAGCGAGCCGCGGATCCAAGACGGTTGTGCACAGCGAATGGCTGAAATTTTTAAGATATGTTCCTAAGATTTCTAACAGCCTTGAAAATTTTCTTGATATCTTTATTTCCCTTCGAGATACAGAAGTTCAAAGTTACCCTATGTATATACTTGAAATACGCACGTAAAATCCGGTTTAAGGCGGAAACGTAGCTTATAAATTGACGTATCACCGAGACATTTCTGTGAAGTCTCTGTTATCATCAAATGGCTCAAATGGCTCTGAGCGCTATGGGACTTAACATCTGAGGTCATCAGTCCCCTAGAACTTAGAACTACTTAAACCTAACTAACCTACGGACATCACACACATCCATGCCCGAGACAGGATTCGAACCTGCGACTGCAGCGGTCGCGCGGTTCCAGACTGTAGCGCCTAGAACCGCTCGGCCACTCCGGCCGGCTGTTATCATCAGAAAGGTTCTGAAAAACCCATGTTGTAGTACTGAAGCACATGCATAATATTTCTGCACGTAAAATCCGGTCTGAGATGGACAATTAGTTTTGCGTTATTTCGTTTTCACATAAGTGAACAATCAAAAATTTTACTGATCCATAAAAATTCTTTTCATATGAGTGACATATCCTCCTGTGGTAGGAAAAGAACGAAACCAGAGGTACAATGTTCCTATCGGAGAACGAAAGAGGCGAAAACGCTTCTATTTAAAAGACTGAATTAAAAGTGGGTACCATCTGCCTCATTCCACCTTCCTCAGCACCTTTAAAATTTTTCCCAAGAATTTTGGCATGCGAACATAATCGCGTTTCTTATGCTGAGAGAGTAGGAGACAGTGGTGCTGGGAAAGAGAAAAATAATAAATACTGGCCGACGGTAGACAGTGGTTGTGGTATATAGCGAAGGAGACACAATGGCAGTGAAACATAACTGACAGTGACAGAAATGAGCTAGGAAAAGTGTGAAGGAGACATTACCAGTGGGGAAAGAATAAAGGGAAGGAGAAAGTGGAAGTGGATGAGAGTCAATGATAATGAGTGACGAGGAAGACAGATGTATTGACAGTGAGAAGAGACGACGGCACTGGGCCTGGGGGGGGGGGGGGGGGAGGGGGTGAATGCGATAGTAGCAGTAAGAGAGAGCAAGACGAAGACAGTGACACTGAGTGGAGATAGTAATAGTAGGACAGGACGAAGGTGACAATGAGATGAGCTCAATAAATAAATGAGTGAGAATGGTCATGAGGGAGTGGATAGGTAGGAGCAACTTACAGCGAAGGCCTAGAGGTTGTGGGCGAGACACAGTTAGGGGAGCTTCTGGGAGAGAGCCGCGAGTTGCTTGTCAAAAAGAGCGCGAATATGTTCACATGGCAAAATTTTTAGGAAGGTTTTTAAAGATGCTGAGGGAAGTAGAATGGTCCACTTTGCACCCCACTTTTCAGTCAATCTTTCAAACGGGAGCATATTTCGCCTCTTTTGTGCTCCGATTGGCGCGTTTTTCCGCTTGTACGTTCATATTTGAATTATATTTCTCAAACGCTCACACGTGAAACGCACTGAATTGTAAAATAGTCTCATTCCTCCATTTGGTACGGAAGGAATCTAAAGAATGTTAATGACAAATATCATGAGTGTGTAGCTATAAATAAAATACACGTAAAAAAATCGATATTATACCGCAAACTGTCAGCGATACATTCTACTTATGTTACCCATATAACATAAAAATCAGGATTATTCCTTTTCAGTTTTGTTCTGATTAAGGTGGAGTGAGTAAAAAACAAAGCATTATGTCTTAGAACATATCGAGAACGTCAGCAGATTCTCGGATTCCCCGCATACGGAACAGTTTTAGCCGAGCCTCATCGAATTTTTTTTTTTTTTTTTCACTGCTGTACGCTGGAGCGCACTAACAACTGGGGCACAGAACCCCGGCATTTCCACCTGCCCTGTGTGACGTCTGCCGTGACGTCACTCCTGACGTCAATAGGATGACGTCATAGCCGCTCCTCGTTCCACAGCCTCCCGGTAGTGGCGCTGATTCTCCTGGTATTCGATTGGAATCCAGCCGGCGCTTCGGAGGGAATATCTGTGCCATCATATTGCACACTGGGAGGTGGCGCACATTCTGAAATTCGAGCGGCGCTTACGTGTCACAGGAAAAGCTTTGTTTGGACAGGCGCAGCATTCGAAGTATGCGCAATGGGCTAAGGGGTGTATCGTAAAAAAAAGCGAAACCTGGAGCGGGTGAAAATATCCGCTGTAGAAACAAAAACGCACTAGGTAACATAGTCCGCAAACGAGCAGTTTCCGAGATAATAATTGGGAATGTGTTGTTGTTCATTTTTTCAGGAAATTCTCTGAAACGGTATGAAATTTTTAAACTAAAACTTGATTTAGTGTCATTTGTTCCGAGAAACTTCAAATTCATTTACTATATTTCCGAATGGAGTTCATTAGGACCCTTACCTCAAAATAGGAAACGACGTATCATTTTACATAACTGTGTGAAGATATATAAAATTTCAATTTGTCTACAGTCTCGGGTATTCAACCAGTAAGCAGTATGCACCATAATTACTAGGGAAAACTGACAAATATCGAAGTCTACGGCAGCTGGGGCAAAAACGTTTCAGTAAACATTGGCTCACCATTAAAAGTTTGCGTGTGGCTAGGAGTGCCACTGACTTCATTGTGAAATATTGCCTTAGGTAGTATCTTTGTGTTTTAAGCGTAAATTTTCGGTGAAGTCCCCATCTAATCGAGCCCGAATTCCACCCGTGGCCTATACAGAGTAAATCTCCTAAAATTGCACCGCAAATATTGTGGAAATGGGAAGTGCTATTTTCCATAGAAAGGATTGTTAGTCAGGGGCACGTATTGTTAGCCCATCAGCAGGTTGTAATAATACTTAGAAAAAGTTTTTTGGTGCAAACATACTCTTTTGTAAGTGGAACAGTGCCTATTTAAATGAACAAACCGAAAGTATGGTAAATAAGAATGTCAGTACTTCGTGTTAAAGATTCTATTGCGATTCGTTTACGAGATATCATACTTTGGAAGTTCCTACACCGACACTTGTACAATACCTGTGGTAGCACATAGTAAAGAAGAACACAAATGCATACACTAGTTATATGGATTCTGACCAGTAACGAGACAACTAACCATCACAAATTGTGTTCAAAACGACCCCAGGCAGCATCAAAACACTCTTTTTGTTTGGTATGGAACGACTGTAGCACGCGTTCTGCCATTTCAGCGAAGACTCCCGAGCAGGCTGCAGTAATACATTGTTGCATGTCATCGGATATAGTTGGTATGTCATTGTAGACAGTATTTTCAGCTTTCCCCACAAAAAAGTCTACAGCCGTCAAATTCGTCGAAATGGGCGGACCAGGTATAAGTCCTCTGTGTCCAAACCAACGATTTGGAACCATTTCCTGAAAAGAGGCTGAAGTACTTCGTGCTCTATGGGCTGGACACCCATCATACTGGTACCACACGTTCCTCCTAGTCTGCAGAAGAACATCCTCTAGCATCCGTGGAAGATGGTCGTCAGGAGGCTGCGATATTTTTGCGCGTCCAGTATTCCGTCTACGAAAAACGGGACTATGAGCTGATGGTTCACTATGCTACACTATATGTTTACACTCCTTGGATGCTGACGTTCCACCTGCGAAGCCAGACTGGATTGTCAACAGACCAATAGTGCATGTTTTGGTTGCCTACCAAGCCATGATCGGTAAGTTGGCTTCATCACTAAACAAGATACATGGAGTATCCTGTCTTAGTGCCCATGTACAGAAGTTAATACGATTCTGATGATCATTTCCATGCAGCACTTCATAGAGAGAAATGTGATAGGAACGGATCCTATAACGATGGAGAGTCAGGCACTTCCTTTGCCAGCCACTTCCTCGTGCCATTGCGCTGGAGCTAACGTGCGGATCAACTGCAACATCTGCAAGAAAATTAATTTTCCCCTCTTCTGTCGTCACTTGTTACCTTCTGATACCTTGTCTAGGTGTTACAGTACCGCTTCCACGTAACTGTTTAAAGAGACTGATAAATAATTGCCCCGATGGTTGACGTCTATTGGGATATCTTGCCACATACACCGTACAAGAACGAACTGCATTCTTCTTACGCTCTCCACACACAATGAACATATCGGATTTTCCTGTATTGGTAAATCCCATCGTCCACTCACTATCTAATGCTTGGACTGTCAAACTCTAACTGACTAACAAATGGCAGTGCACCCAAGCAATACGCAAGAACATCGTACCTAGCAACTATGCGGGTTGGCTTGTTCAAACAAGTATCGGTGTGGAAACATTTCAAAATGTGTCGTAAGCCTCTCGCACTAGAGTCCTGCAACAAACACCACTGACATTCTAATTTCCGTGGTTTTAGTTTGTTAATGTCAATAGGCATTGTTCCATTTGAAAAAAGATGTACACGAAATTACACTTTCTAAGTATTATTTCAATCTGTTGATAGGCTAACAAAAATGGTTCAAATGGCTCTGAGCACTATGGGACTTAACTTCTGAGGTCATCAGTCCCCTAGAACTTAGAACTACTTAAACCTAACGAACCTAAGGACATCACATACATCCATGCCCGAGGCAGGATTCGAACCTGCGACCGTAGCGGTCGTGCGGTTCCAGACTGTAGCGCTAGAACCGCTCGGCCACCCCGGCCGGCGATAGGCTAACAATACGAGCCCCTCACCACCAATCCATTCTGTGGGAATCGCACGTAAATAGCACTTTCCTTTCCGTAATATTTGCGGCGCAAATTTTAGGTGATTCGCCCTACATTTTAGGCGATTTTGTTTTATGTATGATGAGCCTCGTCATATGTTGTTGTTGTTGTGGTCTTCAGTCCTGAGACTGGTTTGATGCAGCTCTCCATGCTACTCTATCCTGTGCAAGCTTTTTCATCTCCCAGTACCTACTGCAACCTACATCTTTCTGAATCTGCTTAGTGTATTCATCTCTTGGTCTCCCCCTATGATTTTTACCCTCCACGCTGCCCTCCAATACTAAATTGGTGATCCCTTGATGCCTCAGAATATGTCCTACCAACCGATCCCTTCTTCTGGTCAAGTTGTGCCACAAACTTCTCTTCTCCCCAATCCTATTCAATACTTCCTCATTAGTTATGTGATCTACCCATCTAATCTTCAGCATTCTTCTATAGCACCACATTTCAAAAGCTTCTATTCTCTTCTTGTCCAAACTATTTATTGTCCATGTTTCACTTCCATACATGGCGACACTCCATACAAATACTTTCAGAAATGACTTCCTGACACTTAAATCAATACTGGATGTTAACAAATTTCTCTTCTTCAGAAACGCTTTCCTTGCCATTGCCAACCTACATTTTATATCCTCTCTACTTCGACCATCATCAGTTATTTTGCTTCCCAAATAGCAAAACTCCTTTACTACTTTAAGTGCCTCATTTCCTAATCTAATTCCCTCAGCATCACCCGACTTAATTCGACTACATTCCATTATCCTTGTTTTGCTTTTGTTGATGTTCATCTTATATCCTCCTTTCAAGACACTGTCCATTCCATTCAACTGCTCTTCCAAGTCCTTTGCTGTCTCTGACAGAATTACAATGTCATCAGCGAACCTCAAAGTTTTTATTTCTTCTCCATGAATTTTAATACCTACTCCGAATTTTTCTTTTGTTTCCTTTACTGCTTGCTCAATATACAGATTGAACAACATCGGGGAGAGGCTACAACCCTGTCTCACTCCCTTCCCAACCACTGCTTCCCTTTCATGTCCCTCGACTCTTATAACTGCCATCTGGTTTCTGTACAAATTGTAAATAGCCTTTCGCTCCCTGTATTTTACCCCTGCCACCTTTAGAATTTGAAAGAGAGTATTCCAGTCAACATTGTCAAAAGCTTTCTCTAAGTCTACAAATGCTAGAAACGTAGGTTTGCCTTTCCTTAATCTTTCTTCTAAGATAAGTCGTAAGGTCAGTATTGCCTCACGTGTTCCAGTGTTTCTACGGAATCCAAACTGATCTTCCCCGAGGTTGGCTTCTACTAGTTTTTCCATTCGTCTGTAAAGAATTCGTGTTAGTATTTTGCAGCTGTGACTTATTAAGCTGATAGTTCGGTAATTTTCACATCTGTCAACACCTGCTTTCTTTGGGATTGGAATTATTATATTCTTCTTGAAGTCTGAGGGTATTTCGCCTGTTTCATACATCTTGCTCACCAGATGGTAGAGTTTTCTCAGGACTGGCTCTCCCACGGCCGTCAGTAGTTCCAATGGAATATTGTCTATTCCGGGGGCCTTGTTTCGACTCAGGTCTTTCAGTGCTCTGTCAAACTCTTCACGCAGTATCATATCTCCCATTTCATCTTCATCTACATCCTCTTCCATTTCCATAATATTGTCCTCAAGTACATCGCCCTTGTATAGACCCTCTATATACTCCTTCCACCTTTCTGCTTTCCCTTCTTTGCTTAGAACTGGGTTTCCATCTGAGCTCTTGATATTCATACAAGTCGTTCTCTTATCTCCAAAGGTCTCTTTAATTTTCCTGTAGGCGGTATCTATCTTACCCCTAGTGAGATAGGCCTCTACATCCTTACATTTGTCCTCTAGCCATCCCTGCTTAGCCATTTTGCACTTCCTGTCGATCTCATTTTTGAGACGTTTGTATTCCTTTTTGTCTGCTTCATTTACTGCATTTTTATATTTTCTCCTTTCATCAATTAAATTCAATATTTCTTCTGTTACCCAAAGATTTCTACTAGCCCTCGTCTTTTTACCTACTTGATCCTCTGCTGCCTTCACTACTTCATCCCTCAAAGCTACCCATTCTTCTTCTACTGTATTTATTTCCCCCATTCCTGTCAATTGCTCCCTTATGCTCTCCCTGAATCTCTGTACAACCTCTGGTTCTTTTAGTTTATCCAGGTCCCATCTCCTTAAATTCCCACCTTTTTGCAGTTTCTTCAGTTTTAATCTACAGGTCATAACCAATAGATTGTGGTCAGAGTCCACATCTGTCCCTGGAAATGTCTTACAATTTAAAACCTGGTTCCTAAATCTCTGTCTTACCATTATATAATCTATCTGATACCTTTTAGTATCTCCAGGGTTCTTCCATGTATACAACCTTCTTTCATGATTCTTAAACCAAGTGTTAGTTATGATTATGTTGTGCTCTGTGCAAAATTCTACAAGGCGGCTCCCTCTTTCATTTCTGTCCCCCAATCCATATTCACCTACTATGTTTCCTTCTCTCCCTTTTCCTACACTCGAATTCCAGTCACCCATGACTATTAAATTTTCGTCTCCCTTCACTATCTGAATAATTTCTTTTATTTCATCATACATTTCTTCAATTTCTTCGTCATCTGCAGAGCTAGTTGGCATATAAACTTGTACTACTGTAGTAGGTGTGGGCGTCGTATCTATCTTGGCCACAATAATGCGTTCACTATGCTGTTTGTAGTAGCTTACCCGCATTCCTCGTCATATAACGTTATGTAATACATCTAACGTGCCAATAGAGTCCAGCGAGACCTCCAAGATCACTCAACCTTAATCTTCTGAATTTTTCCGTCTGGGGTCATCTCATTTCGGTGTTTAGACTTGCCGGTGGTTCAATTATTTCGAAGTGTCCAAGTAGCACAGTGCTTTAATTGTGGCATCGTGTTCTAGAACGTCAATGAGGGGTAGGCTGACGGATGGCATTATTTTGTTGCAGGGCAAAGCCTGTCCACATGTAGCCAAGGTTGTTTCCATGACGATGCAGATGTTTCGCCGGGAGCCCTTACATATCCCCCACAAATTCCCGATCCTGCCGCAAGCGATTTACATATTTTTTGGAGCCCTTAATAAAGACATTCGCGCCATCGATTTGCTTTGGACGAAGAGATGCACGCCTGGTTACAATTATGGTTCCGTAGGCAACCGAAAACGTTTTCCATGAAGGCAATGGCGGTGTTCACTCACCGTGGGATAAATGTATTAACAGTTATGAACATTACTTTTGAAGTAATAAACAGTTTACTTAATTTTTTTCTATCTACCTCGTTTTCGTTGGCTGCCCCTTATAAAGTAAGGTTGACATACCATCACTGTTCGGGCGTCTCATCACACGCTGGTCATTGGGGCTCAGTTCGAAGTGGCGCTGATCACTGAAGACAATTCTACTCTTAGTCAATGAGGTTCGAGGCCGAAGACGTGTCTGGAGACGTACTGTACTGTGGCGGGATACCAAACTGACTGTCGACCGCCATACGGCCCGACAACCAAAAATGATGGTCTGCAGTGCGTTTTCATTTCATAGCAGGATTCCTTAGGTTGTCATCCGCGGCGCCTTTTCAGCGCAGTGGTAAGTCGACATATTCTACGGCTCGTTTTGTTGCATTTCACGGCAACCCATCCTGGGCTTACATTTCAACAAGACAATGCCCGCCCTTACACGGCAACAGCTTCTACTGGTTTGTCTTCATGGTTGCCAAACCCTTCATTTGCTAGTAGGATCGCCGGATCTTTCTCGAATTGAGAAATCTTGGAGCATTATGGGCAGGGCCCTCCATCCACCCTGGGATTCTGACGATCCAACGCATCAGTTGGATATAGTTTGATACGATATCCCTCAGGAGAAAATCCAAGAATACTCTCAGTCAGTGCCAAGCTGAGTAACTGCTTGCATAAGGGTCAGAGGTGGAACTGCGCGTTATTAACTTCTTTAATTTGTGAAGTTCTTTCTCTTAAATAAAGCATCCAGTTTTTCTGAAATTGTGATCGTTTATTTGTCTGTCCATGCACATGGCATCTACCCATTTCCGTACCATTCGGATCATTCCTTCCTGGTGCGTCGCTTTTCTTTGTCTTAGAGTGTATATGAAGGCTTGTTTCAATAGTGTTTTTGTTCATTCTGAGATACAGAGTCCTAAAGTTAAATGAGTGCTGAAAAATCTACAGTTGAGATATCAGAAATATTCAAGTATATATACTATGTATATTCTTGAATGTATACTCAAGTATATAAATATATACTCAAGTATATATACTTGAATATTTCTGGTATCTCAACTGCAGATTTTTCAGCGCTTATTTAACTTTAGGACCCTGTATCTCAGAATGAACAAAAACGGACTTGTACCACTATTGAAATAAGCCCTTCATATGAACGTGAAGTTTCTTACTCTGCACAAATGACAAAAAAGCATTTTTTAGTTTAAAACTTTCGCACCGAATCAAAGATCTTCCTGTGAAACCAGAGAAATCCATCAAAATCATTATGGCGGATGAAAAACGTTGAATTTGTTAACTGTCATATGTTTTCAGCCACTAAAACTTTTAAGATTGTTGTTATTGTTGTTGTGGTCTTCAGTCCTGAGACTGGTTTGAGGCAGCTCTCCATGCTACACTATCCTGTGCAAGCTTCTTCATCTCCCAGTGCCTACTGCAGCCCACATCCTTCTGAATCTGCTTAGTGTATTCATCTCTTGGTCTCCCTCTACGATTTTTACCCTCCACGCTGCCCACCAGTACTAAATTGGTGATACCTCGATGTCTCAGAACATGTCCTACCAACTGATCCCTTCTTCTAGTCAAGTTGTGCCACAAGCTACTCTTCTCCCCAGTTCTACTCAATATCTCCTCATTAGTTATGTGATCTACCCATCTAATATTTAGCATTCTTCTGTAGCACCACATTTCGAAAGCTTCTATTCTCTTCTTGTCCAAACGATTTATCGTCCACGTTTCACTTCCATACATGGCTACACTCCATACAAATACTTTCAGAAACGACTTCCTGACATTTAAATCTATACTCGATGTTAACAAATTTTTCTTCTTCAGAAACGCTTCCCTTGCCATTGCCAGTCTACATTTTATATCCTCTCTGCTTCGACCATCGTCAGGTATTTTGCTCCCCAAATAGCAAGACTCCTTTACTACTTTAAGTGTCTCATTTCCTGATCTAATTCCCTCAGCATCACCCGACTTAATTCGACTACATTCCATTATCCTCGTTTTGCTTTTGTTGATGTTCATCTTATATCCTCCTTACAAGACACTGTCCATTCCGTTCAACTGCTCTTCCAAGTCTTTTGCTGTCTCTGACAGAATTACAATGTCATCGGCGAACCTCAAAATTTTTATTTCTTCTCCATGGATTTTAATACCTACTGCGAACTTTTCTTTTGTTTGCTTTATTGCTTGCTCAATATACAGATTGAATAACATCGGGGATAGGCTACAACCCTGTCTCACTCCCTTCCCAACCACTGCTTCCCTTTCATACCCCTCGATTCTTACAACTGCTATCTGCTTTCTGTACAAATTGTAAATAGCCTTTCGCTCCCTGTATTTTATCCCTACCACCTTCAAAATTTGAAAGAGAGTATTCCAATCAACATTGTCAAAAGCTTTCTCTAAGTCTACATATGCTAGAAACGTGGGTTTACCTTACCTTAATCTTTCTTCTAAGATAAGTCGTAGGATCAGTATTGCCTCACGTGTTCCAACATTTCTACGGAATCCAAACTGATCTTCCCCGAGGTCGGCTTCTATGAATTTTTCCATTCGTCTGTAAAGACCATTTATTCACTCATATATTGTTACAAAGATCACAGTATAATACGCGCTGTACCGTGCAGCCACAGTTATAGTATGTGTTCAAAATGGTTTCCATGTGCCTCGATGCATGCATGCACGCTCCATAGCGTGTTCTGTTTCTCACGTTTACATCGGTTAGTGTGCAACCGAACAGTGTCAAAAAAAAAATGGTTCACATGGCTCTGAGCACTATGGGACTTATCATCTGAGGTCATCAGTCCCCTATAACTTAGAACTACTTAAACCTAACTAACCTAAGGACATTACACACATCCATGCCCGAGGCAGGATTCGAACCTGCGACCGTAGCGGTAGCGCGGTACCAGACTGTAGCGCCTAGAACCGCACGGCCACTATCGGCCGGCCGAACAGTGTCAAATGCAGCATGAATACGCTGCTCCAGTGTCTCCTCATCTGGAATGGCTCTGCATAAACGATACCTGAGAGATGGCCCCACAACCAGAAAACGCACGGGTTGAGATCCGATGAACGCGCAGATCATGAAGCTGGACCTCCTCGCCCGATCCACTGAAATGCGTCCGGATGTTAACGGCGAAGTGGGCTGGAGCACCATCATGTAGCAGCCACATCACTTATAGAATCATGAATGACACTTCTTCTTGCAGAGGAGACAAAGTCAGCCGCAAGAAACACCGATAGTCCGGCCTGTTAGGCGACGTGCAAGGAAGACTGGTCCCAAAATACGGTCCCATCCGGCTGTACCGGTACTGATGATTCGCTATCACCATACCATGGGGGTTCAGCATACTATCTCACAGACGACTGTTATGAAAGTTGAATTTACCCTACGTGTTAAGGTGGACTCGTCTGTGAATAGGATGGATGACATAAATACCGGAATCGTGGTTGGCTGGCGAAGAAACCAGTGCTCTCGATGTGGAAAGTCCATTAAGCCCTGCACACAGTGTAAATAATAAGGGTAGTAACAATCGTCATGGAGAATGTTCCACACAGCCTTTTGGCTTACATCGTACTGGCGGGCCAACTGCCTGGTACTGACACGGCGGTCGCCTTCCACAGTGTTAAATATATTTTCCTCCAAGTCTGGTGTCCGAACATTTCGGATACTTCCTTCATGATTTCCTGCTTCCTGAAACTACCCTGTCTCAGACAAACTGCGGAACACTGTTCTGCAAACGTTGAATGCTGTGGTTGTTGTTGGTGGAGATAGGTCCACCGATACAAACTTACTGCCCGCCGCCCGTTGCTGTTTGCTTTCCGTAAGTAGCTACCATGTCGGCAAGCTCTCGATTCGAATACGGAACCATTGTGTACAACGCTGTATCACATCCACTAAAAGGTGGGGCAGCAAGAGAAGTGAATCGGACACAACATTACCAATTACTATGGGAGGAGAGGGCGCTAGGGCATGACGTATGAGGAACAGTACCGCCCTCTAGGAGGAAACCATGCATACTGTAACTGTGGGTGCATGGCACAGCGCGTATTTCACCGCAGTCTCTGTAATAAAGTATGAATAAATGCTATCTAACATGGAAACCATAAATTTACGGACATAAGTTCATTAGACCTTTTTTTGTTCCGTATCCTCTCATCCATCAATCCCTAGAGTTTGTGCACCGTGGAAAAATACACCCTGTATATGTGTATGTACAGACCAAATGTCGTACAGTAAAATATTATCTTGCGTAAGTGAACTGATGTTAACATTGCCTATCTGTGACATGGTGTAATGCTAGTTTTTCTGGTGTAAGACATGACAACTAACAAAAGCATTAATTTGATAGCGGTAGTCTAAATAAAATACTCCTACAAATTAACTAGTCACGTCGTGATAATCATTGACTGCCGACCTGAGTGGCCGTGATTTTCTAGGCGCTATAGTCTGGAGCCGAGCGACCGCTACGGTCGCAGGTTAGAATCCTGCCTCGGGCATGGATGTGTGTGATGTCCTTATGTTAGTTAGGTTTAATTAGTTCTAAGTTCTAGGCGACTGATGACCTCAGAAGTTAAGTCGCGTAGTGCTCAGAGCCATTTGACCCATTTTGGTCATTGACTAATAACAGATGCAAATAGTTGCGTTGTAATGTAATTCCAAATTTAGGGTTTCAGATTACACCTCATACTGTTACACGAAGTTATAGTTTCACTGTTTTAAATAGAACTTTGTGACTAGAAAACCTAGAAACTGAAGTTATATTCGGAGCTGCATAAATGGCTTTTTGTGTTGAAATTTTGATGCGGAGTGAAGAGATCGACAACTGAGTTCTATAACATGAAACGGAAAGCTTCGGGGTCTCGACAGCGGTGGGATAGGATAAGTCTGTTATTCAATTTAACATGGCTGGAAAGTTGTGAAACAGGAAATACAATCACTTAAGAATGTAGCAGTTGTGGAAGAACATCGAGTACTAACTGTAAGACTGCTGTAAGGTGTACTGAGGGTTGCTCGCAAATACGTGATAGAAGCACGGCTCGTATGGTTGCGAATAGTGGGTTCCAGAGCTGTTGGCAGTAGGTTGTAATGTTTCTGGCTTTACAGCCATCATATTCAGCTACAAGAAGCTCTTCTTAAAAGAGGCGAGAAGGCAGCAGTGGGCAGATGACGTAGTGTGGTATGAGGTACTGGTGACAGATGGTTTATTCGGTATGAGTATTGTGAGAAAGACAGCCTAAATTGTGCTCCTTTTCCGCGATTGGCTGCTGCGTTCGGAGGTCGCACGCCAAAATGATAAACTTCTGTTATTAATATTAGAAAAACTAAACAGTGAATTTACTTGCATTTCGTATAAAAGCATATATGAATAGCAGGCTATCATTCCATTATTTCAAAAGTGTTAGTTACCGGCAGAATAATAAACAATTGCTAAACGAAAAGGCAGTCGAAGCATTTAGTGGGCCTTCGGGTCGCGCTTAACTTGGCTGGTGAGCGAGGTGGTTCCGCTGTCAGATGAGAGTTCGATCGGCAGTGTCGGAGGACAGACATGTTGTCTGGCGCGGTCGGAATCAGTTAAGACTTAATTAGCAATCTCTGGTTTGTCAATCCAAGAGCTCGATCGGCAGTCTCCGAGGACAGACATGTTTTCTGCAGCAGTCGGTGTTGCTTAATTAGCAATCTCCGGTTTCTTGAACATGTAACTGAGAACTAGTTTGATAGAGATTACGCAAACATGCAGTTAATTATTTTGTTTATTCTCTGTGAAAGTGTGTAGATTGTCAGTTATTTGTGATTCATGAAATGGACTATAATTGTGCAGCTTCTCGTATTCTGCTAATAAAAAGCGAGTAGCATCCCGCTTAAACAAACCAATTCAAAATTCAATTTTCGTACAATATCAGTTCCTCGTTAACAGTTTATTGCAGCACCAAGATGATGGATTCACGACCTACGTCCTCTTTTCTGCGCAGGGGACAACGATAGAAGACTGCAGGTTGGTGAAGATTATTCAGAACTTATGAATTCAACTCAGGGCGGTGGAAGTAACAATGCACCTCGCATCTACTGCAGTCTTAATACAAATGAGACCATTGACACATCATCTGCCGTAACACAGAGAAGGTATAAAGAGAGGAAATTTTCGAAGGAAGGGCTTTATGCTACACAAGTAAATCGCTCTCGCAATCTCTCTCTCTTTCACTTGCCGTTCAGTCAGCCGTAGGCATATCTACTTTGTTGTTGTTTTGTTCTTCATCCTGGTGCAACTAAGCTTCTTTTTCAGTCACCTTACTGTCGATGGAACTCCTCCGACATAACTCCGCCGACATCCACTCGTAGTTTCTTCGTAGCTGAAGACAACGCTACAAGAAGCCGAACAGTATCTTTGGAAGAGAATCTTTGGTTGAAAAACTCTGTTAGGACATTATAATAATGAAAAACGAAAAATAAAGCTTTCTTAACAATTGACTCAGTAAACGTAGAGGAAATAATAGCGATTGCTTACCTTGTAGGAGTCTCAAAATTTTTTATCTACGTTTGTTGAAATTGTCATTAGTATTTGCAGAAAAATTGTTGTCAAATCAAAGAAAAATGGCACGTCTCAGTGTGGAAGACGCCAAACACATTCACAAATAACGAGAATTTCTCTTAGACACTTTGTGACTAAAACTGTAACTTCTCACACATATTCGCTATGATAGTCATATGCGACTTTAAAATGACCCACGATACAATTTTGTTCAGTATCGGATAAATTTATCACCCCTTACGAGGAACAGTCGTAAATTTTAATTATCTCATCGAAAAAATAATGTGAGTTCGAAATAAATGCGCGGAGTGCGAATATCTTGGCATCGGCTGTATTGTGTCCAGATGTACTACCTATTAGTGGCATATGAAAATTTGTACCGGAGCGGAATTCAAACCGGGATTTCCCGTTTATCGCTAGCGGTTGCCTTGACCACTTCAGCTTTCCATGCATGCTTCCCACACCAACCCAAACCTCCATAAGTCACACAGTCTACATAATCCCCTACATTTATGACTTGACGCTCGCTGCACTACTCAGGATTTTCGCACTAGTGAGGATGGGACTGTGAGAAATCTTGACAATGATGCTATCGTCTTTTGACCGCCTTGGCAAGAAAATTACTTTCACGTCTGATAAAACGGACATAACTGACGATCGACAGCTACAAAAATTAGCCCGAAATAAATATGCTAAGAGCGAATACCTTAGCATCGGCTGTATTAGGTATAGATATAATGCCTACAAGTGACATAAATTTGTATAAGGCTGGGACTGTAACCTGGATGTAGTCTAATGCTGCGAGCACCATGTCATGAATGGGGGACTATGCTACAGTTATGTAGAAAGTGACACATATGGAAGTTTGAGTCGGTGCAGGAAGTGTGCATGGATAGCCGAAGTTGTTAATGTGACTGCTCGCGGTAGGTGGGAAATCTGGCTTCAAGTCCCGGTCCAGCACAAATTTTCATACGTCGCTAATAAGTGGTGTATCTGTACAAGTGCAGGTGCAAAGATATTCGCACTCGGCGAATTTATTTCGACCCGAGTTCGTACGGCTGTCGATTGCCAATAATGTCCGTTCTTTCCCACATACAAGTAAGTAGAAATAAAGTAAGGCAAATAATTTTTGTTTAGATGCACGTGTCTGCAGTCCTGATGCACACAGTACCGTAGCACGGCGCTAGTGGAGGCAAGAAAAAACGGCACAACACATTGGTGATGTAAGTATCGTTCGGTGATTTGTTTTCAGCTTTTGAAACGGGTAAACCCTGAAGCAACAGAGCCCGAGTTGAGGCAAATGTACAGCTACAGTACTCGATCATATGACACAGTGGATAAGTGGCGCACACAGACCCATTGTCTGCAAACAAGTTTGAATGACGACGGTCAAGGCGGCAGACTATGTCTTGTGGACAACCGGAAATCGCAAGAGAAGTGAAGGCTCTATTAGTGGAACACCAGCGCATCACAGTCGAGGCGATAGTGGAAAGAAAGTTACAATCAGTAATGGATCAGTTTTCGACGTGCTGCATAACTCTAGGTGGTGTCCGCTACTACAGACAGCGATTCAAAAAGCCCACTGCACCAAGACAGTAGCGAAAATGTTGCAGTTATTTCAGGCCAATCCAAATGACTTCGTCAGCTGCCTTATCACTGTGGATGAGTGCTGGGAATATCACTATGACCCGACATCAAAGAGCATAGCAGGCTGTGGAACCTTTTGATACATCTATGCCGGAAAGGGTGAAGGACCAACCACTACTGGACAAGATAATACTGAGTGTTTTTGGGCTGTCATGGTGTGCTGCCAACAAATTATGCTCGTGAAGGGCAAACCGGCAAAGAAGCACACTACGGAACTTTCCTGACAAGATTAGGGAAGGGTATTAAGAGGAAGCATCGTGAGTAGCTGTCCAAGGGGATGATTTTGCTCCAGGACAACGTCCCAGCCCGTTCTGCACAGGACACAGTGACAATGGTGTTTCTTTTGGCTATCAAATGTTAATGGTAAATAACTCCTTCACATTTGTAAAAGTCTTAGACGGTTTTGGGGTCTTAGGCCCATCATCAGGTGTATCTGAAATCTAACAGCAGTACAACGTTATGTCCATGCCCAAACAGCTAGCATGGACATGACGTCCTATGACTGTTAGATTTCAGATAAATCTGAGGCTAAGACCCCGAAACTGTGGTAGTGTATAGCGACTTCTGTCGTGTAAGACTCCGGTTAATGAAAGCATTTTACAACTGTGGTGGACTTGTTTACCATCAACATATTCCAGAAAAGTTCTCGACATCTCACAAATAAAAATTTATGATATCAAATATTTTTTTCATCTCTCCACCCCTCCCCACCCCGCCATATTCTACTGATATGGCACTCACTGATTTCCTTATTCAGCGTATTTTAGTAATCAGGTACGAGTAAGTTTAGAGGGGGGCAATACAATAGCTATCGCGAAAGTCCGTTAGATGGAACTGCTGGTATCTTGCAACGCCAGACCTGATAGTAATTCGACTCAAAAATAAAACTGCTCTTTGTGTTTTCTTTATATAATTTTGTAAGAATCAATTGTAACTGATATTGTGCGAATGTTAATTTTGTGATGGGATATTGTAAACTTATCTATGTAAAAAAAAAGAGAAAGAATGATCTGAATTGTTTTTGGATGTATATAACGTATTTCTCCCGCATGAACCATGGACCTTCTTGTTGGTGGGGAGGCTTGCGTTACTCAGCGATACAGATAGCCGTACCGTAGGTGCAAACACAACGGAGGGCTATCCGTTGACAGGCCAGACAGACGTGTGGTTCCTGAAGAGGGCAGCAGCCTTTTCAGTAGTCGCAGGGGCAACAGTCTGGATGACTCACTGATCTGACCTTGTAACATTAACCAACGGCCTTGCTGTGTTGGTACTGCGAGCGGCTGAAAGCAGGGGAAAACTACAGCCGTAATTTTTACCGAGGGCATGGAGCTTTACTGTGTGGTTTAATGATTATGGCGTCCTCTTTGGTAAAATATTCCGGAGGTAAAATAGTCGCCCATTCGGATCTCCTGGCGGGGACTGCTCGGGAGGACGTCGTTATCAAGAGAAACAAAACTGGCATTCTACGGATCGGAGCGTGGGAAAATTTAAAAAAGGAAATGGATAGGTTAAAGTTAGATATAGTGGAAATTAGTGAAGCTCGGTGGCAGGAGGAACAAGACTTCTGGTCAGGTGAATACAGGGTTATAAATACAAAATCAAATTGTGGTAATGAAGGAGTAGGTTTAATAATGACACGAAGAGCGCCTACCACAGTAGTACATATATATATGCCAACTAGCTCCGCAGATGACGAAGAGATTGATGAAATGTATGATGAGATAAAAGAAGTTATTCAGATAGTGAAGAGGGACGAAAATTTAATAGTCATGGGGATTGGAATTCGATAATAGAAAAAGGAAGACAAGGAAAAGTAGTAGGTGAATATGGAACGGGGGTAAGGAATGAAAGACGAAGCCGCCTGGTAGAATTTTGCACAGAGCATAACTTAATCATAGCTAACACTTGGTTTAGGAATCCTGAAAGAAGGTTGTATACGTGGAAAAGGCGTGGAGAAACTGGGAGGTTTCAGATAGATTATATAAAGGTAAAACAGAGATTTAGGAACAAGGTTTTAAATTGTAAGACATTTCCATGGCAGATGTGGACTCTGACCACAATCTATTGGTTGCGAACCGTAGATTAAAGCTGAAGAAACTGCAAAAAGGAGGGAATTTAAGGAGATGTGACCTGGGTAAACGTAAAGAACAAGAGCTTGTACAGAGTTTCAGAAAGGGCTTTAGTGAACGATTGACAAGAACAGGGGTAAAAAATACAGTAGAAGAAGAATGGGTAGCTTTTAGAGATGAAATAGTGTAGGTAGCAGAGGATCAAGTAAGTAAGAAGACGAGGGCTAGTAGAAATCCTTGGGTAACAGAAGAGATATTGAATTTAACTGATGAAAGGAGAAAATATAAGGCGAAACGCTATTTACAATTTGTACAGAAACCAGACGGCAGTTATAAGAGTCGAGTTGCATGAAAGGAAAGCAGTGGTTGGGAAGGGAGTGAGACAGGATTCTAGCCTATCCCTGATGTTTTCCAATCTGTATATTGAGCAAGCGGTAAAGGAAACAAAAAAAAAAAAAATTGGAGTAGGAATTAAAATTCATGGAGAAGAAATAAAAACTTTGAAGTTTGCCGATGACACTGTAATTCTGTCGGAGACAGCAAAGGACGTGGAACTGCAGTTTAACGGAGTGGACAGTGTCTTGAAAGGAGGATAGAAGATGAACATCAATAAAAGCAAAACGAGGATAATTAGTCAGATTAAATCACGTGATGCTTTGGGCATTAGATTAGGAAATGAGACACTTAAAGTAGTAAAGGAGTTTTGCTGTTTGGGAAGCAAAATAACCGATGATGGTCGAAGTAGAGAGGATATACACTCCTGGAAATGGAAAAAAGAACACATTGACACCGGTGTGTCAGACCCACCATACTTGCTCCGGACACTGCGAGAGGGCTGTACAAGCAATGATCACACGCACGGCACAGCGGACACACCAGGAACCGCGGTGTTGGCCGTCGAATGGCGCTAGCTGCGCAGCATTTGTGCACCGCCGCCGTCAGTGTCAGCCAGTTTACCGTGGCATACGGAGCTCCATCGCAGTCTTTAACACTGGTAGCATGCCGCGACAGCGTGGACGTGAACCGTATGTGCAGCTGACGGACTTTGAGCGAGGGCGTATAGTGGGCATGCGGGAGGCCGGGTGGACGTACCGCCGAATTGCTCAACACGTGGGGCGTGAGGTCTCCACAGTACATCGATGTTGTCGCCAGTGGTCGGCGGAAGGTGCACGTGCCCGTCGACCTGGGACCGGACCGCAGCGACGCACGGATGCACGCCAAGACCGTAGGATCCTACGCAGTGCCGTAGGGGACCGCACCGCCACTTCCCAGCAAATTAGGGACACTGTTGCTCCTGGGGTATCGGCGAGGACCATTCGCAACCGTCTCCATGAAGCTGGGCTACGGTCCCGCACACCGTTAGGCCGTCTTCCGCTCACGCCCCAACATCGTGCAGCCCGCCTCCAGTGGTGTCGCGACAGGAGTGAATGGAGGGACGAATGGAGACGTGTCGTCTTCAACGATGAGAGTCGCTTCTGCCTTGGTGCCAATGATGGTCGTATGCGTGTTTGGCGCCGTGCAGGTGAGCGCCACAATCAGGACTGCATACGACCGAGGCACACAGGGCCAACACCCGGCATCATGGTGTGGGGAGCGATCTCCTACACTGGCCGTACACCACTGGTGATCGTCGAGGGGACACTGAATAGTGCACGGTACATCCAAACCGTCATCTAACCCATCGTTCTACCATTCCTAGACCGGCAAGGGAACTTGCTGTTCCAACAGGACAATGCACGTCCGCATATATCCCGTGCCACCCAATGTGCTCTAGAAGGTGTAAGTCAACTACCCTGTCCAGCAAGATCTCCGGATCTGTCCCCCATTGAGCATGTTTGGGACTGGATGAAGCGTCGTCTCACGCGGTCTGCACGTCCAGCACGAACGCTGGTCCAACTGAGGGGCCAGGTGGAAATGGCATGGCAAGCCGTTCCACAGGACTACATCCAGCATCTCTACGATCGTCTCCATGGGAGAATAGCAGCCTGCATTGCTGCGAAAGGTGGATATACACTGTACTAGTGCCGACATTGTGCATGCTCTGTTGCCTGTGTCTGTGTGCCTGTGGTTCTGTGAGTGTGATCATGTGATGTATCTGACCCCAGGAATGTGTCAATAAAGTTTCCCCTTCCTGGGACAATGAATTCACGGTGTTCTTATTTCAATTTCCAGGAGTGTAAAATGTAGACTGGCAGTGGCAGGGAAAGCGTTTCTGAAGAACAGAAATTAGTTAACATAGAGTATAGATTTAAGTGTCAGGAAGCGTGCTCTGAAAGTATTTGTATGGAGTATAGCCATGTATGGAAGTGGAACATGGACGATAAATAGTTTAGACAAGAAGAGAATATAAGCTTTCGAATGTGGTCATACGGAAGAATGATGAAGATTAGACGGGTAGATCACGTAACTAATGAGGAAGTACTGAACAGAAATGGGGGGGGGGGGGGAAGGGAAATTTGTGGTACAATTTGACTAGAAAAAGGGATCGGCCGGTAGGACGTATTCTGAGGCATCAAGGGATCACCAACTTAGTACTGGAGGGCAGCGTAGAGGGTAACTAACAATCGTAGAGGGAGATCAAGAGATGAATACACTAAGCAAATTCAGAAGGATGTAGGTTGCAGTAGTTACTTGGAGATGAAGGAGTTTGCACAGGATAGAGTAGCATGGAGAGCTGCATCAAACCAGTCACTGGACTGACCTCAACAACAGAAACATAACGTATTGAAACAAAGGTTAACGTAGTACAAGTTTACTGGTGGAGAGTGGCGTCACGTATATCGAAAGAGATACTTTAGAAGTTTCGGCACGTACGTAGAGACGCGTTTGTGTGGTGGAAATGTGGCGTGAAAAAAGTTCTTTTATCTGTTCAGCAGTCTGGCTGGGGAAGGAAATAATAGCCTTGATGTGATTTTCGTAGTAAGGAGTTAACGGATTGACGCTGGAGAAGAATAATATGACTAAAAAGTATCATTAAGAGGACTGGTTCAAACAAATGAAATGAACGACTGGCTAAAATGAAGCCATCAATACGATATAACTAACAGTATGTGTGGTGCAGTTAGTAAAAGACTAGAAATACACAACAACAACAACAACAACGATAGCAACAACATCTGAGTAAGATTAATGTCAATGATATATTTAATCAAACAGAAAAAAATTTTTGTTTCGACGTTAGTAAAGAGCAATGACCCTTGAAACTGATTCGATTAAGAAGCCGTGTAGGGATTAAAAATTAAATTTCTATGAAGTGTGACTTTTTCATGTGTAGCACCTATGGTGTTACACCACTGGCTCATTCCTAACTCTATGAGAAAGTGATTCTTGAGTTTCTCCCGGCGTATTTGATAATCAAAATATCCACGGGTATGCTGCCGGTCTATAGTGTCCAACGGGCCATCGAAATTCGCACCAATGACGACCTCATAAACCGTGACTGTGGCTATAATCTTAGCAAGGCTTGGGAACCAGCGATCGGGTTAATCAAGAGTAAATCGAGCAGACGTATAGTTGTGACGATCACGGCGGACAGAGCCATCACACCGACGTCATCTCAGACGCCGTCGCAATCTGTTCCACCGCGCGACCATGGCGCTGGGCGCGGACGGCGGAGGGAGCGCGCCGCGGGCGGAGGGTATTTAAATCGGCCGCCGCCGCGACCGAACCCAGTTCCCTCTGAGCAGCCATAGCGCACGGATCTCCGTGCCGGCACGTTCACAGGAGCTCAGTCCGTCAGTTCACCTGATGATGGCGACATGTTTGATCGCCGAAATATTGTGCCCGTTGGACACTATAGACCGGCAGCATACACGTGGATATTTTGATTGTTTGAGAAAGATTTAATTTGAATGAAATTGAAAGCAAAACGAATTAGCTGATGTGGAAATTTAAGTGTTTGTGCTTAGACATTTCATATCTAACTATGAAAATTCTCTGCGCGCTGTTTGAAATTCGTATCGCGCTTTTATTGGTATCTGAGGAACGCAAATTAAAAATATACACCAAACTCATGATTTAATTACACACTGTTAATTATATTAATGAAGTCAAAATACCTGAACAATTTAAACAACATGCTAAACAAACGGACATAGTTGTGGAATGTGTACAGTTAGGTAATGAGTATGGTGCCATATTGCAGGTAAACAAGATTTTTTTCTAATATACCTGTAGAAGCGCGCTGAAAACATTGGAACTTGCTTATGGTTCTTCAAAAACCGTAAACTTCTGCAAAACACAACTATGTAGGCTGTTACAAGATTGTTACAATGAGGAAGTAATATGTTATTTGACGTTGGACCATGTGGCCCAGAAACTGCCTCAAAACAGAATCGACTCACGTTTTTAGATCGGGCGCTAGTCTCTCATATCTGCATACAGACTTCACAAACAATTTTACTGTATGTGGCGGTAAGTACTTATAATACTGTTTTCATTTTCTTTTTATTACTTCATTGGTGATTGTTGCGGTGGACCAAATACTGTCGGCAATCTTCCACATCAACTACAGTTTTTCTGAGTTTTAAGTCATGTATGTTGCAGGTAGCGTGACTCTCCTTAGAATGTATCCTCTAGGAAACTTAGCAATTAACTTTCTTCTTGACACATGAAACTTCCTTGTAGCGTCTGTCACATTAAGTTTAAAGAGCAAGTTTCGTGTGTATAAAAAAAGAACTCTATGATGAAAAGCCCACTCTTTTTCAGATCTTCTTTATATTCTTTACTAATCCAACCTGATGAGAGTCCCTGAATGACAATCAGAATTGAAGAAATCAATTGAACAGGTGTTAAATACTTGTTCCGAGAGTTAGCTATAGTTCTCTTTTATTCTTAATGTGTGTCTCAGTTGACATCTAACGTTACAACTTGTTTTACGTGGTCGCTATACTTTCGGTAGTTGAGAATGGATTCTACTAGATATTTTGCGATTGTTACTGTTCCCACTAATTTATCGCCAATAGCGTATTCGAATATTAATGTAAATTTCAATATATATAATTTCAATATCTGAATACGTTTTGTTATGCTTAGGCTCAAGTACTAGTCTCAATATCAAGCACAATCCACAATCCTCCATTGGGCGTCTTATATTTCATTTTTAAAATGGTTTGTTTTCCTGCACACAGTAAGAAATTACTGAAATTACTAGTTTCGTCCGTAACCAACCTTCTTCCTACCACAAGAGGAAGTAGAGAACTATCTTATAACTCCACATTTTGCTACAGTATAGTGATGTTACGACTTACCCTTACGCAGCAGCTTCATCCGCGAACATCTATACATAGCACTTAGAAAACAGTCTAAATCACACAAATCGTATTTTTTGCTGACCGATTTCAGTCCAGAGGCGCTCCATCTTCAGACCATACTCCAAAGTTGATGTGTAGACACGGATCCACGGAGTAGGAACTGTAGGAGAAGGAACTATAGAAGTTCCCAAACAAACAATGGAATGGCCTCATTTGGAAATGTACAATCACACCAAAAACTTGTACCTGCTGTCAGCTTGAAACTATATGTACATCAACTGACAGTATAAATTTTATATCCACTTGAATATTTTTAAAGCTTTAACCAATGTGTTATTCGAACCTTTACTTAGTCATTACCTGTAACAGATATAATCTAAAGAACCCCCTACTACAGAAGAGTTTCTCCCCTGCAGTCACTGTTTTCACTGTGTATCTGAATCTCTATCTCTCTCTCTGCGTCCTTTCATCCCTATTTCTAAATCTCAGGCAAAGTTGTTATTTATGTATAATCTTACCAGTGCTGGCAACATAATTACTGTACTCAAAGTTTGCAATATGTCACCTGATTGTATAAACGAGTATGAAATTCATGCTATGTACACTTGACAGAAATGGATTTGCCCCTTGAAATATTCAGCAACCTAAACAAAGAACTCCACAATCCTTTAAAACTTCATCCAAATATAGTGTTATGATATACATTCTTTGTACTTTCAGATGTTTCTGTTTTGTTGTATATACTTTGCATGTAGTAGTTTCCAGACATCATATTTGTTTAAGAAATATGGGAGTTTACATGTGACGTGAGCACTGGAGGTATTTTATTTTACTTGTTTATTTTCAAATTTAGAAATACATTTAGTCTCGTCAAATACCTCCTCAAAACCATATTCAGAAATATCGTTTTGCTCCTCCACTAGACAGTGCCACAAGTTATCCCAAAATCGTATCACAACACACACATATGTCATTCTAACATACACTCCTGGAAATGGAAAAAAGAACACATTGACACCGGTGTGTCAGACCCACCATACTTGCTCCGGACACTGCGAGAGGGCTGTACAAGCAATGATCACACGCACGGCACAGCGGACACACCAGGAACCGCGGTGTTGGCCGTCGAATGGCGCTAGCTGCGCAGCATTTGTGCACCGCCGCCGTCATTGTCAGCCAGTTTGCCGTGGCATACGGAGCTCCATCGCAGTCTTTAACACTGGTAGCATGCCGCGACAGCGTGGACGTGAACCGTATGTGCAGTTGACGGACTTTGAGCGAGGGCGTATAGTGGGCATGCGGGAGGCCGGGTGGACGTACCGCCGAATTGCTCAACACGTGGGGCGTGAGGTCTCCACAGTACATCGATGTTGTCGCCAGTGGTCGGCGGAAGGTGCACGTGCCCGTCGACCTGGGACCGGACCGCAGCGACGCACGGATGCACGCCAAGACCGTAGGATCCTACGCAGTGCCGTAGGGGACCGCACCGCCACTTCCCAGCAAATTAGGGACACTGTTGCTCCTGGGGTATCGGCGAGGACCATTCGCAACCGTCTCCATGAAGCTGGGCTACGGTCCCGCACACCGTTAGGCCGTCTTCCGCTTACGCCCCAACATCGTGCAGCCCACCTCCAGTGGTGTCGCGACAGGCGTGAATGGAGGGACGAATGGAGACGTGTCGTCTTCAGCGATGAGAGTCGCTTCTGCCTTGGTGCCAATGATGGTCGTATGCGTGTTTGGCGCCGTGCAGGTGAGCGCCACAATCAGGACTGCATACGACCGAGGCACACAGGGCCAACACCCGGCATCATGGTGTGGGGAGCGATCTCCTACACTAGCCGTACACCACTGGTGATCGTCGAGGGGACACTGAATAGTGCACGGCACATCCAAACCGTCATCGAACCCATCGTTCTACCATTCCTAGACCGGCAAGGGAACTTGCTGTTCCAACAGGACAATGCACGTCCGCATGTATCCCGTACCACCCAACGTGCTGTAGAAGGTGTAAGTCAACTACCCTGGCCAGCAAGATCTCCGGATCTGTCCCCCATTGAGCATGTTTGGGACTGGATGAAGCGTCGTCTCACGCGGTCTGCACGTCCAGCACGAACGCTGGTCCAACTGAGGCGCCAGGTGGAAATGGCATGGCAACCCGTTCCACAGGACTACATCCAGCATCTCTACGATCGTCTCCATGGGAGAATAGCAGCCTGCTTTGCTGCGAAAGGTGGATATACACTGTACTAGTGCCGACATTGTGCATGCTCTGTTGCCTGTGTCTATGTGCCTGTGGTTCTGTCAGTGTGATCATGTGATGTATCTGACCCCAGGAATGTGTCAATAAAGTTTCCCCTTCCTGGGACAATGAATTCACGGTGTTCTTATTTCAATTTCCAGGAGTGTAAATCCACCTGATGATGGAAGTGTAAATTTTCGCAACGCGTTGTAGATATAAATAAATCAGTGGCTGGTAACAGTAAACTTGCTTTTTCATTCGAAGAAAACTTTCTAACAGGGGCCATTTCTATTATTTTGTGTACAGTCTGCTTACCATATAAGCAGCGTCGGGAGCGTGTTACACATTGTGTCATTAGTACATACTCGTAGCTTAGGTGAAGCAAAAGTAATTACACAAATGTGATTATCTTGTTTCACTCTGGCGTGTTAACGTGGAGTAGTTGAGTACAGCGTGTCTGTACGCTTATTGGCGAACGTAACCGCAGATACTCCCGTGGATTTTGGTACGGGGAGGAAAACACTGCTGCAGGAGATTAAAGGTTCTAACACAACAGTAGCCGGTACATGGCCATGTGAGCGTAAAGGCTCAGAGGCGAATTCGTGTCGGTGACAGCGATAGTACACGATGGACCAGATTACTCGCAGTCCCGGAGATAAACAGCTTGTTTTCTCGGAGCAAGAAAGCTCAGCAGAGCTGGATTAAACTCGAAAGCTCTCTGTGTGCCATGAGTTCAGTATTTACGTTACAGTTACCTTAGTGAATGTGGGACTAAATTATTCTGTCCGTCAAATGTAGTTGACGTAAACCACTTGTTATGATGAACTGTAGCCAATACCTAATTTCCGAGGGAGTGAACGGCTGAGCTTCTGTATTTTAGCTTTACGGGAAATATTATTTTTTTAAGCACTTGCCGGAAGTAATATGCAAGGGAGTGGAGTAAAAATTGCACTGAATTAAGGTCTGTTGAAGGACCACTGTCTCGCTTTCCATATGTCTAAAGGTCCAACTATCTGACGGTTCTCTCTCTGCATGTTCTCACATGTTCGATCTATGCGTCCAACATTGTTCGATCTATGCGTCCAACATGAGAAATACGCAAACTGTATTAGGTAATTGAAATTTTGTCTGTATGGATATTCTCAGGTAGAAGAGAAAGTAAAATAACAAAACTTATTTTTTCAGTATTTATTTATTTACTTTCTTTTGCATCCGAAGAATGAGTATTAACGTATCAGTCGGTTTTCTGACATCCTGCAGACAATATAAAATGCTGAAACTTGTTGCATAATGTTTAAGCCCAATAAAGTCTAGTTTGGAGTGCTGTATGGGCAGTTTCAAAAAAAATCTAGAGAAGTACTGTCAAAAGATTTTTTGTGGTATTTACAAAGGAGGTAGCTAAGAACTGGCTGATTAAAAAGTGTCTCAGAACTGGGCTGGAAGTCATAACTTCACCTTTTCTTTTGTAAACTAAGATACTCAGGAAAGAATCACAACTCTCTCTGATAAGGAGTGTATGTTCTCTCGGTAAATATAAATCTGAAATTTTTTTGAATGTTTTTGTAGATGATTTCCAACAGCGTAAATGTATACTTTGAAGTGTATGACGCACAAATTCAGCAATAATTTTTACAATAAGATTATTAATATAGCTGTAGCCGGCCGCGGTGGCCGTGCGGTTCTGGCGCTGCAGTCCGGAACCGCGGGACCGCTACGGTCGCAGGTTCGAATCCCGCCTCGGGCATGGGTGTGTGTGATGTCCTTAGGTTAGTTAGCTTTAAGTAGTTCTAAGTTCTAGGGGACTTATGACCTAAGATGTGGAGTCCCATAGTGCTCAGAGCCATTTGAACCATTTGAACCAATATAGCTGTATATCATGAAATAAAGCTTTGAAACTCAGTTTTCTTCTGTCCAACAGAACAAGTCTTACTTTTTAAAGTTTTATCTTCATAACAGTAACAAAATAGCCTCACTTGCAGCTATAGTTTTATAAGTTTTATTTCATGACCAATTCCAAGACATTACGTTTCGTCTTTAGAAGTACCTGTACACACAGCAAAAACATTTTTCGAGATTACATACGTCAATGTATAAACAAGATAACATTACTTTTTGTAAATTACGCGTTGCAAGCTAACCAATCTACCTGTCGTAAGGTTAAGTCAGAGGTCTTCCGCTAAAATCATAATATATAGGAATTATGATTATCCATACTAAGTTAATAGTACCAATAATAAGTCAATAATACTTTCTGTTTTTACACGTTTGTCAATATACACTATTGTTATTCAATTCTCAGATAAAGGCATCTATCCTGATCAGCCAGAACGTTATGACCACCGACGTACTATCGATATAAACCCGTCGAGGCGATTTCAGCGTCACCTGACGAGGAACGACTGCTAATAGACACAAGCACGGTGCAAGTTGTATCAATGAGCGTGCTGTCCGTATGTAGAATAGGGAAAGCGCGCGATCTATTTCAGTTTGATGGAGGGCAAATTGTGAAGGCCCCGAAGGCTCGGTACGAGCATTCCGGGAAGTGCACGACTTGTAGGGTGGTCGAGGAACGCGTCGCCGCTGTTATCAATGCCAAAAGTGGAGACACCGGATCAATGCCAAAGGTGGAGACATAGTTTATTAGGTAGGTTGTCATAATATCCCGACTGGTCAGTGTGTATGGGAGTGTATGACCACTCACTAACATGAAAACAATTAAGGTATTATACTATCCTTTACATCGAGTAAATCAGCCTTTTAGTTCGATTCATCAGCGGTGTAATGTAATGGGATCTTTTATGACATAAAGACATCTAAATACAAATCCATCTACATGAGTTCGGATTAAATAATCACATAAATTATCTATATCCTATAGTATTAAGAGTTCATGGTGACTTAATTCGTGGTATACATTTGACGTTATTATAATCGTATACCTCCGAAGTTATGATTAAACAGCCGAGGAGGCACAGAATATTGTTTTATTGTGTCATGTTATCTAACCAGTTTTATCGTATCGGTCGCAATTAGTGATATTTTCTCATACAGGTAATTTAATTTTGAATAGGTACCTTTTAGCGACTCTTCACAATGTTTTGTCTATAGCGCCAGCGTGTAATCCTATGACTTAAGTTTTTGCTTCTTTCACTTAAAGATTACTTTTCATAAGGCTTCATTGTACGTTTGTGCCTTGACGTGTGTTCCCTCTGGCTGCTTAGAAAATGAGTGTGGTGAGCAACGTATCGGGTGTGCTCTAAGTAATTTCTGGTCCGTTCGTCGGACCTCGCTGCCTGACATGTGATGGTTTCACATCAAGAGCTTTAACTATTTTTTGTTTCCTTTTAATGAACTCCTTTTGTTGGTAATCTTGAGTCATTTCTTGTATTTTATTCTGACACACTCTATAGTTGTTTGTAACTCGCTTGTTTTAAAGATTGTTTTCTTAGAACCTTTCAAGGGATTGTTACGTAATTTCAATTTGTGAAATATTGTCTTGCTTGTCTTGCTGAAATTGGCTGTAAATATTTCAGCAATAGTAACTATTGGCACACAAATTGTATATTTCGAAAAGAGAATAGCATTTGTTGTAAATTTAAATTTTGAGACTTAATGTTTCCATGAATTTTTTGACGAGTTGATAGGAAGTATTTGAATTAATATTGTAACCTTTTGTCATGTCATCTCACTGAAATATCTAACATTGTTGATCGTTTATCAGTAATTGTTCCTAAATGCTTTTGTCCAGTTACGTATTTTTGTCGTAATATATCGAGGTTCCGTTGACCTAATTTGTTATTTTGGTTGAGGAGTGTTAAAGTATTGACAGGAATGATGTTCAATCCTTATTTTGCCTGGTCCTTCTACTCCCAGATAACCTTACACTTCGAGTGTGTACCAGCCCTAAACGTTTTTATGTTGATGAGTGGTCATACAATCGCATCTAGGCTCACTTCACATAGAGTGATAATGATTTGTAATGACATCGACATCCAAAGACAGAAAATGTTATTGACGTAGTATTGACATTTGCTATGACTAATCGTGATTTCTACATATTATGATATTAGCACTAGACCTCTAACGTAATCTTACGACAGGTAGACTGGTTGGCATGTAATGTATACTTTATAAGAAGCAGTGTTATGCTGTATATGCATTGCCGTATGTAATTTTGAAAAAATGTTCTTACTATATGCACAGATATATCACAAAATTAGATGTGAAGTCTCGAAACGAATAATGAAATAACTTACAATTGCTGCTGCCTGAGGCTATTTTATTGTTATTATTATTATTATTACTATATGCAGTTGCGTTCCCACCATCTACTATGCTGGATACTGAAGATACTTTCATCCTCTCTTTTGTTATCTATCAGAAGAATCGTGAGAAATTTCTAGAAACTGTCGACCTTGATACAAAGATCACCTGTTCGATCCCCCTAAAATAATCCTATTATCTGTTTTTTACCTTCACTGTAGTTGCTTTGATAAAATTTCCACTAATTAACTCGTTATTGAATGAAATTGCGATGGCGTAGAATTTCAGATATTTTCTAACAAACGTATGTGATACAGTAATTAAGTCAAGAAAATTGTTATGTTTATGTAAATCACTAGATGAGAGTTCTACAGTTTAAAGAAATGAACCACAGGCTGCAAAACTTGATTCATTATACAAATAGAATCTAACCTGTGCTGTGAAATCCTATTGGACAAAGAAAAGTCTGCATGATTAAGTTTGTGGGCTTTACCCCATACCGAGAATTCCTAAATCTAAATTTACAAAAACAACTAGTATTCGTATGAACTAAGTAAAAGAACTTGAATGCTTACTTCAGTCAGCCAAAGTGTCTGGACACGCTTAAGAATTAACAATACACCACGAAAATGATTTATGGATTCTTTCGTTACTTCCATATTTAAGGCTGAATAACAAGTACTGTTTTTGTTCTACTGATTTTTATTTATTACAGATTTGTTTTTGCCGTATTGACTGCTCTTTAGGATACAACCGACTAGCGTCTGACAGGGTCACTATTTAATTAGCTAACGAAACATGATAATCAAAGATACAATCCACTTGCCTGAGTATTATGGATCAAACTTGTTTCTTAACTTTCAGATTATAGTTTACGCAATGAAGCACAATAAATAATCGAACTATACTGTATTACAGACTAAACCCTTGGTGAGTAATAGCATGTTTCCTTACAGATCGGGGTCAAACTACGTTATGCGCGATAACTGGAATCGTGGATACAATGCAAACATGGAATTCACTTATTACCAACCAGAGGCGTGTTTAGATAATGGCGACCATGTCAGGATGGTTAATTATTGAATTAATTAACATAGCAATTGTTAAGAAAGCACTGGATTTCATTGAATACAGAAGTCATACTTCGAGCTTGTATATATCAGTAGGAGTATAATTTAAAGTACATGTGTGACACACTAGTAGACTGCATTGAATTATCTGGATTAATTTAGCTGAATTAAGAGAATTTCACGATATTGAACACTTATGTGTAGTTGAGCAGTAGTGATTCTAGTGCGGCTGGAGCTCGCTCCACGATCTATAACGGCGCTATTACGTTGGATTTTCTTCCAACACATGTGTTGACTGATACGGCGTTGAAAGGGGTTGAATATATTGGGGAACTGGACTAAGAGAATCAGAATCAGATAGGATATTTATGCTTTTCTGGAAACACATTCCATCTTATGATCGGATATTGACTAGATCCCG
Organism: Schistocerca piceifrons; assembly: GCF_021461385.2. Lineage (NCBI taxonomy): Eukaryota > Metazoa > Arthropoda > Insecta > Orthoptera > Acrididae > Schistocerca > Schistocerca piceifrons. The sequence goes on along the minus strand of NC_060141.1, from coordinate 350,016,642 downwards.
GGCAAGACAGTGTAGACAGGAACAGAGGTTACAGGCTACGACAGAAATGACAGAAAGCAACCGAACGGAGGCAAATTAGGGAGTAGAGAATCTCGATTGTGACGAAAGTAAGAGGCAACAAAAAATGGCTCTGAACACTATGGGACTTGACATCTGAGGTCATCAGTCCCCTAGAACTTAGAACTACTTAAACTTAACTAACCGAAGGACAACACAAACATCCATGCCCGAGGCAGGATTCGAACCTGCCACCGTAGCGGTCGCGCGGTTCCAGACTGAAGCACCTAGAACCGCTCGGCCACCCCGGCCGGCCAAGAGGCAACACTTTGAAAGTAGTGACTCACGTGAAATACAGCAGGACAGAATCGTAGGCTAAAATGTTGTGACTTCACCACACCCAATGCAAAGTCGTGAAAATCTTAGAGGTACACGAATCAATAGCGGTAGTCACAGACAGGCAGAAAGTTCCACGGAACCAGAATCTGATGTTGTGCAGATTGAACTACTACAGAATGCGAGTAGATTAAATCCACATATATCAGTGCGAGCGGACAGAAGGAGTGCCAGTGATCCTGTAGTATATTGAGAAGGTAAGATCAATAGTAACTATGGGGAAAGAGTGTCTCCGAGAGCTGCATACGAAAGAACGAATGTTCCAGATATATCGACAATGTTCCTAAATTAATTCCATGCGATACAGGATTCGAATAAAGCTATACAGCATATGAGTCAGAAGACAAAGGCAGGGATACAGGAATGTAGGCTAAGATAGATATGAATAGAGCCATGAACGAATCGAGTGCAAAGACAGAGCCACGGATTAAAGATATAGGCAGAGAAATCCAAAATACGTGTATTCATATTGGTGAACAATAAGACACGATTCGTAAAGAGGCCAAAGAATCTTGAGAAGAAATCAGGTCGCTAATGACGGAATGAAAGCACATACATACGGAGTTCAATACGTTGCGCTCAGAAACACAAATAGAGGTAGATGGTGTTGATTCATTAGCATGGAAAGCTACGAGCAATATACGCCACATAGTAGTAGACAATCAGATCCAGAAAAGAGTGACAAAAGGCGTGGGAGTGATATTGGCAAAATAATTGAGAAAAACGAACAACAGTTCACGCAATTTAGTAGCGAACTGAATCAAGCAATAGAAGCACATATGGACAGTGGTAGTGATATTTCAGGATCCATTGTGTCTGTAGACTTGCTGGTAGGACGCGAAACGGACGTACTTAAGAAAGTGAAGGACCGTCTCAGAACACAGGACAATTACAGGCGCATGTAAATAATTTACAAGAAAATGAGAGTACGGCACAGGAGCTTCCGCCGAACAAAATATCATTAGTACCAGCTCCGCCCACGACACAAAACAACCGTGAGACGCTGGAAGCATATAGGAAACCAACGCGCCCAACACAGGAATTTTATGCCCGAGGACGATGTTCAGAAGATGCCATTTTTTACACCTCTGCCCTCAATACAAGCCGATACGAGTTATGCTACAACACAGCATTTGCCGCCAGTACAGCAAACGTTACTGGACAGGCGAAATATGCCATAATCTACTTCACAGTCTGAAATAGGCAATTTTACGCCACTGCAAAGATCCAACACCCACCAACAGAATATTTCGTACTTATCATACCAGAATTCGGTACAAAAGAATGCGGGAAATCAATCTGACGATGATAAATTTCTAACAGTATGTGAATTTCAACATTACAAAGAAAATGGGAACAGTCTATACCCAAGAACATTTATTAATCAATTTGAAGTATGTCTTCCACAACATTCACCTTCAGACATGAATTAGACATCATCTGTGGACATATGGATGGAGCGATTGCAGAAACCATGCAGAAGATAGCGACAACGTGCAATTCATATGAGGAATTTAATTCAGCATTTCTGACAAGGTACTGGTCTGCAGAGGCTCATACCGGATAAAATATGAACTGTTGCAGAAGAAATCATTCGAAAGTTCGGGAGAAAAGAGTCCAATTAAGTTCTTCGATGAAATGGCGAAATGGAACCAATATTTGGATAATCCGTACAGGGACAGAGATCTAATTAGGATGAGCATAATAAAATTGCAACTCCGATACTAACATTCATTAGTAGGCAGGGGCGGTGATAAAATACAAGTGTTTAAAGGCATACTTCACAAGTTGGAATTTATTTTCAGTGAAAACGACGGAAAAAAACAGAAAGATGGGCGACAGTAATGGGAATAATAGGCCGAGAAACGGGAAGAAATTTAATAATGGGAATGGAAATGGCAAGGGGAATAACAATATGAGTCGATTTTTCAATTCAAATATAAATTACCTACCACAGCAACAACAATAAAGATCTTTTCAAGTGGTATTTAATAGAAGAAAACGGAATTGGTCAAATGACGGAAACAGGAGGATTTCAGCAGAGGAACAAGACTTTTGCAGGACCAAGTAGTTCGACAGGCGCCAACCAAGGAATACAGAAGGCAGATGATGCTGACGAACACCAAGATGTTATAGAAATTCGAGGTTCTAATCCAGGGAAGTCGAAGAACTGACTAGGAGACGGAGACGTGAACTGTTCGGATGACTGTCCAATCCTAACAGAAGACGACTTTGTTACTAAACATATTAATAGCATGAAATGCAATTGGACAGAAGGTGTTGGTGAAAACGCATCGTCTTTCATGCAAACATAAAGAGCATTGCCACAATTTCTTTGCAGCATATAAGGGACTTGTGGAAATTAGTAAGATTATCCATAAAAATGCCGTGGAGACAGTAAGTACATCACAAAACAGGAAAATCATCAGGCAGATACCGTGTGAGTCATCCAAAGGAATACTATGATTAGGTTCAGAAATGTTTCGTATCAGTTTTTCTGTAAAAACGTATTGTCTCCTAATTTACGAAGTTTATGTTCTAAATATTTTTAAATATTAACATATGATGCTAAATTTAATAACTTAATATATAATTCATCTTGAAGTTCTTGTCTTTGTGTACTTCAAAAGAATCATATATATATATATAAGGCAGTGTAAGAAATATGAGGATGCCATAAGAATATAAACACATGTAACTGTAAACAGTTATACCCCATCTCGTTAATGTTGGTAACGTGGGAGACTATTCATTAGTTAGGATATGAAAAGAGATATTTAGATGGTGAACCGTAGAGGCACCGTCAGTTATTTATATATGTTTTATTGGTGTTTCTGATTGCAGAAAGCGACAGATCACGTCTTTATAATGGGTTTACCTTACGCACTCAATGCAAAAGAGCATGTGAGGTGTTGTAAGAATATACAGGCGTGGCAGTACACAGCTTAGAGAAAAAATGTTAGGGAGATTTAGAGAAAGAGATTCATGTCAGACTCAACAATGGCGAAGGTATAAAGTTTAGAGCTGATGAGTTTATGGAAAGCTGTTTATAAGAAAGGGAAGGATAAAATAAACGTTTCATGAAGTTATTAAGAGTCAAGAAAGAGACATGATGTCGATCAGTTCAATGAACATCCATAAAGTATTAGAAGAGTTTTTATTTCAGATAAAAGTACAGAGAGAGGAGGAGACGGAAGCAACAACAGGAAAATGGTAGAAAAGCAAGGGAGTCCAAAAATGAATTTTTAAGTACAACACTGACCTAAACCGTAAGTTCAACATGGTGTAGGGAACGTAAACTACTAACTGCACGGACAAAATGAGACAGAATCACTCACTGGACATCAAAATACACTACTGGTCATTAAAATTGCTACACCACGAAGATGACGTGCTACAGACGCGAAATTTAACCGACAGGAAGGAGATGCAAATGATTAGCTTTTTAGAGCATTCACACAAGGTTGGCGATGGTGGCGACACCTATAACGTGCTGACATGAGAAAAGTTTCCAACCGATTTCTCATAAACAAACAGCAGCTGACTGGCGTTTCCTGGTGAAACGTTGTTTGGTGATGCCTCGTCTAAGGAGGAGAAATGCGTATCATCACGGTTCCGACTTTGATAAAGGTCGGATTGTAGCCCATCACGATTGCGGTTTGTCCTATCGCGACATTGCTGTTTGCGTTGGTCGAGATCCAATGACTGTTAGCAGAATATGGAATCGGTGGGTTCAGGAGGATAATACGGAACGCCGTGCTCGATCCCAACGGCCTCGTATCACTAACTGTCGAGATGACAGGCATCTTATCCGCATTGCTGTAACGGATCATGGAGCCACGTCTCGATCCCTGAGTCAACAGATGGGGACGTTTGCAAGACAACAACCATCTGCATGAACAGTTCGACGACGTTTGCAGCAGCATGGACTGTCAGCTTGGAGTGCGGTTACCCTAGACGCTGCATCACAGACAGGATCGCCTCGATGGTGTACTCAACGACGAACCTGGGTGCACGAATGGCAAAACATCATTTTCTCGGATGAATCCAGGTTCTGTTTACAGCATCATGATGGTCGCATCCGTGTTTGGCGACATCGCGGTGAACGCACATTGGAAGCGTGTATTCGTCATCACCATACTGGCGTATCACCCGGCGTGATGATATGGGGTGCCATTGGTTACACGTCTAGGTCACCTCTTGTTCGCATTGACGGCACTTTAAACAGTGGACGTTACATTTCAGGTGCATTACGACCCGTGGCTCTACCCTTCATTCGATCTCTGCGAAACCCTACATTTCAGCAGGATAACGCACGACCACATGTTGGAAGTCCTGTACACGCCTTTCTGGATACAGGAAATGTTCGACTGCTGCCCTGGCCAGCACATTCTCCAGATCTCTCACCAACTGAAAACGTCTGGTCAATGGTGGTCGAGCAACTGGCTCGTCACAATACGCCAGTCACTACTCTCGATGAACTGTGGTATCGTGTTGAAGATGCATAGGCAGCTGTACCTGTACAGCCCATCCAAACTCTGTTTGACTCAATGCCCAGGTGTATCAAGGCCGTTATTACGGCCAGAAGTTGTTGTTCTGGGTCTGATTTCTCAGGTTCTATGCACCCAAATTGCGTGAAAATGTAATCACTTGTCAGTTCTAGTATAATATATTTGTCCAATGAATACCCGTTTATCATCTGCATTTCTTCTGGGTGCAGCAATTTTAATGGCCAGTAGTGTAGTTTCCAATCAGACTGTCCAGTTTTGCAACTGAGGAAACCTGGATAATCTTAAAAATAATGTAAACCTGGCTGTAAAGTAAAGGAGATGGATTTTGTAGATGAGGTCATGACCATAATCTGTAAAAGCTTCATTGTAACGCATAACCAAGATGACGACGACCTGCCACTGGAAATGGGGACGCATCGAGCATTGCAGCAAGGGTGATAAGCAGTTTCCTGGCATGAATAAGGCGAGAGAGAGAGAGAGAGAGAGAGAGAGAGGGAGGGAAGAGTGTGTGTTTATAGCTAACAATGATTTCAACGCGCGGACCAACCACACTGTTGTATGGTGAACATCGAGGGTGGAAGAAAGTAGGCGTTTCTGCTGCACTTCCAGCTGACCAGTCTGACAGAAAAAGAAAAAGCTGTTTTGGGTAACGGAAATAAACATGGGACAACAGATGAGTGAGCATAAACGAATGAGCGAACCGCTATCCAAGGTCCCGCACATTGGCTAACTCACAGGCAACGAACTAGGGGACAAACCGGATGGAAGTTTTGTGTTAAGGCCGACATAGGCCCAAGAATTAACGTATTTCCTTTGTGCACTCGATGGTCACGTCTGGTTAACTTTTGTGGGGAAGGAATAAAATTTGTTAGAGCCGGTAACATTGTTCAACTCGACACAGAGTCTTTCTGTAAGTTAAAATAAGGAACTATACTGAATTCTGTGATGTTCTTGATCTCTCATATTTTATTTTATTTGAAAAATTTAATACCAGTATCCCCTTGTCTGAACAGGCGATACCTGAGATTGCTCTTGTGTATTGTAATGACCCAACATGTGCAAAATTGATTCCAATAAATAGAATAATAGTTAATAGTTGTTGTCTGTTCTAAGATAGAGATCCCTTCCTACCTGATTGGAATGTTTTAGGAACGTTGATGGCAGATATTCTGAAGTCTAAACCCTTGGTAATAGCACGTTTCCCTACAGGTCGGGTTCAAACTGCGTTATGTGTGCTAACTGGAATCGTGGACACAACGCAAACATAGGATTCACTTACTACCAACCAGAGGCGTGTTTAGAATGGAACTGAGTGCACTATGAGTTAAACTACTAGTAAACACGAATCAACATTTGCTGCATAGACTATATTCATTCGTGACTGATTTCAACCAATTACAGTCATTGTCAGCAATAGATGAAAAAATGTTTTCTGTAGAAATGGTACAGTTCCATGGTTATTTATCCACGTGTAGTTGCGGTCAACTCTGAAGTTTTGGTGGAGTAAAAAGGAAATAAACATTCTTGATGTTTTCAGTTATATTGGTATTAGCCCTAGATCTCAAGTGTATTTAAATGTCTAGCGTTTCGTCTCCTGGAAACAACGAGATAGTCCATAAAGACTTTGTTAGCGGTATTACAGCTTAGGTATTTGTTGGGAAGTACTGATTTATGTTCAGACTGTAGTTGCGCTACCTGGTATTTTAGTCAAATTATAAGTCTTTAGCAAAAGTAATGATAAATAGTGTGGAAAGCCGCCAGGGATCACTGTGTTAACAGCCGCAAGTCGGTAGCAACCAGTGTGGCGACATGTGGGTCACACAATGGACTTGAGAAACTTGGATAGCCGAGTGCAGACGTAAACAGTACCGCACAACAGTAACCCTGCTGCAAGCGGGTCGATGTCACCACACCAGGGCAAGTCTCTTGTTTCGGTCGACATGACTAGGTGCAAGGACTTGGTGTCACAGCCCCGCCGACTTGCCATCTGGACCTGCCGGCTCCAACATTGAGTCGTTACTGGGACTTCATCCGAATCCTACAAGTTGGCAGCGAGTCGCAATCCACGCACATCTGTCTTCACGCACCATCACGGTGATGCAAGTGGAGCGAGGGCTCTGAGTACTTAACGACTCTGGGAAAGTAGTGCGCTGCTCACGTCAATAGCTGTGGCCTCTAGAGGCCACCTGCTGACCCCAGTCACGCTGTCAGCAGCGCCGCGTTATGGCTCGGCAGCCAGGGTGAAGCCGCTGCCCATGTATCAGCACCGGCCAGGGGTCGCCTCACTACATCATGTATTGAAGTCAATAAAATTCATTCTTAACTGTCAATAGTGTTTCCGCTGGGGGCCCACCAGCCCAACATTCACTCTACAGACTCTTCAAGTCCATGAATGGTGGTAAATAACATACCTAGTTGCAATCGCTATTGATTAACATAGAGTCTAAGAAATGGAATACAAAAGGCAGCGATGGCATTGGGGCATGTATATCATCATCACGTGAAGCACTGATGAGTTTCATAGTTATAATTTACCGCCAATGGCGAACATAATGCACGAGCAAGGTATGTAAGGATTACCAACGCATGTCCTGTGTCGAAGATTAAAATCGCTTATTTTATGTAGGTTCCAGTTTTATACAGGGCCTCAAGACTGCTCTCTTCCGATTAGTATTTTAACGATTATTTAAGAAACATCGCATATCTTACACATTAAAAAGCCAAAACATTATAACCACCGCTCATTGAGAGATCGAATACAGACAGGTGGGGTAGTACGAACGTGAGGTGGTTAGGATAGAAGATAATCGGAGGACAGACAAATGGGGAGAATCATTCTGTGGGCGATACGCTGCTGTTGTGAGGCTCTATGGGAAGGGGTTGAAAGATGGAGAAACCACGAGTGGGCGACAGTGTGTTAGACGTTTATCACAGAGCGCGGATTAGAAGGACAGCAATCTGTGGCCGATCTGACGACAAAGCACGATTCTGGTGCAGCCACAAATGTTTCTGACCACGCCGTTCAGCACATGTTGTTCAAATTGGGCCTTCATGGAAGCAGACCCCAAGACGTTCACATTTTCACCCAACGACGTAGTTAATTACAATTGCAGTGGACGTAGGACCATCGAGATTAGACCACGGATCAATGGAAACGTATTGCCTGGGCGGATGAATCATGTTTATGGTTACAGCATGTTGATGAATGAGTCCAGATATGCTGCCATCCAGACGAATGGTTGCTAAAACTGTGCACCGCTCCATGCGCCGCGTCATGTGCGACGGTGGGAGAACTGTTATGCTGTGGGGGACATTCACCTGGGCTTCCATGGGATCTGTGGTACTAATCCAAGCCACAAAGCTGTGTGCTACGTGAACATTATCACAGATCAAGTGTATGGCTTCATGCTTGATATCTTTCCTGATGGCAGTGGCATCTCTCAGCAAGGTAATTGTCCTTGTTACAAGAGCAGAATCGTGCTACTGTGGTTTGGGGACCATGATAATGAAGTTTTGGCCACCAAATTCGCCTGATATCATCCAGATGGAACCCATCTGAGACGCTATTGTGCGACAGCATCGTGCCCACAAACCATCGGTCAGTAATTTACGGATATCGCGTGATATATGGAGCCAAACACCTTCGGAAACCTACTAAAGGCTTGTCAAATCTGTGCCACGTAGGATCGCTGCCGTTTTGCGTTTAGAAGATAGACGCCGTCACGGAATCCACCAACAGACATGACTGACCAGTAACTCAAAAACATTACCTAGATTTCTATGAAACATCTCTGTGTGATCAATTGAAACTCCTCACCGCTATGTGTTGCTAATGACTGGCGATAGATCTGAGTAGCTGCCGGAACCCCCCAGAATATTATTTCTCGTCTGGACTACAACTCCTGAATTATTCAGTACATGACGTGGTGTCTATCAAGTTGAAACGGTACAGTAGTTTCCGCTCTATAAGCAGCAGGTTTTGCTGCTCGCTCGCACGGGGAAATAGAAACAGAGGCGGCTCCACCGCCAATTTTACTGCACGACGCGGCCGGCCGCGGGCCAATTGAACCCATGTGGACAGGTGGAAAAAAATGTGTCAGGCTTCATAATACGTATTTATATGTGTCGTGTATTATGCATTTCTTGTACGAGAATGTGAATCTGCACATGAACTTTCCTAATCCTCCTCAAACCTTTCCGTAAAGCGTGGCCAAATCTTAGTTGGGAAGTAGTTCTGTAGTATAGTAGTGCCAACCTCACTCCTGGGTAGGGGATCAGAGAGGCAGCACAGGCAGGTAAAAGTCAAAGACTTTCCAGTGTCACAAGATTTGGGGTGGAGAGGTTGGTCACGGCCAAGTGTTTCGACCACCCCCTCCACCGGGGCCCAGGAAGACCCCCGGGTGCCCGCCATATTCTGGGAGTGTTACAGAAGACGGGTAAGTGAGCAGACGTGCCCTCAGTGCGTCTGTCTCAATGTTCACGCATGGAAGATAGGTATTTGAATATTTGTACTAATTCTTTTATTTCCAGCTTCGGATTGTGTAAGGAAATGAATGTTCTCGTTTAATTTCGGAAATTTGACCCCTGTGTTAATGTATCTGGTCCCCACTTTGCCCGTTATCCTCCTCACATAGTGGATCTCCTATGTAAAATATTGGGAGAATTTGGTGGTATACATTTGGCCAACGCAATTCCGTCTTGCCCGTAGAAATGTGCGTGCAGATTAGTATACAATATACCCGAACTATAAGTTGTAAAATTGTAATATCTGTAAACTGGATCAATTGCTGCAATCGCTGTAAAGTCGAGTGATAATGTTTAAAATAAATAGGTAATCAATTGTCATCAATCTTTAACGTACCTTAAAAATCACAAAGAAGTCAAGTTAAAGGAATTCATTTAAAATAAAAGATATAGAATGCAGGGACCCCACACAGCTTGTGAGCCCTCCAGCCCCTTGCCTAGTATGGTACTGAAAGGGCACGCTCTCTAGGTAGCGCTCTCAAGCTCCCCTCCCCAGTTATCCGTTGCGCAATTTTCATTCAGGGCTTGACGACATCAACTTTTATCTGGCGTCCCTAGGCAAGGAGGTTTGACGGTAATCTTTCAAAGTGTGTACACAGATGTTCGAAAAAATTATGAACACCTGCTTGACAACGTGTTGGATCATCTTTGGAATGCAGTATAGCAGCGATTCTTCATGGCCAGGATTCGACAAGCCTTTTGGCAGGTTTTCGGAGACACGTGGCACCAGAAGTCACGTAGTTTCCGAAAACTGCTGATCGCCGATTAGTGGGCGCGGTGCTGGTGCCCCACTGCGTCCCAGATGTGTTCCATCAGGATGAAATAAGGCGAATTTGTGTTAAAGTGGGTTTACTAACATGCTCCTCAAACCATTGTAGCACGAATAAGGCCCTGTGGCGTTAACAATTATCCTGCTGGAGGTTGGTTTCGCCATTGCGGAAGAAATCGAAACGATGGGACGCAGTTATTCGGCAATAGCGTTCACGTAGTGCGCACCTGTCATGGTGCCTTTGATTACTACAGCAAACTTAACGAAGCTTAGGTGAATGTCCCCCATAGCGCAATGCTTTTTCTACCGGCTTGCGGCGGTGGAGCGGTGTATGTTTTGAGTAGCCTTTCATCTGGATGGTGACATTTCTAGACGTGATAGTCGATCTGATGCAACAAGAAACGCGATTTATCCGATCAGGTGGCACGTTTCCATTGATTCACGGTCCGGTCTCCATGTTCCTGTGTCCTCTATAATCGTAACTGACAATGTCGTTGTGTGAACACGAGGGCGAGGGGGATGGGGCGGGGCGGCGAGGTTTGGCTGGGGTGTGAGGTCATCAGTCGTCTAGAACTTAGAACTACTTAAACCTAACCAACCTAAGGACATCACACACATCCAAGCCCGAGGCAGGATTCGAAGCCGCGACCGTAGCGGTCGCGCGGTTCTAGACTGTAGCGCCTAGAACCGCTCGGCCACACCGGCCGGCGGCTGTTGCAGAGCCGCATGTCCAACAATGAGCGCTGAACAGTGTTCTCCGAAACGTACACCAACGTTGTTGTGTTGTCAAATCTGCCAGAAATTGTCGCCTAGCCTGCTTTACAGATTTGGCAAGCCACTTTCTATCACGAAGTGTAAACGACTACCGCCTCCTCACCTACTATTGGTTTCACTGTCCCTCAAGAACTGTTTGCAGATGCTCACGACAGCAGCATGCGAACAACTGACGACCACTCACTGTTTCTGATATTCTCGTTCTCATATCACGGGGCATAAGAATCTGCCCTTTGTCAAAAATCGCTTACTCAGTGGATTTCCCCACGTGTGGCCTGTACCAGGACTAGAATGGTTCTCCATTCATCCCTGCTCCATTTACATACTTACCTTACCGCGTCACGTCCTCTCAGTGCCACCAGGTGACATTGAGTACAAGAGTAGGCAATGGGCCTGACGTTATGTCACTGTAGGTAAGCTGACTATCCAGATGGGTGTTGATTATTATATGTAGAGTCCGGATTTTATGTAATGTCAAATTAAGAAATATATACAAAAATATGTAACCAAAAGTGGCGAATATGTAAATAAATGTGTAATGAAGCTATTATATGTAAAACCCAAATTTTTTTTCTAGAAAATGTAAGTTCACAGGTCGCCTAGTAAAACTTTTCTGTTAATTTTTTATCAGTTTACTTCTGCTAAGAAGTTTTGAAGTAGAAGTGTCTCCTATTCAAGCATTTAAGTCACTGTGGTAATATACTTTTCCAAATGTTCTGTTGCCATGCACGGTCTACTGTCTGACGATATGGTTTTTATAAATAGGGAAAGATCACTCAGCGTCGCAAGAAGTCACCGGTGGATATTTACACAGACGGATTGTGCTAGGAATAATATTCTCAAGTGGTTCTTCAATTTGACCGTTAAATTAGCGTGACAAAATAACAGAATTTCAGTATCCAGGTTCTTATTCAGCACAGATTGCAGTTTATTGGAAACCACACCACCCATTCACCTGGTACAACACTGAACTCCCGAACGGCATCTTACATTAACCCCACAGTCTCTTGGACAGGCATTCCTGAAGCCTCCGGTTTCACGTTACTCGTGGAAGGCCAGTTGAAGTGACTTGCGATGTACGAAACTGAACTGGGCACTTTAGAACTGTCGAATGGCGACAAGGATTCATTCACAGACACCGCAAGATCAGAAGGAAAGTCTTCCATCACTGACTTCGCAGCTTCAATGTGCTTACTGTAGAAAATTACAGCCCCAGTCCATGTTGCCCACCTTGTTACCACTGGCTCCAGAGGTACAACAGCTGCTGCTTGTATAGTTGTATACGATAAGGTCATTACAAGAAAAGCTTCTTCGTTGTTGATATCAGTGTATTTATTTCTGGCAATTGATGTTAAACTTTCTCTGCCACCCGTTGCAATGTCGTCTGGCCACAGTACCTTAAGTCCATTGTTAATGACTCTAGCAACTGTTGAACTATTTGTGGCTTCCAAAGGTTTACAATAAGGTATATAGGGTTTAGATGCAATCTTAGTCCAACTTGCCCATAATTAGATTTCAGATGAATCGGCTTACAGTATCCGTCGTCTAATCAGCAGAGATCCATGTGGGTGATCTGCCAATATCACCCCCCTTTTTTTCTTACATGTCAGCATAGCAAGAATCTAAGTCAATCTTCCTGAGAGTGGACTCATAGGGAATGTTGTGGTTGCAGTACTTCTGTGAGAAACGTTTAAATTCAGGTACCTGAAATTTGTCCCAGTGTATGTTTCCTGCAGTCAATTCAAAACAGTTCTTTGGAAAATTTTCTGTTAGATGATGTAGGCTGTTCCTGCAAGTTTGTAAGTAGAACCTGTTTCCCTGAAGAAATCCGTTCTTTATTTCTAACATATAGAGATTGCTTCATAAATGTTGTTCAGTTTGAGATTTCATCGTACATCCTATACGTTTATCACAAATTTGACAGAGGACTCCTTTACCATCATTGGTTAAAACACTGTCAGTAGAAATCCAAGTGTTCAGCTTTGATGACAACGACGATGCAACCGGTGTCACGGGTAACTTAAATGCAATTGACTATTACACAGTGTAAAGCCTTTGAGAACAAGAAAGGAGAGCGTTTAAAACGAGTCATTGTTGTCGGCATCTAACTTGTGTAATTTAGTTTTGAATGTAACGAGATTGACGACAGTATGTGAAACACAATAATGAAACTTAAAATGTTTCCTTTATTGCTATGTAATTAAAATGTATGAGACTTACAAAAATTTATAATAATTCCGCAGTAATATTAATATATTAAAATTATGTAGTATCATGTGAAATATGTTTTACAATTCAGAATATGTAATTTAAAACTTTAAAATAAGGTTCTTTTAAGTGTAATACGTCGACATTTTACTTTTTCTTATTACTACATATAAAGAAACAGAATACATAATTACATAAAACCCGGGCTCTAACTATATGCTTTAGATCGTAGGACCATCACATGGACATCTGGAGCAGCGTTGCGAACGTCTTATTGATAGTCCCTGTCTCAATGTTGACAGGCGAAGAGACACCGCTAGTGGACTGTAGATTATTGGAAAAGTGTTATCTGCTCAGCCAAATCACATTTTCTACCTTTTCACGAGCGACGAGAGACCTCGCTTTTGTCTTAAACCTGAGGGAGAAGGTGCTCATTCGAGTGAGTTCCAGTACGTCTTAAACAAGTGATCATTTGTAATGACAGGTAACTTTCTGGACGATCATATTTCATTGTTTCACCGGTTTACATCAGTATTACAAGGCCTGTCTCTAGCTGTGCAAGACGATATAAATATTTTTTTGACGTGTGTGTATATGAGTACGTATGTGTGTGTGTGTGTGTGTGTGTGTGTGTGTGTGTGGGAACATAGCACTAAATAGGCTTTAAATCTGATACGCACATCATCAACCCAGGTCTAAACTGGTCGGCAACGTATGTACATGGTCATCTTGTATAACAGAACTGACAACCTACGGTGGTTTTTAAATTACGTCGAGACTTAGACTCACACGTGAAGAAATTAATCAAACATGCTGAAAGGCCCACAAAAGACGCAGGTACTCACTCGAACCACTTGTAATAACTCACGAAATTGTTATACTTGCAATTATTTAATGACTTAATGGGTTTGAGATATGTCCTTGACGACACATAATCAGCTTAAAAAGTGAAGAATTGCTGCAATACAACATATATTTTTGGCTAACTGCCCATCTATGGCTTAAAGAAGAAACCAGAAAACACTCTGTGAGAAATCCTGTACCTTCCCCCTCAAATTCATATTCTGTTAAGATCTCAATATTGCGACGTATCAGTTAAAATATCTGTATCCACACTCCACAGAATCTGCAGAATACAATACAAACACAAACCAAATAGCCCCACTATTCTCTGGACCCCATTCTAAACTCACCAAACATTAGCCTGAAAATTGACGATTGTGGCCCTCTAATGTTTCTACAACATAAAAAGGACACTGATGCTACCATGTGCTACACGAATGGTTACCAGAAAGTAGACGTATACTGTATTCCTATTTTGTTATTTGAGACCGCTGCATTATTTTCAATTGTGAGTTATGTAGTCCAAGAGCAACTAATCCCATCTCTGTATCCACTGCGGTCTCATACACAAGTGACTTTAGAAACACCCATTAGAAATAATCAAGGGGATTCAGGCCAAGTGACCTCGCAGGTCATGGAATAGGACCTTCCCTTCCAGTTCAGCGACCAGGAAGTATAGTATTGAGATGGATGTGGACATCCGCATTGAAGTGAGGCGGTGCACAGTCACGTTTTTTCCACATTCTCTAACGAACATCTTAGGCTACGTTCTCCAACAGCTCAGGTAGGACTCTTTGCACGAGCCTCAAGTACAGGTGGCCATTCAGATGGCCCAATAAGACTGTTGCCTACAACGCCGGCCCAGATATTCACAGCAGAACGTACTTGATTGTGTGACTCTACTACAGAATGAGGGTTTCCCTCATCTTCACGTGACTTATTCCTGCTGTTCGAAATATCATCACTATCAAATGAGGTCACATCAGTAAACAGCACGATTTGGAGGAAATATGGTCGATCAATTCAGTGTTGGAGCAACCACTGACACAATCATAAGCATAGCATGGACTCATTGTGGATGATACGGGTATAATTGTTGCTCGTGAAGCACTCGACACACGCCAGAATGTGCAGCGCCCATCTAACGTGAAATACGATGAGTACTTGTAGTGGGTTCAAATGGTTCAAATGGCTCTGAGCACTATGGGACTTAACTACTGAGGTCATCAGTCTCCTAGAACTTAGAACTACTTAAACCTAAGGACATCACACTCATCCATGCCCGAGGCAGGATTCGAACCTGCTACCCTAGCGGTCGCGCGGTTCCAGACTATAGCGCCTAGACTTGTAGTGGGCTTCGCTGCAACACGTACCAGCAGCTTCTCTTCAAAATCGAGTTTGCGAGTCGTCCTCATGTTGCCAGGTCCCTCGTTTCTTCTTTCCAATGAACCTATCTCCCGCATTCGTCGATCGAGAGAAATAAACACTCGTCGCGGCGGATGATGCCTGTTAGGAAATAATTCCTTTCACCAGCGAGAGCACTGCAACGTACTTCCTCACACACAAGGCACATTTCAGTGAAATCTGCGAAACTGTACTACGGTACTACTCTATCGCTTTGTAATATACGTATCTGGATAGCACTGAGTAATGAATATTCATAGCACGTTTTGTCGTGAGATAATATAACTACGATACAACAGAGCCACCTTACGGACAAGTAAAGTAAACAAAACCTGTTTCATGACTTCCTAGTAATCAGGCTCGTCCTCCTTGTTTCCTTACAGGAAATAATGTTCAAAATGTTCAAATGTGTGTGAAATATTATGAGACTTAACTTCTAAGGTCATCGGTCCCTAAGCTTACACACTACTTAACCTAAATTATCCTAAGGACAAACACACACACCCATGCCCAAGGGAGGACTCGAACATTCACCGGGAAATAATGTACTTGTAAACTTGTGTACATCTTAGTTGTAAATAAGCTGGAAAACAGTAATGCTAGACAAAGCTGTAGACAGTTTTACTCAGATATATCCGTTAGCTGGGTACTCCGACCTCAGGTTTCCCGCCTGAAATCGTTCAGTGGAGCATTCTATTTCTCCTGTTACATTTTTGCATGCTCTTACGGAAATACACTGTAGATATGGATTTACTATTTGGCGAAGAAGCATCCGAAGAAGAAGAGCCTGGGACTTGAAGGAAGAGTAAGAGAACCTAAAAAAGTGCACTATTTAGTCGGTATCCACACAGCTTAGACTCAGTAAGAGAACTCTTCGAGGTTGCGCTACTAACCCTCCTTTCGTGGTAAAGAAAGTATTTTTTGTGCAAGTGTTTTTAAGCATTATGTCATATGTACTTGATACTGCAGTTCAGTATTATGTTGATAGATACAATGCAGCACTGTTACAAAGAGTTATTTCAAGTGTTTTTATTAGGCAGTCATCCATTTTTATCCATGTTTATCTCAAATGTGAAGCAAAGACCCGCTTTGCGATGGTTCACGCTATTTTGTTTTAGCTAATATGTAAATTTCTCGGTAAGTGATAGACAGAGTTAGAATTATGGTGAGCTATAGGTAACACAACCCAGCCTGTGACTTCAAACTGAAATCGTGGAAAATCTATCTCTCATTGACCGCAATACTAAAGAAACTGAGAATTGTTCACTTACCGTAAAGGAATAGTTAATTTAACATTAAGCAGGAAACACTCTCAATGCTCTACAAAATTATATTTACTTCGTCACGAACTACCTATCGGCTTTTTAGTCCATATTCAGGTTAATTGGTTAATTTTGTAATAGGGGGAAGTATGAGAGGCAAAGACTGTAGAGGAAGAGCAGACAATATGCAGATTCAAGTGAATGTATGTTGCCACGGTTCTGTAGAAAGAGGACTGCACAAGTTACACCATTGTGGAGAGCTGTATTAAACCAGTCTTCAAGACTGAAGATGGCAACAACAACCAGAGCATGAAATTGCTCGTGAACAGCTATATTAGTATTAAATGACTTTTCAAAGTACTGTTTCGTTTACATTTATGTTGCTCGTTCTGTTGTTGTGCAAAGTGAGAGAATGTGTAAATGCTACGTGGGGCAAGGCATTTTGTGACTGGTGTGTTAAATCCGTAACGTTGCTAGTTCATTATTGGACAGCCATTACGTCGCTCAGCAATGCGTACATTTTGCTTTGGGAACAAGAGCAGAAATATTGCAAATTTTACTGGTTGTGATTCTTACTTTGTAATGTAAATTGCTACAGTTTCAAGTGGAAGGTGGAGGGGGCGACAATGCTTTGTGTTTGTTACGTATCTTTCCCACACGACCGTGATATTAGCTCGGATCTGCAATCACGTTATACAGTAGCGGAAAATGGAAAAAAGACACCTTGTAGCAATCGTCTCACATGAATGAAGTTTTATTCACCCATAGTATAGGTTGTACGCTGCCACTGTGTTTGTCGATGCTTTCTTTACGTGTCTGCTTTGTTTAATGATCCTGTATGATGCTTCAAAAGAGGTAACTCTTTCAGCAAAGAAACAGAGTTCTTTTACAGAAGAACGCAGGTTATATTTTGTTATTGACGACATTGTATTATTTGTGCTAAGTATACTGGATGAATATTTTATGATATTTGATGACGATTTACACATCTGAAACTAATCTATATCTATAGTAATAACAAATCTGTAGAACTGTCCTGTCTGTCTGTCTTCTTTGAAGACTCTAATCTCCAGAGCTACTAGAGGAATTTTCATGGGGCTTTCGCAGATACACTATGTGATCAAAAGTATACGGCCACAACAAAAACGTATGTTTTTCATATTAGGTGCATTGTGCTGCCACCTACTGCCAGGTACTCCATATCAGCGACCTCAGTAGTCATTACACAACGTGAGAGAGCAGAATGGGGCGCTCCGCGGAATTCACGGACTTCGAACATGGTCAGGTGATTGGGTGTCACTTGTGTTATTCGTCTGTAAGCGAGATTTCCACACTCCTAAACATCCCTAGGTCCACTGTTTCCGATGTGATAGTGAAGTGGAAACGTGAAGGGACATGTACAGCAGAAATGTGTGCAGGCCGCGACCTCGTCTGTTGACTGACAGAGACCGCCGACAGATGAAGAGGGTCGTAATGTGTAATAGGCGGACATCAATCCAGACCATCACACAGGAACTCAAAACTGCATTAGGATCCACTGCAAGTACTATGACAGTTAGGCGGGAGGTGAAAAAACTTGGATTTCATGGTCGAGCGGCTGCTCATAAGCCACACATCACGCCGGTAAACGCCAAACGACGCCTCGCTTGGTGTAAGGAGCGTAAACATTGGACGATTGAGCATTGGAAAACCTTGTGTGGAGTTACGAATCACGGTACACGATGTGTCGATTCGATGGCAGGGTGTGGGTATGGTGAATTCCCGGTGAACGCTCTGCCAGCGTGTGTAGTGCCAACAGTAAAATTCGGAGGCGGTGTTGTTATGGTGTGGTCGTGTTTTTCATGGAGGGGGCTTGCACCCCTTGTTGTTTTGCGTGGCACTATCAAAGCACAGACCTACATTGATATTTTAAGCACCTTCTTGCTTCCCAGTGTTGAAGAGCAATTTGGGGATGGCGATTGCATCTTTCAATACTATCGAGCACCTGTTTGTAATGCACGGCCTGGGGCGGAGTGGTTACACGAGAATAACATCCCTGTAATGGACTGGCCTGCACAGAGTCCTGACCTGAATCCTACAGAGCACCTTTGGGATGTTTTGGAAAGCCTACTTCCTGCCAGGCGTTACCGACCGACATCGATACCTCTCCTCAGTGCAGCACTCCGTGAAGAAAGGGCTGCCATTCCCCATGAAACCTTCCAGCACCTGATTGAACGTACGCCTGCGAGAGTGGAAGCTGTCATCAAGGCTAAGGGTGGGCCAACACCATACTGATTCCAGTATTACCGACGAAGGGCGCCACGAACTTATAAGACATTTTCAGCCAGGTGTCCGAACACTTTTGACCACATAGTGTAGGTGGAGTACTGTGAGCAAGATATCATAATACCCTGGCGACACATGTGACGGAGCTCCAGTGTGACGACTGCGCAACCAA
This sequence comes from Schistocerca piceifrons, assembly GCF_021461385.2. NCBI lineage: Eukaryota > Metazoa > Arthropoda > Insecta > Orthoptera > Acrididae > Schistocerca > Schistocerca piceifrons. The sequence continues at coordinate 349,997,517 of NC_060141.1, read as the reverse complement.
GCGTAGCACAGCCCTTCCTCTAAACACGTGTTATCTCGGGAAGTATGTGTTTCCAGACCCATGTTTATTGGACTTTCGATGAGTGGTACCACCTCTCAAAGTATTCTACACTTTTCTTGAACACCCTGTATTTATACGTGACGTCGTTAGAAGTAGAGATAAGTCTTTTCTCCTCTAGTGTATGTCAAGTACGAATGTTGTGGTAGACAATGTATTTTGTGGTACTGTGTTATAACCATGGACGACGTAACATTATTGCTGCTCTGCGATTTTTGCGTTGTGTAGTGAGTGACTTGGTTCAGAAGCAGGAAAAGTTTGTGTGTGCAGTGAACTCCTTGACGAGATTTTGTGTATTAAATGCATTTTGCCCAGTGTGTGCTTAACAAGCGGATTCGAAGGTATAATTCACTCTGTTTGCAATATAGTTACATATTTTCTATTGCATTATAATGCGGTATTTCTCCTCTAATAGCCTGACGTTACTGATTTAAGCAGACAACAGATTTTTAAATTTAAAATCAAGGCCTAGTAATTAATAAAAGTCGAAAATTTAACGGGAACTGCAATGGGTTGATCGCTTCTTTCTCCTCCTGCTCCTCTCTCTCTCTCTCTTCCCCTTTCTCTCTCTCTGCACCCTCGAACCCCCTAGCCTCTACCAAAAGTATCAGTTTTAGTAGGGTTTTGGCATTTATTTTGCAAAAATATCGTGATGCTGTCCGCTAGTGTGGAACTTGCTTGAAGGAGCTAGCCGTGGCAGCATCCGACTTAACGCCTTCTCTTTGAGCTTTTAAAGGCACGAGATTAGCTTCCGCCAAAGACAGTGACCCGGGATCCAGTTCCCTTAGTGGCAAACGGAGCTGACATTAGTGGAGGGGGGTAGGAAGAACTTGCTTAACGGGTAGTCCCCGTCACCTCCCGTCCGGTCCGGCGCGCGGAGACTATTACAAACTCCTAATGGTGTAATTAATGGGCCTTCAGCTGCAGATTGCCTCAATTAATTATTTGAGATTGTTCCCATTATCTCGCAGTTCTTCCCTCGTTACCTCTAACGCGATTACTCAGTGTCAGTAGGAGAGGCTACAAAGGGTAAGGATACCATCTCCTTCTCCACCCTCTGAGCTGACACTTCACAGCAAATTCCGATTTTCGTACGATTATAAGCACTTTGACCCATTTTTCATGTAACTCCTCAAACATCTTTGCTTTCATAGCCGACACCTTGTCGCTGCCCGGTTGCCACTTTCCACTCTTAAAAGCTGCACTGTGTACTTTTGCATACAAGGCAGCACGCAGCCCCCACCCTCTCTCTTTGTCTCTCTATCTTTCACACACACACACACACACACACACACACACACACACACACACATACGCAATCAGACACATATATTGTAAGAAATACGAAAAGTATTTTAACATTGCTTTGATTATGCAGAAAAATGTAAATAAATACACGTTAGAGTAACCTTTTTCTAAAATATATGAGGTTCACTTTGGGATTATTAAACTCTGTGCCCGTACTCGCATAAGACATTTAAGAGGACCTGGCCTATGTTAATCACAGTTACAGGTTTATATTTGTCCAGACACGTATCACCACAGTTGCGGCACCCTCAACGGGTGTTATTTACTTTCTCTGATAATATATACGATACAAACATGATGTGATTTCTACTGTTTTCATTACGTTGGCGTCTAATTGTAGCTTGCTTTTAAACTACAGCTCGTTTTTTTCTGACTGCCTACTTCCAAAATTGGTTCAAATGGCTCTGGGCACTATGGGACTTAACATCTGAGATCATCAGTCCCCTAGACTTAGAACTCCTTAAACCCAACTAACCTAAGGACATCACACACATCCATGCCCGAGGCAAGATTAAAACCTGAGACCGTAGCAGCAGCGCGATTCTGGACTGTAGCGCCTAGAACCGCTCGGTCACAGGAGCCGGCGACTGCCTACTTATTCAATCAAATTATTTATGGCTAATGGAACATGCCATCTGTAACTTCTAAGTACACTTCTTACGGAAAATTAGGCACAAAATTGTGATATCAGAAGAACACATGTTGGGGATTGGAAAAGAAACGTTAGTTTACGCCAACTCTGCGTTTACTGTTGGAATAGACTTTTTCTGAGCCTTGTGGGATGAGTCTCAAATTAGAGGCTCACTGAGGATGCCAAACATGTGCTGAAACATGTTTGGTCAAACACGAACATGTAACTGTGTCTTCCTAGGGGGTGTATCCTTGTATTCATAGTACGAGAATCGCCCAGAAGTGATTACAATATATCATATGTCAACAAACATAAATCGTATCAAAAGATAACTTGTTTTGCAATAATACAAATATCATCTGTATTTTCTCACTATGTCTCCATTGCTGTTGAGGCAGTTACGCTAATGATGGGTAAATTCCTCATCATCGCTGTTGCAGTCATATGCCACCAATTACTAAAGCCACGAAATTGCTACTTCTTTGAACATTTCATCATTTTTAGACTCTTTTTTCCTTTTATAAACTCTTTCATATTTAGGAACAGTCAGAAACTGCTACGTGTCAAGATGGGGCAGTAAGACGATGTTCAAAAACATGCTAATTTAATCGTTAATTAGTTGTTCTGGTGTTGGGCACCAGGCCAAGCATTGTCGTGAATCAATAGAATCAGCAGGCATCTTCTCAAGTCATTTGCTTCGAAGGTCTTCTACATTTGTTAAACGGTGTAATAGTAGGCTGCTGAAGATAACTCCATTCGTGGTGTGAATGCTACTATGAGTAAGTTCTTGGAGGCACCATTAGACAGCTCACCGTCTTGATGTTCAAGTTTGGAGTGCGTTGTTCATATTCAGAATGAGAGTTTGTGTGACGTCACTTCATTACCAGGAGAATTTTAACGAGTAACCTCCACTTCTTCAGAACTAGCGTGACAAAGCTCCCTCCTATAAGTGAACTCAAAACTGGTCTTTGACAGTGTTCAAGTAAACTGTAACAGCGGAAGGGGCCGGAACATCGATTGTCTAAAAAGGAACTGAAGAGGGACTTAAGTCGGCGAAACAACTCTGGACATTTTACCTTCGAGTTTTCATGTTTTTGGATGTCCACTGGTCGGTAACAATCTTCCTTAAGTACGCCTATCATTCCTTTGTTGAACGTGATACTCCATTTCCTCGGAAAATGATTACTAGTTTTCACTGAACACTTTTTTTTGTCTACTTTAGAGCACCGTAGCTCTTGTTCTGTACAGGAAAGCTTCCGGAAAAGAGCTTCGGGATAGATAGAACAACTAAATAATGCAAAACTAGAATACTTTGATGACATTCAATCAAGAGCATGAGACATACACGACATAGTCACTTTAATGTGGCCACCACCTGTGTACCGGCAGGTGGCAGTAATAGCAGTGGAGGGTGTCGGGGGATGCGGAAAACACTGCAGTCGTTGTCGCAATGCGGAAGCAGAGCGGTTTATCTGACATCCAAAAGGGCATGATCATTTACTTCGGGCCAGGGTTGGAAGCATTTCCGAAACGACTAAGTTTGTAAATTGTTCGCGTACCGAATGGTTCAAATGGCTCTGAGCACTATGGGACTTAACATCTGAGGTCATCAGTCCCCTAGAATTAGAACTACTTAAACCTAACTAACCTAAGGACATCACACACATCCATGTTCGAGGCAGGATTCGAACCTGTGACCGTAGCAGCAGCGCGGTTCCGGACCGAAGCGCCTAGAACCGCTCGGCCACAACGGACGGCGTTTGCGTACCACACTCGTGAAAGTATATTCTGCATGGTATCGTCTCAGTTGTGCGACTGGCTTCGTGATTTCCTGCCAGGAAGGTTCGTAGTAATAGACGGCAAATCATCGAGTAAAACAGAAGTGATATCAGGTGTTCCCCAGGGAAGCGTCCTGGGACCTCTGCTGTTCCTGATCTATATAAATGACCTGGGTGACTATCGGAGCAGTTCTCTTAGGTTGTTCGCAGATGATGCTGTAATTTACTGTCTAGTAAGGTCATCCGAAGACCAGTATCAGTTGCAAAGCGATTTAGAAAAGATTGCTGTATGGTGTGGCAGGTGGAAGTTGACGCTAAATAACGAAAAGTGTGAGGTGATCCACATGAGTTCCAAAAGAAATCCGTTGGAATTCGATTACTCGATAAATAGTACAATTCTCAAAGCTGTCAATTCAACTAAGTACCTGGGTGTTGGAAAGACCACATAGATAATATTGTGGGGAAAGCGAGCCAAAGGTTGCGTTTCATTGGCGGGACACTTAGAAGATGTATTTACCTTAATAGTGTTCAAAAGTCATAATATATATAGCAGTTCATGACATCCATTCTTACAAATGTACTGTTTCTGATGGACACACGTACAGATCATCCGCTCTCAAAAAATCCGCCATCTCACTTCCCCGCATCCACCACTGCTGGCGGCTCACCTCCAACTGCGCAACGCTACGCGCTGTTAACAACCAACAGCCCAACACTACAATAGCCAACATCAATGCAAACCAGCCACAGACTGCACACAGCACAGCCAGTGATTTTCATACAGAGCGCTACGTGGCGTTACCAATATAAAAACCTAAACAGCCTACTTACATTACGAACAACTTCAGTGGGGAAGACCACATAGATAATATTGTGGGGAAGGCGAGCCAAAGGTTGCGTTTCATTGGCAGGACACTTAGAAGATGCAACAAGTCCACTAAAGAGACAGCTTACACTACACTCGTTCGTCCTCTGCTAGAATATTGCTGCGCGGTGTGGGATCCTTACCAGGTGGGATTGACGGAGGACATCGAAAGGGTGCAAAAAAGGGCAACTCATTTTCTATTATCACGTAATAGGGGAGAGAGTGTGGCAGATATGATACGCGAATTGGGATGGAAGTCATTAAAGCAAAGACGTTTTTCGTCGCGGCGAGATCTACACTCCTGGAAATGGAAAAAAGAACACATTGACACCGGTGTGTCAGACCCACCATACTTGCTCCGGACACTGCGAGGGGGCTGTACAAGCAATGATCACACGCACGGCACAGCGGACACACCAGGAACCGCGGTGTTGGCCGTCGAATGGCGCCAGCTGCGCAGCATTTGTGCACCGCCGCCGTCAGTGTCAGCCAGTTTGCCGTGGCATACGGAGCTCCATCGCAGTCTTTAACACTGGTAGCATGCCGCGACAGCGTGGACGTGAACCGTATGTGCAGTTGACGGACTTTGAGCGAGGGCGTATAGTGGGCATGCGAGAGGCCGGGTGGACGTACCGCCGAATTGCTCAACACGTGGGGCGTGAGGTCTCCACAGTACATCGATGTTGTCGCCAGTGGTCGGCGGAAGGTGCACGTGCCCGTCGACCTGGGACCGGACCGCAGCGACGCACGGATGCACGCCAAGACCGTAGGATCCTACGCAGTGCCGCAGGGGACCGCACCGCCACTTCCCAGCAAATTAGGGACGCTGTTGCTCCTGGGGTATCGGCGAGGACCATTCGCAACCGTCTCCATGAAGCTGGGCTACGGTCCCGCACACCGTTAGGCCGTCTTCCGCTCACGCCCCAACATCGTGCAGCCCACCTCCAGTGGTGTCGCGACAGGCGTGAATGGAGGGACGAATGGAGACGTGTCGTCTTCAGCGATGAGAGTCGCTTCTGCCTTGGTGCCAATGATGGTCGTATGCGTGTTTGGCACCGTGCAGGTGAGCGCCACAATCACGACTGCATACGACCGAGGCACACAGGGCCAACACCCGGCATCATGGTGTGGGGAGCGATCTCCTACACTGGCCGTACACCACTGGTGATCGTCGAGGGGACACTGAATAGTGCACGGTACATCCAAACCGTCATCGAACCCATCGTTCTACCATTCCTAGACCGGCAAGGGAACTTGCTGTTCCAACAGGACAATGCACGTCCGCATGTATCCCGTGCCACCCAACGTGCTCTAGAAGGTGTAAGTCAACTACCCTGCCCAGCAAGATCTCCGGATCTGTCCCCCATTGAGCATGTTTGGGACTGGATGAAGCGTCGTCTCACGCGGTCTGCACGTCCAGCACGAACGCTGGTCCAACTGAGGCGCCAGGTGGAAATGGCATGGCAAGCCGTTCCACAGGACTACATCCAGCATCTCTACGATCGTCTCCATGGGAGAATAGCAGCCTGCATTGCTGCGAAAGGTGGATATACACTGTACTAGTGCCGACATTGTGCATGCTCTGTTGCCTGTGTCTATGTGCCTGTGGTTCTATCAGTGTGATCATGTGATGTATCTGACCCCAGGAATGTGTCAATAAAGTTTCCCCTTCCTGGGACAATGAATTCACGGTGTTCTTATTTCAATTTCCAGGAGTGTATTTACGAAATTTCAGTCACCAACTTTCTCTTCCGAATGGGAAAATATTTTGTTGAGCCCAACCTACATAGGTAGGAATGATCATCTAAATAAAATAAGAGAAATCAGAGCTCGAACAGAAAGGTTTAGGTGTTCATTTTTCCCGCACGCTGTTCGGGAGTGGAATGGTAGAGAAATAGTATGATTGTGGTTCGATGAACCCTCTGCCAAGCAATTAAATGTGAATTGCAGAGTAGTCATGTAGATGTAGATGTAGATGGCGAAATGGCGCTGTCCAAAACCGGCGCTGAGGCAGCTGCGGTGCACCACGGGCCGTAGATGACAGCTGCGGAAACGTGTGCGGAGAAATAGACGTGCAACTGTTGCGCAACTGTGCGTTCATATGAACCAAGGTGCCACTAATAGTGTATCCTCAACGACCGCTCAGGGAACGTTGCTGTGTACTGCATTCCGCAAGAGGTGACTGGTTGATGCACCCATGCTGACTGCTGTCCCTGTCCATCGGCAACGATGGCAACTGTATGTCCACAGAGTGGCGACTTGTGGCCTTATCGGATGAATCACGTTTTATGCTCCATCGAACAGATGGCCATTGGCCATTGCGACGTGAAACGCCTGAAAGCATACACCCTGCAACAATTGTTAGAAGGATCCAGGCTGGAGGAGGGGATTCCCTGTGTGATCTCGTCATTCCGGAAGGCACAATGGACCAACACAGGTATGCATCTGTCCATGGGGACTGTGTCCGCCCCTACATGCCGTCTGGTTTTCGTCAGCACGATGGCATCTACCAGTAGAACAATGCAACGTGTCACACAGCTCGCAGGGTTCGAAGAGCACCAGGATGGGTTCACCGTACTCCCATGACACAAAACTTCCAAGGATTTAAACCTAATCGAGAATCTGTGGAATAACCTCGATCAGGCTGTTCACGCCATGGAACCTGAACCGAGAAACCTGGCGCAACTGGCCCGACACTGGTGTCGTCATAGCTCCACTTCCCTGTCGGTAGCTTCCCGAACTTCATTGACTCTCTACCTGCACGTTTCACAGCGGTCCGCGCTGCGGAAGATGGTTATTTAGGGTTTTGAGAAGTGGTAACATTTATGTGACTGAACAATGTACCAGTTAGAGCAAACTTGTTCTAAAAAATACGAGATTCAATCTGGAATTATCAAACTCTGTGCCCGTACTTGCAAGAGACATTTTTAGGAGGGTCTGCTCTCTAGCAAAACACAGTTTCATCTTTGTGTTTTCCCAAACACGTACCACCACAACGCAGCACTCTCAACAGATTTTCTCTGATATTACAAATGCCGTGTGTTTGCTACTTTTGCCTTTCAGTTTGTGTCTAATCGTAGCTTCCTTTCAGATTACATATCGTTTTTCTAGCTGTCTACCTATTCCAGCCATAGATTTATAATTAGCACATCACCTGCAACATTTTTTTCGGAAAATTAGGCACAAAATTGTGACTTCAGAGGAACACATACTGGGGAAATGAACGTTAGGTTGAGCCAACTCCGGTATTTACGGTTGCAGTTGACGTGTTCTGAGCCTTGTTGGATGAGCGTTACAATGAAGACCCACTGAAAATAGCTTTGTGACAGGTAGAGCAACTAAATAACGCAAAAGTAAAATACATTGGGAAAACACAAAACATGTGTTCTGTTAGAAGGCGGGCCCTTCTGTTCATTAATATCATCCCTATTTTCTCACATGATCTCCATTACCGCTGAGGCACTTTGGCGAATGAGGCGTAAGTTTCTCAACGTCGACGTTTTAATTATATGCTTCCAGATGCTAAAGTCATGAAATTGCCACTTCTTTGAGCATTTCATCATATCAGAATAGCTAGGTATCAAGATGGGACGGTGAGACAATGTTCAAAAGTTAAGCGTTAATTAGTTATTTGCTGTTGTAATCGCTTCAAGCTAAGCATTGTCATGATACGATAACGTCTCCGCAGACGATTTGTTTCAATGATCTTCCATATGTATCACATAGATGATGATGTTTCGTTTGTGGGGATCAACAGCACCTGTACAAAGTCTCAATATTTACACAGTCCTATTTTTTTTTACACAGTTCAAGCAAGCCACTGTCACGAATAATGAGGATGAAATGATGAGGACAACACAAACACTCAGTCCGCGGGCAGAGAAAATCCCCAACCCGGGCGGGAATTGAACCCAGGTCCCCGTGAAACAGATGCAGCAACGCTAGCCACTAGACCACGAGCTGCGGACGTGTCACGTAGATGTGTGCTAGTAGCGTGCTGATGTTATCTCCCGTTCGTAGCATGAGAGACAATGTTCAAAAGTTAAAGCGTTAATTAGTTTTTTATGATTTTGTAACTGCTTCAGGCCAAGCATTGACATGATCCAGTAACATCTCCACAGACGACTTTTCGATGTTCTTCGAATCATTTTCAGAATAACTAGATATCAAAATGGGACAGTAGGACACAGACGACTTTTTCGGGAGTCTACCACCATCATTTTCAGAACAGCTAGGTATCAAAATGGGGCAGCAAGACAATGCTCAAAAGTGCAGCGTTAATTAGTTGTTCTGATGTAATTGCTTCAGGATAAAGTTTGTCATGATCCCATAACACCTCCTAAGATGACTTCTTTGACGATATTTCGTATTTTCTAGCACCCTGCTTATATTATCTCCATTCGTAGCATGAATTTTACTGCGAGTAAGTTTCCCGAGGCCCCATTATACAGGTTACCTTGTTGATGTTCAAGTTTGGAGTGTGTTGTTCGTTTCATGATTGAGAGTTCGTGTGATGCCACTTGTTTGCCGGAAGAATTTCATCTAATAACCCCTCTTCTTCAGAACATACGTGGGAAGCTCCCTATTATAAGTGAATGCGACACTGATCATTGACAGTGCTCAACTAACCGTAGCACCGGAAGGGGTCGGAATGTCGATTGTATACGAAGAAACTGAGACGGCCTAACAACCCACATTTCACCTTCGATTTGTCATGTTCTTTGGATGGCGACTGGTTGAAAAGTCTTCGTTAAGCACGCTTGCCACTCCTTTGTTGAACGTGATACTCCACTTCCTAACAAAAGGCTTACTTGGACACTTGTTTATCCACTTTAGAGCACTGTAGCTTTGTTCTGAAGAGAAAAGTTTCCGTAAAATAGCTTTGTGACAGGTAGAGCAACTAAATAACGCAAAAGTAAAATACTTAGATGACATTCAATGAAGAGCATGACATGTACAGAGTAGTCAGAAATAGTCTGAAAAATTTGTAAGGGGTAGCAGGGTAGATTTTGTCAAGAAATAATTGTTAGGAAAAAAAGAAGTCGATACATTGCACCGTTCCCGAGTTAATTAGCATTGAAGTTAGCCAGTGAGGCCGTTAGGGGCGCAAATTCAAGCGTCCCGCCAGAGACGGTGTCGCCAAACATGTTCTTCGTTTGGTTTCCTGAGTCCGAACAAGAGAGCGATGCAAAAATTGAGAACTCTATGAGAACAACTGACACTCATTTTATCTGGCGGGCCGCTTGAATTTTCGCGCTCAACGGCCTGGTTGGATAACTTCAACGCTAATTACATCGGTAGCGGCGCAACGTACCGATTTTTTTCTTAACAATCGTTTCTCAGTATAACTTACCCTGCAGCACCCAGACTGTTTCTGACCACCATGTGCAATAATTAGGCTAACGCTCTTACCCTGTGATAGAACATCCGTGCTATTGGACTGTACGAAAGTTCGTAGAAGACCAGTGACGTGTATCGCTATCTGTCCGTACTAAACGTTGTAGGAGTCACCGCTGCGTCTGATCGATACCAAAGGATGCTTTCTTGATTTAGATTTTCCACGATTGTACTAAAAAATTCCGGGCGAAAGTTAAAATGATTCCCGACGTCAAGCTACTGCCGCTGTCTTTTGTTTGTTATAACTAATCTGGAACATACGTTATACCATCACGTTGTTATTATTAGCATTGTTATTATTGTGTCTTGAGAATTTTATTGTATATCTACTGTAGTCACATGTTGCATGATGACGTCATAATGTTAGAGTAGTCTAACGAATAAAATAAAAAGGGGGAACAGAAGAGCCGTCATTTGTGATTGCTGTTTGTTGTGTGGTGAAACTGCAGCCCATAAACTCGCAGACGAATTTACTGCAGAGATACAGATGGAAGCGATCTAGGAAATTTGCTGATTGGTAGTCGACGAGTTAACATTTCCATTAAACTATATTCTCATCTCTCAAGGGACTGTGATGGTTACAACCGTTTTTGAAACATCAAGGTAATGAGCGACTTTCAAACTCCAGTTAGATCATTCTAAATTAGGTATTTCGTAGTTTCCGCAAATCACTTAGGCAAATGTTTCACGAACAAGAAGGCGAATGAATTTTCTATTCTAGTATTCTGTGTGAAATGGTCCCAATGTTGACATCATAATCGCCATCATCGTATCATCATCGTCATCATATCATTTGGCTAATTACGATGAAAACTGATACCTTGCTCACATTGTGTAAGTGTGTTGCCTTTCTAAGTGTTATGTCAGGTGCGTGAGAAACTGGACTGTCTGCTTGTTATGCTATGAGCTACTGCGTATTTCCGCATTCATAACTATCACAATAAATTTCTTTATACGTATATGCACATGTATTTTTCTGTTACTGTGAGGAAATGAAAGAGTACGCGAATTCCCCGACAGCTCACACGCGCGTGTCATATCTGCGCTAATGTAAGCGAATAAATCCGGTTGCAAATGGGAATGCAACGCGTCGTCCATCACAGAAGGAAATAAAGTGCTACGGGAATAATTTTGTTTTGTTTGAAACCATTAGTAACATGATTTGAGACTTTCAAATAAGCATTTGTTACATAAAGAGTAGAGTTATGGGATTTTATTGCTTCATCGTCGTCAAATATTGGTACGGAGAGAAATTTGCTGTATGTTTCGAAATATGAAGCAAAAGTTGGGCGACTTTAATAGAAATCGTTGGAACTCTCTTCGATATAGAGTTCGTTATAGACGTATCGGGTGTAGACAAGGTGGAAGCGCATCGTTGCAGACTTTTTTTTTTTTGTAAAAACGACTACACAGAAATCGCCCGATTTCGTAGCCGAGGTCACTAACACACGCTTGGGCATTGTCATTCGACGCTGAGGTTGCATCTACATTTACATCTACTAAATCTACATGATTATTCTGGAGCTCACAAAGAACCAGTTCGGTAGTTTCTTGGCCGTTACACTTTCGAATAGCACGTGGGAAAAAAGAAAACCCAAATAGTTAGTGAGAGCTTTGATTTATTTTATTACGATGGTCACGTCTCCCTATGCAAGTGGGAGCGAACAAAATATTTTGGGATTCACAAGAGAAAGTTGGTGATTAAAATTTCTTGAAAAAATATTTTGAGCACAAGTCAGGGGTTGGACAAAAATATGACAAAAAACTATAAACACAACACAATACTATGCCTAATACAGCGCAGGAAAACCATTGGCACTCAAACCAGCCTCCATTAGTCTCGGAATTGATACATACTGGTCCTGTATGGTTTCAAATATACCACAATCCCTGCAAAAAGTGGAGAGTTCAGGTAACAGTGATGGAGGCATTCTTTCCTAAGTAGACCTCAAAGGCTCAATAGTGTTGACGCCTGGTGACTGTGCCGGCCGCGGTGGTCTCGCGGTTCTAGGCGCTCAGTCCGGAACCGCGCGACTGCTACGGTCGCAGGTTCGAATCCTGCCTCGGGCATGGATGTGTGTGATGTCCTTAGGTTAGTTAGGTTTAAGTAGTTCTAAGTTCTAGAGGACTGATGACCGCAGCTGTTAAGTCCCATAGTGCTCAGAACCATTTGAACCATTTGAACCTGGTGACTGTGGTGGCTAGGGGAAGTGCCACAGTCCACCCTCGAGCACAGAAAAACAGTCCTGGACGATGCGAGCTATGTGAACAGTGGCCCTGTTATCTTGGAATACAGTATCGCCATTGGGGAATAAACATTGTCCCGTGGCATGGACCTGATCAGCCAAAATGGTCACATAATCCTTGGCAGTAATATGACCTCGCAGAGTTACCACGAGGCCCATGCAATACCATAATATGGGTACCCAAACAACCACTGAACCCCTGCATGTTTCACCCTTGGCATGCAAATTCGGCCGAAAGTTGGAAACAGTGTGATACACGACTCAATCGACCAAATGACTTCCTCCCATTGTTCCATCGTCCAGATTTTGTGGCTTCCGCAATACGTTTCCCCGTTACGGGCATTTACATCATTGATGTGTTGTTCTGGAATTCCAGCTCTCCATGCAGTTGCTGTTTTTGGAGCTCCTTCTGTGTTGCTTTGGTACTTACAGGATTCGCAAGCGGCGTCTCCTTATTGTTCGTCGCAGTCCTCTTCAACGACCGTCACTATCACTCAACAAACACATTTGCCCGCGTTGCGACGTAATAGACGACGTTACTCCGCTTCCGATACGGTGCCTCTCGACACAGCAAACACTTCAGCTGCCTTGGTTACGGAAGCATCCATCACTCGAGTGCCAACAATCATCCACGTTCGATTTCACTTAGCTCCAACATAATCCACTCAGAACTACACAGAAAACCATCCCGAGCAAGGTTAACACAACGTATTGACGGCATGGCGCTGGTACCGTTCGTGGTCAAATATAACAGTGCAGTCTGCAGACCTGGCTAGCATCTGTATTTACGAAGATGAGTCAAATGAAAACCTTAAATATTTTTTAAAATTTTATTTATATGGTACAACATAATCTCCCCCACGCTCAATGCAAGTCCTCCAGCGCTTACAAAGTGCATAAATTTTTCTAGAAAAAAATTCTTTTGGTAGTCCGCGCAACCACTCATGCACCGCGTGGCGTACCTCTTTATCAGAACGGAACTTCTTTCCTCCCATTGCGTCTTTGAGTGGTCCGAACATATGGAAATCACTTGGGGCAAGGTCTGGTGAATATGGTGGATGAGGAAGACAGTCAAAATGCAGGTCTGTGGTTGTTGCAACTGTTGCACTGGCAGTGTGGGGCCTTGCGTTGCCATGTTGCAAAAGGACACGTGCTGACAACAACCCACGTCGCTTTGATTTGATTGCAGGCCGCAGATGATTTTTTAGGAGATCTGTGTATGATGCACTGGTGACAGTGGTCCCTCTAGGCATGTAATGCTCCAAAATGACACCCTTTCCGTCCCGAAAGAGAGTCAGCATAACCTTCCCTGCTGATGGTTCTGTTCGAAACTCTTTGGTTTTGGTGATGAGGAATGGCGCTATTCCTTGCTCGCTCTCTTCGTTTCCGGTTGGTGGAAGTGAACCCAGGTTTCGTCGCCAGTAACGATTCTTGCAAGGAAGCCATCACCTTCTCGTTCAAAGCGTCGAAGAAGTTCTTCACAAGCATCAACACGTCGTTCTCTCATTTCAAGAGTCAGCTGCCGTGGCACTCATCTTGCAGACACTTTGTGAAACTGGAGCACATCATGCACAGTGTGGTATGCTGACTCATGACTAATCTGTAAACATGCTGCAATGTCATTCAGTGTCACTCGGAGGTTTTCCTTCACTACGGCTTCAATTGCTGCAATGTTCTGTGGAGTCACGACTCGTTGTGCCTGACATGGACGAGGAGCATCTTCCACTGAAGTCACGCCATTTGCGAACTTCCTACTCCATTCGTGACAAACATGCGTCACCGTACTGAACCTTCATTCGTCGATGAATTTCAATAGGTTTCATACCTTCACTATGCAAAAACCGAATAACAGAACGCTGTTCTTCCCTGGTGCAAGTCGCAAGTGGGGCGGCCATCTTTATACTGGTACTGCGATGGTATCTGTGCATCTGCACTATGCTGGCACTTACAGGCCATTCTGCACGCTGTTTGTAGCACGCTTACCAACTTACAGGATAACGGCGTGAAATTTCGATTTGTTATTACAAATGTAAGATTTTCATTTGACTCACCCTCGTATGTTCAGACATGCATTTCTCGCGGTGTTTCCATATTTTTGTCCAGCACCTGTATTTGACCAGCAAGGGGAGGAGATGTAGCGATTACAGTTCGTGGTCACCAGACTTGGCGTCACTGTACTGGGTTAAATATCAACCTCTTCGTATGACTCAGGAAGTGAGGCCGTGTGATACTGTTGATGGTGATCCGTCGTTCAGAAGGGAACGGTAAGCTCGGCGATCCTCTTGAGGCCAGACGAGTCCTTTCATCCAAAACAACACACACGCACACAACACCACAGTCTACAAGCACTTATCACGTTCATCTACATACCGATCGAGGTAGTGCAGTGGTTAGCACACTGGACTAGATTTACTACTGGAAGGTTCGAACAACACGCAAGTATTACGAAGATGCTTCGGGAACTCAAATGGGGATCCCTGGAGGAAAGGCGACATTCTTTTCGAGAAACACTATTGAGAAAAATTTAGAGAACCGCTGTTTGAAGCTGACTGTAGAACGATTCTGTTGCATCCATCGAACATCGCGCGTAAGGACCACGAAGATAAGATAGAGAAATTAGGGTTCATACGGAGGCATGTAAACAGTTATTTTCCTTCGTTCTATTTGCGAGTGGAACAGGAAAGGAAATGACTAGTAGTGGTGCGGGGTACCCTCCGACACGCGCCGTAAGGTAGATTGTTGAGTATCGATGTGATGAAGATGTAAATTCACGATTGTTTAACCCCTGTTCGGCCACTCAAGTTTAAGTTTTCCGTGCTTTCCTTAATCGCTCCAGGCAAATTCCACGGGGTTCCTCTCCAATTGAATGCCCGATTTCTTTTCCGTTCCTTGAGGCAAAGCTTTTGCTCCATCTCTAATGACCTCGATGTCGATAGGACGTTAATCGCCAATCTTCCTCCCTTTCCTCTCTGTCATCTGCACGAAACGAATACACATTTAACACTTCATAATAGGATGGAGGAAGGCAACTACAAACCACTTCCTATCGGAGCATTTTCTGGTGGGCAAAGCGGGTTTATTTGGAACTACTTGGGCAGAGGAATTGCGTGATGTTTTTTAAACGAGTGTCCTTGTGTGAAACGTTTCCTTAAAGAGAGATCCTGGCATTTATCTTAAGCAAGTCATATTAACTACGGGGAGCACGTTTCACATTTCCCGTATCATTTCTTGTACAGGTCCAGGAATCCTAACAATTTCCATTTCATGAGGCCACAAACAGTATTAGAACTGGCAGAACACTATTATATCCACTTCTGAAAAAAAAATCATTTAGAAATCTGTGGAGTCGTATGAATGAAATATTGAAGTACGATACAAATACGTTAAAATGTGCTCAATAACAATGTTTTTTGAGAAGCTGAAGTATAGAGCTACATTTCTGTTGTTCAGAGAAGTTGTCTGACGTGTCTCCGAGCCATATCCACACTGGTTGTTTCGGCTGGAGTTCACATATCACTAGAACTGACTGGACTGTTGTCAAGTGACTATGTTGCATACATGTCCACTCAGCAACCACCTGGACGAACGGGTAGGCCAACGAAGCTGCGTCCACATTTGTGCTGCGAAAAAGGTATCTTTATTTTGACAGTTAAGCAGACAGACGACACCTTGTTAGATTTAAGCGCCAGGATTATACTGAACGAAGAGGATTATTTACCACACCCATGAAGTAGTGTTTCCGAAACCATGATCTCACTGAAAATCTCCTCAAGCACTACGCTAATGTTTGTTAATGTAGCCTACTAGAAGTATCTAAAAGTAAGGCGAAAGATATCGCGAGACAATAATGCGAAATATCTGATTTGATCCATTATAAATGGTTCTGAAAGCCTGCGACTGTGAAAACATAGGTTTGTTTAATATAAATGGCATAACAAACACAAAAAACGCACTTGAAAATGGGAATCATTTTCCGAAACGCGTCGTGCGAAAAATAAAGTAAAGAAAATCGTGACTGGTAACAGATGAGTTATTTATAAATGGAAAATAATGCGAAAGATAAGATTAAAGTACCTATATTTACCTTCAACGTAATCTACGTTGGCTGCAACACATAGTTACAGACTTTATGAGCCTTTAGGAAATCGTCAAGAAAAAATTCCATCCGATGCTACCGAAAATGAATGTCACACGTTTGAAAGTCCATCGAAACGGGAAAACAGCTGTGACAATGATGGTTCCTCACTTTGTTATTTATTTATTGGAACAACCATGGATATCAGTCATAAGCAACAAGAAAATCTTCGTTTAGTATCCTCCGCAGTTTCCTTCCGCTCCTAAGTTAATTTGAGCTGTACAAATAGGAAACACATCTACTGCTTACGCAAATCTTTGTGAGTGGTGACGCGTTCTGTCTAGTCCCAAAGCTTTCTCTATGTTTCAGAGACATTAGCCAATTTCTATAAAAATACTATTTAATCGTGGTACAATAATGCGATCTGCATTAGCAACCTAAACTCTTTCCAGACATTCACTATGCAGTGAGGTGTGCGCTGTTTCGAAATTTCCTGGCGAACAGAAACTGTCTGCCTTGCACTGTTCTGGGTTCGAATTCCAATCTGACATTCGTTTTAATCTTTTATAGAAAGTCACATTTTTTAAATATGAGAAACCACAACTTCGTTAGCTTATTGACTGTTTTAGAACATAAGAATCGGTATATTGACATAACTAACGAGATAACTATTGCATTAATGCATACAAGAAAAAGGATTCTTTACTTTTTAACTTGTTCCATGTCTTCGATGACCACTTTACTAAGGATTTGTGAAAGAAACATACAGGGAGGTTTAGCTAAATGGGGACAAACTGCAGGAAACGATGCCTGAGAGGATAAGGAGCAAGTGTGGTCACATGGAGATACGATCGGAAATACGTTCCAAGGAAGATATACGCACCTGAAGGTGGAGATTAGAGATCTTTGACAGTGTAGGTTCAATGGCTGCAAGCTGTCTGTTCTGTCAGTCGGACCCCGATTTTTCATTCTGCCTTTTAACCTAGCCTTCACCTCGCTAGAAACCACATGTCGTTAACTGTATGTTCCGTTTCCCCGATTGGGTAACCGTGGTAGGTTATGGACACGCAAGGTACCGCTGCTGCGTTCGATTTAAAAATTTTCACTAGGCCACTGAGCCACACGAAATTATTGCTATTATATTGAAAGCACACGCACTGTACTGGGCTGTACATTCATGAACAATTAATGAATATTCTGTAGCACCATGCATTTCGAGCCATATGTCCATATGACCTTTTCTGCTCGTTATCGTCTCAGGGATAATTTCTGGCAGTTTGTCCTCATTTAGGAAAATCAAACAGTATATTTAACATAATTAATTATCGTATGAAATAGATATTTTGTATTGTGTTAATGGTACGCTTTACATCCACGGTGAACTCCTGACAAAGGGACTACGGAACGAGGAATGCAATGCAATCGAATCTATGTGCCAGCACCTGTCGCATATCATCGATATTACCTGACTTTACACTTGCGAGCATTCAACTCGCCTCGAAAGCGCTGGAAAAATTTGGTTTCAGTTTAGTTTTAGACAGTATGTACTACGTACCATTTTTAAAGATAGCCCTCCATTCACATATGCATTGACGTTGTTTTTACCCTTCATTGAATGACGAAAGTTTTTTCCCAGCATGAAAAAGAAAACATGTTGGTATTTGCTCATTGGCAATAGCAATGAACAAACTTGCTCAATTTATTGTGTGTTTTTAAATCTGTCTTGAGAAATGGGGTGGTAAATATTTATAGCAATGAATTGGGGGAACAATTATTATACAGAGTAATGCCAGACTTTTTTTTGTAGCAGTCCGGCAAGGTACCCGTGCTTGTTATGGCGCCACTTCCGGAATGCTGGAGTTCGCCGGCCCCGGATCCTCGCGCGACGGTATGCCATCCAGCTCGTTTGCGGTTTTTGGGCGGTTTCCCACATCCCACTAGGTGAATACCGGGCTGGTACACACGTGCCTCTTGGGTTACACGATTTGCAAATATTTAAAAAAAATTTCTCTCGCTTTCACCTGACTAATACTACTTTCAGACAGTTGGGGTACACATACTCCGTCCCGCGGGATAACGATGTAGCGACAGGAGGGGCACTCGGCCACCTCTTAAACTATCCGTGCCAAAGCCGACCACAACCATTACGACCATGTGCCGATACGGGATAGAGGCACAAGGGTACGGAGAGGAGGATGATGAAGAAGAATTCCAGTTGTTTACCAGTCGTGATTATGTTTGCCAATTCACTTAAAAGGTTAATAAGTTTTATACTTTAGATATCGGACCAGCCAGCAGGCTATTTAGACTCGCCTTGTATAACATTCGAAAAGAAAGAAAGCATCGTATGAAACTGCCGGTTGAGAAAACACGAATAGGGGGGGGGGGGGGTGAGGAAAGGGGGGGGGGGCGGTGTTCAGCCGGCTAATCGGTAAGAACTTTCATTCTCCACGCGCAATGACCATTTTCCTTGTGATATGCGACTGTTGCGTCTTTAAGATTACCTGTTAAATTACGTGACTATAATGGACTAGCATGTCACCCGCTGCTTCTCTCATGTAGAATATATGGCTTGCAAGAATTTTTTTGTTTTTATTTAATAGAATTTTTATGTTACTCACAAACTGCAACACCTTCTAAACTTTTCGCGCTAATTAAGACCATATAACCATGGTCTTTACCGAACGAAACTTCTTATCAAAAAGCGATTCTGGTAGTTGGAGTCCAAAGTTTCTGTTAATATGCCTTTTGCGTTCTTTTGGAGATATTTCCATAGCAACTTTCATCACGTAACAAATATTTGTATGTAACTAACCGAGAAGTGAAGTACCATTTTTCATAAAATTAGCTTTAAAATCTTTTTTTAATCTAACGAAATATTTTCTTAAAAACTTTCATCTCCTACTGCACTCCCTTAGGGGCTGAATTTCCAGAAACACTGAAACAAGTATTTCTTTTTTTCTAACCAATTATCATAGATGTAGCCTTAAAAATACTTTAGTAGTTCTTTAGTAATTATTTATTTAAAAAATTTTTGCACCCCGTATTTTACTATTTTACCCCCTGAGTGGTTGAATTTCCAAGAATGCTCAAACACTAATTTTTTTCTTTCTGACTGAGAAATCAAATAACAGTTTCCGTAGTTCTAGCTACAATTTTCCCTTAATAGCGACGTACTTTCAAAAAGCCTTTTACCCCGGTTTCACCCCCCTAGGAGTGGAATTTCTGACAATCCATTCTTGAACGAAGCCAATGGTATAAGATCTACACCCTCTCCGAATTTCAAATTTCTGTCCGTAACAGTTTGGGCTGGGAAATGAACTTATTTCACCCACTTAGGGGTTGAATTTCCAAAAACAGTGAAACACATACTTTTTCATCTGTAACTGAGAAGCCAAAGACACATTTTTCAAAGATTTAGCTTTAAAAAGGCTTTCGCTATGAAATATTTTCATAAAACATTTCATCGCCTATTTCATTCCCTTAGGGGTAGAATTTTCAAAAACAGTGACATGTGTATGTTTTATTTGTAAGTGAGAAGCTGAATTTAAATTTTCGTACATTTAGTTTCAAAAATGCTTTTATAATAAAATATTTTAGAACATCTCATCCCGTATTTCACCTCATTAGTGGTTCAATTTCCAAAAACATTGAAACACGTTTTTTTTTTTAATTTTTAAGCGAGAATTCAAATACCAATGTCCATAGATGTTTGGCTTCAAAATTGCCTTAAAGGCGCGTGGTGGTAATTTTTAAATCGATTGAAAGATGCACTCTCTGTCCACTAGGTAGCGATACCGTCTGTGACAACGATGAAAGATAGCGAGGCCAGAGATGATTATTAATGAGCAACCCAGCGAGCACTAATTAATGAGTAGCTGTCTGTCTTTTTTGAGATTCCCAAGAGACTAGACGCATGTGTACGCCTGTCAATCTGCCAAAATCCACCGTAACAATTTTGGACGATCGTTAGGACCTGCAAGGACACCAGTGATAATGGAGGGACACACCGACATGCCACCACAGCGTTGAGAGGTATAAAAAGAAAATTATTTCAAGAACGTTTTTAATTTTTATATCCATGTATTCTGAACGAAATATTATTATTCAACTTTTTCTTCCTTTACTATAGTGACTGTTCGGATAGACGAAACGCCTCCTTTGTCCGATAATGTATTCCAGAATAATCTCAAAAAATTATTTGCCCCTATTAAATAATATTATCCTGATCCTCTCCAAATCCTTTTTCCAAAATAAATTAGCCTACAGGCGACATTTTTCAAAAAATTTCTTCATCCCCTATTTCATCCCCTCACTGTTGGAGTTTAGAAAAATCCATTCTTCAACGACGCCTACAGATTAAGATCCACACCTTCTCCAGATTTCAAGCTCCTATCCCTAGAGGTTTGGGCTGGGCTATGATGAGTCAGTCAGTCGTTCAGTACGTGGACTTTTATATATAGAGATGTGTGTACCGTATGGGAGGTGAAAGTATCAGATGATAAGAGAAGGGAGGGTGTGAAAGCCTTTGCGGCACATTATCTTCTTCTCTCAGGCCTTCATTCCATGAGACATTGCATGGACAATGGCAAAAGTCTGTTGATCAGGAACTTAATAATCACCTCTCCACTTATTGGCGGCCAAATTCTGGCTGTGAAAATTTCTTCCACCCCCAGGATTCGATAAGGCGCCACCACACAGACGTGCGTTATCTATCTTGGGCGCAAGTTTTCCAAGTGACTGCCTGGTACGACATTTTAAAACGCTCAGTCGCGACTAAAAGATATCTGTCTATTTACCGTTGGCCGATGTGACATTTTGGTGAAAGCGAAAGCAGCGAACAACGGAGCAGAGACGGGGGCCGTCACGGTCAAGAAAGTTTTTAAGGAATGCAGGAAAGTTTTCTTGTTGGCCAAGTCGGACAGAAGAGAAATCACGAGTTCCCAACAAAATCAGCCGAAAGCATTCAGACGCAGCCCGGTATTCGGGGAGAAATTGTGGTTTCAATTTATGCTCGCCTGCAGAAAGGCGTCGGGCAGTGATGTAGGAAAACGTGTTCCTTCGGCAGCGGTATAGTGCTACTAAGAACGGAGCTTAGCGGTGCGTTTAGAGAAGCTGCTTGCTTTTGCTCAGGGAAATGAAAACAGAAACTGAGAAGTTCTTATTTATTTTTTTCTGGCTCATGGAATAAATTAGTTGTGCCTGGTTGTAGAATATACTTTAGGCACCGTGTGATTTTAGTGCATCACTTGTTTTCGTTTCTGTATATTTCCAGCAGATGGCAGCGTCTGCTTAAAGAAAGCTGTGTATTGTAATGTCAGTATGTCTTGTTTTTAGTAATTTTGGACTGGAATGTGTGTAGTACATGCTGAAATATCGTAATATAACCTACACTATCGAGTAAGTGACTTTTTTTCATCGCGGTAATGCAGTACAGCGACATTTTTTTCCATGTGGGATTGCAGTGACTATTTTCGGCAACGACCTCAACTTCCACATCCAGTAGCATTATATACATAATTTTTAAGTGTGTAATACTGAGTTTTCTGAGTATTGTACTTATTTCAGTTATTTTCTAACATGAGCAACATTCAATTTGAACCTTTTATAAAATTTTAGTAAATCACCTATTTTGTTAAAAAAATTAGCATTTTAATTATATGTTGTCTCAGAACAACGCATTGACTGCCAATACGAACTTTTCATTCATAAGTTCTAAGCTCAGATCTGAGAAGGATATATCAGCCATTGTGCTCCAACCGGCAACCAGTTCTAAAATACGCTTGATGATCATTCTCTGTATTTAATTTTTTCATAGTATGTAGAATGCGAGCCATCTTTAAATGCAAATCACCGTTTTATTTCTCTTTTCCTGCCCGAAAAATTTCAGACAGTGTGATTTACCGTTTTTACTTACGGTAGTGAAACGTGGGCTTCAAATGCGGCAGCCATTTAAAAACTGAGGGCCGTTTAGCAAGCGATAGAAACATATACGCTGGGAATTTCTGGGAGAGACAGGGAAAGAGAGGAAAGGACCAGCAAGTAGACGATGGTGGAAGATTGGAGACTATCGTGGGAATGAAATAGAAATGGGCAGCAATGAAATGATAGGCGGACTGAGGAAATTCATTCCTTGATTTCAAGAGATTAGGAAAGACCGAGAACAGAACCTAATAGAGGCATCCTGAAGACATCACAAAAAATGCAGGGGCAACATGGACCCTTATAGCTGCACACTGCAATATATGGAGACATTTATCAAGCTGTGAATGTCAAATTGCTGCCGATGGTGGTCCTCAGAACAATTCTGTTTCTAGCAATAAGAAAAAAAATGAAATGTACAGTAGAGACTTCCAAACAGCTTTCACATGAAACTACTATAGTGATCACATACAGGGCAGGCAAAATGTAACCAGCATGGCAAATATTTCAAACCCTTAAGACAGGCAACACAATTTGAGTCATATGCCCCAGATGTGCCTGGTGTAAGCTAGGTTGCCTACCTCAAGGTGCGCGAAATATTTTCCACGCTGGTTATATTTTGCCCACCCTGCACAAATTATTTTCTGTCATGCAATCACTATGTACAAAATGATTTTTGAAACACAGGCATTTTTTTATGATTGTGTAATTTGTTTATAGGTCTAAACACGTTTTATGTAAAAATTTATAAGGGAAAATAAATTTCTTGGCAGGTTTCTTTGAGAACCCCGTTAAATTTAAGTACTACATATGACTGTGATCTCTGTTTATATCTCTTTTGATTCTGTGTCACGCTGGAGGCTTGTATTATTCTCCAGATTTGAGCTGTAATTTCTACACCTGCCTAACATGTTTAGATGCTCTATTACATGTAGGGTCCCAAAAGGTTCCATCTTAGGGCCCTTACTTTTTCTTGGGTATATCAATGACCTTTCATTGGTAACATTACCAGATGCCAAGTTCGTTTTGTTCGCTGATGATACAAACATTGTAATAAATAGCAAATCAAGTGTAGTCTTAGAAAGATCGGCTAATAAAATATTTGTGGACATTAATCACTGGTTCCTAGCCAATTCTTCGTCACTAAACTTTGAAGAAACACACTACATGCAATTCAGAACTTGTAAGAGGTGTCCCACGAGTATATTTCTAACATACAATGACAAGCAGTTAGAAGAAGTGGACACTGTTAAATTCTTGGGATTACAGCTTGATAATAAATTCAACTGTGAGGAGCACACCACAGAACTGCTGAAGCGTCTTAACAAATCTCTATTTGCAATGCGAATTGTGTCCGACATAGTGGATATAAAAATGAAAAAGCTGGCATACTATGCTTACTTTCATTCTATAATGTCATATGGGATTATTTTTTCATCAAGCCAAGCTAAAGTTTTTCGGGCGCAAAAGCGTGCAATAAGAGTTATATGTAATGTGAACTCAAGAACATCCTGCAGAAGCCTGTTTAAGGAACTAGGGATACTAGCTAATGCTTCCCGATATATTTATTCCTTAATGAAATTTGTCATTAAAAATATATCACTTTTTCAAATCAACAGCTCAATTCATGGAATCAGTACTAGAAATAAGAATAATCTTTACAAGGATTTAAAGTCACTTACTCTTGTACAAAAAGATGTGTATTATTCAGGAACACAAATTTTCAATAACTTGCCAGCAGCCATAAAAAGCTTAAAAACCAATGAAACTGTTTAAGAGAAGCCTAAAGGATTTATTGATGCCTAACTCCTTCTACTCCATTGATGAATTTCTCAGTAGAACTAACTGATTTGTATATAATCTAACTTCTGCACCATTTCAGTGCAGTAATGTGTTCATCGTAAATAATTATTGTAAGAGTTCTATTACATGTTTATTATCTTATAAATAAAAGAAACATTTTTTTTTAATTTTAAATTCAGTGCATTAATGCTATCTTAGTAAATGAGTGTTTGTAAAACGATTCTTTCATATAGTGTTCGTTAAGAAATGACGATCATTCCACTTGGGACCTGTGGAAGGTACATTAGCTTATTTGTTTAATTTGTAAATATTTCTCATGTATTATTGTTTTTTTTTTTGACATATTCTACATCCTGGAGGACCTCCTCACTACGGATCAATTGGAATGAAAGTAAATCTAATGTAATCTAATCTAAGCATGCTAGGATAGTTTTTGCTACAGGCTTCCACTGTCAAATATAAAAATACAGATAAAAAAAGTCAGTGAGGGATATAAATGATACTTTAAACATACAACTAAAAAATGATTCTGGCGATACTGGCAGTATGAAAAAATGTAGAATAATATCTCTGAAGTGTTATATAGAAATAAATAAAACATAGTAATTTAAGATAACATCCACAATATATACGATTTAAACAACTTATAACTTGTACACGTAATTATTTTCTATTCCTGAAAATAAATCCCCGTTGAATGTAAATAAAAGGTTTTGGCGAAACGTGTGCACCTGAAAAGGAACAACACATTTTATATTCAGATCAGTCCCTGTTCCCCACTTATCTCCTCCCTACGATAGATGAAACAATAAAGGTGTCAATGACATCTCTTTGGTAAGGTGGTGAAGTTCCGCCGGAAACAATCATTACACGCTCTTAGGATTATACAGTGAGGCGACAGCGGTCGTGTGGTAGCGATATGCACGTATACAGTCGTCGGCAGTATCGCATATACAAGGTATAGGGCAGTGCATTAGTGGAGCTGTCGTTTACACTCAGGTGGTTCACGTGAAAAGGTTTCCGACGTGGTTATGTCCGCAAGACATGAATTAAGACTTTGAACACGGAAAGGTCGTTGCAGGTAGACGCAGGGGACATTCAGTTAGAGAATTCAGTATTCCATTATATACACTGTCAAGAGTGTATCGAGAGTACGAAATTTCAGGCATTACCTCCTATCTCGGACAACGCAGTGGCCGACGGCCTTCACTTAACGACCGAGAGTTAGAATTTGTGGTTAGTTCCTATGGGACCAAACTGCTGAGGTCATCGGCCGCTAGGATTACACACTACGTAATGTATCTTAAAGTAACTTACGCTAAGGACAACACACACACACACACACACATGCCCGAGGGAGGACTCGAACCTGCGACGGGGGGAGCTGCGCGAACCGTGGCAAGGCGCCCAGACCGCGTGGCTAACCCGCGCGGCACGGCCGAGAGTAGTGGCGTTTGCATAGAGTTGACAGTGCTAACAGACAAGCAACACTGCGTGAAATAAACATAGAAATCAATTCGGGACGTACGATGAACGTATCCGTTCGGACAGCGTGGCGAACTTTGGCATAAATTGACTATGGCAGCAGATGACCGACGCGAGTGCCTTTGCTAACTGCACGACATCGCCTGCAGCGCCTCTCTGGACTCGTGACCATATCGTTTGGTCCCTAGATAACTGGAAAATCGTGGCCTGGTCAAATGAGTCCCGATTTCAGTTGGCATGAGTTGATGGAAAGCTTTGAGTGTGGCGCACACGTCACAAAGTCATGGAGCAAAGTTGGCAACAAGGCATTGTGCAAGCTGGTGGTGGCTCCGTAGCAGTCTGGAGTGTGTTTATATGGAAAGGGCTGATTCCTTTGGCGCAACTGAACCGACCATTGACTGGAAATTGTTATATTCGGCTACTTTGAGACCATTTTCAGCCATTCATGGACTTCCCATTTTCCCAAACAACGACAGAATTTTAATGGATGACAGCACACGTTTCTTGCGGCCACAATGGTTCGCGATTGGTTTGAATAACATTCTGGACAATTCGAGCAAATGACTTGGCCACCCATCGAACACTTATGTGACATAATCGAGAGGTCAGTTCATGCACAAAATCCTGGACCTGTAAAACTTCCGCAATTATGAACGGCTGTACAGGCAGCATGACTCAATATTTCGTAACTCTTCAGTCAAAGTGTGTTGTTGTGTCCAACAATAAATATCGTGAATTTATAAAATCCGTTTGTCAAGAATAATTCCATTCCAAGTCACTTCCTCCCTTCCTTCGAACAGTAGCTTCTGATGAAAAGAGTAACGGAAAAGGTTGTGAAAGGAGACTTCTAACAACTTTTGAGTCCATGCCCCGTTGAGATGCTGTAGTACGAGGGGCAAAAGGAATTCCGAGCCCATATTAGGAGGTATCCCGTGACTTTCGTCATCTCAGTGTAAAGGAATTTATTGGTTTGACGTAGCAGTGATTTGGCGTGCACCAGAAATATTGTTCCATTTAGTTATTCACAAAATGGTACCTTCTCTGCAAAAGCAAAAATTTACTAAGGGGGAGGAAAATACTTTTACCGACGGAGAGCGACAGCGTCCTTCATAATTATATCGTATAACGCTGATGCTCGTTTGGAACAGACTATCGCAAGTATTACGGTTTAGATTGATTCCCCTGGTAGAAATTTAAAAAAAATTTCAGGAACGATGAATCAATTTGTGTGTCATTACTCGCTTTCTTCTCCGACAAAACACTTGGAAAGATACCGTGGCGGCGCGTGAAAGGTGGGCTTATAAACGACCAGAACTGATATGTGATGTGTGTATTACACCGATTTCGTAACTCTTCAGTCAAAGTGAGTTGTTGTGTCCAACAATAAATCTCGTGAATTTATAAAATCCGTTTGTCAAGAATAATTCCATTCCAAGTCACTTCCTCCCTTCCTTCGAACAGTAGCTTCTGATAAAAAGAGTAACGGAAAAGGTTGTGAAAGGCAATAATGTAGTTGCAAGGTGGTCTTATGTTCAGACAAATTAAGCCACGCAGTTCGATCAAAGGGAGCGTTTCCATTGCGCGTAATTCAGACCAGAGTTCCTCGTTAATATTAAATCACGATACACGGATAGTAATATTCAGAGAACTAGCTACTCCAAATTTTTCAGAAATAACTCATCACTTAGACTCGATCCTATGAAAGGACGTTAATGACCACGCTGTTTAGCGCCCAACAATTTTAAATCAGTCCATCCATCCATCCATGAATACCTTCTTGTCGTACATAACACGAATATCAAACTAAATTATAGACTTATCTTAAATTTTTTACATAGTACTGTTAGAATCAAGTTATTTTTCAGTTAATGCCTGTTTTTAATGAACTTCAAATTTATTCGGTATTCAGTATTTTTATTCAGTATCAGTTGAAGCCTTATTTTGTTTTGCTCATTCTGTATATTATTTTTCGCTGTGAGACGTGCAGGGAGAAGTCAGTGATCTTCTGGAAGGTGGCGACAGGGGATGTGAAGCCATGCCGACTCCAGGGGAGTGGCCAGCTGCACTAGGTTTCTCTGTTGAGGATCCACGGCACAGACAGCTCGATCAAGGTAGTCCCACAGCTGGTTCTCTTCGAACCACGCACGTACGCTGTGAGCTGTGTGACACGTTACATCGCCCCGAGAAAAAACAAACTGGATGTCGGGGTGGACACATTTCCCAACGATAGACGCATACTTGGGTTAAATCATTGTACCTTCCAGAATGACATCACCCAGGGAATGACACAAAAACACTCCTAAGACCATAACGCTGCTCCCTCCGATCTGTACGCTTCCGACACCATGCATACTTGACTTAAATCACTGTGCCCGCCGCGGTGGCCGAGCGGTTCTAGGCGCTTCAGTCCGGAACCACTACGGTCGCAGGTTCGAATCCTGCCTCGGGCGTGGATGTGTGTGATGTCCTTAGGTTAGTTAGGTTTAAGTAGTCCTAAAAAAATGGTTCAAAAGGCTCTGAGCACTATGGGACCTAACATCTATGGTCATCAGTCCCCTAGAACTTAGAACTACTTAAACCTAACTAACCCAAGGACAGCACACAACACCCAGTCATCACGAGGCAGAGAAAATCCCTGACCCCGCCGGTAATCGAACCCGGGAACCCGGGCGTGGGAAGCGAGAACGCTACCGCACGACCACGAGCTGCCGACAAATAGTTCTAAGTCTAGGGGACTGATGCCCTCAGACGTTAAGTCCCATTGTGCTTAGAACCATTTGAAATCATTGTGCCTTCCAGAATGACGACATCTCCCAGGGAATATAGGGTATCGGACATGTCCGATAGAGCATAAAACGTGATACATCTAAAAAGGGAACCTGTGGCGCCTCGGCGGACGTCCAATTGCGGTAATGGTGTGCAAATTCCAGTCTTCGTCGACGATGAACAGTAGTCAGCATATGTGCATGAAGCAGGCGCCTGCTGCGGAGCCCATATGCGGCAACGTTCGCTGAACGGTCGTTGAGGACACACTGCTGGTAGCCCCATGGTTTATCTGGGGGTCAGCTGCCCAGCAGCTGCACGTCTGTTCCCATTTACACATCTCTGCAGCCGTCGCTCACGCCAGTCATCTGTGAGCCGGGTGCACCACACCTACTTTAGCTCCGGTTTTGGACAGTGCAGTTTTCCCATGGACATTGTGCTTTGATCACAGTGATACGTGAGCAGTTTACAAACTTAGCCGTTTCAGAGATTCCACCACTGACCCGAAAGACAATGATCATGCCCTTTTGGGCGTCAGATAAATTGCTCCAGTTCCCCGCATTACCACAATGACTGTACTGTTTCCGCGTCCCCCGACACGCTTCCCGCTTTATACCCCTCACCACCACTCTAGTGCCGCCGCCTGCTGTCTGAGTGTGGTTATTGCACGTCGACGTCGAATATAGGCGATGGTCAGTTAACGTGACTGGACTGTGCATAAGGCCTTATACTAATGCTTTGTGTGGAAGTACCAAACTATATACCGGGTGATCAAAAAGTCAGTATAAATTTGAAAACTGAATAAATCACGGAATAATGTAGATAGAGAGATACGAATTGACACACATGCTTGGAATGACATGGGGTTTTATTAGAACCAAAAAAATACAAAAGCTCAAAAAGGTCCGACAAATGGTGCTTCATCTGATCAGAAAAGCAATAATTAGCATAACAAAGTAAGATAAAACAAAGATGATGTTCTTTACAGGAACTGTTCAATATCTGCACCATCATTCCTCAACAATAGCTGTAGTCGAGGAATAATGTTGTGAACAGCACCGTAAAGCATGTCCGGAGTTATGGTGAGGCATTGGCGTCGGATGTTGTCTTTCAGCATCCCTAGAGATGTCGGTCGATCACGATACACTTGCGACTTCAGGTAACCCCAAAGCCAATAATCGCACGGACTGAGGTCTGGGGACCTGGGAGGCCAAGCATGACGAAAGTGGCGGCTGAGCACACGATCATCACCAAACGACGCGCGCAAGAGATCTTTCACGCGTCTAGCAATATGGGGTGGAGCGCCATCCTGCATAAACATAGCACGTTCCAGCAGGTTTTTATCAGCCAGGCTGGGAATGATGCGATTCTGTAACATATCGGCGTACCTCTCACCCGTCGCGGTAGCAGTTACTGACGTTTTGCTGTCCAGCGCCATCTGTCGGAACTTAGTTTTTTTTGGTTCTAATAAAACCCCACGTCATTCCAAGCATGTGTGTCAATTTTTACCTCTCTATCTACATTATTCTGTGGTTTATTGAGTTTTCAAATTTATACTGACTTTTTGATCACCCGGTATTTTCGTTGCCAATTTTATTTAAATTTAATTCAACATCACTTTCGCTGGTAATGAATATTCAGAAATATGCCAATAATGCACGAAGTCAACCAGTAGGCAACATTAAATCATTTCAGGTATCAAATATGACGTTCGTTGCGTTAATTATGAGTGTCTGAAGACCACAACTGGGAGTAATCAGACTGAATTACGTTAACTGGTGCTTATTTTGTAGCAAAGGCAGCCTTTAAGCGGGACTCAGTCATCACCAAGTGTTGCCTTTTAAAATACAAGCAAAAATCTTCGCCAAAGAGACAACTTACAGAATAGTCACAACATTTACACAAATCGTACATGGCTTTTCTTTTAATTACCAGTTACCATGAAGCACAGGTCTAGAATTAGCATTTCACAATTTTAAATGTAGAATCGACATCCATCCGAGTCTCTAATTTTTTTTGAGCGGGAGGTTCTTTTGCCTTGCATCCACACTGGGACGTGCCCGGTCTGATGGCTAACCAACGACTGGTACTCTATTCTCAGTTGGCGAACTCGTTTCGTAACCTCTACCTTTTCATTTGCCACACTTTTTCCCGCTAACACTGTGGGATATCCACCCGGTTTTCTATAGTATTATAGATCTATCGACCCTGCGCGTGGGCGGTTAACTATACTGGGTGCCTGCGTGATGATATTACAAACTTTCACGGATGATGGCGAAGTGTAAATGTATCAATTTGATGTTAAGGATCATATGCCGGCAACGACCGAGTTGGAAGTTGCAAGCGAAAATCGTTCTTATATTTATTTATGCATTTATTTTACCTGGTAAGACTAGGGCCTTCAGGCCCTCTCTTACACCTAACCAGGCATATTCAAATTGAGCGAATTTCAGTTTGTACAGAACATTAAGGACATATAACGTGTTATACAGTATTAATGTTAAAGAAGAAAAAAATAGAGATTATTACAGTAGTACAATGATAATTATAACAATGAAAAAATAATTATAACAATCAATAATAATAATAATAATAATAATAATAGTAATGACTATGTATATGAAAGTAAACAAATTTTTCTTTTATGAATGTCAGTCCTATTGCTAGTTGGGAATTTTCTCGTTATGTTCTTGCAGCTTGTGAGTTATTCTCATCAAGGAGAGACATAAGACGATAGAATGGGGTGAAAGAGATATAGAAGAGGTAGCTAGGTTAGAGGAAGAGAAATAGAATGGTAAAATTCGAAGCTATGATGGAGAGGAGAAAGAAAGAGATGAGAGGGGCACAACGATGGTGGCTATACTGTCCCTAATATGTAAGTTTTGAGTTCCCTCTTGAATGTTGAGTGGTTCTGGATAAGACGCAGATCACAGGGGAGCGCGTTCCATAGTCGTATGGCTGAGATGGAGAATGATACAGAGAAAGATTTTGTGTTATGTAAAGGTACAGACAAGATGCTAGACGTATCCGATCTGGTATTGCGGTTGTGGAATGATGATAGGTGTTGGGGGCACCAGTGGCTAAGAAATCGATGAAATAAGCACAATGTGTGGAGATCGCGTGCCTTATGTGGGCGTATCTAACCTAGCTGGGAGTATAAAGGACTGATATGATCATACAACCGTATATTGCACACGTATCTAACGCAAGCAAGCATTCATCACTAGCTCGAGGCATCTCGAATTTTCACTATTTGTGCCGTGTTGAACTACATCACAGTAGTAAAGATTAGGCAAGACTAGTGTTTGGAATAATTTTTGTTTAACATGGGTTGGAAATACTTTTCTAAATTTTTGGATTGCATGTAGGGAGGAGAGCGATTTCCGGCAAGCTGTGACTGTTTGTTCTTCCCAGTTTAGGAGTTCATCCAAGATTATACCAAGTTCTTTTACAGTTTTTTGGTATGGTAGTTGGATACCATTGAGGAATATTTGAGGGATTGTTTCTCGAAAGTACCGGCTGATTAACTTTGGATG
The DNA here is from genome assembly GCF_021461385.2 of Schistocerca piceifrons. NCBI lineage: Eukaryota > Metazoa > Arthropoda > Insecta > Orthoptera > Acrididae > Schistocerca > Schistocerca piceifrons. Next base: position 349,965,651 of record NC_060141.1, on the reverse strand, counting down.
AGATATAAGAATGACCTGGGATTTCTTGGGGTTTAGTTTCAGATCTAGGTTCTGTGCCCGTCGAGAAACAGAGTAAAGATCTGCGTTCATACTCGCTACTGCGTCAGCAATGTTCTTGAGGCTTGCACTTATGTACAGTTGGATGTCGTCGGCATATAGATGGTAGTTGCAGGAGTGAATCACTGAAGAAATATCATTAATGTACAGTGAGAAGGGTAATGGACCAAGGACGGAGCCTTGGGGAACTCCAGAGCGCACGTTTTTCGATGATGACTTCTCCGACCCACAAATGACTTGCTGACTTCTGTTTTTGAGGTAGCTGTCGAACCAGTGTATTGGGCTGTTTGAGAAATTCATCTGTTTGATTTTAATTAGTAATATATCAAAGTCAACTGTATCAAAAGCCTTGCTAAAGTCAAGCATTGTTAGGATGGTAGCTTCACGTCTGTCCATAGCATGTTTAATGTCATCAGTTACTTTGATTAATGCAGTTGCTGTACTATGGTGCTTTCGAAAGCCTGACTGATATTTATCATGGGTGTTAAGAGTTTTGAGGTAATCCGTCAGCTGTTCATTGACGATGTACTCTAGGGCTTTAGATATTGCAGGTAGTATGCTGATCGGCCTGTAGTCACCTGGCGACTTAGGGTTGTCAGTCTTGGGTATAGGTTGAATTAAACTTTGCTTCCACTCAGTAGGATATGTACTACTGACAAGAGACAGGTTGAAGATGTCTGTGATAACTGGAATAATAGTGTCTACGACGTTCTTAATCATGCCAATGCTCACTCCATCATTTCCTGCTGCCTCGGAAGAGATTCTCATAATTGCCTTGTGTACTGTGCCTGTAGTGACATGTTTTAGGAAAAACTTGTCTCTCGAGACATTGATATCTTGGGGCTGGTAATTTGTCGCTGCGTAGCAGTTTACAGCTGTTGAGAAGAAATCGTTTAATTCTTCTGCAGACGCTTGATAAACAGCGTCAGATCTTCGCTTCCCTATACCGAAACTGCGCAGCTTTTTCCACAGTGCAGCAGGTTTCGATATGCCGCATACGACAGAGCGGGCGTGTCTGATTTTGGCATTCCTCGCGCTTTGCTTGGTTCTGTTTCTGAGTTTCCTATAAGCTTCGTACGCCTCGGGAGTTGGGTTACGCTTAAAGGCCCTCCTATGTGCAGCATCACGTTTACTCATTAACTGGCGTAATTCAGTAGTGAACCACGGAGCAGGAGCTCTCTTGACAGTGTGTTGAGGAGCATGTTTGTCATACAGTGCAATAATTTTGCGACATAATTCCCGAATTTTTCCGTCTAAAGTCGATTCATTGCTTATATCATGCCAAGGGATGTCTGAGCAATCCTTTTGAAGAGCGTCATAGTTAACATTTTTTAGGTTTCTGTAGGTTACCAGGTAGCTCTGACACTGAACTCTTCTAGTACAAGCGCTTTGCTCTCCATATTTTAGGGTCAGTATGGGCCAAAAGAAGGAGTTCTCAAGTAAACATGAGCTCTAAAATTCAACCCTTCAGACGTATCAGCACCTGTTCAGTTGAGGAGATGTTTTCCACAGTAGCAAAAATGAACACGTACTCATAGCTCTTAAGTTTTGCGCTTTAGAGCCGATGTCTACTGGACTATTTTTCCTTTCCTCCTTACAAAATATGGAAAGCAAAGAAGTTGCAATAGAAGAGCCCCACTGTCAGAGGTATCAGAACGATTCTTCCATACAGCTTTCGACTCGGCTGTTTCTGGGCGATGGTCCCTCATGTCAAATTGATTCATTTACCTTCTCCATCATCCCTGAAAGTTTGTAACATCATCACGAAATCATCATGCGGAATAATTTACAGTTAACAAAACATGTATAGAAAAGTCCACATTCAACACAAAATTACAAGATAACGTAAATATTAACTAAGTTTACCCAAAATACAGATAAAAAATTATTTATAAACATGTGGAAAGCATGAGTGTCATAAAGGATTGGTATTATAGCCCTAAGCTTGAGTACAGTAAGCAAGCTAAAATGGATGTGTAGGGTGACCTAAAACTCTGTTAACATTTGAAAATTCATTACTTTTTCGGAATAATGTAGGTGAAGATGTAAAAATTTACACAGATGCTTCACATGAGATGGGGCTTTACTGGAACCAAAAAAAAGATCAGAAAATTAGTAACAGATGGCTCTTGAAATGATATAAAAGCAAAGCAATTCCAAGATATCGAGCGAGGTGGCGCAGTGGCTAGCACACTGGACTCGTATTCGGGAGGACGACGGTTCAATCCAGCGTCCGGCCATCATAATTTAGGTTTTCCGTGATTTCCCTAAATCGCTTCAGGCAAATGCCGGCATGGTTCCTTTGAAAGGGCACGGCCGACTTCCTTCCCTAATCCGATGAGACCGATGACCTCGCTGTCTGGTCTCCTTCCCAAAACAACCCAACCGAATTCCAAGATGCTACTCCATGCGGGTGTAAAAATAAATATGCGCAACGGAAAATAATAAACGCTAAATGAAGATTTGGCCCTGTCTGACTAACCCCTGAAGCAGATCTTAGGATCTCTTAATGGACTTTATCATATAAATTACAACTTAAACATAAATGAGTGATTAAGGCAACTAATACTACTAAATGATAAACGTTGTTCCTGCTTATGTATTTATTGTAGATTAAAAACAAACTTTATATTACAAAGTTTACATTTCCTAAGTAAAATTACTAATCAATTGCCCAACTCTGCCTCTTATTATGACTGCTCGATCTAGTATCAATAACGCGAAATGACTGCCATCATCCACGTACCAAATACTAGAAGACACTACTTTCAAAGATGATCTACGGTGGTGTGGAACCTCAGTGGAAACAAACTAATGTGATCACAGCTATTTAGCTTTTATAGCCCTAATAGGCCGAAGCAGTTTGTGATATCACCGTATGTACTGCGTCCGGTGCGTCGAAGTGATGGTTCTCGTAGTCGTCTGCGACGATGGAAGGACTCCAGCCACAAATAAACTCTTTCAAACTCTAGGACAGCCGGAGACGGTCCTCTGACTAATACACTCTGTCTTCTTCTCTGTGTTCTACAGACGAGAAACGCGAACTCCCAGCCACAAGGACGGAGTTCAGATAACGTCTCAACATAAGTTTAGGCAGAGGAAGTGCTCTTAATTTCTGAATGCTGCGTACTCTATGACGTCTTCCAACCAGGAGGTGAAATCCAGAATCGTATAGGTTCACAACAGTACAGTGCCTAACTGTTCTAGATATAAACTCTCCTGAGAGCAAAGACAGCAAGTCCGTCTGTACCAACAAAAGCTTATATCGAGCGATCGTCACACATGGGCGCTTACAACGGACGACCTTGTCTCTCCACCGCTGGCCTCCCAGCAAGGCTCCGCTCCCCACCCTCGTAATTCCGAAAACGAATCATATTCCCGAAACCACGGAATATTCTCCCTCTCTACATATTCTCCAGAACGCCAACCAACCATATTTTAGTCTTTTGCCGTCCAGCGCGGAAAGTTTGCGAGGAAAAACCTATACTCGTACAATGGTAAGCTTCTGAGTAAAAATCCTTGGGAATAACCCAGCCTGCATGGTTTCCGAGATGCCGCTTCTTCGTTCCTCTCACCTGTGTCCAAAATTTGCACAGTTCGGAAGTATTATCCGGTTATCCTTCCGGCCCTACTGCAATAGCGACCGCCTGTCACCCTATTGTGCTCCAGAGCTCAGGTGCCACGACGTTCGTCTGGCCACTTCCTGTGTTTAAACAGGACCAACACCTGTGCGGACCTTCCACCCAGAGCTTGAGTTCTGCCTGCCGTTTCATCATCACTGGCGTTCCAACCTCTACTACTACAGGCAATCATTCATTAAGCCGTTTTTATAATAATGACACTCCGTCACCTTCATGCAATAAGCGTTAACAATGATTTACAAGGGATACGTGACAATAAATATTCATACATATTATGTACAACCTATCAAATGATATTTTTTTGTGGTTGTAGTTCACGGCAAAGTGGGTGGATGTGTGCTTGTAAGGTGCGAAATTATAGCCACCTTACACAATAATTAACATAATAATCGTGTTTTTGCGAAGGCGATGTTCTTTATAACAAATGCTCAACATGTCGTCCGTCATTGGTCAATAATAGTTGTAGTCGAGGGGCAATGTTGTGAACAGCACTGTACAGCATTTCAGTAGGTATGGTGAGAAATTGCCGTCGGATGGTGTCTTTTAGCATCCCTAATGAGGCTGGACGATCGCGGTAGACTTACTACTCCAGGTAGACCCACAAGCAATAATCACACGGACTGACGTCTCTAACTGTAGCTCATTTTATACACGATTCTCGTGCGGCATCACAAACATGTTGCTGTCCAGTGCCATCTGCTAGCCAGCTTCTGCACTCATTTTTAGTTTCAATAAAACACTATGACTTTACAAGTATGTGTGTCATTTTTTACTTTTATACCTACGCTAATCCGTGAATTAGAGTATCTGCAAATGATAGCGGACTATTGCGTCATCCTGTAGTTGTGCAAAGATAAAGCGATTTGCATGGAAAGCTGCATCGCACCAGTCGTCGGACTGGATACAACAACATCAACAACAACAACAGCAGCAGCAGCAGCAACAACAACAACATTAATATTACAAAATACAGTCGAAACCAGTAATGAAAACGTCGAAGGGAACGACGGTTTACGGTCGTCATAGCCGATAGCCTCACAAACCAGGTTTTTGTTTCGTTTTTTCATGAAAATCTCGTATCTGTAAATTTTAGGTTGCCACAGAGCTAACACTTCGGAAATTACTAGAAATGCAGTACACCTACAGTATTTGTAGAGAGGGACTGAAGAGACATTTTCCGTGTACTTTACTCAGTACTTGCAACAATAAAATACCAGAAAAATGTAAAAACCTTTAATTAGTGAAGAAAGAAGTAGCAACAATGTAAATTGTTCAACAATGTCGAACATGGTCTTGGATAATGAATGACACAAAACGTTGAACATGTTTAAAACTTACTGTAAGTCCTGTGTAGTTTAATAGCCATGAATGACAACCTCGTTCCAGTTACTGTATTTCAAAAATAAATCGACAGTAGCAAAATGAAAAGACAGTATTTTTGTATCCATAAACTACACGAAGGCCTACACTGTCTCCTATCTTCCTCATTAATATCTACATCTACATCTACATGATTACTCTGCAATTCACATTTAAGTGCTTGCCAGAGGGTTCATCGAACCACAATCATACTATCTCTCTTCCATTTCACTCCCGAACAGCGCGCGGGAAAAACGAACACCTAAACCTTTCTGTTCGAGCTCTGATTTCTCTTATTTTATTTTGATGATCATTCCTACCTATGTAGGTTGGGCTCAACAAAATATTTTCCCATTCGGAAGAGAAAGTTGGTGACTGAAATTTCGTAAATAGATCTCGCCGCGACGAAAAACGTCTTTGCTTTAATGTCTTCCATCCCAACTCGCGTATCATATCTGCCACACTCTCTCCCCTATTACGTGATAATACAAAACGAGCTGCCCTTTTCTGCACCCTTTCGATGTCCTCCGTCAATCCCACCTGGTAAGGATCCCACACCGCGCAGCAATATTCTAACAGAGAACGAACGAGTGTAGTGCAAGCTGTCTCTTTAGTGGACTTGTTGCATCTTCTAAGTGTCCTGCCAATAAACGCAAGCTTTGGCTCGCCTTCCCCACAATATTATCTATGTGGTCTTTCCCACTGAAGTTGTTCGTAATGTCAGTAGTCTGTTTAGGTTTATATATTGGCAACGCCACGTAACACTCTGTATCAAAATCACTGGCTGTGCTGTGTGCAGTCTGTCGCAGGTTTGCATTGATGTTGGCTATTGTAGTGTTGGGCTGTTGGCTGTTAACAGCGCGTGGCGTTGCGCAGTTGGAGGTGAGCCGCCAGCAGTGGTGGATGGGGGGAAGTGAGATGGCGGATTTTTTGAGAGCGGATGATCTGTACGTGTGTCCATCAGAAACAGTACATTTGTAAGAATGGATTCATGAACTGCTATATATATTATGACTTTTGAACACTATTAAGGTAAATACATCGTTTGTTCTCTATCAAAATCTTTCATTTGCTAACTATGCCTATCAGTAGTTAGTGCCGTCAGTAGTTTGAATCTTTTATTTAGCTGGCAGTAGTGGCGCTCGCTGTATTGCAGTAATTCGAGTAACGAAGACTTTTTGTGAGGTAAATGGCTCTGAGTGCTATGAGACTCAACATCTGAGGTCATCGGTCCCCTAGAACTTAGAACTACTTAAACCTAACTAACCTAAGGACAGCATACACATCCATGCCCGAGGCAGGATTCGAACCTGCGACCGTAGCGGTCGCGCGGTTCCAGACTGAAGCGCCTAGAACCGCTCGGCCCCTCCGGCCGGCTTTTGTGAGGTAAGTGATTTGTGAAACGTATAGGTTAATGTTAGTCAGGGCCACTCTTTTGTAGGGATTTTTAAAAGTCAGATTGCGTTGCGCCAAAAATATTGTGTGTCAGTTTAAGCACAGTCTTGTACAATTTTTCTATCGGGACGTTTCAGTAATTTTAACACCCAGGTACTTAGTTGAATTGACAGCCTTGAGAATTGTAGTATTTATCGAGTAATCGAATTCCAACGGATTTCTTTTGGAACTCATCACCTCACACTTTTCGTTATTTAGCATCAACTGCCACCTGCCACACCATACAGCAATCTTTTCTAAATCGCTTTGCAACTGATACTGGTCTTCGGATGACCTTACTAGACGGTAAATTAGACCATCATCTGCGAACAACCTAAGAGAACTGCTCAGATTGTTGCCCAGGTCATTTATATAGATCAGGAACAGCAGAGGTGCCAGGACGCTTACCTGGGGAACACCTGATATCACTTCAGTTTTACTCGATGATTTGCCGTCTATTACTACGAACTGCGACCTTCCTGACGGGAAATCGCGAATCCAGTCGCACAACTCAGACGATACCCCATAGGCCTGCAGCTTGATTAGAAATCGCTTGTGAGGAACGGTGTCAAAAGCTTTCCGGAAATCTAGAAATACGGAATCAGCTTGAGATCCCCTGGCGATAGCGGCCATTACTTCCTGCGAATAAAGAGCTAGCTGCGTTGCACAAGAACGATGTTTTCTGAAACCATGCTGATGTTGTACAAATGTTCTGTACTGTGCCTAACACGTAAAACATCCAGCACACTTAACCAGAAAACATAAAAAAATGGCTCTGAGCACTATGGGACTTAACATCTGAGGTCATCAGTCCCCTAGACTTAGAACTACTTAAACCTAACTAACCTAAGAACATCACACACATCCATGCCTGAGGCAGGACTCGAACCTGCGACTGTAGCAGCCGCGTGGTTCCGGACTGAAGCGCCTAGAACCGCTCGGCCTCAGCGGCCGGCCACAAAACATCGACCGATGAATATAATATTATTCCTCTTCTGTACTTTGAAAACATGATACATGTTGGAATATAATTTTCTAGTTTTCTACAGTCAAGGCAAAGAAAGTGTTGTTTAGTTTTTTAACCAGTAACTTTAAATGAATGAAATACAGTAACATATATCTCACTTAAGGTAAACAGTTATCATTGTTCGCCTTTTGCATTTAAGATACGCGTACGCATTTTGCATTTGTCGATGCCTCATTTGAAACCAATAATCTGCAGAAAACCTCAGTCTGAAAATAAGCGTTACATTGTTGTTTTTAATCCTCAAATACAAAAGAAACAAAATGAAAATTACACGCAGTACTCGATGTATTTCTTCGAAAACGTAATGGAAAATACGTCGTGTTATAGGATCGCAATAAGCGATGTCGTTCTAAGCTATGTTTTAAATATCGCGTTTAAGGGGTTTAGACGGGACCGTTAGGTTTCGCTATAGTAGCTTTCACTGGAGGTGAGGGTATCATCTGGAGTGCCCCAGGGAAGTCTGGTAGGTCCGCTGTTGTTTTCTATCTACATAAATGATCTTTTGGATAGGATGGATAGCAATGTTCGGTTGTTTGCTGATGATGCTGTGGTGTACAGGAAGGTGTCGTCGTTGAGTGACTGTAGGAGGATACAAGATGACTTTGACAGGATTTGTGATTGGTGTAAAGAATGGCAGCTAACTCTAAATATAGATAAATGTAAATTAATGCAGATGAATAGGAAAAAGAATACTGTAATGTTTGAATACTCCATTAGTAGTGTAGCGCTTGACACAGTCACGCCGATTAAATATTTGGGCGTAACATTGCAGAGTGATATGAAGTGGGACAAGCACGTAATGGCAGTTGTGGGGAAGGCGGATGGTCGTCTTCAGTTCATTGGTAGAATTTTGGGAAGATGTGGTTCATCTGTAAAGGAGACCGCTTATAGAACGCTGGTGCGACCTATTCTTGAGTACTGCTCGAGCGTTTGGGATCCCTATCAGGTCGGATTGAGGGAGGACATAGAAGCAATTCAGAGGCGGGCTGCTAGATTTGTTACTGGTAGGTTTGATCATCACGCGAGTGTTACGGAAATGCTTCAGGAACTCGGGTGGGAGTATCTAGAGGAAAGGAGGCGTTCTTTTCGTGAATCGCTACTGAGGAAATTTAGGGAACCAGCATTTGAGGCTGACTGCAGTACAATTTTACTGCCGCCAACTTACATTTGGGGAAAGACTACAAAGATAAGATAAGAGATATTAGGGCTCGTACAGAGGCATATAGGCAGTCATTTTCCCTCGTTCTGTTTGGGAGTGGAACAGGGAGAGAAGATACTAGTTGTGGTACGAGGTACCCTCTGCCACGCACCGTATGGTGGATTGCGGAGTATGTATGTAGATGTAGATGCAGCCAATACGTCGTTAAAAGCGATGTCATTATGATCGGTACCGATTGTATTACCTAGTACTCCCCTCTCCCCCACGAAGTGTGTAAATTCATTTCTGGTTTTGAGAGCAATTTCACAGCTATCCCTCAGCAGTGACAAACTTTCGGATGTGCTAATTAGCGCGAGGGACAACAGACCATTTTCTGATTGAAGATCTGGTGCAGGACGGAGGGTGGGCTGGGACAGATTGGGTGGGGGGGGGGGGGGTATGGAGGGTGAGGGGGGGGAGTGCAAGAGCCGAGAACTTGTTCTCGCCTTCGCCGGACGTCAGTTTCGTTCCTCTTTTTCCTACAGCCAGGCGTCAAGGAGAAATCTTTTAAGTAGTGGACGACAATTAACGGAGGCCGGCAGGGTCCGGCTTTCGATTGGAGTGGCTGGCCTTTCTTTTCTCTTTCAGCTTACAGATCGACCTCTCAAGATAAAGTATGTGTAGTGGCAGCAGTCGGAAGGAGCGAGAAAAGAAAAACAACAGAGGGAGAGGTCGGGGAAACACGCGACCGACTGCTTATCTCTTAATTAAAGAGCCCTCCAGCGGGCGCCGTAAGGTCCTTTGTGCAGACCGGCAGCGCGCCGTGCACGCGCGGTACCTGCTAAGGGCGAAGGCGCGAATAGTTGGCGCAGCCGTCAAAGGCTGCACCGTGCAAAGCCCAGTCAGCATTCTCTCCTCCTGCCCCACTTCCCCTCCCCACGTTTCCCCACCACCACCCACTGCCACCCTCTCCAGCCCCCGCGCTACGGGGCTACACCGCCCTCGCTTTCAATCCCGCCTCGGGCTATTCGCGTTTCACCCTGCGCGTAATTTTCTCACCGTTCCTCTGCGGGATGCTGCGTGCGGAGAATTGACGGAGGTGTTGGGAGGGAAGAGGATTAGAAAGGAAGATGGAGTGTCTGTGCTCCACGCACTTTGCCTTTCTCTTTCCCCCTCTTCTTTCGCCTTTCCGCAGTTCGGTTCCTATCGCGACTATCGAGTTGCTCCATTTCCTTTTCAGCGATGGCGACTGTCTTGGTGTATAAATGCGGAACATCAGCAACGGGGGAAGAAAGTAAAATGAACCGAACGCGGTCTCAGTCATCATATAGGGCCATATCAGATGAACGATCTAATTTATCTGCTTTTGAGCCGTTCTCTTATGTTGATATATTTCCCTTTCACAGCCAAACAGAATCGCCTGATTTAATACTGCGCTGCTCTGCTTTCAATTTTGTCTTTCCCAGTTCTGTTCCTTTGACCGAAACATTTATATATGATGTGATCCTTTCTGTCAAGTGAGATTATTGAGCGTGCAGCTGTATTTACTTGCAATATATGTTATAAATATCCCAGACCGCTTTATTTATTTACGATGTTGATATGTGCAATATGTTACAGCTTTCGTAGTTATACAGTTGCAATGAATAACCTTCAAAAAGCAGCACATCAATTACAAGGAATCTGTGCCTCATACAACCTGCACATATCTGATATCGAACCCAAGGGCATGGTACGGCAAAAGCAATGCTGGGTCCAAAACTATAATAAAGGGGAATATATTAGAGCGAACAAGAAATTTGAAATATTTCGGATACAGTATAATTTACCACACGAACACAAAACTGACTTCCAACACAATACAGATTAATTATATTAATGACTGGCAGTATTAGATGAACCTTACAAAGGAAAGCAAGGAAAGAGACACTTCTGAAATTTTACGAATCACTGTTACTCTTGGTTGTAACCGAAACATAAAAGGATACAATAAGAGCCCGAGTGCGGAAATATCATTTTTCAGACATATAGCGTAGTAGACAATACAAGGCCGAAAGCGAAATACAGAAATAATATAATTACGACTAATGTTTCTAAATGAAAAAAAGGTAAAGACCGAAACGGAAACAATATACGAGCAGGACATAGGATGACTCCTATCCAAAATACTATATGCATACAAACCAAATGGACAAAGATAAAGGAAGATGCAAAGCCACGTGAAAGTATTGGGGTTGATCTCCATACATTGGCGTAACAGGCAAAGCGTAATGCGTGCGTAAGATAATGTGATGATGAAGATGAGAAACTTGTAATGGAGCTGGTCGATATCTCATCTTTCACTACGAATACTACTTATAGATACACTAAAGAAGATTATACGATACCCTAATGGGATACAGACAAGTCTGAAGTTGTAATTTCGCATTCCATGAAGCTATAATGGCATCAATAAAATAATTCTGTACAATTACATTCAGAATGTGTGTTCAAATGTTGAATCTAACAAACATAATATTTACTTTATTATTTTTCCAAAAAATTAATTATTTTTCATTTTGTGTATTTATTTCTAAACTTAGCTATTCAATTTTATTTCCAACTAAAATTAGTGACACTAAAATTGTTAATGACCGATTTTAAAAGAACTTCAAAGAAAACACTATCGATAACAAACTCAATAACAGATGTATTATCTTTGTTCTTCTGAGTTGTTTGTGAGAAGTTGCTGTTATATGAAGTTGCGAAGATGTGAGGTATGAATGTTGGATCTCTTACAGACATGATGCATTGTGTGTATAATCGTTTCTTTGAAGGGCAGTCATTTGTAAAGAATGTAATAAATATATTAACACTGAATACGATCATCTGTGACTTTTATTATGAGTATTAAAACTCAGCAATATACGAATACAATACATTTGTGCATTCTATCAGGAATTTTAAATATTTCAAGACTGCTGTCACGACTACGTGAAGAAAATGTATTCAACGTCGAGAAACAAGATAAATCAAAGTAATTATTTTCAATGTTCATATTGGAAATGATAAGCTATTTCTGATTTGTCACCTTTGTTCTGCAGTTGTTTAAGAACGTGAAGAAAATTGACCTGAACCACTTCGTTGTGAGAAATGAAGTTAGGGAAGATATTTTGAATCTTTGACGATGTTTAGTATATTTTAAGGTGGTGGACATTGGAAACTCCATTAGATGGGTAGATCGGATGAGTATTAAAGAGATACTAAACATATCTGAAGAGAAAATAAATTCACGATACAATAAATCTAAAGGAAGGAATCAGTTGGTAGGACACATACTGAGGCATCAATGACTCCTCAGTTTGGTAATGGAGGGAAGTGTGTGGTAAGAATTGTAAAAAGAGAGACCAAAGGTCGGCTCCAGTAAACAGGGTCATATGGGCGTAAATTGCAGTAGTTATGCAGTGGTGAAGAGGCCTGCAGAGGGTAGACTAGGGGAGAAATTTCCATAGACGCAGCCTTCGGACTGAAGTTCATAACAACATAACTCAGGCGACCACAGCACTGACTAAATGAATCGACCATAGGGTCCAGTGAGCAAATCAAGTAGCAAGCACATAGAAGCTATACTGCGTACGCTTACCTTAGAAGCATTAAGTAAAGACGATGCTACAGGATGACCAATCTGACAGCTGCCATCTTTTAATGTGTCAGTACCTCTAACACTCTCCGAGCACGGGGTCCCGGGTTCGATTCACGGCGGGGTCAGGGATATTCACCTGCCTCGAGATGAGTGGGTGTTTGTGTTGTTTTCATTGTTTCATCATCATTCATGAACGTGGCGAAATTGGACTGAGCAAAGATTGGTAAATTGAACGGGCGCTGATAACCGCGCATTTGAGCACCCCACAAACCAAACATCATCATCATCATCATCATCTAACGCTCTGGACCCTACAAACAGCTGTAAACCGAAGTTATTTCTGGTGCACTTATTACTTAATTACATTACTACAGTACAGCTCAAAACAAACTGAACTTGCAGGTTCGAATCCTGCCTCGGGCATGGATGTGTGTGATGTCCTTAGGTTAGTTAGGTTTAAGTAGTTCTAAGTTCTAGGAGACTGATGACCTCAGAATTTAAGTCCCGTAGTGCTCAGAGCCGTTTGAACCATTGAACCAAACTGAACTCCGCTATAAGGCCTATAGGACCGCGCGATACCGCTTCTCACTTATGCATATGGCGTCATTTGGATACGGTTTTAAGGGACAGGCCTCCCGGCCTCGTAAGCTTTCCAGACCTTGGAGCCGCTAGAGAATTCTTATAGCTCCTACAGTCATTATCACGAGACTGAGTGGATAAGGAAAAGCCACTGACAGCACCGGGAACTGAACCGGGCTCCTACGCATGGCAGGTACGCTGCCCTCTCAGCTTCAGAGTTATTGATTCTATTATTATGCACAATATTCCGACCCCCGAGCCAATCGTCTTCTTCAGATGCTGCCAGCTGTGTCACTATTGAAAGGTCTCTGTTGGATTCCTTTCATGTTAATTTCTTAAAACTGTTGTCATTTACGGCATACATTCCACTTCTAAATTTACTGTGATGTTTCTGACTATCTGGGAGGAGACTGAGCAGTGGAACGTGTTACTTTTACACATAATCAAGAACGATCTGTCACACAGTCTCATACGGAAACTACATCCGCTTTCTTTTATATACTGTATATGATAAGATACTATCATTCCCCTTCCCTTCTGTGTGAAAGGATGAATGAGCAAATGTATTTCTAGTTGCATGCTTGATGGTAGCACACAAGCCTGGCTGCTAGAGAACAGTAGGACCAACGTTGGAACAGGTAGCTACGCTTTATAAAAGCAAAAAGGTTTCTATTCTTAGTATGGTCCTGTCCGTCCCTTGTCATGTTGGTATAGGAAGCTGCCTCTCTCGTCACTTCCGTTTTGTATCTGGAAGCACCCTTGGTAGGGGCCCACGGGCAGTCTGTCCGCGGCGAGCGTCTGAAGTGGTAAGATCTCCGGCTATGCGCGTCTCTGCTAAGTCCGTAGGACAATGGATTTCTTAAGTTCAGCCTAACTGAAAATTTAATCACCTTTATTTCAGGTTTAGATCTAAAATATCTAATGTTATCTTAAATTTCAACGCAGTGTAATTCGAGTGTGAAGTTCAGAATATCTTCCAGTAGTTGCTTTGTCACTACTTTGTGAGTAAAGTGGAACCACGTGTGGATGATCCGTAACTCTAACTAAGATCATCAATCTTAAATGCGAATGTGCGTGAGATTATAACGTCTCGTCTTGACAATATTTTTCAATATAGCAACTTTTCTTAATGTTCAACCCACGTGGGGTGTACTTTGTGAGACCAGTGCCACGTGCTTATACAATTGTTTGACCCATCAGGTTAATAGTAAGACGATAGTAACCAGTTCGAGGTTTTTCTTTTGTAATTTATGTTTCGAGGTAATTTATTTTAATTATCAAAATTATTGAGGAGTCACACTCTTTGTATAAACCAAGTTGACCGCGTGAAGCATGTAGTGTAATTATCAAAGTAGCCCTCAGCTATTCTTTTCGGGAAGATTTCACAGAGTTAGTATGAATTTAGTATACCAGTGTGTGGTAATTTCATGACGGACAGGATTGCGCTACGAACGTAACTTCTTTGGGTGAAAATTGAATCGGTTGGTTGTGGTTAATTTCCTCTTGCATATGTTTCAACGTTCTTCGTGTGTTATTTTTTGAATGCAGTGTTGTAAGCAGTCTCCCAATCTTGGCTTCATATTTGATGTGTTCCGTAAGATTACAAACTCACATTTTTACAATCCTAAATAAGGCACCAGTTTAGTTATGAATCAAATTTAATATGCTGAAATTTTAACGAAACAATGATCAATGTTAAAATAAATGTCCAAATATAAACTGATTTATTTCTTTTTATTTAAATTGTCTTTTCATATATATACCACCGGTTATCGTAAGATGACTACTAAAAGATTATAATTAATGTTAGTCTGGTTGGGAATTTGGTAAGCTAGACTGGATACCTGCTGAAACAGTTGCTCAGTAATGCAAGGGTAACATCCCCAGATAGCTCACAGCTTTTAACCCGCTTTTATTGTCTTGAATATCAGCACCGCTTTCAGAACAAATTAATGCATCAGCATTACACTATACTTACTCGCTGCCCAGACTTCATCCAGGATGTGAAGTATTGTTGGTGTTCATGGGGATAACAAATGAGCATCAAAGGTGCTGGTGTTCAGGGGAGAAACAGATGAGTATCAAAGGGGATAGCGGACGGCAGGAGTCGAACTTGATTACAAATAACGGCGTTTATAGTCTGCTTGCACTCTAGGCAGCGAGTACGCATAAGAATACAGATCACACCAATTGGACAATATGACTGGGTCGGCCATCGAAATATTATGCGTAAAAATGGGATCAACAAATTGGCTGAACACCTTAAATCACGCCGAGGAAACCTCAACAACCAGTTAAAAAGTACTTGCACCATTAGGTCTGCGTTTAGACACTGTTAACTCTTAACATTGTCATTTAAGTAATTAGCACTCTAGTACTATCTTCGACTTCAGCAATAAATTGAGTGATTATCATGAATTTGTTTCCGTTCTGTGATGCGTACGACTGCTGATAATACGTTTATCCAGAAGTATGCTCAGGGATTTATAAAATACAAGGTGTCCACACAAAGGGGTTTACACTGTTTAGTAACTCGAACGCGTCTAACAAAAACTAAGGATTTTTATGCCAGGTAGGTGGTCACGACATTACTGATGATGTTTTACTGTTGAAGATGTTCAAAATGCTATGGAACAGATGGACACACATGAGTTATGGTTGCCACTGGAGTGGATTCACAGGCAGTCAAAATCACCCTCCTCATCAGCGTACATGGCTTTTTGGCGTAGACGGTATCCTTTGGAGTTCCCCCAAAAAGAAATCTAGCGGCGTTAGATCGTGGATATGGAAGGAAACTCAACATTTCCTCATCGGCCTATCCGTCCTCCAACAGATGTTTCACACGGGAGTTATCGCATGCCACGATGGTAATGTGGCGGTGTTCTTGTTGAAGAAGACTGTCTTCATTACGGTGCAGTTGATGAACAGCAGGTACAATTCGTTTCTGCAACATGGTAATGTACTTTACACCTCTCACTGTTCCTTCTAAAAAAGAATGGCCCTACAAGTCTGTGACAGACATGCCACACCACACTGATAACTCACGAAGATTAAGAACTTGTTCTTTCATAACATGGGGATTATCTCTTTCCCAGAACATAAAGTTAGGGCGACTGATGGTTTTATTCAATTAAACGTCACCCCATCAGACCAAACTATGGCACAAGTCAGCTGTTCATTATCGCAAATTCATTTACAAAATTCGTTGTGCCTATCCGCCTCGTCCTCATTCATCGCGTGGACTGATGTGGGGTTTTCACTTCGTTTGCCTTAAAATGCGATGATCACTTGGTTTGTTTACACCTGATTCATGTGCAGCTTGCCGTATGGACTTCCTTGGGGATCTTGTGAAAGCGTGTATCGACTGCGTTCACCCCTCTTTCGTTTACTGCTGATGTCTTCCTGCCACAGCGTCACTTCTTCAGATCAAGCACACTTCCTTGCTTCTCAAACTTGTCGCATAGTTTCGTTATTGCTACACGTGACTGTATCACATAATCAAATTCTGCCCGCCATCGTCTCTGTATTTCTTTTGTGTTTTGACGTTTCCAGTAACACTTTAAAATTCACTTCCTTTGTTCCAAGAATAAAGTTCCAGTCATCTTGTTATTTACGCGTAGTTAGTGGCAACTGAAAATAAAGAAAAGAAAAACAAATGACCTGCAGCACACACTAGTCATGGGAGCACCATATGACGACAACTGGATGAGGTTATCATTAATACCTCCTCAGTTATTAAAGGTCAAAGAGTGTGAACCCGTTTGTGGGACAGCCTGTTTTGGTGTCGTTGTAAGGTGTTTGTGAAGCTGTAAAACAGATTGTTAAAGTTGGTGCTACTGTTCAATTATAAACAAGTAACTTCGATGGAATATCTTTGGAACATGAATGATTGCTATAAAATTGAATATATTGTTGAAAAACTGAAAAATTCTGTCTTCAGTACTAGAAAGATCTCCGTTGTCTCTGACACTGACACGCGAAGGCTTGTTTACGCTACTTATATTGAGCTGTTGTGATTTCATATTTTGAGGCAACTCTGTGTACTCGCCAGGACTATTCTTAGACTCAAAACAATATTATCAAAAGGATAGTTACTACTCACCATAAAGTGGAGATGCTGAACCGCAGGTAGGCACAACAAAAAACTATCAGAAAGTGAACTTACGGCCAACAAGGCTTTCAACAGATAACACACACACACACAAACACACACACACACACACACACACACACACACACACACACACACACACATACGCAAACCCCACTTACACATACATGACCACAGTCACCGGCTGCTGAGGTCGGATTCAGCCAGGCCTGAGTCTGGTCTCAACAGCCAGAGTCTGTGGTCATATGTGTTTGTTTGTTTGTTTGTATGTGTGTGTGTGTGTGTGTGTGTGTGTGTGTGTGTGTGTGTGTGCGTATTTATGTTGTCTATTTCCGACGAAAGTCTTATTAGTCGAAAGCTCACTTTCTGACAGTCATTTTCTTGTGCCCATCTGTGACTCAGCATCTCTGTTATATGGTGAGTAGCAACTATCCTTTTCATAACATTGTTACATTCCATCCTGGATTTGCCATTGTTTGACTTAACCTAGAAAAGGACGATGTGCAGTGTAAGTTCGCGATCATCGTGTAAGCCGTTGTTCAGCGGAGAAACTAACTCTGCCATCGTTGTATATGTACTCAGTCATGGAATTTCATATTGACGACATTGTCTTATTCAGAACAAACTGCAACATTTATTAAGTGAACGCCGGCCGGAGTGGCCGTGCGGTTCTAGGCGCTACAGTCTGGAGCCGAGTGACCGCTACGGTCGCAGATTCGAATCCTGCCTCGGGCATGGATGTGTGTGATGTCCTTAGGTTAGTTAGGTTTAATTAGTTCTAAGTTCTACTCGACTGATGGCCTCAGAAGTTATGTCGCATAGTGCTCAGAGCCATTTTTATTAAGTGAACCCTACACAGAAAAGCGATCAACATCTGGATAACAATTCTTTAGTCATTGTAGAGAAAGATGTACATATTCAACAGGTTAAAGTTTCGATAGGATTCCAGCAGAATTAAAAGAACTGAGTGACAAAATTCAGGTCCTCAGATACAAGTTAGAAGCTAAACTCATAGCACACTCCCTCTATTCTGTACAAGAATTCCTGGCATTACACTCTGCAGCGGAGTGTGCGGTGATATGAAACTTCCTGGCAGGTTAAAACTGTGTGCCGGACCGAGACTCGAACTCGGAGCACTTGCCCGCGAAAGGCAAAGGTTCCGAGTTCGAGTCTCTGCCCGTCACACAGTTTTAACCTGCCAGGAAGTTTGATATCAGCGCACACTCCGCTGCAGAGTGAAAATCTCATTCTTATGTTAGACATATCTCGATGGCTATCACCCATAACTGGTAGGGTGCACTATCGACAATGAAGTAAACCAAAAATGTAAATCGCAAACAATCTTTCTGATGGAAAGAGGTCAGATCGCAACAAGAGGTAAGAAATTATGTGTCGTGTTCGGTCGTGTATTTTTATCTGTGGATGTATATTTATTTTCCCGATAAGAAAAAAAAAATGCTAGACATATCTTCTCGATGGCTATCACCCATAACTGGTAGCGTGCACTGTCTACAATGAAATAAACAAAAAATAGCTCCTATAACCGCTTTCAGAAGCTTGTTTCGCTTTCGTACTGATTGTATGATGATATCTGACAACGTAAATTGAACATCCTATTATATGTTGCGAAAGAATAAGCCTTTACGAAAACATTATTGAAAGTACGATGTACTAAAGATCTTCTGATAAGAGCATATATGTTACATTGTTTTCATACGTCTCTTCCACGATGGGACACAGAAAGATCCGGATAGCAGAAACAGCTCTCAGAAGTGGTTCGTCGAGTTTTCCGAGACAGAAGACACACGTCTCTTCGTTTTCAGGTCGGAGGGCAGATACGGCGTCAGCGCGCAGAGGGCCAAGGCAGGGTCGGACTGGGTAAATATTTCGCTACTGCGTTCTGGCGGGAGATTGCCGGCTGCGGTTTGTGGAAAGAAGCACCGAAGCGGTATCGACAGAAATGTCAGATCTACGGGGCGTATCTCTCCCAACCACTAGAGGTCCTTGCGACGTAAAAGGAGCTACTTTCGGTAAAATCTTTCAAGCTGCAGTAAGACAAGTGGTCCTCACCGTCGGAGATCATTTTTGTGCTAGCAGAGTGGTGTTCAGGTAAGAAGCAATAAAGTAGCAATCTTCACAAGTGAACAAGTGTTAGGTCAGCAACAAACTGCAAATTGATCGGAAACAAGGGCATCTCACAGACATCGAAATTATTAATTTTCCCTTTATTCTCTAGAGCTTAATTAGGGGCAACAACAAAGCGTGAAGTTATTTCCAAGTACCGTCGTGAAGCCGTCGGAAATTAAAACGAAAATAGTCAATTGCGGTTTAACTATGGAACGGCATGCGGAGAATTTCTGAACACATTGCAACGAGGAAATAAATATCAGAAAATCTGAACGAAGTGCTGCAGTGGTTGAAACAATGGTTGAGACATTAACGAGGATGTCGGGGTGCTTCATCTATAACAACCTTGCCCTCTATGGGAAATTAAACCATCATATGACAAAATTGAATTAAACCATGCCTTCTATTCTAATAACAAAAAAGCGCACCTGCATACAGTTTAATTGTAATAAGAAGGTTCACAAGCCATGAATGTTCTTAGCTGGTGATTTCACACTATTTCGCCAACTAGGTCTGTCTTAGCATTTAATTCCCCAGTCACGCACACCCAGGTTTTTCAATTTCTTCTCTGAAGGTGGGAAAGGAATGTGTTCTAAGTATATCGAAGCTCGACTGCTTGGTCCAATTTAATGTATAACACGGTATTAATTTTTTGAACGATGTCTGGCTCTTCATATAAATCTTACAAATGAATGCTTCTATGGATGTTAGTAATGTAAATTCTGCTGTGGTTTTATTTTGGTTACGCTAGATTTCAGTCCAAAGATTTTTAGTTTCATTTCTTTTTATATTGTTAATGCCTCGTGAGTGTATTTAATATCAAGTATGATAAGAGTTTTACTTAGGTACGACCTTTCAATTTCTTGAGATAAATATACTTCTTATTACGTCCAGCAGAGGGGGGGGGGGGAGGGGGGAGGGAGGGCAGTTAATTACAACGACGAGGAAAGCAACAAAACATAAACTACTAAAATCTTTCCATTTCAAAAATGATTTTTCATTAGATAATTAATAATAACTCATTGAATTTTATGAATATCAACTAAACTTTTAAAATATCAGCAGCATTCTATTGGAAATACTGAATTCCCTCTGATGATGTTATACAGAGTGGTGGTTGAGACTATAAGCTTGGCAACTCGGCACTGAGCAACAGCAGAAATTGTAAATAATAGTTGTCAATTTATCTATTGAAACAGAGGAGCGAAAGCTGAAAACGGACACAATGAAACGCTCAAAAATTGTATTAATAAACAAGTTATTTATACATGATAATGTTAATAGTAAGATACCATGTGTAAATTCGGTGATATCAGAAGATACGGTAAGTGAAAATGAGCTTACATTATCAACGAGTGACAGAGCGACAGCAAATAGCCTTTCAGCGTCCTGGCAGAAAAATTGACCATGGTTAATGTTTACTAGCACTAATGAAGTAGATGGTTTAATGATGTTGTGCAGTGCTTATGTTAAACATTATCAACAAGTATGCAAAACAATTAGGAATTCATCTAGTGATTTATCTTGGTCAAGGGACGATTTAGCGAAGAAGAATACGGGAAAGAACCTTCACACTATATATAAACATCAAAAAAAGAATTATTCATTCGGACTTTGTGCAGCAGCAGAAAGTACACAAAAACAGATCGTAGAAACACGTACAGTAAATGCTCGTTAGCTATATTTAAAAAATCGATAGGACAAATTATGTGCAACTTTTAAGGTGTTCGATCACTTTACGTGGCCACAAAAAGAGAGTGTTTTCGTGACAATCCAGAACTTACACAGCTACAAATTGCAAATGGCTTGGACGTGGGAATAGATCTTCATATAGACAAGACCGCAGCAACAATAAGTAATTTTACAACAAGACAAGTAACTTCTAATATTAGTTAATTTTTTTAAATTCGTTGAATTTTTCCAATTCTGTGGGTAAGTCGGCTGATAGCTTTTCTGAAAAACACGTGATTTTATATATTGCGTATGTGAACGAACAAAATAATGCATGCTGCTGCTTCTATAAACTAGTACCAGTAGAAAATACTGACGCGAAGCCGCTTGAAGGAAAAATTACCAGGCTTTTTCAGATGACGGCACAGGTGTGTAAACGCTGAAAGAAAGCTTGTTGCATCTGATTCAGGCGGAGCTGCAGAACCGGTAATGAAGAAGGCGCTGCAGCTACACGTAGGGGAAACATATCTCCATATCTGTTTAGTGTACACTGTAGGGCTCACAGGATGGACCTTATTTCTGAACAAGTTTTTAGTGATGTAAATGCTGTTCATAACTTTTTATGAACTTAATAAAATGTACAGTAAATTACATGCATCTGCAAAACTTAAAATCATTTCTTCTCATATTGGCGTCCCAGGTTATCTGAAAGTTAAAAAGCTGTTTCATATTAATCTCGTGAAAAGGGTGCTTTGTTGACAGTACTCAAAGATTTTCGTTGTATCATGCGTTTCCTAAACTTAGAAGCCTAAACTTAGAAGCCGTGAATTGTTAAGTAGAGATACTTGTAAATTGGAATGGCTTTATAACACGCTTTCACTGAGAAAAAAATGTTATATTGCTGGGTTTCTTATTAGATATTGCACATTTTCTGCCTGTAACTACTACAACAATGGAATAGGAGTGTGTTTCTTACAGTGAAATAGAAAATAAAATCAGCTCCGCAATAAAGCGTGTTAAGGAAATTACCTAACGTATTGTGAACTTCAACTTGAAGAGGAAGATGAAAACAGGGACTTCGGCAAAATAATAGGGCAAATACTTCAAGGTTTAGTAGATGAACTAGAAAGATTTCCTTCAAGTGAAGTGTTAGTGTTCCTCAGTTTTTGAAGAAAATAAAATTCGTGGTACAAGTGAATTGTACGGTATTCTGACGTGTGTAAAGCAGCTGAGTTGCTTGGTTTAGATGGTGATACCTCTGTGTCACAATGGAGAGAGGACAAGTCAGGCTCACTAATCTGAAATGATTTGCCTGTTCTGGAAGAATTAATACGGTAAGTCCGTTCAGTGCCTCTGTCAAGTGCCGCCTGTGAACGGGGACTCAGCGTCGCTCATAGCATCAAAACTACGGAAAGAAATCGTTTGTCCGTGAAAACTTTACAGCCTCTAATGGCAATTAAACTTAATGGGCTGCCACTGAATTTGATGGATGCCTTTACCGTCGTAGATCGATGGGTCGCTTTCGGTCATCATTCTGCAGATCACTCTTACTCGTTGAAGGAATGGAGAAAGGAGCAAAATTAGTCTTTAAGTTAAGCTTACTTTTGTTTGACATATTTTAACATATACTTTTCTTTGAAAATGACATTGTTTGGATTGCATGCATTTAAAAACCACATGTACTTGTAACTTTTCAAACTACTGTACGCTATAATGAAAAGGTAAAACTACCCGTCCCCCCAACCCCTCAACAAACTTTTAACCGTTTCACACCCTGATAAGTATCAATTTTTATCCTTGATCTTTCAAGTAAGCTATTGTGTAATATTGTTGCTCATTTTTTCCTGAGATTACTATATCATCTACATGTTCCAATATGTGAAACCTGTATTCAGATTCCGTTAGAAGGGTCGATGATTATGTTGTCTTTGTTACCTGTTCCACAAGAATGTAGAAAAGCGAAGGTGGTCTAGTACCTTCGTTTGACGTCGGAAGTAGTAAAGAACATTTCTGCGTGATTCTTTTGTTCCTTAATTCTAAAACTGATGTATCGAATATACGTTTTTACAAGCTGTATTCATTTCTTTGGCATTAAAATATTTTTATCATCAGTCATAGATACTTCCTGTTAATGTTATTGTTGTGTACATAGTTCCGCGTAGTCAGCGCGTACACAACTTTCCCAATACAGCGCGCCCCGCTAAGCACAAGAGCGCAGGCGCAGCGCTCGTCCGTCTCCGCACTACGAGAAGGCGCTGTCTTAGAGACGGACCAGATTCTGCTTCCGCCGATCCGCGTATTAATATGTCTCGCAGCCAATGAGATTTCTGCTAACTTAGAACCTTTTCTCCTCGCGGATCACACTCGCGCAGTGATACCTGAACGCTCGAGGTATTATAACGAGTGTACAGACCTCCGATTAGTCAGTCTGCATTAGTCTGCGTTTGTCTGCACCAGTCTGTACCAGTCAGCATTAGTCTGCATTAGTCTGTAGTCAAGTTTCAGTCTGCGCCTAATAAGATTATCATATTCCTGTACATAGCCATGAAGAGAAATGTATAGATACTTTGTCAGGTATCAGAGATATGTGAGAATAAGATTAACGTACCAATACCAAAGGAACTTCAGATTGTCAGTTGTAAACAGCATCCAGAATCAAGTTACGTAATATCTATGATTTTTATTATTTTAATAAATGTGTGTGAAAATTAATCAAGTTCTGTTTAAAGTTGGTTACCGTCAATCTGATACTCTAAGCGTGCAAGTGGCAGTTCTATTGTCTGACCTAACGGCAGAAGATAAACACGCCACGATAAGACCACGAGACATATAGCTGACACTCGCCTACTTCGTTAGAGTGACAAGTCAAATAATCTGATGGTGTGTGTACCGAAGGTCTTACAGTACGCACTCCACAGTTATCGAATGCTTTCTTGAAGTGTCTGAAATGCATGTGCACTTCCTGACCATATTCATATTTATTTTCAATTAGAGTTCATAAAATGAAACTGTGATCTCCTGTTGACCTGTCTCACCTAAAACCATCTAGTGCATCACGAAGAATTTCCCCCATACATGGTTGTAGTACAGGTTCGACTAGGATAGTAATAACAACAAAATAATAACGGATATCTCATTCGTAAGGGTCTCTGCGGAAAGTGTTGCAAAAAATCTTAATGAAAGAGGATATGAAAGCAAATTTGTACTTGACATACCATCATAATTGAGACATGAAGGTACGTTAGAAGACGTACTAGAAGTGACTCCCTCCATACACGTTCAAAATGGCACTGTATGTTCGTGAATATTATTGCCAGAGTATTGTATTTCATGAACATGTTCTCATGTAACTCGTCGGTGTTGCAGCATCTGTGAAATGTGGCGACAAGGAGGTTCCACGAGCTGAGTGTGGGCACCGTGTTTCACTGTAGCGTGGCTTACTGTTTGCTTCTTCCTGTGCTGTTTGTTTCTAAAGGCGTACCAATATTCTGTGGAAGAGCGTGCGTTTCTTGTGCGGTAGTATTGGCTAAGCAGTTCCTTTCAGACATAACAGTGAGTGGTTTAGAACGTTTTGGTTGTCGACGTAAACCTCTAAACACCACATTCAAGGCATAGTGACGAAGCTGTAGACGAAGCGAACTTCGTTAAATGTGTACGTCAGGCGGCGCCCGCAGTTATACGAAGAACGTGTGTCTGACGTACGGACACAATGGCTAGCGTCACCCACAAAGCCTCTTCGCCGTTTAACACAGGGATCTGGACTATCGCGTAGCATGTGGTAAAGAGCTGCTAAGGAAGCAGACAAGTTTACGGTGTTATTCAAGAACTGACACAGAATGGACATGATAAATGCCTAACGTACGGCCATTAGCTTCAGCGAATTATCGCTGAAAGACCAGGAATATTGTAGTACGTGGTAACCAGTGATGAAGCGTGGTTCTACTTGTCAAGATACGTGAACTTGCAAAAGACACGTTTATGGGGAGACACTCCCGACATGCAGTCGCTGAGAAATCCCTTTGCTTACAGACTGTGAGTGTGTTATCTAGATTTTCGCAGCGGCGCATCATCAAGCCAATATTTTTGACCCTACTGTAACCAGTAGTGTCCCATATGTATTCCGTGGGGTTCAGATAAGGCGCACTTAGTCGCCAAAATATTAACGTGAATTCACAATCAGGCCCTTTTAAACCGGACACGACCTTATATCTGGTGTAACAAGAAACGTGCTTCATTCGACCAGGCGAGACGTTTTCATTGGTTCACGATACAGTCTCGATGACCCTGTGCTCACTGCAATCGTTACCGACGATGACGTGGGAATACTTAGAAATAGTTTGCTCCAGAGCCCCTTGTTCAACAATGCGAGCTGAACGACGTGTTCCGAAAAACCTGTTTCTGCACTACCAGTTCACTCTGCCACAGAACGCCGCATATTGTGCTTTACAGAGCGGACAAACCTTTGACCTCCACGTTCTCTGATGAAGCTTCGCCGTGTCCGAGGTACTAGTTCTCAGGCGCCAGGCTTTGACCTTTGTCAAAGTCGCTTATGCCAGTGGTTTGCTCCATTTGCGGATCGTTTCGTCAGCAGGACATCCACATTCATCTCTGCTCCGCTTATACAGAGTTATTCTGCGATGATGTTGCAAACTTTCGTGGGTGATGAAGAAGGGTAAATGTATCACTCCGAGGTAAGGGAGCCTAGTCCGGAAACGACCGAGTCGAAAGCTATAAACGAAACTCTATTCTCGCCTTATCCTCGCGCAGCGCTCAAAATAAGGGCCCCCAATTTCCGAACTCTGATCACAGGGTACAGAATTACCCAGTACTGTCATACAATTTCCGGTGTTGATGGACTACTAACGAGCACGTAACGTGATTTCGGAGAGACTGAAAATCCAAAGTCTACGGTACAGTAATTTACCTGCACAAGTTTCACAAGCTTCCCCATTTACAAAAGTCGCTTAAATTCGTGTCCCACAATGTTAATGCAGGCATGGCATCGTCGCACGAAGTCCTGTCGTACCCGTTCTAACATCCATAGTCTCAACTGAACCATGCCTCAGGCAACGACAGTATTTTCCAGCGGTTTCTGTTCAGTCTCGACAGGCGTCTAGTTATAAAAATTTCATGTGGTCCACAGGAAGAAACAAAGAGGGGCGAGATTAGATGAATGTATTGGCCACGAAACAGAACCTCCTCTACCTATCCACTTTCAATGAATGTTTGATGCAGGTGTTCACCATCCCTCAATGATGTGGGGCTCCGTCATGTTGGAACTACATCCGCTGACAAACATTAAGTGCTCTTCAGGATTGCCCAACATAGAATTAGCAACAACAGTGCCGGTAATTGTACTCCATCATTAGAGGTAGAGTATCAGAACGATTTTCTCTTATAGCTTTCGACTCGGTCGTTTCCGGACCATTGCGCCTTGCCTCCAACTGATACATTTACCATTCTCCATCAACCCTGAAAGTTTGTAACATCATCACAGGATCACCCTGCATACTTTCTTTTGTGGACTGGCAAGACAGCCAATCCACTAGGACGGTAGACCGAAGGGCACGCGTTAAGCTCACGCACGCTGGCGTGAGGTCTGGAACAGGTCAAGGTCTTATAGTAGCAAAAATAGTACGTAGCTTCTGGAATACTTAACTTTAATCCATAATTGGTGAACATCGGTCTGACAGTACATGCATCACAAGATAAATAGCAATTGATAATGGCGCCTTGCTAGGTCGTAGCAAATGACGTAACTGAAGGCTATGCTATCGTCTCGGCAAATGAGAGCGTAATTTGTCAGTGAACCATCGCTAGCAAAGTCAGCTGTACAACTGGGGCGAGTGCTAGGACGTCTCTCCAGACCTGCCGTGTGGCGGCGCTCGGTCTGCAATCACTGATAGTGGCGACACGCGGGTCCGACGTATACTACCGGACCGCGGCCGATATAAAGGCTACCACCTAGCAAGTGTGGTGTCTGGCGGTGACACCACATTTTCCTGCCGGCCGGTGTGGCCGTGCGGTTCTAGGCGCTATAGTCTGGAACAGCGTGACCGCTACGGTCGCAGGTTCGAATCCTGCCTCGGGCATGGATGTGTGTGATGTCCTTAGGTTAGTTAGGTTTAAGTAGTTCTAGGTCTAGGGGACTGATGACCTCAGATGTTAAGTCCCATAGTGCTCAGAGCCACTTGAACCATACTTTCCTCACCGCATCAAATGCCCGCAACGTCCCCAGGTGACGTTCATCAGTCTCGTGGCGGGCAGTGGTCTTAATGCTTTTGTTCATCGACATAAATGGAAAATGAGGACCTAAGAGCTACACACTAAAGGGCAGCTGCAGCTCTCTAAATGTAGTCAAGAAAAACGGTGTATTGATGAAAATATAAGTGTCTGACATGTACACCTTCTCCTCCGCCGTTTTGCAATAGACGACAGTAGCGGAAAATAGTGGTGCGGGTGGTAGGTTGTGTCATACAATAAACTGAGGAATTTATAAACATGACGTCATCAAAATATAAGTCGATCATAAGGTTATTCTCGATCGACAATGTCAACTTACGAGACCAGTTCTCGTCATTAGCAGAAAGTTTTAATTTTCTGATTTAATACGAAGAAATCTGCTGCTA
This sequence comes from Schistocerca piceifrons, assembly GCF_021461385.2. Classification (NCBI taxonomy): domain Eukaryota; kingdom Metazoa; phylum Arthropoda; class Insecta; order Orthoptera; family Acrididae; genus Schistocerca; species Schistocerca piceifrons. Next base: position 349,938,256 of record NC_060141.1, on the reverse strand, counting down.
AGACTCATAAAATGCTGGGTAAGACCTATGGTGAGGGACCTATTAGTGGAAGAACGTGCAGAGAATGGTTTCAACGCTTCAAGAACGCTGACTTTCACTTAGAAGATCGGCATGATGGTAGAAGAGACGTTTTCGAAGCCATTGAAACCGACGGAAACAATGGCAGGAGGTCGTCATCAGAACCAGCTGATGCGTCTGAGCCGAGCACTGAAAGACAAACGGCCACAACACAGAGTCAGACATGAAAAGATGATTTTGCAGCATGACAGGGCTCGACCCCAGAGCGCAATACCCATGAAAACGTAGTTGGAAACGTTGAAATGGTCTTACCCCACCTGTCGTACTCTCCAGACATTGCTCCATCTGACTACCACCTTTCTCGATCAGTGGCACACTACCTGGCTGACCAGCACCTGCGATCATATGAAGAGGTGTAAATGGATCGATTCGTAGATCTCCTCAAAACACGACTAGTTCTTCCGCCGCGGCATTCGTATGCTGCCCGAAAGATGAGAGAAAGTAGCGGCCAGCGATGGCCAATACTTTCAATCGTAATTTTTTCAGTTTTTCACAATAAAACCTCGAACCTCGAGAAAAAACGATGGAAGCAAATTTGTAGACGTAATATAACCGCAGATGAAATATAAAAATCCGTATCGTGTAGTTCTAGGTGCTTCAGTCCGGAACCGCGCTGATGCTACGGTCGCAGGTTCGAATCCTGCCTCGGGCATGGATGTCTGTGATGTCCTTAGGTTAGCTAGGTTTAAGTAGTTCTAAGTCTAGGGGACTGATGACCTCAGATGTTAAGTCCTATAGTACTTAGAACCGAGCGGTATCGTGTCTTGGAATAAATAAAGCTATATAAACCTCGCGACCCGCCCCAGCTTCGCACGGGTAACGTTAAATGTCTATGGCCGGACAATTTGTCTATCGTACCGGTAATAAATTACATGATCGCAAACCTTCCACTTCGGTCAGTCTTTTAAGTCGAAACGGCATCAAACTCCCTACAGCAGTTCCTGAGATTGCCCTTCACATACAGATTGAAAAACGCGGCGATAGACTTTAATCTTCTCTAGGCCTGTATATAAAAAACAAAGCATTTTAAAACTAAATATATGAAAAATTGTGTTCGTTTTCTCGGTTGGAAATAATAAACTAGGTGTTTCAATTTTTCTGGAAATTCTCCCCCTAAGGAGGTGAAATAGGGGACACTAAAATGTAGACTTTCACGGCCGGAAATGTCATGTCCATTATAATTATCCGGCCTGTTATGCCGAGGTCGGTTGATGAATTCTGTGTCAATTCCCAAAACACGTGACGTCACGCCTCGGCGCGAGAGCGCGCGGACACGGAATTTAGCGGCAGTAAGTAGCGAGCCAGTGGGTGTGTTGGACCTTCCATCGAGCTACAGACTCCCTCGAAGATGTCCTCCGCAGACGTTGGGAATTGACACATAATTCATCAACCGACCACGGCGAAACAGCCCGGATAATTCTAATGGACATGAGGTAGGGTATGAAAGTTATTATGAAAATATTTGGTTACATGAAAACTTTTTGAAGCTAATCTATGAAAACTGTTATATGACTTCTTAGCTAGAAATAAAGAAATATGTGTTAGCGGATGGAAGTTTTTATGTAAATACCACCACAAGAACTCAACACAAACCTCCGACTACAGCTACCAGAATCGCTTTTTGGTCGGAAGTACATTCGGAGAAGACCATGACTTAATTAACCTGAAAAAGTTTAGAAGGTATTGCAATTCGTGACCTAAATCAAAGAAAGCTATCTAACAGTCACCAGGACACATCGACTTTGTCAGGATTGAGTAGAAAAAGAAATTTTTCAGTAGGCGTGACATACGTTCATAAAATTATTTTCTTTTTGATCTCTACGAAAACTAGTGATTACTGGTGATAAAATAGATACCACGTGCAAATGCGGTTCCATGTACAAGAATATCCGTTTGAGATGAGAGTTCAGTACTGCGTGTAAGACTGTCGCTGATACTTGTAGAACCACTTAACCTACTTGTATCTTTCTATTTTTCACTCGGCTAATTTTTTTTTCTTGAACCATCAGTCTTCTGACTGGTTTGATGCGCCCTGTCATGAATTCCTCTGTTGCACCAACTTCTTCATCTCAGAGTATCACTTACAACTTACACCCTCAGTTATTTGCTGGATGTTTTCCGATCTCTGCCTTCCTCTACAGCTCCCTCTAGTACCATGAAATTTATTCCGTGATATCTTAACAGATGTCCTATCATCCTGTCCCTCAGTCTTGTCAGTGTTTTCCACATATTCCTCTTCTCTCCCGTTCTGCGCAAAACCACCTCATTCCTTACCTTATCAGTCCACATAATTTTCAACGTTCGTCTATAGCACCACATCTCAAATAATTCGATTCTCTTCTTGCACTAGTTTTCCCGCAGTCACACTACCATATAATGCTGTGCTTCAAACGTACGTCCTCAGAAATTTCTTCCTCAAATTAAGGCTTATGTTTGATACTAGTAGACTTATTTGGTCAGGAATGCCCTTTCTGCCAGTGCTAGTCTGCTTTTGATGTCCTCCTTGTTCCGTCCGTCATGGGTTATTTTGCTGCCTAGGTAGCAGAATTCCTTAATTTCATCTGCATTGTGACCATCAATCCTGATGTTAAGTTTCTCATTGTTCTCATTTCTGCTGTTTCTCACTACTTTCATCTTTCGTCGATTTACTCTCAGTCCATACTCTGTTCTCATTAGACTGTTCATTCCATTCAGGAGATCCCGTAATTCTTCTTCACTTTCACTGAGGCTAGCAATGTCGTCAGCGAATTTTATTATTGATATCTTTTCACCTTGAACTTCAGTTCCACTCCTTGAACCTTTCTTTTATTTCTGCCATTGCTTCTTCTATGTAGAGGTTGAACAGTAAGGGCGGAAGACTACATCACTGTGTAACACCCTTTTTAATCCGACGACTTCGTTCTTGGTCTTCCACTATTATTATTCCCTCTCGGTATACGAAATAAAGCTAAACCGCATATAGAGGGCCACTAACTCTAATGTAGACTGTAGGTTAATTGGTTATCACAAGATAATATACGCGAGCGAAATAGCGGGCGCTATGCTAGTAGTGAAGTGGCTGGTTGCTGCACTTCTTGAAGGAATTTAAGCCACATCCAAGGAGATCAGCCGCTATGACATTATCGAGGATAAATTAATGTTCTCGTTGCCGTTGGATCGTCAACAGACGGGAGAAAGGGCGGAGAGGCAGTTTCTCCGTGCTGTGTCGGCCCCCACATGCGGGCTGTAGCGCGAGCGGATCCGGTGCGGGGTCAACCGCTTAGTGGTTAGCGAGTCAGGGGCCAAGTTCCTGAACGACAAACAGGCGCTCCCTAATCCAGGGGCTTCCGCTAAGCCCGAGGGGAAGCCGTACGGCGCCCACGTGACCTCTCCCGGACACTCTTAGCGGGCTACCCGATCCTGTTTGCCGCAGTGATTTTCCTTAACAGCCCAAGACAAGCGACATTGCGGCGTCACGTCTTTTTTGCGTCGCATCGGTATCGGTGACGCCAGAGGTGGAACGTTTCTTCCTGGCTCACGTCGGGCACTGTAAGTAAGTCTCTAGTGGAATTTTCAAGGGAACTTACTGTAATTTTAGTGATGTACGTAAGACATGGAAACTGTAGCCTAATAAAAGAAGCTATAAAAATATCTGATGACACCGCCAATAAAGATGGTAGCTTGCATTTGAGCTTAGCGTGGAATCTGGTCAATGTCAAATTAAAGCGGGCACGGCAGATAAGGGTTCAGAAACGTTTCTTTATATGATAATGGACTGACAAGAGCAATGGTGACGTAACCACCAGTACCACTGCCATATAAAATCGAGGACAGCAACCATACAACAGTCTTTATCCTCAACTATAAATTCGTCATCTGGCCCATTCTAACTTAAACCATTATTGCCAGGACCTTTGTGTCGGTGTCTCGTAAACTACGACCAATGAAATTTGCTCCCAGTTAAATTTGCACCCAGGAGAGGTCGAGGAAAGTTCCACTAACACACCTATCCGAATTCCATAACTTTCCCGGGACGTAGAAGAGTCTTCAGTTTTTATGTCTTGTATTGACGAAGAGGATTGGAGATGATCGTACAAGAACAGCAATCCCAAAATTTCGACAATGCGAAGTGATCATAATTTATTTAATTTTTGTGTGACACAATCACAGATTTTATGCTTGTGACTGGGTCTTCAGAAATACAAAGGAAAACATAAAAACGAAATCAGAAACACAAAATTAAAGAAACGTATCGCTTCTGTTTGACCGTGTAATGAATGTAAGGGATATATTTTAAAACAAGTATAAAATAAAATGTGGTCCATACCCATGGATCAACATACTGAACGTGTAACGAGCATAAAATGGGTTGCCATACTAGCTAGAGGGCTGGGAACATTCACGTATATAGTTCACATAAGCATCACACACAACTTCTGCTCATACAACTTCTCCTCACACAACCAGCGCTGAATGATCGCGTCCTCTATATGTGACTTCAAAATATGAAAATTTTTTCATCATTATAATTCTGCATATTGAAAATTACGGGTTTGTTTCTAAGTTTATACCAGCAAAGAACCTGCCATGAAAATTACCTGGTTAATTCCTGGGAAGAGCTTGACAATGAAAATTAAGCATTTGTTGTAGAATGAAACAAGTTATTTGGGATTATTACCATGAAGCAAAACGGATGATCTGCTATGATTAAGTGCAGACGGAAATTAAACAGAAAGTGTGCAAATGTTATGTCACAGACTGCGTGACACCATTATCATGAATAACAGCACAATAACAGACTTGGAAGAGGCCAAAATAAGGCTCAAAACTTGTGATCAAATTAATCCTCTTATAAAACTTATCTTCTCTGCACTATATATATATATATATATATATATATATATATATATATATATACCGGCTTCAGCGTATTACTTGTTTTTTCTCTGCGTCTAACAGTCTTCCAGCAAAACACGTCAGATAATTTATGTCTGTGCTTTGTGTATTCGAACATTATGGGTTTGCTTTTCTTACTTATCTGCTCCGACTTATATTTTTCTACATTAGCTAGCTGCTATTCATCAGACAAACTAGAAATTTTGACTGAGTCGTCTTCTATCCTCCTACAGTCACTCAATACGGCCACCTTCCCGTACACCATAGCATTATCAGCAAAAAATCGCAGATTGCTGCTCACTTTTCCAGCCAGATCATTTATGTACACAGAAAACAACAGTGGTCCTATCACACTTCCCTGAGGCATTCTTGACGTACTCTTGTCTCTGATTAACACTTCCCGTCGAGGACAATGTACTGGGTTCTGTTTCTTCAGAAGTCTTTCAGCCACTCACATACATGGGAACCTATTCCGTATGCTTGCACCTTCGTTAACAGTCGGCAATGTCAAATGCTATACGGAAATCTATGAATATGGAATTCGCTGGATATTATGTGAGTAAAGGGTAAACTGAGTTTTGCATAAACGATGCTTTCTAAAACCGGGCCGATCTGTGGACAGAGGCTTTTCCCTCTCAAGCAAATTTATTGTATTCAAACCGATAATATGTTCAAGGATTCTGCAGCAAACCAATGTTAAGGATATGCCTGTAACTATGTGGTCGTTCTTTTATCCTGAATCCTCCAAGCTTCTTCCAGTCGCTTGGCGCTGGGCAAGAGAATTTTCGAAAAAGTGAGATCAAGGCTCATGACGCAGTATCCGCTTCTGACCTGGTGAAATCATGACAACACGCGTAGATAAGGAAATCTGATTACACACCCCATGCCCACAAACTAATACTTAGCGAGAACTAAAGGAATTGGTGATTTCCATCGGTTGTATATATATATATATATATATATATATATATATATATATATATATATATATATAGTGTCCTAGAAATTTTGCGACCAACGTCGGGGTTGTAGATAGATTCTTGAGGAACAAAATTGAGGGTAGGAACCCGTGTCCGGAAACCTCATCCACTGAGGCCACAGAACATCGCATTCATAGGAGACAAGGCCTTTCTACACAGCCGGCCGGAGTGGCCGAGCGGCTCTAGGCGCTACAGTCTGGAACCGCGCGGCCACTACGGTCGCAGGTTCGAATCCTGCCTCGGGCATGGATATGTGTGATGTCCTTCTTAAGTTAGTTAGGATTAAGTAGTTCTAAGTTCTAGGGGACTGATGACCTTAGAACTTAAGTCCCATAGTGCTCAGAGCCATTTGAACCATTTGAACCTTTCTACACAGCAACTAGCTCCGTATTCTTCACTGGCGATAGTGGAAATCAATTGCGATTACTGAATAACAAACAGCATTGCGAGGAAGTCCGTCAGCGCACGAAGTCACGTTTGCTGACGAAGGGGTGATCTAGTGGTAGGTGCTGGCACCCATAATTTCGATGCTCTGTAGCGTCGTTGGATGATGTTTCCAGACAAGGGTTCCTATCTTTGATTTGTTCCTCAAGATATGCTCCAGAACCCCTTGACTTTTGTCTGATACAACCCCCCCCCCCCCCTCACCCTCATACAGGGTGCTAGAGGTATAAGTGCAAATTTTTTTTTATGTCTGACTGAGGAAACTGCACTGTACAATGTTACATCAGTATTTATTTTATTTGCAGACTAATAATTATAACTACAGGTGTAGTATTTTTTTAAATTGGTTAGTACCTCCAAATACATGTAGCAAGACCAAGCCTTAATACTTATTTTCAATATTCGACTTAGTGGGTTGTCTAACGCAGTCACGACTGTTAAATATCTAGGCTTAACGTTCCAAAGCGACATGAAATGGGAGGAGCATCTATTCGATTTCTTGGGAGAATTTTGGGAAAGTGTGCTTCATCTGTAAAAATGACCGCATTTAGGGCAATAGTGAGAACGATTGTTGAGAGCTGCTCGAGTGTTTGGAATCCGCACCAGGTCGGATTAAAGGAAGGCATGGAAGCAATTCAGAGGCGGGCTGCTAGTTTTGCTACCGATTGGTTCGAACAACACGAAAGTGTTACGGAGATGCTTCGAGAGCACAAATGGGAATCACTAGAGGGAAGGCGACGTTTTTTTCGAGGAGAGCTATTGAGCAAATTTAAGGAACCGGCATCGTACGGAAACATATAGATAGTTGGTTTTTCCTATTTGCGAGTGGAATAGGAAAGGAAATGACTAGAGTGGTTCAGGGTGCCCTCCACCACGTACCATAAGGTGGCTTGTGGAGTACGTATGTAGATGTAGCTAGTTGTGTAAATATTTTCCCTGGAGTTACTTTAAGTGAGCTGCATCTGGGGTGTTGGGCGAAATCGATGAGTCACACTGTTTGGCATCTCCTTGTTAGTCACTTTTCCTTAGAGTTTGCTTACTTTTTGAACGCTCTGGGATGAAGAATATGATGCCGAGATAAAAAAAAAACCTTAGCTATGGCGGATATAGTCTGTTTGTATATTGAAGAGCGAACAGGTAACGGCTGCGTCTGGGGTGGTGCCGTGTCCGGGAAACACGGACTCCTGATAGCTGGCGCAGCATTATGTTCAGTGGTGAGTTGTTATTCTGTCCTTTGCCGGACGACCATCTTCGGCTAGTAAGGCAGCAACCTCGGAAATATCTCATTCTTCCAATGCTTTGGAAGATATAACTCCTAATGTTATTCTGTGAAGAGCCATCGGTAAGGCTAGTAGTGACTGAGTAAAATCTGACGTCCTATATCCCCGAGTGTCATCTCTCATGAGACATTATCGTCGTACCATTTTTCAAGAGGACAATGCTCATCCACACTTAGCACCTGTCTCTGTGCAGTATCTGCGGAATGTTAAGTTAAACAAGTGTCCAGCAGAATCCACAGGTGTGTGGGACCAGTGTAGCTCCGCCCCAGGATATGAAGGATCCGTTACAACAGCTCTGGCCAGCTCGCCTCAAGAAAGGATACAAAGACTTTATGACACACTTCCCAACCGTATCAGTGCATGAATCCAGGACAGAGGTAGTCCCGTACTGATAAGTGGGCTCACACTGCCAATTACTTTGTAAAACTGACTCGATATTAGTCACTTAAGTAACATCACTCACCCTCTCGCCCGGTAAAGTTTCACTTCGTTTCCTCCTCCACTTCTGGGTACTTTATTTGTCTAGCGGTGTAGTTTGACCTCTCTACGTTTCTTGAAAAGTGCTCAGTTCTGTTGCAAAATCAAATTGTGCTCTGAGTTGAATGGAGAGATTAGTTGTGTTTTACGTAGACTAAATTAAAATGAATTTAAAGTAACTGTCATGTAGCGAAAAAGAAGTATGTGGTCTTTTCCTAGTTTGAGCCAGAAAATAAATAAAATTGTGATTTATGTCGACAATCAAAATATCCACAACAAGCCAAAAAGAAGGATTTATCATTAATGGCTTTCGGCAGCGAAAGCAACGAGTAATTTCGTAATGGTCCTGTGCCTCGACAGTATCGATTACAGACGGTACAAAATTTAGTCGTATACTTGCAGTGATTCTCGTATTTAATGGCCCGAAGGATTGGTTGTATTCATGTGTGTCCACCCTCCAGCTCCAGAGTAGTTACTTTCAGTTAAATACCAATTACGCTAATGTGGTTCGTTTAAAACATTCATAAAACAGGGCGTAACACAAATATCTGCGATTACCTACTCGAACGTTTAAGTACTTAAAGTCTTCTTGGGGCCCTAAACACGCCTCTGACTGCCTGAACACTCGTAATTCCTGCAACAGCTAAATTTCCGCCGTTTAACGTCAATAACAAGTTAAATAATTATCTCTCCCTACAACACACATTAAGGTTTAAGTCACATGAAGCTTTAAGTTGCACTGTAACGTAATAAATACTCTCATCATGATGCAAAATAAAAACAGTGAATTGCTGAATAAACGCATCTTGACCTTGACTATAATTTGACAAAAAAAAAGAAAAAGAAAAAAGAGATTTGCGCACACTGCGCCTCGGCATACTCAATTATCCTTTACGGAAGTGAAACAAACATCGAGTTACAAATTATTAGAGAACTAGTAACCCCACCCCAGATCCTTTAAAGAATCTAACTGACATGTATCAAACAGCTTCAGACGTTTGAATACTTTACTAATGAATATGGTAAATATTTGAGGTTAAGCATGTAAGGTAGAAAGAGTTTACAAAAGGTCCGAAATTACGTTTAAAGTTAACTGGAAATAACTATGTGCTCTCAGTATCAAACTTTGGATGAATACAGTCTGGGTAATTTGCGCTCCTTTTTAAGCAAAAGCTAGTTTGTCAAGCATCTCAGTGTTTACGACACAGTGTCTCCTGAATTATGTGTCGCACAACGTTATACTTTGGAAGGATATTCAGTGTTACACCTTGATACTTTTTGAAAATGTGCTGTGAATAGAGTTGATATTAAAGAAAACGCCATGCCTGATGCTAAAATTTCACTGCAGGACCAACGAAAATACAGCAACCGATTTACTATTTTTCTTTCGTCATTTTTTGGGGCGTGTCAGATTGAAAAGGTTTATAAAACGTTTGATATTATGTGTAAAGTGCTCTCATTCTGAAACACTGGCTGAATATAGGCTGAGTAATTTATGCGTCCTGATTTAAGCTGCCTCAAGCCCAGCTTCTTTGCCTTAATACTTGTTTTATTGTGTTAAACCGTTAATATAAGACTATACCTTTTAGTGACTATATTATGACGCCATTTTAAATTCAGTCAAAAATTATATGAATTACTGAATATCAAATTGTTGTTGCTGCTGGAAGCCATTAGACGCGCAATCTGTAGCTTGTACTGTGCATCATGATCCATGAACTGTGCGAGCCAGTTTGTAATGCAGATCATGTCTAGCTCGTCGATAGCTGCTGCTAGTTCTGCACTGCCAGAGTCATCATTGCACTACTTCGCCGCTCACAACTCCTCTGACCACGTACTCCATCTCCTTGTGGGTGGAAATACTGCGTGGAGATTTGTTACTTAACATGAAACAGATTTCCAAAACATTTAATAAAATGACTATCCCTAATGTGCAGCGCTAATTTCATTAAACATGTTTACGGTTTCTACCGAGCATTATTATTGTAAAGGAGAAAATGAAACAAAGCGCATGTACGATCGCTGTAATCGGACAGTTACTTCCTTAACGCAGTTTCTGAGACTGTTTTATTAGCCAATTAAGATAGAAGTTGAAGGGTGACAAAATCATACTTCCCGATTATGTGTGTGTCCTCCAAACGATAGAGAGACGGATAGTACTTAATATTATTACTTCTAAATAGGAGTCAATTTGGGACAGTTTAGTTTTAAGGCAACGCCTTTCAAACTATAGTGCAGACAAGATGTCGACCGTCATAGACGATCCTTCGTTTCTAGGAAGAACGCCAGGGTCGTAGGGATACATTCCTGAGATGAAATTGGCTGTTAGGAACAAGAACAGAGCCCACCCTGACAGTCTACTGTTCGGTTGCTGGGACCGAGTTCTTAAGTAGGACCCAGCAGCGTCCCTCATCCTCACTTTTGTCGATGTCCTTGAGCAGACAACACGAAGCGTCTGGCTCCATCACTTAGACCACGGAACTGACTCCCACGTCGCCGTCCGCACCACAGGACGAGATGCTACAGCCTACAGGCTTGGTACTGTGCCGTCATATTCCACTGTTGCTCCTCATTACTGGCATTTCTCTCTCTTGCTTGTCTCAACCTTATAGTGGCTTCATTGATTTCAGTTTTGTATCTTTTATTGTAATTGTTGCTCCACAACCTGTCAGCGTGATATTAAATACTTTTTGATTTTAAACACAGTTTCCTCCCAATTTACTCTGTAAATCGGAAATGCAAACTGTGCAGAGGTTGAAGAAAAGCGCTGTGCGGGATTAGCCGAGCGGTCTTGGGCGCTGCAGTCATGGACTGTGCGGTTGGTCCCGGCGGTGTTTCGAGTCCTCCCTCGGGCATGGGTGTGTGTGTGTTAGTCCTTAGGATAATTTAGGTTAAGTAGTGTGTAAGCCTAGGAACTGATGTCCTTATCAGTTAAGTCCCATAAGATTTCACACACATTTTGAACATTTGAAGAAAAGTATGTAAACACTGCGAGAAACGCATGCTTGAAAGTGAATGCAGGTGCCAGCCAAACTTGCAGGTTGCGCTTTTGCATATGGCGTGAAAGGCGCCTGTCCAATGCCCTCAATACGTTGCAAATGTCAGTCGTGGTCAGAACAGTGTTCTACGTCGTTATGGGTGCATTATGTCGGAGCTAAGTGAATTCGAACGTGGGCAACTTGTTGATGTATAATGGGCGCTTCCACAACCAAGGGCGATAATGTGTATATGGCATACAGGGAAAGCGGGAAAACGTAATCCGCTAAGTCACAATGCCGACGAAAGTGTGTGTTGAGCGATCGTGACAGACGGTCATTGAAGAGGACAGTGACCAAAAATAAGGGGACGACAGCTCCAAAATTCACTGCAGAGCTGAATGTCGCACTCTGGAACCATATCAGTACCAAAACAATGTGAAGAGAGTTCCGTAATCCGGGAATTGGAAGGCGAGTTGGAATTCCAAAACCTGTCGTCAGTGTTGCAAATACCCGTAACAGGGGAATGAAGTGCCCAAGCCATGAAACGTGGGACACGGAGAAATGAAAAAAGTCGTTTGGTCGGATGACTCCTACTTAAGACTGTTTCCAACCCCTGAACGAGTTTGTCTGACGTACGCCGTACAAAGCCTACGACGCAGACTGCTTGCTGCCAAGAGTGACACTTGTAAGTAGGCTGTTTAGGTTTTTATGTATATTGAGCAAGCAGTGAAGGAAACAAAAGAAAAATTCGGAGTAGGTATTAAAATCCATGGAGAAGAAATAAAAACTTTGAGGTTCGCCGATGACATTGTAATTCTGTCAGAGACAGCAAAGGACTTGGAAGAGCATCTGAACGGGATGGACAGTGTCTTGAAAGGAGGATATAAGGTGAACATCAACAAAAGCAAAACGAGGATAATGGAATGTAGTCGACTTAAGTCGGGTGATGCTGAGGGAATTAGATTAGGAAATGAGGCACTTAAAGTAGTAAATTAGTTTTGCTATTTGGGGAGAAAAATAACTGATGATGGTCGAAGTAGAGAGGATACAAAATGTAGACTGGCAATGGCAAGGAAAGCGTTTCTGAAGAAGAGAAATTTGTTAACATCGAGTATAGATTTAAGTGTCAGGAAGTCGTTTCTGAAAGTATTTGTATCGAGTGTAACCATGTATAGAAGTGAAACATGGACGATAAATAGTTTGGACAAGAAGTGAATAGAAGCTTTCGAAATGTGATGCTACAGAAGAATGCTGAAGATTAGATGGGTAGATCACATAACTAATGAGGAGGTATTGAATAGAATTGGGGAGAAGAGGAGTTTGTGGCACAACTTGACAAGAAGAAGGGATCGGCTGGTAGGGCATATTCTGAGGCATCAAGGGATCACAAATTTAGCATTGGAGGGAAGCATGGAGGGTAAAAATCGTAGAGGGAGACCAAGAGATGAATACACTAAGCAGATTCAGAAGGATGTAGGTTGCAGTAAGTACTGGGAGATGAAGACGCTTGCACAGGATAGAGTAGCATGGAGAGCTGCATCAAACCAGTCTCAGGACTGAAGACAACAGCAACAACGCCACGTAGCGCTCTGTATGAAAATCACTGTCTGTGCTGTGTGCAATCTGTGGTTGGCTTTCATTGTTGGAATATTTGCTATTGTAGTGTTGGGCAGTTGGATGTGAACAGCGCGTAGCGTTGCGCAGTTGGAGGTGAACCGCAGTGGTGGATGTGGGGAGAGAGATGGCAGAATTTTGAGAACGGACGATATGGACGTGTGTCCGTCAGAAAAAGGAAATTTGTAAGACTGGATGTCCTGAAGTGACATATGACTTTTGAACACTATTAAGGTAAATACATTGTTTGTTCTCTACCAAAATCTTTCATTTGCTAACTATGCCTCAGTAGTTAGTGCCTTCAGCAGTTAGAATATTTTATTTAGCTGGCAGTATTGGCGCTCGCTGTATTGCAGTAGCTCGAGTAACGAATATTTTTGTGAGGTAAGTGATCCATGAAAGGTATAGGTTATTCTTAGTCACGGCCATTCTTTTGTAGGGATTATTGAGTCAGACTGCGTTGCGCTAAAAAATATTGCGTGTCAGTTTAGTGTTGATCAGAGTAACAAAGAGAGAAATGTTTGAGTACGTTCAGTTTTGCTCAGCTGTTTGGAAAACAAATAACGTAAGAGGTTTACCAGCACAGTAATTCATAAATTTTTCTAAGGGGATGTTTCACACTCAATGGATGCTCGATGATGATTCACAGAGCCACATCGTGATATTCCTTGCCCACCATGTTTACTCTGTAAGGTCGCATTACTGATAATGATTATGTGACCATTTTGGCTGATCTAATCCATCCCATGATACAGTATTTGTTCCCCATTGGTGATACTGAATTTCAAGACGACAGGAGCTCCTGTTCACAAACCTCGCATAGTCCACGAGTGATTTTTTGAGCACATAGTTGAACTGTCACATCTCCCCTGACAACCACAGTCACCGAATATCAATATTGCTGAGCAGTTGTGGTCTACCTTGAGAGAAGTGTGCATGATCGCTATCCGTCTCCGCCATCGTTAGGTGAACTTCCCACTATTTTGCAGGAAGAGTGCCATAATAATCCCTTCAAAACCATACAGGATTTGTATTTATCTATTCCAAGTCCAATGGAAGCTGTTTTGAATACCAATGGATTTCCTCCCTCGTATTGGGCATGATAGTGTGTTGTGCTTTTGGCGTTTCCATGTTGCTGTCCACTCCCTGATCTCAATTATGGAGTCGAATTTGGGCTCTTTCCATTGTTATAATTGTAGTTATGCCCTTCCTGTTCACCTACGTTCCCGTCAACATTCCAAATGCCTGCTTGATTCTCGCCTGGAAATAGGATAGTCACATGCTTCCATGGCCACACGGCCATTGCAATATTCTTCTGGAAAATATCACTCCCTCGGCACAAGCGCTACTCCCTCTTCTATTGACTTGAGTTGCGATCTACCAAAACTACGATGCGGTAGAATTGGTAAGGAAAGAAACATAAATGAATGTGAAAGAGAGGAACTGGTAGCCGACGACTTCTCTTTGTTTTTTTGTTTCTTTTTATTGTTTGTTTTGCACGTAATTACATATGAATAATAGAAGCATGTTTTATATAAGTTCGATGAAGTACTGAAGCGATGTATGACACATTTTTGTTTTGTGTTCTTTTTATTTTACCTTTTTCTTGAGGAAATTGTGTTTTGTAGCGTTATATGATAAATCTGTACTGTTTTCTTTATTTTTACCACAACATCTCATTTTTTCACATAACAAATCAACAATTTTCGAATAAAACCCAAAATTAAACATTGAAAATTTCATTTTTGCTATAAATACTGTTTTCCTTAAGTAACAGACAGTAGGGTAAGTATGAGGAATAAAAGTGTTCATTAGGTTTTTTTTGGAGGGACCCTCGTAGATTTCCCAGCAGCTTCGATCAGTTAAGGTTGTACCCTCGTTATCTGTACTTTGTGTCTGTTGCATATCTGTCTGGCGTTTCCCAAAAATGATCGTTTCTTTGCGTATGCGATCAGGACTTGCTAAACACCCCTAAAACAGGAAGCAGGAACAGGAACTGAGAGTGGATATACACAGATGGGAAAAATGTCGACATCAAAAAATAATTAATGCACTGTAATGAAATTTCGAGGATATGTATGTCTAGGTAACTTACTTAAGTGATTAACATTGCAAGATCACACGTTAATGTAAGTTCGGGATAAGCCACTACAAATATGAAATGCTTTATCGACAACGGAAAAAAATTCGCGGCACCAAGAAGGAATTATGCCACAGCTACTAGGCGTGTTTCTATATCTGAAAGATGATGCCTGTCCCAGTTTCGCTCCAGTAGCATAAAAGTGGTGCTACTATGAGAATGCAAATCAAGTTTGCTTTAAATACACACTGTAACTGCCTTGAGGGTTTGTTAGCTTTGAGATTGGACGTGATGAGTTGAATGCCTTTAAGGCGACAAAGACGCCATTATCAACATCTCACTGAGTTTGAACGAGGCCATGTAATAGAGCTACAAGAAGCTCGATGTTTCTTCTGCCATATTGCAGAAAGATTTGGCAAGAATTTACTGCATCTGAAGCAGGAATTTGAGCAGTAGTTGGAACCTCAGTCACCCAAAGTTGTGTTACAAATTGCTTTCTTCAAGAACAACTCCGAGCCAGAAGCCCTGTGGCATGCGTTCCACTGGCCTTAAACCACCGCCATTTAGGACTTCAGTAGTGTCAAGCATGAGTTGACTGGAGGGCTGGGTGGAGGTCTGCTCTGTTTTCTGATGAAAACTCGGTCTGCCTCGGTGCCTGTGACGGCCGTGTGTCGGTTAGAAGAAGACCAGTTGAGAGGCTGCAACCAACCTGTCTGCGTGCTAGACACACTGGATCTGCACCTGAAGCTATGATCTGGGGTGCGATTTCGTATGACAGCCGGAGAGCTCTCGTGGTTATCCCAAGCATCCTCACTCCACAAGTTTATATGTCGATCTAGTGATTCGACCAGTTCAGATGCAATTCATGAACCGCATTCCAGGGGGTGTTTTCCAACGGGATAATGATAGCACATATGCCGCTATTCTAGCCCAATACGCTCTACCGAATCTACGTCTACATGGATACTCTGCAAATCACATTCAAGTGCCTGGCAGAGGGTTCATCGAACCACCTTCGCCCCGCGGGATTAGCCGAGCAGTCTGAGGCGCCGCAGTCATGGACTGTGCGGCTGGTCTCGACGGAGGTTCGAGTCCCCCCTCGGGCATGGGTGTGTGTGTTTGTCCTTAGGATAATTTAGGTTACGTATTGTGTAAGTTTAGGGACTGATGACCTTAGCAGTTAAGTCCCATAAGATTTCACACACTTTTGAACATTTTTGAACCACCTTCACAATTCTCTATTATTCCAATCTCGTATAGCGCGCGGAAAGAATGAACACCTATATCTTTCCGTACGAGATCTGATTTCCCTTATTTTATCTTGGTGATCGTTCCTCCCTATGTAGGTCGGTGTCAACAAAATATTTTCGCATTCGGAGGAGAAAGTTGGTGATTGGGATTTCGTGAGAAGATTCCATCGAAACGAAAAACGCCTTTCTTTTAATGATGTCCAGCCCAAATCCTGTATCATTTCTCTGACACTCTCTCCAATATTTCGAGATAATACAAAACGTGCTGCCTTTCCTTGAACTTTTTCGACGTACTCCGTCAGTCCTATCTGGTAAGGATCCCACATCGCGCAGCAGTATTCTAAAAGAGGATGTTGACATGTTGCCTTGGCCTGCTCGATCACCAGATCTACAGTCGAGCACATAAGGAACATCATCGGACGATAACTCCAACATCCACAAACAGCATTAACCGTCCCTTTACTGACCGACCAAGTGCAGCAGGCATGGAACTCCATCCCACAAACTGACATCCGGCTTCTACACAACACAATGCATGAACGTTTGCATATTTGTATTCAATATTCTGACGGTGACATCGGTTATTAACGTATCAGCATTTCACATTTGTAATGGCTTATCGCGCACTTACATTAACGTGTGATCCTGCAATGTTAATCAGTTAAATGAGTTACCTAGACATACATATTCTCGAAATTTCACAACAGTCCATTAATTAGTTTTTGATGTTGACTTTTTTCCCATCAGTGTATATCCACCTTCAGTTCCTAGAAGGTTCACTGCTTCCTGTTTTTAGAGGTGTGTAGTAAGTCTTGGTCGCATACGCAAAGAAAGCGATCGTTTTTAGGAAACGTCCGACAGACATGCAACAGATACAAAGTACAGATAACGAGGGTACAACCTCAACTGATCGAAGCTGCTGGGAAACCTACGAGGGTCCCTCCAAAAGAAATGCAAACTATTTTTTTAAAAAAACACATCTTTTATTGTACATGTTTGAAAGTTTTACAGTCTGTAGATACATCCTTTAGGAACAATATTTTCATTTCTCCACATAATTTCCATCCCTCGCAACTGCCTTACGCCATCTTGGAACCAGCGCCTGTATAACCGCACGGTAAAATTTTGGACCAACCTGTTGGAGCCACTGTTTGGCAGCGTGCACAAGGGAGTCATCATCTTCAAACCTTGTTCCACGAAGAAAGTCTTTCAGTTTCCCAAAGAGATGATAGTCACATGGAGCCCGGTCAGGACTGTAAGGCGGGTGTTTCAGTGTTGCCCATCCGAGTTTTGTGATCGCTTCCATGTTTTTTTCACTGACATGTGGCCTGCATTGTCGTGCAGCAGCAAAACATCCTGCTTTTGCCGATGTGGTCGAACACGACTCAGTCGAGCTTGAAGTTTCTTCAGTGTCGTCACATATGCATCAGAATTTTGGTGGTTCCACTGGGCATGATGTCCACAAGCAAGAGTTCTTCGGAATCGAAAACACCGTAGGCATAACTTTTCCAGCAGAAGGTGTGGTTTTGAATTTTTTTTCTTGGGTGAATTTGCATGATGCCGCTCCACTGATTGAATCTTCATCTCTGGTGAAAAATGGAGCCATGTTTCATAACCTGTCACAATTCTTCCAAGAAATTCGTCTCCACCATTCTCGTACTGTTCCAAAAGTTCGCTGCATACCGTTTTTCTTGTTTCTTTGTGAGCCACTGTCAACATCCTGGGAACCCACCTGGCACAAACCCTTTTTAACGCCAACACTTTCAGTATTCTGCAAACACTTCCCTCCCCTATCCCAACGTGGCGTGACAATTCGTTCACTGTGATGCGTCTGTCAGCAGTCACCAATTCGTTAACTCTCTGCAGCATTGTCTGAAGTGTGTGCAGTACGAGGCCTGCCGCTGAGAATACAATCCTCAATATTGCCGTGCCCGCTTTCATCACGTAACCCGCTTACCCACCGACTAATTGTACTGCGATCGACAGCAGCATCTTCATACACCTTTTTCAACCTCTTGTTGATGTTTTCCACTGTCTCGTTTTCACAGCACAGTAATTCTACGACAGCACGTCGTTTCTGACGAACGTCAAGTGTAGCAGTTATCTTGAAGACATGCTGTGACGGCGCTACTCACGGGAACAGGTTGAACTAAGTTTGAAAACAAGCGGGAAGGATGTACGAGGTGCGGCTAGAAAAAAACCGGACTGATGCTGGAAAAAACATTTATTTACAATTATTTGCAATTTTATGTTATCTCCTTCAATGTACTCTCCTCCTCGGTCTCTACACCGCTCCGTACGAATTTTCCACTGTTCATAGCAATGCTGCAGATCATTTTCGGTAAGTCCATACATTACTTCCGTCGCTTTTTCTTTTACTGCTTCAACAGTCTCAAATCTAGTTCCTTTCAAAGCTGACTTGACTTTAGGGAAAAGAAAAAAGTCACAGGGGGCCAAATCAGGTGAGTAGGGTGGATGATCTAAGATGGGAATGTTGTGTTTTGCCAAAAACGTCTTCACTGACAACGCACTGTGAGCTGGGGCATTGTCTTGGTGAAGGATCCATGACTTTTTTCTCCACAAATCGTTCCGTTTTCTCCGTACTCGCTCACGTAGGGTAGCCAGGACGCTAATGTAGTAATGCTGATTCACTGTTTGTCCCTCTGGTACCCAAACAATGTGCACAACCCCTTTGATGTCAAAAAAAAAAAAAAATCATCATTGCCTTGAATTTCGATTTTGACATTCGTGCTTTTTTTTGTCGTGGAGAACCAGGAGTTTTCCAATGCATCGATTGGCGTTTAGTTTCGGGATCGTAAGTAAAAAACCACGATTCATCGCAAGTAATAACATTTTGTACGAAGGTGGGATCACTTTCAATGTTTTCCAGGATGTCAGAACAAATAATTCTTCGGTGTTCCTTCTGTTCAATTGTGAGACACTTTGGAACCATTTTTGAACACACTTTGTTCATGTTGAAACTTTCATGAAGAATCTGCCTAACACTTTCCTTGTCAACTCCTGTTAACTCAGACACTGCTCTGATTGTTAAACGGCGATCTTGTCGAACAAGTTTACCGATTTTTTCAATGTTTGCATCAGTTTTTGCTGACAACGGTCTGCCAGTGCGAGTGTCATCACTGGTGTCTTCGCGGCCATCTTTAAATCGTTTAAACCACTCAAACACTTGTGTTCGCGATAAACAATCATCGCCGTACACTTGTTGTAACGTTACAAACGTTTCACTTGCAGATTTTCCTAGTTTGAAACAAAATTTGATGTTAACACGCTGTTCTTTCTGTACACTCAACATTTTCCGACGCACAGACAAAACGTCAACTACTTAAAACAGACGCCACGGGCAGATTGAGTGCAGGAGGCAGATGAAACTCGAGCAGTAGGCGGAGCGAGAGTCACGTGACAGGCCACGCCACTTTCAGCCTTATTGCATTCGTTTTATTGTTTCACCAGTACTAGTCCGGTTTTTTTCTAGCCACACCTCGTGTCTACACACTGTAAAACTTTCACACATGCAGAATGAAAGCTGTATTTTTACAAAAATAGTGTGTATTTCTTTTGTAGTGACCCTCGTACCTTAGTCTCCGCTTACGTATGGTAGTCTATCATAGCCTACGGTAGTTTTCCATCTATATTTCAGACTGCAGCGTTGTGAGGAGGAAGACAACGTCCTGATGATGGCGTGCTGCCGAACTGTGATGGGTGGTGGGAGGCTGCGGACCCCGGCGAGTGCCACCTGTCGGTCACGCCGCCCCCACAGGCAGAGCAGAGTTGTAGGCAATTACCTGGCGGACAGCGCCGGCGCCTGGCCGCCGCCTGTCATCGCCGCGCCGTTGATTAGGCGTCACCAATCGCTCAATTAGCTAACAAGCGGCGAAGCGGCGGGCGGCTCTCGTAATTAAGTCCACCGGCGGGGGGCGGGGAATGGCGCCTTGAATTGTGCTAATTAGGCCGCCCGATGCAATTTCTGGCGCGAATCACAGCGGCCGGCCCGCCGTGGCTCGGGCCGCAGCGTAATGGCGACCCGGCGCGTAGCGCGCAACATTTAGCGTCAGCGGCCCACGTCTGGCACCAATTACCTCGGCTGCTCTCTGGTCACTGCCAGGCTCAGCGCCCTCTTCCTCCGTGAGAATGCCAGAGGAATGTGTCTGGGTCGAGCACGCTGCAGGCTATAGTTTGTCATCCACGTCTGCGTATGTTGAAGTTTGTGAGCACTGCTACATCCGTGAGAGACTGGGCCAATCCAGACTGGCATGACGTATGTGAACGTGCTGCACGATCTGTATCTCACTGTATCAGATGTCACATTGAGATGTTGTTTTGTAGGGCTGGCAACCACAGCCAAGCTTCGACATTTTTTCAAAGAAAATTCTGCACTGGCTGTATGAATGATTTTTATTAAATCTGCGACTGGTTTCGCTCCACTTATCGGTGCATCCTCAGGCAATCTGTACATAAAGTAATATAATGAGCTCATATAAACTATTCGATCCCCCTATTCTGAGGTGTAAATTAAACTTTTAAATAGCCAGTTCTTTGAATGAGCCGGCCGGTGTGGCCGAGCGCTTCTAGGCGCTTCAGTCTGGAACCGCGCGACCGCTACGGTCGCAGGTTCGAATCCTGCCTCGGGCATGGATGTGTGTGTGATGTCCTAACATTAGTTACGTTTAAGTAGTTCTAAGTTCTAGGGGACTGATGACCTCAGATGTTTAGTCCCATAGTGCTCAGAGCCATTTTCTTTGAATGAAACAAGAAAGTACTCACAGACGCTATTTATAACATAGTATCGTTGAACATTGCCCTGTAGTCACTCCCCACCATTCACGTCCAACATACCGTCATCTGGTGAAAGCGGTAGTTAAAATTTAAAAATCTTTTAAAAAAATTTCTTTTAAAATGATAGGAGCAGCAAAGACCTAAAAAATAAAATACGATGCTAATAAAACTCCCCTAAACACGAACGACGATGACGGTGCATTAGCATGAACAAACAGCGGAATTATAAGCATGTAAACATATCAGAACATACCGTGCATGCTGAGAGGAGCCGCGCGGCAGCGGACACGGCCTGACTGACTGGCCGAAACGTGGAAAGCGCTCGCGCAGTGGCGCGAGAATCGCCAGAGGCCGGATGCCGTGTACAAGGTGTGAAGAGTGTGGGGTGCTGAACATTTGATAAACAATTGCTTATGTCTATTTTTTTAAAATAGACATATAAAAATGTGCAGTTAGTTAAAACCATAAGAATAATAAATGTGGTGGTTCTGAATGCGTAAGGCCAGGAGTACACATAACAATATATTGGACAGATCCTACTAACAAGTAAGCTATAGGGGTAGATTTTTAAATTTTAAGTACTACTTTCACTAGATGACGGTATATTGGACGTGAATTGTGGGGAGTGGCTACAGGGCAATGTTCAACGTTAGTATGTTGTAAACAGCGTAAGTGAGTACTTCCTTGTTTCATTGAAAAAACTGGCTGTTTAAAAGTTTAATTTACGCCTCAGAATTGGGGGATCGAATAGTTTATATGAGCTCCTATTGTATTATTTCTTGTACAGATTGCCTGAAGATGGCCGGCCGGAGTGGCCGAGCGGTTCTGGGCGCTACATTCTGGAACCGCGCGACTCCTACGGTCGCAGGTTCGAATCCTGCCTCAGGCATGGATGTGTGTGTCGTCCTTAGGTTAGTTAGGTTTAAGTAGTTCTAAGTTCTAGGGGACTGATGACCTCAGGTGTTAAGTCCCATGGTGCTCAGTGCCATTTGAACAATTTTTTTTGCCTGAGGACGCACTGATAAGTGGTGCGAAACCGGTCGCAGATTTAATAAAAATCATTCATACAGGCAGTGCAGAATTTTCTTTGAAAAAAAAAAAACAACAAAAAAACATTGAGATGTATTGTGATAACATGTTGGTATAACACTCTAAGAAAAAAAAGGCGAACCCACCGCGAAGGTAATAGCTGAATGGGACAGAAATCGGTAAATGAAATGAGCAGATACAACCAGGCAGCTGATTACAATTTCAGAGACACTGCATAGTATATTCAAGAGAAAGAGTTTCACAAAGACAATAACACACTGTAGCCCTTACGCAAGCAGTTATTCAGCTTGGTATTGATGGAGTTGTTGCATGTCCTCCTGAGGGATATCATGCCAAATTCTGCCCAAATGCCATGTCAGATCATCGGAATTCCGAGCTAGTTGGAGAGGGCTGCCCATAATGCTCCGAAAGTTCTCAGTTGGAGAGAGAGCCAGCCACCTTGCTGGCCAAGGGAAGGTTTAGCGAGGACGAAGACAATCAAAAGAAACGCTCACCGTGTGCGGGCGGACATTATCTTGCTGAAATGTAAGCCCAGGAAGGCGTACACGAAGGGCAACAAACTGGGACGTGGAATATGGTCGACGTACCACAGTGCTGTAAGGGTGCAGCGGATGACAATCAAAGGGATAGTGCTATGATAAGAAATGGCACTTCTGGTTGTCGTGCCGTGTGGTGGGCGGCAGCTATGCTGGTATCCCATTGCTGTTCGGGACGCCTCCAGAAACGTCTTCGGCCTTTCATTGACTGGAGTAGAATTATCTTGAGTAGTGAGTCACGCTCAGAACTGCGCCCTGACACCCTGATAACCAGGAAGTCGTGTTCAGAGGTGCCCCAGACAGAGGTGGGGTACCATCCTGACTGTCACACGCCCTACGGGCCGACAGCCAGGAATGATGGTCTGGGGTGGCATTTCTTTGAATATCCGGACCCCTTTGGTTGTCATCCGCGGTACCGTCACAGCATAGCGGTACGTCGACGATATTCTACGCCCCATTTTGTTGCCCTTTACGGCACGCCATCCCGTGGCTACATTTCAACAGGATAAATGTCCTCTTGTCTCCCTGTTTGCAAAACCCTACGATGCCCAATAATGTCGCAAGATCTCTCCCCAATGTAAAATGGAGCATTATCTGCAGGGCCCTCCACGCATGTCGGTATTTCGTCGATCTAACGCGCCAATTGGACAGAATTTGGCACGTCACTCCTCAGGAGTATATCCAACAACTCTATAAATGCCAACCCGAATAACTGCTTACATAAGGGCGACAGGCGGACCAATGTGTTATTGACTTGCTTAATTTTTGAAGCTCATTCTCTTGAATATTTCATCCAGTATCTATGAAATTCCAGTCTTTTGTTTGTCTGTACATGTACATGACTTCTTCAGATTTTCGTTCCAATCAGGTACTTCATTCGAGGTGCGTGGTTTTTTTCTTCTTTTATCTTAGAGCGTATTCAGATGAAATGGTGGACAAATGTGGGTTGTGAAGGAGGCAGACAGATGATAAATGTACATCTCAACAAAAGAAAGTAAAGCACCCAGAAGACGTGGTCCAATGTCAATAAAACACGTACGCAACATTGGCATGTTTGTATACTGTTAGAGTTGCATTTCTATGCTACACGTAGAATGGACACCGGACTGCATTATTGTTGTTACCAGGCCTGGTATGGTATGTAAGTGAGCAATCATTGTGAACGACACGGAAATGCCACTTACTCGTGTGAGACAGCGTTATCAGAACCTGACAGAGCATGAAAGGTGCCTCATTTAGGGTCTCCATTTGGCCGGCTGGTCGACTCGTCCAGTATCCGGATTTGTGGGTCATGTGGATGTGACAGTAGCCCGACGTTGGACAGCATGGGAATATGAGGACAGGCATGTTCGTCGTCAACGTTCCAGTCGACCGAGTCAGCCAACCACAAAGGAGGATCGCCGTACTATGGGCCAGGTATATCGCAACTATTTCTCACCTGCATCCGCCATCCGATGAGAAGTAATGGACTCCCTGCAACATTCTGTGTCAGTGGTTGGAGAATAGCAGCTGTCAGGCTAGGGAATTACATCTCTATGCATCGTCTTACAAACGGCAACCGGGAAAAAAAGAAGGAAGATTAGTGTTTAAGGATCCGTCAGCAGCGCCGTCAATAGAGACGGAGAACAAATTTCGATTATGAAGATATGGGAGCGGAATCCGACGATGCTATTTTCAAAGAAACCATCCCAATCGCACGGGGATTTGAACCATCGTCCTGCCAAATGCGAGTTTAGTTTGATAACCACCGCGCTACCTTGCTCGGTCAGTGACCAGGGAGCCTGGACAACTGATCACTGACGCCGCATTGTGTTCATCTTTGAATCAGGGTTCTGCACTATCCCAGACGACAACCGTCGGCTAATTTGGCCGCAACCTTGGGAGAGGTCTTATTATTTAATTGCTTTTGAGAGGCTCAGATATGTTACTTCCGTCGTCGAGGCGTGAGGAGCCGTCGGGAATGTCTTCACATCAAGGCTGGTAGTCATGGAAGGAACTCTGACGTCACGACGGTACGTCACGAACCTCCTGCGTTCTCTTGTGTTACCTCTCATTTGACAGTATCATGGGGCTATTTTCCAACATGATAATGGCGTCTACACATGGCACGTATCTCTATGAACTGTCTTGCTTCATGTTGAGTCCGCCATTGGCCTGCAAGATACCAAGATGGGTCCCCAATATAACATGTTTCGGACCAGTTGGGACGCCAACTCGCTCCCAGTGCCAGTATTCGTGATACCAAGTACAAAAGTATCCAATTTTTGGGCCTTCTTACCAGAGAGGAGGATACAGCGGCTTTATGATACCTTTCCCAATAGAATCAGTCCATGCATCCGTTACAGACGGGGTGCAACTTCATTCTGATAAGTGGGTGCTTACTGCTATGTTCTTTGTAAATTTGTTTCGAATTTGTAATCAGTAAAATAACACCCATACACTCTCATCCCGTGACGTTTTATCTCATTTCCTCCTCTCGCTCTGGCTGTCTCACTTTTGTTTGTAGCGTAATGATGATACTTAGGTGAAGGATAAGATGAAGCTCTCATCCACATGAATGTTGGATTGAACACCAAGGTCTTTACTAGGCACGGTCGTGTTGGGCGTAGTCTGCCCTTGCCTTCCTGGATCCACTTGTTCGCAGACTGATAGTTTGATTTGGACTTCAAACCACGATGCAATTCGGCATTTTTCACACTGATAAAAATTGACCAGATAAAATCTCATGCTCATTTCCTAGGAATGAAATTTGGCTCCTGGCTAAACTGGGCGCCTCACATTGTCTACTGAGACTGTGTGAAGAAGGTTTAAAAGTAACTCGCTCACTCATCCTTGTTTGGTGGGAAGCGCATCAGACTACCTCAGTCATCATGTAACGAAAGGATATCCTGTCTCGACTGAATTACGGCAGTCTACTATAGCACAAATGCACATAGTGTTTACCTCTCCAAATTAGATACGTTTCAATACAGGGCCATTCGTACCTGCCTTTGAGCCATGCGTTCGGTAAATGCCCTCCTAGTGGAGGCAGGGGAGATGACGTGAGCATTAGACGCCAGACATTGTCAGATAAATTTTACATTCAAGGCGTGGCCTTCATGGACAGTTCTGTCTATAGAAGTCAAGACTGCATTTACCGACTATAGACTGCCTCCTACAGAAAAAAAAACTTCCAGCCGTCTGTATCTGATTTGACATTTGGTCTCCTAGCAAACGCTCTATTCCATGTTCTTCAAATTTGTTTTTATTTGAATTTGTTGTCGACACACTAAGCTGCCAGATTCCCGTCTATTATTTTCATACGACCAGCTCTCACAGTGTTCACGTCAATTGCATCTTTAGTCGCCTCGTTGTAGCTCAGTGGCCTGGTTATCTATGTACACAAATAAAAAAGTTTTGCATCACCTCGGTACCAAGCGTCCCGGAACCCGTACAGAAAATTGGAACAGAGGTCAACAGGACAACATAAACATCGTTTCCGCCCTTTTTATTGCTCATGAAAACCAAACATTGCATGTTGTACCACCATACAGCGAGGCCTTCAGAGGTGGTGGTCCAGATTGCTGTACACACCGGTAGCTCTAATATCCAGTAGCACGTCCTATTGCATTGATGCATGCCTGTATTCGTCGTTGAATACTATCCACAAGTTCATCAAGGCACCGTTGGTCCAGATTGCCCCACTCCCTCAGAGTGGTTAGTAGGTCATGTCGTCCATAAACAGCACTTTTCAATCTTTAAAGATTAAAAACAGTCTTGATCGCAACTTTTTATTTCTATTGGAGTGACTGGTTTATATTGTATTTAAGAACCATCTTCAGACTCCAGAACGATGGATGGACTCCGTGGAGCAAGTTGCTCCGACCTTCGACGCAGTTATTCCAGCGTCGGAGGTCGGTGCAACTTGCACCATGGTGTCCACCCACCGTTCTGGAGTCTGAAGACGGTTCTTAAATAGAATCAAAACCAGTCACTCCAATAAAAATAAAAAGTAGCGAGTGGATCTGTTATATTTTCTAAGTGTTCTTCCAATGAAACGCAGTCTTCGGTTAGGCTTCCCCACAACGTTTTCTATGTGTAACTTCTAATTCCTAGGTATTTAGTTGAATTTTCGGCCTTTAGATTTGATTGATTTATCGTCTAAACGAAGTATAACGTATTCCTTTTAGCACTCATGTGAATGATCTCACACGTTTCGTTAATTAGGGTCAATTGCCAATTTTCGTGCATGCATCATTTCAGAATCGTTTTGTAATTTGTTTTGATCTTCTGATGACTTTACTAGCCGATAAACGACAGCGTCATCTGCAAACAATCTAATACGGTTGCTTAGATTGTCTCCCAAATCGTTCATATAGATAAGGAACAGCAAAGGGCCTATAACACTACCTTGGGGAACGCCAGAAATAACTTCTGTTTTACTCGATGACTTTCCGTCAATTACTACTTATTGCGACCTCTCTGACAGGAAATGACGAATCCAGTCACGTAATTGAGACGATATTCCATAGGTACACAATTTCACTACAAGCCGCTTGAGTGGTACAGTGTCAAAAGCCTTCCGGAAATCCATAACTACAGAATCAATTTGAAATCCTTTGTCGATAGCACTCAACAGTTCGTGAGAGTAAAGAGATAGTTGTGTTTCATAAGAACGATGTTTTCTAAATCCGTGTTGACTGTACGTCAATAGATCGTTTTCTTCGAGGTAATTCGTAATGTTCGAATGCAATATATGTTCCATAATCCTGCTGCATATCGACGTTAATGATATGGGCCTGTAATTTAGTGGATTACTCCTAATACCTTTCTTGAATATTAGTGTGACCTGTGCAACCTTCCAGTCTTTGGGTACGGATCTTTCATCAAGCGAACGGTTGTACATGATTGTTAAGTCTAGAGCTATTGTATCAGCATACTCTGAAAGGAACCTAATTGGTATACAGTCTGGACAAGAAGACTTGCTCTTATTAAGTGACTTAAGTTGCTTCACTACTCCGAGGATATCTTCTTCTGCATTACTTATGTTAGTATCTGTTCTCGATTCGAATTCTGGAATATTTACTTCGTCTTCTTTTGTGAAGGCATTTCGGAAGGCTGTGATTAATAAATCTGCTTTGGCAGCACTGTCTTCGATAGTATCTCCATTGCTATTGCGCAGAGAAGGCATCGATTGTTTCTTGCCGCTAGTATACTTTTTATACGAAGGGAATTTCTTTGGAGTTTCTGCCAGGTTTAGAGACAAAGTTTCATTGTGGAAACTATTGTAAGCATCTCGGATTGAAGTCCGCGCTAAATTTGGAGATTCTGTAAAAGATCGCCAATCTTGAAGATTTTGCATCTGTTTGAATTTGGCATGTTTTTTTCGTTGTTTCTGCAACAGAGTTTTAACCCATTTTGTGTACCAAGGAGGATCAGCTCCGTCGTTTGTTAATTTATTTGGTAGAAATATTTCAATTGCTGCTAATACTATTTCATTGAATTCAAGCCACATTTGGTCTGCACTTACACTGTTAATTTGGAAGGAGTGGAGATTGTCTCTCAGGAAGGCGTCGAGTGAATTTTTATTCGCTTTTTTGAGCAGGAGTATTTTTCGTTTATTTTTTGAGGATTTAGGGGTTACAATATTCAATCTCGCTACTACAATCCTCTGTTCACTAATTCCTGTATCCATTTTGATGCTTGTTATTAGCTCAGGATTATTTGTTGCTAAGGGGTCAAGTGTGTTTTCACAATTACTCACTATTCGCGTGAGCTCATGAACTAACTGCTCGAGATAATTTTCAGAGAATGCGTTTAGCACAATTTCGGACATAGGAGGTAGCTTAGAAAACCCTCGTTGCACTGGCACTTGAGTAATGCTGCACAATCTGAGAGCCTTGTTAGATGGCATATATAGTGGAAATACGGAAGATCCAAAGCAGAAAATAGCGTGCCTTTAGGGGATCGTTCCGTGAGAACGACAGCGTCACGGAGGTGGTCATCTAGCTCTAGAAGGAAACCCTACAAGAGGCATGGTTTACATCGTGGTATGGTTTACTACTGAAATTCCGAGCGCACACAACATATTACCTCCTCCTACGTATATCTCACGAAAGGGCCATTACGGTGAAATTAGAGAGATTCAAACTCAGACGGAGGCTTCTTCCTGCGCACTATTCGTGACTGCAACACATGTGGTGGAGAAGTGACAGCGATACCCAAAATATCCTCCACCATACACCGGAAGATAGCTTACAGAGAATGGACGTAGATTTATGTGTATTAGTAGTGCGCGAGGGTACACTAAGAAAGCCTACACTGTATGGGAGAGTTTGAGCAGAGTGCCCGATTAGCCTGCCAGACAAATTACGTTTATTGCCATATTAGATGGGGACACGAAGTACTCTTGAGCAGTGTTTCCGATTAGATGGCCAGACCAAGCACACTGACTAAAGGCTCTGTTATGTTTATCTGTTGTGTCTATAAAAACGTATGGAGGAATACATGTAGAAGCATAAATCACTAGGGGAAGAAAGATACGGCCTACAGAAAAATTAATGAGACCTTTGCAGAAAAGAGTAACACCTGTATGAATATCAAGAGCTCAGATGCAAATCCAGTCCTAAGCAAAGAAGGGAACGCAGAAAGGTAGAAGAAATATGTAGAGGGTCCATATAAGGGCGATCTACTTGAGGGCAATATTATGGAAATGGAAGAAGGCGTAGCAGAAGATGAGATGGGACGTATTATATTGCGCGAAGAATTTGACACAGTTCTGAAAGATCTAAGTCTAAACAAGGCCCTGGGAATAGATAACATTCCGTTGAAGCTAGTGATAGTCTTGGGAGAGCCAGCCGTGACGTGAGTAAGATATACGACACAGGTGAAATACCCTCAGACTTCAAGAAGGATGTAATAATACCAATTCCAAAAAAAGCAGGTGCGAACAGATGTGAAAATTACCGAACTATCAGTTTAATAATTTATGGCTGCAAAACACTAATACATATCTTTTATAAAAGCAAAACTGATGGAAGCCGACCTCAAGGAAGATCAGTTTGTGTTCCGGTGAAATGAAGGAACACGCGAGGCAATACTAACCCTACTTCTCATGAAGATAGGTTAAGGGAAGGCAAACATACGTTTATAGCATTTGTATATTTAGAGAAAGCTTTTGTCAGTGTTGACTGGAATACTCTCTTTAAAATTCTAAATACTTAGAGAAAGCTTCTGACAATGTTGACTGGAATACTCTCCTTCAAATTATAAATGTGGAAGGGGTAAAATACAGGGAGTGAAAGGCTATTTACAGTTCGTACAGAGACCAGATGGCAGTTATAAGTGTGGAGGGGCACGAAAGGGAAGCAGTGGCTGAGAAGGGCGTGAGAAAGGGTTGTAGACTGTTCCCGATGTTATTCAATCTGCATTTTGAGGAAGCAGTAAAGGAAACAAAAGAAAAATTTGGAGTAGGAACTGAATTCCATGGAGAAGAAATAAAAACTTTGAGGTTTGCCGATGGCATTGTAATTCAGTCAGAGACAGCGAAGGACCTGGAAGAGCAGTTGAACGGAATGGACAGTATCTTGAAAGGAGCATATAAGATGAACATTAACAAAATCAAAACGAGTACAGTGGAATGCAGTCGAATTAAATCCGGTGATGCTGAGGGATGTGGATCGAGACATGGGACACTTGAAGTAGTAAATCAATTCTTCTATTTGGGAAGCAAAATAACTGATGACGGTTGATGTAGGTAGGATATAAAATACAGGCTGGCAATGGCAAGAATAGCGTCTCTGTAGAACAGGAATTTATTAACATCGAGTATAGATTTAAGTGTCAGGAAGTCCTTTATGAAAGTATTTGTATTGAGTATAGCCACGTACGGAAGTGAAATATGGACGATAAACAGTTTAGAGAAGAAGAGAATAGGAGTTTTTGAAATTTGGAGCTACAGAAGAATGCTCAAGATAAGATGGGTAGATCACGTAACTATTGATGTGGTACCGAATAGAACCGGGGAGAAGAGAAATTAGTGGTACAACCTGACTAAAAGAAGGGATCGGTTGGCAGGACACATTCTGGGACATCAAGGGATCACCAATTTAGTACTGGAGGGAATCGAGGGGGGAGGGTAAAATTGTAGGGAGAGACTAAGAGATGAACACAGTAAGCAGATTCAGAGGTATGTAGGTTGCTGTAGTTACTCGGAGATGAAGAGGCTTGCACAGGATAGAGTAGCATGGAGACCTGCATCAAACCAGTGTCTGGACTGAAGACCGCAGCAAGAATAACATGGAGAAATGCCACGAACTTATCCACCAACCTAATAAAAAGTGACGATAACCGAAGATCTTTCCGTCCAGTGCACATGCAGACAGACCATGATCGATTTCTTACGGGAATCAGGAACGATGAGTAAGGGGTATATTGGTAGCTAACTCTACATCAGTAGTATGTAACAGAATTTGTGTTGGACGGGAAGCGTGCTCCGACAGCCGAGGCAGTGAAGGCATGCACTCACGTTAATTGGTAAATTCGGATTAGAGTTCCAATTCCGCACAAATTTTCACCTGTTACCAGTGATTCTCTTCAATGCCCAAATGCCACAAACGTCATTAAAACCTTTGACAAAGCATACTTGTCTTTCAGGAAGCGTTGAGCTAGATGTATTACGAGGGCTCTGTCTGTGTACTATTTCTATGGCTTTGTCTCTTGTTTAATTTCGATGACCGAATTGTGTACTGGAACATACAGCTGTTCGTGCCGAGATCGTGGCTTCCATGCGAGCACTGTTATAATATTTCATTGGCAGAGTTTCCAGCTTTATAGATGTACGCAAAGAAGTGAAATACGGAAGTACTAAGTGATGACGAGATTGAAGTACTCTAAGGCTATAGATAAAGCAGTAAGCAATAGCTCAGTAGGCAGTACAGTTGAAAAGGGCAATCATAGTAGTTGAAATGGAAAACGTAAGTACAAAGAGGGTAACAGAAGAAAACTTAAGTTGATAGATGAAAGAAGGAAGTACAAAAATATTCAGAGAAATTCAGGAAAACAGAAATACAAGTCGCTGAGGAACGAAGCTTTGGAGGACTTAAAATCAAATAAGGCAGAAGGGATAGATAACATTCCATCAGAATTTCTAAAATCATCGGTGGAGGTGGCGACAAAATGACTATTCACGTTGGTGTGTAGAATGTATGAGTCTGGTGACATACCATCTGACTTTCGGAAAAATATCATCCACACCGTTCCGAAGACTTCATGAGCTGACAAGTGCGACATATAACGGACAATCAGCTTAACAGGTTGTTGCTCACAAGAATAATATACAGAATGGAAAAGAAAACTGAGGGTGTGTTAGAGGACGATCAGTTTGGCTTTAGGAAAGGTAAAGGCACCAGAGAGGCAATGCTGACGTTGTGGTTGATAACTGGATGCAAGACTAAAAAAAATCAAGACACGTTCATAGGATTTGTCGACATGGAAAAAGCGTTCGACAATTTAAAATGGTGCTAGATGTCCGAAATTCTGAGAAAAATACGGGTAAGTTATAGCGAGAGACGGGTAATATACAATATGTACAAGAGCTAAGAGGGGATAATAAGAGTGGACGGCCAAGAACGAAGTGCTCGGATTAAAAAGGGTGTGACACAGGGATTTTGTCTTTCGCCCCTGCTGCAATGATGGAAATAAAAGAAAAGTTCAGGACTGGAATTTAAAATTCAAGGTGAAAAGATACGAATGATACTATTCGCTGATGTCATTGCTATACTGAGTGAGAGTGAAGAAGAATTACATGATCTGCTGAACGGAATGGACAGTCTAATGAGTACAGAATATTGACTGAGAGTAAATCGAAAAAAGACAAAAGTAATGAGAAGTAGCAGGAATGAGAACAGCGAAAAATTTAATATCAGGATTGATGGTTACGAAGTAGTTGAAGTTAAGGAATTCTGATACCTAGGCATTAAAATAACCAATAACGGACGGAGCAAGGAGGACATCAAAAGCAGACTAGAAATGGCAAACAGGGCATTCCTGGCAAAGAAAAGACTACTAGTATCAAACATAGGTCTTGATTTAGGAAGGAATTTCTGAATGCACTCTGGAGCACAGCTTTGTACGATAGTGAAACACGGACTGTAGGAAAACCGGAACTGAAGAGAATCGAAGCATTTGAGATGTGGTGCTACTGACGAATGTTGAAAATTAGGTGGTATGGAATGAGGAGGTTCTGCGCAGAATCACAGAGGAAAGGAATATGTGGAAAACACTGACAAGGAGAAGGTACCGGATGATAGGACATCCGTTGAGACATCGGGGAATGACTTCCATGGTATTAGAAGGAGCTACAGAGGGCAAAAACTGTAGAGGAAGCATATATTGGAATACACGCAGCAAATAATTGAAGACGTAGGTAGCAAGTGCTACTTTGAGATGAAGAGGTTGGCACACGAGAGGAATTCGTGGTGGGCCGCATCAAACCGGTCAGAAGACTGATGACAAAGAAAAGAAAGAAAAAGGTGTACTGTTATACTACCTCACCACCTACACTTTTAGGTAATTAGCCTGTTTCAGTGAGTAAATGCCCGATGTTTGTTACACAAGGATTCTTAATTAACGCTAAATTATGGGTATGTAGACTTCAAAAAGGTGGTGGATTAGTGACCTTGGAATTTAGTTTTGTGACCAGATGAGATTCATATGCGATGAAAGTTCTGTTGTTTATTGTAAGTCCCCACACAAAACGAGTGCAGTAGTTCCACTACACAATAACACGAACATGTTTAATAAGATGCTATTCACTAACAAATTATCGTAAGAGTATGAAACAGTTACAAGTAACTATGGTTGATGGAGATTCAAGACAAGGAACCGATAGGTAGTTTAGTACTCTGTCAGCACACTGATCCATTTCCACGACCAGATGACAGTGACTGCCAAAATTTGAGTTTGTAAAATAAAGCATGCCAGAAGGGCACCTTCCTAGCGCTCATCAACGCTCTAACGTTTACTGAGTACATTACGACCTATACAAGCCGAGGCCGATTGCATATCTTACCATTCTTTTTAACTGCGTCATTGTCTTGTCCGGCACTGCTGTTGTTGGCGTCCACTGTGGACGATGCCTGTGATTCCCAAAAAGCTATGTGACCCAAACTTTACGTCATGCTCGAGCTGAAGCTGCAAATTGAAGTGACTACTTCTCACACCAAATTCTCCGCGCAGAATTCGACGTATTTCTCTCAGTAGCAGCGAACGAAGTGTGTTGTTCCTCCTATCTTCCCTGCAGGGAGTGGCAACTGACCCTTAACATAGACAAATGTAATGTATTGCGAATACATAGAAAGAAAGATCCTTTATTGTATGATTGTATGATAGCGGAACAAACACTGGTAGCAGTTACTTCTGTAAAATATCTGGGAGTATGCGTGCGGAACGATTTGAAGTGGGATGATCATATAAAATTAATTGTTGGTAAGGCGGGTACCAGGTTGAGATTCATTGGGAGAGTGCTTAGAAAATGTAGTCCATCAACAAAGGAAGTGGCTTACAAAACACTCGTTCGACCTATACTTGAGTATTGCTCATCAGTGTGGGATCCGTACCAGATCGGTCTGACGGAGGAGATAGAGAAGATCCACAGAAGAGCGGCGCGTTTCGTCACAGGGTTATTTGGTAACCGTGATAGCGTTACGGAGATGTTAAATAAACTCAAGTGGCAGACTCTGCAAGAGAGGCGCTCTGCATCGCGGTGTAGCTTGCTCGCCAGGTTTCGAGAGGGTGCGTTTCTGGATGAGGTATCGAATATATTGCTTCCCCCTACTTATACCTCCCGAGGAGATCACGAATGTAAAATTAGAGAGATTAGAGCGCGCACGGAGGCTTTCAGACAGTCGTTCTTCCCGCGAACCATACGCGACTGGAACAGGAAAGGGAGGTAATGACAGTGGCACGTAAAGTGCCCTCCGCCACACACCGTTGGGTGGCTCGCGGAGTATCAATGTAGATGTAGATAACATTTGCCCCTTCTTTGAGAGCCAATCCTAGCCTCTCACGAGCAGTCATCCAGTAACAAATGTCAATTGACTTGGAGCATCCTCCCACTTCTCAATGATTTTCCGAAACTACTACGTCACACCAGACTGACCAAATTCAATTCCCACATTTTTGCGCCCAGAGCCTACAGCTAAAGAAAGGAATTTGTTTTGATTGTCCTGTCAGTGCCTGAAACGAGCGTGTTATTGTGTTACGGCATGTTGTTTTCTGCGACCCTCCTAAGATTCTTGTTGCTGTGTGGTCTTCAGTCCCGAGACTGGTTTGATACAGCTCTCTATGCTACTCTATCCTGTGCAAGCTTCATCATCTCCCACTACCTACTGCAACCTACATCCTTCTGAATCTGCATAGTGTACTCATCTCTTGGTCTCCCTCTACGATTTTTACCCTCCACGCTGCCCTCAAATACTAAACTGGAGATCCCTTGATGCCTCAGAACATGTCCTACCAACCGATCCCTTCTTCTAGTCAAGTTGTGCCACAAACTCCTCTTCTCCCCAATTCTATTCAATACCTCCTCATTAGTTATGTGATCTACCCATCTAATCTTCAGCATTCTTCTGTAGCACCACGTTTCGAAAGCTTCTATTCTCTTCTTGTCCAAACTATTTATCGTCCATGTTTCGCTTCCATACATGGCTACACTCCATACAAATACTTCCAGAAACGACTTCGTGACACTTAAATCTATACTCGATGTTAAGAAATTTCTCTTCTTCAGAAACGCTTTCCTTGCTATCGCCAGTCTACATTTTATATCCTCTGTACTTCGACCATCATCAGTTATTTTGCTCTCGAAATAGTAAAACTCATTTAATACTTTAAGTGTCTCATTTCCTAATCTAATACCCTCAGCATCGCCCGATTTGGTTCGACTACATTCCATTATCCTCGTTTTGCTTTTGTTGATGTTCATCTTATATCATCCTTTCAAGACACTGTCCATTCCGTTCAACTGCTCTTCCAAGTCCGTTGCTGTCTCTGACAGAATTACAATGTCATCGGCAAACCTCAAAGTTTTTATTTCTTCTCCATGGATTTTAACACCTACTCCGAATTTTTCTTTTGTTTCCTTCACTGCTTGCTCAATATACAGATTGAATAACATCGGGGATAGGCTACAACCCTGTCTCACTCCCTTCCCAAGCACTACTTTCCTTTCCAATCCCTCGACTGTTATAACTGCCAGCTGGTTTCTGTACAAATCGTAATTAGCCCTTCGCTCCCTGTATTTTACGCCTGCCACATTCAGAATTTGAAAGAGAGTATTCCACTCAACATTGTCGAAAGCTTTCCCTAAGACTACAAATGCTAGAAACGTAGGTTTGCCTTTTCTTAATATATTTTCTAAGA
This sequence comes from Schistocerca piceifrons, assembly GCF_021461385.2. NCBI lineage: Eukaryota > Metazoa > Arthropoda > Insecta > Orthoptera > Acrididae > Schistocerca > Schistocerca piceifrons. Next base: position 349,902,419 of record NC_060141.1, on the reverse strand, counting down.
TAAGTCGTAGGGTCAATATTGTCTTACGTGTTCCAACATTTCTACGGAATCCAAACTGATCTTTCCCGATGTCGGCTTCTACCAGTTTTTCCATTCGTCTGCAAAGAATTCGTGTTAGTATTTTGCAGCCGTGGCTTATTAAACTGATCGGTAATATTCACATCTGTCAACACCTGCTCTTTTTGGGATTGGAATAATTATATTCTTCTTGAAGTCTGAGGGTATTTCGCCTGTCTCATACATCTTGCTCACCAGATGGTAGAGTTTTGTCAGGACTGGCTCTCCCAAGACTATCAGTAGTTCTAATGGAATGTTGTTTATTCCTGGGGCCTTGTTTCGGCTTAGGTCTTTCAGTGCTCTGTCAAACTCTTCACGTAGTATCATGTCTCCCATTTCATCTTCATCTACATCCTCTTCCAATTCCATAATATTGTCCTCAAGTACATCGCCCTTGTGTAGACCCTCTATATACTCCTTCCACCTTTCTGCTTTCCGTTCTTTGCTTAGAACTGGGTTTCCATCTGAGCTCTTGATATCCATACAATTGGTTCTGTTTTCTCCAAAGGTCTCTTTAATTATCCTGTAGGCAGTATCTGTCTTGCCCCTAGTGAGATAGGCCTCTACATCCTTACATTTGTCCTCTAGCCATCCCTGCTTAGCCATTTTGCACTTCCTGTCGATCTCATTTTTGAGACGTTTGCATTCCTTTTTTCCTGCTTCATTTACTGCATTTTTATATTTTCTCCTTTCATCAATTAAATTCAATATTTCTTCTGTTACCCAAGGATTTCTACGAGCCCTCGTCTTTTTACCTACTTGATCCTCTGCTGCCTTCACTACTTCATCCCTGAAAGCTACCCATTCTTCTTCTACTGTATTTATTTCCCTCATTCCTGTCAATTGTTCCCCTATTCTCTGCCTGGAACTCTGTACAACCTCTGGTTTAGTCAGATTATCCAGGTCCGATCTCGTTAAATTCCCACCTTTTTGCAGTTTCTTCAGTTTTAATCTGAAGATAAGATTCTTATCTGATTTATATATATGAGGAGCCAGCTAAAAGTATTTTTGGGTCGAGGAAGTTGCAGTCTCACACTTACAGAATCCTCACACTTTGCCAGATGTGTTCTGCCAAGAGCATAAATACCTGTAGCTTTCACAGAGCCTGCGTAGTGACCACCGGCATACTGCTGCCCTGTCGGCAGACTGGCGCCGTCGTTTCTGCATTCTCTGCCCAAGGTTCATTTTTGCTTACCTTCCACGACCTTGACCATACTTTACGACGTTCTCATCGCAGAAAAGCGCTTTAGGAACGTGGGAATGGCGGTCATCTCCTGCAGAATTTCAGCGACTCCTCTACGGCCATCCGCACGGTAGTTGTGTTACCTGCTGTCCGCATTGGGTCGGCGCGTGACGGTGTCCTATTATCGTGTCCGATACACGTAACAACCTTCAGCGAACGGTGTCCCTCTTGACTTTGACGTCGTCTTTTTTACGACCTGCATTAAGTTAATGGTGCCCTTCGGCCCGTTTTCATCTGCTGCCTCTCTGTAAAACTGCCAGCCCAGCCAAACGTTATTATCAATTGATAAAACGCCTACAAGTATTTCATGTATTGGCAATCACTGATCGATAGTCTTCAATAAAAATAAAGGAATACGTTATTTTTAAGTCAAGTAATTCGACCTACGTATCACTCTATACATAACTTCCAAATCACTTATCAATAATGTAAAAGCCGTCCTTCACTGTCTGTGTCACCAAAGTTAAATCCATTTCTTAAAGTGAGCTTCATGTTCAAGAATCAATATCGGTATTTGATTTATTCATCCATTCCAGTCACACAGTGCTATCGTAGTTAGTCATTATCATTACGTGAATTTAGGATTGTATGGTGTTGCTTTTTTTACGAACTAAAGGTTTTGTGGTATTGTTCTGTACGTGGTCCATTAGGGGACAAATGTAAACTTGCTACGGCAAATGGTCACTTGTTTGCTCAATAATAATAACTCTACATTTCTTTCCAATTACTTAGATCTCATGGCCATTTCTAAAAATTTTTTTTCTGGGATGCTCCCACGTGCTCACATACACCGATTAGCCAGAACATTATGACGACCTACCTAATAACCAGTATATCTACCTTTGGCGCGGATAACTGGAGCGATACATCGTGGCATGGAAGCAATGAGGCCTTGATAGGTCCCTGGAGGGAGTTAGCACCATCTTCACACACAAGTGAGCCAATTCCCATAAATTCTGGGGAGAGGAGAGAAGAGGGGGCGATGACCTCTGACGCCGCGTTCGAGTGGGTTCAGATCTGGCGAGTTGGAGGGCCAGCATCAATTGCAACTCTTCACTGCGTTCCTTTAATGACTCCATCACACTTCTGGCCTTGTGATATTGCTCACTATGTTCTCGAAAAATCCCATTCCCATCAGGAAACATGATCGTCATAAAAGGGAGTACGTGATCTGCAAACAGTGTACGATACTCCTTAGCCGTAATAGTGCCTAGTAGGAGCTGTACTTGGCACATGGATACCCACATTAATGTTCCCCAGAGCATAATGGAGCTGCCACCAGCTCGTCTCCGTCCCACAGTGCAAGTGTCAAGGAGATATTCCCCTGGGAGACGACGGATTCGCGCCCTCCCATCGGCATGGAGAAGAAAGTATCGGGATTCATCAGACAATGCAACAGTCTACTACTGTGCCAACGTCCAGTGCTGATGGTCACGCGCCCATTTCAGTCGTAGTTGCCGATGTCGTGGTGTTAACATTGACACACGCATGGGTCGTCGGTTGTGGATGCCCACCGTTAGGAATCTTCGGTGCACTGTGTGTTCAGACACACTTGTACGTCCGACGTTTGTAACGAGGGGTGGTTGCCCAACCCGACGACGTCTGAACGTGGTTTCACCTTGGTTTTTCCACGTGTTGAAAACGCTTACCACAGCACTGCTCAAACATCCGACAAGACCCGCAGTTTACGAAATGCTCCTGCCGAGCGTCCGGGCCGTCACAATTTTCCCTCGGTTTACACCTGAACAGAACGTCCACTGAAACCACATGCACCGTGCATGTGTCTGGCTAGCAGTCATTCTTCGCCAGGTGATGTTGCTATCGCCTGGACAGGTTTATATCGATAGTATGTCGATGGTTATAATGCCCCAGCTGATCAGCGTATTCTTACTTACTTAGTACCTCATGCGAGCTAAATTCAGTTGACACATTCTGCCTTCAGCAGAGTCGTGTTTCACATACGCTGCCAACAGAAACTTTTTTAAAAATGGAAACAGTTTACGACAAGTATAAAACACACATGTATAGCTGAGAATTTCGTGAAATCCTTGCCAGTGACTATTGAATTTGCTCTTCATTGTGATAGGTGTTCGACCATACAAAGCAAGGTTTTACATCTTCATTGCACATATCTTATCTATAAGAAGCGGTACAAATGTACTTGCAGATCGTATCAGGAGATAAGAGTGTACAGATTATAATGCTGCATTCACTTAAATATATGTATAAGCCAGTCTTTACATCACTCATTGAGTTACGCAAGGTCTTTCCTACTTCTAAGTAAATTATGCCAGTAACAACCGTATGGCACTACTTCTCCTTAAGTAACTCGTTGCGTTACAGAAGATCTTTCCTACTTCTACGTATATCCATCTGTTAGGTGTCAGATGTCACTAGCTTTCTTTCACGGTTCAAAATTTTATATAAGAGACGACATTTACAATGAAGTCGTACAAGCGTACTAAAAAACAAGTACTAGGCATTCATCATCCTTACGCGAGATGAATGCCAGTGGTAGAAGAATCCTTCAGTAGTCTTCCGCAAATGCTGGTTGTGTATGCATCAACGAAAATAAAATAAAAACAAAATCTACTTCCCTTCCCGTCTGGGTTCATGAAGCACTCTGCTACTGATAGTACCAAAGAAAATATCACAGAGAGGCAACACCGCGACCTGAGTGAAGAAAACTAAACAACCAGCCGCCATATTTGTGTAGGAATAAACAGTCACGGTACACGACATTAGGAAATAACTATCAGCCGTTAGCGTTTATAAATTATAGCCAGAAACAATAATACCTCTGAGTATAGCGCACGAACACTTTACATACATCGTCTCTCGCCGGTGTCAACATCTTTCACATAAGTGCTGTAGCCCAGGCGGTCAGTAATCCGCCATATACAATTAGACACGGTCACGAGGCATAGCATGGTCTTACACGGATGAGCCAAAATATTAGACTACAGCCCAATGGAAGTTGAATGCCTCTTGGTGGTGTTGCGGGCGAGTGACGCAGTAAGAAAAGAATGTAAGCGAAAGAAAGATGTTCAAATGTGTGTGAAATCTTATGGGACTTAACTGCTAAGGTAATTAGTCCCTAAGCTTACACACTAATTAACCTAAATTATCCTAAGGACAAACACACACACCCATACCCGAGGGAGGACTCGAACCCTCGCCGGGACCAGCCGCACAGTCCGTGACTGCAGCGCCCTAGACCGCTCGGCTTGCAGTAGGTACTGGGACATGAAGAAGCTTGCACAGGATAGAGTAGCATGGAGAGCTGCATCAATCCCGCGCGGCAACCGGAAGAGAGACGAATGGGCAGTCATTATAGGGAAGATACGGGCCGCAATTGCGAAAATCCACTGATATGAACCGTTGTGATAAAGGGCATGTTTTGTGGCGCTGCGGATGGAAACTAGAATCTCCGAAAAGACGAAGCTGGTCGCTGTTGGCGTACTACTGTCGTGAGCACAAGTGGCTGAAGGACAATGAAATAAAGAGTAGGGCTTATGGTATTGTAGGACACTACGTCTCATCACAAAACGAAGAGTTTCGGAAGATTCCCCATTGTGCAGTCCAGATCTGACGACAGAGTACAATGCTGGTGCAGGCACAAGTGTTTCGAAGCACACCGTTCAAACCCCATTGAACAAGGAGCTCCACATCACGCTATCCCTGCACATTCCTTTGTTGGCCGAACAATAGCGTCAGTTGCGATTGCAGTGAGCAGAGCATCACCGAGTTTTCACCATGGACCAATAGAAACATGCTGCCTGTCGAATTAATCGCATTTCTTGTTACATCATTCCGGTGGATGGGTCCCTACACGACGTCATCGAGGCGAATGGCTGCATGAAACATGCACTACACCACAGATGAAGGTCGATGAGGGCACAATTATGCTATGTGATACACTCAGTCGAGCTTCCGTGGGATCTGTGATGGCAATCGAAGGCATCGTGACAGCAGTGAACTACGTGGATATATTGCGAACCGTCTGCATCGCTTCCTGCTTCAAGTCTTTCCCTGCGTTGGTGATGTCTTCCAGTAGGGCAGGTAACTGTGTGTTGCAGAATCAGAATCTTGGTGCAATGGTTGAGGGACATTATGGTGAACTCACATTGATGTCTCATCTAGCAGGTGTGCTTGATCTGTACCCACTGGAACACATATCGGGCGCCAGCTGTATAGCGCCATCCAGTAATTTGCGGGAACTGATTGACCTGTTCATAGACATGTGGTGCCACGTACTTCTGGAATCCAGTCAAGAACTTGTAGAATCCATGCCAAGCAGAATCTTTCTTGTATTGCGTTTGGGAAGTGAAACAACACGCTATTAAACAGCTGGTCATGTTGTTTGGTCCATTGTGCTCTGACGAACAGTCAAGCGCCGGCAGGCCAGTCGGGAACGTTAGAGCAGAGAGGGCTGTGAGATAACGTCAGCCAGTTGCATGATGGCTGACCTTCTCCAGGACAACAACGCGACAGCAGCGGCCTCTAGGCGAAGAGAATATAAGCAATGCACCCAACTGGCTGTAGCCCAGTTCTATAGAAGCGTCAAGACCAGCGTCCTGGACAGAAGCATCCACTGTATTCCTTCATTTGTATTGGAATCGTTATACTGAAGGAAATTGATTACATTGCATGTTGCCCTTTGCTTGCAACACATCTATGAATTTCTCAAAGATAAGTATTGCCATTTATTCATTTTGTAATAAAACTCTTTAATAGGATTTGATTGAATTGTTGTCTAGCCACCCGAGAAAGCAGGTTTGCTATGCACTCCATATTTGATGAGTAGGCAGGATACATCACATCGGTGTACATTGGCTTTTGTCCTTCACAAATAAATTTGGCTTTATAAAGTGAAGAACAATTGCGAGTATGTTGTCGGTAACCAATATTCTCACGTTACTAAAATAACCCATTTCTTCGCCAGGAGCTGGTTTTTCAATGGAAACCCAGGCTGAAATAACACATTTACTTACTCATGTGAAGTTGAAACATGCAGAAATTCCTTCTGCACTGGTGTATAAGACAAATGTACAGCAGCAGTAACAGTATTTTATGCAGAACTGTCTTGCAGAACCGGTTTGAGGCCCACGTGACAGGAGCAGCCACTTGGAGCGCCAAGCTGCGAGGGCCCCAGGGGCACCCAAGTATAATATTTGAATACAGTACGTATCGCAATAGCAGAGACAACCGACACGAGTGAAAATATACAAGGGAAAAGGAGGGAGGGAGGAGGGCTGGTCGCCAAATGAAAAGTCGCTTGTTTGGAAAAATTCTCTTGAGGCCTTACTGTCTCGAAACAAGAAACGTTCGAAGTTTCATTGCGTCTGTGATTGCAGTTACACACTGAGAAAACGGCAGGTATGATTTCCGAACAGCCCTCGCATACATTTAAATGACGTGACTGAACGCCACGGCATATTTTATTCGAAAATTACAGAAATGTTCTTCCCTCCACCTGTATTAACTTACATCTATAGTAATCTATCATTCATAGCGCTAAATAAAAATTCCGTCCATCTCAATCTCATTCACACTACAATTACCGACAACACTTTGCCGTACACTACAGACTAAGCAGTAAACAGTAGCACATTTCTGCCCATCCTCTCCGAATGGTAGCTTATGTAAATGGGTATGTAAATAGTACGAGCGATTCTGTGACACTTCGCTGGTGTGCTTCTGACTTTACTGTTCTCACTGAGGAACACTCACAGTGTGCTACGTTCTATTACGTAGAAAGTATTCTAGCTAGAGCTATACTTCAAGATCTATTTGGTATACTTGGATCCTTGTTTACAAAGTCCAGTGGGATACAGCGAGTGTTGTCTAGTCGAGAGTTGGACGTTGGCACTCGGCGAACGCTGCTCGAGAACACAAGACGCATAAATACTTCATATGAAGGAAAAGTCAAGTACTTCGTCTAAATAGATAATTGCTCACACGCTGAGTTTATGTGTATCGGGAGAAAGTAGTAGCTAGTAAAGTACAGGGCTATCAACGATTTTGAAAACATATTCACCGACAGTCAACCGCATTTAGAAACCTGTGAAGAACTTGAGAGCGTTCCACTGTGAATATTACAGCTGTTGCAATGGCATTGCTGTTGGATATGACACTGCTTATTACGATTTCACATAAACCGGCACCTCCTGTAGACATGCCATTACACAGAACGTGGACAATAAGATTTGCATAGCAATACGCAGCGCCTATCAGGCCCTTGCAACATAGATAGATACAAGGTTAGAGTCTTGGTTTGTTTACAGGGTGAATCACCTAAACCTTTAACGGAAAATATTGCGGAAATGGAAAGTGCTACTGATGTGCGGTTTTCAAAGGATGGCCTTGTAGCCAGGGTTACATATTGTTAACCAATCGCCGGCCGCTGTGGCCGAGCGGTTCTAGGCGCTTCAGCTTGGAACCGCGCGCCTGCTACGGTCGCAGGTTCGGATGTGTGTGATGTCCTTAGATTAGTTAGGTTTAATTAGTTCTAAGTCTAGGGCACTGATGACCTCAGATGTTAAGTCCCATAATGTTTAGTGCCATTTGAACCATTTTGTTAACCAATCAACAGATTGTAATAATACTTAGAAAGTGTATTTTTTCTGCAAACATATACTTCTTAAACAGAACAACGACTATTGACACTAACAAACTAAAAGTAGTGTGAATTATAACGTTAGTTGCGCTTGTTGCAAAATTCTAGTGCGAGTCGTTTACGAGATATCGTATTCCCTCACCGACACACGAATAATAACTGTGGTACCACACACTAAAGAACAATACAAGTTTATACACTAGTTAAGTGGATTTTGACCTCTAACGAGAGAACTGACCATCATAGATTGTGCACAAAACGGACACCGGTAGCGGTAAATCAAGCTTCGAGTTTGGTATGGAACGACTGCTGCACAGATTCTAACATTTCACCGGAGATCTACTAGCAGGCTGTAGTAATCCGTCGTTGGATGTCGTCGTGTGTATTTATAGACAGTGTCTGTCAGCCTTCCCCTCAGAAAAAGGTCCACAGGAGTCGAATCCGGCGAACGGGCCGGCCAAGGTGCAGGTCCGCGTCTAATCCAACGATATGGAAACAATTCGTGAAGACATGCGGTAGTACTTATTGCGCTATGGGCTGGACAGACATTATGTTGGTACCACAGGTTCGTCATAGTCTGCAGAGGAACGTCTTCTAGCATCCGTGTAAGATGATCTATTAGGAGGCTGCAATATTTGTGCGCGTTCAGTGTTCCGTCTGTGAAAACGGGCCTATGAACTGATGGTTAAATGTCCCATACCACACATTAACACTCCATAGACGCTGACGATCCACCTGAAGAAGCCAACGGGTATTGTCAACAGCTCAATAGTCCATGTTTCGGTGGTTTACCTGCTCATAATTGGTAAATGTAGCTTCGGAGTATCCTGTCGTAATGCCCATGAACAGAAGTCAACACGATTCTCACAATCATTTCGATGCAGCTCTTGATGGAGAGAGATGTGATAGAGATGGAACTTATGTTGACGGAGAATGCGTACGACACTTGCCTGGCTCATGCCACTTTCTCGTGCGCTGTAGCTAACGTGGAGATCAATTACAACAGAAGTAAGAACGTTAATTGCCTCTCTTCTGTCCTCGTTTCCTTCTGTTACATTGTGTAGGTGCGACACTACTACTTTTACGTAACTGATTGAAAAAGCTGATGAATAGTTGCCGAGATAGTTGGGGTACCTTGCCGCTTACACCATAAAAGAGCGAACTGCTTTTTTCCTACACTCTCCAGACACCATGAGCATACCGGCTTTTTCTGCACTGGTAAATCCCATTGTCCACTCACGACCTAATGCTTGGAATGTCACACTCTAACTGACTAGTAAGTCGCAATGCACTCAAGGAACAAGCAACCACACTGTAAGGAAATAAAACACCATCATACCTAGCAACTACGCTGGCTGAATGCAGAAAAAATGTCGGCCTTGAAACTTTCCAAAATACATCTAGTAAACGATACGCAGTGGACTTCTGCAGCAAACATGACTGACATTCTAGTTTATACTACCTTTATTTCTTTAACGTCAATAGGCTTGTTCAATTTAAAAATTGTATCTGGCACAAAAAATACACTTCTTAATTCTTATTACGATCTGTATATTGACTAATTATACGAGACCCTGACTACCAGTTCATCCTGCGAAAACCGCACATCAGCAGAATTTCCATTTCCACAATATTTGCGGTGCATGTTTTAGGTGATTCACCCTGTATAGTTCAACAATATAAGCAGGGTTTCGTAATCCAAACAGTTTTTTTTTTATTTTCTGCAAGAACTTAATGGTCCGCCGTTCACTAAACGAGACGGAACATACCTTCTATTAATAAAACACGATAAACGAGCTTCATTTCAGTAATACCATATACTACAATGACAGTTAGTCACAACTACACTACTGGTCATTAAAATTGCTACACCAAGAAGAAATGCAGATGATAAACGGGTATTCATTGGACAAATATATTATACTAAAACTGACATGTGATTACATTTTCACGCAATATGGGTGCATAGATCCTGAGAAATCAGTACCCAGAACAACCACCTGTGGCCGTAATAACGGCCTTGATACGCCTGGGCATTGAGTCAAACAGAGCTTGGATGGCGTGTACAGGTACAACTGCCCATGCAGCTTCAACACGATACCACAGTTCATCAAGAGTAGTGACTGGCATATTGCGATGAGCCAGTTGCTCGGCCACCATTGACCAGACGTTTTCAATTGCTCAGACATCTGGAGAATGTGCTGGTCAGGGGGGCAGTAGAACATTTTCTGTATCCAGAAAGACCCTTACAGGACCTGCAAGATGCGGTCGTGCATTATATTGTTGTAATTTAGGGTTGCGCAGGGATCGAATAAAGGGTAGAGCCACGGGTCGTAACACATCTGAAATGTAACGTCCACTGTTCAAAGTGCCGTCAATGCGAACAAGAAGTGACTGACAAGTGTAAAAAATGGCACCCCATACCATCACGCTGGGTGATACGCCAGTATGCCGATGACGAATACACGCTTCCAATGTGCGTTCACCGCGATGTCGCCAAACACGGATGCGACCATCATGATGCTGTAAACAGAACCTGGATTAATCCGAAAAAATGACGTTTTGTCATTCGTGCACCTAGGTTCGTCGTTGAGTACACCATCGCAGGCACTCCTGTCTGCGATGCAGCGTCAAGGGTAACCGCAGCCATGGTCTCCGAGCTGATAGTCCATGCTACTGCAAACGTCGTCGAGCGGTTCGTGCAGATGGTTTTGTCTTGCAAACGTCCCCATCTGTTGACACAGGGATAGAGACGTGGCTGCACGATCCGTTACAGCCATGCGAATAAGATGCTTGTCATCTCAACTGCTAGTGATACGAGGCCGTTGGGATCCAGCATGGCGTTCAGTATTACCCATCTGAACCCATCGATTCCATATTCTGCTAACAGTCATTGGATCTCGACCAACGCGAGCAGCAATGTCGCGATATAATAAACCACAATCGCGATAGGCTACAATTCGACCTTTATCAAACTTGGAAACGTGATGGTACGCATTTCTCCTCCTTACACGAGGCATCACAACAACGTTTCACCAGGCAACGCCAGTCAACTGCTGTTTGTGTATGAGAAATCGATTGGAAACTTTCGTCATGTCAGCACGTTGTAGGTGTCACCACCGGCGCCAATCTTGTGTGAATGCTCTGACAAGCTAATCATTTTCTTCCTGTCGGTCAAATTTCGCGACTGTAGCACGTCATCTTCGTGGTGTAGCAATATTAATGGCCAGTAGTGTACATAAATGTGATTTGAGCGTACAATAATAACTTTAACAATAAGAGCTCTACTGCTAATGTAGTACACAGCCTATAATTACTTTATTTAAAAATTAGTGTTATGTAGGAAATTGAAGAAATTAACTGAAATATAGTACTTGTAAGAGAGAATAAATAATGTAAAATAAGAAGGGACGCAATTCAAAACGCTCTAGATTAAGAATGATTAAGGCTGAGGAGCGATGCCTAATAACCACCAACTTTAAAGCACTTCCTAACTGCAGCTGCCGAGAGCCATAAACTTTGCCTAAAAAAGCAGACGTCAGCCTCTCTTGGAATTTATCTTGTCTCCAGTTACGAGCAGTGGACTAGATGCAGGCGTAAAAAAAATTCTCCAACGGAGTTGGCGCTGGATGGGGAAACGTACAAAACCTGAAATTAGATGCTCGAGCTTCTGTAACATAACTTCACTGGTAAAACTTTTTGTGATGAGAACATCTGTGAGATGAAAACTTTGTTACAGTGTGAAAATTGTAATGCCTGCTGGCTGTGAAATGAGGTGTATATGTTAACAGGGATAAACGGAGAAACGCAAGTGAAACAAAAGTAGATCGGAAGTAAATAAATTGTGAAAGAGTTCTCCGACAATAGTCTACAACATTCAGATATGATGATTCTCAGCCTGGTGAGCGAAACGTTGTATTTGTCAAAGGTTCTGTAGCTTAGTGTGCATTGAGAGCACAAGTATCATCTAACCCAATGAGAGAGTAAGGAAAATTTGGCTCCAAATGAAAGACACTATAACACGTATAAATTGTATATCTTCAACCAATATCCTCTATCAGTTCTTTCAATTTTCTCTGTTCGCTCTTCGATTGCTTTTCCTGTACAAGACACAATCATAAAGTTTTAATTATCAAATGGCTCTGATCACTATGGGACTTAACTTCTGAGGTCATCAGTCCCCTAGAACTTAGAACTACTTAAACCTAACTAACCTAAGGACATCACACACATCCATGCCCGAGGCAGGATTCGATCCTGCGACCGTAGCGGCCGCGCGGTTCCAGACTGTAGTGTCTAGAACCGCTCGGCCGCTCCGGCCGGCTTTTTAATTATCAACTGGTAAAAAGGAATTATGTAAGAACAAAAATTTTGTTGATCTCATGGGATTACTTTTTCCTGGAGACTTATGAGTCTGAACTTTAATTTCAATAACGATAGATTTCCCCATTACGTGAAAAGTTGGAGTGCTATTCCAGTGTCGGAGAACATCGGCAATTTGAACTATTTAAGAAGGGGAAAATGGACTGAAGGTGTGGAGTGAAGTTTGTGTTAGTTAGGGCACTAGACTAGTGTACTCTGTGCAGATGTCGTAGTCACAATACTACGGTAGTGTAGTAGTTAGCACATCCACCTAGTAAGCAGCAGACCTGGTTCAATTTCTGGCTGTGGCATAAATTTTAATTTCTTCCTTCAGCTTCTATCCTTATCGAAAATGATACTTCCTTTCAGAACGAGATTTTCACTCTGCAGCGGAGTGTGCGCTGATATGAAACTTCCTGGCAGATTAAAACTGTGCGCCCGACCGAGACTCGAACTCGGGACCTTTGCCTTTCGCGGGCAAGTGCTCTACCAACTGAGCTACCGAAGCACGACTCACGCCCGGTACTCACAGCTTTACTTCTGCCAGTACCTCGTCTCCTACCTTCCAAACTTTACAGAAGCTCTCCTGCGGAGGTTAGGAGACGAGGTACTGGCAGAAGTAAAGCTGTGAGTACCGGGCGTGACTCGTGCTTCGGTAGCTCAGTTGGTAGAGCACTTGCCCGCGAAAGGCAAAGGTCCCGAGTTCGAGTCTCGGTCGGGCACACAGTTTTAATCTGCCAGGAAGTTTCATACTTCCTTTGTTTGCAGGTACATGTCTGCTGTCCTGGTATACAGTGAAATACTAGAGCCGCAGTACAGTAGCACAGCATTAGAACAATCAAGACAAAATGATGTAGCTCACTGGATACTATGTGGTAGTTGTATCTGCATTTCAGGAGGACAACGCAGCAACAATCAATTCTGACTTGAACTTGCCGCCGCCTGGAATTTGGGGTATAGACATTTTATTCATTATAGAATACTCATACATTTACGAAAATTATTGTATGTGATCGTATTAAAAAGGAAAAAAATTCCTAATATTCTGTAGAATTATATTTATTTGGTCACCAACCGGCTTTCAGCTTCTCATGCCTTCTTCAGGTGACAAATGAATGTTGGAAACACAGATAAACATTGTATGCGACTTACACAGATATTATTTCTACAGATTATACAAAAATGACATGGTGTTTACACGGGAAAAGATTACAGCAATTACATTAATTTAAAAGGTATAAGTAAAGTTTTAATTGAACAATGGAAAATCCAACATGGAATATAACAATATTATGAGAAGGAAAGTTGCTACTCACCATATAGTTGAGATGCTGAGTCGCAGATAGGCACAACAAAAAGACTTTCACAATTAAAGCTTTCGGCCGTTGACCTTCGTCAACAATAGACACTGTTGTGTCTATCAGTGAATCAGTGTCTCCGCTGTACGGTGAGCAGCAACTTTCCTTCTCATAATATTGTTAAATAAAGTTTTATATGGAGATACACTTAACAAATGATGAGATACAGGATGACTTTATAATTTGAATCTAGTATTTGTAATGAAAACTTAATTTAACAAAGGAGAAAATGGAAACTTAGTCTGATCATTTAATGCTAGTCTGTCAAGCTGTGTCATGTGCATATTGATTAACAGTATTTCCAGTAGGGTTACATTTCTGCATTTCTTGACAGAATGCTTTCAGACAGAGCTACTAACCATCAAACATATCGCTCCCATCAATCGCGACAGCTCTTTCCTGATTGGTAATATTCTACAAAAAAAGGAAACGAGTAAAATTATGCCACTCCTGTACACTGGCCAACACCAGTCACTCAATAGTTACAAGGCTGGATGCAAAATTCCATATATTGGCAACATTTCAGACAATCTTGCAAAACTACAGACCTATATTTTACAATACCAATAACATATCAATGTTTTTATTCACAACTAGAGATAAATTGCAACCCTTTGCAAAAATGGTGTATACGAAATCACCGGAAAGCAGTGTGAAAAAGTTTATATTGGTGACTTAAAAAGAGATGTGGCATTTAGGCTACGTCAAAATGAGAGAAGCTGCCGATTAAGGAAGAAAGATTCGTCTTTTGCTCACCATCTCTTAGCAGAAAACCATTCATCTAACGTAAACAATGACGTTTCATGTTTTATCAATAAAAGCAGAAAGATGACCCTACTGGAAATACCGGAAATCAACAAACACGTGACACAGAATGCCAAGCAGGTATTAAATGATCAGACTCCTTTTCTATTTTCCCCTTTGTTAAATCAAGTTTCCTTTACAAATAATAGATTCAGACTGTAAATTCATCCTATTTCTCATCATTTGTTGAATACATCTCCACAGAAAAATTAGTTTATGTCTTATTTAGTTAGTGTAATTATTTTAATGTTTTCCTGTGTAAAGATTTTGTCATTTTTGTATCTTCTGTGCAAATAATATCTGTATAAGTCGCACATCACGTTTATCTGCTACTGCGACATTCAGTTGTAACCTGAAGATGGCCTGAGGAGGAGAAAGCCGGCTCATGACCAACTACATATAATTCCGCAGAACATTAGTAAGTATTTTAATCTTTGATAGTATTATCATTTTCTTCCAAGCACCGACGGAAAATTGAGATAGGCTAATATATGTGTTAATACTAAATCGAACCTAATGAGAAATACTGTGGCTCAAATGGCTCTGAGCACTATGCGACTTAACTTCTGAGGTCATCAGTCGCCTAGAACTTAGAACAAATTAAGCCTAACTAACCTAAGGACATCACACACATCCATGCCCGAGGCAGGATTCGAACCTGCGACCGCAGCGGTCGATCGGTTCCAGACTGTAGCGCCTAGAACCGCACGGCCACTCCGGCTAGAAATACTGTGGCTTTAGCAATTTATACATAAAAGTTACGTAAGTACAACACGATTATGTACCTCGGAACAAGTACTCTAGTGACAATTAAATATATTTCAACCGAGAAAATGTTTAATAGCTTATCTGTTATGTTATTACTGTTCTGCACGCCAATAATCAATAAAGGAAATAAAATTAAGTAGAGGCACTGTATTAGGGAAAAGCAGTTACAAGTAAACTACATTTTTAAAATAGAAGCTATTGAAAACTCAACAAAACTTTTAATTTTTAAGTCAAGTAAAATTGTTAAGACACTAAGCAAAGTCATTTTATGTACAAATGTCACATGTTCCATGCTAGAGAACTTGTTTCAAGAGACAAGAGACAAGATGGTGCACGACGGGCCAAATATGGCTTAACAGACCACAGGATATACATGGTACTCTAGAAACATTGCGGTAAACTTCTAGGGGTTGTAGAGAGTGTCTCGAGGAACAAATCGAGGATTGGAACTCGTGTCTGGAAACTTGATCCAACGACGCTACAGAACGCAGAAGTTATAGGCACCTGCAACTAGGCCATACTTTCAGCAGCAAAGCTGACTTCGTACGTCGACGGACTGTATGCGGAACGTCTCGCAATGTTGCTTGTTATTCAGTGATCGTGACTGATGGCCACGATTGACAGTGAAGAAGACAGAGCTAGCTACTTCGTAGGAAGGCCTTGTCTCTTATGAATGCAATGCTCTGTTGCCATGCTGGATGAAGGTTTCCGACACGGATGCACCTGAAGTTTATTTTTCTCCTTTACATCGAAAAATATTGAAGATTGTAGAGAGTTTATATATTAGCAGTTGGTGCCAAAAAGCAAGAATAATAGTTTACTACTTAACTACTCCGTTCAAGTATAGAAGAGGATCACAACACACTTTTAACGTACGTTTTGCGGAAGTCATTGCTGAAGTATACATATTACATGTCACAGACTCCTTCAGTACCACTTCCTTTTGCTGTCAAATTAGGTCACGCACAAATTAAAATCGTTGCATAATTAAAAGGACAAATTGGTGTTTACCAATTCATAAACCTTAACATACCTTATACAATAAAATACATATTCAGTAAGGGGTGTAGTTAATTAGCTATACTATAACTGTCAACTAACTATGTACAAGATTCACCAGTAGTAATATACACATCTCACAGTACGAACTAATAATACAGCAATTCGATTACATCTTTATATTTTACCTTCTTTTTATTTTCTAGGTGCTTATAGTAGTTACAATTGATGAATAACTTTCGGTTAATCGTGCCTCAGTAGCACGTGCTTACCTACTTGTGAAACTTCAGCTTTTGACCAAGCGTTTTAAGAACTTAAGTATGTGTTCGACCCCAATTTTGCTTGCTGCAAGAATCAATGTGAACGCTTTTTCTTCCAGCTTAAGAGATAAGTTCGCTGCAGAATGAGACGTCTAGTTCCATAGCAGATTACTCAGAGATTCCCTTGCCCGGAACACTGATTAGGGCTACCGAACATGGTTCAGTTTCTAGCAAGGAAAGTTTGAGGGTGTAGCTTACAGTAATTAAACGTACTATACAATTCAGGACGTGTAATTTCATAATTTGGTTTCGTATTATAGTTCATAATTCAAAATTTCGTTACACTACATTGCAGAAAAGTTATCTAAAATAACTTTTAGACGTTATAGGAAGCTGGCAAAAAGAAGCGTCGGGGAGGCTGTCTGTGATGCATAACAGAATTTCAGCTCATTTTGCTTAGAACACAGTCAAAAATCCTGTTTCTGTGGGCTACCAAATTTTGCGTCTCTTCCTTATTCTTCTGACATCTCAACCAAAGGTTTCTTCATGCTTCCTCAGATGAAGAAGCCATTGCAAGGAAGTCATTTCCGGAATGACAACGAGCTGATTTTTGAGGTAGAAGGTTTCCTGAACAGCCAAAATGCTGACTTCTACAACCAAGATCTCCAACTTATCCAACGTTGGGAAAAATATGTAGAGGCGGACTACCAGCGTCACCAAGTACCATAGTTCCAGTTTAATTATTTTCCAGGTGTTAGTTACTAATGTTTGATTACATTCTCTACTTTGCTTTTCTGCATGCTCATTGTACAAGTAGCTCTGCAGTAATTGCTTTGGTGACATAGCTCATGCATGCAAGTGAGTCGTTCAGTGCTAGAAGGCAGCTTAGAGATACGTTTGGTTTTCTCTTTCTTTTTAATAAAACTGAAGGAAACATATACACATTTCATCCCTAGATTTAGATACAAATTAAACTATCTTCACAAATATTTTCAGTTTTTATCGCTTGATGGGTTGAGGACAGTGAAAACATAATGACTCATTTCTTGTTTAGGTACATTAATGAAAGAAATTGTGTCCTCCAGCATTACACAACTAGTGCAAATTACAAAACATCAACGATAGTTGAAGTATATTTCCTTTAAATTTAATTTTTGGACATACTTTCTATATTCGTTTCAAGCTGTAAATTACCAGTAATACAAAAATATATCAGTAAAATAATATTTAGAGCTGTTTTATTGGAAAATGACACTCTGCTCTTCCCACATAGTGCCCGTTCTACAATAAGTGTGTCTCTTTGGACTTGTGTTTGTCAACAGGTTAGCGAATTGCACAGAGCCCTTTGATGGCAATGACAGATTGTCGACAGATTGTAAAGATATTCTCGTTTTGAATTGGCGCTCTCAAACGGAAATTACAGAAAGTAAGAGAAGTGGCAGTTACTCAGTATTCTAACCATTAACCGCCACTCCTTCAAAATTGGTTTCTGGTCCGAGAAGAATTATATTAAAGGGATTGTGTGGCAAGAAAATACTGAATTTTTGTAAAAAAGATTTTTCGTATATGCACTGTTATAATACGAAAGAATTTTGTAAAAATCGAAAGACAAATGCAGAAAAAAAATCAACTGACTGTCTGTGGGAGCCCAGAAACTGTGAAGGAAGAGTGTATGAATCAAATTGCGAAACAACTTGGGACAGGATTGAGAAATGTGGTGAAGGAAAGTTGTGGCGAAACTTGCCTCTCGGTGGGAAAGCAAATGGAAGTTTGAAAGTAGAAGAAACCGTGTAACTGTCTCATTATAATAGAAGAGCCATTGTTGACAATGCTCCAGATATTACGGCTATGAAGAGTGCAATATATGGAACACCTTACCGCTACATGAGTACTGATGAGAAACTGCAATACAAGAAGTGTGTAAAAGGTGAGAATCACGTAAGACTATCTGTATTGCTCTGAGACCATCTGTTGTTATTAGAATTACGTTTTTTTTATCAGCGGCATCTGATACAATTCTCTCCATATGCACTGTTAGAGAGACTCAAAATGCAAATGAATGTCTACATAGTATAATCTGATCAAAGTGCCCAAAGGATGTATTTGTATCCAAAAGGAAAGTAGAAGTTGCTGTGGGAAAAGATGTTTCACAGCTCGATCAAGGGTGCTATCTGACAGAAGCAACAAGAACAACAAAGACGTGAAGAAGCAAAGTTAGAGACGAGCGAAGAAGAAAGCAAAAGGCCAAACGGTGCCTAGAATTTGAAAAAAAGAAGACGACATGCTTGCATATTGACCGCCATACAAGCTGAGAAAGCTCAGAAGAGAGTAGAAAGAACAAGTTAAGGTGCAGGTGAATTTTAGAGCAAGGACCAGGGAGTGATTCTATTGTGTGACTTTGATTGCTTTTATATCTAACCTGTGTAACTGAACATTCAAGTACGACTTTTTCATGGTAAAGATTCCCTAAATTGGATGAAATTTTTAGAAGAAAATCTTACTGTCAGTGCTGAGTTTTTTGAAAAAAAAAATTAGAAAAGGAAATACTGATTTGTGAAGGTGCTGATTATTTTTAAAAAAGAATCGTAACTTCGAAAATTAATTTAAAGTCACCATAAGAGATATCCAAAAGACCTTTCCCAAAACTGTCTATATTATCAAATACATTCTTCAGTTTTTCAATCACATTAAAGGAATTTTACCACATAAAATAAGATTTTCGAAAAACCTTTGAAAATAAAATATAATAATTTCTCAAGAACTGTTGGAGAGATCGAGTTGTAACTCTGTAGTTACGTTTAGTAATATGCAGAAACTGTATGTTTAAAGTTTGAGACCAGCTGATTAGTTACAGAAAAAGTTTCATTTTTTGCCATACTATTCCCTTAAGAGGTCATTCTACATAGGAGACTCGAGTGTTATTTGTCTTTAGACCTTTGAGCAAATACAGAAATTTTATATGAACACAAATTGTCTTAGTAGTGCAAGGTATGAGAGAATACTGAATGAACTGGTTCACTTCTTACTGGAAAAATCGTCATTCAAAGCCAAGAATGAATGCATAAAAATTACCTATTTTTTAAACTTGTTGAAACTGCTTGTAGTGATATAATTGAGTACCTGATTTGTCAGTAAAATTTCAAAGGACAATTCTGTTGTAATAATCAAAGGTGATGTATGGATTCACATACATCGTCATTAATATTTATTAGTGCGAAACACACAAGACTCGAAGTTAAAGCAGCTGAAAATAGTACCGCATCTCACACAGAGATGGTTGGCGCTGTTAATTCCTTGGTATAAGTATAATTATGCACTGATTAAGACAACCAAAGTGAAAATTTTAGACTTTTCTCTAAATTATTAACTCACATCACAAATGTAATTAAAAGAAACACTGATTCCATTGTAGCACAGTAGGTGCAGATACGTACATTGACGCAGAAATAAAATGGAGAGTTCATATCGGCATGGAATAATCTTACCCCTTATGAAGCTGACCGTGGAAAGGCTAATTGTAATATTGCAGGATAATAGTAGCTAGAGCGTAGTTTACTATCGAAAGCACAAATGAGCATCGCATTAAGTGAGTAAACGAACGGCCTTTTATCATCGTTGCAGAACTGTTGATGGAGGCCTTGTTACAGAACTGTTGATAAAGGTATGTTATGTAAATACGATTAAGTAATGGTATTTAGGAAAAGGCAATTCGCTGTGCAGCGTGTCCAAACGTTGTGAGTGAAGCCGACGCGATGCCGAACGGGGCCAGTGGAGTTTAGGGGGGCCAGTGACGAACAAATGGCTATCGGCTCGTGGTCGAGTGAAAGCGGATTACAATCGATGTCCAGGCGGCCAATCGGAGCGCCGTGTTTAACCCGGAGGGCTGTGGCGGACAGCCCAAGTCAGAATCCCTCGTAAACGGGGCAGCTGATGTACCGCGATGCCGGAAAAAAACTGCTCCGCCGGTAATTGGACGGCAGCAGTCGTCAGGGACACGCATCTGATCCGGAAAGCTGTAATGCCTTACCAGCAGCTGAGGGACGAGGCCTGCAGCTGAGGCGGAAACACAAAGGGTTCGATTAGCACGGGCAAGAGGAAATACTTTACACGGGAAAGCAAGCAGTTGCTAAAAAGGGGGATAAAATCAGTCCTGCCTACTCTTGTTCACAAGGCAGATTGAGATCAATACATTTGAGATGCTAACAGGTAAATTTGTTATTTATATGATCGATCCTGTTTGTTCGCCACAACTTAGATGAATATCATAGACTTCAAATTAATTTATGTTCTTTGTCGTGAACTGAGGAGACTGAATTCTGGTTATTGATGAAGCGCTACGTATACTGCGAAAAATCTTCAAGAGAACTGAATAAAAATTGTAAAATAATTATGGATGCTCTACAACGTTGCATAATATGCTCAGATATACTCTGCCTGACAAAAAATGTGAACCACCCAAAAGACATGGTCGGATGTGAATGTAGAATCGTACACATAAACACCATCAGCTGGTATATAAATGGATAAAGTTGCAATTTTCTGTGACAGAATGGTTACCAGAGAGCATTAGTATTGTCCTTGTTTAAGGGGGGACGTATGAGAGATTGCAGTACTTTGAAAAAAAACCTTAAAAAGTCAAAAATTCGCAAGAAAACTGAATTTGACAAAGTTGTTAAGGAGTGTTAAATGCATACACACATAAGTTTTGATGTTTACTGACGTTATACAATTGAATTTTTTTACGAAGTAAGTGGAAATATTCCTTTTACGAAAAATCTATCAGAACGAAATTAATGCAGCTTTGTAGAATGTTTAATATACCATAATTACAAATATCTGTGGAACAGAATTTTGATAGCCTCTTGTCCTGAGCTTTTACACCTCTCCAAATATCTGTGAAAAAAAAAATACACCAAATTATAGAGATTTTCTCGTACATAAATGCGTTACTATTGTATTAAATGAAAATCGTTTCCACAGAATGCTCCACTACAGTATTTACTGGTTGCTAGCCAAATTTAGGTACTCTAACGTAGTGGCTTGCGAGGAAAAGGTACATCATGTTTCTAAAATATAAGTTATGGGAAACCTGAATCAAAGTGTTCAACATGCTCGTATTAGGCCTTAACTTATCTGTGTGAACTAGTGTCCAGTGCATTACCTGCTTCTGCATTCATATCACTTTCTTATCTACACTGCTTGCTGTGCACAGAATTTTTAGTTTCCTTCCACTTCCTTCTGGAGAGCATTTAGAAGTTCTTGATTTCTATTAGTGAACATAGCGTTAGTTGTGACATGTGCATTTTCTGCCTATGTCTTAACATCTTATACCATATTATAGCCGCAAATTTCCTTCATGCCTCCAGTTACTAGAGGCTGAAGTTCTAAGAGCCATGTCTGAATGACAATTGTCGCAAATGGGGTGTGTTCTTTGTCATATAACTTCAGAGTTATTGCACCACAGTGAACACACACATATTGGATTTTCTCTTCAAATTAATAAACCTAAGATCACTAGTAGCTTGAGCGTCTGAGCCACACTCATCAAGTGATATACCACGATCAAATTTCTTCTTCGAAGTATTGAAGAGATGTATTTAGTCATTCCCTCCGTTGTGATTGCATAAAACTGGAAGGAAACGCAGCAGAAGTAAATAGTATGAGGCAATACTGAACAAGAAAGGATTTTGAGTATTGGGGCAAGGGGGTTTCTGAGCCACTCTGCATTGTTGCTAAGTCTACACGCCACCATCGTGGATGACGTCATCGCCGCCATCTGGGATACATCTGGCAACAATGCAGTGTTGCTCAGAACCCCCTTTGCGGCAATACTGTTGTAGCCCTGTGGAAGATTTTGCTAGTTATTGTTTTTATCACACGTAGGAGTGGAACTAGAATATAAAATTCAGGAACTGAAATTTCAATACCACATAGTAAATAAGAAGCCAATAAAAAATTTTTACAGGCTTGGAGACTTTTGCATACATCCGCCTGATTGTTGTTACCAGGCATGGTAGGGTGTATAAGTGGCATGAACAGCATCAGATGCTGAGTGATTACTGCTAAAGACACAGAGATGTGAGAGAGTGTTATCAGTTCCCAAAGAGTGTGAAAAGGGTCTCATTGTGAGTCTCTATTTGGCCAGATTGTCATATCGTGCAATATCCTGACCTGAGGGACATTCGAATCTGACAGTGGCCCAATGCTGGACTGTGTAGGAACTCCAAAGCAGACGTATTCGTCGTCAGCATACCTGTTGAAGATGTATAATCACCACAAGTGAGGACCGCACCAAGCACATCATAACCCCTTCACATCTGTGCCTGCCAAACCTGTAACATTCTGTGTCTGCCCACATCATCAATCAGAGACCAGTAGGCGCAGGGTTGTGGAATTATCACCATGCCTTACTACTTGCATTATTGTACACATTTGTTTTTAATGATCCTTCTTGTATATTCTATATAACATGTGTCTCAGCTACTAGCATCTTGTTGTGTGGATGATATGATGTAGACTGTATTATTGTGTCTGTGACCATCAGATATCTAAAAGTGTTAAAGGAATGTTTGCCATTTTCTTTTATTATTGTTATGCCAAGAAAATTTATTTGGTCTTCTGTTTCTTCATCAATTGTGAACTTTGTGTTCTGATATGCTTTGTTGATTACAGAATAGAGTTCATCTATATTTTTGTTTGGTTCATCTACCAGAAAAAGTCTCACATTCCACAGCAACCTCACTACAGAATCAATAACAGAAATGAAATGTGTGCTCAAACAGAATACTGAACAAAATTTCTTCCAGTCTGAGGATGAATATTATATGCAGAGAAATGGACTTCCTGTAGTATCCCAAAATCAAGATTTTAGCAGTAATTTAGGAAACTAGATATCCGAATAGGTAGACAATGATGAAAGATTCAAAATCACATTTTAGTACACATATTTGGATGACATTATTAGTCTGGTAGATGAGCCAAATGAAAATATAGACGAACTCCACTCCGAAATCAATAAATTACATCAGAACATAAAGTTCACGCTTGATAAAGAAACAGAAGAGCAAATAAATTTCCTTGGCATAACAATAATAAAAAAATTGCAAAAGTTTCTTTAACATTTTCAGAAATCCAATGGCCACAGACAAATAATACATTCCACATCAAATCATCCCAACAACCAGAAGCTAGCAGCACTAAGACACATGTTATATAGCATAAACAAGATTGCACTCAACAAGAGAAATCATGAAAAAGAAATAGTTAGGTATAGTGAGTACGACACAGCCTCAGTCAAAAAATCAGAACAAAATACGAAACAGACACAGTGCATGCAAAATGTCCAGATGGCAGGAAAACTCACAAGCTCCAAATCGACAGATACACACACATACACAGTGACAACACCACACAGAAAAGAAGCATATTGTCACTATGACTTACACAAATAAACTAACACGCAGACTGGCAAATATACTGTAGAAAAAGGCCCCCCGTACTGTATGTAAAACTGTGCAAACCCTCCAAACAAGCTTGAGCCACCCAACAAACAACAGAGACAAATTTGAACGATTATGAATATTCGCACTTGAATGTCAAAGTTGTGATGCAGTACACACAGGCATAAGATAAAGGAATTTGAAAACTCGATACAAAGAACACATAAAGTGTCAGAAGTATAAAAAATCATTTCACCTTTACAGAACACTTCAAAAATCACAATCACAATGCTACAAGCATGGAAAAATGTATGAAAATACGAGTAATCGGAATAAACAACTACAATATATGCTTTGTAACAATGTAGGAAAACTATCATATCCCGAAAGTCATTGCTGAGAACAGACAAGTGATAAACTACTAGACACACATCAATACACTCTAAATTTAATTACAAAAATGAGTAGATAAAAAATTCCATATGTACACAAAATACAAAATCATATTAAAAGAAAACACACACACACACACACACACACACACACACACACCCACACACACACCCACACACACCCACACAGACACACACGCATAAACACACACACAGACACACGCAGACACACACACGCAGACACACACACACACACACACACACACAGACACAGACACAGACACACACACACACACACACACACACACATACACACACACACACACACACACACACACACAATAGTTGGCAACAAAATTCGACAATTGGCAACATCATCCAAAACTTAACATCAAAACGAGTGTTCAGTCTCTAGTGCTGTGAAACGAAATTTCAAGTGGTAGTAAGCAGAAGAACAGTTGTAACACAGGAAAAAGAAAACACGTAGGTGGAATTTCAAATTATTACTACATCATACGAAAGAAGAGGTCTTAGAACAAAAATATCTACATATTTCAGGCCACTGCACATGTCTTAAAAATAGCAAAGACAAAGCACTTATGGCACAAAAATGGTGTTTTATACAGTTGTGATTAGACGGTCCCAAAGTGATGATTATCAATGTACAGGAATATGACAGGACTATAGAAGTTGAAGGTGCAAGGAAGGAAACTGTCAAGTGTAGAAACATTTCAAGTAAGTGAGTATTTAATTTCGGGCGGAAACTTTTATGCTACAAAATATGCAGCGTAATCTGTCAAATTTTGCGAGTTAGGATCCACGTGAAATATCTTCAAAGGCATCGACCGACATCAGTATCGCTCGAGCAGTCAAAACACGACTTAAGCGCAACTCAGAACAATATCCAATCACGTAGCGTTTCTGAATGAAAAGATTAGGCAACTCGTGAACGAAAACAATTGAAATGGAAAGGACGAAGAGTGTTATCGGCAGATTTCGAGTTGCAATAGACGATTGTTGTCTTTTGCCCGAGAGTCCGCGTGGTTTAATTGTGGCAGTTCACTGTAGCAATAGTTGAGCAGGAGCTGCGACAATTTTACGGAAATTTAGTCCAAACGGTGGTTTTTATTCGATGGCAGCAAGGTGTGATATTAAGTTAATATGTTTAGCTGTATGTGGTGTAGTCGACGACGGATCAGATCTCACAGGGTTCATTAATATTGTAATAAACTGTATTATGCCTATGAAAACTGAAGTGTTTGATTAAGTGAGGCATCGGGTGTTCTACTGAGTTCTTTTTTCCATTTGAAGCACAATACTTCGAAAATCGAACCTGCCGTGTCTTTCATATGCTGCGAATTTTGCCGCTACGTGTACGCACCGCCGCGACTCCAGCCAGACTGTGAACTATCGCTGGTCTTGTGCCGCTATTTATAAATGAGTTCGATTTTCAACGCCCGGTATGCCCTTTGATGCTCGTACGTTTTTTTTAGAGTCCGCAGTGATATTCTGTGGAACGTAAATTCTACCAACGCTGCACGGCTCTGCTGGAAGTGATGGCTCGCGATATCTTAATAAACTGAGTGCCGAAAACATGGCATCCAAAGTATCTCTCTCTCTCCACCTAAGACGAAAATCCTTCTTTGTGACGTTGAAGGCGGTGCAGGTCTCCGAACGCCGGGTGCTTATCGCATTCCACGTGGATGTGGCATGTCAAAGGGAAATATTAGGAACACAGCGAAATTCCGACTAAAACAAGCACCAGAATCCGCTATCGCCATGCAATGCCTCAAAAACAGTCATGAAATGAAATACGATGAGACCGGTATCGTGATGGGAACGCCAAATATTTGGGTCAATTAAGTAGTATGTCTAAATAAATATAATCGAAAACTTAATAGAGAGACTTTAAGGTTTCACTTTAAAAAGGTTTGGTGTTCGGCACCCAATTTATTAATATCTAGCTAGCCATCACATCTACCAAAGCAGAGAAACGATGATGGAATTCGCGTTTCACGTAATACAATTGCGGGCTCTATAAAACAAAAGAGCATCGTAGGGCGTAGTGGGCACCGGAAACCGAACTCAGATATAAGTAGTGGTGCAAGACCGACATCTCACAGTCTGACTGGAGTCCTGTCACAGAGTACACGTAACAGAAAAACTTGCAGCATCTCTAGAAGACGGCTGGGCTGGATGTCGAAATGGAAACGACTCGGCAGAACACTACATCAAGCAATCACGCTGAGAAAGCCAAGAGATCTGAGGTTTTTGATATTTTAGTGCCTTATCCACATTTTTGAAGTTTTATCACGAGGCAGGTGAGGACCGAGGCTGCTAAGACCGAGACTACTAAGACGTTGTAAAGAGCCAGTTGCAAACCAAATGGAGATGGCTAGTATTGTATATTTCCAGTAGCATGGTTACACATTTAAATTCATCTAAATGCAGTGTCCGAGTTGTGATCTTTTAACTTTGTTTCGTGGTTTAAATTCTAATACAGCTGCGTATAGACGGCATCCGAGGCCTCTGCAAACAATTATTTCGGCGACAGAGACGCAATTTCGTGCGTGTGTCACAAATGCCCGGAATACGTGAAACGTGGCCCGGACGAACTTTCGTGATGGCTCGTTGTGAATAAGAGGAGAAGAAGATTGGTACCTATAGTACAGTGTGAAAATACGGGTTTAGAAAGGAAGTTGCAAGATCAAGGATTAACGTCCTGTCGACGTAATGGTCATTTGAAACGGAACTGGAGCTCGGGTATGATAAATGTAAGATAACGTTGGATTTGTGAGTCTGCCTTCATGTAAACATTTTTGTTTGTTATCCCCAAACTTGTTTCAGCAATGACGTCTGTATTACAGGTATACTCCGCAAGCTACTGCACAGTGAATGGTGCACACTACATTGAACGAAATGTCAGTTTTATCATGCATCTACTGTTTTCAAAATTTGAGATTTGAATAAAGCAAGCTGTGTTTCCGCAAGAATGGTTCCCCTGAATCTGTGTTGCCATCATAAGCACTTTTATTTTTTTTAATTCTAATTCTTAAAGAATGGATCAAAAATGTGGAGGAGTGGGTGTAGACCACGGATTATCTAAGCATTTTACTATTTGCCTATGATCAAATAATACTGGCTGCAGATGGCCGTGATATAGAGAACATGATGAAGAAACTCTTAGAAACATACAATTAGGCCGGACTAACAATAAATTTTTTAAAACAAAATATCTGTTTACAGCAATTAAAATCATGGCATTGTCATAGATGGGAAAACTATTGAGACATGTCAAAAATATTAATATCTGGAAGCTATGATGTCAAAGTACACAAGAAATAAAGCACATGACGGCACAAGTCAAACAACCAATCAATAAGCTGAATTTTATCATTTGGTCAGATCAAATTAAGAAAAGGACAAGAAAAGGATATAAGAACGAAAAATTTAAAGCATTTGAGAAATGAGAAACCTAAATAGGAGAAGAATTGATGCCTTGCAAATGGCCTGTGTGAGAAGACACTGTACATTTTCAGTGCGAGAGAAGATCCCAAATAAAGAAAAGGAAGTGAATGAAAACAAGCACGTACAACATCGAAGCGGTGGAGAACGGCGTGTATAACGAGGCAGGCATGCGATGAGATTAGGGGATGAACGATGACCGAAAAGAGTAATGTGTTGTCAACAATCATTGTTTGCATCAAGGTGGATTCCCAAATGTCACATCTTTTTTTCCGCAGATACGTACTAATCACAGTAAGAGCTTAAGCATATAATGTAAATGGCGGTGAAGAAATTCAGCCGTGCCCAATTATAAACACCGTCTCTTTGAAACTTTCTTACAGATTAAAATCTAGTGCCGGACCGCGACTCGAACCAGGGACTTTTACCTTTCTCGTGCAAGTGTTCTATCGATTCACCTAACCAAGCACGCCTTCACAGTCTCACTTCTGAAGATAGGAGATGAAGTTCTGGTGGAAATGAAGCTATGAGGGCGAATCGTTTGTCGTGCCCGCGTAGTTCAGGCGGCAGATTGCTAGTCCGCGAAAGAAAAAGTCCCGGTTCGGCATTCAGTTCTAATCGTGCAGGAAGTTTCATATCAGCATTCGCCTTAAGCGGTTTAGGGAATGCACTGAA
The DNA here is from genome assembly GCF_021461385.2 of Schistocerca piceifrons. Taxonomy (NCBI): domain Eukaryota; kingdom Metazoa; phylum Arthropoda; class Insecta; order Orthoptera; family Acrididae; genus Schistocerca; species Schistocerca piceifrons. The sequence continues at coordinate 349,873,978 of NC_060141.1, read as the reverse complement.
GACACAAAGCTTGTTGTCAGGAGGGGAATTTTTATCTCCGAATACGAGTCCGATGTTTTAATCACTGCATTTCCTCACTGGGTGTGGCACTAGAGGAAAATTAGCCTGTAAAGTAGAACAGAGTAATTTGAAGAAGGGCTGCTGTAGTACTGTGAAAAGTAGTATGTACTTGCTATACAAATGAAAAGTCAAAATAGAAAACGTCTTGAGTTCCAAATCTCACATTTGTCAGGACAGTAAAAAAAGTATATCTTTTTGTAAGTCATGTAATTATGTCCAAAAACTGTTACCTCGGCACAGAAAAAAACTGTTAAGAACGTTTAAAGTGCCATGCAACGAAACGAAATGGTTCCAAGTGGCAATAACAAGGTTTTTGTTCTACATGCCACTAATACAAAAGCACTGAGTTTTGTGGCAACAAAAGTACAGAAATACAACAAAAATATTTTAACTAGTAGAACTGTAGTCAATAAAAACCATTTTCATTTCTTTGAGATTTTTTCACGTGAGAATAAGAAAGTTAAATTTACGACAAAAATGTCGCAATACGATTCTGCTTCTTAAACGACTGCATCCTTGTGATAAGATTTTGCAAAGCTTTCTTTAGTTTCTTACTTTGTAAAGTATCCTATGTTCTTCCTCATGGTTAAAGCTACCTCCATACCATATGTCATAGAAATCGGTCGAGCGGTTCAGTTGTGAAAACGGACATAGTTACTCTCGTATTTATTAATACTGGTTTGGAAGTATGGATTAAATACAGTAAGGATTCTACACGCATTGCCTTCATTACATTAAATTATATTACGTAGAATATCTCAATCAGCAAAAAGATTTTAACAAAAATGACAACATTCAAAAGTCAAAGAGTAAATAGCTTTTTCAAACTATATACATTTTCTTCCTAATTTGCGTAATATTCTTCAAATCAACAAATATCGTGTAATACATACTGAAGTAGCCCATGTCCTTCCTCAAGGCTCAAGCTACTTCCGTACTAAGCTTCACCGAAAACGGTTCGGTGGTTTAGTCGTGGAAACGTAAAAGACACAGTTACTTTCGCGTTTATAATAGGCTATTAGCATATCTTCTACATATACTTTTATGTGGAAATGAATATATCCTCAAAATTTTAGCATTATCTCTTTGAATGTAGTCTGATGTAAAATTTCGTAAAACGCTGACTTTTAGGTAAACAATTTAATTAATGATGATTGAAACTCAGTATTCCTTATTTCTGCATCATGCTACTAACAGTACCGCATAATTATGACAATATTAAAATTTTGTGCGACACCGTTGCGTAACTCTTTGTCTACCACTCTCTCTGTTCCTTTTCCCTTTGAGGAGTGTTTTCTTTCTTCAAAGAACTGCGAAATAGCTGAGAGTTGTATCAGAAGTTGATGATCCCCTCTGTATTTCACGAGAAATGTACTTATTGGCAGTGGTTTTCCATTGGTGCAACATGTCGGGCCGTCATATTCCGCGTCATCACTGTAGTGTGTCCCAGAGCGTGGATGTGGTCATTTATGGCCGTCTCATTTTTGACGTGAAACACACGTTCCGTGTCTCTAAACCGCGCAGAAGCGCACTAGGTGTGACCTTGGAGTGTCTCTCCCGCTAACTTGTTACTGTTGCTAGGCAGCTATGGTGCTTGCTTCCCTACACGATTCTGCATAATGTCCGGAGCTACCTCTAAAAGTAGGACGATGCCAGCGTCAAGAGAAAAGGGAATGATGCAATCTTCTTGGGAGTGTCGGGGCCGAGCCGCGCGACGTTCATCAGGGCCGCCGTTACTGGGCCACGCTCGTCGCCCGACATCGTAAGACGCGGAGTGCGCTGGAGGCTATTTTCTGCTGGGGAAAAGTGAGCGATCTGTCCACTGGCGGGAAACGTCGCTGGGGAAATTCCCGGTCGCGGCTGGTGGAGTTGCGGTTCGATAAATGGCCGCTACGAGAGCAGCGGCGAACGGAGGGGGACAGGGGGAACTACGGCTATGCAAAGCGACCGCCCGCGTCTGGCTAGGGCGCCGGCGCTGGGATAACATTCTGGAGCCCGGGGACCCTCTCTGCGGGCCGAAACGAGGTCGCCCGCGCAAGGAAGCCGACGGGGCCGGCGTAATTTACTCGTGGAACCCTGGCGGTGTCGTGTGGGCGCCTTGGTGGTGTGAATACTGCATTGACAAGGCCGTTTAGTGGAGCATCATCTAACTAGACATGAGCGTGAGTGTGAAATCAAGCATCCTAGACATTTCTGGTAACAATATCAGTCAAAAGTGTGTGTGTGTGTGTGTGTGTGTGTGTGTGTGTGTGTGTGTGTAGGATGTGGAAGTCAGAGGGGAGGGTGAACTGAAGGCGTGGAGGAAGGGGGGAGCTAGAATGATAAGCGGAAAGAAATAAAAACAAAAAGCAAAGCACTGACCTCTATGTTTAACAGGTGGGATTCCTTACCTCTTCACTACAACCAGAAGTGACAGAAAAGATAAATACCGTAAAATGGGGTGAATAGAAACATTTTTTAACTTCAAAAGAAAAAAAAAAAAGATAATTTTAAAAGGAAATATGAGCATCAAAATTGTATGGGGTTATAGGACATATGTAAAACTTTAAACCTAAAATTAGGTTTGGGATTTAGCTCACGCTTTTATAACGTAAAAAAGAAATAAAAATCTGGTGGTTCTACTCATCGTGCAGTGAGCGGGAATAGTAACAGCAGTGTAAACATTATTATTTTTTTCTATTGGTCTTTGAGGCTAACGGGGACATATTAAGATTTGATTTGGATCTATGGAAATAAGAAACAAATTTATCTTGTTCAAAGAAGGTTTTATTCAATACAAAAACTAAAAATAATGCATATTTTTTGGTTTCTTAATCTGCTTCCAAATAAAAATTATTGTATTACTAATTACTTTATTTTAACATTAAACTGATGAACTTGCTTTGTTTGTCACTGACATATTGTTTGAAAGTGCCGTATTTGAATATGTTTCTCACTAAAATATGACTCCTCATCTGTTGAATTAAGTGGTCTCGTTTTCTTCTTTAAAAATCGTCATAATCTTTGCCTTCTCTATATCAAATTTTGCTTACTTTTTACACTTAATTTGATCACAGCATAATCTAGGTTGAGATCAGTGCCAGGTGGTTTTTCATGTAAGTCAGATTCTTTGTTGTCTTCCGAAGAAACCCTGAAGATTTCTGTTTCCACTCACCACACAAATTCCGGCAACACAACCCTACATTTTCAGCTAGCTGAAATACAAGTCAGATTGAAGTGTGCTCCGAAACTGAACATTTTGTTAATGCAAAGGGGCCGTAAATTTGATTACCGTTTACTGAAATTAAAACCACACAATTTAGATAGATACTTACAAATACAGTTTGAAATAAGCAAATTCAGCATCACATTCGACGTTTGTGACAGAGTGAAGGAAACGTCAACTGTCAGATTTATCAACTTTGCAATTCATATTATCCATGTTAGATTGGTTCAGTACCAATCTATACAAACAAACCTTTGAATGATGTTCTTATTTTCTTCCGAAACGACAGCTTTTTCGGAAATTTCGTTCCTATTCACCCCATTGTTTTCTATTCATCGAAAATTACGGTCACAGTACAGACAGAATTAAAAATATAACTAATAAGAGATCCAAGAACGTAAAGGTAAAAAAAAAAAAAAAATGATCTCTCGGATGATGAAATATTCAATTGCTTCTATCCGCTTCAGGAGGACACCTCATGAAATTGCTTACGCTGTTCGTCTATTACTGTAATTATTCTCGTGGAAAACGTTTCTTAGATGGCTTAGTTCTTACGGCACGTTTTCGACGTCTAAGATGGCTTCCACTCGATGAAGAAAGATCCCTAGAAGAGTGCAATTCCGGGTGAGGCGGTGATGGCCAAATTTCAGTTGATATCCACACCACCCAGGAGGAGAGTGGAAACCTTCTTTTATGTTATTCAGCTGCCGAGCGACAGGTAAAATTAGTCGGCTCCTGAGGTATACGAGTCCCCACTTAAAATATGACACCTCATGAGATCTACAAAAGAGCAGGCCTCAGAAGTCCTGGTGTTTACAAAATACCGTTTGAGTGTCAACAGTGGTACGTCTGTCAGACTGTGTTAACGATAAAACTTTACCAGATTGAACATGACACACATCTGCGAGTACGCCATCCGGAACATTCGGCCGTAGCCGAACATGGATTGGCAAAATGGACATAGGATTGTAATCAAAAACAGCTCAGTCATAATGAATCCTGGGATATCCTGAGATAGCGCAATTAAGAAGGTATGGACACAGAAATATCTGATATGATCGACAAAGGCGGTGGTTAGCAGTTGAACACAGAGCGTAATCCGGCCATCGCTACAGTAGGCGCGACGGAAGTGGGACGGGAACAAAGACTTAAACGTCGTTGACTGAGAATCTGCGTTGTTGCAGCCTGTGCCACGACCGTATAAAAACAAGGGCTGCATTCACACTGCATCAGATACCACTTGACAATGACAAGGAGAACTCAATCGAAAGTCGTAGATGCACACCTTGGTCAAAAAAAACTGAACCACAAAAAATTTCAAGCACTTTATGACAGACTACCCAACTTACGTCATCCAGACAGGCAACCCAACTTCCGTCATCTACATGTGGGGCAGAGAAGTAAGTTCGGTTGCCTACTTCAAGGTGCATGAAATGTGTTAAAAAAAACAAATGACGCACAGTGAGGGTATTAGTACAGATATCGATGTAAAATGTAAAATTGTAAACTCTGGTGGACGACGGATCAACGTGTGACGCTGCAGCGCAGTTTCACAGCGTAACTAGCAAGGATAGTAAACAGAAGACATGTCGATACCAGGGCATAAAGTCTTTATGAATTCCATTCCGTGTACTCTGAAGTAACTATGACTCACAGACAGGCACGTGAACAATATACGCAAACGCCAACATATGCGAGAGGACGTATAGATAGGTGAAAGAAGCCAGTTGGTGTAATTGGCGAATAGCTCGACGTTTGAGTAGAACCGAAGTCACCATTAGACAAAGTTGGCAGGAATGGGTGAACCACGGCCAAACACAGCGTCAGGAAGGAAGTGGTCGACCTAGAGAGACGACAGAACGAGAGGAACGAGCAATCCACTCAGAGCCCCGGAGTCACTGATCCGACGTGCAGCTGGTACTTGGAAAGACCACAAGGACCATTAACAGGCGGCGCACAGGGGCCTGAGCTCACGCCGTCCCTAGCGCCGACTATCACTGATCTCTGTACATCAACAAGTCCGTTTGCAGTGCTGTCGGGCACATTCCGTCTGGAATCTCTTTGACTGGACTAGAACTGACTTCAGTGATAAGTTCAGCTTCGAACTGAGCCCAGATGAGAAGCGAAGACGTCTCTGGAGGCGCCCCAGAGAAAGGTGATGGTTCAAATGGCTCTAAGCACTATGGGACTTAACATCTGAGGTCATCAGTTCCCTAGACTTGGAACTACTTAAACCTAACCAACCTAAGGACAACACACATCCATGCGCGAGGCAGGATTCGAACCTGCATCCATAGCAAATGGTTCAAATGGCTCTGAGCACTATGGGACTTAACTGCTGTGGTCATCAGTCCCCTAGAACTTAGAACTACTTAAACCTAACTAACCTAAGGACATCACACACATCCATCCCCGAGGCAGGATTCGAATCTGCATCCGTAGCAAGACAACGGTGGGATACCAACCTGACTGTCGCCCACCATACGGCCCAATAGCTAGGAGTCATGGCCTGAGGTGCCATTTCATTTCATAGCAGGACACCTTCTATTGTTACCAGCGACACCCTTATAGCACAGCAGTACGTCGACGATATTCTGCACCCCCCTCTCTGTGCCCTTCACAGCAAGCCATCTTGGGCTTACATTTCAGCAAGGTAACGCCCACCCGCTCACGACAAGAGTTCCTGCTGCTTGTTTCTGTGATTGCAAAACCCTACCTTGGCCTGCAAGGTCGCTGGATCACTCCCCAACTGAGAATGTTTGGAGTATTTCGAGCGGGGTTCTCCAACTAGCTCGGACGTTTGACGATCTAAAGCACTAATTGGACGATATCGGCGACGGTTTACGAGCTGCCATCTAATACTATTAGCCTATGACTATTTGTGAGATGGTTATCATTATTGCTAGGAATGCATATTGATCATCAATCAGCTGTTACACTGAACATCGTATGATAGATTAGGTCTTGATCAGTTTAATTATGAGAGAGTTTTCAATCGATAACTTGCGGTTGTTCAATAGCAGCGAGTTGTTTGTTTGCATCGCCATTCAGCTTCTCAAACTAAGCAGGGTGAAGGGACACGTAGCGACGATGAGTGTTGTACGGTGGTATGCAAAAATTAAAGATGAAAGTGACTTTTGCATAATGTGTCACTGCCGAGTAACAGAGCTGTATGATACTTGGACCAAACATAAAAAGCACTGCTGCAGTACTGCACAAATGGTAAATGAAATATATACGCCGTGAGACGCACAAAAATGACACATATTCAAAAATAATAATTAATCTGAAGTCACCGCGATAGTCCCTTGGATATTACAAAAGTTGAGACACCGTTTTTAATACAGTATGTGACTATCCATGTAACCCGTGGTCTAGGGGTTGCCGGCACAGCAGCTCAGCGTGTTCTGTCAGACGGTAACCTACCCTCTGCAATAACAAAACTGAGTGAACGGATCAACGTAGAACATGAACGGGTGTCCTCGGACGTCCGCCCCGAACGAATTCAACGAGCAATATAGAACAAAATGAGATCAGCAACAAAAAAAGGGGTAGCGTCTTTGATTCATAACCAAAACGTCCTCAGTCCCTGGTTCGAAACCCGCCACCTCTCAAATTCTGATTAATAATCAGCATTGGCAGCCGAAGACTTCCGGCGTAAGAAGTCATCTTCATTCTGTCAGCGGCCTTGTCAAAAGAGGGCGGAGGAGCGGGCAGAGGTGCAGGGCACTCTATTGTCTCTGAGGTGGGAATCTGTCCCTAAAGGCGGAAGAATCAGCAATGATCAACGGCATGAGGATGCAGAAGGCAATGGAAACCACTGAATTAAAGACACATGACGTGTATCGACAGGACATGAGCATGTAATTGAAAAAGTGCTATGCTGATCTCTGCATTGGCATAAGAATCCGGATTAGTCATCCATTCGGATCTCCGGGAGAGGACCGCCAAGGAGAAGCTGTCCACGAGAAAAAGCTTGAATAATCAACGAAAGGATAACGTTCTACGAGTCGGGGCGTGGAATGTCAGAAGCTTGAATGTGGTATGGAAGAAAGAAAATCTGAAAAGGGAAATGCAAAAGCTCAATCTACATATAGTAGGCGTCAGTGTAGTGAAATGGAAGGAAGACAAGGATTTCTGGCCCGATGATTATAGGGTAATATCAACAGCAGCAGAAAGTGGTAAAATGGAGTAGGATTCGTTATGAATAGGAAGGTAGGGCAGAGAGTGTGTTACTTTGAACATGCCGACGTCACAAGCTGAAGATGAAGAGATAGTGTAAGTATATGAGTTTATTGAAAGGGTAATACGTTATGCAAAGGGAGATGAAAATCTAATAGTCATGGGGGACTGGAATGCGGTTGTTAGAGGAAGGAGTAGAAGAAAAGGTTGCAGGAGAATATGGGCTTGGGACGAAGAATGCGAGACGAGAAAGACTAATTGAGTCCTGCGATAAATTTCAGCTACTAATAGTTTGTTCAAGAATCACAAGAGGAGAAGATATACTTGGGAAAGGCAAGGTGATACGGGACGATTTCAGTTAGATTACATCATGGTCAGAAAGAGATTCCGAAATCAGATTCTGGATTGTAAGGCGTACCCAGGAGCAGATATAAGACTCAGATCACAATGTATTAGTGATGAAGAGTAGGCTGAAGTTTAAGAAATTAGTCAGTAAGAATCAATACTTAAAGAAGTGGGATACGGAGATACTAAGGAATAATGTGATATGCTTGAAGTTCTCTAAGGATGTAGATACAGCAATAAAGAATAGTCCACTAGGCAATACAGTTGAAGAGGAATGAACATCTCTAAAATATGGCAATCACAGACGCTGGAAAGAAAAACATAAGTACAAAGAAGGTAACTGTAAAGAAACCACGGGTAACAGAAGAAATACTTCAGCTGATCAATGAAAGAAGGCAGTATGAAAATGTTCAGGGAAATTCAGGAATACGTAAATACGAGTCGCTGAGGAATAAAATAAATAGGAGGTTCAGAGAAGCTAAGACGAAATGGCAGATTGAAAAATGGGAAGAAGTCGAAAAAGAAATGATAGTCGAAAGGACTGACTCAGCTTATAGTAAAGTCAAAACAGCCTTCGGTAACATTCAAAGCAATGGCGGTAACATTAATAGTACAACCGGAATCCCAGTGTTAAAAGCAGAGGAGAGAGCGGATAGGTGGAAAGAGTACATTGAAGGCCTCTGTGAGGGGGAAGATTTGTATGATGTGATAGAAGAATAGACAGGAGTCTATTTAGAAGAGATAGGGGATCCAGTTTTAGAATCAGAATTTGAGAGAGCTTTGGATTACTTAAGATCAATTGAAGCCACAGAGACGGACCATTTTCTGCTTCCGCCGATCCGCGTATTAATATGTAACGCAGCCAATGAGATTGCTGCTTACGTAGAACCTTTTCTCCTCACGGATCACACTGGCGCAGTGATACACGAACAAGCGCGGTATTAAAACGAGTGTACAGACCTCCGATTACCAGTCTGCATTAGTCTGTACTAGTCTACAGTCAAGTTTCAGTCTGCGCCTAATAATATTACCATATTTCTGTACATAGCCATGAAGATAAATGTATACACCCTTTTGTCAAGTATCAGAGATATATATGAGAATAAGATTAACGTACCAGTACCAAAGGAACTTCAGATTGTCAATTGTAAATAGCATCCAGAACCAAGTTAAGTAATTTTTATGCTTGTTATTATTTTTAATAAATGTGTATGAAAATTAATCAAGTTCTGTTTAAAGTTGGTTACCGTCAATCTGACATCTAAGCGTGCAAGTGGCATTTCTATCGTCTGACCTAACGGCAGAAGATAAACACGCCACGATAAGACCACGAGATATATTGCTGACACTCACCTACTTCGTTAGAGCGACAAGTCAAATAATCTGATGGTGTGTGTACTGAAGGTCTTACAAGTACGCACACCACATTCAGATTATGTTTTTTTTATTTATTTATTTTTAGGCCTTTACGAGTCGAAACAAGGCCCCAGGAGTAGACAACATTCAATTAGAACTACTGACGGCCTTGGGAGAGTCAGTCCTAACAAAACTGTACCCTCTGGTGAGCAAAATGTATGAGACAGGCGAAATACCCTCAGACTTCAAGAAGAATATAATAATTCCAATCGCAAAGAAAGCAGGTGTTGACAAATGTGAAAATTACCCAACTATCAGTTTAATAAGTCACGGCTGCAAAACACTAACGCGAATTCTTTACAGACGAATGGAAAAACTGGTAGAAGCCGATCTCGGAGAAGATCAGTTTGGATTCCGTAGAAATATGGGAACACGTGAGGCAGTACTGACCCTACGACTTATCTTATAAGCTAGACCCAGAAAAGGCAAACCTACGTTTCTAGCGTTTGTAGACTTAGAGAAAGCTTTTGACAATGTTGACTGGAATACTCTCTTTCAAATTCTGAAGGTGGCAGGGGTAAAATACAGGGAGCGAAAGGCTATTTACAATTTGTACAGAAACCAGATGGCAGTTGGCAGTTATAAGAGTCGAGGGACATGAGAGGGAAGCAGTGGTTGGGAAGGGAGTGAGACAGAGTTGTAGCCTCTCCCCGATGTTATTGAATGTGTATATTGAGCAAACAGTAAAGGAAACAAAAGAAAAATTCGGAGTAGGTATTAAAATCCATGGAGAAGAAATAAAAACTTTAAGGTTCGCCGATGACATTGTAATTCTGTCAGAGACAGCAAAGAACTTGGAAGAGCAGTTAAACGGAATGGACAGTGTCTTGAAGGGAGGATATAAGACGAACATTAACAAAAGCAAAACGAGGATAATGGAATATAGTCAAATTAAGTCGGGTGATGCTGAGGGAATTAGATTGGGAAATGAGACACTTAAAGTAGTAAAGGAGTTTTGCTATTTGAGGAGCAAAATAACTGACGATGGTCGAAGTAGAGACGATATAAAATGTAGACTAACAATGGCAAGGAAAGCGTTTCTGAAAAAGAGAAATTTGTTGACATCGAGTATAGATTCAAGTGTCAGGAAGACATTTCTGAAAGTACTCGTATGGAGTGTAGCCATGTATGGAAGTGAGATATGGACGATAAACAGTTTGGAGAAGAAGAGACTGGAAGCTTTCGAAGAATGCTGCAGATTAGATGGGTAGATTACATAACTAACGAGGAGGTATTGAATATGACTGGAGAGAAGAGGAGTTTGTGGCACAACTTGACTAGAAGAAGGGATCGGTTGGTAGGACACGTTCTGAGGCATCAAGGGATCACAAATTTAGTATTGGAGGGCAGCGTGGAGGGTAAAAATCGTAGAGGGAGACCAAGAGATGAATCAGAAGGATGTAGGTTGCAGTAGATACTGGGAGATGAAGAAGTTTGCACAGGATAGAGTAGCATGGAGTGCTGCATCAAATCAGTCTCAGGACTGAAGACCACAACAACAACACCTTAAGTCTGTGAGAGTGGCGGACTCACCGCGCAGGTTGAGGAAGGTGGCGATGATGAGAACGTTGGTGACGATGATGGCGACGCCGGCGGTGAAGATGAGCGCGGCGTGCGCGAGCGCGTCCAGCGTGGAGGGCCCCTGCAGCAGCTCAGTCAGCGTCACCATGGCGGCGGCCGTGCCCGCGCCCCTGCCCGAGCCGCTGCCGCGCGCGCCGACACCGCCGGCGCCGGCTCGCCCGGCCGCCCATCGCCCCGTCACCTGGCCGCCGCCATCCGCCTGCAACAGACCACCATCGGCCACATTTTACCTACGGTCCGCCACCTACAGCTTAGTCACCTGGGCGAAGCTATGCGCCCGAAACTACAAGTAGGCATACTCAGCTACGCTCCACAAAATACGTACACTACTGGCCATTAAAATAGATACACCACGAAGATGACATGCTACAGACGCGAAATTTAACCGACAGGAAGAAGATGCTGTGATACGCAAATGATTAGCTTTTCAGAGCATTCGCACAAGGTTGGCGCCGGTGGCGATACCTACAGCGTGTTGACATGAGGAAAGTTTGCAACCGGTTTCTCATACACAAACAGCAGTTGACCGGCGTTGCCTGGTGAAACGTTGTTGTGATGTCTCGTGTAGGGAGGAGAAATGCGTACCGTCACGTCTCCGACTTTGATAAAGGTCGGATTGTAGCCTATCGCGATTGCGGTATATCGTATCGCGACATTGCTCCTCGCGTTGGTCGAGATCCAATGACTGTTAGCAGAATATGGAATCGGTGGATTCGGGAGGGTAATACGGAACGCCCTGCTGGATCCCAACTGCCGCGTATCACTAGCAGTCGAGATGACCGGCATCTTATCCGCATGGCTGTAACGGATCGTGCAGCCACGTCTCGATCCCTCAGTCAACAGATGGGGAGGTTTGCAAGACAACAACCATCTGCACGAACAGTTCGACGACGCTTGCAGCAGCATGGACTATCAGCTCGGAGACCATGACTGTCGTTACCCCTCTCGCTGCATCACAGACAGGAGCGCCTGCGATGGTGTACTCAACGACGGACCTGCGTGCACGAATGGCGAAACGTCATTTTTTCGAACGAATCCAGGTTCTGTTTACAGCATCATGATGGTCTCATCCGTCTTTGGCGACATCGCGGTGAACTGACGTTGGAGCGTATATTCGACATCGTCATACCGGGCGTATCAGCCGGCGTTATGGTATGGGGTGCCATTGGTTACACGTCTCGGTCACCTCCTGTTCGCATTGACGGCACTCTGAACAGTGGACGTTACATTTCAGATGTGTTACGACCCGTGGCTCTACCCTTCATTCGATCCCTGCGAAACCCTACATTTCAGCAGGGTAAGTCCTGTACTGGCCTTTCTGGATACAGAAAATGTTGTACTGCTGCCCTGGCCAGCACATTCTCCAGATCTCTCACCAATTGAAAACGTCTGGTCAATGGTGGCCGAGCAACTGGCTCGTCATAATACGCCAGTCACTACTCTTCATGAACTGTGGTATCGTGTTGAAGCTGTATGGACAGCTGTACCTGTACACGCCATCCAAGCTCTGACTCAATGCCCAGGCGTATCAAGGCCGTTATTACGGCGAGAGGTAGTTGTTCTGGGTACTGTTTTCTCAGGGTCTATGCACGTAAAGTGCGTGGAAATGTAATCACATGTCAGTTCTAGTCTAATATATTTGTCCAATGAATACCCGTTTATCATCTCCATTTCTTCTTGGTGTGGCAATTTTAATGTCCAGTAGTGTATATAGCGTTCCCCTTCACGGAAACTACGATTCGGTAGTCTTGGTATAGAACACAAATGACGTAGAGCAGGTATAAAATGACAGCCCACCAGTTGCACTAAATGGTGGTTTTCAAATAAACTCTACGTGGTTTCGACGGATTTAAACCCGTCTCCTTCAGAAGGACAAACTATCTCCACATTAGCAATTCATTCAGTAAAAGCTGTCTCGACATCACATATATCGGCAACTTTCTGTACGTCGTTATGTAAAAATTAAGGCCCATAGAATCAAGAACTTGTCATATTGTAATGCGTACATGCATAATATCATAGGAGGCAATGTTGTGCAACCTTAGTAGGGACTTTTGTGGCGGCTCCCTAACCCGAGGTCCTCGGCGGTACTTTTGGGACAGCCACCACAAATTCTATAAAGCGTGGGTAGTAACCAGGATGTAGCTATGTCTGTTGACCGAAAAATAATTTATGACGAGAATTGCGCCAGCTAGAATGAAGAGATATCTTTATTTCTGACGAAACGTGCACCAGCAACACAAGTCCAAGTAATATCCAAGAGTAATCCGTGTACTGAGCCTAGTCGAATAGAATAGAAAATATTACACTGCAATGGCTCCGCTATAAACTCCACGAAAGGCTAGCAATAGGCAATCGACAATAGACTGTCCGTCTCGGGGCCAGCGCTCCTCCTTATGTGCAAAAGGCAGAGGGCGCTGCGGACCCGAGCTCCGCCATGGCGCGACCTCTTCCGTCGGCGGTAACGCCCTGAGACGCCGACGGCCGCGACAGGAACTGTGGCCAGCGATGTCACGGTCAGGGCGCGCGTGCGCGAGTTGGTTGGTTGGTTGGGTCCGTGGATACAACAGGGACAAGATCCGACTATTTGGGAATAGGATCTTACAATCTGAGGCAGTGTTCCGAGACAAACTTCCGTCACAACGTCCGCAAACGTGACGTCAGATTCGTCTAGCAACAGCGATCTGAACGCCCATTGGATATATATATATATATATATATATATATATATATATATATATATATATATATATAGGAGACGAATGAAGTGTCCTTATTGGCTGAGGGAGAAAGGTGGGGTGTCTCTTGTCCTTCGGAAAGATAGGGCGAGTTAGTAGCGAGGCGCCACTCAAAACGCACGGTCGAGTAACCGGGGCGGTTATGAAAAAGAAAGCTCGCGAGTAAATATTCCAGCTGTTAAACAAGATGTAAAGTGAAGGTTGGTTATCGGTGAACGCCACGTGTCGTGGGCAACGTATATCACGAGTATGGAAAGAGAGAAATGTGTTAATTTGTAGTAAAGGGTTGAATACAACGGCTTAGCCCAGAGCCGCCATATTGCAAATTCTGTGACGTGTGTGTCAACTAATTTCTTTTTTAAAACGAGTATACTACGAAACGTTGTTGACATTTAACAACTTGCATCCCGAAACACTCCACTTCAGCTGGATCACAACCTACATTGAACCTGGCGCCTGAGCGCTACTACTGTGCGACGAGGGACTACAGAAGCAGCAAGACACAAGGTTAGTGATACAGCGTCCAGAGAAGTAAGGCACAGTCGCTTCCTTCTCACTACAGTGCTACAGAGGTCATTGTAATATCAGTAAAACCAATCACTTAAACTAACAGACCATGTTGGTAACTACATGTGGAGACAGCTTTTACTGAATCAGTTGCTAATGTTAAGTTTGTTTGTCCTTGTGAAGAAGACGGGCTTAAGTCCGACGAAACCATGGTAAAGATGATTTGAAAGCCATCATTTATTGCAACTCGTTGGCTGTCTTTTACACCTGCTGTTCTGTAACCTTTGCTGTAGTGCAGCCATGGTCAAAATATAAATGACGTTGTAAATGGTAGGATTACCGGAAGAATTGGTAGCATTCGTAGGGAAAGAAACAAATCTGAGTGTGTGACAGTGAACTAGGAACCGACGACTTATCTTCGTTTTTTGATTGTTTGTTTGTTTTGGACTTAAACAGAACAGCATATCGTTCAGTGTTAGTCCACCGAATATTTTATATACTTACAAAATATCAATTGCATTTTGCAGGTAATAAAAGTTAGTTGACAGCTCTTACGTAAGCAAAGCAATTACTTTTGATAGAAGTACAGTGTACATACACAAATATAAAAAGTCTATAGAATTGTTGTTGTTACTTTGTACTCAACTGAACGTTCTTCATCACGATCAAAGACAAGAATTTCCTGTTATTATTGCTATTACTTGCGTTTTGCAATTAATAAATGTTAGTTGATAACTCTTGTTTAAGCAAAGCAATTACTTTTGATAAAATTACAGTGTACATACACAAATACAAAAAGTCTAACGAATTGTTATTTTGTACTCAACTGAACGTTCTTCATCACGATCAAAGGCAAGAGTTTGCTGTTATTATTGTTACTGCGAATGTTATTTATGAATGACGCAAACTTCTTTTATATAAGCTCGAAGAAGGATCGAAACAATGTTTGACATGTTTTGGTTTTGCGTTTTTTTTGTTTTTTTTTTTTTTAATTTTATCTTTTCTTTTGAGGAAATTGCATTATCTAGCGCTATATGATAAATTTTACTACCACAACTTTCCTCTGTTTCACGTTACATATCAAAAATTTTCGAATAAAGCCAGAATTAAAGATTTAAAATTTCAATTTTACTATTAATACTGTTTACTTTTAAGTAACAGGCAGAAGGATAGCTGTACAGAACAAAAACGTTCTGTGGGTTACATCGTCATTTATATATCCTCAGTCAGTTTCTATACGGTTCGCTGCTTCCTGTTTCTAGGGGAACGTGGTAAGAGACTGGTCTCATACACAGACAAAGGGATCGAAATGACATAACGCCCAATAGGTATGCAATACACCTAGCATACGGGTAACACGGTCAGATCTTAGCTGACCAAAGAAGTATTTGGACGTCACTGAGTCATGTGAAAGTGACCACCTGATGCCACGAGAGTCAGACCCAGCAATATCTTATTTTACGCTGAGTGCATCTGAAACGAGGGCATTATGAATATGTAGAATATACTGTTGCTGTTATTATAATATCTGTTCCTTTAAATTGTACCCAGAATTAAAAATCATTGTTGGTAAAGCAGTCACATCTAAGTACTGTAGAGCATTTTCCCACCAGCCGATAGCAATTTCCCACATTTACTTCGTTTCTTCTATGTTTGCGTGACAATATAAAAATATGTGCACAAAAATTAAGAGAAACATGTCGCAATGTCACAGTACCTACGAATTTATTACATAAAACTAACAATATAAATAAAATGTTTTAATATAATGACTATAAATTGCTTTATTACAGTAAAACATATACTCTGAAGTGACAAAAAACAGGGGACGGCGATATGCACATATACAGCTGTAAGTAGCATCACGTACACAAAGTATGAAAGGACAGTACACTGACGGAGCTGTCGTTTCTACTCAGGTGATTCACGTGAAAAGCTGTCCGACGTGATTATGGCTGCACGACGGGAGTTAACAGACTTCGAACGCAAAATGGTAATTGTATTAGACTCATGGGACATTCCATCTAAGAAATCGTTATGGAATTTAGTGTTCATAGAGCAACAATACTTGAAATAACCGCATACATCAATATTGGACGTACGAAAACGTATCCGTTAGGACAGTGCGGAGAAATGTGGCGTTAATGGGCTATGGCAGCAGACGAACATGCGAGTGCCTTTGCTAACAGCACGACATCACCAATAGCACCTCTGCTGGGCTCGTGACCATATCCATTCTACCTTAGACTACTTGAAAACTGTGACTTGGTATGATGAGTCCCGATTTCAGTTGATGAGAGGTGATGGTAGGGTTCGAGTGTGGCACAGGCTCCACGAAGCCAAGGAACCAAGTTGTCGACAAGGCATTGTGCAAACCGCTGGTGGCTCCATAGTGGTGTGGGCTGTGTTTCCATGGAATGGACTGGGGATTCTGGGCCAAGTGAACCGATCACTGACTGGAAATGGTTGTGTTCGGCAACTTGGAGACTATTTGCACCCATTCATGAACTTCATATTCCCAAATAACGGTGGAATTGTTTGCAGTTGGTTTGAAAATCATTGTGGACAATTTAAGAATATGATTTGGCCTCCCAGACCACCTGACATGAATCCAATTTAATATTTACGTACATAATCGAGAGGTCAGTTCGTGCACAAAATCCTGCGACGGCAACACTTTCGAAACTATGGACGGCTATAGACACAACATGGCTCAATATTTCTGCAGGTGATATCCAGAGACTTGTTGAATCTATGCCACGTCGAGTTGTTGCACTATTCCGGGCAAAAGGATGTCCGACACGATATTAGGAGGTATCCCATGACTATTGTCACCTCATTGCATAAAAGGCAAAGCCTATGGCAGGGCTGCAGGCAGACTGCAGCATTCCTTCGCCGTAGCGCTAGGAGGGGGTGCTCGACAGAGATCGTTGATACTCATTTGACAGCAGACTGGGCGGACATAGGACCGTCCTGGAGGGCCTGGAAGGGGATAGTTTGTCGCCGCTATCTAGGACCGAACCCGGGACCGGCATGGCAACAGACTGTTGATCTACTCGCTAGACAACCGCAGCCATCGACATAGTATGTAATATGTTTTAATATAATAATAATAATAAAGGACTCATTAAGTCCTTTCTGGTTCTGCCTTGCTCTGAACCCACCATCCAACATGCTAAATAATACAAATTATGGATACAATATTACTGGAACATACCCACACAAAATCACACATTTGCTATACATGGATGATCTAAAACTACTGGCAGCAACAAATCAACAACTCAACCAATTACTAAAGATAACAGAAGTATTCAGCAATGATATAAATATGGCTTTTGGAACAGACAAATGTAAGAAAAATAGCATAGTCAAGGGAAAACACACTAAACAAGATGATTACATATTGGATAACCACAGCGACTGCATAGAAGCGATGAAAAAAACAGATGCCTATAAATATCTAGGATACAGACAAAAAATGGGAATAGATAATACAAATATTAAAGAAGAACGAGAAGAAAAATATAGACAAAGATTGACAAAAATACTGAAAACAGAATTGACAACAAGAAACAAGACAAAAGCTATAAATACTTATGCTATACCAATATTGACCTACTCATTTGGAGTAGTGAAATGGAGTAACACAGACCTAGAAGCACTCAATACACTTACACGATCACAATGCCACAAATATAGAATACATCACATACATTCAGCAACAGAAAGATTCACATTAAGCAGAAAGGAAGGGGATTTATCGACATAAAAAACCTACATTATGGACAGGTAGGCAATTTAAGAAAATTCTTTCTAGAACGAGCAGAAACTAGCAAAATACACAAAGCAATCACTCATATAAATACATCGGCTACACCACTGCAATTTCATAACCACTTCTACAACCCTCTAGATCACTTAACATCAACAGATAAGAAGAAAGTAAATTGGAAAAAGAAAACACTACATGGCAAGCACCCGTATCATCTAACACAGCCACACATCGATCAAGACGCATCCAACACATGGCTAAGAAAAGGCAATATATACAGTGAGACGGAAGGATTCATGATTGCAATACAGGATCAAACAATAAGCACCATATATTACAGCAAGCATATTATTAAAGATCCCAATACCACAACAGATAAATGCAGACTTTGCAAACAACAAATAGAAACAGTAGATCACATCACAAGCGGATGTACAATACTAGCAAATACAGAATACTCCAGAAGACATGACAATGTAGCAAAAATAATACATCAACAGCTTGCCTTACAACATAAACTTATAAAACAACACGTTCCCACATACAAGTATGCACCACAAAATGTACTGGAGAATAATGAATATAAATTATACTGGAACAGAACCATTATAACAGATAAAACAACACCACATAACAAACCTGACATCATACTCACCAATAAAAAGAAGAAATTAACACAACTAATCGAAATATCCATACCCAATACAACAAATATACAAAAGAAAACAGGAGAAAAAATAGAGAAATACATCCAACTGGCTGAGGAAGTCAAGGACATGTGGCATCAGGATAAAGTTGACATTATACCAATTATACTATCAACAACAGGAGTCGTACCACACAATATCCACCAGTACATCAATGCAATACAGCTACATCCAAACTTATATATACAACTACAGAAATCCGTAATTATTGATACATGTTCAATCACCCGAAAGTTCCTAAATGCAATATAACATATACCGTACAGTTAAAAGGACGTCACGCTTGATCAAGGTCCGCGTCAGTTTCCATTTTTAACCAGACCTAAGGTCTGAGAAAGGAAAGAAGATGACAATAATAATAATAATAATTTGATCACAAGAGTATTTTGGGCATAGCTTTATGATAATTTCGAAGAAATTCCATTTATAGAAATGCGGAATCGAAAGGTGCGTATTTGTTCAAAAATTTGAGACGTACGTGTGTCATGAGTTGATTTAAGAAGTCTAATAGCTACAAAGTTTCACATCTTTGACAGTGTAAGTTTTTGTGTTATATAAAATCGTTGTGTGTATTCATAACTGCCGCGCGGGATTAGCCGAGCGGTCTCAGGCGCTGCAGTCATGGGCTGTGCGGATGATCCCAGCGGAGGTTCGAGTCCTCCCTCGGGCATGGGTGTGTGTGTTTGTCCTTAGGATAATTTAGGTTAAGTAGTGTGTAAGCTTAGGGACTGATGACCTTAGCAGTTAAGTCCCATAAGATTTCACACACAAGTTGTTCATAACTTGGCAGTACTTCACTTAGGACTGCGACTGTAAACACTGATCTCAAAACGTGTAAATGTGTGGAATTGTGTTTCTTTCAGTCCTTTCCACAAAAGTTTGCGAAGTCAGCATAGCTGTTTTTACTTTTTCTTAGTGGTAGGTCTCTTCCTTTTCTGTCTTGCCTTACTCAGTCTAGTGGTCCTACCTGTAGGGTCACAAATAGCGGCGGATTTGTTGTTGACAGCAGGTCCAATTGGCCTATGAATTTGTGCCTTTTCCTCAAGCCCATCCATCTGGGCTAGCCCTCCGGATATCAACTGAAAAGTTTTTTGTGTTAAAAATAGCTTGCAGTTTGCAGAATAACTCACCATTTTCGAAAATCTCACTTTTAATGCTACTTTTTTTCTCCGAAACAGCTGAGAATTTAGGAAATTTATATGCTCGTATCTAAAAATTTGAATGCTTTTACTAAGATTTATCGTTTAGAGTAGGTCAGGAGTTATGATCTCCATTTGCCATGTGCATACTCCCGCACGACCCGCCGCTCCTAGTTTGGGTCAGTGCCTGCAACGTATTGAGTTATGTTTGCTAGGAAATCTTCAGTCGCATATCAGTTCGAATTTGCTGTTGTAATAATTCTAGATATTTCCTTTTAAGACGTCACATTGTGTTGTTGATATCTTCAGTCCGAAGAATGATCTGAAGCAGTTCACCTGTTCAAATCTGAATATACCTGAATAAGCACCGCAACCTACATCCATCTAGAGCTGCTTACTGTATTCAAACCTTGGTCTCCTCCTACAATATAAACCCCCACACTTCCTCCATTACAAACTGATGAGTCCTTCATGCCTCGGGATACGCCCTGTCAACCGATCCTTTATGCTAATCGTGTAGCGATGTAAAATTCCTTTTTCCCGGTTCAGTACCTCCTCACTACTTATTTAATCTGCCCATATATCCTCAAAATTCCTCTGTAGCACTACATTTAAAAGCTTCCACTCTCTTTTTGCCTTAACTGCTTACCGTCAACGTTTCGCTGCCATATAAGTTTACAAGTTTACAATCCAGACAACCCTTCAAAAAGGGTTCCTAACACTTAAATTTATATTAGATATTAACAAATTTCACTTTTTCACAAATTATTTTCATGGTACAACCAGTCTGCAGTTTACATCCTCAGTCATCCGTTATTTTGCTTTCCATATAGCAGAGCCCATCTACTATTTATAACGTCTCATTTCCTAATCCAGTTCTCTCAGCATCGACTGATTTCTTTCGCCTACATTCCATTACCCTTCTTCTTTTGTTTATGTTCATCTTATAATCCCTTTTAAAGACAATATCCATTCTCTTCAACTGATCATCAGAATTTTGCTGTCTGTGACAGAACCGCAATGTGATCTGCTAACCTGAATGCTTTTATTTCTTCTCCCTGAACACTAATTCCGTTTCCAAATATATCGTTGGTTTTCTTCAAAGCCTGATCAGTGAAAAAAATTAATAACATCCGTGATAGGCTCCAACCACTTTACTCTTTTTTCAGTTACGGCTTCCCTTTAACATCCTTCGACTCTTATAACTGCAGTCTGGAGTTTGTGCAAGTTGTAAATAACCTTTCGGTCCCTGAATTTTATCCCTGATATTTTCATTTTAGTTAATAAAAATAAAGAAATGAAACAGAAAATGTGGAATTTGTGTTGTCGAGTGATAGTCCATAGTGTCAATGTTTTACTTCAGTAAGTGTGATTAAAAAATTTCCTTTGTATAGGTCGATTTGCGTTTTCATTTCACGATGTATAGAAAGAAGCGTAAATAACGACTGCTGTCGTAGTTTCGTTTCTACAGGTATATTTCCGTGAATTTTGTACATCGGTTACGGCAAGCCTCTGAGTTGACCTCTAGAAAATGACACATCTGGTTTACTTCCCCTTGGTTATTCGTAGGAACCTTAACTACCGCTCGGTTTGAGGCGCCATGTCACGGATTGCGCGGCCTCTCCCGTCGGCGGTTCGAGTCCTCCTCGTGCATGTGTGTGTGTGTAGTTCTTAGCATAAGTTAGTTTAAGTAATGTGTAAGCCTAGGGAACCATGACTTCAGCAGCAGGAATTCACACACAAATACACGTGCCGCAACTAAAGTAAATAGGGATGTCTACATCTACATACATAGTCTGTAAACCAGCGTACGGTGCATGGTGGTGGGTACCCTGTATCACTGACAGTCATTTTCTTTCCTGTTCCACCCGCGAAAAGAGCGAGGGGAAAAGACTGTCTGTATGCCTCCGTATCAGCCCTAATTTCACGTATCTGATCATCGTCGACCTTACGCAAAATTTATGTTGGTGGTAGTGGAATCATTCTGCAGCCAGCTTTAAACTCAGAAGACTGTTTCTGGAAACACTCAGTAGCCATTCTGAACGTGTGAAGTGTGGCATTGGCCTGCTGGAATTGCCCACTTCCTTCGGAATGCACAATGGACATGAATGGATGCAGGTGATTAGACAGGATGCTTACGTACGTATCATGTCTTAGAGTCGTATCTAGACTTATCAGGGGTCCCATATCACACCCATATCGCAACTCACACCATTACAGAGCATCCACCAGCTTGAGCAGTCCTCTGCTGATACGCAGGATCCATGGATTAATGAGGTTGTCTCCATACCTGTACACGTCCATACGCTCGATACGATTTGAATCGAGACTCGTCCGACCAGGCAACATATTTCCAGTCATCAACAGTCCAGTGTCGGTGTTGACGGGCCCAGGAGAGGCGTAGAGCTTTGTGTCGTGCAGTCATCAAGGGCACACGAGTGTGTCTTCGTCTCCGAAAGCCCATATCGATGATGTTTCGATGAATAGTTCGCACGCTGACACTTGTGGATATCCCAGAATTGAAATCTGCAGCAATTTGCGGAAGGGTTGCACTTCTGTCACGTTGAACGATCCTCTTCAGTCATCGTTGGTCTCGTTCTCGCAGGATCTTTCTCTGGACGCAGCGATGTCGGAGATTTGATGTTTCACCAGATCCCTGATATTCATGGTTCACTCATGAAATGGTCGTACAGGAAAATAACCACTTCACCGCTACCTCGGAGACGCTGTGTCGCAAAGCTCGTGCGACGACTGTAACACCACGTTCAAACTGACTTAAATCATAATAACCTGCCTTTGTGGCAACATTAACCCATCTAACAACTGCGCCAGACAATTTTTGTCTTATACAGGCGTTGCCGACCACAGTGCCGTATTCTGCCTGTTTACATATCTCTGTATTTGAATTCGGATGCCTATACAAGTTTCCTTGGTGCTTCAGTGCATCAGTGCACGAACGGAGTCGTAGCGCAAGACTACTGGTAGCAGCAGAGAGAGGCGAGTCCAGATGTTTGAACGAAGGGGCGGCTGGCCGCAGTCCAGACAGCTGCAGCCAACAGGTGCCCGATCGTGACTTCTGGCGTGTGTTTCCTGTCAGCGCTGCTATGCAGATGCGAGAAAAAGCCACCGCTGCTGGCGGGACATCATCGCTCACGACCCCTCCCACCGCCCTCAGCCATCGAACGGCTTCGTCTTCAAGCGGTCGCCGTCGCTCGGGATAAGTGTGGCCATCTGTTCCGCAGGCTGCTCGTGGCTCTGCCCGCCCGAGGAACCACCAGAATCGGCGCGGCCTCTCTCCAGGAGGAGACTGTGAAAAATGAACGCGATCTGAGGGCAAGCGAAACTTTCTCGGTCAAGCACGTTGATATGAACGATGTTTCGCATTTGTTATTCTGATGCAACTTGCTCACCGATGTAAGCCGAGCGTCATGTTGTTATTCGGAATAGTTTTGTTACTACCGGTTTTTTTGGTGAGTTTTAGGGTCCTGTACCTCAGTCAGTTAAAACGGAACGCTTATAGAATCACTCCCATTGTCTTTCCGTCCATCTATTAAGACCTCTTTCTCTCAGGAATGGCTAAAAGTATCCAGTCGAAATTTATATCAAATACTAAGGTCTACGGTCCCTAGACATGTAAGAAATTGTAAGGCCATTTATGTCCATATTTTGATACTTGTGAACTCACTCATCAAAACCTGTGGGATACATGCCGTTGATCTGCAGTCATTAAATTTGGGAAGAAACAAGGTTTCACAGTACGAGTAAAGGAAACAACCCGAAAATTGTTAATTTATTATTATATCAAATAAAAACATTTTTTGTCATTTGTTGTCCGCCCTGTCTAGACGTTTAGTAAACGCATTTTTCTCAGGAACAGGTAGAGATATCAAGTGGAATTTTATGTCAAACACTAAGGTCTGCGGTCCATTAGCAGTGTAAAAAGTTTAGACTTGTAAGTCAATGCAATCAAGAGCTATGCCACATATACACACATCAAAAAAAGTTTTGCATCACCACGGTTCCGAGAGTTCCGGAACCTGTACAGAACATTGGAATAGAGATCAACATAAACATCATTTTCGACCATTTTATTGTTCATGAAAACCACGCCTTGGATGTTGTACCACCATACAGCGAAACCTTCATAGATGGTGGTCCAGATTGCTGTACACACTGGTACCTCTAATACCCAGTAGCACTTCCTCTTGCATTGATGCATGCCTGTATTCGTCGTGGCATACTATCCACAAGTTCATCAAGGCACTGTTGGTCCAGATTGTCCCACTCCTCAACGGCGATTCGGCGTAGATGCCTCAGAGTGGTTGGTGGGTCACGTCGTCCATAAACAGGCCTTTTCAATCCACCCCAGACATGTTCGATAGGGTTCATGTCTGGAAAACATGCTGACCACTCTAGGCGAGCGATGTCGTTATCCTGAAGCAAGTCACTCACAAGATGTGCACGATGGGGGCACGAAACGTCGTCCATGAAGATGAATGCCTCACCAATACGCCGCCGATATTGTTGCACTGTCGGTCGGAGGGTGGCATTAACGTATCGTACAGCCGTTACGGCGCCTTCCATGACCACCAGCGGCGTACGTCGGTCCCTCATAATGCCACCCAAAACATCAGGGAACCTCCACCTTGCTGCACTCGCTGAACAATGTGTCTAAGGTGTTCAGCCCGACTGGGTTGCCTCCAAACACGTCTCCGACGATTGTCTGGTTTAAGGCATGTGCGACACTCATCGGCATGTTGTTGGGCCCATCTGTACCACGCTGCATGGAGTCATCGTTGCAAAGGTGGACCTCGCCATGGACGTCGGGAGTGAAATTGCGCATCATGCAGCCTATTGCGCACAGTTTGAGTCGACACGACGTCCTGTGTTGCACGAAAAGCACTATTCAACATGGTGGCGTTACTGTCAGGGTTCCCCCGAGCCACAATCCGTGGGTAGCGGTCATCCACTACAGTAGTAGTTCTTGGGTGGCCTGAGCGAGGCATTTCTGTCTTTCTGTATCTCCTCCGTATCCTAAGAACAACGCTTTGGTTCACTCCGAGAAGCCTGTACCCTCCCCTTGTTGAGAGCCCTTCCTGGCACAAGGTAACAAAGTGGACGCGATTGAACCGGGATATTGACCGTCTAGGCATGCTTGAACTACAGAAAACACGTGCCGTGTACCTCCTTCCTGGTGGAATGACTGGAACTGATCGGCTGTCTGACCCCCTCCGTCTAATAGGCGCTTCTCATGGATGGTTGTTTACATCTTTGGGCGGGTTTAGTGACATCTCTGAACAGTTAAAGGGACTGTGTCTGTGATACAATATCCACAGTCAACGTCTATCTTCAGTTGTCTTGGGAACTGGGGTGATGCAAAACTTTTATTTTTATGTGGGTATTAATATTCACAAACTTGTTAATCAGAACCTTTAATCAAATTTCTGTATACGTAATGAAATTCATACAAAACTCTCGGAGCCCGAGTCCTGCTTGTCCTTTTCCGGTCTTTATTCTAAATCGGTTACGGCATATCTCTGGACGGTCCCATTGATAGAATACAGCTTGGCCTCCTTGCCATTGGATGTACGTAAGCGCCACAACCAGTCGAAATATTTAGGAAAAGTTAATTTTATGACATTACTTTACCAGCAACGCGTTTCGAGCTAGTAGTGCTCACCATCGAGCATCATACAAATCACTTACATCTATTAACGTCTATTAACTACATTTTTGCAATTTTCCTGAGTTCCCAGCGTCTTTTAAGTCCATAACATGTGCCTCTTGCACGTAAGTCCACTGACTACTAACGTGGTCAAAATTTTAGGTGTTAAGGCGCACTAAAAGCAATTTAAAAGAAATGTAAAAGGTTTCTCATTCTTGCAGTACGAAGAACTGCTTGTAACAGCGGTTTCTATAGCCGTTCATGCCTAGCGAGTGATAGGCAAATAAGAAGACGCAGCTGTGACAAAAGAACATAGCACCGCTTAGTGTGAAGTCCAAAGTGGACACACAAGAATTTTAAGCACTTCAACCATAGCAAGAAAGTCTCAAATTATTAATTTTTTGAATAACATGCATTTCATGTCAACAGCTA
The DNA here is from genome assembly GCF_021461385.2 of Schistocerca piceifrons. Classification (NCBI taxonomy): domain Eukaryota; kingdom Metazoa; phylum Arthropoda; class Insecta; order Orthoptera; family Acrididae; genus Schistocerca; species Schistocerca piceifrons. The sequence goes on along the minus strand of NC_060141.1, from coordinate 349,848,226 downwards.
AATTATTGCAGCTGTAACTGCTACACAAGTGACTAGGAGAGGAAAGAAAATCAAGGCAGTTTATGACGTAACATTAAGGCGATAGTCACCGATCGATACTTTAATTTATTGGCGTTAAATATTTTATAACCATTCCTACAGCACAGCATTTAAGAGAATTTTTGAATAATTTATACTTCACTAACAATGAAACAGTTCCTTGTTTATTCCCTGCAGTCGTCATAATAAAGCGAAGAGTATATTGGAAGACGAAAATAAACATTTTCCTTACACCAGGCACACCCGATAAAAAAAAGTTAATGCGTTCATCACTTCAAAGTAATTACTAATTTCTTTTAGACAGAGCTGGAATGGAGTAGGAAATAGTCGTGGCCGTTGTTCTACATATTGGGCTGTGTACCAGGTATTCTCAATCAAATTCGTAAAACATGGTTATGCAAACTGACAATGTAGAAATGACTGAAATATGAAAATACTCTTCCGATGATAAACCTGAAATGACAAAGAGCTATCAGAAATAGTGACACGTGACGATGTGATATACATTCTCTGAAGTTTTTACTTGACTTCGTGTATTCAGAGTATCTAACTACATTTGTTAAATATTATGTATGAAGCTCATTAGTGGACGTACCACACCTGAAGATCGCAACCTCCTGCCGAAACCAGCAGTGTGAATATTTTATAGGAGTGGAAGCGATCGTGACACGCATACTAGAGTTTAAGCAGCTTTCTGGGCTCGTCAGTGTTTTCCCTGATCATGACCTCAAGGACCATATATGAAACGAATTTTCGGTATTTAATGCTGAGCTACATGCAGCTTGATGGTCCTGGAGCAGATATGAATGTGGCATATCTCCGCTATTTCACATGTGATATGACCCCCTAGGTGCCCTTACATCTGCTCAAAGAATGTACCCATCTGTTGGATGCGAGAGCACAAGGGAATTGAGGCAAATGAAATAGTGACTTCATTTTTCTATCTTGCTGCATAGTATTTACCTATTTACACAGTCGAAGGCTTTTACGTGATCTATGGCAAACGCCTACAGCCTTTACACAAGTGATTCAGCTGCCCCTACCCTGGGTTGTATGCAACCTGCAACGCCTTCAGATACCATGTGCAAGATTGCCATATGATCTCGATTGATACGTGCAAACTCATAGTGATACAGAAAAAAAGAACAGAATACTTTTCCATGAAATTTAATGTAGTTAAATTTCGCTCTGGGATGCGTTTTCGCTGGAGGTCATGGTTTTCGAGCAATTCAAGAAAAACGCGTTTGAAGATCACTTTTGTACAGTTTTGCTGAATAATTCGAACACTACAGCCTCTGGCGGAAACGCACCCCATTATGAAACTTAGCTACATTAAATTTCTTACAAAATGGTCTGATCTTTTTTCTGTATGACTGTTTGGGCATATGGAGTGAGAGAATACGAAAATCTTGCACTTGGTATTTAAAAGGGTTGCGCGCTGCATAAAACCTAGCAGTAGGGGAGCTGAATCACCCTGCAGATTATGTAAAAGCCTTCGATCTTGTAAATAGGCAACTACTATAAAGCGTAATAGAATATCGAAGTTCTCTTAAACAGATCTTAAAGATTCTGGAACTTGTGTACGCAGAAACTAAATTAATGATTAAAGCGGATGCCAGAATTTCAGATAAGGTACCTGTAATGATTCACAGGACAAGAGCGCAGATAATCACCGACGTCCCGTAGTATATACATCGACGACGTCTTAAGTAGATGAAATCAAGTACTTCATGGCTTACACATATTACAATTAGAAGCTGTAAACACGTGCTATTTTGTAGAAGATCAGTTTCTTGTATTTGAAAATGAAAATAAATTACAGTGTGCTACACATAAGTTGCACCTGAATGAGATTTTCACTCTGCGGCGGAGTGTGCGCTGATATGAAACTCACTGGCAGATTAAAACTGTGTGCTGGACCGAGACTCGAACTCGGGACATTTGCACTTCGCGGGCAAGTGCTCTACCGTCAGAGCTACCCAAGTACGACTCACGTCTCGTCCTCACAGCTTGCCCGCGAAAGGCAAAGGTCCGGCACACAGTTCTAATCTACCAGGAAGTTTCATATGTTGCACCTATTGGGCAAAGAATACTATAGGGAAATCTGAATCAATAATACGAAGGTAAAAGCATTTAAATTGATTGAACGAGTCAGATAAAAAATTGTTATAAGTAACAGAATAACTGAACAGGATAAAAGTGTTAATTGTTTAGAAAACCAAATAAATTACCAGCGTAATCGAGACAAATTATAAGAGTGGATGTACGTATGTATACAGGCTGTAACTAATCCCCTTTACTGATGTTTACACGTTCAGATCTCCCACATTTTCGGCACCCCTGACTATGGTATTAAGTAAGGCATTCTTCCATCACCTGATGTCCCACGCTCCCTACAGGTTTCTTTACACGTCACATGTTGTCCTCGACTTACGTCGGCCCTGTGGCATACGAGAAAGACTTACCGGTGGGGGTTATGGCTGCGTCGGATGCTGGACGATCGGCTATTGGTCAATATGGTACAGAAATACCGTATTTATCTTGACGTCGGTCGGCTTCACATCGAGCCCTACTTCTAACTGCATCCAGACGATAAGCAGCGTGAGCCAGAGAGCAATGGGTTTTATGGTATTTTTCGTGTAGCGTGAAAACCGAACGTTTCCAGATATGAGTATCTATGCTAATCTTAATCATAATCACCTCCACTTTTTTTTTTTTTGGTCATCAGTCTACTGACTGGTTTGATGCGGCCCTCCACGAATTCCTTTCCTGTGCTAACCTCTTCATCACAGAGTAGCACTTGCAACCTACGTCCTCAATTATTTGCTTGACGTATTCCAGACTCTGTCTTCCTCTACAGTTTTTGCCCTCTACAGCTCCCTCTAGTACCATGGAAGTCATTCCCTCATGTCTTAGCAGATGTCCTATCATCCTGTCCCTTCTCCTTATCAGTGTTTTCCACATATTCCTTTCCTCTCCGATTCTGCGTAGAACCTCCTCATTCCTTACCTTATCAGTCCACCTAATTTTCAACATTCGCCTGTAGCACCACATCTCAAATGCTTCGATTCTCTTCTGTTCCGGTTTTCCCCCAGTCCATGTTTCACTACCATACAATGATGTACTCCAGACGTACATCCTCAGAAATTTCTTCCTCAAATTAAGGCCGGTATTTGATATTAGTAGACTTCTCTTGGCCAGAAATACCTTTTTTGCCATAGCGAGTCTGCTTTTGATGTCCCCTTGCTCCGTCCGTCATTGGTTATTTTACTGCCTAGGTAGCAGAATTCCTTAACTTCATTGACTTCGTGACCATCAATCCTGATGTTAAGTTTCTCGCTGTTCTCATTTCTACTACTTCTCATTACCTTCGTCTTTCTCCGATTTACTCTCAAACCATACTGTGTACTCATTAGACTGTTCATTCCGTTCAGCAGATCATTTAATTCTTCTTCACTTTCACTCAGGATAGCAATGTCATCAGCGAATCGTATCATTGATATCCTTTCACCTTGTATTTTAATTCCACTCCTGAAACTTTCTTTTATTTCCATCAATGCTTCCTCGATGTACAGATTGAAGAGTAGGGGCGAAAGGCCTTGTCTTACACCCTTCTTAATATGAGCATTTCGTTCTTGATCGTCCACTCTTATTATTCCCTCTTGGTTGTTATACATATTGTATATGACCCGTCTCTCCCTATAGCTTACCCCTACTTTTTTCAGAATCTCGAACAGCTTGCACCATTTTATATTGTAGAACGCTTTTTCCAGGTCGACAAATCCTATGAAAGTGTCTTGATTTTTCTTTAGCCTTGCTTCCTTTATTAGCCGTAACGTCAGAATTGCCTCTCTCGTCCCTTTACTTTTCCTAAAGCCACCTCCACTACAACTCCTCAAAGTCTGTAAACGGAATTTAGTTACACCCAACAGGTATATGTATGTATGTTCTACATCTCCTCCGAAACAACTGCATCGATTCCAACCAAATTTGGTACATGTATCACTAACTGTCTGGAAAGAATCACTGTGAGGGTAAGAAACACGTACTTCTCAAAAGGATGCGGGTGAAGATGAAAACGAAGCATATCTCACGACGCCCAGTAGATAGACTATGTTCGTCCAATATTTGACAATGAGAGCACTTGCACAGACTTCACACATAATTTCAAAATTTTACTTCTTCGCCTGACACCCCTTTTCTCTCTCCCCCGCCCCTCACACCACCAAACGGTGAAAGGAAAAAAGTTATTGCATACTTCATTTTCGCTGATCAAAACTGCCGAATCATTCAATGACGTTTTAATTTATTACTTCTTTACTACTGTTTCCATTCGCAACACATTTCGAACAATAACCGCACACATCACTGGATGTGCTTTCAAAATTATATTATTTTACGACACATAATTCATGAGATGTGACGTCATAAACATTGAGCTATATGAAAACGAAAGTGCAGGTCGGAATTCGCTATTTCGATGAATATGTTAAATATATGTGACCTATGTGGTCGTGGGTAAAGACGCAGGTAAAAGTCTCCTCCTGAGCCCTGAAACTGACTTCAGCCAAACTTTGTAAATATATTTTACACTATATGGAAGGGCTGTGGTGGTAATAACTAGTACGCTTGTGTTGAGGTATAACGTGGAGAGAGAAGGTGGAAGGAGGAGGAGGTGGACAGAGAAAGGGAAAATGAGGGGATGGTCACAGAAAGGAAAGAGGAGGAGATAGACAGAGAGAGGGGGAGGAGATGGACAGAGGGGGGAATGAGCAGATGTACAAAGGGGAGGAGCTGATCTCATGAACTATGTGTTGTGGAGGTGGGCAGAGGGACAGAGAGCGGGGGTGGAGGAACTGGACGGAGAAGGAGGAAGGAGGAGATGGACAGAGAAAAGGGCGATATTAACTAATAGAAGATTGGAATAGATACATACCTGGGCAACACAGGGTACACAGCTAGTAGCGTTAAAAACAACAAGCTTCATCAATTCCTAGTAATAGGATCTTAAAGAATGTAGAAAGCAAGTCAAAATAAAGTTTTATAAAACTATGGCTGTGACGTTTGTGCTGTACGGCAGTGAAACTTCGGTTCTCACAAACTGGAATAAGAAAAAAATACAAGCAGCTGAAGTGTGATTCTAAGCATAATACAAGGTTGCACACACCGAGACCGGATTAGAAATAAACAAATTAGAGAAGACCTGAATGTGTGTTGTAGGGATAAACAACACAACAGAGATATACACTGATGAGGAAAAACATTGTGACCACCTGCTTAATAGCTTGTTTGTACGTCTTTGGAACGAAGTGCATCACTGATTCTGTGTATCAGGAATCCGACAGCTTTTTGGCAGCTTTTTGAAGCTATGTGACATTACATGTCCACGCATGAATAACGGTCCGCTGATTTGCGTACGCGGTGAAGGCACCGGATAGCGACCCAGATGGGTTCCATAGGATTTACATCTGGCGCATATGTTCGCCGAGACATCAACGTGAGTTCACTGTGCTCCTGTAACGACTGTAGCACGGTTCTGGCTCCGAGACACGGACAATTATACTGCTGAAAGATGTCGGGGAAGACATCAAGCACGAAGGGACGCAGGGGGCTCGCAGCTGTCAGTGTGTCTTCGATTACTGTCACAGGTCCCATGCAAGGACAGGAGAATGTCGACCATAGCATAATACTGATCCCACCAGCCTGCGTCCTCATAAGAAGATCCGACACGTTTCCGTTGATGCACGGTCGAATCCCGACGGTCCCGTGGCCAATGCAGTCGCAGCTGACTATGTCGTTGGGTCGACATACGAACGCGTAGGGGTGGTCAGCTGCGGAGCTTCCTCTTATTGATGTACGATGAACGGTGTGTTCCAAAACACTTGTACATTCTCCAGCATTGAGCTCTATCAGCAGAGATTCCCCAGGTCACCATCTACCCTACATTGAAAAGCAGACGAGCCTTCAAACCCCAAGTTCTGCGAATAGTCGTGGACGAACAACGATTTAGCGCCTAGTGGTAGTTTTACCTCTTTCAGTAGGTGTTCACGATAGTAGTACGTGAACATTCGACCAGCTTCGCCGTTTTCGAGATACTCGTCCACACGGTCTGCGTAATAATAATCCGTCGCTTATTTTTGTTGTGACTCACAATTCGCAATTTTTCACAAACATAACTTTTATTGATGTAAGGTCACAAAGTTGATGACTGAACAACAAACGAAAGGTAACAATAACGATGCCAGTAAAAGTCTCCTAATCGAGCCAAACAAAATGTTTACTTCTAATTTTTCATAAACGTTCGTGGTAACACACACACACTAGTAAAAGTCCAATTCAGAGACGAAGACGTAATCGTCAGTAATCGAAGTACACGAGGTCGGCATCCGGACTGAACTGCACTTTGGGGCTGGTTCTAGCCCCTAAATACACTACTGGCCATTAAAATTGCTACACCACGAAGATGACGTGCTACAGACGCGAAATTTAACCGTCAGGAAGAAGATGCTGTGATATGCAAATAATTAGCTGTTCAGAGCATTCACTCAAGGTTGGCGCCGGTGACGACACCTACAACGTGCTGACATGAGTAAAGTTTCCAACCGATTTCTCATACACAAGCAGCAGCTGACCGGCTTTGCCTGGTGAAACGTTGTTGTCATGCCTCGTATAATGAGGAGAAATGCGTACCATCACGTTTCCGACTCTCATAAAGGTCGGATTGTAGCCTATCGTGGTTTATCGTATCGCGACATTGATGCTCGCGTTGGTCGAGATCCAATCACTGGTCGACGACGTTTGCAGCAGCATGGACTATCAGCTCGGAGACCATGGCTGCGGTTATCCTTGACGCTGCATCACAGACAGGAGCGCCTGCTATGGTGTATTCAACGACGAACCTGGGTGCACGAATGGTAAAACGTCATTCTTTTAGGAGGAATCTAGGTTCTGTTTACAGCATCATTATGGTCGCACCCGTGTTTGGCGACATCGCGGTGAACGCACATTGGAAGCGTGTATTCGTCATCGCCATACTGGCGTATCACCCGTCGTGACGGTATGGGGTGCCATTGGTTACACGTCTCGGTCACCTCTTGTTCACATTGACGGCACTTTGAACAGTGGACGTTACATTTCAAATGTGTTACGACCCGTGGCTCTACCCTTCATTCGATCCCTGCGAAACCCTACATTTCGGCAGGATAATGCACGACCGTATGTTGAAGGTCCTGTACGGGCCTTTCAATCACATATCAGTTGTAGTATAATATGTTTGTTCAATGAATACCCGTTTATCATCTGCATTTCGTCTTGGTGTAGCAATTTTAATGGCCAGTAGTGTAGCTGTCTCCAGCCAATCTGGTTTTGGCGTAGTGATACATCCTGCAGGCCGTGGATCGAGCTCCCCCTGCAGGAAGTACTACTCGTAATGTCTGTTTTCATTATCTTGTATGTAAATAGCCGGTGTTTACCATGGTGCTTTTGGTACGCCTGGTACATAAACAACCTCGTCTTCTGTGGTGTAATATGGGTTGCCGGCCATCAGGGGCTACCTTGACTCTGGAATAACAATTTCAGTGGCACTTCCTGGCAGATTAAAACTGTGTGCCCAACCGAGAATCGAACTCGGGACCTTTGCCTTTCGCGGGCAAGTGCTCTACCATCTGAGCTACCGAAGCACGACTCACGCCCGGTCCTTGGAAGGTAGGAGACGAGATACTGGCAGAAGCAAAGCTGTGAGGACCGGGCGTGAGTCGTGCTTCGGTAGCTTCGGTAGCTCAGATGGTAGAGCACTTGCCCGCGAAAGGCGAAGGTCCCGAGTTCGAGTCTCGGTCGGGCACACAGTTTTAATCTGCCAGGAAGTTTCATATCAGCGCACACTCCGCTGCAGAGTGAAAATCTCATTCTGGAATTTCAGTGGATTTCCCCATATGCGGCATCATGCGCCCGCAGCGCCACCAAGCAGCAGCCAACGTTGGGGTGGGCGTAGTCATAATGTTTTGGCTTATCAGTGAATAGAAACAGGTGGAATGAGCATGCGAGCAGAGGAGACAACTGTTGAGATGCAGACTGAGAGGAAGAAGAAACCAAAATGACATGGGTTCAACAATAAACTTTTAATACAAAACATACAGTTAGCAGTTAACGTAATGCCTGGTAGACGATGATGATGAAACAGCGCCGAAGGAAGGTGATCAGTGTGTTGTCCCATCCTCTGAGCTGAGGTAGGGACTCTTGTGTCGGTGGGAGGGAGGGTAGATGAAAATAATGGCAATAAACTTTGATTAAGAAAACCAAATACTTAACCAATGGCATGTCTTCCCCCATCCAATTTCGGATAGGAGACAGTCCGATGGCACATGGCTTCCTGCTCCAGGGGAAGGACCATCCAGTGCGTGGTGCATATGGCGCACATTAACTGAATGTATTTTCTATTCAGACAACAGGGTATAATTTCGTTACCAGCTGCTCTGTCCTCTGTTTTAGCAAACGATGAGCAGCAAGGGGACGACTTCTGCGTTGCTGTGAAGTGTCTGAGTTGCTCCCTAAACTGTCAGGGAGAAAGTCTTCGTGTGTTGTCAGGGATGCTGGCATAAGCTTTTATTTATTTATTTTTTTGTTAGTGATGAGACAGCCTCACTTCCCTCAGTTATCTTTTCAGCTTTTACTCCATAATTCAGCCAGGATTTTAATGGCACATTATTTTAAATATGGACGAAGATGACAGTTTAACATTCTTTATAAGAAGATATGACTGGATAAGTAAATAAGAGAGACAATGAGGGGCACAGAAATAGCAATTTGAAGCGAAATTTAATTTTATGCGCTTTGAGTTTTAGCTGCTTAACCACATTCATCTTGGAATATTTTAGCAATGGTGCCAGTCACCTCTGTTCAGCGCACTAAATCCACTCTCTCTCTCTCTCTCTCTCTCTCTCTCACACACACACACACACACGCACACAAACACACACACGCACATACACACACACATGCACGCACGCACAGACAGACACATCACCAATCAACACCTGTATGCAGCGTTCTAGGATTAACAAAGAATCAGTATCGGTGTGCAGCGTTGTAGGTTAAACGACAAAAATTCTTTCAGTACGTCACGTGAACCACGTGGAAAAGTGGGTCATCTGTGGGTGGAAAATCGATCGACAGCGATGACGTAATGAGGGCGCCAAGGCGTTGGTAGGCTCCTCGACCCAATTAGCCCTACCCATCCCTCCCTCCCTCCCACCCCCCCCCCCCCAATCGCTCCCCACCCCGTGCGAACCTGCAGGTCCCGGGAGACGCGGGCTTCCATTAGGCGGGACAAGGTGGCTAACCGAATTGCCCTGTGCCGCCCTTGGCTTGCGCACCCGCTGTCGCCGTGTTGGCGGAGCTATGATGAACTACTGTACATGCCGACTGTCTGCGCAGGCGCACTTGCCACCGGCAGATTTACCCTCCGCGTGGGCCTCTGCTTGTACGGAAGGCATTACCCACAGCTGCCGAATAAGCTCTGTTAATCAGCTGCATTCATACCAGAGGGGCGAGGTAAGTTATACCGACCAACATTCAGAATTCGGAGTTACGTGTGGATGTTTTCTGGCTGCTTTGGGTGTAGCAGTCCGAGGTACAACAGCAACAAATCCTAAATCAGACTGAAAGTTTTTGCAGAAGCATGCAACCATTACGAATGTAATTATTGGAAAGTATTTTTAAAAGGCTGTGTGGTTGCTTAAAAACAGTTGCTGGTTTTCTGGGAATTTGTGTATTAACTACCATGACGCGTTTCGGGTTCAACCGATCATCTGATGACCTATTATAAACAAACAAACAGACGAAAGCAACAGATGTCATGCGACACAATTTAGAGAAACACAAATTTCTTGGAAAAGTCAGATCCAAACGAACAATATTCAAGAACAAAACGCTTTTTGATACAGAAATACATATTTTTTTTAGGTACAAATACATTTGACTTTGACTTGTTCTGTTGTGAAATTGAAACTGTAACCTTTCATTTGTGAAATTTTAACTTTATCTAATGTTGTATGTATTTGCACTCGGTCGGATGAGCAACGACCCAAGAACTTTTACTTCGTAATACAAATGAAAATTTATTTTTGTGCTAAGTTACTTAGCCCTATTTATACTGCAACATGTTTCATTCGATCATATATCAACAGTTTTACATATGCATGCAAACAAAAAGCCTTGCAGAGATTTTGTAAGCTGGTTTTAAAATAATATGTCACTAGAATTTTTATAAGTAAGACAGAATTTTTGTCTGTATGTGAGCAAACAATTTTTGAATGTTTCATATATTGACACCCACTTTCGGTAATTGTTTCTTAAAAATTGAAGTGTAATACTTACAATGGCTTCGAATCTGTGTGGCATTGTTCAAACGTGCATCGACAAGGTTACGCCAACTCGCGTGACCGAGCTCTCCTCCAAGCACAGTTAGGGTCGATGTGTGCATCTACTGGTGCTACCAGTTATTCTACGGAATAGCGATGAGAGTATTTGACGTCTACAACAAAGTATCAGGTGTTTGTATCAAAAACGGTAAGTATTTCTGCATCAAAAAGCATTTTGTTCTTCAATATTGTTTGTTTAGAACTGACTTTTATAAGAAATTTGAGTTTCTGTAAAACGTGCACACTAACATCTGATACTTTTGTCTGTTTATAATAGGTCATCAGATGATGGGTTCAACCTGAAACTTGTTATGACAGTTAATAAACAATTTCAGACAAAACCAGCGACTGTTTTTAAGCAACCATACAGCCCTTTTTTTCACTTTCCAGTAATTATGCTACAGCAACAGACTAAGTTACCCCGTCGCATTCTTCCCCATTAATACTGTAAGCAGCAAAATATTATAAATATCTGGTTCTTGATCTGTGTGTAGGTCTTCCCGTAAACTATCTGTTTCGCAAACATGAAGTAACGGTTGTTAGACATTACTGATGTCTTGAATTACTGCATTCAACCATACGGTATTGTTCTTCTGGTCGAACTACGTGTTTCGAGACAACAGGCTCCCATCTTCAGTTTCAGTGGAACGGAACTACATTACGGCTTTTCCCCCCACTAAAGTACATTCGAAATCATGTCATTTACAGCTGTTATACTGACCCTCAAAAGTTATCCTATTTACATGTTAAAGTTTAGGACAATGCAACGAAACTTACTAAACAGTCTTTCTCCACTAAAACACATCTAACATGTTGTCTCTGTCAACTGTTCCACGGCAGAAGAACCTCAATGATTCGTGGGACAGGACAATACAATATTTCATGGTATACGTTGCATCCACCCTTGTATTTCCTTTGATCTGACGTTGACCGATGTTGAAACGCGTAATAGTAACAACTCATAAATATGTATGCACGATCTAGACAGTTCTGTGTGGAACTGCCACTTATGATCGCCGAACCGGTTCAAGAAGTTTCTTTCTGTCGAATTATTCTGAGGAACTCATCTAACTTTCCAAAATTCTGCTAATTTCAGACTTTTTCAAATGTAAGGAGCGTAATGGTTTACTTCTGATCATTGTGCTCTGTCTCCTATAACAATTTTAAATTAAAGTCCCCTGCCACGTTATTCTGTCTATGTGAGGGCAAATTTTAGAAACTACTGTAGCGATTTAATACGGTTGTCATTAATAGACTGATTCGCGCAAAGGGTTAGTGCATATAATTTATTACCGGTACGTCATACAAGTCATTCGGCCGTAGATACTTACAGCACCGGTGCGAAACCGGGACGGATCTTTAGTATGTACTAGATCTGTATTACAATAAAAAAGACAAGTTGTAGTTTAACATTGTTACCAAAAATCTCGTGAAGGTCTTGACCAATTTACTTCAGATTCGTACACTACACTCTAATAAACGGTCGGAAAGACGCAGGCTACATATTTTCAATATACGAGTATAAGGTATATAAATATGTATATAATACGTAAGGAAGAAATGCTCGAGAAGTTCTGGACCGATTTAGTTCAGATTTTTATGTGATTAATATACTTTCAGATGGACTTAGGATACACATTTCTTCAATACATGTGGTATATATATATAACAGATAAAGCGAAAACGTTGTTACTAAAAACTTCAAAAAATTCTTGATCGATTTACTTCCGATTTTTACTCGACCCTTGGAACGTTCGGACGTATATGGGCTACATATTTCTTTAATATATAAAACACATAAATATGTATACAGTACATAACGGGGAAATATTATTAGTATGAATATCGAGTAGTTCTTAACCGATTCATTTCCTGTTCTTTACACAATACTATGAAAAACTACAGAGGGATATAGGCTACGTACTTTTATATACGTATAGTGAATAAATATATGTATAGTACATAAAGGGATCACGTAGTTACCAAAAATATCGAAAAGTTCTTGACTGTTTTACTTAAAATTTTACACGATACTCTACTAACATTGAAACGGAATAGGCTGTAAATGTTTTTAGACATCAGTGTACAGATTTTCTCTTAAAACCGACAGAGAGAGAGAGAAAATTCTGTGCTATGAAAATGTGATTTCGTTTTCTTTTTCGTAGTCTGTATTAACATAGATATCGTGGCACTTACATCATTAGACAAACTGGTTTCTTCGAAATATACTCTTTCTCCTTGAATATAATATTAAATGAAAGTTGTATACGAAACAGTGTGCTGATTTGTTCTTTCGTCGCCTTCAGTTTTAAGAGGAAAAGAGGAATATTGAATTCATGGATTATAAACTTACGATTAGACTAATAGTATCGAATCTGAATCATCCGAAACTTTGCAATCCTACTCGTTCACACATTAAAATTGTGAGAAAAATTGTCGCTGAAGCTACTATCCCCACAGCCCTATCAGCTGGGAAGGTCTCTCCTGTTCCCTTTTTATTCATGACACCAGCCGATTTACCCATCATTTTTTTTAATTAATAATTTTTTTAAATAATTTTTGCATGGATGTGTGTGATGTCCTTAGGTTAGTTAGGTTTAAGTAGTTCTACATCTACATCCATACTCTGCAAGCCACCTGACGGTGTGTGGCGGAGGGTACCCTGAGTACCTCTATCGGTTCCCCTTCTATTCCAGTCTCGTATTGTTCGTGGAAAGAAGGGTTGTCGGTATGCTTCTGTGTGGGCTCTAATCTCTCTGATTTTATCATCATGGTCTCTTCGCGAGATAGGTACGTAGTAGGGAGCAATATACTGCTTGACTCTTCGGTGAAGCTATGTTCTCGAAACTTTAACAAAAGCCCGTACCGAGCTACTGAGCATCTCTCCTGCAGGGTCTTCCACTGGAGTTTATCTATCATCTCCGTAACGCTTTCGCGATTACTAAATGATCCTGTAACGAAGCGTGCTGCTCTCCGTTGGATCTTCTCTATATCTTCTATCAACCCTATCTGGTACGGATCCCACACTGCTGAGCAGTATTCAAGCAGTGGGCGAACAAGCGTACTGTAACCTACTTCCTTTGTTTTCGGATTGCATTTCCTTAGGATTCTTCCAATGAATCTCAGTCTGCTTTACCGACGATCAACTTTATATGATCATTCCATTTTAAATCACTCCTAATGCGTACTCTCAGATAATTTATGGAATTAACTGCTTCCAGTTGCTGACCTGCTATTTTGTAGCTAAATGATAAGGGATCTATCTTTCTATGTATTCGCAACACATTACACTTGTCTACATTGAGATTCAATTGCCATTCCCTGCACCATGCGTCAATTCGCTGCAGATCCTCCTGCATTTCAGAACAATTTTCCATTGTTACAACCTCTCGATACACCACAGCATCATCTGCAAAAAGCCTCAGTGAACTTCCGATGTCATTCACAAGGTCATTTATGTATATTGTGAATAGCAACGGTCCTATGACACTTCCCTGCGGCACACCTGAAATCACTCTTACTTCGGAAGACTTCTTTCCATGGAGAATGACATGCTGCATTCTGTTATCTAGGAACTCTTCAATCCAATCACACAATTGGTCTGACAGTCCATATGCTCTTACTTTGTTCATTAAACAACTGTGGGGAACTGTATCGAACGCCTTGTGAAAGTCAAGAAACACGGCATCTACCTTTGAAATAGTGTTTATGGCCCTCTGAGTCTCGTGGACGAATAGCGCGAGCTGGGTTTCACACGACCGTCATTTTCGAAACCCATGCTGATTCCTACAGAGTAGATTTCTAGTCTCCAGAAAAGTCATTATACTCGAACATAATACGTGTTCCAAAATTCTACAACTGGTCGACGTTAGAGATATAGGTCTATAGTTCAGCACATCTGTTCGACGTCTCTTCTTGAAAACGGGGATGACCTGTGCCCTTTTCCAATCCTTTGGAACGCTACGCTCTTCTAGAGACCTACGGTACACCGCTGCAAGAAGGGGGGCAAGTTCCATCGCGTACTCTGTGTAAAATCGAACTGGTATACCGTCAGGTCCAGCGGCCTTTCCTCTTTTGAGCGATTTTAATTGTTTCTCTATCCCTCTGTCGTCTATTTCGATATCTACCATTTTGTCATCTATGCAACAATCTAGTGAAGGAACTACAGTGCAGTCTTCCTCTGTGAAACAGCTTTGGAAATAGACATTTAGTATTTCGGCCTTTAGTCTGTCATCCTCTGTTTCAGTACCATTTTTGTCACAGAGTGTCTGGACATTTTTAAGTGACTTCATTTTCCAATCGAGGTTTCTTTCGCAATAACAATAAAAATGCTGAAGTTGGGAAGAGGAGAGATATGAACAAAGAGGAGGAAAAAATGGATAGAGAGAGGGGTAGGGAGGAGATGGGTATGTAGAGAGGTAAGGAGGAGATGGAAAGAGATTAGAGGGGGAGAGGAGAAGGACAGTGAGAGGAGGAGTGGGAGGAGTTGGAGAAAGAGAAGGAGAGGGAGAAAAGGAGGAGATGGGAAAAAGAGGGAGAGGAGGAAGTGTGTAGAGAGATGGGATAAGCAACTGCGAAGTATTACCAGGTTCTCTAGTACAAAATAAAAATAATAGGAAGTTAGAACTGAGAAATGTAACCTTAATGCGTAACAAACTGTCATTCGCCCTCACATGATTTTATCGAAACCCATCTCAAGTAAGGAATTTTAAAGATGAATTTAAATTTTTTAGTTCCAACATCATGCAGTGATTTTTCATAGGAGCACAATTGTCTTCATCGACTCCTTCCCCTAAATAGCCCATTCCAAATAACGATATGTAGATCTGTGATTGATTTAATATGTTCGAGTAGTTTGTTCTGAGTTATAGTATCTTCCCGTCACAAGCAAACCTATTTTGAAGTTTGTTTCTTTCCTTTTAATCCTCTGAGTCATCACTTTTCAGCCTTCTTTGATGCGGCCCGCCACGAATTCCTCTTGTGTGCCAACCTTTTCAACTCAGAGCAGCAATTACAATCTACGTCCAGAATTATTTGCTAGATGGAATTCCAATCTCTGTCTTCTGCTGCATCTTTTAACCTGTACAACTTCCTCTAGTACCATAGAAGTTACTTCCTGAAGGGTTAAGAGATGTCATAACATTCTGTACCTTCTTATTGACAGTTTTTCCGTATATTCCTTTCCTTGTCGATTCTGCAGACAGCCCCCTCATTCGTAACCGTACCAGTTTTCCTAATTTTCGACCTTCTTCTGTAGAACCACACCTCAAAAGCTTCGATTCTCTTCTTTTCCGGTTTTCCCACAGCCCATGTCTCTCCACCATTCAATGTTGTGTTCCGAACGTACATTCTCGGTCATTTCTTCCTGAAATTAAGAACAATGTTTGACACTGGCAGACTTCTCTTGGCCACTACGTTCGTATGAAACATTAGCACATTCGAGGACAGCGTGACAACCTCCTAGTCGAAACATTCTTATAGTTCAGCTTAAGGAATGGTAGTTTTCTGTTACACAGGACATTTTTTTATTACGCTTTAATACTGCCGGACAGAAGAGGACTAAGTGAGGTGTAAATGAAAGAGAGGAGCCTGAATGCGTTTATTTTATTTTATTTTTCCTTCTTCCGCCTGACTAGTCTTGACCTTCGAAGGCTGCCTCGGCCGAAGAGTCGGCTGCATTAGGAGGATTGCGCCGTGCCTTTGTAGGGGGAGGGGAAGACCGACCCCTCGCAGGGAGGCTGAACTTAATGATGCGCGGCGAAACGAGAGCGCGAGCTCCGGTATTGGAAAGAAGCGAAAGGGAAAATGAGAAGGCTGAAACTCGAAGCAGCAGAAGAGATAAGGAAGCGGCGCTCGGCGTAATGGAATGGCTTATATCCGCCACCGGCAGCGTGACGACATTAAGAAGTCGCAGACATTAGCAGCTCTGGGAAACTGCTGGCTCCGCGCTATGTCTCTCCAACGGGCCAAAGCGGCAGTCCACCCGTGACGTGTTGCCGGCTCTCTGCAGCTAATATCCTCTGTACCACCCCTTCCTCTGCCTCCAACCCCCAACACTGCCACCTGTCTCTGCGGGGAACGTGTTGGCGGTGAGGCACCGGCAAAGAAAACATTCAGAGTCGCTACTCGTCTGCTACGATATTCACTGCCTAAAGATATGAAACTCCCAAAACGGGAAGAGGAAACGAAATGAAACTTCGCATGAATTGAAAGGAGGTGTGGCATTAATTCGGTGACTACAAAATAGATTTAGAGAGAACTTCGCATTGTGAACCCACTTGTCGGTATAACGTTGCATCCTCTCTGGTCTGGATGCATGAACTGATTCGGTTGGGAAGACAGTCATGAACCCGTCGTATCCGCTACTGAGGCAAACTGGACAGCAACTGTGTAACTAGTGCCTGATATCCTGGATACTAGTAATGGTACAGAGCTGACGTCCGGGCTGGCCTCACAGATGTTCTGTCGGGAAGAGATCCGAGCATCTTTCTGTCCACGGAAGTACTTCGGCATCACGCATAGTGTCATGCGTGGAAGAGCATTGCCCTGTTGAAAAATGGCACCACAATACTGCTGCATGATAGGTAACATATGAGGACGCAGGCTATCCGTAACATATCGTTGTACCATCAGATTTGTCTCAGTCATAACCAACCTTTAACCTGAAGTCATAGCCAATGGATCCCCATACGATGATGGCAGGTTTAAATGCCTCTGAGCACTATGGGGCTTAACACCTGAGGTCATCAGTCTCCTAGAACTTAGAGATACTTAAATCTAACTAACCTAAGGACATCACACACATCCATGCCCGAGGCAGGATTCGAACCTGCGACTGTAGCGGTGGCGTGGTTCCAGTCTGAAGCGCCTAGAACCGCTCTGCCACACCGGCCGGCCGATGATGGCAGGACCAACATTGCTATGCCTCTCCAAACCATTGGAAGAACGAGACTCTATCCAGGTCGCCTCCATACTCAGCGACGATGTTGTGTGGAGAGGTGCAGAATCACGATTCATGACTAGTCACAATGCGATACTACTAATCAGCAGTCCATGCTTCACGGTCACAGCACCACTCCGAACACGTCCGTTTGTGGTGTTAACGGCAGCCTAAGCCTGGGGCGGTATTTCCCTAGTCTAGTTGATGATAGTCTCCGGCAAATAGTGCGAGGTGACACAGAATGTCGCAGGGACTACATTACTTCTTCTCGGGTGGCGGGTGGAGTTCTGAAGTAGTTGTGGTATGCTTGATGCACAATACGGTGATCCTCCATTGTAGTGTTCATACGTGGTCGACTGGAAACTTAACGATGAGAATGCCTACCCATATCTTTCCACGCAATCCAATATCGGACCATCCCAGATCCGAATGCCACACAAAACTCGATATTGCGTTACTCGACCAGGTGGCCAAATAGGGACTTTCAGTGAAGCCTCTTTCACCCTCTGCCAGGTGCTGATAACATTGTTTCATACCAGTACATGACATCTCTGTGTCGGTCACAGTGATTCCTGGTCTAATGCTGTACACAACCCTTATTTACTCTACGAGATCTGGTGACAGTGCCGGCCCGAGTGGCCGAGCGGTTCTGGGCGCTACAGTCTGGAACCGCGCGACCGCTACGGTCGCAGGTTCGAATCCTGCCTCGGGTATGGATGTGTGTGATGTCCTTAGGTTAGTTAGGTTTAAGTAGTTCTAAGTTCTAGGGGACTGATGACCGCAGAAGTTAAGTCCCATAGTGCTCAGAGCCATTTGAGCCATTCTGGTGACAGTACTACAAACTAAGGCATTTTGATAACCACAAGACAGCACAAGACTGCATGTTGCCCATGCTAGACTGACATGTATCGGTACAAGGGATGTAGCCTGCGCTTACTCCAGATCTCTCACCAACTGAAACCATCTAGTCGTGAATTTTCGAGTGACTGGTAGGCCGCCATTCACTAGCTTCAGTGATTGATGAATGTGACAGAGTGTTGAAGCAGCATGGAATGACGTACACATATCTTTAATCGAAGCTCATTTCGTATCGATGTTCAGAGGTCGAAGCACGGTATATAATATTTTATGCACTGTCGTTGTTGGCTATCCTTCCTGGTGTTGCAGTTCTAATGGCCAGCAATATACTCTGCCTGACAAAAATACTGAAGCGCCGAAAAGAAATGATCGGATGTCATTGTAACTTCGTACACGTACACAATATCGGAGGTTATGTACGGGGGTCGTTCAGTAAGTAATTGAAGACATTAATTTTCTAAATCAGGTTGGTTTTATTCAGAATTCCAATACATCATATTATTTCCCAGTCTTTTAGCTACAAAGCCCTATTTTTCAACATAATCTCCAATGGGACGACCTTAAGCTGCCTTACTGGGAGGGCCTGTATGACGACATGGTACCATTCTACTGATCGACGTATGCAGCACACACTGCTTTCTGCGGAGGGGATTCTGCATTTGGGCAAACAGATGGCAGTCGGAAGGTACGACATCCGGGATGTAGGGTGGATGTGGAAGAACGCCATGCTTTGCAGTTTTTTTCCGGTACGATGATGATGATGCTATTTGGTTTTTGGGGCGTTCAACTGTACGGTTATCAGTACCCGTACAAAGTTCCAATCTTTACACAGTCCATACCCACCAAATTCATGAATGATGATGAAATGATGCAGATAACACAAACAGCCAGTCCCCGAGCGGAGAAAATCCCCGACCCGGCCGGGAATCGAATCCGTGACCCCGTGATCCAGAGGCAGAGACCACGAACTGCGGACATTTCGGTTTGAAGTAATGAACCCCTGTTTCATCGCCTGTGAAGACGTTCGACAAAAAATTGTCACCATCAGCCTCTTAACGCGCAAGCAGTTCCACGAAGACGGTACTTCATTGCTCTTTATAGTTTTCTGGTAAGCGGCGAGGAACTCAGCGGGCGCAACCCTTTGAGTATCCCAACTGGTGGACGAGTTTGTCAACACTCTAAATAGAGACGTCCAGTTGACCATCGAGGCATTTGATTGTGATCCGTCGATCACGTCGATGACAGCGTCCACACGTACCAACATTGCAGCAGTCACAGCTCTGCGATGCGGTCGGCACGCGGGAAATCGGACAGCTTTGTGCAATCCTGTTCTGATGATGACAGACGCCTCGCCCAACGAATCACCGTACTTTTTCGTACTACCAGGTGTCCGCGGAAATTCTGCAAACGCCAAAAGTAACAGCTCTCTGCTTGGAGCGAACCTGCGTTACAGATGCCAGTTTCTAGGCCATGTCTGGCGCCGCCTCCTATAGAAGCATCACGAAACTATAGCGGATGAAACGGGAATATTCCACGATTTCCCACAACAAAAGCAGCACCCATAATGAAACTGACCGAGAAAAAAAAATGTTCCAATACTTATCGAACGCCCCTCGTATATGATTACTGCCAAGAAATGCAATGAGCACAGGACAGCCAGCCTCACTTCACACGCAGCGAAAATTATGTTAAGAATAATTAAAGAAAGAGTGGAAAAGGCAGGGGAAGAGAATCTAGCTGAAGAACAATCATGTTTCAGACGGAATACAGGCACACGAGATGCAACAGGATTCTTATGAACTTTAGGGAGAGAGGTTTATTGGAAAGAGAACAGGCCTATATATGTGTTTTATAGACCTGGAATAGGCTGTAGATGATGTGGCTTTGGATACGCTTGCAACTATATTCAGGGAAAAGAGAGCAGACAGGAAAACCAGATGCCTTATAACTCATTATACGAGGGGCGTTCGATATGCAATGTAGTAAATTTTTTTCTGGAAGCAGGTAGGTTTTATTCAGGATTCGAAAACACTAATTATTTACCACTCTTTTGGCTCTAAAAATTTTTTTTACATAACCTCCGTTCAATGCGACGGCCTTACAACACCTTAATGTGAGGGCCTGTGTGCCTACATGGTCCTAGTCTACGGGTCGACATCGGAGTCAACGTCTTGCTGCATCAATGACCTCCCCATCATCCACGTACTGTTTTCCATGAGGTGCGTCCTTCGTCGGGCCCAACAGATGGAAGCCGGAAGGTGCGAGATCCGCGCTGTATGGTGAATGAGGACGAACAGTTCACTGAAGTTTTTTGAGCTTCTCCCGTGTTTGTCAGCACTACCAACAGAGACGTCCAGTTGTGCAGCGAGGTGTTTGACCGTAATCCATCGATTAACTTGAGTGAGAGTATCCGACTTTCTAACATGGCAAGAGTCACAGCTGTGTGCGGCTCACCGGTACTTGGGAGATCGGACAGGTCTACACGACCTTGCTGCAATGGTGACGGACGCCTCACCCAATGACTCACCGTGCTTTTTTCACTGCCAAATCTCTCAGCAGTGTCTCATGAAATAAGAGCACGTGACACTGTTGATGGTGTTATTAGGAAAGAGACGCTATTAAGCTGTCAGGCATCATCCAACTGGCAACTAATTACATGTGGGGTCCCACAAGATTCCATCTTAGGGCACTTAATTTTTCTTGTGTATATCAATGACATTTCATCGGTAACATTGCCTGATGCCAGGTTTGTTTTGTTTGTCGATGATACAAACATTGCAATAAATAGCAAATCAAGTGTACTCTTAGAAAAATCGGCTAATAAAATATTTGTGGACATTAATTGCTGGTTCCTACCCAATTCTTTGTCACTGAACTTTGAAAAAATACACTACATGCAGTTCAGAACTTGTAAGGGGTGTCCCACGAGAATACGCCTAACATACGATGACAAGCAGATAGAAGTGGACAGTGTTAAATTCTTGGCATTACAGCTTGATAATAAATTCAACTGGGAGGAGCACACCACAGAACTGCCGAAGCGTCTTAATAGATCCCTATCTGCAATGCGAGTTGTGTCAGACATAGGGGATATAAAAATGAAAAAGCTGGCGTACTATGCTTACTTTCATTCAAAAATGTCATATGGGATTATGCTCCTCACTGCGGATCAATTGGAATGAAAGTAAATCTAATCTAATCTAATCCGTCTATCGAATGGGGATGTTAAGTTCTGCCGCCTCTTGGGGGTGCTTTTCGTGAAGACTAGGCTATGTGCCGGCACCGGGTTTCACCCTTTCCCTTCCCTTCATCAACACGGCACAGACACTCACTTGACACTTCAAAACAGGTTAGAAGAAGGCGACGACAAACACCTTCGCTAGGACCTTGCCTAGAACAGCGACGCAGGATTCCTGCATCTGCTCTCCTATGCTAATTTCCTGAACATGGGGCTGCTTTGATTGAGTATGAGGTGTAGAAAATTGGATGGTACTCCGTCGCGCGTAAACCAAATTCGTTGACTTCCTGAACCCGTTCCCCAACAGCGCGTGTAATGTTTTGGTCAGAAATTTGTGATAAAAAGCGCTTGTTAAATTGTCCAGAGTCGCTAATCTTATTCCCATGTGAGCACAACCTTAAACCGGTACCTACGGACTTTATCTCACAGCAGTGTCACAGTCATTGGACTAAGTACAAACAAAAACAGTAATAAAGGAGAAATGAGCGTCAACCGGAAGACGGATTACACTAATGACTGTTACTGGAAACAAGCAAACGGCCCATACCTCAAGCATTAATTACCAGATATGTGTTTTTTCTAGTTTTGGCCATTACTATCGCCAACAAGATCACGGGAAATATGGGACACATCTTTAAAATAAAAACACCCTGTATATTTTGCCACAGAAGATAGGGCTATTTGGGAGAGTTAATTCCTTACCTTGAAGTGCTCAGTTTAGGTTCCTCTAGCACTTATATAATTTTGGCCGTAAATTTATGGGTCACCCTGTATGTCGCTACTGTTGCCCTGAGATTCATGTGCATTTCCATCCAGAATCCGGTACTCAGATACAGCCGGGCCTCGTAGAGTGTTCGGCATCTCCCTCCGCTTCCAGTGACGTCAGGCGTAGTTGAGAGGAAGGTGCCAAATTGCTCCTCGCCGCGGCAGCGTGCGAAGAAAGGAGCTCTCCTTTCGTTGCAAATTGCCTTCTGAAATACGGTAGCCTTATTGAAATTCCCCAGCTTTGTGACTGGAGCCGGTTCAGAGGAGCGCTATCTGACTAAGGAATTTTACCGATAGTTTCTTCAAAGAGAGCTCGATGCAAGTATGTGGGATGCAGCTTTCATCTATTTCGCCAGTAGATACTACATCAAGCGACGTACGGAAAATCCGGTCTGCTATATCGTGCTAAAGAAACATAGTGCAAAATAGGAAGGGTTAATGAAGAAAGGTATATTACTGTCCAGACAGCGACGAAATGAAGCAAAAAAAAAAAAAAGTCGCTTATTCCTTTGCAATAAGGAACTGCTCTCAAAGAAAATCGATGAAATATAAACGACATTGAGGCAGCGTTGACATGTTTTGAATAGTACTGTAGTAAACATATATCGATATTTCTTTTCGAATCCCACACTAAACTCGTTTGGCGTCTTTCTGGTTAACGGATGCAGGGGCCGGTACGTCGCTTTCTGACAATGCTGGCTTCAGAACCTTCACATAAAACGTCACTGTTTACTTTCGGCTCTGTAAAGAACGCTGCAACGTTCAGTTGTTTGTAACATTGCAGTGTCTGTTTTTGAGTTGAATCACAATTTACTAGAATGTGTGCAGGTGGTTGGGCGAAAAGAAATCACAGTTAAGACATACTTCACTTTATTTTATTCGTTGCTATTTATTTAACCTGATCTGGTTATGGCCATCCCAGGCATTCTCCCACATCGGACCGTGTTTCACACATACAGTGCTTTTTTTTATCATATGTTCCTAAGAAAGAAATTATTCCGACATGACTGAACGCCAGCACTTCTTAACGGCAAAGTGCCAAGTAGTATATGCCTACGCCACTCGCCACCCGCGCTACTTGCGCCACAGTCACAACATGTAAGTAGTCTCCTCCAAAATGAATAAAATTTTTTAAAACAATTCACACATTCTGGCGTTACAAAATGAACTGCTGTGTGTTTCAATGTTATTTTAATTGCTGTTAATAAAATACAATTATTTTTTTGAAACTCAGTGGGAACGGCCACGGTAACTTGTCCCATCAACTCTGGTTCATTCGACTTGCGAGACTTCGTTACTGCTTCTTCGTTCACTGAATAATAACCTTTGTCCACTATTTTGATATATAGAATATATCACTGTGCAATGGAGTGTGTTTTGTTTTGAAGCTAATAGATTAAAACTGTATGTCGGATCAAGAATCGAACGCGGAATTTAGTTTTTCGCGGGAAACGCTCTTACCGACTCAGCTACGAAAGCACCACTCGCGACACGGTCTTACACGTTCATAAGATATTGCAGTGCCTCTGTTATTTTCAATTACAACGCAATATGCATGTTTGGCACAAATTTTCATTGTCGTCATTCCATTATACAGCTGTTGGTTGTCCACATTAGCAACTGCGAATACATTTCATATATTTCATAACGGCTGCAGTCTCCGCAGGGCCTGCTTGTCCGAAGGAACATTGCATGGGAATTCGGAATAACACAGGCACTGCAGTACGGTATTTATCTGCCGACACAGGGAAGTGATTTAGTAAAATATCTCCCCTGTACAGGAATATACATAATGCATGTACGAGTACAGGTTGTAGTCACATGGTTCACAACATATGGATGTTTTGGTGGGGGCGTGAGTCGAGCTCGGATAGCCAAATGGTAAGGCCACCGCTAGCGATAAGCTGCAAATCCAGGTTCGAGTCCCGGTCCGCTACAAATTTTCATTGTCGTCGATCCATTATACATCTGATAGTTGTCCATATTCACAACTGTGAATACATTTCATGTATTCATTTCATTTCATGTTTTCACTTCCGCCAGTAGCTCAACTCTCACCTTCCATACTTCACGAAAGTGCTTCTGTGAACCATCCTAGAGTACCTCTCTTGGAAGAAAGGATGTTTGGGAATTTAGCCTAGCCACAGCCTAGAGATGGTTTCCAGAATGGATCTTCCACTCTCCAACTACTTGCGCCCTGGTTTGAAACTTTCTGGCAGATATAAATTGCGTGTAGGTATGCGAGGGAGGTTTTGTGAGGTCTGCACTGTAGCAGGGAGGTAACTAGCAGATTTGAAGTTACAAAGGCACGTCAAGAATCGTGGTCGTTGAGCCGTGGTAAAAATTGCTGTTTTGAAGAGCGCGCCGCAGCGTGTAGTCTGAAGCAGTCGCCCTCCGTCTCTGGCGGTGGCGTCGCAGTGACAATCGCAGCTTTGGTGTCTCCCTCTGGTGGGAAAGGGGGAAGGTTGCCTGTTCACGTGCATTTAAGGGACGCTATGAGCTCGCCAGTCGGTCAGTCTGCGTCTGTCTCTCGTCCGCATTTCTTAGACAGTTAGTGTCTGTCTGTAATTCGGAGTGCTAGTATGTCTGTCGTTCGGATCAACCTTTAAAGCCGGCAAAATGAGAGTCTTTCAACTCCGCCAGTAAGAGAGCGAGTGGTCGCCCGGTCGGGTGTTAGGCCGCCAGTCTACTTGAGTTTGCTCAGGCAATGGTCATTGGCAGCTAGATCGATCGCTTGGTCGGTCGCGCACTGAGACACGTTTTTATTTAAATGATCATTTTAGTATATAAAGATAAAGTTGCCACCCTTTCACAGTAAGAATTTTCTTAGAAGTTAAAGTCAAGTTGCACCTTCGGTGGCAACGTTAATATTTTAATTGTTATTGTTTTGTACCATTTCCATCCCTCCTACAGGGGACGTGGGGGGAGGGTGTGCATAGTTTGTGTGCTTGTGTAAATTGTTAAAACTCTTAGTTGAAGTTATCTGGTGTGTTGCAGATTTGTTGCACCAGTGTAGTCTTTCAGCGGCTGTCGTGAGCGGTCGTAACTACGGCCGTGTCAAAAGGGAGCGGGAAGGTTCTCTGCCCGAAAGCTCATACAGTCAAAACTTGTTTCTTTCTGCCTCTGAATAAATTGTAACTTTGCTATTTAGAGGGTGCTTTCTGATTATAATTTTAAATCTGTTTCTTTTAAAAAATGCTTTAGGCACTATTAAAGTGAATAAGTTTCCCATTTGTTAAAAGGAATTTGGTTATGATTTCATCAGTCCCTCCCTGGCAACCACTTCCATACTTACATAGTGTGATTAAATGTGTTAATGTTCTTGGTGAATCTCTAGTAAATAAAATAAATTCTAAAGAATATTCTTTGAAAATAAATCACGGTTCAGTCGTATTGCTCAGTCTCCCTGGGCACTGATCGCACAAGACTGTTTCCATGCAGTTCTGCGCACGACATGTTTTTCCCTCCCCACGGCTTTAAGTAATGTAAGTTTTCCCAAGAACTATATTTAAAATTTTTTAAAAATACATGATCGTCTGCTCCTTAAAATTACTTATTTATAAAATACACTGCTAGGTTTTGGATCGTATCTCATTTCCAGGTGGAACAGAGTGAAAATTTCGTACTTCAGCACAAGTCAAAATTTAAAAAAAATTTGACATAAAGACATTTTTGACACAACACGAAATTTCGCTGTGCCCCACACCGGACTGGAGACGTCGGCGATATCTTTTAAAGGTTTCATGCGACTCTGATTAACAGTCAAGAAAAATTAATATTTAACACAAAGATTACCGCGCACTTGTCTTTGAATCTATCCAGTTCTCTTTAGGGATCCCTCACAGGCTGACTATTTATTGCGCAGTAATATTGTGACAATTACTGAGCGAAATCACGAGGCCAATAATGGTACACTATTACTGTGCACTATTTATGACCGGCACGCGTCAGTTGGAACACTTCGGTGCTCGATGATTAAGAGCTCGAATGTGTTGCCATAAGAAAAACAAGAGGACGCGGCGATGGGCTAAAAAGGCGCTTGAAAGGAGTTCTACGCGTGGCTGTTAACAGCAAGTTAGGGTATCGTACAAACTTCCCTTCACCGATCTTGTTCATACTGTCAGTCCGTGCAGGGCACGAATAGAACTTCAACGTGTGTAAATAGCAAAGACACAACAATCAACAGTATTTTAGAAAAGACAGTCTGAACATTTAACGCGTGCTTTCATATTTAATGTGGTCGCCTGTAATCAAGGATTCAGCAACCAAGCGAGTGCTCGCTTAGTTTCATAAGCGCGACGTCTGTGGCTCGGATCTCACTTCCGACCCTCTTCTTTTGTTTCATTCCCAACAAATAATAGTGTGGTATGCCACGAAATTGTGTGATGACCGAGAACCGCTTACGCATGTAACCGCAGTTTTTTTCCCAGTAGACACAAGGAAAAAGTCATGCAGATTCAAAAGTTCAGCGTTCATTACCAATGATGTACGTGGCAGTAATTATTGTTTCCCATGTTTCTATGATTCGTAAGTGCTGAATAGTAAACACGTTATACTTGCCACAAATGTAGATAAAATAATATAATTAAAATGACTATGGTGATTTCATTGAAAGGTTTTGTGTATCCAATTTTTGCCAATCTCATTACGAAAATTTCTTCTCCTTTTTTCAAGATAAAGATTATGAAAATAATAAATCAATCATTCTATAATGATAGTTTGCACAGTCAAGATAATTAAGTGGCAGTAAAAAAAGAAGTGCAGCCAGGGATATTCGATCCACTTGGTACTCAGCCCCCTGATATAACCGCTTATTACTCTCGGCTGCGGACTTTTTGAGTACTAGTTACCATAGCTACGTATAAATAAGTGTAAAATCTTCAAACTCCATTTTCTCGAAAACGGTTGTAAGTTGCATCTACCTGTTTACATATGTTGAAGTCGTAATCGTGCCCTATACATCCTGTCAGTATGAATAAAATCGTTAAGGGAAAATTCGTATGGTCCGTTGTAAGAGAACTTGCCGCAGAGCAACACGACTATCGGAATTTTTTAAGGATGGACAAGGAATCTTTCAACGAATTGGCGAACCTCGTTACACCTTATGCATACGGTAAAGATACTGTTCATATACTCATCTGATTTCACTTTCCACAGTACTGGAAGTGATCTACGCGTACAAACCTGAAAAGAGTGAAATACTTTGTTGTACACAACCGATAGGTAGTACTGTTACGTATTTCTTCAAAATAAATAATTAAAGCTTCTGAAACGAACAAATAAGCATTTGCAGTGTTATTTCTCTGCAATTAAGCATTTTTGTCTAAATGAATAAGTGTTAAATATGTACGAAACTTCTCGACTAAACGCACTCTAGCAGACGATTGCTTTCACCTATCATTTCCTGACGTATTCATATTCATATGGCGTTGCTGTATCACTTGTTTACAAGTCCGCAAATCACGAGGCTGCAGGCGGTACAATACACTCCGTAGTATACTGAGCGAGCGTCAGTATTTTTAAAGCTCTAGAATCTCTTTCAGTATATGACGTAGACCATCAATACCGCTCTCAGGCAGTCAATACAATGTGTATCAAGAAGAAGCATCCGATTTAAAAAAAATAAGAACTGTTGTGTTATTTGAGGTATGTGCGTGAACAACGTACTGTTGGAAATAGCGAACTCTTGAGTTTTACATGGTTCCTGCTAGATAGCAGCAGTGTGCGTCCACTTCAGTTCTAGTAAAAATAGTGTCGGGGCAGTGTGGGTCAGTAATAACTGTTCAGCGTAACTTCCGTACTACGTATGATCCGTATTCTCGTACATAACAGCGCATTAGAGGATGGCATGAACAATTCCGAGAAACGGGTTGTTTGTGTAAAGACAAATCACCCGGCCGTCCCCGAGTGTCTGACACAGACGTCGAACGCATCCGTCATAGTTTCACAAGGAGTCTGCAGAAATCCGTTCGCCGAGCAGCTCGACAGTTCGAAATGCCTCCGATATCCGTATGGGGTGTGTTGCGTTGCCAAGATGCAGGATGACAGTTTTCGCTTAGTGTTTAGTGACGAGTCAGCATTCCATTCAAATGGAAATGTGAACTCTCATAATGTGATAATATGGGGCACGGAACAACCACGTGAAGTTGTACAACATGAGAGGGACTCTCCAAAATTTAATGTGTTTTACGCAGTTCGAGGGGAAAAGATCTATGGTCCATTTTCCTTTGCCGTGAACACTGTTACAGGAAGCACATATCTCGGTATGCTTGAGGACTTTCTTTTAACACAATTGGAGACAGATTCGAACGACTTCATTTACCAACAGGGTGGGGCACCACCACACTGGCGTGGGACTTTTGAAATCAAATGATTACTGAACAATGGATCGGTCGCAGTGGACCAAATGATTCAGCCTTACATTACTGGTCTCCAAGGTCATCGGACGTGACTGCATGTGATTGTTTCTTGTGGGGGTTTATAAAAAAAAGACTGTCTATGTGCCTCCGTTACCAACAACAATGAACGAACTGGGACATCTCATAACAGCGGCTGTAGAAGCTGTAACTCGAGACATGCTCGTTGCAGTGTGGGGCAATTTGAATACCGCATTGACATATGTCGTGCATCTCAAGAGGCGCATATTGAACAACTATGAAAAGGTATGAAAAAGAATATGAAAAGAACTTTTCGAGTTTATAGTTCAACAAGAAATAAAATTCATTGCATATGTTTATTGCTTTCTGTGATATAGTCGGTCCAAATCTGATGATTTTTTTGATACATCCTGTATTGCGCAAAATTCAGTACAGAACAATAAATACTGAGCTTAAAAATGCTCAAAACGCTTAGTTATACACAGTTGCCTTCTAGTCTGGAAGATTTGCCCCACCTGTGGGACACATCCCCGGAGCTGCTTCGGAGGACACGCACGACACGATCCTTCCGTTTGGTGCAGCGGGCAAGGCATTTCGAGAGTTTGCACTGGTAGGGGGAGGCGAGGCAGGTGGCGCAGGAGGGCACCGAAGGTTCAAGGACCGTCGTCGACGCGTTTCTGAAAGGGCGGCCTATCTGCCTGCCGGCTGCACGTTATACGAGCGCCGGCAGAGGCAGCGGGCGCCAATATCGCGCCGCCCGTATTGGTCCTCCTCTATTCAGACTGCGGGGAGCTGAGCAGCTGGGACGGCACCTGGCCGCCAAGGGGACCCCCTACGCACGCCTCCATGTTAGAGGAATACTCTCCTGGCAAAGATACTTTGGTGCTTCTCGAGAGAGAGAGAGAGAGAGAGAGAGAGAGAAAAAGTAAGAAGATGCCCTGTTGAACTATTGGCTACTATAGCGTGAGGGGCTGTTTAGCTATCTAATGAGGGAAGTTCTCTTCCTCCATATATATGGCTTATTTACTCGGTGAGCGCAGAGTTCTGTCTTAAGCAGATCCATTTAAAGCACGTGACAACAATCAATGGGTGTGTGGTATTGTCATATTTGTGTTGTATGATGATAAGAGAATGAAGAAGGTTAAACCCAGTACCGGAAGGGAACGTATTCCCATCGAACTGCACCGAGCAGGCCACTGAGTTTAATGTCCCCATCCGATGTGCCAATAACGCTTCAACAATAAACAATCTTGACCGTGTTGTGCTTTCACAGCTGATTAGTCTAATACAAATGTTAAGAAAGCAACACAGCTTTTAATTTCAGTGTATATACTTCACAAGTTAAATAATTCCGCCGGCCGAAGTGGCCGAGCGGTTCTAGGCACTTCAGTCTGGAACCGCGCTGCTCCTACGTTCGCAGGTTCGAATCCTATCTCGGGCATGGATGTGCGTGATGTCCTTAGGCTAGTTAGGTTTAAGTAGTTCTAAGTCTAGGGGACTGATGACCTCAGATGTTAAGTTCCATACTCCTCAGAGCCATTTGAACCATTTTTCAAATAATTCCATGAGACCTATCATAAATTTTATGAATGCACTATCATGCGATGTGTAAAACCATAAAACAAAACCATAAGAGAACACCATGAAATGAAGAACAGCAGAACAATGAAAAACGCAAATGAACTTACAAAATGGCTCTGAGCACTATGGGACTTAACTTCTGAGGTCATCAGTCCCCTAGAACTTAGAAATACTTAAACCTAACTAACCTAAGGATATCACACACATCCATGCCCGAGGCAGGATTCGAACCTGCGACCGTAGCGGTCGCGCAGCTCCAGACTGTAGCGTCTAGAACCTCTCGGCCACTCCAGCCGGCAATGAACTTACAACACAAATAAAAGAAAAAAAATGTGCAGATTCCGCAAACAGCTTCACGCATTTCTTTTGACATAGATACTGTAGACACTTGAATCAACACAGGCACAACAAAAACAACTGAAGAAAATCTGTTGACATGCAAGAAACTACCCAAAGAAAACCTAAGAGCAATAACGAAAACCCCTAAAGTAACCAGATTTCAAAATTACTGCCAACATGAAAAGAAACATAACAAAAAGATTACCTTCGAAATGGGATGCACCATCAGCCACATGGAAAACACAATGATTAGAAAGGAAGGATATAAAATTGTTTACTGGTACAGGTTTGCGTATTATATGATTTGTATGATAGATGAACTAACAGAAAAAATAAATAGGTATTGTGTTATCAATAGAGAAGCGGTAACAGAGAATTCCAGTGTGGGCTAGCCATAACCATTAGATGTCACCTGACCAAACAAATACATCAGTGACATTCCAACCATTCTACAGTTGTCTAAGTCAAGTGTTTGTGATGTGATTGTGAAGTGGAAACTTGAAGGAATAACAGCTAAACCAAGACCATCCGGGTCTCATACATTGGCTGACTGGGACCGTCAAGCATTGTCGAAGATGACTGTACAAAATAAAAAAAAAATAAAAAAAAGGAGCTAAAGAGAGAGTCAAAAAGAATGGACTGCAACGCTCGAGCAACTCCTCGTAAGACACACATTTCTGCAGCCAAAGCTAAGCAACACTGGACAGTGGGTGAGGGATAACCAGTGAAAGCCAGTGACTGAGAGTCATGAATCACGCTATAACATGAGGTAATCTGGTGGAAGAGTTTGGGTGTAGTAAACAGATGGAGAATGTTGCCTGCCATCATGTACATTGCCAACAGCGAAGTATGTAGCTGGTGAGGTTACGATATGGAACTGTTTGTCATGGTTAGGCTGTGGTCCTCTTATCGGGCTTAAGAAAACGCTAACTGCGAAAGTATATGAACAGATTTGGCAGCAGAGTGTTCTGTGCACACTAGAGAAACAATCTAGAGACGATGATTGTTTGTATCAACCTGTCAATGCACTCTGTTTTAAAGCAGCATCTGTGAGGGAGTGGTTTATGAATAATAACATTTTGGAAATGGACTGACGTATCAAGAGTTGGATCTATAGAATGAGTTAGAATGTCGAGTTCGCTCCAGATCCCAGACACCATTACTTCTTTGGTTTCGGCTCTTGAGAAAGAATGTGCTGCTATTTCTCCACAAACATGTAGACACCTGACTGAAGGTGCCTCCAGCAGAATTCAAGCAGTCGTAAAGGCGAAGGGTGAAGGGTGAACACATCCCGTATTAATGTTCACTAGTAGGTGTCTAGAATCGACAACTGCAAATTTATGATACAAAATGTGCAATCGTTAGAGTAGGTATGCTGCATACAGGAAGGAGTGGAATAATTTGTTTGGTGGCTGAGTGTTCCTACAAATTAGAGCGTGAAAATCGCAGTTTTGCGTTGGTGATTACGTCAGTGAGCACGCCAACAGTTTGCAGAACTTTCATCACTTATTAATGGCATTTTATTACGCGCCATTAATAATGGAATTTCGATAATTTTTCAGTTCGCTGCTCGGCGTTCCAGATATTCGTGCCCCTGCAAAAGCTAATCGCGTAACGGATAATCGACAGAGAATTTATAACTTGCTAAAAATTTTCACCAGCACGGAATATGGTAAGCAAACATAGTTTTAAATTCTTCATATCTCCTAAAATTTTTTGCAGAGATATTAATTTCATAAATATTATTGTAGATACACTGGTACAAATTAAAGCTTTGAAAGGCAAGGGTTATATTAGCCAAAACATGTAAAAGAGGAAACTGTGTGTCTTATTTAATATTTTATATGTATGAGTATAAAAAAGATAAACTCTTTGTAGGTATCATACGCTGAGGATATAATTCCATATACTGTTTCTGACATACCGCCTTGATATTTTCTTTATTTATTCTGTAGGCATGGACATGATATCACGAAATATAAATAATCTGCACAAAAGTTGAAAGGGAAATATGTAAACCAACGCAGCTGCAATACACCAAGCATGTGATCTAGGAAAACATTTCTTTTAGCTGGGCGGAAAAGTGACAGTTGGGACATAAACACAGGAAAGAGGTGATACACTTAGGACATAAAATCGGTTTTTCGATATAGTTTTGAACAGAATAAACACCTTAACGAAAAGGGTAAGTACGTACCAAATAAGGCAGTCAAGTGACGTGTCCAGGTAAACGAACAGTATCTTTCCCCTTGTTGTAGTAATAATTTCAACATTGCAGGGCTGGACACCCTACAGAATCACTAGAGACTCTTAGCATACTCTCCGCGTACCTAATCCGCAAGTAACTGCCAATATTATCCAACAGATAATTCATGGAATTGTATCTATAAGAAACATTGGCCGTAAACTAGTGTCATTTCTTGCATTTCGGTACTAAATGTTTTAACATTATTATTGGCCAGGTACTGCTATGTGGAATGACGAGACACATTTTACACTACGGGGAGCAGTGAATGCACAGAGCTGCTGAATTGTTACCACGTGTTGTCTACAAAGAGCCATTGAACTCGCTGTACGTGACTATGTAACGTGGATTCACAAGCATATTTACTCTTGATCCATTCTTCTTTGAAGAGAATACACCTGGATGGCCTGACAGCTGCATCCTGATTTCTGTATGTTACCGAGACCTCCTTGTACAGCATGTGATTCCTGTTTTCGAAGAGCGCAACTGTGTGAAAACCACTGTTTTCATGCAAGATGGGGTAACACCTCATATCACTCGCCCAGTGAAAGATTTGTTTAATGCAACCTTCCACAGACGTGCTATCTCCAGCGTGCATAGCCTGCAAGATCGCAAGATCTGAATCCATCTGCTTTTTGGATCTGGGAATACCTAAAATAACACATTTACCAGGGACGCATTTGTTCTCTACCTAATCTGAGGGCCGAGTTGCTCAGATTTGACTGGAACTGCTGCGAGAAACTGTTGATCAAGTAGTTTTACGGACGCAGCGTCTCGTTGAGATCTCCGGTGTTCATGTGAAATAAACTGTGTAAGCAGCAGTTAATAATAAAATCAACACTATGCCTTTTTTACTTGTTTGACCTTTACTGTCCGTGTTCTCTGCTTAATATACTACATATGTGGATATTTCTATACATCTTTCTTGTATCACAGCGACAGATTTGCACGTGGTGGCCCATATATATCGGTTCCGCATTAACTCATTAGCACAACTACCAAGCTTTGCTTCTATAATTACAGCTCACAGTGGACCTCCGTGAGTAGCTGCAATTTAATTATAACCACCCAGTACATTTTCTCTGCAAAAACATGGATATAGGTTTTTTAATACTTTAATTTATAACAAAATTTGATACATTTTACCCAACTAATTATATTTACTACTGATTCAGTAAATCATCTGTTGATAAGGGGCAGCCGTCAAATAGCAGTGATAAAAATTTGTTCTAAAACTTTCATTATGTGGCAGCGTCTTTAATAAACAAGAGAGCCGATTAATCATTTTTATGGTTGCATTACCTGCTCCTTTCTGTGCGAGAGTAAGTTTTCGAAATGTTCAAATGTGTGTGAATTCCTAAGGAACCAAACTGTTGAGGTCATCTGTCCCTAGAGTTACACACTACTTAAACTTGCTTATGCTAAGAGCAACACACACACACACACACACACACACACACACACACACACACACACACACACACCCATGCCAGAGGGAGGATTCGAACCTCCGGCGGGAGGGGCCGCGCAATCCATGATATGGCGCCTCAAACCGCGCGGTCACTTTGTGCGGCAGTAAGTTTTCGTTTTAGATACTGGAGCCTATCTTTGTTCCTAGTGCTGTATTTGAAGGGGTTTATGGGACATCGATGCAAGTCAGATTTAGACGAAAATGAGTTAAGTACTATGTTACATAGTAGAAACTGCACTCTCTTCGTCTTTCTTTATACGAAAACACCACAAATGGCTTCACAAATTCTACTGGTAAATGGTGTTTATGATACATATTCTGGAAAATTGAAATATGTCTGACTTGCACCATACTGCCATGAAACAATATATTACTGACTCCTAATTGTGCTCATGTATTGTTAATTCCAAGTAATGTTGCTAAATCAAAGTGAAATTCGTGGAATTTTAATAATTATGGTATGGTGATTACATTAATATTTCTACCCATAATTTAACCTCCAACATTAATAATATCTCTTATTAGAGTCAGTATCTTTATATACACTGCCATTCGGCTTTCCTGATTTTTCTGCGTAATCTTTCATAAAACTTAAATGAATAAAAATTGAGTTACAGCATTGTGCCACAAACCTCTTCATTTATGAATGCTACTATTATTTTGAAATTGTACATTCCTCTTCACAACGACTAAAACAGTAAACGTTTTTCACGCTGTTGTTAGCATGCCTAATTTTGTAAACAGTACATGAAATTCGAAGATAGACCGCATGTTTCGTGTCTGCATGTGGCATGACCTCAGAAAGTTATTCTGTAGGAAATTAATCGATTTACAGGCAAAATAAGCTAATTCTTAATGCGTTAATCGACAGAATCAGCAATTTCACATAGAGCAATTGCTGCTGAACACAAGCATTTGAGATGATCCATAGTGTCAGATTCCATTCCATCTGTGATCAATATGAACAGATAGGAATTTCGAACAATTAGTTTTACATGTTCCTCCCACTTCCCGCCCTCCCCCAAACCCCTCTTGTGCTCTATTATTACTGATGATGAAATATACTGAAGCGGCAGAGAAACTGGTATAGGCATGCATTCTCAAATAATGAGATACGTAAACAGGCAGAATACGGCGCTGCGGTCGACAACGCCTATCTAGGACAACACGTGTCTGGCGCAGTTGTTAGATCGATTGCTGCTGTTACAATGGCAGGTTGTCAAGATTTAAGTGACTCTGGTGCTATAGTCGGCGCACGAGCGATGCGACACAACATCTCCGAGGTAGCGATGAAATGGGTCTTTCCCGTACGATCATTTCACGGATGTACCGTAAATATCAGGAATCCAGTGAAACATCGAACCTCCGACATCGCTGCGGCCGGAAAAAGATCCTGCAAAAACGGGATCAACGACGACTGAAGAGAATCTATCAACGTTAATGTGCAACCCTGCCGAAAATTGCTGCAGATTTCAATGCTGGGGCATCAACAAGTATCAGGGTGCGAATCATTCAAGGAAACTTCATCGATATGGGCTTTCAGAGCCGAAGGCCCACTCGTGTATCTTTGATGACTGTACGACACAAAGCTTTACGCGTCCCCTGGGCCCGTCAACCCCGAAATTGCACTGTTGATGACTGGGAACATGTTGCCTGGCCGGACGAGTCTCGATTCAAACTGTATCGAGATGATGGACATTTACAGGTATGGAGACGTGAATCCATGGACCCTTCATATCAACAGGGGACTGTCGAAGGTGGTGGAGGTACTGTAATGGTGTGGGACGTGTGCAGTTGGTGTGAAATGGGACCCGTGACACGTCTAGCTACGACTGGGACAGGTCATACGTACGTAAGCATCCTGTCTGATCACCAGCATCTATTAACGTCCATTGTGCCTTCCGACGAACTTGGGAAATTCCAGCAGGACAAGGCGACACTACACAAGTCCAGAATTGTTACAGGGTGGCTACAGGAACGCTCTTCTGAGTTTAAACACTCCTGCTGGCCACCAAGCACCTCAGCATGAACAGTATTGAGAATATCTGGGATGCCTTGCTACGTGCTGTTGAGAAGAGACATCCATCTCCTCATACTCTTACGGATTTGTGGTCAGCTGCGCAGGTTTCATGGCAACGATTCCCTCCAGGACTATTTCATACATTAGTCGAGTCCATGCCACGTCGTACGGCGACACTTCTGCGGGCTCGCGGGGGCCTTACACGATACTAGGCTGATGTACCAGTTTCTTTGGCTCTTCAGTGTATCTTGTCATGAATGTTTATTCTGAAGGATATAAGATTTACCGAGAATGATTGGTAATCATTTCTGTAGCAGCTAAAGGTGGTTCAACATGATTTTCGGTAGTGTTCCTTACAATACTGTTGTCGACTGATTTCTCCTTTATTTCGTCTACCTTATGTTGCACCTCCGAAGCGTTGCGGCGGCTGGGTGTGTAGACGCTGCAGTTTCTCAGCACGCAAGGCATTCTGCGCAGTAGCCTCGCCTGGCCAGCCCGATGCGATGCGATATTAATGCTCGGCTGTGGGCTGCGTGCCCAATTGGGCGGCTGCGTGTTTGCTCGCTCCTAATGGCGGACAGGCCGGCCTGGCCTGCTCTGCGCCTGCACGGCTCGGCTCAGCTGCGCCCGGGGAAGCCGCTGCGCGGGCTGCCTACCTCCGCCCCTGAATATCTGCGATGCGGAGCGAGAAAACTTTTCCATCAGGCACACAGAAGGTGCTGGTACTACTAACACTTTATTTCTGCCGCTTTGCAGCAAGTCGCGCAAGAACCAGTGTCTTTATGACCTGGACGTAGAACTCAGGTATCTGAGCATAGATCTTCCGCATACCTGCCGATTCTGGTCCACTGGATCGACTGTCGTAATGCAGTTAACAAAAAGTTTCAGTGTCTGCTTCTGCTTAAGGATTACTTCAGTATATCTAGTTACTAACGTTGATCGTTGGCCACCTTCTATTCGTCTCAACGATTCTACCAACTCGACCTGATTAATTTCACCTCCTGATTGAACCGATGACACTTTTCCATCAATCTACGTGACATGCAAAGTAAAACTGGCGTACCTGTGGTGGAAGATGTAAGTTGGGTTGCCTATCTTAAAGAGCGTGAAATATTGCGAGGCTGGTTATATTATCCCTCTCTTGTACGTCCACATATTTACACACATGCTCTGCGTACCCGTGTCAAGTGCAGAGAGGAAGCTACTTATCATCAGTCAACTTATTAGGATTTTATCCCACTCCAGGCGCATTCGACTGCTTAAATGCCTGTGAGCGCTCTACAGATAATATAATCTTGTTTCCACAGTCCCAAGGGGGTCGATACGTTAGGGGCTGAAGAACACATCTAGGTATTTCACTCACACTCAGTTCTCCAGATGTCAGAGTCTCAGATTGGTCCCAAACGTTGTATGTCGACAGTGTAGCAACCAAAACACTGATTTAGTTCCTACTGAGTGCTGTCGTTCATCAGAGCAGGCGTAAACGTTAATTAAAAGTAACACCAGAACTACGGAGCACAGGAATGGCGTATCTGTGAATAGCTAATATGTATAGCTTCCGTGAGGAAGTTGGCAGAGCGTTAACTCGTCGTACCAATGGTCCTGGGTTCATACCCCAACGAAGGCAATTTTTATACTGTATTATGCGTGAAAGTGTTATATTGGACTATTAATACTTTGGCATTGGTGACGCAACTGTTTCTTTATTTAGCTGTTCGTCACTAGTGGTGTCTCTCCTGCCGCTCATGTCCAGCAGAACACTACCACTATCTGTACAAATGTACTCTATAGGTTTGCTACTTTCAACTAACGAAGTGAAAGCAGACTTACAAAAGAAAACTGCTACAAACTCCGAAAACTCCATTTACATGTCAGGAAAATGTTCTCCCATATAACAGTTTTCTCTCATAAATAGTTAAATTAGATTACTATCAGTGGGGTTTGAATGTGGGGCCTTTGGTACAACTACCTCACGCTCTACCAACTCACCCACGCGACATTTACAAAACTACCACTCACAGATACGCCTTTCTCGTGCTCTGTAGTTTTGGTGTTACTCTTAATTACCATTTACACATGTTCTACCGGGCGGCAGCGCATAGCACGAACGAAAAGGGTGTTTTGGTTTATACTCTATCTACAATCAACGTCTGACATCTGGAGGTTTAGGTGTCAGTATTGCTTGTTGAAACTTTATAAGTAGGCTTTCGCGGGATAGTTGTCGTCTGTATTCAAGTGTCTGCCAACTCTTGTTTCACAGCCTTTCCGTGAAGCTCCCACGTT
Organism: Schistocerca piceifrons; assembly: GCF_021461385.2. Lineage (NCBI taxonomy): Eukaryota > Metazoa > Arthropoda > Insecta > Orthoptera > Acrididae > Schistocerca > Schistocerca piceifrons. Next base: position 349,809,652 of record NC_060141.1, on the reverse strand, counting down.
CGCCATACAATTGCCCTTCCTTGAACACTTTCAGTGTGCTGTCAGTCTCATTTGTATCCGACCAATGACTCGAAGTCCGCTACCTGCTTTACCTACGAGTGAGCCCATGTCAACATTCCATTGCATATTCATAGAAATTGTTTTACCTCTGTACGAGTTGGTGATTCCAGCTATGAGTAACTGACATTATAATCACGGATATCTAATTATCTGTGCTTTATGAAGTGCATAATTTTACATTTCCGTACATTCAAAGCTAGTTGCCAATCCTTAAATCACTTTGAAATCTTATGATGATTTAACGGTATTTGTGAAGATAGTGCTTCGTTATACTAGTGGAAAACAACAAACACTCACGCACTAATTGTAGAGAAAACAAACTGAGCTTCTCTTCTTCGAATCTCCTCCTCATATTTCACAACTATTCAATCTACCTAAGGTTTTTTAATTTTTTATTTTGAGTCAGGAATCTTCTGACTGTTTCGATGAGACCTAACACGAGTTCCTGTATAGTGGCAACCCCGTCACCTCGGAATTGTAATTGCAACCTGCGTGCTCATTTAATTTAATTCATTTGTAGCTTTCTTTAGATATTTTAGCCTCCACGGCTCCCTTTATTGCCCTGGAGGTATTGATTGATGTCTTGATGCATGTCGTATCATCCTGTCCTTTCTTCTTGTCAGTGTTTCCAAATGTTCCTTTCTTAGTCGATTCTAAGGAGAACATCCTCAGTCCTTTATTTTTATTATTTTTATTATTTACTCGTCAAGTTCCGTAGGACCAAATTGAAGAGCAAATCTCCAAGGTCATGGAACGCGTCAGTACATGAAATTACAACATAAAAGTAATAACAGATAAAAACAAATGTTCATGAACCTGAAAAAAGTCAGTCCATAAGTTTAAGTAAACGCTATCAGCAACACAATAAGAATCAGCTTAATTTTTCAAGGAACTCCTCGACAAAATAGAAGGAGTGACCAATGAGGAAACTCATCAGTTTGAAAGCGCGTGGATTACTGCTAAGGTTTTTGAATTCGAGTGGCAGCTTATTGAAAATGGATGCAGCAGTATACTGCACACCTTTTTGCACTAGAGTTAAGGAAGTCCGATGCAATTGCAGGTTTGATTTCTGCCGAATATTAATCGAATGAAAGCTGCTTATTCTTGGGAATAAACTAATATTGGTAACAAGAAACGGCAATATGGAATATACGTATTGAGAGGCCAATGTCAAAATACACAGACTCGTGAACAGAAGTCGACAAGAGGTTCGTGAACTCACACCACTTAGTGCCCGAACTGCCCATTTCTGAGCCAAAACCATCCTTGTAGAATGGGAAGAGTTACCCTAAAATATAATACCATACGACATAAGCGAATGAAAATAAGAAAGTAGACTAATTTTCGTGTCGAAGTATCACTCACTTCCGATACCGTTCGAATAGTAAAAATGGCAGTATTAAGTCTTTGAACAAGGTCCTGAACTTGGGCTTTCCACGACAGCTTACTGTTTATCTGAACACCTAGAAATTAGAGTTGTTCGGTTTCGCTAAACATATGCCAGTTCTATGAAATTAAAACGCCAGGTTTTGTTGAATTGTGTGTTAGAAACTGTAAAAACAGAGTCTTACTGTGATTTAAAGTTAGTTTATTTTCTACAAGCCATGAACTGAGGTCATGTACTGCACTACTTGAAACCGAGTCAATGTTGCACACAACATCCTTTACTACCAAGCTAGTGTCATCAGCAAACAGAAATATTCTAGAGTTACCCGTAATACTAGAGGGCATATCATTTATATAAATACGGAACAGGAGTGGCCCCAGTACTGTTCCCTGGGGCACTCCCCACTTGACAGTACCCCACTCAGATCCCACATCACAGCCGTTATCAACATTGTGAATAACGACCTTTTGCTGCCTGTTTCTAAAGTAAGAGGTGAACCAATTGTGAGCTACTCCCCGTATTCCGTAATGGTCCAACTTCTGGAGCAATATTTTGTGATCAACACAATCAAATGCCTTAGTTAAATCAAAAAATACGCCAATCGTTCGAAACTTTTTGTTTAGCCCATGCAGTACCTCACAGAGAAAAGAGAATATAGCATTTTCAGTTGTTAAACGACTTCTAAAGCCGAACTGTACATTTGATGGCAAATCGTATGATATAAAATGATCAATTATCCTTACATACACAGCCTTTTCAATAACTTTTGCAAACACTGACGGCATAGAAATAGGTCTAAAATTATCTACATTATCCCTTTCTCCCTTTTTATAAAGCGGCTTTACTACTGAGTACTTTAATCGCTGAGGAAACTGACCATTCCTAAAGGAAAAATCACAAATATGGCTAAATACAGGGCTAACATTTGTAGCACAGTACTTTAATATTCTGGTAGACACTCCATCATAATCATGAGAGTCTTCAGTGATTTAATTATTGCCGGCCGGTGTGGCCGTTTCGTTCTAGGCGCTTCAGTCTGGAACCGCGTGACCGCTACGGTCGCAGGTTCGAACCCTGCCTCCGGCATGGATGTGTGTGATGTCCTTAGGTTAGTTAGGTTTAAGTAGTTCTAAGTTCTAGGGGACTGATGACCTCAGAAGTTAAGTTCTATAGTGCTCAGAGCCGTTTAATTATTGAGTGAATCTCCCTCTTGTCTGTATTACAGAGGAGTATTTCACACATCAATCTTATCACTTCATCTAATTTTCAACATTCTGATCTAGCAATGCGTATCAGTCGCTTCGATTTCTTCTTTTCCACATTTTCACACTCTATAATTCACTATCAGACAACGCTGTGTGCCAAACATACATTCTTTCTCAGATTAAAGCAATGTTTGACATTATCAGATTTCTCTTAGCCAAAAATTTCCTCTTTTCCTGTGCTAGTCTGCTTTTTATGTCGTCCTTACTTCAGCCACCATGTGTTATTTTGCTTAAGAGATAGCAGAATTACTTAACTAAGTCTATTTCGTGGTCGCCAATTTTGATGTTAAGCTTATTGCTAATCTCATTTCTACTACTCCTCAGCACTTTCATCTTTTATAGGTTCACTCTCACCCCACATTCTGTATTCGTTAGACCGTTGATTCATTCACTACAGCCTGCAATTCTTTTTTACTTTCACTAAGGATAGCAATGTAATCAGCAAATATCCTGTAACCATGACTTTTAATTCTACTCTTTCAACTTTATTTTATTTCCGTCGTTGTATACATTGAACAGTTAGGGCGAGAGATTGCATCTCTGTCTTACACCCTCTTTATTCCAAGTAATTCTTAATATTTCCTACCGGTTGTTGCACCTACCTTTCCCTGTAACTTACTCTACTTTTTATATATACAGACTGGAGCGACTAATGAACGTGCAGTTCTGCAAAGCCACTGGGCCAGGCTGGCGTTTTAGTTAGCGCAGCTGCCTAGTGAGGAGGAGACGGGTTCGAATCCTGGCATTAGTAAATTTTTCATTCGTAGCTTAAGCCTGTAAATATACACTGTAGATGTTTGAGGCTTGAACTGGTCTCTGGAACCGTGTACTCTATTTTTCTTAAACTTTAAGATATCTTGCACCATTTTACACTGCAGAACGCTTTTAATAGGGTGACGAATCCTATGAACATATTCTGATTTGTCTTAAGCCTTACTTCCATCATCAGTCGCAAAGTCAGAGTTGAAAACCCACATAAGAACCTCTACTACACGCTAAAAGTGGTAAGTGACCCAGCATTGGGATTAAATCACCAGGCTGTCATATATACTTACAAGATGATCACTTACGTAAATGTTGCGTACACCTCAACTCCTCCCAAATTTGATCACTCTCCCCAACTCCATGAGCGTCATACACTGCGTCTCACTTTTCAAATAAATTTATTTTCCCCCGCCTGCGTCCTATAACTAGAATACTTTCACCAGTCCTATGCCTCGCAGTACCTTACAGTATCCCCCATCCTTGAGAACTCTATCCCACTGCGTCGTCTCTGTCAACATGTTCCACCTTCCTTACACCTTCCTTTCCTAGGGTAATGTCCACCACCTTCATCCCCCAGGCCCTGAAATAATTTGTGGGACCCGACGACTTTATTATTTACAACCTGATCTGCCTCTTCCCCTTCCAAATGAAGGCTCTAACGCAACCTTTCCCAGGTTAACTAAAACCTTACCCGCCTCTTGCCATCTAAATCATCTCTATTGACTCTCATCAGTATTCATATCAATTTCTCTTCAGTCCTATGTGCTTTAAAATCTCTCGCCTGGGAAGTATCACCAGGCATACATAGAATCGCATTATTTATAGTTTCCAAAACCACACACATCACTAACTAATCAACTTCATCAGCATAACAACCATGTCATTACATTTTCATGTATTTGCAATAATTTCACTTTGAGATTGAAGAGAAAGATGTTGTGCCGTCCAACCTCTTTTGGAGAGGCACTGTACTAGTGCCGACATTGTGCATGCTCTGTTGCCTGTGTCTATGTGCCTGTGGTTCTGTCAGTGTGATCATGTGATGTATCTGACCCCAGGAATGTGTCAATAAAGTTTCCCCTTCCTGGGACAATGAATTCACGGTGTTCTTATTTCAATTTCCAGGAGTGTAACTTGCTGTCCAGGTTTCGAGAGGGTGCGTTTCTGGATAAGGTATCGAATATATTGCTTCCCCCTACTTATACCTCCCGAGGAGATCACGAATGTAAAAATAGAGAGATTAGAGCGCGCACGGAGGCTTTCAGACAGTCGTTCTTCCCGCGAACCATACGCGAAAGGAACAGGAAAGGGAGGTAATGACAGTGGCACGTGGGGTGCCCTCCGCCACACACCGTTGGGTGGCTTGCGGAGTATAAATGTAGATGTAGATGTAGATGTAGAGAGGATACAAACAACAAATAAAAAATCATTCACTGTAGCTGTAGCTCAAGCAGGGAACTGTTAAATCAGCAGAAGGTGGCCAGATTTCATTAGATGTCCCCACTTGATCAGGAGATTTCTTTCCATCACCGAAAATATGAGTGTTACTATCTATCGTCAGTTTTGTTTCCGCGAATGGTACCGACAATTATAAATCACTTATTAAACTGAAATTGTGAAGATTCATTTGCTATGTTCACTATATGATCGAAAGTATCTGGGCACCTCTTAGTTGGCATTAATATGTGGTATATCCAATTTTCGCCTTTATGAGGGCTTGAACACTGCTGGTGACACTTTCAGTGAGGTGTCTGAAAGTCTGTGGATGAATGCAGCCCGTTCTTCGTTAAAAAAGGGATGCACAAAATTTTCTAAAATTTCATTCGCTTATGACTTATGGTTTTATATTTTCGGGTAACTCTTCTGATTCAAAAAGCGTATGCTTGGGTCAGAAACGGGAGGTTCGAACAGTATGTGATGTAAATTGTCGACCTTTGTTCAGAAATCTGGGAATTCTGACATTGGCTTCTCAATACATGTTTTCTTTAATACCGTTTGTTGTTAGCAATATCAGCTTATTCCCAAGAGTTAGCAGCTTTCATTCAGTTAATACTAGACAGATATCCAATCTGCATTTGGAACGGACCTCCTTAACTCTTGTGCAGAAAGGCGTGCAGTATTCTGCTGCCGGCCGCTGTGGTCGAGCGGTTCTAGGCGCTTCAGTCCGCAACCGCGCTGCTGCTACGGTCGCAGGTTCGAATCCTGCCTCCGTCATGGATGTGTGTGATGTCCTTAGGTTAGTTAGGTTTAAGTAGTTCCAAGTCTAGGGGAGTGATGACCTCAGATTTAAGTCCCATAGTGCTTAGAGCCATTTGAACCATTTGAAGTCTTCTGCTTCATGCATTTTCAATACGCTGTCACAAGAATACGCTGCCACAAGAATTCAGAAATCTTAACAGTAATCCACGCAACTTTCAAGTCTAATCTGAAGAGTTCCCTTATGGCTCACTCCTATTCCGTCGAGGAACTACTGGAAAAATTAAAAAAAAACAACCTAATTCCATTGTTACATTGTTGATTATGTTTATTTAAACTTATGTCTTGTCGTCTGCATAGGATTCGTAACGTTTCATTTTATCTAATATTACTCTTCAGTTATAATTTGATGTATTGACTCGTTCCACGACCATGGAGACTAGTCCTTAATTTGGCCTGCGGGACATGATGTATAAAACATAAAAAAAGTTAAAGTAAAGCAGAATAGTTTACATATTAATCTATGTAAGTCCGAATGACACTCCAACTTTGAAATGATACATCTCACGTGTTATCGTTTTTAGCACTAAGGTTGTAACAGTTCATTTCGTTCTGCTTCAGACATGCTTTCTCTTGCGGTGATTTGTTGTTATTTCTTACCCAGCTACAACATGATCATAAATTAGTCGAAGCTTAGGTCGGTACTATCAGAGAGGTGACCGTATTAATAGTGTAGCGCAAATTTGCTCACTAACGATTGTCTTCACGCCTTTCCCAGAAATATTCGAATTAGCTGTTATTTTGTCTTGCCTTAAAGTACCTTTGCGAGTTCTCTTTTGTTTCCAGGGTGGCTGTGCAATAATATTATAATGGTATTTCTACTGGCATGCCGACGCACCTGTTGCAGCCAGCTTAGGGCGTTGTGTAAATTTGACATGCACTGCTACATAATCACTCAAAAATCAAATTTTTCCTTTACTCTTAATTGCTTATAGGTATTTTTACGACTGCAACTCACGCCCCGCCCCCGCCCCCCCCCCCCCAAACCTTACCTCAGGCAGGTAAGAAATGTAACGAGTGTTCAAAAAATGTACACACTGTATTTCAGATGGCCAGTCTCTGCAAGTCATTGTCATCGAAGGACGTGGCAAGCGTATGAACAAAAAGTTTTTTCCAGAGCTAAAGAAGACAGTTGTGCAAGCACGTAAAACATCGACAATGTTGAAAAGTTTGCCAAAAACGAGGTTCATTTTGCTGCATAAAACAATGAACTGAACAAGAAGCTATGATGAGTAGCCATTGTGTACTATATTTTAAGGCTAGGCAAACAGTCTTCACTTTGAGTTTATTGTACTGCGCAGGCGAAATGTACCTGTATTTTGACAAAGTTGTTTTCGTCATTGTCGGTGTTTTAAGTGTGAGCAGAACTCTTTCCTTAACTGTTGGCAAAAATTTTTGTGATGGCAATGAGGTGTTGGAAGCGTTAATGTGAATGTTTTCATAATAATTAGGAGAACTAACTAAAATGAAAAAGATGCAGAAAGTACAAAGTAGATAGCAGGATGCGCAATTGATTCTACGAGGGCGTTCAATAAGTAATGCAACACTTTTCTGGGTGAAAGGTGGTTGATTTTATTCAGGATTCCTACTCAGTATTAATCGACAGTCTTTTGGCTATAAAACAGTGTTATTCAACATAATCTGCGTTCAATGTGGCGGCCTTAAGCCATCTTACTAGAAGGGCCTGTATACTCTACTGTTAGACGTAGGAGGGAACACCTTTCAACACGAATAGCCTCCCCTTCTGTCACGACCTACATTGAACGAAACAGATGGAAGTCGAAGATGCAAAATCCGGATTGTAGAATGGATGAGGAAGAACAATCCAATGAAGTTTTCTCTGCTCCTCTTGTGTAAGCAGACTTGAGTTTGGCCTTGTGTTATCATCGAGAAGAAGTTCGTTTGCATCTTTGTGGCGACGAACACGCTGAAGCTTTTTTTTCAGTTTCCTATACACTTCCGAGTTAATCGTTGCTCAATGAGGGAAGACATCAAACAGAATAATCTGTTCAGAATCCCAGAAGACCGTCGCCATGACTACCAGCTGAGGGTACGGCTTTGGACTCTTTCTTCGGAGGAGAGGAGGTGCGGCGCCAGTCCACAGATTGTCACTTTGTTTCCAGTTAGAAGTACTGAACCCACGACGTTGTTGCGATGATGAGAGACGCCTCGCCCAATGGCTCATCATGCTTTTGTTCACTGCCAGGTCTCTGCAGACACACTGTTCGAAGTGTTTAACCCGTGTTTCATAGCCTCGCTCAACAACTCACCGTCCTTTTGTTCACTGCCAGGTCTCCGTAAGCATTTTGCAATCGCCTATGAATATCTGCGATGCTCTGGTTTTCCGCCAAAAGAAACTCATTGACGGCTCTCTGCTTGGAACGCACGTCGGTTACAGACGCCATTTTGAATTCTACGTAGCGCCCCGCCACCTATCGGAACTTTATGAAACTATAGTGGCTGAAGCGGGGATATTCCGCGATGTCTCGCAACAAATTCGGCACTTTTTCATTCGAAATTGGCGGAAGAAAAGTGTTGCATCATGTATTGAACGCCACGCATATAATTCAACGGTCGAAGGAAGGCAATGGTAGTCCTTCCTCGGTATAGCCTAACAAAGAATGCACTGCGGAATTCTCGCGACGTCGGCAGAGTAGATACGTTTCTTTGCTGTTCCGTGTTAATGAAAGGCGTCGCTTTGAGCGATTGAAGAAGCTGGTTATCACTTGGCAGTAGTGGCGCGCCACACTGCAGCCTGCGGGGGAGGGCAGAGGTCGGCGTTCGCGTTTCCGATATCGGCAATGCGTGGCGCGCCTGAAGGAGGGGTGCGTGGCCGCACGGCGCCTGCGTCGTAAACACAGCGCCGATGCCGGCCCCAGCAACCGGATATAACACCCGTGCCCAGGGCCGCCTTCTACCTCGGTAATGCCAGTCTCGTCAGCGCGTGAAAGGAGGGTGATGTTCATGCTGACGTATTTACGGAAGCTGATGAAGTTGGTGAAAGGAGGAAATATAAAAATACAGCAAATGAAGCACGCGGAAGGGAATACAAATGTCAAAAAACCATTGCAAGAAGTAGAAAGGGTAAAGACAGCTACCGTCTGTGGGAAGATTATATAAATGTTTGAAGAAAAGAGAAGCCGGTCTGTGAATATCAAGAGCTCATATGACAAGCCAGTACTAAGCAACGACAGCAAAACTGAAACGTGGAAGGAAGATGTAGAGGGAGCTCTACAAGGGAAATGATCTTACAGGCAATATATAAAGGGAGGAAAAATGGTTCAAATGGTTCTGAGCACTATGGGACTCAACTGCTGAGGTCATTAGTCCCCTAGAACTTAGAACTAGTTAAACCTAACTAACCTAAGGACATCACAAACATCCATGCCCGAGGCAGGATTCGAACCTGCGACCGTAGCGGTCTTGCGGTTCCAGACTGCAGCGCCTTTAACCGCACGGCCACTTCGGCCGGCTATAAAGGGAGGCGGGAGTGATGAAAATGTTGTGTGAGATATGGTACTGCGAAGACATCTGTTGCCATATAGTATACGATCCCCATCGAGCGAGGTGACCAATGGTTAACTCACTGGACTTGTTTTCGGAAGGACGACGCTTCAAACCCGCGTCCGACCATCCTGATTTAGCTTTTCCGTGATGGTTCCTTCGAAAGGGCTTAGCCGACTTCCTTCTTCATCCTTCCCTAATCTGAAGGGACTGATGACCTCGTTGTTTGGTCCCCTCCTCTCAAATCAGCCAATCAACGAACCTACATACTCCACAGAAAAGTCACTTAATCCAGGCGTTGATCGCTCCGGTTATGCATGCGTCGATGTATTTGATTCTCTATATGTGGAATGCATAGGGGCCTGAAGATGGCATTAATTAGATGCCGAAACTGAGCGTGTAAATAAGAGAACAACTTCTGAAAACATACGGCTCTTAGGTGATTTTTTTTTCGTAAATATCTGTCCCGTATCCGAGATAAATCAACAAAGTAGTTTAGTAAGTCATGGTTGTAAAACTGACAGGAATTAGTTACAGAAGACTGGAAAGTTTGGTAAAGATCGATCTCATGGGGGATCAGTTTGTGTTCCGGAGAAATGTAGGAACTCATGAAACACTATTTGTCTTAGGATATCTTAGAAGATAGATTAAGGAAGGTAAACCCCATGTAGATTGTATACACGGTCGTTAACCTAACTGTTGTTACAGGGACGTCTTTCCGATTGTTGTGTGTGCCTGTCATACGTCATAATGTCTGGTGGTCTCGCAAGAGACCGCATACTTCGAAACCAAGAGGTCGTGTGACTGAATCCTGTTCAGAACGCGAAAATTTTTAGTCTGCCTTTAATTTAACCTTCATGGCTCAACGATGTCAGGAGTCGCCATGAAAGACATGTGGTTCGGATTCCAGGTTGAACTGTAGGTCCCTTATCCCCTGTTGCATAACCGGGGTAGGTTACGGACACGCAAGTGGCCACAACAGCGCCCAGTTGAAAGACTTGCACCAAGCCATAGAGCCACACGAATTTATTATTCTTTTGATTATTGTACGTGATAATATGTCACGTTAATGTGATGTGCAATGTAGAGAGACGGCTTTTGATTTTAGTTCCAGTGAAAATACTACAAATATGTTTACGCAGGACTGTATCTTTGTGAATTGTTTCAGCAGAAGTGGGCCACCACTTGCACGATGTCGGCAGTACAACCACACAGTGAACTCCGTTGTTCAGCTGATGTACACTGCTAACAAAATTTGGAATATTATCATAAAACGTAGTATACGATACTAGAGGTCTCACTGACCTAGGTACTTCGTGCCATATTGAGTTAGAGCTGATGTACTAGACGCTGTTTACTACTGGCGTGCTTCATGGCCGTTTCACAGTCACGTAAACATACCGCTGTCACAGTGGCACACTGCGAGCAATTCTGTATCAACAACAGCTTCATTCAGTTTCTGTTCAGCACTGCAACAACATGCCCGTAGAGACATACCACACTATGATAAGAGTCAGGACAATGGCTCTACTTTCAGCAGGTCATACAAAGTAAGATGTTGCCGATCAACTACATTTCACTCAAAGTGGTGCCCCTAAGGTGTAGAGAAAGTACAGAGAGGCGGGAAATGTGAACAATAGACCTCTCAGCGGTCGTCCTCGTATGACAACATCAATGCAGTATTGTTTCCTCCAACTGTCGACTCGCCCAACATTAGCTGCCAGAAATATTGGAAATGACTGTTCCCGGAAAACAGGGATTCTTATCACAGACCAAACAGTGCTAGAAAACTGCATCCGGATGTTCTTCATTCAAGAGGACTAATGAAAAGTCGAAGGACCTGGGTTCTTGCACATCAACATTAGACCATTCCAGAATGGAGTAATGTCACGTTTGCTGACGAGACCAGGATTGGTCTGCGACCGGACACTTGCCGTGTTTGGATTTGGAGAAGCGCTTGACGACACCAGAAACGCCGATATGTTTAAGAAATTCATCAGTTTGCAGGTGGAAGTGTAATGTTCTGGGCGGTAAGAACGCTGGGACGGCGGACCCTTCTAATTCCAACCTACTGAATTTGATTGGTCCCCGTTACCTCCAACTCTGTGACCACTTCACCCTAGTCAATGACAATGCAAGATCCCACCGTACTCTATAAGTGTCTCGGTATCTTCAAAGATGCAACATTAACCGAATACGTTGGCCAGCACATTCCCCAGACATGAATGCAACTGAGGATGTATGGGACCTGTTGGAGGTGGTCATTGCACAGCGTCCGAGTCTACCTGACAATCTTCAGGATCTCACGGAATCTGCAATTGAGGCGTGGGGCCTCGTACCCCAAGATAAACTTGATCGTTTCATCCGGAGCACGCCTCGCAGAGTGGAAGAACTCATGGGTTTGCGGGGAAGACATACTCGCTATTAAAGAGTGATAATCACCTTCATGAGAAAGATTTTCACCGCTTCTGTTTTCCAGATGCACAGTTAGGAGAGAGCCAGTTTTTTTTTGTAACGATATTTTATAACTAACCAAAATCATTCTTATTTTATGAGGGAATTATATTTACTTTGTTAGTAATGTACTGAACAAACCTCGATGGGTGCACTATAAGAAGTCATTGTAATAAACTCTATAATACTCCAAACTTTTGTTGAAGCGTGTTTTTCTGTAGTACTTCTCCGGACATACAGTTTTGTTTCCATCGATGCCATGCGTGCTTCTTATTTTCCGGAAGTTATATGGAGGCTAGCGTATGCGCATGCGTATCTTCTTTACGTATAAGATTCGTATCTTCTTTCATGCAAGACAACATACAGTTCCGTGGTGCAACATATTCATCATAATAATTTGGCATATCTATCCACATTTGTTGCCATATTGACCGGAAACTAGCTTACTTTAAGTCTGCCAGCAAGGCTAAGTGGTCATTGTGTATCACACCGCACTAGTGGACGTCTATCCACCGCCGATACCACAAGAGAATGTTCCCTGTTGCGAAAACTGAACGGGATCAGCCTCAAGAGGGCAAGCGAGGAAATACTCTGATAAGCCAAAACATTATGACCACTGCCCACCGAGACGTTGGATGCCGCGTGGTAGAAAAAATTGGAAATTTGTGGTAAGGACTATGGGACCAAACTGCTGAGGTCATCGGTCCATAGGCTTACGCACTACTTCATCTAACTTAAACTAACTTAACGCTAAGGACAACACACACACAGCCATGCCCGACGGAGGACTCGAAACTCCGACGGGGGGAGCCGCGTGAACCGTGACAAGACGCCCCAGAGCGTACGGCTACCCCGCGCGGTCCGCGTGGTGGCTTCGCGGGCACGTGACGCGGTAACAAAAGTAAGCAAGCGGAGCATACACGGACAGGGGATCACCCCAGCAAAGATATGGGCTGAAAATGGGAAAACCATTGAGATAAGCGACTTTCTCAAAGGGTAGACTATTATTACGCAGAGCCTATGAACAAGTCTCGAAAAAGGCGAGTCTGGTCGAATGTTCGCGTCTACTGTCGTGAGCATCAACGGAAAGAGGTAGAAATACCACTAGGCAATAAATGGGTGGACGCCCACGACTCTTCAGAAAACCTGGCGTTCAGGGCTTTTCTGCTCTGTACAGTAGGATAGATGGTGTTCTGACACCTCTGCCGAACAAGCATAATGCTGGTGGACATACAGGTGTAACGGGGCACACCGTTCATCGTTCATTGTTAAACATGGAGCTCCGCAGCAGACCACCACTACGTGTTCACATGTTGACTCAACGATATCGTCAATTACGACTGCAGTGGGAACGGGACCATCTGGATTCGACCGACGATCGATGGAAACGTATCGGCTCTTCGGGTGAATCACATTTTTGCTGTACCAGGTCGACGGTCGACTCCACAAATGCCGTCATGGAGATTGACGGCGGCTCGAAACGTGCAGCGCGCACGGACGCAGGCTGGTGGGGGGAGGGTCAGGCTATGGGAGACATTCTCCTGCGCTTGCGTGGGATCTGTGGTAGTAATCGAAGACACGCCTACAGCTACAAATCATCTGCATACCATTATGCTTGATGGCATCCCCGACGGCGATCTCATCTTGTCCGTGTCTTGGAGCCAGAACCGTGCTACTTTCGTTTGAGGAGCATTATAGTGAACTCACGTTCATCTCTCGTCAACCAAATTCGCCTGCTGTAAAAGGAATGGAACCCATTACGGTCGCTGTCGGCCGGCAGCACAGCGTACACAAACCAGCGATCCGTTATTTACGCGAACAACTGGACACGTGTGTAGACATATAATGCCACCCACCTTCACAAACCTACCAACAAACTGTTCGATCCCTGATACGCAGAATCAGTGAAATATTTCGTTCCAAAAATGGACAAGCAAGCTGTTAAACAGGTGGTCATAATGTTTTGGCTCATCACTGTATTTTAAGGAGACATTAATGGCCGGGAAGTAGATCCCTAAGTACATTATATCAATTAGTGCCTTTGGTTGACCAGATAACGGAGGCTGGTCTTCAAGGCAATCGTATATGGGATCGCAGCGCCACATAATCTACATCTGTACAATTTAATTCAGATCTATCCAAGGAATGGAAGGCCTAATGTCAAAACTCACCTACGAACATCCTAAACGTGGGAAGGACGAAACTTAACTGTTCTTGGCGAACAGGTTTGAATCCCGCCTCGGGCGTGGATGTGTGTGATGTCCTTAGGTTAGTTAGGTTTAAGTAGTTCTAAGTCTAGGGGGCTGATGACCTCAGATGTTTAGTCCCATAGTGCTTAGAGCCATTTGAACCGTCTTCCACTGCTAGAGAAAGATAGGAAAAATTTATGATTAGTCTCACACGGGAGATGGAGTAACAGGTTAATTCGTTTTTTAGATCGGCTGAGAAACAAGGAACTAAGGAAGTAACGACTTCGGAAACTTCACCCATGCAAGGCGGCAGGGAAAAACTTCATGCACCTGAAGACATTCGGCGCTACTTGCATTACTCAAATCCAGAACAGAAAATGTAATTTGGGTTGCCCATCTTAAGGTGCATGAAGTGTTTCCCGTGCCAGATTTATTTTGCCAGTCTCGTATGTGATCTAATTAAAGAAGAGGTTTTTCTTATAAAAATGATGAACTATGTCTTATTCATGCACGGAATTTTTGTAGTTCGTCGCACCAAAATTTAAAACTTTAATAATCGTAATGTTACTTCGTAATCCCAAAATTTTTGTTTAATTTTCAGTGAATATTTTAGACTACAAATAAAAGTTGCTGTACAGTACTGATAGCTACCAAACTGAGAAGGAAGAAAAAAACCTTGGGCGACTTAGGCAGCGAATTCAGTGACAGAGCATATCTTTAGTTATCCCTCACATTTCACTACACTGACCGGGTATGTGTGTGGGCATCTGTGCGTTTGTGCCGCTGTGTCGTTCTCTGCCAAGGGCGTCATTGAATGCGGCATGGAGGGGCATAACAGTACGACGGATGTGACGGGAAAGAAATTAGGTCAAATGGACTTTACTTTTATTCTGAAAATAAGTGACCTAATTTTTCTGTTATGTGTATATATTATCGTTAAAAATAGTTGACGTTTTGTTGCCAGCATGAGGGTTATTATCTTTGAATACTTACACCACAAATTTTGTCATCAGCATCATCATCGTTTTCTTCCAGTTTCCCAGGCGTGGTTTACAAGCGCTGTCAACCTCTGTCTGACCATGTACCGCCCTCCACTCAGGGCTTTATTCCATCTGACTCCTCTTGGTCTATCCTCCCTCACGTACGCCAGCCATCTCTTCCTAGATCTTTTAAAAATGGCATCTTCGTGCAGCCATTGTTTTGCTATCCTATCAACTTTCTTCGTTTGATATGGTCAAACCATTTCAAAGGGCTCATTGTCAATTTATCTTGCAAGGATGCATACACTCCAGTTTCTTCTTTTATTTTTTCACCTCTTATCCTATGCTTCCTGACTGTCTGGACCACAGTTCATATAAAATTCATTTCTGGGGCTTGCAGTTCGTTGTCGATCTGTTTCACTATCGTCTCCGTTTCTGGAACATACGTTATTACGGGAATAAAGTTTGACTGAAGGCAAGTGTTTTTCGATCTTAAGGGGACATGTAAGTTCCAGAGTAGATTCCAGATTAGACTGATGGTAGAGCTCAACTGATTTTTATGTACGGTTACTGGTCTCATGTTGTATCCTATTATCACTTAAAATGAAGTACCTGTGAGGTGTCAGTTTAGCAGTTTATCATATCCCTAAGGTGCGCTGATCCAATCGCCGGTGACCTACGGGTAGGGGAAGCTGCCCATAAGATCATGCAAATTTAGTAAATGTCTTATTAAATGAAAAAGGGCTGGCCCAATTTAGCATAAAAGTATCGTACAACACCTCACGTCGATACCTAACCTAACTAAAAAAGAAATCTCACGATCACTATAAAAATTTGGATTATTGCCATAAGACACCAAACAAAATGATTTACCCACTGAAATATAGCATATAAACATTTAATAAGTGGACAAGATATTGCAAATACAAACTATGGACTTGGCACATGTGAGATGACATATGAAAGCATAATATGAAGCTACATCGCGGATATGGACAATGACTGCGAAAATGGATTTCCATTTAAAAAAAGATCCCCAGAAAAGCAAGAATGAACACCAATGCATTCGCCAAAGTGCATGTAGTGCCTAAGTAGCTGGTTGTCATTGTTAAATCTGTGCAATGAAATTCTGATGCAAATTAACTAGCTTCACATTCCTCTTGCCTCGGTGGATGCACTGAGGACACATGCTTATCACTCTTCGATGATGTGAGTGTGAAAGGTGGCTGCAGTAGTGGCTGGAAATTCTGCATCCAGCTCAGCCTCTGTAGTTTGCTCTAAGTCTGAGATATCTCCCTCTGAGGTGACGTACATCCTTTGCAGCACCCCCGAAGCAAGCGCTTCTTTGACTTTATGAAACTTAGCAGGTTCTGCCATTGATGGAATCTCGCCGGTCAATTGCAGGAGACCTGAGACCTTACAGATTCTGACCAATAAATAATTTATAAACAGCTTTAACAATTTCCTACGCTCACGGATTTTGTCTGGTTAACCATTAATGGTATGGCATGGGAAAGAAGGCAGAAAATCTGCATAACAGGTTTCCGGCCACAGCCAGCCAAATGTCTTGCACATAGTCCCTTCTGGCAAATATCCATTTCTACCGAAATAATTACTGTGAACCAATGACGGAATCGTTTAATGGATTTGAACAACTATTCCTGTGCAACACTGTAGCGTCCAATGGCTGGTTCCATGATCTGAAGCTCTTTCTACCTGGTGTTCAGATCTTATCTAGCCAATAGGTTTCCTTTTAGTATCTTGCACAATGCAGCTTTTATGGGATGTAGACTGGCCTCTCCTGAGCTCCTACTGTGCAGACACGGGAGACTGCCATTTCCCTGTTCTATACCTGCACGGAGACAATTTTCAGCACCAAACACCCGTATGGCACTCTGTTCCTTCTAAATTAACTTTTCCGCGGTGACACGGCTAAAAAAAGCCCCTAAGGGTGTCTCCATCACCATATTAAGAGGAAAGGAGAAGAAAAAGTACTTACGTGTGTAGCCATAAACAGTAATGAATACAGTCTGTAAAAAATGGAAATGAGCGTTTGGCGTCATTGGCCGGGAGGCCCCTTACGGGGCAGGTCGGGTCGCCTTGGTGCAGGTCTTATTACATTCGACGTCACATTGGGCGACCTGCGTGCCGGATGGGGATGAAATGATGAAGACAACAAAACACCCAGTCCCTTAGCGGAGAAAATCCCCGACCCAGGCGGGAATCGAACCCGGGCCCCTTAGGACGGCAGTCCGTCACGCTGACCATTTTTTTAAATTTTTTTATATTTTTTTACATTTTGTTCGTTGTTGATCGTTGTGTTTGGTCGTTGCGGGCGTCACATGACATCCGTTAAAGTTCTTTTGCTGATCCTTCCACTGAGTTTTTTTATTACAGATGCCAACCAGCTCCCTGACCGAACACCTGAGCTACCGTGCCGGCAACTATTCAGCTATCGGGGTGGTCAATATTGTCTGTAATTTTCATACAGCGTTAATGAATGTGATGTACTGACTCTTGGGATCTGGATATTACGTTATAAAAATAGGTTACTTGATAGTTTTGGTATGAATTGCCAAGTAACATACCCAAGATATTGTACTAGTCTTCTGTTTACAGCTGTGTGTCTTCCAGCTGTATTGTTTCTTTCTTGTTCTGCCTGTTGACTGACATAGAAATCGTTTTTCGTTTATTGTTAATCCGAGTGTTTCTAAACGGTCATTGCAGGTGGCCAGCCTCTCCTGGTCGTCTGATGTCCATATCGTTGCTCTGCTTCATTCCCGACATCATCCATGATAAAAAGTGATGAGGAAGCATCACTCCCTTATTGAACTCATATAGTTGTCTGGAAACAACCAGAATTACCATTACCTGTCTGTCTGCAACTGGAGCCCAACAGCATTTGTATGCTGTATATTTACTACACAGCCACCAGTAGCTCTCCTGTCCGCCCCCGGTAGCTGAGTGGTCAGCGCAACAGAACGTCAACACTGGGTCCGGGTTCGATTCCCGGATGGGTCGGAGATTTTCTCCGCTCAGAGACAGGGTGTTGTGTTATCCTAATCATCATCATTTCATCCCCATCGACGTGCAAGTCGCCCAAGTGGCGTCAAATCGAAAGACTTACACCCGGCGAACCGTCTACCCGACGGGAGGCCCTAGTCACAGGACACTTATTTTTTTTAGTAGATCTCCTGCAGAAGTAAAACAAATAACTTTATTGGCAATTCACACAGATAGGGATGAAAGAGAATGCGAGATAGGAATGGAGTCTGTTGCACTGACTTCCCACAAACACCGTTAATCCTCGTTAGCGCAGTCTGCGCTGCTTGGCTGTATCTGTAGATCTGTGGCACGCTGGAGAGTGTGTGTGTGTCTGTGTGTGTGTGTGTGTGTGTGTGGCACACAGCGCAGACATCGGCCGCGGAGAGCTGTGTCAACACGCGCGGCGCACAGCCGGCAAACAGCCAGACCGGGATCCCGCTGACCGCTCACCGCTCACCACCTGCACCTGCCGGAGGTTGCTCGCCGCACCGACCGCCGACTTACTGCCTGCGCACTCGAGGCCTCCTCAACGGCGCTTCACGAGTGGTGTCAGGCATGGAGCGGTATTTCCGTGCCACTGAAGGCAGAGTCTCCAAACGTCTTCGGTGTTACTGGAAACACGGGAACTTCAAATAGGTGGATCGAGCTGACTGCCTTCTGCTTCTGTAAGACAAGCCGCACGGGGTAGCCGCGCGGTCTGGGGTGCCTTGTCACGGTCCGTGCGGCTCCTCCCGTCGGAGGTTCGAGTTCTCTCTCTGGAATGGGCGTGTGTGTTGTCCACAGTGTAAGTTAGATTAAGTAGTGTGTAGGCTTAGGGACCGATGACCTCAGCAGTTTGGTCCCGTAAGATCTTAATGCAAACTTAAACTAAACTCTGTGAGACATTTAAGTCACATTTCTACGTAAAAATCTCAATAACGTTTCGTCTGTGTATGTGATTCAAGGGGCTGAACATGGCAATGAACCGTCCACACTTTGCAGTTGATCGCACTTGTTGACAAAGCGCCTCCGTGCCAAGTTGTAGGCAGCGGACGAGAGAACAACGTGTGGAGCCAAAGAACAATTGATAGCGTACCAATTAACCTTATTTTGTCAACGTCTTTTCCTTCACATTCTATTTTCTCCGTATTTTGACGTTTCTGTTACTGACGGAAAAAATTTCAAAACCAAGGAGTTGTGTGACATAAACGAAAGTTGGTAGGCGTGTTTGGTTGGTTCAAATTGCTCTGAGCACTGCTGAGGTCATCAGTTCCCGAGAACTTAGAACTACTTAAACCTAACTAACCTAAGGACAACACACACATCCATGCCCGCGGTAGGATTCGAACCTGCGACCGTAGCGGTCGCGCGGCTCCAGACTGTAGCGCCTAGAACCGCTCGGCCGCTCCGGACGGCTGGTAGGCGTGTTTCTACATCCGAAATAAGACACCTATTGAAATTTCGCGCTAGTCTCATAATAGTGGCGTTCGTAGCGACACTGTGAGAATGAAAACCAAGTTTGAATACAAACTGTAACGGTTGTAGCGTTTGAGATTTGACGTGGTGAGTTGATGTTAGTCAAGAATCCTTTCAGACGACAAAGACGCCATTATCAACAACTCGCTGAGTTTGAACGATGTCGTGCAATAGGGCTACTAGGAGCTTGATATTCCTTTTGTGATACTACGGAAAGACTCGACAGGATTGTAGCCACTGTAGTCAAGGGGATGTACGGTCGCAAGAACACCGGACGGACACGCGCGTCTACCTAGGGAAGACCATCGCGTTCGGCTTACGGTTCTGGCGCATTGTACTGCATCCACAGCAACAATTTGAGCAGCAGTTGGCACCACAGTGAGACAGCTATCTGTCACAAATCCGTTACTCCAAGAACAGCTCCGAGCCGGATGCCCTGTAGCGTGCATTCCGCTAACCCCATACCATTACCGTTTGCGACTTTAATGGTGTCAAGGGAGTGCTTATTGGAGTGTGGGGTGGTGATCTGTTGTGTTTCCTCATGAAAGCTGCTTCTGAGTTGCCCCCTATAGCGTCCAGAGTGATTATGAATCCAGAGAAGAAGAAGTGTCTTTAAAATATTCCGCTGTCTCCTGAATGTATACTAAAAAATAAATGTCTTGTGACTAGGGCCTCCCGTCGGGTAGACTGTTAGCCGGGTGCAAGTCTTTCGATTTGTCGCCACTTCGGCGACTTGCGCGTCAATGGGGATGAAATGATGATGATGAGGACAACACAACATCCAGTCCCTGAACGGAGAAAACCTCCGACCCAGCCGAGAATCGAACCCGAGCCCTTAGGATTGACCATCCGTCGCGCTGACCACTCAGCTACCGGGGGCGGACAACGCATACTTGTAGAACATCGAAAACCGTGAATAGTGAATTCTGTATGAATATTGACTTAAGTGTTTTCCACTGCACAAGCAGACTTCCAAAGGTATTTAAAAACAATCCGTGATACTACAACTACTTGAATAGATGGAATTTTAAATACTTTTATTATTGTGGCCAAGCAAATGGACAATTAAAGAGGATTTCATATAAACTATAACACAAATGTAAACTCCTACGACGTTGGATGGATTAGAGGTGGTGTATGACCTTCTCCTTCACTGTAAGCCCAACTCTTACAATTATACTTCATAGGAGTTCATTTTTATTGCTATCTTGCTAAATTCACATTTTCATTTGTTTGCTTTGATGAGTTCTTGGATTCTGGCCGAAGTATGACCATCTTGATAAGAGGTACTTGTGTTAATTCGTCGTTTGTAAATTCTTTCCAGGGTGTGACCAGTGGCTATTTCGTGTTTTAAACATATTCCAGGGATATGCATTCTAGGCAAACATCTGAAGGGGGCTTCGCAGCTAAAATTGTGCAGTGATAGAAACAAAATAAAGGGAAGTTGTAAGTGACCTGGTGACAGTCATTGTGTTATTTTCTTTCTTTTTCCTTTATTGTATTTCGATCCCCCCCCCCCCCCCCCCCCCCCCCAGAGGGCAACAGCGTAGTACGTCCCTCTGCAGCCAACATATAAAGTTAAAAAACGTAATGAGGAAACATAACAATAAAAATATGTGATAAAACGGTGACTTTAAAACTGATACATGGCGAAAGAGCTGTGAAGAAAACATAAAAAAAACAAAGAGGTCACTGAAGCTGATTAAAAACACTTAGGAAATAGACAGGCACAATTAAAAACAGGGTGACAGTCTGGTTTCTGTTTGCAGCACTTTAAAAAGGGGATGCACAACACTGAACACTCACAGAAAACACTGCACTATAGAGAACAAGGGTATATGGGTATGGGGGGGGGGACCCGGACAGAGGGGGGGGGGGGGGAAGGGGGCAGCTGATGGAGGGAGAGGGCACAGAAAAAGGAGAGGAGCAGGGCAGACGCGAGAAAGGAGTGGGGAAGACAGTGAAGGGGAAAGAAAAAGGACTCAGGGGGAGAGAATGGAGTCACGGAGTGGGTAGGTGGAGAAAAAACAGGATGGAAGGGGGGGGGGGTGAGAGTGAGCCTGGGAAAAGGACAGAGGGAGAGAGGAGGAGGTGAGGGTCATAGGAGGGATAAATGGAGGCAGAGAGGGCATCATCCGGGATGGAGAGTTGATGGAAGCCACCTCAGGGAAGGAGATGAAGGGTGTAGAGGTGGAGGGTAGGAGGGACACAACGGTGAAGGCGTGGTAGTTGGCAGGGGTTGGAGAGGAGAGGAGCAACAAGGGGACGAGGGGATCAAGTCGGTGGGAGGTGTAGAGGACGCGGACATGTTCGTGGGAAAGGAGCAGATGGGGGAAAGGAATCAGGTCATAGAGGATCCGCGTGGGGACGGGAGGTGTATACGGAAGGCGAGGCGGAATAAAGGGCGCTCGATGATCTGGAGGGACTTACAGAATTTGGGGGTGTGGTGGGCAGGGGGGGGGGGGCGGATACTCAGGCAGGACTGGCATAACAGAGGATGGGACGGGTTAAGGATTTGTCACTGTGGTAAAATGCTAACATTCTCGTAAATTAAAAACTAAAAACATAATTTGGGCTTAATATTAATGAGGCGAAATGCTAACACATCGTATTCGGTTGTAATTACCACGAAAATGCAAAAGTTATACTGACGAAAGAAATAATCGTAACACCAGGAAGGAACTAAGCGACAGTAGCAAAAGTTGGTAGGCGTGTTTCTGCAAGTGTAAACTGATGTCTACTCAAATTTCACGCCAGTCGCCCATGAGTGCCGCTAGCAGCGCCACTATCAGGATGAAAATCAGGTTTGATTTAAATATGCGCTGTAACGGTCGTGAGCGTTAGTTACCTTGGACGTGGTGAGTTGATGTTATTCAAGAATGTCTTTAAGGCGACAAAAGCACCATTATCAACACCTTACTGACTTTGAACAAGCTTGCGTAATAGAGCTACGAGAAGCTGGATGTTCCCTGCGATACCGCAGTAAGGCTTGGTAAGAATGTAGCCCCTGTAGGTGATTGCTGGCAGCGGTGGCCACGAGATTGTACGGTCACAAGAATATCTTGTTCCGAACAGTCAGGAGGCTCACTCAATCGAGGGCGAAATCCATTGTGTTTGGTGTGATGTTCTGACGCATCGTACTGCATCTGCAGCAGCAATCGAAGCAGCTGTTAAAGGCACTGTGACTCAACGAACTGTTACAAGTCGCTTACTTCAAGGACATCCTCGACTCAGACGCCCAGTAGTATGCGCTCCATCGCCGAATTCGTCCAGATTTATGGTACATGCAGGGCGCAGTGAGACAAGAAAGTGCCCCAAGTGGGAACTCAAGATGGTCAAGCGTTTAGGAAATAAAAGGAAGTTTGATACGAATCTATCACCATGGGGACCTTATCAATTGTTCCTGTGACAGTGTGTTTGGGAAGCGGGTTTTGGCTCAGCGGTAAGCGATCGGATTCGCATTAAAAGGGTTGCAAGTTCGATTCCGCCCGGACGCAAATATTTTTGTGCTCGTTGGCAATGCGTACACTACTGACATCTCGATTAACCGAAACATCATATAGGTTGCTTTATTAATTTACGTAAGCACAAAAAATATAGGCATAGGATGCTAACATTTAAATAGGGATTATAGTTAACGAACACGGAAACTTCGTTACATGTACCGGGGTGATATTCATGAAAGAAACGGGAAGAAATAGTTTTGACCGCATCTTGTGCACGTTATAAACGCCGCCTTTTTGCAGTGACATGGTTTTTTTAATGTCTCCATAGAAAAACAAACTTGATTGACAATCTGAAAACAGCTTCTTTCATCGCACAGTCCAGAAGCGTAACGCAGCATGTCCCTGAATATGCGCGAGGATAGCTGGTGATGTATATTGGAATGTAGTTTGATGCAAGCTTCTCGGGAATTGATTTCTTCTTCTTTCTGGATGAGGTAAGTGCAGTCTTGACATTTTTTATCAGATTTTTTTCCTGACGATAAAAATATACGTCGCAGCGTTGCACTAGTGGCGTACATTTGGGGGCAATTATTTTGATGCTGCACTTTGGCAATCCGTCTTCATCTTGGAAGAGTTCGTCGTGTATTTGCGGATTTGTTTGTTTTCCACACGAGTCAGTCAACAGAAGACATTTATTCTCTTGCAAGTAGAGCTTCATCACATCAGTTAAATATTTTTTGTAAAAATCTGTTGTCAGTTTACCGCATTTTGAAGAAGGAGCACAAAAATATTTGCCAATGGGCGGAATCGAATCTGCGACCCTCTTAAAACGAATGCGTTCTTTTACCAGTGAGCCAAACACTGCTTCGTACACACATTGTCACAGGGACAATTGATAAGGTGCACATGGTAACCACAAAAGTTCGTACGCTTATATTGGGAGGCGTCGCTAAGACATGCTGGCGCACTCTTAGAACCAGGGGACACCTGTTGCCTTCCTTGACGGTGGTCATATAACGAGCCTCGTGGTGCACGCAGAACTCCGAGGAGCACTGCCCACAAATCGAATAGGATGTCAGCCGGAGGAGTCATTAGAAAGGTTCACGTGAGTTGTATGCGGAGTGACAGAGACAGACATAATGTCGTGTGAAAGAGAGTAATGGCACTGAAAAGATGGCAGTGAGAACATACGCCTCGTATGCTTACAGTTCAACCCGTTATAAGTGTTTACTCAGCCTAACGTTTCTAACAATATAACAGTGATGGACGACAAACTAGGAGTACGCAAAGTGGTGGGGAATACCAGAGTTCTACTACGTAGTTTCTTGTAGCGATGTGACCTGTGGTAAATCCCTTTGCGTACACTGCCTGACAAAAAAGTGATGAAAGCAGGTGGGCAGGAGAAAACGAAATAAAGCTTTATGAGTTGAGAAGGTATCGTATGAGATGTTATTTAGGTGATTATTTTATCGAGTCAAACTGACAAAGAACTGGGTAGTATGAGCCCACTTATTAACGTGACAGCCGTCCGCTGTGGCCGAGTGGTTCTAGGCGCTTCAGTCCGTAACCGCGCTGCTGCCACGGTCGCAGGTTCGAATCCTGCCTCGGGTATGGATGTATGTGATGTCCTTAGGTTAGTTAGTTTTAAGTAGTACTAAGTCTAGGGGACTGATGACCTCAGATGTTAAGCCCCATAGAGCTTAGAGCCATTTGAACCATTAACATGACGTTGCATCATGTCTGGGGTGGATGAAAACACTCATTCGCTTGAGAAAGATGCCATAAAACCGTTGCAGCCTGTCGTGAGGCAAGCTGGCCCACAAGAATTGTAAGTGGTCCTTGCTATTCTGGATACTACGTCCGATCGGGGACAGATCTGGAGATCTTGATGGCCACATTTATATCTCAACGTCATGCAAACAGTTCGCAGAGACATGCTGTGTTTGGACGAGCGTTGTCCTGTTGAAAAATGGCACCACGATACTGATGCGTGAGAAGTAACATATGAGAACTCAGGATATCTGTGAAGCACCGTCGTGCTGTCAAAGTTCCCTCGATCACTACCAGCTGTGAACAAGTCATACCCCATGATTCCCCACATCATGACACCTGTAGTAACACTGCAGTGCCCCTCCAAAACACTGGAAAAATCGGACCTGTTTACTGGTGGAGTGGATTTGGGTTTTCTATGTGCAGGCGAGACGCTAGTTCGATGTGCTCTGGTGAACGCTCGCCAGTTTATACGCAGAGAAAGAAATCAGATCGCTTGGAAAGCAAAGACAGTTCCAATATAAAAATTTTAACAGAAAATTGCAGAGGCATTCGATAAAAGTTTCCGAATTTGTAAAACGTAAACTTTCACGGCCGGAAAAGTCGCAATTAATAAAATAATCTTCCGGGCTATTATGCTGTGGTCGGATGGATTTTCTATTAAAACCCAGTGACAAGTGATTCCTTAATCGTACCACACTTACACACCATATCTAAAATACCATAAAAGAGGAAGCGGGATGGAATCATGGTTGGCAGTCACACTTCCTAATTAAGACAATTTATTGATATTACGCCTTAAAAAATTGAGAATTACAAAATGTGGACGAGCTCCTAGATATAGCTTTGCAAATACAGTTAGAAACCCAACGTACTCAGTACTCAAAAAGTCGCTTATTAAGAAAACAGAGTTACTGACAAACTTCAGAAATTCAAACTCCAATATAAGATTTCCATGAAAATGCATATAATAAAACAGTTTCAAGTAAAGGGTGACTCAATGATACTTGAACACTAGTGCCAAGCTAAGATCTAATTACATAACATTATTGGACCACTTAAATAAAGAAAAAAACTACAGCAGAAACACTGATCTTTAAAAATAAACGTTCACGTGCTCTTAATAAAAAAAAGTAATAGAAAAGGCTGCACAAGGAACTCAGCCGATGCTATGGAGTTTAAGGTTTCTGCCAGTTGCCAGTCCCTAATATTTAAGGAAACAAGTTAATGTACGAACAAGTTACATACAATATGTATTTATACATCCACCAGCTTAAACCGCCTTGGTGAAAGGAAGATAAATACTAAACTTTGGAAGGTGATGTGCGAACAACTCCCGGTAGTGGCCAGGTTCTTGGACATTGCCAGGCCTAGACATCGGGTGACATTTCACTCCCCGTCAAGACGCTGGCACAACCGAAAGTTTCTGCCCGAATCACAAAGACATTCCAATAACTCTGAAACATAGAAACACTCGGCAGAGTCTTTGACTCACTTACACATGGACAACTGTATTAGTAGAGTGCAGGCGTTAAAAACGGCAACATAAAATCATTTGATTGCAAGAGACACAAAGCACTAGTAAAACGTCTGAGAAAACTTTTCAAATAACGGCCACCATTTAACATGGCCAACTGAA
This sequence comes from Schistocerca piceifrons, assembly GCF_021461385.2. Taxonomy (NCBI): domain Eukaryota; kingdom Metazoa; phylum Arthropoda; class Insecta; order Orthoptera; family Acrididae; genus Schistocerca; species Schistocerca piceifrons. The sequence continues at coordinate 349,783,437 of NC_060141.1, read as the reverse complement.
CTCTTCCACACCGTCTTAAGGTTCGACTATGAAAGTCTCACCATAATATTAAAGTTTAAATGGCTCTGAGTGCGTCGGCGAACAAACACAATTACGACGACTTACTTCATATCAGGTTCAAAATATGAGGGAGCGGGTGATTCCCTTCAAATTTTGTTCCCAGCGAAGTCACATAACTTGTATCTCCAAGTTGCCCATGTCGGCAAAACGCCCAACCAGTTTCACACCACAACATGTAACGGTCATCAAGCTCGTTCGGCAGTCGTTGACACTCGTCTCCCAGCGAATGTCACGAGATCTCGAGGGTTACCCGTCGAAGGCTCACAACCAACTCGCTTCGCCCGCCAACCCGGAAGATAAGACACGCGAAAAGCAAAGATAGCTCGATCTTAACGATATATGAACAAAATAACACTGGCGCCATCTCGTCACGGCTCATCTAGGGTTTCGTCCCAATCTGCGGAGGACATTTTAACGGGGGATCGTAGCTTCTTTGAATGTCCCATTCACACCCTGGCTCGATACTGATTACAGAAAAATTTCGTTTACGCTTGCTTCCGCGCAGTGGGGTGATGACACGTGCTTTGAGTACTCGGGTGCAATTGGCCGTTGTGGTTTGCCGTCGTCCGCTGTTGCTATCACCCCATCGTGGAAGACACGTACAAATATTCTTCAGTACCGGGATCCAAATGTCATTCAATTTCACGCCCTTCTCCTTCCTATTCAAACTACTGGGTTCATTTCACAATCTATTTGGCCTCTCTGTGTAGCCTTTCACGGTATTCGCTTGACGCTGCTAGTACTTGAGTCCTGTCAGCCTTTTGGCTGCAAAGCATATCCCGCAACAACTGATTTCTCAAACTCTCCCCTTCTACAGTTGCCCTCGTAATATTCTAGTCGTTTTTGACAGTTCATTTTTGCAGTACCCACGTACATCTCCCCACAACTGTGCAGAACTCTATAAATTCCTACTTTTTTCCAGCGGTTTGCGGGCGATCATTGGCCAATTGTAGATGGTCCTATATCTTCCAGGTGGCTTTGTAGACTACTGTGATGTTTGGTTTTGCCAATTTTTTTCCTATCTCGTAAGTAATGTCCATAACGAAAGACAGGAAAACTTTCGATTTCACAGACGCTTGTGCATCGCTATGATTTTTGCCCGGCAGCCTTAACGCTCCTTTTACCACAGCGGACCAATAACCTTCTTAAGCAATGCATTGATGAGGTGTTTTAATTTCACGTCAAGCAGCTCTGGTTCGCAGATGTTCCTTGCTCTACCCGCCAACGTTTTTATGACGCCTCTGGTTGTGCAATGACATCTATTGCCTATAGTGAAGGAGGCAGGAGCAAACAAAATGGAAGGTGGCAATCTGCCGAAGCAGATCTCGGATATTCATCAGAGTAACGAACTAGCGTGAGATGATCAAGGAAAAGCTGAAAAGTTGGGTCAAACAAGCTGAAAAGGCAGTAGTGGCTAATGTGTAGGGAGTGTCGTGATGTTCATGATGTTATTGGGAGTGGTGGTGGTGGTGATGGTGATAGTGGCTCGAGAATGATATAACAAACACCGTGAGATTTTTTGTGATGCTGATGGCTATGATGAGCAAACGTACTTCTGCCACTGAACATTTTTGTCTGAAGACGTCTTCTGGAGAAACTATGTTCCAAAATAATAATTTCAGTTTCCATGCTATCCACAAAACCATTGAAACTGAATTCCTGTGTGGTTTCTTCAGGAAGGTCGTGGGTGGTTGCTCGATCAGTTTTCTTCATTTCAGCATTTACTACCTCTCGAATTACTTCGTTGTTCACCACAAGTCACAGATTAGTCATCAGGAATGAATTGTGTATGAACTTATTACTGATTAGTTTAAACGTGTGATAGACGTTATATTTACAGATGTACTCCAGAGGACAGGGGGAATAGAAGAATATGACTATTGACAAACGAGTAAGGCGGCATACAAAATGAGAATAAGAGTCTATCCCGGACTTCGCAAAACGAAGAAATAAAACCTCATAAAAATAGCCACATCCAAATCATGTAAACACGAAGATTCCTCATCTCTCCCTGTCTGGTTCCGCCTGTCAACAAAACAGACTTTAAAGAATGAAAATGTTACAATTTTGAATTTTTTGAAAGCTGATAGAATGACTTGTTGCAGCATTTGCGGTTCTTGTGATGATCAGCGTGGGAATTTTGGTGCACATATGAACAGCAACATGAGACAACAGAAAGCTAACTAATGTACAACATCATGGAGACGACAACATTCTGGTAGCCAAGAGTAAAACGTTTATTGTAAACTACATACGACAAAATAAAACTCGATGAATAATTTTTTAATTTCAGTCTTATGGTAGTTTTATTGACGTAACTGTGGTTATTATAAATAGTATTGCACACTGAGGTGAGCAAAAGTCGTGGGATATCGATAGGTACACATATCAGTCGCGGAGGTACCACGTGCACAAGGTATAAAAGGGCAGTGCATTGGCGGAGCTATCATGTTTACTCAGGTGATTCATGTGAAAAGGTTTCCGACGTGATTGTGATCACACGACGGGTATTAATAGACACTGAACGCGTAATGGTAATTGGAGCTAGAGGATGGGACATTCAGTTTCGGAAATCGTTAGGGAATTCAGTTTTCCGGGCTCCACATTGTCATGATTGTGTATAGGATACCAAATTTCAGGCATTCACCTCCCACCTCTGACAACGCAGTGGCCGACGGCCTTCACTTAACGACCGAGCACAGCGGCGTTTGTGTAGAGTTGTCAGTGCTGAGAGATAAGCAAGACCGGCTAACATAACCGCAGAAATCAATCGGGGCGTATGACGAAGGTATTCGTTTGGACACTGTGGTGGAAACTGGTGGAAAACAGTGCCTGGTCAGATGAGCCCGGATTTCGGTTGGTAAGAGCTGATGGTAGGGTTCGAGTACGGCGCAGACCCTAGGAAGCGATGGACCCAAGTTGCCAACAATGCACTCTGTAAGCTGTTGGTGACTCCATAATGGTGTGGACTCTGTTTGTTATGGACTGGGTCCTCTGGTCCAGTTAGCACACTGGACTCGCATTCGGGAGGACGACGGTTCAATCCCGTCTCCGGCCATCCTGATTTAGGTTTTCCGTGATTTCCCTAAATCGCTTCAGGCAAATGCCGGGATGGTTCCTTTGAAAGGGCACGGCCGATTTCCTTCCCCATCCTTCCCTCACCCGAGCTTGCGCTCCGTCTCTAATGACCTCGTTGTCGACGGGACGTTAAACACTAATATCCTCCTCCTCCTCCTCCTCTGGTCCAGCTGAACCGATCATTGACCGGAAATGGTTACGCCCGGTTGTTTGGATATCATTTGCAGCCAAACAACAATGAAATTTTTGTGGATGACAATGCGTCGTGTCACTAGGCCACAATTGTTCGCGATTGGTTTGAAGAACATTCTAGACAATGTCGTGAGACGTTAATCCCATCGAAAATTAATGAGAAATAATCGAGAGATCAGTTTGTGCACAAAATCCTGCACCGATAACACTATCGCAATTATGGACAGCTACAGAGGCAGCACGACTTAATATTTCTGCAGGGGACTTGAAGTGACTTGTCAAGACCCTGTCACGTCGAACTGCTGCACAACGCTGGGTAAAAGGAGATCCTGCACGATATTAGGAGGTATCCCATGGGTTTTGTCTCCTCAATGTACAACTCTAGTATTACAGACTTTCACTGATTGATGTTTATATTGGAACATCATCTTTTTGTTTATCTAACATGGCCTAAAACAAGTAAACGACGCTACGTAAAATTATATACCCTTTCTTCTTGATTTGCTAATATTGTTGCTATTTTGTACTGCTCATCATTTTACGTCTCAAGGGATATTGTTATATCATTTGATTGTTGCGTCATTGCAATAAGAAGTATGTGCTGTCTGTTATAGTTTTTTCCTTGTTAAAAATGTGAATAGAAGGAAAGAAAAATATATAATACATAAAACAAGTTACATAGCGTAAACATATCCAGTTATTAAACGTGTCTATGTATAGGAATATTTAAGATTAAACCATGCATGACCAAATGCGGAAAACTTGAAGAGTATTTCCGTCGTAAATCTCTCCCGTTTCACTGGAAAAGCAAGTGATTGATAATCTGTGCTTCTTTTCAGTCCAACATTCGTGACTTAGATCTTCTGTTTACAGAGCGTAGGCAATTGAGAGGACGATACGTAATCCATTTCTCTTGGTGGCTAAGAAGGAGATTTTCAGATGGATGAAGCCAGCGACGATCGTTTGCACTTTGTGGTTTCCACGTTTCTTACCTTTGCGTGATACATCGCTCCTTACTACTCTTTCCTCGTTATCCACTGTCCGGCGTCGTCGCTCCGTACGACACCTCAAGCGTCGCTTGGGACTACAGAAATGTATGGCTGCTCGACCGTTATGACCCATTTTTTTAAACTCTCTACGCACAGTCATTGGGCTAACTAACATTTTGGAACTCGCGACTAGTTTCTTCCGGTGATTTTAGGCGACTTTTTACAACCACTCTCCACAGTACTCGACGGTTCCTGTCCGTTAGTACATAACATTTGCATGCTCTTAAATTTTCATTGTACCATTGTCGTGAATTCCCGGTATGGAAAGAAATTTTAGCTCGTAGTCTGCCAATAGCCAATTACGAGTTAATAAAAGCCGAACGACTTTTTTATTAGTATCCACTAAACTTTATTACTACAGGCTAGGAAGTCGTGGCAGCCTGAAATGAGACTGCTTCTTCTTGTACTCTATATTTCCTACTCCAAGGAGTAGTTGTGAGATGTGACCCTTTGTAGAGCCAAATCTTTTTTCAGCCGGTTATGCAGCAAATGCAGCAATTTGGTAGTGGGGCAGAGGTGTTTTAATTTATTTCCGGGTGAATTTCGTCCAGTCTACAAGTTAAAAAAATATCGCTTGCCATGTAACGAGCATCCCTTAGTGGCTCGCCATCACAGTTTTCTTTATCTTAAATATCTTTGTGACTAACGCCCTTTTGGCATATTTATTATTTTATAAATGACATATAAGTACTGCCAGTCTTTCCGTACTTATACTCTACCATACATTTTAGTGATAACTCTATGACCATGTTATAGAATGTAGACCATTCTTTGTTTTAGATTCTGAGGAAGACACTCCTAGCAGTGTCGAAACCAGGTTAATTTGTTAAAAATAATGACCAAGGGCTGATATTCTTTGTGTGTGTGTTTTTGTTTTTGTGTTTTTGCGTGTCGGTGCCTACTTTTTCGTATATTTTGTGTGGTTGTGTGTTTGTGGTTGTACGTGTGTTTTTAGCATATTTGTGTGTTTTGTGAGGCATGTATTTTTGTGTATATGTGTGTTTGCGTTTATGTTAATGTGTATTTGTAATTTTGTGTGGTTTGCGTTTTTGTACAAGGGGCGTCCGACAAATAAAGCAATATATTTTTTTCTTGGATAGTTTCGGATGGTAAAGTGCAGAATTTGTTGTGGTACATCATGGAATATTCCCGCTTCAGACATTACAGTTTGATGAGAATCTGATAGGTGGAAGCGCTATACGTAACCTTTAAAATGGCGTTATAAGAAGAGAGTTGTAATTGAGTTTCCTTTGGCGGAAAAGCAGAGCATAGCAGATACTCGTAGGCGCTTGCAAAATGTCTACTGAGACATGGCAGTGAACAATAGCACAGTGAGCTTTGGGCGGGGCAAGAAGGTCTCGCAAACCTGTCCGATTTCCTGCGTACCGATCGGCCACATAAAGCTTTGGCTCCTGCAGTGTTGGAACGTGCACAGCACGGGTCACGTACCTTTCCGACTTCCATCTGTTTGGGCCAATGATTGATGCAGTGCACGACAAGCAGTACTTGGACGACTTGCAGGTTATTGATGCAGCAAGACGTTGGCTCCGATGTCGACCAGTAGAGTGGTATCAGGTGGGCATACAGGCCCTTACAGTAAGGTGGCGTATGTCCGTCTTACTGAAGGGAGATTGTGTTGAAAAACAGGGTTTTGCAGCCAAAAGAGTAGGTAATAATATGGTGTATTGGAAGTCTAAATAAAATGAACCTGCTTCCAAAAAAAAGGTGTTGCATTACTGAATGAACGCCGTCGTATGTTTCTGTATCTCACGTTCTTTGTGTGTTTACGTATTTTGTATGATTAGTATTGTTTTCGGTTTTTTAAACCCTGACGCAAATAGAGGGCTGTTGTAAGTTTGACGTGTGTATCTGTGAATCTGCCTGTGGCACTGTAGCTTGCAAACGAAAGGTCCGATTTTAATACATATTTTTATTTGAAAGCTGGTTTAATCGGGATTGTTCTCTGTTATGTCTTATGAAAGTCAGTTGAGCTGTTTAAATTTCATCATCTAAGCAAAGTAAAAATGTTTCCCACCAGCGAGATCTGTTGATATAAGCTGCGTAATGCATAAGAGTTACATCAAATTACGTAGTACCATTTCGCAGAACTCATGAAGGTCCAAACAAAACTCCGGGAGAACATATGTTTATCCTTTGCCGTTGATCAACAAGGGTGATTTTTGTCTTCTGAAGTCCCCGTTTCAACACCTACAAAGCAGGAAAAGAATCATTGTGAGTCAACTGTAAAAAATAAACATATGTTCTGACAGACATTTTTTTAATTCTCTTTGAGGTCTACAGTTCATTACTAAATCAAATGATTTTGTAGTAATAGCTTAAGTGGCAGCAATGGCAGCCCGCTTTCTTCCGACTTGATTTGGAATCATCGCCACTGTTCACTGCTTATGTTACTTACGTTATCTAAATATACACTAAAACATAGTGAATGAATATACGTGCCAACTAAAAATAGAAACACGTAAATCCCATAAGTGAAAAAGGTCTTGAAAAAGATCTCGGGTCGCAATTTCGTGTTTCGTCCTGAAAACTATTTCTGTGACTCTGGCGATACAGTGACCATCGTACTGTGTTAACTAGCAAACCATGAAGTTTAAAAACCATGAAAAAAATTTAAACTAAACGTTTAAAAAACCGACAAAAAACTGAACCGTGAATTTACTTTCAAAACTATTCTTATGAATTTACTTTATTTACTAGATTCATCAAGAACATTAACACATTTAATCACACTATGTGGGCGTGGAAGTAGTTTCCAGTGGGTAACTGATGAAAACAAATTAAATTTCATTCAACAAATGGAAATTTTATTCCTAAAAGCCCCCCCTTTTTTTTTAAACAGATTTAAAATTATAATCAGAAAGCGCCCTTTAAATATGAAGTTACAATTTATTCAGAGGCAGAAAGAACAAATTTTGGCAGTATGAGCTTTCGGGCTGAGAACCTTGCCGCTCCCTTTTGGCACGGCCGTAGTGACGACCGCTCACAACAACCTCTGAAAGACTACACTGGTGCATATCTGCAACACACCAGATTACTTTAAACTAAAAATTTTAACAACTCACACAAGCACATAAACTATGGACCCCGTATGGGGGATGGAAATGGTACAAAACACTAACATTGAAAAAAAAATAAAATTAAATTAACTTGCCACCGAAGGTACAACTTGATTTAAAAAAACTCTTACGGTGGGAAGGGTGGCAATTTTATATCCTAAAATGACCATTTAAATAAAAAACCAATGAAATGCAGTCTTACATAAATTATACAAACATGCTCTACATTACACACATACCGCCTCTCAAGATGACAAGATAAAAACATATTTCAGAAATTCGGCCGTTACACTTCAAGGAATAAATCCGTTAACACCGAATCCGACAAACATGAAAAAGGCAGCTATTAACGTACGGCAGACCGACCGACAGACAGACAGACACTAACTGCCTAACAAATGCGAACGAGAGAGACGAGCAAGCTGGGGTCGAGAGACTGGCCAAGAACACAAGTAGAATTTAACAAGTAAATGAAACAACATATCACGAATCACTTAACTTTTAACAAACTGCGATGTCTGGCGAAGACCTGGCGCAGCACGCCCAAAACGCTCTCCCGAACCGTCCGCTGCGAGCCGCTTCAACGGACGCAGGAAGGCGCGCCGATCTCCCGCCGGCCAGACCGATGTCCTGGGTTGAGTCCTGTTGCTCTCGTGTCGACCGCGAAGCCACTACCTCTTGCTATACGGCGCGGCCCACTGGACTCACGTGGCGACCTCACATGCACCGACGCTCAAGACGGACAAGTCATCTTGTGTCCCAGTGCGCGACCGACCAACCGATCGATCCAACCGCCAATGACCATTGCCTGAACAAACTCGAGCAGACTGGCGGCCTAACACATACTACCACTCCGGACGACAGACAGACACTGACTGCCTCATACTGACCCGGCTGACCAAATCACCAGACTCGCCACCTACCGAGCTCATAGCGCCCCTTAAATGCACGTGAACAGGCTACCTTTCCCCTTTCCCACCAGAGGGAGACACCAAAGCTGCGATTGCCACAGTGGCGCCACCGCCAGAAACGGAGGGCGACTGCTTTACACTACGCGCTGCGGCTCGCTATTCAAAACAGCGATTTTTACCACGGCTCAAAAACCTTAAAAAAATCATGTATTTCCCCTTTAGGTTTGATATAAGTAGTAATATTTCGATCCAAGCGTCGTCGCGACGGGGACCGCTAAGAAGATAAAATAACAACTGGAGAAATCTAAAAACGATACGTCGGCTGGTGTGGTCGAGTGGTTCAAGGCGCTTCAGTCCCGAACCGCGCTGCTGCAACGGTCACAGGTTCGAATCCTGCCTCGGGTATGGATGTGTGTGATGTCCTTAGGTTGGTTAGGTTTAAGTAATTCTTAGTTCTAGGGGACTGATGATCTCAGATGTTAATTACCATAGTGCTCAGAGCCATTTGAACCATTTTTGCAATATAGACACAATTGTCAAGGACACCTGCCCTCACGCGACAACCGGATTACGTCGCCCCATTTGGTCAGGCTCCGCGCACCGCATGACACTGGACTTACGCTCGCAATCTAATGAGGCGTGAGTTAGTACGCTATCATCAAACCACTGCGGCACGTGAGCCTCGTAAAACAGACTAGTGCATGAAACGAAGTTGGTACGTAATGACGTATGAATAGGGTATAAGTAGGTAACTCTATTCCTTAACAATGATAGGCTCATTAAAGACGGATTAGTTTTCATATTTTATATAACCAGTAATTATAACTTCAATAGATATTTTGAGGTCTGCACGTGGGAAGTGCAGGTGGAAGAGATGACGCCAAACAGAGGAGGCTTATCCTCAGCTGTAATGGAACTAAGCTGTTCCAGAAAGGACAGCTGTTCTTAACTTCATATATTTTTTGTTTACTTAGCGGTCATCGATGCGACGACGCTTGGTTCAAAATACACTGAAGCGCCAAAAGAACTGGTAAAAACATGCGTATTCAAATACAGAGATATGTAAACAGGCAGAATATGGCGCCACGGTCAGCAAAGCCTATATATGCCCACAAGTGTCTAGCGCAGTTATTAGATCGGTTACTGCAGCTACAATGGCAGGTTATCAAGATTTAAGTCACTATGGTGTTATAGTCGGGGCACGAGCGATGGGACACAGCATCTCCGAGGTAGCCATGAAATGGGGATTTTTCCGTACGACCCTTTCACGAGTGTAGCACGAATATCAGGAATCCGGTAAAAAATCAGATCTCCGACATCGTTGCGGCCGGAAAAAGATCCTCCAAGAACGGGACCAAAGACGACTGAGTCAATCAACGTGGCGGAAGTGCAGCCCCTCCGCAAATTGCTGCAGATTTCAATGCTGGGCCATCAACAAGTGGGCGTGCGAAGCATTCAACGAAACATCATCGACATGGGCTTTCGGAGCCGAAGGCCCACTTGCTTACCTCGAATACTGCACGATACAAAGCTTTACGCCTCCCTGGGACCGCCAATACCGACATTGGTCTGTTGATGACTGGAAACAATTGCCTGGTCGGACGAGTCTCGTTTCAAACTTTATCGAGCCGATGGACGTGTACGGGTATGGAGACAACGCCATGAACCCATGGACCCAACATGTCAACAGAGCGCTGTTCAAACTGATGGAGGCTCTGTAATGGTGTGGAGCGTGTACAGTTGAAGTGCTATGGGTCCGCTGATACATGTAGATACGACTCTGACCTGTGGCACGTACGTAACTGTCCTGTCGGACCATCTCCATCCATTCATGGCCATTGTGCATTCCGGTGGACTTGGGCAATTCCAGCATGACAATACGACACCCCACACGTCCAGAATTGCTACAGAGTGGCTCCAGGAACACTCTTCTGAGTTTAAACATTTTCACTGGCCACCACTTTCCTCAGACATGAACATTATTGAGCATATCTGGAATGGCTTGCAACGTGCTGTTCAAAAGAGATTTCCACTCCCTCGTACTGTTACTGATTTATAGACAGCCCTACAGGATTCATGGTGCCCCATCCAGCACTACTTCAGACATTCGATTTGTCCATGCCACGTCGTGTTGCAGCACTTTTGCGTGCTTGCGGAGGCCCTACGCGATATTAGGTAGGTGTACTAGTTCCCTCGGCTCCTACATGAAACTTAAAGAGGCAATACATGTTATCTTTTTATTTTTTAGAGGTCTTTTTGTGTCGTTCATTTTATACTTTAAGTTTTGTACATGTTTCTTGTGAGACTGTTGCGCATGTATGAGTGTGTGAAACTGATTGGTTCAAATGGCTCTGAGCACTATGGGATTCAACTGTTGTGGTCATCAGTCCCCTAGAACTTAGAACAACTTAAACCTAACTAACCTAAGGACATCACACAACATCCAGTCATCACGTCTTCATCGAAACGATTATATTACAAAACGTTGTTAACCTTTAAAAATGGCATCCCGACACACCCCATTTCATCAAGATGTCGATTCAGGGCATATCTCATAAGTCAAAGAGGAATAGTAAAAACTTGTGGCAGATTGTGGATAAAAAGATGGTGTAAGTGAGCGAAGCAACAAGCTAGTCTAACCGACGACGTGTTGGAGAGGAGTAAACAGGGCGAGTGAGGCCGCCTAGCCTGTAACGGCTCCCTGCCCTCACTGCTGCCTCTGTCCCAGGGAGCACATTTTGGGGGTTGTGCAGACGGGCTGGCCCGGACGTAGCCGTGTTAACGTCGCCCCGGTGCCTTCATTAATGCCGACAGCCGCGGAGGCGAGGAGGCGAAGCACGCAACTCCGCCTCCTCCATAGGCTGCGCCCGACCCCGTCGTCTTCCCTGAGACCTCTCCTACCTCAGCAAGCGTCTACAGTACATGATCGTAAAACCTGTCGGCTCGGCAAAGTCGTCTCTAGACTATCATGTTCACACGGAAATGCAAGATATTGTAACGTTGACTGCTCTTACAGCCACATTACTTTATTACACTGTCCAATCACATTGATGTGACCACTTGTGAAACGCCTGAATGACACCTTTTGCCGCGCGGGACGGTGCGAGATGTACAGGAAGATAGGACAGCGAAGTTCTGAAAGCAACCGACGTGGATGTGGAGTCATGCTGACTCCAGTGCCGTGACCTGCTGACATAAGCAGCCCGATCGATGTGGCCTCACAGATTCTCTACTGGGTTTAAATCTGCGCCAGGTTAGGACCGCAAACTCATCCTAGTGCTCTTAGAACCACGCACGTACACTGTGAACTCCGTCACGTTGTATTGTCCTGCTAGTAGATACTATCGTAGTGGGGAAAACAAATCGCATGTAGGGATGGACACGGTTCAAATGACTCTGAGCACTATGGAACTAATCTTCTGAGGTCATCAGTCCCCTAGAACTTAGAACTACTTAAACATAACTAACCTAAGGACATCACACACATCCATGCCCGAGGCAGGATTCGAACCTGCGACCGCAGCGGTCGCGCGGTTCCAGACTGTAGCGCCTAGAACCGCTCGGCCACTCTGGCCGGCAGTTCACGGTCCCTTGAGTCTGTAACAGTACAGAGTGGTTACATACTAGTGAAGTTTTAATCTTTTGTTGATTAGTGAATCAAAAGCCTGTTTATTACATGTGTGAACTGTTTTGCGTGTGGATCTGTAGCTCCCTTATCGATGTAAACACACTAGTTTGTACTAATTATGGTATTGCCATTTTAACCAAAATTCATTTATTGAGTAAAATAACTGGCATCCGTCTTGAAATCTCGACTACGCCACTTTAAGAGTATTCTGTAACTAAAGAGCCGTGTCACATGAAGCAGCAATTTATTTCATCCAACAGTACCTGCTCAAGATCTAACGCGTCGTCTTTTACTGCGCGCGGGCAACAACTTGGAGTGAAGCTATCAGGTCAGTGCCAATTACAAAACTTTGCGATCTTTTCCGATACGCCAACATCCAACTACGCCCCTCGCGGACTGCAGTTTCAATACGGAGAGGTCAATACCGTGGATACAGTGATAAGTTTATTGTTAAAGAGATTCAGTGCATGATAATTTGTGCTAAGGCTATGAATGCATCGAAGCTGTCACCCACCAAAGATTATTTCCGCTCTTACAACAAAAAATAATATAACTTTTTATGAAAACCTTCGTAACACAGAGTGGCCAAAATAAAACTGGCGTGCAAAATATTTCATGGATTTTAAATTAGGCACCCCAACTTACATAATTTTCTCCCAGGGCGGGTGATGTACATTGGGTTACTTGTCTTCAGGTGTATGAAATATTTTCCAGGCCAGTTTTAGTTTGGCCACCATATACAGTTTATTAAGTGCGGCATGGTAGTTCACAAGGGAAGCATTACACCTATGTGTCTTCGACTCTGCTGTTCTAGTATGATGCGTTTCTCAAGCATTTCGAGAATTCGAGGTTTATTGTCTTATGAGCATGTTGAATACCTTACAAGAGCGCCAGAAGTCAAGCAGTGGTGTTGGCGTAAACAATTAAATTGGACAACTAGAAGTCTGCCCTTTCGATTTTTTCCTAATCTTCTGCCAAACACATGTATCATTGCAGCGAATAATGTTTCTTGAAAAAAGTTATGCTAATGGTAACCATTGTGGTAAATTCATATTGAAATATTATCCAGATATAATGAGGAACCAGTGATGATCATTTATCGATACATTCATGCATGTATCACAGTGAAGTCACAGGAAGCTCCACCAACTCGGAATAAAGTGAACCGTATTTACAATACGCGTTTACATGTACTGGTAAACAATTGTTTATTTAGAGCACAGTTCCTTAGTTTATCTCGATTATATCTGTTTTAAAATTGGTTCAAATGGCTCTGAGCACTATGGGACTTAACAGCGGAAGCCATCAATCAGTCCCCTAGAACTTAGAACTACTTAAACCTTACTAACCTAAGGACATCACACACATCCATGCCTGAGGCAGGATTCGAACCTGCGACCGTAGCAGTCGCGCGGTTCCAGACTGAAGCGCCTAGAACCGCTCTTCCACTCCGGCCGGCGATTATATCTGGCCACGAGTGTACCACAGTAATTATCCTTGTTGTTGTGACTCTTGGTGTCAACCCTGACACGATAGACTTCCCGCCAGGCACGACGGGTGAACAGGCAACCTGCATACCAGGCGAAGTGAGTTCGCCTGCAACTTCTAACGACCGACTGCATGGAACTACATTTCAAATCACCAGTAAAGTTCTTAAGTTGTTTGAAAACTGTTTTGCCTCAGAAGTAATCCATATAAGGTGCCAATGATTACTCAAGCAATAAACGTAACTTATACGACGAAAAGGTACCGGTATCTTTCAGACGCCGCTCTCATGGAAATTGGAATTTTGTGGTAAGATCTTCTGGGACGAAACTGCTGAGGTCATCGGTCCCTAAGCTTACTCACTACTTACTCTAACTTACGCTAAGGACAACACATACCAATGCCCGAGGGAGGACTCGAATCTCTGACGGGGATAAGCCGCGCGAACCGTGACAAGGTGCCTAAGACCTAGCGGCTACCCCGAGCAGCCCGCTCTGATGTTGATGCTGTAGCTCATCGGAGAATATGAAATCATGTATTAAAGATAGTACTGCAGGTATAAAAAATAAACTACGAGAGAAAATAGTCACACCAGGTCCAAAAAAAAAAAAGGGACAATATGGAATGTAGTGAGGGAGGAAACCGGTGGAACCAGAGATGGACCTGCGGTAATGTGAATATGTCCCTCACTACATCAGTAGAAAACCACAAAATATTTATAGTAAAATAATTATAGTTAAATGTGTTCTTCTGATTTTAGTAACAGTCATTTACCAGTGGAACAATTCCCAAATGGCTGAAATATATGCCAAAGTTAAGCGTATTTATAGGAAAGGATACAAAAGAAGTAGTGTAAAATTTCAGTCCATTTTTTTCTTATGGTGGCATTCTCAAAAATTGTACAAAAGGTAATATACAACTGGCTTATTAACCATCTGATTACAAGTAATATATTCCGAAAGTCACAGTTTAGCTTTCTAAAGGGTTCTGATATTGAGAAGTATGGTGTAGAAGTATGAAACCGGGATTTCCCTATAGATGGTGCTAGCCGTCCGTGCAGGACCCGTGAGACCGCGTCTGCAGTACCATCTGCTTCTTGTAATGGCTGACGAAGAATGTCAACACACAGTAACCCAAGTTCCATACATCGGTATCTGTTTCAAACCCGTAAAGATGTCGAATTTTGTGCCTACAAACTACGATTTGCGGACAGCATTGTTTTTTTTTCTTATCATTTTAAGAAAACTGCTAAATCGCATCGAATGCTTCTCGAAGCTTTCGGCAAACATGATCTTGGGAAAACAGAGTTTTGAGTGGTTCAAAAAATTCGAAAGTGGTGATTTTGATGTTAGAAACGTCTTGCGCGGAAACCACCGAAAACGTTCGAGGTTAACGAATTGCAGGCCTTATTGGATGAGGATAATGCTCAAACTCAACACAAACTCGCGGAACAGTTGACTGTGACGCCGAAAGCTGTTTCTCTTCTGTTGAAAGCTGTGGGAAAGATGTAGAAAGTGGGAAAATGGGTTTCGCATGAACTGAATGAAAGACAGCAAGCAAATCGAAACACCACTTGTGAAATGCTGCTCGCCAGATCGAAAAGAAAGTAGTTTCTCCATCGTATAGTGACAGGTGATGAAAACTGGATATATTTTGAGATTCCCAAGCGTCGTAAATCATGGGTGGATCCAGGCAAACCATCGACATCCACTGTAAGACCAAATCGCTTTTGAAAGAAGACAACGCTCTGTGCTTGGTGGGATCAGAAGGGTGTCATCTATTATGAGGTGTTAAAATCTGGTGAAACCGTTAATACTGATCGCTACCAACAGCAAATGGTCGATTTAAATCGAGCATCACGTGAAGAACGACCGTAATATGGAAAAAGGCAACACGAAGTCAAATTGCTCCATGATAATGCCCCATCACACACAGGAAAACGGGTCAGGGAAACGATGGAGGCGTTCAGTTGGGAAATACTAGGGCATGCGGGTTATTCTCTAGACTTGGCTCCATCCGATTATCATCTATTTGCATCACTGGAACACGCTCTAGCCGAACAACGCTTCAATTCATATGAAAATGTACGAAAATGGTTCGCTGATTAGTTCGCTTCAAAAGAAGAACTGATTTTTTGGCGTGGCATTCATAGCCTGTCGGAGAAGTGGGTGAAATGGAAAAATATCAATGGAGATTATTTTGAATAAAATATTGTTTCTCAGTTTCAAACAACAGGTGTGTAATTATTGCAACCAAATTCCGGTTCCATACTTGTACACCTGGTATTTATACATACAACGAGAATGTACATAATTCATTAGACAGTAATTTGTAGGTTACTGATATATTCTCCGATCTGAAAAGGGAATTTGATTGTGTAAATCACAATATCCTTTTAAGTAAATTACAATATTAAAGTATAAAAGTAAGTGCTGCGAAATGGTTCGAACTGTATCTCTTTGGCAGGAAACAAAATGTGTCAGTAGGAAACAGTCATTTATGAAGCTATGAGGCAGAGAACTAATTACATGTGGTGTGCCACAAGGTTTCATCTTAGGGCCCGTATTTTACCAGACGGAAAGTTTGTTTTATTTGCTGATGAACGAAACAAATATAAATTTATAAAAATCGGTTACTGAAATTTTCACAGACAATCATAAATGGTTCGTAGCCTATTATTTGTTGCTAAACTTTGAGAAAAACACTACATGCAGTTCAGGACTTACAAGAGGTTTCCTCTCAATACAAGCCCAAAACAGGACGACAAACAGATAGACAGATTGAAAATGTTAAATTCTTGGTATTACAGCTCGATAATAAATTCAACTGGCAGGAGCATGGCACAGAACTGCTGAAGCGCCAAAACAAATCTTTATTTGCAATGCTGGTGTTGTCAGATATAGGTTACACAAAAAGAAAAGAAGTAGCATAGGTCACTGACTTTCATTTCATAATGTAATACAGGATCACTTTGTATGGCTACTCGTGAAGTTTTTCGAGTGCAAAAACGTGTAATAAGGATTATTTGTGATGGGAACCCAAGAGCGTCTCCCAGAGGCTACTGTGTATTACTAAATGGCTAAAGCCACACGATCTCAGGTAGAGGTTGTGTATCTAACGGTTTCCAGGGGCAACAAAATTTGATTTTCAGAACTTCATATACTTATTGACCGCACTTAAAAATTTGAAATGTTGTAAGAATCTAATCCTTAAGAGGTATAATCCTTTTAAAATTGTGACAAGAGAAGTCAAGTATTAAAGTTAGAAACTATGTACAGTGTTTGACTTGCAGCAGCGTTAATCATGGTGCACAAATTATGCAGACTATGCTCCTCTAGTATTTGAGAATGAGAGCACTTAGTGAATTCCAACAAACTTTACACTTAATTTCAAATCATTCTGAAATATTTTATGGCTGAGAGCTGCCACAAAAGGAAAAAAAATATCACTTATAAAATTTTTGCTGTTCAGGCAGTAAAATTCAGCATGAGGCAAAACGTTTTATTTATTACTAATTCAACTCGCAACATATTTTGCAGACGGTATCCACATATACAGTTGGAAGTGCCTGTAAAACTATATCATTTAATGACAGACAGAAGCTATGACGTCATAAACTTTGAGATGCGTCAAAAACTAGCTTTTGCTCAAGCGGAGTGCGTATTACGTACAACGTACTCATTAAGTGTTTGGTAATGAGAGCAGTTAGCGGCTTCCAACAAACCTTAAACATAATTTGAAACTTTCTTCTCCCTTACATTCTTAACGTCGAATAGTTAACACGTTAAGTTATTTCTGGTGTACTCAGATGTCTGAAGCTGTTTTATTCGTGGGAGTTTGATTCTTCACGCAATCGGAGGTTACTGATAGCTAACGTTTTGGGTACAGTATAAATAATAAAAAATATTTGTAAGTGTTGCTCTTATCATCTTTTCAGAACACAAAATGCTATTGTTATAAGTATTCAGCACGTTAACGGTCTCCAAAGTCACGTCTGACAGCAACGAGATCGACTACGAAACCCGCCACTGCATCTTCTACGCTGGCGAAGGCTTTTTCCGATTCTACAGCTAAATCCGGAATAAGGCGCTGCAGAGGAAATACGACTCTGCAAAGAGAAATAATGAGAACTCGAAAGGAAAACCTCAGCCTCAAGAAAATCTCGGTTTTCCGCAGGGGAACGTCAACATTTGCTCAGGCATTTGCTCTGACGGGCAAAATCTGGCCTCGGGAGAATCAACAGACGAAATGAACCTGCGAAACTTCTTGTGCGCCGCGCTCACGAATTTTCGGCCTTGCACGCCGAAGCGTACCTCACAGCCGCCGGATTGAAAACAGTTTGCGGAAAGTGACAAACTGCTACTAACCGTCTGTTGCCTTTCCATTAGTTCCGTGGATGCCAGCTCTTGGTCCGGGTGAATATGTTTAATGCATTTAGATCCATGTTGTATAATTTGTGTTACCTCTTGTAGCATTAAAAACTTTTCTTATCAATAAGGGATTCACTCTTTCTTTCATACAGAAGTGAAGATTATTTACAGAACACTTCAACAAACAGAAATTTGTACGTTCATCATTAGCCTGACTTAGGACTTGATATGTCAAATAACTGAATATCGTACGAACATAATTCACGCGTCTTTAGATATTTTGTGCTCCCGTCTTATTACACTAGATGAACGTTGCAAAATGAGCCAAGATCTGATGCTGTCATAACTTTATGCTTGTTACATTCTCTATAATAGTGATGATGATATCAAATCAAAAATTATTGTGCAAGAAATGATTATATCATTCGTACGCTACGTAGAAGGGGTGTAGGGGCAACGGAGGATTGGAAGATGTCGACCAACAAAAGCTTCGAAAAGGCTTGAAATTATGGGTAAAGTTGGTCGGAAGTCGCTAAGTGCCTTCTTTGTCAAATACTGGATGAATATAGTCTAGGTTATTTGCGGCCCATGGGTTACTCCGTCTCAGGACGTAACACAGTTTCAAACAGTAACACTTTTCCTATTGTGTTGAAAGTTTATATTAAGTTTATACCTCTTAATGAGCAAATAATGAGTGCATTTTAAATTATTTAATTCGGTCAACTATTATATGAAATACTGAAAACAAAAATTTTGGTAAATACCCCTGGAACCTCTAGATAGACAACCATCAACTGGCCTGGATGGCCGTACTTCCCTTTAACTGTATAGTAATATAGATTTGTTGATCGGAGCTACTCTTCTCCACGAAATTAAACTCGTCGATTGACTTCTTCCTTCATGTTTAAGTAACTTTGGACAATGAAGACAAATCGTCTCTCTCTCTCTCTCTCTCTCTCTCTCTGTGTGTGTGTGTGTGTGTGTGTATGTGTGTGTGTGTGTATGTGTGTGTGTGTGTGTGTGTGTGTGCGTAAGAGATATTGACGAAAAAGACGATTTTAATGCAACGAAATGTACACTACTGGCCATTAAAATTGCTACACCACGAAGATGACGTGCTACAGACGCGAAATTTAACCGACAGGAAGAAGATGCTGTGATATGCAAATGATTAGCTTTTCAGAGCATTCACACAAGGTTGGCGCCGGTGGCGACACCTACAACGTGCTGACATGAGGAAAGTTTCCAACCCATTTCTCACACACAAACAGCAGATGACCGACGTTGCCTGGTGAAACGTTGTTGTTCAAAATGGTTCAAATGGCTCTGAGCACTATGGGACTTAACATCTGTGGTCATCAGTCCCCTAGAACTTAGAACTACTTAAACCTAACTAACCGAAGGACAGCACACAACACCCAGCCATCACGAGGCAGAGAAAATCCCTGACCCCGCCGGGAGAAACGTTGTTGTGATGCCTCGTGTAAGGAGGAGAAATGCGTACCATCACGTTTCCGACTTTGATAAAGGTCGGATTGTAGCCTATCGCGATTGCTGTTTGTCGTATTGCGACATTGCTGCTCCCGTTGGTCGAGATCCAATGACTGTTAGCAGAATATGGAATCGGTGGGTTTAGGAGGATAATATGAAACTCTGTGCTGGATCCCAACTGCCTCGCACCACTAGCAGTCGAGATGACAGGCATCTTATCAGCATGGCTGTAAGAGATCGTGCAGCCACGTCTCGATCCCTGAGTCAACAGATGGGGACGTTTGCGAGACAACAACCATCTGCACGAACAATTAGATGACGTTTGCACCAGCATGGACTATCAGCTCGGAGACCATGGCTGCGGTTACCCTTGAAGCTGCATCACAGACAGGAGCGCCTGCGATGGTGTACTCAACGACGAACCTGGGTGCACGAATGGCAAAACGTCATTTTTTCGGATGAGTCCAGGTTCTCTTTACAGCATCATGATGGTCGCATCCGTGTTTGGCGACATCGCGGAGAACGCACATTGGAAGCGTGTATTCGTCATCGCCATACTGGCGTATCACCCGGCGTGATGGTATGGGGTGCCATTGGTTACACGTCTCGGTCACCTCTTGTTCGCATTGACGGCACTTTGAACAGTGGACGTTACATTTCAGATGTGTTACGACCCGTGGCTCTACCCTTCATTCGATCTCTGCGAAACCCTACATTTTAGCAGGATAACGCACGACCGCATGTTGCAGGTCCTGTACGGGCCTTTCTAGATACAGCAAATGTTCGACAGCTGCCCTGGCCGGCACACTCTCCAGATCTCTCACCAACTGAAAACGTCTGGTCAATGGTGGCCGAGCAACTGGCTCGTCACAATACGCCAGTCACTACTCTTGATGGATTGTGGTATCTTGTTGAAGCTGCATGGGCAGCTGTACCTGTACACGTCATCCAAGCTCTCTTTGACCCAATGCCCAGGCGTATCAAGGCCGTTATTACGGCCAGAGGTGGTTGTTCTGGGTACTGATTTCTCAGGACCTATGCACCGCAAATTGCGTGGAAAAGTAATCACATGTCACTTCCAGTATAATATATTTGTCCAATGAACACCCGTTGATCATCTGCATTTATTGTTGGTGCAGCAATTTTAATGTCCAGTAGTGTAAATAACAGCACTAGATTAACGTTTAAAACTTCACCTAAATGAGCAGATCTTGCTTAACTTAGACCAGATTTTATAAACAAAACTTTTTTTGTTCTTTATTTCAACCTCAGATTGTACAAATGGTATCATGACAGGTTTCGTTGCAAGTAATCATCACATGGCTTTGAATACATGGTATCTCATGAAAATGCAATTGTTTAGTTGTACTTACAGTTAGCCGAGTTGCCAGGTAACGAATTCAGATTATCTTATTACATCAACAGTTTGATCTGATACTGAAATAAATAATATTTCTGTCGCTATCTTCCGCTAAGGCAGTATGTTTAGTCTGTACATGTTTTGTATGTTACAAAGAATGGGCTACATTCTGTTGATTTAATAATTAAACGTAAATGGATGTCATTACTGCCGTTTTTTCCGAGACTTAACCAAGTACAATAAGTATAAAACTTTATGTGTGAACACTTTTCGTTAGGCTTTACCGTGAGTAATTGATATCGAGGGAAACAAGAAGGTTTCTGTTACCAAATACTGTTTAATTGTTTCATCAATGCATTTCTAAGGTTAGGCCTCCATTATCAGGTAGATTTACGTGGATTAACATGGCAGGTAAATGTTGCGTTACAACTTGGAGTAGCCTGTGGCACTGTCTCCAGTGGTCAGATACTGTTTTTACTGTCGCGATACATCACGAACACCGTCATTAATTACGAGACGGCACTGTGTCCAGTGGTCATAGGCTCCTACCGCTTGCGTGATATAAAACATACACCATCATGAGTTTCAAGACGGGGAAAGGAGCCTGTGACTACTGAAGACAGTGCCGCAGGTATCTAGAGAGTCGCTTCACAACAGATAAAGGATTTATTAATCAACAGAAACCAACTTGATGATGCAGGTTCAGACCTTCGAAACGTGTTGTGTATGTCAATATACAGTAACTGATAACTGAAAACTTGTAGATCATTCTAAGCAGAAAACCGTAAAAATAATATAAAGTACTAATTAATTTTCAGACAGACATATAAATGTTAATCTGCTTTACCTTTGTTACAGACAAATAAGGAAACAGAACGCTGTCGAAGGTTTTATCAGCATCTTTGGCAGTACACTGTATATGAGCAGTGACAAGATTTTGTTCATATTTGTTTACGTGGAGCTCACAATGGAGATGTCAGAGCATGACTGTCATTTTTGGAATTACTGAAAGTCCTACAAGAACTTGAGCTTTTAAAGATTTTATTAATTTTATTTAGCTAGAAATTTTACAGAACTTTTGATTATTATGCTACATGTTCAAAGTATTACATGTAAACTGATATTATATTTAAGTGACCTTGTGTTTTGGAAACTGTTTTTCTATTGGCTGTTGACGTTAATTGTCTAGACGTCAAATCGTTTGGGTGTTGTTTACCATTTTGCCCTGAAACATTAACAGAGCAAAAATTTACTAATCAAAGCTGTCTTCGGGTTAGTAATGAAAATGCAACCTGCATGTACACTGACGTGACGAAAGTCTGGGGGTACCACCCATATCGTGTCGGGCCTCCTACTGCATGCTGTACTGCAGCAGTTGTACGTCACATGGACTCAACAAGTCGCTGGAAGTCCCCTGTAGATATATTGATCCATGCTGCCTTTATAGCAGCCCATAATTGCGAAGTTGTTGCCGATGCAGGATTTTATGCACGAAATGACCACTCAGTTACGTCCATAAATGTTCAATGGGATTCAAGTCGGACTATCCGGTTGACCAAACCATTCGCTCGAACTGTACAAAATATTCTTCAAAGCAATAGCGAACAACTGTGGCATGGTGTCATGGCCCATTATCATATTCTATTGTTGTTTGGGAGTATAAAGTTCGTGAATGGGTGCAAATGGTCTCAAAGTAGCCGCAAGCGTCCAGGACCATTTCATGCAAACACAACCCACAACACTGTGACGCCACCGCCAGCTTGCACAGTGGCTTGTTGATAATTTGTGCCCATGGCTTCGTGGGGTCTGCACCATACTCGGACCCTACCATCAGGTCTTACCTACTGAAATCGTGGATCATCTGACCAGGCTACTGTTTTCCAGTAGTCTAGGGTGGAACCAATATGGTCAAGAGCCAAAGTGTGGCGCTGTAGGCAATGTCGTATTGTTAGCAACGCCACCTGCGTTGGTCGTCTGCTGCCATTACCCATAACGCCAAATTTCTTCACACTGTCCTAACGGATGCGTTCGTTGTACGTCCCACATTTATGTTTGTGGTTATTCCACGTATTGTTGCTTCTCTGTTAGCACTGACAAATCTACATAAACGTCGCTGCTCTCGGTCGTTAAGTGAAGGCCTCCGGCCGCTGCATCGTCCTCGTTGAGAGGTAATGCCTGAAATGTGATGTTCTCGGCACACTTTTGACACTGTGGATCTCGGAATATTGAATTCCCTAACAATTTCAGAAATGGAACGTCCATTGCGTCTAGCTCCAACAACCATTCCGCGCTCAGAGTCTGTTAATTCCCGTCGTCGGAAACCTTTCCACTCGAGTTAACTGAGTACAAATCACAGCCCCTTTTATACTTTGTGTACGCGATACTTCCGCCATCTGTATATGTGCAATAGCTATAGCATGGCTTTTGTCACGTCAGTGTATACTACCTCAGGCCACCACGCCGTTTATCCCTAGTAAGTTCATGGTATTTCAATTTGTATTTTGTCGTCCACCCCAAGGACAGAGCAGTCTGGTGGGGGTCAATGTCGAGACGCCAGTACGCTGAGACGCCAGTCTGAGAATCGTTACCGGCGAAGCGGAGAGGTGGTTAACATGCCACGTGAGAGGCAGTCCAAAGCCGCTGCCGTTCGGTGTGTATCGGGCGTACCCAGCGTGCAGCCGGCAGATAGCGCACCGGGCATTGTGTGGCCGACAAGATGACAAGGCAGCCCCCGCCAACTGCTACCCGCTACCTGTGTGCGCGTTGCGCGGCACATATCGATTTCGCTCCGGGTATGGGGCGCTCCGCGTGGTGGCTTCTGATCAGCTGTGTGGACTGATACATTGTCGAGGCGTACCTGCGGACCGTCTGGGAGCCGGTGGAATGCTCCATCGAAGCCAGAAAATCGCTTTACAGCTTAACTAAAAACGTGTAATGGTGTAAAATGGTGAGGTATTTAAGAGTTGATTTGTGGGTTTCTAAAGGCTTATGATAGTGTGGACAGATTCTGCCCGCCCGGTTAACCGTGCGGTCTAACGCTTTCAGGACTGTGAAGGAGCGCCTGGTCCTCCCGGCGGACTTCCGTCGAGGTCCGGTGAGCCGGCCAGTCTGTGGATGGTTTTTAGACGGTTTTCCATCTGCCTCGGCGAATGCGGGCTGGTTTCCCTTATGCGATAGCTGCGCAACCAAGATCTCCACGTAATCGTACACCACCATTACCACGCAAACATAGGGGTCACACTCGTCTGGTGTGAGACGTTCCCTGCAGGGGGGGGGGGGGGGGGGGGGGGGTGGCACCAGGGGGCCGAACTGCACAATAACCCTGAAAGAGCGGTTCGGTGTGGGGGCGGCGGGAGGGGTGAAGTGGACTGCGGTATCGTCGTGGGGTTTCGACAGCTGTGTATATGAAAAATAGCCAGAGTGGCAAATTTTAAATACTCAGGCACCTGGCTCAACGGGCATAATAATCAAAAACGAGAAATTAATCAGCATATTGTCAATTGGTCTGAAAGAGATTTCAGTCTCAAGCAGATAATGTCACAAAAAAAAAACTGTCAGTTAAGATCAAGCTTAAAGCTTATAACACTGTGATTGTACCAGTGTTGCTATATGGGACAGCAACTTGAAGCACCACAAAAAAAAAAAAAAAAAGAGAAGCTGTTCACCTTGAACAGGAAATCACGAGAAAGATTTTGGGACCAACCCACGAATTAAACAATGCAAACGTAGAATGAGCCAAGCAGTACACGACCTGATGAAATAAACAAAAAATAAATGCGTAGAGAAGTCTGGCAGAGGACGTTCCCAGAAGGCCAGACACTTGACGGAGCGAAAGCTGTGCTTACAGGAAACTCTGTGGGTACTCATGTAATCCATACGTGCGTTCCCTGCACGTGTTTATGCTGATCGTTACGCACATTTATGAACCTTTGTGCAACCTTAGTAGGGGACAAAATCCGACTATTCGGGAGTAGGATCTTATAATTTGAGAAAGTGTTCCGAGACAAACGTTCGTCAAACTGTCCGCAAACGTGACGTCAGATCCGCCTGGCAACAGCGATCTGAACGCCCATTGGCTGAGAGTTTTGATATATATATATATATATATATATATATATATATATATATATATATATAAATGTACGGTCGAGTAACCGGAGGCGGCTCCAAAAGGACGGTCGCGAGTAGGCAGTGGCAGTAGCAGAATGCTCCACTGACCTCACATATTGAAGTGAAAAACAAGATATAAGTTAAAGTGAACGGTATTATCAGTGAACGCCACATGTCGTGGGCAGTATCTATAACGAGTATTGAAAGTGATAACCGTGTTGTAAAGTGTTGAGTGTAACGGCGCAGCGAAGAGCTGCTATATTGGAAAGTCTGCGACGCGTGTTTTAAAGTCTTCTTCATTCAAATGGTTCAAATGGCTCTGAGCACTATGGACTTAACATCTATGGTCATCAGTCCCCTAGAACTTAGAACTACTTAAACCTAACTAACCTAAGGACATCACACAACACCCAGTCATCACGTCTTCATTGAAACGATTATATTACAAAACGTTGTTAACCTTTAAAAATGGCATCCCGACACACCCCATTTCATCAGGAGCACAAAGCTACATTGAACCTGGCGCCTGAGCGCTACTACTGCGACGAGGGACAACCGAAGCAGCAAGATACCAGGTGAGTAATGAAGAAACCAGAGAAGGAAGGCAGAGTCGCTTCCTTCTCGCTGCAATGCCACACATAAGAAGGAGGGCATTGTACTCGTCCAATTGGAAGACGAAGGAAGCCCTGGGAGAAGTAGTTGCAGAAGGACCTTCAGCAGCTGGGTGACTTTGAGAACTGGATCCAAGGTGCATAAGATCGCCATTTATGGTGGTTCATTGTAAGGTCGGCGCATGACATTCAGAGCCCACGATTTCCGCTGTTTAATGCAATATAGGATTTGAACCTCCCAGCCTGATCACTACTATGGCGACCGTGCTCCACACGTGAACTACGACTGCAGCGTAACTGCCGCGTGACTGCCACGGTCTCCACCCGCAACTGTTCATTGACCAGTTCGTTGTTCACTTTTCTGTGTTTGATGAAGAATGGCAGATACCTGCGATTTTACTTTTGAGGACCGCATGGTGAGAAGTGTGTGAGTCCATGAAGCACAGTAAAGAAAATACACTGACGTGACAAAAGTCTTGAAATACCTCCTAATATCGTGTCGGACCTCCTTTTTTGTTCGGCGTAGTTCAGAAATTCGATGTGGCATGGACTCAGCAAGTCGTTGTAAGTGCCCTACAGAAATATTGAGCCAGGCTGCCTCTATAGCAGTCCATAATTACAAAAGTGTTGCCGGTGTTGGATGTTGTGCACGAACTGACCTCTCGATTATGTTCTACAAATGGTGGATGGGATTCATGTCGGGATATCTGGGCGGTCATATCATTCGCTCGAAATGTCCAGGATGTTGTTTAAACCAATTGCGAACAATTGTGGCCCGTTGACATGATATCGTTGTTTGGAAACATGAAGTCCATGAATGGCTGCAAAAGCCGATCATTACCATTTCCATTCACTGATCCGTTCAGCTGAACCAGAGGAACCAGTCACTTCTATGTAAACATGGCCCACACCATTACGGAGCCACCACCAGTTTGCCGTACAGTGCCTTGTTGACAACTCGGGTCCATGCTTCGTAGGATCTGTGCCACATTCGAATGGTAACATTAGCTCATACCAACTGAAATCGGGACTCATCTGATCAGATCACGATTTTCCAATAGTGTAGGGTCCAACTGATATGGTCATGAGCCCAAGAGAAGTGCTGCAAGCATGGCGTGGTCTTAGCAAAGGCCCTCGAATCGGTCGTCTGCTGTCATAACCCATAATGCCAAATTTCATCGCACTGTCCTAACGAATACGTTCATGATAGCTTCCACATTGATTTCAGCGGTTATTCCTCGCAGTGTTGCTTGTCTGTTAGCACTGACAACTCTACGCAAACGCTGCTCCTCTCGGTCATTAAGTGAAGGCTGTCGGCCACTGCGTTATCTTTGGTGAGAGGTAAGCCTGAATATTGGTATTCTCGGCACTCTCTTGACACTGTGGATTTCGAAATATTGAATTCCCTGATTATTTCCGAAACAGAATGTCCCATGCGTCTACCTCCAACTATCATTCAATGTTCAAAGTCTGTTGATTCTCGTTGTGCGGCCATATCGCGTCGGAAACTTTTTCATATGAATCACCCGATTATGAATGACAGCGCCGCCAATGCGCTGCCTTTAATACCTTGTGTACGCGTACTACCGCCATCTATATATGTGCATATCACTATCCCGTGACTTCTGTGACATCAGTGAATGACGCACAGTTCAACAAGGAGCCACCAAGTCGTCAGACGTTGTTCACCTGGGAAGTGTTTTGGATGTCCCCTTCCATAGTCGTTCACCAACCCGAAGCGAATCAAGTACTGAAGTGAGATTATCGTTCTTCTCCCACGTCTGCCAGAAAGTGTTTCTAACAACCCTACCACAACAAAGGTCAAAAATTAATTATGATTGTAGTGTTGCTCACGCTGCTAAATATTGCATTTTCGGGAAACAACAAAGTTATATTGTGTGGCAGGTGTCATCAGAGCACAGTTAATAAAGTCATTTCTTGAAATAATGGATACATTAGGCACTCATTTTTTCGTGTTTCCCACGCTGGTCACGTTGTGAACTCATGGATCAATCGTCGAAAATCTAGGTAGTGATGATTCCAAGCTCGGATGCTAAGAGGCCTAGGTGTTATTCTGCGATATTCAAAAGTTTTATAGATGTGTTTCATAAACAATTCTTGAAGATTGAACTTTTGTAAGTTAGGACAATGGTGATGTAAAAAAGTAATCAGCACTCCGAATTTAAGTTACACTTCTTTTTTATTACTTTTGTTGCAGTATCACGTAACTTGTCCCAAAACATCACTTCACAATATAAAACATACTTGAAAATATCTTCCTCACTGTTAAAGTTCACATTTCATAAACTGACTACAATTTGCGTCTTTTTAACATGACGACCAAAACTTGACTCTCTAATATCCGCTTACGCGCCCAAAAATCAGAGTTACAAGTACGTCAATGATCATAGAGACAAAAGAAAGAATACACATAAGAATAATAAAATTGCTATATATACATATCGATGTATCGAAGTGCCTCTACATTAATGAAATCAAATCTAAATGTTGTGACAGAAATATGTTAACTATTTTACAGAAACACAGTAGAATATTGCTGGTGTCGAGAGGTTGAGGTGAGGTGCCGCAATGGTTACGTAATTCAAGCACCATTACAGTGTGCTGTGAAACTTGCAATTAAAAGGAGCACACCGCAGCTCCACGTAAAAATGCACTTACCCCTGCAAGCATTCCGACCAGTAGCTACCAATGAACTCGTATATCGTAAGCAGTAATCACCTTCTAACGCTAGGTTGAGGTAGGTCGAACGATATCTTTACTCCTGACGAAATTAATGGGACTGAGGATGTAGTGTGGTTAATTCACAAATACACAAATACGAATTTTAGTGTAGTAAACCTAAACTCCAGTGCTGTTTGTGTAGAGAATGTGCTGGAGAGCGGCTGGGCGAGTGTGGTTTCTGTGAAGGGCAGCAGACGGCAGCATGGCACCGGGTGCTACTAATGGCCACAGCAGCCGCCACGCCTCGCTGCTACCAGCGGGCGGCCGTCTCCTGCAGCGCCGCTACCCTGCAGCACACGCCGCTAGTCTCATGACACGCGATCTCCCTCTCTCGGCCACGTGTGCGTCCTACACGCTGAAGAATGTTTCAGCCAACAGTAATTAAGGAAGTAGCCTCTTCATTATCTTAGTCGTTAATGAATCCTGCGCTGTGTAACGGGCATGTACGATTTAATGTAGAGGGTCTTGGTATATTCACAACTTGTTTAGAAACCATATTGAAGCTTTAAGAGCTGAAGCATATGAAAAGTGCGGAGGGGGGGGATAGTAATTGAGAACTGAGTGAGGCCTGGTTGTAGCCTAACCCCTGCTTTACTCAATCTCTACATTAATCAAGAAGTCAAGAAAATTAAGGGAAACTTTGAGAATCGAATTAAATTTCAAGGAAGGAAAATTTTGAAATCTTTGGTAAGGTCTAATGGGACCAAACTGCTGAGGTCATCGGTCCCTTAGCTTACGAACTACTTAATGTAACTTAAACTAACTTACGCTAAAGACAACACACACACTCATGCCCGAGGGAGGACTCGAACCTCCGAGGGGGAAATAGCGAGGACCGTGACAAGACGACCCAGACCGCGCGGCTCAAGGAGAGAGAGAGAGAGAGAGAGAGAGAGCGAATAAAATAGTGTAAGATTTGCAGATAGCACCGTGATTCTATCAGAGCCATCAAAGGATATGGAAGATCAGTCGAGCCATATGCACAGTGTCTAAAAAGAGTTTGCAAGACGAGTGACAGAAAACATGACATCGGGGTAATGTGGTGTAGCTGAATTAAATCAGTCAATGCTGAGGGAATCATTGCCCGAATGACGCACTAAAACCAGTCGATGAATTTTGTTAATTTTACAGCAATCTAACCGACTGCGGTTGATATAAAATTTAGACTGCCAGTAGCAAGGGAAGCTTTTCTCAAGAACAGAAATATTTGAACATCAGATATGAATTTAAATGTTAGAAAGGCTTTTCTCATGTGTAAGTGAATCGTGGATGATAAGCCCAGACAGGAATAGAATAGAGGCTTCTGAAATATGGTGCTATAAATGAATGCTGAAGATCAGATGTGGACGTTGAATAACTGACAAAGACGGAGTCAACGTCGTCATATTGAAGAGAAGGAGTAATCCAAGAAGAAGCCAGTACTACTATTTCTACAGCCAACAATCCCAAGAAACGTCAGTAGGGTGTCGATTGAGATCAGTCACGACGGTATCTATATATGTGGAGATGACGATACTTCATCGAATTCGATAGTCCATCGAGATTTACTTATGAGCACAATCAACATAAAATGTAAAAACAAAAGTAAACTCTCATTCAATTCAGATTAAGTAATGATAAACGTATATAAAAATTAATTTATATTGTCTTGACATTTCTATATACCTGTATTTGTTAAATGGCATCTCTTAGCTTAAGTTTTGTCTCACGACACATATTATGAATATGTAAACTTTTCAATGCGTACGTCTGAGTTCATACTATCATCCCTACTTTGTGTAGAGGTTTGATTTCTACTTGAAAATCTGCTTATTGACAATTAAACTGTGTCGTGGGCGATTAAACAGTTGTTTTATTCTCCTTTATTATTCTGCAGTTACACAATATGTCACATCTGCAAAATGAAGAAACCTATTTAAGTTAAAAGGGCTTTAAATATGCAACGTGAAAGATTTTTGTATGCGAAAATATGCGGAAGACTATCCTAAAGAGAAACAATTTATACAGACATAACTTCATTCATCATTATTCAGTTGTTAGCTATATTTAAACTTTAACTTTCCTCTTGTTTCTCTTATTTGGTCGTTCATTAGTGTTTTTTAACGGAAATATGAAGACCTAGTACGTATCTTTAACTTACTTGATTATAATCAAGGCTATAAATTTGCTCAGTGCATGTACCTGGTTGTATATTACTATTGAACGCTCGTCAATCAGCCTCTCTTAATTCCTGAAGATGACGTTACTGAATATTTAAGCTGATTGTGGTAATAAACGACGTTTCATTCAATAGAACGAAAAACCAATCCAAGTTGCAAATGTTTTATTTTTCATTCGATGACTAGTTTCGGGCCGAGACCCATTTAAAAATCAACATAACAAAGTTGAAAAATGACATTTCCGAAGATGTTATGTTTCGACTTTGTATTTGCATCCTGGACTGGTTTTTTGTTCTATTGATTAACAGAAGTAGGTGACCCAAGTTACTCCAGCATTCTGGAAGTTTGTAAAGATTAAATCTTTGTTGTTGTTCTGTCCTCTAATTACTGAAATTTTTTAAATGTGAATTAACTTTGCGTTGAGGATGATACGGATGAACAACGTTGATTATACGGGCAACTGACATTGTTTTGTTCTGTATTGACTCTTAACACTGCAACAAAGAGCCAGTTTCCGTCTGTTGACGCGTGGTGACAGGTTGTTGCATCGTCAAAACAATTGTCCGTACACATCACATCTGGCTCTAGTTCAAAGAGCTACTACACCTGCGTTGTTCGATGCAGTCGCACATTATATTCATGGATATTCCGCAAATCACGTTTAAGCGCCTGCCAGAGGGCTTATCGAATCACCTTCGTACAACGTGCGAAAAAGAGAAAACCTATATCTTTCCATGCGAGCTCTGATTTCTCTTATTTTGTTATAATGATCGTTTCTCCCTATGTAAGTCGGCGTCAAAAAACTATTTTCTCATTCGGAAGAGAAAGTCGGTGATTGAGATTCCGTCAGAAGATTCCGCAGCAACGAAAAACTCCTTTGTTTTAATGATGTCCACCCCAAATCCTGTATCATTTCAGTGGCACTGTCTCCCCTATTTCGCGATGTGATCCAAATGACGGCTGCATGGACCCCTGAAAAGGCATAGTTGGGGAAGATGAACAGTGTCAGAATATCGTTTATCAGTGGTGTACAGTTTATTTCGAACTCAACATGTCCATGCATAATTATGCTTGCCCATGCCATAGCACAAAAGAATAATGTTCTACACTGTTCCTGGGTGCATTAGGGTTTCCTATCTCCCGCCATATGAGGGTACGTCTAACATTACTACTCAGACTGAATCAGCTCTCATCCGACAGGAGCACGCGACCCCGCTCGTCTCTGGTCCAGTCCCTATGCTCTTCCCACCATCGCAAACGTTGCCTCCGATGTGCGGGTGACAACAGATATGGGAACCCTGATACGTCTAGATACGACTCTGACAGGTGACACGTACGTAAGCATCCTGTCTCATCATCTGCATCCATTCATGTCCATTGTGCATTCCGACTGGCGTGGGCAATTACAGCAGGACAATGCAACACCCCACACGTCCAGAATTACTACAGAGTGCCTCCAGGAATACTATTCTGAGTTTAAACATTTCCGCTGGCCACCAAACTCCTCAGACATAAACATTATTGAACATAAAATGGATGCCTTCCAACGTGCTGTTCAGACGGGATTTCCACCCCCTCGGACTCTTACGGATCTATGTGCAGCTCTGCAGGATTCATGGTGGCAGTTCCCTCCAGCACTACTTCAGATATTAGTCGAGGCCAAGCCACATTGTATTGCGGCACTTCTGCGTCCTCGCGAGGGCCCTACAAAGTGTACCAGTTTCTTTGGGTCTTCAGTGTAGCTCGTGCTTGTCTCTTGCATACCAGCGTATTAAGCTAACGCTAAATTTGTTTTTGAATGTCGCAGTGAGCACAGTAGGAGAGGTGAACCACTGTACTCGGGCGAGCGTGGGCATCGGGCCGTGAAGTGTGTGTGGCGCTGTGGGCAGCGAAGCTGCGACTACTCGCGGCTGTGGCAGGCAGCGGGCCGTGGACCGTGGGCCGTAGTCCGTGGGCCGCGCACTGGCGATCAATGATTGCAGGCGGCGGCAACAGCGGCAGCGGCAGCGGCAACGGCAGAGGCCCATCCCAGGCGACGCACCACGCCGCCCCCTCCTCTCCCGGCCGACCGCCCACCTCCAAGTTGTTGTTCTACTATTCAGTCCGAATACTGGTTTGATGCAACTCTCCACGTTAGTATATTCAGTGATAGGCGCCTGAATTACTGCAACCCACATCAATATGAGTCTGTCTACTCTATTCGCGACTTGGTTTCCCTCTAAAATATATACGTCCCATACTTCCGTACCCTGCCAAATTGACGATTTCTTGATGCTTCATGGTGTTTCCTGTCAACCAGTCTCTTTTCTTATTCATACTGTGCCATAATTCTAGATGTAAAACTGAAAGGTATGTGCTAGGGTGTGATCAAGGTCTCTCCAGAAAATAGTCGGTAGTTGCCAACCGCAAGGTGGAACAAGTATAATGTCTTTGAGTAGGAGGGTCTTTGATGGTTAAGAGAGCCGGACGCGCGTAGTAAAAAACCGGGAAGTCGCAGGTAGGTGCCCGGAGGAAGCAGACGTGTGGTGACAGCGTTAAGGTAGGTCGTTGTCCCTGACCAACTTTTAGCACGTAAATGAGAGAAGATATATAATCATTTCAAATTGGATTTTGTTAGATAATGTTCAGAGTTAGGATTTGTATGTCCAAGGTTTGACGCAGTAAGCGTTTTGTAAAATTTTTGTAAGAGTGATTCGTGCTACGAA
This sequence comes from Schistocerca piceifrons, assembly GCF_021461385.2. Classification (NCBI taxonomy): domain Eukaryota; kingdom Metazoa; phylum Arthropoda; class Insecta; order Orthoptera; family Acrididae; genus Schistocerca; species Schistocerca piceifrons. Next base: position 349,750,409 of record NC_060141.1, on the reverse strand, counting down.
AATGTTTGAAATAGTAGGTTTTGTATATGACTTAAAAATTTAACAATATATATATTGAGATCAACATTGTGTTTAAATCTAACAGCCTGAATCATAATCCACATCCTTTGCTTGTGTTGAATATGAAAATGAGTAGTAAACTGAAGTTACCTACCAATGAAAGAACCAAGTAAACATCAGGGCCAAAAGTTAATTTTCCAGTACCATCTTAATACCAGTGTACAAACGGCATTATTCTCTTAGACTTGATTGCTGGGTCAAATACATGTTGCACTTCTGGCAAAATGGAGGAGTGCAAGAAACAAGTTCACAGACGCAGTCAGATGCAGGTTTGCTGAATAATTAATTTAGAACAGTCTTATCACTGATACTTTCACAGAATAAAAGGATATTATTTTGGTTGGATACTTTCAAAACTAGCATAGACTAACTCAAGTAAGCATAGATCTGGGTAGTTTTTCTATTAGCTCTAATCAGCCGGCCCGAGTGGCCATGCGGTTCTAGGCGCTGCAGTCTGGATCCGAGCGACCGTTACGGTCGCAGGTTCAAATCCTGCCTCGGGCATGGATGTGTGTGATGTCCTTGGGTTAGTTAGGTTTAATTAGTTCTAAGTTCTAGGCGACTGATGACCTCAGAAGTTAAGTCGCATAGTGCTCAGAGCCATTTTTGAAGCTCTAATCAGTTAAGATCGTAATCGCGTTACATGTATGTTAGGCCTATTGCATACCTATCAGGTGTTACCAGATTTCAAGCGCTTTATTTCCGTATGAGATCAGTGTCTTATTAGATTCTTCTAGATACTGAAGTGGTGAGCTGTCTACAAACTGAGAGAGGATATACAAAGGGCCATATAACCTACGAAACATTTTTAGTGTATATAGCTACAAATGAACAGTATTTATGGGCAAATTGAAACTGTCAGCATATATTCAAGTTTATTCCAAAACTGTTTATTTGTAACGTGAAACAGGGGGCTGCTGCAGTAAAAATACAAAAATAGTACAGATTTATCATATAGCACTAGTAAACGCAGTTTCCCGAAAAACGATAAAATTTGAAAAAATGCAAAACAAAAACATATCGAACATCACTTCAAAATTTTGTCAAGCTTATGTAAAACATGCTTCTGTTATTCATAAGCAGCTTTCACACTTATCAGTTATAACAGGAAATTCTTACATTTGTTCATCGTAAAGAACGTTCTATTGAGTACAAAAAACGACAATAATAATGCAGATTGTTTGTATTTGTGAATGCAGACTATAAATGTATCAAAAGTAATTGCTTTGATTACATAAATGCCCAACGTTAAGCCATCAACTATGTTTTATTACTTATAAAGTGCAATTTATATTTTGTAAGGATACCTAATATACATTGGACTAACACTGAGTGGTGAGAGGTGCAAATTATGTGCAAAACAAACAAAAGAACAAAGAGAAGGCGTCGGCTCCCAGTTTCTTTGTCACACACTCATTTATGTTTCATTCCCTACCAAAGCTACCAATACCACCGGCAGTTCTTATATTTACTACGTTATTTGTATATTGTACCAAAAAGATCGTACAGTATTTATGCTAGAGCGCAACTGTGGCCATATTTTTTGTTGTTGTTGTCACAGCTCGATTCAGTACTTCTTCATTACTTATTCGATTTACCTATCTAATTTTCAGTAGTCTTCTGTAGCGCCGCATTTCTAAAGCTTCTATTCAGTTCTCGTCTGAACTGCTTATTGTGCTCGTTTCGCTTCCATACAGTGTTATACATCAGACAAATATTTTCACAAAATATTGCTTAACACTTAAATTTATACTCGATGTTAATAAATCCCTCATTCTCAGAAATATTTTTCTTTCTATTGACAGTTTCCATTTTATATCCCCTCTAGGTTGGTGATCGTCAGTTCTTTTGCTGCCCAAACTGAAAATCTCGTTAATTACTTTTAATGTCTCATTTCACTATCAAATTCTCTCAACAATCCCTAATTTAATTTGACCACACTCCAGTATCCTTGTTTTACTTTTGCATATATTCATTTGATGACTTCCGAAGACATAATCCGTTCCTTTTAACTAAGTCTTGAAGTCCTTTGGCGTCTCTGTCAGAGCTACTATATCATCGACTACCTACTACAAACTTTTTCCCCGTCTGCCTGAAGTTAAATTCTCGCATTTTATCGCTACTGCCATCTAAATTTCGGAGATTATAGCTCAGGCAACATTGTCAAAAGCATTCTGTGAGTCTACAAATGTTACAGACGTAAGTTTGCTTTTTTTAGCTTATCATCTAAGGTGGGTCAATATTGCCTCGTGTGTTCCTGCATTTCTCTAGAACCCGAGCTTTTCACCGACGTCGACCGTTCCATTCTTCTGTAAATGATTCATTGGAGCAATTTGTACCCATGACTTATTATAATGTTGTTTCGGTAATGTTCACATCTGTTCAAAATGGTTCAAATGGCTCTGAGCACTATGGAACTTAACATCTGAGGTCATCAGTCCCCTAGAACTTAGAACTACTTAAACCTAACTAACCTAAGGACGTCACACACATCCATGTGTGAGGCAGTATTCGAACCTGCGACCGTAGCGGTCACGCGGTTCCAGACTGAAGCGCCTAGAACCGCTCGGCCACACCGGCCGGCGTTCACATATGTCAACCTGCCCTCTTTGGAAGTGCAGTTGTTACACTCCTTTTGATGTGTGAATGTATTTCATCTGTGTCACATATCTGCACACAAAGTGGAATAGTTTTGTCATGGCTGGCTCTACCGTGGATTTCAATATTTTACAAGGAATTTAGTCTACTGCAGAGGCCTTGTTTCGACTTAGGTCTTTAAGGCCCAATGAAATTCATCTCGTTGTGTCATTTTGCCGCGCGGAGTGGCCGCGCGGTTTGAGACGTTATGTCGCGGATTGCACTGCCGCTCCCGCCGGAGGTTCGAGCCCTCCCTCGCGTATGTGTATGTGTGTTGTTCTTAGCATAAGTTAGTTTACATAGTGTGTTGGTCTAGGGACCGATGAGCTCAGCAGTTTGGTCCCTTAGGAATTCACACACATCCGAACATTTGTTTCCTTCGTTTATTTTTCTCTTTCCTTTGTAAAATAATGCTTTCAAGTTCATTTTCTTTTTATAGGTCTTCTACATTTTCCTTCCAACTATCAACTTTTCCTTTTTTTACTTAGTACTGGTCTGCCAACTCAGCTTTTGATATTCGTACAAATGCTTCTCTTCAGTTACAAATCACAATCGCACTCAGTTACAAATCACAATCGCAAAAGTAGAAGGACAAGGTAGAAACCTCAGGATAAATCCTATGTAGCACCTGCTGATTTTTTTTATAGCGTCCTGACTTCTCTATAAAATTTCGAACATCTTCCACTTGCAGTGCTCTCCTTTCACCGATATTTCTGTTGTAGCCTACACGTTGACACCTTATATTCATAGCTAATCAGAAATCTGGCTCGATGACATTAAAACTCACAGGTTTAAATAAGAAGTGTCATTCTATCATGAAGGCTGCGTAACACTGGAGACAAATAGTCCATGTGTTGTGTACAACAGTAGATTCCCTGTTGTCTTAGTGGAAAAATCTATACGGAGAAAATTGGACATATTGTGCTGCAGTGTTCGGTTTCGATCCAATCTCAATGAGTCGTGGGCAATTAGGATGTATGGGTCCCCACTGACTCCAATCCCTCTCGGCGGTGTCGGAGAGTCGCGGTGACTAGGCCAAGACGCTTGACCGACAACATCAGGACGAAAAGGACTAACAGTTTAATGAGGTGACTCGACACAGCTGCCAGAAATATGAAGAACTGCGTGTTTGCCATCAGCTGTTCTAATGTATCATTTATATTCCACCGGCTTCGGTCGTAGCGAACATCTTCACAGTCAGGAAAGAAGCTGTATATTAGATGCATATACAATTCAACTTTCCTTTGGATAAATTGGAGAGCACGTATAACAGGCCCAAATTTCGATACCAAAGCAAAATCCTTCGCTATGATAAAACAGAACTCTCATTAAAGTAGGAACACGAAGATTCTGTTTTCTCTTTATCTAATGGAAAGGTGAACGGCATATCCATCGAATGTACAGGTTTGTTTATTGTTGCCTGATATCAGGAGTTTAAAAGTTTCGTTAACATTTCACAAACTCCTTGCTGCGGCCTTGACTACTCTGCATTGCCGTGCGGCCGTGTGATTTCCTTTGGTAATGGTGTCTTTTGGGTGTGAAATAGACAGCCATACAGTCGTTGAAGGCGCTACTTGCCATATAAATAGATCGTAAGTCGAGTTTAGGGGGCTGAGTTTGCCCCGCGCTAGTCCAGTCACCGAGGAGACATCCTTGGAAATGATATACAGGACATAAAATCCCGTCTGAGGCCTGCGAACATTTTTATGTTAATAATTGGCAACCAGTGCTGTACAAACACAATAAAGTCATGAGATGTTCAATTGACTGTATTATTAGAACATGTTACGCGTTTCGGGATTACACCCGATCTTCAGCACATCTGTTGGATTACACCCCATCTTCAGACATCTGTTACAAAAAAAGTACAAAACGTAAGTTAACAGCACACTGAATACGTCTCAACGTTACAGAAAATGAGATGTGTTCATGTGAGTTACATACCACAAACTTCAAATCCTTTCTAACCAACCAGGCGTACAGCCTTGACAACTCAAAGAAAGTGTCGAATAACATATGACTGACACACGAGCAGTCTTGAAGCAGAGCACATACTGACACTAAACAAGTCAACTAGCAGCGAAGCGTGTTCGGTAGGGGGCGCTGCATTTTCATGTGCTCCATGCGTTCACAAGTAATTTAATAATAATATACTCAGCATATAACATCTGACAGGGTGTAATTACGGCTAGCAATAGGGATAGTACTTCCGTACACGTTAACATTAAAGGATTTTTTAAAAAAATTTTAAAAGCTCCAAAATATTTTTTACATTGCCATACTATGCCTATAGCCAGTAGTGGTACTAAGCACAACTCAAATCATATGTCAATATAAAATAAATAATAGTGGGGGTGTTCCTTTTAACCTCTCAGATCTCTAAAAGAATACCACCAAATTAAATATAACCAACATTATCCGTCATAAACTAAAACCCTGTGATCAGCTCGCATATGCAAACGTCTTAGGCGCTATCTGTTAAAGCCAACGCAACTACATCCGTCTATCGAATTACGACCAAGTGATATTCATGGGCCATGACTGCCCAAATAGAAGCCTTCAAACAACAACTAACATCCCTCTACCACATGGAATAAGTTTAATGGTGAGAGGAAGAGCATTTTCATAAAATCCCAAAACACACACGTGGGTTATACGTGATACATTCCTTATATAAACTAGTGGCACGACAACTGCCCGAGTCCTCCCTATGCTAGCCGGATACCGGAGAGCTCTAGGTTTTTGAAAAACAAAACACTAAAAGTGTTAAAACGTTAAAGTCTAAAATCAATAAAAGAAACCATTGCGTCACCAAGGACCACCCAAAGGCTACGGTGGTGAACAAATCCGTTTATGCCAACTTTCCCCGTATGACGTTAAACTAGTCAACTACTCACAAAAAACCTAGCCTATAATAACGTTAAGTGCACAGAACACCACCAGCTCCTATAAAATACACTGTCATACTTCTTATGACGGGATAATAAACACCAAGTTCAAAATAGTATCCGTTCAAACAAGCCAAAAAACCAGTTGTTCCCACCGGAAGCCTGTTCATTAAGGACTAGGTGGGCAGCGTGCTGTATAAGCGCGTAGAACTCCAGTACCTCAAGGTTATCTATAATCTTCCAGTTTGGTTCTAAATGCAGGATCCTTAGGCTATCTTCTATCGGGGCCATCTTATGGCCAGCCTCCCTCATATGGCACCCCAGCCCACTATTATTACTATAGTTATGTTCTCTAAATATTGTGGCAAAATCCCTACCGTCTGGCCAATGTATGTCCCAGCACATCCTCCACACTTAATTCCGCATACACCGTATTGCTTAAACTTACCTATTTTACCTTCTCCCTTAAGTCGTAGTATTCCCCCCAACTTCTTCCTTGTATGGAAGCCTACGTGAACGCCAACCTTCCTGAACGCTCTAGTTATTTTTTAGCAACATAATCCAACATATTCCATTGACACAAACATACTATTTAATTTTTCGCGGCCCGACTGCCGCGTCTTGCCAAGAATTTTAGCTCCAAACTCTCGTATAAATTTTTCCGAGTACCCGTTAGCCCGTCCTATTCTTACAATCATTTCAATCTCCCTATCAGTGGCTTCTTTGCTCAAATTAAATCTGTAAAACCTGTTGAACATTGATGAAAAGAACGCCCTTTTTTGTGCGTGGGGGGGGGGGGGGGAGGTGGCATGAATCCACCGCAAATATTATGTCTGTTGTCTTTGGCTTCCAAAATATGTCTGTTTCCAGCACATTCCTATTCTTAGTGATTTGTAGGTCGAGATAGCTGAGGGAATTTTCGACTTCTACCTCTACTGTGAACTTAATTGCCCCATACATACGCAACTGGCCATTAAAATTGCTACACCAAGAAGAAATGCAGATAATAAATGGGTGTTCATTGCACAAATATATTGTACTAGAACTGACATGTGATTACATTTTCACGCAATTTGAATGCATAGATCCTTAGAAATCAGTACCCAGAACAACCACCTCTGGCCGTAATAACGGCCATGATACGCCTGGGCATTGAGTAAAACGGAGCTTAGATGGCGTGTACAGGTACAGCTGCCCATGCAGGTTCAACACGATACCACAGCTCATCAAGAGTAATGACTGAAGTATTGTGACGAGCCAGTTGCTCGGCCACCATTGACCAGACGTTTTCAATTGGTGAGAGATCTGGAGAATGTGCTGGGCAGGGCAGCAGTCCTACATTTTCTGTATCCGGAAAGGCCCGTACAGGACCTGCAACATGCGGTCGTGCATTATCCTGCTGAAATGTAGGGTTTCTCAGGGATCGAATGAAAGGTAGAGCCACGGGTCGTAACACATCTGAAATGTAATGTCCACTGTTCAAAGTGCTGTCAACGCGAGCAAGAGGTGATCGAGACGTGTAACCAATGGCACCCCATACCATCACGATAGGGTGATACGCCAGTATGGCGATGACGAACACACGCTTCCAATCTGCGTTCACCGCGATGTCGCCAAACACAGATGCGACCATCATGACGCTGTAAACAGAACCTGGATTCATCCGAAAAAAAGACGTTTTGCCATTCGTGCACCCAGGTTCGCCGTTGAGTACACCATCGCAGGCGCTCCTGTCTGTGATGCAGCGTCAAGGGTAACTGCAGCCATGGTCTCCGAGCTGATAGCCCATGCTGCTGCAAACGTCGTCGAACTGTTCGCGCAGATAGTTGTTGTCTTGGAAACGTCTCTATCTGTTGACTCAGGGATCAAGACGTGGCTGCACGATCTGTTACAGCTATGCTGATAAGATGCCTGTCATCTCGACTGCTAGAGATACGAGGCCTTTGGGATCCAGCACGGCGTTCCGTATTACCCTCCTGAACCCACCGATTCCATATTCTGCGAACAGTCATTGGATCTCGACCAATGCGAGCAGCAATGTCGCGATAAGACAAACCGCAATCGCGGTAGGCTACAATCCGACTTTTATCAAAGTCAGAAACGTGATGGTACGCATTTCTTCTCCTTACACGACGCATCACAACAACATTTCACCAGGCAACGCCGGTCAACTGCTGTTTGTGTATGAGAAATCGGTTGGAAACTTTCCTCATGCCAGCAGGTTGTAGGTGTCGACACCGGCGCCAACCTTGTGTGAATGCTCTGAAAAGCTAATCATTTGCGTATCACAGCATCTTCTTCCTGTCGGTTAAATTTCGCGTCTGTAGCACGTCATCTTCGTTGTGTAGCAATTTTAATGGCCAGTAGTGTACTATTGAACTGGGTAGCTAGCTGATCTATCCCATGTAACTCCCCTTTAAATAAAATAAATATGTATGGCTCTGAGCACTATGGGACTTAACATCTGAGGTCACAGTCCCCTAGAACTTACAACTACTTAAACCTAACTAACCTAAGGACATCACACACATCCATGAACGAAGCAGGATTCGAACCTGCGACCGTAGGGGTCGCGCGGTTCCGGACTGAAGCGCCTAGAACCGCTCGGCCACTCCGGACGGCAATATGTCATCAACATATCTCCTGTACATTGCAATGTCATTTAGCAAATCGCCCTGAGAACTGAAAAGCTTTATCTCTTGTGTCGCACTCATATGTTATTCGACACATTCTTTGGGTTGTCTAGGCTGTACGCCTGGTTGGTTAGGAAGAAGTTGAAGTTTGAGGAATGTAGCTCATATGACCAAATCTCATTTTCCGTAACGCTGAGACGTGTTGAGTGTGCTGTTCACTTATGTTTTTTTACTTTTGTAACAGATGTCTGAAGATGGGTATAATCCTGAAACTCGTAACATGTTCTAAAAAAAGAGTCAATTGAACATCTCATGACTGTATTGCGATTGTACAGCAGTGGTTGCCAATTATCATTCCTGGAAGTACCGGGAACTCCATCCGGGTCCTCTGCATGGCAGTGAGACACCTAGTTTGCTCAGCTGCGGAAGCGGACTTCGTTAACATTTTGTTCCGTGCGCAGTTTCTTAGCGCGCGCTCGCTGCTGCCGTGGGTCGCAGTAGCAACACATTCATCGTGCGCTACAGGGGTGGAACAGCCGGGTGCGCCGCACAACACGCCTCGGAAAAGAATGCTCATTTCCCGGGAGCTGGCTGCGAGATCTGCGCGGGTCGTCCGGGGCCATCCACCCCGCTGCGCAGTGCAATATGAACACCTGCCGGCGAGTTTCATTTGCAGGAACAGCGGAAACTTTTTTCCCGCCTGTTTCCAGTGCACTCGGCCGCGAATAAGGCCCCGTCCTTCAGCTCATAACGCCGGAATTACCACCGTAAGCGCCTGCAGTCCGCACTAATGACGCGACGGGCAGCGGCGTGTAGGTTGCACAGCGCTCCACGAGTTTCTCCGCGGAAAATTTGTTCTGTAATGGAGCCATTCTATTCAGCGATATTCCTACCTTATACGAAAAGCAGATCCTAACTTAGAATGGCATGACGTAATACACTGAAAAGCCAAAGAAACTGTTACATCTGCCTAATACCGTGTAAAGCCCCCGCGAGCACGCAGAAGTGCCGCAGCACGACGTGGCATGGACTCCACTAACACCATGAATCCTGCAGGGCTGTGCATAAACCTGTAGGAGTACGAGGGGGTGGAGATCTCTTCTGAACAGCACGTTGCAAGGCATCCAAATATGTTCAATAATGTTCATGTCTGGGGAGTTTGGTGGCAAGCGGAAGTGTTTAAACTCAGAACAGTATTCCTGTAGTCTCTCTGTAGTAATTATGGACGTGTGGGGTGTCGCATTGTCCTGCTGGAATTGCCCAAGTCCGTCGGAATGTACAATGGACAGGAATGCATGCAGGTGGTCAGACAGGGTGCTTATTTACGTGTCACCTATCAGAGTCGCATCTAGATGTATCAGGGCTCCCATATCACTCCAACTGCACATGCCCCATACCATTACAGAGCTTCCACCGGCCTGAACAGTTCGCTGCTGACATAGATCATGAGGTTGTCTCCATTCCCGTACACGTCCATCCGCTCTATACAATGTGAAACGAGACTCGTCCGACGAGGCAACTTATTTCCAGTCATCAACAGACCAGTGTCGGTGTTGACTTGTAGTCTTATGCCATAGGCGTAACCGACCGCAGCACTGCATTTTGCCTGTTTATTCATCTCTGTATTTGAATATGCACGTCTATACCAGTTTCTTTGGCGCTTCAGTGTGCTTGTATTTCAGATAAGCCCTTAACCGTAATAACGGGCGTAGATAAGCCGATCTTTGCACGAAATTTTGATCCCATAGTAATATTATGTCACAGCATATTTATCAGGACTTCAAATATACCAATCGTTGTGCTACAGTGACAAAAGATGGGGTAAAAAGGCTCTCAACATGCCTGAAGAAAACATGAAATGACTGACAAAAATTATGCAAAACTATGCATTCTTATTTGTTGTTTATATGCGTCAAAGTATGCAAGTGCGTTTAAGTATATAAAGAAAGTATCAAAACATTACAGAATTCGTTTTATATAAGGGGCAGACCCTGCTGTAACAGGGAAAAGAAGGGAATCAGCTGAAATATGATCCTTTCGGAGCACAAAAAAGATGAACATGATTTTCTCTGGAAGACTCTGACAGAAAAGTGGAGAATCAGCTGCCACAATCTTCATACCTCCTTCGTCACCAAAAATTTTGTCATGAGAAAATATTCGCGCTTTTTCGTGCGGAAGAGAGTAGCAGAGAGACAGTGTTGGTGGAAGAGAGATGAGGCAGTACCAGTGAGAGAGAGAAAGAGAGACGAGACTGTGATGGTGGGGAGAGAATGTGTAAGCCAAAGAAAGAGATGGATGAAGGCAAGAGCAGAGGGAACCAAAAAGAGGAGAGAGAGTGATAGTCAGTTAGAGACAGTGCCAGTAAAAGAGGAAAAACACACGGATGGACATAGTAGCAGTGGGAGCGAAAGTGAGAGGAGGTAATGGGAATAAAAAAGAGAGGTGAGTGGTTACCGTACATAGGCCTAGGGAGAGGGTTTGAACTCTACCGACAGGTGACTTCTAACATGTAAGGGAGGGACCGAAATTTTAAACATGTGGGCACAGGGAAAAAAGTAAGTTGGAGCTCCCTGAATTTTTGAGTTGCTGAGGTATGGTGGAGACAGTGGCAGTGGAAAGGAACAAGAAAACGAGACAGTGTTAGAGAGAAGACAGCGAAACTGTGAGAGAAAGAATCAAGTACGAACAGTGGCAGTAAAAGGGAGAACCTTACTTGTTCACCAGTCCACGGTTTGCTGGCGAGTGGGTTGGTGCCGGGCGGGGGAGAGCGACTATTGTCAGTTTTCTTCCAAAAACCTATACCCACGTGTTAAATAATTTTCTCCCACACCCTATAACTGTGTGTTAAAATTTACCGTTCTAGGGAGCAAAACCCCAACAATAATGGTTGAGGAGAAAGTTAGTGAACCGTAAACGAGAAAGAGACAGTTAATGGCAGAGAAAATGAATAGGACAAAGACAAAGGCAGTGGCACAGAGAGACAGTGAAAGTGCCAGAGAAGGAGTAGGGAAGCGTGAGAGAAAGGGGTGAAGACAGTGTAACAGTAGGAAGTTCCTGTGGGAGAAAAAGGAGAAAGTGGGAGAGAGACACATATAAACAGTGACACTGCGAGGGAGATGCTGAATATGAAGACTTAGCTACAAAGAGAGACTGTTTGAAAGGATTTAAACTGTTCTGTGTTAAAATAGAGCGATGTCTACCCATGCCAAAATTTTTGTTAGGAAGGCAGAATGAGGATCGAGGCAGCTGATTTCCGTCTTTTCTGTCAGAGTCTTTCAAAGAGAAACACATTCCAACTTTTTTTTACTCCGATAGTAGCATTTTTCTGGTGGTTTTATCACGATCGAATTTCTCAATACACGGGGGGCTCTTAATGGGCAATGCAACACTTTTTTTCTGAAAGCAGGTTAGTATTATTCAAGATTCCAATACACCATATTATTCCGCACTCGTGTGGCTACAAAACTCTACTTTTCAACATGATCTCCGTTCAAAGCGACGGCGTTATGCCATCTTACTGGGAGGGCCTGGTACCGCTCTAGTGGTCGACGTTCAGAGTCAACGTCTTTCTGCATCAGTAACTTCCTTATCATCCAGTACTGCTTCCCAAGGAGTTCATCTTTCATTGGGCCAAACATATTGAAGTCGAAAGGTGAAAGAGCCGGGATGTGGGGAGCTTGAGAAAGAAAAGGATGGGGCTACCTTGTTGCGAAGATGATAGACGCCTCGCACAACGAGTCACCGTGCTTTTTTCTCTGCCAGGTTTCTGTAGACATTCTGCAAGCGCCTACGAATATCTGCGATGTTCTGGTTTTCCTCAAAAAGAAACTCAATGACATTTCTCTGCTTGGAACGCACCTCTGTTATAAGTGCCATTTTGAAGGCTGCATACAACATCGCCACCTATCTGAACTACATGAAACTATAGAGGCTGCAATGGGAATATCCCATGATGCCCTGCGACGAATTCTGCATTTTTTAAACTGAAATTGGCCAAAAAAAGAAGTGTTGCATTTGTTGAACGCCCCTCGTAGATGAGAATTAGCAAAACATTCTGACATTCTGAGGAGAACGTTGCTGATTGTAATTTTATTTAAAAGTGGCGATAAAACGTAAAACACCTCTGTTTCAATGACTTCCACCCCAACTCGCTTATCACATCCGTGAAATTATCATGTTCCTAATCGCGACAACATACGACGATCGGCCCTCATTTGAGCCTTTTTGATGTCCTCCATAAATCCCGTCTAGTAACCACCCCATAAAGCACAGCAGTCAAGAACGAGAAAACGTAGTGTAAGAAGTCTTTGTTTCGCCTTCCCCACAAAATTTATCGTGTGATGTATGCAATTTAAGATGTTTACAGTTGTAATCACTAGACATTTAGTTCAATCTAAGACTGTTAAATTTGAGTTAATTACCGTGTAATTGAAATGTACCGCACTTTTTCGGTACTCACGTGGAGGACTTATCTCGTGTTATTGCTCGGAGTCAACTGCCACTGTTAGTACCATGCAGATATCTTGTCTATATCTTGTCTACTTTCTTTTGTAATTCGTTTCGATTTTATGATGACTTTACTAGATGACTTTTTTAAAAATCTTATGGGACCAAACTGCTGAGGTCATCGGTCCCTAAGCTCACACACTACTTAATCTAACTTAAACTGACTTGCACTAGGGACAACACACACACACACACACACACCCATGCCCGAGGGAGGACTCGAACCTCCGACGGGGAGAGCCGCGCGAACAGTGCGGCCCCAGTTTACTGGATGCTGAACGTTGGTATTAACGGCAAACAACCTAAGAAGACTGCTCAGTTTGTCTTGTAAATGGTTTATATAAATTAAGATCAGGTATGAAACCATTGTGCTTTGTTTCGCCTAATTATTTCTAAATTCAAACTGCTGGTGTCTGCACTGCAGTATTGTATTCGTCTCTTATATTCTTCACATCGGGCATAATTTTTGTCATAGCAAAGCAGTTTCGTTACGAAATGAATGTTGTATTTCATTTTTACATTATGTGTGTTGGATTCACTAACGTCCTCCTAACGTTTTTAAAATTTTCATTGATTGGCTCTTCTTCATTTTGCAAAATTCTACAGAAATGAACTTTTGATGTATGTTATGTCTTTCCCCTCTTCATCTGGCTACCGCGTACGCTTGTAAACGTGCAACGAACACCAGTATATTATGGATATCGAAGTCCATAGTAAAGAACAAAAAGAAAAAGCCTCTGAACTACGTTGCGTCGTACAATGGGCGCAGTTTTCACATTCTGCGACATGGCGGACGTACGTGTCGACCGCAACAGCATTAAGTCACGAAACGATGTTCGGCTGGAATTGGCGGGGCGGTATTTGCAGCCACGGACGCACAATGAAGTTTCTAGCAGAATCGGTAATTCCGGGAGCGTGATTCGGTAACGCGTTTGGGTGCAGCGCCGACAATCTGCGCGCTCGTATGAAATTAGGTTATGGCTCGCATTAGCGGGGCCCCAGCGCGCTGGTGAAATAAACATCATGCTGCTAGAGTTATTTTAAACGCGGACAGCGGTCTGGGAATGGTTCTGGAAAAGTTAATTACACAATGTGAGCGCTATTCCGCTAGGCTAACATTATTATGTTAATGACACTAACTTTAACTATCGGAAATCAAGTGGAACAGTGTCAGAGAATATACATTTGTCGGTTATGCTATCTTTGTGCCGCGCGTTCGTTTGAAACGATAAACCATTTTAAAGGAATCACAAACAAAAACACATACTATATTTTGCATTTAACCAAAGAAAGTGATGAATTTGTATGACCAGAGGAAGATAAAGACATCTGGTCGACATTTAAGTCCCAAACTTTTTCCGGATCGTAAATTGTTTCATGAAATTTCGTGTGAAGTGCCGAATGACGGTAAGTTGTTGGCACTGCAGAGTGATTCTTGTTAACGTTTAAAACCCCAGGAAGCGAAGTAGAGCAATTTAATACAGGGCACGTGCAGGTGAAAATGTCACTACATGCCCCAATAGTGGATGACAAATGTTAAGCGTGTGACGTTACCGGATGACGTAGGTCGCCGCACGTGCAGCTGCTGGGCTTCTCGATCCTAGTCTCGCTTGTAGGGCCAAGTGCTACACACAGCTCCGTTAGGCTACTGTTAAATTTAAACCGATTCATCGTATTCTTGTATTACCACTCACCCGAGAATTACCGCATCATATCGGCTAATGCAAGAATGAATACGTAGTACCCCAGAGGAGCAATGTGTAGAACTGACCCCTATCGGTGATGATGGAATCGACATTCCCAACCGCTACACGGGCGTTCGACTGTGCTTTACTTTTGTTATGTTAGGATGCGAATTTATTGTTAACGTGTTTAATTTCTGACTATGCAATAAGCTTATATTGATCTTTCTAATCTCTCTATTAAATTTAAAGTGTAAAGCAGTACCGGTATAGGAACTGTAAGAGCGAGGGTTATATCGATAGTCGAAAGGAGAGAGAGTCACAGTGTGGTGGCGAGTTCAGGCGTTATACTGTGAATAGTGGGTCGCGTCGGATGAAAAACGTACGCAAAATACGAGGGATTCTTACGTTCCAGTCACGACGTGAACTTAATATTAACGTGGACATTATGGAAAGACTGGTTTCAGCAAAGCGAGCTTCAAGGAGTGCTACAAACTGAAGTGATAGTGTGCTGTGAGTGAACTGTGATTTTGGCCTCTTGTACCAAATTGTTTGCAGTGGAGTGAGTTGCAAAAATAATGTAATCCATAACTTTTTTATTCGCAGTTTAATGAGGTTTCACGTGGGCTAGAGCGTTAAAAGCCGCTATAAAAACAAATAAGTTTTCTACATTTGAAAGTCGTTCGGCAAACTCCGAATAAGCGTATGTGACAAGCGTGGCAAACGAGCGATTCGTAACTGAACGATCTGCAAGTGGAAGTGAATTTTTCACTTTTCAAAAACTGTATACTTGACGTCTCGGACTGCATCCTGTGTGTCAGTGATGTTATCGTCGTACACATACGAACTTCGATCCAATCAGTACTGGAAGAAAGACGACCGAGGAACAATATTACCGCCAAGTAGATGGTGCACAAAACAAGAGATATGACAGTTGCAGACACATCTACAGTAATTTCACCGCCACCATAGTCGAGCTGCCAAAGACTTCACACATCACTGTTCGCTCGCATAAGCTTCGACACAAAGCTCTTCCTCTAAAGACACAGGAAGCATAGTCTGAAATGCAGTTTCCTTTCTTTTGTGACGATCTCCTTATTCAACATTTCTTTTTGTTTGAATAAACATAGTTTCGTAGTGAGTATTTTCAAAATTTCCTGTTGTCATTGTTTGCCGTAATATTATTTCTCTACTAACAGAGTTTATCTCTCTCTTTCATTTTGGTAGCTGTTGCATGTATCTTTTCGCACCATTTTTGGGGTTTGTGCTTCGAAATGTGTGTTGGTGCATTGATTCTGTTAGATAGTTTTACCTATTTAAATGTAGTATTTGATAAAATGCATAATCTATGGCATACACCATTATTTTCCAGACGCCAACCAACAGGAATAAAGCTAGCCATTTCTCATTGATGTAACGTCTAACCACAGGGGGCATTTTGAATTCGACAGCTGCGCAACTGCAGGAACTGTGCCTAAGTTCTGGAATTTGTCCTTATCAAAGCTATGTGCGATCTCACTTCCTTTTGTAGATCCATTTGAGCGAAATTTATATCTGTTTCACCACAATTTTCGACATATTTATGGGATTGTGTTTGTTATTTATATTCTTTTATGGTTTAGCGTACTGATTTCTAATATGATGAACGTAACTTTGGTTGTGAAACGAGTTCTTACGAATATAGAATCATTAAATTTCACTTCACTGTGCTTCTGGTTTATACAGGGAGATTCAAAAAGAATGCCACAACTTTAAAAATGTGTATTTAATGAAAGAAACATAATATAACCTTCTGTTATACATCATTACAAAGAGTATTTAAAAAGGTTTTTTTTCACTCAAAAACAAGTTCAGAGATGTTCAATATGGCCCCCTCCAGACACTCGACCAATATCAACCCGATACTCCAACTCGTTCCACACTCTCTGGAGATGTTAGAGAATTGGCTGTTCCCTCAGCTCGAACAAGAAGCACAACAATTCATATTTCAGCAGGATGGAGTGCCACCACATTGGCACTTATCTGTCCGTAACTACCTGAACGTCAACTACCCGAGGCGATGGATCGGCCGCCAGGCAGCCCGTGACAGAGCACTTCATCACAGGCCTCCAAGAAGCCCTGATCTTACCCCCTGCAATTTTTTCTTATGGGGGTATGTTAAGGATATGGTGTTTCGGCCACCTCTCCCAGCCACCATTGATGATTTGAAACGAGAAATAACAGCAGCTATCCAAACTGTTACGCCTGATATGCTACAGAGAGTGTGGAACGAGTTGGAGTATCGGGTTTATATTGCTCGAGTGTCTGGAGGGGGCCATATTGAACATCTCCGAACTTGTTTTTGAGTGAAAAAAACCTTTTTAAATACTCTTTGTAATGATGTATAACAGAAGGTTATATTATGTTTCTTTCATTAAATACACATTTTTAAAGTTGTGGTATTCTTTTTGAATCACCCTGTATATTTAGACACAATTCACCGTCAAAATTTAGAACCTTTGTCTTTAAATATGGCACTGTGTTGTGACAGGACAGTATTGCTTTCAGTGCTGTTATACTGAAACATCGCAGTCTTGGGTTCGAATCTCGAAATTTAGTGAGTTGTATATTTAGTTTGAGATGTTTTGTTATTGGGTCTGCAATATACTTTACGGGACTGTTATCTTTGTGTTTTCGTTTAATTAATATCTAAAATAACTTTTATTTATCTAGCTATTTTCCATAGCTTAGTACTATTAATTACACAGAATGGGTAAAAGTCATGGAAAGTTACCCTTTACAAGGTAATCGTTGGCTGCTGAAGCATCTGCCGTATATTTCGCTCGATTCGCTCCTTATATAAATGGTTTTCATATGGCTCTGCAAATGCTTGTGACGTTCGTTCGTCAAAAACTTGTGATCGAACTGTCTGCCAGATTAAGTATGTAGAAACATTCTCTGCAATATTTAAGATTTACCGGAGGCATAACTGACCTCGAGAATCCGAAATCCGAATTCTGATACCCGACATGCCATTACCCAAGCGCCTTGCATCATTTATCATCTTACTTTCAAAGTGGATCAGCGCAAGATGTGGGTTGCGATATTCACTACAAACCTATCTGTAACAGACTGCTCAGATATTTTTTTCTGTTGACATTTTATAATCTCTAATAATTATACCATACAGGTAGAAAGTTGGTCTTTCGGATGCTATAGCGCCGATATCTACACCTTAAGTCCATGAGGTCACTCACAAAAAACCTCTACACTTAACTGGTAAAATGGTGAGGTCATGAATGATTTGTTGGTCAGTAAGAATCAAGCTTTTTATGACATCATATTACTATTGTAAAATTGATCTCATAAGTTACTAGCTGTTTCCTCTTCCTTTTTTTATAGTGTAGTAGTCTCCTGTTTCATTACACGTCCCCTTTTTGGTTACATTTATCCATGTATACGCAATTAGTAACATTCTATGACCTTTACTGCTGTTTTTAAACCAACACTTACTTGTCGTATTTGTTAATTTCAACATTTCTTAATACTCAGTATTTCTATGTTTTTATCTTAGGAACTATTACTCAGTTTTCTAAATGGTGCTATCTACTCACATATTTTACCTGTCTTCTGCGCTTTTTGAAGATTTGTAACTTTTTGATAATATGTTTTCTAATGAATTTTGTTTTGTACTTTTAGTCATTTCCTTCTATAGTTTTGTCCTTAGCTTAGTAGAAGATTTTCCGACACTTGTGTCCTCTGTGGACGTCCCGATCTACTATCATGGCCCACATGTGTTTATTTTGCACACTGGTTCCACTGTGGTCGCCGTGCAGTCGGTTTACATTTTCAGGTATATATGACATAGGTGTGGCTCTAGGCGGCCCTTCGCTCGGTGGTGTTCACAATTTCCAACGCAATTCTCCGTTACTTTAAACGTCTGTAAACACCTTTCTTTCACTTTTACACAATTATGCAACTAGTCTGACAGAAATACACTCCCGGAAATTGAAATAAGAACACCGTGAATTCATTGTCCCAGGAAGTGGAAACTTTATTGACACATTCCTGGGGTCAGATACATCACATGATCACACTGACAGAACCACAGGCACATAGACACAGGCAACAGAGCATGCACAATGTCGGCACTAGTACAGTGTATATCCACCTTTCGCAGCAATGCAGGCTGCTATTCTCCCATGGAGACGATCGTAGAGATGCTGGATGTAGTCCTGTGGAACGGCTTGCCATGCCATTTCCACCTGGCGCCTCAGTTGGACCAGCGTTCGTGCTGGACGTGCAGACCGCGTGAGACGACGCTTCATCCAGTCCCAAACATGCTCAATGGGGGACAGATCCGGAGATCTTGCTGGCCAGGGTAGTTGACTTACACCTTCTAGAGCACGTTGGGTGGCACGGGATACATGCGGACGTGCATTGTCCTGTTGGAACAGCAAGTTCCCTTGCCGGTCTAGGAATGGTAGAACGATGGGTTCGATGACGGTTTGGATGTACCGTGCACTATTCAGTGTCCCCTCGACGATCACCAGTGGTGTACGGCCAGTGTAGGAGATCGCTCCCCACACCATGATGCCGGGTGTTGGCCCTGTGTGCCTCGGTCGTATGCAGTCCTGATTGTGGGGCTCACCTGCACGGCGCCAAACACGCATACGACCATCATTGGCACCAAGGCAGAAGCGACTCTCATCGCTGAAGACGACACGTCTCCATTCGTCCCTCCATTCACGCCTGTCGCGACACCACTGGAGGCGGGCTGCACGATGTTGGGGCGTGAGCGGAAGACGGCCTAATGGTGTGCGGGACCGTAGCACAGCTTCATGGAGACGGTTGCGAATGGTCCTCGCCGATACCCCAGGAGCAACAGTGTCCCTAATTTGCTGGGAAGTGGCGGTGCGGTCCCCTACGGCACTGCGTAGGATCCTATGGTCTTGGCGTGCATCCGTGCGTCGCTGCGGTCCGGTCCCAGGTCGACGGGCACGTGCACCTTCCGCCGACCACTGGCGACAACATCGATGTACTGTGGAGACCTCACGCCCCACGTGTTGAGCAATTCGGCGGTACGTCCACCCGGCCTCCCGCATGCCCACTATACGCCCTCGCTCAAAGTCCGTCAACTGCACATACGGTTCACGTCCACGCTGTCGCGGCATGCTACCAGTGTTAAAGACTGCGATGGAGCTCCGTATGCCACGGCAAACTGGCTGACACTGACGGCGGCGGTGCACAAATGCTGCGCAGCTAGCGCCATTCGACGGCCAACACCGCGGTTCCTGGTGTGTCCGCTGTGCCGTGCGTGTGATCATTGCTTGTACAGCCCTCTCGCAGTGTCCGGAGCGAGTATGGTGGGTCTGATACACCGGTGTCAATGTGTTCTTTTTTCCATTTCCAGGAGTGTATCTTCTAGATGGTCCATTCACCATCAGTTCTGACCAGTCGCCTTCCCAGCCTGTGTTGTGAAATGCTCTTGATAGCTTTCCGTGAGTATTCACCTGTTTGATCGTTTTTGAAAAAAAAAAAAGTTTAGGTACTTTTTACAGCAGCCTAGGTTTGTATTAGTTTTTTTGGTAAGTTCATACACCTTTTTTGGTTTGTATGTTGGTATTCCGGTTGCTAGTGTTTAATCCATCGATTGTGCATTTTTATTTGTCGTTCATTATTGATATTTGAGTTTTCATATTGTCATTATGTTATCTGAAAGGAGTGAGTGGAGTGTGGACACTAGAAAAGGGAGTGTCAAGGGAGTTTCAGGTACTGTCTCTGGCTGAGCCAGATGCAGTTGCCTGCTCTGTTTCAGAGGATGATTCTCAGCCTTCAAGGTCCGGGCAATCGCAGAGGGTGGGTTTATTGGTAGTTGGGAGCTCCAATGTTAGGCGCGTAATGGGGCCCCTTAGGGATATGGCGGCTAAGGAGGGGAAGAAATCCAGTGTGCACTCCGTGTGCATTCCGGGTGCAGTCATTCCTGATGTGGAAAGGGTCCTTCCGGATGCCATGAAGAGCAAAGGGTTCAGCCAGCTGCAGGTGGTGGCACATCTCGGCACTAATGACGTGTGTCGCTTTGGATCTGAGGGAATTCTCTCTGGATTCCAGCGGCTATATGATTTGGTGAAGGCTGCCGGTCTTGGTTACGAGATGAAGGCAGAGCTCACCATCTGCAGCATCGTTGGCAGAACCGACTGCGGACCTTTGGTGCAGAGCCGGGTGGAGGGTCCGAATCAGAGGCTCAGACGGTTTTGTGACTGTGTTGGCTGCAGATTCCTTTACTTGCGCCATAGGGTGGTGGGGTTTCGGGTTCCGCTGAATAGGTCAGGAGTTCACTACACTCAGCTGGCGGCTACACAGGTAGCGGAGGCTGTGTGGCGTGGACTGGGCGTTTTTTTTTAGGTTAGAAGGCCTCGGGAAAGTACGGGGTGGGCTGCAATCTCAAAGGGTGCATGGCAAATACAGGACGTGCTTGGATCAAGGAACAGTTGGAATTGTAGTTGTAAATTGTTATAGTTGTGCTGGGAAAGTCCCTGAGCTTCAAGCGCTAATAGAAAGCACAGAAGCTGAAATCGTTATAGGTACAGAAAGCTGTCTAAAGACTGAAATAAGTTCTGCAGAAATTCTTACGAAGTCTCAGACGCTGTTCAGGAAAGGTAGATTAGGCAGAATTGGTGATGGAGTGTTTGTGTCTGTCAATAGTGGTTTATCTTGTAGTGAAGTCGAAGTAGATTCTCCGTGCGAATTGCTATGGGTGGAGGTTATACTTAACAGGCGAACTAAGTTAATAATTGGCTCCTTCTGCCGACCCCCAGACTCCGATGATATATTTGCTGAACAGTTCAGAGAAAATTTGAGTCTCGTAACAAATAAATATCCCACTCATACGATTATAGTTGGTGGGGACTTCAACCTTCCCTCGATATGTTGGCAAAAATACTTGTTCAAAACCGGTGGTAGGCAGAAAACATCTTTCGAGATTGTCCTAAATGCTTTCCCCGAAAATTACTTCGAGCAGTTAGTCCACGAACTCACGCGAATTGTAAATGGTTGCGAAAACACACTTGACCTCTTAGCCACAAACAATCCAGAGCTAATAGAGAGCATCATGACTGATACAAGGATTAGTGATCACAAGTTCGTTGTAGCTAGGCTCAATACCGTTCCTTCCAAATCCACCAGAAACAAACGCAAAATAATTTTATTTAAAAAAGCGGATAAAGTGTCACTAGAAGCCTTCCTAAGAAACAATCTCCATTCCTTCCGAACTGACTATGCAAATGTAGACGAGATGTGGCTCAAATTCAAAGATATAGTAACAACTGATCCCCTATGGTACACAAAACAGGTCCGAACGCTGTTGCAGAGGCAACGGAAAAAGCATGCAAAGTTCAGAAGAACGCGAAATCCCGGAGATTGGCTAAAATTTACAGACGCGCGAAATTTGGCACGGACTTCAATGCGAGATGCCTTTAATAGGTTCCACAACGAAACATTGTCTCGAAATTTGGTAGAAAATCCGAAGAATTCTGGTCGTATGTAAAGTACACAAGTGGCAAGACGCAGTCAATACCTTCGCTGCGCAGTGCCGATGCTACTGTTACCGACGACTGTGCCGCTAAAGCGGAGTTATTGAACGCAGTTATCCGAAATTCCTCCACCAGGGAAGACGAATGGAATATTCCAGAATTTGAAACACGAACAGCTGCTAGCATGAGTTTCTTAGTAGATACCTCAGGGGTTGCGAAGCAACTCAAATCGCTTGATACGGGCAAGTCTCCAGGTCCAGATTGTATACCGATTAGGTTCCTTTCAGATTACGCTGATACAATAGCTCCCTACTTACCAATCATATACAACCGCTCGCTCACCAATAGATCTGTACCTACATATTGGAAAATTGCGCAGGTCGCACCAGTGTTTAAGATGGGTAGTAGGAGTAATCCATCGAACTGCAGACCTATATCATTGACGTCGGTTTGCAGTAGGGTTTTGGAGCATATACTGTATTCAGACATTATGAATCACCTCGAAGGGAACGATCTATTGATACGTAATCAGCATGGTTTCAGAAAACATCGTTCTTGTGCAACGCAGATAGAGCTCTTTATTCGCACGAAGTAATAGCCGCTATCGACAAGGGATCTCAAGTTGATTCCGTATTTCTAGATTTCTGGAAAGCTTTTGACACCGTTCCTCACAAGCGACTTCTAATCAAGCTGCGGGCCTATGGGGTATCGTCTCAGTTGTGCGGCTGGATTCGTGATTTCCTGTCAGGAAGGTCGCAGTTCGTAGTAATAGACGGCAAATCATCGAGTAAAACTGAAGTGATATCAGGTGTTCCCCAGGGAAGCGTCCTGGGACCTCTGCTGTTCCTGATCTATATAAATGACCTGGGTGACAATCTGAGCAGTTCTCTTAGGTTGTTCGCAGATGATACTGTAATTTACCGTCTAGTAAGGTCATCCGAAGACCATTGTCAATTGCAAAGCGATTTAGAAAAGATTGCTGTATGTTGTGGAAGGTGGCAGTTGACGCTAAATAACGAAAAGTGTGAGGTGATCCACATGAGTTCCAAAAGAAATCCGTTGGAATTCGATTACTCGATAAATAGTACAATTCTCAAGGCTGTCAATTCAACTAAGTACCTGGGTGTTGGAAAGACCACATAGATAATATTGTGGGGAAAGCGGGCCAAAGGTTGCGTTTCATTGGCGGGACACTTAGAAGATGTATTTACCTTAATAGTGTTCAAAAGTCATAATATATATAGCAGTTCATGACATCCATTCTTACAAATGTACTGTTTCTGATGGACACACGTACAGATCATCCGCTCTCAAAAAATCCGCCATCTCACTTCCCCGCATCCACCACTGCTGGCGGCTCACCTCCAACTGCGCAACGCTACGCGCTGTTAACAGCCAACAGCCCAACACTACAATAGCCAACATCAATGCAAACCAGCCACAGACTGCACACAGCACAGCCAGTGATTTTCATACAGAGCGCTACGTGGCGTTACCAATATAAAAACCTAAACAGCCTACTTACATTACGAACAACTTCAGTGGGAAAGATCACATAGATAATATTGTGGGGAAGGCGAGCCAAAGGTTGCGTTTCATTGGCAGGACACTTAGAAGATGCAACAAGTCCACTAAAGAGACAGCTTACACTACACTCGTTCGTCCTCTGCTAGAATATTGCTGCGCGGTGTGGGATCCTTACCAGGTGGGATTGACGGAGGACATCGAAAGGGTGCAAAAAAGGGCAACTCATTTTGTATTATCACGTAATAGGGGAGAGAGTGTGGCAGATATGATACGCGAATTGGGATGGAAGTCATTAAAGCAAACACTTTTTCGTCGCGGCGAGATCTATTTACGAAATTTCAGTCACCAACTTTCTCTTCCGAATGGGAAAATATTTTGTTGAGCCCAACCTACATAGGTAGGAATGATCATCAAAACAAAATAAGAGAAATCAGAGCTCGAACAGAAAGGTTTAGGTGTTCGTTTTTCCCGCACGCTGTTCGGGAATGGTAGAGAGATAGTATGATTGTGGTTCGATGAATCCTCTGACAAGCACTTAAATGTGAATTGCAGAGTAATCATGTAGATGTCGATGTAGATGAAGTACAGAAATTGGATTACGTTCTTCATATCCTTCTTTTTAAGTTCTGTAGAGGGGTGACAGAAAGAGGGAGCCAGAAACATTTACGCTGTGTACGAGGATAATGCTGTTGGACGGAGCACGGAAGGATAACGATTTTCTCTTTTTAAGGAGAATCTTTTTGACATTAGTGGCTCTGTACGTTCAAGAAGACGTTCAGGGTTGAATGAAGACAATTTAAACGCATTAATTCACAGTGAGCCATGTCAGTGTACTCGAGAACTGGAAAATGTGATGGACTGTGATCATTCCAATATCGCGCGACATTTGCATGCAATGGGGAACGTTAAAAACATCGGGTGTGTAGCTTCCGCGTGCTCTAAGACAAAATCACAAAAATCTGTGGGTGACTATATGCGCATCTCAGCTAGCTCGTCATCAGTTGGCTCGTGAACAACGCCGATCATTCCTGTCTTGTATCGTTAAAGCTGACGAGAAATGGTGTCTCTCCCGTAGATTGATAAGTTCACAAAGGTACGTGTATCACATTGGAACAACCGAAATAAAATGTTCAAACGTACCTAAGTTCTGTATTTTAATTTAAAAAACCTACCTGTTACCAACTGTTCGTCTAAAATTGTGAGCCACATATTTGTGACTATTATAGCGCCATCTATCACAAAGCGAAAAAAATGGACCAACTAAAACATTCATATTTCTTTACGTATTTCACAAATATGTAATAAAAAATGGGGGTTCCTATTCAAAAAAACCCAGTTGATATCCGTTTGGCCTATGGCAGCGCCATCTAGCGGGCCAACCGTAGCGCCATCTGGTTTCCCCCTTCAAGCTAGACGAGTTTCGTTCTTTGTAGTTTTTTCTTTTGATGCTTATTTGGTGAGATATTTGGCCCGGTCACGATCAATGGACCACCCTATATATATATACAGCTATGGACTGCATGCAACTTAAAACGTATGGTGTTTCTTTTTCTTCCTATCTTCACAGTATTTTCTCTCCAACCGCACGTCTCTGATCATCTGTCCACACACTCTTTTGTCGAGATTTTGGCTTATCTTCTTCATAAGGTGCGTTTTTTGTCAGTAGCCTGAAGCGATACCTGTCACTTATTATTTCTCGTGTAACACCTGTTTTGTTTGTATCTATCTTCACTGCTTCTATCCATCCTACAGTTTTCTTCAGTTTATTAATGCAATTAAAAATTTTCTTTGTAATAAATGTTTCTTCCGATCCTTTTAAAGGATTATCGAATTTTATCAATCTCTTCCTCTTTGTAACTGTGATTTTTCTGTATTTTTATATAAATCTGCAAGTATCCTTTTAATACACATATTTTCATTATTTTCCTCAGGACCTAGAATTTTTCTTAGCGTTCACCTCTCTCTTTTCTCTAGTTCTTTTAGTTCGCCTTTCTTATTCAGTCTTAGGCGATCTAGTCCATATGTTTCTTGTGTCCTAATAACTGAATTATAATGTCTGATTTTCGCTTGGGTGGATATTGGTTTCTTATTGTAGTAGTTTTGTGTTAATTTGTATGCGTTATCCAGTCCGTTGGCTTGGATCCGTTCAATGAGGTATATAAATCTATCCACTCTTTTAAATTTCACATACTTTGTTTTCATAAATCATTATTGTGATCGTGTTCTATATACTCGGTTTTTCAATCAAATTTTTTTAGCGCAGTCTTTTCAGCAGTCTCGTATTACAGATCAAGCATTACAGTTCCGTCTGTTTGGTTTTCAGTTATCATTGCTATATCATCTGCAAAGGCTAAATATTGTACTTCAGATTTGTTCTTTCCTTGACCCACGTTTATATCTTTTATGCCTCTGTTTTCTAATGCGTTTTCCTATGTTTTTACTATTTTATCTAAAACAAGGTTAAAGAGAATAGGGGACAGATCGTCTTCCTGTTGGACTGGCTCAACCAGAAATGTTTTCTAATGCGTTTTCCTATGTTTTTACTATTTTATCTAAAACCAGGTTAAAGAGAATCGGGGACAGATCGTCTTCGTGCTGAACTGGCGCAACCAGAAAGTATAGGGTTCAATCAGTTATTCACAAGGTGATATAACCTAATACTGACAAAAGTTGCCATATTATTTACGTGTCAGGTTGGTTCAAATTACACTATGTGATCAAAAGTAGATCACAGCAGAATGGGGCTCTCCGCGGACGGGCTTCGCACGTGGTCGGGTGATTGGGTTTCACTTGTGTCATACGTCTGTATGCGAGATTTACACCTCCTGAACAACCCTAGGTCCACTGTTTCCGATGTGATAGTGAAGTGGGAACCTAAAGGGACACGCACAGCACAAATTCTTACAGGCCGACCTAGTCTGTTGACTGACAGAGACCGCCGACGGTTGAAGAGGGTCGTAATGTGTGATAGGCAGTCATCTATCCAGACCATCACACAGTAATTCCAAACTGCATCAGGATCCACTGCAAGTACCATGACAGTTAGACGGGAGGTGAGAAAACTTGGATATCATGATCGAGCAGCTACTCATAAGCCACACATAACGCCGATAGATGCCAAACGACGCCTCGCTTGGTGTAAGGAGCGTAAACATCGGGCGATTGAACAGTGGAGTGACGATCACGGTACACAATGTGGCGATCCGGTGTGCAGGGTGTGGGTATGGCGAATGCCCGGTGAACGTCATATGCCAGCGTGTATAGTGCCAACAATAAAATTCGGGGGGCGGTAATGTTATGTTGTGGTCGTGTTTTTCATGGAGGGGGCTTGCACCATTGTTGTTTTGCGTGGCACTATCACAGCTCAGGCCACACTGATGTTTTAAGCATTTCTTGCTTCCCACTGTTGAAGAGAAATTCGGGGTTGGTGATTGCATCTTTCAACACGATCGAGCACCCGTTCATAATGTACGGACTGTGGTGGAGTGGTTACACGACAATAACGTCCCTGTAATGGATTGGCCTGCACAGAATCCTGACCTGAATCCTGTAGAACACCTTTGGGATGTTTTGGAACGCCGACTTCGTGCCAGGCCTCACCGACCGACATCGATACCTCTCCTCAGTGCAGCACTCCGTGAAGAATGGGTTACCATTCCCCAAGAAACCTTCTAGCTTATGACTGATCAAGGCTAAGGCACGCCCAACACCATATTGAATTCCAGCATTACCGATGGAGGGCGCCACGAACTTGTAAGTCATTTTCCACCAGGTGTCCGGATACCTTTGGTCACATAGTGTATATGGCAATGTTAATAATACAACCCCGTCAGAAAACGAATATGTATTTGTAATCAAGATCTGATGCTTTATACGTCAAAGCAAAGTTACGATCAAGCTATTGGAAACTAATCAAAGAGTAGCTGATCACAGGTATGAATTTTCTGAAGAACAAGCCAAAGCAAAGGTACAAGAAGTGCTGCTTTAACAGTGAATGTACAACTAATTGTATGGGAGATTGTTGTACCTTAGAACAATTTTCGAACTTTAGCATATAGCCAGCCCCTAATACAAATTTAATACATTTCCTTATTCCGTTTTAAAATGATTGCATTCACCTTATGTGTGGAGTCATTTCCTGATAAGTAAGTTTTATAAGTGTGAAAAATCTTTTCCAAGGTACCATTTGGTCATGTACCTAGAAACATTCAGATATAAAAGTGTTGCAATGAAGGAAATCTTGTCAACACTGCATTAAATAGTCTATTACTCAACTACACACTGTAAGTATAATCAAATTTCAAAGAAGTATTATCAAAACCTGCTGCAAGTTAAAAACATTCTGAAACAGAAGCTACTAGAAACGAACACAAATTTCCATTTCTAAGACGGGAAAACTTAAAGAAACTCATTTAATTAGTAAATATAATGTGTTTCATGCTAAAGAGACCTCCCATTTGAACATACAGGATGGTGAACGACTAACGTAGTATTGTTTTCCGTCCACAAGTAATGTGAAAACTAAAAACTTAACACCGTCCGAAGAGGTCCCGAAAGGCCCAAGGTACTGACTGATCTCTGTGTCATCCTTAGACGATATGCATCACTGGATGCAGGTATGGAGAGACATGTGGTCAGCACACCGCTGTTACGGCCGTTGGCAGCTTTCGTGACCGGAGCATCCACTTCTGTTATGTAGTTCCTCAATTGACTTCACAAGCGCTGAATGCACCTTGCTTGCCAACAGCGCTCGGCAGACCCGGAATGTCCCTCATCCAGGTGCTAACCACATCTGAAAGCGCTTATGTTTGGTGATCTGACGGAAACCGGTGTTACCACTGTAGCAGGACCATTGGCACATACGTTATGTAACTAGTTTTAAAAATATACTGAATTTAACGCACCATGAAACTCTGGAACTGAAGAATTAACCATTATCTCAAAACAGCCTTCATGTATTATACAGCACTCTAATATGTAGAACTCGTAATAATTACAAGCGCTGCGCAAAACATGGCTTCACGTCTCACGCCACCCAAAACGGTAGATGAAAAAAAAAGATCGTATGGCATTGTTGGCTGGGAGGCCCCATTCGGAGGAGTTCGGCCGCCGTATTGGAAGTCCTTTTTAGGTGACGCCACATCGGCGACTTGCGAGTCAGTGGTGATGAAAATGATGATGAAGGGCCGGCCGCGGTGGTCTAGCGGTTCTAGGCGCGCAGTCCGGAACCGCGCGACTGCTACGGTCGCAGGTTCGAATCCTGCCTCGGGCATGGATGTGTGTGATATCCTTAGGTTAGTTAGGTTTAAGTAGTTCTAAGTTCTAGGGCACTGATGACCACAGATGTTAAGTCCCATAGTGCTCAGAGCCATTTTTGTTGATGAAGGATACATAACACGCAGTACCCTGCCTTGGAATCGAACCCGGACCCCTGCGTGGTAGGCTGTAATGCTACCACTACGCCATGGAGGCGGACAAAGCGGTGGGAAATGTCAGAGACTACTCATAGTCGCCTCTAGTGCGCTTACATCACGTGGATCTAAAATCGGTCACTAAATCGTAACACCAATCAGGAATATAGGAAACATTATCATCCAGGTACAATAATCTCCACTACTCTACATATGCCTAGATGTTTTATTTTCTTCTGCTGTCTACAGATACTGTAGTGGTTATTAACTGAAAAAGTGCGATATAATTCTGTTCAGCTCACTGCACAAAACCCTAGGTGATTGCGACAAGTAGTTCTATTCAAAATCGACTGCTTCAGATGAAAACTGATTTGGTTGCCACAGCTTAAGCTCTACGTAATAAAAGTTGGTTCTGATGTAACTTAACACACACCTTCAGCCAGTCCGCAAAATTTATGAAACTATCCGTCCCTTTCCACATGGATCATTTTATTTATAGATCCTTTATTAATTTTCTGCGTGTGTTTCAAGTCTTCATACGAGGGACATTCAATAAGTAATGCGACATATTTTTATTCTGAAAGCAGGTTGGTTTTTTCCGGATTCGAGTACACCATATTATTCCCCACTCTTTCGGCTACAAGATCCTATTTTTCAACATAGTCTGTGTTCAATGCACCGTCCTTAAGCCACGTTGCTCGGAGGGCCTTTAAGCCAGCAGGATACCATTCTACTGGTCTACGTCGGAGCCAACGTCTTGCTACATCGATGACTTTCTCATCATCCTCCCGAGGAGATCACGAATGTAAAATCAGAGAGGCTCGAGCGCGCACGAAGGCTTTCCGGCAGTCGTTCTTCCCACGAACCATACGCGATTGGAACAGGAAAGGGAGGTAATGACAGTGGCACGTAAAGCGCCCTCCGCCACACACCGTTGGGTGGCTTACAGAGTATAAATGTATATGTAGATCCACGTACTGATTCCCGCGGAGTGCATCCTTCATTTTGTGAAACAGATGGATGTCGGAAGATGCGAGATCCTTGCTGGAGGGTGGATGAGGAAGAACGCTCCAATAAAGATTTGTGAGCTCCTTTTGGGTGCCTTGCCTTGCGTTGTCATGGGGAGGGAGAAGTTCGTTTGCATTTTTGTGGCGACGGACAAGCTGAAGTTGTTTCTTCGATTTCCTAAGGGTGTCACAGTACACTTTACACTTCCGAAC
Source organism: Schistocerca piceifrons (assembly GCF_021461385.2). NCBI lineage: Eukaryota > Metazoa > Arthropoda > Insecta > Orthoptera > Acrididae > Schistocerca > Schistocerca piceifrons. Next base: position 349,720,334 of record NC_060141.1, on the reverse strand, counting down.
TGATCGTTGCACCATGAGCGACAACATCAAACAGAATAACTCCTGTTCCAGAAGACCGTCGCTACCGGCTGAGGGTGCGGCTTTGAACTTTTTCTCCGGAAATTTCCACGATCAGCCTCGTAACGCGCAAACAATTCTGCGCAGATAGTCCTTCATTGCTCTTTACAGTCTTCTGTTAGGCGGCGAGGAACCCAGTGGACACATACCTTTGAGTACCCTAACTGCTGCTCGAGTGAGACAGCACGTCCAACAGAGACATCCAGTTGAGCAGCGGAGTGTTTCATTGTGATCCGTCCATCACTTCGAAGGAGAGCGTCAACACTTCCCGACATTACAAGACTCACAGCTGAGTGCGGCCCGCCGGCACGCGGGAGATCTTGCAGGTTTACGCGACCTTTCTCTGATGATGAAGAACGCCTCACACAACGACTCTCTGTGTTTTTGTTCACTACCAGGTCTCCGTAGACATTTTGCAAGCGCCTATGAATATCCGCGGTGCTCTGGTTTTCCGTCAAAAGAAACTCGATGACACTTCTCATTCTGGAACGCACCTCCGCTACAGACGCCATTTTGGATGCTACGTGTAGCGCCGCCACCTATCGGAACTTCATGGAACTATAGGGGACGAAGCGGGAATATTCCACCATGTCACAGAACAAATTCCGCAGTTTTTAAACCGAAATTGACCGAGAAAAAATGTGTTGCATTACTTATTGAACGCCGGCCGGGGTGGCCGAGCGGTTCGAGACGCAACAGTCTGGAACCGCGCGACTGATACGGTCGCAGGTTCGAATCCTGCCTTGGGCATGGATGTGTGTGATGTCCTTAGTTAGGTTTAAGTAGTTCTAAGTTCTAGGGGACTGATGACCTCAGAAGTTAAGTCCCAGAGTGCTCAGAGCCATTTAAGCCATTGAACTTATTGAACACTCCTCGTATTGTTTTTGTCTTTTAGAAATCGTCCCCAGCTTTACTAACGAGTATTGTAAGTCAGAACCACCACCTATTCGCACTGAGGTAGAAAATGTTGTCGGGGACTGCTTCTATCAACTAATCCTGCCAAACATATATGAGAACAGCTTTCATTTAAATTTTGACAGTTTTGCAGAGACGTATTCTGAAGCAGTTGCTGAATTTCTGTCGAAGCAAGGTGTCAAAATACTTCGCTTTTGACACCAAGTTCAATTAAAGGATGACATTTTAACTATTATTAAAAAATTAAAACATCGATAAACATTCCAAAGTTTCATATTACTTCGTCTAGACGAAATGCAGTTACCGTTGTGACATTCCCTGGTCAAAAAAATTCGTTTGATGTGCATCTTGATATAATTCTGTTAGATTTTTGTTCAGGCAATTTTACTAGTGATTTTTGTTTTTGTGTGTTTCAGCCCTTTCCATCCCTTTCAATTCGATTCAATGAAAACATTATAAACACATCTCGCATGCAACCAGAACAGACAGTTCGTGAGCGATCCCCAATGTATTTTGGATGCACTGAACTATCTGTACTTTTAACCACCAACATAGTTATTAAATCTAAAGTGTGGCTTGTCTGACACCATGGTAATGACTTCACTAGCATCAGCTTAAGCTCAAAGAGCATCGTTTTGGCGATAGCACTTGCGAAGGTGGTAATCGTGCTGAGAGTTTTGTGAAACGATGTGCGTAAGTTTACAATATGGTACTATTTGTGAAGGTGGCAACACGAGGAAGTAGTTTAGTAACAGCCGTCATGTTGTTTACGAACAGAACAGAAATAATTTGATCCGAGTGTCTGTTTATTATTTATAAAGCATAAAGGTCACTTCACATATAGGTTTGTATGTATGAAGCTGTGGACCTGCACTCTGGCCAACAAATGACTACAAGCTAAGTGTATCCACCAAAGTTGTAGATCTGAGATTCTACATTATTTGTGTTGGCTCGAGTCAACGCCATTTAAAATAAACAGTAGGTAGATCTGAAGCAGTAATGGTAATAATGGTTATATGGTCTGCAGTGTGTCATGCATTTCGTAAAATATAGGAAGGCTATTTTTTTTCAAGGTCGGATCGCTCACTAAACGAAAGCCACAGTGAAAATCAAAAAAGTCTTCAGCTACTTAACTACATAGTTACCTTTATGCGTTAGACATTGGGCATAGTGTTCTACCAAATTTCGAATATCGTTATCATATCCTCTTCCGCCAATTCTCTTCTCTGGCCTGCAGCTCTTTATCTGTGCCAAAATGCTGTTCTCGTAGCCAGCGGTTCATGTCAGCAAAGAGATGAAAACCAGAGGGAGCGAAATGCTGGGTGTACGGTGGGTGACCAAGCGCCACCGATCTAAAACGCTGCAGGAGCGTCTCTCTTGGAGCCGCAGTGTGCAGCCGAGCATTGTCATGAAGAAGGACAATATCGGATGACAACATTCCTCTTTGCCTGTTCTGAACTATTCATAGACGATATTCTCGAATCGCCTGAGCCACTCACTGAAAAAGATCTTCAATTGACCCACGCTTTCTCCACTGACCGTCTGCATTATGAAAATCTATCATCCTGCTTCATAGTTCCTGCACCATTGCCCAATGCATGACAGTTATATTATGTGTCCTGCAGGAGATTAGGCGGAATCCCTCAACATGAAGAAATCGAACTTCATACTTGGTAGGATACTCTATTATTCAAGGCATCTTCATGTAGTCACTGTGCGCTCTGAGGTGCAACGTGCGACGTGACAGGATCGATACGCTTAATACACGCAGGTGACAAAAGTCATGGAATAGGGATATGCCCATGTACAGATGGCGATCGTATCAGTACAAGTGGTATAAAAGAACAGTGCATTGGCAAATCTGTCCTTTGTACTCAAGTGATTCATATGAAAAGGCCTCAGACATGATTATGGCCGTACGACGCGAATAATAAGCTTTGAACGCAGAAAGGTTGTTGGTGATAGACGCACTGGACATTCCATTTCAGAAATCTACATTTACATCTACATGGATACTCTGCAAATCACACTCAAGTGCCTGGCAGAGGGTTCATCGAACCACCTTCACAATTCTCTATTTTTCCAATCTCGTATAGCGCGCGGAAAGAGTAAACTTCTCTATCTTTCCGTACGAGCTCTGATTTCCCTTATTTTATCTTGGTGATCGTTTCTCCCTATGTAAGTCGGTGTTAACAAATTTTTTTCGCATTCGGAGGAGAAAGTTGGTGATTGGAATTTTGTGAGAAGATTCTGTCGCAACGAAAAAGGCCTTTCTTTTAATGTTTTCCAGCCCAAATCCTGTATCATTTCTGTGTACTCTCTTCCATATTTAGCGACAAAACCTGCTGCCTTTCTTTGAACTTTTTCGATGTACTCCGTCAGTCCTATCTCGTAAGGATCCCACACCACGCAGCAGTATTCTAAAAGAGGACGGACAAGCGTAGAGGCAGTCTCCTTAGTAAGTCTGTTACGTTTTCTAAGTGTCCTGCCAATAAAACGCAGTCTTTGGTTAGCCTTCCCCACAACATTTTCTATGTGTTCCTTCCAATTTAAGTTGTTCTTAATTGTAATACCTAGGTATTTAGTTGAATTTACGGCTTTTAGATTAGACTGATTTATCGTGTAACCGAAGTTTAACTAGTTCCTTTTAGCACCCATGTGGATGACCTCACACTTTTCGTTATTTATGGTCAACTGCCACTTTTCGCACCATTCAGATATCTTTTCTAAATCGTTTTGCAGTTTGTTTTGATTTTCTGAGGACTTTATTAGTCGATAAACGAAAAGCGTTATCTGCAAACAACCGAAGGCGGGTGCTCAGATTGTCTCCCAAATCGTTTATATAGATAAGGAACAGCAAACGGCCTATAACACTAACTTGTTTTACTCGATGACTTTCCGTCAATTACTACGATCTATGACCTCTCTGACAGGAAATCACAAATCCAGTCACTAGAGATTCGATATTCCTAGATCCAAATTGTCAAGAATCTGCCGAGAATACCACATTTTAGGCATTACCTCTCACCATGCACAACGCAGTGACCGACGGTCTTCATTTAATTACCGAGAGCAACAGCGTTTGCGTAAGGTTGTCAGTGCTAAGAGACAAGCAACACTGAAATAGCCACAGAATCAGTGTGGGGCGTACGACGAATGTATCCGATAGGAAAGTGTGGCGAAACTTGGCGTTAATAGGCTACAGACGACTGACGCAAGTGCCTTTGCTAACAGCACGACATCACCTGCAGCGCCTCTACTGGGCTCGTGACCTCCAATTTCAGTTAGTAAGAGCCGATGGTACGGTTAGAGTGTGGTGTGGACCCCTTTTCAACAAGGCACTGTGCAAGATTTTGGTGCCCTCATAATGGTGTGGGCTGTGTGCACGTGGAATGGACTGTGTCCTTTGGTCCAACTGAACCGATCACTGGTGATTTGCAGCCATTCTTGGACTTAACGTTGTAAGAGGTCCATGACTAAGGAATTTATTGATAGCGCACTCGAGTAGATGTAATTTCGATGGATTGCTCACGCGCTGCCTGCGATATGTAAGCTATAATAGAATCGCAGACCAGAGAGCAGTGTCGGCTGCAGTAGGAGCAGTGTCCGCTGTAGTAGTGGTAGCTCGTCGTCGGGCGTTTGGGCCGGTCGTGCCTGAGCGACGCAGTATGAGGTAAAAGCAGCCGCGTGCATGTCTAATTTGTTACAACTAAATTTGCACTATTGTTATATCAAGCCCCATGTAAATGTTTTAAAAATCCTTTAATAATAATTTATTTTATAAAATTAACTTTTTGACAATCATTCATCTGAGTTTAAAGAATACTAATTTCTGCAATCCATGGTCATCTCGATTATAGTAAAGAAAAATCAGTTGTTTCTTTTCATACATGACAAATCTAGCGGCCAGCACTGCATTGGGCTGTGGCAGAAAAATTTCTTATAGGAGCAGATACAGGGTGTTTCAAAAATGACCGGTATATTTGAAACGGCAATAAAAACTAAACGAGCACGATAGAAATACACCGTTTGTTGCAATATGCTTGGGACAACAGTACATTTTCAGGCGGACAAACTTTCGAAATGACAGTAGTTACAATTTTCAACAACAGATGGCGCTGGAAGTGATATGAAAGATACAGAAAACAACGCAGTCTGTGGGTGCGCCATTCTGTACGTCGTCTTTCTGCTGTAAGCGTGTGCTGTTCACAACGTGCAAGTGTGCTGTAGACAACATGGTTTATTCCTTAGAACAGAGGATTTTTCTGGTGTTGGAATTCCACCGCCTAGAACACAGTGTTGTTGCAACAAGACGAAGTTTTCAACGGAGGTTTAATGTAACCAAAGGACCGAAAAGCGATACAATAAAGGATCTGTTTGAAAAATTTCAACGGACTGGGAACGTGACGGATGAACGTGCTGGAAAGGTAGGGCGACCGCGTACGGCAACCACAGAGGGCAACGCGCAACTAGTGCAGCAGGTGATCCAACAGCGGCCTCGGGTTTCCGTTCGCCGTGTTGCAGCTGCGGTCCAAATGACGCCAACGTCCACGTATCGTCTCATGCGCCAGAGTTTACACCTCTATCCATACAAAATTCAAACGCGGCAACCCCTCAGCGCCGCTACCATTGCTGCACGAGAGACATTCGCTAACGATATAGTGCACAGGATTGATGACGGCGATATGCATGTGGGCAGCATTTGGTTTACTGACGAAGCTTATTTTTACCTGGACGGCTTCGTCAATAAACAGAACTGGCGCATATGGGGAACCGAAAAGCCCCATGTTGCAGTCCCATCGTCCCTGCATCCTCAAAAAGTACTGGTCTGGGCCGCCATTTCTTCCAAAGGAATCATTGGCCCATTTTTCAGATCCGAAACGATTACTGCATCACGCTATCTGGACATTCTTCGTGAATTTGTGGCGGTACAAACTGCCTTAGACGACACTGCGAACACCTCGTGGTTTATGCAAGATGGTGCCCGGCCACATCGCACGGCCGACGTCTTTAATTTCCTGAATGAATATTTCGATGATCTGTGATTGCTTTGGGCTATCCGAAACATACAGGAGGCGGCGTGGATTGGCCTCCCTATTCGCCAGACATGAACCCTTGTGACTTCTTTCTGTGGGGACACTCGAAAGACCAGGTGTACCGCCAGAATCCAGAAACAATTGAACAGCTGAAGCAGTACATCTCATCTGCATGTGAAGCCATTCCGCCAGACACGTTGTCAAAGGTTTCGGGTAATTTCATTCAGAGACTACGCCATATTATTGCTACGCATGGTGGATATGTGGAAAATATCGTACTATAGAGTTTCCCAGACCGCAGCGCCATCTGTTGTTGAAAATTGTAACTACTGTAATTTCGAAAGTTTGTCTGCCTGAAAATGTACTGTTGTCCCAAGCATATTGCAACAAACGGTGTATTTCTATCGCTGCTCGTTTAGTTTTTATTGCCGTTTCAAATATACCGGTCATTTTTGAAACACCCTGTATATACGCGTTATCCAACGACTTCATTGAGGTAAGAATTTTCAATTTATTCAGAATGATCTTTCAGGGCCATGACGCAGCACTGCTGACGTCCAAATTTACCAGTTTAGATTCACAGTCAGTTAATTATTGAAACCTTATATATGAGTCACATTTTTTATTGGGGGTTTAGTCATTTTATTGGTTCAAATGGCTCTGAGCATTATGGGACTTAATGTCTGAGGTCATCAGTCCCCTAGAACTTAGAACTACTTAAACCTAACTAACCTAAAGACATCACACACATGCATGCCCGAGGCAGGATTCGAACCTGCGGCCGTAGTGGTCTCGCGGTTCCAGACTGTAGCGCCTAGAACGGTTCGGCCACCCCGGTCGGCAGTCATTTTATTATTGGTAGGTTACGGAATTTATCTGTTAGGAGGTTACAATGTTTCCAAACAACGATAGAATTTTTATGGATGACAGTAGGCCATGTCGTCTAGTCACAGCTGTTCGAAATTGGTTTGAAGAACTTTCTGGACAATTCGATCTAATGATTCGGCCATCCAGATCGCCCGACGTGAATCTCATGGAGGGTTTATAGATCAATTCGTACATAAATTCTTAGACCGGTAACAGTTTCGCAATTACGGACGGCTTACAGCGCTAGCCTGGCTCAGCATTTCTGCAGGGGATTTGCAGTGAATTGTTGAGTCCCGGCAAAAGGAGGGCAAAAGGAGGTCCGAAAAGACATTAGGATGTATTCTATGACTTCAGTCACCTCAGTTTATAGACATTGCGCAAAACATCTGTAGAAAGCTTAATCGGATTTTCACTGTGGTTTTAATTTCGAAACCGATCGAGCCTTGAAAAAAAAAAAAAAAAAGGCCTCGTATTTGGCCTATTGACTTATTATCGGACCTCGGGTGGTAATACGTCGCTGATTCGGTGGATTATACCAGGGGAACGAATCCAGTGCATGGCCCAATCCCAAGGTAATTTGTAAGCTGAGACTGTGCCTGTCCTCACATCCCGGACGACAAGAAGGAACGGCACTAAGAGGGTGGGCGAAATTTTGTATGCATGAAGGGCGTATGTTCTTGCGAAACTTGTCAGGTGACATCCATCGGGGGAATGCCGTTATTAGGTCAGAAACACGGTTAGCTCGGCGACCACGAACCTCTGGCGGGCGGCAGAGAAACGCCTCGGAATGTAGGATTAGGTCGCGGTGAGAAAAGTCGACGACGGCGACAGCGTCCGGGCGGTCGTCTGAATTGCAGAGGCGTGGCCGGCGTGCAGAGGAGGCGCAGGTCAGCTGCGGAAGGCCCGAGCGGATCGGCCGCGAGGAACAGCGGCGGAAGCCAGACACGGCGCGCTGCCGGCCTGCATGCGGAATCGCGAACCGCCGCCGCCGCTGCTGCTGGCATTTTCATTAGCGACTGCTAGGAGGAGGAGAGGGCGGGGGTGTGGGTGGGGGAGGCAGCGCGGGGTTGGCAGCGAGCCAGCAGCAGCCCGCGGCGGCCGTCGTCGCGCGTTTGATTGCGCGTGCCTGCGTGCACGTCGGCCGCGTCCTCGTGGCAAACTCGCTGTTAATGAGTCCTCCCCCGCCACGGTACACTGTACAGTGGTGCGTGCGGCGGAGCGCGGCGCTGTCTAAAACGCCGGTGCAGCGGCGCGTCACGTACCGTATTGGCTGTCATCCCTCGCCGGGCGCCTGCATGCCGCTCGGCTTTCCTCTCCGGTGAGCCGAGCGACCCTATTGTTGCCGGGTGGCAGGAAGCGAGCGCGGATGAAGGGAAGAAGAGAATTTTTACTTTTATTACTATTGGTAGCTGATTACCTGCAATGTCCGGCTATAAACCGGGTGATCAAAAAGTCTGTATAAATTGGAAAACTGAATAAATCACGGAATAATGTAGATAGAGAGGAACAAATTGACACACATGCTTGGAATGTAATGGGGTGTTATTAGAATCATAAAAATACAAACGTTCAAAAAATGTCCGACAGATGGCGCTTCATCCGATCAGAAAAGCAATAATTAGCATAACAAAGTAAGACAAAGCAAAGATGATGTTCTTTACAGGAAATGCTCAATATGGCCACCATCATTCCTCAAAAATAGCTGTAGTGGAGGAATAATGTTGTGAACAGCGCTGTAAAGCATGTCCGGGGTTATGGTGAGGCATTGGCGTCGGATGTTGTCTTTCAGCATCCCTAGAGATGTCAGTCGATCACGATACACTTGCGACTTCGGATGACCCCAAAGCCAATAATCGCACGGACTGAGGTCTGGGGACTTGGGAGGCCAAGCATGACGAAAGTGGCGGCTGAGCACACGATCATCACCAAACGACGCGCGCAAGAGATCTTTCACGCGTCTAGCAATATGGGGAGTATTTTTTTTGTTGTAATAAAACCCCATGTCATTCCAAGCATGCGTGTCAATTTTTACCTCTCTATCTACATTATTCCGTGGTTATTACGTTTTCAAATTTATACTGACTTTTTGACCACCCGGTACTTTTCTTGTGAACCAGTTCCCACATCTTCCCTGCCAAGACGGGAAGTATCACGGGACTGTTACTAATGAGTCAACGACCCCAATACTAGTATCACTAATTTTAGACTCTTCCATGTCACTATCTTGATACTCCGAAGAAGAGAGTTTGGCATGTCTTATCGTCACCAATCTCTTGTACGGATTTCACCTCGCCGGTTTGATAGCCTATATCCAGATTTTCTTAAAGCCGCTGGACCTAAAACAAAATAGTGGCTCACTGAATCTTTCAATGAGATTCTGAGAACTTGAAAATTTCCAAAGCGTTTGAAACAAGCAAAGATAACTGCAGTCCTAAAGTGCGCGTCATTTATGACGGTGGCCGAGTTTAGGTTCGTTCTGCGCATCTGATGTCACAAGACACAGTCAACCAGTGAACAGAGAACGACGTTGCCAGAGCTCGACTGCAATGCAGAGCACGTCGAGTGTCTTCAGTTTTAGAAACGTTCAGTCACAAATAAAGTAATTAAACAAAAGCAATGTCTTGATAGCAGACTTTCTTTTATAGAAAGTTTGGAAAAAGCATTCTTTATGCCAATTGCTTCATATTCTATTAATTAATGAAACCAAACAAGCAATAAGCCTCCTAATTCAGGCGATAGCAAGGAAAGGTGTTTGTATCATTCTCACTAACCGCTTTTTCGCAATAAAGAACAGCGGTAATTGTTTATTTCCTATTGTACTACGACGAAACGTGAGTAATTCATAATCATACCAACAGTGTTTGTCGGTATTTTGCGTGATATTTTAAAGTCCACCGGGAGATATATTGAATGACGAGCTGCGTTAGCGTAATGATTGAAGTGTATGGCTGCTAAGCGAAAGGTTCTGAGTTCAAACTTGCCGGCACGGTAGCTCAGCGTGTCCGGTCACAGGGTTAGCTGCCCTATGTAATAAAAAAACTGAGTGAATGGATCAATAACGAACTTCAACGGGCGTCAGGTGACGTCCGCTACGAACAATTGAAACGAACAAAATGCTATTAAAAAAAAAATTAAAAAAAACCTTGATCGGTGCTAATATTTTCTTTGTTTAAAAACAATATCGAAGTGTCTTACTTCATGAATTTTATTCGTTTGAATGTAATTTTTTGAAATTTCTAGTGGCAACTAAAATCGACCATACGGAAAGTATACGCTATGGACTTTTACCTCCGCAAACTCTTCAAAATTTCGTGCAATGGTTTACTACATCTTATGCTGCACAATAACTGCGTTGAACATCGAAACAAAATTAAGTCATTTATGGGGGGAAGGTATCAGTCAAGAAGATGTGTAAAAATCAAATTTTTGGGCCAAACAGTTTTTGTGAAATCGAATGATAAAGTGTGTTAAGGCAGTCGAAACACCATGTGTCTGCACAGGCGAGCAGTGCAATGATGACAAAATGAGCGCACATCGCGGAATGCGGGGATCACGTCTCTGTAGCAGCGAAAGGGTTAATGCGGCCGTGGTGGCTTTACTTCATAAACTGCGCGCTCCTCCCTAAACGAAAGTTTGCGAACTATATACACTATGGCGCTGCTTCTCTTGGCGCGTACAACTGGCAACGCAGCAATCTCCCGCGTCTGGGCGGGCATGCGCGAACCATCAAGATAAAAGAATTGGACTATAGAACCAGGCAAAGGCGGAACAGATGCTTCTCACTACTGACCAGCACCACTGCTCAGCATGACCTATAAACTAGTAGAAAGACTTATTCTAAATCCCATTCAGGTGTCCATTTATCAAATCGCCTCTGTCGAACAAGGTGACTTTAGGAAACACCGGAGCTGCAGCGACCAGGCCTTCACGTTCACAATTCTATTAGAAGATGATTTTCAACGAAGTCTCAAATCTGCTGCAGTTTTCGTGTGTCTTACGACAGATTATGACACTGTGGTCGGATGGAGTGATGTTGATGCTTACTGAAATCTTTCCACGCCAAAAGCTGGCGTTTCTAGCTTACAACATATCTTGCAGGTCAGTCAGTTACATTTGCTCATGCACGGAAGTGATTTCAACTGAAACAGCGAATGCTGACCAAATCTCGGGATGAGATTGTAAGGTGGCTATAATTTCGAGCTTTACATGGACTCATCTACATATTTTGCCATGATTTGCAATCGGAATTCGGTAACATTTGATAGGTTGTACATCGTATATATGAATATTTAAAGAAGAATGACAGAGCCACGTACACATTGTAAATAGTTGTTAACACTTATTGAATGAAAGATGACGGATTGTCTTTATTATCAAAGCGGCTTAATGAACGAACGCCAGTGGAAACGAAGTGGCAGGCGTAACTCAGGCACTGAGTGGAAAAGTGGGTTTGGGGGTTGGGTTGTTTGGGGAAGGAGATCAGACAGTGAGGTCATCGGTCTCATCGGATTAACGAAGAACGGGGAAGGAAGTCGGCCGTGCCCTTTGAAAGGAACCATCCTGGCATTTGCCTGGAGCGATTTAGGGAAATCACAGAAAACCTAAATCAGGATGGCCGGACGCGAGATTGAACCGTCGTCCTCCCGAATGCGAGTCCAGTGTCTAACCACTGCGCCACCTCGCTCGTTGGTTGAGTGGAAAAGCCCGCACAGGTGTGTTAGTCCTGCTTAACACAGGAAGAAGCCCAAGACAGACGGTGGGGGCACCTGAGTGCTGATGCACAACACAGCGGCGGCCGGCCAGTATTATAGCCAGGCCAGAACGATAACCGGATAATAATTCAGAAACTCTGAAAATCTTGGATGTGACAGAGAGGCAGGCTGGGTTATTTCCAAGGGTTTTTTCTCTGAGAAGCGTACCATTGTATGAATTCCTAATTAACGGGAATTGGTATTTCCTCTAAAAATTTCCGCGCTGGACGACAAAAGACTAAAATATGTTTGGTCGGCGTTCGGAAGAATCTATAGAGAGGGAGAATATTCCACGTTTTCAAAAATATGATTCGCCTTCTGTAATTATGAGGGAGGGGAGCCGAGCTTTGCTGGAAAGCTAGGGTTGGAGAGAAAGAGGTCTTCCACTTTGAGCGCCTTTGTTTGATGGTCGCTCGGTATCAACTTTTGTTGGTACAGACGGACTTACTGTCTTTGCTCTTAGGAGATTTTATATGTAGTGAACGGTTAGGCACTGAACTGTTCCGATCTTATACGATTCTGGACTTCGTCTCCTGGTAGGGAGCAGTCGTTAAGTACGCAGCGTTCAGTGATTGAGAGCACTTCTTCTGTCTATACTCATGTCGAGACGTTATCTGAATTCCGTCCCTGTGGCGGGAGTTCAATGCTAAATTTGTCAATTTTAGGTACATTTATCTCGTGAACGGTTCATGATAATGTTATAAAATTTTAATGGCTGGTGGAGGAAGAGTCTGTCTCCATTGAAATATTTTTGTAAATAAGTCGCTTTCATAATTTGTTTTTTAGAGAACTTTTTGCAAGTTGTAAAATTTTTTCCACATATTTAAGCTTCATTAATTCATAATTTCTACAATATTAAACTGAATTCAGCCCAGTTTCTGTAAGTTGTGTAAATTTCACTGTTCTATATTGGTAAGTTCCTAATCACTAAAAATCTCGGGAATCCGGCTTTAAAGACGAACATGGATTGTTACTGACCTTAGAACATCCCTGCGCCATATCCTGGGTAATCTGCATTTTCTTCACCCTTCCTGGCTCTCTTAGCATTCCTTGAGCGCACTGTTGCCTTCACAGCTATCATAGTCACTTCATAATCTGCTTTATTTACACGGACAGCATACAATTCGGAACATGCCATCACCATATTTTCCGCGGGTTGTATGCCTAACTTTTGAAGCAGCCTAACTGTCCCCACATTGCCATCATTAAATGAAAGAACTGCGTCATAAAACCCAAATTCAATCTGTCTTTACCTACAAATACTATTTTAGGAATTCTAGACCATATGAAACTGTTAAGTGATTCGTTTGGGTTCTTGAAGGACAAGGAACAAGTGAATGCAGGGCAGGAACAGGGCAGCCAACTGTGAGCACGAAATATTTTCACAAAGCAGCAAATTAGGTTTTTGAAGTTCAAGAAGCTGACAGAAGGTAAAAGGGGAGCGTGGCAACATGTGCTACTCTTAACGGAAATGAATATTTAAAGCCTTTAATGGCTAAAATGCCCTTCGAAAACATATTTCTCTAGCAAAATACACTCCAAGGAATGTTTATGAGCAAAAGAATATATCTTTTATATTTTGCCCCGTACGAAGGTACAATCTCCCCTTAACACCATGAACATACAGTGAAGGTTAAAAGGAGCTGACGCCACGATTCTGCCGAATTCCGAGAGTTGTGCCGACCGAAAAATGCCGCACTGCAGTGTTAAGTGAAATGTCGCGCTCGCGTTTTCCCAGATACTTACGAGAACGTCTGAGCAAATCCTAGTGACAGACTGGGCTTTGGCACGATCGTGGCCCGCACACGCTGCTCGTGTGAAGTTTGGCACGTCCTGACCGGCCCTAAGTTAGAGCAGCAGCAACCTCGTCAATTACTTCATCCGGGATGGGACGTCTTCCTCTTCCAGGTGCAACATCCAGCTCATCCGTGTTTTCGAATTTCATTATTATCTTCTTTAAACCATTTAATTCCATTGGGCCTCTCCTCAGACTTTTTAGCCGGCGATACTCTCTGAATGCAGCACTGTACTTGCTGCCATTCAAAGAAAACAGTGCGCGGTCTCTCTTCTCGATACCCGTACAGTTCACTCACGCTATGGCTTGTCGAATTGCAATGTGGCTGTCATACTGTCATACAAATGACGATTCTTTAAAGAATTGAACTCCCACTTACAAGACAGCTTCAAACGTCTGATTACTTTAGAAATGAAGTAATGATGTATAGACAGTATTTGATATTAAGCATGTAAAAATATACGAACATACACGGCTGAAGATGCAAAACCATTATAATGTTGGTTTTTATTGCTTGAATTACGAGTATTTACCTACAGACTAGTGAAAATTCAAAACCATTTTTTTCACTCATCTCACGGTTTATAATGTCATATCTCCTGACCTAAGACTCGTACAGAGACATAATTTTACAATTATATTCAACTGTGTAAGTGGATACTGTGTGAAAAACGTGTTGCAGTTAGAGATAGTACTTAAGAAGGAAGAAATTAAAATGTGATGCCTGATGCTGAAGTGTTGCTGCTAGAGTTAAAAAAAAAAGTTGTAAGCGATGAACTTTTTTCCTTATTTTCTGGGAGGGGGGGGGGGGGGCGGTGCTATAAGAACATGTTTCCAAAAGATTTTAAGTTATGTCTACAATTTGTTCGAAGTTCTGAAGTGCTCTCATCTTCAAACAGTGGATGGAAACAGTATGATTAATTTGCGCGCCTTGAGTTAAGCTGCCTCGCGGTACACTGTTTCTAAATGATATTTGTCTCATTGTGTCAAACCTTCAACGGAAGGCTATACCTCTTAACGAGCAGATTATGGCAGCTTTTTAAATATTTTAATACAGCCAATAGTTATACGAAACACTGAAAATCAAATTTTTGTGGCCCCTGGAAGTCGTTAGATGTGTAACCTGCAACTAAAAATGGTGACCCACTGACGTTTGTAGCCGTTTACTAACACAGATACGTTTCCCAACGAGGAGCCGGTTTCCCTAAACAAATCCGACATTGTATGTCATGTATAAGTAAGTGCAATGTATAACCCAGCTAGTATTGGTTTCTTACTTATTACAGATGACATTTTCTGTAGCCTATCAGCGCTGATATATGAGTACGTAAACATTCTAAGACCTTCACTGTAATATTTCAAAGAACTTTCCCGAAATAAATTCCGAAGCTGTACAGATATTAATAATGAAATGATATTTTCGCTTGCTAAGTTTACTCTGTCAAGAAGCAAGACTGATTTACGTAAGTTTTATACTCCTAATAAACTTAATGTTGCCCAGCTGAGGAAAAAGTCTGTGAAATTTGATTTAACTATTCGTAAGTAATCTCCCACCAGATATTTCGCATTCTCTTCCTATCTAAATTTGAACAGTATTTTAATGACAACTTTAGGGCAGCGCTTTGACCAGGTGATGACTTTTCTCCGTTTACGTTGTGCACACATTGCTGAAGTAATGATGGAAAGAAAGGAAGAAAGACTAGCGTTTAACGTCCCATCGACGATGACGTCATTTGAGACTACGGAAACGCAATTATTTGATAAGATTGGGAAATCTTTTACAGGAACGATCCCGGTATTCGCCCTGAAGAATTTTGTAAAATCACGGAAGAATGAAATTCGGAACATCTGTCGGTTTCAGAAAATTCTTTATCTTCAAAAGAGTCCAATGTCTTACGACTGCACCACTTCGCTCGGTATGATTATTATTCTAAAATGGTCATACAAGGTATGAAGTATCATTATCAGGCGAGCTGCTTACGTCTAACGTGATGTTACCTGAAGAACTCTTTCAGTCTGATTTGCCAACAATGTTATCACCTAACATTTTTAGCTACTGATTTAAGAAACAGATTGAGTCTTGAGAATTCCATAACTGAGATGCATCACGTTACGTCCCTCACTATATTCGCGCAGTTCACTTACACACTACACTCAGTTGGATCCGAGAGCTTAGAAATTACAGCGGTTGGGCCCAGCAGTTACCAGGCTGTTTGCTAGCGATAGTAACAGGAAATCTGACCATCCTTTACTTTGCTCATTTGGACCAAGTCTTAGTGTAACTCTACCAAGTTTATACGCAGCGAGACTGCTCCGTGTCTGGCTGTCGGATGCAGCAGAAGTCTTCTGTAAAAGACGAGGCTTCACTAATGAAGTGGCCATTGAGTGAATAGCATCTACTCTGGAAAGAAGCCGTGGAACATCAAGAGGCGCTTTGAAACGCCCGGTCCCAAGGCAATTCACGGCGCCAGCATGCCGTAAACTTACCGGACCCCGAGAACATCATTTTCCGTCTGCCGCTCCGCTTTTCTCGTTTCTGTACGGGATCCCGACAAATAGCAGTCATGTCTTGAAAACATTTTCTTTCCGACGAGGCACAGAAATACAGCACCAAGTTTGCGTTTCAGAATAAAATATAATATCACTTTAGTGCTGAAACTGTCACCTAGGTAATTAGGGAAGGATTTACGTACATAAATTGCGAGAGAGGCATGGAAACAAAAATTGAGTGGAGTGGAACACGCAATTCCGCAGTTCAGCTACAGACAGAAGTGCAATACAAAAATAAAACGAATAGGTTTCGTTGATATTAGTTTACCGTTTTATCTTACTGAGTGTTTGAAGTGAAATTTCTCTCTGAAATCGTCACTGTTTCTATAGACAAAATAGTACTATTTCTGAATGTATTGGTTGTTGATCCTATCGAATTTAATTTTTAATGAGTTTCCTTATGTTGGCCGAAGATGAGTAAATTAAGTACACAATAGCTAACAGTAGTTACGGTTCAGTTTCTAAATTTTTGTACCACTGGGTTCGGAAGTATGCTTGTATGGAAACAACAAATATTTGAAACTGCCCTATGTAATTAGCTATGTCATTTGCCATCCACAGCTTTCGCGACTTTAAAGTACGAGTTAGACAAAGGTGAGTGCTTTTCATGTAATGTGATTATCGGCGGGATTAACCAATTTCATTCAAGTGTACTACAACATTAAGAGTGACTTCTAAATTACATATTTATGTGTATATTTGTATAGAAGGTTACTTTTCTGCATCCACTTAATCCATTGAACGCTTCCACAGTTCTTACTACAGTATCTATCACTTAAGTTTCCTCCTCCAAAATTTATGGTAGATGTAAACAAGAAGTGCAATGGTTTATTTTCTTGGCTGTAAAAGATCATAAAGCACGATTGGGCAGTAGTTTAGTGGTACTTTCCCTAAGTAAAGAAGCATCGTGTTAGAAACAGTAAGGACACATAGTTAGTAAGAGAAGCAACGTATATTTAGAAAACTGTCTTCGAATCTTTGACTTACAATTCTTCATAGATTACCGGTGACGTCTTAAATAGACAGAACGAAATACAGCAAGTGTAGGCAGATATACGATTACCGATTTCACTCCCAGTATTGAGCTGGCCATCGAAGATCATCCAGTTCCTAATTATCTGGATGGTCTGTCGTTACATTTATCTAGTGGTTGTCATAGTGTGTGTATAATATTAATTTTCACATAAAACTGGTGGTGATGGATTTTAACGACGGGGAGGGAGGGAGGGGTGGAGGGTGGGGAGGGGGGGAGGGGGGAGGAACAGCAAATGAGTTATTAATTAGTAAGTTCATATTTATCTTCCATTTGTGCTATTTTTGACGTCTATTTGGTTACTGTTTTCGTTCGATACTTTGCACGAAAATCTGTAGGCAGACTTTGAACCTGATTCACTACAATGAAAAGGAAAGATATCTTTATGCGGGGTAATATCGGTAGCAGTAGAAAATGGCTTGACGGAAGTACCATTTGTTATGAATAGGGGCGTAGCACTGAGAATGAGTTACTGTCAACAGTATAGTGATAGTGCTTTTCTCATCAGATTCGATAGCAAACAAATGCCGACAGCAGCAGTTCATTTATACATGTCCGCATCACAAGCAAAAGATGAAGATATAGAGAAAGTATATGAGAATGTTGAATGGATAATTCATTACGTAAAAGGATATGAAAAACTAATAATCATGGGGGGATAGTGTGCGGCTAAATGGGAAGGAGTAGAAGAAAGGGTTAGAGAGAATATGGGACTGGTAGATTGGATGAGACTGGAGAAAGATAAATTTCAGCTGGCAACGGTGAATACTCTGTCCGAGAATCACAAGAGGAGTAGGTGCTTTCAGAAAAGGCCAGGATGGAAGCGAGTTCGGGGCATCTCTAGAGTCGCAAAGGGCACGGGAAGTGCTGTACGTGAAGGCGCGACGTAGAGTCGCGGAGAGAATTTGGAGAGTGTGGAGGGGTTTGCGCGTGGTCGTGACAGATAGAAATACTTGTGCACTTGTGAGATTTCCGTCGCTTCTACAGTGAAGACGTAGTGTGCGTTTAGAAGTGAATATCTCGTGAGCTATGTTGTTGTTCATAACTAATTACGTGAAGTAGGAATTCCCTGTTATTCAACTTATATTTTATTTAATTGTTGGACGATCGACACCAATAAGTGTTTTGCAGAAATATACTGCATTCTCAAAAGTACTTGTACTATCGTACCCATCGTTTAAAGTCGTTAAGATAGTACCTGCAGATTTTATTTAATTTAATCTTTCATTTATAAATTTATATGTTACATTCATAATTCGCAATTGCCGAGTAATAGATACCTTCGGCCATTCGATTCACGTGTAGATTCTTATCGTATACTGTAGACTCGGAAGTATTTGGCCTGTAATGCGGCAACTACGTATCCCAGCCCCTAGACAACGAAACTAGCCAAAACTTTAAATATTGCAACTCTGAGTCTAAGGGTACGTAGCTGAGGGCCACCTCATTTCATTTCATTTTTATCTTTTTTGAAAGTCCGCAAGCAGCATGTTGAAAATTAGGTGGGCTAATAAGACAGAGGGATAAAGAGATTCTGCCCAGAATCGGCAAAGAAAGGAAAATACGGAAAACACTGGCAAGAAGACGAAACAGAATGGTGGGACATGTTTTAAGAAATGAGTGAATAACTTCCATGGTATTAGAGGGAGCTGTAGAGTGTAAAACTGTAGGGGGAAACAGAGTTCAAAAATCGTCCAACAAGGGATTAAGGTCTTCGGGTGGAATTGCAAATGCTGTTCTGAGAAAAGGAGATTGGCACAAGAGGAATTAGTGGTGGTCGATCTGACAACCAACTGCCTCATCGACCAGTTTTTCACCCCTCTAGCGGGATTTCTGGGCATGGGGGGGGGGGGGGGGGGGGGCACGATGGCCCGACATTAGAAGAAAAAGTATTACGAAAGTATCCAATAAAATTGAAACAAAAACGACTTACGCATA
Organism: Schistocerca piceifrons; assembly: GCF_021461385.2. Classification (NCBI taxonomy): domain Eukaryota; kingdom Metazoa; phylum Arthropoda; class Insecta; order Orthoptera; family Acrididae; genus Schistocerca; species Schistocerca piceifrons. The sequence goes on along the minus strand of NC_060141.1, from coordinate 349,701,392 downwards.
TTTATCTCGGGAGGTACTTTGACGTATTCCTCTTTTTAATGTGACAAAAAAACTGGCTGGGAAAATGTGACGTATTCTTACGTATGCACATGAGGGACATGGCATTGTTATTAACCAAGAGATCGAAGATATGATTCAAAAGAACAGCATGTAGTGCTTGGAATCCACAGTCGAATTTTTTGAGGAAATATAATGTTACTTTCATTGCACTATTGTAGTTTCGGTAATAATGTCATTGATAAGTTCCTCTGCAATAATACCATGTTTGATAAATCTTTCATTACGTGTAACATTGGCAAAATTGCTATCCTGCAATGAAAAATAGAACACCACGGTCAACGGCGGAAAGATAATGTTTTCCAGAGAAGATTAAGAAGAAATGAAATTAATTTAATTAAATTTTTGGAAGGACAGACAATAGAGCTTAAAAATAAACTATACTTGCGTGGAATGTTGTGGCCGAGGGAAAAATTTATGTGGAAGGACGTCTGTGGATTACGGACAAGTAAAGGGAACAACTTCTGAGATATTCAGGAAAAGTTTGAAGTTGCAGTACAGGAAAAGCAAAGTTTGTAGCCAATCGAAGATTAGAGTAGGTAAAATAGAAGATCAAGGATGTTGTGTACACGGTAAAGTGAGGAAATGAAAGATAAAAATAATATACGATAGCATAAAATCTGTAAGAGGTCTAATGGTTTCAAGAAATGGAAGTACTGCAGTTCTAGTTTAAGAAAAATTAAACGAGAGAATGGAAAAACAGCACAGTGCTAAGTAGATACATTCGAATATCTCCAAAAGATCGTTCGAAGTATTTGAGATAGTTAACGTATAAATAGGAATGAGTACAGCATCACTCCCTGTTCTATACTCTGGCTTGAACAAACAGACATAAAAGACGACAAACAAATTTACCATGAAGTTAATTTGTTTAATCTTATCAGCGGCTCACTTTCAGCCTGCAGCATATGTGAAAGGTAACCTTTGGAACTCGCTCACAGATCTTTTCGGGGGGACGCTCCGTTTGCGTTACTTAGTTTACATTGTCATCACGTTTTCTCGAAAGTCTGAGCCCTATTTTTCTCCTGTAAGACCACCAGAATATAAAATGGAGCTTTGCGGATTATCTGTTGAAAAACGCACCCTGCGTGCGTTGCTGGGCCTTTTCGAGGTAATCCCATTAATGAAGACATCGCTCTGATACCCCTGAGCTCATGGGATTTGTTTGCACGGTTTTTCCCGTTAAAGTCTTTAGCCTGGCTGTGCCGCTAGGGCTTAGCGGGAAGTTACCGAATCCGCTTCGTAGGAGCCCATAAAACTCCTCCCTTGACGCTCATATGACAGGGAGGGACACGTATGATTACAGTGCTAAATTCTCACAGCAGGTGACAACGTATGTTTACAAAAATATGGACAGGCAACGAGTGGATACTGATCTACGCTGATTTAAAAAAAAGATTCCATCAATGGAATTACAGCTTCACAGTCGGCTCTGCTCTTCCATTTCTTTGCAGTATCAATAGCGACTGACTTCGGTAGTCCCTGCCCAGTTACTAACGTCTCCGTGGAGATACGCATGGTGGAAAACCTTATGAACCAGGACAGCTGCTATCAATTGGAAATTTATGGACTCTCATTACTCTCATTTACTCTCAGCTGAGACGAGGAATACACCGAGAGCCATGGCGAGCGGCAGTTGTTAAGGTTTACAGTGAAGCATTACATAACTTTCTCTCTTTTCTCTAATTTCTTCTTCGTTAATTAATGACACAATAATGCCTTTGTTTATAAAAAAGTGAAGCTATCCAATGGAAGATGATATTAACTCCTTTAATGGTGTTGTATCCTGTCTACTTGTCAAATGTGGGGTGCCCATGGAACCTGCGTTCTGGGATAGCTAGACAAACCAAGCCAATGATATTAGTGAATTTCATTACAGAAAATAAATGACAATACTTATCTTTAAGAACTCACAGTGATTTGTCGCAAGCAAAGGGCGACATGCAAATAATGAATGTCCTTCAGTATATACAATTACAATACAAGTCCAGTAATACAGTCCGTAAGACGCTGCTATGCAAGTGCCTATTCGTGATGCCGCTGTGGAAGTGGGCGAACTGCCTAGTCTTCAACTGTGCGCGACCGGTCGGGAGAGGCGCGTATGTTCTCTTCGTTTAGAAGCCGCTGCTGTCTCATTGTCGTCCTAGAGAGGAGTCGGTCCGTGTGCAATTGGCTCAAATCCTGTTCACAGCCCTGTCTGCTTTAACTTTCCCGACCGGAGCGCCGGCGCTTGACTTTACGCCGGTATAAATAGAGATTATATTTAGCCGGCCGAAGTGGCCGTGCGGATCTAGGAGCTGCAGTCTGGAACCGCGAGACCGCTACGGTCGCAGGTTCGAATCCTGCCTCGGGCATGGATGTGTGTGATGTCCTTAGATTAGTTAGGTTTAATTAGTTCTAAGTTCTAGGCGACTGATGACCTCAGACGTTAAGTCGCGTAGTGCTCAAAGCCATTTTTTTGAAAGTGGTGTTATAGTCGGCGTCGAAAGATGGGACACAACATCTCCGAGGTAGCGATGAAGGGGGGATTTTACCATACGAACATTTCACGAGTGTACTGTGAATACAGGAATACGGTAATACATCAACTCTCCGACATCGCTACTGCCCAAAATGATCGTGCAAGAACGGGACCAACGACGAATGAAGAGAATCGTTCAACGTGACAGAAGTGCAACCCTTCTGCAAATTGCTGCAGATTTCAATGCTAGGCCATCAACAAGTGCCAGCGTGCAAACCATTCAACGAAACATAATAGATATGGGCCTTCGGAGCCGAAGGCCCACTCGTGTACTGCGCGACACAAAACTTTACGTCTCGGCTGGGCCCGTCAACACCGACATTGGACTGTTGATGACTGGAAACATGTTTACTGGTGGGACGAGTCTCGTTTCAAATTCTATCGAGCGGATGGACGTGTGCGGGTGTAGAGAAAACCTTATGAATCCATGGACCCTGCATCTCAGCAGGGGACTGTTCAAGGTGGTGCAGGCTCTGTAATGTTGTGAGGTATGTGCAGTTGGAGTGATATGATACCCCTGATACGTCTATATTCGACTCTGACAGGTGACACGTACGTAAGCATCCTATCTGATTACCTACATCCATTCAAGTCCATTGTGCTATCCGACGGACTTGTACAATTCCAGCAGCACAATGCGACGCCCTACACGTACAGAAATGCTGCAGAGTGGCTCCAGGAACATCATCTGAGATTAAAAACTTACGCTGGCCACCAGATCCCCAGACGTGGATATTATTGAGCATATCTGAGATGCATGGCAACGTGCTGTTAAGAAGAGATCTCTACCTCCTCGAACTCTTACGGATTTACGGATAGCCCTGCAGGATTCATGGTGTCAGTTCCCTCAAGCACTACTTCAGACGAGTCCATTCCAAATCGTGTTACGACACTTCTGCGTGCTCGCGGGGCCCTACACGGTATTTGGAAGGTGTACCAGTTTCTTTGGCTGATCAGTGTATGTATATTTCAGGAAAAAACGGGCGAGGTTTGGCGCGGATTGTTCGGAAACGAATGTTCGGACACTGTTGGCCTTCTTTCGTTAAGTGCTTCTCTTTTAAGGGCCAGAATACCCTAGGTATTTAAGCTGATAAGTTTTCCCTGCCATACTCAATGTGGGAGGCGTCTATGTCGCGACTGTTATTACGTCATTTACAGATCATTGAATTAAAGTCACTCCTTTGAGAGACGTCTTCTGTTATCATCTCATTGGCGACAGGAGGTGTCGCCACGGCAGTTCGTCAGTTCGCTGTTTATTGGCACCATGGTCTGTCTCCTTATTACCACATAAGAACGAAACGCATCACAGCACACTAGTAAGCTGTGCGACGTTGAGAGAAGTTGTCGCAAAATCGAGTCTCACACTTTACTGCATTCACCATCATTGATAACCATAGCCTCTTTCATTAGTCCCACTTTCCTACGTGAAATAATAATGTGCATATAGCGCCAACGATCTTACCGCAGTGGTGATACCGGTTCCCGTCATATCACCGAAGTTAAGCGCTGTCGTTCTGGGCTAGCACTTGGATGGGTGACCGTCCGGTCTGCCGAGAGCTGTTGGCAAGCGGGGTGCACTCAGCCCTTGTGAGGCAAACTAAGGAGCTACTTGACTGAGAAGTAGTGGCTGTGGTCTCGAAACTGACATACGACCGGGAGAGCGGCGTGCTGACCACATGCCCCTCCATTATCTGCGTCTAGTGACGCCTTTGGGCTGAGGATGATACGGCGGCCGGTCGGTACCATTGGGCCTGTTCGGGCGCAGTTCGTATAGCGTGTGTGTATAGTGTGTTCAGAGACTGATAGTGAAAATGAATGCACTGTGTAATGGAAGCTGGTCGTGCATTCGAATTGATGGAGGTTTCAGTCTCCATCCGACCATCCCGATTTACGTTTTCCGTGGTTTTGCTGAATTACTTCAGACAAATGTCGGGATGGTTCCTACTACAAGGCCACCGCTGATTAGCTATACCATCCGTGTCAAACTGTTCCTGGAAGTAGGTAAATGCATCTTCATATAATTATGCTATTATTTGTATGTTCTTAAATTATAATAACAAGACATGTCCAGTATCCTTGTAAAAGCGATTCACAGATGACGAAAACTACTGTCAGTGCTACTACTACTGCATCTCCATACACTCCATGTCCTTTCCCAGGTTAATTTCAGCAACCTCTCCCCATCCCTCCCTCCCACAGACAGTGAAATCGTTCCAGAGGTCTTCCCTTTGCAGCAATTGAGGCGCTGAGAGCCATAAGAGCCTAAAGCACACCATCATCGGCTTTGCAGCGGTACCATGTGTGCATGCTCCTGACATGAGTTGATCGTACGGTGAAACAGCTTGATCTATATCTTGAGGACAACATTGTGTATATGAACATTCATGAAAAGCTGTGTCGTCGATTTCTCGGGCATTTATTTCCATATCGGCCCAAAACACGAAGCATAATTTTGTTGCTCTGCATTGCTCTTAACGTTACCTAATGTTGGCAACATAATTTAGAGTACCCAAAGCAAAGAGCATGACTTTATTGCTCTGCAATGCTCAATCGTTATCTAGCGTTGGCAACGTAACTTTGTATGTGCAGAGTGTACGTAATAGCCGTACTTCATAATCGCAGGTGCACTGGCAGTTTTAGCTGAATATCAAGCCAGAAAGTGCTCAGTGAAAATCGTGATAACGAGGACCATGAAACGTTGGAATAGGCTATAACTGTGTGTGTGTGTGTGTGTGTGTGTGTGTGTGTGTGTGTGTGTGTTTAGTATCTGTCCTTCACGTTCTGATTCTTGTTTTATGTTAATGAAATGCTTTACAACTGTCAAAATAAACTATGCTACTAGTCTAACAAGGAAAGTTCATGAATTAAAACTAATGATAAATATAATTCTAAATATTAATTAGTATTTCACAACGGAAACTGGGTACCCTATTTTTCGTAGGAAATTTAGGATGCTGAGACTTGTTTAAGAAACAATTCAGACATAGGAAACTGGTGGTTTTTCTACAAATTTTGTTTTCACAAACATATATTTTTCTCAAAACTTTGCGTCCGTACTTTGGGTCCTTAGGGTCTTCAGTGCCTAAATTATAACTGCCGTATACCAACCATTTTCACGAAATGCTCAAAATTAGCCTGTCTGTAAGTAACTGCATTCCTACACGTGTGCCTCTCGCCTTCTGCACGCTGCATCTACATTCTTCTCTGTACCCGATACCCATCGTTCCTCTCCAATCCCATCTGCATCATTTTTATTATTATCACGGTATTTTTTATTCATTTTAACTCTTTCACTCAATGGTTGTAAACAAATAATCACAGCGCTGCCAGCCCCCCTCCCTCCCCACAGTGATGGAATTTAAATAATGTATATATTTTAAAAAATAATGAGCGACGAACGACTGCAATCTCAAATATTCAGTACTCCGTGAAAACATCAAGCAATACTAAAAAAAATATTTAGAGTACCGGGAGGTGGTACCACACTGATGTAGTTCTGAATAATGTAGACTTCTGATCGACCAGCTGATGCGCGAGGAACTTCAAGTGTAAAGCCGATTAACACCTCAGCGACATTCAGCTAACTCACGTATGAATCATTACACCGCATTATATCTTGGTAAGAGGAAAACTCGATTCTGCTGTGCTTCCCTAGGTGGAGCTGTTGAAAATCGAAAATGTTAACGTTTTGTTAATGACATTTTGTCAAATGATCTTACTGCCATTCTGTTTGGTTACTGACAGCTCCTCAGTAATCAAATTTACAACTTAAATGGAATTATACTGTAATTAAAACAGTAATACTGATCTTCAGTATGATTCCAATGATTCCTCTGAGAACTTGCTCCTTATTGTTACTGAAGAGTGAAATAATGTTATCTGGACACTGGACATGTAATGAACTCAAATTCCGAATAAATATTTTTCCTGGCAGTCTCATACTGGCTACAAGAAATCAACAGATGGTTTAGACACACGGTTGATACAGTGTCTCAGTTATAGCCCCAAAATTATTCTGAACTGGTGTTGATTCTGTACTGCTGATTCGGAAACCATCCATGTCCGAATTTTACCCTGAAAATCATGGTGATGGATCGTTTTGTTTAGGGTGACCAGACGTCCGGATTAATCCGGACATGTCCTCCTTTTTAGCTTTTTGTCCGGTGTCCGGGAGGATCTTTGCAGTGTCCGCCTTTTAAGTTGAGCAGTTAAATTTACAATTCGTTCCGTTCTATTGCCCTTTACTTAAATAAACTATTGCCACAGCCTTCGTGATAAACACGCACGAAGGCGGTGTTAGTAGGTGGCACCAGGATCGTCGGTGTTATCGTTGATCGACCTATAAGCGAATGCAAATATCGATTATTTAAAATTTTCGGTTCGTATCTTCGCTTTGTATTGGATTGGCTTCCTGTAGTGCACGTGTGACTTGTGAGTGCAATTTTTAATAGAGTGAGTTACGTAAAATATTTGGCTATGCCTAAACGAAAGTGTACATTTTCTGATGTCCTTTTCTGCAAATATCCGGCTTTCAAGAAAGGGAGAAATGAATTTTGAGCGGAGTGTAAGATACGTGGAGTTGGAACGTACGTCTCAGTGGCCAATAAAGGTAAGAAATAGCTCGACTGTCATGGTCTTATTTCATCCAGTATTTAGAACTTTATCTTGCAGTAAAAAATGGGCAAAGATTTTTGTGACAGTAAGTCAGTTGACTGTCACTCAGAGCTTCTAAAACTTGCTGAATACTTTTTTCAGTATTTCAGGGCATAATGCTAATGCCGAAAGAATAATTTCTCTAATTACCACACAGTGGACTGATGAGAGGAATAGATTAAACCTTGAATCAGTGAATCGTCTGTTGATGCTCCAATATAATTTAAAAGATTTTTCATGTGTGTCATTTTATAATTATCTGTTAAGTAAGCCTAACCGTCTGCAAAAAAATTGGTCCATCCGAAAAGTATCAATAATTGTTAAGGAATGTATGTATGTTATGTCTATAAATAATAAGCTCATTTATTAAAATTGAACGTATGTTTGACGGGAAATACTGCAGATGAGGATACCACCCGTCAGCTTTGGCCAAGTCACTGAAAGTAGCCAATCAGGAGTGGCGTTTAGGCAGCCGTCTTTGTTAAATCTTAAAACTACGCGTAAATATAAAAACAGTTGATGCCACACCTGTCACCACAATCAATGTTTTTAATTTAAAATAAAAAAAATATTGCTCTGGGAATCACCACCTGACCACAAGTAACAATTAACCTGCAATTCCCGGTAGTCACGTGACTTGTCCGAAGCTGACGGGTGGTATCCTCATCTGCAGATGACCGTTTGATATATCCTCTTTTTCCTTTCCTTTCTCCTCCGTTTTGAATCTGTTTGTCCTCCTTTTTAAACAATTTCATCTGGTCACCCTAGTTTTGTTAAATCATGATCTCCAAACCAAGTCTTCGTGGGGATGGTGGGCCATACCTCAGTGCAATGCCTTTCTCAAATGAGTTTTCATTGTTTCCATTGTATTTGTCATGGGGGTCTCAACTCTCGACGCCTGGCATACACAAAATTACCTGTATAGTTACAATTGAAAGAGAAACAGCCCTCGGTCACTATTTTTAACGAATAAATCGGGTTTCAACACTGCTAGGAGTGTCTTCCTCAGAATTTAAATCAAAGAATGGTCTATATTTTATAACATGGTCACAGAATTATGACTAAAAACGTATGATAGAGTATAAGTACGGAATCGTCGTGAAAGACTGGCAGTACTTATATGTCATTTACAAAATAATAAATAAGCCAAAACGGCATTAGTCACAAAGATATTTAAGATAAAGAAAACTGTGATGGCGAGTCACTAAGGGCTGCTCGTTACTTGCGTGGTGCAGGCTGCACGTAAGCTGCTGCAACGTCATCAAACGGAAACATTTTGCTCGACTTGTAATAGTACAGTAGACGGAGCCCTAGCAATGTTACTATCGAACTATTATCATACCCGCAGTTCGATCACTGTACCTCGATACCACGATGGAGAGAGCTTATCTCATTGTTGGACCACAATGTGATACAGTCGTTGACTTGAGAAGCATATGAGCCCTGGCAAAGCCACCGGGTCTAATGCGGAGCCAGCGGGAACGAGGTGGTCGGTCATCCCATCCAGCGTGTTCCCGCAGGGTCAGCGGCGATTCGCCGGCTCTCCGCTGGCCAGCGGTGAGGCAGAGCCAGTAGATTAGCGTCGCTGATGGCCCGGTCACCGGCCAGCGACGAATTTCGCGTGGTCGCTGGCCCGACCGGCCCGGCGTGCCGCGAATCAACACGCCGGGCCCCGCGACAAGCGCGCTAAGCGCATTATCCTGTCAGAGGCACCAATTTGGAGCAGAGCCGGTGGTCTACATCATGAGGGGGAGATTGGAAGAGCGCCTGAAATATGACCGCTGCGTGCAAAGCCGCTTTACGTGCTGCTCCAGATAATGACCCACCAGTCGCGCTTACCGTACAACGCGGCGGCAGCGGCATCGCCCACAGTGCTCTGTGTTCCCCATTTAAGCTAATCCGTTCCCCTGTGATGAGGCTGGGATACATTACTTTAACATACTAGGTTGGTGCATAAGTTTGTAGTGTCTTTCTTTGCATATTGATATTCCAGTTGCTATGGGTATTATTCATCGACTGTCTTTTTTTTTTTGTCGTTTACTGCTGCAATTTGAGTTTACGTGCTGACATTTTGTCGTTTGCAGATAGTGAGTGGAGCTGTGGACGGGAAGAAAATGGAGCGCCAAGTGGAGAAACTGGAAGTTTTCCCACATATTCTTCTGTTTCAGATCAACAAGGGGGTGACAGCAGCAGTGACGGCCAGAAACATTTGCGCAGTGTATGGGGATATACCACTGAACAGAGATCGTTTAAACGCATTAATCCACAATGTCGGTGTACTCTGGAACTGGCAAATGTGATGAACTGTGGTCATTCCACCATCGTACATTTGCATTCAGTATCATCGGGTTGTTGGTACAGCATGCTCTAAGCCAAAACCATAAAAATCTGCAGGTGGCCATTTGTGCATATCTTCTTGCTCATCTACTGGCTCGCGAACAACACAGACCATTCCTATCCTGTATGATTACTCGTGACGAGAAACTGTGTCTTTGTCTTAGCGTAAGGAAAACAAAGAAATGGTTGAGCCCAAACACAGCCGCAAATCCCCGTACGAAGACCTGCGTGCATCCACAAAAGATGTTATGCACCTGGTGGAACAATGACGGTGTGCTGTACTACTAACTGCATCCCTGAGGTGTAACATTCATTAGCAAGGACTGAGACGTCTTGCAGACACAATCCTAGAATCCTAGAACAACGACCAGGCAAGCTGTGTGAAGTGATGCTACGCCACGATAAAGCACACCTGCATTCTGCTAGACTGACAAAAAGCACTATGGAGGTGTTGGACTGGGCATTCATTCAGCATCGACCTTATACACCTGATCTTGGACCCTGAAATTTTCACCTTTTCCGTCCTATATCGAACAGCCCTTACCCAACTTCCTTTCTTGATAAAAATGAGTTTGAAATAGAATGTATTATTGATGACTAAAGTCTTTCTTATGTGTATTTGTTCTGTTTATACTGAAAAACGCTACGAAGGTATGCACCAACGAAATATATCGACAACTATGTCAGGATATTTGATGGCCGGCCGGAGTGGCCGTGCGGTTCTAGGCGCTACAGTCTGGAGCCGAGCGGCCGCTACGGTCGCAGGTTCGAACCTGCCTCGGGCATGGATGTGTGTGATGTCCTTAGGTTAGTTAGGTTTAATTAGTTCTAAGTTCTAGGCGACTGATGACCTCAGAAGTTAAGTCGCATAGTGCTCAGAGCCATTTGAACCATTTGATATTTGATGCCGATCCTTTAGCTGGTAAATTCGACATAAATTTTGTTGGTAATAGTTTGCAGTAAGTCTGAATGCACTCTGCTCTGTTATTCCATGACGATTGCGAACAGAAGTGTAGTACAATATCCAGTCTTCAGAGAGGTAGTTATAAAAGGCAGCTAACTAAAGTCATCTAAATACAAACTGATTCAAAAAAGTTTGTCAGATTTCACAAGACTATGCATTCTTCATTAACGAAGACAGGAACTTGGCGTGAATTTTATCTCACACATCCAGAGTAGAAGTTTATACTGGCGTCAGTTGTAAGTTGCTGATTCATGTCGTTACCTGTATATATCCGTAAGAATATGAGGGTTGGCGAGCTCTTCTGAACAACACGTTGCAAGGCATCCCAGATATGCTCAGTAATGTTCATTTCTGGGGAGTTTGGTGGCCAACAGAAGTGTTTAAACTCAGAAGAGTGTTCCTGAAGCCATTCTGTAGCAATTCTCGACGTATGGGATGTAGCATTGTCCTGCTGGAATTGCCCAAGTCCGTCGGAATGCACAATGGACATGAATGGATATAGCTGATCAGGCAGGATGCTTACGTACATGTCTCCTGTCAGAGACTTATCTAGACGTATCAGGGGCCCCATATCACTCCAACTGCACACGCCCCACACCATTACAGAGCCTCCACCTGCTTGAACAATCTCCTGTTGAAATGCAGGGTCCTTGGATTCATGAGGTTGTCTCCATCCATACCCGTACATGTCCATTCGCTCGATACAATTTGACTGAGTCGTCCGACCAGGCACCATGTTCCAGTCATCAACAGTCCAATGTCAGTGTCGACGGGCGCAGGAAAGGTATAAGGCTTTGTGTCGTGCAGTCATCAAGGGTACCCGAGTGGACCTTCGGTTCCGGAAGCCCATATCGCTTATGTTTTGTTGAATGGTTCACACGCTGACTCTTGATGATGGCCCAGAATTGAAATAGGCAGCGATTTGGGGAAGGGTTGCACTTCTGTAAAGTTGATTGTCTTCAGTAGTCGTTGGTCCGTTGTTGCTGGATCTTTTTCTGGCCGCAGCGATGACGGAGAATTGGTGTTTTTCCGGATTCCTGAAATTCACGGTAGACTCCAGAAATGGTCGTACGGGAAAATCCCCACTTCAATTGCTATCTCGGAGATGCAGTGCCCATCGCTCATGCGCCGACCGTAACAACACGTTCAAACTCACTTAAATCTTAATAATCTGCAATTGTAACAGCAGTAACCGACCTAAGCATTGCGCAAGGCACTTGTTGTCTTATATAGGCGTTGCCAACCGCAGCGCCATATTCTGCCTCTTTACATATCTCTGTAGTTGAATACGCATGCCTATACCAGTTTCTTTGACGCTTCAGTGTATACAAAGGTTGAGCGTTACGAGGCAGAGAACGGGAAAGTACGCTGCTGGGCCTTTCCCAACGCGCAGAGCAACATCATGCATGGTAGATACTCGGAACGTGAATGTAAACACAGCCCAGTGAGTCAGAAAGGCACCACCTATGCTACAAGGAGGCGATACCTCTTTTCAGTACTGACTGCAAAATTGGGAGACGTCATGCTGGATTTCAGCTGAACCAATATTTGGTGGGTTTCATATTATAACTAACGTGCAATGAATATAACACGTAGAGCAACTCCCGAAACGCGTCTTTATTGATACGATTTTTAGCAACGAAATGACGGGAAATATGTTGATGACTAAGGAATTTTCATATTATAACTTGCGTGATGTGAAAGTATGTCGTGTCAAGGCATTGGCGCATTGAAGATTCATCAAAAAAATGTTGTGGTTGAAACGAGTTATTATAATTAAATGTTAATTAATAAGATACTGTTGTTTAAAGCCTTCAGAAGATGGCAACATACAAGCACAGACACATATTAGTGTAGATCAGCGTTAGCATAACGAATAAAGCTGTGGAAGTAGGAAGTGTTGTATGTAGCTTGTAGCTGGTACATGTCTCGCTAAATCCAATTTTTTTCTCGCCTTCAATACTAAATTTCTCATTAATTCAACAGAAATATGTTCGGTAATATTAGAAAAATAGTAAATGAAAATGCCCTCTGTCCCAGGAATAAGTTCGTTCGGTTGGCTTTATCTACAGAGAGCTCACACTACATCCATTGCAATATTTTGCACTTACTTGTTTCAAGTCTTGTATTTCTTATGTTCTAAAATTTGTGCTACTGAATAGAAACATTGATCAAATTAGAATGACCTTACTGTTTTACTAAAAAGTAAGAATGACAATAAGAGGTCATTCAATAAGTGATGCAACATATTTATTTTTCTTGGCCAGTTTATGTTGAAAAAATTCGGAATTTGTTGTGGCACAAAGTGGAATGTTCCTGTTTTAGCCCCTACAGTTTTATGAAGTTCCGATTTGTGGCGGCGCTATACGTAGCATTCAAAACGGCGTCTGTAACGCAGGTGCTTTCCAAGCAGAGAGCTGTCACTGAGTTTCTTTTGGCTGAAAACGGAGCATCGCAAAGTGCAAGTGCCTATGAATTTCAGGCACAACAACATGACTAGCATATGGACTAGAGAGGAAATGTGCGTTTTGAAATGATACATTAAGATTTTTGGGGTTGGGTTGGATTGAGTTGTTTGGGCGAAGGAGATCAGACAGCGAGGTCATCGGTCTCATCGGATTAGGGAAGGACGGGGAAGGAAGTGCACTTTAAAAGGAACCATCCCGGCATTTTGTATGGAGCGATTTAGGAAAATCACGAAAAACCCGAAACAGGATGGCCGGACTCGGGATTGAACCGTCGTCCTCCCGAATGCGAGTCCAGTGTGCTAGCCACTGCGCCCCTCGCTCGGTTCTAGATTTATATTTTTGTATTATAGATGCTATTTAAAATATCTGATAAGATGACTTCTTATTCCCAGAGAATACAGACTTAATGTACATAAGTGACTACGTATCTCAATCACATAATCACAAAATTAATAATATTTGTTCTTTAGCCCATAAAATTCTTCCTCTTGATGTGAAAGGAATACTTACGGTTTTAATAGTGCTAATGTAGAAATTTTGCTCCCGTCGATTTAAAAAAAAAAGAAAGAAAATAACTATGTTATTTGCGAGTCAGACACAGCAGACAACTGCTTCTGGAGCGCGCTGCGGTCGCGTATACCACGTTGAGTCCCACGTGCCGTGTGCACAAGCCGGCTCGTTTCTGAGAGTTCTGCAGCACGGTGGAGGTCAGGTCACCATGTTGCACGTTGAGTGCCATGGGCTGTGTGACGACGGCTTAAGGTAACTTGCCTGCCAAAGCATAGAAACATACTAACAATAGTCATATTGTTAACTTGATTGCAGATAAAAAACGCGAAATCTTAATAGAACAATAGGACTGTTATTTGCCGAACATTTTGATGTATAATTAACCACATTAGTTCTCATACTGGCTGTATTACAAGTTTTTTGCGAAGTTCAGTAATTTACCGGCCACTACTTGGAATCTATGTACTGTATGCTTGACACTTTACGCGAACATTAACAACATATCCTTCTCAAAAAGTAGACTACAGTCATTTCATTTCAGTCATAAGTTTTTATTCTAGAAATATTTATATCTGATAATAAAAGTAGCCTATAGCCTATGTTTTTCAGTCTGCACAAAGAGAAAGAAGTAAAGGAAACAAAAGAAAAATTTGGAGTAGGAATTAAAGTCCAGGGAGAAGAAATAAAAACTCTGAGGTTTGCCGATGACATTGTAATTCTCTCAGAGACAGCAAATGAATTAGAAGAGCAGTTGAACGGAATGTAAATGGAAAAACAGTGATAATGGAATGTCGTCGAATTAAATCAGGTGATGCTGAGGGAACTGGATTAGAAAACGAGACACTTAAAGTAGTTGATAAGTTTTGCTACATGGGCAACAAAGTAACTGATAATGGACGGAGTAGAGAGCATTTAAAATGCAGACTGACTATGGAAAGAAAAGCATTTCTGTAGAAGAGAAATCTGTTAACATCAAGTATAGACTTAAGTGCCAGGAAGTCTTTTCTGAAAGTATGTTTATGAGTGTAGCCATGTACAGAAGTGAAACATGGACGATGACCAGTTTAGACAAGAAGAGAGTAGAAGATTTTAAAATGTGGTGCTACAGAAGAATGCTGAAGATTAAATGGGAAGATCACGTAACTAATGAGGAGGTATTGAATAGAACTGGGGAGAAGAGAAACTGGCTAAAAGAAGGGATCGGTTGGTAGATCAAATTGTGAGACATCAAGGGATCACCAATTTAGTACTGGAGAGAAGTGTGGGGGGGGGGGGGGGGGTAAAAATTATACAAGGAAACAAAGAGATTTATACAGAAAGCAGATTCAGAAGGCTGTAGGTTGCAGTAGTTACTCGGAGATGAAGAGACTTGCATAGGAGAAGGTAGCTTGGAGAGTTGCATCAAACCAGTCTTCGAACTGAAGACCACAATAGCAATAATTGAAATTAACATTATTTTCTGTAACTAATCACTATGTATTACTCTTGCTTTCGGCAGGACACGTGTTGGTTACCTCAAATAGTGTCCTGAATCATTTCAGATCTGAAGCTCAAATAGACTTTTTTATGCTAAGCTAAACGTATCAGGAAATTTAATTCTCAGTACAATTCAAAGTTATTTCTAATATATTCCAGTTGCATAATCTTCTTCGTTTACATGTTTCTCATCTTCTCTCTTGATTTTCTTATTCATCCATGTTATTCTGGCCTCTTTAGTTGCCTTTTAACCCTTGGCCACCATGACCGCCTCATACCGAACCGATAATATATTCCTAGAAACTCTACATCTTCACGCCAGACAATAAAACACCTTTTGGGCACATAATAACTGCCGAGAATGACAAAATAGCGAAAACTCAAACTACAGAAATGTTTATATGCAAAACAACGCTCGAAAACGAAGGATATATGAGGGAAAAATTCAAGAAATCGTTGTGTAGTATATTTTCTCGAATGGGAGTCTAGTGGTAGTATTTGTTGTGTGAAAGCAGAGGAAATATGGGTGCCGCCGAACACCGAGAGATCTTTAAGTTGGTTTTTAAATAACTTCCCGATATCCAATTCAGTCCTAGTAACTACCATTTTGTTAAAAAAACCGTAAGCAGCAATTTAAAATTAAAAACAAGAACTCTATTTTTTGAAGCGGGTTGTGACCTTAAGGGCAGAACGATGCCCCATTGCACCACTGACCTCACCGCATGCATTTGTCTTTTGGGAGATGGAGGGGGTTCGGAGCTGTCAGGTTGTCTTCGATTACTGCCACAGGCCTCATGCAAACGCAGGAGAACGTCTCCCATGGCATAATACTACTCCCACCAGCCTGAGTCCGTGGCGTTTGTGGAGACGACCATCGATCTAGTGTCGCTAAAATGTGATTCACCCAAACATAGAGCCGACACGTATTCATTGATCGGCGGTCGAATCCCGATGGTTCCGTTCCTACTGAAATCGTAATTGACAATGTTATTGGGTCAACGTGAGAACACGTAAGGGCGGTCTGCTGCTGTTCAACAATGTACGATGTATCTGTGTGTGTGTGTGTGTGTGTGTGTGTGTGTGTGTGTGTGTGTGTGTGTGCCAGAATTGTGCTCTTTCGGTAGAGTTGCACAGACCACTGTCTATCCTACATTACAGAGCAGACAAGCAAAAGAATGGTTCAAATGGCTCTTAGCACTATGGGACTTAACTTTTGAGGTCATCAGTCCACTAGAACTTAGAACTACTTAAACCTAACTAACCTAAGGACATGACACACATCCATGCCCGAGGCAGGATTCGAACCGCGCGACCGTAGCGGTTCCAGACTGTAGCGCCTAGAACCGCACGGCCACCCCGGCCGGCTGCAGACAAGCCTCCGAACGCCATTTTCCGTGAAGAGTTGTGGACGCCCAACAATTTAACGCCTAGTGGTAGTTTCACCGTCTTTCTACCTCTTTCTGTACATGTTCGCGACACTAGCACGTGAATATTCGACCAGCTTCGCCGTTTTTGAGATACTCGTTCAGATGTTCTGGGAAATAATAATCTGTCCTTTGTCACAGTCGCTTATCTCAATGGATTTCCCCATTTGCAGCCCATATCTTCCCTAGGGTGTTCCCCTGCCGGTGTCTGCTCCGCTTATAAACTTTTGT
The DNA here is from genome assembly GCF_021461385.2 of Schistocerca piceifrons. Lineage (NCBI taxonomy): Eukaryota > Metazoa > Arthropoda > Insecta > Orthoptera > Acrididae > Schistocerca > Schistocerca piceifrons. The sequence goes on along the minus strand of NC_060141.1, from coordinate 349,684,751 downwards.
TTCCGTGTCATGTGTCCGCAACGCCACCAGGCGGCATCCAACGTCGCGGTGCGAAGTGGTCATAATGTTCTGGCTCATCAGTCTAGTACTGGCAGGGGATGCAGAAAACCCAAGGGAAGTTTGAAAAATTGTGGAACAAGTAAGACTATTGCCTGCATGTTTGTCGTCCGGCCAGTAGAGGGCACATCCAACAGTTGTGAAACGTAAATGATGAAAATTCTCAAATGTGTGTGAATTCCTAAGAGACAAAACTGCTGAGGTCATCGGTACCTAGGCTTATACACTATTTAAACTAACTTAAACTAACTTATGATAGGAACAACACACACACACCCATGCCCCGTGGGAGGACTCGAACCTCCGGCGGGACGGCGGGAGTGGCCGCGCAATCCGTGGCATGGTGCCTCAAACCACGCGGCCACTCCGCGCGGCTGGTAAATGATGACTTTGATCCTAAACGTAACTGTAAAAACGGTTGCATCTGCATACATGTAGAAGATACTATACTGAAGAACCTAAACAATGTGACCACTTCCCACCGATAGACTGTATGCCAGCTGGTGACACTTTGGGCACATGGCGTGTTGAGGAAAGTGTATGAGCGGAGCAGAGACGGATGGGAGTTGCGAATGGTGAGATTCTCTGACATAAGCGACTCTGACACGCGCCCGGATAGCCCTCAGTGGTAAGGGGGGACATTTGTGGAACTGACTGAAAAAGTCAATTTTCAGTTTATCTTTTATTTATTCTCAGAACTGAAGGACAGTAAGTTCACAAAGTTTTAGTGATGAAAGTGCCTGGAATGTGTTACACAACATTCCTATCTCGCCCACCTTTTGAAACAAAACTTCAATGCTGAACCGTGAAAATTTTAATGTCAAAATCTTTTCTTAAGGAATTTACTTTATTTACTAGCGATTTATCAAGAACATTAACACACTATGTGAGCGTGGAAGTAGTTGCCAAGAAATAACTGATGGAAACAAATTAAATTTCAAAAAATGGAAATTTTATTCATAAAAGCCTTTTCAAAAACAGATTTAAAATTTTTAAGCAGAAAAGCACCCTCGAAATATCATGTTACAGTTTAACAAAAGTGAATTTTATTCCTAAAAGCTTTTTCAAAGCAGAGTTAAAATTATAAGCAGAAAAGCACCCTTGAAATATCTAGTTACAATTGTTCAGACAGACTAATTTTGTTTTGTTACAGTAGGAGCCTTCGGGCTGAGACGCTTCCGCTCCCTTTCAACACGGCCGTAGTCACGACCACTCACAACGACCTCCGAAAAACTACACTGGTGTAAATCTGCAACACACCAGATTACTTTAAACTAAAAATTTTAACAACTCACACAAACACATAAACTATGCACCCCGTAAGAGGGATGCAAATGGTACAAACACTCACATTACGAACTTATTTTCCACCAAAAGTGCAATTTGTTTTTAAATGGGCTCTTACGGTGGAAGGGTGGCAACTTTATAAAAATGACTGTTTAAATAAAACCCATGAAATTTAGACTTACATGAAATGTACAACATGCCCTACTTTACACATATACCGCCTCGCAAGATGGCTCTGAGCACTATAGGACTTAACATCTTAGGTCATCAGTCCCCTAGAACTACTTAAACCTAACTAACCTAAGGACATCACACATGCCCGAGGCAGGATTCGAACCTGCGACCGTAGCAGCCCCGCGGTTCCGGACTGCAGCGCTAGAACCGCACGGCCACCGCGGCCGGCCTTCGCAAGATGACAGGCAAGATAAAAACATATTTCAGGATTTCGGCCCTTACCTTTATTCTATAAATTCGTTAACACCAAATCCGACAAACATGACAGAGGCAGCTAATAAAAATGGTTCAAATGGCTCTGAGCACTGTGGCGCTTATCGTCTGAGGTCATCAGTCCCCTAGAACTTAGAACTACTTAAACCTGACTAACCTAAGGACATCAAACACATCCATGCCCGAGGCAGGATTCGAACCTGCGACCGTAGCGGTCGCGTGGTTCCAGACTGAAGCGCCTGGAACCGTTCGGCCACTCCGGCCAGCGGCAGCTAATAACATATGGCAGATTGACAGGGGGTGGGGGGGTTACTAAACAACCCGAAACGCAGATTGCTCTAAACCTCCCCAATTGCACAAAGGAAAAAACGGACCACCCAATTCACAATAACCACCAAACGGAGAAGAATGGTGGGACGACCCCAAAACAAAGCGGCTGGTGACCTAACCAAGAAAACAAGTAGAATTTAACAAGTAAATGAAACAACATGTCTCCAGTCACTTCTAATAATCTGCAATTGCTGGCGAAGACCTGGCGCAGCACCCCCAACGCTCTCCCGATCCGTCTGCTGCCAGCAGCCGCTTCAACGGACGCAGGAAGGCGTCGCAGCTCGCCCCGGCCAGCCCGATGTCGTGGTTCCGGTCCTGTTGCTCTCTTGTGAACCGCGAAGCCACTACCCCTGTCTATACGGCGCTGCCCACTGGACTCACGTGGGGACCTCACATGCGCCGACGCCCAAGGCGGACAAGTCATCTCGTGTCACAGTACGCGACCGACCAACCGACCGATCCAACCGCCGATGACCGTTGCCCGAGCAACTCGAGGAGACTGGCGGCCTAACGCGCAGATGCAGGAACTCAGCCCCGACCGGGCGACCACTAGCTGAGTTCTGTTACTGGCGGATTGGCAAGACATTTTCTGGCTTAAAGTTTAATCCAAACGACAGACAGACACTAACTGCCCCACACTGAGCCGGCTGACCAACTGACTAGACTCGCCTCGAGTCACCGACTCTCTTAACGTTCGGCAGACCGACAGACAGACAGACACTGACTGCCCGACATTGAGCCGGCTGACCAACTGACTAAACTCAGACTGATAGCCTCCTCTCTTTGCCGAGCTCATAGCGCGTGACCAGGCAACTTTTCCCCTTTCACACCAGAGGGAGACACCAAAGCAGCGATTGCCACAGCGGCGCCACCGCCAGAAACGGAGGGCGATTGCTTCACACAACGCGCTGCGGCGCGCTTCTCAAAACGGCAAAATTTACTATGGCTCAAATGCTAGCACGATGAACAACGATCCCGTGATTTACTTTCAAGTAAGCTTGCACGGGATGCACCTAGAAGGCTGTGGTATATACTTTTTGGTTTTATATATCATCTTTAATTCTGTTCTGTATCTTAGAAATAGTAACAAACCAGCTACTTTGTTTATGAAGAAGCAATTACTTTTTTGCCTCGTGCTACTGACTGAAATTGACGCATATATTCTATTCTTGTATTTAATAAGAGGAACGTAGAATGGATGGAGATATGAGAGAGAATGGGCTTTAAGATATAAAATTTCACTCAAGACATCTTGAGGAAAACAGGTTTATAGAGCCTCTCTGATGGTGTAAAGTCATTGAAGACCTGGTAAACGAAAGAAAGCAGAAAACAAGAAACAAGAAGTAAAGCCTGGAAGGAAAAAGAGGACCATGAGCACAAATCTGAGGCGACAAAAGAACAAACGTTAGATTGAACTTCAAATTACATTTCCTGAAAATCATGTTTTTTTAAAGTTTATGTACCTTACTTTCAGAATCTATGAGGACTAGAATTATTAAACTTTGTACAATTATTTCTGTAAACCTAATAAATGTTGACTCAAGCTGAGATATGAGGCGAAATGCTTGGAATTTTGAATGAATTCTATATTACACTCAAACAATTACAATCAAAAACATTACTGAAACTTTCCTATTCGATATACTCCAAACACCTCGTGAGAGACTCTTACGATATACAAAGAGATTAATCAGGGAATTTTTTGTAGAAATCTCTTGAGAATAGTTTCTGCGTAAAAGGTATGTATGTTACCCTTGAAAATAAATTTTTTAAATTCCAATAAAACAGGTTAAATCCAAGGGACTTAATAGTAAATGTGTTGATTTAATGTAAAGCATGGTACCAGATTTCATTTTGCATCTTCAGAATTGTGGTTTTAGCGTGTGTTTTAAATAGTGTGTGTTTTCATGAACGTCATCTCTTCAAGCGCCGCTTCCGGAATGGGGAGATGTGCCGGCCACGGACCGAATTCGCCTGACGGTATAACAACGAGGGTCGGTGTGCTGGCCAGCATAAATGTGACTTCTAGGCGGTTTCCCACATCCGACTAGATGAATACCGGGCTGGTACACGATTCCCAAATGTTTAGAAAACTGTCGCTCACTTTAGCTTTATTATCTATACATGCAGACAATTGGGGTACACCATCCGGCCACCTCTCAAACTATAAATGCCAAATTCGTTAACATGCATGCCGACCCTGCGCCGATGAGGGACAAAGGCACAAAAAAGGGCAGGTTTTTTATAGCCCGGTCTCTGAGAAAAAGCATCTCGGAAACGAAACTAGCCCACTGTCCTGGTGATACTGTCGTGTGCGTGTACGAATTGTGAAATACGTGGCAGACTTGACGACAGAGTACAGTGCTGTGTATCGGAACTCACCGTTCAGCGTACTTTCTTGGAAACGGGCCTCACCAACAGACAACCACTATGCGTTGCTACATTGACGCAGTTACGGTTGCAGTGGGCACGGTATCATCAAAACTGGATATTGAATCAACAGATATATGGAACGTGGTCGGACGAATCAAGTTTCTTTTTACACTAGGTCGATGGTTGTGTCGGGATACGCCGTCATCCATATGAACGGTTACTTGAAATGTCCAGTGCTCTATGGGCGCAGGACGGTGCGAACGTTCACCCTGGCTTCAATGGGATCTGTGAAGTAATCGAAGGCACTATGAACATTATTGTGGACCACCTGCATCCCTTCATAATAGATGGATTCACCGACAGCGATAGCATCTGCTAGCAAGATCCGTGTCACAAAACCGGAATCGTGCTACAATAGATTTACGAACGTGGTATTGAACGCACGCTGATGTCTTGTCCACCAAATTTTCGTGATCTGAAACGCTTGGTACACGTCTGGGGATTTGAAGGCGCAAGTTCTACGCCCTCCAGTCACCGACCCATAAGTGACGGGAAGTGCGTGGCCTGTGCGTAGACGTCTGGTGCCATATGTTTCCGAAAAACTACCAAAGACTTGTCTAATCCACGCCATGCAGAATCGCTGCTGTATTGCGTTCCAAAAGTGTACCTATACGCAGCTTTCACTCAAATAAATATTGCTCAATGCTTACAATTATAAATATGTATTTAAGAAACTTGTTTCCGACGATGACCCTATTGAACTGCAAAGTTTTTTGTGTTTGACGTGTATGTTAACGGAGGGGAAGTTGGGGTATAATTGGGTAGCTAAGGAGTAGGCTAGATAACAACGACAATTTTCATTGCTGGGGCTTCAAATTTATTTTAGTGAAAGGTAAACTCAGCAGACGCAACATATATTTTTTTGATGCTTTAAATTATATTTAATGTAACCCAGCACTGCGTAATATACGGTTATACCTCTTACTTCTCGGAAAAAGTTACTCTATGGAGCACAAACGGGTAATGTTATATTTTCTGTCTGAGTCATGGGGCACACCGATCCTCATGCAAGTCATCGTCAATCCATCCTGTACAATCCTCATGTGCGCACTTCTCCCACTCTAAATACTTTACCCAATTAACTGAGTTTCTTGCTGATGGGTAGGTCTCTTTGCAAAGAAGACAAGGCATTTCATTCACATGTGCTGATTTTCTCACCCATCTTCAAACTTTTCCGCTTATTTTTTACTGCGTACACCCGGAATCCCTCAATAATGTTTTTAACCTACCGGGAAGTTGCTTTTTTTGACTGTGTACATTTTTGTAGGGAGACTCAGTGATAACGGCGCATTTTCCTCTTCATCTGGTTGCTGATGGTCTCTTATAATGAGGAACTGGCTTTACACTCTCCGGCGATACAGTGAACAAAGACTGTGTTTAAACATCAACCGACTGACAAGGATGTGGAGAAGAAGTCGTAATTGACTCTGTTGTGTTCTTGGAATCTGATATTATTCTATCTGATGTATCTGACGGTGCAGTTCTTCTTCGCCAAAAACATTTGCCTTAAGCGGGAAACTATGCGTCGTTTCAAATCCAGATCGTTCATTTTCCATTTTTACTGTTCTAGTATATGCACGTCTGAGCTATTTGGCATTGGGTTACCATTCTTATCGGATGGCTGTTAACCAAGTCTTAATTTCCTGGCCGTATAAAGTCCTTAACTGTCCCATCTCAAATAAAAATATACCTCTTCTGTAAGGGATAATTAATCACATTATTATTGAGAAACATTATCTAAAAATTGACGCAAAACAATTGTAAATTCTAGGTGCAACTATTAAATTGTAGTCATTAAAACGTGTACACCAAGTATCGTATCGTTAAAAGCAGATATTTCTTACGTCACACCTGTAAGTTACGTGTAATGAAGTCATGGGGTAATATCACGTAGTTACAGTTTTATCCCATTGCTTCTACCCAGTTTGACCCCAACTGTACCTTATCTGTAAAATTCCTTCTGCATAAGAGAAAGGTGAAGGACCATTAAACATCTGTCCATAAAACTTGTTGAAAGTATTAGTCATTGTATTACTAGTTTCACTTTGTAACATGACGGTACAAGTACCTTACTGAAGATAGAATATCACAAAGTAAGATACACAACAACAAAAATCTAACAAATTATTTTGCTCAACAGCAACACAGCTGACACTACCAAGCCTCAAGGAAGTACAGAATTTGCCGGATGTCTTTATGCCCTAACGGTCAGAAAACAATGTTACCAACCCTTAAAGGGAAATACGAGGATTCCTGGCTTCATCCCCATACTCTATTAAATTCCACCTTCTCCTAGTCAATGTTGTCTCGGCGGCCGTTGCACAAACACATACAGGACCCTGGCGGGGAACATTCGTCTAATTTGTTTGTCATTTCAGAGAAAGGAGCAGAGAGAAATACCTGATAAAGTTGAGCTAATATAAAATTTGGAAGCGAACAAATATATATAACTGAATTCATACTTTCCTGAGAATTGGACCGATCGATATCTATTACGGCTGCCGAAAATTTGCATATTGGCACAAAGTGCTGTGTGGTTGAGCTTTGTAGTAGGTCAGAGAAGAGGACAAATATGACCACTGAAAAATCTGATTTTATTCTAAAGGACGATAACAACAGTCAGTTAATATCTGATTCATAATTTCTTTAAGGGAATTGTAAAATATATCCGATACTCAAAGTGGCACTCACAAGACAAATTCCATGCATTTCGTGTGTGAAGGAGATGTCGAAGTATCATTGCAGTACATTATAACGAGACACTTTTGTCTGTATCTGTGTAACATAATCAGACTGAGTACCATGCAGTGTAGTTGCAGTTGGGCGTCCGAATTCATGATTTTCTATCAGAAAATAGACCGTAGTAATTGACGGAATGCCATTGAGTGGAACAAAAGTGATATATATCGTTTCCGGGGAAGTGTTAGAGGTCATCTGCTGTTCCTGGTTTGCCTAAACAGTTTAGGAGACGATATGAGCAGTGTACTTAGACTGTTTGTAGAAAACACAATCGTTTACTGTTTAGAAAAGTCATGAGATGATCAAAACCATTTGCAGAATTATTTTGATAAGATATGTGTGTGGTGTGAAATGTTGTAATTGACTCTAAACAATGAAAAGTGTGAAGCGCTTCACATGAGTACTAAAAGGAATCCGTCAAACTTCGGATTCACGGTAAATCACACAAATGTAATGGCTGTCGATTCAAGTAGATAGCAAGGCCTTACAATTCCGAACAACTTACATTGGAACCACCACATGAAAAAATGTTGTGGGGAAGGTGAAACAAAAACTGTGTGTAATTGCCAGAACACTTAGAAGGTGCAACAAATCTACTAAAGAGAGTGTCTACATTATACTTGTCAGTTATCTTCCGGAGTACTGCTGCACGTTATGGACTCGTTACCAGATAGTATTGACGGAGGACATCGAAAAAGTTCAAAGAAGGGCAGCTCGTTTTTTGTCATCGAGAAATAGGGGAGAGAATGTCATGGATATGATACACTAGTTGAGGTGGTTATCATCAAAACAAAAATGTTTTTCGCTGTCGCGAAATCTTTCCACAAAGTTTCAATCACCAACTTTCTCCTCCGACGGCGAAAAGTTTTGTTTGCTCGCATTTACAGAGAGAGAAATGACCATCGTGCTAAAATAAGAGAAACCAGAACCTACACAGAAAGATTAAAGTGTTCAGTTTTACCACTTGGTATTCGAGAGCGAAATGGTAGAGAAATGATCTAAAACTGTTTCATGAACTGTCTGCGAAACACTTAAGTGTGAGCTGCTGATGAGTTTTGTAGCTGTAAAGTAGGATATCAAATTATAAATCTTTTTCTCGTTTCGAGAGTTCACGTTGCTCCTACAGGTAGGATGTGGTACAGCACATTGTACGTTCCACAGACTCACACAGTCATATACACAAAGGAACACATATATGTATGTTGACCATGTCAGGATAACATAATAGCGAATACATATCTAGTAAAAGAACCGACGTGATAAAATTTAATGAACTACTGTCTTTGATCTGAAAAAGCATGTCCTTTGAGACTTTTTTTTCGGGATGTTTTATAGATATCAATGTCAAACGTATTCAAAATGTTTATTGATATTTCCTCTACAAATTGGAATTTTTTCGACCAGAAATGTCGAAGGGAAAAGGCGGACGTGCCGCCGGAACGAAACCAAATTTCGGTGTAGACCTCCACACGCGGTATGTCACAGGTCATCCGGCTTGTCTGAAATCAAAACTGAGTTGACGTTAGCGAAGTATATAAGATTCCTTAGGAGTTGTACCTCGCTTAAGTTATTTGGACCATAGGAAACAAAATGGCGGCCATTTTAAAAATATGGTTTTTTCATCGGTTTTTCGAATTCCTCGCCAAGTAAAAATATTTGTAGCTGATCGATCGGAATGAAAGTGGCGCAACTCCTAGACAATTTAGTTAGCTTAGTCGGACAAAGAATCATATTGACTACATATAAATGGAATATTATGCAACGTACGTTCAATCTGCTATTCCGGGTCCATAAACTAGTCCTCACAGAGGGCGTTCTGCTCAATCTGGGCCATCCTGCGCTGCTCCAGAGCCGCTCGTACGGTCGGTGATAAGCGGTTTTTGGCCGCTTGAATCCGGTGGTCGTCCGAATGCTTGGCGAACTGCAACGAAGAGAGTCCCAGGGTGACGTCCATCGTTATCATGGTCTTCATAATTGCTGAGTACCGTTCCTTGAAGCTGATCACTGACAGGAAAGTCGCAATCTCCGCACTAGAATGCAAATGCTTGGGGGCTAACTTCCAAGCACACGCGTTAAGACTTTCATTTGAATTTTGTGTGTTTCCTCCCAAGCACCGGTACAATAACTCGTCCTCCGAAAAAAAAGAACTGGTGCGTGAAAAAGGCCGATTTCAGGTAGGCGCATTTTTTTGCTCAACCGCGAATAACAAACATTTCCGTTCCGTATTCGGAAAATCCGTTTCAGGGGTGGATTCTAAACACTTTTATGGGTCCAAAAATGCAATTTAAAAATAATTGATGTTTTGAACCGAAAGATAGTAAACCTCCCCTTAATGTTCATGCAGTAGGTCTTTAGTGAAGTGGTCTTCGAGGAGGTGGAACAAGCAAAATAAACGTTACAGCTCATTTTCCTTTAAAAATTAATGTAACAGCCGCAACAGATATGTAATTATATGGATATCAAAGTGCACATGTTACTGTGGCTAAGTAAAGTGAAACAATTACTTATACTGATAATAGTAAGGCACTCGAAGTGAGTAGATCTAGAGCAATACTTTGTTCCCACATTACGTGATATTTTATACCTGCATATTATTGGTGTCGTGTGCATTCTAAGTAACTCGTAGACAGAGCTGAGCAATCATTAGTTCTACAGATTCCTCTTAAACTGCATTTTATTAGTAGCTATACTTTCACATCTCTTGGTATTCATAAATATATCATCCAATGAAGTACATTCTATGAAGGTGAAAATAATAAATTTTGTCTTCAGTCTTTTGCTTCGCTTAAGGTGGCCCAGCACGAATTCCTCTCTTCATCTCACTTACACCCAACGTCTTCAATTATTCGTTTTGTATGTTCCGATTTCTGTCCTACTCAATTAATATTAATTAAAAACATGGTTTTCCTTCGCTGACTATTGTGCTGATCTGTTAGCGCTAGAGATTTCCGTTTCATAATAGACTTTTCATAAAAATGACTGAAAAGCCACTCCACTTGCTTTTTTCAGAACTTTATTAAGTTTACATGACCAGTTTCGGCCTTTTATATAAGGTTATTACCAAGTACATCAGAAAGTTATGGTGCAGAGAAGCAACCTATTGATGACATCGCTTCTCTGCATCATAACATTAAGATACACTTGACAGAGGCCCAATATAAAAGCCGAAACGGGTCTTTTGAATTTAGAAAAATTCTAAGAAAAGCAACTCGAGCGGTTTTACATTAACTGAACAACAGTTGCGGAAGTCACACAGACTTGGAGGAACAAATAATTTTCTTAAAATGAATTATTTATCTGATTTAGATTTTGATGTTTATGATCTGGTTCGCTTAAGTGTTGAATCTATGCACATTTTAATGCAGGAAATCAGAACGTCCGGAGAGGACCAAGAGCATATTTAAAAGTGTGCGAAATGTTGAACATCAACAGTGGAGTAGAGTGTGATGTTTTCTTAATGGAACTGAAAATTTGCGCGTTATCAAGAAACACTGATACAGCAACAATACACAGAAATTGTGCATCAGAAGCTGTTGCCACCAACGAATGAGCACGTCCCGAATAGTGGTGGACAGTGCACCACAGAGTGTATCCTGAGTCTTTAAGAAAACCAGAGCCCTGGAAACGTTACAGAAAACTAAGCCATCAAGAGAAAAATCATGAAATCTACTACTACGATAAACGAGGAACTGGAAGAAAAAATAACCAGTATCTACATATATCCAACTTAGTGAGGAGCATATAAAAGGGTATAAATATGTTGGTGAAGTGTAAGAGAATGCACATTAAATGTCAAATGTTCAGTTTAAAGTTTTTATCCCTATTATCTCACTATGTGCGATCAAAATAAAGGAAGCTGAATCTAATAGTGTGAACACGCCTATAGCAAACTCATGAGGTAAGCCACAATGTAGTAGAGGCGGTAGCAGGCTCTATGAACATGTCCGTAAATAATGGTGCTCGGTAAATCACGATACGTTTGACACGAGGGCTAAGCCAGGAAATTGTCCGTGGACACGCCATAAATTGCAACACACCGGCTACCCGTCTTGTGTTCGGGGCACGTGCTACACTGTATCGGTTACGAAGATTAAACTCCGAGCAGCGGAACACATTCGGAATTATATAAATTTGTGGCTAACACGAATTTTTTGCACTGTAAATAAGTAACCAGAAAATTCAATTTAATGAAGAGCTATTTCTTCCACGTTGTATGAACGTGCGCTACTGCTGGGTTTAAAGAGAGAGACAGGCTAAGAATGAGAGTGTTGCAAGAGCGCTCTATGTAAAGATGCCAGTTATCAGTTCATAAATTTATAGCACGTTATCACTTCCACTACAGTGTATCAAGCAAAGGTAGGCGCAACAAATCAATACGTTTGCAGAAATTACTGCAACCAGTCACATGGTTGCAGTTATTTCTGGAAACCTTTATTCATCCCAGTCACGGTATTCCACGTCCAATAATGGATAAAAGTTTGAAATCGATATCTATCTTCATATTGTACAAGATGCTAGTTTATGAGGCAGAGCGTTTAAAATTGTTACTGTGAAGAGTAAGTCGTGCCAAAAGTGACTAATATAAACTAAATATTGTAGTGTGATATCTTAACAAATCTTAATCCACTTTTTATTCGCGGTACCAAATTATTTTATTAAAAAGATCATCACAGACCAAAAATTGGAAGAACGACACAATTATTCGACCATAGGAATATGGTTCTTGCCTTTTTCGACACACTGCCTACTGAATAGGTTTCTGAAAAAAAGAACAATATGGTTGCGACATTGTACAGGCCATGACGCTGTGTTTGATAAGTATCCACACATGATGAAATTTCTAGAGAGTTGCATGCGTCATAAAGCCAATTAATGTATCGACATTCGAGGGCGTGCTGAAAAGTACTGCTTTCGAATTTTTAATGTGAAACTTTTTTTGTATAAAAGAACTTTTATTAACGTTCTACAGCTTTACTCTTCATCTCTACATATTTATATCTCAACATAGTCACCCTGGCGGAAAACACATTTCTCCCAACGGGACAACACTATGTTGATACCGTCTCTGCGAATCCTTGAGTTACTGACGGAGCCACAACCTTAGGCCTGCTTACACCTCTTCCTCGCTATCAAAACGAAGTTCTACATAGTGTTTTTTTTTTTTTTTTTTTTTTTTTTAAAGTTTTGCAACAGATGAAAATCGGATGGCGGCAAGTCGGGACCGTATGATAATCGACGATAGTGAACCCAAGGCATCGGATTGTTTTAGATGTCGCAGCGCTCTTCTGTGATCTGGCATTTTAATGTTGAAGGAGAGAGAGCTCCATGTGTAGAAGAAATCTTCGAATGCGAAGCTCGATTGTAGGACGTTGTTTCTCACGCACCGATAGACACTGAGTTGATAAGAGTAATGAAATAGCGATATGAACGTATACAGGTGATGGTACTATCGCGATCAAAAGTTTGAAAGGGCGATGCATTGGCGGTGCTGTCATCTGTACTCGGGTGATTCGTATGAAATTGCGTCTGATGTGTTTATGGCGCCCCGACGGGAAATAATAAACTCTGAACGCAGAATGGTAGCTGGAGCTAGAAGGTTGGGACATTCTATTTCGGAAATCGTTAGGGAATTCAATATTCCAGTGTCAAGAATGTGCTGAGAATACCACATTTCAGGCTCTACCTTTCGTCACAGACAGCGCAGTGGCCGAAGGATTTCATTTAACGACCGACACCAGCGGCGTTTGCATAAGGTTATAAGTGCTAACAGACCAGCAACACTGCGTGATATAACCGCAGAAATGGATGTGGACGTACGACTAACGTATCTACACTGCTGGCCATTAAAATTGCTACACCACGAAGATGACGTGCTACAGACGCGAAATTTAGCCGACAGGAAGAAGATGCTGTGATATTCAAATGATTGGCTTTTCAGAGCATTCACACAAGGTTGGCGCCGGTGGTGACACCTACAACGTGCTGACATGAGGAAAGTTTCCAACCTATTTCTCATACACAAACAGCAGTTGACCGGCGTTGCCTGGTGAAACGTTGTTGTGGTGCCTCGTGTAAGAAGGAGAAATGCGTACCATCACGTTTCCGACGTTGATAAGGGTCGGATTGTAGCCTATCGCGATTTCGGTTTATCGTATCGCGACATTGCTGCTCGCGTTGGCCGAGATTCAATGACTGTTAGCAGAATATGGAATCGGTGGGTTCAGGAGGGTAATACGGAACGCCTTGCTGGATCCCGACGGCCTCGTATCACTAGCAGTCGAGATGACAGGCATCTTATCCGCATGGCTGTAACGGATCGTGCAGCCACGTCTCGATCCCTGAGTCAGCAGATGGGGACGTTTGCAAGACAACAACCATCTGCACGAACAGTTCGACGACGTTTGCAGCAGCATGGACTATCAGCTCGGAGACCATACTGCGGTTACCCTTGACGCAACATCACAGACAGGACTGCCTGCGATGGTGTACTCACCGACGAACCTGGGTGCACGAATGGCAAAACGTCATTTTTTCGGATGAATCCAGGTTCTGTTTACAGCATCGTGATGGTTGCATACGTGTTTGGTGACATCGCTGTGACCGCACATTGGAAGCGTGTATTCGTCATGGCCATACTGGCGTATCACCCAGCGTGATGGTATGGGGTGCCATTTTTTACACTTGTCAGTCACTTCTTGTTCGCATTGACGGCACTTTGAACAGTGGACGTTACATTTCAGATGTGTTACGACCCGTGGCTCTACCCTTCATTCGATCCCTGCGCAACCCTAAATTACAACAATATAATGCACGACCGCATCTTGCAGGTCCTGTAAGGGTCTTTCTGGATACAGAAAATGTTCGACTGCTGCCCTGGCCAGCACATTCCCCAGATCTCTCACCAATTGAAAACGTCTGGTCAATGGTGGCCGAGCAACTGGCTCGTCACAATACGCCAGTCACTGCTCTTGATGAATTGTGGTATCATGTTGAAGCTGCATGGGCAGCTGTACCTGTACACGCCATTCAAGCTCTGTTTGACTCAATGCCCAATCGTATCAAGGCCGTATTTATGGCCAGTGGTGGTTGTTCTGGGTACTGATTTCTCAGGATCTATGCATCCAAATTGCGTGAAAATGTAATCATATGTCAGTTCTAGTATAATATTTTTGTCCAATGGATACCCGATTATCATCTGCATTTCTTCTTGGTGTAGCAATTTTAATGGCCAGTAGTGTATTAGGACAGTGCAGCGAAATTTGGCTTTAACGGGCTATGGCAGCAGACGACTGACGCTAACAGCACGACATTGGCTGCAGCGATCCTCCTGGGGTCGTGAGCATATCGGTTAGACTCTAGATGAACTTAAAAACCTGGTCTGGTCCGATGACTCCCGATTTCAGTTGATAAGAGCTGATGGTAGGGTTCGAGTGTGGCGCAGCCTCACCAGGTCATGGTCTTAAGTCGTCAACAAGGCACTGTGCAAGCTGATGGTGGTTTTATAATGGTATGGACTGTGTTTCTTGGAATGGATTGGATCCTCTGATCCTACTTAACCGACCATTGACTGGAAATGGCTATGTTCGGCTACTTGGAGATCATTTGCAGCCGTTCGTGGGCTTCATATCCCCAAACTTTTCACCGCACCACGATTATTCGTGACTGGTTTGAAGAACATTCAAATAATTCTAGCGAAAGATTTGGCCACTCACATCGCCCTTTATGAAACCCATCGAACATTGTAAGTAGGCTGTTTAGGTTTTATGTTGATAACGCCACGTAGCGCTCTGTATGAAAATCAGTGACTGTGCTGTGTGCAATCTGTGGCTGGTCGTAATTGTTGGAATATTCGTTACAGTAGTGTTGGGCAGTTGGAAGTGAACAGCACGTGGAGACGAGATGGCAGAATTTTGAGAGCGGGCGATCTGGACGTGTGTCCGTCAGACAAAGTTAATTTGTAAGTCTGCATGTCATGAACTATATATATATATATATATATATATATATATATATATATATATATATATAATGCCTTTTGAACACTATTAACGTAAATACATTGTTTATTCTCCATCAAAATCTTTCATTTGCTAGCTATGCCTATCAGTAGTTAGTGCCTTCAGTAGTTAGAATATTTTATTTGGCTGGCAGTATTGGCGCACGCTGTGTTGCAATAGTTTGAGTAACGAAGATATTTGTGAGGTAAGTGATTCATGAAAGGTACAGGTTATTTTTAGTCAGGGCCATTCTTTTGGCTCAGCTGTTTGAAAATCAAATAACATAAGAGGTTTTCCAGCACAGTCATTCATAATTTTTCCAAGGGAACGTTTCATAACATTTATGGGACATAATCGAGAGATCTGTTCGTGCACAAAATCCTGCACTTGCAACACTTTCGCAATTACGGACGGCTATAGAGGGAGCACGGCACTGAATTTCTGGAGGGGACTTCCAACTACTTTTTGAGTGCGTGCTGGGTAGAGTTGCTTTGCTGCAGTACGTCGTGGCAAAAGTATGTCCAACACGACAGTAGGAGGTACCCCAAGACTACTGTCAGCTCAGTGTAGCCATGTTAAACACCGCAATGTTATACACCACAATTCCGAGCCCTCTAGCGGAAGAGGGCTGCAAATAAGTAGGCGGAAAGAATAAGGATGTGGAATATTAATAAAGTATGTTTTATTTTAAAAAAATCTTTAAGGGTTTTTACGTTAAAAATTCGGACGCGATACTCTTCAGGATGTTCTCTTATATCTTAACTCAATGTTGCGTGTTTTCCTCGAGCCGAGATATTAAATTAAGTGGGAGTAAGATAACGTGGCTATGACTGTTTCTACCTTCTTACAGTAACACATACCCTGATCTATATAATTAGAGGCTCAGTTAACGAAGAACAATGCGACTACGACACCTATGTGATCCAATGATTTCCCTATGATTTCCATAGGCATGCCACAGACCTTCTTAATCGCCATTATAAGAGCGAGCAGGAACGATCGTTTCGTTTATTTGTGGAATTTGGGATTGTGTGACAAAAATAACGATCACAAATGTGAGATTCGGAGTCTAATACAGTTTGTGAATATTAAAGATGTCCACTTTATCATAATTTACGGATAACCGGCGTTTACGCAAATGCGGTAATAGAGCTTGAATTCGAAAATGGAGCGTCATATTTAATGGCGGACGAACAAATATTCACGTCGAAGAGCAATAAAGTCTTCTTTCAGCTGTGGATGATGAACTCAAATCACTTAGAACTACCTAACCACTAGAACTACTTAAACCTAACTAACCTAAGGACATCACACACGGCCATGTCCGAGGCAGGGTTCGAACCTGCGACTGTAGCAGTAGCGTGGTTCGGGACTGAAGCGCCTAGAACCGCTCAGCCACCGCGGCCGGCTAAAATTAAGGAAGACAGGGGAAAAACTAAAAGAGATTCACAGGAATTTATGGGTGGCTGATCACTTACCAAAAAAAGGATGAGGCAGCCACCCCGATAACACATAAAAATCATCGCTCTAAAATTTTAGGGAACAAATCGGAGAATTCACGAAATTTTAAAAGTCGTACCCTTCAAGACGAATGAGAAGTGTATGCCGTGCGGGTTCCTCGAATAGACAGACATGAGCAGAAAACAACAAATGGGAGCAGCGTTGACTTTTCTCACTCGTTATGACAAGGATGGTATTTTCTAAATCCCATTGTTACTAGCGACGAGACCTGAATGTCACATGGAAGTCCACGGGATAATTCAGTATCCCCAACAAAGCCAGAGAAGGTCAAAGGAAATCTGAGCGCCAAAAATGTTAAGGCCACAGTGTTTTTGGGGTTCAGAGGACGTCCTACTCACCGAATTTTTGCCTGGAGGAGGGACCATTAATGCAGAGGTCTGCTGTCAGAGCTTTCAATAAGCACGCCACGCTGTTCAAAAGAAACGGCGTTGATGTTTGTCCAGAGGCATTGCGCTTCTTCACGAAAACGCTCAATCGCGTTCTACTGCGGTGATGAATACTTTAGCTCGGTTGTTTAAGTGGGAGGTCATTGAACATTCGCCTTATACTCCAGAGTTGGCCATAGATTGCCAAGCCTTTCCAAAATTAAAGAATTTTTTTGGGTGGTAGATGCTATGGAAAAGACAACGAACTGATGGAGGATGTTAACGATTCTTTGAATAGTTTGATGGTCACTGAGTCTGCAGAAGACATAGGAAACTTTTTGCAACACTACAACAAATGTTTAGATTTGAGTAGTAACTGCATAGAAAAATAGATAAGATTCGGAAGTACATTGTAAAATCAGTTTTCTTCAATTATCTTGAATAAAATATTTGGAGAAACAAATGTTTTTTACCTTTAGAATCACTATCGTATACTGACTATTTCCGCCTAGCAGTTTCTTAATTAAAGCACAAGTCGTCATATAACTAGATGTCCGTAGTGGAGTCAAAGGGATCTGATATTCGTTATCTGAATATAATTTAAGATTGTACATTAATGGCGCATGTAACTTCGTAACCGAGGTCGCAAAAACAAAAAAGGGTCGCTACGCATTCATGTGCGGTGGCGCTCGACTCATAGGTAAAGCTGTTCGATTCCTGATGGATGAAATTTCGCTGCCAGTATTTGGTCGGCAGTTTTCTGATCATCAATCTTTACGCGAATGTCCTGGGTTAAATTACAAACCTAGATTATGTGCTTGCGCCGGGTTTCACCGTCTCCCTTTTCTTCATCCGTAACAACTGTAACAGGTCTATCGGGAGTTTGTTATTTGCATGTCTGGAATTCGTATGTACTATGGATGTCTAAGACGCTAAGCGACAATTTTGAATCGCTTGTTTTTCGCATGCAGTCTTTGGTCAGAGTAGCTGTGTCGCTGGAAGATGTGCTTGTTTTGTGAACGCTGCTAGGCAGCGAGGAGCGCGGAGTTCTACAGTTAGAGTAGTAGTGAGAAAGACGCGAAGCAGAGGACTCATATAGACCTAAAAGCAACTGCGTC
Source organism: Schistocerca piceifrons (assembly GCF_021461385.2). NCBI lineage: Eukaryota > Metazoa > Arthropoda > Insecta > Orthoptera > Acrididae > Schistocerca > Schistocerca piceifrons. The sequence goes on along the minus strand of NC_060141.1, from coordinate 349,666,457 downwards.
TGTGTTCATGTAAAATGATTTGTGTTTGAATATTGTGTAACAGAGGAGAAGGATTTGATTAATGATTTAGAATGAAAAGAGAATGAAGAGGAATGAAGGTAATAATTTTTTTTTTTAATTGGCACTGCAGTCGCCAGTAGTTAGGATCATTGTTGAGAGATACATCCATATGAAGGTAATTTAGACTTTTCATTGTAGATTGTGTAATTTTCACTGTAAGGTATTTTTCATGTTTATTAATAGTTTGTCTAACGTTTGTGAGAGTATGAATTCAGTGTCAACGTTGCCCTTTGTCAATGTTAATGAGTCTTGTAACATGAATTTCGTGCAAGTAATAATATATCAGATAATTTAAAAACCGTTTTTAAAGGAATACTTCACCTAAGAGCGCTGTCCACATCCTCGATCCAAGTCATTTTTATCTAAAGGAGTGTCTCAGTCAGTGATGTGTATAAAATAATTTACTTTTTGTCTGGAGCATTGCACTAAGTCCTCATCAACTGTAGTTAGAAATTTGCAACCTGGCGCACAGAGAACAACTGCGTTTCCAAGCAATTACATTACGAGCTAAGATATTTTTATTTCATGATCAGTTTGCAACGAAAAGTATCAAAGCACAGGTACCATTTTATGAACAGCGTTATTACACAGATCATGAATGCACAGGGACCACTTTGTTCAGTTAAAGAAATTAATGATAAAGTTCAGGATTTAATCAGTTTGCGCATACTTTTATGGAGATTATAAGACAGGGCCAAATTCTCGCAGGCAGATATATTTGGTTTCTCTCTCAGTTGCGAATGCACGAAGTCAGCCAAAGCTAAATAACAGCAAAATTACAACCAAGCCAGTCGAAAATCGAATCAAACGAAAAGGACACTTTCGCAACATAAAGCCAACACTACACTGTACAAGCGCTCAGCACAGCCATCCGCTGATACACTTCACAAGTAAGAGAAAGGATCGCAAATCACTTACACTAGGACCTTCCCATGAGCGGCGGTGCAGGATTGCTGCGCATGCTCTCTCTAACTCATTCCTTGAGTATGGAACTACACAGAGTATATCGGGTATAATTCGAAATATGTTTATTAATGTTACCTTAATATTTACACATATCAGTGTTTTTTTCCTCGGCGTCGAACAGTCTTTCCACAAAGACGTCACAAAATTTACGACCTGATGTCTCCCACGTGGTTTTACCTGGGCCACAAAGTGAACGACGCCTGGCCGTATAGATTTTAAGTTTTGCTTTTTTGCGTCCGCACTTCAACACATTACCTGCTTCCCAAGTAAAATGAACGCTGATGGCTGGCTTATGCCATACAGTGTGTTAAAAAAGTGTCTAATACATCAAAAAAAGAAAAATAAATCCAATAAACATGGGTCCGGAGATGCATACGTTCCAAAATAAACATGGTTCTATAGGAAGGGCTATGTGACACTTAATTGCGTTGGCGCTCCGTCAGATGTGTCGGCAGGGTATTATGTGTCTTACTCGCACCAGTCTATCTACCATTAGGTGATCTGCAGTCATTTGTGTGGATCGAGTCGTGTTGTAGGCTACGTTAGTTTTCGTCGTGTTTGTGTGCCTCATTGTGCTGTCAGCTTTCGGTACATATCATAGTGGTTTATCTTCTTCCAAATGTGGATTCACTTATGTGTTTCCTGTTATTGCGCAGTGTGTACGTACAAATGGTGTAGTGCATTTAAATTTCTCTTTTCCACCACTTGTTAGCAACGGAAGGCACTCGACAAGTGAAATGGCCGATATGATGTTCTGCTACGGTTTAGCAAATCAACGTAGCCTGCGAGCCCGTGTTCTCTACACTGAAAAATATCCACCGCGCGGAGTGCTCTCTGACAAGCTGTTCAACAGACACATGTAACCTTGCACCTCGGAGTATTGACATTGGAAGGCCCCCGCACAGTCCGCACGCCTGACGTCGAGGAGCGTTTGCTACGTTTGGTGGAAGAAACCCTTGAGACCAGTGTGCGACGATTAGCAGCAGGAGAAGGCATGTCACATTCTCTTATCTGGGATACTTCATGAACAATTGCTGAACCCATATAATCTACAGCGCGTTCAGGCCCTAAGGCCACAGGATCATCATGGCAGACGGCGGTTCTGTCAGTGACTGTTCACATTCAAGATTTTATTTACCGATGAGGCAGGGTGCACAAGAGATGGTGATGTGAATTTTCATAACCAACATGTATGGGCAGATGTAAATACCGAAGTAATTCAGGAAAGACGTCATCAACATCGTTTCTCAGACAACGTATGCAAAGGCGTACTAGGCGATTGATTGACAGGCCATACGAAAGATTAACTGGGGCGCATTATCTGGACTTTCTCATTTATGCACTGCATACCTTGCTGGAGACTGTGCCATTACAGCAACGAATCCAAAAGTGGTTCTTGCTTGATGGCGCACCAGCACTCTTTCGTCACAATGTGCGCGAACAGCTGGATTTGTCAGCGGAGGGGGGAAGCTGCTCGTTCCCCAGATCTCAGTCCCCTAGAGTTTTGGTTATGGGACACTTGAAGGAACTGTTCAGCGCCATGCCAGTCAACGGTGTATGGACACTAGAGTGTTGGTCTTCAATGCATGCCAACGGGTACACCAACAACCTAGTATATTTCAAAGAATGCGTCATTCGTTTCACCGGAAGGAAGAGTGGTACAGTGTCATGAATGGACGCCACGTTGAACACCTCATTTAAACATGTGTTTATTATGCTAAGTGTGCATTTCTGGACCCATCATTATTGGACTTATCTCAGAATGAACGCGTTTCCTGACCCATGTTTACTGGACTTATTTTTGTTTCGATGGGTACTACCACCTCTCCCACTACTCGACGCTTTACGCGATCACTCTGTATTTTGAGGTACTTTCCAACGTAACAATATACAACTTGTAACAGCTATAATTATTATTCCACAAATGACGAAAATACTGATGTAATGTTGTTAAATACACCAGCCTCAGTCACCAATAGAAATATCAGAAATTATACCCATTGCATCAAGCTCCACATTGGCAAACCACGGAAGTGTTTACTATCGCGCAGAATGGGTGACGTTTACTGAGCACAGTATGGTAGGATGTTAGCTACTGCCGGCAACCAAGAAACCACGACAGTAGCGCATTTATGATGTTGTCCGGGCTGTATGCGAAGTTCACGCTCTTTTAGTCAAATTCTGATAGGTCGCTTGCATCTCTTTGATATCAAACAATCCGCACTCGCAAAGGACCTCATAAACTACTGTCGAGTGCTGAAAGTCGGTGGCATCTTTGATGGACCCCATCAGGTTTCTAATTTTGTTGATTGTTATGAGCCCAAATTGTTTGACTATGGAGTACATGCAGCTATTAAAGCAGAGTACACTTGGAAGAGCCACTGTACAAATCAACTTTATAAACGAAAGGTTCTAGGAGATACTAAAAACAAGTACTCTGCTATCTTGCTATCTTCAGAATTGTATGGATGATGCACTGCTTCACAGTTGCTTAGGAATAAAATGCTTCAAATGGCTCGGAGCACTATGGAACTTAACATCTGAGGTCATCAGTCCCCTAGAACTTAGAACTACTTAAACCCAACTAACCTAAGGACATGACACACATCCATGCCCGAGGCAGGATTCTAACCTGCGACCGTAGCGGTGCTAAGGATTAGAGACATTATCGGACAGGAATACTCACAGCCAATGATTGTCGACATGAAACACGAACATGTAACAGAGATGTAGTGGTATACTTATAACGAAATATGGTATATGGGAGAGCAGTACAACAGACATATATAACGTTCATGTTTGACACAGGTTAGATTCCGTAGATAAGGTCGATATTGGACTCTCAGTAAGGAATATGCTCTCCTCGGCCACTAATGCACATTTTGCACCTGTTATTCATGCTGGCTACCAAACTACTGACGAGTCCTTGGTGAATATTGTCCCACTCCTCTCTCAAAGCAGTTTTCAGTTCTAGCACAGTTCGGGGAGGGGGTGTTTGTTGAGAAATATGTCTGCCAGTAGCATCCCAGGCGTGCTGTATGTCCTCTGCTCCCTGACGCAACGAGGGTGAAGTGCATTCTGCTACCTCTGGACCACTGTTGCCGAGCACACACACCAACCTGTTTTATTTGTCACGAAATGGGTCTGTCAGAGACGCGAGTACCGATAGCAGCTGCAAGGTTTGCAGCGATCTGCCTAGGAGTGAAACGTCTGTTACTTTCTTCATTAGGGATACATATCGAACCTCTTGCTGTGTTGTGGTCCGTCTACGACCTGCTTTCTCATAGTATTACTACCTTCAGCGGCCTTTTTTAAAGTTGTGACATGACACTTTTGGACGCACTCATTACTGTGAGCACGATCGCCAAGCCTCCGATGATGTCAAGCAGACGCGTTGCCGTGCCACACGGAATGTCACATTAATCGGTTCCACTACAACCTTCGTCAAACATCATACATCCTCAACTCTCGAATGCATGCAGTCAGTTCGTGTACGGGCTTCTCTGAAGTTAACACGTTATTCCCCCCACCCCTCCCCTCCCTCCTGCATATTTCGTTCTACGATCGATAGTCGGATGTTCCATAGCAATTGACAGTTGTTCCTTAGGAACTGTCAAGCGGTGTATTTATCCGAAAGCCTGATGGCAATTCGCCAGTCTCATAGATTCTACTCACCAATTTGAATAGTCGTTTGGTTGCCACTTTTCCCAATGATTATACAAATTCCGATTGAATAGTGTCTATCCCGTCTGCCTTATTCGACCTCATGTCCAGATTCGCAAGGAGACGAAAAAAGTGGCTTAAAATCCACTTAAGACCCAGATTCTGATGACTCATCAGTCTGGGACACCTACCACGTTGGATTAATAGAAAAGACAGAGAAGATCCAACGAACAGCGGTATGTTTCATCGCAGGGTTGTTTCGTAAGCACGAGAGCGTTACGGAAATGCTCTGAAAACTCCACTGGTAGAAGGTACAAGAGGCGTCATCTACCAAGGAGATGATTCCGTTCCAAGAAGATTCGATTAACATACTGCTCCTCATACATACGTTTCACGAAGTGACCACGACGAGACAATCAGATATTAGAGCTCATATGAAGGTTTATCGACAGTCGTTGTTTTCCCTGCACCATTCTTGAATGGAGCAAGGAATAGAGAACAGATAGTAGCGACGTAAATTTCCTCCGACACAAGCCGTAAGGCGGCTTTCGGAGATTTATGGCGAGATTCACTACTATATAGCACATAGCATACTTTTTTTCTGAACGGGATGTCATCAGTTGTACAACTAACTTTGAAAGTACTCCAAGGGAGCGTTACATGAACGTTAATAAATGTCCAAGAGAACGGACACCATCTTCATATATACAGGGTGGCGCACGAAATGTGTTCCATTTTGTTTTTGAATATAAACTTTATTGTCAATACAATCTGAAAGGAACGTATACTACAATGAAGAGCCGTCCATGGAGATTTGTTCTAACTCAGCACATGCTCAATATCTCCACCATTTTGTTTCCTAACTTCCTTCAAATGGACACTGAAGTTAGTGATTGCCCTACGGCACATGTCTTCCGTAATTTCACTGCAAGCTTGAAGAATAAGTCTTCTGAGCTCCATTAAATCACGTGGACATTTCGGGAAAATTTTTTCCTTTGGGTATCCCCAAAGAAAAAAGTCACATGGATTGAGGTCTGGACTATTGGGGGGCCAATTTTGTCCGTGATTGAAACGACCTGGAAACCTGAGTGAAATGATTCGCATATCGAAATGCTCGTGTAAAAACTCCAACACAGTGTTTGCAGTATGTGGCCTTGCTCCATCTTGCATGAACCACTGCGTGTTGAAGGGCAAGGCAGTAGCAAGAAGCTGTGGAATGAAGCTATTGCGAAGCATGCTCAAATAACGCTCGCTGTTCACAGTTTCTTCAAAGAAAAAGGGTCCAATAAGTCCGTGACTGGAAATTGCTGCCCACGCTGTAATCCTCGGAGCATAGTGTTGTCATTCATGAAGCACTTGTGGGTTTTCAGTGGCCCAAAAGCGTACATTTTGTTTGTTAACCACACCGTCTAAATGAAAATGCGCCTCGTCTGAAAACCAAACGTTGTTGAGAGTCTCTTCCCTATCCTCCGCCCACTGAGCAAACAGTAGTCTTTGCTGCTTGTGTTCTTCAGTGAGCTTCTGTGCACAGGTCATCTTGTATGGGTACACATGGACGTCACTTTTAGGAACGCGTTGTACGGAGCGTCTGGATATTCCCAGTTGCACTGCTGCCTTTCTACACGATTTCCCGGGACTTCTCTGTACAGCAACTCGGACCACTTCAATATTCTCCGGCGAATAAACAGGCTTAGGCCGAGGTCGCTTCGTTTCCAATACTGTTCCTTCCTGTACAAATTTATCGTACAACCTGTGGATGGTCTTCTTTCAAGGGACCCATCGCGTGTTAAACTGTTGTCGAAAACGCCTCTGAGTCACAACAAGGCTTTTCGTATCCTGAAAAAGTAACACAATTGCTGATCGTTGCTGTGTCGTCAGTCTTCCATTGTCAGCCATTGCTGCTTACTAGTCTCCTAGCGGCAGTATCGTGAATTACACGTCATTTGGGAACTCATTTGTTTTTCCAAGATATGCTGGTACTGCCGTAAAGATCCCAGAGGGATATCTAATGTACGTCGTAAGTTGTGAAAGAAACAATTGGTAATACATTTCGTGCGCCACCCTATTTATATATGAACGTTAATGTTCGCGATATGTGTAACATCTAGGGAATGACGTTGAAAGTGCAAGGGGCTGCTCGCAGACAGAGATGTGTTTTGTCTGTAAGGAATTCATTCACTGGAAGATAATTTTCTTTCTACAAAGTATGTTTTTAGCATTAACCCTCGAAATATCAAGTGGTACTTTATGACCAACTTTTGAAAATATTGTAATCTAGCCACTTTACTTATATTTTAAAATTTAAAAAAATGTTTTTTGTTTTTAGTGAATTATTCTACCAGATTACATATATTTCTTAATTTTTTCAGTTAAAATGAAAAAAAAATTCAGTAGTAGATGTCATTCCCTAGTGAACGTCGTATTCAACGTTTCCGGGTTCAGGGCCTAAGTTACACAACAATATCTCTTTAGATAGTACGTGGGGGGAAAAAGTCAGCAACAATGAATGAAATTTGTATTGTTCATATTTTTTCTGTGGTGGTCACAAAGTCAGTAGCGCATGGCATTGAGAGTACGTTGTTATTACTAAGAGTGTGCTAAAAAGATATTATCGGGTTATGGACCCTCATTACTCATCAGTACCTCTTCAAAAACTATGCTGGTAATATAATTCAAGAATAATTAACTAATTCCCCACTTGGGAATGCGCGTTATGAAAAATGCTATGGTACTGCAAACTTTAACAGCAGATCCTACGCAGATTTATACGCAGAAAATGTACAGTTAATGTTAGTGATGTACCGACAGTGGTGCTTTGTATTTGACGGCTGCAGCGTGTTAGCAGAGGTAGCAGAATGCACTTCACGCTCGTTGCGCCAGGGCGCAGAAGAAAAACCGGATCCATACATTTACAAGTTGACAGCACCAGGATCGTATATTCTGTATGCCACTGTATGTAGCCTAATAAACCTGTAACTCGCTGTACTGGTAAGATGTGGTGTCTTTGTCACAGATCCATCATGATAAATTATGTATTGTGGTGTGTCTGGTTGCGCTACTGCCGGTTAATTTATAGTGAGTTTATGAGTACTGTCTCACTAATCATATAACGTAACTGGCACTGCATAATGTAATGTAGCTCAGTGGAAGACAAAAGCTGTGTTTGGGGCAGGAAAGCCTTCGTGGGGAAGGAAAAGCGGGGAGGGGGGGGAGGGGAGGGAAGCGCGAGGTTTCCACCCACCCCCACTTCCTCCCCTCTTCTGCCGCCAACCCACTCCGTGAAGCAGGCTGGCCTATTCAAGTTTCCCAATCGCAGGAGTGCCATAAAGAACCGACGCGGCGAATGACAAATCCCTTTGTGATGGTATGGCGCGTTTATAAAGTTCCATTCGAGATTTATGAAGCTACCTCCGCTGGCAGGTACGGGCATCACTTTTAACTTGGCCTATAAATCATGGCTCTATGCCGAGTACAATAAAGCGGGTTAGTCCGCAGTGTTCCCCTGACAACGCTTGGAGGACAGGTCGCCCTTTATGCAATGAACTATACGGCGTAATTTGTTACGCATTATACTGTCCGAATAGTGGTACAATGGAGGTTATTTCAAAACGCAGCAAAATGGACAATTTATGGTTGGTTTTATTTTGTTGTAGCATAAAAGAATGTAATAAAATGGCAGTAGTATTTCAGAATTGTTGCTAAAAGAGTATTCCAGTATATGAAAGATATCTAGGAGAGGGAGAGGGGAGAGGGGGGGGAGGGAAGAAAAGAAGAGAGAGTTTAAGATTGGAGGTAGAAATACACAGAGAGTATGAGAGAGTGTGTGAAGAAAAACAGAAGACAACGAAAAAGTTATTAAAAACAATAAAGACGTTGTTACGAAAGTGTCCTGGTATTCCAGATGATTGTAAATGAGTGAGAGCTGGCTAATCACTTTGCATAGAGTCGCCAAAGTAAAACTGGCTCATAAAATATTTCATGTACCTTAAGATAGGCAACACAACTTACGCCATCCGCGTCTGGTGTGGACAATGTAAGTTGGGTTTATCCATCTTAAGGCAAATGAAATATTTTATAGGAATGTTTTATTTTGCCCATCCTGTATAAAGGAGGTACAACTGAAAATAATAAAGTATATAAAATAACATTGGTCTCGAACACGGATCTGGTAGTGTCGTCAAGATCGACTACATGAGTAATGTCTGTTGATCCACTGTGGGTATGGGACAGCGGTTGGTCAAATATTTACTAAGAAAACTCGACAGTTAGCCGTACATTTTGAGAACTTATTTTATTTAGACAACCAGTTTCGGCATCGCAATAATGCCATCTTCAGGTCCTATATATACTTTATGTGTAGGCAATCAGACTTATCTATACTCACATATTGGAGCCCTCAGTATATGGATACTATGATTTCGTTATCCGAGTATTTCCTTCGACGACTTGACAACAACTTGTTGAGTGCCTGTACAAAACCCCTCGACACCCCTCAAATTCTTCATGTTCGAAAGTGGGCACTAGAGCAGCAATGCAGCGCTACTCAGTCGTAGGGTGTCGAAGGGGTTGCCAACCTGCAGGCGCCTTGGATCAGTCAAATGTTGCCTCTTAGAAGCACGTTTTTAATGTGTTCGACAAAGATGTGGGGGTGGCACTCAGAGTGGTGCCGTACTTGGTGGCTTTACAAGGGCCCTTTGCACCAAAGGAAGGGCCTGAGGCGTTTTTGAGTCTGTTACACATCTTTTCCTCGACCACCTCAATGAAAACTATTTGATTTCAATATTGTGACGGCCTTCCCATCGTGTGACACGCCGACAGGGCGTTGGGTGGAATTGTGTTGAAATTTGGTGCCAACGTTACTTCATTAACTCACTGTAAACCTCACATGAACTGAGATCTATCCCTTTTTTACGCTTGTGTCAACACACTGCTGTCTGAAGGGTCGCTGAGACTGAGGGAGACGTCGCAGGATATCATGCTCTTATACCATTACAGAAAAGGTTGCCGGCACCTTTGAGACAAATTTCACACTTCTGCGTCGTAATGGAACAAAACATCGGGATTTCAAGAAAGTGATCCTTTAATTAGATTTCGTAGTGTATACGAGTATAAGGGCTGTACAAGGGAAATGAACTTGAAGGCTATATTACAGAATTGGAAGAGTAAATAAATGAATATGAGTTGTGAGATAGATAGCAAGACACGGCACTGAAAGGCCTAAAGTGGAAACAACGGCCCTGCGGTAAATGGCATATCCTCAGAATTACTGAGGTTCTTGGGAGAACCAACTGTGGCAAAATTATTCCACCTGGTGTGAAAGATATGAGACATTGAAATACACTCAGGCTTCAAGAAGAATGGAGCAACTCTAATTCAAAAAAAAAGTGTGGATAAGACCGAATCATCAGTTTAATACATCATGTTTGCAATATACCGACGCGAGTTATTAACAGAAGAATGGAGAAACTGGTCGAAGGAAATTTCAGGGACGATCATTTTGGGTTCCAGGGAAACGTAGGTGACTGACCCTATGACTTGTTTTAGAAAATAGTTTAAAGAAAGGCAAACCTACATTTATAGGATTTCTGAATTTAAAGAAGATTTTGATGATGAGGGCTAGATAACACTATTTGAAATTATGAGGACAATAAGGATAAAACTCAGTTATAAGACTAGAGGCACATGAAGGGGAAGCAAATATTTGAGAATATTATTCAGTCTCTACATTGCACATGTAGTAAAGGAACCAATGAGAAATTTGGAAATGGAATTAATGTTTAGGGAGAAGAAATAAAAATCTGATTTCCAGATGAAACAGTAAATTTGTTGGAGGCGGCAAAGGAAATGCAAGTGCAGTAAAAAGAACGGATAGCGTCTTGAAAACAGTTTATTAATGAGCGTCAACAAAAGTAAAACTACGATAGTGGAACGTAGTCGAATTAAATCAGATAATGCTGAAGGTAGTCGGTTGGAAAATAGACACTACAAGCAGTAGATGAGTTCGCTATTTGGACAGAAATATAAATAATGGTGGCTGAATTAGAGAGTTTTTTAATTTTTTTCATGTTGCGTTTGGACTAGTAGGGCCCGCCATCTAATAAGTTTCGTGCAGGCTGTAGTGCTCTACCCAGTCCGCTTAGCCTGGACCAAAGTCCCCCACATTCAGCTAACATACTACGCAGCTGAAGCCCCGTGCTCTGTTGCCGATGCAGCACCACGTGGATGTGGGGTCTCATGGAGATATTTTGTCGTCTTTCTTTGTGTAAATGACAGCTATGTTATAAAACTATTATACATGATACTGGTAATACGAAATTATAAAAGAAAAAAGTTTTGATTTAAAAAGAGCGATAAAAGGGGGCACGATAGATTGATTAGTAGAAGTTCCTTCACCTACGCTGCCCAGGGACGGGGTCTTCGAAAGTGATCTCGAGCCTGACATCTCTGTGCAGTGTCTCGCAAGGTTACTTACTAAAGTGTATTGATGTTACAGTCTATTTAATTCTAGTGTTTTATAGGTTTACCGTGGCGTCTAGTACAATAACTGTCGGCACCAGGTAATTCTTTTTACAACGTGTCTGTATTTTATGTGGTCAAGGATTACTATTAATACCTGTTGTGTATGCTATGTACTGTGTCTATTCACGAGTTTTATCTGTTGCTTACTCTTGTTCTCACTTTCACTATGTTTTGAAGAGATTACTTTTGAATACATTATGGGAGTTACAATGATCAGTATATTACAAATATATGCTATTAAAAAGAGTTTTGATCACAATTTATTAAGATGACCACAGTAGTGGTCGAAACCGGTCACAATACTAAATAAATTGTGATCAAGACTGTTTTCAATACCAAATATTTTAAAAAGATGTATGTTATTATAGCAATAGGTTTAATGTGGTGCCTGTTACAATAACTGGCCACGATTACACACTGAAGCGCCAAAGAATCTGGTATAGGCATGTATATTTAAATACAGATATATGTGAACAGGCAGAATACGGCGTTGCGGTGGACAACGCTCATATAAGACAACAAGTGTCTGGTGCAGTTGTTAGATCGGTTACTGCTGCTACAATGGCAGATTATTAAGACTGAAGTGGGTTTGAACGTGGTGTTACAGTCGGCGCATGAGCGATGGGACACAGCTACCCGAGATAGCGATGAAGTGGGGATTTTCCCGTACGACCATTTCAAAGTGTTCCGTGAATATCAGGAACACGGCAAAGAATGGGACCAACGACGACTGAAGAGAATCGTCCAACATGACGGAAGTGCAGCCCTTCTGCAAATTGATGCAGATTTCAATACTGGTCAATCAACAAGTGTCAGCGTGCGAACCATTCAACGAAACATCATAGATATGGGCTTTCGGAGCCGAAGGCACTCTCGTGTACCCTAGACGACTGCACGACACAAAGCTTTACGACTCACCAGTGCCAATTAATACTGACATTGGACTGTTGATGGCTGGAAACATGTTGCTTGGTAGGACGAGTTTCGTTTCAAATGGTATCGAGTGGATGGACGCGTACGGGCTTGGAGAGAACCTCATGAATCCATGGAACCTGCATGTCAGCAGGGGACTGTTCAAGGTGCTGGAGGCTTTGTAATGGTGTGGAGCGTGTACAGTTGGAGTGATATGAGATCCCTGGTACTTCTAGATACGACTCTGACAGGTGAGCCGTACGTAAGCATCCTTACTGATCGCCTGCATCCATTTATGTCCACTTTGCATTCCGACGGACTTGGGCAATTCAAGTAGGAGAATACGACACCCAACACGTCCAGAATTGCTATAGAGTGGCTCCAGGAACACTCATATGATTTTAAACACTTTCTATAAGACACCAAACTCCCCAGACATGAACATTATTGAGCATATCTGGGATGCCTTGCAACGTGCTGTTCAGAAGAGATCTTCCCCCCCCCCCCCCCCCCCCACCCCCGTACTCTTACGGATTTATGGGCAGTCCTGCAGGATTTATGGTGTCAGCTCTCCCCAGCACTACTTCAGGCATTAGTCGAGTCCATGCCACGTCGTGCTGTGGCACTTTTGTGTGTTTGCGGGGCCCCCCACACGATATTAGGCAGGTGTACCAGTTTCTTTGGCTCTTCACAACATAACACTTGCAGATAGACGGCGCTCTAAGCGGAAGGGGATGCTCACTAAATTCCGAAATCCGATCTTCGCCGAGGATGTAGAGCATATATTATTACCACCAGCTTTCAGATCGCCCAATGATCACCATTTAAAGATAAGGGAAATTAGAGCTCGTACTGAGGCATCCAAACAGTCGTTTGTCTCTCGCGCGATCCGCTAGTGGAACAGACGGGGGCAAATATGACTTTGGTGCGAATTGTACTCTCCGCCAGACACCGCTTGGTGGCTAACGGAGTATATATGTAGATGTAGAACATGTGTCTCTTGTTTGATCTATGTCTAATGTTCATATATTTAGGTGACTACGTCTTCTTTTTCGAGTGTTACGTCGTCTGTGTCGGTGTTGGAGGAGTTTGTAGTACTGGAGTCCTCATCTGGACAAACCTTGTCGTCTCTTTTACGTATGGTACGTTGCGTGGAAGTTCTCATTTGTTTATGGATGGTGTTTTCTATCTTGGAAATGTGATTTTGGTTCATTTAGTTGTTCCCGTTTTGTGTGAATATCCGAATGTGAGTTGAAGTGTGTCTGTTGTGATTCCTGGTATGTTTCGCCGTGCAGGCACTCACAGTACAACACGATGTGTTTAGGGACTTCATCGCACTGGCAGATGCCATCCGCAGAAAATGAGAAGCGCTGTGGGTGTGGTGGATTATGGAGAATATAAAATGTATACTTCCAGTAGCGAGAAAAGTATGCATGCAAAAAAAGGAATTTGTTGGTATCTTTGCCTTGAAACGTAAGTTTCGCTTCATGTTTCCCTTCACACCCGCCCAGCTGTTCAAAGCTGCGTGGGCCAAGCGCTCTTGTCTTCCTAGAAACGGAGTGTGGTGCTGAGAGGGCAGACGCAGTGCTAAACCACGAGCCTTGCTGAGGCTATGCGACCGGCCACATCATCTGGAAGGCAGCTATGTGGCCGCAATACGGAAGTGGCTGATATCTCTGTGGTGCGACGTCAGGGGCTATGCACTGGCGTGGCGGCCGACTTTCTTTGAAACCAGCGGGCTGGCCCATGGTTTCATATGAAGGTGTGGTGTCTGTTCTTTCCTTCTTCAGTGTGGATGCACAAGTACGTCCGACCTCCTGCGGGAATCTCAGAGTAGCGAGCATGGTGGATATGGACAGGGACTGCGGATAGGTGGCGCCCGGTGGGAGTGGGAGTCGGCTGTGAGCCGTGCCGAGATGGTCCGTGCAGCTGCGATAACACTATGTCCCGCAAGGCGCAGTGGTTAATGCACCTGCGTAGTAAGCAGGAGATTCCGGGTTCGAACCCTGGTGTTGTACACATTTTCACTCGTCGCCGTTGATTCCACGTAATATCTTGTAGCAGCCCACGTTAGTAATTGTTGTGTACATAGTTCCGCGTAGTCAGCGCGTACACAACGTTCCCACTAGAGCGCGCCCCGCTAAGCACAACAGCGCAGGCGCAGCGCTCGTCCGTCTCCGCACTACGAGATGGCGCTGTCATAAAGACGGACCAAATTCTGCTTCCGCCGATCCGCGTATTAATATGTAACGCAGCCAATGAGATTGCTTTTCTCCTCGCGGATAACAGTCGCGCAGTGATACCTGAACGCACGAGGTATTATAACGAGTGTACAGACCTCCGATTAGTCAGTTTGCATCAGTCTGCATTAGTCTGCATTTGTCTGTACCAGTCTATAGTCAAGTTTCAGTCTGCGCCTAATAAGATTATCATATTCATGTACATAGCCATGAAGATAAATGAATAGACACTTTGTCAAGTATCAGAGATATGTGAGAATAAGATTAACGTATCAAGACCAAAGGAACTTCAGATTGTCAATTGTAAATAGCATCCAGAATCAAGTTAAGTAAGCTTTATGATTGTTATTATTTTAATAAATGTGTGTGAAAATTAATCAAGTTCTGTTTAAAGTTGGTCACCGTCAATCTGCTACTCTAAGCGTGCAAGTGGCATTTCTATCGTCTGACCTAACGGCAGAAGATGAACACGCCACGATAAGACCACGAGACATATTGCTGACACTCGCCTACTTCGTTAGAGCGACAAGTCAAATAATCTGATGGTGTGTGTACCGAAGATCTTACAGTACGCACACCACAGTAATTCTTTTCCTTTCTTCCCCTCCCCCCTCCTTTCACCTTTAATTTACATATAATGACGCATGGTATGCAGGGTCAGGGTGAGTCTGCAGGATGTAGCGGAAGTGCCAATGTAGACTTCAGTGTCATAGGCAGCTGCGGGCAGCAGCTGGGAAGTCGTGGGGTGCGTCTAGGACCTTGTTTGGCATGCTGGTTAGAGTAGCCAGGGGACACAGTTCTAAGGAGAGCTGGCGGCGAGCTCAATGGCAATGGAGCTATAGTGTACTGCAACGTTCAGTGCGGGCATGGGTGGCTGTAACGCAGACATTGTGGAGGTGTGGTAGCAGACAGTGTCTTCCTTCGGGCATTCAGAAGAAGACAGGAGTTCATAGACATGAAGACATGTCCGAAAGAACAGGCACCACTCAGAATCCTCAGCTGTGAAATACTGTATTGAAGGGGTATCACTGCTGTCAGCTGAAGTGGTACGTTAAGCGGAATCAGCGGCGACGAGTTAAAATGTGTACCGGACTGGCATTCAGATTATTTTACTACAGTGTGGGGAATAATTATTTCCATTTTATGTAATTTGTTGATCGCAGTCAATTACTGAAGGAGTTCATATGCGCTTTGGTGTTGTAAAGTGTTGTTTATAAAGTACAGACAAATTAAAAATGCGCGCTGGTACAATCACCAGACAAAATCACTCCACTCACAAGCTCTGCACCACGTCTAACATAAATTTGAATGTTAGGAAGTCTTTTATGAAGGAGTGTTTCTGGCATGTAGCCTTGCACGGAAGTTAAACGTGGACAATAATTAGTTTACAAAAGAAGACAGTAGAAGCTCTTGAAATGTGGTGCAACAGAAGACGACTCGATGGGTAGATCGAATAACTAATGTTTAGATAATGAATCGAATTGGGCAAAAAAAAAAAAAAAAAATATTGGGGCGCAACTGGATTAAAAGTTCAGAGCAATTGTTACGACACATCCGGGGGCATCAATGAATAGCCAGTCTGTATTGGAGGGAGTGTGATGGATAAAAGTTGTAGAGAGGGACATAGACATGAATACAGTGAACAGGTTCAAACGGATGTGGATCACATTAGCTATAAGAGATGGCGAAGCTGGCACAGGACAGCCTAGCGGGGGTGTGGGGGGGGGGGGAGTGGTAGTGGGGGGAAAACTGCATCAAAGCAGACTTCGGACTGAAGACAACAGCGTCAACAATGATCAACTGCCGAAACATTCGCAACAAAGTCCCGGAGATTACAGAGCTTCTAAAAGGCAGTGGAGCTTGAAAGACAGTGAAACTGATGGTTTCGACGACTTTCACGTTATCCATACTTGAGATGCAAATTATGTAGAGTGATATGTAGATCGAATTAAATTGATTTGAAAATAGCGTGTTCGTTTATTTTTATTAAAGATTATCTGATAGTGATTGCCAATACCTTAAGTGCTTGCAGGCGTTTTATTTCTTGAGCATTACGTTAGGCTGGGCTGGCAGTTTCACAGACAGGCAGCAGGTCAAAGCGTGCCAATGGGCACCATTATTAATGCAGGTTGTAAAGGTGATGCCGACGCCAGGTAGGACAGCGTTCGGCGAAGGCTGTTGTTGTGTGCACTGGACATTTTGAGCGGACGCCCGTCGCGGACCAACACAGTGCTGACAGCAGGCAACGCCGTCGTAGGAATTCTGCACGGGATGACCGCATCGTTTCTAAAGCGTTTCTCTGCGCTGAGGGCGTTTTGAAATACAGTAGACGCCCAGGAAGGCCAGCAACAATGAGTCTTGGGCGGAGAATGAAGAGAAAACGGCGCCAGTCTGCCCATGGGAGAGCAATATTCCGATGGACACCGCGCAGGCTCTGTGAAAGCTACAGGTATTTACGGCTCTATGCTCTCTGCAGAACACAATAGGCAAGGTGTGAGGAGTCTGTAAGTGTGAGACTGCAACCTTCTCGTCCCAGAAATATTTGTTATATAAACCAGATAGGAATCTTTGGAGGCTCGTAGGAAACATGTTAACGCGTTCCTTTGAGGCACCGACAGGACAGAGCCAAAACAGATGCCTTTCTTTAGCTATAGGCCTCTGGGCGCCAAAATACGGGAATTCCATTTGTCAGCCTGATGTGACGTAGTAGTTTTGGAAAATAATTGAGAAGTGGGTGGACGCTCCGCGAGAATTGAGTCTTGTGACTGAATGTGAGATTAAGATTGGCTCTCGAAGAAGGGGTGAATGTTACGAGGGAAGGCAGGAGGAACTAAGGTGCCACTTTGCCCGCTGCTAGTGAGAGAATCACTTCGAATTCTGTTCGCAGAATTCGCTATAAGAAGTAGTCATTTCACTTTGCAGCTCCGACTGGTTCAGGATGTAAAGACTTCATTAGGTAGCTTTCCGGGACTCACCGGTATCGTCCACGGTGGACGGCGACAGCAGCGCTGGCGGGCAACAATGCTGTTAAAAAAATGCTAAAATCTACAATCGGCTTCGGCATGTATAGGCCACAATGTACTGAGCAAACGCTAAAGTGTTAATGAATAGGAGGAAGATGCTCTGCTGGTATGCATAATTTTACGAAGTCAAATTTTGGCAATCACTGACGTGAGATTGCGGAAACAGACCAGGGTATTAATAATGTAGTAACCTACCTATCAGTTCCTTGTCTTAAATCTCCGCCAAACTTAGTTACTTGTAGCTGTTTCATGTTCTTGGGATAATTTGTCAGTGAATCGGATGTTATTAAACATTTTCATGTCATACTTCAGCGCAACCACTGCATTCGTTTTCTGTGAGGATTTATAATAAACAACCGAACTTCTGGTAACTTTGACTTTCAATACATTCGTATTTCACCCGGTCACAAAATTAAATTCAAGTGTCAGTATTCCAACACTCGTTTGTAGTCTGTAGAGTCATAATTTAGCATTAATAAAAAATTCTTGCGTAACAAATGATAGTTTGCAATCTTCATTGGACATCTACATACCAGTACAGGTAACTACATAAAGGCGGAGGCCGTGGGGTAGTACAAGCTCACATGCTTGTGATGCTACGTGCGGAAGACTAGCTATATCCTGGATTCGACACCAATGAGATGTTTCGTGTAAATCTAAATGTGTACTGAAAGGTTTGCTACAGAAGAATGCTGAAGATTAGATTGGCAGATTACGTATCTAATGCGAGGATACTGAACAGAATTGGGAAGAAAGGGAATTTGTGGCAGAATTTGACTAGAAGAAGGGATCTGTTGGTAGTGTAACGTCCCCTTGGAAAAATTATGAATGATGGTGCTGGAGAAACTCTTACATTATTTGATACATAAACAGCTGAGTAAAACTGAACGTATTCAGACAGTTTTCTCTTTATTTATTCTGATCATCACTAAACCGTCACACAATATTTTAGCACAACGCAATCTGACTTTCAATAATCCCTACAAAAGAATGGCCCTGACTAACAGTAACCTATACCTTTCATGAATCACTTACCTCACCTTCGTTACTCGAACTACTGCAATACAGCGAGCGTCAATACTGCCAGCTAAATAAAACATTCTAACTGCTGAAGGCACAAACTACTGATAGGCATAGTTAGCAAATGAAAGATTTTGATAGAGAACAATGTATTTACCTTAATGATGTTAATAAGTCATCATATATCTATCTATCAATTCATGACATCCATCTTTACAAATTTCCTTTTTCTGGCGGACACACGTACAGATCGTAACCTCTCAAAACTGGCATCTCTCCCTCTCCACATCCACCACTGCTGGCGGCTCACCTCAAACTGTACAACACTACGCACTGTTCACATTCAGCTGCCCAACACTTCACAAGCGAATATTCCAACAATGAGTCCAAGCAGCCACAGACTGCACACAGCGCAGTCAGCGATTTTCATACAGAGCACTACGTGGCGTTACCAACATAAAAACCTAAACAGCCTACTTACATTAGGATACGTTCTGAGGCTTCAAGGGATCACCGATTTAGTATTGGAGAGAAACGTGGGGGTAAATATAAAGGGAGACCAAGAAATAAATACACTAAGCAGATTCAGAAGGCTGTAGGCTGCAGTTGTTACTCGGAGATGAAGAAGCTTGCACAGCATAGAGTAGCATGGACAGCTGCATCAAACCCGTCTCTGGACTGAAGACCACAACAACAACTAAAAGATTGGTCTAATGGGAAATGGAGGTTGCGTAGGGACTGGCAAGACAATCTTAGAAAAATTACAGGGTGCACAGAAACATCAAGCATTCTTTCTTTACTGCATGCGCTAATGGAACGGGAAGAAAACTTAAAACGTGTTGCAGTGCATTTATTTAGATGTAGAAATTGAACATTTATGTCTAAAGAAATCATCCCGTCGTATTTATTAATATCTTGGGGGAACCGAGGAGAACTAAATGTGTAATGTCCAGACGGGATTTAAACCCCACACCTCCTATACGCGAGTCTAATGCGCTGCTTCACCTCTCTCGGTAAATACCTCTAGACCGTACCTGAATGCAATTTTACGACTGTGTACTCTGTTTCAGACAGCTGTAGGTATTCAGAGCAGATCAGGGCAAGGTCGTCCACTAGCAATCACAGTCAGAGGCGATCGTTAACACTCGCTCGCAGCCTGCCAGAATGGGCAGCTAAATGCAATTACCGGTAGCGCGGCTCGCAAATAGCATCGCACGGCAATCTAAAGTCTCCGCATTCATCATCGTTAATGTGGTTTGTATTCTTATTGGGGTGCGGTGTGTGTACCGTTAAAAACACGGCGCTATAATGACAAGAAACACTGAGCGGAGAAGCATCGCGGATGGGGCTACAACGACTGAATCGCTGTTTTACTCCGGCGATTCTTAATTTAATGCCCTCGTCACCGACGCTTTTAAGGTTGAAAAAGTGTGAAAGGCACCTCACTTGACGATTTCGCATTTCTACATACAACAATCGAATACTGATCCAAGCCAATGGGAGTGTTGTTAGCAATCATCCTTCGTCGATATGTGAAAATTCACGTCGATCGAAACGGTTCTTTGACAGTTCAAGATTTGGTAAAAATTGGATACTTGTGGTAAGATCTTAAGGTAGCAAACAGTTTACGTCATCGGGCCCTCAGCCTACACACTAAATCCAACTTAAACTACCTTACGCTATGGACAACACACATGCCCATTCCCGAGGAGGACTCGAACTTCCGACGGGGGAAGCCGCACGGACCGTGACAAGACGCTCTAGACCGCACGGCTACCCCGCGCGACTCAAGATTTGGTCATGGATCACTTGGATTACGATATCTTTACAGAAATTATGCATCAGTTATTTATCCTTACGGCAACACTACATTTATTGACTTCTCGAATCATAGTTTCTGTCCTAACACGCACACACACGCGCACCAGCCCTCCCTCCCCTAACCACCTCTCCTCCACGACACATTCTCACTTCCGCGCACTTGCAATTCGTTGCATTAAATGGATTTCCATATGACATTAGCAAATGCGCTTGAGTAGTAAATATCTAAATCGATGAATATAGTAGGGCATGGAGAGGAATACAAGAGGCTTTATACGTCAAACATAGGATAATAATAATTATGAAAATTTTCTAGCATCTGTGTTGAAACTAGTATTATTCACATACTTATATTTCTTAATCAACGAAATACAAGTACGTGAAAAGTTTGGAGACGCTATCTTCTCTACAGACTCGTTCGATTAATCCAATGAAGAATAATAGTCTTACTTATTAATAGCATACTTGTCGACAGGTCATTTCCGGTGATACTGGGCAACAAGATAATTGCTTCAAGGAAGCTAAACGATGGAAGGCATCAAGGATCTGTCCTCGCCCCAGTGTTGTTTACTCTGTACATCTCCGATGTACCCGAAAATAGACCTCGTAACCTGGGATACGTCACTTACTGAATGCAGGCAGTGGGTGAAGAAACGGAAGCCATCTTGACATCCCGTCAGACGATTATGTGAAAACACTATTGGAATGCTGATTGAAACCAAATCCCATCAAGATAGAAACGACTTGCTTTGATTTGTGCAATAGAGAGGTGAATAGACAGCTCCAGGTCCATTTTGGTGGCAGACTACTTCAACACAATAAGTACGCAAAATATCTAGTGGTTACATTGGGCTAGGCACTACCCTACAAGAAGCATCTCGAAAATACCGCAGCGACGATTCGAACTACGAAGAACATGCTTCATAAGTTCTATGAAACAACTTGGGATTCCACTGCTGTAACTCTGCACACTTCGACACCTGTCCTCTCTTCTGCGGAATGTGGCGATACGGTATGGCTCGATAGCGCGCACACACAAATACTCGACGCACATCTGAACAACAAAATGAGAATTATCAGTGATACACTTAGCTGAATCCCGGTGGAACAGTACAATGAAAATTATCAGTGGTACGCTGAGATCAATCCTCGTCGAATGGATGTGCATATTGCTGGCTTTCTAAATAACTGTGCACCCTCCGATTCGGAGTTGCAATATTAAAAATTTTGGCTGGTTTCTTTGTCTAGGGGCTGGGATACGTAGTTGCCGCATTACAGGCCAAATACTGTTGAGTCTACAGTACACGATAAGAATACACATATGAATCGACTGGTCGAAGTCTACAGTACACGATAATAATACACATATGAATCGACTGGTCGAAGTTCCTATCACTAGGCAATTGCAAATTTTGAACGTAAGATACACATTTATAAATGAAAGATTGCAATTAAAGAAAATCTGCAGGGACCATCTTAACGACTTTAAATGATGAGTACAATAGTAGAAGTACTTTTGAGAATGCAGTATATTTCTACAAAACACTTATTGGTGTCGATGGTCCAGTAAGTAAATAAAATGTAAGTTGAATGACAGGGAAACAATAGATTCCTACTGCACGTAATTAGTTATGAACAACAACATAGTTCGCGAGACATTCACTTCTAAACGCACACTACGTCTTCACTGCAGAAGCCACGGAAATCACACAAGAGCACAGGTCGGCACTCCGAAATATTTCCATCCTCCGCGACCACTCGCAAACTGCTCCACTGTCCAAGTCTTTCCGCCGACTGCGCGTCCGTCGCGCCGTACCGTCGCGGGCGCTCCGTGTCCTTTTCCGTCCTATACCTTCCAGAACTGCCTCCTGCTCAGAACTACTCCGTGTCCTCTCCGGTAACTTGCTTCCATCCAGTCTCCCCGTTCACGAGCGCTATGATTGACTACAGCGCTCGCACCATGTCTTCATTCCAATGCATAGTCACATAATGAAACATATTAGAAATACTGGAGTTATATTTAAATACTTGAAATTAAATAAATATTCCTACGGCTGGATCATTAACAAGCTCTAACACACATTATTAAGTACATGAACATATATCAAAAGAAAAGGAGCAAAAGGTAGGCTAGGAGCCTAATGTCTCTGTGCTTTCAAACACACAGTAAATATTTAACAAATTTCTTCATAAATAGTACATATCGGATATAAACAAAGACATAAATGGATCAATATATTTATAAGCATGCTGCTACCGTTTTTTCTGTAACTGGTGAGTACTTATGGCCTGACGCGATCGATAGTAATCGGCCACTTTGACTCCAATAACGCATGTACCATGTAAGTTACATGCCTGTAATTCATACCAGTTTAGTTTTACACTAACAGCTTTCTAAAGACACGTCGATCGAAAAAATAGGATGAAGCGTTTATATGTTGGAAATTCTTTGCTAGGTGTTACTAGTATAATTTACCATCAGAAACTAATAAATATATTGAAAATTTGCTCGCACCGTCAGAATCGTCGTGGTAATAATAGTAATGTACCTGTTTCTTTTTGAGGTATCTTGATTCATCTGGCTACTATTAATTTCTATACAGACTGTGAAATGTCTGCCATTAAGGTTTTACAAAGTCCGCCATCTTTTGGCACTCTCGGCGTACAAGTCTCTTTCATCGACACAAAGCACCGTCCTCGTCACAGCGGAATTCCCAGCCACGCGGCTGGATCATGCGCTGGGGTTACCCCTCTCGTCCGGCTAACGTTTGGCACCACGTGTCTGCTGCCGAGCCCCGGCTTTGACGAGCGTCCTGTGCGGCCGCCCCAATTCCGAACATACAATATTTCCAGGGCGCCACAACTCGCCCAATACCTCACAACACTGAGCCACATTCCGGCCCCTGGCCTTTGACGAAAAGCAGCTCTTCTCAGCGAGTTTAAACACTCACAAGGCATCCCGCAACTCCATATTCTTCAAGACTCTGTTAACCTAGAAAGAAATCGGCTTACATCAAGAAAACAATCCATGAAAACAACCATGGAACTGCCCTTCATATTGTCACAAGTTTTCCTGCACAAGAAAGAAATCCCCCGCCTGCGACCAATGATACGGAATAAGGACAACAAGGCAGAAGTACGGACTCTCTTTATAGATGGGGTAGGGCTCCATCTCCAAAAAGAGATAGTGGAACAGCAGGCAAACCGTTGGCGACATTGCTGCAGAATGTACCAGCACGTCATACCGTGGACCTTTCTGCGATTTCCTGATGGCAACGAACAACGCAACTAATTATACTGAAAATTTAAATGTCTGTAAATTACACGTGCTACTGTTCGAATTTTATTTAATATTGTGCTTAAAAACACACTATGAATAAATAAATATTTTTCGATGCAAACTGAAGTCATTGTTATCCAGTAACATCATCGAGCTCGTATGTAGTTTTGTTGGGATATCGAAGGTAGCGTGCCAGCTAAGCCTGCGGGTCTTCTTAAGAGGGATCCCAATGTGTTTTGTTGTATTTTGGGTACGACAGAACAGTTATCCACGTCTGCTTCCTTTCGGCAAGAGAAGTATGATGTATCACACACATCTATGCGAAAAAGAGTAGAGTTTTCTGTTATGAGTAGTGATTCCGTCCTTTGTACGAAGGACAATGCTGGTTCTCACAGAGCTTAGTTGGGAACGACGAAGGCATATGATGATGTTGTTCCCTACGAGGTTTCTGCGCTTAAGTCCAAATGAACACATCTTTAATTCGAATGGAAAACTGTTTCAACTGGAACAGTATCTCCAATGACTTTTCTTGAGAGATGCTAAAACATTCCGTCACGTCTCATCCAATATGCCACTGAGTCTACATCTATGATGAAGCAATATCAGGGGTAGTCGTTAAGTTTTCATTATCATCTCGAAAATATAAAATCAACAAACATATTTATTTGTTTACAGGTACACGCTTGCAGCCCTGGTACACACGAAAATGCCTGCGTCGCTTTATCGAAGTCATACGTTATTTTGTTTTGGTTCCTGTAGCAGTGTGTTAAGGTCTGAGGCGCGAGGATTTCAGTATCTATCACAACTGCAGACATATACCTGAAAAAAAAACACAAAAAATTAATTACGCGACTATAGATGTCTAGGTGATAATCAGTTAAAACATTATAACTATCTCTCGTGTAGGTTGCTCAGTCACCATACATAGGCCTACATACATTATGCTAGCTACGGTAATCATTTCTGCAGTAAACTGATTGTGCCTTGGAACTGCGTTCATCGGTTTTTACATTACTTTTCACGTCGTGCGGCATCGGTTCGACGTCGTAAAACAGTACCCAGTAATAATCTACGGCAAATAAGAGGATAATTTCAAAAGTCCTAGAAACTGCGCATGCGCAAACGTTACGGTGCTGTTATCAAGTGGAAATTCATATCAACGGTGAGCGTCGTATATGTGTCTGCTGGTTCGCGTTGCTATGCCGTCAGTAATTTGGTTTTAAAATGGAAGTAGAAACCGAGTCAGGTCGGACTACACGTAGTGATCAGCTTGCCTACATCAAAAGGAAAGAACTCAACGGAAATGTACAACGCTTTGATAGAGGTGTGTGAAAACAGTGTAATGGATCGAAGCACAGTATCTGCTAGTTTCCGTAGAGGTCGTGTAAGCGCTGAAGGCAACCCAAGGAGTTGAAATCCATCAATCAAATACAGCCGACTATACATCTCAGGTTACTGTTAATGACATTTTAAGAGATAAGAGGCGAAAAAGGTGAGAAAATTGCATTTGGGGCCAGAACGTACAATTTAAAGAATCATAACTGAAATGTTCAAGATAAAAAAATTGCTGCCAGATGTGTTCCACTTGATCTGAGTAAGTGCAGAAAGCAGAAGAATTGAGTCAACATTATCGAACAGAAGAAGAAGAATTTCTGAAAAGAACTGTTGCACTTGATGAAACATGCTTACGAGATTTTGAGCCAGAACGGAAGTCTCCGTCGTCACAATGGAAAAGTTGCTGTGCCAACTCGCAAAGGTGACTCTGATGGTGATGTTTACGTAAGGCATGAATGGAGTCATAGGGGCGTAGTACAAACAGTTTCCACAAAATATTTTGCGCCCGAAAATTCGTCAAAGAAGGCCTGACATGGTCGCAGCTGGTGTCTTCATTTTGCACCGTAATGCAGATTCGCATACTGCCCTACGAGTGAGAGAAATGCTCGACAAATATGGATGGAAAATGCTTCTGCACCCACCATACAGCTCTGATATGAGCCCAACAGACTTCGACATGTTTCACAAATTGAAGGAACAGCTCTGTGGAAAATGGTTTATATGACTGATGAAGCTTCCAGTGAGGTGACCCGAGTAATCAGACATTCAACAACGAAGGTGCCCTATCCGGAATACAGAAGTTGCCAAACCCTAGAAAGCTGTCATAAGCAAGACTGGAGATTATACTGAAGGCCTCTGAAGGTATATTGTAAAATAAATTATTTTCTTCAGTTCTATCTTACAGTATGCAGAAGATTTGAAATGTCCCTCGTAGTTCCGTAGTAATCCAAGCACTCTACTTTCTTTTCCGTCACGGTAGTATATTTCCTAATGTATGACATCACAGCTAATTTTTGCTATACATCAAAGATTATTTACCGTCTGATAACGTAATTCTATCATAAATGACATTACTGGGTAATATGAATAAGTATCAGTATTTCCACTGCTAAAATGAGTATTTTGACGAATGAGAGATATGCTAATCTGTTGCGTATGAATCGATATCTAGAAAGCACTTTTGCTCATGGTTGTAGCACCTTGTGTACCCTTGAAAATCTCGATCTCTTCTCACTACTCGTGCAATTACGTCGTGGATGACGCGTCGTTCCCTGCTTTCCAGTACGGATCCACCAAACGCTGTACATAGATCGCCGTTCTGTCACCATCAGGGAGATGGACACTTAACGTAAAAGGCAATACCATCCATCAGAAATCAATTACAGTGAGTGCTGGCGTGCGGTGAACTTTGCTTGTGTTGGTAATCCAAAGCTTTTGCAATAAATTTCCGTATCTACACAGTACATCACGCTGAAGGATAACTCACGCTTCTACTGTCGTAAATGCGTGCAAGAATCTCGAATGTGGGTCATGAAAGAAATGCCAGCTCTTCAGTTTATGTCGACATTCGTCGGATGTCAAAAAGCACAAAATTAATTTACGAAGACACCTTTGCTAAACAAAGCTGATGAAAAAAAACCTTTAGCATTCAACGCTTACAACAGTGTGTTTCTATACAGAAACGATTGTGTATCCATATCGGAGTAAGGTGGACATTCCAGTTTTTAGAAAGGAATGTGTTTATTTTTAATGGCGGCTGTTACGTCAGCTCACATTGTTCACAACTTTTCCAATCCTGAAGTGTGACTTTGGAAGGTCTGAAAGAACTATCATTCCGGCTACACTGCGCTCTAGTCGCGTCCCAACCAGAAAGTTCTTTAGAGGTAATAATAAATCAGTCACAGGGCGCCAGTTCTCGAGAACAGTGGGAATGATACAATCAATCTACTTCAGATCTCTGTTTTCGCACTGCTAAAGCGTCTTAATGGGAAGGTCTGTTATCCTGAAAAATATTTTTTTTTCTTTTTTGCTATCCAGGCCTCTTTCCAGGCATTATTTAGTGCTGGAGAAGTGGTGTGAAGTATTTTATATACACTCCTGGAAATTGAAATAAGAACACCGTGAATTCATTGTCCCAGGAAGGGGAAACTTTACTGACACATTCCTGGGGTCAGATACATCACATGATCACACTGACAGAACCACAGGCACATAGACACAGGCAACAGAGCTTGCACAATGTCGGCACTAGTACAGTGTATATCCACCTTTCGCAGCAATGCAGGCTGCTATTCTCCCATGGAGACGATCGTAGAGATGCTGGATGTAGTCCTGTGGAACGGCTTGCCATGCCATTTCCACCTGGCGCCTCAGTTGGACCAGCGTTCGTGCTGGACGTGCAGACCGCGTGAGACGACGCTTCATCCAGTCCCAAACATGCTCAATGGGGGACAGATCCGGAGATCTTGCTGGCCAGGGTAGTTGACTTACACCTTCTAGAGCACGTTGGGTGGCACGGGATACATGCGGACGTGCATTGTCCTGTTGGAACAGCAAGTTCCCTTGCCGGTCTAGGAATGGTAGAACGATGGGTTCGATGACGGTTTGCATGTACCGTGCACTATTCAGTGTCCCCTCGACGATCACCAGTGGTGTACGGCCAGTGTAGGAGATCGCTCCCCACACCATGATGCCGGGTGTTGGCCCTGTGTGCCTCGGTCGTATGCAGTCCTGATTGTGGCGCTCACCTGCACGGCGCCAAACACGCATACGACCATCATTGGCACCAAGGCAGAAGCGACTCTCATCGCTGAAGACGACACGTCTCCATTCGTCCCTCCATTCACGCCTGTCGCGACACCACTGGAGGCGGGCTGCACGATGTTGGGGCGTGAGCGGAAGACGGCCTAACGGTGTGCGGGACCGTAGCCCAGCTTCATGGAGACGGTTGCGAATGGTCCTCGCCGATACCCCAGGAGCAACAGTGTCCCTAATTTGCTGGGAAGTGGCGGTGCGGTCCCCTACGGCACTGCGTATTATTAAGGTAACACGTAAGAAATTGAAGAAAAATGGTCGAGTACTTGTTGAGAATTTAGGTAACAATATTTCCCCTGTGTGTATTACATATATATGCATGCATTATAAATATTAAAAATATATAGCCCATGTCCATGTGAATGTTCATTAGAGTACCTCTAAACATCTGAAATAAATCGATCGCGAACTTTTCGAGATTTTTTCTGTATTACACATTTGTTTATGTATCACATATAATAAACAATAGGTAAACAAAAGCACGCGTGTATTTGAGTGCAGCGTTGTGTCAAAATTTCACGTCAGTCGACTGACTACTTTTCAAATTTTGAGAACACTAACAAATGTAGCCTGGATTTTTATATACAGAGTGAATCACCTAAAACTTGCACCGCAAATGTTGTGGAAATGGAAAGTGCTATTGATGTGTACTTTTCACAGAACGGATTGGTAATCGGAAGCTCATACTTTAGCCAATAAATAGATTATAATAACACTTATAAGGTTTATTTTTGTGAAAACATGACATTTTTTAAATTGAACAATGCCTATTGGCATTAACAGGCTAAAATTAGGGTAAATTATAATGGTAGTGGTGTTTATTGCAAGACTATAGTGCGAGACGTTAGAGATATCGTATTTTGAAAAGTTTCCACGCCAACACTTGTACAGTAGCTATGTAGCACACATTAAATAACAACGGAAGTGCATACACTTGTTATGTGGATTCTGGCCAGTAATGACACAAAATGACCACCGGCAACGGCAATACACACTTCCAGTCTGGTATGGAACGACTGCTGCACACGTGCTAGCATTTCAACGGATATGTCCCAGCAGATGGCAGTAATGCGGCGTTGCATATCATCGGGTGCAGTTGGTATGTCCTTGTAGACAGCGTCTTTCAGCTTTTCCCACAGAAAAAAGCCTACAGATGTCAAGTCAGGGGAACACGTCGGCTAACAAGGTAAATGTCCTCTGCATCCAATCCAACGATTTGCAAACAATTCGTGAAGACATACTACAATACTACGTGCGCTGTGGGCTGGACAGCCATCATGTTGGTACCACAGGTTCCTCCAAGTCTGCAGAGGAACGTCTTCTAGCATCTGTGGAATATGATCTGTTAGGAGGCTGCGGTACTTGTACGCTTGCAGTGTTCTATGAAAAACGGGCCTATGAGCTGATGGTTCACTATACCACACCACACGTTTACTCTCCATGGACGCTGACGTTCCACCTGAGGAAGCCAACGGGGACTGTCAACAGACCAATAGTGCATTTTCCGGCGGTTTACCTGTCATGATTGGTAAATGTGGTTTTATCACTAAACAAGATACGTGACAGATCTGGAGTATCCTTCCAACATGCCATCTACAGAAGTTAACACGATGCTCATTGTTTCCATAAGGTTCCTGATGGAGAGAGTTGTGGTAGGGATGGAATCATTGTCGATGCAGAATGCGTGAGATACTTACCTGACTCATGTCAATTCTTCATGTGATTGCACAGGAGCTGACGTGCGGATGAGCTGCAACAGCAGCAAGAACATTAACTTCTCGCTCTTCTGTCGTCACTTGCTTCGTTCTGTTACGTTGTCTAGGTGCTGCACTACCACTTTCATGTAACCGTTTGAAGGGGTTGATAAGTAATTGCTCAGATGGTTGACGTCTATTGGGATGCACCGTACAAGAACGAACTGCATTCTTCCTGCACTTTCCATAGGCAATCATTATGTCGGCTTTTTCTGCGCTGGAAAATCTCATTTTCCACTTACGACCTACTTCTTGGACTGTCACACACTGACTAGCAAGTCACATTGCACCGCTCAAGCAAAACACAGGCGCACAAAACACCAACTACGCAGGTTGGATGGCAGTAACAAGTGCCCGTGTGGGAACTCTTCAAAATACAATACACCGTAGACGACTCGTACTAGACTCATGAAACAAACAGTACTGACAATATAATTTATGCTACTTTTAGACTGTTAATGTCAATAGGCATTGTTCCGTTTAAAAAGTGTGTATTTGTACGAAAATATACTTGCCACGTATTATTACAATTTGTTTATTGAGTAACAAAACGAGCTCCTGGTTACCAGTCCATTCTGTGAAAACTGCACGTCAATAGCGCTTTCCACTTGCATCATATTTGCGGAGCAAGTTTTAGATAATTCACGCTGTATAAAGATTATTCTTGTTATTATTATTATCATAATTAGTAGTAGTAGCAGGAGTAGAGGTGTTGGTGATGGTGGTTGTCGTGATGATGGTGGTGGACGTGGTGTCATCAGTAGTAGGAGATGTACCGCTGGTATTAATGCTGTTAGGTCTTGGTCAGTTCTCTCATTCACATAGTCAGTAGATGTGTTGCAATCTTGAATGAAATTGTCATTGATTGCATTATTACCATTTTATTACTATTTATAATATAAAATTCATCATCTTCAGTAAATCATGTAAAAACTGCTGTGTGTATGTATAGAATCCCGGTGACAGAGAGGGTCTGAATATCTTAATCTTATCAGATTAAATAAATTAAAAAAATACAGTGTAAGCAAAATTATTTCACTGATCAAGATGACACTTAACTTACATTCTTCTGCAACAAATAGAAAGACAAAACAACGAAAATGCACATCATCAACGTTAGCTCACTTCCACGCTGACAACGTATCATTTTCTCTGGTATATTTCTGTACAGGAAGTAACAAAAACGATTTTCCAAATATCCATGACACATTACTGAGACATAGAAGATGAAAATATTTGGAAATTACTTTGGAAACTTTTTATTTCCATGTTATAGCTCACTTTATATGCACTGAAGAGCCAAAGAAACTGGTACACCTGCCTAATATGATGGCATGGGCTCTACTAATGTCTGAAGCAGTGCTGGAGTGAACTGACACTATGAATCCTTCAGGGCTGTCCATAAATCCGTAAGAGTACGAGGAGGTGGAAATCTCTTCTGAACAGCACGTTGCAAGGCCTCCCAGATATGCTCAATAATGTTCACGTCTGGGGCCTTTGGTGGCCAGGGAAAGTGTTTAAACTCAAAAGAGTCTTCACTTAAAACTTCCTGGCTGATAGGCCGTGGTCGATGTATAAAACTCTCCCGTGAAGTTTCGTCGCCGACTACGGGAGACATCCTCCGAGGTAAAGTGGCCGTGAAAGCCTACATTGTATGATTCAGAAGAGTATTCCT
Organism: Schistocerca piceifrons; assembly: GCF_021461385.2. Classification (NCBI taxonomy): domain Eukaryota; kingdom Metazoa; phylum Arthropoda; class Insecta; order Orthoptera; family Acrididae; genus Schistocerca; species Schistocerca piceifrons. Next base: position 349,635,375 of record NC_060141.1, on the reverse strand, counting down.
GGAGCCACTCTGTAGCAATTCTGGACATATGGGGTGTCGCATTGTTCTGTTGGAATTGCCAAAGTCCGTCGGAACGCTCAACGGACTTGAATGGTTGCAGGCGAACAGACGGGATGCTTACGTATGTGTCACTTGCCAGCGTCGTATCTAGACGTATCAGGGGCCCATATCACTCCAGCTGCTCACGCCTGACACCATTACAGAGCCTCCACCAGCTTGGAGAGTCCACTGCTGACATTCAGGGTCAATGGATTCATGAGGTCGTCTCCATACCCGTACACGTCCATCCACTGGATGCAGCTTGAAATGAGACTCGTCCGACCAGTCATCAACAATTTAGTCATCAACAATCCAATGTCGGTGTTGAAGGGACCAGGCGAGGCTTTGTGTCGTGCAGTCATCGAGGGTATACGAGTGGGCCTTCGGTTCCGAAAGCCCATATCGATTATGTTTCGTTGAATGTTTCCTACGCTGACACCTGTTATTGGCTCGTCATTGAACTCTGCAGTAATTTGAGGAAGGGTTGCGCTTTTGTCACTTTTCTTGCAAGATCTTACTCCGGCTGCAGCGATATCAGAGATCTGATGTTTTACCGGATTCCTGATATTCACGGTAGACTTGTGAAATGGTCGTACGGGAATATCCCCACTTCATCGCTATCTCGGAGATGCTGATTCACATCGCTCAAACTAACCTTCAAACTCACATAAATCTTGACAACCTGGCATCCTAGCAATAGTAAGAGTCCTAACAATTGCGCCAGACACTCGTAGTCTTATATAGGCGTTGTCGACCGCAGTGCCTTAATCTGCCTGTTTACATTTATCTGTATTTGAATACGCATGCCTGTACCACTTTCTTTGGAACTTAAGTGTATTTCTTTAGTACAATAATGACTGGGAACACACAGTAACAGAATGAACCAGTTTGTCACATAAAACTCTGACGCAGACAATTAACACAGAGACATTAGCTGAGAAATAATTGGTTCATGTCAAACGTGGCCGTATTTTTCTTGTATACGATTCACAAGTCGGAAGTTTCAAAACTGCTGCGACGTTGAAAACAAAGAACTAGTGCTCAATATGATATTCAATTATTAGTTATTACATATGTATCAAGTAGGCGACACCAGAGACATGGCAGAAAAGTGTATGACACAAATTTACAAGTTGAAGTAACTGTGCGATAGCATTGTGTAAGTTGTGTGCCACATTTGTTAAACGCTGACCAGTAGTGAATTTTAAACCAAATTTCTAGGTATCTTTTCTCCGCTTTACAAACGAATACTACCATTTGTTACGAATCAGATACGAGTTCATCACTTCGTGTCAGAAACAGAAAAAACAATCAAAGTAGGTGTCTGTAGTGGGTGGCCCTGTAGTTGATGTCTGCGGTGAAAGTTCTAACGCCGGCCGCGGTGGCCATGCGGTTCTGGCGCTGCAGTCTGGAACCGCGGGACTGCTACGGTCGCAGGTTCGAATCCTGCCTCGGGCATGGGTGTGTGTGATGTCCTTAGGTTAGTTAGGTTTAAGTAGTTCTAAGTTCTAGGGGACTTATGACCTAAGATGTTGATTCCCATAGTGCTCAGAGCTATTTGAACCATTTTTGAAAGTTCTAACATTTTCTGGAATTCAAAAATGATTGGTATTATTGATTCCCTTTTTTTTTTTTTTTTTTTTTTTGAAAAAAGGGAAGTACTACGTACGTGTTCTGGAAGAAAAGAGTGAAATTGAGAGACGAGGGAGGGACTGCAACAGGAAAAATAGATCCATCTTTCACGACTACAATGCGCCGGGTATAAACTACTGTGCAAATATGAAAAAAGACGAATCTGAAAAGTGACATATTTGATATCAAGCCTATTCATCAGTTGTGGCATCCCTTGATTTCTTGTTTTCGTGTTTTCCCAGGTACGAGGAAAGTGGTTGATAGTATTTTGAGTCGAAACAGAAGGTTATGTATGTCGTAGTGTTTATTTCGGAGACGTGCGTGTCAAGATCTCAGTTCTTGAATTGAAACAATTTCTTTGGAAAAATATGGGGTATAGTGCATTACCATAATAGGGGACGCTGGAGAAGAAAAAGTATGCATTCTTGACCCACAGAAGTCTGTTGTTAATTGCTGACCGCGATAGTTTCTCCCCGCTCTAGTACAAACCTGTGCAAGTACTTTCTTTTATGTGAGAGTCTCTTACTGACATAGTCTTGTGAAAACATGTTTGTGTTACGTTTTTGCAGCGTCATGTCACATAAATGGTGAGCAGAGTAAACAAAAAATTAATTCTCCACTAGAGACATCACACTAACTCGATGCAACACTGTTTATAGCCTTGATAATGGCCTCAATTCGCCAACAGAGAGAGTCCACAAGAATCTCCAGTTATACCACATCTATGTGAAACCGCCTCACTGACCGTCAGATCCCCGTAGAGATGCCTCACTGCGGGGACGCTGACTGCTACGTTTCACTCGCTGTTCCATACAGTCCCAGTCATTTAAGATGACGTGATCCACGTAGGCAATCGAAGTGCGATAGGGTACCTGGGTGTTCATCAGATCAGTCCAGCCATACGAAGAAGAGTGTCGTGGAGGGACTATGGTTCAACTCCCAGTCCGGCCATCCAGATTTCCGTAATATCCCTAGATCGCTCCAGGCAAATGCTGGAGTGGTTCCTATGAAAGAGCACTGCTGGTTTACTTACTCTCCTTAAACCAATACGAACTTTTTCTTCGTCTCTAATAACCACATTCTCTCTCTCATTTTTTTTTTTTTTGTTTTTGTCATCAGTCTACTGACTGGTTTGATGCGGCCCGCCACGAATTCCTTTCCTGTGCTAACCTCTTCATCTCAGAGTAGCACTTGCAACCTACGTCCTCAATTATTTGATTGACGTATTCCAATCTCTGTCTTCCTCTACAGTTTTTGCCAGAGGGCAGAGCTCCCTCTAGTACCATGGAAGTCATTCCCTCATGTCTTAGCAGATGTCCTATCATCCTGTCCCTTCTCCTTATCAGTGTTTTCCACATATTCCTTTCCTCTCCGATTCTGCGCAGAACCTCCTCATTCCTTACCTTATCAGTCCACCTAATTTTCAACATTCGTCTATAGCACCACATCTCAAATGCTTCGATTCTCTTCTGTTCCGGTTTTCCCACAGTCCATGTTTCACTACCATACAATGCTGTACTCCAGACGTACATCCTTAGAATTTTTTCCTCAAATTAAGGCCGGTATTTGATATTAGTCGACTTCTCTTGGCCAGAAATGCCTTTTTTGCCATAGCGAGTCTGCTTTTCATGTCCCCCTTGCTCCGTCCGTCATTGGTTATTTTACTGCCTAGGTAGCAGAATTCCTTAACTTCATTGACTTCGTGACATCAATCCTGATGTTAAGTTTCTCGCTGATCTCATTTCTACTACTTCTCATTACCTTCGTCTTTCTCCGATTTACTCTCAAACCATACTGTGTACTCATTAGACAGTTCATTCCGTTCAGCAGAACATTTAATTCTTCTTCACTTTCACTCAGGATAGCAATGTCATCAGCGAATCGTATCATTGATATCCTTTCACCTTGTATTTTAATTCCACTCCCGAACTTTTCTTTTATTTCCATCATTGCTTCCTCGATGTACAGATTGAAGAGTAGGGGCGAAAGGCTACAGCCTTGTCTTACACCCTTCTTAATACGAGCACTTCGTTCTTGATCGTCCACTCTTATTATTCCCTCTTGGTTGTTGTACATATTGTATATGACCCGTCTCTCCCTATAGCTTACCCCTACTTTTTTCAGAATCTCGAACAGCTTGCACCATTTTATATTGTCGAACGCTTTTTCCAGGTCGACAAATCCTATGGAAGTGTCTTGATTTTTCTTTAGCCTTGCTTCCATTATTAGCCATAACGTCAGCATTGCCTCTCTCGTCCCTTTACTTTTCCTAAAGCCAAACTGATCGTTACCTAGCGCATTCTCAATTTTCTTTTCCATTCTTCTGTATATTATTCTTGTAAGCAGCTTCGATGTATGAGCTGTTAAGCTGATTGTGCGATAATTCTCGCACTTGTCAGCTCTTGCCGTCTTCGGAATTGGATGGATGATGCTTTTCCGAAAGTCAGATGGTATATCGCCAGACTCATATATTCTACACACCAACGTGAATAGTCGTTTTGTTGCCACTTCCCCCAATGATTTTAGAAATTCTGATGGAATGTTATCTATCCCTTCTGCCTTATTTGACCGTAAGTCCTCCAAAGCTCTTTTAAATTCCGATTCTAATACTGGATCCCCTATCTCTTCTAAATCGACTCCTGTTTCTTCTTCTATCACATCAGACAAATCTTCACCCTCATAGAGGCTTTCAATGTATTCTTTCCACCTATCTGCTCTGTCCTCTGCATTTAACAGTGGAATTCCCGTTGCACTCTTAATGTTACCACCGTTGCTTTTAATGTCACCAAAGGTTGTTTTGACTTTCCTGTATGCTGAGTCTGTCCTTCCGACAATCATATCGTTTACGATGTCTTCACATTTTTCCTGTTGCCATTTCGTCTTAGCTTCCCTGCACTTCCTATTTATTTCATTCCTCGGCGACTTGTATTTCTGTATTCCTGATTTTCCCGGAACATGTTTGTACTTCCTCCTTTCATCAATCAACTGAAGTATTTCTTCTGTTACCAATGGTTTCTTCGCAGCTACCTTCTTTGTACCTATGTTTTCCTTCCCACCTTCTGTGATGGCCCTTTTTAGAGATGTCCATTCCTCTTCAACTGTACTGCCTACTGCGCTATTCCTTATTGCTGTATCTATACCGTTAGAGAACTTCAAACGTATCTCGTCATTCCTTAGTACTTCCATATCCCACTTCTTTGCGTATTGATTCTTCCTGACTAATGTCTTTAACTTCAGCCTACTCTTCATCACTACTATATTGTGATCTGAGTCTATATCTGCTCCTGGGTACGCCTTACAATCCAGTATCTGATTTCGGAATCTCTGTCTGACCATGATGTAATGTAATTGAAATCTTCCCGTATCTCCCGGCCTTTTCCAAGTATACCTCCTCCTCTTGTGATTCTTGAACAGGGTATTCGCTATTACTAGCTGAAACTTGTTACAGAACTCAATTAGCCTTTCTCCTCTTTCATTCCTTGTCCCAAGCCCATATTCTCCTGTAACCTTTTCTTCTACTGCTTCCCCTACAACTGCATTCCAGTCGCCCATGACTATTAGATTTTCGTCCCCCTTTACATACTGCATTACCCTTTCAATATCCTCATACACTTTCTCTATCTGTTCATCTTCAGCTTGCGATTTCGGCATGTATATCTGAATGTATACCTGAACTATCGTTGTCGGTGTTGGTCTGCTGTCGATTCTGATTAGAACAACCCGGTCACTGAACTGTTCACAGTAACACACCCTCTGCCCTACCTTCCTATTCATAACGAATCCTACACCTGTTATACCATTTTCTGCTGCTGTTGATATTACCCGATACTCATCTGACCAGAAATCCTTGTCTTCCTTCCACTTCACTTCACTGACCCCTACTGTATCTAGATTGAGCCTTTGCATTTCCCTTTTCAGATTTTCTAGTTTCCCTACCACGTTCAAGCTTCTGACATTCCACGCCTCGACTCGTAGAAAGTTATCCCTTCGTTGATTATTCAATCTTTTTCTCATGGTAACCTCCCCCTTGGCAGTCCCCTCCCGGAGATCCGAATGGGGGACTATTCCGGAATCTTTTGCCAATGGAGAGATCATCATGACACTGCCGGCCGAAGTGGCCGTGCGGTTAAAGGCGCTGCAGTCTGGAACCGCAAGACCGCTACGGTCGCAGGTTCGAATCCTGCCTCGGGCATGGATGTTTGTGATGTCCTTACGTTAGTTAGGTTTAACTAGTTCTAAGTTCTAGGGGACTAATGACCTCAGCAGTTGAGTCCCATAGTGCTCAGAGCCATTTGAGCCATCATGACACTTCTTCAAATACAGGCCACATGTCCTGTGGATACATGTTACGTGTCTTTAATGCAGTGGTTTCCATTCCTTCTGCATCCTCATGTCGTTGATCATTGCTGATTCTTCCGCCTTTAGGGGCAATTTCCCACTCCTAGGATAAGAGAGTGCCCTGAACCTCTATCCGCTCCTCCGCCCTCTTTGACAAGGCCGTTGGCAGAATGAGGCTGACTTCTTATGCCGGAAGTCTTCGGTCTCCAATGCTGATTATTTATCAAAGTTTAGGCAGTGGCGGGGATCGAACCCGGGACCGAAGACGTTTTGATTATGAATCAAAGACGCTACCCCTAGACCACGGGTACACACTTCCTCATTGTCTATGGGACGTTAAAACTTAATCTTACATCCTTTCTTTGTATTAGAATATCAACTCGATTTTGTTTAAGCCTCAATAAATGTATCCCGTGTCCTTGTCCTAAATTGAATCAAAGTAAACGAACATTTACGGTGAATTTTGGTATCGCAGTTCTCCTTTTACATGTGAAATCTCCGTGGAGTGAAGTGCGCGTATTTCTGTTTCGTTAATAACCAGCCAAACGTGGCTTTTGCACGAATAATACGCCCCATTACACGCCGAACTAATACGTGTGTGTCGCTTTAATACGTATTCATTTGTCCAAAATCCAGTTTAGAACATTTCGTTTGCTTTTGCGAACTCTTGGCCACCCACGGAATGGGGATTGTCTCTGGAGAATTTGCTGTAGATGTGTAGTTGCTATTCTTGGATAAGAATGATGTTTTTAGTCTTATTGTGTATGAGTATTAATGCGTGATTCCTTTTCCTTCATTGTCTTTCATATCCTCTCGTGTCCTAAATCATGGACTTGGAGAGTCCAGGGGTGTGTGAGGGGCGTGACGAAACGGAGGGTCCAGTAATACACTGGTAGTCGAGAGAAATACTTAATTCAACTTTGCCGTGGTTTCCCTAAATCGCTCCACGCAAATGCTGCAATGATTCCCTTGCCCCAGTCTTCAGTGATCCGAGCTTGTGGTCCGTCTCTAATGACCCCACTGTTGCTTCTTACGGTTGTTCTCATCTTGGAAGTTGAGCTTTTTCACAGCATCATAAACACGTAAATTGAAGGGCAACACTTGATTACTGAGAATGTTGATATAAACATTTGGTTCATGTTCACGGCTCTCTGTTTGGGTGACTCACAGCACGAAAACACCCCCAAAACTTGAAACAATCGTCTAGCTGCATCCTCCGCATACTGCAGATTAAACGCATCATTGAGACATGGGTACATTCAGCAGCTTCCATCATTTGTAAAGAGGTGAAATCGCAACTTGTCGAACCACACTACACGCCTCCAGTCAGCTACTGTCTAGTGCCTGTATTGTTTGGCCAATTGTGAAATTTTAGCTGTTTGTGCGCTTGTGAGCAATTGTCTTTCGTCAAGGTATTTAGCTCCAAATGCATACTGCATCTGGTTCACTTTTCAACTGCTTAAGATAAATCTCCATTCACTGATAGCAGTAACTTCTGTTGTGTGTGAAACTGATTATCATTGGCCACTTTTCTCACGCTACCTTAGATGTCTACGAGTGCTACATCACCCATTATAGACACGTAGGACAGTCCATAGTGATACACAATAAATTTTGACACCTTCATTCACTATGTAGTAATGGGCACGTCCAAACGTAATACTTGTGTTTTTGGTGTCGGTAGTAATTAAATTACTACAAGTGCCAATTCTATAGCATTTAATCTAAAGTTAGTTCCTTTGACACTACAACTTTTCAAGTCGGATGTCTATAATGTTAACAGTTATTTTCTTTGTTATTAACTAACAAACCCTACATTGCCAAGGTATTCATTTTGGCGATTTTCTATTAGAAACGAAAACAAAAATGAACTGCATTTCTAAAGTAATATCGAAAAAAATTCATTTCCACGTATTCGTGAAAACACCTTTCAGCTTACGAAATAGTCATAAAAAGAAATAAGTATAATGCATAAATATATAAGCACAGCATCCAAATTAAGAAACATGGTATGCAAAATAGGAATTCACTGTTTATTTAACTCATAATTTGATTATAAATGATATTTCTAGTTACATGTCCTAGAGCGACGACGTGATTTTGTAAACGTCTCAATATCTACGCCTTTTCATAGCCTTGTTAATAGCTACTGTTCTCGCCTATACCTTTTTACGCTTCGCAGTTAAAACTGTCAAAGGAGCTGCCAGATGTCAGAGATTTCCTTAATTTGACTTGACTGTAGGTGTGTCTTAGTAGTGCAGAATAAATGTATTAAACTTGATGGATGATGCTCCAACTTTTCACGCATCTCAGTGTTTATGACTATATATCACTTGCACTACGCGTCGTACAATCACATACACTGAAGAGCCAAAGAAACTGGTACACCTGCCTTATATCGTCTAGGGCCTCCGCGAGCACGCAGAAGTGCCGCAGCACGACATGGCATGTACTCGACTAATGTCTGAAGTCGTGTTGGAGGGAACTGAGCCACAGGGCTGGCAATAAATCCGTAAGAGTACGAGCGGGTAGAGATCTCTTCTGAACAGCACGCTGCAAGGCATCCCAGATATGCTCAATAATGTTCCTGTCTGGAGAGTTTGGTGGCCAGCGAAAGAGTTTAAACTCAGAAAAGTGTTCCTGGAGCAACTCTGCAGCAATTCTGGACGTGTGAGGTGTCGCATTGTCCTGCTGGAATTGCCAAAGTCCGTCGGAGTGCACAATGGACATGAATATGGATGCAGGTGATCAGACAGGATTCTTAAGTACGTGTCACCTGTCAGAGTCGTATCTAGACGTATCAGGGGTCACATATCACATCAACTACACACGCCTCACACCATTACAGAACCTTCACCAGCTTGAACAGTTCCCTGCTGACATGCAGGGTCTATGGATTCATGAGGTTCTCTCTATGCCCGTACGCGTTCATCCAGTCGATAGAATCTCAGACGAGACTCTCCCAATCAGGCAACTTGTTTCCAGTCATCATCAGTCCAATGTCAGTGTTGACGGGCTAAGGTGAGGCGTGAAGCTTTGTGTCATGCAGTCATCAAGGGTACACGAGTGGGTCTTCGGCTCCGAAAGCCCATATCGATGATGTTTCGTTGAATGGTTCGCACGCTGACGCTTGTTGATGTCTCAGCATTGAAATCTGTAGCAATTTGCGGAAGGGTTGCAATTCTGTCACGTGGAACGTTTCTCTTCATTCGTCGTTGGTCCCGTTCTTGCAGGATCTTTTTCCGGAGTTAGCGAGCGCAGCGCCGTATGCAACCTGTTTACAGATCTCTGTATTTGAATATGCATGCCTATATGAGTTTCTTTGGCGCTTCAGTGTACTTGTGTAGATACATTCAGGATCTTATGTGGTTACTGTTTGCGAAATATGTTGCGAATAGAGTTAGTAGCAATGAATTAATAAATTTAAAAGTTACGCAAAATGTGGAAGTTTTGCACATATCTCAGTGATATTGCGTCCTATCTTCTGATCTACGTACCGCACAATGATACAATTTCGTAGATACATTCAGCACTATATGTGGGTACTGTCTGCAAATGCTTCTTAGTATCAAAACAATAACAAATTTAAACAACATGCATGTTGCAGCAGTTTTTCACGCATCTCGTTATTTGTGACATCATATCTGCTCAACTAAGGTATGTAGGTGTAGCCTTATAGTAAAGGATATGTGTACCAAGTCAGAATGGAAATCGGTCCAGTGATGCAGTGGTGTTGGAGGAGATGTTGAACACACACACACACACACATGCATACATACGTTTTTATAATATGTATAGATTATCAGCTTTTACGGATTTTTAAAATTTTTGTTCAGAATTCTGTAAGGGTTTCTTGTATGTATTAAGGATACTCTATGTATTAACCCGGACTTGTCTGTTATCATTGTGTATGTTTTATCTATTTGTTTTATGAGAGTTTTTCAGATGTTTTAGTCGCCATGTATGGTCAGTTTACTGCCGTAAAGAACTATAATACTGTTATTATGTTAACAGGTGGGGCGCACGTCAACGCTGTGGGTTACAGAGGGAAGCTGCTTATTGTAAATACGGTGCAACAATGCACGTTTTATAAATTCTTTTGGCGCCTGTGGAGCTCGTGGTTCTAATTATTATGTACGTATGTTCAACCTGATGGCAATTAATTTGAGCAAAATTTTATGTTTTTCCGTAAAGATTAGCACTGACTTCTAATCAAATAAAACAATATCGTTTCTTTGGGTAAATAGGATTTTATTGGCAGTTTCCACTACCAACTCCTCGAGCTTCATTTTTCCGGATGGCTTACGTCTACTGTTCTGTCACATCCTCACGTTGACATACCTTATTGCGCTAATTCTGAACATCCGATTGGTACATGCACACTGGTTCACTGCCACACCTTACGTCAGCGGCTGAGTGTCGTATGAAAACCTGATACCCCGTCTATAACATCTCTAACTCCCCTGTCTCCTCTTTTAAGTTCATTCCTCGTATTTACCAGTTACCTTATCGTAACCGGTTTCGTCTTTGCAGAGAGGTATTACCAGATGACAGATTTGGAAAATACTTTCGTAACTGTTACTAATTTCAGCTCTGAGAATGTTGCATCGCAGCATCAGTTTTATCTTATGAATGTTTTTAATCTAAAAAAAATAAAAATAAGAAATAAAAATAAAAAAGCGAAGGAATTGCCCGAATGGGACGGAACTGGGTTGATGTTATGTACATGTAAGGGAAAACAAATGATTAAAATTTCACAAAAAGCTGTACGATTTATTCAAGAGAAAGAGCTTTGCAAATTGATGAAGTCAGTGACGCGTTGGTCCACTTCTGACCATTATATATTGTGAAAAATTCTATCCCAATGGCGCATCACATCGTCAGAATCACATGTTCGGCCTCATGGACTCAAGTGACGAGTCCCGGTTCGAACTGAGCCCCGATGATCAGCGAAGAGGTGTTGTCGCCCGCCATACGGTCTGACAACCACGACTGACGCCCAGGGATGTCATTCCGTTTCATAGCAGGACCTCTCTCTTTATCATCCTCACCACTCTTAGAGCACAGCGGTACGACAATGATATTCTGCTCCCCATTTTGTTCCCTTTATTGGCAAGCCATTCTGGACTTACAATTCAGCAAGAAAATGCTCGTCCGCTCCGCACACGGCGATAGTTTATGCTGTTCGTATTCATGCCTGCTAATCCGCACTTTGGGCAGCAACGTCGCCGGATCTCTCCCTGATTCGAGCATTATGGACGGTGCCCTCCAACCGTGTCGGGATCCAGTTTAACGGATTTTGGCACGATATCCCTCAGGAGGACACACAGCAACTGTCTCAATCGATGCCAAACAGAATAACTGCTTCCGTAAGCGCCACTGGTGGACCACCGCATTATTGACTTTCTCAGTTTGTGAAGCTCGTTCTTTTCAAAAAATTATCAATTTTTCTGAAATTGTTATTATTTGTCTGGCGGTACATCTAAATCACATCTACCAATTTCAGTCCTGTTCGGATAATTCCTTTGCTGCGTGGCTTTCTTTCCCCAGACTCTATTTGCGGGTTAAGAGTTACAAGATTTATTCTGAAACTTCCTGGCAGATCAAAACTGTGTGCCGGACCGAGACTCTTAACTCGGGACCTTTGCCTTTCGTGGGTAAGTGCTCTACCAACTGAACCACAGAAGCACGACTCACGCTGCGTCCTCACAGCTGTACTTCTACCAGTACCTCGTCTCCTACCTTCAGAAGTAAAACTGTGAGGACGGAGCGTGAGTTGTGCTTGGGTAGATGAGTTGGTAGAGCACTTGCCCACGAAAGGCAAAGGTCTCGAGTTCGAGTCTCGGTCCGGCACACAGTTTTGATCTGCCAGGAAGTTTCATATCAGCGCACACTACGCTGCAGAGTGAAAATCTCATTCTGCAAACATCCCCCAGGTTGTGGCTAAGCCATGTCTCCGCAAAATCCTCTCTTTCAGGAGTGCTAGTTCTGCAAGGTTCGCAGGAGAGCTTCTGTAAAGTTTGGAAGGTAGGAGACGAGGTACTGACAGAAGTAAAGCTGTGAGGACGGGTGTGAGTTGTGCTTGGGTAGCTCAGTTGGTAGAGCACTTGCCCGCGAAAGGCAAAGGTGCCGAGTTCGAGTCTCGGTCCGGCACACAGTTTTGATCTGTCAGGAAGTTTCAGATCAGCGCACACTCCGCTGCAGAGTGAAAATCTCATTCAAGATTTATTCTGATATACAAGTCATTGTAGCCTTCAGTTCCTCCAATAGGAACGGAGATTATATTGTGTTCAACGTGTTCAAATTCGCGTAGCTTTATGTGGGAGGTAGTTTGAGATTATGGTTTAGTTTCTTAGTATTTTACGACCAACAAAATAAGCAGTCAAACACAGTTATGATACAGCTTCTGTTACCCGAGGTTGTAAAAACGTAACAATGTAATTTTATCTCGTAATTAGACAGCTAGAGGAAACTCAGAGCAATTACGCCACAAAAGCTGCTGTATTCGCACTAATAACACACGCACACAATTACGTCAGGTGTGTTGTTATTGAGGACAGGAGATGCCTTTTGTGAAAAGCACCGCACTATTATGCACTCTTGGCTCGCGGTAGTTTTGAGGGCCGTCCGTTGATTTACAATTAATAACCTCCGCAGCGGGCAGCGGCCATTTTCCTTTCAGATGACGTCATTAAGCGAGGTCTTACGGCTAGGATCAACGGCATGCGACGCCTCCGGTGTCGCCCGGGGCGCTGAAAGCTGTGGCGCGGCTGTCGAAGCAATTACAGGATGAATAAGCTGCACTTTCACTCGGCACAATGGGCTCATTATTCTGTGGGCACACTCGCACGCGCCCGCACTAGTTGGTGCGGCGTTTAACGGACAGGAGTATGTTTACGGTAAGAGCACTTTGCGAGACGCGTAATTACTCCACCAACAGAGGAGAGGCGGCAAACGGTGGCTGGTTTAGTGCTAACCTAAAATAAACGCGTCCAGTTGGCGAAGCGAATCGCAGGTGATTTCCGAAACGCGTTGTGCTAATTAGACGAGAAATGTGGCTGAAATGCGAAATCTGCATCTACATCTACATTTATACTCCGCAAGCCTCCCAACGGTGTGTGGCGGAGGGCACTTCACGTGCCACTGTCATTACCTCTGTTTCCTGTTCCAGTCGCCTATGGTTCGCGGGAAGAACGACTGCCGGAAAGCCTCCGTGCGCGCTCGAATCTCTCTAATTTTACATTCGTGATCTCCTCGGAAGGTATAAGTAGGGGGAAGCAATATATTCGATACCTCATCAAGAAACGCACGTTCTCGAAACCTGGACAGCAAGCTACACCGCGATGCAGAACGACTCTCTTGCAGAGTCTGCCACTTGAGTATGTTAAACATCTCCGTAACGCTATCACACTTACCAAATGACCCTGTGACGAAACGCGCCGCTCTTCTTTGAATCTCCTCTATCTCCTCTGTCAACCCGACCTGGTATGGATCCCACACTGATGAGCAATACTCAAGTATTTTCTAAGGACTCTCCCAATGAATCTCCACCTGGCACCCGCCTTACCAACAACTAATTTTATATGATCATTCCACTTGAAATCGTTCCGTAGGCATACTCCCAGATATTTTACAGAAGTAACTGCTACCAGTGTTTGTTCTGCTATCATATAATCATACAATAAAGGATCCTTCTTTCTGTGTATTCGCAATACATTACATTTGTCTATGTTAAGGGTCAGTTGCCACTCCCTGCACCAAGTGCCTATCCGCTGCAGATCTTCCTGCATTTCGCTGCAATTGTCTAATGCTGCAACTTCTCTGTATACTACAGCATCATCCGCGAAAAGCCGCATGGAACTTCCGACACTATCTACTAGGTCATTTACATATATTATGAAAAGCAATGGTCCCATAACACTCCCATGTGGCACGCCAGAGATGACTTTAACGTCTGTAGACGTCTCTCCATTGAGAACAACATGCTGTGTTCTGTTTGCTAACAACTCTTCAATCCAGCCACACAGATGGTCTGATATTCCGTAGGCTCTTACTTTGTTTATCAGGCGACAGTGCGGAACTGTATCGAACGCCTTCCGGAAGTCAAGGAAAATGACATCTACCTGGGAGCCTGTATCTAATATATTCTGGTAACCCATTCTCCTTTGTTGCCTTCTTCTCTTCCCTCGTCAGGTATTGCGTCATTCGTGTAAAACCTTGTAATATCGTTGTGAAATAGCATTGACTCGCCACCTACACGGAGGTTGGTCTGGTCATTACAGTGGTGTACTACGAGGCCTATTTTTTTTCCGGCCTCCGATGGGTCGTGAAATTAAACTAACTTAAACTAACTTATGCTAAGAACAACACACACACACTCATGCCCGAGAGAGGACTCGAACCCCTGGAGGGGTGACCACGTGACCGTGACATGGCGCCTGAGACCGCCTGGCCACTCCCCGCGGCTCGCGAAATTAAAACCGCAGTTAATATTCTGCAAAGCTTTGCGCGGTGGTGTTCTGCAGTATGTGCAGCCAGCGCGCCACGTCACAAATTTCAGTTCTGAGCGCACAGTATACGTGCAAAAGCGCCTAGAAGTCCTGCTGAGGGGTTTCAGCTTATGTCATGCAGATCACATAAGGTAACTGTCGTGAGTTACCACCTGCATAACAATTCTCGGCCGCATATCACAGGTACAACGAAGACGTTCAACCAGAGGTTTCGATGGGAAGTGTTTTACCACCCACCATACGGCCAGGAATTGGCTCCCTGTGGTTTTCATGTCTTCGCTCACATGGAACACTGCCTGTATGGACAGAATTCTCCGCTACGGTCGCAAGTTCGAATCCTGCCTCGGGCATTGATGTGTGTGATGTCCTTAGGTTAGTTAGGTTTAATAAGTTCTAAGTTCTAGGCGACTGATGACCTCAGAAGTTAAGTCGCATAATGCTCAGAGCCATTTGAACTTTGAACAGAATTGTGGCGCAGACAACGAGCTGCAAACCAGTGTATGGAGGTGGCGGAAACCACAGGCGGCTGCCTTCTATGACGAGGTTGTTGGAAAGTTGGTACCATGTTACGACAAATGTCTAAGTGGGAGAGGCGACTACGTAGAGCAGTAGCCGGAAGATGTAGCTAAATGTTCCAAATAAAACATTTTTGATTTTCACTGTGGCTTCTATTTCACGACCGATCGGAATTTGAAATTTTCAGGAATGACAACGCAGACCACATCGACCTGGGATCTTGGAACGAGACGATATTTGGCGAATGGACAGACCTACCCATGAACCCGACATAAATTCTATGGAACAAATGTGGAATGCGTTGCGGAGACGTGTAGAAGTATGTCCACATGCACCAACGACCATTGGACAGTTGTTAACCGCGCTGTTTTAAGAATGGAACGCCCTACCAGAACAACCCGCTACCAACCTTTTAGGTAGGATGGGAGCACGTTGCTGAGCTTGTGTGGCCGTCCGCGGTGATGACACACCCTGCTAAGAAACATTTCCACCGTTAGTAATATCCTGGGGACCATAATAAATCATGGTGACTACAATGTAATTATCGTCTTTGAATAAAAGTGTAATTTCTGATCGAGTCGTTGCGTATTTATTTCAGTTACCTTTCCGTGCTGCGAGGTGTGTATGAAAAGGAATGGGACTGACTTTTTTATCTACCAATTTTTTTTTTCAAGCAACATTACTGTCACCTTAAAAGTAGTTTCCTTTGGCAGGTGTTCCACCGATGGAGACGCAATTCCCAGTCTTGGTAGCAGCGCTGAAAGGCTTCAACTCGTAGAGTCTTTAACATTTTCGTCAGACTCTTTTGAATGTTCTCCAGTGTTGCAAAATGACGTCCTTTTAAGACTTTTTCAATTTCGGGTAAAGAGAAAGCCACAAGGACTCAGAGCACGTGAACAGGAGGGCCGTGGAACAACACGAGTGGCTTTTGAGGTAAGAAATTCCATGATGGAAGTGGCGGTGCGAGACTGGGCGTTGACATGATGCAGCATCCACTTCTCTGCAATGTCTGATCTCATTCGATTCACCCTTTTCTTGAACCTTTCAAGGACGTCTTTATAAGACAATTGGTTGACAGTTTGTCCTGAAGGAACAAATTCTATGTTCATGATACCGTTAACGTCAAAAAAGCAAATCACCATTGTTTTGATCTTTGATTTGCTCATTCGAGTTTTTTGCAGTCGAGGGGATGTCCCACTCCCCACTTTGCTGCTTTGTCTCAGGATCGTCCTTAAAAGTCTAGGATTCATCATCTGTGATCACACGACTGAACCATTTGTGGGCATTGGAAATTCTCTGAAGAAAATCAACGAGCACGTTTCTTCGATTGTCGTTCTGCTCAGTTGTAAGGCTTTTTGTCATAATTGAGGCACAAATATTTTGCATGGTCAGAATTTGATGTACGCTAAAAGTGCTCAAGTTTAACAGATCACCCACAATCCTTATTGTTAAACGTCGATCTGATCTACAAGAGCACGCACCCGTTCGACGTTTTTGAGGTTCATCTTTAACGTGTTCTCGGCCTCCCAAAATGATTTATGCCAGCGAAAAACTTTGGACAAGGAATGTTTCCCGTAGGCTGTTTCAACTTTTCAAAGGTCATACTATCGGATTCCGAAGTAAAAAGAAACGAAAAAATCTTGATGACGTGACGTTGCTCTAAATCCCGGTGTTGCATTTTCCAAACACATAACAAAACCACAACTTCACTGACGGCACTCTCAAAAATGACGTGATGGTTGTACCGAGCTGAAACTCGTGTCTGGCTTCTGGAGGGGACGAATACACCGACCTACACCAGTAGAAGAACAAAGCATTGCCAGATAGCGTGCAGTGTTGCCATCTTCATTACTTTTATCACACACCTCATATTACGCTGACACTCACATCGACGACAACATTTGCGATGGTGCCAAGAGCACAAGGAGCTGACCAACGAGGAGAGCGACAGCGTATTCTTCACGTATGAGGGCCGATTCAGTATGAGTAGTGATTCTGAAAGCACCCTCATATTTTTTCTGTTTATAGACTGACGTGGCGAGTGAAAATTTGTACCAAGGCCGGGAATTGAACCCTGGTCTCTTGTTCACTAGGCAGGTGCGTTAGCTAGTAAGGCACCTCTGCACAGCGTCTCACACAGCTGCACAGATTACTGTCGATCCACTTTCTCACTGCCGTCCCAGAACGTGGACAGGCTCGGCAGTTTTGTTCCTGTGTAAGGGAGAATTTAAAGTTGACTGTGGCGGGAGTGAGAATTTGGACCAGGAGGGAGACATGCCAGGGTAATCCGTGCAGTTGTGTCAACCGCTATGCCTCGGTGGCTTAGTGGCTAACACACCTGCCTAGTAAACCGGAGACGCGGGTTCGATTCCCGACCTTGGTACAGATTTCCACTCGCCGCTTTAGTCTGTATACATAAAACCATATCTGCATGATACCAGTAAAGTCTCTGAAATTGTGTTATTTCATATGTACTCTCATGTGGTTAGATGTGAGAAAACGTAATGCACTCTGGAACATAGTCGAACGTGATCGTTTTTGTGGTCGAGACGTTATGGTGTGGGGAGGCATTATGTTGCATGGGCGAACTCACCACCAAATCTTTGAACACAGCCTACTCACAGGCCAACGTTATTATGACACTGTACTCATCCACCACATGAGTCTTTTCAGTGGTGCATTCACCGCTGACTTCATTTTAAAGCTTCCGTTCCTCAGTGTTGTTCTTATGTCCGTCTGTCTGTCCGACTGTTTAGACGCCTTTTTCCACGAATGGGTAGATGCATGAAATAAATTTATATCGCATGGTAAGATCCCTTCGGTCCCTTGCCGGTGCAAAGAATTTCAGTTTCTAAAAGAATGTAATAGAAAGATACTCCGATTATGTCTTATATTTTTATGGATGACAATGCGCGATCGCATCGAGCAGTGCAGGTGGAGGATACCTTGGAACGAGAGGATATTTGGCGAATGGACTGGCGTGCTTGTTCGCTCGAACGAACTCCTATAGAGCACATGTGGGATGCTTTGCGTAGTCATATTGTTGTAAGTCCATATGCATTAATGGCCATCGAGCAACTGTCAACTGGGCTGCTGGAGGAATTGAACGTCCTGCCACAAGGACGTCTTACCAACCTTGTGGCCGCCATGGGAGCACGTTTCAGAGCATGCACCCCTCCGTGCTGATCACACGCTCTACTGCATTAAGAACAATGCTCCGCATTTGTAATGTCTGTTGGAAAATCATAAATGGCAATGACTTCAGAGTAACAGTTGTTTTTGAAAGAAAGTGTAATTTCTGCTCGTATCATTTACTTCAGTTGCTTGTGTACCGCAGTGTAGCATGGAGCTTTGTTACTTGGCTGTGACGCAACACACAAAAGTTACTTTCCTCCTTACGTTCTGCGTTCCAGTGTAATGGTTCCGGCCACGTATGGCAGACACCCAACACATAGCCCGCTGTTGTAGCGCAGCCACAGCATGTAGCAATCTAGAAATACTACACTTCTACGGCAGACCGCTGTGTAGCAGACTGCTACGCCAGCTTTGCTATAAAGCCCAGATGCAGAATCACGCTGAGGTGATAAAGGTCATGCGCTAGTGATATGTACATATACACATGAAGGGAGCATCGCGTACACAAGGCATATGTCATTTGTGCTCAAGTGATTCGTGTGGGAAGGTTTCCGACATTATGGCCCCAAACGACTGGAATTGATGGACTAAACGCGGAATGGTAGTTGGAGCTAGACTTATGGGAAATTCCATTTCGAAAATCGTTAGGAAATTCAATATTCCGAGATCGACAGTCTCAAGACCGTGCCGAGAATACCAGATTTCAGGCATTACCTCTCACCACGGACGACGCACTGGCCGACGGCCTTCACTTAACAACAGAAAGCAGCGGCGTTTGCGTAGAGTTGACAGCACTAACATACAAGTAACACAGCGTGACCAATGTGGGACGTACGATGAGTGTATCCGTTAGGACAGTGTGGCGAAATTGGGCGTTAATGGGCTATGGCAGCAGGCGACCGAAGCGCCTTTTCTCACAACACGACATTACCTCCAAGGCCTTTCCTCCCCTCCTGACCATATCTGTTGGACCCTGGACGACTGGAAAAACGTGGCCTGATAAGAAGAGTCCTGGTTTCAGTTGGTAAGAGATGATGGTAGGGTTCGAGCGTGGCGCGGACCCCACGAAGCCATGGACCATATTGTGTAGAAGACAAATTGATGGTGGCTCCATAATGGTGTGGGCTGTGTTTATGTGGAATGAGCCCATCATTAATTGGTTATGGTTATGTTCAGTTACTTGGAGACCATTTACAGCCATTCGTGGGCCTCATGTTCCAAAACTACCATAATATTCTTATGGATAACAATGCCCCGTGTTACCGGGATACCATTGTTCGCGATTGGTTTGAAAAATGTTCTGAACAATTCGAGCGAGTGATTTGGCTACCCACTGAACATTTATGGGACATAATCGAAAGATCAGTTCGTGTTGAAAATCGTGCACCGGCAACACCGGACTTTCAACGGTTTGCTACAGTAAGCCGGGCAAAAGGAGGCCCGACAGGATTTTGGTAGGTGTCCCACGACTTTTGTCACCTCAGTGTGCGTAAATTGCTGGCCTACATATCTGTCGGTGGTAACGAGCGAGGTAGCTTTAGGCTTAGCATACTTGACTCTAATTCCGGAGGAAGACGGTTCTAATCCGTGCCTGGTCAGTCTCATTTAAGCTTGCTGTGACTTCCGTAAAACATTTAAAGCAAATACCAGGATGGTTCCTCTGGAAAAACACTGCCGGTTTTCTTCACCATCCTCGGAGCTTGTGCTCTGTCTCTAATGACCTCGTTGTTTACGGGACTTTGAGCCACAATCATGCTGCCTTTCTTGGTTGGTTGCGACGGCACGCCTGACGCTGATGCCGCAGCACTGCTTAGCGACTGCAACCTAATGCATTTCAAAACATACTGTATACATTCTGTATGAGAAAAAGATTGAATAATCAACGAAAGGATAACGTTCTACGAGTCGGGGCGTGGAATGTCAGAAGCTTGAAAATCTGAAAAGGGAAATGCAAAGGCTCAATCTAGATATAGTAGGGGTCAGCGAAGTGAAGTGGAAGGAAGACAAGGATTTCTGGTCAGATGAGTATCGGGTAATATCAACAGCAGCAGAAAACGGTATAACAGGTGTAGGATTCGTTATGAATAGGAAGGTAGGGCAGAGGGTGTGTTACTGTGAACAGTTCAGTGACCGGGTTGTTCTAATCAGAATCGACAGCAGACCGACAACGATAGTTCAGGTATACATGCCAACGTCGCAAGCTGAAGATGAACAGATAGAGAAAGTGTATGAGGATATTGAAAGGGTAATGCAGTATGTAAAGGGGGACGAAAATCTAAGTCATGGGCGACTGGAATGCAGTTGTAGGGGAAGGAGTAGAAGAAAAGGTTACAGGAGAATATGGGCTTGGGACAAGGAATGAAAGAGGAGAAAGACTAATTGAGTTCTGTAACAAGTTTCAGCTAGTAATACCGAATACCCTGTTCAAGAATCACAAGAGGAGGAGGTATACTTGGAAAAGGCCGGGAGATACGGGAAGATTTCAATTAGATTACATCATGATCAGACAGAGATTCCGAAATCAGATACTGGATTGTAAGGCGTACCCAGGAACAGATATAGACTCAGATCACAAAATGGCTCTGAGCACTATGGGACTCAACTGCTGAGGTCATTAGTCCCCTAGAACTTAGAATTAGTTAAACCTAACTAACCTAAGGACATCACAAACATCCATGCCCGAGGCAGGATTCGAACCTGCGACCGTAGCGGTCTTGCGGTTCCAGACTGCAGCGCCTTTAACCGCACGGCCTCAGATCACAATATAGTAGTGATGAAGAGTGGGCTGAAGTTAAAGACATTAGTCAGGAAGAATCAATACGCAAAGAAGTGGGATACGGAAGTACTAAGGAATGACGAGATACGTTTGAAGTTCTCTAACGCTATAGATACAGCAATAAGGAATAGCGCAGTAGACAGTACAGTTGAAGAGGAATGGACATCTCTAAAAAGGGCCATCACAGAAGTTGAGAAGGAAAACATAGGTACAAAGAAGGTAGCTGCGAGGAAACCATGGGTAACAGAAGAAATACTTCAGTTGATTGATGAAAGGAGGAAGTACAAACATGTTCCGGGAAAATCAGGAATACAGAAATACAAGTCGCTGAGGAATGAAATAGATAGGAAGTGCAGGGAAGCTAAGACGAAATGGCTGCAGGAAAAATGTGTAGACATCGAAAAAGATATGATTGTCGGATGGACAGACTCAGCATACAGGAAAGTCAAAACAACCTTTGGTGACATTAAAAGCAACGGTGGTAACATTAAGAGTGCAACGGGAATTCCACTGTTAAATGCAGAGGAGAGAGCAGATAGGTGGAAAGAATACATTGAAAGCCTCTATGAGGGTGAAGATTTGTCTGATGTGATAGAAGAAGTAACAGGAGTCGATTTAGAAGAGATAGGGGATCCAGTATTAGAATCGGAATTTAAAAGAGCTTTGGAGGACTTACGGTCAAATAAGGCAGAAGGGATAGATAACATTCCATCAGAATTTCTAAAATCAGTGGGGGAAGTGGCAACAAAACGACTATTCACGTTGGTGTGTAGAATATATGAGTCTGGCGATATACCATCTGACTTTCGGAAAAGCATCATCCACACAATTCCGAAGACGGCAAGAGCTGACAAGTGCGAGAATTATCGCACAGTCAGCTTAACAGCTCATGCATCGAAGCTGCTTACAAGAATAATATACAGAAGAATGGAAAAGAAAATTGAGAATGCCCTAGGTGACGATCAGTTTGGCTTTAGGAAAAGTAAAGGGACGAGAGAGGCAATTCTGACGTTACGGCTAATAATGGAAGAAAGGCTAAAGAAAAATCAGGACACTTTCATATGATTTGTCGACCTGGAAAAAGCGTTCGACAATATAAAATGGTGCAAGCTGTTCGAGATTCTGAAAAAAGTAGGGGTAAGCTATAGGGAGAGACGGGTCATATACAATATGTACAACAACCAAGAGGGAATAATACGTGTGGACGATCAAGAACGAAGTGCTCGCATTAAGAAGGGTGTAAGACAAGGCTGTAGCCTTTCGCCCCTACTCTTCAATCTGTACATCGAGGAAGCAATGATGGAAATAAAAGAAAAGTTCAGGAGTGGAATTAAAATGCAAGGTGAAAGGATATCAATGATACGATTCGCTGATGACATTGCTATCCTGAGTGAAAGTGAAGAAGAATTAAATGATCTGCTGAACGGAATGAACAGTCTAATGAGTACACAGTATGGTTTGAGAGTAAATCGGAGAAAGACGAAGGTAATGAGAAGTAGTAGAAATGAGAACAGCGAGAAACTTAACATCAGGATTGATGGTCACCTGGAAAAGATAGCCACTCAGACTGGCAACACGAATGTGCATTTCGTGGAACTGTTTCAGCGTCACGATCGGCCTCATCTTAATATAGCCGTCAGGCGTAATAACATGAGACTTGGGGGTGCGCTGATGACAGAAGGCATGAGTCACATTTCAGTGGTGTCGGTGGAGTCTATCAGTAGGACGGGTTTCACCAGACATGGCCTGCACCTCAACAGGTATGGGAAGGGGAGGTTGGCAAAAATTATAGGTGACAGCATAGGTGGGGGTGGTGGGATCACTCATGGGAAAATTCCGGTAGTTGTGGGTGTTAGAGCTGTACCTTTTTTAGATTGAAGTCAGCTGATAGGTATTTCTGCTTAAGGGAAGTCTCTCTAACAAAGAAACCACTTTCTACAAAGCTTGGGTATCCGATTAATGAGGGAATTAGTATATTTCATCAAAATATACAAGGTATTCGAGATAAAGTTAGTGAACTGCTTATAGATGTTGACTCTGAAATTATTGGTATATCTGAACACTTCTTAAATAAGGAGATAATTCAGAGACTTCCTTTACCAGGATACAGGTTGGCTGGCAGCTTTTCTAGGAGCTCTTTGCGGTGTGGGGGAGTAGCCATGTATGTGAAAAACGGTATCCCATTTGAGTCAATTGATGTTTCAAAGTACTGCACTGAAAAGGTGTTTGAATGTTGTGCAGGTGTGGTTAAATTTAGTGGAGCTAAACTTCTTACTGTTGTTATTTATAGATCCCCAGACTCCGATTTCACAACATTTTTGCTAAAGCTAGAGGAGGTTCTTGGTTCACTTTATAGGAAATACAAAAAGTTAGTTATATGTGGTGACTTCAATATTAATTGTATAAGTGATTGTGAAAGGAAAAGGATGCTAGTAGACCTCCTTAATTCATATAATCTTATGCAAACCGTATTCTTTCCAACGAGAGTGCAAGGGAACAGTAGAACAACCATAGACAATATTTTTGTTCATTCGTCATTATTAGAAGGGCATTCTGTTAGCAAAAAAGTGAATGGCCTTTCAGATCATGATGCACAAATTTTAAGTCTAAAAGATTTTTGTGCTTCAACACATGTTAAATATAGTTACCAACTTTTTAGGAAAGCTGATCCAGTTGCTGTACAGACTTTTGTAAACCTTATCAAGGAACAAGATTGGCAAGATGTTTATAGTGCTGATACAGTAGACGATAAATATAATGCTTTCCTCAAGACTTTTCTCGTGCTCTTTGAAAGTTGCTTTCCGTTAGAACGTTTAAAACAGGGTACTAGCACAAACAGGCAGCCTGGGTGGCTGACTAAAGGGATAAGAATATCTTGTAGAACAAAGTGGCAATTATATCAAAACGTTAGAAACAGTCAAAATCTAAATGCAGCAGCCCATTACAAACAGTATTGTAAGGTGCTTAAAAAAGTTATTAGGAAGGCAAAAAGTATGTGGTATGCAGATAGAATAGCTAAGTCTCAGGATAAAATTAAAACCATATGGTCAGTCGTAAAGGAAGTGGCTGGTCTGCAGAGACAGGTCGAGGATATAGAATCAGTGCGTAGTGGGAATGTCCGTGTTGCTGATAAGTCGCATATATGTACAGTACTTAATAATCACTTTCTGAATATAGCAGGTGAACTAAATAGAAACCTAGTCCCAACAGGGAATCATATAGCGCTCTTAGAAAAAAGTGTTCCGAGACTGTTACCTGAAATGCTCCTCCATGATACTGACAAGAGGGAGATTGAGTTAATAATTAAATCACTAAAGACCAAGAACTGTCATGGATATGACGGGGTATCTAGCAGAATACTGAAGTATTGTTCCACGTATATTAGCTCAGTACTTAGCCATATCTGTAACTTTTCCTTTAGCAGTGGTCGGTTTCCTGACCGATTAAAGTACTCGGTAGTGAAGCCACTTTATAAAAAGGGAGACAGGGATAATGTTGACAATTATAGACCTATTTCTATGCCATCGGTGTTTGCTAAAGTTATCGAGAGGCTTGTATATACAAGGTTACTGCAGCATTTAAATTCACATAATTTGCTGTCAAATGTACAGTTTGGTTTTAGAAATGGCTTAACAACTGAAAATGCTATATTCTCTTTTCTCTGTGAGGTTTTGGACGGATTAAATAAAAGGTTGAGAACGTTAGGTGTTTTCTTTGATTTAACGAAGGCTTTTGACTGTGTTGACCACAAAATATTACTGCAGAAGTTGGAACATTATGGAGTAAGGGGAGTAGCTTACAATTGGTTCGCCTCCTACTTTAAGAACAGAAAGCAGAAGGTAATCCTCCGCAATATTGAGAGTGGTAATGATGTTCAGTCCCAATGGGGCACTGTTAAATGGGGCGTTCCCCAAGGGTCGGTGCTGGGGCCACTGCTGTTCCTTATTTATGTAAATGATATGCCTTCTAGTATTACAGGTGATTCAAAAATATTTCTGTTTGCTGATGACACCACCTTGGTAGTGAAGGATCTTGTGTGTAATATTGAAACATTATCAAATAATGTAGTTCATGAAGTAAGTTCGTGGCTTGTGGAAAATAATTTGATGCTAAATCACAGTAAGACTCAGTTTTTACAGTTTCTAACCCACAATTCAACAAGAACTGACATTTTAATCAGACAGAATGGGCATGTTATAAGCGAGACGGAACAGTTCAAGTTCCTAGGCGTACAGATAGATAGTAAGCTGTTGTGGAAAGCCCATGTTCAGGATCTTGTTCAGAAACTAAATGCCGCTTTATTTACCATTAGAACAGTATCTGAAATAAGTGACATTTCAACACGAAAAGTAGTATACTTCGCATATTTTCATACGCTTATGTCATATGGTATTATTTTTTGGGGTAATTCTTCTGATTCAAAAAGGGTATTTTTGGCTCAAAAACGGGCTGTTCGAGCTATGTATGGTGTAAGTTCGAAAACCTCTTGTCGACCCCTATTCAATAGTCTGGGAATTTTGACATTGCCCTCACAGTATGTATTTTCTTTAATGTCGTTTGTTGTTAGCAATATTAGCGTATTCCCAAGAGTTAGCAGCTTTCACTCAGTTAATACTAGGCAGAAATCAAATCTGCATGTGGAATGCACTTCCTTGACTCTTGTGCAGAAAGGAGTGCAGTATTCTGCTGCATCCATTTTCAATAAGCTACCACAAGAACTCAAAAATCTTAGCAGTAGCCCAAACACTTTTAAGTCTAAACTGAAGAGTTTCCTCATGGCTCACTCCTTCTATTCTGTCGAGGAGCTCCTGGAAGAGATAAAAAATTAAGCAAATTCCAGTGTTACATTCTTGATTTTCTTTATTTAAACTAACGACTTGTTTCATTTTATCTGTTTCTACAATCGTGTTATAATTTCATGTATTGACTCGTTCCATGACCATGGAGACTTCTCCTAAATGTGGTCCCACGGAACAATAAATAAATAAATAAATAAATAAATAAAGTCAATGAAGTTAAGGAATTCTGCTACCTAGGCAGTAAAATAACCACTGACGGACGGAGCAAGGGGGACATGAAAAGCAGACTCGCTATGGCAAAAAAGGCATTTCTGGCCAAGAGAAGTGTACTAATATCAACTACCGGCCTTAATTTGTGGAAGAAATTTCTGAGGATGTACGTCTGGAGTACAGCATTGTATGGTAGTGAAACATGGACTGTGGGAAAACCGGAACAGAAGAGAATCGAAGCATTTGAGATGTGGTGCTATAGACGAATGTTGAAAATTAGGTGGACTGATAAGGTAAGGAATGAGGAGGTTCTACGCAGAATCGGAGAGGAAAGGAATATGTGGAAAACACTGATAAGGAGAAGGGACAGGATGATAGGACATCTGCTAAGACATGAGGGAATGACTTCCATGGTACTAGAGGGAGCTGTAGAGGGCAAAAACTGTAGAGGAAGACAGAGATTGGAATACGTCAAGCAAATAATTGAGGACGTAGGGTGCAAGTGCTACTCTGAGATGAAGAGGTTAGCACAGGAAAGGAATTCGTGGAGGGCCGCATCAAACCAGTCAGTAGATTGATGACCAAAAAAAAAAAACAAAATTCAGACTTTGGCTTCCTTCCTCAGTTATCAGGTCTATGCCTCCTCCCCCCCTCCGCCACTCTGAGTTGAAAAAGTCGTGGGATATCTCCTAACATCGTGTCGGACCTCCTGTTGCCCAGTGTAGCGCAGCGACGGGACGTGGTATGGACTCAAAAGATCATTGGAAGTCCGCCTCAGACAAACTACGCCATGCTGCCTCTACAGCCATCCATAATGACGCATATGTTGTCGGTTCACGATTTTGAGCAGGAAGTGACCTCTCAAAACAAATGGCTCTGAGCACTATGGGACTTAACGTCTGCGGTCATCAGTCCCGTAGAACAAAACTACTTAAACCTAACTAACCTAAGGACATCACACACATCCATGTCCGAGGCAGGATTTGAACCTGCGACCGTAGCGGTCGCCAGGTTCCAGACTGAAGCGCCTAGAACCGCTCGGCCACCCGGCCGTCAGTGACCTCTCGACTATGTCTACAAATATTCGCTCGAACAGTCCAGAATATTCCTCCAACCAATAGTGAACAGTTGTGGCCCGTTGACATGCTGCATTGTCGTCCAAAAAAATACCATCGTTGTTTGGGAACATGAAGTCCGCGAATTGCTGCAGATGGTCTCGAAGTAGACGAACATATCCATGTCCACTCAGAGATAGCTTCAGTTGGACCTTTCGACCCAGTCAGTTCCATATAAACACAGCCCACACCATTATGAAGACACCATCAACTTGCACAGTGCCTTGTTGACAACTTGGGTTCAAATTGTTCAAATGGCTCTGAGCACTATGGGACTTAACATCTATGGTCATCAGTCCCCTAGAACTTAGAACTACTTAAACCTAACTAACCTAAGGACAGCACACATATCCATGCCCGAGGCAGGATTCGAACCTGCGACCGTAGTGGTCGCTAGACTCCAGACTGCAGTGCCTAGAACCGCACGGCCACTCCGGCCCGCTGTGTGAGCACTGATTTCTCTTATTTTATCGTGATGATCATTTCTCCCTATGTAGGTGGGTGCCTACAGAATGTTTTCGCAATCGGAGGAGAAAACTGGTGATTGAAATTTCATGAGAAGATCCCGTCGCAACGAAAAACACCTTTGTTTATTGATTGCTACTCCAATTCACGTATCATGTCTGTGACACTATCTCTCTATTTCGCGATAAAACAAAACGAGCTGCCCTTCTTTGTACTTTTTCGATGTCATCCGTCAGTCCCACCTGATGCGGATCCCACTCCGCACAGCAATACGCTGACAAGCGTGGTGTAAGCAGTCTCTTTAGTAGAACTGTTGCACCTTCTAAGTGTTCTGCCGATGAATCACAGTCTTTGGTATCGTCTACCCATAATATTATCTATGTGATCGTTCCAATTTAGGTTATTTGTAATTGTAGTCCCTAAGTATTTAGTTGAATTTGCAGACTTCAGGTTTGTGTGACTTACCGCGTAATCGAAATTTAGCGGATTTATTTTAGTACTCATGTGAATAACTTCACACTTTTCTTTATTCTGGGTCAGTTGTCACTTTTCGTACCATACAGATATCTTATCTAAATCATTTTGCAATTCGGTTTGCTCATCTGGTGACTTTATAAGACGGTAAATGAAAGCATTATCTGCAAACAGTCTAAGACGGCTACTCAGAATGTCTCCTATGTCGTTAATACAGATCAGGAACAATAGAGGGCCTATAATACTTCCTTGGGGAACGTCGGATATTACCTACGTTTTACACGATGACTTTTCTATTACTACGAACTGTGACCTTTCTGGCAGGAAATCACGAATCCAGTCGCACAACTGAGCTGACATTCCATAGGCACGCAGTTTGGTTAGGAGACGCTTGTGAGGAACGGTGTCGAAAGCCTTCTGGAAATCTAAAACTATGGAATCAATTTGACATCCATTGTCGATAGCACTCATTATTTCATGAGTATAAAGAGCTAGTTGGGTTTCGCAACTACGATATTTTTCGAATCCCTACTGAGTATGTGTCAATAAATCGTTTTCTTCGAGGTACTTCTTAATGTTCGAATACAGTGTATGTTTCAAAATCCTACTGCAAATCGACGAAGTCATATGGGCCTGTAATTCATCGGATTATTCCTACCTCCGTTTTTGAGTATTAGTGTGACTGGAGCAATTTTCCAGTTTTTAGGTACGGATCTTTCTGTGAGCGAGCGGTTGTGTATAATTGCTAAATATGGAGCTATTGTATCAGCATACTCTGAGGGGAACCTGACTGGTATAGAATCTGGACCGGTTGTCTTGGCTTCATTAAGTGATTTAAGTTGCTTTGTTACTCCGATTATATCTACTTCTATATTTCTCACCTTGGCAGTTGTTCTTGATAGGAATTCAGGAATATTTACTTCTTTTTCTTTGGTGAAGGAGTTTCGGAAAACCGTGTTTAATAACTCTGCTTTAGTGACACTTCCATCAATGACTTCACCGTTGTTATCGCGCAGTGAAGGTATTGATTGCGTCTTGCCACTGGTGTGCTTTATTAATGACAAGAACCTCTTTGGATTTTCTGACAGATTTCGAGACAGAATTTCGTTGTGAAAATTGTTAAAAGCATCTCCCATTGAAGTACGCGCTATATTTCGAACTTCTGCAATACTTTGCAGTCTTCGGGATTATGCGTTCTTTTAAATTTGGCAATATAAGTCAA
Organism: Schistocerca piceifrons; assembly: GCF_021461385.2. NCBI lineage: Eukaryota > Metazoa > Arthropoda > Insecta > Orthoptera > Acrididae > Schistocerca > Schistocerca piceifrons. Next base: position 349,606,144 of record NC_060141.1, on the reverse strand, counting down.
CAAGTGTCTGGCGCAGTTGTTAGATCGGTCACTGCTGCTACAGTGGCAGGTTATCAAGATTTAAGTGAGTCTGAACGTCGTGTTATAGTCGGCGCACGAGCGATGGGACACAGCATCTCCGAGATAGTGATAAAGTGGGGATCTTCATGTACGATCATTTCACAAGTGTTCCGTGAATATCAGTAATCCGGTAAAACATCGCTGCGGCCGGAAAATATCCTGCAAGAACGGGAACAACGACGACTGAAGAGAATCGTTCAGCTTGATAGAAGTACAATCCCTCAACAAATTGCTGCAGTTTTCAATGCTGTGCCATCAAAAAGTGTCAGCGTACGAAACATTCTACGAAACATAATCGATATGGGTTTCGGAGCCGAAGGCCCACTCGTGTATCTTTAATGACTGCATGACACAAAGATTTACGCCTCGCCTGGTCCCGTCAACACCGACATTGGACTGCCGATGACTGAAAACATGTTGCCTGGTCGGACGAGACTCGTTTCAAATTCTATCGAGCGTATGGACATGTGCGGGTATGGAGACAACCTCATGAATCCATGGACCCTGCATGTCAGTAGGGGACTGTTCAAGCTAGTGGAGGCTCTGTAATGGTGTGGGGTGTGTTCAGTTGGAGTGATATGGAACTCCTGATACGTCTAGATACGACTCTGACAGGTGACACGTGCGTAAGAATTCTGTCTGATCACCTGCATCCATTCATGTCCATTGTGTATTTCGAGAGACTTTGGCAATTCCAGTAGGACAATGCGACTCCCCACACGTCCAGAGCTGCTACAGAGTGGCTCCAGGAACACTCTTCTGAGTTTGAACACCAGCTGGCCATCAAACACCCCAGTAACATTATTGAGCACATCTGGGATGCCTTGCAGCGTGCTGTTCAAAAGAGATCTCCACCCCCTGATACTTTTACGGGCGTATGGACAGCTCTGCAGGATTCATGGTGTCAGTTCCCTCCAGAACTTCTTCAGACAGCAGTCGAGTCCATGACATGTCGTGTTGTGGCACTTCTGCATGCTTGTGGGGTCCTACACGATACTGGGCAGGTGTACCACTTTCTTTGGCTCTTCCGTATATACTGTATATTGTAGCCTCAGGATGTGTCCTATCAATCTATTCCTTATTTTAGTCAAACTGTGCAACAGTTTGGTAGTTCCATTCAGTACCTTTTCATTACTCAGTCGATGTACCCATCTATTCTTAACCATTCATTTGAGACGGTGCACCATTTAGGCAAAGGATTTTAATACTGATACTGAACCTCTCAGTTTATGATGCATGTCCGATGAGTGCACATCCATAGTTCTGCGATCAGCATGTCTGAGTGCAATGCGGAATATCTGGGTTCTATTCCCGGTAGTGCTAGGGATATTTCCTTGATGAGAGGACTGGTTAAGGGTTCAGTCACCCTCGTAATGCTTACTGAGGAGCTACTCGGTTTAGGTAGCTGTTCCAAGGTCAAGAAAGTCGACAACAACCGAGAGAGCGTTGGCCGCTCATATGATCCGTCATACGGCATATAGCAATGAATGTCACAATGGTCGGTCGGTGTCGATTGGCCAATCTGGATCACAACGCTAAGCTTTGTTTCTTTTCGCCTTTGATAGCAGTAGCCGAAACGGCGTAATAAATACATAAATTTATTGAGAGATCGAGACGGATTGCTTCACAAAATATTTTTCTGTGGCACCTGATATCGAAAGTTTCTATGTTTAAAGTTTTTTTTCATTTCCGTGCAGGGCAACACACCAGAAAAATACATTGAGAAAAAATAAAAATATATGTAACATTCTTTCTGTTGTAACATGTTACAGGACACGCAAGAGGTGTCCTGCGTCCAAGCATGGACTACAGGAAAGTGACTAGACTTTGACCTTGAGGGAGAAGGTACGAGTGGGCCAAGGATATGGAAGGAATTTGCGACTTCCTCTTCAGGGAACCTTCCTATCATTCTATGTAAGTGATTTGCGAAAACCAGTGAAAACCGCAATCTCGATGACCACCCGGGGTTTGAATGTAGTTCCTCCCGAAGATAAGTCCAATGACTAACAACTTCGCCACGTTGTTCGTTACTCGCTTGTGGCGAGGAATTAGTTTTGAAACGCACTAACCATCAGCTCTAAAGTCTTGCAACCCAGTACGAATGCCTTGAATGTTCAAAAATACGACTTCCTTAAAGGAAATAGAACTAGTCAAAAATAAAAAAGGCCCTATAAACATAGATCTGGGACAAATGAAAGACGAGATATGCATCATGTAGCTCTGTCATAACCATCTGTCTGTTGATAATACAGAAGTTGCTCCTTCTCAAAAATTATATGCTCGTAGGAACACACCTTCCTGTAATCGGACTTGGTGATGCGCATGGCACAGTGCTCCTGTAACGTGTAGACGTTGTTGATGTCTATCTGAATGTCCTCATATCTAGTACCTGCTTCTATAAAAATGTGAGGCACTTGATAACTTCTGCTGGAGTGTTGAATATTCTTCCTCTTTTACTGTTCCTGTTAATATATATCCATAAAACGAAAAATTCAGTAGACTATACAGGGACCACTCTACGGAAAGGGGACATAACATTGGGCACTAAAAAGTTTTTTTTTAACTAGAAACAAACCGATACTTTCCAGCCGGCCGCGGTGGCCGAGCGGTTCTACGCGCTTCAGTCCGGAACCACGCTGCTGATACGGTCGCAGGTTTGATTCCTGCCTCGGGCATGGATGTGTGTGATGTCCTTAGGTTAGTTAGGTTTAAGTAGTTCTAAGTCAAGTGGACTGATGACCTCAGATGTTCAAAAAAATGGTTCAAATGGCTCTGAGCACTATGGGACTTAACATCTATGGTCATCAGTCACCTAGAACTTAGAACTACTTAAACCTAACTAACCTAAGGACAGCACACAACACCCAGCCATCACGAGGCAGAGAAAATCCCTGACCCCGCTGGGAATCGAACCCCCTCAGATGTTAAGTCCCATAGTGCGTAGAGCCATTTAAACCATTTTTTGATACTTTCCACTGACAATGCGAATCATATGAACGATGTGATCAGCAGTATTTATTGGGGCTGAATATAGTAACAAACTGCAAAGATGAAATTGCATATATCTGCCGAAACACCAGAAAAATGGGCCTGAGGAGTCTTAGGCAAGACACTCAGTATGTGTAGTGTGATTCACCTACTTCTAGTACTGCGTATTATGCACCCCACAAAACCTTCAAATATGAAATGGTTCAAATGGCTCTGAGCACTATGGGACTTAACATCTGAGGTCATCAGTCCCCTAGAACTTAGAACTACTTAAACCTAACTAACCTAGGGACATCACGCACATCCATGCACGATTCAGGATTCGAACCTGCAACCATAGCGGTCGTGCGATTCCAGACTGAAGCGGCTAGAACCGCTCGGCCACACCGACCGGCATTCAAATATCAGGTGCAAGATTTTCGTATTGTCGCACTCACTATCTGCAGTTTGTTAATCTTACAGGAAATCCGAATAGGACCTTTTTGCAGGAAATTTAAAGTCATTAAATTTCGTATTGGGAAGCGATTTCGCTAGAGGCCGCAGTTTTCGAATTATGCAAGAAAAATGTACTAAAATGGCTTTCAAATGCGTATTTCTTGAATAACTCTAAAGTGTGCCTCCCCTGCAGGAAAGTTCATTTTTTCGGCAAGACTAATAGTTTACACAAAACGAGAGAGAGAATATACACTACTGGACATTGCTACACCAAGAAGAAATGCAGATGATAAACGGGTATTCATTCGACAAATATATTATACTAGAACTGACACGTGATTACATTTTCACGCAATTTGGGTGCATAGATCCTGAGAAAGACCTCTGGCCGTAATAACGGCTTTGATACGCCTGGGCATTGAATCAAACAGAACTTGGATCGCTTGTACAGGTACAGCTGCCCATGCAGCTTCAACACGATACCACAGTTCATCAAGAGTAGTGACTGGCGTTTTGTAACGAGCCAGTTGCTCGGCCACCATTGACCAGACGTTTTCAATTGGTGAGAGATCTGGAGAATGTGCTGGCCAGGGCAACAGTCGAACATTTTCTGTATCCAGAAAGGCCCGTACAGGACTTGCAACATGCGGTCGTGCATTATCCTCCTAGAATGTTGGGTTTCGAAAAGATCGAATGAAAGGTAGGGCCACGGGTCGTAACACATCTGAAATGTAACGTGCACTGCTCCAAGTGCCGTCAATGCGAAGAAGAGGTGACCGAGACGTGTAACCAATGGCACTTCATACCATCACGCCGGGTGATACGCCAGTATGGCGATGACGAATACACGCTTCCAATGTGCTTTCACCGCGATGTCGCCAAACACGGATGCGCCCATCATGATGCTGTAAACGGAACTTGGATTCATTCGAGAAAATGACGTTTTGCCATTCGTACACCCAGGTTCGCCGTTGAGTACACCATCGCAGGCGCTCCTGTCTGTGATGCAGCGTCAAGGGTAGCCGCAGCCATGGTCTCCGAGCTATAGTCCATGCTGCTGCAAACGTCGTCGAACTGTTCGTGCAGATGGTTGTTGTCTTGCAAACGTCCCCACCTGTTGACTCAGGGATCGAGACGAGGCTGCACGATCCATTACAGCCATGCGGATAAGATGGCTGTCATCTCGACTGCTAGTGACACGAGGCGTTGGGATCCAGCACGGCGTTCCCTATTACCCTCCTGAACCCACCGATTCCATATTCTGCTAACAGTCATTGGATCTCGACCAACGCGAGCAGCAATGTCGCGATACGATAAACCGCAATCGCAACAGGCAACAATCCGACCTTTATCAAAGTCGGAAACGTGATGGTACGCATTTCTCCTCCTTACACGAGGCAACGCAACAACGTTTCACCAGGCAACGCCGGTCAACTGCTGTTTGTGTATGAGAAATCGGTTGGAAACTTTCCTCACGTCAGCACGTTGTAGGTGTCGCCACCGGCTTAACCTTGTGTGAATGCTCCGAAAAGCTAATCATTTGCATATCACAGCATCTTCTTCCTGTCGGTTTAATTTCGCGTTTGTAGCACGTCATCTTCGTGGTGTAGCAATTTTAATGGCAAGTAGTGTAAAAGTCTTGTGCATGGTATTTGAAGACGTAGCTGGTTGCATAAAACCCAGAGGTAGGGGCAGCTGAAAGACACTTTGTATGCTGCTTCCTGTACTTGTGTTATGCCTACGAAGTCTTTTGCCATGGAAGACGCTCCTAGTAGGTGTCCATATCAAAAGGCGAAAAGTTTTTCTTTCTATGGTGATTTAAAACGAATATGTAGGAACAGTATCAACATATGTCGTCGTCCAACATTAAGTAAATACACGAAAATCAAGAACAACAGTGGGGATAAGTTTACTACTAAACAGCGAACCGCAGAAATTTAGGTGTGCATCCAGTGCTTCATTTGCAGGTTTAGCGATGTTCCCTTTTATACGCCAGTAAAAGGCAGTATACAAGTTTGGAATACACTAGTACTACGCTGTGCGGTGTAGGTGAACCTCCGTCGATGCTGCATTCTTTTATCATTGCGGGTTTTCCCTTTTTTTCTCTCTTGTGCTCCCTCGACGAAGAGGCTCGAAGTGCAAAATAGACGGAGCGGCGAGGTGCGAGGGAAGAATCAGCGCGCGTGCGGGGGAAACTTCGTTAGCCGATAACAAACTTCATTGGAGGCGTTGCGGAGCTTATTGGCTGGTGCGGTGTCGGCCACGGGGAGGGGGGATTGGCGGCTACGTGGCTGGTAGCGGGCTGGGGTTGGCTGGAACTGCGTCATCGCCGACGTAGACGGAGCGGGCGCATTGTTCTGTGGCGGCGCAGGCGGGCGCGCGGGGCTATTCACCATCAGCCAGCTACTGTACCTCCAGCTGCCTCTCAGCCTTGCCGAGGAGCTTCGCTCACTGTTACCACACACAATGCGATTTCGTTTTCTGCACGACGAAGGAAATTTTCCCCTTCCCACAAACTCCTGTCATTGCCCCAAAAATCGATATGATACCCTTCAACTTTACCTACACCTCGCTTTATACCGGTTGATCAAAAAGTCAGTATAAATTTGAAAACTTAATAAACCACGCAATAATGTAGATAGAGAGGTTAAAATTGACACACATGCTTGGAATGACATGGGGTTTTATTAGAATCTAAAAAAAAAAAAAAAAAAAAAAGTTCACAAAATGTCCGACAAATGGCGCTGGACAGCAAAACGTCAGTGACTGCGCATGACCATCGTGTATAAAAGGAGCTGTAATGAGAGAGAGAATCAGATGCGCCAGTAGTCGCAGCATGTTGACGTTACCTGAAAAGGCGCTTTTAGTGAAGCTGTATTATCAGAATGTGGAATGTGCTAGTTCAGCGTTACGATCCTATCGCCATAGAAATGGGATTCGAACGGGTAAAGGTCCGTTGACAAATGCAGCTGTGGCGAGAATGATTTCGAAGTTCGAAGTCACGGGTTGTTTAGACGATGGACCCCGTAGTGGCCGACCGAGCACAAGGCGTAATGCTGCTCAGGCAGTTCAGGAAGAAATGGAGACTGTAGCGGGTTCGTCTATGCACGGGGAAGGCAGTGCTCGTGCAGTCGCACGTCGCACCGGCATTCCATACACTACTGTTTGGTTGGCACTTAGGCGTACCCTCCGATGCTATCCGTACAAAATCCATCGGCATCATGAACTGATACCTGGCGATTTGGTGAAGCGGAGGGCATTTGCGGTGTGGGCGTTTCAAAAGATGGCGGAAGATGATGATTGGTTGAGTAACGTGTTGTGGACCGACGAAGCTTATTTCACGCTCCGAGGGTCTGTCAACGCTAACAACTGCAGAATTTGGGCTACCGAAAATCCTGGAACTGTCATGGAAACTCCATTGCACGACGAGAAAGTCACGGTATGGGTTGGATTTACCACATCTACCGTTATCGGGCCTATTTCTTCGAGGAAATGCGTTATTCTGCTTTTGTTCCTGCAAAGAACATCATCTTTGCTTTGTCTTACTTTGTTATGCTAATTATTGCTATGCTGATCAGATGAAGCGCCATCTGTCGGACATTTTTGGAACTTTTGTATTTTTTTGGTTCTAATAAAACCCCATGTCATTCCAAGCATGTGTGTCAATTTGTACCTGTCTATCTACATTATTCCATAATTTATTCACTTTTCAAATTTATACTGACATTTTGATCACCATGTATTAAGTGACGTCTTTAGGTATTGCTTAGTCGTGAATTCCAATCTGTGAACCGTGATATGCTCAGGTAAGTGTTACAATATTATCAAATAGTAGACACAACAGGTTTGTGGTTTTCATGTCCAATACATAACTACAATCACCCAGAATTTGCAGCAGTCAGACATAGAAAGAACAGTACTCTATTTTGGATTGTCTGCAGAGATAACTATTGTTGTCACTCACAGTGCGATTTCGCTTTCTACATGAGGAAGAAATTACTCCGCTACCCATACTTCAGCGGACGGCTGATTGTCTTCATTTTGAACTTCTTTTGGCTTCCCCTTAACTTCATATGCACCTGGTGTTATATAACTATTTTACCTTCCAAGGCCACACTGTATGAACAAAAAAATGGCCTAGCTATTGGCAGATGCATATCAGGAACGCTCGCAAATATATTTTAAGTTCACATTGAAAAGAACACGTACAGGATGATTCATCTGCCCCTACCGATTCGTTTTATGCAATGCGCACTACGTTTATGCTAGGAAAGGTATACAGGCAGGCACAATCGCGTAATCAATATACACTATGTGATCAAAAGTATCCGGACACGTGGCTGAAGATGACTTACAAGTTCGTGGCGCCCTCCAATCGGTATTGCTGGAATTCAATATGGTGTTAGCCCACCCTTAGCCTTGATAACAGCTTCCACTCTCGCAAGCATACGTTCAGTCAGATGCTGGAAGGTTTCTTGGGGAATGGCAGACCATTCTTCACGGAGTGCTGCACTGACGAGAGGTATCAATGTCCGGTCGGTGAGGCCTGGCACGAAGTCGGCGTTCCAAAACATCCTAAAGGTGTTCCGTAGGATTCAGGTCAGGCCTCTCTGCATGCCAGTCCATTACAGGGATATTACTGTCGTCTAACCACTCTATCACAGGCCGTGCATTATGAACAGGTGCTTGATCGTGTATAAAGATGCAACCGCCATCCCAGAATTGTTCTTCAATACTGCGAAACAAGAAGGTGCTTAAAACATCAATACAGGCCTATGCTATGGTAGTACCATGCAAAACAACGAGGTGTGCAAACCCCCTCCATGAAAAACACGGCCACACCATTACACCACCGCCTCCGAATTTTACTATTCGCGCTACACACGTTGGCAGACGACGTTCACCTGGCATTCGCCATAACCAAACCTTGCCATTGGGTCGCCACTTTGTATACCGTGATTCGTCACTCCACACAACGTTTATCCACTGTTCAATCGCCCAATGCTTGCGCTCCTTACACCAAGCGAGGCGTCGTTTGGCATTTACCGGTGTGATGTGTCATTTATGAGCAGCCGCTCGACCATGAAATCCAAGTTTTTTCACCTCCCACCTAATAGTCACAGTATTTGCAGTGGATCCTGATGCAGTTTGGAATTACTGTGTGATGGTCTGGATAGATGCCTACCTATTACACATTACGACCCTCTTCAACTGTCGGTGGTCTCTGTCAAGAAACTGGCGAGGGCGAGGTCGGCCCGTACGCTTTTGTGATAAACGTGTCCCTTCACGTTTCCACTTTTTTTTTTTTTTTTTTTTTTTTTTTTTTTTTTTTTTTTGTCTACTGACTGGTTTGATGCAGCCCTGCAGCCCGCCACGAATTCCTTTCCTGTGCTAACCTCTTCATCTCAGAGTGGCACTTGCAACCTACGTCCTCAATTATTTGCTTGACGTATTCCAATCTCTGTCTTCCTCTACAGATTTTGCCCTCTACAGCTCCCTCTAGTACCATGGAAGTCATTCCCTCATGTCTTAGCAGATGTCCTATCATCCTGTCCCTTCTCCTTATCAGTGTTTTCCACATATTCCTTTCCTCTCCGATTCTGCGTAGAACCTCCTAATTCCTTACCTTATCTTCTCTATCACATCAGAAAAAGTGAACCTAGCGATGTTTAGGAGTGTGGAAATCTCACGTACTGACGTATGACACAAGTGACACCCAATCACCTGACCACGTTCGAAGACCGTGAGTTCTACGGAGTTCTCTCACGATGTCTGATGACTACTGAGGTCGCTGATATGGAGTACCTGGCAGCAGATGGCAGCACTATGCACCTAATATGAAAGAGTATGTTTTTGTGTGTGTCCGGATTCTTTTGATCACAGAGTGTAAGTTGCCTCTCAGAGCGTTAGGCGACTGTCAGCAAACGGAATCACAGAGAAAAAAATACAAATAAGGATTAGTTGTGAATTACACAATATTTTTGGCCCAAAATATAAGTTAGTTGTTCCATACTCATCTAAGCGTCTCCAATCTTTCTTTGTGTAACTAGTATCTCTGTCGTACAGGTTTTGGATGTCCTTGTAAGTTTGTTGCCTTTGTAGTACTTAATCTTTCGTAAATTGTTCATAAACTTTGCCTTAAAACGTCTGTTTCACCAACGGAAACAACGAAATTAACAGGAGACATCAAAATTAGATGCATGGAAGTGATAATGTCCGGTATATGACCCACTGAAAAGATTAATATGTGGCTCGCCGTAATAATGTAGTAAAGTAGTTTCATAAACAAAATTTGTACAATACGTCTAAGATATTTTCGTATACTTTAACAGTTATTCTGCGACATTTTGACAATACTCGTATGCTTCGCATCTCCAGAGCCAACTGGCCAAAAGCGTTGTACATCATGTGGGGTATGTGACGGTACAGCCCCCAGAAAGGCGTCCATAAAATTTGAGGGTGGACGTGGCTGTACCCGCACTGTTTGTTGTGGGTTGAATGACAGACGTAGCCGCGCGAGAGCGGGTTTGGCAATAAAAGAGGGGTGGAAACGTGCCGCATGAGTACCGTCCTGAACTGCCCACAGTGGCTCCAGCTTTGAAGTTCCTCTGTTAGATATCGGCGCTCTGTGAACCTATGGTATTGGATCGTTCTGGAGGTGTGAAAAATCCTGGTGACTAACAGAATGCTCTGCGAACACGTGATCGGAATTTCCCGTGCTCGCTGGCCATTGGGGGCAAAGAATGGAGGCAAAGGCCGCCAACTTCAGTGTTGAATATATCTCAATAAAAAAAGTGAACCCATTGCATACAGGAAAGGCAGTACTACAAATAAAAGGAGAAAATTATGACGAGTATGAGGGTTTAGACCTATCCTCGGTACGATGTTTAATTTCTAAGTTAGTTCATTTTAAATGTTTTATGAAAAGTGTAAATTTTGGAAATTAACAACTTGACGACACCTTTACGTCCGCTGCTCGTGGTCGTGCGTTAGCGTTCTCGCTTCCCGCGCGCGGGTTTCCGGGTTCGATTCCCGGCGGGGTCAGGGATTTTCTCTGCCTCGTGATGACTGGGTGTTGTGTGATGTCCTTAGGTTTAATTAGTTCTAAGTTCTAGGGGACTGATGACCATAGATGTTAAGTCCCATAGTGCTCAGAGCCATTTGAACCATTTTGACACTTTGACCAATTCTTATAAACGAAGTGTCTATGAATAGATCTCGTAGATATCTATCGAAGAATCAAAACAGAATGGTCACAAACAATTAAAGTTTTGAAATGAAGGCTGGAATGTGTACTCCGCGTGGGAAAGTAGTGAATATTAGTCATAAGGTTAATTAATATATAGAAAGTAGTGGCAGTATTGTGAAATAAACCCAGTTAGGGAAGTATGAGTATGCTTACTGTTAATTGTTTGTACCTATTAACGACAATTCTCCGATGGAACTGAAGAGGGAATTGGTGAATATTATCAAAAACTAAAGACAACAATGAAAAGCTCAGAAAATTCACATGCAAATTCATGTGCAGTACATATGTACAGCGATATATTTATAGCTTTTACGTGTTCTGGAAGAAAAAAGATACGTTTTCACTCATGTTGTAAAGCGAGGATATAAATACTCAGTAGACAACTTGACGCCGATAGTTGGTGAACAGCGTTTAGGTTCATGTGGACAGCTATTGGGAACGCTACATAGGTACGCTATAGACTTATTCCAAATGCAGTTTACGAATGAAATGTATGTACTCACTAAAAAAGCTAGAGAAATTGCAATAATCTAAATATGCACAGTTAAATGCGTTTTTTAGTTTTTACTACCAAGCCAAAAAATTTATATGTAGTTGTCGTATAGAGTGTTGTGGAGGACACTTGTATAAACTAATGTCGTATTATATTAACTTCTAGAACGATAAAGCTGATCTACAAGATAATAAACACTACCTAATATGTCTTATCTTATTTTCGTGACCGTAGCACTAAATTAAAGCTGCAGCCAGCAGAATTTCTACACAGTCTACGTTGAATACCGGTTCCCTATGTTTGCCCAACAAGGTTTCTCAAGATCAAAGTCGCATTTATTCCACTCACTGACAGTTAAGCTGTTTGGGCGTATTTCGTAAGAGCTATACTGACGTTCTATGAAAATGGGGCTCTGAACTACATTAACATCTGCTGACTGGGCTGTGTTAAGGACCCCAACACAGGAGTAGCAATCTAGAATAGGTCCCAATAGCTTATATTCTGGAATTTTTTGTAACAGTGCTCTTCAATGTTCCACTCGCCTTCCCAACTACTGATTTCATATGATTATTCCGTTTCGTACTATGTCATACTATTACGGTAGGCATTTAACTGGTGTGAGAGTATGTTATCATAATCACCTTGTGGCTGTGATGCTTACCTCTCGTAGCTCACAACGCGTGTAACATGTTATGCTCTTTAGAATAGAGTGCTCAGATGACTGACATGTTGGCTGTACACAATTTCGCTCTCTGTTGTTACAGGTTGGAAGGCTAGCTATAAAAGGAACTAATGATCGACAACGAGGTCAGTATTTGTACAACGACATAAGTTTGTAGTGGAGGTAGACTACAGAAAAATTGAAGAATGTTTTAAAACTGAAGAACAGTGAACGGGGAGGGGTACGTGATGACGACAATGGAAGATAACGTTTATTCTGTGTGTTGCTGAACCATACTTCTCGTCTGTAATGTCAGTGTATTCGACGACAGTCCGGTGTTATAAAAGGAACATGAAAATTGGTTAATATGATAAATAAATAGTTTATAGCATTCATAGTCTGCGTTTTCTTCGAAAATTTACTCTCAAGAATACGATCTCGGACGCATCCTGAGTCAAATTCTTCAGAAAAAGTGGAAGCGTCTGTGCGTTATACCTCTCGGCGCTGCATGCCCACAATAAGCAGCCTCAGAGAGCATCAAGTACTATTTAACTCAGAATCCCAAAAAAGATTTTGGTTATTTCTTATTCAGAAAACATCCTCAGCGCCCAGGAACTAGAAAAAAATACCGTAATAAAGCTGTCATCGGTATAGCCCAAGAGATAACGGAATGCTCTCGAAGAAAGTAATATATCAATTTGCACCGTATGAAAGCGCATTCAAGCATTTTTTTTTTTTTTTTATAACGGAACGGTATGTTGGCCAAGAAAGCTGCTGTACCCGGAGCTTACCTTCATATCCAGTTACCTTACACCGGCTTTTTACTGGCGTAAGAATGGAACTCGTTATCTCAGTGGGAATAGGAAAGAGAAGCATCAAACGTAAATGTAATATTAAGGTTTGGTTCAACTCCACTTACCTCTCTTACCTTATTTTTATACCATGTCAGTACAAAGCAAAACTTTATCTACAATCACTCGGATGAGATTAAATTAAGGTAGTCTCACTTGTCATTAGTATTGCGTACAACAGAGAAATTCAGGCACCTGTGATTGGAATTATTCAGATGTTAGATATATTAATAATAGTCTTCGTTTGTTCCAGGTTCCATCGAAATAGAGAACAATTCATCACAGAACTGAAAACGCTTTGGGTACCATACTCTACTTGGTTGTTTACTAAAGAATGATAAGGCAATTATTAAATGTCTGACAATATCTATTTTACTTAGCGATTTTAAAATCTGACGGCAGAATTTTGGAGATGTTATCAACATTTTATTTAGGGTTAATTAAAAATTATCGATGTTCCTCAGTGGGTCGGTCAACGGGGTCGCGAGAATGAGCGCTGCTGTGAGCCAATAACTCTGTCAACGTGTTTCGGTGCCAAGAAACATGCCACACGACTGAGTGCCACAGATATATTTAACGTCAGCTGTGGAGTCGCTAGGTATGAAACAGCGGAGAATTAGACAGTCGCCAGCGACTGTCTTCTTCTCGAAACGACAGTCAGTTACTGCTGTCAACACTCCTGGAAAAAAAAACGGAAATATATTGGTCAGGTTCACTGAAAAGGAAAACAAGCGAACTTATTGCGAAGAAATGAAGCAGATTATCAACGACACTATCGAATTCAGGCTGTGCGGGAGTGTTTCACCACGGCGTCTAACGAACACGAGACGATCTTTTTTCTAGTTTCGTTTCCAAATTGAAACAAATGTTCCTTTCACAACTATACTTCACATTTGGTGTGTCCTTCACAGGATACGGATCACATCTTTGAGCTGCTTATGGCTCAGGCGCAACATGGTGGAGGTTAGACTGCAGTAAGGGCACACGCGACAGTGCCTATGCTGCACATCACACAAGTAATTCCCATGTGTAAATCCAGTCGAAACACGTGAATATAAGGTGACACACGGCTCTACTCAGTGGACAGTATCTCGAGACAAAGGTTAGACAATCGTCAGATAGTATCAGGACAGCGTCCTGGCGAATGTCCCAGGACTCAGGTAAAGTCACTGCCTAGAAGAGCCAAACTGAACACTCACAAGTGATGTTAGTAATCGTTCACTGGACTTAGGAGTCTTATGAACGTCTGCAGCTCATTTCAAGTGAACACTGAACTATACTGGCATTCATATTATTCTTATGTCCACCAGGTATTGAAAAACTTCCATTGATAAATCGTTGTAATTTGTTATTTATCTCTGGTAACACCTGTTTATTGCCATATTTGTAGCCTAACTTCATTTGACCTGTCACGAATCTGTGTAGTTGCTGCGTGCAAGAAGGCAAACTCGTAACAGCAACTATTTCAGTGGTAGGGGTTTTTCTTCCTGCCACATTTATAGGCCAAGTGGATTTGTTACATGTGTGAAAAAAATAAGATAAAATATTTGCCCTATTACATATGTAAGCCGCGTTTGTTCAGTTTTCATTCGTGAGAAGTCGTCCATGACATCTCTGCATACTTTTCATACTTTTTACCAAGGCAGAGTTATAACTCTCCCCAAGATTCAACTGAAACTACAGCCGACATTCAGTATCTCTAAGGTGAAATATGTGTAAAATATGTGAAATATGTGTGAAATAAATATGTGAAACTCGGGGGGTATCATTGAATTCTTATTATCAACCAGAAATTATTAAGTTATATTAAAGAATTTTGTCGTTGTTATCATTGTTCCCCCCAGCGCATGAAGATGGAAATTTCAGTTAATTGTTTCCTTTATTTATTTTACAGGGAGTGCGAGAAGTGACTGATGTGTAGGATGGAGAAAACTGGGACTAGTAGTGTGATAAAGTAACTACATTCGAAAGTTAACTGTGCCTGGGAAGTCCATGATGAGATGGCTTCCGTCTTTGGAAATGATTTCCCATCTTACGACACTATTGTGAGGTGGAAAAGGAATCTCCCCACTGGTGGTCTGTTCTTGACAGGCGAGCCAAGTGGAAAAGTAAGATAGGAAGGCTACGCTTGCAGTTTTGTTGGACGGTCATGGAGTCACCCTCACAGATTACCTTGCCAAGGGTCAAATCACCACTCGCAGAATCCACAGCAATCTTCTGCATAAGTTACAAGACGCTCTGCAGTGTTCTCGAGAGCCTTCCATCCTCTGGATGACAATGCACCAGATCATTCATCTCGAGTTGCAGTTGACAGAACGAGGGCATGTGGCTTTGAGATCTTGCAGCATCCGCCTCCTCCCGATGTCGCACCAACTGGCTATTGCTGTTTCCATAAATGTAGAATCTGTAACAGGACTTCGATTTGACAACACAGATGACGTCATTAATGTAGTGGAAGAGTGGTTTAAGGCAAATTCTGAAGTACATCCTGAAAGTCAAGAAATACTGAAGAATATGTACAAATCTGGGTGGTTGCAACATAGAGAAGAATTAACAACAACAAAATCTACACAAACTCCCCAGCACATTTTTAAGGGCGATCATTAGAAATTTATGGTACCGCCTCGTATACACTGACGTGACAAAGGTAATAGGATACCTCCTAATAGCCGGCCGGGTTGGCCGAGCGGTTCTAGGCGCTACAGTCTGGAACCGCGCGATCGCTGCAGTCGCAGGTTCGAATCCTTCCTCGGGCATGGATATGTGTGATGTCCTTAGGTCAGTTAGGTTTAAGTAGTTCTAAGTTCTAGTGGACTGATGACCTCAGAAGTTAAGTCCCATAGTGCACAGAGCCATTTGAGCCTCCTAATATTGCGTCACACCTCCTTTTGCCCCGAGTAGTGCACTAACTCGACGTGGGATGGAACCAACAAGTCGTTGGACGTCCCCTGCAGAAATGTTGAGCCACGCTACTTCTATAGCCCTCGATAAATGCGAAAGGTTTGGAGATGCAGGACGTTGTGCGTGAACTTACCTCTCGGTTATGTCCCATAAATGTACGATGGGATTCATGTCGAACGATCTGGGTGACCACATCATTCGCTCAAATTGTCCAGAATGTTCTTCAAACAAATCGCAAACAGTAGTGGGCTGGTGACATGACGCATTGCTGCCCATAAGAACTCCATCGTTGATTGGAAACATGAAGTCAATGAATGGCTGAAAATAGTCTCCAAGTAGCCCACAATTACCATTTACAGTCAGTGATCGGTTCAGTTGGATCGGAGGACCCAGTCCATTCCAAGTAAACACAGCCCACACCATTATGGAACCACTGCCAACATGCACAGTGAGTTCTTGACATATTGGAGTGTGCGTTCTTGACAATTTGCGTCCATGGCTTCGTGAGGTCTGGGCCACGGTATAACCCTCCCGTCAACTCTTACCAATTGAAATCGAAACTCATCTGACCAGGCCACGGCTTTTCAGTCATGTAGGGTTCAACCAATATGGTCACGAGCCCAGGAGAGGCGCTGCAGACCATGTCGTACCGTTAGCAAAGCTACTCGCATCGGTCGTCTGTTGCCATAACCCATTAACCCCAAATTTCGTCGCACTGTCCCAATGGATACGTTCGTCGTATGTCACACATTATGTCACGCAGTCTTGCTAGTCTGTTAGCATTGACAACCATATGCAAACGGCGCTGCTCTCGGTTGTTAAGTGAAGGCAATCGGTCACTGCGTTGTCTGTGGTGGGAGGTAATGCCTGAAATTTGGTGTTGTCGGCACATTATTGACATTGTGGATTTCAGAATGTTGAATTTCCTAACGATTTCCGAAGTGGAATGACTCATGCGTCTAGGTCCAACTAACATTTCTCGTTGAAAGTGTTTATTCCTGTCGCGCGGCGATAACCATATCGGAAAACTTTCCACATGAATCACATGAATACAAACGACGTGTACGGATATGTACGCCATCTGTATATGTGCCTATCGCTATCCCTTGACTTTTGTTAGCTCGATGTTTGTGAGATATGTGTAAGCGAGCAAAGCCGTGCGCAAAAAGCTAGTAGATAACCATGGCCCTGCACTGGGATGATATTTGAGGTTGCGACCAGAGCACATGTCTCCATTTCTAATCTCCAAACTCATCACAAATGCCACCTCCTACCTGTGGTCTGGTGTACGTTCTGCGGAGTTGACTGCGCTTAGCTGCGCCTGCAGTCAGGAGGCAGGGCACGCCGGGCTAGAGAGTACAGGCGAGGCGGGGTTGCTGGCTGCCTTATCTCGCGGCAGTTTAATTACGGGCCGTGCCCAGACACGCGGCCCGCCTCTTAGCTGGGCCGCGCCGCGTCGCGTCAAACGAGACGGTGGGATGTCGCCGCGGCTCCAGCGCAGCCGCAATGCCGCCTCGACGGGGATTTGCGACGGCTGTCTCTGCCAGAAAGTGCCAAAATTGCTGGCTCCCTTATCTCCCCGTCCTCAGTCTGACGGTCGCTAAACTGGGCCGAGGAACAAATTATTCATAGGCAAAGCAAGGATCTGCCTGCATCGGCATTACAGCGTGACGAAGAGAGGACTGGGAGTCAATTTTTATTTGTTTGTTCGTTAGCCTGCTACCAGTGATAAGTCGACAAAAATTTGCAGAGATGTTACATAATCCGTTTGTCTCGAGCAGCAGCAGTCTGGGAAACTAACAAGGGGCGGCCGCTAATTGTGAAATTGAGATTCGATTCATACTGCGCATAATAGAAGCTCATGGGCAGAGGTGTAATGTGGCAAAGCACCAAGATGCACTTCTCAGTCGTTGTCGAGAAAATCGACAATTAAGAAAACCGTTGCGGTGAAATACTCTCTACGATTAACAGATTTCTACAGCGTCGTGACGCAGCGGTATGCGTTCGAGTTCGTAATCCGAAGGTCGCCGGATCGAATCTCGCACCATGCAATTTTTTTATTATTAGTTTTTTGTAATTCAAATATATATATATATATATATATATATATATATATATATATATATATAAACTATTAATGAATTGCTTATGCATGTTGGTGAAGGCGGATCGCTCTCCAATTGTACCGCCTCCATTTTTCCGTTTTTTTAACAGGGTGTACCAAAACTCTCCCGTCCGCAGTGATTTTCGACGATGTTATAAGTTGCGCTAGGGACCGCATCTACCTTCTTTCGAAGTTAGCAGGCAACTACGCTGTTATGCGGCGGCTCGTTTCGGCCCATTCAACATCTGTCCTTCAAGTGTAACGAGCGAGTAACGGAGTTTATATTTCATACCTGCCACAGCGAATTTGTGTTCGTGGGGTCTCATTTCTAATTCGAACGTTTGACTTACGTTATACGTATTCGTTTCGGAATATCGTTTCTACGTCTTCCGTTAACTATACGTGGTTAACATTATGAAGACAATTAATAACATTTGTGAAATACAACTTTGTTTCTGGAAAACATAATGATGTTCGAAGTCGCCAGTTTTTCCACGACAAACGACTTTCAACAACTTATTATATGCATAATTGTTGCAACTGATTACCGGTATATATATATATATATATATATATATATATATATAT
Source organism: Schistocerca piceifrons (assembly GCF_021461385.2). NCBI lineage: Eukaryota > Metazoa > Arthropoda > Insecta > Orthoptera > Acrididae > Schistocerca > Schistocerca piceifrons. Next base: position 349,587,814 of record NC_060141.1, on the reverse strand, counting down.
ATATATATATATATATATATATATATTTGAGTTACAAAAAACAAATACTAAAAAAAACTTGCATGGTGCGAGATTCGATCCGGCGACCTTCGGATCACGAACCCGAGCGCTTACCGCTGCGCCACGACGCTGTGGAAAAACAAGTAATCGTAGAGAGTATTTCACCGCAACGGTTTCTTTTAACTTTCGATTTTCTCGACAACGGCTGAGAAGTGCATCTCGGTGCTTTGCCACATTACACATCTGGCCATGAGCTTTTACTAAGCGCAGTATGAATCGAATCTGAATTTCACAATTGGCGGCCTCTCCTTGTAAGACAGCTACAAGGGTCGGAAAAAGTATGAAACATCACGAGAAATGCATGCTTGAATATAAATGCAGGTGCTTGTCAGACCTGCATGTTGTGCTATTGCAGTAGGTTGGCGCGTTAGTCAGTAGCGTTTTTCCGTGAGCTTACTAAACACAACAGATACGCGTAACACAAAGTTTAGTCATCAACAATATATTCTTCTTCACTATTTACAACAGTGTGCCAACAATGGGATAACTTTTCGATTCTGGGACTGTAGAAATCGCGTGGTTCCGAGGCGAAGCACTCGTCGAACCACGTTCGAAGCGCATTTTCATCCGGAAACGAAGTTCCTTGAAGATTGTTCGAAAAAGAACAGAAAATGCGAAAATCTGAGGGCGCAAGATGAGGTGAATAAGTTGGAGGGGGAATTAATTCCCAACCCATCTCCAGTATAGTGTTTTTTTTTTCAGCCTAGCAGAATGCGGGCGGGCGTTGTCGTTGAGCAGCATGACTTCACGCAGTCTTCTTGGTCGTTTTTCTTAGACTGCGTCTGCAAGAGGCTGATACTAAATGTCAGCAGTGATTGTTACACCTCGGGGAAGCAATTCGTCGTACACCGTACCGTCGCTGTTCCAGTAGATGCATAACATTATTTTTTGTGGCTTCACGCAGTTTCTGTAGGGAGAGCTGATGCTACTGTTTGGGCTCAACCATTCCTTTGTTTTCCTCATGTTAGCATAAAGACACAATTTCTCATCACAACAGAGGTACAAGATAGGAATGATCGCTCCTGCTCACGAGCCAAATAATGACGAGCAAACAGAGATGCACGTATCGCCACCCGTGGGTTGCATATATTGACGCAGAAAAAAGTGAGTAGCACAGTCGTTATGATACTAGACTGTAAAATTTTAATTTATATATTCGGTTCGAGTACATTCTAGAAGTATCCACAAATGTCAAGAATCATTGTACTGGAATGTTCTGTAACTGTATATATATACCGTATGTGTACTGGCCGGAGGCAGTTCGCTCCGCTCTCTTGTTTGTGCAAGTGCTGAATAAACCTTCGTTAAGTGAAGTTAGTGTTCGTCATTCATCTAATTACACCTTATTCTACGTGACAATATGGTCGCACTTTGATTTCTGTAATTTTGACTTAGAGCATGCGGCACCCACACACCCGGTTTTTGAACGTCCCTCATTGTATGAAAATATCTCACGATGGTGGAATGATCTCAGTTCATCACATTTTTCAGTTCTCGAGTACACTGACATAGATCGTTGTGGATCAATGCGTTTAGACGATCTTCGTCAAACCCCGAAGGTCTTCCTCAGCGTGGAGAGTCAGTAATGTCGAAATGATCCTCCATAAAACGATAAAACCATTTTATTGCCGTGCTCTGTTGAAAGACGTTATCCCCATACAGGGCGCAAATGTTTCTGTCTCCCTCCTTGTTGTCACCCCTCTATAGAACTCAAAAGAAGAACATGTCGGAAATGATCCGGTTTCTCGACTTTGCACTCCATTTTCTAGCGTCCAAAACATCACTCACTATCTCCAAATGACAAAATGACAACATGTAAACTCCAATAGCAACAGAGAACTATAAATAAAAAGTAACAATCGACAAATGAACCCATAGCAACCAAAATAGCAACATGCCAAACAAAAACGCTATGAATTTATGCACCAACCTAATATTTAACCACGAACGTGATCCCTGCAAGTCCGCAGCTCGTGGTCGTGCGGTAGCGTTCTCCCTGGTTCGATTCCCGGCGGGGTCAGGGATTTTCTCTGCCTGGTGATGACTGGGTGTTGTGTGCTGTCCTTAGGGTAGTTACGTTTAAGTAGTTCTAAGTTCCAGGGGACTGATGACCGTAGATGTTAAGTCCCATAGTGCTTAGAGCCATTTTTTTTTGATCCCTGCAACGTACTCAACACGTTGCAAGTGTCAGTCACGGCCAGAGCACTGTAATGTATAATAATGAGAGTATTACGTCGGGGACAAATAAAGTCGAACTTGTGCAAATTGACGTCGAAATATTTGGTAATTCAAGAAGCACCGTATCGAAGATTTATACCGCACAGAGGAAAAGCAGCAAATCACCAGCAAAGTCAGAACGTGGAAGAAAGTGTATTTTGAGTGTTCGGGACAGACGGTCATTAAAGAGAAATGAGACGAAAAATAAGAGGACGACAACTCCAAAAAAACATTGCAGAACTGAACATCGCTCTCGCAAACCCTGTCAGCACCAAAACAACACGAAGGGAGCTTCATTAGTAAACAATTGCAAGGGGAGCTCGAATTCCAAAATCACTCATCACTGATGTAAATTCTCGTAGTAGGGGAACATCGCGCCGAATCCACAAAACGTGGACTGTGGAGCAATGGAAGAATGTCTTCTGGTCGGATGAGGTCCCTTTCACACTGTTTCCAACTTCTGGCGGATTTTACACCCCAACAGTGAAACATGGCGGGAATTCACTGATGATTTGGGCAGCCATTACGTGGTATTTCATACACTACTATAGTTACTCTGAAAGGACGCATTATTGTCAGGCGTCATGTGATCGTCTTGCCTGATCAGGTCCATGCCACGGCCCAATGTTTGCTCTCCAGTGCTTAATTCCAAGAAAGACGAATGGGTCGTATTCACACATCTCGCATCGTCAAGGACTAGTTTTGTGAAAACTCTACGATTCATTGTCGTATCTCCCCCGTCCATCACAGTCACCAGATCGCAATATTACTGAGCATTTGTGGTCTACTTTGAAGTGGAGGGTGTGTAATCGCTTATCCACGCCGAGCATCGTTACCTGGTCACTATTTTGCAGGAAGAATGCTGTAAGATTCTCTTCAAAACCATACATGACCCGTATTACGAGACAAAAGCTGATTTGATGCCGACGGGACCCTTACACTGTATTAGGCATTATAATATTCTGTGTTTCTGGTGTTTCCATATTTTTCCAACTCCTGTACTGTCTACGCTCTCGTCACCAGAACTAAATCGATGGCAGTGGCTGAGGTAGCTGTTGAAAGACTGAGTTTTTTTTTTGGTTCGAAATGAGCCGGCTTGAAAATCACGAAAGTTTTATTCAGGAATGTTGCTGCGAAAAGCCCTGAGAACGTACTTTTTTTTAATCAGCATAAATGACAGTAAACACTTTATAACGATGATACATGAGTTCATATGCGTTATTACTTATAAGACGTTGCAATACTTCATTTTATTGGTGGCCACAGGCACGTAGAGGCATATATCTCAAAGTTTGTGGAACTAAAAGAACAAACTATGTACACTGATGTGCCAAAACGTAATGACCGCCGTCGGCGGCGAGATTTCATGCCGCCTAGAGGCTGTGCTGGCGTGTGACGAAGTTCGGAAAGTATATAAACGGAGCAGAGATGAATGTGACATCATTTTAGTGAAGATATGGCCGCAGATAGGGAAATTCACTGACATAATCGATTTTGACGAAGGGCAGATTGTTATGGGGCAGCGCCTGGGAACAAGAGACTTGGAAACGGCTAATCTGGTAGCCTATTACAGTAATACTATCGTGAGGGTCTACGAAAGGTAGTTGAAGGACTATGAAACCGCCAACTTGTGAGAGTATTGAACTTCCACGCCGCATCACAGAATGTGGAGGTCGGAGGCTTGCCCACTCTTTGAAGCAGGATAGGCAGTGATGTGTGGCAGAGCTAACGACAGAGTTCAATGCTGGTCGAGGTGTAAGAGTTTCGGAGCACACTGTCCGACGTGTGGCTTCGTGGAAGACGATCCCCACGTGCTCCCATATTCACCTGAAAGTGCAGAAATGACGAACACGGGATCATCGAGAGAGGACGATGGATCAGTGGAAATATATCGGGTGGTCGGATGGAAGACGTTTCTTCTTACAACAGGTCCATGGACGTGTCTGAATACACAGGCAACCAGGCGAACATTTGCTCGAAACATCGACCGTGTCAGAGACGCGGGTCGCGGGGCCACCGGACAGAACACGTCTGGGGCTCTGTGGAGCATCCCCTCAGAGCTTACTAATCACGATGAACTGCATGACCTGTGTGTAGCCAGTTGGCACCACATAACTGCGAAACCTACCAAATACTTGTTGAATCCATGACAGGCAGAATCGTCGCTGAATTGGGTTCCGGAAGTGAACCAGCACATGTTGTCAAGCACGTGGTGATAATGTTTTGCTTCTTCGGTGTATTAGTTAACGAATTTAAAATAGGAAAGGACAAACTATATCTATAAAAGTGTATGTGGTTCTGTGTGTGTGTGTGTGTGTGTGTGTGTGTGTGTGTGTGTGTGTGTGTTGGTCGGAGTGTGGTTTTGTGTGGAGGGAGACGGGAGTGTTCTTTCCAGTGTGGCCATTATTCACCTCTAGAAATCAAACAAGATTTGTGCAGAAATGACGAAGTGCCAGGAGACAACTACAGTGGTGCGAACCTTCCCCATCACCCTTATTTGAGGGCGTGGCGGTAGTAAACTGATGACATGCAGGCTTGACTCTAGAACCACTGCCGTAATTTCAACCGAACGTGGTACGTGTATTTCTTACTACACGTAAAATAGGACTGTTGGTGATAAGACAACCCTAACAGTCCAAAGGATGAGATTTGGGATTTAAAAGTATGCATATAACAATAACCAGGTCAACGAAAAATTTGGTTGGAAAAACTTTTTTTTGTACTTTGCTAGCTGATCTTTATAGATTTTTATGAGTTCAATCCAAATATAGCCTCAGTTTTTTTTGTATCACCCATAGTTTTCGAGCAATATGCTTTTTATTATATAGTATAAAAACCCTATGCTATATGGTAAACGGGGAAATTAATGAAATGCTTTGTTACAACATAAGTATGGTTTGTATTTACAGTAAGCTACTTAAAACAATGATATGTGTTAATAGAGGTTTCACTTGTCAGCTGGAATTGGTTTGTATATTCTTTCTCTTTTTTTTAGCTTCTTGTGTAGCTTTTTCTATGATGAGTCGCTTGCTGTACTTCTCGGTGAAGTGACCAACAGTAGTCCCCCATCATGTCGGTGTTCCAGTGGCCTTGGTAGCGTTTTCCCATCACTTTAATATCCTGGTGAAAACGCGCTCCTTATTAACATCTCCCATATTGTACGGGAAGTAATCAAGGTGACTGTTCAAAAAGTGAACTTTCAGGCTCATTAAACATCCTAAAGTTTTAAACTTCCTTAACATTATAGCTATAACAGAAGCATATTCTGGGTCTTTTTCATGTCCTAAGAACTTTGTAACGACTTGCTTGACTGATACTCATGCTTCTTTCTCATTTAAGATCATTGTGGATTCAAAGTTAACATCAAACATCAATTTTTTAATGTCAGGTCCGACAAAGACGCCTTATTTTAGTTTAGCTTCTGAAAGGAGTGGAAACTTTTGAGAGAGATACTTAAAACATGGTCCATCTTTCGGCAAAATCTTTACAAACTGTTTCATTAGACCTAACTTTATATATAGAAGTGGCAGGAGTACCTTTTTTGGATGTACGTTTTTTGAATCAGAGGCCAGTTTTTTTCTGGACGAGTGTTGATCCCTAACCCTACTGTCCCATTGACACAAGAAACATGGAAATTTGGTAAAGCCACCTTGCTGACCAAGGAGCATGCATGTTACTTTTAGATCGCCTCATATCATCCAACCATGAGCAGAATAGCCTGTTTTAGCGGTATACTAACTCACTTTGTTGTTTTAAAAACTTGGAAAATTGCTGCTCTCTCTTTCTATACATGTATATGCTGGTTCTAACTGCCAATAAGTTCTTTTCGTTTAATCTAGAGCGAAGCAATTCAGCTTTTTCTTTCGTTAAGCCCAGAACCCTAATCAATCGTTGAGCTCGGTATGAGTAAACAATTTAGGCTCTAGACTTTCTGTATTACAATGGACTTCATGATCATCTGGTTCATCTAAATCACATTATACATAAGAAAATACTTCTGTTGGAATGGAATTTAAATCCTCTGGTGGTTCAGGAACCGGCAAATCTACACCATGCCCTACTGGTCGGATGGCGGACGAAAGGTTAGGGTAGCTTATTACCTTCTTGTTTTCTGAATTATGACCAGTAATATTAACACTGCAACAGTAGCAATCTTTGGAATGATTTCTTGGCTCCCCCCATATAGTAGGGGCAGAAAATCTAAAAGCTTTTTTCTTCTTTTTGGACCATTTTCTCAGATCTTCAACACGCACGTAACATACCTTATGCAGCGCCCAAGATTTATCTTGATCACCAAGTTTCGATCCGAAGTATGATAGATAAACCTTTTTCCCAAAGTCTGTAACGTTTCTTTGGTGTTTTTAATCACAAATTCACTACAAATGTAACAGAAACTGTCAGCAGAGTTCTTACAACCACGATTAGACATTGTACTGAGCATATACAGGAAACGGAAAAGTAAGGTTACGTTGACAGTAAACAAAACACCATCTGTTAACATCGACCATTTTTTGCCAGCAAATGTTTTTCAGCAGTGCTACCAACGTCATCTATATTTCACCTCCATTTTAAATTATTTTACCTATATAAAAGCAGTCAAATTATTTAAGAAGACACTTAAATTAATAAATTTATCTGTAAAATGTGAAGAATGGTGGGTTATACGGTTATTTAAGTATCATATTTGGATTTACCACCCTAAAAACATAAGAATAAAGTTTTTTCAGCAAAACAGTTTTTCCAACTTTGGCCTGTGTTATCGAAAAGAATGATATTAGTATCGAAACAATGATTTTCTGGGGTGCTGTGCTGCTTGGTGACAGTCCCAGTGATATTTAACCCCTAACTGTGACGGTGACGGAAGGAAAATGTGACGTGTACATCATAACTGTGGACCGCTGGGGGCAATTTTAACCAAATGTCTTCCTGTCTGGATACCTGACTTCCTTACTAGCACTGGTGTTATTACTCAAATAGGGTTTAACACGTAACAACGCATTTGGAAGATTAGTTGTAAGTAGGTGAACGGATTTCCTCTTGATAATGTGTAATATGAGGGAAGTAACTGTCTGGGTGGGAATTAAAATGGGAAGCAAAGAAGGAACAATAGGTTTTTAACATCCTCCTGACGACGAGGTCATTAGAGGTGGAGCTCAATCTTGGAATCTGCAAAGAAATCAGCCCTGTCAGTTTTAAAAAAAGCTCTCCCAGCATTTATTTTAAGCCACTTAGGTAAAACAGCGAAAACCTAAATGGTTTGATCAGAATTCAAATCCCGTTGTTACAGAAATCCCAAGCTCAGTATTTTATTTCGCGCTGGAGGTACTGTGTGTAAACGGTTGCGTTTGTGCCCCTAGCTCAATACTCGTATGATCTGTTGGCCACACTTTCCAGACCTTGTACCAGTGTAAGTCATGAAATAGAACTCACACTTTCGTGGTGGTGGGTATCCGACTGTTACATAGAGGTCACTCAGTGTAACATAAAACAACACCGGCACTTCCACCAAATTCTGTCAATGTAATCGGCAATGTAATTTAACTGCCCAGCCTATCTGAACTGATATCGTTACACTTTGTGCTGTTTATTTAACGCGAAAAGACATCAGATTCTACTGTCTACAGCCTTATTTACCGCAGCTGAAATCTGTCTTTTAAATATGGAAGAAATGTTCACAACTGTGTTCATTAATAACTTTTGAGATCATAGCGGAAAAAGGAGAAAATCAAACATCAGTTTCAAACATCATGCGCGACATTTTCAATATGACAAAGATCGCCACTTGCTGCGTTCCGCAGCTGCTCACACCCATATGTAAAGCCCGTCGATCCGAAGCAGTAAACACGTTGCAATGGTGCCCGGGGTTCAACCTGACGGACCAATCCAGATATTTCTGTAGCTGCGTAATAACGACGAACGAGCGCTGAGCTAATCGCTATGACGTCGAGATAAAGAAGCAAAGACAGCAGTGGAATCACGCGGATACACCATCACCGTAAAAGGGGAAGACCCAGCCATGATCAAGAATGGCAATATACTTTTGGAGACTGTCGTGGTATAGTGCTAACGGATAATAGTCGTAAGGGTCAAGCCTTCACAGGAAAATGCTACTGAAGTCTCCAAACCAGGTTACGAGTGGGTGACATAGCGAAACGTCGTGGGAAACTGTCCGAGGGAATGGCTGTGCTCGATGCTTACGCCCCCGATAGTCGGGTCTGGTGGTCCGGTGGTAAGGCCCAGAACACCGAGAGGTTGCGAGATTGCATCCCATTCGAACTATGGAGATTATTCAGGCCACTTTTAACCTAACCGCCAGTGGTGTAAAGATTTGCAAGGAACGACATGTGGTTCGGATTCCACATAAAACTGTAGGTCTGTTTTTCCCGCTAGGATGACTGGGATACGCAGGACATTGAAGTGGCGTCCAGTGTAAGAAACTGAGCCACTGAACCACACAAACTTATAATAGCGCTCCAGTTAACTCGTCACACAGATGCTGCTTCTCTGAGCTCTCAGAATTTACCTTCTCCTCCTTCCTCCCACAGTCATGTATTTCCCTGGCACCCGGTGATTTCTTCCTCTTTCGTCAGATTAAGAAACCATTGGGTAGAAGACGTTTCAAAAGTAGCTTTCGATATTGAACGTTTTCTGAACAACACACTTCTACAACAAATGTACGAGCCAAGACATCCACCTTTGAGAAAATATTCCACATTGAATGGAGAATACGTAGAAAGCGTTATCACCAAGTTTCATTGCAATAACTTGAATTTTTTGAGATAATTATAAATTTATGATCATTGCTCGTACCTACTACAGGAAAAGTCACACCGGTAAACTTAATTACGTATCGCTGTCGAGCAGGACAGCTCGTAACGATAACAAGCTCTCAAGGCCGACACGTTGCATCAGAACTGGCAACTGGCCACAGATGCGCCATGAAGAAAGGACAGGGTAATTATAAGGTCCACGGAATATTTCACAAAAATCAGTACATATAAATGGTCAAGAAAAACAAAGCATATGATAAAGTATTTTAAATATTCTTCTTTTTTTTTTTGCAATGTTTACCGATGTTTTGTGTCGCATGGTCCAATTCTGCTTATACCCGACCCAGCGTATGTGGAGTGACGGTAGGAACAGCTGTTGCGAGACAAGACAGTGTCGCAAGTCCTCGACGTTTTGTGATAGAAGTGGAACGTAAACGCTATCCTTGACGTAACCCTAAAAGAAAAAAATCTTAAAGCGTCATGTCCGGCCCCTCGAGTAAAGCCAGGATAGCGGCGGCATACAGCCTATCCATCGACGTAGCGACGCCTCGTTCAGGTAATCTCGTAGACAATTTCGGAAATGTGGAAGGATACCTTCCTGTTGAAAGATGAACTCTCTGATATCAGTTTCAAGTTGTGGCATGATGACACCACTGACAGTTTTCTCGCAATGTAGAAGGATCCACGGACTGTCATATTGGACATGATATAGCACGTTAACTTTCTTGGAATCGTCGATGTATTTGACAGTTGCATGTGGGTTCTGTGTCCCCCATATGCCTGTGTTAAGTCGCCGTTCCTGAACGACGAGAGGTGTTTTCGTCACTTAGATTAATTTGGAAATTTGTGGTAATTTCTATGGGACCAAACGAGATTAATTTCATTGCAAAGTAGTCATTCTCAAGATTCGATATTACAATAACTGTGTTGTTAAGATGAACGATGCAATGTTCCTTCTGACAGGCATTAATGTCCGAAGGAACAGGCACTGCTGCGACATTCGAAGAACCATCAGCTGTAGCCTGTAAGGAAATGACGACTATCAAACTTTGTCCTGGATCCACTCCTCTGGGATATGAATATGGAGCCTCTATTGGACGAATTAAAACGTATCGAAGACGTGCTAGAGGCGATAGCCTACGCAGACGACCGCCTTCCGTTGGTAGGCGGCCCTATCCACGATGATCTGGAACCAAAGATAGAACGCGCGATATCTTTGTTATTTGATTGGTGCCAGAAAGCCAGGATGAAGATTACTAGAAAAAAGTCCTTACTGTTAAAAGGCCAGCTACTCAGAAACCCGACCGTCAGAATCGATGGCTCACCAGGTCTTCAGCATCGAGAGGCCCGATGTCTGGGCGTCATCATTGATGAGCGCTCGGACTTTGCCACATATTGAGACCTTAACTCAGAAATCGACGGAGGTAGTAAACAATCTCACTGGAACTGGACATAAAAGGTTCCACCCTCCGATCAATCTGGTCCAATTGTACCACAACAGTATCCTCGATCGGAGTCTGGGCCATAGGCTTACGAGCGTCGTGCCCACCACGTCAGTGCGGAGAGTGCACCGGAACGTGCTGATGAGATCCATTGAGGCATACGGAACAACTCCAGGTGGGGCCCTGCTGGTGATAATGGGACTCGGCCAACTCGAAATTGATATACGGGAGCAGGCGGCCAGGTATTGGGTAAAGAGGGGAAAAATTGAAAAGGCGGCAAAAATTATCGGGGTTCATGTAGGGGATAAAATTTCGATCAGACGACAAGGGGAGGAATCATGACAAGAGAGTTGGGAGACTGATGGGACGGGACGCAGGACTTTTCACTTTTTACCCAGTATCCTAGAGCGACTGAAACTCACGTATTTTCAACCAAGCAGAGGTCTATTGTACTTCATTATAGGAAATGGGCCGTATCCGGCATACCTATGCTGGTTTGGGAGGTGGGCGGTGCTTTCGTGCGACTGTGGAGCCTTGGAGGGCACGCCAGACCATGTGATCTGTGAGTGCCCCGCATATAATTATGGTGGCAGCCGACTTGGCGGCGAAAATTACCGAACAATGACACCTATTACTTATTGAGACAGCAAAATACCTTTGAGATCCTTAACATCTTAGTGACTGACGATTCCACGAAGATAATAAGGGAATACCTGAGGGATAATTGATGAAACCCAGAATCTTCTTTGTAGGAAACAGCGATCGTGTGAGACCCAACTCGCTTTATTTGTTCATGAGACCCAGAAAATATTAGATACAGGCTCCCAGGTAGACGCCATTTTCCTTGATTTCCGGAAGGCTTTCGATACAGTTCCGCACTGTCGCCTGATAAGCAAAGTGAGAGCCTACAGAATATTAGACCATTAGACCAGCTGTGTGGCTGGATTGAAGAGTTTTTAGCGAACAGAACACATGATGTTGTTCTCAATGGAGAGATGTCTACAGACGTTAAAGTAATCTCTGGCGTGCCACAGGGGAGTGTTATGGGACCATTGCTTTTCACAATATATATAAATGACCTAGTAGATAGTGACGGAAGTTCCATGCGGCTTTTCGCGGATGATGCTGTAGTATACAGAGAAGTTGCAGCATTAGAAAATTGCAGCGAAATGCAGGAAGATCTGCAGCGGATAGGCACTTGGTGCAGGGAGTGGCAACTGACCCTTAACATAGACAGATGTAATGTATTGCGTAGAAAGAAGGATTCTTTATTGCATGATTATATGATAGCGGAACAAACACTGGTAGCAGTTACTTCTGTAAAATATCTGGGAGTATGCGTACGGAACGATTTGAAGTAGAATGATCATATAAAATTAATTGTTGGTAAGGCGGGTGCCAGGTTGAGATTCATTGGGAGAATCCTTAGAAAATGTAGTCCATCAACAAAGGAGGTGGCTTACAAAACACTCGTTCGACCTGTACTTGAGAGTTGCTCGTCAGTGTGGGATCCGTACCAGGTCGGGTTGACAGAGGAGATAGGGAAGATCCAAAGAAGAGCGGCGCATTTCGTCACAGGGTTATTTGGTAGGCGTGATAGCGTTACGGAGATGTTTAGCAAACTCAAGTGGAAGACTCAGCAAGAGAGGCGCTCTGCATCGCGGTGTAGCTTGCTGTCCAGGTTTCGAGAGGGTGCGTTTCTGGATGAGGTATCGAATATATTGCTTCCCCCTACTTATACCTCCAGAGAAGATCACGAATGTAAAACTGAAAGATTCGAGCGCGCACGGAGGCTTTCCGTCAGTCGTTCTTCCCGCGAACCATACGCGACTGGAGCAGGAAAGGGAAGTAATGACAGTGGCACGTTAAGTGTCCTCCGCCACTCACCGTTGGGTGGCTTTTGGAGTATAAATTGTAGATGTAGATGTAAAATACAAGATTACCAGTTACCCACCCTATACCGCCGTGGCGTGGATTGGTCGACCGCCGTTACGATCGGAATCCGCCACGTCGCAGACTAGGAGGTAGGTGCGTCTGACAGCAAAGCATACTGCACTAGATTAAGATAGTTACTTATAGATGTAGTTTTAGTAAATATAGACTTTTTGAAATTAATAGGATCCGGCAGTGATAACACACTTTCTAAGGACTGCCCAGTGCCAGGGGCACGCCTGCTGCTGTTAGCTCGGTGGGCCCGGCCACAAAAGTAGGTTTATACTTATGCTGGCACATGTGTAACGCTGGATTAGTGTGTAGTACAGTATATAATAGGAATAGCTTGTAATTTGTGGTAGAGCAATAACGTAGTCAGGTTGCCCATTAGAGCTAAGAAACACTACTGTATATCAAGCTGCATGTAAAATTGTGGTAAACTGTAGGATTGACTGTTCATTTAGGCGGTGGGTTTGTATTTGATACACATTGTTATGAATAAAAAATTAAAAGAAAAAGCTTTTTGCTTGACCGGGACTAGAGCGCAGATTTCCCACTTTACGCAATCGGTTGCCGTAACTGCTTTGGATATCCGTGCATGACATGGATGCATGTTCTAAGGGACACTGCATCATTCTTCTTAACAACACAAGCACTGAAAAATTGTATTATCCGCCGATACCTCGCAGCGTTCAATTAAAATGTTCTCCCCAGTACGGGAATTACATAATACAGGAACGACAACATGTAGAAGTTTGGTCTGGCCGTGATTCGTGCACGGATGGCCGAAGCGATGAAGGCGACCGCTCACGTAAAGCGAGAAATCCTGGTTCGAGTACCGGACCGCCACAAATTTTCATTGTCGCTATTCGCTTATGACCGTGACGGTTGTTCGTATTCGCAACTGCGAATACATTTAATTTATTTTCAAGATTGATCTGTATATAAATGCAGAACTGCAGGCAAGCTGTTGCCATTGATTATGACTTGCAGGAACTATCGTTTGTACAGCTTCACTCTTAAATCGGTTACGAAGGATTTTTCACACTGTTGGCTGTGAGATATTGAATTCTGCACTGTCTCAACAGGTCGGCACTTTATGGACTTCACAACATCGCGTCCCTCACACGGCCGACTGTCCTTTGCGACAAGCGTGGTCAGTCTGGACATTTTGCATCGCAAAAACAACCGTCCCTGTCGAATTTCTTGTATAACATCACTGTTCTGTTGAAAACTGGTGATGCATTGTGAAAATTTCTACTGGAAGCTCTTTCCTCACACATTACCGATCAGCAACGAAAGAACTGTAGCACACAAAATGGTTTCTCCGCCATTTTCAAATATTACTGTCGGTGGCGCCCGTCTCGGTGATTCTCCGAACTAACTTACCGGCACCACGTGGAAAAAAAAAGCACCTTTGAGAGATTGTCTTTCGCGTACTATAGCATTTGTTCCGTTTGGCCTTTGCCATTTACTTGTACAGATCTTTTTATTTTTTATTTTTTTATTTTTTTAAATCTGACATTGACTTCGTAGTTATGATGTATTATCATATGTGGAGTTCGTTGTTTGTACGTCCAGGGAGAGAAAAAAATAGTTCAAAATTTATCCTTTTAAGACAGTAATGAGTAATAATATTTTCATCATTTGTCTGCCTTTAGTCTGCGTGTCAGGGGAAGTCTGTTCACCCTGACAATGTAGGACTCCATTGGCAGACAATGTGGCGAAACACGAAACGCTTAGTAAGCTGGCTGGCTGCGGCAACGACCTGGATTCCCCGCCGGGAAGCCGAGCTGCCCGAGATAGCTTTTGTTGGTGGCGCTCGAAGCCAGTCGAGGGCCTTTCGAGGAGCCTGAAAGGTTAAAAGGGGGGGCGGACCTCGGACCCCGGCCCCAGGAGGAGAGGATGCGTGGGCTCCGGTCGGAGGAACGGGCTCTGTTCGCGATCTGGACGCATGGGTGCGTGAGGGGGATGGGGGAGTGGGGGGGGGGGGGGAAGTGGGTCGGGGGCGCGAACACAGCGACCGGTCGACAGGTCGTCGATAGGATCGATAGCGCCAGTCGCAGCTGTGACTCTGCTCAATGGCACAGGTGATGCAGTCGTCGCCTGACTCCAAGGTTCCTCTCTCGAACGTTTAAGCGCTCTGTCGTTAGTGGCGTATGGTCCGAAAGTCGCAGTTATAAGACTGATGCAATAAAACGAGGCCTTGGATGAAGGTTCTCGCTATTATCCATTGTTTTCATATCGATGAATGGAAAAAGAAAATAGCTAGAATTTGAAAGAAAAGTTTTTAAAATAATTTATCTTCAGTCGAGTTCTAGTCACAGGCGAGGTGCCTAGACGCACTATGCACGAATTTCATCTGCTACGAACTCCATAGTCTTCTGCTAGATGGCCATAGTCTCTTGCTGTTCTTTGGAGGGGTAGCAGTCCGATGTCAGCGTGGCAGAGTTCTGAGCAATGTGCCAGTGTGCACTACGAGAGGAAGGAAGCACACTTGTGTTTTCGGGATCGTAGCGACTAGATGCATCTCGAGGTCGTTGCCTGCGTTAGCTAGATGATTTTGTCTGCAGTTTCATTTCGATGGCCATGTCTATGCTGCATCACACAAGAATTTACGGTGCTGATGTTATGAAGAAATCCGCTTACAGCTAGTAAATTTGTTGTTTTTAATAACACAATCGGTTTCGCAGCTTTAAGCCTCATCATCAGGTGAACTTAGGTGGTAAAAAGCAACGTACAGTGTCGCCATATTTTTTGGATATTCAAATTAGTAAAAGAATATCCGCAAAATGCGGTGACACTGTACTTTGCTTTTTGCAACGCAGGTTCACCTGATGATGCGGGTTAAAGCCGCGAAACCGGTCGTGTTATAATAAACAATTTTACCAACTGTAAGCCGAGTTCTTTCTAACCTCATGCCTTTCAGCAGCTGCGGTTGCCCGGAATATAAAATAGTTTGTGATTTACGGTGCTGTTGTTATTAGCAAGCGCACATTGGCGTAATATTTAATTCGTAGACTTGGCAGCTTTATAGATATATGTACTTTGTAACCAAGGTTAAGTACATTGCTCAAAGCAACGGGCTTTGTTCCATGTTGAAGTATCAACAGCGCTGCTATTTCATTTATTCATCCATGAATGTAGGTCATGACGTACGTGGTTATTGCATTTGTTTTATAATTCTGCTGGAATTTAATACTTTTTGTTCTGATTCAAATACTTAGTGGTATTGTACTCCATGTAGTCCGTTACAGAACAAATGTAACCTTGCTACTGCAATATCTCACTTGCTTATAATAATACGAAGTTATTCTAAAGTTCTCTTTAATTATTTTGATCCTACAGTCATGTCTCAAAATTATTACGTGACTCTGACAGTTCCATTGTGCTTACCTGTTTCCATGCTTATGAATTCTTACATAAATCAGTGGACACGTCCTGTCGTCAGCAGAATGTTTTTCACATAAGGTGCAATCGGATTGAATTTTGCAGAAAAAGTTAAGGTAGATTCGTGTTACTGAGAATTTCTAGAATTGTTGCTTATCCTGAATAAAATTATTGTGGTTCATGCTCATTGCGAATAGGCATTAGATTATACAAAATCAAGTTTTACGTCCCCATCGCACATGTACTCTCTATAACGGACGACGCAGATATACTTTCAGATCGTACCAGGAGGACAGAGTATGTTTATCGTAATGTGGTTCAAAAAACGGTTCAAATGGCTCTGAGCACTATGGGACTTAACTTCTGAGGTCATCAGTCCCCGAGAACTTAGAACTACTTAAACCTAACTGACCTAAGGACATCACACACATCCATGCCCGAGGCAGGATTCGAACCTGCGACCGTAGCGGTCCCGCGGTTCCAGACTGTAGTGCCTAGAACCGCACGGCCACCGCGGCCGGCTATCGTAATGTGGCATTCACTTAAATATATGTTCAAGCTCTCCTTAAAGCCAAAGAAATAAATAAACAGTAAGGAAATAAATAAAGCTCTCCTTAAATTTCTCGTTGCGCTATGAAGGTCTTTCCTACTTCTGAGGTTAACAATCAAATGGCATTCAGATCGCGTTAGTATTCATACATGGGTCAAAATTTTGTGCTACAAGGAGGATATTTTTAGAAAACTTTCACCGATGACGTGTCAGTTATGTACTCCGATTAGTTCAGAAAACGAGTAGGAATCTTTCAAAATTTTCAAATTATAGTCGTTGATCTAGATACTATGCTTCTCGCAGACGACAAGGTGATTTTAGGCGAAGAGGAAGCTGATCACGCTGACCAGATGTTGTTGTGGTCCTCAGTCTGAAGATTGGTTTGACACAGCTCTCCGAGCTAGTCTAGGCTGTGCAAGATTCTTCATCTCTTCGTAACTATTAAAATCTAAATCCACACGAACCTGGTTACTGTAGTCAAGCCTTGGTCTTCCTTTACAATTTTTGTGCCCTCGCAATTCCCTCAATTACCAAATGAACGACTCGTACGTGCTACAAGATGTATCCAATCAGACGATCGCTTCTATTACTCAGGTTGTATCATAAGCTTCTTCTGTACTTGTCGATTATTCATTCGACCTACCCAACTAATTTTCAACGTTCTTCAAAACACTACAAAAGCTCATTTGCTCTTCTTCTCTGCAGTGTTTATCGTCCACATTTCACACTAGTTTCATAAAAGTATATATACACTCAAGTGACAGAATTCATGGAACACCTCCTAATTTCGTGTCGGTTCTCCTTTTTCCAGGCGTAGTGCAGTAGCTCGACGTGTCGTGGACACAGCAACTCGTCGGAAGTCCCCTGCAGGAATATTGAGCCATGCTGCCTCTATAACCGTCCACATTAGAGGAAGTGTTGCCGGTGCAGGAAGTTGTGCTCGAACTGACCTCTCGATTGGGTTCCACAATGCTCACTGGGATTCATATTAGGTGATGTGGGAGGTCGAATCATTCGCTCGAATTGTCCAGAATACTCTTCAAACCTATTGCGAACACCTATGGCCCTGTAACATGTGTGGGAACATGAAATCCAAATGGCTGCAAGTTGTCTCCAAGTAGCCGAACATACCCATTTCCAGTTAACGATCGGTTCAGTTGGATCGGAGGACCCAGGCATTTCCATGTAAACACCACTATGGAGACGCCACCAGCTTGGGTAGTGCCGTGTCAGCAGCTTGAGTCCATGGCTTTGTAGTGTCTCTCCCACATTCTAAAACAGCTCTTACCAACTGGAGTGTAGATTCATCTAACCAGGACAGGTTTTTCCAGTCGTGTGCGATCAGAGCCCAGGAGAGCCGCTACAGGCGATGTCGTGCTGTTGGCACAGGCGCTTGTGTCGGTCGTCTGCTGGCACAGCCCATTAACGCAAAATTTATCCGCACTGTCCTAGCGGACACGTTCGTCATACATCGCACATTGCTTTCTGCGGTTATTTCACGCAGTGCTGCTTGTCTATTAGCACCGACAACTCTATGCAAACGCCGCTGCTCTCGGTCGTTAAACGAAGACCGTCGACCACTGCGTTGCCTGGGTGATAGGTAATGCCTAAAATCTGGTATTCTCGTCACACTCTTGACACTGTGAATCTCAGAATATTGATTTCCCTAACGATTTCCGAAACAGAATGTCCAATGCGTCTAGCTCCAACTGCCATTACGCATTGAAAGTGTGTTAATTCCCGTCACGCGGTGATAATCACGCCGGAAACCTTTTCACACGAATAACCTGAGCACAAATGACAACTCCACCAGACTACCGCCCTTTTACACGTTGTATACGCAATATTACCGCTGTCTGTATAGATGCTTATCGCTATCCTATACGCTGTCACCTCTTTGTACATTATATGTTAAAATACGTACCTCTTTCAGTAACACGTTTCTTGCTATTTCCAACGTTTATTTCATATTCTCTCTACTTCGGCGATCGTCCGTAATTTCGCTGCACAAATAACAAAAACTCCAATACTACTTTCGTTTGTTGCATTTCCTAATGTGGGACTAGATTTTCTGATCTAATATAATCGTAATTCCCTCGGCAAAACCTAATTAAATTTCACCACACTTTTACCCTCGTTGTAATGTTAAACTTAAAACCTGTTTGCCTGACATTATCCGTTCCGTTCGACTGATCTTACAGTCTTTTGCCGTCAGAGAGACACTATGTCATGGGAAAACCTGAAAGATTTTATTTTTTCTCCCAGGGATTTAATTATCATTGCTGATTATATATTATTCGAATATCACCTTCCTAAAGGTAAATGTATGGCGTGTGGCATTGTAGCGAAATGAAAGGAAGAAGACAAACAGCTGAGACATGAAGAAATGTGATGCAACGGAACGTTTGATGCGTAGACAGGATAATTAATGAAGAGGTATCGAAAAGGCTCAAGGAATAGTCAGTTTGGTAACGCAAGGAAGTATAGGGGTAAAAACTGTAGAACGAAACCAATGTTTGACTATAGAAGGTAGATGCAATAGATTTATGTTGCAGTATTTATACAGAGACGGAAGTGTGTAGAGATGCCGCTGGTAATATGAATGATATGGTAACCAGTACTGGTGGAGCTGAAAAGCGGCCTCAAGTCGCTGAAACTTAATGAAGCCGCAGCGTCGAGCGATTTCCCTGTCAAGTTCTGGGCAGAATTTTCGAGCGAATAACCTCCATTCTTGACCATAATTTACCGCAGATCTCTCGGATAGAGATATATTTCCCGTGAGAGCACAGGTAATTAGAACTGAAGTCATGTTCCACATACATGTAGTTGGATCTCAAGCTCGACTCACGCTCTTCACATTTGATATTTTTATTGTGACGGATAAAATCTGCAACTGAGGTGGCCTGTCACATAACCGTAACAAACTGTACGAACTCGGGAAAAGAATGCTCAGAAGTGCTCAGTGGTTTTAAGAAAGCAAGACACACCTGTTTACAAGAGTAGTAGTACATGTGGTCTACAAAACTACCTCCAGTCTCACTGACAGTCACCTGTTGTGGAATAGCCGGCTGGTGTGGCCGTGGGGTTCTAGGCGCTTCAGTTTGGAACCGCGTGACCGCTACGGTCGCAGGTTCGAATCCTGCCTCGGGCATGGATGTGTGTGATTTCCTTAGGTTAGTTAAGTTTAAGTAGTTCTAAGTTCTAGGGGACTGATGACCATAGATGTTAAGTCCCATAGTGCTCCGAGCCATTTGAACCATTTTTTGTTGTGGAATCTATATTCTGAACTCAAATGTAATGGTGAAACCGAAATGATATCTATAGTGTTATAGGCCCTTTACTGTTACTATTTAGGAGACAGTATGAGTAACCCTCTCTGTATTTGGCTTCTCAGTTAGAGATTAAAAAATACATGTTTTGGAAATTCAACCCCTATGGGGATGAAATGGGGGAATGGAAGTTTTTATGGAAATATTTAACTAGGCAATCGTTTTTGAAACTCAGTGTATGAAAATTTAGATTTGGCTTCTCTGTTAGAAATAAAGCAATAAAGCATACGTGTATCACTGTTTCTGGAAAATGCAACCCCTATGGGGATGAAATAGGGGATGAAAGTTTTTAAGGAAATATTTCATTATGAAATCGTTTTTGAAGCTAAGTCTTTGAAAATTTATATTTGACTTCTCTATTAGAAATAAAACATACGTCTTCCACTATTTTTGAAAATTAAACCCTTAAGGGGTGAAATGGGGAATGAAAATTTTTAAGAAAATATTTCGTTCTATAAAAAAATTTAAAGCAAAATCTATGGAAATTGGTACTCTATTTCACTTCGCGGTTGGATATAAAGAAATTTGCGTTAGGGAATGAAAGTTCCTATTTATATATCACCACAAGGACGCAAAAGACATGGTTAAAAAGGACCTGGGACTCCAGCTACCAGAATCGCTTTTTCGTCAGAAGAACCTTCGGAAAAGACCATGCTTCTATGGCATTAATCAACGTGATATGTTTAGGTGTTGCACTTTGTGGAAAACATAAAAAAATCGGTTAAAGAAAAGAAAAATCTGTGCTGGCCATACGGTCGACGCGAGCGAAGAAGCGGGCGCTAAGCTAGTTACTAGTATTTGTTTTATCAAGTTACACTGCTCCGACTTATATATTGTCTTTGCGAGCCTGATCTGAAGATGATCATAAGTGATCTAAACTATTATTCAGATGGAAAGTTCGTGCGGTCAAAGACTGACATAAATTCGAAAAATGTATTTCTTTGGAAAAACGAGGTGATACAAGAGACTACGGTGTTTTGCTGCAAGAAAGTGACAGAAATGTTGTTGGAAAGCCTGGCCGTCTTGACTCCATTAGAGCGGGCAACATCAGGAGCAGGGAGGAGGAGGCAGGGGTCAGGACGCCATCTTCCCTGTACCTGGTCGTTACCAGCAGGACAGATATTGGCCAAGACAGTGTGCTGGCTGACGTCAGCTGCGTCGGGCGGGCGCGTGTATGCGATTTCACGTTGCCTCACCTCGCGCGAAGCCGTTGAAAGCAACTTGTCGTGGGTCACGTGCAGGTGGGCCGCGCCAGCTCACGTCTGCTCCGGCGCCACCCCCACCCCACCCACACCTCGCTGAGTGACTGCACCCCTGCCCCCACCCCCGTTCACTACACGACACTGTCGATAATGTTCGGTCGATACTCGACAGCCTGCGTTTGGCGTTACGTCACATTCCCCCCTGCCGCCGCCTCGTCCCACGGACCGTGTTTTCGGCGAACTTGCAGTGAATCTCATCAGCTCACGGCGACCGCATGACACGCTGTTTCCTCTCTCTCTCTCTCTTTCTCTAGGCACAATTCGGTGTACTAGTAATGACTGAATATTCGATTCTACCAGTAGCTACCGCATTTATTGAACACAAATGCAATATTATTTTTATTTTAGATTACCTGCTCTGAAAATCGTAATTTACCAAATGACATGGATACTCAACAATGTCTTATTACAAGGTGACATTTCTGTGTTTATCACTGCCACAACACGAGAACTACAACATTTTGTTTCTGAATCTTATGTAGTGTTGTTCTATTTTGCTGCTTTTAAACACCAAACACGAACAATTAGAGTGATGTATCAAATAAGGACGAACTGCGAGACGTACTGAGACCACACAGATACACAGGGAGGCAAACACACACAATCACACATTTACAAAGTAATGTATAGAACACGTAAATCCCTCTACGGAGGCCAAATTGAGCCAAGATTTCTCAAAAACATACAACAGACACATAAATAAATTTCTGAAGATGGTCGTTGATGACCGAAATCGGTTATTGACGGGAAATAAAAGAATTCTTTTTATTTTTAAAAATTTTTTCTGGATCTATGTTTAACCCATGACCATGTCGCAGGATGTGAAACATATAAATGCCTACAACACATGCAATTTAGCTAACTCAGCAATAGCCATCCTCATTAAGGACATTGACCACCTATTGCAGGGTATTGGGAATGTTCTTCATAAATTACGTAAAAGGGATAAGTGACTCCAATATGGCACAGCACATAGTAACAGGCTGTTTAATGTTAAGCCACAGAGTAGCTGTATAGATTTCTTCATTGTGGAGTGTCTGTTTTGTTAATATAGACTGAAGAAAAGGTGGATAACCAAAAAGTATCAAACAATCAAAATTGTTTAAATGTGCCGTGACATACATATGTTTATACAAAAAGGATTATTTTCACTGTTTGTACTATCTTAGTAATTGGAATATGTTTATATATATATGTCGAGTCTTCGGTAGTGAAGATATGAATGTATTTACAAGTGTTGAGTGTGCCGAAATTTTGGTTGTTACAGGTTCTGTTATGGAACCGCTGCTGTTGCTTGTAGCGAATACGGTAGAGGATTTCCTAAGTGCAGATTACCAGTTTCTGGAGAGCTTACCCGTGTTTCCCCTAAACTACGTTAACTTGTGCGTGTATCCAGTAGTCATATCACATCTTATCGTGCAAATGTTTTGCCAATGAAGTATATGTCATTATTCAGTTAGTTGAACGTAACCTTTCAACAAATAGATGAAAACCTTATGCGAGTATTTGTCTTTCAAAATATTCAAATGTGTGTGAATTCCTAAGGGACCCAACTGCTGAGGTCATCGGTCCCTAGACTTACACACTACTTAAACTAACTTATGCTAAGAACGGCACACACCCCCATGCTCGAGGGAGGACTCGAACCTCCGGTGGGAGGGGCCACGCAGTGTGTTACATGGCGCCTCAAACTACGCGGTCACTCCAGGCGGCTATTGGTCTTTCACATATAAGAATTAAAAAATATTGTGTATGAACAGAAAATAAGAGATAAAATAAATTTTCCCTAAATCTCCACTAAAAATTCCCATTTCCCACAGTTTTGGCGCCCAGGGAGAAGCAATTTGCATACCCTTTTTGAATATACCACAATTACATTCGTAGCCACAGTCACATTTGGGACTGTTCACAATACCGATTGTGATCAGAGGGAACTAGATAACGGCGATTGAACTAAGTCTCTTGAACTTTTAATAATAGTTCTAATAATCTTATGATCGGTGAGCCAAGGTTTTAGAAAAGTTCCCGGCAGCACCGTAGTATTAACATCAAGCTTTGATAACACTACAGTACTTCCAGTTTTCCTTCCAAAGCTCTCGACTTTTATTTTTCACCCACGATACAAGACTAAACTGCAAAATGATCCATGCTGAATAATGTCTGAAGTTTTAGAGTCTTTGCTAGGGGTCGACCTTTTTTTAACAATTATAAATTCGCCTTATCGCTGGAGAGTATGTTGTGGTAGTTTTTCAAGTTCGCGTGTCTACAGTCCCCCAAGTTCTCGAAAATATGTCTTAATTGCACTGTTATTACGCCTATTACCAAATTAACTACACCTCAGTATCTCATTGACACATCTCTCTCTATTTCTACGTTTCTATAGGCTTCTTTCTCAGTCATCTCTTTAGTTTGCACTTTATAGTTGATGAAAGCGGGGTTAGTGCTACTACAAGGACCGAGAAGAATAACGAACTGTACAGGCTACCAACTAAGAAGCAGCGTGGATGAGGTGCCTTAGATCAGGACTGGAAGAGGTGCATGTTAAATGGGTGTCACGCATTGCACTGCGCTGAAAGTAATAAGGAAACAGCATTTACATTCGTAACATTAAAAAAAGAGTAATCTTCAACTGTGGTTGATATGAGAGATCGCTTTTTGGGGCAGTGCCTTGTGGACAGTTCTCACCTTCCTGGAGATACACTTTGCTTAGATGACTCCTGTTGCACTAGGTAATGAATGCTCGATATTTGTAACAGCCACACGTGGGACGTCGATAAACGCCCACGCAACGGTTGTGAAGAGCAATTAACACTGATCTGCACTGGACTTGTGAGCTGTCTGGACAATGACTAATTAACAGAGCATATTCGCTTCTTTCCCTACTAGCTGTACTCTGTGATTTCGAAAGACATACTCCACACGTGAAATCTCTCAGGATCTTCGTGTATCTACTCTGAAGAAATAAAACATTATGGCCATTGCCCATTCAGAGACCGAATGCCATTTAGTTGCGCTTCGGATGCGTGATGCGGTAAGGAAAGTATACAGGGTGATTCACGAAGATATGCAAGTATTTTAATACGTTACTCTACAAGTAGAACTAAAGAAAAAGTGCATATAAACATAAGTCCGCAAATGTCACAGCTAATAAAAGATTCTGCCTGAGATTTAGCAACTTCACCAGTATGAAGCTATCGCAAAACTGTGCGAGGTTAAAGTAAATCACGATTTCCATTTATATTGTCGTTACTGGTCTGGTGTATCTAATAAAACATTACCCACACTGGTAACTGCAATAGTTTTCCAGAACATCCAGTGAAACGAAGAAGTAATTTCTTAAAATTTTTAATTGATTAATTACTTGGCTAAATTTGCTTTTTAAATTCCAGACAATTGCACAAAGTTTTCAACAGAAGTTGTAGAGAATTTAATTTTGGAAAAATGATGGTAATAACGTTAACTGAAACTGTGTGAATGTGTCAGGTAATCTGCATTTATTAGCCGGCCGTGGTGGCGGAGCGGTTCTAGGTGCTTTAGTCCGGAACCGCGCGACTGCTACGGTCCCAGGTTCGAATCCTGCCTCGGGCATGGATGTGTGTGATGTCCTTAGGTTATGTAGATTTAAGTAGTTCTAAGTTCTAGGGGACTGATGACCTCAGAAGCTAAGTCCTATAGTGCTCACTGCCATTTGAACCATTTGCATTTATTAATACCATAGCACACGTGAATTCATGTTCTCTGGATGTTCCGGAAAACTACTGCAGATACACATCTGGGACATGTTTTATTAGATTCACCAAACCAATAACAACAAAATAAACGGAAATCTTTCCTCACTTTAACCTAGTACAGTTTTGCGATGGCTTCATATTAGCGAAGTTGCTAAATTTCAGGCGAAATCTTTTATTAGCCGTAACTAAACATTTACGGACCTATGTTTATATGAACTTTTTTCTTTAGTTTTACTTGTAGAATAGCATATTAAAATATTTGCATATCTTCGTGAACTCACTCTGTATACGCTGGTCGCAAATTAGGAAATCCACGGACATCGGCTGTTTTGACAAAGATCAGATTGTTATGGCCCGGCATCTGGGAACAAGCGCCTCTGAACTGACGAACCTGGTAGGCTACTCGTGTGCTGCTGCCGGGAGGGTTCGAGTCCCGGTCGAGGCACACATTTTTCAACTGTCGGCATTGATATTTATCAACGCCTGTAAGCAGCTAAAGGTCTATCTTTCATTATAATTTCATTCATGTGTAAAGTGGCTGAAGGGCGGCCACACCACGGGTCGGCGACAAAACGTTTGACATTCAGGTCCCGTAACACAACGTGTTTGACCATTGTATCCCTTTATTTTTAACTCCATAGACCGGTCAACATGCTAGACTGACTACTGGTAGCAGTTTGGAACTTACGAATGATGCTTTCCGCTGATTTCCTGCGATTTTTTACAATCAACCACCGCAATGTTAGACGGTTGCTGTCCTTCAGAACACGAGGTCTACCTGGACTAAGTTTAGCTGTGGCTGTTCCTTTTTTTGGTTGTAAAATTTCATTCGGTAAAAATTCTCCAGGAAAGATACTCTGATTTATTATGGGGATAAATCTGAATTTATGAGCACTATTGTGAACATTTCTTCGTAATTTGAAACTTAACGAGGTCATTAGAGTAGTAGCGTAAGCTTATGTTGCCGTATGATGTGTAGGGAAATCGACTATGTCCTTTACAAGTGAAACGTCCAGGCATTTGCCTAAATTAACTTAAAAAAACCACGGGAAACCAAAATGTAGATGGTCGAACTCGGATTTGATCTAGCATCCTCCCTAACTCTAAGAAAGTGGTTTACCAGCACACCATCTAGCTCGGTTTTTGAATACAAAAATCCGATGATTACAAAGAAGAATGGCAGCCTTGTGTAATTGTAAGCCAGTTAAACTCTAGTTACCGTGCTAATGCTGTGGAGATTAAAAAGTGTAATGATAATGTTTCGTTTAGGCCGATTACACTAGACGCTACACTACACTAAGCTCCCTAAACTTCATCAGATCCATGCGTAGTATAACAGTTTATCCCCCCCCTCCCCCCCCAATCATTATCTGATTTTAAAACTGTCGCGAATAGTATAACTGAAAGAGTTAATTATGTAGTGTTGTCATAACAATGCAACATAATATGTATGTTACCTGAAGCTGTTATGTACAAAGACTAGTTATATCTCTATAATGTAAATGTCATCAAAACCGTTCGTTTTGTTAGTAACTTTAGCATTTTAGGTTACTCCATTAGCGTTTATAAATATTTCTTCTTGTTGCTGACATTTACTCGATCGATTATTTATTGTATGTACTTATTGTTTTATTAAGCCTGACTAGATTAGGGTCTTCAGGGCCTCTCTTACATTGGACAAGAAATTGTGTACGAGTATATCAAAACCTACTACAAAACGTTTTCAGCTTTTATGTGTACTTGTGGCTCTACGTTTTGGACAGTATTAGAATTGCTAGTCTACGTGTATATCTAGGTAACCATGATAATTGTTCGTATGCAGGAGTTATATAGTCGAAAGAACGAAAGTGTAGCGCACGAACTTTCATCACCAGTTCCAATGGTCATGATCTCTCATACCAAAGTCCTCGAAGAATAGCATCACAGTAATGACAATTTAGAAGTACAAGTATTTATAAGAGTTCCCGTTGAAGTTCAAGAAGAAACGCTTTTTTTAAATTTTTGAAGTGAATGAAGAGCTGCTGATACTTCCTTACAGATCGCAGTGCATGTTTGGTCGGGGCCAAATGATGGTGCACTCTCAGCACCTATTTCTTTGCAATGGACTCATTTGCGACTACGGAAAAATAAACCACGCAGCAGTTCAGGCCAGCGCCACCAGGTGGGGGTCGAACCGCACAATTACCCTGAGTTCAGTGTGTGTCGGCGGTGGGGTGGATGGACTGATGTGGCCTGTTGTGAGATTGTGAACCACTGAGAACTACGGCGGGACGAAGCCTCTCCACCGATTCTAGTTCCCTGTTTTAATACAAAATGCAATCCTTGCGTGATATTCTAAACTTGTATTCTGCATGCATTTTATAACTTGTTTGCCCGCGTTAACCGGTTTATGAGTTTGCCTCTTATCGTCTACCAAAAGATGGTGATCCGGGCCGATGTGTTTGCAAGTTTCAGCAAACGTGCTTCTGGAGAACGCCGCGCGACGATAGACTTGAACGAACGATAGAGACAATGTAAGCCTCCCTGGTATGGTGGGAGATATCGACTTCCACGCGCTGTATAAACAGATATTCGGTTTTATGCAGTCGACACTTCCGGGCGAACACGACGCGCCGATAAGTAGCAAGTGTTTCCCGCAGCTGAAGGCAGAGGGAGCGACTGCAAGCTACAGAGCAGGCGACGCTTTCTGCAGGAGACCCGGAGTATTCGAGACACGTAGCGAGCAACGCGACTGTCGAGGGCTCGCGGGCGTGCTAGTGTCTCCACCCGGGGCGTTTAGCCCGGCGTCCGATGGCAGAAGGAGAGGGGGCGGTAGGCGACAGAAGCGACGCCTGGCTGTCACCTCCAGTAAATAATGCACGCCGCGGCTCCGCTTCCGGTCTGAAATTTTAAACGAGTTCGCGCGCGCCGCCTGCCGCCGAACACGGCTATTCTTGGGATGTGGCGCTACGTGGCGAGAGAGGCACCGACTCGGAGACATAGAATACCACTGCAGGAAGTCTAAGCAACTTACTGCGGAGGCGATTCTTAAAACTACTACGATTAAGTTACTAAACGAAAAACACTACCACTCTGGTGAGCTAAAACATTTTGACCACTTGCTCAGTAGTGTGTTCGTCAACTTTGGAACGCAATATAGCAGTTCAATAAGTCACGGCTGCAAAATACTAACGCGAACTCTTTACAGACGAATGGAAAAACTGGTAGAAGCCGACCTCAGGGAAGATCAGTTTGGATTCCGTAGAAACGTTGGAACACGTGAGGCAATACTGACCCTACGACTTATCTTAGAAGAAAGATTAAGGAAAGGCAAAACTACGTTTCTAGCATTTGTAGACTTAGAGAAAGCTTTTGACAATGTTGACTGGAATACTCTCTTTCAAATTCTGAAGGTGGCAGGGGTAAAATACAGGTAGCCAAAGGCTATTTACAAATGGTTCAAATGGCTCTGAGCACTATGGGACTCAACTGCTGTGGTCATCAGTCCCCTAGAACTTAGAACTACTTAAACCTAACTAACCTAAGGACATCACATACACCCATGCCCGAGGCAGGATTCGAACCTGCGACCGTAGCAA
The DNA here is from genome assembly GCF_021461385.2 of Schistocerca piceifrons. Taxonomy (NCBI): domain Eukaryota; kingdom Metazoa; phylum Arthropoda; class Insecta; order Orthoptera; family Acrididae; genus Schistocerca; species Schistocerca piceifrons. The sequence goes on along the minus strand of NC_060141.1, from coordinate 349,559,553 downwards.
CAGCGGGGCTCCAGACTGGAGCGCCTAGAACCGCACGGCCACCGCGGCCGGCGGCTATTTACAATTTGTACAGAAACCAAATGGCAGTTATAAGAGTTGTGGGGCATGAAAGGGAAGGAGTGGTTGGGAACTGAGTGAGACAGGGTTGTAGCCTATTCCCGATGCTATTCAATCTGTATATTGAGCAAGCAGTAAAGGAAACAAAAGAAAAGTTCGGAGTACGTATTAAAATCCATGGAGAAGAAACAAAAAATTTAAGGTTCACCGATGACATTGTAATTCTGTCAGAGACACCAAAGGACTTGGAAGAGCAGTTGAACGGAATGGACAGGGTCTTGAAAGGAGGATATAAGATGAACGTGAACAAAAGCAAAACGAGGGTAATGGAATGTAGTCGAACTAAGTCGGGTGATGCTGAGGGAATTAGATTATGAGATGAGACGCTTAAAGTAGTAAATGAGTTTTGCTATTTGGGGAGCAAAATAACTGACGATGGCCGAAGTAGAGAGGATATAAAATGTAGACTGGCAATGCCAAGGAAAGCGTTTCTGAAGAAGAGAAATTTGTTAACATCGAGTATTGATTTAAGTGTCAGGAAGTCGTTTCTGAAAGTATTTGTATGGAGTGTAGCCATGTATGGAAGTGAAACATGGACGATAAATAGTTTGGACATGAAAAGAATAGAAGCTTTCGAAATGTGGTACTACAGAAGAATGCTTAACATTAGATGGGTAGATTGCATAACTAATGAGGAAGTACTGAATAGGATTGGGGAGAAGAGAAGTTTGTAGCACAACTTGACTAGAAGAAGAGATCGGTTGGTAGGACATGTTCTGAGGCATCAAGGGATCACCAATTTAGTACTGGAGGGCAGCGTGGAGGGTAAAAATCGTAGAGGGAGACCAAGAGATGAATACACTAAGCAGATTCAGAAGGATGTAAGCTGCAGTAGGTACTGGGAGATGAAGAAGCTTGCACAGGATAGAGTAGCATGGAGAGCTGCATCAAATCAGTCTCAGGACTGAAGACCACAACAACAACATAGCAGTGTTTAGCGTGGCGTGGATTCGATAAGCCCTCGATGGATTTCTGGAGGAAGATGATACCAGAAGTATACGCACAGGTCACGTAATTTCCGTGAATTATTGGCCAGTGGTAGGTGGGGGCGTAATAACGAGCGATTGCGTCCCAAATTTCTTTCATCGGATTGAGATCAGGCAAAGTTGATGGCCAAGACATACTCCTCAAGCCACTGTAGCATGGACAGTTATCCTGTTAGAACATGCCATCGTCGTGGGGAAAGACATCAAACATGAAAGGGTGCAGCTGGTCCACAGTAATGTTCATGTAGTCCACAGCATTCATCGTCCCTTCGATTACAACCACATGGACTGAGTGAGTTGGCTCACTGGTTAGCACACTGGACTCGCATTCAGTTGGAAGACGGGCCAATCCCGCGTCCGGTCATCCTGATTTAGGTTTTCCGTGATTTCACTAAATCGCTTCAGGCAAATGCCTGAATGGTTCCTTTGAAAGGGCACGGACGACTTCCTTCCCCATCCTTCCCTAATCTGATGAGACTGATGACCTCGAAGTTTGGTCTCCTCCCGCAAATCAACCCCCGCCACCCCACGCAACAAGCTCTTAGCATTGAGATAAACAATCACATGTCCCGTGGTAGCCAACGTCCACGTCCCCCTTAACATAGTAATTTCCCCTATCGACCGCTGCATGCCGCAGGTAGCCGATCGCCTGGAAGATGGCGCGCCCGCATACGACCATCGACTGTCTCTATATACCGGCTCCCAGGTTAATGCCATGTTTCTCGACTTTCGAAAGGCGTTCGACTCAGTTCCGCACTGTCGCTTGCTCCAAAAAGTGCGCGCTTACATTCTATCCGGTGACACATGCGGTTGGATAGAAATTTTCTAACAGACAGAGAGCAGTATGTTGTCCTGAATGGGATGACTTCAACAGAAACAAGCGTAGCTTCAGGTGTGCCCCAGGGCAGCGTAATAGGTCCTCTGCTTTTCACGATTTACGTAAAGGATCTGGTTGATAGTATTGACAGCGGCATTAGACTGTTTGCCGATGATGCTGTAGTCTACAGGAAAGTAGTACCACACGAAAGTTGTGAACAAATCGATGAGGATATGCAGGGAATAAATGAGTGGTGTAATGATTGGAAGTTATCTCTCAATATTAGTAAGCGTAACCTACTGCGTACAACAAGGCGAAAATCCCTATTAATGTACGAGTACAAAATAAATGCCCAGTCTTTGGATGCGGTAACATCCGTCAAGTATCTGGGTGTGACTATACGAAATGGTCTCAAATGGAATGATCAGATTACACAAGTAACGGGCAAGGCGAACTCTAGATTGAAGTTTGTTGGTAGAATCCTGAAGCGATGCAGTCCTTCAACAAAGGAAATTGCTTACAATACGTTATTTAGTCCAGTCTTAGAGTATTGTTCGTCTGTACGGGACCCTTACCAGTTGGGTCTCATTCAAGAGATTGAGAAGGTCCAAAGAAGAGCGGCAAGATTCGTGGCTGGTACACTTAGCTATCGCGAGAGCGTTACATATCTCATAGATAGTTTGAAGTGGACACACTTGCAGATAGACGACGCTCTAAACGGAAGGGGCTGCTCACTAAATTCCGAAATCCGATCTTCGACGAGGATGTAGAGGATATATCACACTACTGGCCATTGAAATTGCTACACCACGAAGATGACGTGCTACGGACGCGAAATTTAACAGACAGGAAGGAAATGCTGTGATATGCAAATGATTAGCTTTTCAGAGCATTTACGCAAGGTTGGCGGCGGGTGGCGACACCTACAATTTGCTGACATGTGGTAAGTTTCCTACCGATTTCTCATGCACAAACAGCAGTTGACCGTCGTTGCCTGGTGAAACGTTGTTGTGATGCTCGTGAAAGGAGGAGAAATTCGTACCATCACGTTTCCGACTTTGATAAAGGTCGGATTGTTGCCTATCGTGATTGCGGTTTATCGTATCGTGACATTGCTCCTCGCGTCGCTCGAGATCCAATGACTGTTAGCAGAATATGGAATCGGTTGGTTCAGGAGGGTAATACGGAACGCCGTGCTGGAGCCCAACGGCCTCGTATCACTAGCAGTCGACATGACAGGCATCTTATCCGCATGGCTGTAATGGATCGTGCAGCCACGTCTCGATCTCTGAGTCAGCAGATGGGACGTTTGCGAGACAACAACCATCTGCACGAACAGTTCGACGACGTTTGCAGCAGCATGGACTATCAGCTCGGAGAGCATGGCTGCGGTTTTCCCTTGACGCTGCATCACAGACACGAGCGCCTGCGATGGTGTACTCAACGACGAACCTGGGTACACGAATGGCAAAACGTCATTTTTTTCGGATGAATGCAGGTTCTGTTTACAACGGCACTTTGAACAGTGGACGTTACATTTCAGATGTGTTACGGACCCGTGGCTCTACCCTTCATTCGATCCCTGCGAAACCCTACATTTCAGCAGGATAATGCACGACCACACGTAGCAGGTCCTGTACGGACCTTTCTGGATACAGAAAATGTTCAACTGCTGCCTTGGCCTGCACTCTCCAGATCTCTGACTCACTGAAAACGTGTGGTCAATTGTGGCCGAGCTACCGGCTCGTCACAATAAGCCAGTCACTACTCTTGATGAACTGAACTGTGGTATCGTGTTGAAGCTGCATGGATAGCTGTACCTGTACACGCATTCACGCTCTGTTTGACTCAATGCCAGGCGTATCAAGGCCGTTATTACGGCTAGAGGTGGTTGTTCTGGGTACTGATTTCTCGGATCTATGCACCAAAATTGCGAGAAAATGTAATCACATGTCAGTTCTAGTATTATATTTGTCCATTGAATACCCGTTTATCATCTGCATTTCTTCTTGGCGATATCAATTTTAATGAAACGTAGTGTATTATAACCAAATGTTCAAATCTCTCAATGATCACTGTTCAAAGATAAGGCGTTCTGTCAGTCGTTTTTACCTCGCGCGATCCATGAGTGGAACAGGGGGGGGGGGGGGGGGGTGGGAGGAATATGGCATTGTCCGAATTGTGCCCTCCGCCACACATCGCTTGGTGGCTAGCGGAGTATATATGTAGATGTAGATGGAGACCTGGTGTATCAAGAATCGTTATTCGTCCGACCAGGTGATACGTGTCCACCGATCACTGTCCAATCTCGGCGATCCTATGTCCGTTCAAATGACAATTCGCGATGAACGAGGGCGTGCTGAACAGTAATGCCCCAAACGTTTACGTGAAAACGCTTAAAATTTTATAAAGAAAACAAACATCATTAACATTCTACATCTTTATTCTCCATGTCTACATTTTTATCCCGAGCATAGATACCCTGGTGACGTACACGTTGCGCCCCAAAAAGAGACCAGTTCGCTGACACCATTAGTATAGAATGTTCGACTTTATTGATGGTGTCAAAAACCTCACTTCTGCATGCACCGCTTCGTCACTATCAAAGTAAAGTCCTCAAAGACGTTCTTTAATGTTTGGGAATAGATGAAAATCGGATATGGCCAACTCGGGGACTGTAAGGAGGAGGAACGATGAGAATGAATCGAAGGCATCGGATTCTTGCAGATGTCACAGTGCTCGTGTGGGGTCTTGCCTTGTTATGCTGAAGGAGGGGATGCTTCACGTGTGGACGAACTCTTCGAATTCGAACTGAATTACTGCACGCTGTTTTCCACCACCGACATAGTTACGTTACACACCGTCATGTTACGCGCTACAATTCGGAGTCACCTAGTGGTTGAGGGTAGTAACCTGCATTAGCGAAGCTGGAAAGTCGGCCGAGTGTAACATGCATGACACGTATTACCTCAACTATGTTGATAAAGGACTAAAAAATTCGGAGACAATACTTTTCAGCATACCAGCGTAGTTGGGTAACACGGGAAATCGTGGGTGTCATCCACGTTCAGGAAAGCGTTGAACTGTGTCCTCCGAAAACACTTGTGCCTGCATCTGCCTTGTACCCTATCTTCATACTGCACCAGCATTGCATTATGTCGTCACATATGCCAGAGATCGTCGCCTGAATCGCTTTACTGAGCGGGAAAGCCTCTAGCCTCCAGCTTGTTTGATGAGGAATGGACGCCATGACCTTGTCCCGGCTCCATCCTGTTTCACTCGCTTTCCATAGAGGCTGACGACAGTAGCACTTCGAACAGCGACCAGCTTTGATGTTTCCCGGGCGGAGGGACATATCAAACTGACTTTTATCAAAGTCACTTACGTCACTGAATTTCCCCATTGCGACCTGCGTTGTTGTTTGATTGATTCCCCGTCCCTCTCTACTCCGTCTGTATACTACGGCGTCACGTGCACGTAACTCCACCATAAGGTATTCAGCCTCGCGATGAACGGTGGTCATAATGTTTTGGGTCATTAGTTTTTTGCTAGACGCATCTGGGAGCATTTGTCACTGTTGACTACATTTTTTGAACCGCGTCTGCGTTGTCGTGCTTGGCGCTCTTTCTGTGTGCTTAAAGTGATACTATCACCTTCTCTCGCCTGGTCACATAGATACAGTAGTTAACTCACAGAAGACCACAATGGCAGTTGGAATTTTTGTATTTCTTTGTATTTATGATGCGTACAGTTCTTAGCTCAAATACTAATCTCCCAGAGCATTTCGAAGTAAATCTCAAATCTTCTCAAGAAAATCGATTAGAAGTTTTCAAGAGTGTTTAATATCTTAAAGCAAGACAAATATTTCCATGGGCTGCATGGCTCAGTGGTAGAATGATCGCTTACCAGCTATACAACCTGGGTTCGATTTCCTGGTGCAGTAAATCTGTAAACAAAAGAGCATGTTCCATGAGCATTTCTGTGAAGCGCAAAATACTTAAGGATCAAAAAAATTTTTTGTAATGGTTTCAGACCATCCTTGTTAACAATCTTTTAGAGAAGATTAGTAATTAAATTTGTTAAATGTGCTGTCTGTTTCTTTTTTTAGACATATCCGAAAGAATAGACAACGCTTCGTTCCTGCAACAACTAAGAATAAAAGACACAAAAAATTAACGACATTATTTGCCTGTGGCAGTGATTTAAATCAATGGGAAAGCTGAAAATTTGTGCCAGAGCGGTATTCGATCCTGGTTCGTTTGATTACTAACAAGGGAACCTCCCCATCGCACCCCCCCCCCCCCTCCCCTCAGATTTAGTTATAAGTTGGCACAGTGGATAGGCCTTGAAAAACTGAATACAGACCAACCGAGAAAACAGGAAGAAGTTGTATGGAACCGTCAAAAAATTAGTAAAATATACAAACTGAGTACTCCATGCGAAAAATAGGCAACATCAAGGAGAAAGCGAGTTCGGGGGCGCCGTGGTCCCGTGGTTAGCGTGAGTAGATGCAGAACTTGAAGTTCTTCGTTCAAGTCTTCCCTCGATTGAAAATTTTACTTTCTTTACTTTCGCAAAGTTATGATCTGTCCGTTCGTTCTTTGAAGTCTCTGTTCACTGCAATAAGTTTAGTGTCTGTGTTTTGCGACCGCACCGCAAAACCGTGCGATTAGTAGACGAAAGGACGTGCCTCTCCAATGGGAACCGAAAACATTTGATCGCAAGGTCATAGGTCACCCGATTCCTCCACGGGAAAACACGTCTGATATATTCTATACGACGCTGGTGACGGCATGTGCGTCACATGACAGGAATATGTTGTCGACCCACCTAACTTGTACACTTATTAGCGAATGGGTAAAAAGATTCTTCTACCTTGCCCGATTTAGGTTTTCTTGTGGATGTGACAATCACTCCAAAAAAGTTATGAAAACATAAGAGTTTGTCACATAAACTGAAAATAAAAAATTAAACTTTTCACTCGAGGGAAGACTTGAACCTAGGACCTCTCGTTCCGTAGCTGCTCTCGCTAACCACGGGACCACGGCGCTCCTTGACTGCCAATGTCCTTGATGTTGCCTATCTTCGCGTGGTCTACTCAGTTTGTATATTTTACTAATTTTTTTCATAGTTCCACACAACTTCTTCCTGTTTTCTCGATTGATCTGTGTTCAGTTTTTCAAGGCCTATCCACTGTGCCAACTTATAACTAAATCTGAGGGGGGTGCGATGGGGAAGTTCACTTGTAAGCTTATGGCTGACAACTGAGCCATCGAAGTACAGCAGCCATCGCAAGTTCATGGACTATCCTAGTCTGTTTACCGTCTGATTCAAATTCTCAGTTTCTTCACACAGTACTGGTGTAGTGTCCCTTGTCCATTATCCTCATCACTCGCCGATTTCAATAAGATTTCGAACATGACATGCATCCTCACTGAAGTGATCATTAGCTGCCCCCACCTTAATTATAAATGGGGTATCTGTTCTTTCAGACGTGTCCAAAAGAACGGACACCACATGTATAACTGAGACGAGAACAGTCATTGAACACTTTGTGGCGAATGCACACCACACTTGAACTCTTTGGGGAACTGACCAAATTCCGTAAGTAATGACGATAATTCGCAAGGGCACTGCATCAGTAGTGTGCAGATAATCTGAGAATTTGATCAGACGGGAGGCGGGCTAAGGTAATCCATGCACTTGTGACGTCTGCCTGGAGCAGTGATCAAGGCCTATGCCTAATAACCAGAAGACACGGGCTCGAATCACGGTCTGGCACAAATTTTCAACTTTCCCCATTTATTATATCAGTGTCCACAGGCAGCTAATGTCATTAACACTTTTGTGTCTTAAAAACATGTATTTGAAAAGAAAAATGGATTTTTATGCCTGATGTGTAATTATACATAATAAGTTCACTTTTCATAAAAATGACTGTTATGTACGTGTTAATATATTTGATGAATTTTGTATTCGAATGACGTAAGTATTCGAAATGAACGAAGAAAATGATCCAAACGAGACTCGAATCAGCGATGCAGGTGCGAGCGCTACTAATATTTACCGTCTTTGTGTATTTTATCCTTCCTAGAACTTGCACTCATGTTTAAAAATTTGGGTCATCTGGGAATGGAAACCAAGAATCTTACGTGGCAGGTAAGATTGTACCAAGAGCCACATTTCCCGAGGGAAAGAGAGACCGAACATACTTTATGTTATTAAAGACGCTCGGTAAACATCAAAGTCGACTTTCTCGAGAATTTTTGAGAGTTGCATCGAACAGCTTTTCGTTGGTTGTTTGGTTGGTTTGGGGGCGGGGATCAAACAGCGTGAAAAGGAACCCGAAAATGTATGTAAGCCGGCTACTCTTTGTTAGGAGCCCAGAATGGTATTAAGCAGTCACACGTGCGTGGTACCAAGAGTAATTTCACAGTTCTTTTTCATTACGGATCGTGCTTGGGTAGTAGGGACTGTTAGATTAAGGCTATAAAGGGGATATGTAGTAATATTCACTTGCGTAACTTAATGTTTTATTTGACGCAGCAGCCTTTTTGAATGTATTTGTATGTGTTGCACCAAGTAGTCACACGTTTGATGTGCTGTGTAGATTCTCAAACAAACAAATTTCAAATGTAAATTTCTTCTGATTACTCCCTCTCTACATGTGTGGCTGATCATTCTACTAATCTTTGCTTGTGGCTAGAAATCAGATTAACATACGTAATTTTAAAGACATCGAGAGACATTGGCGGAGTCACATGACTCAAGACACGAGGTAGGTACATTTCACAACAAGTACTTAAGTCAAATAGAGTTTACGCACGAAAAATTAGCCATCTCACAACCTCTTCTGAACGATCTATGGGAATTAGGAGTAGCAAATGAATCATTCCGATTTTGGCCGTAAAACAGGATACAGCAGAAAGACATAGTACGAGTCTCAAATGAAATGAAGTTTTTAGTATTACATTTATCAGCTCCAAAATACGTCGATATAGATGTGCTTCAGGATAGTATCTTAGGACCACAATTGTTCTTGATATGCATGAGTTATTTTCAGACAAAGTTAGGCACAGAGAAAAAAGTTTGCGGATGACAGTAACATTGTAATTACGATGGTAGAGGAAACCAACTGCATTCAGTGGATTTTATTTGTACGCTAGAAGATATATGACTGCACATTCCCAAAAATTCAAAGTGATTATGATGGTTCGGTCAAATAAGCAGATGAATCCTTCAGAAATATTTAGAACTGGTTAATAAGTTAAACGTAAAGAAAAGACGATAAAATTGAGTTTTAAGGCCGAGAACAATACTGTCGCACTGAATGTGAATGATAAATCCACAGATTGTGTAAAAAAACAAACAAAAAGTAGGGAGTAATATTGACTATCAGCGTAAGCGGAAATGTCGTGTTATAGACTACTGTATGTGTACAACAGAAAGTATTTTGATCTTACAAGCTCTATCTTTGTACGCTGAGTCTTTCTTTTAAATATTATTTTTGTAGGGATCAAGTAAAATATGGTCATAATATTTTTACTACAGAAAACGGTCAAAAGCATAATAATCAAAAACAATATTCATGGTCATTGTTGAAACTTATTTAAATAGTTTACAAACTGTTTAATAAACACATGGAAACGAAAGATATAACGAAAACCCGCTTGTTGAAATAGTCAATAAAAGCATGTCTATTAAAGAAAGCATTCTGTACAGTATATGATTGTTTGAATAAAACAAGTATGGGTCGGTTCTGTATTTGCGGAGTATAATGGATTTTATTGGAAAACTGTGTGACTAAGATATGTGATGAAAATGCTAATCACCTTTCATCTTTCTGAGTTCAACATGGACGGATACCGAATTTTTTTACAGACAGACCACTAGGAACGCACAAAGAAAGTAGTGGAAAAGGAGGTGTATCGTCACAGTTCTTACGTCAACTGAAAGGATATGTGTGTAGTGTGTGCAGCGGGTGTTTGCAAAACACGACTGATGTCTTAAAAACTTGGAACAAATGTGTGCTGCAAGCTAACGAGAAGCAGAGCAGTGATTGCCACGAAATGAATTGGAACTTTGCACCTAGATGCGTACCCTGTTTTAATAGCGAGAAAGAACGCGTTTTACTTCATCACGCATAAACTAGGTGCTTCATTCATACTGAAACGCTGACCGACGAAATTCCAAGTCCTAAACTCGATTTCTTTACAGCGCAGAAGATTCCCTCCACGTCGTAAGTGGAGCTGGTGGTTCCGTTGAAAGCATGGCCGATTCTGCTACATAATTCATGAACCGCCCGCCACACCATCTTAGCGGCGGGCTGCTGGTGCGAGGCCTGAATCGAGATACCGAAGAGGGAGTCTAAAGGGCTGAAACCCGCTAAATGAGGAGGAAGCAGCTGTAGAATCCAGTAAAAAAGCTGAGCTACCTATGCGCTGCTGAATGTACGAGAGCACTTTGGAAAGTAGTGCCTTAGAATTTTTTAAGTGAGAACTATTAAACCTTTTTAAATAAAACAGATTTTATTAAAATCTACACCTTTATCCTTCATGTACATAGTATACATTTATTTCTCAACACTAAATGGTTCAAATGGCTCTGAGCACTATGGTACTTAACATCTGAGGTCATCAGTCCCCTAGAACTACTTGAACCTAACTAACCTAAGGACATCACACACATCCATGCCCGAGACAGGATTCGAACCTGCGACCGTAGCGGTCGCGCGGCTCCAGATTGAAGCGCTTAGAACCGCTCAGCTAAACCAGCCGGCTTTCTCAACACAGTCACGCTGGTGACGAGCACATTTTTACCAATGAGAGACCAATTTGTTGATACCGTCACTTTAGAATGCATGACTTTGTTGGCCGAATCAAAATCAAAACTCTGCTTGCACCGCTTCATCCCTATCAAAATGAAGTCCTCGAAGGTGTTCTTTAAATTTTGCAATGAGAGACCAGTTTGTTGATACCGTCACTTTAGAATGCATGACTTTGTTGGCCGAATCAAAATCAAAACTCTGCTTGCACCGCTTCATCGCTATCAAAATGAAGTCCTCGAAGGTGTTCTTAAATTTTGGAAACAGATGAAAATCGGACGAGACCAAGTCGGGACTGTACGGAGGATGATCGATAGCAGTGAACCCACGGCGTCGGATTGTTGCAGCTGCTGTAACGCTGTTCTGTAGTTCGTCGTTGCCATGCTGAAGGTGAGCCTGCTGCATGTAGCACGAACTCTTCGAGCTCGATTACAGTGCGCTGTTTCTCATGCACCGACGTAGTTATACTACACATCGTCATATTACACACTACTATTCAGGGCCCTCTAGCGGCAGAGAAACTAGCGGCAAAGAAACTGATGAACATGCCTAGAAACTAGCTGCAAAGAAACTGATAAACCTGCCTAAACTCGCGTAAGGCCCACGCGACCACGCAGGAGTGCCGCAAAACGACGCAGCATGGACTCGACTAACGACTAAAGTAGTGGTGGAGGGAACTGACACCATGAATCCTACAGGGCTGTACATAAATCCGTAAGAGTACGACCGTGTGACGATCTCTTTCGAACAGCACGTTGCAAGCCATCCCAGATATGCTCAATAATGTTCATGGCTGGGGAGATTGGTAGCCAGCGGAAATGTTTATACTCAGAAGAATGTTCCTGGAGACATTCTGTAGCAATTGTGGACGTGTGGGGTTTAGCATTGTCTTGCTGGAATTGCCCAAGTCCATCGGAATGCACATGGACATGAATGGTTGCAGGTGATCAGACAGAACGCTTACATACGCATCGCCTCTCAAAGTCGTATCTAGACTTATCACGGGTCCCATATCACACCAACCGCACACGCCGCACACCATTACAGGACTTCCACCAGTTTTCACAGTCCCCTGCTGACATGCAGGGCCCATGGATTCATGAGGTCGTCTCCATACCCGTACACGTCCATATGCTCGATACAATTTCAAGCGAGACTCGTCTGGCCAGGCAACATGCTTCCAGTCATCAAAATTCCAATGTAGATGTAGACGGGCCCAGGCGAGGCGTAAAGCTTTGTGTCGTACTGTCATTAAGGATACACAAGAAGGCCTTCGGCTCCAAAAGCTCATTCGATAACGTTTCGTCGAATGGTTCGCATGCTGACACTTGTTGATGGCCCATGATTGAAATCTGCAGCAATTTGGGGGAGGGTTGCATTTCTGTCACGTTGAACGATTCTCTTTAGTAGTCGTCGTTGGTCCCGTTCTTGCAGGATTTTTTTCTGGTCGCAGTGATGGTTGAGGTTTTATGTTTTACCCTATTTCTGATATTCATGAAACACTCGTGAAAAGATCGTACGGGAAAATCCCCACTTCACTGCTACTTCAGAGATGCTATGTCCCCTCACTCGTGTGCCGACTATAACTCATTTAAATCTTGCTAACCTACCATTGTAACAGCAGTAACCGATCTAACAACTGCGCCTTTTTTTTTTTATTTTTAATAAAGAGGTGGAGCCCCTCCACGCCTACACCAGCATGATGGACAGCTCAAAAGGTCTACTGCCATCTCTGCATAAGTGTTAGTGTTCATTAAAGTGAGGTGTCACAGGATGTGGGTACTGCGATGTTTGCGTACGTCTGGTTAATGTTAACCATTTATACGCGCTCATCTGGAGATAGATTGGGTCGAAAGTCGAACGAAGGGTAGCGGTTTGAAGGGCAGAGGGAAAAAGTGCCATGGCAAGCGCCAAGGGAAAAAGTCGTTGCGACAGTTAGGTCGGGTAGTAAGAGCAGTAGCGGATATCTTGCTGTCTGCAGTAGGTCATGCAAGGATGGGTTAAGTTAGAAGCGAGTATCATGCAATCAGATACCATGTCATACCATATGTTGTCATAAGAGATCAGTCCGTGTGCTGCAGACGTCTAATATAGGCGGTTCTAGGCGCTACAGCCTGGAGCCGCGCGACTGCTTCTTTTCAGCAAGGCCTCGTAGGGTATATGTGACATCATTACACTTTCGAATCATTATTTTTCCCACGTCTGTTGACATTAAGGGTGTTGACTGGTGTGGTGTCATCAGAAAATATTTTCGTGCCGTAACTGTTCATAAAAGCCACTGAGAGATCATTTATGTAAGTTAAGAACAGGAGTGGACCCAGTACCGAACCTTATGGTAGACCACCTGTTCTGTACATCCATTATTCCTGTGGTACAGTTTCTTTTATGCAGATAAGGTTCCATCCATGTAAGAGGAATGCGTTTAATGCCATAAAGTTTAGGATTTACAAATAGAACTTTGTGGTCCACACATTCACCGCGTTTGGCAAGCTCGCAAAATATTGCAGCAGGATGATTTTTATAGTTTAGCACTCCCAAGACTTCAGTTCTGAGGTCTTGTATTCGTTTCTCAGTGGAGAATTACTGACGTACTTGGTACCGAGGCAGGTAGGTAGTATTACTCTGAAAAATGAGCCGGTTTTATGTTACAGGCCATTTTCTCGAAAACTTTTAAGAAGGTTCGAAGGGCCGATGTGTATCTGCAGTTAGAGTCCCTTTGAAGATTCGAAATTTCAGTTGTTCCAAGTGCCAAATCTCACATTTGTCGTGGGAGTCGAAAAAGTTACTTCTTTTTTACGTAGCTCACTTGCATCCCAAACAATTAAATCTTCTGAAACCACACAAGTAAGCTGCTCGTCTCGATATTGCAAAATATATACTTAGACAAAGTATAAAATAAATAATTCTACTGATTGATGGTTCCGTCGACTTTTGGTAGTCTTAGATATTATTAATGAAAACACACACGAAACTGGTGTAATAGTTTACATTTATTTAATATTCTATTTTGGAAACCGGGTTTCGGCGTTAACGTAGTTGTCAGGCACAAAGATAAATACGTGTGATTGTGGAATTTTTGCAGGATCATAGTTTTTAAACTAGTACATGTACAGAGTTTCATTATCCGTTTGCAAAGACGAGAATTCTTAATGCCTGATTTAGGACTAAAACAAGGAATTATTTCGGTAAACATACGATGTAAAACTATTTAACTTAGTCAAAGTATGTGACACACTAAATAATGGACAATATGACATATTTCAACAATTGTTGTAAGAAGACAATTAATTCACCAATCAAGTTTGGTGATATATTGTGGGGGGTGGTTGAAAAGATAATATTGTCTTTCGCATGTCCAGTATTTCAAACAGGTAAGGTATTACATATGATATTAGATTAGTTGAAACTACCTCTTTAATTATTTTTTTTTATTAAACACCGACCTACAGAATTTACCCTGACAAATACAACTCAAACTTAACCTATTCATTTATTACCCACAATATACGAGCCAAATGCAATCTGACATCTGTACATTGACATCATGACTTCCAATAATTAACACAAAAAAATGACCCTTAATTTCAAGAAATCCTAACAGTAATACAAATCCAAAAAATATGAAGTTAAAGAAATATGAAACTACCTTCAAGTCTGTTAATTGCCTACACTCATTTCAATCACGCATCCCAGCAGTCCAATCCCCATTGTTTTTCATAAGTCACTTACCTCACAGAAAATCTTAATAACACGAACTACAGCAATTACAGCAACTAGCAAATACAGCCAGCTAAATAAAAAGATTCTAACTACTATAGATTTTCACTACTAGGAGGCATATGGTTAGTGAAAGAAATATTTTGTTGAAGAGTAAACAATGCATTTAGAAAATTTTACCTTATTCATGTGACATCGAGTTCCAAAAATTATAAAGTTGTAAATAATTCCACTGCTCAAACATTATTACCAAACACCCATCATCATACATCCTCTTGCATATTTTCCTGTAAACACATCATTTCATCTCACTTTACAATGAATGTCCTACCAACCCCAGAGTCTCCACTAAGAATGTCATGTCCACACACTTCCCTACCCACTCGCTAACTGCCAGTCCGTCTAACCACAGAATCTCTTACCGAGGGCGCAGAGTGCTGTCAGCAATATATTATTCCTAGATAAAAGAACGCAGCATGTCATTCTCAATGGAGAGAAGTCTTACAAAGTAAGAGTGATTTTAGGTGTGCCGCAGGGGAGTGTCGTAGGACCGTTGCTATTCACAATATACATAAATGACCCTGTGGATAACATCGGAAGTTCACTGAGGCTTTTTGCGGATGATGCTGTAGTATATAGAGAGGTTGTAACAATGGAAAATTTTACTGAGATGCAGGAGGATCTGCAAAGAATTGACACATGGTGCAGGGAATGGCAATTGAATCTCAATGTAGATAAGTGTAATGTGCTGCGAATACATAGAGAGAAAGATCCTTTATCATTTAGCTACAATATAGCAGGTGAGAAACAAGAAGCAGTTAATTCCATAAATTATATGGGGGTAGGCATTAGGAGTGATTTAAAATGGAATAATCATATAAAGTTTATTGTCGGTAAAGCAGATTCCAGACTGAGGTTCATTGGAAGAATCCTAAGGAAATGCAATCCGAATACAAAGGAAGTAGGTTACAGTACACTTGTTCGCCCACTGCTTGAATATTGCTCACAAGTGTGGGATCCGCACCAGATGGGGTTGATAGAAGAGATAGAGAAGATCCAAAGGAGAGCAGCGCGCTTCGTCACAGGATCATTTAGTAATCGCGAAAGCGTTACGGAGATGATAGATAAACTCCAGTGGGAGACTTTGCAAGAGAGACGCTCAGTAGCTCGGTACGGGCTTTTGTTGAAGTTTCGAGAACATACCTTCACCGAGGAGACAAGCAGTATATTGCTCCCTCCTACGTTTATCTTTCTTTCCACGAACAATACGAGACTGGAACAGAAGGGAGAACCGATAGAGGTACCCAAGGTACTCTCCGCCATAAACCGAAGGTGGCTTGCGAAGTATGGATGTAGATGTAGATGTAGAACACAGTCTATAGCGCTGCCAACATACAAACAGGCTACATACATAGTGAAGCATCTGTGGTTTTGCAAAGTAATATTTTTAACATGGCAAGCGAAACTATAGTTACAAAAGTAAAGAAAACAGGACGTGTGAGTAGGAAGGGTAGTTCGCAAAATGGTTTGCAGTTATAAATGGCGAGTAGGGGAACTGTGACATCTAGCACTACGTTTAGACAAATGGAAATATATTTATTAATTTCCATTATTTCGTGTTAGTTCATCTTCCTTCCAAGCTGCAACTCCATGTTGCACCTTGCACATCGTCACTATGACCTCTTCCAGCGGGTGGTCTGTAAAAGTAGAGTCTCCTTTTCTGAGTTTTCAACTTCTATGGCCGTTGGTATATGTAGAGGTGCTGCACTGGGTCACCCCAACGTATCCTACACTTGAACGATGAGATTTAAGTTCGGACAACGGATGGGCTAATCCATTAGCCAAATATCTTCTCCTTCCAAGAGCTCCTTCAACTGTGCAGTGCAATGGGGTCGCGTATTGTCATCCACAAAAATGAAGTCAGGGCCCAATGCATCTCTGAAGAGATACACATGGGGAAGCAGTACAGTGCCACAATGACGCTGACCCGTCAATGTACTATATTCAAATGTTGGGAGGCCAGTACGCCAATGCAACATTATTCTTCCCCACACCATAACATCTGGACCACCAAAACAACCATATTCGATAATGCTCTTGGGGGCATTATATTTTCCAAAATCTCGCCATATGAAGATCATTTATGTTCGTCTCATAGCGTATTTATTTCAGTTACCTTCTCTGCTACACTGTGGCAGTTCTTTCTATGTATAGTCCAAGTTTCATCGAACTATGTTACTTAGCAGCGACACATAATGCTATAGTTACTTTCGTCATTAACGATTTGCACAACAGTATGGTTACCTTTCAAGAGAACACTCGGTTGTCGTTTTCACGGCACTCCTGACTTTTTAACTATGAGTGTAGCTGCGCTGAGCTACTAGTTGTTGTCAGTAATCTTGCTACCATAAAGCACTATTCAGACCACAGACAAAATATTCTAGAGACAGCTTGATAGGTAATGGATCTAAAGTAGCTCTGTCGTGTGTTAGACGTATAGGATTACAAAATTACTGAAAGGAAATTAATTAGTTAGATTTGTAGTGAATAATGTTTTTGCTAAAGAATGTTAATTGTATTTTCTATGATCGTACAGAACGTAAACTGAAGTAAACCATTTTTAAGATAGTTTGTTGATGGAAGGAAACGTTGCCTTGTTCAAAAGGGCTTGATTGCATTCAAAGATTAAATCTTCAATACAAGAAATGGTAGAAAAGAAAGAAGTTTTATTTATTGTGTGAATAATTTTGGGATATGAAGGTTGTGACGTATAGTTAGTTATTTACGCGTGTCAAAGATGAATTGAACGATTCTTTTGCCGAAATGATGTGGAACGGGTCACTTTCAGTCTATGATACACAACTGGTGTTAACATTAATGAAACATTTTTACTCCTATTATGCTACCAGCTTTTAAACAGAAATTCGCTCTTGGAATAGAAGGAGTTGTCCAAGATATATGATTTTAAGTTAAATTCGAAATTTGCTTTCTACATATCAGACATTTTATGTTATTGTGCAAGTGATCAAAGATTTTTACTGGTGCATATTCAACTCCTTTCTGAGCAACTGATAGCTTTAAGAATGGGTAATAAAGGTAATTTTTTCCCTCGAACGTTGCAGATATGGACTTTACCGCTCTTCTCAAATTCTGATAGATTATTTATGATGAATTTCATTAGCAAATATATATACTGTGATAGCGAAGTTACAATGTCTAGCTCCTTGAAAAGGTACCTACATGGCGTCCGTGGGTGAACAACACACGTTATTCTTTCCGCTCGCTTTTGTACAGTTACTACTTTCTTTCTAAGTGGTGAATTACCCAAGAAAATTATTCCATAAGATTACTTAGCGGATATACGCAAAATATTTCAGCAAGTTAATTCGCTTGTTTCCACGATTAGGAATTACGCCAAGTGCAAAACTAGCTGAACTTAATTGTTTGAGAAGCTCCGTAATATGCTTCTTCCAGTTCAAGTATTCATCATTATGAACACCGAAAAATTTAGAGCAATCTATCCCTATTAGTATGTAGTGTAGACCAGATATGGCTCAAATTCAAAGATACAGTGTCGACAGCAATAGACAGATTCATACTGCATAAGTTAATAAGAGACGGGACTGATCCACCATGGTACAAAAAACACATCAGAACACTGCTGTAGAAGCAACGAATAAAGCATGCCAAATTCAGAAGAACGCAAAATCCCCAAGACTGGCTAAGTTTCACGCAAGCTCGAAATTTAGTGCGGACGTCAATGCGAGATGATTTTAATAGTTTCCACAATGAGACATTGTCTCAAAATATGATAGAAAACCCAAAGAGATTGTGGTAGTATGTGAAGTACACCAGTAGCAAAAAACAGTCAATACCGTCACTGCGCGATGGCGATGGAAACGTTACCGATGATGGTGCCACTAGAGCGGAGTTACTAAATACAGTTTTTCGTAGTTCCTTCACGAAAGAAGATGAAGTAAATATTCTAGAATTCGAAACCAGAACAGCTGTTAGCACGAGTGACATAAAAACAGATATCTTAGATGTTGCGAAACAGCTCAAATCACTTAAGAAAGGCAAGTCTTCCCGTCCAGATGGTATACCAATCAGGTTCCTTTCAGAGTATGCAGACACAATAGCGCCTTTCTTAGCAATCATATACAACTGCTCACTTGAAGAAAGGTCTGTTCCTAAAGACTGGAAAGTGGTACAGATCACACCAATATTCAAGAAAGGAAACAGGAGTAACCCATTGAATTACAGACCCATATCACTGACCTCAATTTTCAGTAGCATTTTGGAGCATATACTGTACTCGAACATTATGAATCACCTTGAAGAAAATGATTTATTGATACATAACCAACACGGATTCAGAAAATATCGTTCTTGTACAACACAGCTAGCTCCTTATTCCCATGAAGAAACGAGTGCTGTCGACAAGGGATCTCAGGTCGATTCCATATTCCTAGATTTCCAGAAGGCTTTTGATACCGTTCCTCACAAGCGACTATGAATCAAATTGCGTGAATATGGAGTATCGTCTCAGTTGTGTGACTGGATTCGTGATTTCCTCTGAGAGAGGTAACAGTTCTTAGTGATAGACGGTAAATCATCGAGTAGAACAGAAGTGATATCTGGCGTTCCGCAAGTTAGTGTCATAGGCTATCTGCTGATTTACATAAATGATGTAGGTGATAATATGAGCAGCCCCCTTAGATTGCTTGCACATGACGCTGTAATTTACCTTCTAGTAAAATCATCAGACGATCAATTCCAATTACAAACTGATCTAAAGAGAATTTCTGTATGGAGCGAAAAGTGGGAATTGGCACTGAACAAAGAAAAATGCGAGGTCATCCACATGGGTACTAAAATAAATCCGATAAATTTTGGGTATACGATAAATCGCACAAATCTAAGGGCTGTCAATTCGACTAAATACCGATGAATTACAGTTTCCAGCAACTTAAATTGGAAAGACCACATAGATAATATTGTGGGGAAGGCGAAACAAAGACTGGGCTTTGTTGGCAGAACACTTAGAAGATGCGACAAATCCACTAAAGAGACAGCCTACATTACACGTGTCCGTCCTCTGCTGGAATATTGCTGCGCGGTGTGGGATTCTTACCAGGTAGTACTGACGGAGGACATCAAAAAAGTGCAAAGAAGGGCAGGCCGTTTCGTGCTATCACGCAATAGGGTGTCACGGATATACGCGAGTTGGGGTGGCAGTCACTGAAACAGTTTTCATTGCGGCGAGATCTATTTACGAAATTTCAGTCACCAAATTCCTCTTCCGAATGCGAAAATATTTTGTTGACACTCACCTACGTAGGGAGCTATGTTCATTATAATAAAATAAGAGAAATCAGAGCTCGAACGGAAAGATTTAGGTGCTCCTTTTTCCCACGCGCCATTCGAGAGTGGAATGTTAGAGAAGTAGTATAAAAATGGTTCGATGAACCCGCTGCCAGGCACTTAAGTGTGAATTGTAGAGTAACCATGTAGATGTAGAACCATGCAGATGTAGAGAAATGTCAACTGCGACGGCAAGAATGACTTTAAACCAGCTGACACAGCGTCGAACTGAACTTGAGTGAGAGATACGGCTACGCCATTTGGCGCTTTTTCAACTGTATTGTAGAGTTCAACACTGGTAGTGGCTGGCGAATGGTGGCCTGACTATCTCCCGGTGACCCATGTTCAGTGGGCGAGATATCTGGAGAATGTGCTGGCCAAAGCAACTCTCTGTATCTAGGTAGGTGAGGACAGTAAAGGCAACATGTAATCTTCCGTTATCTTGTTGAAAGATAACGTCACAGAGGCCTCGAAGATAATGGATAACTACTGACCTTGAAACGTCAGAAACGTCATAGCTGCTCTCCAAATCGTTGGCTACACGGAGAACGAGTGATCGTGTTGTATACACAGTAGCAAACTATGCCATGACGCCAGGTGTTGCACCTCTCTGACAAAGGCAAATGGAATCTGGCAGCGTTCGTTGTTCTCGGAGCCTCAATGCGCAGATCCGCATCGTGATACTGTACACAGAACCAAGACTGATCTGAAAAGACGATGTGGATCCATTCTCGTGTTGTCTTGTGACAGCCAGAGCGGGAGCACCAGCAGCAGCGAGTACTGTTTGTATAAAGCGTTTATTTTGCATTTTGTTTACGACCTTCCACTAAGGAAGGGATTCTATTTGTGTTTATCTGCTCTGCATAGTAACTAACAGTTCTTGATAAAACTTTACGTAGTTTTCGTGTTAGATTTCTTAGTGTTTTCTTGATCGTTTAGAACAGAAAGCGCCCTAAAACCGTCTTTTGTTTGTTTCGCGGCCGTTAGCCACTAGTCACTTGAATCAGCAGTTGTCTTGTGACAGCCAGAGCGAGAGCACCAGCAGCAGCGAGTACTGTTTGTATAAAGCGTTTATTTTGCATTTTGTTTACGAACATCCACTAAGGAAGGGATTCTATTTGTGTTTATCTGCTCTGCATAGTAACTAACAGTTCTTGATAAAACTTTACGTAGTTTTCGTGTTAGATTTCTTAGTGTTTTCTTGATCGTTTAGAACAGAAAGCGCCCTAAAACCGTCTTTGTTTCTCGGCCGTTAGCCACTAGTCACTTGAATCAGCAGTTGTCTTGTGACAGCCAGAGCGAGAGCACCAGCAGCAGCGAGTACTGTTTGTATAAAGCGTTTTTGTACTTATTTGCTGCGCTTAGCTTTTAAATAGTTTTTCTGGGAAAACCTAGCGTAGTTTTCGCGTCTCGTATTTCAGTGAGTGTTTCTTGATTATCAGAGTAGCTCATCAGAAGATTATCTTGGGAATTTGTCACAGTATAGAGTAGGGTAAACATAGTCATGTGTAGGGACTGTGGTTGTTGTGAGCGGACGCAAGGAGAATTGGCCACTCTTCGGGGGCAGGTGGAGGCTTTGTCTGTTAGGCTCATCGAGCTCGAGGCGCAGGCGTCGGCTCGTAGTGGCGTTGGGGCAACTGTGGTGAGACCTATGCCTACTTCGGTGGCCTTGGAATCACTTGGAACCCCTGATGTCGCTGCGTCTTCCGGCAGTGAGCATCTTACCGGTCAGCCATCACTCCAGAGTGAATGGTGGACAGTGGTGGGCTCGCGCGTGACTGGCCGAAAGGCGAAGGTGGGATCTGGCCGCGTGGCAGCTGCCTTACCCCTTTCCAACAGGTACGGGGTGCTTCCTAGTGGTGATGACATAGTTTCCGAGCCACCACAGGATGCCTCGCCTGTTGGGCTAGTGGCCGATTCTCCGGCAAGGTCCCGACAGTCACAGAGGGCAGGCCTATTAGTTATAGGGAGCTCCAACGTTAGGCGGGTTATGGAGCCCCTCAGGAAAATAGCGGTAGGTCGGGGAAGAATGCCAGTGTGCACTCGGTGTGCTTGCCGGGGGGTCTCGTCCGTAATGTGGAGGAGGCCCTGCCGGCAGCTATTGAACGCACTGGATGTGACCGGCTGCAGATAGTAGCACATGTCGGAACGAATGACGCCTGCCGCTTGGGTTCTGAGGCCATCCTTGGTTCCTTCCGGCGGCTGGCTGATTTGGTGAAGACAACCAGCATCGCACGCGGAGTGCAAGCTGAGCTTAATATCTGCAGAATAGTGCCCAGAGTCGATCGCGGTCCTCTGGTTTGGAGCCGTGTGGAGGGTCTAAACCAGAGGCTCAGAGGACTCTGCGACTATAATGGTTGCAAATTCATCGACCTCCGTTATTGGGTGGAGAACTGCAGGGCCCCCCTAGACAGGTCAGGCGTGCACTACACACCGGAAGCAGCTACTAGGGTAGCAGAGTACGTGTGGCGAAACGATAAAATACCTGACGGCTTACCAGAGAGGACATTATCATCGTTGATAAAGAACGTCCGTCCTCAGAGACCAAAAACAGGAAAAGTTAACGTAATATTGGTAAACTGCAGGAGTATCCAGGGCAAGGTTCCTGAATTAGTATCTCTTATTGAAGGAAATAGTGCGCATATAGTATTAGGAACGGAAAGTTGGTTAAAACCGGAAGTGAACAGTAACGAAATCCTAGACACAGAATGGAATATATACCGCAAGGATAGGATAAACGCCAATGGTGGAGGAGTATTTATAGCAGTAAAGAATTCAATAATATCCAGTGAAGTTATTAGCGAATGCGAATGTGAAATAATCTGGGTTAAGTATCAAAGGTGGGTCAGATATGATAATCGGATGCTTCTATAGACCACCTGCATCAGCAACCGTAGTAGTTGAGCGCCTCAGAGAGAACCTGCAGAACGTCGTGAAGAAGTTTCGTGATCATACTATTGTAATAGGGGGAGACTTCAATCTACCAGGTATAGAATGGGATAGTCACACAATCAGAACTGGAGCCAGGGACAGAGACTCTTGTGACATTATCCTGACTGCCTTGTCCGAGAATTACTTCGAGCAGATAGTTAGAGAACCAACTCGTGAAGCTAACGTTTTAGACCTCATAGCAACAAATAGACCGGAACTTTTCGACTCCGTGAATGTAGAAGAGGGTATCAGTGATCATAAGTCAGTGGTTGCATCAATGACTACAAGTGTAATAAGAAATGCCAAGAAAGGAAGGAAAATATATTTGCTTAACAAGAGTGATAGGGCACAAATCGCGGAATATCTGAGTGACCACCATCAAACGTTCATTTCTGAGGAAGAGGATGTGGAACAAAAATGGAAAAAATTCAGAAACATCGTCCAGTACGCCTTAGATAAGTTCGTACCGACTAAGGTCCAAAGCGAGGGGAAAGATCCACCGTGGTATAACAATCATGTACGAAAGGTACTACGGAAACAAAGAAAGCTTCATCATAGGTTTAAGAGTAGTCGAATCATAGCTGATAAGGAAAAGCTGAACGAAGCGAAAAAGAGCGTAAAGAGAGCAATGAGAGAAGCATTCAACGAATTCGAACATAAAACATTGGCAAACAATCTAAACAAGAACCCTAAAAAGTTTTGGTCATATGTAAAATCGGTAAGCGGATCTAAATCCCCTATTCAGTCACTAGTTGACCACGATGGCACCGAAACAGAGGACGACCGAAGAAAGGCAGAAATACTGAATTCAGTGTTCCGAAACTGTTTCACTGCGGAAAATCGTAACACGGTCCCTGACTTCAGCCGTCGCACGGACGCCAAAATGGAAAATATTGAAATAAACGATATCGGAATTGAAAAACAACTGCTATCACTTAGTAGCGGAAAAGCATCCGGACCAGACGAGATACCCTTAAGATTCTACAGTGATTATGCTAAAGAACTTGCCCCCTTTCTATCAGCAATTTATCGTAGATCGCTGGAAGAACGTAAAGTACCTAGCGACTGGAAGAAAGCGCAGGTCGTTCCCATTTTCAAGAAGGGTCATAAATCAGATGCGAATAATTATAGGCCTATTTCGCTTACGTCAATCTGTTGTAGAATAATGGAACATGTTTTGTGTTCTCGTATTATGACGTTCTTAGATAATACAAATCTCCTTCATCATAACCAACAGGGATTCCGCAAACAGAGATCATGTGAAACTCAGCTCGCCCTATTTGCCCAAGAAATTCACAGTGCCGTAGACACTGGCGAGCAGATTGATGCCGTATTCCTGGACTTCAGGAAGGCATTTGATACGGTTCCGCACTTACGTTTAGTGAAAAAAATACGAGCTTACGGAATATCGGACCAGGTTTGTGATTGGATTCAGGATTTCCTAGAAGAAAGAACACAACATGTCATTCTTAACGCTTCAAAATCTGCAGATGTAGAGGTAATTTCGGGAGTACCGCAGGGAAGCGTGATAGGACCTTTATTGTTTACAATATACATAAATGACTTAGTTGACAACATCGGTAGCTCCGTGAGGCTATTTGCAGATGACACGGTTGTCTACAAGAAAGTAGCAACATCAGAAGACTCGTACGTACTCCAGGAGGACCTGCAGAGGATTAATGCATGGTGCGACAGCTGGTAGCTTTCCCTAAACGTAGATAAATGTAATATAATGCGCATACATAGGGGCAGAAATCCATTCTAGTACGATTATGCCATAGGTGGTAAATCACTGGAAGCGGTAACGACCGTAAAATACTTAGGAGTTACTATCCGGAGCGATCTGAAGTGGAATGATC
Organism: Schistocerca piceifrons; assembly: GCF_021461385.2. NCBI lineage: Eukaryota > Metazoa > Arthropoda > Insecta > Orthoptera > Acrididae > Schistocerca > Schistocerca piceifrons. The sequence goes on along the minus strand of NC_060141.1, from coordinate 349,534,938 downwards.
ACATAAAACAAATAGTGGGAAAAGCAGGCGCCAGGTAGAGATTCATAGGAAGAATTCTAAGAAAATGTGACTCATCGACGAAAGAAGTAGCTTACAAAACGCTTGTTCGTCCGATTCTTGAGTATTGCTCATCAGTATGGGACCCTTACCAGGTTGGATTAATAGAAGAGATAGACATGATCCAGCGAAAAGCAGCGCGATTCGTCATGGGGACATTTAGTCAGCGTGAGAGCGTTACGGAGATGCTGAACAAGCTCCAGTGGCGGACACTTCAAGAAAGGCGTTACGCAATACGGAGAGGTTTATTATCGAAATTACGAGAGAGCACATTCCGGGAAGAGATGGGCAACATATTACTACCGCCAACATATATCTCGCGTAATGATCACAACGAAAAGATCCGAGAAATTAGAGCAAATACGGAGACTTACAAGCAGTCGTTCTTCCCATGCACAATTGTATAGGCTAGTATGGTTCTCCTGAACGTATCGATTCCATATTCATCTGAGAGTCGCTGGATGTCTACCAACGCGAACAGCAGTCTCCGTGAACGATAAACTGTTGTCTCCCTGTTAGACCAGACATAATACGTTATCCTCACAAAATGTGATTTCTGTATGAGGAAGTTTCTGCGCAGTCTTTCCTTGTATACAGAATATAAGTGACGTTATTCCTGTTTGATTTGTTTGGCTGCTCTGAGAAGCTTATTATTTGCATATCTGAACATTTATTACACTTGAGACCAATTAGATGTTTGTTGAATGCCTTCTTCATGTTGAAATTTATGTGGCCGGCACTGTAGAATGTAACAACGTTGAATCAAATGATAGTCAGTTGGAGGTCTCGGGAAGCTTCGAGACGTCAGTTGTGTGACGAGGTGAAGAGACAGTGAAGGCGACTGCAGCAAGTGCATGGGTGGGCGCCGGCCCCACGGGCGAAGCCAGGCGGCGTGACGGTGCATAACTCTGCTCCCTACCCTCGTGCGCTGACGTCACACTGCTGGCAGGATGGCCCCGGAACACGCTGAGCTGTCAGAGCTGAAGCGACTGGCGGATCACAGACTCCGCAGCACGTTTAGAGCAACGGTGGACCTCACTTCGAGGAAAGTAGCGCGATCGTCTTCAATATTACACTACTGGCCATTAAAATTGCTACACCACGAAGATGACGTGCTACAGACGCGAAATTTAACCGACAGGAAGAAGATGCTCTGAGATGCAAATGATTAGCTTTTCGGAGCATTCACACAAGGTTGGAGCCGGTGGCGACACCTACAACGTTCTGCCATGAGGAAAGTTTCCAACTGATTTCTCATACACAAAAAGCAATTGACCGGCGTTGCCTGGTGAAACGTTGTTGTGATGCCCCATGAAAGCAGGAGAAATGCGTACCATCACGTTTTCGACTTTGTTAAAGGTCGGATTGTAGCCTATCGCGATTGCGGTTTATCGTATCGCGACATTGCTGCTCGCGTTGGTCGTGATCCAATTACTGTTACCTGAATATGGAATCGGTGGGTTCAGGAGGGTCATACGGAACGCCGTGCTGGATCCCAACAGCATCGTATCACTAGCAGTCGAGATGACAGGCATCGTATCCGCATGACTGTAACGGATCGTGCAGCCACGTCTCGATCCCTGAGTCAACAGATGGGGACGTTTGCATCCATCTGCACGAACAGTTCGACGACGTTTGCAGCAGCCTGGAGTATCAGCTGGGAGACCATGGCTGCGGTTATTCTTTACGCTGCATCACAGACAGGAGCGCTTGCGATGGTATATTCGACGAACCTGGGTGCACGAATGGCAAAACGTTATTTTTTCGGATGAATCCAGGTTCTGTTTACAGCATCATGATGGTCGCATTCGTGTTTGGCGTGTTTCGTCATACTGGCCATACTGGCGTATCACCCGGAGTGATGGTATGGGGTGCCATTGGTTACACGTCTCAGTCACCTCTTGTTCGCATTGACGGCACATTGAACAGTGGACGTTACATTTCAGATGTGTTACGACCCGTGGCTCTACCCTTGATTCTGTCCCTGCGAAACCCTACATTTCAGCAGGATAATGCACGATCGCATGTTGTAGGTCCTGTACGGGCTTTTCTGGATACAGAAAATGTTTGAATGCTGCCCTGGCCAGCACATTCTCCAGATCTCTCACCAACTGAAAACGTCAGGTCAATGGTGGCCGAGCATCTGGCTCGTCACAATACGCCAGTCACTACTCTTGATGAACTGTGGTATCGTGTTGAAGCTGCATGGGCAGCTGTACCTGTACACACCATCCAAGCTGTGTTTGACTCAATGCCCAGGCGTATCAAGGCCGTTATTACGGCCAGAGGAGGTTGTTTTGGGTACTGATTTCTCAGGATCTATGCACCCAAATTGCGTGAAAATGCAATCACATGTCAGCTCTAGTATAATATATTTGACCAATGAATACCCGTTTATCATCTGCATTTCTTCTTGGTGTAGCAATTTTAATGGCCAGAAGTGTACCTACCCAAACTATCAGTACAGGACACCATACTGATGGTCCTGCAAACCGTATAACATAAGGTCAAGGTAAGAACAAAAACAAACGAAAAATGTCTAGGCCTACAACTTTGCTTCCGCCGTTTTTTTCGAAGTTTGGAGCTTTATTGTGAAAAACTTACAAAGAAAATTATGATTCATAGTATTGCTCATCGCCGGCCACTACATTCTCCTATGTTTCGGATGGCATACGAATCCCGTAGCGGAAGAACTGGGCGTCTTTTGTGGGGATCCATGAATCAATTCAATTTTGGACTTGTTCATATGATTGGAAGTGCTGGTCAGCCAGACTGTATGCCACTGATCGAAAAAGGTGGTAGTCAGAGAGAGCAACGTATGGAGAATACGGCGTGAGAAATAGGACTTCTCATTTCAACGTTTCCATGTATATTTTGACGGGTTTTGCGACCACTGACCTGCTGCAAAATTACATTTACGTGTCTGTCGCTGTATTGTGGCCATTTGTGTTTCAGTGCTGGTCTTCTACGCATCAACTACTTTCGATAATGCTGTCCTGTGACTGTCTTCGTCTGTTTCAGTAGCTACGTAAACGCTCTGTCTTCCACCACCCTGCTGGTCTCCGACATCAAAATCACCGTTCTTTAGGCGTCGAAAACATTATCTGCACGTTATTCCACTAATAGCAATTTAAGAGCCAAAGCTGCAGATTTCTTCATGTTAAACCAGAAAATTAAAACTTCTCGCAAATGGCGAGAAATGGGTACGTAAGCTGACGAACTTAATCGAGAATAACCTTATGATGCAATTATAAATCGACTAATATTTTTATGGCATTATGTTTACAGATGCCTAAGCTTATGGTATTACACCTATGACCAACCACCCGAACCCCACTTGCAGCTACTGCCGTCTATTGCAAAACGGCGGAAGCAAAGTTGTATACCTAATAGATCAGTTACAGCTTAATATATGTTCATTTTTTACAGTTGTTCAATATACAAAACCGACTGATGATGGCGTAGAGGTGCCGAAACATGTTTAAGTAACAAGAAAAGCAGTGTTTTGCATAAAAGGCGGAACATAAATCTAGTAATTTTTTTCTCCATACTATTCTACGAGTTAATTTATAAGCTGAAGAAAGGCAAGCCTGCAATTATAGCATTTATTTATTTTTTTCCTCAGCGATGATAACAGGTTCTGCCTACGTGTAAGTGATGGTCGTTTGCACGCTAATGCTCGCCCAAGCACTTCTCGAGAAACTGTACGTGGTCCGCAAGACGCGGAGCAGCTTTCCTGTCCAGCACGACCTCCGGACGTGTCTGCTGTGGAGCACGTATGGGACATGATGCGACGAGAAGCGACCCGTGCGACTCGTCAACCAACAACCCTTACAGAAGTACGTCAATAGATCTAGCAAGCGTGACAAACGTGTACGAGGACAGTATTCACCATCTGTACGATCGACAGAACGCCATTGTCAGCGTCTACATTGCCGTTTGTGGAGGCTACATCACGTAGTAAAAAGAGTGTTTCAGTATGAATCGATACCTGGTACCTCAGAACCGCCTGTGCTATTAGATCTGTACATGTAATCATTTCATGTACTCCATATACACTGTTGCAACAATAAATCTTGAGTGAATTGGAAACTTCTAAAAGAATGTACTATTTTTCTTTTCTAGCAGTGTATTTCACGCACCTTAAAATAAGCAACACAACTTTCATCATCTCTCCTGGGAGCGGATCATCAGGCCAGTTCTTTTTGGATTACTCATAACCATGCGCATCTATGTCATTTCTGGATGTTTTCAAAGTTAGGACTATTTTCTTTCTATTAAAATAAATGTTACTCTTTTTTCATTCCACATCACAGAAATTCGCATTTTGCAGAATGTTTAGTGATCGCTCTGTCTCGAAAATATCTATATATATATATGAAAATGAAATAGCGTTAATAAACAGCATTAAGTTACAACAAGGTGGGCAAAATAAAACGCCGGCCGGAGTGGCCGAGCGGTTCTAGGCGCTACAGTCTGGAACGGCGCGACCACTACGGTCGCAGGTTCGACTCCTGCCTCGGGCATGGATGTGTGTGATGTCCTTAGGTTAGTTAGGTTTAAGTAGTTCTAAGTTCTAGGGGACTGATGACCTCAGAAGTTAAGTCCCATAGTGCTCAGAGCCATTTGAACCAAAATAAAACTGTATTAGAAAATAGGCCTTGCACTTTAAGATATTCCATCCAGCTACATCATCTGCCCTGTCTGATCCTCATATATCCTGTTAATCAATCCATCTTTTTAGTAAATCTGTCAAAAAAGTTCACCTTTCGATTATATCCCTCCTTATTAATTATTCTATCTACAAGTGTAATCTTCATAGCTTTCTTCTATAGTATTATACCTTAAGAGCTTATATTCAGTCTTATCTGAGTTGTTTATCGTCCTTATCTTACTTCCGTAAAGATAGTTCTTCAGAAAAGACTTCTTTACAGTTATGTTTATATTCGATGTTAACAAATTTCTCATTTTTGGGAATGCTTTTCCTGCTATTACCAGCCTGCATGTTATCCTCTCTATTTTGGCCATCGTCAGTTGTTTTGATGCCCAAATAGCAAAACTCTTATACTACTTTTAGTACCTCATTTCCTAATCTAATTCTATCAGCATCGCCTAATTTAATTTGAGTATGTTCCATTATACTCGTTTTACTTTTTCGTTTTCTTATGGTTATCTTATAATATATTTTAAAGACATTATCCGTTCCATTCAATTGATTTCCAAATCCATTGCCGTCTCTGACAGAATTCCAATATCCTCGGCAACGTTCAAAGTTGTTGCCTTTCGTCTGTGAACTTCAATTCCCTTTCCACATTTGTTCTTCGTTTCCTTAACTGTTCTCTCAATCTATAGACTAAATAACACCAGGGAGAGACCGCAACCCTTTCTTACTCCCTTCTCAGCTACTGCTTCCCATTCATGTCCTTCGACTATTATAACAGCAGTCTGATTTCTGTACACGTTTTAGATAACTTTTCGCCCTCTGAGTTTTTTCCTATTTCCTTAAGTATTTCAAGGAGTACGTTGCCAGTTTGCCTTCCTTGGACCCGTCTTCTCGGATGCGTCGTATCGTCAGTAATGTCTCACGTGTTCCTACGCACCTTATTCCGGAACCCAAGGAGATCCTCCCTGACTTAGGGTTTACCATGTAGAATATAGTAATGTGGAATCACATGAATCTTTTTAAAACAGCCTGCTTGTAGATCAGTGGTTCACAGATTCGAGTATAATTAAATTAGTTACTGACCATCGAAGGATACGCATGTTTCGACAGAAATTTTTCATCGAGACCCACTCGGTTTAGGTTCGTACCACTCACAGCGGGGGCGGCAGTCTGCGTGTAGGAGTCGTATGGCCGACGGCATGCACTCCACGTTCTCGTCCTCGTGCATAATTTGCGACGTTGTATTTTGGAAACACAGGGGGTGAATTATCGACTGCCAATAAGACAACTATTGATGTACAGTCTATAGCATGTACCTTCAAAATGATCATATTAATGTCATAAATCTTTCGACAGGTTTAATCTCCTTGTACATCGCTTCCCATCGCATTTTACCCTCATTTCTACTTAACTAACGAACTCAAGTTCTTCATTATCTGCTTCCCAATTTCCCACATTCTTACCTTACAACTCCTTGCTATTGCTCCGGTACCTATTTAACTATCCCTAGTTGCCACAATAGCTGTCAACCTAACCCCTCCCTCTAGCTGCTAAAGATTTTTCCGTAGAATTACCAATATTCTTTTGATCTCCTCAGGTCTGAGCTCAGATTTCATGAAAAAAACTTATACTGACGATCAATGCATTGTTCTAGGACAGAACAAGGTTAACATATAATATTTTAAGAGTTTGTATGATTCACCAAAATTTTATGGGAAGTCAAAATGAATGTTATTTATGTTAGGAAATAACTGAAATATGTGCAAACCGTAGAAAACTCAATTAAACAAACAAAATTATGACTACAGTGCCACTGGAATGTGAAAATACAAGTCGCTGCCAAATGTAGACACAGTATTATATCAATATATTGTTATAATGCAAGTGGCAATCAAGTATTTGATAAGAGTAGGTAGTAGTAGCATATTATAGCATATTCTAAAAAGTTTCTAGTCAGTCTCGCTAATATACCCTGCCTGTTTACCAGTATAGAGTTTGTTACAGTCAGTGTAGTTGATTTTATGAGCAGCAGTATTGCTTAATAAATCTGTTTTATTCTTGAAAATTATGTGAGCTGTGGTGCTTCTTACAGTTTTTACATTTGATGCACATGTGATCATGGAAGCTCTTAGTTACAAAGTCAAAAATGTAAGTGTTGCAGACAACTAACAATGAGGGAAAAAGCTTCGACTACTAAACTCACCTTAGGTAGATAATAATGGATTTATTTTTTAAATTATTTGTTATCTTCTTTTAGTCTGTCATGTATATACAAGAACAGACCAAATATGATGCACGTGAATTGGCTTGAATATAACACATAATATTTTAGTAGAATTTCTAATGCGTTAGTACTTGGTTCTAAACGATCGGTTACAGCTGAGTACATCCCTACTCTTCAGCTGCACATGATCCAGTCAACCAGGTACTCATTCCCTGACCTCTGTCTCAGTCATCAAATTTCTCTCCAAAAGTTTGAACCACGGTATTATTATCAACATACCTTATTTTGTTTCTTCTTTCAATCACAGTGATAGAAATTGTGTATTTTAATGTCGAGTGTTTTCTTTGTGTTCTATGTTTGATACTGTTCATAATGCGAGAGATGAACTCTCGATGTGAGATTTCTCATGCAATCTCATAGTCAAAGGTTCTGTAATTGTTGATATTTGATTTCTCATGTCTGATCTTTTGCACATTAGTATCTTCTGTGAACGTTAGTGGGCTGTTTCCTGACGATGACGCTGCAATTCGAAATCTGGTTCTTATCAAATTAAAATTAGAAGAAAAAACGCAATTTGTTTATTTTTGAACATTAAATACTGTTCTTCTCGTTACACCAACGCACATATTGTCACTTCATTTCAATTTAATATCGAGAATAGCTGTAAATCGGGTCTAAGACGATAATTTACAAATTAGATTTTCTGAGCAGTTTTTATGGGCTACGTTTTCATTGGAGATGATTAACTGATTGAAACTAGTATGGCTTACACAGCTCTAAACGACAGTGTAGAGGCATTCGACGTTCTTGCGTTGTTGGCTGGCTGTAAAAGTGAAAATCATTTTATGATGATATAATTGTGGTAAATAAATAGACAGTAGGGGACAGTGGTAGTTAACAGGTAATTCAGATTTTTGGTAAAATGCTAATAATTCCTCTTTATATGAAGCAAGTCTTGTGATATGGCATTAGCGAACTCTATCCAACAGAATTTCGTATTATCAGTTGTCCAATAACTGGTTTCAATTGTGGTTATAAGGTACTACTTTTATATTTCTTACAGAACCCGAGAATTTTCCTTTTGTTGGCAACTGATCTACCAACGACTCACAACCCGTCTTCACAGCCGTAATTCCGCCAGTACCTGAACTCCTACCTTCCAAACTTCAGGCAAAAGCAGAGAACCCGGGTTCGAGTCCCGTTATGGCACATAGTTTTAATGTGCGAGATGTTTCACATCAACGCACACTAAGCTGCAGAGTGAAAATCCATTGTAGAAACAGCACCCCAGACTGTAGCTAAGCCAAATCTCCGCAATAAACTTTCTTCAAGGAGTGTTAGTCCTGCAAATTAGGCAGGAGAACTTCCATGAAAAGCTAGAAGGTGAGGTACCGGAATTAAAGCTATGAGGATTAGTCGGGAGTCGTGCTTGCTGAGATCAGTTGGTAGAGAACCTACCCGCAAAAGACAAATGCCCCGTATTCCAGTCCCAGACCGGCGCACTGTTTTAATCTGCAAGGTAGTTTCAAGAACAATGTAGGTCGGTAAGAGTGACTGAATGACGAGTAACTGCCGTACACAGCATTGCAACTCGTCAAAAGCCGCATTAGATCGAGGGAAGAGCCACATGCGGGTGCAGAGATGTATTATGGTCAGCCCCATAATAAATGCTCTCTATTCAGGGAACACTAACACTTCCATCCTTTGTGACTGGGATTATATGGGCTGTAGGCCGTGGGCGTGCCTGACGTTTCGCTTGCTAATGCTGGAGGCGTCATCAGACGCTAAAAAGACTCACGTAGTAGTTTTGAACTTAAATAATCACAGAAAGCCGAAATGAGTTTGTTTAGGATTGAAATTATGGACTCTCAAATGAAGTTTCCAGCATTAGAGGGCGAAAAGATGGGCACAGAAACATACACTATCTCATCAAAAGTATTTGGACAGCGTTACATAATGCGAAATTGACCACTAGATGTCAGAGGAGGTAGATCCAATAAAAAAGGAGACGTGGTTTACTGTATTGTCAGTAGAAGATCAATAACAGCAGAACGGGTCGGTTAGAAGAGTTCATTGACAGTAAACTTCGCAGTTGTAACACCGGTTGTCGTCAGATCACCGAAGTTAAGCGCTGTCGGACTATCCGGTCTACCGAGCGCTGTTGGCAAATGGGGTGCACTCAACCCTTGTGAGGCAAACTGAGGAGCTACTTGATTAAGAATTGGTGGCTCTAGTCTGACCTACGGCCGGGAGAACGGTGTGCTGACCACATGCCCCTCAACATCCGCATCAAATGACGCCTGTGGGCAGAGGATGACATCGAGGCCTGTCGGTATAGTTGGGCCTTTATAGCCTGTTCGGGAGGAGCTTAGTTTTTGGTCGTTGGATATCACCAGAGTAACAAATCCATTATTGATATCCAACCCATCTAAAGGTGTCCATTGCGTCTGTTGGTGATGTCATTGTCAAGTGGAAAAGCGAAGGAATCGCTCACGATTTTCCAAAGTGCGTCTAGCAGTCCACCTAGCACAAAGACCGTGTGGAGGGAGTTAAAAAGCGTGTGGTACGATGGTCGAGCAGCTCATCATAAGCCACACATTTCTTTAGCCAATCCTAAGCGACTGTTGAGATGTAGTAAAGAAGGATGCAATTGGACAGTGGATGACTGGAAACAAGTGATCTGCAGTGGTGAACCGCGCAATACCTTGCGGCAATCCGATGGAAGGACTTTGATTTGGCAAACGGCTGGAGAATGTTACCTGCCACCACATGTAGTGCCAAAAGTGAAGTACAGAGGAGTTGGTGTTGTATTACGGGGGTGTTTTTAGTTAGTGTATGATACCCTTATTCCTCTTGAGAGGACACAGAGGGATAAGAAAACAATTTTCTACCAATACTGGGTACAGCAGAAGAACAGTTCAGAATTGCTTGAATCAGTATGACAATGCACCTTGTCACAAAGCAGAATCTGTAAGGAAACGGTTTGTGGCCAATAACATTTCTCAAACAGACTGGCCTGCCTGAAATTACCAACCTAAACCGAATGGGATGAGTTAGATCGTCAGCTTCCCTCCAGGCTTCAGTGATGAACGTCACTACCTTCGCCTGTTTCGGCCCTTGAGAAAGAATGGACTATCATTCCTCCACAGACATTCAGACACCTCACTGAAAGTGTCCCCATCAGAGTCCAAGTAATCATAAAGGCTAAGAGTGGTAGCTCTTCATGTTAATGCCCACTAACTGATGTCTGGACACTTTGGCCACTAAGGATGGAAATACCGGCTATGAAAACCTGCATTGTCTACCATTGCCATCTACAAAGGTAGTGTGGCACCTACCAACTACTGCAGGTACTTCGAGGCAACAGTATTTTCCTTCCTCTTTTGGACACATCTAACTCCAAGGAAATATGTTAAAAAACTTGGTGTACGTGCACATTTATATGAGTTATGAGGAAAGCTTTACACCGACTTCGGAGACGTGTTAACGTTGGCGATAAACCAGAGGCGCTGTGTAGGCTCTGCGCGTTTTCCGGTGTCTCTACGGCCTCTGCGTGCCCGACGTAATAAACAGGGTGGCGCGTAATGTCGACGAGGGCAGCGGTGGAGGCGGCGGGGGCGGAGCCGGGTCCCCGCCCAGCACGTTGCGTTACTTTCTTCTGCCCCTGCGCGTTCCCGACCCAGCCAAACCGGCATAATCCGCCTCCCCAGAGATAATGACGCGGGACGCTACTTGAAAGTTTTATTCTCTGTGAACAGCGGTGTGTGTTTATTGTTCGCGGAATGGTATCGCGTAAATGAAAGCCCAGGCCCGGAGCTGGCACGCACAATGGCGGGGCAGACAAAACGGCAGCGTGCTGGTGGCGACAATGGTGAGGGGGAGTAGTGGGGGTGATGGGATGAAAGAGGGGGGCATGGGACTATGGTGGCGACTAGGGCAGGCGCAGGTGCGTCGCGACACGCTACCCAGGGAGGGGTGTCTTGCAAGGGTGAGGGGACTTCCGCTCCTCAGGTGCATTAGCCAGAAGCGTCTCATAGCCATAGATACAGACCATACTGGCTGGCGCCAATTACGTAAAACAAAAAATGGTTCAAATGGCTCTGAGCACTATGGGACTTAACTTCTGAAGTCATCAGTCCCATAGAACTTAGAACTACTTAAACCTAAGTAACCTAAGGACATCACACACATCCATGCCCGAGGCAGGATTCGAACCTGCGACCGTAGCAGTCGCGAGGTGCAGACTGTAGCGCCTAGAACCGCTCGGCCACTCCGGCCGGCAATTATGTACAAACTCGTATAAAATCTTCTCGGAGCTCCGACCTCGTCAGATCGAAGCTAGTATCTCGAGACTCGAGCTTTCGAAGATAAGCACTGTGCAATATTTTTTTTTTTTTTTTTTTTTTTTTTTTTTTTTTTTTTTTTTTTTTTTTTTTCAGAAGATGACTATCCGCCAAGAGCAAATGCTGCTTCCTGTATAGTAACGTTCATGTTTGATTCGTGATAGTGTTTATGGTTATGAACATTCGGGTGATGTCTCTTGGAATTACAAGCATGAACACTGCTATAAGAAAAGTCTTTGTCGTGGGAGATAGTCATCTGCTGACAAAGAACATGGCGTTAACATTTGAAAGCTCGAGTTTTACCTGTCATTTGACACTGTCTGAACACCAAGGTACACAAAAATTCTGCTGCAAAAAACTTTGATATTAATAGTCTTTTTATATCTGACTTCACAGCTGCAGTGAATTTCTTGAGGACTTTCTTGAGGGAAGTCAACTGTTCCTTTATTTCAAAAGATTCACTTCGTTCCATTAGTTAGCAGTCTGGATGGTAATTCTTGATGATTTTCGATGCAGAGAAATTTACATGGGAAATTGAGAATCGAAAAATTCTCTAGTTCCTCTGAAGAATAAAGTGATTGCAATTTCAAGAGAAGTAAGTTGGAGGAAATCACTAATTTTATGTGTAAATAGAACTTACCGGAAAACGAAAAGAAAGCATTCGGTCGTTTAATCATATCCAACGGGCCAAAATTAGATGATTGCTAAATGTATAGTACTATGTAAAAAGAAGACTTTGTCACCAAATATCTGGAAAAGTTTTTGATCATTTTACTTCAGATTTTCACTCGATAATCTAATAAATGTTTGAATATATGTAAGCACTGTTAGCAGAAATCTTGAAAAGTCCTTGAGAGGGAGGAGATGCCTCAACTTTTTACAAAATACTCCAACAAACATTTAGGTATATTAAAACCGACCCCAATAAAGAAATGCCGTGCTGTTCCTTGTGAAAATGTGCAGTTTGCTTTCCTGTGTCACAGCTAGTTTTAAATACGATAGCATTGCATTTAAACTATTAGACTAATTATTTCTAAAATATATATTTGAAACAAAAATTGTTTTCACAAAAATTTGCTGTTTTGTTTTCTTCCTCACATTGAAGTTTAAGAGAATAACAGACTAGAATACTACTATGGAATCTGAATCGCCTAAAACTTTGTAACCTATAGTGTTTACAGATTAAAACTGTGTGAAGAACAGTCACTGAAGATACTTTCCTTAGAGAATCAGCAGCTGGAGAAGTCCACCGAAGGTCCCAACCGATTTACCCATTCGTTTCAAGTGACTTCAGTTTACAATAAACGTTATTTTTACAATAAAAATAGAAAAAGCAGAAGGTCAGACAGAGAGGAGAGATGAGATGGACAGAGGAGGGGGTCTAGAGGAAATGGACGTAGTGAGAGGGAACAAGGAAACGGATAGAGAGAGGGGGAGGAGGAGACGGAGGGAGAGAGAGGGAAGAGTTTATGGACAGGGAGATGGTGGCAAAAGGAGAGTGACTCATATCCATATATTTTTAGCAATTGTGAAGTATTGCCTGGTTTACTAGTAATGAAATAAGCCATTTCAAAATAAAAAGAAAACTACCTATGCAGGAAAGTGACATTCCTCAAGTGAGTTATTAACATTGGAAACATATGAATCGATAATCAGAATGTGTTCATGGAATAAGAAGCAACTCACAAATCTCAGATTGCACCTAAGCTGTTCTGTATTATGTAATTAGCCAATTAGAAAATCCTTAACATATAAAGAATAATAATAATACTAGTAATCCCGTCAACAAAAGACTCATGACAGCACTTACACAGTTCGCCAACAGAAATTATACCCTTGTCAACGCTCACGCCACAACCAACATAGACAACAAGAGAAACCCTATCGAAGTGGAGAATTTCTGGAACCAACTGGACTATGGCGCATATCCCCAAGAAGGACACCATCTTACTCCTCCACAACTGGACTGAGAGAAAGAACACAGGAAGACTGTAGGTAGATATCCTGCGCACAAATTTACCAACAGAAATGGAAGGCGACTAGTTGATCCCTGCCAACAATTCAACCTGAAGATAAAGTCGACATGTTTACGAAAGCACCCCAGGAAGCAAAAAACTAGGGCTCTCCTATTCAAGAACTTGGAGAATCCCAGATTGACCATATAATCACCCAAACGCAGCAACGAGAAATTCATGATGTACATGTCCGAAGAGGTGCCAACATTGAGTCAGATCACTACGTTACTCGTGTCAAAGTAAAATTCACTCCTCGAAAGTACAATCCCAAGAAATCGCACCTGCAGATATTCGACGTAAAGTCTCCACAAAACAAACATAAAGGACGAATGGAAGAAAGAGGAAGCAAACTCATGGGAAGAGTTCAAAAATAAGATCATGCGTAAAGCACAGGAACTACTACCGCTGAGAAAAAAGAAAAAAAAACATGCATGGTGGAACGAAAACTGTGAAAACGCCCATAAAACACGCAAATTGGCCTTCCAGAAATACAGCAGCAAGAAAACGCCAGAAACAACAAAATTTCTTCAAAGTACGGAAAGAAACAGCCAGAATCATCAGACAAACCAAGAGAAGATACCTAAACAAACAACTGGAACAACTGGGGAGTGACTTTCAGAATTACAGTATAAGAGATTTCTACAGGAGATTTCCAAATAGAATAAGAGGATATAAACCACAAAATCTTTGCTTTAAAAATCAAAATGGAAAATTAGCACTAATGAAGAAAGCTGCAAAGAACTCGCAGTTTATTTCACCAATCTACTGAATTGTCCAGAGCCCACAGAAAGATTCCCACGTATTGAACCCGCACACAACAACCAAGACTCGATACCACCCTCAAAGGAAGAAATCCTCAAGCACATCCACCATCTCAAAAACAACAAAGCGGCTGGTGAAGACAACATAGTAGCAGAACTACTGAAAAATTTAGGCCCTAAACCACTGGAGGAGCTCACGGAAATTATTAAAGAAATGTGGACAACAGAAGAATTACCTGACAATTGGAAGTGTGCACTTATCCATCTCCTGCACAAAAAAGGAGACAGAACGAATGTCAACAATTACCGAGGCATTTCACTTCTGCCAGTCACCTACAAGATCTTCTCTTCATGCTTATTGCAGAGAACACAGGAACAAACTGAACACAAGACTGGGGAGTATAAAGCAGGTTCCCGACCCGGACGTTCCTGCCCTGAACAAATTTTTAATCTAAGAACAACGTTGAAATACAGAGCTATTAGACACAAGCCCACCATATGTACATTCGTCGACTTCAGGAAGGCGTATGACTCAGTCGACCGTAAATCCCTTGTCAATACACTAATAGAGTTCGGGCTTGACCAGAAAACACGTAAGTGCATTGAGCAGACACTCTCCAACACAACGTCTGAAATAAAATTAATGGGGGAAATCTCGGAATGTTTTTAGATCAGAACTGGAGTAAGACAAGGAGACGTACTATCTCCAATTCTGTTCAACATCGTTTTGGACAAAGTCAGAATGAAATGGGAGAGTGAGCTTAGAAAACGTGGCCTATGGAATCCTATCCTTTGCCGATGACCTAGCAATTGTGACTGACAGTGAACAAAATGCAATACATGAAATAGAAATACTCAAGGAATTCACCGAGAAGGTTGGCTTGCAAATTTCTTTTGAGAAAACGGAATTTATGTGTACACTCTTAAACATAGAGAATCTCACCAAAAAATATGGACGGATAAACAGAGTTCCACGTTTTAAATACCCGGGGGAAATTTTCGAACCCACTGGACCAGAAAAAAAATCTCAAGAAACTCGAGCACAGGAACTAAAGAGAGCCTACGGTTGAACACACCAACTTTACAACAAAAAGTGCTTGTCCATGCCTGCAAAAATCTGTCACTACAGCACTGTCGTTAAAGCCGAGGTGCTATACACAACAGAAACCTTGTCACTCCAAAACAAGGTACTACTACAAAATCTACAAAAATAAGAACGAAAGATCACTAGGAAAAACCTTGGACCACGAAAAACTGAAGCTGGATATAGACTACAAAACAACAAAACTGCAGAGAAAATTACAAATATTGATGCTGACATTAGAAAAAGACGCCTGAAATTCTATGGCCACATACGCAGACTCCCTGAGTATAGACTCACACGCCAGGTACTCACAGCCGCTGAAAGCCTTAAAGATACAACATGGGCCGAACAAGTACGAAGAGACCGTAATGATGATCAACTCACCATTCAGGACACTACAGACCGTAACAGCTACAGAATCAAAATAGACAAGTGGGAAGTCCAGCCACAAACAAGAGCCAAAAAGACCGGTACAAAGTTAACGGATGAAAGAAAGAAAGCCATGAGCGAGAAAGTTAAGGTCTCATGGAAAAACGCAGAAGGAACTTTAGAAGCTTCACGTGATCCACAAAGGGTCTACTACGTGTATAATAAATAATAATAGTAAAACAACTTTGAATTTGATTCTGACTACCTGTGAGATCGTGCCTATCATAGTTTGAAAGTTAATATGTAGTTTAATAATTATGACAAAGCAGGTGTCTACAAAATTCAATGCAGTACGATAACATGAAATACATTGGCCGAAATGTAAGGTCATTCCAAACGTGATACACTAATATAAGGTTCATTTCGGATTAATAATTACGAAAATTGGGCTACAGCCGTGCTCATTTATGAAAGTGGTCAACCGTTGTTCGAAATTCTAAAAAAAGTCTTACAATCTTGCATTTCGGAATAGATCTACAAAATTGGAAATGCTACAACAACTGGAGATTATAGCCCTAGCGCAAAATTGCAAAATGTTAAATGAGCAGGTTACATGTGACACGATTAACTTTTTTACAGATTTCGAGGAACTGCTATAATTATAGCGTTATCTGTTTTAGCTATCATAAATGCGTGTTATACAAGTGATAAGGGTGCGTTAAGGTCCTGTTCTGCGTAATGATGCGAATTCTTGGTCATTTCCTTAGAGGATTTTTGGATATTTGACACCTTCGATAGTTGGTGGGTATGTCTGTGATTCCATATGTGGTGTTCAGTAGCTTGCAAATATTGAAGATATATCATTAATTTGAATATTGACATATTCTCAGCAACAATAGTGCTATTGTGATGATAGAATAAAGACAGTTGTATGAAGATATTTCTGATGATCAAAGCGTGTAGAGCTCATGTGACATAGTTTGGCCCTGTGCAGAAACGCATTCTCGTTCTCAGCACTGGACGAGTCCTCTCCCATGTCGCCAGCTCAGCTGTGAACTTCATCTGTCATGAACAAAACATTCTCTTCCTGCAGCGGTTGCATGAGTGTATCAGCTGCTCTGTAGTCTTTCTCAAACTATTTTGAAGACACTATTCAGAATAAAGTTGTTACTCTTAGCCTCATCCACCATCTACATCTACATGATTACTCTGCAATTCACATTTAAGTGCTTGGCAGAGGGTTCATCGAACCACAATCATACTACCTCTCTACCATTCCACTCCCGAACAGCGCGCGGGAAAAACGAACACCTAAACCTTTCTGTTCGAGCTCTGATTTCTCTTATTTTGTTTTGATGATCATTCCTACCTATGTAGGTTGGGCTGAACAAAATATTTTCGCATTCGGAAGAGAAAGTTGGTGACTGAAATTTCGTAAATAGATCTCGCCACGACGAAAAAGCCTTTGCTTTAATGACTTCCATCCCAACTCGCGTATCATATCTGCCACACTCTCTCCCCTATTACGTGACAAAACAAAACTAGCTGCCCTTTTTTGCACCCTTTCGATGTCCTCTGTCAATCCCACCTGGTAAGGATCCCACACCGCGCAGCAATATTCTAACAGAGGACGAACGAGTGTAGTGTAAGCTGTCTCTTTAGCAGGCTTGTTGTATCTTCTAAGTGTCCTGCCAATGAAACGCAACCTTTGGCTCGCCTTCCCCACAATATTATCTATGTGGTCTTACCAACTGAAGTTATTCGTAATTTTAACACCCAGGTACTTAGTTGAATTGACAGCCTTGAGAATTGTACTATTTATCGAGTAATCGAATTCCAACGGATTTCTTTTGGAACTCAAGTGGATCACTTCACACTTTTCGTTATTTAGCGTCAACTGCCACCTGCCACACTATACAGCAATCTTTTCTAAATCGCTTTGCAACTGATACTGGTCTTCGGATGACCTTACTAGACGGTAAATTACAGCATCATCTGCGAAGAACCTAAGAGAATTGCTCAGATTGTCACCCAGGTCATTTATATAGATCAGGAACAGCAGAGGTCCCAGGACGCTTCCCTGGGGAACACCTGATATCACTTCAGTTTTACTCGATGATTTGCCGTCTATTACTACGAACTGCGACCTTCCTGACAGGAAATCACGAATCCAGTCGCACAACTGAGACGATACCCCATAGGTCCGCAGCTTGTGAGGAACGGTGTCAAAAGCTTTCCGGAAATCTTTAAATACGGAATCAACTTGAGATCCCCTGTCGATAGCGGCCATTACTTCGTGCGAATAAAGAGCCAGCTGCGTTGCACAAGATCGATGTTTTCTGAAACCATGCTGATTACGTATCAATAGCTTCATTATGTACCGTCACTTGGTTAATGTTCCTAGTTATTGCGATATTTCGACATGAAGAAAGGAAACGTGCAACATTTGAACAGTTTGAAATGAGAAATGGCAGTTGCTATCATTTTGCGTCAAAAATGCTGAGTCTGAAACATAGATAATGCACGGCCCAGTCACATTAATGTCACCACCACCTATATTCGACATCAACGTGCAAAATTCACTCGCAGATGTGAGGCAGCAGCACTAGCAGTGAAGAGTATGTAAAGTGTATTGAGAAACAGTGCAGGTGCTGTTATAATGTGGAAATGGGGTGATGTATCTGACATCCAAAAAGCGTATGATCACTAGCTTTTGGGCCAACAGTCGAAGAATTTCTGAAACGGCCAAGTTTATAAACTGTTCGCAAGCTACCATGGTTAAAGTATACCGTGCATAGCAAACTGGCAGTACCCAAAACTGTTGCCAAGGCAGCTGGGCCACAGATGACAGAGCTGAATGACGGCTGTGGAGATTTGTACGTGCCAACAGTCATGCAGGTTTTAAGCATCTGACTGCCCAGATGAACCAACGGGGCTACCAATAGTGTTTCCTCAATGACCATTCAGCGGATGTTTCTGGGTATGGGCTTCTGCATCACGTACCTATTTGATACAGCCATGGTGACTGCTGTTCATAGGCGCCGAAGCTTGGAATTTGCACCCTAGTTCTGCAACTGGGCTTCGATTGAGTGTCGACAGCTGGTATTTTCAGATGGATGACGTTGTATGCTCCACAGCAGTTGCCGTGTACGGCGTGAATCGTTTGAAAGCAAACATCCTGTGTGTGTTATAGTCTGGGAAATATTTTGTGGCATTCCCAGTGCTATCTCGTCCTTATGGAAGGCACAATGGATCAACAGAAGTACGCATTTATCCTAGCGGACCATATCCACCCGTACATGAAGTTCGTTTCTCCGTAGCACAATGACATCTATCGGCGTGACAATGCACCATGTCATACAGCTTGCAGTGTACGTGTGGTTTAAGGAGCACGAGGATGAGGTTACTGTACTCCGCTGGCATTCCCGCATTTAAGGCTAATCGAGAATCTGTGGCACCACCTTGATTGGGCTGCTCACGCAGTGGGTCCTCTATTGAGAAAGCTGGCGGAGCTGGCGAAGCCACTGGCGTCGACCTGCCTCCACATCCCCATCCGTACTTTTCGGAACCTCACTGACATTCTTCCTCCACGTCCCGCAGCGATCCGTGAGCAAAATGTAGTTATTCAGACTTTTGATAACTGGCCACATTAACGTGATTGGACGGTGTGTATCAGACTTTCCTTTAAACTTGAGATGAGATCTTTATCTATTTCCATTCTGGAGGTAATGGATTATGTGATGCGCACTCACTACCGCAAACGTGCAAAAATCATAGTCTCAGAGAAACTACATAGGCTTCTACAGCCGGTTCAATTTATGCCTCCAGCCAATTATCCCCCTCTTACCTGTATTCGTCACCAAATTATGGCAGCCATATAAGACTAAAATACTGCTATCTGAAGACGGTTTAGGTAGAGGAGCAAGTGGAGGTCAGTCGGTACTACTTATGTTAAATTTGTACAAATTTTAATTCATTACTTCAGCTTCTATCCTTATGGTAGCTAAGGTTGAGACTCATATGTCTTCAGGAAAATGTAATTCCATCAGATCAATAAATCACGTACACGTGAGGTACAGGCAGATTTTCCCCATTACTTGGTTCAATTGGCTCTGAGCACTATGGGACAGAACTTCTGAGGTCATCAGTCCCCTAGAACTTAGGACTAGTTAAACCTAACTAACCTATGGACATCACACATATCCATGCCCGAGGCAAGATTCGAACCTGCGACCGTAGCGGTCGAGCGGTTCCAGACTGTAGCGCCTAGAACCACTCGGCCACACCGGCCGGCCCTTATTACTTACGAAGTTGGGATGCTATTCAAATATCTGAAAGCTTCGGAAATACTGACGATTTAAAAAGGAGAAATGGGCTGAACTGAAGGTGTATTGGTAAGCTCTTCGCGCTAGTAAGCAGAAAACCTGAGTTCAAGACCAAGACTTGGTACAAATTTTAATTAAATACTCCAGTTTCTGTCCTTATCGATGAAAAAGAAACTTATGCATGAATAATAGTCTCTTCTCTGAATGTATAAATGATCATAAACTCTGGAGTGCTGGTGTTGGAGTGAGGCGACGGAGTCGTCCTCGGCCGTAATTGCAGCGTCGTCTGAGCGGCACGCCACTCTGGCATAAGTAAGTCTTCCGCAACGACGGTGTAAGGACGCCCTTGAGGGTGTCTCTACGCCAACGCATCTCATTCTTCGTTTCGTCTGACAGAGAATGTGCTTACTTGTGGGTCCGTCGTGAAGTTCCTACTTTGTCATGGTACCTCGTTCTTCGGACGACACCACAACATACATACACTCCTGGAAATGGAAAAAAGAACACATTGACACCGGTGTGTCAGACCCACCATACTTGCTCCGGACACTGCGAGAGGGCTGTACAAGCAATGATCACACGCACGGCACAGCGGACACACCAGGAACCGTTGGCCGTCGAATGGCGCTAGCTGCGCAGCATTTGTGCACCGCCGCCGTCAGTGTCAGCCAGTTTGCCGTGGCATACGGAGCTCCATCGCAGTCTTTAACACTGGTAGCATGCCGCGACAGCGTGGACGTGAACCGTATGTGCAGTTGACGGACTTTGAGCGAGGGCGTATAGTGGGCATGCGGGAGGTCGGGTGGACGTACCGCCCAATTGCTCAACACGTGGGGCGTGAGGTCTCCACAGTACATCGATGTTGTCGCCAGTGGTCGGCGGAAGGTGCACGTGCCCGTCGACCTGGGACCGGACCGCAGCGACGCACGGATGCACGCCAAGACCGTAGGATCCTACGCAGTGCCGTAGGGGACCGCACCGCCACTTCCAAGCAAATTAGGGACACTGTTGCTCCTGGGGTATCGGCGAGGACCATTCGCAACCGTCTCCATGAAGCTGGGCTACGGTCCCGCACACCGTTAGGCCGTCTTCCGCTCACGCCCCAACATCGTGCAGCCCGCCTCCAGTGGTGTCGCGACAGGCGTGAATGGGGGGACGAATGGAGACGTGTCGTCTTCAGCGATGAGAGTCGCTTCTGCCTTGGTGCCAATGATGGTCGTATGCGTGTTTGCGCCGTGCAGGTGAGCGCCACAATCAGGACTGCATACGACCGAGGCACACAGGGCCAACACCCGGCATCATGGTGTGGGGAGCGATCTCCTACACTGGCCGTACACCACTGGTGATCGTCGAGGAGACACTGAATAGTGCACGGTACATCCAAACCGTCATCGAACCCATCGTTCTACCATTCCTAGACCGGCAAGGGAACTTGCTGTTCCAACAGGACAATGCACGTCCGCATGTATCCCGTGCCACCCAGCGTGCTCTAGAAGGTGTAAGTCAACTACCCTGGCCAGCAAGATCTCCGGATCTGTCCCCCATTGAGCATGTTTGGGACTGGATGAAGCGTCGTCTCACGTGGTCTGCACGTCCAGCACGAACGCTGGTCCAACTGAGGCGCCAGGTGGAAATGGCATGGCAAGCCGTTCCACAGGACTACATCCAGCATCTCTACGATCGTCTCCATGGGAGAATAGCAGCCTGCATTGCTGCGAAAGGTGGATATACACTGTACTAGTGCCGACATTGTGCATGCTCTGTTGCCTGTGTCTATGTGCCTGTGGTTCTGTCAGTGTGATCATGTGATGTATCTGACCCCAGGAATGTGTCAATAAAGTTTCCCCTTCCTGGGACAATGAATTCATAGTGTTCTTATTTCAATTTCCAGGAGTGTAGATTCTTGATTTTCCATCCTCTTAGGCATCCTTTCGCACATCGACTTGCGCACTAAATCATCAGATTTCAACTGCATGGAAAATATTTCGGATATCTTGAAGTAGCGGATGGAAAGTAACATCGTACACCCCCAAAATTTGGGATCTAATCATCAATGATTGGCTTTAGCTGTATATAGCATTCTTTAAAACCTTTTGACTCTCTTTGTCGCCGTAGTGATGTCATTCGCAAGCCTGGAGCCTGTGGATTTCCATCCTGCTGGGTTAATAACGGGACAGCAACTTCTGTCAACCAGTTTGATGCAGAAGCATCCAAAGTTGCAAGATCCAATTTTTTTTAATTAATTGACGACTACTTTAGGGTTACCTGAACACTTTTTCAAGTCATCATGTTAAATAGAAAGTTAAAATTATAACTTATCCAATAAACTGTTACAGAAATTGAGTGCATATTACAGGATACAGAGCATATCGTACCAGGACATACGTATCAGACAAAACGGTAGTTTTACTACTAGCTCGCAAACCATGTTAAGAACGTATATACATGTATATCAAAGTTAGGTTTTTTCTGTGAACACTGGTAGGACAAAATACAACTGATAGTGCACTTCCTACGTTGCCACAAGGAAACCGCAGGAAGCGGGGGAGGGGCGCCCTATTAGGATGCAATGAATTTCGTTATTACAGCTTCCAATCACGAAGGGCAAAACAGTAAATACAATAAATGTACGAGTCAACACTACACTTAAGCTCTTTAAAATTTTCCAAAACCATTGGGACATTTAAAAGAAAGTTCAGTTTTTCAAAAACAGGAGACACTTAACAGCAATGAGCAGTATACAACAGCAGCGCCAGGTACGATGTATACAAACAAAAGTCCTATGAACAATGAACAATTGTTTGTCTTGCTATAAAATACGACTTTTGTTTCTGTACACCATATGTGGCGCTGCTGTTGTTTACTGTTTATTGGTTTTAAATGTTCAGCTGTTATCGAGTTTTCGAAAAAAAAAGTAAGAACTTTTAAATGTCCTGCCATTCTTTGGAAAATTTTAAAGAGCAAAGTGTGGCAGTTGACTTGCACTTTGATTGTACTAATTGTTTTACCCATGATGACTGTAAACTGTAACAAAGAAATTTCCTGAATTCTGTCAGTACACCCTTTATCTGAGGTTTCCTTGTGGAAGCATAGGAAGTGGACTGGCAGTTGTATGCTTGTGCTGAAAACCTTCATACAGAAGCCTGACTTTTGATAAAGATGTATGTACAAACTTAACATCGTTTGTGTGCTGTTACGGAAAATACTGTTTTGTCTGTTTGGTACGTATATCCTGGTACGATACGCTCTGTACCCTTTAATACGCACTCCATTTTTGTAACCGTTTATTGGATAAATTGTAGCCGGCCGAAGTGGCCGTGCGGTTAAAGGCGCTGCAGTCTGGAACCGCAAGACCGCTACGGTCGCAGGTTCGAATCCTGCCTCGGGCATGGATGTTTGTGATGTCCTTAGGTTAGTTAGGTTTAACTAGTTCTAAGTTCCAGGAGACTAATGACCTCAGCAGTTGAGTCCCATAGTGCTCAGAGCCATTTTTTTTCTTTTTTTTTGATAAATTGTAATTTTAACATTACGTCTCACAGGATGATTTGAAAATTGGTTCGGGTAACCTGAAACTAGTTATAAATTAAACTAAAAGAAACTTAATCTTATAAGTTTGGCTGTTTCTACAACAAACCTAGCGCCTATATTTCACGGTATGAACGTGATGTTTCCTGGATGAAATTAATGTTTTTTTTAATTTTTTTTTATTTTTTCGATGTGATTATAACACTACCGATAGAAAAAAAAATTTTACTAAGCAAATCATGAAAACGAAATTGATGAATGCTCAAAACGTGAAACGAAACAGATCAGAAACGATAATGGAAAAGTTTGGGAAAAAGGGATTATACGTAGAGTGAAATAACAACGTCTGAAAACTTTGAATTAAATAACGTGACGGAGTTACATTTACACAGAAAATAGGTAACTCTAGACATGCTGGTACAGATATATACTTACCTGGGATGTATTTTGAACGTGACCACGGCATAAAAAGAGTCTGTGTTTGTGTTGGGTCCACCTTTAGAGAGAACGCGTCACGGGCTTCACAGAAGTGAAAATACGCAGTTTCCAACCGCCGCTCTTTGTTTTTGCGCGGGAAGACAAATAGCAAGAACGCAACGCTAAATTATACCTCTCAGCCAGGTAATACCGACGCCAGCTGCCACAAAGGCGTCCCTCTCTCTCTCTCTCGTTTTCTCTCGCTGGTGCCGCCGCGAGAGAGGCTGACGGGGGAACCTAACCATTAACTCGCTTCTGTTTCATCAGAGCAGAAATAAAAGCTTTGCCACAAAAAAGCAAAACAAAAAAATTGGTGAACGGTACGATGGAGTCCTCGGACTGAACCGAAAGGGTAGAACAGTGCGACGGCGTCCGGTGGAAGGTGGTGGCGAAGACAGCCGATCCGACGTTTCCCTCAGTTCGTGTGTTTCCGTTTCACGCCGATAAGTCTCGCACAATTCTATGCATCAGTCGCATTTCCTGGGATGTAAAAAGACGTAGACACACACAAATTGGGGATTGTCGAGAGACACAATGCAAATAAAAGTGCTTGAAAACCCATTTACTAGCAGAAACAGAATCTTTTGTGCTTGCCTTATGAGAGACAGTAATCAAAATACTGCTGTTTTAAAGTTATATAATCTACCGTCTAATTTAAATTAGTTGGCAATGAGGTTTAACGTCCGAAGTTGTGATGGTACCACGACACCTGTCGGCAGGCAGTCACAGCATTCTCTATCGCGACAGGAAATCACGTTAACACTTTGAACCCTAGTGGTCTCTGCCTGAAACCAACATTTTAATATTTTTTTGAAGTATTACCGCCTTTTGCATGAAACCACCGATGCTATTGCAAGATTTATAATGGGACGTATAGGTACTTACGAACGTAGTATATTGTGGCAGTAACTTATAGCTTTCAAAGCTTTCAAAGCAATGGTCGGCGCGGAGATTGTGCAATGCGATTGTAGGAGATTCTGAGATATGTTTTTTTTTTTTATAGTGGCCATATTGAGGAGATCATTACAAGTGGAAGTAAGTTTATCTAAGTCATTGAAATGTAATATTCAGTTTGTACTACTATTTTTATTATGAAATGACAGTATGCGGTTGAAATACCAAACTTACTAAATTTTAGGACCAATTTTGCTTGTCATTAAGGACTATAATTTGTTTCAGGCGTTAAGAGTCATGAAATGTTAAATCTTGCTAGTTTCAAACATATCGCATGAAATGATGGGTGGTTGGAAACTATAAGTGCCATTGTGTTCAAAGCGAAATCAACCCTTAAAACAACTTATTGCTTACCGTTTGCCAATTTCATGTTATATTCGTTGCTTACTATGATAATAAAGATTATCTTCGGGTAAAAAATTTACATTTATATTCCAAAGTGCAACCACTGGCTTAAAACAACTGATTGTTTACTTTTTGCCAATTTATTCTTGTGTTCTTTGCTTACTAAGATGGTAAAAGTTAACTGTGTGAAAAATGTGCTGCGAAATTTACGTAAAAATATTTGACATTCTCGTTTGCTATAGATATCTGCAGTGCCTCTAAGGATGTCAGAAATCTGTTCTTCATTTTAGATAGAGCCAGAATTATGTTATTCTTTTTGAAACTGGGAAAATCTTAGTAACTGAAAGAAAGTTTCAAGTATCATGTTATATACTGAAAATTATTAAAACCACTGAAATATAATTTTTTATGATTAGCAAAGCACCACTCTGCAGCGGAGTGTGCGCTGATATGAAACTTCCCAACAGATTAAAACTGTGTGTCAGACCGAGACTCGAGCTTCTGTGAAGTTTGGAAGGTAGGAGACGAGATACTGGCAGAACTGAAGCTGTGAGGAGGGCTCGCGAGTCGTGCGTGGGTAGCTCAGATACAGTCAGCCTTCGGCGGCGCAGCGGTTCGGACGGTGTTTACGTCCCTGCCGCACGTCTGCGCGAGAGGTGTTTACGCTAAGTGTGTAGCGGTGTGCCGCGGTGTACATAGAACGAATCATGGCCTTGTCGTTCCGCAAATCGACACTGAAATTTAGTTTTGTTAACGAATATGCTCGACCGAAGGCTTACGAGATCGAACGTTATTTACGGGACGAGGTGAAAATCGAACCTGACGTTCTAGTTGGAATACACTTATCTATAGTCAGCAGCGTGGTCTATGTCAAGCTCATAAATGAAGCGGCATGTGACGAACTACTACTTCGACACCGACAAGAACTTCGTTTCTGTCATTCGGACGGGAATGTTGGAGCGGTAACAGTTGAACACGCCGGCATGGGCCTCCGAACGATCCGTGTCTTTGAGCTTCCATTCGAAGTGCCAGAAGAATTGGTGACAGACGCCCTGCGTCCTTACGGAACGGTCCTATCCCACGTGGCTGAAAAATGGGCGAGTTTCAAGACGTATCCTGTCCTCAATGGCGTCAGACAAATACGGATCGAACTCCGAAAACACGTCCCGTCATACTCGTACATCGCCGGTTGTAGGGCGATTGTCATTTACGACGGACAACCAAGGACGTGCTCTGGATGTGGGAAGGAGGGACACATACGTTCTGAGTGTGCGAGTGTGCTCAGCGAAGGTTATTACAGCTGCCACGGGATGATCCACCCCTCACGCCGCACCCGACTGTGCTCCCCATGACTTACGTCGCCGCATTACGCGATGACGTGGGCCGCGAGACAGACGCGTACCAGAACACACAGACAGCGGCAGATCGTGGCGAGCCACAGAAAGATGACGTTGCGCTGGACCGCCTGCAGCAGTCACAGGACGCCCTCTCTTCGGTTCCGCTTGCGACCCCTTCAGATAAGGCACTTGGAGACGTCGATAATACGACGGCGCACTATTCCGACGTCCCCCACGAACAACCGGAGACCATGCTGACCTCTGATTCCGAGGCCCGGCAACGTAAACAGCGATCACCAAAACGCCGGAAGAAGCGCCGCCTCACGGTGGAGAACGACCACTCTGATCTAGCAGACAATTCTGAGAAGTATACGGGCACAGAACAGACGACCATGGATACAGAAGAACTGCCTAGCGTGGATGCAACGGTGGCCAGCGGGACGGCGGCACGACCTACCGCTGACGATGGTCCAGACACAGCGAAGGAGCTCGATAGACGGCAACAGGCTACTGAGGAGGCTACGGCGCCTGCACCGCACGACAACGATGGGACACTAGGGGACTGGTCAGAAGAGCCACCCCCGTGGGGAACAGATGATGCCGGAGGAACTGCTCCCACGCACTCTCCCGGTGTAAGACCGGCAGAGTGCACGGAATAATGGCAGACCATATGAGGGGACGGCGGGGGACGTTATTCCGACAGCAGCCTATGTACGGCAAAATTAGCGACCGTACGGTACCCTATCTACATTGACCGCCGTGCAACAAGCTTATCGGATAGGGTCTGTCAACATCAATAGCACTGGGACGCCGGTAAAAATCAAGATGCTCAGTGACATGATAAAGGCTGCGGATATAGACATAGCACTATTACAAGAAGTTCGGGTACTTCCCCCCTCGGACTTTTACGGTTACGACATTTACTGTTCCACCGTGTGACGAGAGAGACGTTGGCACAGCTATACTATTAAAGGAAGTTATACGAGCAGACCAAGTAGATTATTTGCCTTCTGCCCGTGGTATGGCCGTGACCATAGGTGGAAAGGTGGAAAACGTTTGATCAACATATACGCACCGTCAGGCTCGGATAAGAGAAGGGACAGAGCAGATTTTTACGCCCATGAGGTTACACCGTTGTTCAAGGGACGATACGATGGTTGCATACTCGGCGGAGATTTTAATTGTGTGCTCGACAGAAAGGACCAACAACCTAACTATACTAGTAGCCAAGAACTTAGGGAGCTGGTCAACGGGATGGAATTAGTCGATACGTGGGACCTGAAGTATCGCAACCAACCAGGATATACCGTTTTTACTAGCCACTCCTCGGGCCGTTTGTACCGGACCTACGTTTCAAGGGCGTTAGCAATGTCGACGGTGGACGCAGAAATATGGTCGACAGCGTACGGTTAACATCGATAGACAGCAGGTATGGAGACGGAGGGGTAATTGGAAGATGAACGTCTCCCACCTACGAGATGCAGAATGCCGACGCATGGTGGCGTGGCATGGCTGCCTCCGTCGACGAAATTCTTTCGGTTCTGTCCTGCAGTGGTGGATCGAGTGCGCGAAGCCAGCTTTACGGAGGACGTTAATAGGTTACGGGAAGGAGGTTTCTCAATGGCAGCGCACGACCACTGAGTTTTACTTTACAGCTCTCCGGGAACTGTTAGCTCAACCACCTACACCAGAACGCCAGACGGCCGTCCACCGAGTTAAGGCGAAGCTGGTACAACTTGCGACGCAGAGGATGGCAGGTACGATGATATGTGCGAGGTCGCAGGATTTCCTGCCCAACGAGGTTCCCTCGATGCATTATGTGATAAAGGAAAGACGAAGAAGACGCAGGAATTTAATACATGAGATCGATCTCGGCGATGGCCGTCGTTTTCCAACACAAAGGGCCTTGGCACAGGCGTTCACGGATCATTTAAGCAGATTCTATGCGAGCAACGGGGAGGGTCAGAGGGAGCTGGGAGTCCGCAGCTCGTGATCGTGCGGTAGCGTTCTCGCTTCCCACGCCCGGGTTCCCGGGTTCAATTCGCGGCGGGGTCAGGGGTTTTCTCTGCCTCGTGATGACTGGGTGTTGTGTGCTGTCCTTAGGTTGGTTAGGTTTAAGTAGTTCTAAGGTCTAGGGGACTGATGGCCATACATGTTAAGTCCCATAGTGCTCAGAGCCATTCCAGGGAGCTGGGGAACGTCCTGGAAGTGATCCCAGACGCGACGAGTGTGAACGGGGAAGCGGACGGGTTATCTGAAATTACGTGTGAAGAACTGGAGGAAGCGATTACAAGAGGTGCTTGCAACAAGTCCCCAGGTCCACACGGATTCCCGTTGGAATTTTACCGTGCCTTTGTGACCATTATGACACCGATGTGGTTATGTATGTTTAATGAGCTTCTGCGGCAAGAAGTACCGGTTCACATTCAGTTCACGGAAGGGCTCATGATACCGATACCGAAGCCCCGTGGTGGCAAACGGCCTTGTGATTATCGCCCCTTGACCCTCCTTAATAGCGACTACAAGATGTTCAAGCGCATACTGGGAAATCGTATCAAAAAGTCGCTGGAGAATCGAATACATGCCGATCAGACTTGTCTTGGCGGCATCAGTAATATCCACACAGCCTTGGGAGACTATCGTGACGTCGTCGCCCTCGCGGCTGCATGCCGCCTCCTGGGGGCGATGGTTGCAGTAGATTTCGATCATGCTTTCGATCGCGTGGATCATGTGTACCTTGCGGCGGTGATGAACACGATGGGTGTCTCGCCATTATTGACCAATGCTGTGATGCGGCTGTTGCACGGCGCCAGATCAGCGATGGTGGTCAACGGAGGTAGAACTGAGTATTTTAAGATCTTAAGATCAGTGAGACAGGGTTGCCCCTCGTTGATCCTCCTTTATGCAATCGCCTTAGAACCGTGTCTCGCAGGCCTTCGCCGCCGTCTTACCGGGATCTCCCTACGGCATTTATCATACAGATGCAGAGCACACGCGGATGGTATTGTGTTTCTCGTACGGAATGAGATGGAGACTCAAACAGCACTGGATTGGCTACAGACGTATGGGATGGCAGCTGGAAGTGTGGTCAACTACCGAAAATCGCAATTCATGCATGTGGGGCGTGGACTAGAACCAGGAACGGAAGGACCCTTACCTGCGTCCCGGGTTCGATTCCCGGCGGGGTCAGGGATTATCTCTGCCTCGTGATGACTGGGTGTTGTGTGCTGACCTTAGGTTAGTTAGGCTTAAGTAGTTCTAAGTTCTAGGGGACTCATAACCATAGATATTAAGTCCCATAGTGATCAGAGTCATTTGAACCTTACCTGCGGTGGAAACCCTCCGCTGTTTGGGTATCACCCTGCTTAAACAGACAGCGAGAACGGCTGCGGACAACTACCGAAGACTGTTACTCAGAGTCCGCACGGCAGTACGACTAAACGCCCTACGGTCGATGTATATGCTGCAGCGAGTGCTACTCGTCAACCTTTATCTCGCGCCCATGATGTGCCACCTGACACACCTTCTCCCCTTGACGCGCACGATGGCTATGAGGATTCAGGCGGCTTTTGGGTACTATGTGTGCCTGGGACAACTCTTTAAGGTACAGTACAACACGCTTACCCTCCCAGCGCGAGAGGGGGGCGCTGGTTTAATGAACGAGCACGAGAAGGAGCGTGCCATGTATATTAATACTATGCTCAAACAAAGGCGCAACAGGAATCACTCGCTTACGGGGACGATCATCGAGGAACTGGTACCAACATCGCATCTTCCTCCAGTCAGTGTCGGCCATATATCGCCCCCTTTAACGTATGTGCGCACGTTGATCGTGGTACACAATTACGTTCGAGAGTGTTTACCGACGACCCGACAGTCGACATCGAAGGACGTGTACCATCTGCTTCTTCGACAGATCGTCCGGAATAGGGTGGAACGCAGACATCCAGCTGTTAATTGGCACGTGGTGTGGCGCACGGTCCACCACCCCCACCTACCTACATCAGTCAGATCAACATGGTACATTGTCGTCAACCGAAAATACCCTACAAATAATAAAAGGTACGCAATACATTTGGCGGATTCGCCCTTGTGTCAGCAATGCGGCGTGCTGGATACGGACGACCATCGGCTGGTCTGCGGCGAGGCATTGGCTGTCTGGACTCTCGCAAGAAAGATAATAGAGTTGATGCGGCGCACTATCTATACAGCAGTCTGTTCGGACATAGTATTTTCTCCAGAGGAAACGTATTTTCCACGTCATAAGACGAACGCAGTGGCGTGGATCACAGGTATGACGGTCCGTTACATCTATAGAGACACACGTACGAACTTTCTGAACGTCCAGGATTACTGGCAATACTTGCAAGATGGACACACAAAACTATTACGGCTACAAAAGTACAAGGATTGGTATGCCAATTTCCTAGTAATGGTTTTTACGGACCCGCCATATACTTGGGGTGTGCCGGGTGCGCAAAGATGAGCTGCGGTGCTTTCGTTGTGCAACCGACCAAGTAATGTGATCGACTAAGAACACTATGCGAGTATGCGACCTACGAAAACCTCACGCTTTAACAGTTAGCAAATGGATGTACTTCAAATTTTGTTTTCATATCCATAAATACTTTTCTTTAGGGTGCCGGAGGTGGCCCCACTTCGATTTTGTTGTTATTTCATGCTGCATGGTAGGACGGCAGCGAGGTTCCTTCCAGGACAGTTATCATGTGTCAGGACGTACTATGTTTATTTTGTGAATAATAAAGGTTTCTGTTTCTCCTACCTTCCTTCATATAAAATAAATAAATAAAAAACCCTCACTCGCAAAAAAAAGAAAAAAAAAGAAAAAAAATACCGTGTCCGGGGGGAAAAAAGTTGGTAGAGCACTTGCCCAAAAACTGGATAAAAAAACAAAAATAAAAAAGAAGTTGGTAGAGCAATTGCCCACGAAAGGCAAAGGTCCCGAGTTCGAGTCTCGGTCCGGCACACAGTTTTTATCTGTCAGTGAGCTTCACGTTGATCTGTAGTATCGAAATATTTACACAAAGTGAATTTATATCAGACTATCTCGATACGGAGCTGTAAATTATTTATCAGTGAAAACTGTGATGCTTAATTGTCTAGAAAGTGATTATATTGAGAAGGAATCTGAAAACAAATATGAATTCACTTGAAACTATTTAATCTGTATTCAGAGACTCATATTAGTTGCTGCAGGGTAGCCCAACCAGCTATTCGGCAGCCAACAACTGAATTACGAATAATTAGATGAAACTCGAAACCCTGTAAAGTAATAAACCACTGACAGATATAACGAAATAATGTGTAGACGTAGCTATACACGGTCGACGAAGTAGTTAAAAGAGGTGTTTTCAGTAGGAAGCTACGCCTTATAAGTGACATACACATTTTAAGAGTTAGTTCTTTCTTTCGGCAACCCCTTCAGTTGTTTCTAATATTTCGCCTTTCCTGTTCGCTCTGTGCAACGTGACCCCATTACCTTTTTAATCTGTTCACCTTCCATTCATCTCAAAAAAGGATCCCAGAAGCCCGTGACCATTTCTTCTCTCTTCATAGTAGTCTCCAAGTTTCAGAACCTTGCAGTGCAACTTTAGATATGAAACATTTCACTTATCTTTTCCTTAGTTGTATATTTTACACACAGAAAATACTCCTCCTTCTATTACACATTTCTTTCACAACGTCTCCGTTTTCAAAGAAATTACGAAATCGTTCAAATTACACAGGAGATTGTTTTCATTTCAATGGCGACCAGTTTCGGACCTTAGTCCATTATCAAACCATCAACATAAGCGCTACGGCAATGCGTGTATGCTGGCCACATATCTTGCGCGAGTGGCTAAGTGCAATGTACTATTGGCCTAGACAGTCCAGTGTTGAGTGCACTTGGTCACTCATACAAGCAAGATGACCAGCGTACACTCGTTATGGCTTGATAATGGACTAAGTTCGTAAACTGGACGCCTTGTAAACAAAAACAAAGTTCTGTTCGACTTGGACGGTTTCGCAATTGCATTGAATCCCAGTAAGTTGGTGTCTGTTGCCATTCAGCATGATGGAAACGAGTAAAAAGCTTTGTCTTTGTTCCTAGATTACATGTCATGGTACTGTTTGTTTTACATACTAGGGGCATGAGGTTATCAACTAGTTGCACTAACGTACCACAAATTTTCGTTACTATCTTCCTTGATCGCCTTGAAAAAAAAAATAGGCTAGAAATCTTCACGTTTATTTTCATTCTGTATTCCATAGTCATCATCCTCATCATAATCTTCATTATTGTCATCATCATCATCATGAAGTGAAATTCTGAAGTTACGAGGGAGCGAGCCCCCCCCCCCGTCCCCTAAAAAATGCCGGAATAACATTGCCGTGAGCGGAGCTTGTGTA
The DNA here is from genome assembly GCF_021461385.2 of Schistocerca piceifrons. Lineage (NCBI taxonomy): Eukaryota > Metazoa > Arthropoda > Insecta > Orthoptera > Acrididae > Schistocerca > Schistocerca piceifrons. Next base: position 349,502,048 of record NC_060141.1, on the reverse strand, counting down.
GTACGCATTTCTGCCGCTAGGCGTGTTTAGTGGAACTAACTGCCAGATCAGGGCCGCCTGTGTTGTCTATCTGACTTCTTCTGTTCGTCTTCAGTGATTTTTTTGTCTTAGCGCTGTTTTGTTCTTTTTTTTATGATACTAAGTTTAAATGACGAACATGCAGCTGTGAAATTTAGTTTTCTACTCGCTAAAAATTCTGCTGAAACTTTTTAACGTTGAAAACAACTTACTAAGATGATGCTATGGGAAAAATTCGGGTGTACGAGTGGTTTGCTCGATTTGATGAAAAACCTCGTTCTGGACGTCCATCAACAGCCCGCTTTGACGAAGGTATTGAAAAAATTCGGGAGCCTGTGCTTACAGATCGTCGACAGACAATTGATCAACTGTCAGAGATTAGTGGGTTATCTTGGAGCTCGGTTCAGCGAATTTTAACGGAAGTTTTAGGAATGAAAAGGGTTGCTACCAAGTTTGTTCCTCTGGTTCTGACTGACAATCAAAAGGAACGTCGAGTTGAAACATGTTGTGCTTTGATACAACAGCTTGAAACTGATCCAGATTTTCTGTCAAAGCTCATTACTGGTGATGAGTCATGGTGCTATGGTTACGACCCAGAAACAAAGCAACACTCAGGGCACTGGAAGGCGTTATCCTCATCCCATCCAAAAAAATGTCGTCAATTCAAATCAAACATCAAAACAATGCTGATTTGCTTTTTTGATGCCAATGGCGTAGTTCATTCAGAGTTTGTTCCCCAAGGTCAGACCGTCAATTAAACCTTTTATTTGGAAGTTTTAAGAAGATTGTACAACAGTTCGTCAAAAAAGACCCGATGTGTGGCAGACAGGAGACTGGTTCTTCTACCACGATTACGCACCTGCAGACACAACCATCTCTGATAGATAATTTTTGGCTAAGAAATGTTATGGTTCCGCTGCCCGATGCACCTTACTCGCCTGACCTGGATCTGTGCGACTTTTTCTTATATCCACGCATGAAAAGGGGCATGAAAGGACACCTATTTGACGACACTGAAGAGGTCAATAAAAACCAAGGAAGGGGCTTTCAGCTATTTCTAAAGATGACTACAAAAACGTTTCGAGGAGTGGAAGCACCTGTGCTTCGTATGTATTGTAATGGAGAGTATTTTGAAGAGGATAGGAATGTTTTGTAAACAGTTTGAAAATATATAGTTTTTAAAAGGGCGATGTACTTGAGGACAATATTATGGAAATGGAAGAGGATGTAGAAGAAGATGAAATGGGAGATATGATACTGCGTGAAGAGTTTGACAGAGCACTGAAAGACCTGAGTCGAAACAAGGCCCCGGGAGAAGACAACATTCCATTAGAACTACTGACGGCCTTGGGAGAGCCAGTGCTGACAAAACTCTACCATCTGGTGAGCAAGATGTATGAGACAGGCGAAATACCCTCAGACTTCAAGAAGAATATAATAATTCCAATCCCAAAGAAAGCAGGTGTTGACAGATGTGAAAATTACCGAACCATCAGTTTAATAAGTCACGGCTGCAAAATACCAACGCGAATTTTATACAGACGAATGGAAAAACTAGTACAAGCCTACCTTGGGGAAGATCAGTTTGGATTCCGTAGAAATATTGGAACACGTGGGGCAATACTGACCCTACGGCTTATCTTATAAGCTAGATTAAGGAAAGGCAAACCTACGTTTCTAGCATTTGTAGACTTAGAGAAAGCTTTTGACAATGTTGACTGGAATACGCTCTTTCAAATTCTGAAGGTGGTATGGGTAAAATATAGGAAGCGAAAGGCTATTTACAATTTGTATAGAAACCAAATGGCAGTTATAAGAGTGGAGGGGCATGAAAGGGAAGCAGTGGTTGGGAAGGGAGTGAGTCAGGATTGTAGACTCTCCCCGATATTATTCAATCTGTATATTGGGGAAGCAGTGAAGGAAACAAAAGAAAAATTCGGAGTAGGTATTAAAATTGTAATTCTGTCAGAGACAGCAAAGGATTTGGAAGAGCAGTTGAACGGAATGGATAGTGTCTTGAAGGTAGGATATAAGATGAACATCAACAAAAGCAAAACGAGGATAATGGAATGTAGTCGAATTAAGTCGGGTGATGTTGAGGGTATCAGATTAGGAAATGAGACACTTAAACTAGTAAAGGAGTTTTGCTATTTGGGGAGCAAAATAACTGATGATGGTCGAAGTAGAGAGGATATAAAATGTAGACTGGCAATGGCAAGGAAAGTGTTTATGAAGAAGAGAAATTTGTTAACATCGAGTATAGATTTAAGTGTTAGGAAGTCGTTTCTGAAAGTATTTGTATGGAGTGTAGCCATGTATGGAAGTGAAACATGGACGATAAATAGTTTAGACAAGAAGAGAATACAAGCTTTCGAAATGTGGTGCTACAGAAGAATGTTGAAGATTAGATGGGTAGATCACATAACTAATGTGGAGGTGTTGAATAGGACTGGGGAGATGAGATGTTTGTGGCACAACTTGACTAGAAGAAGGGATCGGTTGGTAGGACATGTTCTGAGGCATATAGGGATCACCAATTTAGTATTGGAGGGCAGCGTGGAGGGTAAAAATCGTAGAGGGAGACAATGAGATGAATACACCAAGCAGATTCAGAAGGATGTGGGTTGCAGTGGGTACTGGGAGATGAAGAAACTGGCACAGGATAGAGTTGCATGGAGAGCTGCATCAAACCAGTCTCAGGACCGAAGACCACAACAACAACAGTTTTTGAAAAATATTTACGGCTTTTTTTTGGGTACCCCCTCTTAGTTCATGGTTTCACGGGCGGATGGACGAAGCAATAGCCGGTACTTCGCTTCATTCATTGAGAAGCGCGGAATCTCGACTACATGGTTCGTCAATTAACTCGCCAATAGCATAAGTTAACATTGAGGCTCTCGTGTGGAGCCTGTGTTAATGGACGCGCGTCGTGTTACATTGCGTGACGCCCCAACTCGCCTCAATGAATTTTGTTTTTTATTCGCAGGTGCCAACATGGTTTACCAATTTTCCAGCTATAACGCATGCACCTCCCTGTCAAATGGGAGCCTTGAGTGGAACTCCCGAGGCGGTACAGTAGGCCCTCGGCCGTGCGTGCCGGGTTGCTGTAGCGGCAGGCGGCAGGCCCGCTGAATAAAGAATGTCGGCAACACGCAGGCAGGCGCGCGGTGCTGCAACTTTGATCACCGGCTGATGGCGCAGTCGATACGCCCACGCGCTGCGCCCATTTACCTGTTCCGGCGAGGCCTACTCCGCTCCGTGGCTCCTTGTTTGCTCCCTGTTGTTTATCTCTCTACCATCCCTCCTGTACCGCGACAGGATGCGAAAAGCTTCCGTGTTTTGCTTTGGCAGTGAGGCAGCTCGCCCGTTCCGCGAGATAGGATAGGATGGATGTTTACATCTGCGCTGCCGTGTGTGAAAATTTTAACTCCCAGAGAGAGAGCGAACCGAATGAAGAAAAACTCGGAAGATATGTACTAAAGTGCACGAGAAATAAGTGATTGCTGTTGCAGAGAGATGGCGTATAAGCGTGATATCTTCTAAGGACACAACATTTTAGTGTTACACCTAGCACAGACAGTACGGTCGTAGGTAAAGCTAGTCACAGACTTCAGTTCATTGGTAGGACACCGAAAAAATATAACTGGTCTACATATATTTATTTCATTTAGCGTATGGCAATAGAAACCGATTTTTAACTAACATACATGAGTGGCATTATGTTACAAAATAAATAGGAGCAAACCACTAAATCTACAAAAGTCAAATTGGTCACATTCATACAGGTATCGACGGAAAAATATGAAAGGGGACTGTCCTATTTGCAATGATGATTTTAGAGAAGTTTTGTCAATAAATGTTAAGGAAGTTGTGAATTTGATAAATGTACTCAACCTCTGTAGCAGTGATATAACCATACTCTTTGCAAGTCTGCTCCTGAGGCCACAGATGTTGGTCAGAGAGGTTGTTTCCGTTGAAGAGTGTAGCACGCAGTGTGTGTTAAACAGTCTACCTATGTACTTGCTTTGAGAAGGACGGAAGCTGGCCTGCCGTGCAGACGAGGCAGCGTTATTTAAAAAGGATTTCTTAATAGTATGTTCTGAGCAAAATTTTGTGGGAATGAAATTATGTGAAAGCAGGAATATCAATAGAGGAATTTTAAGGTAATTTAGTTTTTGTATATATATTTGCAACTGTGTAATTTCTTATCGTTGGGACTTGGCATGTGATTAAAGTTTGTTGTAGAAAGTTTATAGTGAAGCAACTGGACTTGTATGATAGTTGAAATAAGTGTCAAGGAAGGCATTTATACACAAGACAGCTATTAAGAAATAATTTGCTTATTTGTCTAGTTGTTAAAACTTTATGAAAGGGTGGTTTGTTGCTATGGCTTAATTAAGTATAATTGTACTTGGAGTCTTTGTTCTTATTTATCAGTCGTTATGTTCAGTTCCTCATTTTTCATTCTTTACCTATATGGATGTGTTTGCATACTCGCATTTCACACCGCGAGTTTTATACTGAGAAGCATTTTTACGAAAAGTGATAAGATACCGTCTTGCATTGCACATAGCAAGTACAGTAAATGACATTTGGTTTTGGGCAGTCGGATAAATATTCCTAAAAGCAACAAGTTGCAGAGCAGACGAGCGTTCCGCTCGTACAGGTAGACCAACAGATTCAATTGTCATCAAAATTCATGTCCCCTGTAAGCTATAATGATTTTCGGAATGTGTTTGTGAAAATATCATATCAGGTCAGAGGCTTAATATCAGTAGTAGATCTCCGTAAATTGCTATCTTGTGAGTTTTCAAGTAATTTTATCAGAAAGTCAGATGCGTTAAATTTTATGTTCATTTGCAGTGTAATTAAAGTAACGGCATGGTACAGTCATTGCTTCCAAGACTAAATATAAAGATTAAGAATATGCAGGGTCAAAATTTTATCTTAGTCATTTGTTTTACGGTCAAATAGTGTATGCAAATTTCATTGAAATCGCATTGCTCTCTCGCAGACCAATTGTTTGATGTACTTGCTAACCTGGACTTCGCATCGCGTAGCATGTGCTGCACATACTTCCGTGAAAAATTTAAATTTTACACAGTTCTATTGACCTGCGCTGAGATTTACGTATTTTCGTATCAAAATGAGCTTTATATATTTGTCAGATACCAAGCAGACGCTTGCAAGCACGAGTTTAGGAGTTTTAACATTACACTTTTCAATGTAACATTGTAAACTTTGGCGGCCTATGGTGAATGGGTGACGCTGCAGCACGATTTCACTGCGCAGCTAACAAGGACAGCAAACAGGGGACATGCAGATACCGAGGCAAAAGATTTAGCGAACTTTACTCCGTGTAATCAGTTGGGAAATACATATGCTTGGCAGACAGGCGTGTGAACAATGTACACAGATGTCAGCATTTGAGGGAAGACGTGTAGCTGGGCTCAAATAAGCCGGTTGGAGTAATCGGCGACTCGCTCAACATTTGAATCCGAGCGATGCCACTCTTCGACGATCTGGCAGAAATGGGTGAATCATGGCCGAACATAGCTTCAAAAAGGAAGCGATCTACCTAGAGGGACTACAGAACTTGAGGACCGTGCAATCGTCAGAGAGGCACTCAGAGCCCCGGAGTCATCATTATCATCGATCCAACCATTAAAGACCATTAATAGCGGGCTCACAGGTAGTGGCTGAGCTCATGGCGCTCGTTGCACTGGTTACCATTGATCTCTGTACACCAACAAGCCCGTCTACAGTTGTGCCAGGTATATTCGACCTGGAATCTCATTGACTGGAGTAGAATTGTGTTCCGCGATGAGCCACGCCTCGGACAGCAGTGGGTTACCGACCTGATAGTCGGTTACCATACGGCACGACAATCAGGAATGATAGTCTGGGGTGCATTTTTTTTCATATCGGAACTCCTTTGCTTGTCGCCCACGTCAACCTTACATCACAGCTGTATGTCGACGATGTTCTACGCCCCAATTTGTTGCCATTTACGGCAGGCCATCTCTAGTTTACAGTTCAGCAAGATAATGACCACCTGCAGTCGGTAAGAGTGTCTGCTTCTTATCTTCGTGCTTGCCAAACCCTACGTTGACCAGGAAGGTCGCCGTATATCTCCCACATTGGGAACATTTGGAGCACTGTTGTCAGGGGTCTCCAACCACCTCGAGATTTTGACAATCTAAGGCGCCAGTTGGACAGAATTTGGAACGATATCACTCCGAAGGACACCCAATAAATCAATCAGTGCCAAGGCAAATAACTGGTTGCATAAGGGCCAGAGATGGACCAGCGCTTTACTAACTTGATAAATTTGTGAAACTCTTTCTCTTGAATAAAGCATACCACTTTCCTGAAGTTGTAATTATTTGTTTATCTGTATACGCACATAACATTTATGCGTTAGAACTGTGATTGTTCCGCTGCAGATCATTCTGGAGCCTTACTTATTGACATCTGATAGTTGCTATACACATACACTTAGTTTTATGACCAGAATTTGGAGGAGATGGGAGAAAGTGAGGGTTAAAATTCGTCGCAGTCCTCCTGATGTCCCGGAGCTACCCGGAAACTTGGAACGCATACACGCTCACACACACACACACACACACACACACACACACACACATATATATATATATATATATATTATATATATATATATATATATATATATATACACGCACTTCGCAGTTCTGTTTACAGTACATCGTGGAAAGGGCTTCTGATCCCCCTGTATATATATATATATATATATATATATATATATATATATATATATATATATATATATATATATGGAGGAACAAAATGAGGACGCTACAGAACGTCAAATTTTAGACACCTGCCCTTGTATATGTATTTATATATAAGCTAATTCCGTGACAATGTTACAAAGTTTCAGGTATGATGGAGAATGATAAAATGATAAATGTATGAATTTCAGTTGAGGGACTGTGGTCCCGGAACTAGCCAGTCGAAATGAAAATCGTTCCGGTACCTCTGATAGTGGAATACATATACCGATAATGTTGTTGCTATGGTTAGAAGGCAGGAAACTTTTAGAGGTAGTAGTAGAAAACGTCCAGGACTCATAGACTCTAAAACGCGTAACTGAGGAGCTATGAACACTCGTTCATTTTAGCTACTGTGAAACGCATCTCCTCTACTGAAGAAGTGCTTCAATCTCTCAAGGTACGCATTTTGAAGCACGTATTTACTTGATTTTGTTTTCAGTTTTGGTACATGCTGCTACCTCTTGAAGTTGCCAACCCTGCAATCTTAGCAATAACATTACCGGTACATACATTTCACTGTCAGAGATGTCGGAACGATTTTCATTCATAACGTTCGACTCGGTCGTTTACAGACTACGGTCCCTGAACTAAAATCGAGACATTAATCCATCTTCATCAGCCCTGAAAGCTTGTAACATCATCACGGAATCAGCCTGTTTATGCATAGATATACAGGCGCCGGCGCCTATAGCTTCGACGCTCTGCAGCGTCGTTGGATGACGTTTCAGGACACGATTCATTTTGTTCCTCAAGACACCTTCTACATCCCCTCGAAGTTTGTCAGTGTAATTCTGAAATAGCTTGTATCTCCAAACAGCCGTCAGGCGCATTTTGTCCGGGGTTTAAGCAGATGTTTGCAACTTCTCTTTTACAACGTGTGACTGGAGGTAGCCCAGACAAATGCTGTTCTTAACGTCTTTAAAGCGACGCCCAGCGTCGATGGAAAGCATCGGTTTGTTTCCCGTTACAAACCAACTGATTTTTAAAGAGAAATTTTACGTGCACATTCGGCAGAACGGACCCAAATTAGTCTAGCGCAATATTCATTTTTAGCGACGTTACAGTGGCACGGGCATATAAGAAGAATGGAGGAAGCCAGAATAACGAAAATGATTCTGGAATGCGTTCAAATCTTCAGATGGCTCTGAGCACTATGAGACTTAACATCTGAGGTCATCAGTCTCCTAGACTTAGAACTACTTAAACCTAAGTAACCTAAGGACATCACACACATCCATGCCAGAGACAGGATTCGAACCTGCGACCGTAGCTGCAGCGCGGTTCCAGACTGAAGCCCCTAGCACCGCTCGGTCACAGCGGCCGGCTTCTGGAATGGGAACCGGAGGAATAGAAGATAAGGGAACGCAGTGAGAGCACCTCGCTCCAAAATGTACGATTAACAATGGAAAGACATGTAGCAGAGGAAGGAGATATACAAGATCGGAACACCTGGAGGGACGTCCTAATAAGATAAATTAAGCTGTAGTAATTTCTGAGTGTTTGATTTGTATGGACGAAAAACTCAATAAACAAACATTAAGAGGGACTGTAGAATAAGAAGAATAACCAGCACTCCATCAGCGACAGCACCACGCTGGCGTCGTATGCGTGAACTGATGAGCTGGATTTGGGTCAGAAACAGCCTGAAAAGCTTGTAAGGGTATTGCAGGGTAGGTTGTGCTGAGGAATAAATGTTCAAAAAAAATCAATGCGTTGCACCTATTCCGAGTTAATTAACATAAAAATTAGCCAGTCAGACCGTTACGTGTTCAAATTCTAGCGGCACGCCAGAGACAATTTGTGTAAGTTGTTTTCCTAGCGTAGATGATAGACTCTTCAGCTTTTGTCTCGGGTTCGATCCTTACTACAGTTCCATCTCCAAATTTTGTATCACTGTCTTGTTAGGTTTTAGGAAACCAAACGAAAAACACGTTTGGTGACATTATTTGGCGGGTCGCTTGAATTTGGGCGAATAACGGCCTGAATGACTAACTTCAATGCTAATTAACCTGTAAACGGTGCAACGAATACGCTTTTTTTCGTAACAATTATTTCTCAGCACAACCTACCCTGCATACCACTTACGAGCTTTTTAGACTTTTTCTAACCAACCTGTATATAATCATCTCGAATTTAATTGGATTATATCAAAAGTAGAGTTAAACTGGTAATATAATGGCTTTGTGAAAGATTTTACATTATAATTGATAACTGTAGATATTACTTTTAAAAATTCTAATAAAAATTTTGATTTTACGCTTTAGACAGGTTTAATAATATTTTCTGTCTAATGAAAAGACTGAGGTGTTGTACGATTATGGAACAGATTTCAAACTCTCGTACAGCGGGGGAAACTTATGAAGGGTCTTCTATGCTTCGAGATAATTGTTTCACAAGTTACCAAATATTGCACAATACTATTGACAGGTACAAGGACGGACGTCTTCGATTCTTTCATGCAGCACACAACGATATAATGGGGTCGTACTCACGAAGATCGACAAGAAGCGTCATTGGTGGAAAACCTAAGACAAAACACACACTTTTTTTAATCGAGAAAAGTGTTTTACTAGTAGATTTATCACTAAAAAGACTATAATAATTTATTTCAGGTAAAGAGAACTAATGATTTTTGTAACGTTCAGAACCACCTGAGGATTTAAAATATTGTCATAATAAAACAGGGTGAAGGCTCATAATCCACCCACACTCATCAGTGCGTTTATGGCCCATATAACACACGGTTCTGTACTTCACACAAAAGACATCGATTCCAAAGAATAACTTTGACTGAAAGAATGCCGGCAAGGCTATCACTAAGCGTTATCGAAAAGTTAAGTATACTGGCAACAAGTATCGTAATCAATCTTTGCTTTCAAGTTAATTATTTTAATGTAGTTACCCAAAATTTTAATTATCTACATAACTGAGGTTAACTGAAATATTAATTATTGAATGATAATTTACCGTTGCCAGCTCATACTTCAGCAGAAGTTATGAACTGATATTTGTTTGATTGCAAATGATATGACGTACTAATTACACGTGTTTAGACGTAAATGCATACGTGGAAGCTCAAATGAAAACGAGACGGTAATGAAATGAATGAAAGTTATTTAATATTGTACTGAAACACTTTAGAATCAATGAAAACCAATACTGATTAGCCACTAACAACACTTATCGCGACATGTACTGAGCAAAGTCACCTACAATAAGGTTGACTGTCATTAATCAGTATTTCATACCAGATTTTATAGCAGTTATATTCAACACGATTTTACAGATAGCAGCAGTCACTATAGACAACACCCAAATTACGAGCGCCAAGATTACAAAAAAACTTATGTACAGGACACAGAAAATTTAATCACTTTTGTTTAAAATAAATATCCACTACAATTTTCCAGTATTTTATACTTATTCTTAATATGCACAAATTTTTTTTCTCAAGTAATTATAGAATGCAGTTAACTTCAGAAGTTAACTTCACTGCTTGTAGTTTCATGGATTAGTTCAAATGGCTCAGATGGCTCTGAGCACTATGGGAATTAACATCTGAGGTCATCAGTGCCCTAGACTTAGAACTACTTAAACTTAACCTAAGGACATCACACACATCCGTTCCCGAGGCAAGATTCGAACCTGCGACCGTAGCAGCGGCGCGGTTCCGGACTGAAGCGCCTAGTACCGCTCGGCCAAAGCAGCCGACACGGATTAGTCAAATTTAAGTTTTAATAGTGCATTTAAGTTATGTAAAGACAAATAATATGTCTTTTGGTAACGTTTCACACGGTAATAACGGTGGTCGGAAAACATCATACTGATGGCTGATGACTTGAGAAAATGATTAACACTGAATGCTACTTACAGTTTGCGAGAAAGCACTATAACACTATAATGTTCGAAAATATTGACTCCACGACACTGGCAAGTTTTTTGCAATATTACACTGCCAAATGCCACAGTCTTATTGTATGATGACTTCCAGACAGTCCGACATAATGTATTACGTGGCAATAATGATAGGCATTTGACCTCAGTAACAAGCAATTTATTTGTGGCTACACAGTACTATTCTTCCGATAATCCAGTTTGCCAAATCTTCTTGATTACGATATGAACTGTCACCCAGATAATATATGCTCGCTCGTTAAATATTTACAGCGCCTTACCGCACATTTGATACCCCATTGACAATGAAGATAATTACGCAGACTGACGCAGCCACATTGCATCCATGATCGATCACCGTAATCTTGCAACTCTCTGCCTGCCTCGCACCCCCTCAGCTCAATGCTGTTAGTGTCACACTCTCAACATTCTACAGAATGCAAGGTCCATGACTTTGCCAGCGTTTCCACTACAGTATTTCACAGTACTGGGTTTGAGTGATTTCTCAAAAGACACACTTATTTGATGGTTGAACCAAATCAATAATTTTGAAGATACAGCAACGAAAGTTTGTACTACATTTTACATAAAATTAAACAGTTTACTGCTAAGTTCCTTGGATTATATATATTTAACTTTTTATAGAGTTTAAAAGTTTTATTTTAAAAAATGTATGTAACTTTTCACAGAAATTATTCATGAGATTTCTACAAAATTATCTCTATTTAATCTGTTTGAAAAGGGTAAGCCTTTCTGATGATTTTTTGAATATATCGAATAGGAAAGTTTTAAAAATTTGTTGACTATAATTCTTTAAGTATAATATGAAATTCGTGCAAAATTCCAAGCATTTTGACCCATATCTCACTTACACTCAGAAATTCAAAATTTACTCTTGAGTCAACATTTATTTGGTTTACGGAAATAAGTGCACAAAATTTCTTAATTCTTGTATTAATAGATTCTGAGAAAAACGTACATATGCTTAAAAAAATAATTTTTAGGATATGCAACTTGAAGTTCAACTTCCTCAGAAGACCCCAGATTTGTAGTCAGCGTGCTCTTTCCATTCGAGGTTTCTCTTCTCGTTTCTTGTTTTTTGCCCTCTTTCTTTAACCAGGTCCTGCCTTTACAGCTGTAGAGAGGCGCTGTAAATCAATTTTTCACTAGATTTCTTGAGTGAAATTTGCTAGCTTAAAGCCCATTCTCTCTACTTCCTTCATCTTCCCTAGGTTCCCATCATTAAATTCAAGAATCAAACGCTTGCGCAAATCTCTGTCAGTAGCACAAGGCAAAACAAAAATGGCTTCTTCATAAACACAATAGCGGGTTTATTATTGTTTCTAAGATACGGAACAAAGACGCAGATGATCCATAAAACGAAAGAGTATATATCATAGCCTTATAGCTGTATCCCGTGCAAGTTTTCTTGAAAGTAATCCATGGAATCGTTATTAATCGGACGCTGCTTCAAAAATGGGTGTCGCAGGAAGGTCGCGTCACACATTTAATTATTTTTCAGGCACTTCGTATGCGAGTTCATCATTTAATCTCTGGGAACATATTGTCCATGAGTTCTAATAATAATAAAAAATAAATTCAAAATTGACGCTAATGGATGTCCCCCCTTAATGATTTTAGTCAATGGCTCTGAGCACTGAGGTCATCAGTCCCCTAGAACTTAGAACTACTTGAACCTAACTAACCTAACGACATCACACACATCCATGCCGGAGGCAGGATTCGAACCTGCGACCGTAGCGGTCGCGCGGTTCCAGACTGAAGCGCCAGAACCGCTCGGCCACACCGGCCGGTTCTTAGTCAATGAAATAATGAAATACAAACATTTATAACCAGAAAATCATATTAATATTTTCAGAATGATGTTTTCACTCTGTAGCGGAGTGTGCGCTGATATGAAACTTCCTAGAAGGTTAAAACTGTGTGCCGCACCGAGACTCGAACCCGGAACCTTTGCCTTTCGCGGCATCCGAGAGAGCTTCTGTGAAGTTTGGAAGGTAGGAGACGAGTTACTGGCAGAACTAAAGGTGTGAAGGTGGGTCGTGAGTCGTGCTTGAGTAGCTCAGATGGTAGAGCACTTGCCCGCGAAAGACAAAGGTTCCGAGTTCGTGTCTCGGTCCGGCACACTGTTTTAATCTACCAGGAAGTTTCAATATTAATATTGCAAAATATATGAACTGATAATTGCGAGGTACGGTGGTGTAGTATTATAGGCTGATCAATGAGAACGGTTGTTGATGCGGGGAGGAGAGTGGCCAAAGACACGTGACACTGGGTTCTTTGTGATAAGCAGTCAGAAGGTTGCCAGATATGGAAAGCTGCTACTGTGTGTGGGTAAGGCACGGGGCACCAGGAGGTTACTGTCGCAGTCCTGCGAGGGAGGGATGCGACGCCCGGTCCCATCCTACGCTACCGTCAAGCGATAATGATGTTTGGTTTTGTGGAGCGATCAACTGCACGGTCATCAGCGCCAGTACGAAGTCCAACTTTTTACACAGGCCAATTTTTTCACAATTCAATCTAGCCACTGTCACGAATGATGATGAAGATGATGAAGTGATGAGGACAACACAAACACGCAGTCCTCGGGCAGACAAAATCCCCAACCCGGCCGGGAATCGAACCCGGGACCCCGTGATCCAGAGACAGCAACACTAGCCACCAGACCACGAGCTGTTGACATCAAGCGATAAGATTTTACAGTACCTATTTTTATTAAGATGAACGAGGCAATGATCATCCACACATGCATGCATTTCCGAAGGAACAGGCACTGCGGTGGTTACAGCCCTCATGAAATATATTTACTGCACTCACAGTTCCGGTTACGACCAAGCTGTATAAGGGAATGACGAAAACTAAAATTTGTGCCGGACCGGGACTTGAACCCAGAGTTCCCGCTTTACTCGAGCGTTCACCTTAACCGATTTGGTTATACGAGAACGACTCACTGCCAGATCCGAACTTCCGTATGTTGTATTTCCTGCGTCACAACCTGTACTCGTACACATATTGCGTGATTCCCGTATAGGGGAGGTCATTTCAATTGACTGTGTCCCCTGGTGTCGTCGGATAGTTACGATATACCAGTGCCTCTGTCGCTAGTAAGAAAGACATGCATGCTTGCCCAGAGGAACACTGCATCGTTAAGAAGAGTGACTTTCAATGAAAATGCCCTCCCCTGTTCAGGAATTAATAATGTGTGCACGAGTACAGGTTATGATGCAAGAAATACGACATATGGATCTTTCGGTCTGGCCGTGAGCTATGTACTGATAATCAAAGGGATAAAACCGACCGCTCGCTTAAAGCGGGAAATACGGGTTCGAGTCCAGGTCCATCACAACTTTTCACTGTCGTCATTCCCTTATACAGCTGATAGTTGTCCAAATTCGTAACTGCGAATTCATTTGATATACTAATATCAAGCTGATGTCGTGGAAACTCCATACTAAACAGTCATATACAACCGTTCGCTCTGCGAAAGAGTCGTACCCAAAGACTGGAAAGCTGCACAGGTCACACCAATATTCAAGAAAGGTAGTAGGAGTAATCCATTAAATTAGAGGCCCATATCATTAACGTCGATATGCAGCAGGAGTTTGGAACATATATTTCGTTCGAAAATTACCTCGAAGGAAACGGTCTATTGACACACAGTCAACACGGATTTAGAAAACGTTCTTGTGATACACAACTAGCTCTTTACTCACACGGAGTGTTGAGTGCTGTCGACAAGGAATCTCAAGTTGATTCCGTATTTCTGAATTTCCGGAAGGCGTTTTACACTATAACACACAAGCGGCTTGTTGTGAAATTGGATGCTTGTGGAATACCGTCTCAGTTGTGTGACTGGATTCGTGATTTCCTGTCAGAGAGGTCACAGTTCGTAGTAATGGACTGAAAGTCATCGAGTAAAACAGAAGCGATTTCTGGCATTCCCCAAGGCAGTGTTGTAGGCCCTTTGCTGTTCTATCTATATAAACGATTTGGGAGACAATCTGAGCAGCCGTCTTAGGTTGTTCGCAGACGACGCTGACGTTCATCGACTAAAAGTCATCAGAAGATCAAAAACGATTTAGAAACGATATCTGTATGGTGCAAAAATTGACAATTGACCCTAAATAACGAAAACTGTAAGGTCATCCACATGAGTGCTAAAAAGAATCCGTCTAACTTCGGTTACACGATAAATTAATCAAATCTAAAGGTCGTAAATTCAACTAAATACCTAGGAATTACAATTACGAGGAACTTAAATTGAAGGGAACACACAGAAAATGTTGTGAGGGAGGCTAACCAAAAACTGCGTTTTATTGGAAGGACACTTAGAAAATATGTACTAAAGAGACTACCCACACTACCCCTGTCCCTCCTCTTTTAGAATACTGCTGCGGTGCGGATCCTTACCAGATGAGGTTGACGGAGTACATGGAAAAAGTTCAAAGAAGTGCAGCATATTTTGCATTATTGCGAAACAGGGGAGAGAATATCACTGAAATGATACAGGATTTGGGATGCACATCATTAAAACAAAGGCGTTTTTCGTTGCGGAGCAATCTTCTCGCTAAATTCCTATTACCAACTTTCTCCTCCGAATGCGAAAATATTTTGTTGACGCCGACCTACACAGGGAGAAACGATCACCTTGATAAAATAAGAGAAATCAGAGTTCGTACGGAAAGATACAGTGGTTCATTCTTTCAGCGCCCTATACGAGATTGGAATAATAAAAAATTGTGACGGTGGTTCGATGAACCCCGTGCCATACACTTAAATGTAATTTGCAGAGTATCCCTGCAGATGTAGATGTACCCATAATTAAGGAATAATCCAGTTCGTAAAACCTATGATTCGAGGATCAGACGAGTAGAAGACTTTGAAGGAATGTTGGCTGTCATTTTCTAAGCGACACAAAGAATGGGACCAATACCGTCTTGTAAAATGACTCATGTAGTTTCAAATACTTGCTGAAAGGACTTTCTACTATCTAATCTTAACAGTGTGGCGAATTTCATTTATGTAAGTTGCTACTAGGTTGCTAAGAATAATCACTGATAAAAAACATATTTAAACCTATGTGTGATACTTGTAAGTAAGCTATTTCAAATTACTGACTGTATCTACATCTACACATATACTCCAGAAGCCACCGTATGGAGCATGGCGGAGGGTACCTTATATCTCACTACTCATTCCCTTTCCTAGTCCACTCGGAAATAGAACGAGAGAAAAACGACTCTATATGTGCTTCCGCCTACCCCCATGAACCATGGACCTTGCCGTTGGTGGGGAGGCTTGCGTGCCTCAGCGATACAGATGGCCGTACCGTAGGTGCAACCACAACGGAGGGGTATCTGTTGCGAGCTCAGACAAACGTGTGGTTCCTGAAGAGGGGCAGCAGCCTTTTCAGTAGTTGCAGGGGCAACAGTCTGGATGATTGACTGATCTGGCCTTGCAACACTAACCAAAACGACCTTGCTCTGCTGGTACTGCGAACGGCTGAAAGCAAGGAGAAACTACAGCCGTAATTTTTCCCGAGGGCATGCAACTTTACTGCATGGTTAAATGATGATGGTGTCCTCTTGGGTAAAATATTCCGGAGGTAAAATAGTCCCCCATTCGGATCTCCGGGCGGGGACTACTCAAGAGGACGTCGTTATCAGGAGAAAGAAAACTGGCGTTCTACGGATCGGAGCGTGGAATGTCAGATCCCTTAATCGGACAGGTAGTTTAGAAAATTTAAAGAGGGAAATGGATAGGTCGAAGTTAGATATACTGGGAATTAGTGAAGTTCGGTGACAGGAGGAACAAGACTTTTGGTCAGCTGAATACAGGGTTATGAATAGAAAATCAAATAGGGGTAATGCAGGAGTAGGTTTAATAATGAATAAAAAAATAAGAGTGCGGGTAAGCTACTACCAACAGCATAGTGAACGCATTATTGTGGCCAAGATAGACACGAAGCCCAGGCCTACTACAGTAGTACAAGTTTATATGCCAACTAGCTCTGCAGATGATGAAGAAATTGATAAAATGTATGATGACATGAAAGAAATTATTCAGGGAGTGGAGGGAGACGAATTCGAGAGTAGGAAAAGGGAGAGAAGGAAACATAGTGGGGGAATATGGATTGGGGGAGAGAAATGAAAGAGGAAGCCGTCTGGTAGAATTTTGCACAGAGCATAACTTAATCATAGGTAACACTTGGTTCAAGAATCATAAAAGAAGGTTGTATACATGGAAGAATCCTGGAGATACTAGAAGGTGTCAGATAGATTATATAATGGTAAGTCAGAGATTTAGGAACCAGGTTTTAAATTGTTTCAAATTTCCAGGGGCAGATGTGGACTCTGACCACAATCTATTGGTTATGAAATGTAGATTAAAACTGAAAAAACTGCAAAAAGGTGGGAATTTAAGGAGATGGGGCCTGGATAAACCGACTAAACCAGAGGTTGTACAGAGTTTCAGGGAGAGCATAAGGGAACAATTGACTGGAATGGGGGAAAGAAATACAGTAGAAGAAGAATGGGTAGCTCTGAGGGATGAAGTAGTGAAGGCAGCAGAGGATCAAGTAGGTAAAAAGACGAGGGCTAATAGAAATCCTTGGATAACAGAAGAAATATTGAATTTAATTGATGAAAGGAGAAAATATAAAAATGCAGTAAATGAAGCAGGCAAAAAGGAATACAAACGTCTCAAAAATGAGATAGACGGGAAGTGCAAAATGGCTAAGCAGGGATGGCTAGAGGACAAATGTAAGGATGTAGAGGCTTATCTCACTAGGGGTAAGATAGATACTGCCTACAGGAAAATTAAGGAGACCTTTGGAGAAAAGAGAGCCCTTGTATGAATATCAAGAGCTCAGATGGAAACCCAGTTATAAGCAAAGAAGGGAAAGCAGAAAGGCGGAAGGAGTATATAGAGGGTCTATACAAGGGCGATGTACTTGAGGACAATATTATGGAAATGGAAGAGGATGTAGATGAAGATGAAATGGGAGATATGATACTGCGTGAAGAGTTTGACAGAGTACTGAAAGACCTGAGTCGAAACAAGGCCCAGGAGTAGACAACAATCCATTGGAACTACTGACGGCCTTGGGAGAGCCAGTGCTGACAAAACTCTACCATCTGGTGAGCAAGATGTATGAGACAGGCGAAATAACCTCAGACTTCAAGAAGAATATAATAATCCCAATCCCAAAGAAAGCAGGTGTTGGCAGATGTGAAAATTACCGGTTTAATAAGTCACAGCTGCAAAATACCAACGCGAATTCCTTACAGACGAATGGAAAAACTCGTAGAAACCGACGTCGGCGAAGATCAGTTTGGATTCCGCAGAAATGTTGGAACACGTGAGGCAATACCGACCCTACGACTTATCTTAGAAAATAGATTAAGGAAAGGCAAACCTACATTTCTAGCATTTTTTGACTAAGTGAAAGCTTTTGACAATGTTGACTGGAATACTCTCTTTCAAATTCTACAGGTGGCTGGGGTAAAATACAGGGAGCGAAAGGCTATTTACAATTTGTACAGAAAGCAGATGGCAGTTTTAAGATTCGAGGGGCATGAAAGGGAAGCAGCGGTTGGGAAGGGAGTGAGACAGGGTTGTAGCCTATCGCCGATGTTATTCAATCTGTATATTGAGCAAGCAGTGAAGGAAACAAAAGAAAAATTCGGAGTATGTATTAAAGTCCATGGAGAAGAAATAAAAACTTTGAGGTTCGCCGATGACATTGTAATTCTGTCAGGGACAGCAAAGGACTTGGAAGAGCAGTTAAACGGAATGGACAGCGTCTTGAAAGGAGGATGTAAGATGAACATCAACAAAAGCAAAACGAGGATAATGGAATGTAGTCGAGTTAAGTCGGGTGATGCTGAGGGAATTAGATTAGGAAATGAGACACTTAAAGTAGTAAAGGAGTTTTGCTATTTGGGGCGCAAAATAACTGATGATGGTCGAAGTGGAGAGGTTATAAAATGTAGACTGGCAATGGCAAGGAAAGCGTTACTGAAGAAGAGAAATTTGTTAACATCGAGTATAGATTTAAGTCTCAGGTAGTCGTTTCTGAAAGTATTTGTATGGAGTGTAGCCATGTATGGGAGTGAAACATGGACGATAAATAGTTTTGACAAGAAGAGAATAGAAGCTTTCGAAATGTGGTGATACAGAAGAATGCTGAAGATTAGATGAGTAGATCACATAACTAATGAGGAGGTATTGAATAGAATTGGGGAGAAGAGGAGTTTGTGGCACAACTTGACAAGAGGAAGGGACCGGTTGGTAGGCCATGTTCTGAGGCATCAAGGGATCACAAATTTAGCATTGGAGGGTAGCGTGGAGGGTAAAAATCGTAGAGGGAGACCAAGAGATGAATACACTAAGCAGATTCAGAAGGATGTAGGTTGCAGTAAGTACAGGGAGATGAAGAAGCTTGCACAAGATAGAGTAGCATGGAGAGCTGCATCAAACCAGTCTCAGGACTGAAAAAAAAATGGTTCAAATGGCTCTGAGCACTACGGGACTTAACTGCTGTGGTCATCAGTCCCCTAGAACTTACAACTACTTAAACCCATTAACCTAAGGACATCACACACATCCATGCCCGAGGCAGGATTCGAACCTGCGACCGTAGCGGTCACGCGGCTCCAGACTGTAGCGCCTAGAACCACACGGCCACTCCGGCCGGCTAGTCTCAGGACTGAAGACAACAACAATAACATGTGCTTCCGTAAGAGTCCTAATTTCTCTTATATTTTTTTCACCATTATTACTCTAAATGTACATCGGCGATTGTGGAACCGTCCCGCATTCAGTCACAGATGCCGGTTCTCTAATTTTTTTCAATAGTATTTCGTGAAAAGTACAATTTCATTAGGTGAAGCATCTCCGTAACACTGGCTTAGTGATCGAACTTACCGATGAGAAATCTAGCAACATGGATCTGAAATGCTAAGATGTCTTCCTTTGATCCGACCTGGTGGGGACCGCAAACACTCAAGCTCTATTGACGAATGGGTCCTGCTAGTGTTCCGTACGCAGTCTTCGAACCACACTTACGCGAAATTCTCTCAATTAACCGAAATCGTGCAATCGCCCTCCTAACTACAGTTATTTGCGTCCTCGTTCCACTTCATATCGCTTTACAACGTTAAGCCTACTTACTTAATCGACGTGATTGTGGCAAATAGCACGTCACTAATACTGTATTCTAACATTAAACGATTGTTTTTTTCTAGTCATCTGCAATAAATTCTACATTTTCAGCAAGCTTCCAATCACCACAACGAATATAAATCTTGTCGAAATCATCCTGTATCCTCCTACATTCGCTCAATGACGACACCTTACCGTACACAACAGCGTCATCAGCAAACAGTCATAGCTGTTGCTCACCCTATCCGTCAGATGGTTACGGATATAGAGAGCAAAAAGAGGTTGTGTCACACTATCCTGGGGCACTGCCGACGATACGATTGTCTCTGATGAACAATCGTCGCCGAGGACACCGTACTGCGTTCTGTTAGGAAGTGTTTGAGCCACTCACATACCTGGGAAGTTATTCCGTATGCTCGGGCCTTCGTTAACACTCTGCACCGCGTCAAACGCTTTCCGAAGTCTAGGAATATGGAATCCACCTGTTGCCCTTCATCTATGGTTCGCAGAGTATCATGTGAGAAAAGAGTAAGCCCAGTTTCGCACGAGCGATGCGTTTTAGGTCGCTGCTGATTCGCGGATTGAAGGATTTGTATCTCAAGGAAATTTGTTATACTCGAACTTAGGAAACGCTCAATATTTTTGCAGAATACCGATATAAAGGAACTCTATGATAATTTTGCGGTCGGTTATTTCATACGGGAGTCATCTGTTCTTTTTTCCAGATTTCATCAGGATTTCTCGCCGGGGGAGATATTTGCGATTAATTTCAAGTTAACACCAAAACCTCCATATGTCAGACACTCAGATCGATACCAAACGTTGTCTGTAGATAGAGTATCGACCAAAACACCGATTTAGTTCGTGCTATGTGCTGTCGTCCAGTAGAAGATTCGTAAACAATAACTAAAAGTGACACCACGACTATGGATCTGCGAATGATAGCTATCCAGATCTCGCGTGGGTGAGTTGATAGACGTGAGGTCGTCGTGGTTAAGGTCCCACGTTCAAGCCCCATGACGACAGTTTGTTTTAACTGTTTACGCGTGTCACTATTATACAGCAGAACAAATGGTTCAAATGGCTCTGAGCAGTATGGGACTTAACTACTGAGGTCATTAGTCCCCTAGAACTTAGAACTACTTAAACCTAACTAACCTAAGGACATCACACACATCCATGCCAGAGGCAGGATTCGAACCTGCGACCGTAGCGGTCACGCGGTTCCAAACTGACGCACTTAGAACCGCACGGCCACACCGGCCGGCACGGGGGAACATTTTCCAGACATGTAAAAGGACATTTCGGAGACTGTAGCAATGTTGTTTTGGCAGTCTTCTTAGGCTTTGATTACAGAGTACGTTTGTATTGATAGGTGTGGTGTTCTCTCGGACATGTGGTACAGAACAGACAGCACTCGTGATGAAGCAACTACTGCTTTTGTAGCTTCACAGAGTTGGCATAAGCAATCGGAACAGTAGAATAAAGAAACAATTTCACCATACGTGTGGAAGTATTAATAGTCCCATATAACACTTTACGCATAATACAGTAAAAGAAATGTTGTAATCGGGATATGAACCCATGACCATAGGGATATGAACCTTGGAACCACGATCTAACGCTCTACTAGCATTCCCGTGGAAGCTATAGGTCTTAGTTACTCACAGTTATGCTTTTCCTGTGCTGCGAAGTTCTGGTGTTACTTTTAATTAACGTTTACGCCCGTTCTGTTGGACGACAGCACGTAGTACGGACTAAATCGGAGTTTTGTTTGATACTCTATCGACATACAAAATTTGGTACCGATCTGAGTGTCTGACGTCTGGAGGTTTGGGTGTAAGTACTCTCTTGTAAAACCTAATTGGGATTCTGTCCGGACCTTGTGACTTCTTTACTTTCAACTCTTTCAGATGCTTCTCTAGGCTGGGGTTGCTAATTAGCATGTCTTCCATGCAGGATCTAGACAACAGTCAAACGACGGTATGTCTGTACGGTCCTCCTGCAAACTATACCCCATATGTGCACTGATATACGGATAATTTAGAGGGGACAGATTTCTGAGCTGACATCATCTACAAGAACTTAGTGATCCAAATACATCACGTGTAAATGAACTTACCGACTAACACAACTGCGCTCAGCATAGTTTGCAACAATGGACTTAACTGTCTCAATTATTTTTCGCTATGTTAACTCTGTCACTGTTGTAACTTGGTGCTGGAACAGAGACAATCAACTACAATTTTTGATTAATTGCTCTGTAGAAAAATTAGTTATAAACTTTGGACTCGATTTCTTGTATAAGGGTGACAGTTGCCTTACTGCGTTACTGGTCGAGACATTGTGTTCGGAGCTCAGGTTAATGTGGGGTAACGGAAGGAATAACAAATATTTTTGTATTCAACTTGTTCATGTTATCCATCACTGCTCCACGCACGGATGCGGTGTGTACAAAAAGAGAGTGATAGGGGGAACAAGAGTTAATAGAAAGCGGCTGGTGTTTCGGAGAGGAATAAGCAGTTGACAGAAAATGTGATGAGAGCGTCTCGTGTCAATAGCTCTAACTTTGCAACTGTGTTATCACAGCAGTGCTGAAGCAAATAGCTGATAAATTGTTGCTACCTGAACAAATGGCACTTTCTAACAACTACCGCTTGCAATACAGAGTCGCGCTTTTAACCGTCGGGGTGGCCGAGCGGTTCTAGACACTACAGTCTGTAACCGCGCGACCGCTAGGGTCACAGGTTCGAATCCTGCCTCGGGCATGGATGTGTGTGATGTCCTTAGGTTAGTTAGGTTTAAGTAGTTCTAAGTTCTAGGGGACTGATGACCTCAGATGTTAAGTCCCATAGTGCTCAGAGCCATTTTTATAAACATCAAAACAATAACAATAATTTGCTCAAACAGCAGCAGGAGAGCCATTTGAACCAATTTTAACCGTCCCACGCGTCAGTAGATTGAAAAACTCCTCTGTGGGAATCACCATTGTCTTCAGAAACACCTGTCGTGTGAAACCCATCAAGCTTTGTAAAATGTAAATCTCGTGTGACTAGGGCCTCACGTCGGGTAGACCATTCGCCGGGTGCAAGTCTTTCGATTTGACGCCACTACGGCGACCTGCGCGTCGATGGGGATGATGGTTAAAATGGCTTTAAGCACTATGGAACTTAACATCTGAGGTCATCAGACCCCTAGATTTAGAACTACTTGAACCTAACTAACCTAAGGACATCACACACATCCATGCCCGTGGCAGCATTCGAACCTGCGACCGCAGCAGCAGCGCAGTTACGGACTGAAGCGCCTAGAACCGCCCGGCCACAGCGGCCGGCTGATAGGGATGAAATGATGATGATTAGGACAACAGAACCCCAGTCCCTGAGAGGAGAAAATCTCCGACCCAGCCGGGAATCGAACCCGGGCCCTTAGGACTGAAATTCTGTCGCGCTGACCACTTTTTCTTTTTTTTAAAGTCGTTTTGCTCGCTTTTGTTCGTTGTAACTGCTCGGGGCGGACGTCGTAAGACATCCGATGAAGTTCGTTGATGATCGATTAACTCAGTTTTTTTTATTACAGAGGGTACGTAACCCTCTGACCGAACACTCTGAGCTACCGTGCCGGCATCACTCAGCTACCGGAGGCCGACTTCAAGCTCTGTTCGTTCGCGACATCCAGACGACAGTAGATGATGCAGTGTTCCTTGATTTGCAGAAACCCTTCGATTCAGTTCCGCGCAAGGTATATTCTTACGGGCTATGCGAACATAAAAGTGTTTGCAGTGAGGAACTGCCAGCAAATAGATTTTAGTGCTTCGTTCTTAATGGGAAGGTATCGTCCGAAGGAAAATCATCGTCCTCTGTGATTGTAAGTTCTGTTATACGTTCACTAACGTTCACATGATCAAAAGTCACGAGAGGCGGAACCGTAAACCTAAAAGAAAGCGGGGCACATTATGCTGTCAGCAGAGAAGCTGTAACAGCAGAATAGGTCTGTCAAGAGAGATCAGTGGCTTCCGACGCGGACTAGTCACTGGATGTTGTTGTAGTTGTTGCGACTTAAGGGGGCTCAATATCGCGGTCATTAGTACCCGTAGATTGACGGTATGAGACGAATGGGGCTAGAGCGCACAATATGTGGATAGCGTAAAATACGACATAAGGACAGGTACGGTCGCTTGTACTATTTCTAACACAGCACTCTTGATTCCTCTGAACGGTAGAATGCAGCAAACGAGTCAAGCCACTGGTATCAGAGTCAAGCCAATGGTATCAGATTGGAACAGCCACTAAAAGTCAATTCCCATAAAGAATATAAGGTGATTACGAAGTTAATAACTAAATGAGTCAGTCATCCTGTACTATACTAAAAGTTTGGAGCTGAGGGCTTAGGTAGAAGGAAAGACAAAACACAAGATCGTAAAACACGTGCCACATGCAGCTCATTATCACCTTAAATTGAGGGTCGGTCTGCCAGTGAACCAGCTTATGCCCTCTTGTCATTATATAAAATACACTCGGTTAAAATGTAGAGAACTGTAATGAGCATACCGCATGCACCACGAACAGGCTGTTCTTCAGGCAAACGAAGGAAGCCATGGGTGCCACTGGATATCAGCTGAGTAACAAGTCCATCAGGGACTTTTTGACCTTTCTAAAGCAGCCCAAGTCGACTGTCAGGGATGCTATTATGAAGCAGAAGCGTGAATGAACAAGCACAGTTAAACTACTACCAGGGAGGGAGCGTCAGGCATCGCGGAGAGTGATAGTAAAATGTCACATGAAACCACCGGAAAGGATCACAAGTGAGTTCCAAACCAGCGACGAGATGGCGCAATGGCCGTGCGTAGCGAGTTAAAAAGACACAGGTCGACCAGTTCCTCCTAAGCGACACATCTCTGTTGTCAGTGCTAAGCTGCTCTTGAGGTGGTGTCGACGTGACTGGAAGGCGGGTGACTCGGGACAAGTGAAAATGGAAATGAGCGTTTGGCGTCATTGGCCGGGACGCCCCTTGCGGGACAGGTCCAGCCGCCTTGATGCAGGTCTTATTACATTCGACGCCACATTAGGCGACTTGCGCGCCGGATGGGGATGAAATGATGATGAAGCCAACACCCAACCCCTGAGCGGGGAAATTCCCCGACCCAGCCGGGAATCGAACCAGGGCCCGTAGGACGGCAATCCATCACGCTGACCACTCAGCTATCGGGGCGGACACTCGGAACAAGTGATCTTTAGTGATGATCCACGTTATAGCCTCTGGCAATCCGACAGAAGCGTTAGGGTGTGGCGAATGCATGGGCAACGTTACCTGCCATCATGTGTAGTGTTAATACTGAAGTACAGAGGTGGTATTACGATATGGGGATGTTTTCGTAGTTAGGCTGCGGTCCCCTTTAATTGCGCTTAAGAAAACGCTAAATTCGGAAGAATATGAACAAATTATACACTTCTGTGTACCACGTACGAAATCTGTATCAGCACGACAGCGCATTCTGTCATAAAACAGCATCTGTGAAGCAATGTTTTGTGATTAATAACGTTCCTGAAACGGACTGGTCTTCCCAGAGACCAGATCTGAACCTAATGGAACACTTTTGATGTGGCATAAAACGTCAAATACTATCGAGACCACAGCGTCCAACATCGATGTATTCTCTGGTTTCGGCTCTTCAGGAGGAATGGGCTACTATTGCTCCACAACCATTCAGATACCTCACTGGAAGTGTCCCCAGCAGAGCTGAAGCTGTCATAAAGATTAAGTACGGAACAACCCAGGTTAATGTCGACTAACAAGTGTCAGCGTGTATTTGTTCAGTTAGTGCAAAATCAAAAGCGTGTCAGATTTTCGTGTCGGATTGGGTGCTAAGATTAAGTATGTTTCCTCTACACCATATTTTTTGCAGTTAAAATTGCTCGTACACAAATCGAAAAACGGTAAAGTTCTTGCTTTGGTAAAGGCTAACGGTTATTGCAGAGTATACTGCATTTGAGATTTGTTTACTCGTACTACGCTGCTGTGTTTGCTGCTAAAACCGATATGTTTCCGCACTGTACGCACGCGGTACTCGTTTTTTCGCACGTGCAGCTGTTCCAATTTTTCACGTCGAGCGCCACTCGTCGGCACTGAGCTGGAGCAAAATCGCTCTCTGTGTACGCGGACAGTCTGCTCTGTCGTTCTGCGCTCTGATTTCGAATAGCAGGATTTGAAAACACTTTCCCCGCGCAACAGAGTATTTTATTTCGGTGAGTTCAGGGGGGAAAATGCCAGCTGAACCGGGACATCACAGGCGGCCCTTGTTTCCGTGTCTCGTTTCAGTGATACGGGCGACGCCTCTGCTCATCTGTCCCGCTGCAGTTTTATTTGGCCACTGCTGCTTCCCAAATAACAATATTTGCTCGCGAAAAAATCGGTTTTGGAAGGGAGGCGTTAACTACCAGATCCTCGTTTCTGCGACCGAAAGTTATCGTCTTTCCCACGAAGCATTTAAAAGAACCACGAGTAGTTACAGCAAAGATTAACAACGTTATTCCAGTTGCACACTGTTACAAAGCAGTCCATCGTGGTAGCTGAATAATTAAAAATCTAATGTAGATCATTGTAGAAATAAATACCGTAATATACTATCTCAAATGGTTCAAAGGGTTCTGAGAGCCATGGGACTTAACTTCTGAGGTCATCAGTCCCCTAGAACTTAGAACTACTTAAACCTAACTAACGTAAGGACATCACACACATCCATGCCCGAGGAAGGATTCCAACCTACGACCGTAACGGTCGCGCGGTTACAGACTGTAGCGCCTAGAACCGCTCTGCCACCCCGACCGGCTTATACTATCTCAAAAGTAATAAATACATTAGTAAACATTTTGATCGCTTTGATTTTAATTTTAAAAAAGATTGTCATTTCGTCTTATTGGTTCACTTGATACCATATTATTACACATCCCAACATTTTCTTCATTCGTCGGGAGAAGAATAAGTTTATAACTATATCTGCCGTAGCCTGCCCACTCTTCAAATATAGGGTGTCTAGGACGCTGTTTTCTCGGATAGCTGGACATCAACAAAGTTTATTAATGGAGTTTATTACAGTAAGGTAAAATTGACAATACTTAACTTTGCGTATTTACAAAGATGGGTCACAAGCAAATGGCGACATTCAAATAATCAATGCCCTTCGATATATACAATTTCCATTCAAGTAGATAATAACAATGCATAAGTGACGGCTAAAGCGTTTGGATGACGGCTCGTATTTTAGTGCGGCCTCGGCTAGGCGGAGCGGTGCTTATATTCTCTTCGTATAGAGGCCGCTCCTGTCGTGGTGTGGTCCTAGACAGACATCGTCTCACAGCCCTCTCTGCTGTAAATTTCCAGGCCGACGTGCCGGCGCTTGATCATACGCCGGAACAATAACATAGAAATTTTTCCTAATGATTCAGTTACTCTGGTCAAAATTATAGAATTCCTTATGTGGTGTCACCGCCAGACACCACACTTGCTAGGTGGTAGCCTTTAAATCGGCCGCGGTCCGGTAGTATACGTCGGACCCGCGTGTCGCCACTGTCAGTGATTGCAGACCGAGCGCCGCCACACGGCAGGTCTAGAGAGACGTCCTAGCACTCGCCCCAGTTGTACAGCAGACTTTTTTAGCGATGCTACACTGACAAATACGCTCTCATTTGCCGGACGATAGTTGGCATAGCGTTCAGCTACGTTATTTGCTACGACCTAGCAAGGCGCTATTACTAGTTTATATTGAGATTATTATTGATGTATCAACAAGAGCGATGTACACCAATTATGGATTAAAGTTAAGTATTCCAGCAGCAACGTACCTTATTGGCTATATTAATTACATTATCCTGTTCCAGACCTCACGCCAGTTTGCGTGAGCTTAAACGCGTGCCTTTCGGCTACCAGTCATAGTGGATTGGCTGTCGGGCCAGTCCACTACACCTTATAACTACTTGCATTTCATCTACCGGTGAAGAGAACTACTGTATCGTATGTAATTGAAAGGTCCTTGGGATTAAGTAGAAAGTTCACTTTAGTTCGATACTCATATAAACTGTTTAATGGGTATATCGGTTTGAGCTGATTGTTCACTATCTATAGCTCATAAACACTCAAGTTGACTGCACACTGATTTATATCATACCGCCCAGCAGTTTGATTCACAGAGCAAAACCTGTTTCTAGAGAGGACCACTTGGATTACGAAGTTAGTCATCTGAAGTACTTGTCCCCAAAGAACGGCTATTGATCACGTGATATGCAGTCAGCCTTCTCCTAGACAAGAAAACGTGAAAATATTTGACATTCATGTAATGAGCCACCAATTGATTTCTTTACCTTCTGCGGCGCTACGCAGAGCAAAATTAGCAGAGTCCTGCGATGACGAGGTGTCAAATATATTTTCTGATCTCCTAAGAAGATAAAGATGCTAAGTCCTGTTGAGGACAGTCTTAGCCTTAGGATCCCTCGGATTTACGACATCTCATGTGAGTGCGGAAGCAATTAAATCAGTCAGTCCATCCGCACCGTTTCCGACTGCTGTGCAGAACTTCAACCGTATATTAAAAATCAAGAACTGCATGAATTTTCAGTTGTTGAACGCGGCCTCACAAAGAAACATAAAATACTGTTTGACGAAGCAAAAATTTTGTCACAGGCTCCTACATACTGGGATTCTGTACTTAAAGAGGCTGTGGAAATAAGAATGTGTGAGAAAATCTTCAACCGTGACAGTGGATATAATCGTAGCGTTGCATGCAGGCGAAATCTCAATGCGGAGAAGGGCCAGAGATATGCGTCACAATTTTTACGCTACGGCCGTAGCGGTGGCGCCACCAGCGCAGACGTTGACACCCTCTGCGGCAGCATGACGTAATTACGGACCAATCAAAACAAGCAGTTTTGACAGACAGTTAGTCCTGATGAAGACGATGCAGGTAACCATTGAAAGCTCGAAATTTTACCTTGAATTGACGTGGCATGAAGTTCCCAGATTGTTTTACGCATTTCTTACGTCCGAACGCCAATGAATTAAAGAAACAATTAGTTTTATTGGATGTTGTGTATTCACATTTTCGATAAAACCTACTGATGTGCCCATTCTATCCATTTGTAAATGTTCAGTGTTTATCCGTTGAGAAAGCTTCATGTGTACAATAGTATTATGTCCTAGCTATAGTAGTAGCAGTTGTTGTAGTTCTGAATTATTTGACAAGTGTTTGGTTAAATCTTAGCAGGATCTTCATTTCGTGAGTAGACAGATTTTATTTTATCGTACGATCGAGCCAATGGTAATGGACACGACGTTGCGCGAGTGCATCACACCCGTTTACAGAAAGAAGTCATTCAACTTTCGCTACTGAATATTGCCGCACTAATGAAATTCTTTTGATATTAGTAAGCGTCATTTGCATCTTTCGCTTTATCACTAAGTAATGTGTATTTTGAAACACTCTGATTTATGCGCAATCGATTAATTTGTTGTGGTCTCCCAGCTTTTCTGAGCGCGATTGATTCTTAGCGAGCTTCCGTGTTTTCAGCCGAGTACCTGTTTCCATGTTACGCTCAATATTTCGACGCGAGACCCAGGGATTTTCTTCTTTGCTGCGGGTGTTGTTGTTAAGTGTAATTGCTGGCTGGAGTCGAACCTGTCTGTGAGCCGTGTTTGTCCTCGTCTTTATTTATAGTAAAGTTCGACTCACGACGCCCACTGCGCCATTTGATGCTCTTTTGGTTTTCAGAGCCCACACTGATATTCCGTGAAATGCAAATTCTTTCAGCGTTCCCAAATATGGTAGACGTGATGGCCGCAGGGATATTTACTTTGAAGTACTTCAAAATAGGGAAATACGGCGCATTTCACTTATCTGGTGTTTGCTGAATATACAAATATTAGCTACAGCGTTTGTTGTTTTTGTAATTGGTAGTTTTGTTGAATAGAACTGATAGTATGTTGCAGTGATTATTGAGCTAAAGTTTGAAATTTAATTCAGTGCAGAGAAATAAGTATCAAAAATGATAAATATTTGTTCTTGGGAAACTCTAGAAACTCTTAGAGAATTGAAAATTTTGGATCGCGTGTAAGGAGGAACTTTAATTTAAGGTAGTCAGATATATGTAATTAGTCAGGGTCACCACTTTAATTAATCACTGAACATCCGCCTGGGATTTATTTTAGGAATCTCTTGCGGTAATCTCACGTAGAATGGAATTAAATTCTTTTGCGCGTCCTGAATCGGGAGAATGTGAACACAGCCAGAGACTCTGACTGATCGATATTCACCTCATGAAAGGAAGAACGTCACAACGTGAGAATTTCTCATCTGCTCTTGTTTGTTTGTTCACTATTCTTTCATCAGCTCTCCATGCCTCTTTCTTCTTTTTTCAGCTCACTTCGCAACAGTGCTCCTACTGATTTTGCTTGAGATCCCTCTAAATATAGCATTTTCCTTCCAAAACTATTTCTGCTACTTAATCTGCTTGAACTTTGTATATTGCTATAGGTTTTTCAACTGCTCGGATCCAGCTAGTTGTACGTTGCTGTTACAAGAGATACTTGAAGACCTCGTCATTCACCTATGATGCTAAACCGGGGAACATTTCCATTTGCGGCTTGGCTCTCGAACTGTTTCCAGGGGCAAAAAAATTTGATTTTCAGTATTTCATATAACTATTGACTGAATTTAAAAATGTAAAATGCTGTCAGGATGTACTTATTAAGAGGTATAATCTTACGTTAAATGTTTAGCTTTGTAAGATAGTTATTACCATTAGAAACTGTGTGAATGTCTTGAGGGAGTAAAACTCAGGCGTGCAAATTACTCTGACTTTATTTATCGAGTATTTGAGAAAGACAGCATTTAGTGACTTGCAACAAACTTCACACACAATTTCAAACATTTACGAAGATTTTTCTCGCTGACACCCCTCACAAAATGATGAAAGGAAAAAGAATATCCCTTACTACGTTCACCTATTTCTGCATCTAGATTCTATTTTAATGCAGTAAGTCGGCCGCATCAGGCACCTCGATTTAATTTATTACTTCTTAACTACTATCCCTATTGGCAGCACATTTAGCAGACAGTATCCCTGTATACCACTGAATGTACCTGCAAAGTGTTATAACTGTACGACGCAAAGTTGACAGTGTATGACGTCATAAACGTTGAGCTGCATGAAAAACTAGCGTTTGTTTAAGACGGACCGCAAATTACGTTGGCCGTACTCATCCATTGTTTGATAATGAGAGCGCTTATTTACTTCCAACAAACTTTAAATGAAATTTAAAACCTTTTCTAAAGTGTTTCTCGCTTACGTATTTAAGGTCAAATATTTAACACATTAACTCAGATGTTGGAAGTTCAAAAACATCAGTCTCCTTTTCCTGATTGTTTTTGTTTTTGTGTATTTTATGTATTTAAACATTACTTCTTAATTTCCATAATTCTGTGATACTTTTTGGATCTAAAATTTTCCTTGCGATTCATAAGACGAATATTTCTAGTTTAATCCATAGTTTCTCACTCTTTCCTAGACGTTTACCACTGGGTGCTGTCAGAAATTAGATGATAACCAAGCACCCTACCTTTCCCCCTCCTTCCCTCCTCTCCTCCCAGCCCCTCCTCCCACTTTCCCTGCACTGACAACATTTTTAGCTACTACATAATTACTGTCCTGTTGTACTGAAAATTGGTTCATGTATTGTAGTGAGGTGACTATTGAATCAATATATGTTCTAGCGCGGGAACTACTTACAATTCTGAGAAAGCATTTTCAGGAGATATTTACCCATATGCGATGTATCTACCTCAAATTTATGTTCATAGATGCATGGTACGAAGTACGGAGTATGTGCAGGGGGTGAATTATGCAAAGAAGATGATGTTCATACATTTGTCTCACAAGTCGTAACCTCCACCACATAGTGTCACGCATTAACGCTGGTATTTGATAAAAGAAATTATTGGTATCTTCTGTAATAAATATAGTCTTACGAAAGCGTAATAATAGTAATGATCTTTAGAAAACAATTTAGGCTCGTTACTGAAATATAATTGTATTTCCAGAATGCTGGGTTAATAACAGGATGCCAAACTGCGTTAATCAGTTTGACGTAGATAACAGCTATAGTTGCGGAATTCAGTTCTTTTTATTTAACTGGTGACCGGTTTCGGGTATTAGAACCCATTCTCGCATTCTCAGATGATCCAAACAGGAAAAAAGTGATGTACGGCGTGACAGCACTCAAACAATATTATTATTACATACTTGTGCTAAGTCAAGTTTTTCAGTGACCACTGGCATGGAAATTGCATGTTTGTCATGCCAAGGGTCACTGGAAAACTTGACTTAGACACAAGTACGTAACTTGTCTTAGACTTAAGTATGTACAGTTTTCAGATGATTTGCGTGCTATCACGTAATGACAATTTTTTCTCTCTGGAAGATTTGAGAATTGGTTCTGATACCCGAAACCGGTCAGCAATTAAATAAAAATATGTGAATTTCGCAACTTTTGTTGTTTTCTATATCTCACTGGCGATACATAATTGAACGTTATTGTTTTAGCCCACCAGAAAATTTATTATGACCCTAGAGATGGTAGGCAATTAGTGCCAGGTTGTCAACCACCGACCTACACTGAAGCGCCAAAGAAACTGGTATACGCACGGCTATTCAAATACAGAGATATGTAAACAGGCAGAATACGGCGCTGCAGTCGGCAACGCCTATATAAGACAACGTGTGTGTGGCACAGTTGTTAGATCGGTTACTGCTGCTACAATGGCAAGTTATCAAGATTTAAGTAAGTTTGAACATAGTATTATAGTTGGCGCACGAGCGATGGGACGCAGCATCTCCGAGATAGCGATCAACTAGCTATTCTCCCGTATGACCATTTCACGAGTGCACCGCGAATATTAGGAATCCGGAAAAACTTCAAATCTTCTACATTGCTGCGGCTGAAAGAACATTCTGCAAGAACGGGACCAACGACGACTGAAGAGAATCGTTCTACGTGAGAGAAGTGCAACCCTTCCGCAAATTGCCGCAGATTTCAGTGCTGAGCCATCAACAAGTGTCAGGGTGCGAATCATTCAACGAAACATCATCGATATGGGCTTTCCGAGCCGAAGGCCCATTCGTATACCGTTGATGACCGCACGTCACAAAGCTCTACGCCTCGCCTAGGCTGTTGATGACTAGAAAAACGTTCCCTGGTCAGGCGAGTCTCGGTCCAAATGGTATCGAGTGGATGGACGCGTACAGGTGTGGCGACAACCTCATGAATCCATGGGCCCTGTATGTGAGCAGGAGACTGTTCAAGCTAGTGAGGGCTCTGTAATGGTGTGGGGCGTGTGCAGTTGGAGTGACGTGCGATCCCCAATGCGTCTAGATACGACAGTTGACACGTACATAACCATCCTGTCTGATCGCCTGCATCCGCTCATGTTCGTTGTGCATTCCGACGAACTTAGGCAATTCCACCAGGGCAATGCGACACCCAACACGTCAGTGGCTCGAGGAACACTCTTCTGAGTTTTAACACTTGCGCTGGCCACCATACTCCGCAAACAGGAACGTCATTGAGCATATATGGAATGCCTTGCAACGTGCTTCGTACTCTCACGGATTTGTGGACAGCGACGCAGGATTTATGGTGTCAGTTCCTCCCAGCACTACTTCAGACATTAGTCAAGTGCACGCCACGTCGTATTGCGGCACTTCTGCAAGCTGGCGGGGGCCCTACACTATAATAGGCACGGTACCAGTTTCTTTGGCTCTTCAGTGTAATTTATAGTTGAGTGATAGGTACTTTACGGATAACTGTAGCACTTTCTCCGACACTATTTCCCCTACGAAGGTAAAGATGGAGAAATTAGGTTATACCTGAATTTTTTTTTGTGTTACGTAGCAACCAAGTCTGCAACAGGAAGCAGACGAAACTATTCTGTGGAGCAGAGTGCCCTCCATCACATAAAATACGGTAGCTTACTGGTGAGCCCAGATTTACACGTAACGGACCCGACATCACGAGAAACTACAGGTGCCGCGAGGAGACCTCGCGTGGCACTGTGAGTGGTGAGAGGTAAGGGGTGTGGGAGTTCGTGGGAACGGCTTTTTTATTCCTGGCCGCTTCAGCAGAATTAGTCCGGCCGAACGCGTCCATTACGCTCAGCCATTCGCTGTAAAAGGCTGCGGAGAGCGCGCCGTGTCGGAGCCTAATCCACTTCCCCCTACACTACAGCAATCTGCCTTTCAGCCCGAGCTGGCGCCGCAGTTTCCCCACCGCTCGCCTCTTTTTCCCCGAGTGCTCAGAGACAAACGTCTTTCTCTTCCCTTTCTCTCGGTCGCCAACGCGTTCCCGTGTCCGTGCTTCCGGGCGTCTGGGTGTTCTAAGAAAGCGGTACAAGTGCCGCGTTGATCGATGAAGTCTCCCAAATTCAATTACTAGCTTTACGACGAGTCGATAACTCGATAAATCACAAGGAATGAGCTTTATATAAACTGCATTCGCTGGCCGCCCTGTGCAGTCAAACAAATAACCATCGCCGAGCATTTTTTACAGGCAAATGATGGAACCCGAGAGCGCCGTTTTACTAAGATTTGTAGTTTTCCTTCTAGAGGTTCTCCAGCTGCCAGAAAGCCATAATTAGCTAGGAGGAGATTGTGTAACGTGTTGAGTAAGTCTACAGTGTAAGTGATGTTGATGACTTTTTAAATATAAAAATCTTTGAAAAAATCAACTCGATACCTATCATTGCAAGAGTAGCTTGTGTAATGTTTTTTTACCTATTAAAACATATAAAATAATTTTATGTCTTCAGTCAATTTTTAGTGATACGTGTTATCACGAAACATTTCGGCAGCATGGTTCCATCATCTAATATTTTACTCATATGCATAGATGTTTTTTAAAGATTATAGTGGAATGTGGAGAGCGCTGTTTGTAGGGTGTGCCAGTGAACTTATCTACCGAACTTTATCCCTGTACAGAAAGATTAATTTATTTCAGAGAGTACATTAAATGTGTTGTACTTTTAAATCTTCTCATTGAAGCTTTTATTTACATTTTTGCTGAATATGTATTTGTCTGGCACACAGAGCACAAGAATAAACATTGCACTATTACTTAACATTTTCACAGTCAATTTTTTACTTTACAAAGATTTTAATCTCTAGTTGCTAATAAAATTACTACCTGCTTTGTGTGATCACATTTATGTTGCAGCATATATTGTGGCATGATCACTTAGTCTACCTTGATTATTCGTTATTTTTTTGTATTAATAAACCAAGTTTTCACATTGAAGAAATTTTAAAAAAATTTTACATCGTAACTTTGTAGTTTATCATTTAGCAACTTATAGTGTACTGTGTCATGAATAAAAATTTCTACTTCTTCATATATGTCTATCTAGATACCACTGTCCACATTAAGTGATGTACGAAGATAAGTGTTATCTTAGCAGTCAAAAATCTTTGAAATGTAAACAACTGAATGTTAAGTTGCCTATTGATGTTTCGTGTTTATTCGTGTGCTCTGTGTGCCAGACGAATACATATTCAGCGAAAATGTAAGTAAGGACATTAGTTCGGTGATTTAAATTTGCGACTCGCGTAAGGTACAGATTGAAATAAATTAACATTTCTGTACAGGGATAAATTTCAGCACGTAGCAACACCTGCACATCCAGCAAACGGACCTCATCAGACTAAAAAAAATCTATAGTTAAAAATTAATGTACAATTTCTTGTAAGGCACCTGCTGATGGTAGTATGCTGTCGAAAGGCGGCGTGCTAATGATTGCTAGTTGTATGAGACTGAAGGGCAAAAATTATTTTATAAATTTTGTAATACAGTAGCTGACCTCAATAAATTCTATCCAACACAGATAAATTTCAGCTTATTAAATTATTTACTTAAAAGGCACTCGCGACTTACTAGGCTGTGACGTTATATCTTATGATGATCGCCTGTCACTTTGTGAGAGTGTCACTAACTTCCTCGCTATCAGTAATTCACGGTCTGCAAGCTAACTCAACTTGTAGTATCTGACAAGTTGACCAGCCCTACAGCATTTTATAACATCCACATCTTGGGACTAATGGAAAGCTAGAAAAATAATAGATCTGTGGGACGAGGGTTCTGGAGAATTTGCTGATACTACCTTGTATTCGTTTCGGATTTGTGTCACTCAGTTCTAATCTGACCTCAACTTTGTAGATACCTATACTTTTTCATGAAGAGCATCCCGAGGACTGCTCACGGTCATTTTAAATAAATTGCTTGACAAAAACTTACGATCTTCATTAGACTAAGTCCTTTGTAAACTACACTAAAGAGTCAAAGAAACTGGTACACCTGCCTAATATTGTGTAATGCCTCAACACGACGTGTCATGGACTCGACTAATGTCTGAAGTCGTGTGGAAGGAACTAACACCATGAAACCTGCGGGGCTGTCCACAAATCCGTAAGAGTACGAAGGGATGGAGATTTCTTCAGAACAGCACGTTCCAAGGCATCCCACATATGCTAAATGACGTTCTTGCCTGGGGAGTTTGGTGTCCAGCTCAAGTGTTAAAACTCAGAAGAGTGTTCCTCGATCCATTCTGTAGGAATTCTGGACGTGTTGGGTATCGCATTGTCCTGTTGGAATTGTCTAAGTTCGTCGGAGTGCACAATGGACATGAATGGATGCAGGTGATCAGACAGTATGCTTACGTACGTGTCACCTGTTAGAGTGGTATCTAGACGTATCGGGGATCCCATGCACTCCAACTGCACACACCACACATCATTACAGAGTCTCCACCAGCTTGAACAGTCTCCTGCTCGCATGCAGGGTGCATGGATTCATGAGGTTGTCTCCATGCCTGTATGCGTCCATCCGCTCGATGCCATTTGAGTCGAGACTCGTCTGACCACGGAACACGTTTCAAGTCATCAACAGCACAGGCGAAGCGTAGAGATTTGTGTCGTGCGGTCATCAAGGGTACACGAGTGGACCTTCGGCTCCATATCGATGAAGTTTAGTTGAATAGTTCGCTCGCTGACACTTGTTGATGGCCCACCATTGAAATCTGCAGCAATTTGCGGAAAGGTTGCACTTCCGTCACGTTGAACGATTCTCTTCAGTCATCTTTGGTCCCGTTCTTGCAGGATCTTTTTCCGGCCGCAGCGATGTTGGAAATTTGATGTTTTACCTGCTTCATGATATTCACGGTGCACTCATGAAATGGTCGTGCGGGAAAATCCCCACTTCATCTATACCTCGGAGATTCTGTGTCCCATCGCTCGTGCGCCGACTATAATACCACATTCAAACTCACTAAAATCTTGATTACCTGCCATTATAGCAGCAGTAATACATCTAACAACTGCGCCATACACTTGTTGTCTTATATTAGTATTGCCGACCGCAGTGCCGTATTCCACCTGTATTGAATACACATGTCTATACCAGTTTCTTTGGAGCTTGAGTTTAAAAACGGTATATACACGTAAGAAAAATGGGTATTCCATGACATCCCTGTTCCTATGCGACGTGTGACTATACTTGTTCGTTGTCGGAGAGTTCATTACACTGTCACTGTACAGAACGGAGGGTATTGGTGGAAGCAGTACGTAGAGTGATAATAGAGTTTGGAAACAAGAAGCTAGTATTATCGAAACGGTTATGTTGGAATGCAATTAGCGTCTCACTAAGGGTAATTTTACAGGTTTAATGACTTTAGAATATTGTGATTTCCCATTGTGGAAATCGGCTGCACAACGAAAGCCCTGCATTCAAAGTCGTTCTTCAAATCATTTGTTTTTATGTCAGTCGTGTATCGCTGACGTAGTGCAAAGTCGTTCTGTACTCAAGTTCTCAACTGTTACACATACTATAGTCTTTAACTCGGAAAGTGAAGGCATTTCTGTAGTCGATACCTTTGGAAGTATAGTAAACCAACTGGTATGCACAAAAAAGTTCGATTGAACCATGACCCAGTGAAGTCTAGATAAAAGTAAGCTGTTTCCCGGTTGTGACAGCGCTGGATCTTCACATTGTTCGGTGCTGGCATGACGACGCTATGTCTGCTGAGTTGATGTTACGTTCCGATGGTCGTTTCCATATGGTAATCTACAAGAATTATGGTGATGTCGTGGCTGTACTATCGCAGCTTAGCGCTTTCTTTGCAAGGCATTGAGAGCTTTAAGTGTGCCTTCAGTCCTATCCAGACTTAACATCCGTTGTTCACGGAACAATGTCGGTATTTCCTTTGTCCATCCGTGAGAATAGAGGGTACCATCCATTACTTTCACAATATTACATTTCTCTGGGTATTTTACTGTGCGTAGAGTTTACTTATGTTCTCGTTCTTGTGTTACTTGAAACTGTACCCTATGTGGTCCATAAATGTAATGTCGTGGTTGCTACTTTTTACTGACTTAATGGTTAATATAAGGAGTTATACTAAACTGCTTTCGATTTATTCCCATCTCCCGTTTATTCAGGAAACTCACACGAGCTATAAGCTGTTTCCAAGATCTGTTACATTTTTACATGAGACTCTATTAGATTTGAGAACAAGTTATCACCGACATCCTCATTTCATGTGATCCGCCTATAAAGTAGATCATAATTGCAGCTACAGATCATAACAGGCATATAGACTGTATAATCGTAATCATGCACTCCAAAATATTCATTCAAGCTCTTCTTTATTTCTCCCTTGCGCTAGTACAGAATTTCCTGCTTCTGAACATCTCAATTATACCGCGGTAGTTCATCGTCCGTCAGTAAACCCCGATTCTTTAAAGAATCGAGCTCCTGTGTATGAAACAGCTTCAAACGTCTTATTTCCTGATAAAGGAGTTAATGTGTTAAAAATACTTGACGTTAGGTATGCGAGCTCGAAAAAGTTTGGGAAAGGTTTGAAATTATGCTTAAAGTTCTTTGGAAGTCGTTCATTGTTCCCAATATGAAAGACTGAATGAATATAGTCTGGGTAAATTGTGCTACATTTTAATCAAATGCTAATTTCACATTCAGCTCAATGTTTATGACATCGTATTTCCTGAACTTTGTATCGTTTAGTGATACTCTGCAAGTACGTTCTGTGATATGACATCTGGAAAGTGTAAACGAACTGAGTTAGCAGTAGCGCCGTAACTTCTGAACGGTTTGTGTTAGGACGTTCAAGCTCCACGTGGCATGACGGGAATTAGTATGCACTGTATGGTTTGGTTTAGCGATGAAGCCACTTTCATGTGGAGGGGTTCGTCAATAAGTAAAATTGGCGCATTTGGGGGACCGAGGGTCCGCATTTCGCGATCTAGAAGTCTCTTCACGCTTAACGGGTGACTATCTGGTTGGCAATGTCCAGTCTCGGAATAATCGGTTCGATATTCCTCGATGGCACTGTGACTACCGAACGGTACGTGAAGGATTTGGAAGACGATTTCTTCCCCATCATCCAAAGTGACCCTCATTTCGACAATATGTGTTTCGTGCTCGACCCCATCGAAGCAGGAGAGTGTTTGATGTCCTGGAGGAGCACTTTGAGGACCGCATTAAGGCTCTTGGATAGCCAGAGGCCTCTAGGGTTGGCCTCCATTGGTCGCCATGTTCTCTCTATCTGAACACATACGACTCCTTTTTGTGGGGCTATATTGAAGACAGGTTGTGCAGCAATAACCACAAACCATTGCTGAGATGAAAACTGCCATTCAGGAGGTCATCGAAAGCATCGATGTTCCGACAGTTCAGCGGGTCATGCAGAATTTCGCTATTCGTCTGCCCCAAATCGTCGCCAATGATGGCAGGCATATCGTAAAAGTCAGAACCTAAATCCGAATATCTGTAATGACGTTTACATATTAAATAAATGTCTGCTCGCCGTAGTTTGTAACGAATTTAAGTTTTTTCCATATAATTCAATAATTGTCAACCTGTATGTTGGAGGCAACACAATAGTTCTGCCGTCAGCTTCAAATGCCGTTATCCTAATTTTTCTCAATAGAGTTCCTCGAAAAGAATGTCGCCTTCCCTCCAGGGATTCCCATTTGAGTTCCCGAAGCATTTCCGTAGCACGTGTTGTTCGAACCTACCAGTAAGAAACCTAGCAGCCCGCCTCTGAATTGCTTCGATGTTTGGTATGGATCCCAAACACTCGAGCTGCACTCAAGAATAGATCGCACTAGCGTCCCATGTATGGTCTCTTTTGCAGATGACCCACATTTTCCTAGAATTCTCCCAGTGAACTGAAGTCGACCATTCGGCTTTCCTAGCACAATCCTCGCATGCCCGTTGCATTTCATATCGCTTTGCAACGTTACGCCCAGATAATGACATGACCTGATTCTGTCAAACAGGACACTACTAATGTTGTATTCGAATATGACGGTTTTTTTTCTACTCACCCGCATTAACTTACATTTTTATACATATAGAGCAAGCTGCTATTCATCACACCAACTAGAAATATTTTCAACGCCGTCTTGTATCCTCTTATTGTTACTCATCTTCGACACCTTACAGTACACCACAATATCAGTTTTACACAGAGTACACGAAGGAACTTGCCCCCCTTCTTGCAGCGGTGTACCGTAGGTCTCAAGAAGAGCGTAGCGTTCCAAAGGATTGGAAAAGGGCACAGGTCATCCCCGTTTTCAAGAAGGGACGTCGAACAGATGTGCAGAACTATAGACCTATATCTCTAACGTCGATCAGTTGTAGAATTTTGGAACTCGTATTATGTCGAGTATAATGACTTTACTGGAGACTAGAAATCTACTCTGTAGAAATCAGCATGGGTTTCGAAAAAGTCGATCGTGTGAAACACAGCTCGCGCTATTCGTCCACGAGACTCAGAGGGCCATAAACACGGGTTTGCAGGTAGATGCCGTGTTTCTTGACTTCCGCAAGGCGTTCGATACAGTTCCCCACAGTCGTTTAATGAACAAAGTAAGAGCATATGGACTATCAGACCAACTGTGTGATTGGATTGAAGAGTTCCTAGATGACAGATTGCAGCATGTCATTCTCAATGGAGAGAAGTCTTCCGAAGTAAGAGTGATTTCAGGTGTGCCGCAGGGGAGTGTCATAGGACCGTTGCTATTCACAATATACATAAATGACCTTATGAATGACATCAGAAGTTCACTGAGGCTTTTTGCGGATGATGCTGTAGTATATCGAGAGGTTGTAACAATGGAAAATTGTACTGAAATGCAGGAGGATCTGCAGCGAATTGACGCATGGTGAAGGGAATGGCAATTGAATCTCAATGTAGACAAGTGTAATGTGCTGCGAATACATAGAAAGAAAGATCCCTTATCATTTAGCTACAATATAGCAGGTCAACAACTGTAAGCAGTTAATTCCATAAATTATCTGGGAGTAGGCATTAGGAGTGATTTAAAATGGAATGATCATATAAAGTTGATCGTCGGTAAAGCAGATGCCAGACCGAGATTCATTGGAAGAATCTTAAGGAAATGCAATCCGAAAACAAAGGAAGTAGGTTACAGTACACTTGTTTGCCCACTGCTTGAATACTGCTCGCTGGTGTGGGATCCGTACCAGATAGGGTTGATAGAAGAGATAGAGAAGATCCAACGGAGAGCAGCGCGCTTCGTTACAGGATCATTTAGTAATCGCGAAAGCGTTACGGAGATGATAGATAAACTCCAGTGGAAGACTCTGCAGGAGAGAGGCTCAGTAGCTCTGTACGGGCTTTTGTTGACGTTTCGAGAACACACCTTCACCGAGGAGTCAAACAGTATATTGCTCCCTCCTACGCATATCTCGCGAAGAGACCATGAGGATAAAATCAGAGAGATTAGAGCCCACACAGAGGCATACCGACAATCCTTCTTTCCACGAACAATACGAGACTGGAATAGAAGGGAGAACCGATAGAGGTACTCAAGGTATCCTCTGCCACACACCGTCAGGTGGCTTGCGGAGTATGGATGTAGATGTAGATGTAGATATCATCAACAAACAATGGCAGTTTGCTGCCCGCCCTGTCCATTTATGTACATAGAGAACAACAGCGGTCCTATCACACTTCCTTGGGATACTCCTGGCCATATCCTTGTCTCTGATGAACACTCGCCGTCGAGGACAAAATACTGGGTTCTATAACTTAAGAAGTTTTCGAGTCACTCAGATATCTGTGAACCGATTCCATATGCTCGTATCTTCTTTAACAGCCTACAGTGGGGTGTCAAACGCTTTCCGGATACCTAGAAATATGGAAAAAAAATGTATGTGAAATCTTATGGGACTTAACTGCTAAGGTCATCAGTCCCTAAGCTTAAACACTACTTAACCTGAACTACCCTAAGGACAAACATACACACCCATGCCCGAGGGAGGACTCGAACCTCCGCCGGGATCAGCCGCACAGTCCATGACTGCAGCGTCTTAGATCGCTCGGTTAATCCCACGCGGTTAGAAATATGGAATCTGCGTGCTGCCCTTCAGCAATGGTTCGCAGTATATCATCTGAGAAAAGGGCAAGCTGAGTTTTAAACGAGCGATTCTTTCTGAAACTATGCTGACTGTTGGACATTAGCTTCTCGACCTCAAGAAAATTTATTACATTCGAACTGAGAATATGATCGGCAGCAAACCGATGTTAGGGATATTGGCCAGTATTTCTGAGAATCCGACCTTTTGCCCTTCTTGAACACAGTAGTCACCTAAGATTTTTCCGGTCGCTTTGGACTCTGCGCTGGGTGAGTGTTTCGGGATAAATGCAAGCTAAGTAAGAGACCATTGCCGTAGCGTTCTCTTTGAAAAACCGAGTTGGGATTCCATCTGGAGCTGGTGACTTATTTGATTTCAACTCCATCAGTTGTTTCTCTACACCAGGGATGATTATTACTACGTCGTTCATACGAGACGGTGGTACGTTTGTATGATTCTCCTACGTGAACGAATTTTTGAACGTGAAATTTAAAACTTCGGCTTTATTTTTGCTATCTTCAACTGACAAACCAGACTAGTCAACAAGTGACTGGATGGAAGCCTTAGACCTACTTAGCGATTTTACATAGGACCAGAGTTTTCTCTCGTTCTCTGCTAGATCTATTGCTAACGTAGGACGATGGTAGTAGTTGTATGCTCCGCGCATAGATCTTTTCACAGACGCACGAATCTCTACTAATCCTTGCTTGTCATCTTTTGCGCGTTCTGTTTTGAATCGAGAGTGCAACATCTTTGCTTCCTCAGAAATTTTCCAATCTCGTTATTAAACCATGGGGGTTCTTTTTCGCCCTTAGTCCACTTACGAGGCACACATTCTCCATACCACGATTTACGATATGCTTAAACTTCGCACATAATTCCTCTACGTTCATCTGTCTAAGTGAAATCCTAACAACTGCTTATCTGCTCTTTCTAGCAGATACACTCTCCTAGTCTTCTTAACTAATTCATGAACTTTCGTAAACATAGGTGTTGTAATAACACCATAGCCGGCGGCAGTGGCCGAACGGTTTTAGGCGCTTCAGTTGGAACTGCGACTCCGCTACAGTCGTAGGTTCGAATCGTGCCTCGGGCATGGATGTGTGTGATGTCTTTAGGTTAGTTAGGTTTAAGTAGTTCTAAGTTCTAGTGGGATGATGACCTCAGATGTTAAGTCCCATGGGCTCAGAGCAATTTAAACCCTTTAATGACACCATAATCGCTAATACCTGTTTCTATGTTGACGTTGTCGATAAGGTCCGGCATATTTCATTTGTAGCTGCAAGGTCTAAGACATTTCCATTGCCTGTACCTTCTGCAGTGAATCCATAGACGTCTCTGTATACTCGATAGGTTAAAGTCGCATCCAACTAGTAAAGCAAGATGTGGGTATTTACGCGCGCTGGCGATAGACACACTTCGAATTAATTTAGAAGCGTCACTGCAGAATCGAGTGGCCGGTTAAAACATCCAGCAACTAAATTGGTTTCACCTACATCTGAACTAAGTGCCACATAGTGATATAATCTTGAAAATTGGTATTAAATAAGTAATAAATTAAAACTTCGTGTCTGATACTGAAGTTTTACTGGATGATTATCGAAAATGTAGTTAGTGATAAACTTTCTTTCCTTTCATCACGTTGTGGGGTGGTGTCACCGAGAAATGTTTCGTAAATGTTTGAAATTTTGTGCATAGTTTGTCTGAACTTGATAAGTACTCTTTCTCAAATATGTTGAAGGATGGAAAGCAGTATTTCTCAAATAGTGAGTAGCGTCGGAGCATTTGAGCGTCGTCAGTTACGCTGCTTCATGACAAACACACAGCTTCTAACTGTAGTTTATGTCTTATTGTATTAAGCTTTTATCATTAGATGATACCACTTAATGAGTAGATTATAACAGCATTTTAATTTATCTAATTCCGAGCAATAATTACACGATATATTGAAAATCAGTTTTGTATTGTGTCTTGAAGCAGCTAGATCATTCTTCAGTCAAAATCCTGTATTAAAGGGAAATGATGTAAGAACAGATTACAGAAGTCAGATCTCTTACGTAATCAGTTTAGATAAAAAAAAAAGCTAGCAGTCTTTCTACCTCTTTAGCTGATGACGGAGATGGAAGTCGAAGATGGCGATCTACGAAAGCTATCATCAAAAGAAACCAGGAGGCAAAACAATTGTGTTCAACGCAGTAGTTCTGCGGAACGATAGCCGACGAATGCTAATAATGCGGTAGATAAGAGTGGAAGCTCCGCAAGCTCGAAAACTTCTCAAGAGTTTCCTTC
This sequence comes from Schistocerca piceifrons, assembly GCF_021461385.2. Lineage (NCBI taxonomy): Eukaryota > Metazoa > Arthropoda > Insecta > Orthoptera > Acrididae > Schistocerca > Schistocerca piceifrons. Next base: position 349,457,355 of record NC_060141.1, on the reverse strand, counting down.
ACTGCCCTCTCAACGTTAGAAGTTCATGATGACGCGTTCTCCACTAAACTGCTAACATGCGCGAAATTCGGTCACTGACAACGAGGATTTGCATCTGCCGCACATGTGCTGCTTTGTGCGTAGAGGATTTGGAAATTTCGGCGCACGTACACGTATGCCGAGAGGAGGTCGCAGGGCGATGAATATTCATAACGCGTAGCGCCACGTGTCAGGTCACGTGCGTCGACCACCCATTGCGCCCTGTGATTCATTGCGCTGCCCTGTATTGGGATGGGAGCAACAGCATCGCATCGATACAGCCACGCACCCATTTCCTTCCTCTCTCCGCCTCTCTTGGGCTTCTGTCAGATTAATTTAATGTTACGTAAGTCTGAAGGCTTTTGTTGCCGTTTTCATTGAGGGCAATTTCTTGTAAGAATGCGGCGTCGTTTTCCGCTTCAAATTCGACGTTTCAACCCCTTACGTGTCTTCCGGTGTTGCAAAGTAGCTAAACACTGTCGGAAATCAGTGTCGCGATTCACTTACAAATGGATATTTCCTCGTGCTTCTTCCTAAGACGTGGAGTAATCGCCAAATGCGAAATGCCTTTGCCACATTGCCCTACAGCAGTCCGTTAAGGAAGGTACGGAGTAGGTTTCTAGACATGTGAGTGGCTCGAAGACTTCTTAAGTAATAGAGCCCTGTACGTTGTCCTCGACGGAGAGTGTTCATCAGAGACAAGGATAACGTTAGGAGTGCTCTAGGGTAGTGTGATGGGACCTATATTGTTCTCTGCACATGTAGATGAGCTGACGGATAACGTGAGCAGCAATCTGGAACTGTTTGTAGTCTACGGGGAAGGGTCGCCGTTGAATGACTGTAGCAGAATGGACGAAGATTTAGACAGAATTTCCATTTGGTATGTGAACGGCAGCTTGCTCTAAGTGTATAAAATTTGTAAGTTAATTCAGATGGATAAGCAAAACAATCGTATAAAGTTCCAATACAGTACTAATAGTGTGCTGCCTAACCGTCAGGCGAAACGTTGTAAAACGATACGACATGAGAGAAGGTGCTAAGACAGGTAATAGGGAAGGCGAATGTTCGACTTCAGTTTATCGGAAGAATTCCAGGAAAGTGTAGCTAATGTTTAAAGGAGATCGCTTGTAGAACACTGGTGTAACCCATCCTAGAGCACTCCTCGAGAATTGGGGATCCAAACGAAGTCGGAATGAAGGAAGACATCGATGCAATTTAGAAACTTTCTACTAGATTTGTTACCGGTAGGTTCAGTCACCACGTGATTATTACAGACATGCTTCGTGAATTCAAAAGGGAATTCGTGGAGGGAAGTCGACCTTCTTTTCGCAAAATGGTATTGAGAAAATTTAGAGAACCGACATTTGTGTCTGACTGCAGGACGATTCTGCTGCTGCCAATACACATTTCACGTAAGAACCGCGAATACCAGACAAGATTTTCAAGTGGCTCTGAGCACTATGGGACTTAACTTCTGAGGTCATCAGTCCCCTACAACTTAGAACTACTTAAACCTAACTAACCTAAGGACATCACACACATCCATGCCCGAGGCAGGATTCGAACCTGCAACCGTAGCGGTCGCGCGGTTGCAGACTGCAGCGCCTAGAACCGCTCGGCCACCGCGGCCGGCCCAGATAAGAGAAACCTGAAAAGGTACGCAGGCAGACAGCCGTTTTTCCCTCACTTTATTCGGGAGTTGAACAGGAAAGTGAATGACTAGTGGTGGTAGAAAGTATCATCCCCCGTGAACCGTATGGTTATTCCCGGAATAAGTGTGTAGATGTATATCTAGGGAGCCGCGAAATTTAACTCACCAACTAAATTCACAATATCGTCATTTTGTTCCTGATGGCACTTCACAATAACATTGTTTCGTTTCTAATGGCAAGCTACATATTGTATTGTATTGTGTGTTGACCGGTGACCTAGAAACGACGGAGAGGCTCCGACCCCGCCGCAGCCGCAGTGGGCCACAACCCTCACGACGACTACCGCAGTCCACTTTACCCCTCCACCGCCCCACGCCGAACCCATGGTTATTGTGCGGTTCGGCCCCCGGTGGACCCTCCCTTGGAACGTCTCATACCTACGAGTGTTACCCCTATGTTGGCGTGGTAGAGTAATGGTGGTGTACGCGTACGTGGAGAACATGTTTGCGCAGCAATCGCAGACATTGTGTAACTGAGGCGGAATAAGGCGAACCAGCCCGCACTTGTCGAGGCAGATGGAAAACCGCCTAAAAACCATACATAGACCGGCCGGTTCACCGGACCTCGACATAAGTCCGCCGGGAAGATTCGTGCCGGGGACCAGGCGCCCCTTCCCGCCCGGAAAGCTGTGCGTTAGACCGCACGGCCAACCGGGCGGGAAGCTACATAGAGTAGTGTACTGAAATGGAAATGAAGTCCCATGCGTCTTCACAGAGCGTAGGGGAACGATGCGCAAGACCCGCACCACCGTACTAGGCCGAACTAGGCAAGGTCCTAATGGAGGTGGTTTGCCGTTGCCCTTCTCCGACCGTAACGGGGATTTATGATGATGATGAAGACGACATCCAGTCATCTCGGGGCAAGTGAAAATCTCTGATCCCGTCGAGAATCGAACGCGGGGTCCCGTGCTCGGGAAGCGAGAAAGCTACCGCGAGACCAAGAGCGGTGGACAGTAATGTACTGAAGTTTGACAAAAATAAGGAATCATCGAGGAAAATGTGTGCTTAAAAATGAGTGCAAATCCTAGCCGACGGTGCAGGTTGCGCTGTTGTATTTGACCACGAATGGCACCTGCACAATGTCCTCAATACGTTGCAAGTGTCAGTCGCGCTGAGTACAGTGTTCTGTGTAGTTGTGAGTGCATTATGTCGGAGTTAAGTGAATTAGAATGTGGGCAAATTGGTGGCACTCGTATGGCGGGTGTGCCCGTAACCAAGGCAGCCGAAGTGTTTGGTGTTCGAAAAGCTACCGTGTCGAACATCTGTACCGCATACAAGGAAAATGGAAAGACAGCAACGACTAAGTAACAACACGGACGAATGCGTGAGTTGAGTGATCGTGCCAGACGGTCTTTGAGGAGGATTGTGACGAGAAACAAGAGCACGACAGCTACCAGTGTCACTGTGGAATTGTCGCACTGGCGAACTCTGCCAACATCAAACAACAGGAAGGAATTTGAGGGGGAGCTGGAATTCCCAAACAACTCGTCAGTAATGCCAGGAAAACACAGTATCGAAGCCTCAACAACTGGACTATGGAGCAATGGAAGAATGCCATTTGGAGGGGTGAGTCGTGTTTTTCACTGTCTCCCACTTCTGTCTGAGGTTACATCGCAGAAGTAAAACATGGCGGGCGTTCGGTGATAATTTGGCAGTTATATCGTGGTATTCCATGGACCCTATGATTACTTCGTAAGGTCACATTACTGCCAAATTGCTCGTCCCTGTTCGCCATATTGTAGCTAGGCAATGCGACCATTTGGCTGATCAAGTCTATCTCATTTTACAATGTTTGTTTCCCGATGGCGATTCTGTGTTCCAAAAGCACATGCCCCCTGTTCACACAGATCTCATCATACAGGATTGGTTTTGTGGCCACGAGGATGAATTGTAATATCGCAATTTGTCACCGCAATACAATTGTTTTGTTTGGAGGAAGAGACCAAACAGCGAGGTCATCGGTCTCATCGTATATGAGAAGGACGGGGAAGGAAGTCGGCCATGCCCTTTCAAGGAATCATCCCGGCATTTGCATGGAGCGATTTAGGAAAATCACGGAAAACCTAAATCAGGATGGCCGGACGCGGGTTTCAACCGGCACAACTGTGATCAGATCTTTTATTGAGCATTTGTCCTCTGGTTTGAAGGTAAGTGTGCGTGATCGTTATCCACCACCACCATCGTTGCCTGAACTTGCCACCAAAATTTTGGAACACGTATTATGTTCGAGTATAATGACTTTTCTGTAGACTAGAAATTTACTCTGTAGGTATCAGCATGGGTTTCGAAAAAGACGATCGTGTGAAAGCCAGCTCGCGTTATTCGTCCACGAGACTCAGAGGGCCATAGGCACGGGTTCCCATGTATATGCCGTGTTTCTTGACTTCCGCAAGGCGTTTGATACAGTTCTCCACAGTCGTTTAATCAAGAAAGTAAGAGAATATGGACTATCAGACCAATTGTGTGACTGGATTGAAGAGCTCCTAGATAATAGAACACTGCATGTCATTCTCAATGGAGACAAGTCTTCCGAAGTAAGACTGATGTCAAGTGTGCCGCAGGGGAGTGTCATAGGACCGTTGCTATTCACAATATATATAAATGACCTTGTGGATAACATCGGAAGTTCACTAAGGCTTTTTGCGGATGATGCTGTAGTATATCGAGAGGTTGTAAAAATGAAAAATTGTATTGAAATGCAGAAGGATCTGAAACGAATTGACGCATGGTACATGAAATGGCTATTGAATCTCAATGTAGACAAGTGTAATGTGCTGCGAATACATAGAAATAAAGATCCTTTATCATTTAGGTACAATATAGCAGGTCAGCAACTGGAACCAGTTAATTCCATAAATTATATGGGAGTAGGCATTAGGAGTGATTTAAAAAGGAATGATCTTATAAAATTAATCGTCGGTAAAGCAGATACCAGACTGAAATTCATTGGAGGAATCCTAAGGAAATGCATTCCGAAAGCAAAGGAAGTAGGTTACAGTACACTTGTTCGCCCACTGCTTGAATACTGCTCACTGGTGTGGGATCCGTACCAGATAGTGTTGATAGAAGAGATAGAGAAGATCCAACGGATAGCAGCGCGCTCGTTACAGGATCATTGAGTAATCGCGTAAGCGTTACGGAGATGATAAACTCCAGTGGAAGACTCTGCAGGAGAGACGCTCAGTAGCTCGGTACCGGCTTTTGTTAAAGTTTCGAGATCATACCTTCACCGAGGAGTCAAGCAGTATATTGCTCCCTCCTACGTATATCTCGCGAAGAGACCATGAGGGTAAAATCAGAGAGATGAGAGCCCACACAGAGGCACGCCGACAATCTCTCTTTCCACGAACAATACGAGACTGGAATAGAAGGGAGAACCGATATAGGTACTCAAGGTACCCTCCGCCACACACCGTCAGGTGCCTTGCGGAGTATGGATGTTAATGTAGATGGAGATGTACTTTGCATGAAGAATGGTCTAGGGTCCCTTGAAAACCATATAGGATCTGTATTTATCCATTCCTAGATGACTGGAAACTGTTTTGAATGCCAAAGGTTTTCCTACACCGTACCATGCGTAGTAATGTGCTTTGTTTTTGTTGCGTTCTTATTTTTGTCCACCATCTCTAAATGACGTCCTACAGAAGTTTAATCTTTAAAGACCAGGGCTGTAATCAAATATAAATTGTTTTATGTCTAATTTCGATACAATAATTATTACTTAGAACGTGTTTTCGTGCTATGCCATTTGTGGAACTGATTAGAAGTAGTCACTGAATGTGGTACAAAGCTTCTGAAACATGTTTGTCCATTAAAAACAATAGCTGTGTGGCCCTGAATTCCGATAATTTATCCTGAAAATAAGATGCTATTAAACTTCAAATCAAAACGGTGATTAACCTCTGAGGCGATGTGGATGACACAAGTGGTCTTTGTGCTACCTGGATGTAGAATCCTGGTCTCTGAGCACAGCATTTCAATGCATTTGCCCGTCCGTGTTCGCCATATTGTAGCCAGGTAAAAAGTTCTCATCTGTTTAGTATTTAATTATTTCTAGTTACAAATTTTCTGTCGTTTATTGTAAAATTGTCCGAAGCGTAGGACCAATAGGTGAGTACAATACCGCACTATTTCATTAACAGGCATCCACATAATCAGAAAAACTTGAAAATCGTCTGCTGTCACACTCATTTAATACTCTGTTTACACGGATGTGTCAGAAGGGACTCGTTCTCTTTCACAGTCACTTCTGCGTCTGCTAAGGTACCTTATCTTTGTGTGAATATTATGAGTTTTGCTCCATTCGAGTGTCCTGAATATTGACGGGAGCCGACCAAAAGTAAAGACTGCCGAGAGAACCGGCTATCGTGGCCACATGTCAGTGGACAACACGACACTATCTCTTGTTCCACCTGCCCTCATGACGACGTGGTGATCTGTTCAGCATAAAGGCTGATGATTTCTGGATGCTTGCTTGCGTTGCGTTTACGCCATTATACATTACATGTGTTTTCAGATTATGGAACAATAGATTTCTTTGCACAAGATAATTTGCAGTCGTGTCTAACGTCTGAAAGCCTCGGTGTCTGTTCACGGTCACAACTTCGTTAGAACACGTAGGAGACAATATCCACTTTTCATTCAGTCACAAGAGTTTTCACGTTGTTTATCTCTTTCTCCTTCCACTCCTCACATAATATTTGAGGGTGATAGTAGGAATATATTGTGCTTTATTTTTCTTTTGTTTGTGGCTGATCAAGTAAAGACAGGTGGTCGGTTAAATGGTATTTGTGTACGAAAGATGAGATTTTGAATTCAGTTTCCAAACGATATATTAACTGTTAATTTAATATGGGATTCTTACGAACTTAGTGTTGCTTTTTCGACATTTACACAGAGCTATACAAGTGTTCACTAAAAAACTACGTACTAGGGTGTACTACGTGCTCTTTAACTTCATTTAAAGCCTTGAGGAAAGAAACTCCTTTTAACATTAAAGATTTTTAGTTAATCATAGATAACTAAACCATCGTAAATTTTACAATTGCAGTTGGTGTCAGCTCGCGGTTCTCGGCAATCTGGTATTGTCAGTACAGGTTGTAAAACAGGACATTTTGAATTTATTTTGTATGTGAATTACCATTAGAGAATTTATAATTGTAATTAACAAGTGCATACACTATAGATTATGACTTCCTTTAAATAAAGTATGGAGTATTAGAATTTACGATGGTTTAGTATAATGTCCCAATTGCCGCCCTTCCCATTGTGTTCTACTGTTAAATGAAATTTTCAGCTAGTCAGGTAAGTTCGTGCTGCTATTGAACCTGAAGGCGTATTTTTTGGAGATGATTACTTTCAGAAAAATTTTTGCTGCTGTTCAGCTCAACTAGGTGTTATAGGTAGGATACAGAGTGCAAACATATTAACATTGCACGAATTACATCTGTAAGCTTCATTCATGTATACATATAGGCAGTAGCTCAGTGAGATTCGTTGTAAGAAATATGGTTATGTTTTGTTTCGGTTTAAATCCTGTTAAACCCCCCATTTAATTATTCCATTGCGCTACGAGAAAATTCTTGTCATTATGAAATTTAAACACGTAGTTAGACTGAAGTTGTATACATGTGAGTCAAATTTCAAAACAGAGGATAATGTTTAAGGTCAGTGAAGACCGGAATCATAGTCTCTTATGAACTCATAGGTTGAAATATAAACTACTGCAATGCTTTCATACTTCATCTTTTTCATAAGCGACAGATGTTTCTACCTCTAGCGTGCATTGTATCTTTGATGCGAATATCCTGCAAGTAATTTACTAGTATTTGCAACATTGTTAAATCGACATTTGCTGTTCTTTTATAGAATTATGCTGTTGCATTTGAGGTATGTTTCTCTACAATCCAGTGACAACACAAATGCTTGTAGGGAATTCATAGTTTCAGATATAAGGTATGTACAAATTTATTTCGTTTTGGATTGTAAAGTATGTGTCATTCCATATTTTAATATTATATTATAATGAAGAAGTATTTTCTTAATTGATTCGTAATTAATATCATCAACAGTGGTATGATGTAAAAGACGTCAACTTTGTTCAAGACATGCCTACACAGTTTTGATAGTTTATTTTACTAATTACTCTGTAGGGTCTCAGAATAAATGAAGGTCAATTTCGCACCTGACATAAGAGTTTTATACATGGTAACGGTAAAGTGAATCTGACACCTAACTTACTTCGGCGGTAATGAGCAGATTTGCCTATAAGTATGTAAAGCGATAGGGATGACACTCCATAGACGGTATTAACACACCACTCCTTTATAATGCATGTCAGTGAGCAGAAGGTGAAAGAAGTAGCGAGAGGAAACGTTTTGTGTGGAAACAGGAACAGGCAGAAGCAGAGGCCATACCACGGGAGGCACCACGAAAACCTCTTAGAGGGCGTCCTGCGGCGAGAGGCAGCGACCGGACAGGTGATGCATACTGGAGAGCAAGTAATGGGCCACCAGAAGTAGGACAGAATGAAGCTGTAGAGAACTGTGTTTCGGAATTCCATATAGGATATGAAGAAAACCAGTGATGCAGTTGATCACGTGGACAGCGAGTGGTACAGGCGCCTAGAGTGGGCACAAAACGTCTAATTGGCGGAAACGAACTAGGAAGGAGTAAAGTGCCGAGATTTTGACGCAGTTTAATTGCAGGGCCCTTGTGATTGGCAGAGCGAGTTTCCACAAAAACAAGAGGAACGCTCCTATTGGTCGAAAAAAGACGTGACGTGGAGAATGAGAAAACGCAGGTGGAGAGAGAGTTCGGCTACAAGAATGACGAGAGCGAAAATTTTGTGGACTCTTCTCTGAACTGGCGTCAAGTGCAGAACGGGGCACATAACGCTCTATACGACACAGAGGAGAAATTTTTGTGAACACTGTGTTCACTGCAGCTGACATTCAACTAGATGTTAGCTGTAGCGTCGTTGAGCTCCAACTGTGGAGAAACGAATCAGACAGTTAGTTAATTGTTCTTACGAGGACTGAGAGAGCATTTTAATATGCATGCTGCTCCAGACATGCGCATGCAAATCGCCATATTCCAAGACTAAGGATAAGTACATGTTTTCTCACATAACGAGGAACATAGGGAAAGTTTTTGCTGGAAAAATAAGCAAAGGCTTAATTAGTTTTTATAGGAATTTCAGAGGACGAGAGCAGCCATGCAGACGACAGCTCATCGCAGCTAAGGTGAATTCCACGAGCAGAGGTGTAAAGTCCTTTGTTCATCAGCTTGCGTCCACTGTAAACTCGAGCGATCTTGGGTAATCTCTTGCTCAACTTGTCACAAAACTAACCATCTTCCGTAGACTTGATCGTCATCCTAAATAGTAAGGAACTTTGAACCGGAATTGGATGATTTATCTTAGTACTGGCCAACATCATGATGTAGTCGTAAGAAAGATTTTGTAGAGAAACTTCTAGTTAAAATTTACCATTGTTTTGTTTAGGATTATTTCACTTTCTGAGGACGAGATGCATTCATTCGACAACTGTCGTAACATTGTCACACTGTAAACTATAAAATGCGTATATTTCTGTGATGATTGCAACATTAAACCAAAAATTTTTACAGCTTACACCGTTGTTGTTTTGTCCTCAAAACCGTACAACTGGTACTTAAAGATGTAGCTAATACAACTTTGATTTCTAGTGCATCTGAGGGCTGTGTTTGACACGACAGTGGAATGAGCGAATAAAGGATAAGTGAAAATGAAGGAGGAGCTATTGTCTATCAGGACCACACAGTTTTGTTTCCATTACTTTCTAAACAGTTTATTTGCTTCTTCTTCAGAAATATGGAACATAAAATCTAGTAGACTCAGATGGATGCTGAATCGGAATGTACTTTGGTTTAAACTGTACTGACATTTCGTGTACGCTGTGTTCTGCTGAGACAAGAAATGAAGTACTAGAACATGTGGCCTGCATGTTCAAAGACAATTGCAGTTTACTTAGAGGTCTTTGTATTATGAACACGGAACAACCAAATAAGTAATCCGATCAAATATTAATACTTCATTGGAAGATGGCCAGAATTATACTTCAGATACTCATCCCATTATCTACTGAGGAATGGTTAAGGTACTGTGTTCGCATTCGTAATGAGCAGAATTCAGATTCCCATGTATGTATTCTGAAAATTTTTTCCGTTTCCCTTATACCACTTTACTTCCAAAGTTGCTTTAAGTGGAACATCTGGTTCCGTAGACAAGAAGACGATCAGTCTCTGGCCTACCCCAATCCAACCTAGCTTGTTCTCCCTCTGCAACCTACCTTCCTTTCTTCTCTTCTATCAGTCAGCCAACAGAATAATTAGACAGTAGACTCACATCTTAGTGTCGACTTTCCCAGACATTGAACACTCACGTTAGTTCGTGATCCACATCATTAAGAGGAATGAAGCTGTAGAGAACTGTGTTTCGGAATTCCATATAGGATATGAAGAAAACCAGTGATGCAGTTGATCACGTGGACAGCGAGTGGTACAGGCGCCTGGAGTGGGCACAAAACGTCTAATTGGCGGAAACGAACTAGGAAGGAGTAAAGTGCCGAGATTTTGACGCAGTTTAATTGCAGGGCCCTTGCGATTGGCAGAGCGAGTTTCCACAAAAACAAGAGGAACGCTCCTATTGGTCGAAAAAAGACGTGACGTGGAGAAGAGAAAACGCAGGTGGAGAGAGAGTTCGGCTACAAGAATGACGAGAGCGAAAATTTCGTGGACTCTTCTCTGAACTGGCGTCAAGTGCAGAACGGGGCACATAACGCTCTATACGACACAGAGGAGAAATTTTTGTGAACACTGTGTTCACTGCAGCTGACATTCAACTAGATGTTAGCTGTAGCGTCGTTGAGCTCCAACTGTGGAGAAACGAACCAGACAGTTAGTTAATTGTTCTTACGAGGACTGAGAGAGCATTTTAATATGCATGCTGCTCCAGACATGCGCATGCATATCGCCATATTCCAAGACTAAGGATAAGTACATGTTTTCTCACATAACGAGGAACATAGGGAAAGTTTTTGCTGGAAAAATAAGCAAAGGCTTAATTAGTTTTTATAGGAATTTCAGAGGACGAGAGCAGCCATGCAGACGACAGCTCATCGCAGCTAAGGTGAATTCCACGAGCAGAGGTGTAAAGTCCTTTGTTCATCAGCTTGCGTCCACTGTAAACTCGAGCGATCTTGGGTAATCTCTTGCTCAACTTGTCACAAAACTAACCATCTTCCGTAGACTTGATCGTCATCCTAAATAGTAAGGAACTTTGAACCGGAATTGGATGATTTATCTTAGTACTGGCCAACATCATGATGTAGTCGTAAGAAAGATTTTGTAGAGAAACTTCTAGTTAAAATTTACCATTGTTTTGTTTAGGATTATTTCACTTTCTGAGGACGAGATGCATTCATTCGACAACTGTCGTAACATTGTCACACTGTAAACTATAAAATGCGTATATTTCTGTGATGATTGCAACATTAAACCAAAAATTTTTACAGCTTACACCGTTGTTGTTTTGTCCTCAAAACCGTACAACTGGTACTTAAAGATGTAGCTAATACAACTTTGATTTCTAGTGCATCTGAGGGCTGTGTTTGACACGACAGTGGAATGAGCGAATAAAGGATAAGTGAAAATGAAGGAGGAGCTATTGTCTATCAGGACCACACAGTTTTGTTTCCATTACTTTCTAAACAGTTTATTTGCTTCTTCTTCAGAAATATGGAACATAAAATCTAGTAGACTCAGATGGATGCTGAATCGGAATGTACTTTGGTTTAAACTGTACTGACATTTCGTGTACGCTGTGTTCTGCTGAGACAAGAAATGAAGTACTAGAACATGTGGCCTGCATGTTCAAAGACAATTGCAGTTTACTTAGAGGTCTTTGTATTATGAACACGGAACAACCAAATAAGTAATCCGATCAAATATTAATACTTCATTGGAAGATGGCCAGAATTATACTTCAGATACTCATCCCATTATCTACTGAGGAATGGTTAAGGTACTGTGTTCGCATTCGTAATGAGCAGAATTCAGATTCCCATGTATGTATTCTGAAAATTTTTTCCGTTTCCCTTATACCACTTTACTTCCAAAGTTGCTTTAAGTGGAACATCTGGTTCCGTAGACAAGAAGACGATCAGTCTCTGGCCTACCCCAATCCAACCTAGCTTGTTCTCCCTCTGCAACCTACCTTCCTTTCTTCTCTTCTATCAGTCAGCCAACAGAATAATTAGACAGTAGACTCACATCTTAGTGTCGACTTTCCCAGACATTGAACACTCACGTTAGTTCGTGATCCACATCATTAAGAGGAAATACGCAATATGGTTGTGAAAACGGCTGGTAACAGTTAACTGTCAGATTACGACAACCGTAAACCGTTGCGTTATTTGAGCAGTCGCATTTTTTTTTTAAAAAAATGACGTAGTCGTGATTGACATTTATATATGGATGTCAATACTTTTCAGTTTACCTGTATTCATTTTACACGAGATATCAATATGAAGGAGCTGTCTTTCTCTTACTTACTTACACACACACAGACACACACACACAAACACACACAAACATACACAGTCATACGAAGGCAGACAGCAAACAGACAGATGCATGCTCAGCCCACAAAAAACTATTTGTTTCAATTCAAATTTCATCTGTCACACAGCGGATGACCTCAACGAGAAAAAAAATTAATTTCTTTTTGAAAGTATTTACGCTGACTGCCAGAATTTAATTTAGTGGCCGCATTTTGTAGCCGAATAATTTAACTTGTCATGTTTCAGAGTTTCAGTAACAAATGGGTAACTATATTACACCTTGGAGCGTTGCATTTAGAAGTATTGTTATTATTTATTATGGATTGTATCACTAAACAAACTTCTTTTGTAGCTGTAGTCCCAACAACTGCTGTTTAGGTGACTAAATTGTACTCATAATTACCCTCAAATTCATTTGCGTTAGAATATTATGACCTTAAACGATGGGCGAATCTTACTTTTTATCTTGAGCTGTAAGTAGGGGGTGAAAATATTAAAGATATTTGTTGAATTTAGCGTTCGTGATTTTGTTACTGAGTATTTCTGGAATGATTATGCTACTACACAGTCTGAAACTATGTACTCGTCGTGCTCTCCAACTGGAAAGTCGGCGTTTTGCAGGTAACAAACGCCCTTACGTGGACCAGGTTCAGGGTTCAACATGGGTTGTCAGCCACATTTCATTTCCAGTTCTCGTTTACAAGTACGTCCAGGACTAAAATTTCCTTCCAGGTGTCCAGCACCGTGTACAATTATTGAGAGGATACAACTTAGTTGTCGAAGTGAATATATTACAGCTCCAGAATGAGTTAAGTAGTCATGCACGGAGAAGAAAGATCCGCTCTACCCAAAACTACAGTTAGGTGGTGATGGTACAATCATAAATGAGTAGTAAATGGTAGTATTAGCGGTAGTATTCGTAGAGAAAGAAACAAAATAAATGTGTAAAAGAGAAACTCGGAACCGACGACTTCTCTTTGTTTTTTTATTTGGCTGATTGTTTCTTTTGCACATAATTAGAACAGCACTATATTCAGTATTAGTACATAGTGTCTCTTTTATATTTGTAAAATGTAAATTGCATTATATAAGTAATAAACATTATTTGATGGAGTAATTTCTGTGATGTTATCTAATCAAAGCAATTAATATTGATGCAAGTACAGTTTAAATCCAAATATATAAAATACATATGATTATTGTTGTTATTTTATACTCAAAAGAACGTTCTCATGATGATCAAACCCAAGAGTTTCCTGCTAATTGTTGATGAACCCGAAAGTTGTTCATCAATAACAAAAACAGGTTTAATGTAAGTTTGACTAACTATTGAGGCGATGTTTTATATATTTCTGTTTTACTTTCTTTCATTTTAAGTTTTTGTTGAGGAAATTATGTTATCTAGCGCTAAGTGATAAACATATATTGTTTTCTTTATTTTTCCTACAACATCTCTCTGTTTCACACAGCAGATCAACAATTTTCGAATAAAACATGAATTAAACATTGACAATTTCATTTTAGCTATAAATAACGTTTACGTGTCAGTAACAGATGGGAGGATAACTTTTAGAACAAAAATATTCCTTAATTTACCCAGCCCCTTATATATCTGCACTTGGTTTCTAAATGTTTCACCACTTCCGGTTTTTAATGGAATCTAGTACGACAGTGACAGCATATGTGAACTTACTTCCTTACTTACTACAATTTACGGTAGCCTACTGTAGTTTTAGAACCGTAATGGAGAAGAACACTTATTCTTTTTCTCCATAGCATCAAATGGTATTTTCTGCATTTCTGCTCTTTTGTTTCGACGTTTACGTTCGCGATTAGTGTGTTTGCATCAGTTAAGCTCGCTGGTCATGAATTTGTTTACTGACCTATCCTTACGGCTCAGAAACTGCGACAAACCTTTCTAATCGTACGTTCTGGCGTACCACAGGGAACAGTGTTTGCACCATTGCTGTCCATGTTGTAGATTAGAATCCTGGTAGACATTATTAATGGCATCAGACTTTTTTCAGGTGATGCAGTTATCTATAATGATGTAATGTTGTGTACGTGGCTGGAGGTACACAGCAGTACCACACAAGCACACCTCTCGCTGGCGTCTTCTCAGTTCCGAGTAATCAGTCGGGACTACATTCTGCTTCCGTGCCACGTCCCGTGGCGCATCATATTCGACCGCCGACAATGTTACCAGCCACCATAGAGATGATTGCCAACAGTGGACTATTTCACTTCCATCTAATACAGGAGATTGTATCACCAACACCAGCAAAACATAACACTCCACCAACACTCACTCAGTTCCCCCAGTTCGTCATTCCAACAGTGTTAGAATTTCCTGCAGTGTTGCTACAGAACAATTCCTCAAGTTCCATGCAGAACAAAACAGTTCCGGCTTAGCATTCACTATTTATATAAAAAATAGCTACAGTCCACTTTGAATGCCTGCATATTACTTTTAGTCATGTCATAGACTGCCAAGAGACAGCAAAGTTATTTAGATTTTCTTGTATTTTCAGGACATCAGATGCCACTCATCAAATTGTTACTAATGTTAAGTATGTCATAAATATTCATAGTTGTTATTGGTTATTTCTTATATTGTTGCCACATTTCTGTTCTAGTGCAACCCTCTCAAGCAAGCGTAAAATTGGATATATTAACCTGAATAGTGCCACCTTTTATAGATCCATACTAGGAAATAGCATTTCTGCTACCGTGCATGTTTGGGCTGAATTGATAATAACATTCAGTTACAGCAAGTACAATCCGAAAATAGCTGCACAAATATCGTCATATTTTATAAAATTTCAACGTGCTGCCGCTGTTAGTCTTTTGCTTTAAATGTTCAGCAAAACTGTGAACTTCATGCAATGAGTAAAAGAACATTGAGTTACAACTGGAATCAATCAACTCATACAGGGTTGGGTGCTAAATTTGAATAGAATGATCATGTAGGCTCAGTCATAGGTAAAGTAGTTGGCCGACTTCGGTATACTGCTAGGATATTGTGAAAATTCAGTTATTCTGAAAAGAGATTGCTTGTGATTGTGCTGCCCATCTAAGAACAGTGCGTGGATCGATACCAAATAACACTAATAGGAGGTAGTGAGAATATAGAACAGCGGCAGATTTATTTGACCCACAGGTAAACGTTACAGAAATGCTGATAATTCTGAACTGGCAGATGCTTAAAGATAGGCATCAAGCGTTCAGCGATAGCTTACTTATAAAATTTCAAGAACTAGTGTTAAGTCCACTACATGTAGTTCATATAGGTGTAGCAGAGACAACATTAAACAGTGCCCACCGGGGTATTTCAGCACTTATTTTTCCTGTACTTCATGCGTGAATGCAAGGTAAGAAACCTTGAATGCAATGGAATGTGAAGCAAGCTCTGCCATACGTCAGGCCGGCCGGTGTGGCCTAGCGATTCTAGGTGCTTCAGTCTGGAAGCGCACGACCGCTACGGTCGCAGGTTCGAATCCTGCCTCGGGCATGGATGTGTGTGATGTCCTTAGGTTAGTTAGGTTTAAGTAGTTCTAAGTCCTAGGGGACTGATGACCTCAGGTGTTAAGTTCCATAGTGCTCAGAGCCATTTGAACCACGTACGTCAGAGTGCTTTGGAGAGTGTAGATGTAGACTACTGGGGCACCATGCGTTTCAGGTGTCTCACTCTTTCGTATCAGTTACTGTGATGAATGCATGCTACAACCTTGTTGAGGACGTGAACGATAGTGAGGAGAAAAGAGAGAGTCTGCTTGTCTGGTATAACATCAAGGAGGGCACAGAGTTGAATATCCCTAGCTGACAGTCAGACAGAAAGCAACCATGTTACACAGGGTTGGACAAGAATATGAAAAAACCGCGAGAAACGTAGGCTTGAACGTAGAAGAAGATGGTATCAAAAGCTGCAGGTTGCGCTGTTCTGTTTGACCACGAACGGCACCTGTGAAAAGTCTTCAATACGTTGCAAGGGTCAGTCCTGGTAAGGACAGTGTCCTCTCTAGTAGTGAGGGCACACTGTCGAAGCTAAGTGAATACGACCGTGGCCATATTGTTGTTGCTCGGATGGTGGGTGCTTTCGTTAACAATATAATCAAAGTCTTTGGTGCTCCGAGAGGCACCGTATCGTAGATTTACACCGTATACAAGGAAAGCTGAAAACCATCACCCGCTAAATCACAACGCCGACGAAAGTGAATGTTCAGTGGTCGTGACGGACGGTCATAGAACCGGATCTGATGACAAATAAGAGGACGACGACTGCCAAAGTCACTGCTGCACTGAACGTCGCACTCGCGAACTCTGTCAGCACCAAAACACGAAGGGAGCTGCGTAGGCAAGGAATTGGGGGTGGATATCGAATTCCAAGACCACGCATCAATTATGCAAACGACAGTAACAGGTGAACAGGGTGCCGAAGCCATGCAGCAATGGAAGGAAGCAATTTGGTCGGTTGAGCGTTGTTTCAAGCTGTTTCCAACTTCCGGCCAAGATCACATCCCAAGAGTGAAATATGATGGAGGTTAGCTGGTGATTTAAACAGTCATTTCGTACTTTTCCAAAGGTCCATCGTTACTTTTATCTTACTGTGAAGGAGTATCTGACCGTTTTGGCTGATCAGGTCCGTCCCATGGTACAAGTTTCTTCCCCAACGGTAACAGTGTGTACGAAGACGACAGGGCCACTGTTCAGGCAGCACGAATCGTCCAGAACTGGTTTCTTGAGCACGAGGATGGAGTGTAGCGTCTCCCCAGATCACCACGGTCACCGTATCTTAATATTATTGAGTATTTCTGGTCTATTTTGGAGAAAATGGTGCTGTTCACCATCATAATCGTCACCCGAGCTTGTTGCTATTTTTCAGGGAAGATGGTAAGAATGTGACGACTGGAAGCTGTTTTGAATGCCGATGGTTTTCCTGCATCGCATTAGGCATGCTGATGTGTGGTGTTTCCATATTTATGGCCACTTCATGTATGTTATGTTAATGTGAAGTATCTCATCCATATGGAGGCCGGACAATGCCAACGGAAATATTTTCTATCACAACGTGTGGAAGGAGCATATCTTACTAATGAGGCAAGCACCCCCAGACAACCACTACCTGACAACTTTGATTTTTGATTGTGTTACACTGCCACATTCTAACTGATTTTGCTTCATCGTATTCTAATTTAATTATTATTGTTTATACCATCATAATTATCATTATTCTAAATTAATTTCAGCCCAGAAATGGCACCGTAGCCTTTTCGAGTTAACGTTTCTATGTTATACCTGCAGCCTCACGGTCTTACTGTCGCCACAGCGCCACAACGCGACTAAACGTAACGTATAACATCTGTCTGAGAACCTTGACAATTAGGTGAATTATCAGTTTCATGAAAAGTATCGGTAAAATATTACAAAGCAGGCTTTCAGGGTCAGTAATTGCTTTCCTGGTGAGATTTTGTTGCATTGTCAGTAGGACGTGGTCTAAGGCATGTTTCAAAGTCTTAAAAACCGGCCTAACGAGCATATAACAACAATCACCAAGGACGTCAATAAAACCTGTATCGCTGCTTCATAAGCGATGTTTCCTTCCGGCAAACATATTTAATTCCCAACCAGGGGGTCTATGTCCCGCGAAGAGAGCCTGAGGGATAGTAACACTATATGCGTGGAGCAAAGTCAGGCGTTAAACATATAGCGTCAATTAAACTTTGAGCGGATTCTCAGAATCTCCTTCAAATATCGATCATCTCATTAACAACGTGGCCTCATTATCGCTGTGAACATCGTTTCAACTTTCCCGACCCCAAGCCTAATTATGCCGTTGTCTGAAATGCTTAACTTACGAGAGCTTTCCACTTCTCACCCTTGCTAGTACCTTCACCCTATCCAACTACATCTATTCTCCCCAAGCCACACTGTTATGTATGGCGGAGGGCACTTTGTGTACCGCTGTCTCTTTCCTTTTCTCGTGTTCCAGTTACAAATGGTTCACTGGAAGAACGATTCTCCATATGCCTCCGTGTAGCATCAAATTTCTCTATCTCGATAGTGTTTCCGCGAATATATATGTGGGAATAAGCAAGATACAGAATATTTCAGCTGCCCCTACTGATGTCGTTTTATGCAACCCGCGATGTTATATCTGACCTTCAAAAATCACAAGTGAGATTTTCATATTCTCTCTCTCGTTACGGCCAAAGAATTAGTCCCACAGAAGAAATGAGCAAGATCTTTTTTGTAGGAAATTTAATGTAATTAAGTTTTGTACTGGGATACGTTTCCGCCAGAGTCCCAGTTTTCGAGTTATTCAAAAAAACGTAAAAAAGAAGCCTTCAAGTGCACCGCCACTCCCACACTCCGCCCCCACAGTCAGGATTTCTAGTATGTTGTTGACGCAACTTCCTCCTACAACTGTACAAAAATTTGTAACTACACGAGTTATTTCCAACATTCGACCTTTTTTGGTCTTCATTGACTGGCCTAATTACACTCCCGGCTTAACCGAGCACTTAAAAGTTATAAAATTGACGTTTCCATAAATTTTACCTAACAGTTCTACGATTAACGGTATAAAATATATAATTACATCGTCGTATTCGTCAGGTCTTCTGACTACGAGCTTACTGTGCTTGTGAGGGTTAACTTCGGAGAAACGTCAACGTAATTAGTTTTAGCGTAAAGTTTACAAAAAATCGTTTCCCTTTCGTTATCATCACGGGCTTGTTTAAACTAATAATGTTAACGAAATAGCCGACTATGCTGGTGGCGTAACAGCCGTGTCAATAGAGACCGAAAAAGATGGAATATCGGGAATAGTTTAAGTAGTCGAAAAATTTCGTACAACGATACGAGAGAGTTCCACGAACAACATAATAGAAATCCTGACTGGTGAGGGATGAGTGTGGCGTTGGAGTTGCGTCTGAAGCTCACTTTTGTATGTTTCATTGCAACTACAAAAATGCTGATTTTTTCACCAGACGCGTTTCGCTTTATTGAGATCAAGCATCATCATTGCTCTGTAATTAAATTATTTACATTTTGATTTACTTTTAGATCGAAAACCAGTTCGATGAGAATATGTTGATTTGTACTTACGGTCATTTTAGCCTGATTTCTCGCTTACATAGGGAAATGCCGTCTGCTAGCACAACGTTGCTTTTATGCCTTAGACACTGATAATTTTCGTCTAATATTATCTGTGTCTAACGCAGGAAAGCAACGATGTGCTAGAAGACGGCATTTCCCGATGTGCATGAGAGCTCAGGCGAAAATCACCGTAAGTACAAATCAACATATTCTTAAAGAACTGTTCGCAGATCAAAAGGTAAATAATTTAATTACAGACCGCTGATGATGCTTTACCTCAATAAAGCGAAACGCATGTGGTGAAAAAAAATCACGCAGTTTTGTAGTTCCAATGCCAGAAGAAAAATACCCTCAAGAATTGAAAAGCAACTATGGGAACAACGGCCACACAAATGAAGAATTTAACTACATTAAATTTGCTACAAAAAGGTCCTGTTCATTTTTTCTATTGGAATAATAGTTCGGGGGTAGCGACCGAGGAAATATGAAAATCTCACACGTGATTTATGAAGACCAGATATAATGTTACGGGTTGCATAAAACGACATCTGAATCACCCCGTATTTTTTGACTCTTCTGGGAATGTATTCTCTTTAACAGGAAATCATACGCAGGACGCCTCTCTTGCAGTGTCTGCCACTGGAGTTGGTTGTTCATCTCCGTGATGCTTTAGTGCTTAATAAATGAACTTAACGAAACGCACTGCTCTTTTTTAGAACTTCTCTATTTCCTGTGTCAATTCTATTTGGTATGGATCCCAGACTGACGAGCAATATTCAACTATTGTTCGAACAAGTATTTTGCGACCTACCTTCTTTGTTGACGAGACTATATTTCCCCTGAATCTCAGCCTGGCATCACTTTTGCTACGATTGGTTTCGTGTGGTCGGTCCACTTCAAATCGCTCCGTACACATACTCCTAAATATTTTACGGAAGTAACTGTTCTCAGCGACTGTTCTGAAATCGTGTAATCGTACAATAATAGGTCTTTCTGTCTATGTATATGCAGTACGTGACATTTGTTAATGTTTAAGACCAAATGCCACTCCCAGCATCAAGCGGCGATCCTCTTCAGGTGTTCCTGCATTTCGCTACAGTTTCCTAGTGTCGCGACTTCTCTGATGTAACAGCATCATCCGTGAAAAGCCTAATGGAACTTTTGATGCCTGTCATGTTACTTGTAGATATTATGAAAAGTAATGGACTTATTACACTCACTTGGGGTGTTCCCGGAGTCAGTTTTACGTCTGAAGACTTCTCTCCACGACATGCTTCGCTTCATTTGCTGGAAACCCATCACTCCAGTCAAACAACTGGTCTGATATTACGTACGTTCGTATTTTTTTCATTAGCGGCAATGCGGAACTGCATCAAATGCCTTAGTGAAGCCAAGCATCTACCGGCTCGTGGACGAACAGCGAGATGGGGTCTTTACGATCATTATTTTCAGAACCTGCGTTGATTCCTAGAAAGGAGATTATCGGTCTCCAGAAAGGTTATAATATGCGAGCATAAAACGTGTTCCAAATTTTATAACCGACCGACGTCATAGATACAGGCCAATAGATGTGTGCGTCTGTTCGACGACCCTAACTGTAAACTGGAAGGACATGTGTTTTTTTCCAGTCATCAGGAGCACTTCAATCCTCCAGAGACCTTCGGTACCCTGTTGCTTGAATAGCGGTAAGTTCTTTCGCATACTCGGTGCAGAAGAGTATTGGTAACCCGCCAAGTCTAGTGGCCTGCCCTCTCTGGCCCTACTCCTGAAATGAAATGAAATGATACTATGGCATTGATGGCCGGGAGTCACCACCTGGGGAAGATCGGCCGTCGAGTTGCAAGTCTTTTCAGTTGATGACACATTGGGCGACTTGCGTGTCTATGTTGATGAGGACGACACAACGCCCAGTCCCCGAGCTGAGAAAATCTCCGACCCTGCCGGGAATCGAACCCGGGTCTGCCGCACAGCAGTCGGACACTCTGACCACGCAGCTAAGAAGACGGACTGCACTACTCCTATAAATTGACTTCTAAGCGTCCTATCACCAAAATTAACATCTTCATCCGCCCTATTGATATCGCAGTTCACCCAGCAAACTACTTACTTCCCCCAAACACCGAATAAACAATCCGTTTTGTAGACAACATTCCACAAAATACCCTCCTCGTTGAGGTTTCCCATATTGTCCAATAAATCAATATGCCTACCTGTCTCCCCGTCTCGAGTTTCGTCCGAATGCTACCGCCATATTCTCCAAACCACTGCTGTTTCACTTTCTCTCACTCCCACCTTACTTTGTGTTGCAATCCCTAGTCCTAGTGCACCCAACACTCTTCAGAAACGCAGTCAATTTCTGCTTCTTTACCTCAACTTCACAAAGTTCCAGTAAAAAATCCATTCTTCAGACTACACCCGCATATCAAATAGTTACTTTACCACCCAAAGACGGATTTCCTTTCTAACATTCAACTTCCGCTTTCCACGAGTATCATCCTGAAACCAGTGGATCAAGACAAGAAGTTAGTTGCACTGTTTTTTGACTTCCGAAAGCCATTTAACTGAATACGACGCCGACGTTTACTGTCGAAAGTACAATCGTATATGGTTAACTCCTTCCATAGCCCCTGGTAGGCCCAGCTGTACCGACCGACTGCCGTGTCATCATCAGACAATGGCGTGATTGGTTGCGGTATGAAGGGGCGTAGGGACAGCACACCACTCTCCCTGCAGTTGTCAGTTTTTTTGACATCGAGGTGCTAGTACTCGATCACACAGCTCCTCGGTTGGTATCACGAGGCTGAATGCACCCCGTTCCAGTGCTCCCACCAAGGAAAAATCCCTGGCAGTACCGGGAATCGAACACGGGTCCTCCGTGTGGTAGTCAGCCTTGCTGACCACTCAGCTACGGCGGCGGACGACCTTATCAAGAGAAATTCAACACTGCATTGAGGATTTTTTATTAGCAAGGACGCAGCGTATTATCTGCGATGGAGTGTCATCGAAAGATGTAGAAGTTAACTACAAGCGTGCTCCAGGGTAGTGTTTTGGGACCCTTGCTGTTTAAATTCGGGTTGCACTGAGCCCTTGTGAGGCAAACTGAGGAGCTACATGATTGAGACGTAGCGGCTCCGGTCTCGTAAACTGACATAAGGCCGGACGAGCGGTGTGCTGACCACATGCCCCTCCATATCCGCATCTAGCGACGCCTGTGGGCTGAGGATGACACGGCCGCCGGTCGGTACCGTTGGGCCTTCCGAGGCCTGTTTGGACGGAGTTCCGTTTTCCGCTGTTTCAACTATATATCAATGACCTTGCAGACAATATTAATAGTAAGCTCAGACCTTTCGCAGACAATGTAGTTGTCTGTAACTAAACATTGTTTCAAAAATGCTGCACAGATATTCAGTTAAATCTTTATAAGATTTAAGTGCTGCAACTTGCTTCAAATGTTCAGAAATGTAATACTGGATGTTTAACAAGGCGAATAAATCTGGTACCCTATGAGTACAATATCAATAAGTCAAACTTGAATTAGCCAAGGCATACAAATACCTAAGCGTAACTGTTTGTAGGTATTTGAAACGGAACGATCCCATTGGCTCAGACGTAGTTGTAGTGGACTTCAGTTGATTCTTAAGATAATATGAAAGTACATCAGTTTATATATGAGATTGATGACAAAACATTAGTCCGACCCATCCTAGGATGCTGCTCAAGGGTGTTTCTATTATCAATTAAAACTAACGAGAGAGACTGACCTGAAGGAGAGACTTGTTCAAACACTTACACTTCCAATTATTGATTACAGTGATCTTATCCTGCAAGGCCTTTCTCAGGAAAGTTCACGGCATCTGAAACTGCTTATGAAAGCCTGTGTTCGTTACATTTGTAATGTTCAACTTTTCGATCACATTTCACCATTATATGCACAGTTATCCTGGCTGCGTCAAGACAAGTCCAAAGATTTCCATACCGTCTATGTTCTCTACTGTCTTATCAATGAACACTGTCCACTGTCCCTCATATTTCTCCTCGACCTTAACGCTCTTTGCTGACCAACATGACAGAAACACCCGCTCCCATCAGACCAAAATACATTCTGTCCCACTCCATCGCTTAGCCACTTTCTCGATGTCTTCTCAGTAGCAGGAACCCGACTCTGGAGTAACCTCTTGCATTATATTAGAGAAATGAATAACATCGGTAGCTTCAGAAGACAGTTAAAGACATATCTACTAAAGCAACAATAAGGACTACCATTGTCCCTGTACACACTTGTTACTCTTGTACATTCCTCTTTTCAACCCAGTCTACCTTATTTCCTTAAATTTTCCTTTCCGCAGAACTCGTTATAGGCGTATCAGAAAACGTCTATTTTGTATACCTATAAATTCTTCTTTTATCTGCCACTATCATTATTGTTGTTATTGTCATTATTTTTAGTATTACTTTTATCACTATCATTGGCAGCAGCTGCAGTAGTACAAATACTGCCAGTATTACATCTATTAATTAATAGTCGGTATAATTTACTCACACTGCAACTTCAGATACTGAATTACTTTAATTCTAGTTGTCACATTAAAACTGTCATTTCTCAGGTAACTATGATTTAAAAAAGATACTGTATGTGTGAAACCCTGATCCGATGTACCAGAGGGTCTGATGGCCCTAATCAGTTCAGGTTAAATAAATAAATGAACATGTGCAAAAATACGAGGCAAGACAATGTAACTCTGTTGTGATCACTCAGATTTTAGGTAAAGACTTAAATTCCCCACCTTTCCCTAAGAAGTCGCTCCTATGGTTTACACGCTACCAAATTAATTCTACTTTAATATTCGTAAGATAATTTCCTTTAGTCTCCTTTGGCACTGTCGCAGTTTTCATCGTGAAGATATTTAATTATGTTAACACGTACAAAGCTGTCACTTACGTACGTGAGGAAATTTTTGAAGTTCATTTCTCTGCTTGTACTACGATGTAATAACCCGTATTACTTTCAGCTCAAACCTGACCTTACCTTGCCTCTTGAGCAAGTTAAATTCCACTGTTTTGGAACTTCAGTTTACTTCTGCATCTGCATACATACTCCTCAAGCCACTACACGGTGCATAGCGGAGGGTACAACGCAACACTACTAATCGTTTCCTTTCCTATTCCACTCACAAATAGAGCGAGCTAAAAAGGCTGTCTGTATGTGTCCGAACAAGTCCTGATTTCACGTATCTTACGTGCTGTCTGTTTCAAATGTCGGTCCTCTAAATTTCCGAAATAGTGCCTCGTGGCCAAGGCGTTGTCTTGCATCCGGGGTTCCCATTTCGTAGAATAGTAACATGTTTTATATGGAATCGTACTATTCCAGCTCCACTAATTGAATGACTCTACCCTTGATTTGAACTAACGGCCGGCCGAAGTGGCAGAGCGCTTCTAGGCGCTTCAGTCTGGAACCGCGCGACCGCTACGGTCGCAGGTTCGAATCCTGCCTCGGGCATGGATGTGTGTGATGTACTTAGGTTAGTTAGGTTTAAGTAGTTCTAAGTTATAGGGGACTGATGACCTCAGAAGTTATGTCCAATAGTGCTCAGAGCCATTTGAACCATTTTTGAACTAACGAAGTTTCGACGCATGGCAATTTCAAGGCTGTGATTAGGGCTTCTTTTATGTTAAGATTTTGTTGGCATCTAGTTTAGTAGATTTGATACAAAGTAGCTGCTATACGTTTAACAAGCGTGAGCGGAGAAAACCCAATGCAGATCAGTTCAAAAATGGTTCAAATTGCTCTGAGCACTATGGGACTCAACATCTGTGGTCATCAGTCCCCTAGAACTTAGAACTACTTAAACCTAACTAACCTTAAGACATCACAAACATCCATGCCCGCGGCAGGATTCGAACCTGCGACCGTAGCAGTCGCGCGGTTCCGGTCGGAGCGCCTAGAACCGCTAGACCACCGCGGCCGGCTGCAGATCAGTGGGTAGAATGTATTGCGGAAGTTGAAATCCGTAATAAAGAGAGCTGATTTTTCTCATGGTCTTGGAAGCTTTTACACAACTACACTGAAGCGCCAGAGAAACTGGTATAGGTATGGCTATTCAAATACAGAGATATGTAAACAGGCAGAGTACTGCGCTGCAGTCGATAACGCCTATATAAGACAACAAGTGTCTAGCGCACTTGTTAGATCGGTTACTGCTGCTACAATGGTAGGTTATCAATATTTAAGTGAGTCTGAACGTGCTGTTATAGTCGGCGCACAAAATATAGGACACAGCATCTCCGAGGTAGCGAGGAAGTGGGAATATTTCCGTACGATCATTTCACGTGTGTACCGTGAATATCAGGAATCCAGTAAAACATAAATATCCGACATTGCTGCGGCCGGAAAAAGATCCTGCAAGAACGGGACCAAAGACGACTGAAAAGATTCGTTCAACGTGAGAGAAGTACAATCCTTCTGCAAATTGCTGCAGATCCAGTGCTGGGCCACCAACAAGTGTCAGCGTGCGAACGATTCAAAGAAACATCATCGATATGGGCTTTCCGAGCCGAAGGCCACTCGTGTACCCTTGATGACTACCCGACACAAAGCTTTATGTCAACACCGACATTGGACTCTTGACGACTGGAAACATGTTGCCTGGTCGGACGGACGGACGAGTCTCGTTACGTATTTTATTGAGAGGATGGACGTATACGGGTATCGAGACAGACTCATGTATCCATGGACCCTGCCTGTCAGCAGGGAACTGTTCAAGCTGGTGGAGGTTCTGTAATGATGTGGGGCGTGCGCAGTTGGAGTGATATGGGACCCCTTATATCTCTAGATACCACTCTGACAGGTGACACGTACGTAAGCATCCTGTCTGCTCACCTACTTCCTTTCATGTCTACTGTGCATTCCGACGGACTTGGGCAATACCAGCAGGACAATGCGACACGCCACATGTCCAGAATTGCTACAGAGTGGATCAAGGAACACTGTTATGATTTAAATACTTCTGCTGGACATGAACGTTATTGAGCATATCTGGGATGCCTTGCAACGTGCTGTTCATCATAGATGTCCACCCCCACGTACTCTTACGGATTTATGGACAGCCTTGCAGGATTCATGGTGTCAGTTCCCTCCGGAACTATTTCAGACATTACTCGGGTCCATGTCACGTCGTTTTGCGGCACTTCTACGTGCTCGCGGGGGCACTACACATATTAGGCAGGAGTACCAGTTTCTTTGGCTCTTCAGTGTACATTTCTACACAAATTTGCGGAGTATCAACTGGGAGCCGTACAGTGCCACACTTTATGAAGAACTGGTACTCTGACTGCACACTGAAACTGCCATGGTATATAAAAGCTTTCACTACGCACCACCCGAATGGCTCAAATGGCACTAAGCACTATGGGACTTAACATCTGAGGTCATCAGTCCCATAGACTTAGAACTACGTAAACCTAACTAACCTAAGGGCGTCAAACACATCAGTGCCCGAGCAGGATTCGAACCTGCGACCGTAGCAGCCGCGTGGTTCCAGACTGAAGCGCACCATCCGACAAAAAAAGTGAAGCAAAAATGGTCGGGTGTCAATTCAATTCTATGGATGTAAGAACCATCGGCGGGAACTTAAATGATTACAGCTACAATTCTCTGTGACAAGCTAGAACGGCAACCAGAGTACATTAGTGCTGTTGATATTGAATATTGTTATCAGAACTGTTGGAGTATATAACAGGCGTCACTGTGAAGGACTTGAAGATGACGTGTACTTGCGTGAGACATTGTTGCCATCTCCTGACAGATTTTGACACTGACCTCATTGTTTGATGCATCAACCAACTGATAGAATCCTGTAGTATCCAGATTTTTGTAAACCTTCGTCGCCAGTTTTGTAAAGGCCTAGTCGCTACTGCTGCGGAAGCCGAGGTGCCACTGTTGTTACGCTAGGCCGAGTTTGTGAGTTCGTGAAACGGCTTCTGGCATTACACCGCTAAGAAAATTTCTACCACTTCCACAGCTATGCTCCAGGGTCAGGTAACAGGATATGAGAACAAAGGTTCTACAACGCTCCAACAAAATAGAAACAAAGTCACACAAATGAATGAAAAAGTTTTACTTACCTTTTTGACTTCTTGCATAATGAAGTCTGCAACACTGGTTGTAATATACACTACTGGCCATTAAAATTGCTACACCACGAAGATGACGTGCTACAGACGCAGAAATTTAACCGACAGGAAAAAGATGCTGTGATATGCAAATGATTAGCTTTTCAGAACATTCACATAAGGTTCGCGCCGGTGACGACACCTAAAACGTGCTGGCATGAGGAAAGTTTCCAACAGATTTTTCATACACAAACAGCAGTTGACCGTCGTTGCCCAGTGAAACGTTGTTGTGATGCCTCGTGTAAGGAGGAGAAATGCGTACCATCACGTTTCCGACTTTGATAAATGTCGCATTGTAGCCTATCGTGATTGCGGTTTATCGTATCGCAACATTGCTCCTCGCGTTGGTCGAGATCCAACGACTGTTAGCAGAATATGGAATCGGTGCGTGCAGGAGGGCATTACGGAACGCCGTGCTGGATCCCAACGGCCTCGTATCGCTAGCAGTCGAAATGACAGGCATCTTATCCAAATGGCTGTAACGGATAGTGCAGCCACGTCTCGATCCCTGAGTCAATAAATGGGGACGTTTGCAAAACAGCAACGATCTGCACGAACAGCTCGACGACGTTTGCAGCAGCATGGACTATCAGCTCGGAGAGCATGGCTGCGGTTACCCTTGACGCTGCATCACAGACAGGAGCGCCTGCGATGGTGTACTCAACGACGAACCTGGGTGTACGAATGTCAAAACGTCATTTTTTTCGGATGAATACAGGTTCTGTTTACAGCATCATGATGGTCGCATCCGTGTTTGGCGACATCGCGGTGAGCGCACATTGGAAACGTGTATTCGTCATCGCCATACTGGCGTATAACCCGGCGTGACGGTATAGGGTGCCACTGGTTGCACGCCTCGGTCTCCTCTTGTTCACATTGACGGCCTTTCTGGATACAGAAAATGTTCGACTGCTGCCCTGGCCAGCACATTCTCCAGATCTCTCACCAATTGAAAACGTCTGGTCAATGGTGACCGAGCAACTGGCTCGTCACATTACGCCAGTCACTACTATTGATGAACTGTGGAATCGTGTTG
This sequence comes from Schistocerca piceifrons, assembly GCF_021461385.2. Lineage (NCBI taxonomy): Eukaryota > Metazoa > Arthropoda > Insecta > Orthoptera > Acrididae > Schistocerca > Schistocerca piceifrons. The sequence goes on along the minus strand of NC_060141.1, from coordinate 349,428,722 downwards.
AAGCTGCATGGGCAGCTGTACCTGTACAAGCCATCCAAACTCTGTTTGACTCAATGCCCAGGCGTATCAAGGCCGTTATTACGCCCAGAGGTGGTTTTTCTGGGAACTGATTTCTCAGGATCTATGCACCCAAATTGCGTGAAAATGTAATCACATGTCAGTTCTAGTATAATGTATTTGTCCAATGAATACCGGTTTATCATCTGCACTTCGTCTTGGTGTAGCAATTTTAAATGCCAGTAGTGTAAGACATAAAATGCTCTCAATGGCTAAGTGCAAATAATCGTATGTAAACTTCACAGTACATAGACAATGCAATTTACAGCTGTCTGTTCACCTCTAAGAGTTAACTAAATGACGTTCCCTGTCTAAGAAACCCCTGGACGATGATCTGTAACAAAGTGGGCGAGAGCTGCTGCTCTGTCTTCCGAGTAGGGTTCTGTCCGTTGTCGTCTGGTCATTGGCGGATTGTACTCGGTCGGCAATTGGAATTGGCGAAGTCGATATCTTCATCCCCAGCGCCGCCTGTGGCGCTGGTGGAACCCGCGCAAATGCCGAGTGTCCATGGCGCTGGCATCATCTCCCACTTTGGCGCCTGTGGTGTTTTTGCCCTGGCTGTCTTGTTCAGACGACATTGCACAGACTGGTTGCGGCGTTCAGATGTGACAGTTGCCCGATGTTGCACTCCACGGGGTCTAGTGGGAAGACACACTAATCGTCAAGCTTTCAGTCGTCGACGTCTAATCACACCAGAGGACAATAGTCATATTGTGCACCAAGTACATTGTAAGATCTTTACATCTGCTCCTGCCGTCTTAGAACAAGAAATAAACTCCCTCAGCATCCCGTGTGATCGCGCAACGTTGGCCGGAGACTAGCATCGGCGGTATTTGGGAATCAGCGCCCCATCAGCAGGCTGCCCTTAGTACTAGAACTACTGCGTATGGTTGGTGCCGCGACTATGAAGCACTGGCTGCTGACGAATGGCGTCACACGGTGTTCATCAATGAATAGGATATCTGCGCTACCCCGGACGACCGTAGAAGGTGAGTATGGCGACGGCCTAGAGCGGTGTCCCATTTTTCCAACATTTTCGCGAGGCACAGCGGCGTTACTCCTGCCGTCGGTGTCTGGAGTCACCGTGTCAGGCTGGTGGTGACTGAGGGACCTCTGTCGGCGCAGTGCTACGTCACGGCCATCTTACGTGCTGTCATTTTCAACAGGCATGTCACAAGTGACATGCATCTGTATGTACTGTTTTCGTGATTTTGAATTACATCGGTGGCCAGCAAGATCAACAGATGTGTCCCTGTGTCCTATCCCGTTTTCTGTGACCAGTTTTGCACAACATTTAATTTCGTGTTTCATTCTGCGAACAAAGAAATTATGAATTTGTAAGTGGGCTGCTTCTGTGTTGGCAGCGCTGTGTAGCACTTTGCATTGCATCTCTGACTGCGCTTTCTTTGTAAGAGACTCCGTGGCTGGTTGGACTCGTTGTTGGAAGTTAATCACCAGTAGCGTTGGGCAGTTGGAAGTTAGTCGCCAGCAGTGATGGAAGTACTGTTGGGCAGTTGGAGGTGAACAGCCAACAGTGACGGATGTTAAATGTGAGAAGTTAGCATTCATGGAGGGTAGAGGTCTGAAGTTTTAGCGTAGGCTAACGATCTGGAAGTATCCGACTTGGAGATTGAAAATTATTCATGATTATATATCTTTGTTCTGGATGTCAATGACGATTTATATACGTATTTGAACTGGATGTCACTTTATTAAGGTAAAAAATACATTATTTGGTTTGCAACAAAATCTTTCCTTTGCTAACCACATGCCTATTAGTAGTTAGTGGCTTTAGTAGTTAGAATCTTTTATTTAGCTGGCAGTATTGACGCTTGCTGTATTGCAGTAGTTCACGTAATGAAGATTTTTGTGAGATAAGTTGAAAAAAAATGTTCAAATGTGTCAGAAATCTTGTGGGACTTAACTGCTAAGGTCATCAGTCCCTAAGCTTACGTACTACTTGAACTAAATTATCCTAAGGACAAACACACACACCCATGCCCGAGGCAGGAGTCGAACATCCGCCGGGACCAGTGAGGTAAGTGCTTAATGAAATGTATAGGTTATAGTTAAGATTTCTTTTTTGTCAGGGCCATTCTTCTGAATTACTTATCTGAAGTCAGGCTGTAATTTTTTTGAGCAGTCAGATTGCGTTGCGCTAGAATATTGTTTGTCAGTGTTAACATGATAAGAAGAAGTAAAGAGAAAGTAGGCTCAGTACGTTCAGTTTTACTCAGCTGTTGCAGAATCAAATAACGTAGAAGTTCCATCCTCTCAGTCATCCTGCAATTTAAGTACAGACACACTCATTTAAATAAAGAATTTTCAAATTCTGTTGAAAATGTAAAAACATGTCACAGCGCACAACCAGAATAACATACCACATACTGCAGAAAACTGACTCTTGGTAATTTGTTTATATTAAGAGGGAGGGAACTACAGGGCGTATCAAAGAGAATCACCCGATTTAAAAAAAATCGTAGCTGTTATGTTATTTGAGACATGTGCGTGAACAATATATTGTTGGAAAGAGCAAGCTATCGAGATTTTTATGGTTCCCGCCACATCAGTTCGAGTAAAAATAATATCGCAACAGAAGGTCTTTTGTGTTCCACGTTTTGCTCAGTGCGGGTAAATAATAACTGTTCAGCGTGACTTTTGTACTAGGTATGGTGTGAATTCTCCTACAAAACAGAGCATTAGACGATGGCATGAACAATTCAGAGAAACAGGTCGTTTGTGTAAAGGCAAATCGCCGAAATTGAACGATCGCACTGGACCAAATGATTTAACCTTATATTACTGGCCTCCCAGGCCAGTACGGGTTTATAAAAGACTATGTTTACGTGCCTCCGTTACCAATGACAATGAATGAACCGAGGCATCGCATAACAGCAGCTGTGGAAGCTGTTCAAAAATGTTCAGATGTGTGTGAATTCCTAAGGGACCAAACTGCTGAGGTCATCGGTCCCTAGGCTTACACACTGTTTAAACGAACCTAAACTATGCTAAGAACAACATACACACACACCCATGCCCGAGGGAGGACTCGAACCACCGGCGGGAGGGGCCGCGCAATCCGTGACACGGCGCCTCAAACCACGCGGACACTCCGCATGCCAGTGAAAACTGTATCTCAAGACATGCTCGCTAGTGTGGGAACAATTTGAATAACGCATTGAAATATGCCGTGCATCTCAGGGGGGGTATATTCAAAACCTGTGAAAAGGTATGAAAAAACTTTTTGAGTTTCCCGTTCATCAAAAAATAAAATTCATTGTATATGTTTATTAGTGTCAGAAACATAGACGTGCCAAATCAGATGATTCTTTTTCATACACCCTGTATTCTGAATCGGGACTAATACGGTCAGATTTTTTGGAGATACGGAATGCAACTGCCTGAATGTACTGTTGTGAACGGACATCTTAACAAATTTGTAGTTGACTTCATATGCACGTACCCCCTATTCCGAATGGTTTCCGAGATAGAATGGTTCAAATGGCCCTGAGCACTATGGGACTTAACATCTGAGGTCATCAGTCCCCTAGAACGTAGAACTACTTAAACCTAACTAAAGGATATCACACACATCCAAGCCCGAGGCAGAATTCGAACCTGCGACCGTAGCGGTCGCTCGGTTCCAGACTAAAGCGCCTAGAACCGCTCGGCCACAGCGGCCGTCTTCCGAGATAGAACACATTTAATATCACTTTTGTGCATTTTTCTTCAATAGCCAATTTGAGGTAGCATACTGAGGTAGCAAGCTGCGACGGACAATATGATATGGGACAGTTGTGGTCTATCTGGTCGGGAAACTACCTCAAATTGGCCTGCAAAAACTACGTAAGCTACAGCGCATGCGCGTCGAGCAAGATTTTCAACATTCTCTCACTCTCTTCGCACAAACCACTAGTTCTAGAGAAAAAAAAATGAGTAGGACCTTTTCTTGTAGCAAATTTGATATAGTTTAGTTTTGTACTTTGACACGTTTTCGCTGGAGGGTGCACTTTTCGAGTTATTCAAGAAAAACTTACAAAACTGATATAAAATGTGTTCTATCTCGGAAACCATTCGGAATAGGGCATACGTCATTATAAATTTTTTGTTTAGAGTCACTAATAGTGTCACTCCTCAAAGCATGTACCTTTCCTCCGTCAGTGCCAAAAATTTTGCTGTTCAGTAAATTCAACGAAATTGCAAATCGAAATCAAATACATTTATGAATATACTGAATTTTTTTCTTTTTTTGAGTTAATGCAGATCCCCATTTTGAGATTTTTCAAACCAGTTGTTTGTGTAACCATCGATTCTATAAAATTTAAACTTTGCTAAGAAAGTGTCACGATACAAACAGTGAGACGCATTCGACAATTGAAATACAGCTGGCAATAAATTATTAGTAATGCTTGTAATATTTGGTAGGTAAATGAATAAGTGGAATTCTCAGTAGAGCAGTCCTTCTGGAATGCAAATTATAACGTTATAAAAAAAACTTTTTATATTTATGAATGACTCTAATATTGCGTTCATAACATTCTTTAATATTTCAGAAAAATGTCGAAATCGGTCGTTAATTATTTAGATATTTCGTGTCACCTTTCTTACAAAGAGATTTAACAAGGACATTTTTCAGTCTGCCTAGAAAAATTTCCTGTGCTTGCTGACGCATTACTGTACGAAGTTAGAACAACTACTCATTATGTACGCTACGTCGGAGCCAGAAGTTGCATGATTAAGAAGACGGCATACTTTCAACTGTGCAATGGAGCTATGCACTTTTACGCGTGGCTTGTCCTCTTGGTTTTAATTTTGCTCGCGCTGCGTGGGACGTAGAGACCTCAGGTTTTAATTAAAGAAAGATATAAGAGGGTCAACTCTCGTTACGATAACAGCTTTTCTGAAATTTCTGGAGTTTAGCGAAAGAGTTTCTCACGTCGGCTGCTCATCCCAGACGGCTCGGAATATTGTCTTTCACGGAATATGCACAGAAAGATGTGTTTCACTAAGTGTTAAATATTGTTTGTGCGCTATGTATACTTACACAGTGTTTTTAATCATTAGACACGCCAGTTTGTAATAATTTTCTGGCTATAAACTATGAACAGAAAACGCAAATTGAAAACAGGTTCTTCTATACAAAGGACATCTTTGACCTCGGACGTTCGGAACCGCACGAAACCATGATTACACTAACCCTCAATCATAAAAACAACGGGGGTCTGTGTACTTACCACTTACAACTCTGCACTTATTTGCTAACTCTGGCATGATGTAGCTCGAGTTGCGTGAATTGATATAGCTCCAGTATGAATGTCTCTCTCGGAGTGTTCGCATGCGGGTTACTGTGTGAACTGTGTACAGTGTTATCACAAAAAGAGTAAATCCTACGAGTGTGGTCCATATATTAGGGACAAAATTACGACGTGCTGATCACAGAAATGAAATCGAGATCAAGGACAGAGATTTCGCTGATGTATTATATAACTTAATTATTCATAAATATATGATTTTACGCTGGATGGGTATACTGACTTTTAAGGACAGGAAGAATCTAAACGTGAAGGTGACTGTTCAAACAGTACACAACGTTCATCTCCAGAACAACAGGAACAATCCAGTCAAAGTGAATACGAACTATGTCCACCCACACAGTCGAGGCCCAGTTTATTAGAATGTATTGATGGCAGCGTACTAGAGTGCATTTACGAAGACTGTTACAATCGTGACTTCGATTTCTGTAGCAAACTAATGAGGTGCTACAAATGGATTCAAAGTGAATCAAATTGCAAATTAATTCTAAATTATGTGTTTAACAAATGGCTAGCGGGAGCTCGAATCAGTGGAAACAGACTGTTGCAATTACAAAGTATAAAAGAGCATGTAATATTGCAATTTAATAGAGCAAGGTGGTATTTACCTACGATTCACTATTGGTGTCTGCAAATGTGGGTGCTAGAAGGGTCTGAAATGCTTAGCGTGGACAATTTCAGAGTTTCGATTTCTTTAATCGACAATGTTAAGGCTGAATATGGCATTTCGTCCAGGCATATTGCTACATTTGTTGCACGTAAGGATATGGAAGACGATTACGGTATACGTTAGAAGACACAGCACTTTGTGGAGGAAGTGACCAAGCTTATGACAAGCCAGGGTATGGAGAAAGGAAATGTTTGGAAAAGAGACCAGAGTCAGTTCCAATATGAAATGTCTTATCAGTATTTTAAACATAGCTGCACAACAGCAACGGTTCCACGTAATAAAATTGCCACCTTCTGAAGAAGACAAATTTAAATTTGTTGAAACCTAGGTAAAGATTTCTTTATCCATCGCAACTGGTCGGCTGTTTATAATTTTATTAAATGTCTTATCATCAAAACAGTTGCACAAAGGAGAGAAAACAACAGCTAGTGTGTTGCAGTCTGTCCGTACCTCTGCCCACAACTACAACACTGGTGTGGATTTATCAATGACAGGCAGACTAACAAACAAGTTATACATCTGTTTTAAAAAGTCACAAGGAACTTTCGGCCTACATATTTTAAAGAAATTTTAAACAACTTGCCCACTAAACATTCATCTGGAGGCAAGCAGAAATAGAAAAATGAATGAAGAACACCTGAAACGTTTTCTAACTTCAGTCTTTGGCGAATACTTATCAAGCAAAAAGAGTCTACTGTTGTGTGACTACTGGTCAGGACATACAGATGGTACCATTCTAGAAATAAGTTTTCCAAACAAAGCTGGTATGCTGAAGATACGTTCATCGAAAACAACAAAATATGCCAACTGCTTGATGTATCTCTCTTTCGGCAATATAAATTCTGTATCAGAAGGATTGCTGATTTTGTACGACTACAATGGGCCAAACCACAAGTGAAGAAACACAATCGTTATTTTATCATCAGACTTCAGTGATTTACAATCAATTTTGGCCGGACGGTGTGGCCGAGCGGTTCTAGGCCCTTCAGTCTGGAACCGCGCGACCGCTACGGTAGCAGGTTCGAATCCTGCCTCGGGCAGTTCTAGGGGACTGATGACCTCAGATGTTAAGTCCCATAGTGCTCAGAGCCATTTGAACCATTTACAATCAATTTTCTGCGCCAAACTATACGCCTATGTTGCAATGTGTGGGATGAAAGACAGATTATGACGTTTTCATTTGAAAATGTAATTAGCGTGGCTTTTGATACTGGACTGCTTGAATACGAAAATGATCTTGAATATAAAACTGTGGCTGTAGTGAGGTGTGCACATTGTTCTCTGTTCTCTTTCAACTACTTCATAGAAATCCCACAGCTGCACTAAGAGGACCAATTTAAGCACATCGGGTGTGTAGGATAAGTGCGCTTTGCATTATTATAATTACTTTAAACACAGTGTTTTTGGCACAGTTGATTGAAAATGTAACGAGAGACTGACGTAGTTGAATAAGTATAATTTGGCTTCTATGGTACTACTATCTTGTTACTTTGTTTCTCTTCTTAAAATGCCACTTGTGGTTAAATGCAACGTTTTCCATGGAAATGACACAGACCACTGTGATTTTTTATGACTGAGTTTTATTCTAAGCATGGTTTCGTGTCGTTCCACGCGTTCAAGGTCAAAGGTGTCCCTTGCTGGTTAGGCTCCAACGTGCTATCTTGCTTCTTGCATAACAGACTTCTTTCATTTCTGCTGTTACCAAATCTTTCTCTTCTTTATCTTCTTCCTTTTGCTGGTAAGCACTCTTAGTGTTATTCATTCTTAATAAGTAATAACGTCGTTCACTAAATAAGCAGTAAAGGAAGGCAAACTCGTCTGAAAAACTGAACATCTGTTTGTATTCACTTTGACCCTTTATTAACTGGTTCTTCACCCCTCACTGTCTTTCACTTCGTTTGTAGCGTGAGAAAAATTATAGGTTGACCAAAAGTGCCGAAAGATTTTTTTCTTTCATTAAAAAGAAATAAAGAAAAAGATTACATGTCCGTATTGCATCCCTACTAGCTGCGCCTCGCGGTGTCACTCACAGTTAAACAGTTACTTATAAAGAAATGTTAAAGCCGAAGCCCACTAGCCTCGTGTATGCGCCATAACAGATTTAAAAATCACCAAATTTTGAGACAATGGAAGAAAATATTTTTTCAGGCGAACACGGCAACTGAGGAACATATTTTCAAAATAAAAATCTGCGTCAATTCCCAGAGATTTTCTTAATTTATTCCACTACCGGTTTCAAAGCGTAAAGCTTTATCTTGAGGTGCCACCAAATAATTAAGGGAAGATAAATGTGTGACAGTCGCGACAGTCAGTCGAGAGGAATCTGATACATTTCAAACAAACGAATGGAAGCATAGGACCACCAATGACAGCGCCCGCCTGGACAGCACGACACGGAAGTGGCTAGTCTAGACTGTTTGCGACTTGTCTAGCACAGAGAAGATCTTAATTATCTTGGTCTGTATGGAGAGCCAGAAATCTACTCTAATACGTCTCTGTGAACAACATTACGAGACTTCTTGTCCTCTGCGTTTATGTAGAGTTTTTTGTCTCTCGATACAAGCGAAGTGACAACGTAGAGCTGTCCGTGCCCAGATGAAAACCTACTACTTTTAACTATTGTCCTTGACTCTTATTTATATTGATACCTATAATATAATACACTTGCAAAACTTTCTACATGTTGTGAAATATTTTCATGCCCATACATTACATTGTTGCGAAGTTTAGTTATGTTTTTATCCTACAGGATTATTTCTGCTGTCCTAGATTTATGTACGTTTGTAATTCATTTGTCAAAACATTTAAAAACTGATCTCCACACCAAAATCAATGCATTCATTTGATCCTTAACTTTCATGAATGACTTTTTAGTCACGTTACCCATTCCACGGTAATAGTTGTCATGTTGACCGTCCCACAGGAACAGCGATTTTTTTCAGAATAACAGTTAGCCTATGCCTCAATTCATGGTATAGGGTTATCTCCATTCCAAATATCATCCAAATCCGTCCCGCCACTTTATCGTCAAGGAGTAACAAACATACCAACTCAACGAAGAACGCAAATAAGAAATTTCTGCAGATGAAATCTTCTCGGACTTCCATCCGGGTAGCTGCGTCGAAAATCCGCGACGTTTCGACGACTGTCATTCTCATCATCTTCTGGCCAGAACATAAATATCTTGTACTATACATTTTTAAAAGTAACCTGTGTGTTGATTCGGGGTATATGGCAATTACATTTCAAATTTCTTCCAAATCCGTCGAGCCGTTTTATCGTGAAGGAGTAACAAACATATTCGCACACAAATATTTGTGTTTATAACGTGTATGGCATTTATCTGAGACGTTTCAGTTTCTCATTCTACTTCCCAGTGTAGAAATTCTTCTACATTTACACAAATGCTTACAGTGGAAGAATCACAACTTTTTCTATAACGCACAGTCTGAAACCGCAAGACGGGCGTAAACAAACACCGACAGCAGACACACCAAGTGGCACTTCGCTCTTACTACTTCGCGTCTTTTTGTCACTCGCCTTTGTAGATACAAGTTAGTCTTGAAGCAAAGGTAAAACCGTAGTGAAATGTTTCCCTGTGGAAAATATGGTAAAAAAACAGGAATTTATTTCCTACCCTATAGCGGAGTGTACGATTTTGGAATTTTTTGTAGGTGAAAACTGTGCGCCAGAACTGGAATTATATCAAGAACAATGCTTATCGCGAATAAGTACTCTTGAAGACCGAAATACAAAGCCGCAACTCATGACCGTCGTTCACTGTTTCACTCCTGTTGTATACTGTGCAACAAAAAAAGTGAAGCACACGGAAGATACGGTCGGATGTCAATATAGCCTCCTACACGTATACACCGTCAACGGCTATATAATCGGTTGGAGCTGCAATTCTACGTGTAGAGCGCATTAGTGTTGTTCATACGAGGGTTGGAACTTAAATCGTGACAACTATTTATTCACAATCAATACGAAAGAGTTACAAGTTTGCACCTGTTACTGCCCTTCAAAGTGGCCACCAGCGTTGTTTAGAACCCGTTGCCAGCGATGTGGACGCGTAGTATACAGTTAGCAGAGCCTGTTCTGTTGATGGAGCGAATGGAGCGGTCTACTGCCTGTTGAATCTCTGGGACAGTTCTGAAACGAATTCCACAAAGTCGCTCCTTCATCTTCGGAATCAAATCAAAGTCACGAGAACTTAAGTCCAGGGAGTAAGGTGGATGGTACAGTACTTACCAGTCCCATCGACCGAACAGAGCAGCCACAGCTTGCGCTGTATGCGCCCGCGCATTTCGTGCAAAATTATGGGTGGGTTGCGCAGAAAGTGTCGCCGCTTCTTTCGCAAGGCTGGTCGCAGGTGATGCTCCAAAAACAAACAGTAATACGACTTGAGTCCTTGTGACTTTGATTTGATTCCGAAGATGAAGGAACCACTTCGTGGCATTCGCTTCAGAACTGTTCCAGAGATTCGACAGGCAGTAGACTGCTCCATTCGCACCATCAACAGAACAGGCTCTGCTAACGGTATACTACGCCTTCCACATCGCTGGCAACGGGTTCTACACAACGCTGTTGACTACTTTGTAGGACTAACAGGGGCAAACGTGTAACTCTTCTGTATCGGTTGTGAATAAATAGTTGCCACTATTTAAGTTCCAACCCTCGTATTAGTGCTGTTATAACGCCTGGTAGTGTGTTTAATGGGCGCGAACTATGTGATAAGTTGACTTGACGCTGAAGGAAACAAAGGTGCCACACACTCGTATGAGACAGCGTTATCAGCACCTAACACATTTTGGAAGTGACTTTCTTGAGTGAGTTTTCATCTGAGTGGGACATTCGGATGTGACAATGGACAGATGTTGCAGTGTATTGGAATTTAAGGACAGCTGTATTCGTCGTCAAGGTTCCTTTCGACCACGTCTGACCGCTTAAAGGCAGGGTCGCCGTATTGTGGACCATCTTCGTGTGTTAGCTCTCATGTGACAGTCTCGTGATGCCATGTTTGAAGAGGACAATGCTATTTGGCGCACGTCACATGCCTCTAAAAACTGTCTGTGTGATGTTGAGGCACCCCCGTGGCCAGCTGAGTTCCCAGGTCTGTTCTTACGTACGGAACCAGCTCGGATGTCAGCTCCGACATAGTCGCAGTGTCCAGTATATTAAGGGTTGCTGTGGCCCAGCTTCTCTCAGGAGAGGATACAACGTATCTGTGACACCCTTCACAACTTAATCAATGGATCTATCTAGGCCAGAGAGGGTGCAAAGTCATTCTAGGTTCAAACTGCCAACTATTGCAGTTAGTCACTCGAATCAATATTTAGAAAAAAATTTAAAAAAATATATAACAGGGACTATTTAAGGAAATAAATTATTTCTTGGTGAGACAGATTTTTGCAACTGAATAATAGGAATTGTAGGTGTTGCAAGTTGAAGAGTTTATTCAGATACAACCAAAATGTAAAACTTTATTGCATATAGTACATCTATAATCCATTACATATAGCAGGTTAAACTTATTTTTCAAGAGAATTCCAATATTCTGTTTTACTTTTTATTCAGTTTCTCATTGGACGACAAGAAGTTGAACCTAACGCTTTTGCTTAACTTTGGCATAAGGAATGTATGAAATTAAATAAAAAATTGATTACATTGTGTTCTGGTTTCTGATGAGCAATCCGCCTCAGATACGACCTTTTATCATTTACAAGCAACATTAAACTCTGTTTTCTACTTTCTTCCACAGTTTATGGTATACGAATACAGGGTGCTAAAATAGTTTCCTATGTTCAGAGGGGTGGTATTGTGGACCATAACAAGAGAAACTGTCGAGAAAATATGGGCTCTAAAATGCGTACCTTAAGAGCTATGAGCACTTCATCATCTTCGAAATTTGAAACACATCTCTTCTAGTGCAAGCTCTTTGCTATTAAGAACGACCTACAGATTGCTGTAAACGTATGAAGATGCGTTCCTCCGTTATTGTCTATGGATGCAGCATGTAGTAAACGCTTTTTACTGTTCTGCGGCTATGAGGGCGGGCAGTGAGTCGTGCTTGAATAGCTCAGTCGGTAGAGCACTTGCCCGTGAAAGGCATATGTTCCAGATTCGCGTACCAGCCCAGCACACAGTCTTAGGCTGTGCGAAAATGTCACTTGCTTGTGTTGTTACTGCAGACTGTATTCACAATTCTGGGTACGAGTAGCGCATACACTGCTCGTGGTTTAGTACGTTTGTGAAATGCTTTTGCACTATAGTTTTATCTGTGCACTTACTGACATGATTGAAGCCTATTATGAAAACTGACTGTGTTGCACAGTAATAACACCAAAACGTGTTTACTGCGTGCTGTATTCAAGGGCTGCTGAGCAACCGCTGTTTAAGGGATAGCTTAGGCACTACAGAGAGATAGAGATATGAGTGGTGTCTGTTCCGCCGGACATGTCGATGCATAATTCCACGGCCTTGAAGGCTGTTTGATGAAAAAGTTTCGGGTCGGACGCACAACCAGCGTCCGAATTCCTACGGAGGAGGAGAAATCTGCGGGTATGGGATTAATGGACGGGGTTCGCGCGAAGTTGCGAGTTTGGGTGTAACGGAAAGCGTGTCTGGAAGGCCGATGCGGTTAAGGCAACCGTTCTAGAGAAGCGGAGCGTCTAGGTTCGAGTCTGTGCCGGCACAAATTTTGGCTTCTCGTTGTTACATTGCTGCAGTGTCCAGTGGGACAAGAATTCATTATTTCCTTCCTGCCTCTTTTCCATCTGGGCTGTACGCTGCTTGTTGAACCGGCAGCGGGCTGTGGCATTGAGGGAAGGGGAAGTGTATGTTGCCACTCGCCCAATCTGCCTTCTTGTCTCTGTTGCGTAATATGATGATGTTTGGTCTGTTGGGCGCTCAACTGCGCGGTCATCAGCGCCCGTACAAGGTCCCCATTTTTACACAGTACATTTTTTTTTTCACAATACAATCTAGTCACTCTCAAAAATAATGGGGACAACACAAACACCCAGTCCCCGGGCAGAGAAAGTCCCCAACCCGGCAGGGAATCGAGCCCGGGACCCCGCCCCGTCGGGAGTTCGACTCCTCCCTCGGGCATGGTTGTGTTTGTTGTCCTTAGGGTAAGTTAGTTTAAGTTAGATTAAGTAGTGTGTAAGACTAGGGACCGATGACCTCAGCAGTTTGGTCCCATAGGAATTTACCACAAATTTCCAAATTTCCGGGACCCTGTGATCCAGAGGCAGCAACGCTAGCCCCTAGGCCACGAGCTGCGAACGTTTCCTTAATATGGTGCTAGGCAGGGTTCTCAAGAAAGCCGATACTAGAATGGCTTAGTTGCAGAATGGTCTGTTATGCTCAGCAATTTCTTAGTATCAGCTTCGCCTTTCAGCTTGCATGGGGTTGAAGGTTTGTAGATATTGTCCGTTAAAGAGTGACTGTTGCACGCCCGTTCTATCTCATCTTGCCCATGTTCTGTACTGGCGATAAGCGCCGATATTTTATAATTTATTTTTAATATTATTTTTGGTAGACTAACTGTAAGCATAGTTAGTCTCGTTGGTGTTCAGTTGTATCTTACTTGTATTCTGGTTCACCTCTCTGTCATTTGTTGAAGAAATTTTTTTTTAAAATTACTTGTCGTGTATCATGCGATTTGGCTATAAGAATCTGTCTTTCAGACCCAGCTGGTTTAGTAATTGTGTTGTTTGATGGAACCTAATGAGTCGTTGAAAATCAGCGTCATGTACTGAGCACAACAAATAAGGCTCGTATTAGCACGTAATTGGTCCATGTTCGAAGGTATGTTAAAATTGTTGCGTGATTGTTCGTTGGCCTTGGCGCTGCTGTCGTATGTCAAACTTAACAAATCTAATAAGATTACTTTAGCGTAGAACAATAGTGATAATATTTGTGGCATAGTATTAAACTGTCAACTCACCTGAACTGTTTACTGTATTAAAATTTCTGGCCAGGGCAGAAATTTCATTTTATCAAATTTTTCAGAAATGCGTGAAGTCTCGCCTTGACCAGTTGGTCACATATATTGTCTTGTATATAGGTAAAGCAGCCTTAGAGTATAAGATTGCAGTTTTAACAGTTCTGTGTATATTATATGTCATGTCATGTGTGGTCGTACAGTAATTTGGCCAGTGGACAGTGATTAAAAATTGTTCTGTCTAAACGACGTCTAACTGAAAGGTAGTGAAATTTTAAACGGTTGTTAGAATAATAATCCGGGCCGTTGCTCCTTCCGATCAGACCAAAACTGTTGCTTTCTCTTATTGAAAATTTGTAATTTCAGTTACTGGATTAGTGATTTAAGATTTGTTTTCTTTGTTGCCTGATGTATTCTTCAGCCTTAAAGTTGTTCTCGTAGGTCCTTTAAATGGACTTCATCGAAAACATAAAGGATCTTACTTATTAAGAACTTTTCGGTGTTGTCTGACGTTAGCAAACATTTGTAGAATTTCGATCATAGACTCTTTTGAGATACACGATTAACATAAATTTAAAACTAATCTGCCACCAGCCTCATGCATAGATATATTAGCCAATCAGTGGAATTTTAAAGTAAATATATTTAGTTGTGAATATTTCTTATTAGAGGTTACTGCACTTGTAATAATCTTACGTTTTTAACTGAACGAAGATTGCATTTACGAAATATTTTTTTGTGAGTTGTGTACTCTCTGACCATGTTGCACACTGGATCTGAAAAGTTTCAGCTCAAAAGCACTTCCGAATGCTCTCCTTGCAGAAACAACATAGAAGCAACAGATTAACTCCAGTAAATGCTCAGTGATGAATGTAGCAGAATATGACATTTTACTCTCATTGTAGCAGTTAAGCTCTCAGTGTGCAGCGTAATTATTCATCATTATAGCAATAGCCTTTACATCAGGAGCGCTAGTTCCGCTGGACATAAGGAGGACTTCTGCAGAATCTGGAATATTGGGACAGTAGTGCTGGCAGAAATGAAGCTGAGCCATGACACGTACATGGAAAACTCAGCCGATAGGCGATTTGTCCACGTAAGGGAAGCTTCTGTGTTTGAGACTCGGTCCTAAACGATATTCATATCTGTCAGGAAAAGTCAGTAAACGAACTATGTGGTCTAACTACTCGTAGTGGCAGTAGGTACCCTGGGTCATCGACCCGTTAAATGGTTTTAACGGACAACCTCTGTGCTGGTAGAAAGACCAGTTTTATGAACCTGTGTACACTCGTGGAGCACTTCTCTTCTAGGTCGATTGCTTGGGGAGATAATTGCACGCGCATCTGTGCGTCGATAATGTTAGCTTGTCGAATACGCTGTTTGCCTGGTACTCTTACATTGCGTTAGCATCGGTGAGCACTTACGTGTCATGTTCAATGTCCAATATAGGTTATATACTACACAGTCTATTTTGCACACGCTGTCAGTTGAAACCATTTGCGGTGTCGACTGTCAAGGGTGGCTACAACCCTTAAGAGATACTGTACCATATGCCGGGTGATCAAAAAGTCAGTACAAATTTGAAAACTGAATAAATCACGGAATAATGTAGATAGAGAGGTACACATTGACACACATGCTTGGAATGACATGGGGTTTTATTAGAAGCAAAAAAATACAAAGTTCAAAAAATGTCGGACAGATGGCGCTTCATCTGATCAGAATAGCAATAATTAGCATAACAAAGTAAGACAAAGCAAAGATGATGTTCTTTACAGGAAATGCTCAATATGTCCACCATCATTCCTCAGCAATAGCTGTAGTCGAAGAATAATGTTGTGAACAGCACTGTAAAGCATGTCTGGAGTTATGGTGAGGCATTGGCGTCGGATGTTGTCTTTCAGCATCCCTAGAGATGTCGGTCGATCATGATACACTTGCGACTTCAGGTAACCCCAAAGCCAATAATCGCACGACTGAGGTCTGGGGACCTGGGAGGCCAAGCATGGCGAAACTGGGGGCTGAGCATACGATCATCACCAAGTGTATCAATTTTTACCTCTCTGTCTACATTATTCCGTGGTTTATTAAGTTTTCAAGTTTATACTGACTTTTTGATCATCCGGTAGTTCGTAAGAATCCCAATATGAACATGGAATGAACTCACAGCGTTTGTCTAGTTATTCAAGACCGCCCTGTGTATGTGTACCACTCTAGTAATAATAGCATATTACGAAGAGTAAGTGCATAATAGTTATATGTGGATCCAATCTCACAAGAACCTCAGCAATGCTGTGTGCGGCATTACATGCGATTGAACAATTTGAAAGAATGTAGCATTAGTACAGATAACTTTTAATTCGCATTTCCTGAAAGATGATAACTCGGTTGTGAAATTGGTGTTAAACTCGTCTATTTAGCACCTAACGCATAATGTTCAGTTTGAATATCAAACTGGTGCACATAGTTAATTTGCCTGAAGATTTCATCTTCCGCTGCACACTGAGAGTTTAAGTGCTACAATAAGAATAAAATGTCATATTTTGCTACATTCATCACTGAGTATTTACAGGAGTTAATCTGTTGCTTCTTTGTTGTGTCTGCTTTATCAGAAAATAAAATGTAAATTGGCGAAAAGGTTATACTGATCTTTTAGGTGAAGAAAGACAGGACAAGTAGAGGTTAACGTCCTTTCGACGATGATGTGGTTAGAGACAGAGGATAAGCTGTTGGATGGTGTGCAACGAAATCGACCGTGTACGTTTGGTAGCATCCATTCTGGCATTTGCCTTTAGTGATTTAAAGAATCCATGGAAAATTTAAATCAGGATGGCCGGACAGGGGCTTAGAACCGCTGTCTTCTCCAAACGTGTCCAGAGCTGTACCACTGCGCAACCGTGCTGTGTATCCTTAATGTACATTGAATGAATTTAACGGTTTTAACATACTATTAACAATTTCCTGTTAAAATTCTGAATAACTGTATCAAAGATTTAATGTCTGTAGAAAATATTACCAGAGTAACTGAAAACCGAGGAGTAATACTCGCATGCCAAGTCCCGTCAGTAGACTGTATTTGATAGAGCTACTGTGTTAGTAACATCAGTTTGCAATCTTATCAACCTGAGAATGGCTACCAGCTAGATAGTGCGTGGAACCCCGTCATCTCTAAGATTTGCTCCAGACGAAGACTTCAGAGTACTCCGAGTGCCGCGGCAATTGACAACGCTGAAGACAGCTGAGTTCTGCAGTTCCACCAGCGAGGGCGCTGCTGGCGGGCGGTGTGGTTCGTCTCTCCATATGATTTTGACGCATGCGCGGAATACTCGCTACACGCTATATTTTACGGAACGGAGGGCGTCTTCGTCAGTCTTCGATGGCTCACCTGAGGATGGCTGGCAGTTGTCCAGTTGAAGCTAACGACGACCGGCTGCAAACCCGCAATCGTTTTGATTAGCATTGTTTATGCTTGCCCCTCCCAGTCCCCTGTAACTACCACAAGGAGCACTTCCACGTTCCACCAGGCCTATCCTTCTCTCCCAGTCCTCTCCTGTCCAGGCACATCGTCCTCCATAGCAACCCCTTTGTATTCCGCACCTCCAGCACAGGGATCAGCATCACTGAAAGCAGCATTAACACCTGTCGGTCCACTTGTTCCATCTCCACCGACTCAGACAGATAACTTTGCAACAAGATCCTGGGATGTGGTGCCCTCTTCGTCCATATCCGTTTCCAACCAACCCTGTCACCAGTTGCCTACTAGTTGCGCCCACCACTATCTCACTGCCTACACTCATCAGAAAGACAATGAAATGTCTCAGCACTGACACTGTCTCCAACCCGATTCCAAAAAAAGAACAAAGCAAACACAAAGCCCAGACTTTGCAGACTTCATACTTTCCTCCTCTCCTGTCCATCTCCAACATCTTCAAGCCCAAAACCCTCCTCCTTACAAGCTGAAAATATATCTCGTCTTTACTCAGCTCTCAGCTCATACCCAGAAAATGCTCAATCCTTATCAAACCCCTTATCCAGACTTCCATATTGGACTCCTCCAGGAAACCCCCCAAATAACTTTTGCTACCCATGCAAACCTCTCACCCTTTCCCACTACCACCCAGAACAAACAACTGCAACCTCATCGCCACACCCTCAACCATCTCAGCCATGGTCAAACGGATCGACGCAGTCATCATGGCACAGGATGTCGAGTCCAACTCCAGCCCGCATCTAGAAGTTTGGGAAGCACGCTGCATTTTTGATGACTCTGGCCCCACCTTTAAATTTTGCATTTTTACCAAATTCCCATAGACAACTGACCACAGAGGAGCCGCATCTATCAATCTCCTAACTTCACCTCCATTCCTACATGTAATACCTGTAACCTTCCCGACTTTTTCTTCAAAGTGCAAAACCCAATCTCCACCAAACCTGAGCTGTCAGTTCCCATCGAACCTCCTGACAATCCCTTCCACCTCAATAACTCCTTCTGCCCACCTCCCACAGTTGAAGACATTTTTCGTTCTCTGACCATCATCCTTCAAAACACCACCCTTTCCAGAGGCCACATACCCTACAACTAATTTCCCATACTGCCTACTCTGTCTTTCGCCTCAACTCACAAGACATGTGTTCCGCAAGCAGGTCTACTTGTTTCCCATCTCGACATCTTAGTTTAAACCCAACCCAGCCACTCATTCAGATCAAAACTTCTCTCCCTAAATTATGGTGCAACAGTAACATGATATCCCATTCCAGAATATTCGCTTTTTATCAGCTAACAAACTCCTCTGCATGCACATATTATAGCAACGAAACACCGATACTTTTATCCTGAACGATATCTTCCTCCAGCCCCATCATACTCTCTGCACTTTTCCATACATCCTCCACCGAACCAATAACCTGCTCCCCATGACAAGAAGCAGAGTCGCTATTCGGCACCAAAAGAACTCAAGATCACAATCCTTTTACAATACTATTACCACGCACCTCATTCTCACTATCCTCCTCAAAACAATTTCTCTTATCTGTGCCGCTATGTATATCCAACTGCATCATCTCATCTCATACGATTTCCTCACCCACATTTATCACACCTTCTCAACTTACAGTATTGCAGCTGAACTCGAGCAGTGGCGTCGACTTACTGAAGACCTCCATGGTGATATACTCCCTGTCCCAGAGTATACCCACTCTGAAAACAATTTCTCATCTGATGTTATCCTTGCATCTCCTAACTTCCTTGGGCACATTACTGCAGTAGTCCTCAACCCTGTTGGAAGTGACCATCTCTCTGTCCTACTCACCTTCCTCTACACAACGCACTCTACTCATGCACCCACTCTTCCTGGCTTTCCCTAACACATCGAGGATTACTCATGTACCAACTGGGATGGCTACAGGGAATACATTGCTATTCAAATCAGACGCCATCTCTTTTCCTTCCAGCGCAAATTTCTTCCATCACGCTGCCACCTTTCTCCAACAGATCTTGCCGAACGCCATAACTCACCACATTGCACAGCCTATCTATCCACACTACCCGACACCTCATCCGTATACTCTCCTCCTCCCCTGTGAATCATGTCACATATACCAATCCTTCCTGCACACCTGTGACTGAGGCATACTTACACACCACAGAAAACTACAAAGGCACTTCAGAAATCTGTTAAGCTCAAGGAAACGACTAATTTGGCGCCAAACATGCACAAACCTAAACACCACAGTGCCCATAAACTGGAAGATATTTCACAATCTTACTGGCAACAAACCTGTTCGTTCCTACCCCCCCCCTGCACGTAATCACCACTACCCATCAACCTAAGAAAAGTAAACCACTTCATATTCTACTCCTCTAACACCTTCACCATCCCTGATGACCTCGATTGCGATTACTCCTTATTCCCGACAGCTCTCGAGCACAGTCCTCGCTCCTTGCTTCCACTTCCTTGACAACATCCCGCAGACAGAACTTAATACTTCGATAACAACACAAGAGATTCAACAGATACTCCATAACAACACGTCTGCATAGCCTACAGACACCTGAAAAAATGCCCCAGCTCCTTCTTGGTAATCCTAACTACACTTAAGAATATAGTCCTTCACATGGATTTCTATCTTCAGCTGTGGAAAAACCTCTCGAATCCTCTGTATCCTAAAAAATTACAAACATTACAGTGACACCTCCACCCACCATACCATCAGCCTCACTTCCATATTTAGCACGGTAGAGTCCATCAGATCCTGACATAGCCATAAACACCTAAAACAAGAGCTACGCACTTCCGTCCATCAGTGTGGGTCTGTCCAAACTTCTCTTCCGATGCCAACTCCTGTACCTTACTCATTTCCTTTTCCACCAAATCAACAATCATAAATCCAATATTATTGCCATCTTTGATCTCGAAAACGCATATGACCGTTTACGGAATTTTGGTCTCCTCTTTAAGATCCAGACCTTTGCACTTCCCATAAATTGTGTCCACTTTATCTGCTTTCTCTTTAACCGCCCATTTTATGTCACCGTCAACAACACCAACTCCTGTAATTTCCATCCCACTACAGATATGCCCCAAGGATCTGTCCTCTTTCCTGCCATGTATGTCTGTACTGCCGATATGCCAAAGCCGCCATCTCCTGTTGATCTCCTCCAGTATGATGGTGATAGCCCTTTCTGCATCTCTAACCTACTCTCCAGAAATCCCAAAGATCCTTTCATCTCAATCTCAATTAGATCAACTTAGGGAGCAACCTGCGGTTTATCAAAATCAGCCCTACCGAAACCCAGGCAATAATTATAGTCCGAACCACCTGCAGCTTCCTTCCCAACAACTTTTATCTTACCATTTACGACTGTCCAATCCAATTAACTACCGCACTAAAATATCTCGGACTAACACTTGCTCATCGACTAACATGGAAATCCCATCTACTAAACATTCGGCAGAAAGTCCACAATAGTCTAAACCTACTAAAACTACTAACATGTCGAACATGGGAATCGCACTCTTCCACGATCCTCCACATCTTCGAATCTCTGATGTGATCCATCTCTGCAAATGGGGCTTGGACATATGATCCTCTTTTTGTCACGCCCTACAATCCTCGAACGCCACGCACTCTTCGTGGCCTTTCGGATTCAGTTACCCTCCCCTACCTGAATCCTCCACCAAATTATAAAATTCCTCACCATAGGCCTTCGAGTATCGTATGTAACCCGGAAACTCGACACTAACCACCTATTAGTTTCCTACCTGTTCTCTCATCCTGGTACTCTGCCATGTGTCTACCACCACATTCCCCCAACACTACACCTGCACAGCACACACTCCACACCCATTCTCAAAGTAATCGACTCCCTTTACATGACCTTGAAATATACTTTGGTATATAACCATCTTACAAGATCTAGGAGAAACCACCCTTCCCCCTGGGTCAGGGCTCACTTCTTCACCATTCCCCTACGTTCACCTCCTCATGTTTGCTATCGAACTGCGGCTCTCTTACCCTCCCAAATCGCTGCTCCAATCATCTACCCACACAAATACCCTGCTGCATCCTACCCCACATACTGTAACTCCCTGATAACCCTTTACCTGGCAGTCTACATCCTCTCACCACTTTTACTCCTCTATGCATCTGTTTTAGTCAAGCAACACACCGACTTTTTGTCTTTTAATTTCTGCAACCGACCATCAGCCTCTTATAGTGTGTGAAACATTAATTCTGCATTTATCTGTGTATATATTTTAATCAGTCAAGAACTCAACCTTTCATCTTTTAATTTAGGCAACTGACCTACTGTCTTTAAATTGCGTAAAACATTCATTTTTTCAATTGACGAGTACAATTTTTTTAATATTTAAAAAAATTTACAATAATTTGCCCAATTGTATTCGTTGGCAACCAAACCCTCTCCCATATGGGGCTATGGGGGCGAAACAACAATAACGAAAAAATTTTGGAACTCATGTAAATATGGAATATTGGAACTCATGTAAAAATGACAGTTACAAACAGAACACATCACATATGCAGTGCAGGGAAACATCTTTTCGTTATAAAAATGTTTTGCTTTTTTTTGTATTGGAGTTTCTTATGCTCGGCTAATTAGTGTCTCCTTAATGAAAAACGTTAGTCATCTGCGGTAATGGAAACCTTAACCTCTTTACTAAGTTTACGTCTGTTACATTCACTGTAAACGACTTAAAATGTGCTCTAGAGACCAGCCTGTAGAAATAATAGAGCACATTGCAAAGCTTGAGTGATCAGTGGAGGTGATCAAGGGGATACAAGTGTGGAATTTGGTAATTCACATGACTGACGTGCGACAAAATCTGAATTCCATTTGAAGCCTCAACTCAGCGGGATGGGGCTGTGGAAATACACTAGACTTGTATTCAGGAGGACGATGGTTTTAATTCCCACCCGGCAATCCACATTTAGTTTTCCCCTGATTTCCCTAAATACCTTCAGGCGACTGCTGGGACGGTTCCTTTGAAAGCACACGGCCGACTTTCTTTCCCATTTGTCCCTTATCAGGTTTGCGGACCGTCACCAATGGCCTCCTCTTCGAAGGACGTTAAACTGTAATCACTGTAATCTTCGTTCCTTTCATTTCCAATTTCACAAATCTGTAGAACTGTTCGACTACTGCTGCTTTTGGAGGTGCACATTTCACATAGAGAAATATTTACGGAGCGAAGAAATATATTTCCTATTACAGCATTAAACCCACCATTGCTACCATGTCACCAAACAAATTCTCACGACCATCACATTTAATGAAAAACAGATAGCGTAAAATGAGGTGATGCTTCTCTTCCAATAGGTAATTTGAAGGGATCGGGGGAAGAAAGTTTTGATTTACGAGAGCGACAGTTTGAGTTAAATTCTCAAAAAAAGAAAATTATAGATTAAGACAAAAAATGGATTTAGGGGCAGCACTGTCTGTTAGTATGTGTTGGCCTACTTGTCAACTGCACAGCGATCTAAGCGGAATATTAAAAAAAATTAAAACAGCCCTGGTCACATAAGAAATTATTAAAATTGTGATTGGTTTTACTCTTTTTTGAAACCATATTCAGACCATCCTCTGAAATTTAAGTGCAGTTGCAGACTTAGAGGGACATCTGACAACAAAATATGAAAAACTGAACATCTAAACGTAGGAATAATTAATAGAAAATATACCCAATGGTGGCAAGTGGAAGTGATGAACGGAGCAGGTACTGGCTCTTGAGGCACGAACGGTAGCTGCTGGGTGGTGTGGAGAGGGTATGGCTTAAGTGGTAGACGCTCGGACCACCGTCTTCTGCATGACATCAATAGCAGCTAATGAGGCGCACAGTAAGTAAAAATGTTACAAAAATACAATGTGGAAACATGAAATTCATAAAGTGAAATCTAAGCTAAATAACAACAAGACATAACTGCAGAACAAGCAATTTATAAGAATACATTACGTAAAATTACTGGCTCAGGCAATTTATAACGCTGATATGCTCGATGGTGCTGGATTTTCCTCACTTGATATTACAAATTTATATACAAATATAACTGATTACAGAAATAACTGACATTATTAAATATAATCTATTACGAGATAAAATTATGAGTACAGAAGAAGTGTCCAAATTTATTGAACTACTTGAAGCTACTTAACAGTTAAGTGCTTTTCTTTTAAACATAAAATGTAGCCTACAAGATATGGTCATTTTGTGGTCGAAGTTCTTTACTTATCTACATTTTCTTGCCAACATGTAAACGGGAAATTGTGGTTCTGTTTTGACCAAACGCAGTTTTCCTTTTTTTACTCCCCATAAGTGGTTCATAAAAGTTTCACCATCTTCAGCAGGTTTGATTTATCATCTGTTAAACAATATACGAAGCATGTATGCATTATGATACTTGCCAGCTTTTTCAGGTTATTGACAAGAATATTAACACGAAGAATAAATATAGAACTAATTGTTACATATTAGTGTTCACAAGTCTGTTTGGTATTTGCACCACAATTATAATTATTGCCTTCCAATATGTCAGCTGAAATTAATAAGCCTTTATCAATTTTAACGTAATTTTTACGTTTTATATTTTGGCCGAATATGATATTATTGATTTTTTATTTTTACTTCTTTTCTATTATTCTCCTGCCTGTATATTATGGTGTTTTGTAAACAAAGTTTTACTATTTCCTCTTTCCCATTTACCAGTTTTTTAAGAAAATTTTTCGAAAAAAAGTGTTGAAATATGCTGTCTGTGATTAGGCTATGTGAGATATAGACGGGGAGGGAGGGCACACGTTGTGTGCATATGCCTGCCCTTACTTTTTGTAGATCTTACGTTCTCGTGCTTCTACAGGATGTTTAAGCGGAGCTTCCTAGCGCATTTTGTTTCACAGCTTGTTTGATGTTCACTTGTTCTGCCATTTTTTTTTCTGGGTGGGAATTTTGAATTTTGCAGAGACCTTAGGCTGTGTGTGTGTGTGTGTGTGTGTGGAGTGTATGTATGTATGTGTGTGTGTATGTGTGTGTGTGTGTGTGTGTGTGTGTGTGTGTGTATGTGGGCGTGTGTTTGTTTTATGTGTCTTAGTCGGTCTTCTGATAATTCCTTTAGAGCTGACAATGGGGTTTCGTAGCAGTATGCTGTGCATTCATTC
Organism: Schistocerca piceifrons; assembly: GCF_021461385.2. Lineage (NCBI taxonomy): Eukaryota > Metazoa > Arthropoda > Insecta > Orthoptera > Acrididae > Schistocerca > Schistocerca piceifrons. The sequence continues at coordinate 349,404,066 of NC_060141.1, read as the reverse complement.
AGCACTTCCTTTCCTTCTACTATGGCTTTTTGTATATGGTAACTTTCTTCTATTATAAGTTTCTATAGGTGGCTGTTGCTGTATTTAAGAATTTTTAGGTCTGTGTTTATGTCTGTTGGTCTGTGTTTCTTGTCCATGAGACGATGTGAGACGATATGTTAATGTGAAGTGACTGCTGTTACTCTTGCGTGCCCTTCTGTGATCAGTCTAGCTGGTGTTGAGATTTCTACTTGTTTGTCCAATATAAACTGAGTTGCAGTGTTGACACATAAACTGGTAGATCTCAAACGTGTTGTGTTGGCTTGTGTTAGCGCTAATGGTCCTCAGTTTCTGTTGTATTGAGTTTCCTGTTCTGTAAACAATTTTCAGTCTTTTTTTTTAATTTATTGGCTATTCCGTGAGATGCTTATGTTACAGATGAATGTGTGCCATTTATTTCTAGTTGTATATGTATCGTTTTCAGACGTGTTGAGTGTGTTTGTGTGATGTGTGCTTATGATATGTTTCTGTGTTGTGTATTGGTGTTGATCTGCTAGCTGGTGTGCGTTGGGTGCATTATCCACTATTTTGATTTAATTTGTCTGTCATATTTGTTTTGTATCCAAAGAACAAAAAACTAAATTTCTTAGACATCACAATACACAGACACAATACCCAAAATGTTTTCCATATCCAGAAAACCCACCAGCACCAGCACAACTATACGTCAACAATCAAACCGCAGGCGGAAAATTCAATGTCAAATACGTTGAACACAGCTTGACACTCAACAGAAATGGAAATCATTCCTTATTAGCAGATCATCACAGGGAGAAGGAACGCAGACAAACAGATACAGAAACAGGTTCAAAAATTCTTAAATAGAGCAATAGCCACCTACAGAAACGTATAATAGAAGAGAATTACCAGATACAAAAAGGCATGGTAGAAGTAAAGGAAATGATGAATGAATGCACAGCACTATGCTATGGAAACCTGTTCTCAGCTCTAAAGGAATTATCAGAAGACCGACTAAGACACATAAAACACACATGTACGCACACACACACACACACACACACACACACACACACACACACACACACACACAACGCACCCTTCACCCCCCTACCTCCCCCACAGCCTATGTCTCTGCAAGATTAAAAATTCATACTCAAAACAAACAGTGAAGCAATGTGTACCAGGAAATTCCGCTCAGGCATCCTGCAGAAGCACAAAAACGTGAGATCTACAAAAAGCAAATTTTCATACATAGTTTTCTCCCTCTCCCAAATTAACATTTCACGAAGACTATTCGCAATCAGCATATTTCAACACATTTTTCAAAACAATGTACTCTAACTAAAAAACGATAGTCAAAGGGAAAATAGCGAAACTTTGTTTAAAACGCATAATATACAGACAAGAGATCAATAGAAAAAAAATATAAAAATAAGAAGTTGATAATATCAGATTAGGCCTAAATAAAAAAGATGTAGAAATTACGTTAAAAACGTTGATAAATGCTTATTAATTGTAGATGACATATTGTGAGGCAACAGTTGTAGCTGTCCTGCACATAGCAAACAGAGTTATGAAAATCAATATGGAATAATAAGTTGTATATTTATTCTTCATGTTAATACTTCTGTCAGTAATATGAAGAAAATTGATTAAGTGTCATAAAATATAAATATTCTGTATATTGTTCAACAGATAATATATAAAAACCACTGAAGGTGGAGAAACGTCTTTGAACCATGTATGGGTAGTAAAACAAGAAAAAATTATATTTGCTCAACACAGTCACATTTCATTATTACATATCTAAAGGATGGTTTGGAAATGGAACACTCCCTAGCAGGCAGATTAGCGAAACTTTTTGTTACTTTTGTCGAACTACAGTTTTCAAAGACGACCCTGAATTCACAAGTAAAATTCGCTACTACAAAATTATGTTGACGACAGTCTGTTGTTTTGTAATGGCTCCAGAGGTGAAATACTCGCACTTACTGATATTTTAAATAAAGTTCATCCTAAGCTTTTCTTTACTGAAGGCTGAAGAAGTATAAATTTTTTGTATCTCACAATTTTTGCCGTATATAGAAGGCTATCTGCGATGTCATTATTAATGCTGCTTCCTGCCATCTTTTTAAATTAAAAGGCCGGCTGCGGTGGTCTAGCGGTTCTAGGCGCTCAGTCCGGAACGGTCGCAGGTTCGAATCCTGCCTCGGGCATGGATGTGTGTGATGTCCTTAGGTTAGTTAGGTTTAAGTAGTGCTAAGTTCTAGGGGACTAATGACCACAGATGTTAAGTCCCATAGTGCTCAGAGCCATTTTAAATTAAATAAAAACATTTTTTCAATGAATGATCTACAGAATACCAAAATTACCCAAAAGTCTGATGTAATTCGAAAAGAAATAACACTTCCCAAACAGGTCTCTAGGGACTACGATTTTAATAACACTGAAGCTGACTTCTTATCCAATAAGTGACAACACATATGTCAATCTTTCGAAACTGTCTACCGAAAATTTTCTAAGGAGACCGACCGATATGGGTAATATTTAAGACAAAATGAATAAATTAATTTGAAACATTGAACAAACTACTGATAAACTCTTACAGAATAGGCACACACTATAGGTAATTGCGACAGTAAGTACCTAAATTCTGGCGTTTATAATCTTCAGTGTGATGACTATGATACACAATATGTCGGACACAATATGGCCGTAACATCTCCAATCGGTTTAGAGGGCACTCATCAGGCTTCGCCCATGGTAAATCGTTATTTGGCCAACACCTAACCCAAAGTAATCATTCCGAAGATTCCATTCACGATAATTTAACAGTTCTCCATAATGCGCCCACAAAGTCTTATTAAATACACTAGATGAGGCATAAATTTATACACATAACAAAGAGAAGCCGTTATCTTTACTGATTGAGCAGTTAGATTTTGGAGACAAATATTTTTTGATCTTTTTTGATGGTTGGTTGTAGCAGATACCTGCTCTTTTGTTTCACTTTTTTAACGACAGATGCCTTATTTGAGGTTTTTAAAGTTGTATTCTTGGTTACGCCATTTCCGTTACTGTTTTATCAGCTTGTTTGTATTTTAGCGCAAACCTCTTAGTTTTTCATCCAACGGTGGTCCATTAAGTTGAATTACTATTATGACTATAACTGTGTACACAAAATTTTTAGGTTCGTTATTTTATGACTGACGCTACTGGGTTCTGGATAACATTCTGCAACCTTCATGTGTCCGTGGTGACCAACGGCGTACTGATCGCCACTGCAAAACTCGATGCAGCAACCATGTCACTGTAGCCACGTCTAAAGCTATATTTGCCTTGTCGGCGATTCATCATGTTGTATACATCGCCATGATTACTAGCGGCGGATGACGGATACATTAATGGATACTCGTGTTTGCCGCTCCCTGTCAACATGCAGAAGCGGCTAGTGGCTACTACCTCTCTGTTATCGGTCGGTTATAACTAAAGTGCAGATACCCACAGAGATCCAGTGTGGGTTGTAATTCTTGTGTGACAGTGAAACGTGGTAGATATGCAAATGTGTTAATAGGGAATGTACTTGCTCTAGAAAAGAAATTAGTACGAATTGTGCCCATCAAGTGAAAATCTGATACTTTGCATCACGGTCTGACCTCCGAGCTGTCATTTTAAAAGCCGTGACGCGATCAGCTGTATGGATATCGGGAAGAGAGGCCGTCCGCTGTTAATGAAACTGTTTTTTGTGAACGGCAGCAATTACAGGGCTGCCCTGAGAGAGTAGCTCTGAAAGGTTTGAGGAGAGGCCCAATGTCATTAAATGGTTTAAAGAAGAAGATAATGAAATTCGAAAACTCGGGTGAGCTTGGTGTGGCACTGGGGAGGGAAAAGCGTGCCACCCCTCTCGAAATTGTCGACGAGGTGTTTGTTTCTGTGACTGACCGTGCAACACGCGCCGTGGGTAGTGTTAGTGCTCGTACAGTGTCACGAGAATTTCCCATCCATGGTAAACAGTACGGTAAGTACGGCGGTCTAGTTTACGCTGGTACTCATACCAGATACAGACGGTGCAATAGCTGAAACCCCATGAGTGACGGCAATTTACTGAACTTGCTCTTCAGTTTATGGTGCAGATCGAAGCTGAAGACATGTGGCCAGTCAGTATTCTATGAAGTAACAACGCACATTTTACACTATAGGGTGCAATGAACGCTCAGAAATGCTAAATCGCCGAATCTCGGATACTGTTAAGCCGCCTGTTGTGCATCAGAGCCACTGCACTCGCAGTATGTGACTCTGTCTTACGGATTCACAAGCACCTTAGTTCTTGGTCCTTCTTCATTGAAGAATGTACGCCCAGAGGGCCCATCAGGCGTACCGTGACGTCTGCACTTTATCGAGACCTCCTTGCATAGGATGTGATTCCTGCTTTGGAAGAGATCAGCTGTGTTGAAATCACTGGTTTCAGGCATGATGGAGCAACACCTCATGTCGCTTCCCCAGTAAAAGATATTGTTAATGCAACCATCCCCGAAGTGTTATCTCTAGAGGTTTTACAGAAGCATGATGTGCAAGATCACCAGATCTGAATCCAGGAGACTTTTGAGACTGGAGATATCTAAAACAGCGCGTTTACCAGGGACACTTTCAGTATGTACCCTATCCGAAAGCCAGTGTGCAGGCACACATTGCTCAGATTCCATCGTTACTGACGCGAGCGACTATTCACCATGTCGATTTACGGATGTGCATTTCGTCGACGTCTCCGGAGCTAATACACTCCTGGAAATTGAAATAAGAACACCGTGAAATCATTGTCCCAGGAAGGGGAAACTTTATTGACACATTCCTGGGGTCAGATACATCACATGATCACACTGACAGAACCACAGGCACATAGACACAGGCAACAGAGCATGCACAATGTCGGCACTAGTACAGTGTATATCCACCTTTCGCAGCAATGCAGGCTGCTATTCTCCCATGGAGACGATCGTAGAGATGCTGGATGTAGTCCTGTGGAACGGCTTGCCATGCCATTTCCACCTGGCGCCTCAGTTGGACCAGCGTTCGTGCTGGACGTGCAGACCGCGTGAGACGACGCTTCATCCGGTCCCAAACATGCTCAATGGGGGACAGATCCGGAGATCTTGCTGGCCAGGGTAGTTGACTTACACCTTCTAGAGCACGTTGGGTGGCACGGGATACATGCGGACGTGCATTGTCCTGTTGGAACAGCAAGTTCCCTTGCCGGTCTAGGAATGGTAGAACGATGGGTTCGATGACGGTTTGGATGTACCGTGCACTATTCAGTGTCCCCTCGACGATCACCAGTGGTGTACGGCCAGTGAAGGAGATCGCTCCCCACACCATGATGCCGGGTGTTGGCCCTGTGTGCCTCGGTCGTATGCAGTCCTGATTGTGGCGCTCACCTGCACGGCGCCAAACACGCATACGACCATCATTGGCACCAAGGCAGAAGCGACTCTCACCGCTGAAGACGACACGTCTCCATTCGTCCCTCCATTCACGCCTGTCGCGACACCACTGGAGGCGGGCTGCACGATGTTGGGGCGTGAGCGGAGACGGCCTAACGGTGTGCGGGACCGTAGCCCAGCTTCATGGAGACGGTTGCGAATGGTCCCCGCCGATACCCCAGGAGCAACAGTGTCCCTAATTTGCTGGTAAGTGGCGGTGCGGTCCCCTACGGCACTGCGTAGGATCCTACGGTCTTGGCGTGCATCCGTGCGTCGCTGCGGTCCGGTCCCAGGTCGACGGGCACGTGCACCTTCTGGAGACCTCACGCCCCACGTGTTGAGCAATTCGGCGGTACGTCCACCCGGCCTCCCGCATGCCCACTATACGCCCTCGCTCAAAGTCCGTCAACTGCACATACGGTTCACGTCCACGCTGTCGCGGCATGCTACCAGTGTTAAAGACTGCGATGGAGCTCCGTATGCCACGGCAAACTGGCTGACACTGACGGCGGCGGTGCACAAATGCTGCGCAGCTAGCGCCATTCGACGGCCAACACCGCGGTTCCTGGTGTGTCCGCTGTGCCGTGCGTGTGATCGTTGCTTGTACAGCCCTCTCGCAGTGTCCGGAACAAGTATGGTGGGTCTGACACACCGGTGTCAATGTGTTCTTTTTTCCATTTCCAGGAGTGTAGTAAACAAATTGTTGAAGCGGCGGTTAATAATAAAATCAACATTATGGCTTCCTCACTTGCTGGACGTTTTCTGCCCACGTCCAGTTCCTAGTAGACTACATATGGATACATTTCTGTTTCTCTTCCTGGCATTCACAGCGCCAAATTTGCAACTAATGGCCAAAATTTGAATTAATTTTTTTCGCAGTGTCAATCGGTTCCGTATTAACGCATTAAAATATCTTGCATGTTTCCCTGCCATACGATAACTACAGCGCATGCTGTGCCTCTGGGAATAGCTATAATTTTATCGTAACCACCTGGTACTATCGTTTGGTTGCTTCAGGCAGCTCGTATGGCTACTTCACGCCATCCCCATGCGAACCAGCGGCATGTCAGAAGTTTATCATTGCTATGGTTATGTCCTGTATATCGATGCCCAGTATAAGAACTGCTCATATAGGGCAGTATTCGTTCTCATAACAGATTTCTATTATCTCGCTACCTATAGTTTTACTTAATGTATTCTAATAAACTGATTCCTCTAGCAGTTATGTTTTGTTGTTATTTAGCTTAGACTTCACATTTTGTGTTTTATTTTATGTGTCCACTTGTATGTAACTTTTCACTTACAGTGCCTCCTACTGGCTGTTAGGAGCCTCTCCTACTTAAACCATTGTCTCACCACGCTATCCAGTCAGCCCCAACCCCCTCGTCCACCAACGTACACTGCTGTGATCACAAAACTCAGCCCTGTGATCATGGAGGCGGAGGTGTTGACGGAACTGAACGCCCACCCCGCCCTGGAAATCCGCCTGGCACGCCGTATTTACAACTCCTCTGGCCCTACCTTCCTGATGCATATCTTTACTGCATCCGCCTGCTCCATCGACCACCTCCTCAAGCAGGGAGCCCTGATTTTCAACCGCCGCCACCCCATTGACCCGTCCTGTTCCCCTCCTCAATCCTACCACTGCCAGCGCTGTCTCCTGTACAACGACCATCTCACCCAAAACTGCAGGAACCCCCCCCCCCCCACAACTGCCCCAATTGTAAAGCTTCCCACTTCCTTAAACAGTGTCCTAGCCTCACCTCTCCCCCTTCCTGCAACACCTGCGACGAGTCTCACCCCACCTACACCTCCAAATGCAAAACAAAACCCCCTACCACCAACCCTGAGTTCACTGTCCCCATTCGCCCCAACGACCCACCCACCCACCCCAACAATTCCCTCCACTCTCCCCCTACAGCAGTATGTGACTCTGTCTTACGGATTCACAAGCATCTTAGTTCTTGGTCCTTCTTTATTGAAGAACGTACGCCCACTCATCATTCTGCAGAACATCCACTCCTTCCAGCGCCCCCACACCCTCCAGCAGATTTCCCTCGCCGCCCGCTCTGTTTTCCATTTAAATACCTACTCCCACAACCAGGCCCACTTTATCTTCACCTGCCTAGATACACTCATTTAAGCTCCTCTATCCTTGCCCCACTTCCTTCCCCCTCCCATCTCCTGGTGTGTCACCAGTATTATCACCTCTACCTCAACATTTGCTCCCTCCCTGCCAACAAATACCTCTTAATGCATATCCTATCCGAGCATCAGGTTGCCTCCTTCATCCTTAATGAAACCTTCCTCCAACCTCACCATGTTGTCCACACCCCTCCCTATCTCTGTCACCGCGCTGACAATTCCCTTCCTCTTGCCAGAGGTGGGGTCGCTATTTGCCACCTCAAGCATCTCCCTGTCCGGCCACTACCCCTACCCAACTGAACACCTTCTCCTCAGTATCTTTTTACCCTTCCTCACTATCACCTGTGCCACTATCCATATCCATCCCACAGCTCCTCTCCCCTACGATTTCATTTCCCATGTTGACTGTACTTTCTCCACCTATATGATTGCCACTGACCTTGACATCCACAGCCAAGATCCTACCCCCCTTTGGCAGTGGCATGTTTCTCACCACCCTCCATGGTAACCTTGTTCCACTCCCACAACACACCTGCCCTGAAAGTAACTCCACCCCAGATGTTATCCTCACTTCCCCCAACCTCCTTGGTAGTATTGCCGTGGATGTTCTCGATCCCATTGGTAGTGACCACCTCCCCGTCCTTCTAACCGTCTCCTCTGCCTGTGGCCCCCCGCCCCCCTGCAGCATCTCGCCCAGCTGCCCCTCCAAACCATCCACTACTACTGCCACACAAACTGGGATGCCTACCGGGATTCCATTGCCTCACAGGTCGCAAGCCACCCCCTCACCTCTCACCGTCCCGCTGACATCACCCATGCCTCTTGCTTCCTTAAGAAGATGCTGTGGAGACCCATGCCCCTACCAAACTCATCCACCGTCACTGCCCTACACTTCCTCCACAGGCCATCCTTCTTTGTGAATCCCGCAGGTTTTACCACTCCTCCCCAGACACCTGTGACCGGGATAGATTCATCCACCACCAGCAACTACAGCAACACACCTGGAACCTCCTTACAGCAAAGAAACGCCGGGACTGGTGCCAGACATGCACACACCTCAACTCCACCCTCCCTGTCAAGTTCTCCAAGTACTGGTCAGCCTTCCACTGCCTTACTGGTAGCCATCCCACCACACATTATCCTATTCTCCATGACAATCGCCCCTTCCCTGACAACCTCATTAAGGCTAACCATTTTGCTTTCCACCTCTCTGAGGTCTTCTCCATTCCTGACGATCCCCATTTTGATTACTCCCTCTTCCCCACTCCCCTTGGCCACAGTGATACCTCCATCCCACCGTTCCCCCCAAGTTTCCAGTACTTGCATCAAATTCCACTCTCAGGCATCAAAACTCCCATCACCACGCATGACATCACACTCGTCCTCTGCTCCAAATGCAACACTGCCACTGGTCATGATGGCGTCACCTAATACCACCTCTAGGAATCCCTCCCCCCCCCCATCCTTCCTGGCTGTCTTTGCTACCCTGTACAATGTCCTCCTCTCCACTGGCTTTTACGCTGACCTATGGAAGATTTCCCATGTCCTGCCATGCCCTAAACCCAACAAACCCCCCTCTGATACCTCTTCTTATTGTCCCATCTGCCTCACCTCCATGATCAGTAAGGTCTTCCAGACCATCCTCTCCAGCCATATTCACTACCTCCTTAACCATCGTCACCTCCTCTCCCTTGCCCAGTGTGGCTTGTGGCCTTCTTTCTCATCTGATGACTAGCTCCTTAATCTTACCAATTTTCGTTCCCTCCAACTTAACACCCATCGCTATGCTATCTTTGTTCCCTTGACCTCTAGAATGCTTATGACCATGTCTGGCACCCCAGGCTCATCTTCAAACTCCAGACCTATGCTCCCCCTATCAATTTCGTCTGTCTCGTTGCCTGCTTCCTGTCCCGTTGTCCCTCCTATGTTGCTATCCACAATTCCAACTCCCGTACCTTCTATCCCTCTGCTGGCGTGCCCAAGGCTCTGTCCTTTCCCCTCTCATCTATCTCCTGTACACTGCTGATATTCCCAAACCTCCCCTGCCTGCTTATCTCCACAAATTTGCTGATGACACTGCCTTCCTAGCTCTTTATCCTACCCTTCAATGGTCCCAGCGTACCCTCTAAGCCCACCTTGACCAATTCCTGACTTGATGCAACCAGTGGATCCTTCGTATCGACCCTTCCAAGACTCAGACGATCATTATAGGCTGCACCACACCCTCCATCCATCTCCATGAGTTCTACCTAACCATTTATGCCTGTCCTATCCACCTCACTGCCACCCTCAAATACCTTGGCCTCACCCTCAACCGCCACCTCACTTGGACTCCCCATCTCCTTACAATCCAACACAAAGGACACAACAGATTCTGCCTCCTGAAGCTCCTGTCCAGCCAGACATGGGGACTCCATTCTTCCACCATCCTTCACACCTACAAATCCTAGATAAACCCCATCCTTTGTTATGCCAGCATCATTTGGATTTCTGCCCTTCCCAGGTTCTACAGAGCCCTCCAAATCCTAGAACGCCATGCACTCCACCTCGCCTTCCGCATCCACCTTCTGTCCTCTATTACCTCATCCCATTCACCCACCTTCTATTTTTCCTTGAACACATCTGCACCCTGTATATTGTCTACCAACTCGATCCCCCCCACCCCTAGTGTCCCCCTTCCTCTCCTCTCCCAGCCCATTGCCGCACCTTTACCATTTTGTCGTGCCCTCACTCCATCTCCACACTCTCCATCTCCTTTCCCAACACAACTTCCAGCACCTAGCCCTTTCAGATGATGAGCTTCACCTTGATATTTACCTCTCCTCCCAACTCTGATGCCACCTTCCTCCTGCCTCCTCCTCAGGGCTCCCTCTCCCCCCCTCCCTTCTCCTGAGTGGCTTTCCCCCTCATAAACCCCCTCTCTCTCCCATACTCCCCTTCAGTGTCTTTGCACTCCCTCATGCCTTGTCTTCCCTCTTCATCTCCTGCCCTGCCCATCTCCTGCCTCTTGGTGCGCCCCCTGTCCCCCCTTTTCCTCTTCCTCCCACCCCATCCCCCCTCCCCTCTTTTTCCCTACTCTCTGACCTCCAGTACCTCAGCAGGTCCATACCAGCGGCTTTTATTATTTGTGAGTGTTCTGTCGTTTCCAGTGGTTTTGCTTTTTAAGTGTCTCACTCTGTGTGATTTTTATTCTGCGACCAACTTTTAACTTGTGCTTGACTTCTGTGATTTTAAGTGCGCAACGATTTGCCAACTGTGTTCTTTTAACATTATGTCAACTTTTTAACTTTCCCCTCCCTGTGCATGTTCGTGTATTAGTGTATATCTTAACTCCCATCATCTCCATTTTCTGTGTTTTTTATGTCACCCCGTCTTTTTGTAAGTGTTCCCATTTCGTGTATGTTGTAAAACCATTTGGCTGAAGAGCGGTGGACTGTGCCACTGCCAGAAATTACAATAAAGAAAAAAAAACCACGCTAGCCAGCAGTTCATGTTCATCTCTCAAAAATCGGTATCCGTTCCCTTCACTACCTGTGTCTACCAGTATTGGGTACATTTTCTTTTAATTGTTCTTATGTTTAAATGTTCCAGTTGGCAATCTTTTGTTGTCAGATGTCCCCAGAAGTCTTTAAATGTACTTACATTTCAGAGAATGGTCTGAAGACTGTTTTAAAAAAGAATGAAACTAGTGACCGTTTTAATAAATGTATTTGTGAGATAAAGACTGTCTCTGCTAAACTGAGAATCAGTGTTTTCTTCTGCCAACCTCTTCAGTTGTTTCTTCACTAGTCAGTCACAAACAGATAATCTGATCAAAAGGATCCACACGCGGCTATTCAGTGCTGAACTGGCCACTAAATGTGACGAGAGGCGGACCCGCCAATATAAGAGCAGATAGGGATTATTGTGCTGTCAGAATTGAAGTAGTAATAGAAGAACAGGTCGGTTAGCAGAGGACTTTGACTTACAACGTCGACTCGTAATTGGACATCACCTGAGTAACGAATCCACCCTGTCTAAAGCTGCCCAAGTCAACTGCAGGTTGTAGAAACGCGAAGGAACAGCCACAGCTAAACCAAACAAGGCCGACCTAACGTAAAGACGGTCAGACACCTTCGAACATTGCGGCGGATGGTTGCATAAAGTCTCAGGAAATCAGCAGATGGGTCACTCACAAGTTTTAAAGTGCCATCAGCAATTCAGCTAGGGAGTTACAACGGATGGGGTGCAACAATCCATCAGCTCTTCACAAGCCACACCTATTTGTAGTCAGTGCTATGCCACGTTTGAGGTGATGTGAAGAGTGACACAATTCGACAGAGGATGACTAGAAATGAGAGATCTGGAGTGATGAATCACGGTATATCCTGTGGCGATCCGATGGAAGGGTTCTGGTTAGGCGAATTCCTGGAGAACGTTACCTCTCATCATCCGTAGTGCGGACAATGAAATGCCGAGGTGGTGATGTTATGGTTTGGGTACCTTTTCGTGGTTAGCCTTCATTGCACTTTAGAAAAAGCTTAATGTGGAAGAATATCAACACATCTTGCAGCGTTTTGCACTGTGAACAGCAGAGGAAGAGTTCGAAGACAACGACGGTTCGTATCGGTATGATGATGCCCACTGTAAAAAGCAGCTTCGTGAGCGAGAGTTAGTGGGTAATAACATTCCCGAAGTGGACTGGCTTGTCCAGGGCCCTGAACTGAACACAATGAGACGTCTTCCGGATAAGGTAGAACATCGACTTCGTTCCAGGTCCCATGATCCAGCATCAATATCTTCTCTTACTTCGGCTTTCTCATAATGATGAACTGAAATTCCTCCACAGACATTCACACCCCTCACTGAGAGTACCCCTAGCAGAGATCAAGCAATCACAAAGGAGATATGTGGATATACCCCAAATAAGTGTCCAGTAATAGGTTTCTGGATACTTTTTATCACATAAGGGACGCAAGGGAATTAGATTAGGAAATTAGATACTGAAAGTAGTAGATTAGTTTTGCTACTTCGGGAGTAAAGTAACTGCTCACGGTCGAAGTAGAGAGGATGTAAAATGTAGTCTGTCAATGGCAAGGAAAGAGTTCCTGAAGAAGAGAAATTTGTTAACTTCAAGTATAGATTCAAGTGTCAGAAAGTCTTTTCTGAAGGTATTTGTATGGAGTGTGGCCATATATGGAAGCGAAACATGGACGAAAAATAGTTTAGACAAGAAGAGAATAGAAGCTTTCGAAATGTGGTGCTACAGAAGAATACTGAAGATTGGATGGGTAGATCACGTAACTAATAAGGAGGTACTGAATAGAATTGGGCAGAAGAGGAATTTGTGTCACAACTTGATTAGAAGAAGGGATAGGTTGGTAGGACATGTTCTGAGGTATCAAGAGGTCACCAGTTTAGTATCGGAAGCCAGCGCGGAGGGTAAAAATCGTAGAGGGAGTCCAAGAAATGAATACATTAAGCAGATTAAGAAGGGTGTAGGTTACAGTAGGTTCTTGAAGAAGCATGAACAGGATAGAGTAGTATGGAGAGCTGCATCAAACCAGTCTCTGGGCTGAAGACCACAGCAACAAGGAACTCAGTTAAATCAGAGACACTATCTTTCATCGTGTGGAACTAGATTTATCCCTGATAGCTGACATTGATGATACACCCTGGCAAGTACTCTGAAAGTACTGTGGAGCTTGGCAATCCTAGAGTGCTCAACCGCTTTTCACGTAACTTAAGAAGTTGGTCGATGGTGGATTAATGGCGTTACATGTCTCGCTCGATGGAATCCAATATGTGCTCCAAAGGACTGAGGTCACTATCCTGGAAGTTCACACAAACCCTCCTGTGTCTTTTGAGCCTTTCTCAAACAGTTCAGCAGCCATGAGGTAGCGAATGAATTCCTGAAGGAACGGGTATCTGGTTGCTGTACGAAAATAAGTGGAAGTAATTCGCCGATGACACGCCCATGAGGTTGTGACTTCCGAAGATGATGAATAGGTGGTGAAAGGTAATGCTAGATGGTAAAGTTTATCACTGGTTACTGTTGTCCAGCATGGGACTGGCAATTGTTCCTCCCCATTACGTCCCTACTGTCACCTGCTAGAAGACGCGATGATCCATAGCGCTGCCCCTGTTGCCCAAGACATTTGACTCTGGCGGCAGTAGTTTACCTCAAATTGAGATACAGTACACACTTAACACTGTGGCAAGCGAACCATTCTGTATGTGCGCGATCAAAGGAATGGAAAGCTCCATTCTCTACGCACCCAATCTCCAGCCACCAAAAAATGCGCTGATATCACCTTCTGGCCATTATGCGCTTGAGAGTCATGCCCATGGCCAGTCCAAGTCACGTTGCACGACGGAACATTCCTTTCGCCGTAGTGAAGTGCAAAATAGTTTAGAAAAATTTCTGCACAGTGTGAAAAGTGGCAATCGACCCTAAACAGAAGAGGTATAAAGTCAGCCACATGAATACTAACAGCAATTTATTTTAATTTCGGTTGCACGATAAACCACACAAATTTAAAAGTTGTTGATTAAGCTAACTACCTAGAGACTACAATTGCGATCAACTGAAACTGAACCAATCACAGAGAAAATTTTTGAGGGAAGGAAGACTACGTTTTGTTGGCATAACACTTGTAGTTGCAACAATCTACTTAAGAGACCACCAACACAGCATTTATCCCTTCACTGATGGAGTGCTGATGTATGGGATCCTTACCAGACAGAATTGACGGAGGCCGTCGAAAAAGTTAAAAAAAAGTAGCTTATCTGATGTAGTCACGAAACAAGGGAGAGGATGTAAGGATATTATATGCTAATTGGGACAGCGGTAATTATACCAATATGAGAAAAAGTACCACGGCATTGGAGACAATACAGTGTTACTTCTGATGAAAGATAGCCCACGTGTGCTAGTAACAAGGATCCAACAGTAAATGCACCAAATACTCTTTTGGCAGTGGTGAGGCCTGAGGATGGCGGTAGTATGCCGTTGAAACTAGTCGTGTCATAGAATAAAGACATTTTCAAGATACAGCTGCGGTTGTACTTTTTCTCGTACATATCATCAGCTGAAGTCTCTCATCCACGCAATAATATAAACATCCATAAATTATATCAATCGCGCTTTTCGTTGGAGCAAAATCTTTTGGTGCAATTTCACCATCAGAGTTGACCTCCAAGTGCGAAAGTATTTTGACTCTCTTCATAGGGAAAATCGTAATTAAATAAGTGAAATCAAAGCCCGCTCGGAAATATTTGGATGTTCATATATGAAGTCTTCACGGGTTGTCAGCCGAGTGGCGTCGTCGTTTCGTAGCAACGTTTCGATGGAATGCTTGAAGATGATGGAGACGCATTCCATCGAAACGTTGTTACGAGACGACGACGCCACTCGGCTGACAACCAGTGAAGACTTCATATATGGAACTCGCCGAGAAAGCCTGCACTCACATATTTGGACATTCACTTCTCCTACGTGGTCTTCGAGTGTGGAACGATCGATAAATAGTCTGTAAACGCTTCTGTGATCGCACTGCCATACTTACAGAGTGCTCAGTAGCTGTAGAGAAGTCTGGTCTCTCTTCTACAAAACGATAGTTCACACAGATCTTTCCACATTCTGTTTTGAACATCATAAATTAAATGTTGCTTAAAAAAGGGGGTGAGAATATTTCTTACTGAAGTAACTCATTGGTCTCAATCTGTATTTTCTCACGTAAGGGAACCCGCAATCTAAAAACGATAAAATTTTGGGTTTTCAGTTTATTGTGAAATAAAATGCTACAGCTCTTCCTCTTTAAAATGACATAATAATCTTACTGTAGCTCAACTGCAAGTATTGAAAATATTATTTTCAATAATGTGCTGTAGAGGGCATGTCGCGACATTGAATTTCCATGGATACATGTTCATTGAAAACATCGTTTTTCAAAACTTCCGGTCTTTCCAAAGACTTTATATTATGTTGGCAACACGATTTGATAGGCAATTGTTTTGTCTGCGTATTGTAGTCTGTGGATACTGTTGTTTACATTGAGAATTTGGTGGGTATTGCACGATTTGTGTTGTATTTCTATTGCGTAACTGGAACTTATCAAATATGCCTCGATTTAGTATACAAGTATACAAGAGGAAGAAGCCTCCTCCGAGGTACACTAGTGGAACTGTGACGATTTCTCCGACCTTGGGAAATGATTCCGAAAATAGTGAGGTTATTCATGAAGTGAAATTTACTCCTGTCTCTAGCACAAGCAAGAAGTTGCATGGATCAACTGAAAAATACTACAGTTTACTGGAGAAGTGTAGTGAGGATAATGTGAACGAAATAATTAACATTTCATTGCTCTCAAAGGTGACTGAGAGTTCAGTGCTGTCTAAGCAATGTTGCAAAATGAGTATGTCAGTAAATGTCAAGCGACACATAGGACTTGCAGCAGAAATCTGTCTCCATTGTACTAGTTGTCATAACATTGTTTCATTTTGGAACTCAGAATACATCTAAATAGGCCAAGGTCAAACTGATAGTGAGAAAAGCAAGTACTATGGTGTAAATATTAGATGTGTTTATGCTCTAAGGTCAATCGGTAAGGGATACTCTGCTGGTCAAATGTTTTGTGGTGTAATGAATCTACCACCACCACCAACAAAATTCTCAAAATATAACTGATTGTTGGATGCTGTGTTGAAGATATTGCCCAAGAATCCATGAAAGAAGCAGTGGAGGAGGCTGTGGCGGTGAATGAAGAAATTCCACATGTTCAGAATCCTCGGGACCTGACTGTCGCACTAGATGGTACGTGGCAGAAGCGCGGGCACACTTCACATAATGGGGTATTAACGGCAGCAAGTGCTGATACTACAATTGTTATTGATGTTGTAATTAAATCCAAGCACTGTTGGTGTCCTAAAAGAGTGAAGGATGAGTATGCAGAAAACTGTCGAAGGAATTACATTGGGTCTAGTGGGGCCATGGAAGTATCCGGTGTGAAAGACATTTTCAGTCGCTCTCTTCTGTGGTACAAGGTCAGATACCTACAGTTCCTGGGTGATGGTGATTCGAAGTCTTTTGCCGCTGTATCTGAGCTGAAACCTTATGGAAATGATTTTACCATTACTAAACAGGAGTGCATAGGTCACGTTCAGAAACGTATGGGAACAAGGCTGCGTCGTCTGAAGACCACAATGAAAGGCCAAGTACTCAGTGATGGAAAACCTGTGGGTGGAGCTAAAAGATTGGCAGACGAGGTAATCAACAGTTTGCAGAGAGACTGTGGACTGGCAATAAGACAAAATACTCACAGTGTTGATGCAATGGAAAAGGCTGTAATGGCACTTTACTACCACACCTTATCGATTGACGAGGAACCACTACATGGACTATGCCCACAGGGACCCAATTCCTGGTGCAAGTACAACAAATATCAGGGATCTGAACGTGTATACAAGCATCATCACAGTCTACCAGAAACTGTCATGAAGACTATAAAACCAATTTTCAGAGATCTTTCTGCACCTGAACGTTTGAAGAAATGTCTCCATGGACATACACAAAATCAAAATGAAAGTGTGAATAATGTACTTTGGACCAGAATCCCAAAAAATGTGTTTGTGGACATTCATACTCTTCATTTTGGAGTATATGATGCTATTGCTACGTACAACAAAGGTAACATTATAAAGTGCAATGTGCTGCAGAAGTTGGATGTGATGCCCGGAAAGTACATGGTGAGTGCAATGATGTCCATAGACAATGAGAGGAAACGGGATGCTGAAAGGAAAGAAAAAGAGTGTGAGAGGCAAGCCAGACAAAGAATGAAAGGTGTGAAAAGAAGGCTAGATGGGGAGATGTCTAGTGACAGTGAAAACCCCTCTTATGGTGCTGGAATCCACTAAAATGTTAGTGAAACTTTGAAACTCGTTTTCACAAGTTCACTTTTTTGCCATAGAAGGAACATTTTGTGCTAAACTATTAGAGATAAAGACTTAAAATTTTCAAGGAATGTAAACATGCCAATATACACCTTGTATCATAGCCTTTTTGTGATACATAATTGATAACAGATTTTATTTCAAAGATACTATGCCAAAAAATGTGTCAATTATTTTCAGTAACAAAATAATTAATATCTTCCCAAAAACACCAATAAATTAAAATCCATACGGTACATGGTATTAAATATATGTAATATTATACTGTAGAAGCTTCATCATTCTGGTGTTAATAGTTCATAAGAAAATGTTCCTTACATTTAACATTGGAGGTATAGGACGTTCCGGGTCTCCGTAAGTCGACAGTTGATATTTGATATCAGAGGAGCGTTCAATATTTGAAAATTATAACTTATTTTTTTCTGACAGAGCTGAACACTAGTAAAATACCTGAATTATTAAAATTCAGTAAATAACCAATATTAGAACTAGTGGTTTTTAAGCTGAAGAATAAATTTTCTACGAGACCAAAACGAGACGATCACTGAACTTGTTCAAGTCATTTCTTATACACTAGTTGCTGGTAAAAAGATGGTGGTGTTATTGCCGATTTCGACGTTGTTTTTGCAGTTCTTTTCTTCTCTCTGACAAGACGTCACCGAACGAGAAATCGTTTATGTTATATTTAATTAATAATTAAACTGTTTACATTGAACTAAGAAAAGCGCGGAAATTAAAGCTAAAAATATCATTTCAGGAGAACCAAAGACTGCGATTTATTGATAGGACACTTAGAAGATTCAACAGATCTACTAAAGAGACTGCTTACACCAAGCTTGCCTGTCCTCTTTCGGAGTACTGCGGGCACCACTGAAACAAAGGCGTTTTCGTTGCGGTGAGATCTTCTCACGAAATTTCAATCACTAACTTCCTTCTCCGAATGTGAAAATATGTTGTTGACGCCGACCTGCATGGGGAGAAACGATCATTATAATAAAATAAGGGAAATCAGAGCTCTCACGAAAAGATACAGGTGTTCGTTTTTTTCCGTGCGCTGTTGTGGAATGGAGTAACAGAGAATTATTGTGTACGTGATTCGACGAACCGTCCTCCAGGCACTTAAATGTGATTTTGAGAGTATCGATGTAGATGTAGATTGCCGAGTACATTAGACTGTTTTCCGAATGTTTCTGTAATTTCCATTATTGTGTGATAGACCTGACGAAAGTTCGCTGTATATACTGCCTTCATTGCTGTAACAGCATATTAGAGACTGCCGAGTTTTGTAATCAACAGTCAACAAATTATGGACACTTGATTTTCAACTAAATTCCGAACTGTGAACGGAGATGGCTGAGAACATGATCAGTATGAGCGGTTGCGTCTCGTGACAGCCGACGTCAACGTCAACATATTCCTACTGGGACTGTCAGATGTACTTGACTTTCACATTACGTTGAGTGTCAATACAGATAATTCAACTGCAGGGGAAAGATTTTGACGTTGGCGTACGAGTTTGCGGGAGACTATCTAAAACAATTCCATTGCGACGGAAAACATTAACCGAAACTAGATGGCAGTAGATTTGTATCGCTGACTGAATGGTTTTATTTTCTGCATTACGGTTCATGATTTAATTTGCAGCAGTTGTCATTGACAAGTTAATTTCTACCGTGCTAGCTGCCATTAGAAGCAAATGAACAAAGTTTTATATAATAAAGAATTTTCACCAAATAGCCCATCGTATTGAGCGTGTGCGTGATTTCCAATGATGCGCTAAATTTACTAGAAATATGTGTATTAACTGAAGATACGCGAGGATCTTACAAGAGCTACTACCATCATACCTTAGCAGGAGATCTTGCTGAGAATCTGAGAACATTTTGGTCCTCCTGAAAATCACCAATTAGGCCTAAGTCTTCTATCCAGTCACTCGTCGACTAATCTGGTGTAGCAGTAGAAGATACCAAAAGTAAGGCTGAATTTTAAAATTTCGCATTTGAAGAATCATTCACGCAAGAGAACCTGACAAACACACAATCGTTTGACTATTGCATACTCCCGTTTGAAGGACGTACTAATAAGCATTCCTGGCGTAGAAACAACTGAAAGATATGAAAGCAAATAAGTTGTCGGGTCCTAATGGAACCCCAGTTCAGTTTTACCGAGTAGTCTACAGCATTGGTCCCTTACTTAGCTTGCATTTATCGCGGATCTCTCTCCCAATGTAAACTCCCAGGTGACTCAGAAAAAGCGCATGTGACTCCTGTTTATAAGAAGAGTAAAAGAACGGACGCGCAAAATTACTGACCAATATCATTAACATCGGTTTATCACAGAATCCATATTCTCAGTTCGAATATAACAAATTTCCTTGAGAGGTAAAAGGTTCTGTCCACACATCAGCGCTGTTTTAGGAAGCATCGCTCAGCTTTCCCTCTTCTCACTTGATATCCTGCTAAGTATGGATGTAGCGTAACAGGCAGATTCTGTGTTTCTAGATTTCCCGAAAGGGAGTGCAACACTGCCGTCTATTAACGAAAGTACAAGCATAGGGAATATGTTCGCTGATATGTGAGATGTTCGAAGGCTTTCCAAATGACAGAACCCAGTATTTCGTCATCGACGGCGAGTGTCCATCACAGACAAGGGTACGGCCAGGCGAGTCGCATGGAAGCGTGATAGAACCACTGTTATTTTCTGTACACAGAAATTATCTGGCGGGAAGAGTAAGAAAGAGTTTGCGGTTGTTTGCTGATGATGCTGTGACGTACGCGAAGCTATCGTCGTTGAGTGGCATTATGAGGGCACAAGATGACTTAGACCAAATTTATAGTTGTGTGATGACTGTCAGTTAGCTCTAAATGTAGAAAATGTAAGTTAATGCAGATTAGTGGGAAACAAAAATCCTGTTTCGTTCGAATACAGCTTTAGTAATGTGCTGCTGACAGTCACGTCGATTAAATACCTAGGCTTTCCGTTACAAAGCCGTACGAAGTGAAATGAACACGTAAGAACTGTAGCAAGGAAGGCGAATGGTCTACTTCGGTTTATTGGGAGAATTTTAGGGAAATGTGGTTCATCTGTAGCGGGGACCTGTGTTGAGTACTGTTACGGTGTATGGTGTTTGGCATCCGCACCAGGTCAGATCAAAGAAAGACGTCGAAGCAATTCAGAGCCCTGCTGCTAGATTTGTTACAGGTGGGTTCGAACAACAGCAAAGTGTTACGGAGGTATTTCGGTAACTCAAATGGGAATCGCTGGAGTGAAGGCGATGTCCTTTTCGGGGAGCGCGGTACTTAGCGGCCCTACAAGTAGTCTCCAAAATGGCTCCTGTAACGGATGTGTGTTCCAAGCAGAGTGTTGTTATTGAGTTTCTTTTGGCGGAAAGTCAGAGCATCACGAATATCCATATGCGCTAGCAGAATGTCTACGGTGACTGGAAGGGAACAAAAGCATAGCGAGCCGTTGGGAGACGCGTCTGTCATCACCGCAAAGGTAGCTGAGACCTGTCCGACCTCTCGCATACATCTGCGACTTTTTCAATGTTCGAACGTGCAGACACTCTCATTCGAAGTGATGACGAATTACAGTCAAACACCTTGCTGCACAAATGAACTGGGTTCCTAGCCGCCTAACAGAACACCATAAAGAGCTACGAAGGACAATCTGTGCGGATTTTCTTACGTTGCACGTTGCGAGACTGAGCGTGACAATTTTTTTCATCGGACCTCGTCACTAGGGGTGGAACATGGATTCGTTACTTCGAACCGGAAACGAAACTGCAATGCGTGGAGTGGCGCCGCATCATTTCCACTCCGAAGAAAAATTTCAAAGTCGCATCCTTAGGTGGCAAAGTCATAGCGCTAGTACTCTGGGACTCTAAGAGTTATTCTACTTGAGTCCTCCCTCTTGGTGCAAGGATCAACTCTGAAGTCTATTGTGATACCCTCAGGAAGCGGAAGAAACGACTTCAGGGTGTTCGTTGAAAAGAAAAATACAAACGAACTTCTCCTTCTACATGACATCGCAAGGCTTCACACAAGTCTATACACCTGAGAGGAGCTCACAAAAAACTCCATCGGCCTGTTCTTCGTCATACATACTATATCACGGATCTCGCACATTCCGACTCCATCTGCGCGGTCCAGTGTAGGATGCACTTCGCGGGAAGTGATGGGGAGGTCATTGTTGCAGAAACACTTTGGCTTCTACGCTGAGCAGTAGAGTGTGCTATGGCTGCGTAGTGACCCTGCCAGTACGGAGTTGTAGGCTCGTTGCATTGATCGGAGAGTATGCTGAAAAATGAGGTTTTGTAGCCAAAATAGAGTGGTATAATATACACTCATGCTCATAAATTAAGGATAATTGCAGAATGTGGTGCCACACAACGTGGCACTACACAAAACTGGCGCTATAGCATAGGCACATAGGGAACACACACGGCACAGATCTGTAAGTCAACGGTATTGGTGATAAGTTGAGAAAACCGTCCTGAAGCACATGTGCTACAAAACGCCACTGTTTCCTGCGCATGTACCCCGACATCAGTATGGGATATGATAGCCATGCACACGTACACAGGCCGCACAAGGGGTTGGCATACTCTGGATCAGGTGGTTGAGCAGCTGCTGGAGTATAGCCTCCCATTCTTGCACCAGTGCCTATCGGAGCTCCTGAAGTGTCGTAGGGGTTTGAAGACGTAAAGCGATACGTCGACCGAGAGCATCCAAGACGTGCTCGATGGGGTTTAGGTCTGGAGAACAGGTAGGCCACTCCATTCACCTGATTCTTCTGTTTCAAGGTACTCCTCCACGATGGCAGCTTGCTGGAGCCGTGCGTTGTCATCCATAATGGCGAAGGTGGACCCACTGCACCTCTGAAAGGCGGACATACTGGTGCAAAATGACATCCCGATACACCTGACCTGTTACAGTTAATCTGTCAAAGAGACGCAGGGGTGCACGTGCACCAATCACGATCCCACCTCACACCATCGAATCACGACCTCCATACAGGTCCCTTTCAAGAACATTAAGGGGTTGGTATCTGGTTCCTGGTTCATGCCAGATGAAAACTTGGCGAGAATCACTGTTCAGACTATACCTGGACTCGTCCGTGCACAACCTGGGACCACTGTTCCAATGACCATGTACCGTGTTCCCTGTGACCAGGGGTCAGTGGTATGCACCTTGCAGGTCTCCGGGCGAATAAACCATGTCTGTTCAGTCGTCTGTAGACTGTGTGTCTGGAGACAACTGTTCCAGTGGCTGCGGTAAGGTCCCGAGCAAGGCTACCTGCAGTACTCCGTGGCCGTCTGTGGGCACTGATGGTAAGATATAGATCTTCTTGTGGTATTTTACAATGTGGACGTCCCGTACTGTAGCGCCTGGACACGTTTCCTGTCTGCTGGAATCGTTGCTATAATCGTGAGATCACACTTTGTGGCACACGGAGGGCCCGTGCTACGACCTGCTGTGTTTGACCAGCCTCCAGTCGCCCTGGTATTCTTCCCCTCATAACGTCATAAATATGTGTTCTTATAGCCATTTTCAACACACAGTCATCGTTAGCACGTCTGAGGACGTCCTCACACTCATTCGCTGCACCGTGCTCTAACATGCACCAACACACCACTCCGTATGTCGACTGCTGCCAGCACCACCGTGCGACGACCGCAGGTCAAATGTACCGCATGGACATACCCCGATGTGATTTAAACACGCAAACCGCACACCAGAGCGTTGTTTCAGCATGTATCAGCATTATCTTTAATTTATGAGCATGAGTGTAGAATTGGAATCCTGAATAAAACAACCCTGCTTTCAGGAATAAAACTTTTGCATTAGTTTTGAAGACTCTCGAACAAACGACGCTTCACTCTAGGGCACCAAACAAAGATTTCTATATTTTTAGTGGTTTGTGCCTTTGGTTCATGTACGTTCTGAAAGAAGCACACACTGGTAGAAACAAGGATATTGTTTTACATGTAACAACGTCTGCACGGTGCCCCTCGTTCGATGAACTTATATTTGAACGTAACACAATGGCAAGATATGTGGTTGAGCATTTTAACGAGCAGCTAGAGAGACCATCGCAGGAAGTTTCACTTGTTGCTGTTGCAGCGGTGTCAGACTGAAAACGCTGTAAATCTTCACGAGGCCAAGGATGGTGTCGGGTTGATGGAGTTTTAAGTGGTTCCGTAATTAGACGGTAAATCCGGGTGCGCGTTTCATCACATTTTAATGAACTTTAGCATAAACCTTGGGTAACAGCAAGGCGAGGCGTCTCCATTTTCATTCTAAACGAACACAGTGAGTAGGCAAACTAAACGACGCAGTGAATATTTAGGGAATAACATGAGACGGTGGGACTCATCAGCGTTGACTACCAGAATTTGAAATTTTATGCAACGTTCAAAATGAAATGTCACTAACTACTCACTCCAGGGTTAATTTTCCGCAGTCTGCCTGTAGCCAATGTGAAACGTTATTAGAAATATTACATTTGGTACAACAGCGTCATCGACAGATTAAACTACATTTCATGAAACTAAACAACCGATTATTTTCACTAAATTGACATAGGCTGGAACATGGTTTGTTCTCATTACTTTACCTTTTCGTGTCTGAAAAATCTCTTTTACACTTTTTCAGCCCAGTATCGGACCTCGTCCAGTACTTCTTTCTTGTCAAGACGTATGTCGAGAAGTCCACATCTCGTGGGCAGCTGGGACATTGTAGAAATTGTTTCATGTACTGGGCTTCACCACATTCACATTTGTTGTCTCCTTCGTCCCATGTAATTACACTTGTTTTTGCTGACACTACATCGGTTTTGATGCGATTCCGTGTCCTCTAAATCGACCAGCTTGGTGGTGATCTTTTGCGAGGCAGGTAGTCCTTCACGACTCTCTTAACTCGGTACTAAGGAATCTTTTACAGGATTTAAATTTGCCCGGTCAACGTGTGGCACCGTGTAGGAACTGGCTTTCATTGAGTAACTCTATATTTTTCTTTGTGCTCTTGTGCAATTCTACGAGATTCAGGATCTGAGATTCCAGCCGCTTTTTGTAGTTTACTAAGTGATGTGGGTGCTGTGGGTGTTCAGGTGGGTAATCCTGTTGTTTGCCTACATGTCTCATTTAGGCTTGCACTGAATTTTTTGGCATGTGCGGTTCTGGACTGTAATGTGACCAGACGAAATCACTTTCATCCGGCCTCAGCTGTGGGTACTTTTATTGCTCTGGGAGAAGGCTAATCCAAATAAATCATATGGAATATTAGTTCACTTTATTACATATATGAATAAAAGAGTTACTTAACTTTGACACAATTCTTTGGCGCGCAGTTGTAGTATAATTTACAACTGTCACTGACTACCAAACCGTCACCTGGTGCACTTACTAACAAAATGCAACATTGACGAAAGTACATTTCGTCAGGAATTTTTAGCAACCGTCACTGTCCAGCACAGTGAAATGGTTCAAATGGCTCTGAGCACTTTGCCGAAACCCCATTCCGATGTTTTGAACCGTTCACGAAATAAAAAAGATGTGCTAGATTTCATATCTGTCGCTATAAGAGACACGTGAAGAAAGAAATTCACCAAAAATGTGTAACTGCGTTATTTTAATGAGAACGCTGGAGGGTAGGAAAGCCCATGGTGTGGACAGAAATACGGTTTCGTCTAGGACAGTTTCCTGACCACCGTTTCATTCATTCTATATGAAAATGTTCAACCACGACAGAACATACTATCCATTCCCTGTATGCCGATGATCTGGCTATTGCTGCACAAGCAAAGGACTTTGAGGATGTTGAAAGGAAAGTAGAAAACTCGTTAACCTCCCTGAAACTAAACACCTCAAGTGCTCGTGCTTTCAACCCTAGCTCGAAACAGGCAAACAGACACCTGAACATCATCTTGAATGGCAGGAATCTGAAATACTCAGACAAACCACCATCACTGATATACGAATATCAGTGCTTGGAGGATTGCCAAAAGGTTTGCACCAGGAACCACATCTTAAAATAACTAGCGAAGAGTAAATGCGGAGGCAGAATGTCTATATTAAGAACAGCAGTCTAAGAGCTTTGATTTTCCATGGCGAAATATGCATGCTCTCCATGGTCTGTGGTATTCTCCAGAGAATGCAGTGCAACACCAAAGACGGCAACACGTATCAGGCAGACTTTAGTTAAGTCTCGCTGAAATTCGCAACGACGTATGTGAGGTGCTCCTGAATACCATACCTGACCTCTGAGCACAGCAGCGCCCTCACACCAGAGGCCAATATAGAGCCGAGCACGAAAGCGCTCTCCCAAAAAAATGGCTCTAAGCATAATGGGACTTAACATCTGAAGTCATCAGTCCTCTAGGCTTAGAACTACTTACACCTAAATAACCTAAGGACACCACACACATCCATGCCCGAGGCAGGATTCGAACCTCCGACCGTAGCAGCAGTGTGGTTCCGGACTGAAGCGCCTAGAACCGCTCGGCCACAGCGGCCGTCGCGCTCTCCCAGTTTGTGACCTCAGCTACAGTAGTCAACATCACTGTGCTGGCCGGCCGCGGTGGTCTCGCGGTTCCAGGCGCTCATTCAGGAACCGCGCGACTGCTACGGTCGCAGGTTCGAATCCTGCCTCGGGCATGGATGTGTGTGATGTCCTTAGGTTAGTTAGGTTTAATTAGTTCTAAGTTCTAGGGGACTGATGACCACGGATGTTAAGTCCCATTATGCTTAGAGCCATTTTTTTTGGGAGAGCGCTTTCGTGCTCGGCTCTATATTGGCCTCTGGTGTGAGGGCGCTGCTGTGCTCAGAGGTCAGGTATGGTATTCAGGAGCACCTCACATACGTCGTTGCGAATTTCAGCGAGACTTAACTAAAGTCTGCCTGATACGTGTTGCCGTCTTTGGTGTTGCACTGCATTCTCTGGAGAATACCACAGACCATGGAGAGCATGCATATTTCGCCATGGAAAAGCAAAGCTCTTAGACTGCTGTTCTTAATATAGACATTCTGCCTCCGCATTTACTCTTCGCTAGTTATTTTAAGATGTGGTTCCTGGTGCAAACCTTTTGGCAATCCTCCAAGCACTGATATTCATATATCAGTGATGGTGGTTTGTCTGAGTATTTCAGATTCCTGCCATTCAAGATGACGTTCAGGTGTCTGTTTGCCTGTTTTGAGCTAGGGTTGAAAGCACGAGCACTTGAGGTGTTTAGTTTCAGGGAGGTTAACGAGTTTTCTACTTTCCTTTCAACATCCTCAAAGTCCTTTGCTTGTGCAGCAATAGCCAGATCATCGGCATACAGGGAATGGATAGTATGTTCTGTCGTGGTTGAACATTTTCATATAGAATGAATAAAACGGTGGTCAAGAAACTGTCCTAGACGAAACCGTATTTCTGTCCACACCATGGGCTTTCCTACCCTCCAGCGTTCTCATTAAAATAACGCAGTTACACATTTTTGGTGAATTTCTTTCTTCACGTGTCTCTTATAGCGACAGATATGAAATCTAGCACATCTTTTTTATTTCGTGAACGGTTCAAAACATCGGAATGGGGTTTCGGCAAAGGGGAAGTAATTTTGGTGTATGGGGTAATATTCTCAACTGTCGTATCAACAGATATACTGAAGGATGTAGTGTTTTTTTAATGGATTGATACACTGTTTTTAGGGACATTCGAAATGTCTTGAAAAGACGGGCTCGGCCATATAACGCTCGTATGGCACTGAAACTTTTCAGAAAAATGTCCTTGTAATGTAGTATAATTGGGAGGCAAGGGGGCAGAAATCGTCTGTTGCGAAAATCTCTGGGAGGTGCGGCTTTCACGCCTGTACGGAGCGGGGTAGCGTAGTGGTTTAGTATTCTGGACTCACATTCGGGAGGCCGACTGTTCAGGCACGTGTCCGGCCATCCTGATTCAGGTTTTCCGTGATTTCCCTAAATCACTTAAGGCAAATACGGAGATGGTTCCTTCGAAAGCGCATCACCGCTTTTCTTCTCCATCCTTCCCTAATCCGAGCTTGTGTTCCGTCATTAATGACCTTGTGGACTGGACGTTAAACACAAATCTCTTCCTCCTTCGTCCGCAGCTCGTGGTCGTGTGGTAGCCTTCTCGCTTTCCGCGCCCGGGTTCCCGGGTTCGATTCCCGGCGGGGTCAGGGATTTTCTCTGCCTCGTGATGACTGGGTGTTGTGTGATGTCCTTACGTTGGTTAGGTTTAAGTAGTTCTAAGTTCTAGGGGACTGATGACCATAGATGTTAAGTCCCATAGTGCTCAGAGCGATTTGAACCATTTTTTCTTCCTCCTTCATGCCGGTGTCCGCCGTTGATCCATCTTTTCGGCGGTTCACTTGTTTCCATAAAAGCTGTTCGCTTAAACATGAAAATGTAAACAAAGCTTCTGATAAGCTCAGTTCTGTTTACAACAGCTGCAACTGACTCTGTATCTACACTGTTGCAAACAAAGTCGCAACACCAGGGTGTTGCGTGGCATAAACGAAAATTGGTAAGCATGTTACTATATCTGAAAGATGATGTCCAGTCACAATTCGCGCCAGTCACATAACAGTGGCGCTAGTGGCGCCACTATGAGGTTACAAATCAGATTTCCTTTAAATACGAGCTGCAATGGTCGTGAGCGTTAGTTATCTTTGAGATTGGACGCGGTGAGTAGATAATAATCAAGAATACCTTTAATTCTACAAAAACACCATTATGACCAGTTCACTGATCGTGAACGAGATCGTGTAATAGAGCTACGAGAGGCCGGATACTCCTCCAGCGATACCGCAGTAGGACTTGGCAAGAATGTTGCTACTGTGCGTGATCACTGGCAGCCATGGTCACGAGAATATACGGTCATAAGATGATCGGAACCCGGATGGCCACATGGCACTGCCGAGTAGAAAGACGATCGGAGTCTACTTATCGCTCTGTCGCATCGTACTGCTTCTGCAGCAGCAATTTGAGCAGCAGTTGGCATCACAGTGATAAACCGAACTGTTATAACTCTTTTACTTCAAGGACAGGTCCAAGCCAGACGCCCTGTAGGTGCATATAATTGAGCCCAAACCACCGCCATTTGTGACATCAATGAAGTCAAACGAGAGCTCATCGGAGGGCAGGGTGGACAACAGCTGATAAAAGCTGGTTCAGCCTCGGTGCCAGTGATGGCGGTGTATTGGTGAGAAGGAGGCAAGTTGAAGGCCTGCAACCAACCTGTCTGCGTGCTGGACACACCGGACCTACACCTGGAATGATGGCCTGGAATGAGATTTCGTATGACAGCAGAGGCACTCTCGTTTTTTTCACACGTACCCTGACTGCAAATGTGTACGTGAGTCGACACGCTGTGCAGGCATTCATAATCAGCGTTCCAGGATGTGTTTTCCAACAGGATAACGCTTGCCCGCGTACCGCTGTTGTAACCCAACATGCTCTACAGGGTGTCGACGTGCCTGCTCGGTCTCCAGATCTGTCTGCAATCGAACACATATGTGACGTCATCGGACGACAACTCTAGCGTCATCCACAACCGCCGGCCGCGGTGGCCGTGCGGTTGTGTCGCTGCAGTCCGGAACCGCGGGACTGCTACGGTCGCAGGTTCGAATCCTGCCTCGGGTATGGGTGTTGTGTGATGTCCTTAGGTTAGTTAGGTTTAAGTAGTTCTAAATTCTAGGGGACTTATGACCTAAGATGTTGAGTCCCATAGTGCTCAGAGCCATTTCATCCACAACCCGCATTAATCGTGGCTGTATTGAGCGACCAAGTGCAACAGCCGTGAAACGCCTTCCCACAAACTGACATCCGGCACCTATACAACTCAATGCATACTTGCAAGGAACATTCTGGAAGTTACACCGTTTGTTGATATGCCAGAATTTCATATTTGCAATAGCTTATTTCGCTCTTACATTAACCTGTGCCCTTGCAGTGTTAATCTCTAAAATACATTATCTAGACCAATGTGTTCCAGAAATTTTATTACTATACGTTACTTTTCTGGGTTGAAATATTTTCCGACGATGCATAAATACAGTAAGGTCAAGAGGAAATACACTCGAAGACAAAAAATAAATAATGACGCACTAAAAAGGAACTGTCCAAATGACAGAAATCGGTAGATGTGATGTTCATGGACATGCAGACAAATGATAATAACTTCAGAAATATTGGATGATTAATTCAAAATAAATAGCTTCAGAACCTGAGCAAGTCAGGAACGTGTTGGTCCACCTCTGGCCCTTAGGCAAAGAGTTATTTGGCGTGGCATTGTTTGATAGAGTTGCTGGACGTTTTCCTGAGGGATATTGTGCCAGATTATTTCCAATTGGGGCTTTAGATCGTCAAAATCATAAGATTGTTATAAGGCCCTGCCCATAATGCGTTAAACGTTCTCAATTGGGGAGAGATCAGGTGACCTAGTTGGCCAAAATAGGGTTTGACAAACACGATGAGAAGGTACAGAAACTATTGCCGTGTGCGGGAGGGCCTTGTCTATCTAAAATGTAAGCCCAGGATGCCTTGGCGTCAAGGGCAACAAAATAAGGAACAGAATATCGTTGACGTACCCAGGATGCTGCGGATGACCAAAAAAGACACTCCAGTCTCGGACCATACGGTGGGCGACATTCAGGCTGTTATACCTTCGCAGTCGGGGCGTCCGTACACACATCTTCGCTTGTCATCGGGGATCAGTTCGATATGGGGTTCATCACTGAAGAGGCTTCTGCTGAAGTCAATGAGATTCCAGGCACAGGACGTATCTAGAAACGCCAATGACAGCGGTGGGATATCAACATGTTGCCAGCCATACGGGCCAGCTACCAGGAGTGATGGTCTGGTGTGCTATTTCTTTTCATAGTAAGCCCCCTTTGGTTGTCATCCACGGCATCCTTACAATACACTGGTACGTCGACGATGTTCTACGCTCTGCTCTGCTGTCCTTCACGGTAAACCATACTGGGTTTACATTTCAACAAGATAATGCAGTGCACGCCCGCACACGGTGAGATTTTCTACTGCTTACCTCCGTGCTTGCCAAACCCCAGTTAGCCCAGCAAGGTCACCGAATCTATCACCAGTTGATTACGTTTGGAGCATTATGAGTAGGGCCCTCCAACCAGCTCTTGATTCTGACGATCTAAAGCGCCAATTGGACAGAATTTGGCGCGACAACCCTCAGGAGGACATACAGTAACACTATTAATTAATTGTCGAATTAAGTCGGTTGATGCTGAGGGAATTAGATTAGGAAATGAGACACTTAAAGTAATAAAGGAGTTTTGCTATTTGGGGAGCAAAATAATTTACGATGGTCGAAGTAGAGAGGATATAAAATGTAGACTGGCTATGGCAAGGAAAGCGTTTCTGAAGAAGAAAAATTTGTTAACATCGGATATAGATTTAAATGTCAGGAAGTCGTTTCTGAAAGTATTTGTATGGAGTGTAGCCATGTGTGGAAGTGAAACGTGGACGATAAATAGTTTAGACAAGAAGAGAATAGAAGCTTTCGAAATGTGGTGCTACAGAAGAATGCTGAAGATTAGATGGGTAGATCACATAACTAATGAGGAGGTACTGAATAGAATTGGGGAGAAGAGGAGCTTGTGGCAGAACTTGACTAGAAGAAGAGATCGGTTGGTAGGAATGGTTCTGAGGCATCGAAGGATCACCAGTTTAGTATTGGAGGGCAGCGTGGAGGGTAAAAATCGTAGAGGGAGACCAAGAGATGAATACACAAGCAGATTCAGAAGGATGTAGGCTGCAGTAGGTACTGGGAGATGAAGAAGGTTGCACAGGATAGAGTAGCATGGAGAGCTGCATCAAACCAGTCTCAGGACTGAAGACCACAACATCAATTAATTCTAAGCCGAATACGTGCTTGCATAAGTTGGTCTGTCTGTGCATGTACAGCACATCTACCAGTTTGTGTCATAATCGGCTAATTCCTTCGTTGTGCGTCGTTGTTTCTTTTTTTCTTAGCGTGTACGTTTTATCTTAGTAGCGCAAGCCTATCGTCTTGCTGCATTTAAAGACGGACACTGTCACGAGAACGCCACTTGACGTAGTTTATATTGCAGCAGCTGATTCCAGTTGCACTGCCTTTAAACTGCAGCACATTTCTCGGCGATCCTGGTCCTGATGGACACCACCCTCATCCATTTCTATGAGAAAAGTTATTAAGGCTAAACCAAAAATCTTAATCTTGAGTGGTTGAAACATCGTTGCTCACTGTTCACTTATGAATGAACGACTGGCGACTGGCAAATCCATCGCCTAGCTAGGAAGTCGAATAAAATAGGATGGAAGTTAAAAGAAGTACTCTGCAGTCCAAATCTAGCAGGTAACGGTTGCTTCTACCAGAGGAGAAATATTGTCACGTTCAGCTGCAACCCAGGAGAGACCCTCATACAGACGTTTTTTTGGAGTGTGCTGCTTTACAGAAATGAAACATGGAGAAGCAGAAATACAGACAAAAATAGCCCTTGAGATGTAGTGCTACGGCAGAATATTAAACAACTGACTGGGCAGGAAAGGTAGCTGATGAAAAGGTGCTCCACAGAGTGGTGGAAGAGGTGCCGTACTTTTAGTAGCTCATCCGACACAGAAGAGACTCATGGGTCAGACTTCTGCTGAGAAGTGATGACATCATTAAAAGTACTATTGATGGGTAGGAGACAGAGAAAAGCACGAGTGGCACATTGAGATTGCAGGTCATGGAGACCTCAAGAGGACGGCAGAAAGCAGAGACGTATGGCGATCTACAGCCAACCAACCCGATGGTTGAAAGATATAAGAAGAAACCATTAACGTGTGTTGCATCACTGACTCATCGTTTCAAGAGCTTTTGAATGCCGCCATATTAAATACGCCATTCCATACAAAAAACCAGACATTCTTCAATATTTTAGTTAACACAAGAGCCAAGAGTATTATCGTACGGAACAAAATTTCGTGCTCCCACGCCTCCTAGTCTTTCTCTCCTCCCTTACCCTCCACACGGGCTTACTGCAATTTGGTTGTGCGGTTCTAGGCGCTTCGGTCTGGAACCGCGTGACCGCTACGGTCGCAGGTTCGAATCCTGTATGTGTGTGATGTCCTTAGGTTAGTTAGGTTTAAGTCGTTCTAAGTTCTAGGGGACTGATGACCACAGATGTTAAGTCCCATAGTGCTCAGAGCCATTTGAACCATTTTTTTACTACAATTTGCCAAAAGCATCATTTCAATATCTTTGACCACTCACGAAATAAAAGGAGAGGAAGTGTTTGGTTATTATGTAGCATGTCATTTGTTCAGTGTGTGAGCGTAGTTGTTCACTTTGTGGTGAAAGAAAGTAAGATTATGTCTACAATTTCGCCTGAGCCGTTTCGCAATAGATGGCAGTAGCAGTAAGTGCTGATGCAGGTGGTATATCGTAAGTGTCATATTATAAGCTTCGGCATTTGTCAACAAAGCGCCATCAAAATAACTGTCAATTTGTGATTGCATCTTGAAGTTATTCGGGACTGTATGTCAGCTTCCGAGCCTAACTGTCGTCATTTGCTGTAAGTTTTAATTTTTTGCTTCAGCATAAAGAAATCTGTGGCTGAAGCTCATACAATGCTCAGTGAGACCTATGGTCAGGCACCCATTCGCGAAAAATCTTACAGAAAATGGTTTCAACCATTCAAAAACGGTGATCTTGACATCGAATACCGACATGGCGCTGGAAGAGGGAAGGTTTTAGAAGCTACTGAAGCCGACGGAAACAATCACAGGTGATAGCTGATGAGTCTGAGCCGGGCACTGAAAGACAAACGTCTACAGTACAGCGATAGACATGAAAAGGTGATTTTGCAGCATAGCAGAGGTCGACCGCGTGTCGCAAAAGGCATTAAAACATACTCTGGACCCGCCGTATTCTCCAGACATTACACCCTCTGGATATCTCCTCTTCCCATCAATGGCATACAGCCTGGTTGACTAGCCCCTCTGTTCATATAAAGCACTCCGTCTTCAGGCCACAAGTGGCTCATCGGGACCATCCGACCGCCGTGTCATCCTCAACTGAGAATGCGGACAGGAAGGGCGCGTGGTCAGCACAGCGCTCTCCCGGTCGTTATGACGGTTTCCTGTGTCCGGAGCCGCTACTATTCGGTCGAGTAGCTCCTCAGTTGGCATCGCGAGGCTGAGTGCACCACGAGAAATGGCAACAGCGCATGGCGACCCGCATGGTCACCTAACCAAGTGCCGGCCACGCCCGACAGCGCATAACTTCGGTGATTTGGCGGGAACCGGTGTATCCACTGCGGCAAGGCCGTTGCCTCCGTTCATATAGATATATGAAAAATTGGATCGATTCATGGAACTCCTCCAAGGACAACAAGTTCTGCCCGGAAGATAGGAGAATGTAGTGGCCAGCGATGACCAGTACTTTGAATAGCAAATTTTTTGTCAGTTTTCCACAATAAAGTCTCGAACTTCGAGGGAAAAAACTGTGGAAGCAAAGTTTTAGACCTTATATTTGACTAACTAACGATCTTGCGTTGTGATCTATTAAACATTGGATTTGCAGCGACATAAAACCTCATTTTTCACCGATCATTTCGCCCGTATACCTTATGGCTGTCATCAGAATGAGCCGATAGATTAGAGCTACATCGCTCTCTCCGTACTTTTACACCCGTGGACGGCGCCGTTGTGCATGTGGCTAGAGATACACAAGCGTCAGAGACACTGACCGCCGGTAAAGGACAATGCATAAATTTAATCTGTGGCTACACGGTCGATCCTTGCTGTGGCATCGGTTTATCATAATGAGTTGCACTGTAGCGACCTCTGAGCAAGTGTATTACAAAAGAAGCGGATACCATGATTTGTTCAAACTGAAATCGCTTTCTTCAGTAATTAAATTCTTCCGCAAACAAATTTCAACTGCTTCCTTCACCTCTGTGTCTCAAAAAGATGGAATCGATGTCACTGCAGATTTACTGGGCTGCAAGAACCGGTTGTACCTACGGTTTTCCGTGCATCTTTCTGTCGGATGACTGAAAGACCATACTAATAGTTGGGATACTCAGCGAGCACGAAGCACTGAAGCACTGAAGCCCTGAAAGTAGCAGGACTTTTGTGTTCCGTCAAAGACGGACCTCTTGCGAATGCAGCCTTCCGTACGTCGTACTCACGACTCGTAGTCCATGAAACACGCACGAAACAGTGTAAACTGTAGGTACACCCGACTCTTTCAGCCCAAGTGGCACAGCATTGCTTCAACAGCGGTCACTCTATACAGTTTGAAAATGTCGAAATTCATGTGTCAACTTCATCTTCTTGGGACTCAGAGGTGAAAGAAGCAGTCGAAATGCGTTTGGAGGAAACTTTATATATAAGGACAGCAGTTTCAATTTGGAAGAATCATAAAATCGGCACTTTAATTAATAAATTTACATAGGCGTCGCTGCCGTGCAGTTCATAATGGTGCACTACGTGATCAAAAGTATCCGGACACCCCCAAAAATATACGTTTTTCGTATTAGATCCACTGTGTTGCCACCTACTGCCAGGCACTACATATTAGCGACCTCAGTGACATCGTGAGAGAACAGAATGGGGCGCATCGCGGAACTTCAACGTGGTCAGGTGATTGGGTGTCACGTCTGTACGCTAGATTTCCACATTCCCAAACATCCGTAGGTCCACTGTTTCCGATGTGATAGTGAAGTGGAAACGTGAAGGGACACGTACAGCACAAAAGCGTACCGGCCGACCTCGTGTTTTGACTGACAGAGACAGCCGACAGTTGAAGAGGGTCCTAATGTGTAATAGGCAGACATCAATCCAGTCCATCACACAGGAATTCCAAACTGAATCAGGATCCACTGCAAGTACTATGACAGTTAGCTGAGAGGTAAGAAAACTTGGATTTCATGGTCGAACAAACTTTGATTCCATGGTCGAGTGGCTGCTCATAAGCCACACATCACACCGGTAAATGCCAAAGGACGCCTTGATTGGTGTAAGGAGCGTAAACAAACATTGGACAGTGGAAAAACGTTGTGTTGGGTGACGAATCATGGTACACAATGTGGCGATCCGATGGCTTGGTGTGGGTCATCTGCCAACAGTAAAATTCGGAGGCGGTGGTGTTATGGTGTGGTCGTGTTTTTTATGGACGGGGCTTGCACACCTTGTTGTTTTGCGTCGCACTATCACAGCACAGACCTTTATTGATGTTTTAAGTGCCTTCTTGCTTCCCACTGTTGAAGAGCAATTCGGGGTTGATGATTGCATCTTTCAACACAATCGAGCACCTGTTCATAACGCACGGCCTGTAGCGGTGCTGTTACACAACAATGACATCCCTGTAATGGACTGGCATGCACAGGGTCCTGACCTGAATCCTATAGAACACCTTTGGGATGTTTTGGATCGCCGACTTCGTCCCAGGCCTCACCAACCGACATCGATACCTCTTCTCAGTGTAGCACTCCGTAAAGAATGGGCTGCCATTCCCCAAGAAACCTTTCAGCACCTGATCGAACGTATGCCTGTGACAGTGGAAGCTGTCATCAAGGCTAAGAGTGGGCCAAAACCATATTGAATTCCAGCATTACCGATGGAGGGCACCACGAACTTTTAAGTCATTTTCAGCCAGGTGTCCGGATACTTTTGATCACATCGTGTAGGTAGAGTACTGTGAGGTAGAGTACTGATCGACCGCATAGCCACAGATTTGGTTTATGCATACTTTTTGCCATAGACCAACGTCCCTGCCACCTTTTTATTAGTTGTCGCACTCGCAGTGACGCGGTCCATATGTGTAAAATGTCGGAGCGAGTGTTATAGCTTCAGTCTGTCAGTTAACTCTGAATATGGCTGAGAGCTTTACGACTGAAATAATGAGAGAAGAAATGTTGTTTATACGATTGCACGCGTAAAGATAATGGATCAGTCATTGCACCGCAAAAACGTGAAGATGCACTTCTTACATTATGTATAACGCTGTGAGACTATTGTTAGTAGTCTTTCGTATGGTTTATAATAACGAAGATGAAACAGTTTCAGAGTAGTGTTACAAAAACGAGGAACAGTGATGATACCAACTGATAAGGTGATGGAAACGCTAAAGGTGACTGATTTGCTAACATCTGTCAGGCCTATTACTTTTATTGACATGGAGTACGTCACTGCCCTTCTTGTGTTCTTTATTATGGAGACTGCAGACGACGAGTTACTCAGTGTAATCATTTTCTACAGTGTTATTCCATTCAAGTATCAGTGAATACGAAAAAAATCCACGATGTTAAACCAGCAAATGACTTCACTCGAGCATGGATTTTTGGTGGGTACTTGGATTATTTCCGCCAATGGAAATAGTCTTCCAAACATGGCAGTGTTTTTTTTTTTTTTTTTTTTTTTTTTTTTGAAGCAGCATGACAATGTTTCTTACAAGAGGGACCACAATGTTAATTGTTGCGTTCAAAGAATCTCAACAAAGTAGCCGGTCACCTAAATAAACTGACGAGCTGCCATCTGTATCTCATTGCAAAATGATAGTTCGCTCCGTCTTGTTCAAAATTCTCTACCATTAACAATCAAGCTGTTACTGATGATTGTGGGGACTGCTGTAATTTCGGAGTCCATGTTAGCTTTCCACTACGGTGGTTACAATAGCGTTGTAGATAAGTATCAAGAGCCTTTTGCTACTTCTATGGATGCTGCTTGCTGCTTCATGTGACCTCTGATTACGATTTTTATTTATTTTAATTTCATGTGTAGGTATACATTGTGAAAGAGCGTAAACGAATAATATTAGGCAGCAAAAGTAGTACAGGGTGAATCAATAATAAATTAGATTTTCAAAACGTTCAGATCAACAGCAAGGTAGAAACGATGTTTGAGAGAAGAGATGTTACAGCAGAACGGATCCACAAAAATGTAAATAGTGTACGTACGATACAAAATTATTAAGAAGCTTTAAAGGTCAGGACGAATTCCACGCGGAGGGCCAGTGACAGTACGCTACTGTTACAGAAGCATTTTTGTTGCTAAAGGCCGTTTCGTCAACGGTATACGTGACTTCAGATAAACATCATTTTGCGAATTACACTACGATCACAAAATTGTTTGTTTATAAGGAATGTACCGCAGGTATTATGAGATACGAATCTTTACTGTAAAATACTTCTTCGGCATTTTTGTCGTGGTGAAAATGAAACTGCTTAGAGGATAGGTAGAATAGAGTAGAGCACGCAGCACAACGTAAATCACACGATTCAGTTATATTTGCTCTGACTACAATTTAATATTTAAGTAACACTGGACATCTTTGACGATCGATAAAAATTGACTGAGATCATTTGGTAGTTTCAAACATTAAACCACTCACCTAATTATTCAAATAATTGTACGGTGATATGACCACCACAGAATGTTGGAAAATGTCCGTTCTAAGTAGCACATAAACCATTTCTTTCTTTTACATTGAGAACATACCTGACGTTCTAGTGTTGCGGTTCGTGTCCTGGTTATATATGATAATTCAGTTGCCCTACCAAAAGGATTTATGCAACCTGTAACACCTTCAAAAACGATGAGCTAGATTTTCCTGTTTTCTCGCTCGCTACATGTAAACTATTAGCCCTAGAGAATAAAATGGACAGAATTTTTATGGAGGAAATTTGTTGTAAAATTTTGTACCGGGATATGATTACGCTAGAGGCCACCGTTTTCGAATTATTCTAGAAAAACGAGCTTGAAGGCCACTTTTGTACGTTTTTCTTGAATAAAATTTAACTACATTAAATTTCGTACAAAAAGGTCCTATTCACAATTTCTGTAGGACTAACAGTTCGCTCGTACCTAGCAAGAGAATATGAAAATCTTGCACATAGTATTCGCAGGCATTGCGCGTTGCATAAAACCCATGGGCAGGGTAGGCTAAATCCCACTGTATACGTATCGAATGAGGAGGTGGATTCGTTTCAGCCTTCTGTTCCAACTAGTTTCGCGCCTTGTGTCAAAAGAGGTCATCGTCGACGAAACGCTAGGCTGTAACTAACAAATAACGTAATGAATATACATAAGTAATAAAAAATTTCTCAAATTGGTCAATAAAACAATGAAATCTCTTTACGCTAAGGATTTTCTTGTCGAATAAATACTGAAAATCTAAATTCAGCTTGTGGAACCGAAATATCAATAACGTGTCTTTGCCTGCTTTCAGGGCTGACCCAAATTTTCACTGCCCCAGATATTTCCACCTACAGTATTTGAACGATGCACTACTGACTCTCCCTTGAAGTATGTTGGAATAGCACCATTGATGGGAGGCATATACAAAAACTGAATTAACTTCACTTAAATGAAATGATGAAACGTATGAAGATGCCATAATGTAGAAGAACACTTGTGAAAACTAGTCATGTTTCATTTAATTGAATACGTGTCAACCGAACATGGTGTGTGCTTAGGTATTTAACCAATTGCTCGTAACTTTTAACCTGCTAGGAATTGAGAGGGTATATCTCACACATATATGCCTAAATAAGTAAACACAGAAAATAAAGTCTTTATCTCTTACAAAGAATGAAGTTTCTTAAGGTGGTCTACCATGTCGGTAAATACCATAATGGATTGAATAACTAATTGTATTTGTGCCTATCCGGTATATAGCAGTAAAATGAATATCTTGCTCTATGAACGAGGAAGCTGCTACTTTACTGAATCTACTGATTTTACAATTGAAGACATGCTTGGAAAAACGGGCTAACCCTCAAATGTAAAAACTTAGAGATAAGTGCTGCAAACTGTTTCTGGGTACGGGGACTAACAAAATTGACATTGGTCTCACCCGTGAATATCACTTAGGGCTGAGATCAATGTCAATTTTGATGGTTATCGTACCCAGCAACAGATGTCAACGTTTATCTCTAAGTATTTACATTTGAGGGTTATCCAGTTTTTCTGAGCATGTCTTCAATTGTATAATGTAATCGTGTATTTGCTCGATAATTGTGCAAGCATAAAATATGTAAGATAAATTTAAGTGATACTTAGGCAAATAGACTTATTTATAACTAATATGGCTGAATTCTGACGTTGGCATTACGTAGCATGCTTTGTGTGGCGTAGTAATTACTCTGACTAGTCGAAAAGTGCTGTCTGTAACAAAGTTGATTACAGACGTAAGTCGAGGAAAAGCTATTGGAGCATCCTTTATTACAACTCGCAAGAATGAACAAATATTACGTTTTCTGGTTTAAACAGCACAAACGGCAGTTCTGTCATTAAACCAAACGATCAAAAGCAACTTAAAATACTTGCCGTATGCTGCACATTATTGGTTATTTTCTTACTTTCTTTATCACTCAACCCATAAACTGTCATAGGGTGAGAGCGCAAAAGTAAGAATCCCTCCAATTAGAATTCGTATTAGAAAAACAGAGGCGTTTACTTACATTTGACATACCTAAGAACGTCTGGTCTGGGTTGTAACGACACGATAACGGCCCAGTGGTTGAAGCCCAGCACGAGCTGTCAACGAGTTCGTTCATGATGACTTTCTTATTTCGCGCACGGCTCACGTTTAAGTAAGAATGTGAATGTTTTACGTGGAGTGCTCTGGTTAAACAGAATCTAAAATGTGCAGTTATCTTAACAACTGCCGTAATTTAGTTCTTTGCTCCAAAATTTAATGTAGTAGGTCCTGGAAACACATTGGCTCTATTGATAACAAATGATCCATAGTTAATAGCGAGCATTAAAACGGATAAAGGGCTGTCGTAGCGAGACTGAATACCGTAACTTCCAAATCCACCAAAAATTAACGAAAAATGTATCTATTCAAACAAGCAGGAAAAATTCTCCTGACGACTTCCTGAGAAACAATTTCCACCTCCTCCAAATTAACGATGTAAGAGTAGACCAGATGTGGCTTGAATTCAGAGAAATTGTATCGACAGCAATTAAGAGATTTATGCGAAATAAATTAACAAACGACAGAGTTGATCCCCCATGGAACAAAAAATATGCCAGAACACTGTTGCAGAAACAACGAGATAAGATGCCACATATAAACGAACGCAAAATCCGCAAGATAGGCGATCATTTACAGAAACTCGAAATTCAGCATGGACTTCAATGCGAGGTGTTAATGATAGGTTCTACAACGAAACTTTGTCTCGAAACCTGGCATGTAAAATGTGCTAGCGGCAAGACACAATGAATGCGTTCTCTGGTCGACAACAGTGGAAGTAGTATCGATGAGAGTGATGCTAAAGCAGAGTTACTAAACACAGCCTTTCGAAATTCCTTCACCAAAGAAGACGAAGTAAATATTCCAGAATTCGAATCAAGAACAGCTGCTAGAGTGAGTAACTTAGAAGTAAATATCCCCGAAGTAGCGAAGTAACTTAAAAACTCAGGATTTTGGAACATATATTGTGTTCAAACATTATGAATTACCTCGAAAAGAACGGTCTACTGACACTTAGTCAACACAACTAGCTCTCCACTCACACGAAATATTGAGTGCTTCTGACACCGCACCTCGTAAGCGGCTTTTAATCAAATTGCGTGCTTGTGGAATATCGTCTCAGTTATGCGACTGGATTTTTGGTTTCCTGTCACAGAGGTCAAAGTCCGTAGTAACTAACGGAAAGTCATCGAGTAAAACAGAAATGATTCTGGCGTTCCCCAAGGTGGTATTACAGGCCATCTGCTGTTCCTTACCTATATAAACGACTTAGGAGACAACATGAGCAGCTGTTTATCATCTAGTAAAGTCACCAGAATGTCAAAACCAATTGCAAAACGATTTAGGTAAGATATCTGTATGGTGCGAAGCTTGGCAATTGATCCTAAATAAGGAACAGTGTGAGGTCATCGACGTAGCTACTAAAAGGAATCTCCTACACTTCGATCACACATTAAACTAATCAATTCTACAGGTTGTAAATCCAACTAAATACCTAGGAATTACAATTAAGAGCAACTTAAATTGTAAAGATACTTACAAAATGTTGTAGGGAAGGCGAACCAAAGACTGCCTTTTATTGGTAGAACACTTAGAAGATACAACAGATCTATTCAAGAGACAGTCTTCACTAAGCTTGTCCGTCCTTTATGGGAGTACTGCAGCGAGGTGAGAGATCCTTACCACATAGGATTAACGGAGTCTATCAAGAAAGTTCGAAGACGGGCAGCACGTTTTATCTCGAAATAGGGGTGAGGGTGTCACGGCCATGATACAGAATTTGGAGAGAACATCATTAAAACAACGGCGTTTTTCGTTGCGGCGGGACCTTCTCACGAAGTCTCGATCACCAAGTTTCTCCTCCGAATGTGAAAATATTTTACTGGCGCTAACCTACATAAGGAGAAACGTTCATCAAAATAAAGTGAGTGAAAGCACCATTCGTACAGACAGATGAAGATATTCGTTTGTTCCGCGCGCTGTTCGAGAGTGGAACGGTAGAGAAGAAGCTTAAAGGTGATTCGATCAGCCCTCTGCCAGGCACTTAAGTGTGATTTGCAACAGGAGTCATCTTGAGGTAGATGTAGTTTATCACCCAAGAAGACAGTTTGCAACAGGTGAGCAGAAGTATTAATTAGCAAAAGTTTCCAGATTCTCATTGCTCTAGATCACCCTTCTTTCGAACCTGTGACGAAATGATGATGTTGTTCTTTAAAGTCTCGGAGTTGTTTCACATCTTGGTGATGGCGCAGTGAACGACGTTAACATTGGCTGAAGAGAGTACGCGCCATTCCCAATGATTACAGAGTGTACAGCTTGACGAGAGTTGAAAATTCCAGGAAATGATGAGATACTCCATCCGCTAGTACAACACATGTCTTTCGCACTCACTAATCCTTGATTAGCACATTTTAAAAAGTCGTT
The DNA here is from genome assembly GCF_021461385.2 of Schistocerca piceifrons. Classification (NCBI taxonomy): domain Eukaryota; kingdom Metazoa; phylum Arthropoda; class Insecta; order Orthoptera; family Acrididae; genus Schistocerca; species Schistocerca piceifrons. The sequence goes on along the minus strand of NC_060141.1, from coordinate 349,361,615 downwards.
CGATCCTTATCGAAACTTACTATGTTCAAAACCGCTCAACTTTAAGTAAACCCTGCACGTGCAATCATGTCACAGTAACAACGAACATTATTCCCACCAACATCATAATGTTCTTTTATGTATGAATTATTAGGACAACTCAGTTGTCACGGAAGTAGCGTTCATAAAGGTTTTATTAGGAACACACTTCGTACGCCACGATAGTGTGTTCTTCATTTACAGCTATATAGATCGCCCTACAGCACAGCATGTGTACATTAAAGTTTAGAGTCTATTGGACACCGAGCTGAAACTACAGCCAACTAAGATATTGCACAAAACTTACTGTATGTTGTTTACACCTTGCTCTTGCTACTGCCTGCGATGGAAACAAAAAGTTTGGCACAGAAAGAAACAGTTTGTGCAGCTACTGAAACCGTCGGTTAACAGCGGTGTAGGAAGTGGCTGATTAATTGCCAAAGGACTCTATTACTGCAGTTTACGCATGAAATAAGTATTAAAATGATGTTATAAAATGATTACAATACACGCACTAAGCTAGTCATTGAAACGTTGGGATCGATAAGATGTTGTGATGATTGGCGATATCGGGATTATGTTACGAGGTGCTGTAAACGTTCGTGTTTAATGCCTCATGGGACTACACTGATGAGCCAGAACATTGCGACCACTGACCTCCTGTCGATATAAGCCTGTCCAGGCGATAGCAACGTCACCTAACGAGTAACGACTTTTAGACACACGCACCGTGAAAGTGCTGTCCTTCCGTAGAATGGAGAAGGCGAGCGATTTATCTTTGACCGAGGGTAGATTATGATGACCCGGAGCTTGATATTCGGGACAAGCATTTCGGAAAATGCACGACTTTTCGGGTGTTCGAGGAGTGCTGTGGTGAGTGTCTTCAACACGTGCGAAACCATGGTGGAACGTCGTGGGATTGCGCGACCACCCCTCATTACCCACGTCGGACGTCGTGGGATGGTAAAACAAGACAGGTGGCGCAACTAACATCAGACTTTAATGCTGGGCAGAGCACAAGTGTGTCTGAATACACAGTGCACCGAACATTCCTAACGATTGGCCTCCGCAGCCGACGACCTGTGTATGTACCAATATTAACACCACAACATCGTCAACTACGACTGAAATGGGCACGTGACCATCGGTACTGGACGCTGGCGCAGTGGCAGAGCGTTGCATGGTCTGATGAATCCCGATACATTCTTCATCCTGCCTATAGGAGGGCGCGAATCCAACGTCTTCCAGGGGAACATCTCCTTGACATCTGTACTATGGGACAGAGACAAGCTGGCGGCGGCTCCATTATGCTCTGAGGAACATGAGGGCTGAGGAGTATTGTACACTCTTGCAGACTATGTACACCACTTCATGACTGTCATGTTTCCCGACGGCAGTGACATCTTTCAACAAGTTAATGTCCCATGTCATAAGGCCTACAGTGTCATGGCTTGGTTCAAGGAACACAGTCATGAGATCCAATTGATGTTCTGCCCCCCCCCCCCCCTCCAACTCGCGAGAACTGAACCCGATCACGCACATCTGGGATGTGATTCAACGTTGCCTCAAGAGTTAATCGCTCTCATTCCGGAAATTTACGTGATTTAGGTGACTTGTGTGTGCATTTGTGGTGCCACCTCCCTCCATCTACCTGTCAAGGCGTCATTGATTCCACGCCACGACTCATCGACGCTGTTTTCCGTTCCAAAGATGGAAATACCGACTGTTAGGTAGGTGGTCATAATTTTGGGACTGAACATTGTACAGCCTCTGTCACCTGCAAGGTGGCGTACAGCATTGTTGCGGTTATATAATTAAAATATTGATAATTTTAGATTAATTTTACTGATGGAAGGACGCCAGAGAATTCCTAGAAGAACTTGAAACGATTAGCCGCTGTAAGAGAGACGTCGGAAATCACTCTTAAACTCTGTTTACAAAATTTAGAGAACCACTTTACACCAATGAAACCAGCAATAGCCTATAGAGATAAAATTTCATTAAAATTGATTGTGAAAGTGAATATAAGCGGAAATTGTCATTATGCATTTTGAATGGCAGACATTTTAACAGACATAATGAATCTACCTTATTCCACATTATTGACAGTTAACTGTAATACGTAGATTAAGAATTTCGAAGATAATTGAACTGTAACTGCGGAGTCCATACTGCATTCTTTTTACCTGTGTACACAGATCCCGCAATGTTGCTATCATTCTGAATATTCGTGGGAAGGAATGTGAACAAATATGCAAGCAACACTAAAATCGCGAAGCACTGTAGAATTCAAAAAATGTGTAAGAGACAGTATATTAATACTAGATGCATTTGTAAGGATGCATATCCTCTAATCTAAAAGTGAGGTATTTAACAAACACAACGCTAATAAATTATAGGGCTGACACATAACACTGGTAAAACGACGAATAGAATCGTAGGCAAAAGAATAAATTTAAAGGAATTCTGTGTCATTTGCCCCTACAGCGCGCTTCTTTTTTATCTCATAAATAGACGAAATAGTTGAAACATATTGTACGAAGTTCAGTTTTGGCTTTTTAAAAAATGATAGATGTTGAAGACCTAATCCTGACGTTGTTAGCACTACTGCGAATATGGAGAAAATCTTTCACAATGTAAACTTAAAAAAAAAATCTGAACGTGGTAGTAAGTGCAGAAGCGTAACGAGTAATGAAGACCATCTACGAAAACCAAGTAAGAGTAATGATAGTAAAAAATTTGCAATAAAAATGTTCTGTTGATTAGCCTTGTAGCTTACGTCCACTGTTCTTTAAGCAGTATGTCAAAGAAACAATGAAAGAAGGGAGAAAAATTTTAAGAACATAAATAAAATTTCAGGGGGGGGAGCGGGGGAGAGATAGTTGTGATTGTGATGCTTCACAAATGACACAGCCCTTTCTGGTCTACAGAATACTAAATTTCGTGGGATAAATGAAAGAACTTTGGTTTCTAGGGAGGAAATTAATTCAAGACGTCTGAAGCAAAGGAGACATGCAGCGTGTAAACGATTCAGAGTTTCAAAATTTATCGAGGATTACAGGGTAGAGGATTTATAGGGCTGTCGTCTGTCTCTAGGTCTCTCCTTCGGCAGCAAACGTCAAGTTTCGACGCTGACGTAACGCAGCCAACGTTGTTGTGACAGACATGGACACGTTCGGTTCCATTTAATGTTCTGGATGTTGTCAGACACATTGCGAGGCTTTCTCCTTGCGGTTCGTCATACAGACTAAACTTCGTTGCCAACGGAGTGGCCTAGCGACAGGTATTTTGCCCCTAATACGTAGAGGCTCTGCAGCATGGCTGGATGACATTTCGAAACATGGGATCCAATCCTCAGTTTGTTCCTGGAGACAAAACTCACAACATTTCCAAAATTTTCTGGATCTCTTTGTTATGGCCCGTAATAGTACATTGACGGTGCTGAAGGAAGCTTTTTTCCAGAAGAGCGATCTGGTCGTATCGATTGAAAGGATGCTGAGGAAGAAGTGCCAAAAGTTTGCTTGTGAGCACAAGACGCGAAACGAGAAACGTAGCAAAAACAGAAAGTGAAATAGGCAACATTTAAAACGCATTGCTGTAAGAAACTGTCAACAAAATAGTACACTTATTAGACAAAACATTACAGCGCTACCCAGCGCGAGATTGAATGCAACCTGGAGGTGATTACGTTTAGTGAAATCAATGGATAGTATATTAAGCTGAGCAAAGACTAAAGAGGAATCATTATAACGACACATGGGGAAACCAACTGATGTAAGCAACTGTGCAGGCATAAGCGTTTGCGTGCACAGCCCTCAGTGCACATTAATGAACATGTGGCACCGCAGTAGGCAAACCGTAAGTGTTTCCATGTTTAGTCAACGACAACATCACTGGAGTGAGCATAGGTCATCGAGATTTATTAATAGAAACGTGTTCCCTGGTCGAACGAATCACTTTTGTTGTTACACCACATCGGTGGCCTTGTCCTGATATGCCATCATTCAAGCGAACTGGTGCTCGAAACATGCACCTCTCTACAGACGCAGGTCGGTGAGAGCAATATTACACTATACGGTAGTAATCGGAGGTACCATGACAGCTGTGGACTACATGAACGTTATTGCTGAGCACCTGTTTCCATTCACCCTTGACGCCGCCCTAATCGCAATGACATCTTCCAGGAGGATAACAGTCCGTGTATAAAGGTCAGAATCGTGCTACATCTGTTCGAGGTGTACGTCAGAGATCTCTCGTTGATGTCTTTGCTACCAAATTCGGCATATGTATTGTACAAATCATTAGTTATACTTTTAAGAATGTTTCCATAAACTTTGTGAGAAGCTCCATTACAGAAGATTGAGTAGGAAAGCGACTGTAAACAGTTTTGTAAATTAGGGCCAAGTTAGTAATTATATCGAAAGAATACGTTGACGTCTAAGACAATCTGTGTAACAGTGCAAAATTGCCGCTATTATAGAGAGATCCTGCTGTTGCTACGGAAAGCATACGTGTCTCAGTATCGGCCCAGGAATGATATATACGTGTCATTATGGAAGATGATCCAGATAGATGTATTCCGAAAGAGGTTGTCTGACGCAGAATATCAGCTACGGCGTGATCTACCGGTAGTGGTTGCGCATTCGGACAATATTGCTCTCACTGCGCCAACGTTTTGTTGTGTTGTGCAGATCTGTTGTGCACTACCAAGTCGGCAATGTACAGAAAGCGCAGGTATGAGGTTGCCCAAAATTATGAGTGCGTGCTTACACTTCGCCAAAATGATATACAGGGTGAAAATCATCAATGCATTTTATATTACTTGAAATTTGTGATGCCGCAGTAATCATGATGTTATTAATCTCCAATAAATACGATTTAATAGCTAAATTTTTATTGTGAATTGAATGGAACGAACATACGTCCAGAAGCTGTCGTAGTTGCGAAGAATAACTGCGTGACAAAGTGCTCTAGAAGAATGCTCCGAGAAGAGTACCGTAGCTTCTGTAATGTGGACGCGAAAGAAAATGAATGTTGTTCAAGTAACTAAACAAAGCTGGTCGAAGATAGTATCTATAAAATTTTGTTCAAATTATTTTAAGTGCTTTCTTCAAACTCCTACTTGCGCTACTGTAACATGAGCGTCAGTTTATCAGTTTTTGTAATTTTTTCAACAAATAAATTCTGTATAAAGAAACTGCTATTTTTCTGTAGGTCACTTTTAAAGCTTTACCTAAATTTAATTAGCCAATGAAAGTGGATAACAGAAGGTAAAAATGACCTATTACGTAACAAGCAACAGTCGTGCAAGCCACCAGCAAGCACGATTCATGTGCAACTACGAGTATAAGGGGGCGATCAAAAAGTTTCCATTTGAGGGTGTTGCTGAGGCTTATACGCAACGTAGTGCCATTACGGGTTATGTAAGCACCGACATGCTGTTATTCTTTTCTTGGCTACTGAGGAACAAACAATGGCTGACATCGCTTTTGCACGTCATTTCTGATTTATACTCCGTTTCAGTGCGAGTATGACTGTATTAATTATAATGTCGTTAGGCAATATTTCAATGTTGGCACTGTCAGTGGCAGAGTACGATATTCTTCAGACCCTCCTCCGTTGTGTAATTAATGAATTTAATATTATGTATGGAAACATAATCTCGCCTCCTACACAGTGTCATTAGCAGATACTCGGTTTTCTGATTCAGATAATGTTCGCCACATTACTGCTAACTATACGTTCTCAGTGATCCCGATTACCGTATCAATAAAACAACTGGGAAAATTCACACAATATTGAAAAAGATCGTTAATAGCGCATTAATCAATGAAGAAGAAAGTGGAAGAATATGTATGTGTTAATACAGAATGGTCTTAAGAGCTACGTGGACAAAGAAAATAAGAAAACGTACTCTAAAGCAAATGAATAAATAAGTCTCTGGCAAACTCTTATCTGTAATAAATGCGTATTACTGGGTCGTATGCTGAAGAGGTAGTTAATTCAGCACCGAAAGGAATAGTCGTAAAAAAGAAAGAATTATTGTGATGTATGAAGATTATAGTATAGAAAACAGACAATACTAATCCTACGAACTTATCTTTGAACGCAGAGTGATGAAAGACAAACTTATATTTGTAGCACCTGTTCATTTCGATGGATGATGTTGATAGTGCTGACTGGAATACGCTGTCTGAAATTCTAAAGTTGTCATGTGTGTAATACGGGAACAGAAGTTTATCTGCAATTCGTACAGAAACCACAATGCAGTTGTAAGAGTCGAAAGATGTGAAAGGCAATCCGTAGCTAAAGAGGGAAGCATACATAGTTGTGGCGTGTTACTCATGAGGGTCTACATACGGAGCAAAAAGTAAAGGAAACAAAGGAGATCTTTGAAAGATAATTTAAAGTTGAGGGAGAAGAAATTATCTTTAATTATTAATGAAATTCGCCAATAGCCGTGGAATGGATGTGTTGTTTTATTTTATTTTCACTACCAGTTTCGTCATTCCACTATGCCGAAACTGGTAGTCAAAATAAAAAATAACATCTCAACTACACTGTTGTTGCCGAATTTCATTTATAATTATTTGAGCAACTGATATCCCCTCTCCATGATGGATCAACAGAGACTTAAGGTTTACCAAATACTCAGTTTTTCTGTGAGAGGTGAAAAATGACTTGGAAGATCAGTTGAGCAGAATGTATATCTCTGAAAAGAAATCATGAGACGAATATTATCAAACGTAAAACATGGGTTACACGATGTAGGCGAATTACTTTTGATCATCCTGAGACAAATAACACACAGAAAGTAGTGGAGGAATCTAACTATGTGGGCACACCGTAAGAGGAAATTTCATAAGGAAAAAGGATGTAAAATACATAATAGCAAAGAAAAGCTTACCTGGAAAGAAAAAATGGGTCAACATCGAGTATAATTTTAAGTATTTTTATTTTTTCCGATATCTGCCACAGTTGGGATAACAGCCATTTCTTTGTAGCGTCTAGTTTCGGACATTTGATGCTCATACCTAGTTTGGTGGAATGTGTCATTAAACTTATGTTTAAGGCTATGGTTTAAAATGGACATGATGGTCCGAAATTAGTCGCCACGAAGAAATGAAATTGTCACGGATATTGAAAAAAAAAAATATTTTTTTTCGTACCCAAGTTGCTGGTCCCATTCTCCGCTATGTTGGAACTTCATAAATTTAAGTGTTACCAAATCTTTTCTGGAAGGATTCGTTAAAAGAGAAGATACTAGAAATATTTTGTATGCCTTATTACGAAAGAGTGCTAAAGATTAAGTTGATCGATCGGACAACCAATGAAGAGGTACGGTATCGGATTGGGGAAGAAGGAGCTCCAGGGCACAAATTGAGCGAAAGAAACAACAGGTTGACAGGATGTATCCTGAGGCATCAGTTAATAGTTAATTTTGATAATAAGGGAAGTACGGAGTGTAAGTACTGTAGAGAGAGACTGGTGTGGAAAGCTACATCAAGCCAGCCTTCGGACTGAGAGCCACAATAACAAGTAGTCGAATAATAACAGAACAAGTAGTCGAATATGTCATGTGTAGTTTATAAACAGAGGTTGAAAGATTAACGTAAGGTAAGGACAAGCAGGCAGACACCAGGACGGTAAAAAGTCTGATGAATTACAAATAAAATTAATTTATTGCGATGCAGATAAACTTTGTGTTGAAAACCCGCTCAGACAATGCGGATCCCTTACAAATCCTGAACACGGGCGGGGTTTGGAGTAGTGGACGCGTTACGCTGTCTGCCAGTGCTAAGATTATGAAGCAACTATTTGGGTAACCGGAAGAAGACAGAACTGCAGCGAGACGAATGAGCTGCTGGAAGGCGAATGGAGGAGGCGGGGGCGTTACCGCGGTGTGGGCGGAGACACGGACTGACCTCGCGGCCGGGTCACACCTGTAGATCTGGCACGCCCACCCGGCGACCCCGACCAACAGTTGGTCGCGCACCCCGTCTCCCAGCACACACCTCTCAGCACCCGTCTCCCGGAGGCTGGGGCTCCTGTCACGACGGTGTGCTGGCCAGAAATAGAATAGAGCGCTACAGTACGGGTACTTCAACTACGTGAGTGGCTTACAGTCACGCTCGGGTAAATGATGTCTCCGATGACTGGAACTGTAGAATCAACCAACACGAAGAGCACTATAACAGAGACATCTCGAAAAAAATGAAGGTAACAAGACATATATCACTAGCGATAGGACAGTGCTTACATCACACACAGACAAGTAGAGTGTAAAGCTATCGTCTTTGCACGCCACAGCATAAATATTAAAATAAAAAACCACTCATTTACGATTCCACCACTTCCAGTATTCTATACGATGGTTAAGAAATAGTTCAAACATTTATTCGTTCGACAAATGAGCGAGGTTTCTGAGTACAGTGTGTTGAGAGTATTTCAATACTCTGTTTACACTATTCTGCTATTGTTTGTTGTATGTAAGCTGTAAACCATAGCCACAATTTCACCTAATTGTTGGCTGGTGGTCCTAGGCAGATGCGACGTTATGCTGGAAACTCGTGGCACTGGAGCTGAGATGGAACAGATAACGTTTTCCACAGAGCCCAGAGACAGAGCTATTATCAATCGCATCTGTTTATAAATTTTAGTGCGAAATATTGTTGACCACTGGTAATTTTTGATGTATTCCTTTATTGAATTCTTTCTGACGAAACTTAAACAATAAAAAACCGTGGTATCTTATATAAGGAATTGACGGTCACCGTTAATGTACCTTATACATTATTTCTGGTTAAAGCTAAAACAAATAAATTATTACGTCATAATTACGCGGCTTTTATCTTATTTACTACACTTTAAACCCTTCTCCTAGTCGTGCCTTAGCCGCAGCGAAGTAGGAATGGCGTATATTAGACACATATTTTTATTTTTAGCCTACTGTCTAAGTTACGTATTATGTAAATGAAAGCGAACAAAGAGTAATGACGTATGTAGTTTAATTTATCTTGTATTGAGCATTTATGCGTTATTCCTCGTTCAAGTGAAAAAATAATCGCGTTGTGGCGTAAGTAAGGTGTGGCAAGGGAGCAAAGAAGCTGTAGCGGAGTCGGCACCTGTGGAGCTTCAGTGATAACACGGTTTAAAGACGCAACTGCGCATTCGTAATACGAAAAAAGTAAGAGGATGCTCTTTTATAACTGTGAGGCTACCGAAGGTGTGTGTAATATTTCCCGTTCAAGTTCGTTAGGAATACAGGTGCTAATAACTAATGAACAAAAAAAAAAAAAAAAACAGAAAAAGTGAAGGAGGGTGCGGAGTGGCTAGACGTTTTGTAGTGCGGAAGAAAGAATGGGAGGCAAGGTTTGGAGTTTAAAGTGAAAATCATTTTACTGTATTGAAGGGAAGCTGCGAAACAGCACAAGTAAGTTAATAACTAAATGGAAAAGCATCTAGTTACGTATATCGTCGAAATGTTCAATGTTGGCAACAATGTTCGTCGAAAAGTTGTGTTAAAAATTGAGGAGTACTCAGTGGAACTGTAGCAATTGGAGAAGTGACTAGTGGAAAGACGTGCAAATGTACCGAAAGACCGGTTGGTAGGAATGGAAGGGTGTTCCGTCGGTCCCGAACGATCGGCTGAGAGGCGAGGTGAGTGGCAGAGAGTGCGCTACTCACGGGAGCAGAGCTGAGCAGCGGACCCAGAGCCGGTCAGCGAGCAGCGGCGGCAGCAGCAGCGGCGACGGCGGCGGCGCAAGTAGCAGGGGTTGCCGCGGTCGCAGGCGGCTCGACTCGGCTAGGCTGGTCTCGGCGCGCCAGGCTGGCAGCACTGTCGATCGGGGGCCTTTGCGCCGGGACGCGGGGCGCGCTGCCGCCGCCGCCGCCGCTGCCTCCGCTCGCGCCGCGCGTGCGCAGAGCGGCAGCCCTGGCCGGTGCCCGGGCCAGCCCCGCCGTGGCCGCTATCTGATGTGATGACTACGCCGGCCGCTCCTACCCCACCCCTGCAATTATTATCACGATCTGACGCCGCAGCTGACTCGCTAATATTAGATAGCAGCGCCGCTAAAAACCGTCTGGCGGGTAACTGTAGCGCTGCCTCTGCTGTCGTAGATACTGCGTGTGTTTACTATATGGATACCACTCAGTAACTTTTCAAAAGTATCCGGACAACGGAACTGACCACTGTCGTGTATGACTTCTTACACAATGTCAAAGAGAGGTGGGTTGCAGAGTGGTGCAGCAACTGTCGTCATAGGAAAGTGGGCCAGGAGCAGAAATGACTAATGAACAAGTAAGAAAGCAGACAGAAGATTTACTTGTATTTTTCCAAACGTAAGAAGACTCGTTACAAACAACACAACAAGAAACAGAGTCCAGCTCTCAGGGTCAATAGGAAAGAGTCTCTGTGTGCTGAAGCACGAACGATGATGCTAATGCTGCAAGTAGGCGGCGTCTGCATAGCTTGATGCAGAAATGTGGCTCCGAGTGCGAATGGAGGTCTCGTTGCCCCAGCCATCGTATATTGCGGTGGCAGAAGGTGCTCGCGTTACGCAGCCGCTAGAGGTGTGGCTTAGTGCGCCACACCATTGGGTCTGCACGATCTTGCGTGACAGCTGTCAGTGTCGAACTTGCAACTCCGGTATCAACATAACGACGCTGATGGGTGGTATCGCTATTTCATACCACAACCATTAGATGTCCTGAAACGCACACTCAACAGTACAAAAGGAGGCAAGGAGTATTGTATTGTCAGCAGAGAAACAATAACCCCAGAATTGGTCGGCCGGGAGAACACAGTGAATTCGAATGTGGGTTAGTCACTGTTTGTCTCCGGTGTAACAAATCCATCAGCTGCTGAGAATTCTTCCGGGTTGTATGGCCGTGGTCCATGGAACTCTTCTATCCCTGACATTTTGTCCAAAGCTACGTTGGACATCTTCGGAGGTGCTCCTGGTTGTGCTGAGTCTTGCCGAATGACGAGTCGGTCGTCGGAGAACGGCCTAAATACCGTGGAAAGTGGGCGTGGTCTGGATTTTATGTGATAGCAGAGATAAACCTGGTGAAGGATAAAATATAACTATCGATCATAGTACGTCAAAGATAAAAATTTCTCATCGATTCTGTAGCGCCACAGTCCATATATCACTGAGTTTCATAGCTTCTTCTTTTCTGTTAAAATTATCTCCAAGTTTATATATTTCTATGGCTTCTCTATATTGTCGTGGATAATAGTTCGTCATAGTACATAAAACTTCAGTTCCGAAAATTTCACTATGTGATCACCCGACTGAAGAGCATGTTCCGCTACGGCTCACTTGTCTTTTATCCCTAGTCGGCAAAGACTTTTGTATTCCTTCAACCGTGTATTCACACTTCTCTTTGTACTTCCAATGTAGGCCCTACCACATGTACACGGAATCTTGTATACACCACTAGCAGACAGAGGGGGACGTTTATCCGTAACGGAACGAAGTGCTTGGCCTATTTTCTTAGTTCTTTTCCTTGGTAAACTGAATTTTAGGATTTATACTATTTAAATAACAAAAGAATTCCTCTAAAGCTTTTTTTGCCATGTGACTAAACCACAAATGTATCATCCACGTATCGATATCATCGACATGGTTTCTTATTCGCTTTTTCCAGAGCTACTTGTTCGAATTTTTCCATGTAAATCACTCAAGACCTCCAAAGTGCTACCAGGGGTCCAGTTGGCACTATGATTATGCGTAGGTAGGTAGAAAGAATGGGTTGCAATGAACAAGCAGCTCCTCCTAAACCTTACATTTCTGCACACAATGCTGAGCACTACTTTGAATAATCACGCCCTACCCTGTGGCAATTCGATGAAAGGGGGTTTGGGTTTAGAGAATTTCAGAAGATCATTATGTACAAGATGGCAGCCAACCGAGGAATATTTTAGACAATTGGCTTAAAAAATTTATTTCGGAGGTCCCAGTCAAGTCTTTATAAGATTTCTCCCAGAGTAGCTTCAGACATACCTACATGATGCAAGCTGCCTGGCTTTCGGAACTGAGGCAGTTCTTTCCCATTAAAGCTGCTGACAAGAGATGCTTTCACCCCTCTGCTAAAGTTGCTAGTGAATGCACGCCATTGTCTTAGTAGTGTGGGTGGTAGGTCACATGTGTGGACGATGAAGGGTTCTGCAGAGAAGAGGACAGTTGCTTCTCTCTCTTGTGATACAGACTTCGACTAGAACAGATGTATTTCTTGGGAGACAGAGCTTATGGCTCTGTGCCCCGTCAGCAGCCACCAACGGAACTTAAGATGAATCGCCTCTTACTGTTGCCTTTTTTCTTTAGTTGTTCGTCCTCCTAAACTAGCCTACACTTGGTAAGCTCCTATCCTTGGCTGGCTCCATGTATCTTGTACATTGAAATATATTCTCTTTATTTGATCAAATTTCCTGTTTTGTTATTTAATGTCAGCCTTGGGTGCCCGCTGGTAAGTCCTGACCATTAGACCACCTATACATTGTTGTCAGTATTGAGATGCAACAACCACCCTCTCCTCGCATCTGGACCATCATTTATAGTGCGCTGAGAAGCACAGAGGAGGTGATGTTACGGTCGGATGAGGAAGAATATGAACACATTTACCAGTATAGTATAATGTGTACAGTTGATAAGACTTTGGTCTCTATGATTCTTTGTATCATGACGACAATGCACTCTGTCATTAAGCAGCATCTATGGGACAATGTTTTGTGGACGATAACATCCCTGAAATTGAGTGGTCTACCCAAAATCCCAATGGAACACGTTTGGGATGAGTTAGAACTTCAACTTCTGTCCAGCTTCGTAGCAAACAGAGAGTATTGCTTCTTCTTTCGTTACAGCCTATGTAGCACCACAGACAGAGTGTGAGTGTACTTTAAAGATGAATTTCTTCTCTGAGATCCTCTTCTCTTGTCTGCTCCACTGGTGACTCTCTGCAACGCTCCTGTAACCTTCTCCATCGTTGATCTCTGGCACATTGGTGCCAGTGTTTTTGTTTCTCCAAGATCCCTTCCTCTTCTAATTTGACTATCATGTCTGACACGATTTCAACAACTTGCTTGAGCTCTGTATTTCCTCTTCATAATATATCAATCCATGTCTTGCCCATCTGCTCGTGTACTGTGGATGCCATATCTGGTTTCCAGATGAGTAAATTGAACTTACCTCGTCCTGAACCTACCTCATCCTGTAGTAGCATGTGACATCATACACTATCTGATCAAAAGTATTTGGAAATACCTATGCAATAAGCAATTGACCACTATATGTCACGAGTGGTGGATCTCCCAGTTTAAAAAGGAAGTGGGGAGTATTGTGCTGTCAGTAGAGAATCAGTAACAACATAATGGATTGGTCAGGATATCACCTGAGTAATAAATCCACCAGGGACATAAAGCCCTTCTAAAGCTGCCCAGGTCGACTGTTGGGGATGTGAGTGTGAAGTGGAAACGCGAAGGAACGACCAGGCAGACCTAATGTACGAAAAGACAGGGACCATAGAGTATTGCAGAGGGTGGTAACATAAAATCTCTTGAATACAGCACCAGCAATCACTCGTGAGTGGAAAAAATGACACTAGAAGTCCAGATAGCATGATGACTGTATGTAGAGAGTTAAAAAGACCAGCTCCTCATAAGCCACACATTTATTTAGTCAGTGCTAAACGACTTTGGACGTGTTGTAAAGACCGACGCCACTGGACAGTCAGTGACTGGAAACGAGCGGTTTTATTTGATGAATCATACTTTCCCCTGTGGAAATCCGATTGAAGGTTTTGGGCTGGGCGAATGCCTGGAGAACATCTGCCATAAGGCCAACCCTGAACTACAGAGGAATTGGTGATATTTTTGGTGGTGTTTTTCAATGTTAATGTATGATTCTCCTATTGAGACACTAAGCACAGAAGTATATGAACACATTTTAAAGCACTGTGTAGAGTACAGGAACAATTTTCAGATGATGATTGTTTGTACCAGCATGGAAAGGCACTCTGTCAGAAAGCACCATGTGTGAGGCAGAGTTGAAACGTCGACTGTATTCCAGACCTCGAACATCATACTTCATCTGCTTTCGGATCTTGAGCAAGAATAGGCTGCCAATCCTCCACTGGCATTTACAGACTTAATTGAAAGTGTCCTCAACAGAGTTCAAGCGTCTTAAAGGTGAAGGGAGGACACAACCCATATTAATGTTCACTAATAGTTGTTTAGATATTTTTGATCAGGCAGTGCATTTCAGCAGACAACCAGGCAAACATCTTCGGATGAGTTTTACACAGTATAAAACACATCTGACGATGGTTGCTTGTTTATCATCCAAAATATCTCGGCAAGATACCGACTTCATCCACCTACTGTCCAAAACTGCACGGAATAATTCTATACTTTCATGTAAAAACTACATGAATGTAAATGGATTATTAATAAAGAATCGTGTCAAGCCTTTGCAACATCAGTGGCCTGTTTGAATGAAAGATGCAGCACTCTTGAGGACCTACTTTCTCAAATTCTAAGAGCTTTGCCATAGCAAAGGGCAGCTCTCCTGCCCTTTGTGGCTTCAGTGAACGATCGGTCGCCAGTCCGCTAAGCCTGGTGTTCAGGACGCCACTTTGGCAAGTCAGGGAGATTTTTTCATGGAAACTGTGTAGGTCCTGGCAGTGTGGAATAAAGTAATAGCGTAACTGCAGGGGACCTGTGCATTTGTTTATACTCCGTTCTATTCAGACAAACTGCCCCTGTAACGCTTGCTGGCCACATGCCGCACGAAGACATAAAAGAACAGACTGCAGACAGATGACCCAGTAGATAACATGGCCAGACCTGTGGAAGTGTGAGCCTTGGGGAATGTTTGGCCTATTTTTTGATATGATGCCGGCGCGTCTTCCTGTCACGGAGGCCTGGGGGTTGTTGAACTATCTGCTATAGTACAGAGCTGGACACCCTATTTTAGTTGTTACCTAAAAATGTTGACAGAATGAAAGCTGGGATGCTTTTTGACGATAGAACGAAGCATAGGTTTGTTTGCATTGATCTGTCCTGCAACCTGTTTCGAGTATGAGAGTCTAGGACCAAACTGTTCATATTTAGTTTAACTTGCAAAATTTAGAGACTGGCTACTGGTAATGATAAACTGTTTGGAGGAGAGAGGGAAAGGTTTGTTATGCAGCAACCCACTGGACGCTCATCTTACAAACTTGCGGATCGGCAGATAGACAGTTTTTGGTGGCTTCTTCGCATGTATCGCTAAGGAGCGAAATTCTTCATTGAGACTTCTTTGGAGGGCTTTGCATCTGCTTCTACGGCTGACGCGTCTACGGGCACTTCTACTAAGGCATTTCATCTTCAGCTGTGATTTAAATTTCAGCCTCTCCAGCCACCTAGGGTGCAGTCCAACTTCTCATACCGTTGCATCACGGTGGGTTCACGCGGCCAATGTGATTACGGTGTGATGGTGTCGAATCAGTGTTAGGTGCGTTTTATTACAGAGTAGTGGGGACTCTGTCAGGAATTACCTTATGCTCAATGCTTCGCTCATGGTTCAGGTACTTAGGGATCCAGCATGTGTCTTCTTTCACACCATGCTGATCGATGCAATCATTTTGCGTGATTTGGAATAGTTTGTTCAATTTATTCCGGTGTAACGCCAATGTGGTACCAGTTGCGTTCTCGTGGTGGACATTTCCCGCAGACTTTGCCGCTCGGTGCTCCTTTTGTGTCAGTTGAATGAATTGTAAATATTCTGATGTCCAATTTTCTCTTTTCGCTCTTGGATAAGTTACTATTTCATTTTTAAATAATGTTTTGATTCTCGTTTAGAATTTTATAACAATAAATGTTGGTCAAAGTGGACCTATGTTTTATTTCAGTAATTACGTGAACTTACTACTATTGACTTTGGAGAGGATTACTTTAAGGGCCAGTAATTTCCCAATCGTTTAAATTGTGCACAGATTCACTCGATATAGATCTGTTTCTATTAAGCCATAGCCAAGTGGCATCTTGAATTCCTACGCTTGGCTTCAATTTGAGTCTTGAAGAGTTATTTGAGGGGAAAAAGTTACGCACCCCATCATGTATAAGCAGTGTTGATCAGCTTGAAAACGGCGATATACATTCAGTGTAGAATCGCCATAAGACATTTAACGAATGTAGTCACTATATGACGACAAGTCAATGTCACATGAACATTATTAAATGAGAGTGATGTTTACCATATTCTCAATTTATAAAGTGAAAATTTTACTGTTATATGTGCATCGTATCCTAGCATTAGTACTCACTGGATAGTAAAGGTGCTAAGTATTTCGCAATATAAACTTAGGATATACTCGTAATTGGTCTCGTGTGGATCTGATAATAGTCGTCAGGCTGAAATCAGTAGCCTATTAAGGATTGTGTTAATTAAGTACCTGAAGATAGAGCCACAATGAAGTTTTTTAAAGCCCCTTGGCCCCTAGTAGTTTGCCACGTCTTAACGCTCATGCATGCTGACGCGTCCGCTTACAGAAGTTTTTGATGTGTGAGACATCTTCCCGAGAGAGTGGATTAAACATGCAAGTCCGTTGCATTCTCTTGAACGGTTTCCTAACGTTCATCCACTGAATCGTTGGTAATGTGGACTGAACAATTCTGATTAACAATATCAGCAGCCTTGAACAATGTATTAATGATTCTCGTGCATTTCTGAGGCAGAGCTCTGATATACCGTGTGTGTGTTGAGGTTTTTGCAAGAGTCCATTGCTGCTCTTGACGGAAATTTTGAGCCTGTCCTATTACGAGCGCACTGTATCCACAGTAACACTTTAGTAGGTAAATCAGTATCAAAACATTGTAAGGCATAATTTCATAGAGAAAATAGGCTTGTTTTAATGTTAGTAGTGAATCTCGTTTACTTGTTGTAATCGCTTAGAAACATGCTGTCTAGGCCAATGTGCAGTTGCAACACATTGACAGATATTTGCTCTGTATAAAAAACGTGCTGCAAAAACTCATATTTTAAGTTATGAATAAGTCCGTTAGGCTAGAAATTATAATAAATTTGTCCCTTTTGTTGGGGAAACTAAGTGACAGTTAACAGCTATGTCCCATCTCAGATTAAAGAATCTAAGTTTTTCTGGTTCCTACGGTAACAATTACATTTTTGGCCTCTTTGATGTAACCGCTTGACGAACAGATCGTGTTTGCCGATTAGCCTTGGGCAGTAGTTCAGAGCGGAGCAAAGTTGGCTGAAAATGTGGGGTTGTGTCGAGGATCTACAAAATATTATTTCTTGGGTATAAAATTTCATCTGGATGGACAAACTATTTCCAGTTGCTTTGTGATCCGTCCACAGTATTCACTATTCAGTGTACACATCGTTGCGGTTTGGAACTGGGGGAGGGAACTTTTGCTGTATTCAAAATTGAACATAGCCTGTCTTTTTTATGTAGGAGCGCTCTAAGTCAATAACGTTTGAATATAACGCTTTCGAATTCTGTTCCACGGATCCGGTGTTCTGTTTGAAATCACAAAGAAAAGCGGACACCTTGCTGTTGTGTAGTAAAGTGGGTCGGGTTTTTATGGGAGGAGTTTGATGGTTCGCTGAAGAATATAAGAAAGAGTCGTATGACATTGTTGTTTGTTCTCACTGCACGAGACATCGCGGAGATGTTTGGAATTTAATCCTGGACATTAGCGCAAAGCCTGGCGATGAAAAACTTTATGGGAGCACCTCTCCTACAGACAGGCCATTTACTACTAACGAAAATTTTTTAAACCACTAAGATTCGAATCTGCTGCCATCGAGGCAAAGGCCACCATACGGGAATGAATTGGCTACCTCTGCTAAGGAATCGCGTGCTTTCCTGGAAGATTGGGCATGTCACATGTTGTCGCGAAGGAAACTATCGTTTGTCAATATTTACGTTGTTTTCACGTATCTGCCACCAAACGTTATTATATATGTGGTACATTCATCTAAATATAAAAATACATATAGTAACGATGCTTGACAAGTGGTTCAAATGGCTCTAAGCATAGCTGAGGTCATCAGTCCCCTAGATGTTAGGGGACTAACTAGTCTGGGGACATCACACACATCCATGCTCGAGGCAGGATTCGAACCTGCGACCGTAGCAGTAGCGCGGTTCCGAACTGAAGCGCCTAGAATAGATCGGCCACAGCGGCCGGCGACGCTTAATAACTATTTGCATTAAACATATATGCCAGGAGAAACGTTTCAAGTTCCCGAGATTCGAATAATCTGAGAGAGAGAACATGTAACAGAAACGCAATTGTCTATAGGCTTATAGATGTGGTGCAATTTTCAAAGTACGAGAAATTGAGTCAGTGGCGCAAAGAAAAGCCTAGTGGAAAAGAACGCTTACATGGGAGGGTAGAGCGGTAACTAGAAGGCGTCAGTGAACTGATACTCCATAAGCTGTATATTAAACAGCTAAACCCAGTTCATTGTGGCTGTATAGTGGTTCAAAAAGAAAAGACCCTGCTCGTAATTCCACATTTCTGGAGCTTTTTCTGTGACAGTAACGCACTTACGTTTTCATTTTCTGTACGCGTGTTGGTTTCAGATTTCAGCATCACTGAATAAGATCACTTTAGCTATTAGCCTGCACCATTCTACAATTTTAAATAAAATCTACGTCACGTAACAAGACATTATCACTAATTTGTGGCACTGGAGCTGTCTTCGGGTACAACGTATCAGCAATGGCTGAAACTACAATGGAGCGTGTTGCAAGCGTCGTGTTCCATGTATGGTCGCTCGGTGACAGAATGCGCGAGACCCTTCGCCTTACCATTATGCTGAACTACACAACATTACTGCTATTATGCAGCATAACAGCCACACGAAGTACTACACTGTCTTAGTATTGTCATACTGTTCTAGATAATGTGGGAGATTGTATTGCTGCTGATAATTTATCTCTCATGTTTACCCAGTGTGTTCAATAAGTTGAAGGATAAGTGGTATTTAGTATGCACTATGTTATACAATTGAATTACAACTAATCATGACAACGCTACAAAAAAGTGTTTTTTAATAAAACAAAGTATTCCAAACTTCACTAATTAGCATGATAATATACACTTTAGGCTTCGAAACGGTCAGTGTCTACGTTCAGTCCATAGTCATACTGAAGTAGCGTTACAGGAAGGACTCTACCAGAGCAGGCAAACGTCGCAATAGAGGTAGGTGTACAACGCAATGCAGTTAACAAATCATTCAGTGCCACTATTAAATCAGTACAATGGACAGAAGCAGAGAAATAATCTGCAAGTTATTCAACTCCAGATCTTCACGATACAGAATCAAGCTAACGACAAAATTATGAGAGAGAAGTTATTTTATGGTTTCTTTACTGATTCGCAATCTACCTGCAAGTGGCTCTTTCGCAGAAGAGGTAAGAAAATACTGTGACCAGCGTGATTAGAATCTAAAACTAATGCCTGGATGGGCGACCACCGCGACGTTAGCGTACAACTGTAGCAAACATTGGTCCATTGGTGTCACGAAGAATTTCTATTGGAATAAGGTTTCTGGATTCAAAAACATAAATTTGCTTCCTCTTATCATCCCTTAAATGACAACCTATAATCTAGAATATTAAATGTAAATGACAATGTCTAGTGAATTTACTAGGGTATTTCGGAAACACTTCAGGAAGTAAATCGATGGTCACACAGTTGTCAATATATTCTAGAATGTTGGCAATTCTTCTTAGGCTAGTGACAAGAAAAATACACATATCAAAAAAAGTTTTGCATCCCCTCGATGCAGAGTGTTCCGGAACCTGAACAGCAAATTGGAAAAGAGGTCAACATAAACATCATTTCTGGCCTGTTTATTGCTCACGAAAACCACACATTGCATGTTGTACCACCATACAGCGAGACCTTCAGAGGTGGTTGGCCAGATTTCTGTACACACCGGTACCTCTAATACCCAGTAGCACGTCCTATTACATTGGTGCATGCCTGCATTCGTCGTGGTGTACTATCCACAAGTTCATCAAGGCACTGTTGTTCCAGATTGTCCCACTCTTCAAAGGCGATTCGGCGTAGATCGCTCAGAGTGGTTTGTGGGTCATGTCGTCCACAAACAATCCTTTTCAATCTGCTCCAGACATGTTCAATAGGGTTCATGTCTGGAGAACATGCTGGCCAGTCTAGCCAAGCGATGTCGTTATCCTGAAGAAGTCATTCACAAGATGTGCACGACGGGGGCGCGAGTTGTCGTCCATGAAGACGAATGCCTCGCCAATATGCTACCGATATGGTTGCACTATCGGTCGGAGGATGGCATTCACGTATCGTAGAGCCGTTACAGCGTCTTCCATGACCACCAGAAGAGTACGTCCGCCCCATAATGCCACCTCAAGACAGCAGGGAACCTCCACCATTTTGCACTCGCTGAATAGTGAGTCTAAGGCGTTCAGCCTGATCGGGTTGCCTCCAAACACGTCTCTGACGATTGCCTGCGGCACTCATCGGTGAAGAGAACGTGATGCCAAACCTGAGCGGTCCATTCAGCATATTGTTGGGACCATCTGTACAGCGCTGTATGGTGTCATGGTTGCAAAGATGGACCTCGCCATGGGCGTCGGCAATGAATTTGCGCATCATGCAGCCTATTGCACACAGTTTGAGTCGTAACACGACGTCCTGTGGCTGCACGAAAAGCATTATTCAACATGTTGGCGTTGCTGTCAGGGTTCGTCCGAGCCACAATCCGTAGGTAGCGGTCATGCCCCGCAGTAGTAGCCCTTGGGCGGCCTGAGCGAGTCATGTCGCCGACACTTCTTCTCTCTCTATACCTCCCTCATGTCAGAACAACATCGCTTTGGTTCTCTCCGTGACGCGTGAACGCTTCCCTTGTTGACAGCCCTTCCTGGCAAAAAGTAACAACGCTGACGCGATCGAACACCGCTATTGACCGTCTAGGCATGGTTGAACTACAGACAATACGAACCGTGTACCTCCTTCCTGATGGAATGACTGGAACTGGAACCGATCGGCTGTCGAACCCCCTCATTCTAATAGAAGCTGTTCATGCATGGTTGTTTACATCTTTGGGCGCGTTTAGTGACGTCTCTGAAGAGTCAGAGGGGCTGTGTCTGTGATACAATATCCACAGTCAACGTCTTTGTTCAGGAGTTCTGGGAACCGGGGTGATGCAATACTTTTTTTGATGTGTGTACTTTTCTTTAGCCAATGTGTTTCTTGACCTGGCTAGTACTGGAAAAGCTCGCAGCTTCAAAAAGCGGTAAAGCCGACTTTCACAACTTTGACTGGGAGCTGAAATATCTTTAATGTAAGCCAATAAGCTTTATTCGCATTTCTGTGACTGTGGTTTGGATCTAAATCATGCACATGAATAATATCCACCGATTGCAACATAAATAAAGAGCAGGGGAAATTACTTTTGCGGCACTCTTCTTCAGGAGCTGTCAGTTATTTTTGTTTTTCTGCCTTAAGAAAAGTACAAACAAAAAAATTCATTCATCAGAACTAATTCCGTTTCGTAGCATCACCACAAAAATGACCGAAAACAGGACTTGAGAGCCGTGAAGAAAATTACACAGGTGAATGACTCCATTGTAAAATTGATTCCAGCATCCGATAACACGATAACATGAAAGCAGAAGCTGTTGAGAATCTGAAACAAAGAACAAAAAGTACGGATAGTGGTGTCTCAAATATGTCATTCTTAAGCAAATCTGTCATTCATTACGTTAAAAACAAAGGGGCATAATGTGTCGTCTGCGCATAAGGATGATTTTTCAATGCAAGTTCGAAGCGCCTACCGTCAGGTCACCGATGTTAAGCGATGTCGGGCTTGGCTAGCGCTTGGATGGTTGGCCGTCCGGTCTGGCGATCGCTGTTGGCAAACGGGATGCACTCAGCTCTTGTGCAGTCAATTGAGGAGCTACTTGATTGGGAAGTAGCGGCTACGTAACGGAAACTGACAGTGGCAGGGAGGGCGGTGTGCTGACCACATGCCCCTCCGTATCCGCACCCAGTGATACCAATGGTCTGAGAATGGCCGCCAGGAATGGTCGTGCGGTTGTAGGCGCTACAGTCTGGAACCGAGCGACCGCTACGGTCGAAGGTTCGAATCCTGCCTCGGGCGTGGATGTGTGTGATGTCCTTAGGTTAGTTAGGTTTAATTAGTTCTAAGTTCTAGGCTACTGATGACCTCAGAAGTTAAGTCGTATAGTGCTCAGAGCCATTTGAACCATTTCTGAGAATGACACGGCGATCGGCAGGTACCGTTGGGCCTTCAAGGCCTTTTTGGTCGGAGTTCAAGAAAAAGAAACGAAGTATCAAGAAGAGGTTATTTTAGATGTGCGTGGGAAAGAAATTCTGTGCAGTACGTCGCAATTGGCGCATTTTGCTCGTAGTTTATTTCCCAGTTGTTTCGCACTTAGAACGCGTCTAGGCTGTCACACCATTCTTCGGAGAGTTATTGAAGTATAATTTTAAAACAGCGTGACATGTTAAATAATATGATACTTACAGCCGAGTCTGACCCATTGGACAAGGTTAATTGTAAGTTCATTTCGTCTTCGAAATGCTGGAGTACTTAATAACGCTTTCAAGACGGATCCTGGGTACAATGGCTTGTCACTTGATACAACTGGTCGTTTGTACTTGCTTAAGTGCAAAGTCGAGGACCACGTAAATAGGGTAGAAACGGGATGGACAACTTGACAAGGAGGCTGCACACATTGATTTGACACCATAGTGGAATGATTTGGAAAAGTCGAACGTTAGTAAGGTAACGATTTAGATGAAATGAGATTGATGAACTAAATTAAACATTTCGAGATCAGACCTAAATAAGTTCTTCCGTAAGTATTCCCACTTTTAAATCTCCCGCTACAAAAATAACAAACGCCAAATGCATGTCATTCAAGATCTCTTTCAGTCTTTCAGTGAAAACTGGAGGTCGCGATGGGGAGTGTCCGCCATTCAACAGCAACGTTATCGCAACCCGTGCGATACATCATGCAATCTTACTGCTTATCACAACTATACTATTATTTGAAAAATTTGTATTCGGACCCACATCAACTCCCTTCACCTACCAATTATTTTGCTAACAAAATATTTTATATGAGGCTCACCAGTCTCGCCTAGACCTGCGAGGAGCGAATAGACAAGTCCTAAGTTCTATACCACCGTCATCTCTTTAGTATTCGTATTACCTTAAGATAATTTCCAAATTAGTACTACGGAACCAGAAACATGCATCGCTGCTAGTCTCCACATAATGTCCAACTACCACCTTACAATTGTTTTCGGAAAGTGCAGCTAGCAAGGAGAACCCTCTATAAGTCGATCTCCCACGAAGTCGAAACTTCGCCTGGCGAAAGAAGTGTGAAAATTAAGGGAACTCCATTTTGTCTTACGTGCCAACAGTCAATGGTATCCGAGAAAAAAACACTCAAACGTCTGACGCTGCTCCATCAGTTTGCACACATGGAACTACACCAAGAAAGGCGGCAGCATAGTGGTTGAGACGACAATCTTCGCGCGCCATGTTCATATTCAGTTTCACGCATTTTTATGTTGCCGCGAAAGTAAACGACATCAATGAAATCAATATTTTTTTGTGGCATCGAGAAATACGATGGAATTATTTGCAAAGTAAGTAAACATTTCAAATCTTATCAACAATAGATATTATCACAAATCTTACATAATCTTCTATATTTAACAATAACTGAAACTGAGAAACATATAGCATGTTTGTTTTATGGCGACTACTAGTTGCGACTACAGTAATATGCTGCATATACCTGCTTATTTTTGACGCTCACTAATAAAGCGTTAATTCTAACCTTCTGAAGAAGGGCTCTAAGTACCTGAAACCGGTCAAGAAATAAAATTTCTTTTGTGAATAAAGCCGAAAAAATAGGTACTGGTATTTCGAATTTTGCATTGATTTTCAGTTTTGCACTTCAAGAGAACCAGCGTATTCGTCAGGCTGATATCTACTATAAGAATGTTCAAACTACAAGAATTAGTAGCACCACCAGCAATGCGCAAAGGCGCTTACACCACAGTCACGTTTTCTATTGAGATTATCGTTAGGAAAAGGAACCTCGTTAATGTTGCAAATATTTCGCAATTTGACGATAATTTCGCTGCAAAACTAAGCTTATCAAAGAAATTTCTTGAAGTATGGAGCATGCAGTTGATTATGGATCCGGACTCATATTTTAATAATCGCATCGCTTCTATTGTGATTTCCTTTTGCTGTGCGATGAGACTAGGGCACTTCTGTGATAGGCGAATGTAATTCTTTACCTGTCAGTAAGAGTATACATCGTAGGTCTGACAGATCGGCATACATTTAGGTGGAATATTCAGAAATAATTGACATCAGACCGCTGTATAAGTTGGGATATGTTTGCCCATTTCACGAGTGAATAATATGCAGAAACGGCTTCGAATTTACACAATGTCACAAATTTTGTACAAAAACTGTAAGTATCTTTTGTGAGCTTTATAGGTTTTGTGGCTGCCCGTGCATATTGTGATACCGTTAAATCCGTTTGTTTGTTGGTTTGCATCTTGCTGGACAAGACAGCCAACGTTGCCAGTGACTTCTTGGAGACACACGCTACGTCAGTAGTACGTAACAGGCTG
This sequence comes from Schistocerca piceifrons, assembly GCF_021461385.2. Classification (NCBI taxonomy): domain Eukaryota; kingdom Metazoa; phylum Arthropoda; class Insecta; order Orthoptera; family Acrididae; genus Schistocerca; species Schistocerca piceifrons. The sequence continues at coordinate 349,336,918 of NC_060141.1, read as the reverse complement.
GGAATTTGGGTCAGATGGGAACTGTGCTCAGATCTCTAAGGTATTTAAGGTGACCGCTCATGTTAAGCACGAAGTACGGCACAAGTCCCGGTTCGGCACAAACTTTCATTCATTACCAGTGATTCACTTCATTGCCCAAATACAGGTAGCAACATTGAAACCTTTGAAAAATGTATTTATATTTTACATGGCCGCTGAATCAAATAAAGTGTCTCTTTTTCCGGACATGTCCAAAAGAACTGACCCCCACAATATATAGTTCTACAAGATTCAATAAGCACGAAATAATTAGAATTGATTTAACTCCGATGAAAAAGATCTATTCATTTAGCATAGTTACAGGAAGCTAGAACACATTTGGAGGACACGTGCTGGTTTATGGTCACAAAATCAGTCAGTTGGAAATCTGATCGAAACACCTGTAAAATTTTGAGAAAACCAATAGATATAAATCAGTTTGCGGATAGAGAGAACATGGAAACTCTATACAAGTAATATGTCTCTTCTTTATACTGCAGATATTATCATTATAGGAACACAAGTTTCTTAGAAAAAAGAAATCCCATGAAATTCAGTGAAACACGTGGATTTCCCTCAGGAACACAGACTAATCAAAAACCGCGAAGGCTGCATCACATTACAAGGAAGAACGGTTCTAAGTTAATTACAAATCAAAAGCGACACAATTTAATAAATCGCTTTGTTCATAACCTCTGAGCAGAGTGAGCCACACGCGTGCAACACATACCAGACGGCTATGTTCAGTGCCTAAAGCTCTTTGCACAGGGCCCACCAATAAACAGTGGTGGGAATGCGTGTCTGTGTGTGGGGAGGGGGAGGGTGGAGGAAGACGGGAAAGGGGACCCGTGCTCCGTAGTAAGCCGAAAATTGTTCGATATCCTCTGACTACCAAGTACCGTGCTTCAAATTATTTACATACCTCGTTACACAAACTCACACAGGTACAAAGGAGCAATGAGAAAGGAAACGGGCTACATAAAAGGAAGACAAATACACGCAAACTCTTCTTAACCTGGTATTATGTGGTTGAAGCTCCAGCGAAGTGAAAAAATTAAAAGTACATGTAAACTACTCGCTGTCAACATGATAAGTTACAAGTTGCACTGGACCTTAAAGTAAGCAGGTCTTACAAATTCTTTTAGTTTTTCCGAAAATCTCTTGAGATACATAGAATCTGTAAACCATCGTGAATAATCGTTTGGTTCCCACGTCTTCAATGAATGTACAAACTCCAGAGGAATATTATTCATGCTTTACGCCTTATTTTAGCTCCCGTTTTCCAAAGCTCTGTTAAATTCTGTCTCTAGTACTAGACCGCACATCGGTCCCCATTTCTTCTTATCTCATGTCATCAGACAGTTCCTCTGCCTCGTACAGGTTTCTGTTGTACCTTTTCAACCTGTACGCTCTCTCCTCTACGTTTAACAGTCGAATTCCTCTTATGCTCTTAATTGTGACGCATGTGCTTTCAATTTCACCGTAGTATAGCTCCTAAAGGGTAAAACGGTTCTTGTGACTATCATTTCTAACTATATACGACGGTAGTATCTGTTCTCGAAAGAACAGTTACCGTGGATGACCATGCAGCTTTGCTAGAAATGAAATGATAACTAAATAGACACCCTAGCTGCAAGCAGGCGTTCATACACTTCATAGGGGACATGTTGAAAATGTGTGCCCCGACCGGGACTCGAACCCGGGATCTCAGATGGATAGAGCGTCTGCCATGTAAGCAGGAGATCCTGGGTTCGAGTCCCGGTCGGGGCACACATTTTCAACATGTCCCCTATTAAGTGTATGAACGCCTGCTTGCAGCTAGGGTGTCTATTTAGTTATCATTTCATTTCTAGCAAAGCTGCATGGTCATTCACGGTAACTGTTCTTTTGGGAACAGATACTACCGTCGTATATAGTTAAAAATATGGGTTCCCGGCCTTTGACCTTCTTGTGCGAACGCACACGCTATGCCCGAACTCGTACGGGACTTGGTAGATTAATCTGCCACGAGTAATGAGTGTGATGGGCAAACATCTATTAGGCGCACTACGAATGTAGTGTTGTGGACATGTTGGGAATGTGGATCTCACGGGGAGCGTGTAAGGGATAAGTCCCTGCAGACGCACTATCCTCTGTGCCCGCGGTGGCTCAGATGGATAGAGCGTCTGCCATGTAAGCAGGGGATCCTGGCTTCGAGTCCCGGTCGGGGCACATATTTTCAACATGTCCCCAATGAAGTGTATCAACGCCTGCTTGCAGCTAGGGTGTCTATTTAATTATCATTTCATTACTATCATTTCTGTTTTGATCTCTTTCTTTCCTGTATCCTTTTGACCTAGACTTTCCTACTCTCCCTATTTACTTCATTACTAAGTGTATTCCAGTCTTTTGAAAAACATATTTGTACTTATTATTCTCGTAGATAAATTGAAGTATTTCTTCTGTTACTCATGGTTTCTATATAGTTACCTTCCTTGTGCCTATATTTGTCTATCCATCTTTTGTAACTCACACTGTTAAAGATATACATTCCACTTCATGTGAATGGTCTGTTGTGGTACAAATTATCACAGTCTCGACAACCTTACAGAACTTCAAAAGCTCCTCAGTACTTTAGTAACTCTCTTCAAGCTTATTTTTCCGGGAGATAATCTTTAAACTTCAATTTGCTCTTCATTCTTAATCATTGTTATATACAGCTTCCAACGTTTCTGGAGGTCTTTGAATCAAGCCAGGAAATTTTCAACTGTGATGCTTGTAAGTTTATTTGTCATAACTCGTTAGATGTCTGCGATATCTTGAGGAAGCTTTCCTTTCAATCGCCTTTTCACCCGCGGAAACAAGAAAAAATCATAAGGTGGGAGGTCGAGCGAATATAGCAGATGTGGGATGGCACTGACAGAGTATCTCGCCAGATATTCGGTGACATATAATGCAGTATAGGGTTTTGCGTCGTCATGCCGTAAGAACCAGTCCTACGAATGCCACAGTTCAGGGAAGCGACGTCGAATTGCTTGTCGTAAACGTTTCAAGACTTCGATATATTGAATTTGGTTTACTGTTTGACCTGGAGGAACATACTCATGGTGAACTAATCCTTTACTATCAAAGAACGCTATCAACGTTGTCTTTGTTGTCGAAGGTTGTCGTGACACTTTTTTCGAAGCTGGTGATCCAGTATTCCGTTATTCAGCAGTTTTGACGCTTCGTGTGAGGATCATATTGGTAGCACGAACTTTAATTCCCAGCAGTAATGTTTGGCAGAATGTGGGATCACGTCTGGCTCTATCTAGTAGTTCAACAGAAATTCTTCGGGCTTCGTATTGCACTGAATCTCTTCCTTCACGAATCCTTTTGTGGCACTCGAAAACAAGACTTCTTGAAAGTGCCTCGCCTTCATATGCTTGCTTAATCATTGTCCATGTTTCATAGGTGTTTTCCCGAGCTTGACGCAGAGCTTAATGTGCATTCCTTGCTCACAAGCAGCATCCATTGTGTCACCGTACCTAATGCATCAAGAACTCAAACTGTGTTGCTAAGCACAGCCCTGCCAACTAGTGAGTTGCCCAGAAAAAGGGCCAAGATCATTTCAGGGACACACACATACCAGGTAACATTAAAACAACATTTGTTCCTTTTAGTCTTGCAAACTCAGAAATAAAGAAGAACCTGTCGATGATCTTTTCCGACGGAGATTTCGGAATTTTTGTCTGACCAAAAAGTAATCTAGTTAGAATCTTCGGTGCCTCCAGCCCTTTTTCCAGCACACTTCCTCCTTTAGTGACTTTTGAACAATATGTTCGCTATTACTAACCGATATTATTACGTGACTCGGTTAGTCATTCTCTTCTATCAATCTTACTATCGAACATCTACTCTCCCTAGTTCTTTTTGTTTCTTTCTCATAATACAGCTTTCCCATCACTTATGGTTATTAGATTTTGATCGCCGTTCACATAATAAACTGCACGTATCCTATCTCTTTATGTTCTGATTCTGTTGTCGACATGTATACCAGATTTGTTTTTATTGGCATTGCCTCTGTTGTCGATTCTAATGACAATAATCCTATCAACGGACTATGCACAATAACACACTCCCTGCCCTGCCATTTTATTCATGACGAATCATACTCCCGCTATACCATTTTCTGTTGCTGTTGATATTATTCCTGTTATACCATTTTCTGTTGCTACTGATATTACCCCATTTTCGTGTGACTATAGGTCCTTATCTTATTTTCATTTCACTTCACTGACCCACACCACATCCAGACTCACCTTTGCATTTTTATTTTCAGTTTCCTCGCTTCTTTCTGAGTCTGACATTCCGCAGTCCTACTATTAAAAGCGTTTCGTTTGCTATTCAGTCTTTTCCGCGTGGTCAACTCACTCTTTGCAGTCCTCTCCCAGGGATTCCAATACGGGGACTAAACTGGAGACTTTTGCCATTTGAGAGATCATAATGACATTTTCTGTGCTACACGCCACATATCCACTGTACAAACTCTTTATGTCTTTAATGCAGCAGTATCCACTGTCTTTTGCATCATCATGTCGCTGATCATTGCTGATTCTTCCGCCTTTTCCGGACGGTTTCCCAACCAGAACACCGAGAGTGCCCCGAAACACTGTATTTCAGAAGCTATTGTTTCTGAAATACAATTCTATGGATGCCATGTTAAAGCGATGCAAAAAAAAAAAAAAATTAAAAAATGGTTCAAATGGCTCTGAGCACTATGGTACTTAACTGTTGAGGTCATCAGTCCCCTAGAACTTAGAACTACTTAAACCTAACTAACCTAAGGACATCACACACATCCATGCCCGAGGCAGGATTCGAACCTGCGACCGTAGCGGTCACACGGTTCCAGACTGTGGCGCCTACAACCACTCGGCCACCACGGCCGGCAAAGCGATGCACTATGGACTTGTGTAAACAAAGTATTGTTACTGTTCTTATTATTATCTTATAATAATTTATGTATTTAATTATTATTATTTAAATCATAGGCATCTGTAGCACGTTAGACGCCTGGATGACCACAAGTATAGTTGTAAAACAACCGTAGGCTACTGTAGACTATCGCAAGTAAGTGTAGGCTGCGGTGGTTTTCCTATTAGCTTTGGTCAGCTAAGATCACAACCACGTTACATCTACGTTAGGCGTGTTGCATACCTATCGGAGAGTATCCCATTTCGATAACTTCACTTGCTTTGGAGATCACTGTCTTAATAGATTCCCCTAGAAATCGGAACTGGTGGTTTAGAAGCAGAGTGAAGATATATGCATAAAAGACTGCATAACATACGGAACATTTTTGTTCTACACAGTTATCCTCCTGTCTGTTAGTTAAAAATAAACAGTATTTATAGCAAAATTGAAATGATGAATATTTAATTGAGCTTTTATTTGAATATTCTTGATTGCAACGTGAAACGTAAGGATGTTGACGTAAAAATAATAAAAATTTACAGACTTATATTATAGAGCTAAAAAACACAATTTCCTCAACAGGAAGGTAAACTAAAAAACCGAAGCAAAAATATACCAATCATCGCTTCAATACTTTGTCAAACTTACGTAAACCATTTCTCGGTTATTCATAAACAACTTTTTCAATAATCAATAATAATAGGAAATTCTTGCCCCTGATGACGACGAAGAACGTTGTTCTGAGTAAAAAAAAACAATAGTAATACACATTTTTTATGTTTATTCTTGTACTTGTATCAAGTAACTGCTTTGGTTACATAAATGTGCAGATGTTACGCGACAAACTAGTCTTTATACATTTATGTCTTGTAAGGATGTAAAGTACGCAGTGGCATAATACTCAACGACGTGCAGTGCCAATTATGTGGAAAACAAACAAAAAAACCAAGAGAAACTCTTGCATCCTAGTTTTCTCTCTCACACAAACATTTATATTTCTTTCCCTATCAAAGCTACGAGTAGTACTACTTAGTGTCAATAAAGAGCGCAGGTTCCTCGTAGAAAATTATTTTACTTTACTTGAAGTGGTGCCTGTTATCGCCATGAGAGGTAAGAATATAAAGTTTCTACATGGCACTCAATTTTTGAGTGGTTTTGTTCCCAAAAAATGCCTGCATCAAAATAATGGTCGAAGATATGCGTGTTAGGTAAAGTTCGTCGTTTCATCTTTCAGTTTAAGTGATTTACAATTAGAAGAGTTATACGTACGGAACGAATGTAGGCAACGATGGAGACCATTGAATTTACAAGTGGCGCAAGCAGTCATTCATAAAGCTTTACTCCATGTTGTCATAACGACGTCAGATATGTAGGACCAAGTGCGGCGCACCTGTGATGGCAGCCACATACAGAGGTGACACACGGAAGACGAGCCGGTTTGAACTGCAGCGTGCCGGCCTGTGTGGCCGAGCGGCTCTAGGCGCTACAGTTTGGAACAGCGCGACCGCTACAGTCGCAGGTTCGAATCTTGCCTCGTGCATGGACGTGTGTGATGTCCTTAGGTTAGTTAGGTTTAAGTAGTTCTAAGTTCTAGGGGACTGATGACCTCAGATGTTAAGTCCCATAGTGCTCAAAGCCATTTGAACCATTTTTGAACTGCAGCGTACTGAGGGCGCAATGGTGAGAGAAGATCGTAGAGGGGATAGTTCTTTTCCACAGAAGACGCCATTTTAATTACGAAGGAGCAGTGGGACTTACATTGTTTGTTCGTCTATGAGTTTCTTTAGAAGTGATGAATCCGTTACTGCTACACAGTGAACGTTTCGTGTACAATTCAATCTCGGTCGATACACAATTGTTCCGTGTCGTAACAGAATCCTCAGATGGGTGGACCACTGCATATCAACAGGAAACACAATGGATGAGAAGGATACGGACCCGAGACTCAATGTAACGATGCCAAAAAACGATGCAAGATGTCTCTACTTCCAACTTTTGTAATCGTTTTAGTATCAGTACAGGAATAATAACGATCTACATAACGACCTAAAATCATTTACCTTGGTCCAAAAAGGAGTCCAGTATTCAGGAACACACGTTCTCAATAAACTGCCAGAAATCATTAAAAACTTGGTTTCAGATAAAGCACCTTTTAACAGAGCTCGAAAGATATTTTGATAGGCAACTGCTTCTAATCTATAGGTGAATATCTTAACAGAGACTGTTGGACCAGATTAAGGGTAAATATGTCTGTTAGATTTCAGTTTTGGTAGCACTCGGTCTCTGCAGTCAAGATTAGGTACTTTGTGTATGATAAATTTATTAAAAGTGCATTACTATGTTTCATTCTGATAGTGTATTAATTCTGTAAATATTAGAAGTTCCAGTTAGCAATGTATTCACCTACTTCGACAACCTCCTGACAATTGATCACGGTAGTGAGTGTTATATTCAAACGTTATATGTTTTTTACGTTGTACTTTCTGGCTTGTTCTACACCCAAGAGAATGATCTCATTCTAGGGTCTATGGAACGAAAACTAAATCTAATCTAATCTAATCTTAACAGTCAGAAGCCTAGGGGTGTCAGCTGGATGTCATGCTAGTGACCCTAGCGATCAATCGTGAATGGTTTAGATGAATTTTGCATACATTAAAATTCCATCTGTACAAACAGCTTATTGCGCAACAACTGAAGCCAGCTGGTTTTGGTGTACCCGAAGACTTCGCTTGCACAAGGCAAGTAACTTCGAGTGATAATGTGATTTATTGATGTACAACGAACCTCATTTTCATTTGAACAAGATCGTCAATAGACAAAACATGCGTTACTGGGCTTCCGGTCATCCACATCTTATTCAGCAGCGTCCTTTACACTCTGAAAAAGTCACACTCTCATGTGCTCTTGGTACTTTCAACATTATTGTACCCTATTTGTTCGAAGCGAATGGGACCACAATCACTGTTAATTCTGCTCGATACAGCCATATTTTTGAAACTTTCTTGAAACGAGGACTGAGAAGACGAAAATCCATTTCAAAGATGTTTGGTTCCAGCAGGATATCCTTGCATCACACACCGTAAACGCTTCAATGGCAATTCTTCGACGCACGTTTCCCAGACATATTACCTCACGTTTTCACAATGTTCCTTGACCTCACAAATCTCCACAGTTATTAGTGTGGACTTTTTTCTGTGGGGATACCTCAAGAGCTGTGTCTATAACCTCAACCTTCGACCAGTTGAAAGAATGCAATCATTCAAGAAATTGCTTCAATCTCTGCAGAGACATTGGTCCGTATGATGCGGGTTTAGAGAAGAGATTTGAATCGTACATTCGAAATGAGTGCCATCACCACCATGACATTTTTCACAAGTAAGTCTGACATACATTAAATGCAATGAATTAGATTGGATTTAATGTCAACGAACGGACATTAAATTTTAAAACTGATCCAGTATCCATTATTTAAAGACCGTCCATTTTCCGGGTGTCACCATGTACAAGATGAACGTGCTACTTATCAAGTAAGCATGACAGTAGATATCGATCGACGTCAGGGATCCTCTGCTATGAGCGTAACCTGTCAGTATGGCCCACAGGAAACTGTGTCTGAAATGCTCTTGAAACTTAAATGGGAATCCTTAGAAGAAAGGAGAAGTTATTGCTTGCTAAGTTCTGCTGGATTGATTAAGAGCACCAGTACTTCGGGCAGACTCCGCAATAATTTTAGTCCTTTTATTGTATACACCTTCTAGGAAACATGAGGAAAAATTAAGACGAACTAGCGCACGCTTCGAGGTGGAGAGACAGTCGTTCTTCCCCAGCCCCATACGCTGACGGAAGAGGACAGAATTGGCACGAAGTATCGCCTACCATGCGATATACAGTGGTATTGGGGTATACAAGTGTACGTTAACAGAGATGTCGTTGTGGGTACAAATAGGGATGCGTATTCGAAAAAGAGAAACGCATTTGTCTCTCTAATCACTGTACCTGCTGTTTCTGCACGGAGCATTGTTAATGGATCCCAAGTTAACATACGCAAGGCATTCGTTGGAGACGATCAGGAAGTCAAGCCAGCAGCCCTTTTTTTTTGAGTCATCAGTCGTCTGTCTTGTTAGATGTAGCCTGCCACGAATTCCTTTTCTACGCTAACTTCCTCATCACGATGTAGCACTTTCACCCTACGTCCCCCGTTACTTGCTGGATATATTCCAATCTCTGTCTTGCTCTACACTTTACATCCTCTAGAGCTCACTCTGGTACCATGAACATTATTCCCTGATGTCCTAACAAAAGTCCTGTCATCATCTCCCTCCTTGTGGTCAATGTTTTCCATATATCCCTTTCTTCACCGATCCTGTCATGGTGATTTTCTAAAAGTAAACTATCTTTAGCCTGCCCGGCTAGCCTCGTAGTCTGACACGCTGCTTCCCGAGCAGGAAGGTGTTCGGTCCCTGGAAAGAATCCACCCAGTGGATTAGTGTCGAGATACGGTGTGCCGGCCAGCGTGTGGATTGCTTTTAAGGAGGTTTTCCATCTACCTCGGCGAATGGGGGCTGGGTCCCCTTATTTTGCCTCGGTTAAATTATTCGGATCTCCGGGCGGGGACTACTCAAGAGGTCGGCGTTATTAGGAGAAAGAAAACTGGCGTTCTGCGGATCGGAGCGAGGAATGTCAGATCCCTTAATCGGGCAGGTAGGTTAGAAAACCTAAAAATTGAAATGGGTAGGTTAAAGTTAGATATAGTGGGAATTAGTTAAGTTCGGTGGCAGGAGGAACAAGACTTTTGGACAGGTTAATACTGGGTTAAAAATACAAAATCAAAATGGGGGTAATGCAGGAGTAGGTTGAATAATGATTAAAAAAATAGGAGTGCGGGTAAGCTACTACAAACAGCATAGTGAACGCATTGTTGTGGCCAAGATAGATAAGAAGCCCACACCTACTACAGTAGTACAAGTTTATATGCCAACTAGCTCTGCAGATGATGAAGAAATTGATGAAATGTATGATGAGATAAAAGAAATTATTCAGGTAGTGAAGGGAGACGAAAATTTAATAGTCATTGGTGACTGGAATTCGAGAGTAGGATAAGGGAGAGAAGGAAACATAGTAGGTGAATATGGATTGGGGGAAAGAAATGAAAGAGGAAGCCGTCTGGTAGAATTTTGCACAGAGCATAACTTAATCATAGCTAACACTTGGTTCAAGAATCATTAAAGAAGGTTGTACACATGGAAGAATCCTGGAAATACTAGAAGGTATCAGATTATATAGTGGTAAGACAGAGATTTAGGAACCGGGTATTAAATTGTAAGACATTTCCAGGGGCAGATGTGGACTCTGACCACAATCTAGTGGTTATGACCTGTAGATTAAAACTGAAGAAACTGCAAAAAGGTGGGAATTTAAGGAGATGGGACCTGGACAAACTGATTGAACCAGAGGTTGTACAGAGTTTCAGGGAGAGCATAAGGAAACAACTGACAGAAATGGGGGGAAAAATACAGTTGAAGAAGAATGGGTAGCTCTGAGGGATGAAGTAGTGAAGGCAGCAGAGGATCAAGTAGGTAAACAGACGAGGGCTAGTAGCAATCCTTGGGTAACAGAAGAAATATTGAATTTAATTGATGAAAGGAGAAAATATAAAAATGCAGTAAATGAAGCAGGCAAAAAGGAATACAAACGTCTCAAAAATGAGATCGACAGGAAGTGCAAAATGGCTAAGCAGGGATGGCTAGAGGACAAATGTAAGGATGTTGAGGCTTATCTCACTAGGTGTAAGATAGATACTGCCTACAGCAAAATTAAAGAGACCTTTGGAGATAAGAGAACCACTTGTATGAAGATCAAGAGCTCAGATGGAAACCCAGTTCTAAGCAAAGAAGGGAAAGCAAAAAGGTGGAAGGAGTATATAGAGGGTCTATACAAGGGCGACTAACTTGAGGACAATATTATGGAAATGGAAGAGGATGTGGATGAAGATGAAATCGGAGATATGATACTGCGTGAAGAGTTTGATAGAGCACTGAAAGTCCTGAGTCGAAACAAAGCCCCCGGAGTAGACAACATTCCATCAGAACTACTGACAGCCTTGAGAGAGCCAGTCTTGACAAAACTCTACCATCTGGTGAGCAAGATGTATGAGACAGGCTAAATACCCTCAGACTTCAAGAAGAACATAATAATTCCAATCCCAAAGAAAGCAGGTGTTGACAGATGTGAAAATTACCGAACTATCAGTTTAATAAGCCACAGCTGCATAATACTAACGCGAATTCTTTGCAGACGAATGGAAAAACTGATAGAAACCGACCTCGGGGAAGATCAGTTTGGATTCCGTCGAAATGTTGGAACACGTGAGGCATTACTGACCCTACGACTTATCTTAGAAGAAAGATTAAGGAAAGACAAACCTACGTTTCTAGCATTTGTAGACTTGGAGAAAGCTTTTCACAATGTTGATTGGAATACTCTCTTTCAAATTCTGAAGGTAGCAGAGGTAAAATACAGGGAGCGAAAGGCTATTTACAATTTGTAGAGAAACCAGATGGCAGTTATAAGAGTCGAGGGGTATGAAAGGGAAGCAGTGGTTGGGAAGGGAGTGAGACAGGGTTGTAGCCTATCCCCGATGTTATTCAATCTGTATATTGAGCAAGCAGTAAAGGTAACAAAAGAAAAATTCAGAGTAGGTATTAAAATCCATGGAGAAGAAATAAAAACGTCGAGGTTCGCCGATGACATTGTAATTCTGTCAGAGACAGCAAAGAACTTGGAAGAGCTGTTGAACGGAATGAACAATGTCTTCAAAGGAGGACATAAGATGAACATCAACAAAAGCAAAACGAGGATAATGGAATGTAGTCGAATGAAGTTTGTGATGCTGACGGAATTGGATTAGGAAATGAGACACTTAAAGTAGTAAAGTAGTTTTGGTATTTTGGGAGCAAAATAACTGATGATGGTCGAAGTTGAGAGGATATAAAATGTAGACTGGCAATGGCAAGGAAAGCGTTTCTGAAGAAGAGAAATTTGTTAACATCGAGTATTGATTTAAGTGTCAGGAAGTCGTTTCTGAAAGTATTTGTATGGAGTGTAGCCATGTATGGAAGTGAAACATGGACGATAAATAGTTTGGAAAAGAAGAGAATAGAAGCTTTCGAAATGTGGTGCTACAGAAGAATACTGAAGATTAGATGGGTAGATCACATAACTAATGGGGAGGTATTGAATAGAATTGGGGAGAAGAGGAGTTTGTGGCACAACTTGACAAGAAGAAGGGATCGGTTGGTAGGACATGTTCTGAGGCATCAAGGGATCACAAATTTAGCGTTGGAGGGCAGCGTGGAGGGTAAAAATCGTAGAGGGAGACCAAGAGATGAATACACTAAGCAGATTCAGAATGATGTAGGTTGCAGTAAGTACTGGGAGATGAAGAAGGTTGCACAGGATAGAGCAGCATGGAGAGCTGCATTAAACCAGTCTCAGGACTGAAGGCCACAACAACAACAACAACACTATTTTGGCAATTGCTGCACAAACACTGTCTCCCTGTACGCGTACACCATAGTTATTCTACCACGCAAACATTTCGGGTGGGGTGGGGGGGGGGCAACCGAAAAATAACCCTGGGTTCGGTGTGGGGAGGCGGTGGGGTTGCGTGGACTGCTGTGGCCTGTTGTGGGGTTGTGAACTGCTACTAAGGGCTACAGTGGGACGATGCCTCCCGTCGTTTCTAGGTCTCCAGATTAAATACACAACACACAAGAAACCTTTACGTATCAGAGTAGAAACGTGCATAACTAGACAATAATTTTTCTGAGATTACATTTAATTTGCTAGAGCCACCTCAAGTGTTGGTTGCTTTGTAAATTTTTCTTTCGTTGGTACAGGTGCTTCGAATGCTTATTTATTCGTCATTTACTACTCAACACGAATGTAGCAGCTCTTGTCATGTATTAGGAGCACGTCGAGAATTGATTCTGTCTTTGAATAATGAACAATTTCTTCAAGCTTACTGGTAAAAGGAAAACGAATGTGCATGTGAAGGTGTAAGAAATAGTCAGTATGTATTCAGCAACCAGTACCTCGCAAATAACATTTTTAAAAAAAGTGGCACTTGTCACCCATATACCTCAAATGGAAAACGCACATTTTGCCGTTAGCACCTGTCCACCATGATTATTCAACCACGCAAACATTTGAGATTACACTCATCTGGTACGCGACGTTTCCGGGGAATGTAATCACAAACAAAGCAAAACCAAAACACTAAATACTAGTTACTTACTTGCTGCGGCTACTTTAAAAGTGCAACATGGAAGCGGACACAGGTCACGGGAGGACAAAATAGACTGCAAATACAGTTACGGCGGCAGTAGTAAGTGGGTACGTTGAGCGCACTCTTAGATAATTTTCCGTCGATAATTCTGCGAGCAAGCCCAACGCACCCGGAGAATGAAAATTCAAAAATACTCTCGACAAGCCCCGAAAAGCCCTCCGAAAAGCTGCTTCAAAATCACACAATGAACTCTAGATCATAAAATTCATCATCGTTATTTAAGTTTTCCTCATTCGTCACATTTCCCGCCGGGAAATTTTTCCCATCGAGAATTCCGTATAAAAACGCTAGAATATCGTTAGTTATCAACACTTTCTCCTCGACGCACCCACAAAATGAAAATTCAAAAAAGACTATTGACGAACCCCCAAAAGGCTCCCTGAAAAGCTAGTTTAAAATTACACAACGAACTCCAGATCATGATATTCATTATCATTACTTTTTCTTTTCTTCGTTCCTTTATATTTTAGTTGAATATCACCATCTTTAAAAAACTGAAAGTCCTAGTTAATTATTATTATATTAAACCTTTCAGAGAAAATAATTTTACGTTTATTACTGAGCTCGATACAAATTTTCTCCCCTATCTAGTTTTCAAACGTTCACTATCAGTACTGTAATACAATTCATTTACTTCTAGCTCACTAATCTTTTTAAAAAAAATTGGAATTGCTTGCATTATTTAGCTTCTTCAGTAGAACCTCCTTTTATATAGATTAAAAAAATGATTATATTAAAAATTTTCAACCAAAATTCTGTGCTACGAATCATATGTCAAATTCTTTTTACATACATAAGCGTACCATTAGGAATTTTATCAATAACAGATGCCCACAGCTTTCTGTGTAGCTAACACATTCATTCTCCTAGACATACTTATGACATAGATAGGATAATTTTCAATAAAGTTGAATGGACTCACATTAACAGCGCCATTAAATTCTGTAGCTCTTTTAAAATCTAGGAAAGCATGATATGGTTTTAGGTAATTATTTTGTGCATCTGGATTCCACATTTCTTGAGGAAAAACTTAGTTTCTTCCATTTTTAATATAGATATTGTATCATTTAACAAGATCGAATAAGGAAGAGCCAATTAACTGATTACTTTCGTTTTCATCTGGAATACAATGAAGATGAAATAAGGCATATCAAATTCTGCAGAGTTATAGAAATTTGTAATAACTCAAAATTTCTCTTTATGTCCAATCCAGCAATCTCTACAATTTGTGGTTCAAAGAAAGATAGGGGAATTTTCGGATTTTTAAGTCTATCTTGTTCTAAATCAAGCGAATATTCTGGTTCAAATTTAATGACAGTAACACGAATTTCCATAGATACTACAAAATTTTTTCCTTCTTTCGAAAGTGTTGTCACATCTGCTACCACAACTTGGGTACAATCTGCTCAATGGAGAATAGAATCTCCAGCACTTGATGACCATGAAAAAATTACTGTTAAATCTCCTCTCTTTAAAAAATCAACCAAATAATTATACTGGGTAAGTAACTTCATTTTCCTTACTTTTTATCTTTCCATTATTAAGAATATTTTTTCCATGGTTATCTCATTGGCTGGAGTTGAAGTCAATAGAATGAGAGCTGATGAAGAAATAAATGAAAATTCTATTCTAGACAAAATACTGTTTCCTCTCATTATGGTGATAAAATCGAACATTTTTGCCCCAAAATTATCGATTGGTTTTTTATTGGATTTTCCATCATAAGTTTGATAATCTGTACCATCAGTTCCAACAATACTGAAGTTCATATATAATTGGGCATGATTAGGCTGAACCCAACCATCTCCAATATTTATATTTATCTCTGTGTTGTAGTTGGGGAGATTTAAATTATTTTTAGTCTCCTCATTCACAGGGAATGAGAAAAACAGATAACTCTCGACTTTGTTCATGATTCATTTAAGAAAAAAAATATTAAGAAATTTGTAAACTAACTGTTACATAAGCACTATTAAAGTCAATCAGTTTATCATTTTCATCAATTATAGTTATTTCTAAATCCTAAATCGGAACAAAAATTGGAATATGAACAGGAAAATGTGGTTCATGAAATAGTGGTTGCGAGATAAAATCCGAAAGATGTTCGGGCTCACATGCGGTTCCTCTTTGCCAAAATATCTTGGCTCAAACTCGTCTAGGGGATGAACCGTATGTGTCGCATTACACGCCCTAAATTATAAATTTGTGATCCTTTGGTTAAATTGTCTGCATGATGGCAAATTTGCGAAATACGAAGATAATGTTAACATATACTAACAGTAATAATAATATTGGGAACTAAATTAACGAACTATAAATGATGTAGAACACGGAGTTGTGATTTGGTTACAATAACGTTTATTCAGAAAGCAAACTAATAGTGAAAGTGGTCCTTCCACTCGAGCGCGTATCTATTTGATACAGTTAGATCATTCACAATCTCATCGCTAAACACAAGTCCAATACTCTGACTCCTTAAGTACATGAAAAGTTCACAATAGGCGCGTGGCTGCTGACCGCTCAGAGGCTAAGTCCCTGGATACATCACAACATGAAATTTTCTAAGTCGTTTCCCTTCCTAGCTACCTAAAGACCAATCATCCACTTTCGCGTCTCCTCCAGCACTGTCACTCTGCCCGTCTCCAGCCGCATTTCCCGGGTGCCAAATATCCTCGCTCAACTGACTAGGGCAGTTATATTTCCTGAAACCGTCCATTTGATTGGCTACATCATATTATACATTATTTTACATTTTAACATATTTAAATAATCAAAGCTTGACAACTTTCATGTTCTAAATAAAGTAACAATAATATCCATTACATAATAAACGTCAAATTCTTTTACACAAACCAATACAATTTTCTTCTTATCTTTGAATGTCATGGAAAGTAGCCTTGCACCATTGTGCTTTCTCATAAATAAGTAAAGAACAAAAGTAACTATTATGTACTAAACTTTACAACAGATATTCTATTACATAATGATTTAATAAGGTGTTATGCTGTCATCGTACAATGTGTTTTGTGTGGAGGAAATGACGATCTGATGTTTGACTGAAAATACTGATAATTTAAATTTACTGTATATTTTAAACAAATAAAGTTGCAGAGTTGATATTTACAATGTTTGTCATTTTAATGATGCACTTCCATATGAAATGTCGATCGTTAAGATCGACCAAACCGTTCAGATTTTAGCATTCAGGTCTTTGTTAGAAAACTCGTTAATTTCACTTTAAAAGTAAATCGTAAACTATGACAGATATGATCAATATTCACATTTTATTGCGATCACCATGAAAATTTATGGAGGATGGCATAATAAAATTACTGTGGCTTCATTTCTTGCATTACTACAGAATTGTAGTGGGTGCATGCCAGCCGGTGCATTATTAAAACTCGGCGAGAAGTTTCCAAATGTTTTATTTGTTTCCCTACAGTGCTCCGTTCACCTCGGTCTGCGTCATAGGGCCCCGCAGTGCCGAGGAAACACCCCAGCTGCTGAGCAATGCAACGTTATGTTGTGCCGGCCTTGGCTGGCCCCTCTGAGTTATGATGATGTCAGGATGGCTGTGCCAGCAGCCGACTCAGCGGCCACCGTCCCCGTTGTCTCCCCGCTGCTTTGCTGGGAGTTTAGGCTGGCCCCGCTGCTTCTTCTTCCTCACTGGCGTAGCTGAGGACACTGCAGCAACGACCTCCCGTGATTCGATGTCTGAATCTGCGGCCCTCACCTCGGAAGTCTTCGGCATGTGTCGGGAGCCGAGACGACTGCCCGCATTAGCGAGCCGAAAAGTGGCCCGCCCTGGCTGGCTGCGGTCTCCACGTTGGCCTCAGAGGGTCGGACCAACAACCCGCCGTGGACTGGGACACTGGCGCCCCGTCTGGTGCTGTGTGTAGCCCGTCAGTGTGACACGCCTCGCCGTCCGGGGGAGCTGCCACACTTGAATGACTCTCGTTAGAAAACAACACCTATTTATACTCGGCTGCGCACCTCTGTTTTGCTAGTGCACCGTTTTGCGTCACGTATGCATAACACTTAGGTTGGCCAGTGGACCTCTTCTGCCTGTGACTTGCACCATGGAAACTGCTGTGTGCGCCCTCTCCAGCAGTCCTACGTCCCCGTGGCCTCTATTTGCCTTCGCAGCTGCTTGTATGCGCAACCTACTGCAATTTGGCTCGCACCTGACTGTAACTCGTGCTCCGAATATCGCACAGAGCAATCTTTCCATATCCTAAACGGTAGTGCGGCTACATTATTTCCCTCTTCGGAAAGACCCGGTTCCCGGGTCTCCTTTAACTAACTCTTAAACTTGTTTGGATTGGCAGTTATGACATACTTACTTACTATTCGAAAACTTAGACGTGGTCTAGTGTTCCTTAAAACTATGACACGAAACAAAACGTAAAAATTGCTTACTGGACCACCACTGTTCGATCAACCCCTTACCTACTCGTCTCACGCCCTCGGTATCCAATCTGCTGGTTCCCTTTATTTTGCCTCGGTTACACTATGTTGGCAATTGCTGCACAAACACTATCTCCCTGTACGCGTACACCATAATTATTGTACCACGCAAACATTGGTTCCCTCTTGGATCTAGCTCTCCGACTGATGGGAAAGAAAACAACACGTAACAAAGTTAAGGCTGCGATGACACTTGGCACAGAGGTGCTCAAAATGATCGTTATTTGCAGTTGCATTTCCCTATACTGCGTGCCATGTTGAACAAGCTGTTCGGCTGATATGCGGCCCTCTTCGCAGATTTTCCTCAACATTCACTATTTTTGATCCAAACTCAACACCAATGGTGACTACTTTCATCCTTCAATTACATTATATGAACTGGTGCATTAAACGCGACTTCCCTGACCCAGCACTGTCGATAACTAAAAATTTAAAGAAGAAATTGTACGACTCTGACATCGTTGAACATATATTTATTACGGCTTTACCGCAAAATTTACTCCGACACATTTATTTCTCCAGGACTGCGTTTGATTTCTCCTTCAACAACACTCCACATACGTCAGACGCTACACTTCCCCTTTCAGTGACCTGAGGACAGGGATCACCATTACCCTTCCTCCCTCGTAAAAAGACTGCTGTCCCTAGCAGGCTCACAATACTAGAAAACACATATACGAAAATCCAGTGCCTACTTAATGTACACAACCCAATGATACATGACACGAAAAAAAAAAAAAAAAAAAAGAAAAACTACAAATACTCTACCAATTTCTGGAGCGCAAAGCATACGGTACTTCATGCTGTACTCTATTTTCCTGGTTTTCTCTGTGCTTAACAGCTCTTTTCACTCTCTTTTTCTTCCTCTTTCCTTCCTGTGACACGCCTAGAATCACATTCGGGCAATCCTTAAATGGCCGTAACCGCTTAATTTGTACTATCGTTGTTCTCGTTGGCAGCTGAAGCTTAACATTAACGGGATATGTGGTTTAAACAACTTGGTATGGCCCTTGATACCTCGTGAGGAACTTCTTCGTTTTCCCTTTTTGCATATACTTTATACTGCGGTAAACTTCCTTTCCGTTTTACTGTGTCTTCCTGCTTTTCCAGAGCCTTTGTATTCGCGTTTTGTACCTGTTTCCAAACATCCCGAATTGTTCTCGCGAACTGACGTACAGATTCATCAGTCCTTCTTTTCTGTAACTTCACTAAATCAAACGGTGACGACATTTTTCGCCCGTCCACTACCTCATATGGAGACAAACCGGTATTTGTATGGACCCGCTGTTGGTGATGTGAATCCACATAAAAGGTCAGTATCTTCCCTATTGTTCTGTGTACCCGCTCTGTCTTTCCTTTGGCCTGTGAATGCAACGCGCTCGTCCTCAGCTTCTTTACGTTCAACAATTTACACAGTTCCTTCATTAAATTCGACATGAAGTTGGCCTCTTGGTCAGTAATTATTGTCTCCGGTATACCAAACTTCAAAATCCAGTTTTTTACTAACGCTTGCGCGACTATTGCTGCCTGTTGATTAGGCATAGCAACCATCTCCGCATACCTTGGAAAATGGTCTATTATTGTCAGAAGGAATCTGTTTCTCGATGGTGTTTGGCTAAAAGGTCCGAAGACATCAATCCTTAGAAAAGAAAATGGACATGTCACTTCCAGTAAACGTTGTAGCCGTATCTGTTTCCGACTCAAATCTGCTCTCTGCGCGCATGGTATACAATTCTTGACATACTGATCCACATCTCCTTTCCTACCTCTCCACCAATACCTCTCCGCCACTCTCCTATTCGTCGCTCTACACCCTCTATGACCGGATAACACGTGATCATGTGCTTGCTTTAAAACCTCATCGCCGCGCGGGGTTAGCCGAGCGGTCTGGGGTGATGTGGTCATGGACTGTGCGGCTGGTCCTGGCGGAGGTTCGAGTCCTTCCTCGGGCATGGTTGCGTGTGTTTGTCCTTAGGATAATTTAGGTTAAGTAGTGTGTAAGCTTAGGGACTGATGACCTTAGCAGTTAAGTCATAAGATTTCGTACACATTTGAACATTTTTTTAAAACCTCATCCCTCAACTTCGCTGGCACTGCTACCTTTGGCCCTAACTTCGTTTCCCTGCGCAGAAGACCGTCGTACATATTAAACTGTGGCTGTGTCCGATACAATTTACAATCGTTCTCCGCCTCCTGTAATTTTTTCCATACTGCTAGGTCATAACCTATGACTTCTACTTTTCTCACCTTCCTACTTAGTGCACCGCTTATCGTGCTTCTTCCCAGGCTTGTGCACCACCTCGTAGTCGAATTCACTAAGCCTCACAGCCCATCTAGCGAGTCTAGTGGACGGATTCTTCAACCCCATCAACCACTTCAATATAGCATGATCTGTCACAACCCGAAATCTTCTCCCCAGTAAATAACATTTACAATATGTGATCCCATAGACTACGCTAAGCATCTCTCTCTCTGTTGCTGAGTAATTCTCCTCTGCTGCATTCAGCTGTCTAGACGCATAGGTTACAAGATGTTCTTTCTCACCAATTTACTGACTAAGAACACACCCTAATGTTTGATTCGATGCATCGCATGCTAGTATAAATTCCTTTAACACTTCTTTGTTTGTCAAACGCTTTCTGACGCTCTTCTGTCCAATCAAATTTCACACCCTTCCGTAACAATCGAGTTAACGGCTGTGCTAAATCTTCAAGACTCTTCACGAACTTTCGATAGAAATTGCAAATTCCGATGAATGACTGCACTCCCTTAACAATTTTCGGTTCCCGAAAATCCCTTACAGCCTGTACCAACCTCTGATCTGTTCGCGTTCCGTCCCTACTGATAATATGACCCAAATATTTTGCTTCTTATAATGCGAAATGACGCTTCTCCAGGCTCAACGTCAAACGAGCTGCTCTTAACCTCATAAAGACTTCCTTTAACCGCTCTCTATGGTGCTCCATACTACTCGAAAACTCTATAATATCATCCAAATAGACAAGACACTGCCGTGGTTTCAAACCCCTCAAGACACTGTCTAGCAACCTCTGAAACTTTACCGGAGCGTTTTTCAAACCGGATGGCATTCTGATATACTGGTAATGGCCTCCAGGTGTAGAGAAAGCAGTTTTTGGACGATCCTCTGGAGCCACCTCTAACTGATGATAACTACTTGTCAAATCCATCGTACAAAAGTACTGGCACTGTCCTAAGTGATCCAAAGTCTCCGACATGTTTGGAATGTGGTATACGTCCGTTACTGTCTTATTATTGAGGTATCAGCACTCACAACAGAACCTGTATTTCTTAGTTCCATCCGCAGATTTCTTAGGCACAACGGCTGTGCCTGCTCCACAGAAACTGTTACTATGCCCTATAATACCGTCCACAAGCTGCTGATCAATGAAATCCTCCACAATCGGCTGTAAATACCTAGGTATTCTTTTGGTTTACGGTAAATTGTTGCTTCATCCCCTGTTGGTATCCTATGTTGAAGTAATGAAGTTCCTGGCAACGGCCCTTGTGGAAGAAACAAATCCTTAAATTCCCACAATAATTCTTCCATATGCTCTCTTTCTCCTCCTTTCAAATGCTTAATTTTATCATCCAATGCTGTTCTATCGGCAATTAGTGGTTGATCGCTTCGCTTACCTCTCGAACACCAGTCTTTGTCATCTGGAATATCCAAATTTGCTACTAAAACTCCATTCCTCAAATTCACGTCTACAGTGCTAAAATTATCCACGTTCCCCTCCTGTAAGCGTACAACACTAAAACAACCCAATGAACCGAAATGTTCATTATCCTCCAATGGTTCAATAACACATACAGGACCCACATGTAGATTCGATTCCACACTTACCCAAAGCGACTTCTCGGTGCCACTAGACACACACTCTCGCGAATTAAGCCTTAATGCTAATGTACGCGGTTCATTTGGTTTGTTTCATACGTTGAACGCCCCTTGCGACAGCTTTGCATTGACAACAGTTTCCCCTAGCGGATATAACATTCCACCAAGTTCCACAGTTCGTTGTCCAAGGTTAATTTTGGCATTATGTTGATGCAAAAAACCTACTCCAAGGATCATGTCGTAACCCTCGCTCACCCATGGTACCACTTCCATGCATGCATTAAATTGGACTTTCCCTATGAGAAAGTCAACTGTCACCGACCCCAAAGGCGTGACCTCGTTATCCCCGACTCCACGCAACCTATAACGTGGTGGGTCAACTGTCACCGAACCCGAAGGCGTGACCTCTATATCCCCGACTCCACACAACATATAACGTGGTGGGTCTAACTTCTTTCATCCAATTATATTCTTAGTAGCCACTGACACTTGCGCCCTTGTGTCCAACAAAATCTTAAACTTTTTAGTTTCTACGAATCCTACCACTGAACATTCCACCTCTGCATACATATTCGTAGTATTGAAATTAAACAGGAGCACCCTTAGGTTAGTCTTGGGCCCCCTCTGCCGTTTAACGATTGTCCACCTCTCCCATCTCCACTTCTCCATCCTCCACGCCGCTGATTTCCACCCCTACCTCTATTTCTTGGTAAATGCGTACATTGCCTCTATACATGTCCCGTACGACCACAGTTATAACATTTTATACCCTCTGTAAACATTGTTTGTCTATCACATATCCCTGTCGCCACGTCTATTTCCTCATGTCGAATTGCCAGCTGAGTGCCCGAATACAAACCTTTTGGAATCCCTTCACGCACTTTCTACATCTACATCTACATCCATACTGCGCAGCCACATGACGGTGTGTGGCGGAGGGTACCCTGAGTACCTCTATCGGTTCTCCCTTCTATTCCAGTCTCGTATTGTTCGTGGAAAGAAAGATTGTCGGTATGCCTCTGTGTGGGCTCTAATCTCTCTGATTTTATCCTCATGGTCTCTTCGCGAGATATTCGTAGGAAGGAGCAATATACCGCTTGACTCCTCGGTGAAGGTATGTTCTCGAAACTTCAACAAAAGCCCGTACCGAGCTACTGAGCGTCTCTCCTGCAGAGTCTTCCACTGGAGTTTATCTATCATCTCCGTAACGCTTTCGCGATTACTAAATGATCCTGTAACGAAGCGCGCTGCTCTCCGTTGGATCTTCTCTATCTCTTCTATCAACCCTATCTGGTACGGATCCCACACTGCTGAGCAGTATTCAAGCAGTGGGCGAACAAGCTTACTGTAACCTACTTCCTTTGTTTTCGGATTGCATTTCCTTAGGATTCTTCCAATGAATCTCAGTCTGGCATCTGCTTTACCGACGATCAACTTAATATGATCATTCCATTTTAAATCACTCCTAATGCTTACTCCCAGATAATTTATGGAATTAACTGCTTCCAGTTGCTGACCTGCTATATTGTAGCTAAATGATAAGGGGTCTGTCTTTCTATGTATTCACAGCACATTACACTTGTCTACATTGAGATTGAATTGCCATTCCCTGCACCATGCGTCAATTCGCTGCAGATCCTCCTGCATTTCAGTACAATTTTCCATTGTTACAACCTCTCGATACACCACAGCATCATCTGCAAAAAGCCTCAGTGAGCTTCCGATGTCATCCACAAGGTCATTTATGTATATTGTGAATAGCAACGGTCCTATGACACTCCCCTGCGGCACACCTGAAATCACTCTTACTGCGGAAGACTTCTCTCCATTGAGAATGACACGCTGCGTCCTGTTATTTAGGAACTCTTCAATACAATCACACAATTGGTCTGATAGTCCATATGCTCTTACTTTGTTCACAAAACGACTGTGGGGAACTGTATCGAACGCGTTGCGGAAGTCAAGAAACACGGCATCTACCTGTGATCCCGTGTCTATGGCCCTCTGAGTCTCGTGGACGAATAGTGCGAGCTGGGTTTCACACGACCGTCTTTTTCGAAACCCATGCTGATTCCTACTGAGTAGATTTCTGAAGTCATTATACTCGGACATAATACGTGTTCCAAAATTCTACAACTGACGTTAGAGATATAGGTCTATAGTTCTGCACATCTGTTCGACGTCCCTTCTTGAAAACGGGGATGATCTGTGCCCTTTTCCAATCCTTTGGAACGCTACGCTCCTCTAGAGACCTACGGTACACTGCAGCAAGAAGGGGAGCAAGTTCCTCCGCATACTCTGCGTAAAATCGAACTGGTATCCCATCAGGTCCAGCGACCTTTCATCTTTTGAGCGATTTTAATTGTTTCTCTATCCCTTTGTCGTGTATTTCGATATCTACCATTTTGTCATCTGTGCGACAATCTAGAGAAGGAACTACAGTGCAGTCTTCCTCTGTGAAACAGCTTTGGAAAAAGACATTTAGTATTTCGGCCTTTAGTCTGTCATCCTCTGTTTCAGTACCATTTTGGTCACAGAGTGTCTGGACATTTTGTTTTGATCCACCTACCGCTTTGATATAAGACGAAAATTTCTTAGGATTTTCTGCCAAGTCAGTATATAGAACTTTACTTTCGAATTCATTGAACGCCTCTAGCATAGCATAGCATTTAGCTTAGCGTAATTTTTGTTTGTGTGCAAGGCTTTGGCTATGTTTATGTTTGCTGTGAAGTTCCCTTTGCTTCCGCAGCAGTTTTCTAACTCGTTTGTTGCGCCACGGTGGCTCTCCTCCATCTCTTACGATCTTGCTTGGCACATACTCATCTAATGCATATTGTACGATGGTTTTGAACTTTGTCCACTGATCCTCAATATCTAGCGTTAAAAGGTTTTGCTTTTCACATTTAACCAAATATAACATTGATGATGTTAATTTATGGCAATGTTTGCCGACAAGATAAAGAATGCAACCCTTAACACTAGATTGCGTACTCACGGCAGTTCTCCTTGGCCGTTTTTTGGTACGACTTGGAAAGAGAGAAAAATTAATGAATGATCGCCGATGCGTCGGTTCTCGATTGTGTTCAGGAGATGTACAGATTGATTGCGCGAAAATAGTTTCTCAAATGACCTCTTAACCCGGATTGCTCTCATGCATTCAGACTCTTCAATGAAATTACCTAAGGAACCTATTTGAATAATAAAAAAAAAAATTGGAAATGAATGCAAAACAGTGAAATTTTGTAAAAAAAAAAGTTGTCAGATCGGAAATTGAACACATTAATGGTCTTCCAAATACAATCGAGACACCGCGATAAAGAGCGAACCTGTAACAAAGTTCATTTAAACATAAACATTATTTGTGGTTAATTTAAAGAAAAGAATAAGCATAGATTTTCTGTACAGTGAAGCATCAACATATTCTCAAAGAACAAAGGCGTTAAACTATAAACATTAGCAAATTTACAATGAATACAAAACTTACATTTTTATGTTTTTCTTATACATGGAACAGTCCAACAATCGCTGCTTTTGTATGTGTGATATTTTGTAGCGGTGCTACACAACACGTCTTAACAAGTCGGCGACCAAACATCAAAGGTAATGAAGTACATGTTAACATATCGGCGACCTGAAGTACAACTAACTATAAAGACTCTAAAATTTTCGAAACAAATGATAAATTGCTCTTCCTTCTGTTTCGCAGCTTCTTGCTATCAAGCGCTGCGGCAATGATTTTAAATATCTGCGCCCAGCGAGTCATAGTGTTTAAAAGTACCTTTTAAACACTGGCCGCGCGTCTTGGTATAGGCGCACGTTATAAACAGATTTCGTTTCTTTACTCTCGCGTTGTCATGCTTAGTATCATTACAAACTATAGCTCGATGGCTGTCCTTTTCTCATACGCGAAATGTCTGAAATCCAATAATATCACATTGCTTCCCGCGTGAGGAGCGATGCCTCCGTCAAGATCATCGCGACTCACGCGTAGTTGTGATATTATTGGTTTCGTGAAACAAGTTAGTATTACTTACAAAAATTCTTTACAATAGATTTTACACACTACATCAGGCAAAGTGGTTAACATGCAGAGTATCAGGTAAGTATATTCGTACGACTTAAACTGATAGTAATTTGTCCAAAGGGTAACTACATGACAATTGAACTGTGCTCTTTCTAATGTATTGTACAAGGACAACAAATGTTCATTTCTCGGTAAAAGATAATGAGATTAAGATAAAGATACACACACATTGATACATTATACATGGCATAATAAATATTAAAAAATAACAAAGAAATGGATCACTTGACTTCGCAGGAAGTCTGGGTGCTGTGTGCAGTCGTGGAAAAAATATGTTACAAAAAATTGACATTCTTGTTTTACAATGACATATTACAGGTATATTTTTGTCGTTGTTTCGTCGAAGATTTCTTGCAGTAAATAAGTAGCACTTTACTTATTTGTGGCTTTCATGACCTGCAAAAAAAAAAAAAAAATGTTGCACTACACTTGGGTATGTATGAGTTGCACTGGGAGTGGTAGAGCTTCGGGTATAAATGATAGCACTGCACTTGAGTGGGGAAATTGATTACACTTTCACAGTGGAGGAAAAGTAGGGTATCACTTTCACTGTGGAAGTTGGAGTAGTTGTCGGAGTGTGATGTTGCGTTGGTAATACGTCGTGGGTCAGGAACTGGAAGATTGGTTCTGCAACATGTTGAGCCGTATGGTGGCGGTCTCTATTTCACTTGACACATGTTCGTGCTTCCATTTATGTTTTCGTACATGAAAAATACAGAAAAAAATCTGTATTAGAATGTGCTTACTTACTAATAACTTAGTCTAAAAGAAAATTGGTTTAGGTAAGGATAACAATTGTTTATGTACATAAGGTCTCATTCTCTTAGGAATGCATAGTTCTCATATTTATCTATTTTTCTGGTTTTATTTGGTTCGACACCTTTTCGTCATTACTCGGCCTGGTCAGTAAATTCGGTAGTAATTGTCAAAATCGAGCTTAAGACTCTTCCGATTAGTGTCTTTATAATTTCACAGGGTGCATGAGTGCTTAATTCATTGCTTTATCATATTTTATTTTGAATGCATTTCAAACACATTTGGCATCCGCGCTCGTTGTGCAAGGAAAAATTGATTGTTGAGCGCTCACCGTACACAGTGTTACGCCCGTTGGTCACAATCACGTGATAATAACTTGACAGTTCCACAACGCTAGCAGCAGTATTCTGCGAGAAGCAGAGTGATTGGTGTCTACTAGCCGTGGTGTGAGTTTTTACACAGTTTTTCATCGACTCTGGATTACGGAAGCAGCCAGATGCGGCGACTCCCGCAGCTGTTTCGAAGAATGTGTCCGTGGGAAGGCGTACAGTACCGTTTGTGGTAAGTACAACATATATTCACTTTCACTCTTCGGCTTTCTACATCGTGGTTTCATGGTACAAGTAATTATAACGTTACTTCACACGCGGAAAAATTATTTGCAAAGAAATATTTAGTCTCTGTGACTACAAGGCCTGACGAAAAGCGTGTCTCTTGTTCGTAGTTTGTGCTTCCAAGGCACTTTAGGTTTACACTTTGTTCGAAATCTTGTTATTCTTTTCCTTTTACAATAGTTACTCTTTTCTCAAGTTCAGCTCTTTTATTTTCTCTCTATTACGTCGTTAATTTGAAGACATAGTCAATGTGGCTTCGTTTACATAATGAACCGTTCGTGTTCAAACTACCATTACGGAAACTGGGAAGCTTGGTATTCCCTGTCGTGCAATTGCACATAACAAATCTTAATTGAACTCGCAATTTGCGGAGAATAAGCATAACCCGTCGACAACCAATGTGTCACGACTATCCATTCGTATAGCCTGTATGTATCAATCATGCAACCAGCTCGTAAAATTCACTTCTCTACTGGATAAGGTAGGATGGTAAGGATACTGGTCAGAGGAAAACACAAAAGACTTTTATGGAGTGAAGAGATTTGCAGACACAGTGTTAATGACGTATGATATGATGAGCTTAACATAAATTATTATCATCTTAGTTTTTCATGACAAATAGTATAATTAAATCGATACAGTAGTTTCAGTGTCGTCTGATCCAGCTCTCTAAACAATTTTCTATGCATATCTAAAATTACTTAAAACATGCATTAGCAGTGAACTGTGTCTGTTAACTATCTTCTGTTCCATGTATCGTAAAACTGGTTTTCTAAAAAAAATCGTCGTATCTCGAGGACCTGAAATAGATATTTCTAGTACTAAATTAATTTATTGATAAATGATCTTTGTAAGTATTTCAGCTGCACTGTGCCGTAAAGTTGTTATGAGTGTATACGGTTTTCTCCGTATTATAATAAAATAATTGAGTTGCGTACTTGTTTCTTCCTACCTGGATCGTTGTTGACTTACTTGTTTCTTATATGCTAAGCTGCTGCTTTTTGCCTGCTGCATTTCATAGGTGGTCTCATAAAATTTGTTGTCACACACTCCTTATGCATAACATAACATTTACCTCATTAGAGTAAGCGACCTTAATCAATTTTTTTTACCTATGAGCAATCATTCTGGTCTGAATGACCATTTTAATTTATTTCATTCAAGAGGAGAGAGCTTTGCTATACTTAAAACTAGTGGTAGCAGGTGGCACTTAGCACGTCCCTACTATATTATTTATTTGTCAGCTCTTTCGGCTGTGGCCGTTCATGGCTCAATTAACTTAAAACTAACTTACATCTAAGGCAAATCTTGCTCTCCTACAATAAATGTCGTTTACTTCAGGTGCTCACATAAATTACTTATCTTGTTGTGGCAGGTCGACAGCGTGTTAGTCCTGTGCATTACTCTTACATATGCTGGTACTTCACACATAGTATAACAATTTATAGTGCGTGTATATTTTATTTAGCAGCTTAACTTAACAGATATTTTCAGTGGTTGACTCGGTATTTCTTCAAGTCTGCGTGATGAAACAATCCTTTTATTCGTCCAGATACAGGGTCAGCTAATAGATAGCAACCAATGTGCGGATTTCTTAATATAATATATGGTCCTTCATACAAATGCTGCCACTTGCGATTCTTATGATGAACCAAAGATGGTTTGAAGTGGGTCTTTAATGGCACTCGTTCATTTATACGATACGATAAGACTTTGCTAATGTGTTTGTCATGCGCCTTTTTTCTTAGGTTGGCATGAGTGGTTAAAGATATGAGAGCTTGTCTTAACTTGTCGTCTAATGTTACTTCAGGGTGTTGTAATTTTGGGATGGGGTCTACCCATTCATTTCTTTCTAGTCGTTTAGAGACTAGTTCTGATGGTGTGAAACCAGTTGATGTGTGAGGTAAATTATTAACAATCGCTTCAAAGGGTGTGACGAAATCTATCCACCGTGTCTGCTGGTTTGGAATATACACCCGTATGAAATGATTGAACTGTTTGAATACTCTTTCTGTGGGATTACTTTGCGGTCGGTACCGGGATATCAAAATTTGTCTGATGTTGTTGGTTGCAAGGATATTTCTCCATCGTTTCCCCACGAAAGTTGATGCGTTATCAGATAACATGGCTCCAGGCTTGCCAAAGCGAGGAAAATAGTGTTTCTCAATACGTCTAATTAGTGGAAGTGTATTAGATGACTTCATTGCATAGAGTCTCACGTGTTTGGTAAAAAGATATAACAATACGACCAGATACTTCACACCTCCTCTTCCCTGAGGAAGTGGACCTGCATAATCCAAACTGACGATTTGGTTTGGTCTTTCTGTACGTATCGGGTTTAAAGGTAAGGCACTTGACAAGTTGAAAGGTTTCGCCTTTTGGCAAATGGAACAATTTCTTAATAATTGGTGCACCTTCTTGTGAAGATTAGGTACATAGCAGTATGTTGAAATCTTGCGTTTGCATTTTTCTGGGCCATAGTGACCACAGGAGAGGTGAGTGTACCAAATGAGATGTTCAACATAATCTTTAGGAATACAGACACACCACCTTCCTGTCAACAGAGAAGTTCGATGAAACAAATCTCCATTTTGTACTTTATAAAATTTTGACAACGAGTGATCAGGGTTGTTTTGAAGAAGCTGTTTAATTTCTAGCCAATTGCGATCTGTGTCTTGAAGAGTATTCATTTGACGGCAAAGACGCAAAAATTAACTCCGATGTAGAGGATCTTTCATAAGAAGAATTTTGTGATTAGAAATCTGTTCTATTAATTCAGTACGCTCCGGCAATCCTTCCGGCATACGTGACAATGCATCAGCAATAATGTTATTCTTGCCCTTTACGTAAATAATTTCAAAATCATACTCTTGTAGAAATAAACACCATCGAGTAAGCCGAGGATGATACAGTTTGCAAGAGAGTAAGAAGCTCAGTGCTTGATGATCTGAGTATACTCTGATTTTGTGACCATAAATATAGTAATTAAAGCGGCGAAATGCCCACACAACGGCTAATCCCTCTAATTCGGTTACCGAATATGATCTCTCACATTCGGTTAAGACCCAACTGGCAAAACTGATTATTTTGACTTCCTCCTGCCCATCAGTTTTGTCTATTTGAAGTAAACATGCACCTAATCCTTGAATCGACGCATCGCAAGAAATGCAGAACTCTCAACTCTTGTTTGGATGAGTTAAAATGTTACTCTTTAGAAGAGCTTCTTTGATCTCGTCAAAGGCTTTTTGGCATTCAGAAGTCCACATCCAGTGGACGTTTTTCTTCAGCAAATTTAACAGTGAGGGATTGTTCATTGATTGATTCGGAATGAAGCGACGGAAGAATGAAGCTAATCCAATGAAACCTTTTAGTTGCCTCTTAGTGCAAGGCACAGGGAAATTTTCTATTCCTGTTAACTTGCTGAGATCAGGTGAGATTCCTTCCAAAGAAATTATATGTCCTAAAAACTTGACTTCTTTCTTGGCAAATTTGGATTTTTGTAAATTTGCGGTAACACCAAAATCAGAGAGTCTTTGAAAGATCTTTTGTAGGAGAGTTAAATGTTCTTCCCAGGAAGTCGTTGCTATCAGTAAATCATCAACATAGACGGTGACTTGGTCAAGTAACTCTTGTCCTAGCACATGATCAAGTGCTGCAATAAAAACACTAGAACTAATGTTGAGACCGAAAGGTACTACACGAAAATGATAGAATCTGCCGGCAAAGATAAAGGCTGTGTACTTCCTCGATGATGATGATAGTTTCACCTGCCAATAGCTACTTTGGAGGTCTATTGAGGATAAGAACCTCACACTATGGAATTTTTGTAGTTGTTCCTCCAGTGGTTCTGGTCTTCTGCATACTGGAATGATGATTTTATTAATATTGCTTGCGTCCAAGACACGTCTGACGCTTCCATCGTGTTTGAAAACAGGTAACAACGGGCTACCGTAGGGAGAGTCGGACGGTTCTATGATTTTCCACTTAAGCATTTTACGTATTTCTTGTTTGACGGCTTCTTTACGGGACTGCGGAACTAAATAGGTTGTTTTGCAATAAGTATCGTGGGGTTTCACTCTCTTGCTAAATTCATAGTCTGCTATGATATCTGGTTTTCTGGAAAAAATGTTCACAAATGTTGATAATAGGTCATGTAGTTCATACTTCTGTCTGTCGTCGAGTCCGTCTGTTTCCAGAATTTTTATGCGAAGTCGTCGGCAGTTGGTAATAAGTCAGGGTCATTGTTGACGTCACTGAACTCGTCAACCGCACGGTGGTAATGTTGCCTGTCAGAAAGTCTAGGTATTTTCACTTTACGTTCCAGGTTGGATATCCTGACTTTGGGTCTCATTACATGTATGACCAGTGTCCTATCATCTAGTCTTAACGTGCACTTACCTTCAGCTAAATCAATGATGGCACGATTTCTCCGTAGAAAGTCCATTCCTAACAAGCATGGCACTGACAGGTTCTTTACTACTAAAAATGTGCACGGTATACAGTCGGATTTAAATTGTATTGTTGCTTTTACTTGCAAGCTAACCTTCTGTACTAGGGAGCCTACTGCTCCGGATACAGTACATCCTTGTACAGGAAGTGAAGACATTTTTGTTACAGAGCACACCTTTTTACATACACACATAGACATAGCATTAATATTTGCACCTGTGTCGATGATGGCAATGATTGGTATATCATAAATGTGAATCAGAGCTGACACTTGTACTTGGTTTTCCCAAAGGTCGTTGTTTTCGTAGGTGTTCTTTTCGTCTAATAGTTCGTCCTGTAAGTCTCTGTCGTCTTCGTATCTAATTACGTTGATATGTCTTTTAATGAAGTTGCCCCCATTGGTTCCGCAACTTCCCCGTGGAGGCCTAAAGAAGCTGCTAATGGTTTTCCGACTGGGGTGGAGCTGAAATGTCAGTTATTTTTACTTGACTAGTATTTTGCGACATACCAGGTCGAAAATTTGCGTTCGTATCCCATACGACTTGTGCATCTCTTGATTGCGTGTTATTTGACATCGCTTTGGTGCTTGGTTCAATTTCCATTATTCGTCTTGTTGTTCTGGTACTGGTAATTACCGTTGTGATTTATCGGTGAATTACCGTATTGTTGCTGTGTGTTTTGATAAATCGGATTGTATCTATTCTGGTGTGGATATTTGTTATATTGTTTTCCATTACGGCGGTTGAAACTGTTATGATTGCCGTAAGGCTGAGCGTTTGGTTGTCCCGTGTTATGTTGGTACGACATTCCATTGACGCAATTTGTTATGTGCTGCTGCGGAGCGGGCGGTCCATTATTATAATTATTCCGCGCTCGCACGCACATCCTCATAGATCATATCGAAATTGTCAAGAACAGAAAGAAAGGCTTCTAGGTCATCTTCACTCACATTAACTAGTTTTTCTCTTATTGACACAGGAAGTTTTGACTTTAAGATCATGATTACATCTTTGGTTGAAATGGGCGTGTCCCAATACTGAATTTTACGTAGATATTTTTCAAAATAACGTCTCAAACCTCCTCCTTTGGTGTTGAAAGGTTCGGCGTTGTAAACCTCCCACTCGGAGTCTTTGTTGTATACCTGAACTCCAGAATTTATTCACAAAATGCTTTTCAAAATCTGCATAGGTGTGACATTTGTCTATTATTTCTGTGACCCAAATTGATCCTTCACCGTGTACATAGCCTAAGATGAACTGTATCCGCTGCCTGTCGTTCCATCATTCTGGAAAAGCACCTGTGAATGATTTTAGAAATACCATGGGAAGTATATTTCGTTTTTCAGGTATAAAAGGCTGAAAAACTCTGTGTTTTAGCACACTCTCGTCTCGTATTAGTTCAACGAGTGTTAGTTGATCAGCATGACTACGTGACGTGGAAGTTTCATCACGCGTATTATTTACTGTTGGTGAGAATTGTACCTGACACTCGGGATATTGACGATTATCGTGTTCCGGCGGTAGCGAATACTCAGTTTGATTGTCACCTTGCAATTCCGTAACTTGTCGTTTCAGTTGATCTATATCTTTGTTTAGCTGACGTTTCCATTCCGGAAGATCGTGGCTAAATGCTCGTATGATTTAACCTAATTCACTGGTTAAAGTGTCACCAGAAGTACCGGGAGCGGTTAAGATTTCTGCTGTAGCAGATTTAACCGTACCCTTTAGTTCAGCGTGTACCTTGCTGACAATGTACTGTTCTTTGGATTGCATCCACTCTTCAGATTCCCTATTAAGTGTATTGCTTATACCGGTGTTGACATCTGCGATCTTTTTGTCAATATTGACATCGGATATTTGCTGAGCAAGGTCTTCAACTCACTCGCCAACGTGGTTGACACCTTCTGTGAATTGGCTTACTCTCTTTGAAACATCACTGTAATGTTCCAAAGAGTCACTCGCAGTTGATTTACACACATCTATTTGGGCCTGCATATCTGTGAACTTGCTACCAATATTGGTTTCGGCGGATTCCACCATCGAAAGAACACTATCAATTTTTGCGTGTACGCTTGCGTTTAGCTCGCTTGCGTAAGCAGTGGTAATGGCTTTAATTTTTCCTCCATGGTGTCATTCGAATTTTTGATTTGTGCTTGGATGTCGGTAATAACAGAATTTATATTGTTCATTCGCACTTGAGTGTCCTCTATCCTTGATTCTAAACTGTTGAACCTGCTGTCACTTTGATTTGCTAACTGCCTGATTTGCGTTTCAATATTGTCGCTTTGGTTTATTAACTGTCCCATTCGATTGTCAAGATTACCCATGTAAGCTTCAATGTTATCACTCTTGTTTGTAAGCTGTGCCATGTTTGCTTCAAAACTGGTTTTCATATCAGCAAACAATTTTAGTATATCTGACAGCGAGCATTCACGTGACTGCGACGCGGTCTGTGGCGCCGACAGCTTACGTGTCGCTTCGTCGTCTGTTGTTTCCTCACTACGAGATTCAGGTTTGTTTACACCCGCGCGCGGTCTAAGTTGCCTTGATTGCTCATCAGCCATCGTAAATTTAAAGTAGTTACACTGCACGAGCTAGAAAAGATAATTTTTTTAAATTATGATTTTCACTTGTCAGGTGCGCCAAGGATTTCGCGTCCTGATTTCTCAGATATTGCTTGCGCGTTATAAACAATTGAAACTCTGACACACGAAAATGCCAATATGGCAACGGAAGTGATAAAACAAATAAAAAACACTTATAGAGCACTGAAACTGGCACAGATAGCGGCCACTATGATTCACTAAAATGCACAACAATGGAAATTCTTGCTAACTATTTCTAACTATTGTAAGCGAAATGATGTGATAGAGGCGGATCTAATAGCAAAAGGAAACAGAAATTTGGAAATTAAATTGCTTGAGGAAAAGGAAAAAAGCGTAGAGAGTGAATGTCACGAGCCGAGTGAATGCTCGGTACGCAAAGCTTCAAACGTAATGAAAAATCGTACTCACATTAGTTGTCTTGCGCGCTGCTATTTATTGCTGTTGTGGGTTCTTACTGCGATTTTATGCATATGCGTCCTTTTTTTATCACTGGTTTTGGCTTCCAATTTTCTCCAGATGGTAGCATGAAAATAAAAAGAACAAATTAGTTTTTTAGTCAAGTCCCTGTTCGGGCGCCACATCTAGTGTTAAAAGGTTTTGCTTTTTACATTTAACCAAATATAACATTGATGATGATAATTTATGGTAATGTTTGCCGACAAGATAAAGAATGCAACCTTTAACACTAGATTGCGTACTCACGGCAGTTCTCCTTGGCCGTTTTTTGGTACGACTTGGAAAGAGAGAAAAATTAATGAATGATCGCGTCGGTTCTCGATTGTGTTCAGGAGATGAACAGATTGAATGCGCGAAAATAGTTTCTCAAATGACCTATTAACCGGATTGCTTTCACGCAATCAGACTCTTCAATGAAATTACCTAAGGGATCAATTTAAATAATAAAAAAAAATTGGAAATGAATGCAAAACAGTGAAATTTTGTAAAAAAAAGTTGTCAGATCGGAAATTGAACACATTAATGGTCTCCCAAATACAATCGAGACACCGCGATAAAGAGCGAACATGTAACAAAGGTCATTTAAACATAAACATTATTTGTGGTTAATTTAAAGAAAAGAATAAGCATAGATTTCCTGTACAGTGAAGCATCAATATATTCTCAAAGAACAAAGGTGTTAAACTATAAACATTAACAAATTTACAATGAAATTTACATGGACCAGTCCAACAATCGCTGCTTTTGTTTGTGTGATATTTTGTAAAAATTAAATGTCCTGGCGTGCGCGTAAGTATTTTTTATTGTGACAAGGTTTACAAAAGCGTTTTTTTTTTTTTTTTTTTTTTTTTTTTTTTTGCGTGATAACGTGGTTTTTCACACTAAATGAAATATAACTTTTAGCGGTGCTACGCAATACATCTTAACAAGTCGGCGACCAAACATCAAAGGTAATGAAGTACATGTTAACATATCGGCGACCAGAAGTACAACTAACTATAAAGACTCTAGAATTTTCCTAACAAATGATAAATTGTTCTTTCTTCTGTTTCGCAGCGTCTTGCTATCAAGCACTGCGGGAATGATTTTAAATATCTGCGCCCAGCGAGTCATAGTGTTTAAAAGTACCTTTTAAAAGTACCTTTTAAACGCTGGCCGCGCGTCTTGGTATAGGCGCACGTTATAAACAGATTTCGTTTCTTTACTCTCGCGTTGTCATGCTTAGTATCATTACAAACTACAGCTCGATGTCTATCCTTTTCTCATATGCAAAATGTCTGAAATCCAATAATATCACAAACACTATCTGTACTTGAGACAAAACTTGTGTGTTGAACCGTCAGGTACTCTGTAATCTGCTTTTTGTCACTTTTGCTAAACAGAAAAATCTTCCTACCTTTTTTTAATATTTCTATTTACAGCTGAAATCATCGATGCAGTAACCGCTTTATAATCGCTGATTCCCTGTTCTGCGTTAACTGTTTCAAATAGTTCGGGTCTGTTTGTCACCAGAAGGTCTAATATGTTATCGCCACTAGTCGGTTCCCTGTTTAACTGCTCAAGGTAATTTTCAGATAAAGCACTTTCCGTGACATATGCAGTGGTAACCCTCTCATGAATACATCAAGTGCCCTTTGCTCGGCCTCCTGCAACAGAACACTATTCGCTTTATCGCTTTGACCTAACTCGTAAGTTTACTGATTAATTTCCCTTACCCTGTCCGCAACTTTCTCCACCATCTTCCCCTGTCTCTTTGTCTTTGTACTTAACCTCTCCCTAAAGTACCGAGCGCTATTCTGTTTCATGTACCTTTGAAAAAGCCCTTCCTTTAACTGCCTTAACTGTCCTGCCTTCCTTAAGGCCTCAGAACACCTTACATATGTTTTTGCTTCACCTGATAATCTAATCTTGGCTACATGTAACAACTGTAAGTCCCTCACAAACGAACGCACGTCCTCAGATGCCTTGCCAGAAAACGGAATAATCAGACTCGCGGCAGCTGGATCAGTCTCCTGCAGAGCAGGCAAATGCGTTTTCCCGCTCACTTCTAGATGCTAATTCATTTCTCAACTGCGTATTGTTCGCTGTCAATTGTGCTATCTTTTCCATCAAAATCCGCACCGCTTCTGTTTCCAACACACCTTGCGTCCTTGACTCTACCATTGTGTTGCTTTCACTTCCAGTTAGTCGTTTTGTTTCGCGATTAAATACAAGAATAAACTGACTTCCTACAGCTCCGTATCATCAAATTCAGTGGCAGTATCATCATAAACCAATACAAAAGTAATTAAATGCCAAGAAAAAAGATAAATCTTACTGCATCAAATACACTAACACTTACTCTGACACTATGCTCACGCAAAACACGTAAAATGTGGCTTGCAGGAGCCATACTCGAAAATACAAAAAAGGAACAAACGCCCAATATTCAAAAAGAAAACTGGTCAAAACTCATCACATCTTGTGACTGTACTGCAGGTGGTGATCTCTAACGTCATACTGGACAGACGACGTCCACTATTCTGACACCAAATGTAGTGGGTGGGTGCCAGGAGGTGCTATATTAAAACTCAGTAAGAACTTTCCAAATGATTAATTTGTTTTCCACTACAGTGCTCCATTCACCTTGGTCTGCGCCAGAGAGCCCCACAATGCTGAGGAAGCACCCCAGCGGTCTGTGCAACGCAACGTTATGTCTTGCCAGCTTTGGCCCACCCGCTGAGTTCTGATGATGTCAGGATGGCTGCGCCAACAGCGAACTCAGCGGCCACCATCCCCGTTGTCTCTGCACTGCTCTGCCAAGAGCCGTAGGCCAGTCCCGCTGCTGATTCTTCCTCGCTGGCATAGCTGAGAACGCAGTGGCAACGACCGCCCATGATCTGGTGTCTGGATCTGTGGCCCTCACCTCGGAAGTCTCCAGCATATGTCGGGAGCCGAGACAACTGCCCGCAGTAGCGAGCTGTGGAGTGGCCTGCCCTGGCTGGCTGTGGATCCTGCGTCGACCTCAGAGGGTCGAACCAACGACCCGCCGTGGACTGGGATGCTGGCGGCTCATTTGATGCTGCGTGTAGCCTGGCGGTGTGACATGCCTCGCTATCCAGGAGAGCTGCCACGCTTGAATGACTCTCGTTAGAAAACAACACCTATTTATACTCGGCAGCGCACCCAACACACTACTTCGAATTATGTACACAGAACACTTAGGTTGGCCAGTGTCCCTCTTCTGCCTGTGACTAGCGCCATGGAAACTGCTGTGTGCGCCCTCTTCAGCAGATCTACGCCCCTGTGGCCTCTAGTTGCCTTTGCAACTACTGGTATGCGCAACTTACTGCAATCCGGCCCACACCTGGCTGCAACTCGTGCTCCAAATGTCACACAAAACTAACTTTCCCTGTCGTAAATGGTGGGTCCACTACAGAATTAAATAGTTTTCATAAATATTTCCCTATATAGCCAATCATAGGTCTGCAATATTTAGCATTGCTATGTCTCCTTGGCCAAAAAGGTTTCTACAGGGTTTCCCTATTATGTAGTTTCTCATCTGTCTCACTCACATGCTACAGGGCTTAGGCTTCAATAGACAATAGACAACTGTGAGTTTCCCCATCTCATGGCGAATCTGAGCCCTATGTGGCACCCAATCCTGGTGACAGGGTTTGTTTCACAATTCCTGTAGGCTGACTCTTTCAGGAATATTCTTAAATGAGAGTGTAATGCTTGTTAACTCATATGGTCCTCCAAATTCTCCATTAGGCTTGAATCAGGCAATAATATTAGTTTCTCGATGAAAATGATCAGTATGCTTTACAAACATACCATTAGCCAAATTAAAATATATATTTATCAATTTGAATGGAATAATTTTAGGAACTTCCTTAGCAACAATCTTTTCATTAGCCTCAAGAATTTGATTACCGAAAGCAAGTACACTACCAATACTATCTTTTATATCCATTTATAATT
This sequence comes from Schistocerca piceifrons, assembly GCF_021461385.2. Classification (NCBI taxonomy): domain Eukaryota; kingdom Metazoa; phylum Arthropoda; class Insecta; order Orthoptera; family Acrididae; genus Schistocerca; species Schistocerca piceifrons. Next base: position 349,298,368 of record NC_060141.1, on the reverse strand, counting down.
TTGCTTCACTCTCAACATTTACTCTGTTTAAAATTTCATCTGCTTTAATCTGAATATTATTTTTTTTCGTATGAATAAATTTTTCTAATTTTTTTTTAGGATTTACTGATCAACAGGAGTTTCTATTGTTTCTCCATTCCAGTAAAGTTTATTATTCTCAATCTAATATTCGGAATTAGAAAATTTCAATAAGAACCAACCAATGTAACACTACTAAAGCTGTCTCATATAGGTTCAGTGAATCTTTTCATGAGAACAGATGACTTACCACTCAGTTGAAATTATCTAGTCAGTTTTATTAAAATATATTTAATTAAATGAAAACTGATTGGGAGCCAAAAATAAGAATTCTAGAAAATAAATCACAAAATAAACACTGTAAACTTTTACCAAATTCAAACTGAGTGGATGGGGAAAAACAACAGTAATAATTGACAATTATATTCTTGCCCCAGGATGGCTAAATTGGAATAGAATCAATCATTTGTTCATTTATTCTGAAATTTTTGGTCAACCAAAATACTCGGAATTTATAAAAAGAAGTGAATAGTTGTAGAGAAGATCACAGTATTTATTGAAAATAGTAAAAAAAATCATTCCATTAGATCAATGCCGAGATAATTCTGTTGAAGTTTTAGATGACATCATTCTAGAAAGTCAAGATATAGTTAGAGAAGATTTCACTAGAGCAAGACATAAAGGAATAGGTTTCTTTTATTTGGCTCAAACTACTCAAAAATACCTAAACAATTAGTAAGAGATAATCTAAATTTTTTTAAATATCTTTAGACAAGATGATATAAAATTAAATCACATTTACCATGAGTTTGCTGGAGGTGATTTGAAGTTTGATGAATTTAAATAAATATGAAATAAACGTTGGAATGAATAGTTTGGTTTTATTGCAACAGATATGACAAGAAAACTGAATGATGGGAAGTTCAGAATTAAAATACAGCATTTATACAATATCTATTCTACATAAATGATCAGCTTAAAAAACGATATTGCATATCTATTAGATCACATTGGTGATGTTTTAGAAGAAACTACAGATGGTCCAAATACATGTGGTTGCTACTTTTTCTAATAGTGTATAATATATATAAATATTAATGTTTGTTGTTCTTTATTAAATGTTTGCAATATATGACCTGGAGGTTGTTCAAAAAGCTGGATGAAATAGAAGAGTAAAGGAACAATTAAAAGAAGACTTTAAAAATGGAACAGAGTATGAGAAAGTAAAAAAGAAGATCAACCAGCTATCGATGCCATTGATCAAGTTAAACGAGGTATCGAAGGATTAGATGATAATGTATTGAAAGCTACTGAAGAAAATAGAGAAGTTGAAAAGCAAATGGTTCCATATCATCATCATGAGGATTTTGGAGATTTTTCAGCAATTCCACAATACATGACGATATTCCTGGTAAATGTGGCCATACATTAAGTGAATCAGAAATTCAAGCTGAATTGAAAAATATGATGAAGAGAGACAATCTCAAGGTGATGTCAAAAAAGGATAGGGATGTTAAGAAAACAAATGTAAGTAAAAAAATGCAAGAATATGTAAAAAATAGTGAAGCCTTTAAATATATAGAAAGATTACCAGTAACACGTGAAGGAGATAAATTAACTGTTGGTGAAAAGACATATGAAGGAACCTATAGTTTAATGAATCTTTCAACTGAAAAGATTATTACTATGAATGATATGGATGAGAAATTAGATAGATTTGGTTAATCAAATTATATTGATATATTGCTTAATTCAGTAGCAATATATTCTGAAAATAATCCGAATATAGTCAAAGTGGGTGGAGGAGTCAAATATAAATATTTGATAAAAGAAATCTTTAATGGCTATATTCCAAAATTAAGAAGACCAACTACAGATTCTTCAGAAATAAGTTCACCTGAATGCAGTTCTGAGATTGCATCAGCTGTCGTTGGGAAAAAAGGCAAAGGTGTAATAAAAAAATACAGAAAAACAAATCGAATATGTGTGGATGAATGATGTCCATCAATTAATTAACAGATTAGCTATTATTCGTGGTGAAGAAACAACTGGAAATAAAAATTTTGACAATGAAAAAGTTGGAATAATGCAATTGTTGACAAGTAAATTTAGTGATTTTGTCATCAACAATCCAAAAGGAATTCCATATTTGATCAGAATTTTGAATAATCTTCCTCATACATTTTGGAACAGCGACAAACATGGTCAATTGGGTTTTAAATAATGTACCAATGCCTGAGATGCATCTACCTGGCTATGAGTACTGCAGACCATTCACTAAGCTTGAAGAAAGGTTATCACATTGTGAACCAGGAATGAATCCACTAGATTAATCTTGCAAAAAACATGACATTTGCTTATCATGGTAATAAAGATTTACAAAAAGGACACAAAGAAGATAAAGAACTTCAATTAAGTGCAAAAGAATGAATGCATGCAATTGATGCTTCTTTAGGTGGAAAAACGGCAGCATCAGTAGTCAGACACATAATGTATGAAAAACGAAAATTAGGAATGGGCACAGCTGGCACTGGCTTAAGCATGGACGACAATGGTTGTGGAGTTTAGTTTTTATTAAATTTTTAATCAATATAAATGAATAATTTTTCGAATGATTATACTTTGCTGCCAAGTGGCAAAACCAAGCCAAAATCAATTGAAATTAACCTCAATAATACTCAATTAACAGTGATTGAACCAGTTTTGACTGATGCTCAAAAAAGAAAGAAAGAAAAAACCGTCATTGGTGGAAATTTGCTTGTTACATTAACTACTCCAGTTGTGAAAAAACTTGTTAAGTGTCTAACAAAAAAGAAACATGAAGATAGTTTCTTGCTTTACTACTAGCATCTTTACCTTATCTAGCAACTATTGCTTCACTTGCTGGTGGATCTGCAGAAATCGCAAATACCGTCATAAGCAAGAAGAAAGCCAATAAAGAACTAGAAGAACAAAAAAGACATAATTTGGAAATGGAAAAGAAAGCAGGAGCCAGACTCAAGAAACAAAAAAGAAAAAAAACTCGAAAATATAATCGAAAAATTTAACAATCCTTTATCTAATACTGACACAGAAAAACTAGTCAGTCAAAAATTAAACACTTTCATGGTATAAATATGACTGATGATTTGGCAAATAAACCACTAAATGTTGAATGTGGAATATTTAATTTTGATACTTCTGACCATGTTGGCACCCATTGGATTTGCTATTATAAGAAAAGGATAAAAAATTCGTTTTTGATTCATATGGGGGAAATATTCGCAGAACTCTCATTAACTATTTGGGAAAAAAAGATCTGTACTAGAATAGCGAGAGAATACAGAATTTTGATGAATTTATTTTTGGTCATTTGTAATTGCTTGTTTTGGAATTGTTGTGCAAAAATTATAAGTTTAATGATATTTTAGATTTACTAAATTAGTAATTTAATCACACAATTCTGGAAAGAACTAAAAACATTTTAAAGGAACTAAAGGTTATATCGATTTTAAAGGTCGAAGTGTCATAGATATAAGGGATTTGGTAAATGGTTATGATACTGTTACTAAACAATATTTAGAAAAAGAATATGTTACAAAAACTGAATACACAAGTATTCTAACACAATTCAGCAGTTATGTCAATAAAGAAGAATTAAAAATCGAACATGACAACATTATCTCTGATTTATAGAAAAAAACAGTATTTTCGATGGTATCATGGAAATCATAATAAAGAAATAAACAAAATGGAAACAACTCTCCTTCATGTATTAAATAAGATAGATTCAACAGACTGTAAACTTCAATCATTAGAATCGCAAATTAATAAAAGTTTAGACAAGAAAGTTATCAAAGACCTAGAAGGATTAAGGTCGTTAGGTTAATTTAAACTTTTATTGAATTTCTTATATATATAAATGGAAGAACACATCTACTGCTTGAAGCATAAAAAAATTTACTGATACTCTGAACTTCACAGAGTTATCACAAGCAATGGAAGACAAAGAATTAAACGTCTTCATACAATTTGTAAAAGGAACAAAAGTAAATTCTTTAAAAAATTTAGTAGGTGAAGGGGGTGGCAAATCACCACCCCCTAATATTGGTGAACAAATCATTAATGAGTTACATAAACTGATGAGAAAAATTTTAAACAAATAAATGTAATTTCTCTTGGTATTGATATCTATGGCAATCTGATCTGTTCGAAATGGATTCTGGCAGGTTGCAAGAAATTTCGAAGAAAAATAGATGATATAATATCTATTAACTGTTATTGATGTCTTTTCTAGGGGTGCATGTGCTATTCCCCTTGAAGATAAAGCAGGTAAGAATCTAATTGATTCTTTCGAAAAGATCTTCAGCACTAGACAGCCAAAGAATTGCCAAACAGATAATGGAAAACAATTCTAGAACCAAATTTTCAAGAATTGATGAAACAGCTTAAAACTAACTGTGACTCAACTTTTAGCAAATTAAAGCATCTGTTGCTGAACGATTCAATAGAACATTGAAAGAAAAGATGTGGAAGAAATTTGATTTAGAGGTAAATTATAAATGGACTGATCTGGTTTCGAAATTAGTTGACAAATGCAACAACACAGTTCATCGAACTATAGAAATGAAGTCAATATAGAACTATAAGAAAGGCATTGTTGCCCCTAATGACAAAGCCAGATTTGAAAAAGGACATAAAGTGAGAATCAGTGAACTTAAAGGACTTTTACAAAAATAAATATACTGCCAACTGGTCAACAGAAAGTTTCGAAATTGAAAATGTCAATCTTTCCAGCCCAATCACATATAAATTGAAAGATATTGATGGTAAATTTCATGAACAAGAATTAATGAGAACGAATATTCGAGATGGCTACCTTGTTGAGGAAATTTTGAGAAGGAAAGGAGATAAGGTTTATGTTAAATGGTTGGGTAAATAAAGATAAAATAATAGTTGGTGATTGACCACTATCATATTTTTGTTGAATTTTTTGGCAGCCCCTAAATTGTTCTTTTTTCATTTATATGTTAGAACAATATTGAATAGAGGTCTAGAAACATCCTCACAGGAATAATTAGATTTCTTAGGAATTCTTCCCTTTTTATTCAGGCCCTCCAACCAAAGGACGTGAAATTCCACAATGAATAAAAATTCAAGCATCGAAAAAGTTGAATTTTTGTGAAGGTAAGGAACAGTACCCTTTTTAAATTTTTGTAATTATTAAATAAAATTTTCTATAAAATGTACCAAACTGTACAAATGAGAAAACTGGCACTTTCATTCTTTCTGTCTGTATGATATCCTGATGATGAAGATATAATCTCTACATTCATAAATCAATTAACTGATGAAAGTGTGGATTATTTATATGGTCTCACTGGAGATGAAATTTGTATTGTTTATGAATACTATAGAAAACAGATTTAAAAATTCAGCAGTCATAAAATCCGACTGATAACTTCTGTTAAATTTCTTGGAAATTAGGTTGGGACCCATCATGGGTCCCAACTAAATTTTTATGGGCATTCATCTCTAGCTCTTGGTTTTTCTCATTCTTATTTTGACGACTATAAAACTCGGGTGTCGACTTTTGGGCAAGATTTAGCTACATCTGCACAGGATATGCTCAGATCCCCTGAAAGTCCCTTAATTTTTCAGGAGGTATGAACATACCTCCTGAAATTCCATAATGAATAAAGCAAAAAACTCTTTTTTTTTTGCAGCGTTCTGTGTTGAAAACCCTGAAATTCCATACAGAAAGTTAAATTTTTGTGACAGATGTGGTTAAGAGTAAACATTGCCACACTGACTTTTATTTGTTTAAGATCTGCAGATGAGAAATTATTCCACAGAAAACTGACAGTAAATTTAAATTCTACAGAAGGAACATTCAAAATTTCGTCATAAATATTTTTCTCTCCTCATTTACTTCATCAACAATATTATTCGATTGGTCATATAATTTCTCAACAAATTAAGATACACTATTGAAGTGCATATTGTATATTTCATTTCTTTTGTCTACTCTGTGTACACAAAAATAAATATTGAGCATTTACTCTATTAATTTATGATCAGTATATTTATAGTTTCTGGCATAAAATATTTTATCATCGTTAGGTCTTCACTAATATAACTTGAGAATCTTCTTGAATGATGGTTTTCAGAGAATACGCCACAACTTTAAGATAATTATTCTTGGCATACTGTTTTGATGTGGCAATGTATATAATTTGTTCTTTCTTCATCTCTACAACATCAAATATTACATCTTTTCATTGTAGTCATAATTTTTCCTTTTCTTCTAATTGAGCTGTAGTTGTTGGTTTTGTTCTTTTAATTCTATAGCTTGTTGAGCATGAATAGCTTTGTGTTCTTTTACATAGTCAGCTTAGAAGAGAAAGGTTATTTCTACTTCAACATAATACTTTTTAACTTCTTTTTCTATAGAGCTGTTCAACAACACAACTGCACATTTAAAATTATATATAGCCATAAGTAACCATCTTTTTCGAGATCAATTATTTTGAGACATGTTTTTGATATCTTCTTGTATATAGGGATACAATTTTGCATTTTCAGATTAGTAATTTTAAAAATTCGATAAAATTGCCTTTTCTCTTTTGTATTTCAGTGTCAGCTAATTTCAGATGCTGGATTTCATTTAAAAAACCATAAAAATAAGTAAATTTGGTGTAATAAAAATCTCCTTATCTTTTCAATATAGCCATAATTGCAAAAATATTTGATTATCAGAAAGAGTTAAATTATTTTGATTCAGAAATTAAAAAAAATTTCAACATATGTGTTTCTGAACTTCCAACAACTACATTACATGCATCCATTTATATAGAATGAAAATACATTAGTAAATTAAAGTTTTCTTTTTAATGTTCCAGAGTCTGGGAGCATGAAGCCTTTAAGTCTATGGACCTTTGTTAATTTTTCTGGCTCTAAATATTTAGCATCTGCAATTCCATCTGTAATTCTCTTAAGAGTGTGTTATTATCACGATTTGCTTTTCAGAAAATGTGTATCTGAAATAAAAAAACATAATAGAAATGCTACTGACAAAGAAAAATTTAAGAGTGTAAATATTTTATGTACACATCTACCTAATGCGCAACAACAAGAAAGTGGATTCATTTATTTTAATATTTTTATTAATAAATGGAAGAGTACAAGAAGTGCAATAAATCTGAAGTGGAGAAGTCAACTGATAATTTTTATTTATACAAATACTCAAAGGTTAAGCTTTCATATATTTGTAAAGATTGTACTAGAAACTATGTTAGAAATAAATATAATACGTTTTAAACAGTAAATATCCAATCATAAGAATTTCTTAAAACAAATTTCAAGTGAAGTGTATACTAAAATGTTGGAACAAGTAACTAATGCAATGGCTGCCAAAAGAGATGAAAAACAAGAAACTGATGCCAATTCTAAAAAAATGTATTGGTTGCCAAGAAATTTAAGATTTTGATCTAGTCGATGTAAGATTTGTATTCAGGATTATTATAAACAAAGAAATAAAATTAATAGAACTTTGAGATGATGCACCAGCAGGACCAGGACGCAATCCACAGACAGGCGACTGCTAAAGCTCTCTTCAGACTGCGTCTGCTTCAGCAGTTGCTGACTGAAGCCCACAGTGCCTTCAGATGGTGTCTGCTTCGCAAGTTGCTGACTTAAGCCCACAGTTTGATTAACAACAAATAGACTACAAAAATGTATCAGTTGTCAATAAATTAAAGATTTTGTTCGGTTTTGATTTAACCATTCAACTAGGAACAAGCTCTCAAGTAAATGTAAGATTTGCCAACTAGAAGGTAAGTGAAAAACGAAAATAATGTGTTGTGGAAAAGAATAGTTAAAAGTGGTGTCAAAAGACATTTACTGTCAAACAAGCACAAGAAATTAACTGAAGCTTAATTTTGTTATTTATGTTTTGAGGACTTATGGTTTTTCTATCACGGTTAAATATAAGGACTAAAAAGATAGACATCTTATTGACAAAGTTTAGTCGCTCGACCTCATGACTGTTGCAGAAGGAATAATGTACCAGTTTGTAGCGGAATTAGAGAAGCTGATTTAATTAACTTAATTGTTTCAAATAATCTGCCTCCTCCAACATGAACTCTCGATGATTTGAGAGTACAGGAACTGAAAGCTGTAGCTCAAAATCTTGGCATTAGAGGATGCAGTTCATTAAAGAAATCAGTAGTAATTAATGCTATTGGGTTACACGAGTTTCAATTTCATCCAGAAGTATTCCATACAACAAGATCAAGACCACAATGTGTACCTAATATAAATTATTTCTGTAGATCGGATTATGACATTTTTGAAAAGCCTCTTCCACTGAGAGAGGAAAAAATAGTCAGACTAGATCAAATTTATCCTTTCAGTATCAAACTACTTGAGCAAGAAAAGGAGGTTAAACCATTTAAAAGGGAATTATTCGAGATTAAAGAAATTAGAAAGAGATTTAATGAAAAATTTAAAGCATGGTCTGTTGACTACAAAATGGTCTTTAATGATGCTAATATTGCTGAACTTGGTACCATGAGTGAGAAAACAAATTATATAACGAAAGCACTGAATTCTATGGTAGAAGTAGCTAAAAAGATAACTAATTTAAGAAAAGGGCATAAGTTGAATTTAAAAATCAACAACCCAAAAATGATTTATCCAATGTCCACAGTATGTAGAGCATCGAATAATACTCAAGAGTCTGTTCAAGTTTTGTGCAATAAGATGAGAGATACCTTAATGTCTAATGAGACTATTGATATAGCAGATACCTCATTTAATATTCAGATGATAGCAATTCCTAGAGGTGGTGACAGGTAAAGAAAAAATCTAGCCGAAGGCAAAAAGACTAGAGGGTTTATCTCAAGAATTAAAAATGATGATAATTTGTGTTGTCCTAGCACATTAATTGTTGCATTAACATACCATATAAATAATATTTTGGGAAGAGATCTAAATACAGGAGACATTAAGAGTATTAGAGAATAAGATAAATACAGATTACAGAAAGAGCTAACTGGCATATTATGTGAACAGTTGGGTTAATAACACAAAGAAGGATTTACTTTATACAACATTAAAAATGCTGAAGGATTGTTGGCTATCCAAATAAATGTTGTACATGCTGAGAATTTCAATTCAGTTACCTATAGTGGCATTGAGAAAGAAATCAAGATATATCTGTATAAAGATCACTACCCTTTTGATGCAATTAATAATATGACAGTACTCCTAGGATCATCATATATCTGTGGTAAATGCAAGAGACCTTATCCCAACAAGGACCAGCATACTTGCAAAATAGAAAGAAAAGTCTGTATATTATGCAAAAGTCCAGAACATGAAAGTGAAGAAAATAAGACTTATTGTGAAAACTGCAACAAGTACTGTTACAATGGAGAAAGCTTAAACAATCACCAACAATTTTGTGCTGCAGCTTATAAATGTAAAGAATGCAATAGGATTTATTTGAGATCTGAATAACATAAATGTGGCTTTAAACTTTGCAGAAACTGTCGACAAGTATTAAAAATTACAGATCACAAATGTTATATGCAACCTGTATTGACAAATGGTGGTATTTGTGAGAGAAAATATGGTATGATATTATAGTCCAAGGTTGTCCAAATTGTAATAAAGATGGTTGTGATATTAATGGAGAATTTAAAGATTTTTATGTTTACCAGTGCTTCAAATGCAGTAAAATAGTCACAGGTAAACAGTTTAAATTCTGTGAAGATGGATTCCCTAAGAGAGTGAATTGTACCTATACAGAAAGCTACATATGATTTGGCCATAAAGCAACTCTGAAACTTGAAAATTTTAATGAAGATACAGTTTAAAAATGTAAGACAAACTGTGAATTCTGTCACTGGATGATTCACATATTCATAGCTCATTATGCAAAAGGTTACGATTCTCAATTCATTCTGAAGCACTGTGTTGAAAATACAATAAAGCCACATACCATCTACACAGGAACTAAACTGGTGTTATTGCAGATCGAACAGCTAGGCACAAACATTATAGATAGCAGTAACTTTATCCAAGAACCACTCAGTAGCTTTCCTAAAACATTTAAACAATTGAAGAAAGGGTACTTCCCACATTTGTTCAGTACACAAAAAAATGAAAATTATGTTCGACCAATTCCTGATACTGAATAGTACTGTGTTGAGACAAGGAAGCCAAAAGATAGAGAAGTATTTCTCAAATGGCATAGCTCTAGAGTTAAAGAAAATTATGCATTCAATATGAAGAAATAAATCAATGAGTACTGTATGCTGATGTGCGGCCCCAGTAGCTGAGTAGTCAGTGCGACAGACTGTCAATCCTAAGGGCCCGGGTTCGATTCCCAGCCGCGTCGGAGATTTTCTCCGCTCGGGGACTGGGTGTTGTGCTGTCCTAATCATCATCATTTCATCCCCATCGACGCGCAAGTCGCCGACGTGGCGTCAAATCGAAAGACTTGCACGAGGCAAACAGTCTACCCGATGGGAGGCCCTAGCCGCACGACATTTCATTTCATTTCACTGTATTCTGATGTAGATATATTGCGGAGAGGGTGTTTGGAACTATGAAAACAATCTATAGAAATTGCTAACATTGATCCATTCTGTTATGTAACAATTGCTGGAGTTTGCATGGCCATATACAAATCTAAATATTTACCAAGAGATACAATTGCTGTATTGGATAAAGAACATGTGACGTCACTTGTGAATCGTGATGTCGTATACAAAAAAATTATTACATATATATTTCATATATTTTTATTTTTGATTTTATCAGCATGATTCTTGCTCTCAGGGATATTGTCTTTTCTTATCACTTTTATTTACGTGCATAAGTAAATATGAAACTGGTTCTTGAAGGGCCTCAGTTATTCATGTACCATCTTTAGATTTTGAATGTCACGACTAAAATATAGTTGCCGTTAACTGAATTGAATGTAATTTTGATAATTTATATTTATTGATTGCAAAGCAAGGCTTGAGAGAATTTCGATTGTTGCCATGGAGCGGCCAAGATAAAACTTACTGAACTCATGGAATCTGTATAGTTTAAAAACATGAACTTCAACGTAAATTAATTATCTGTTGCAGTTTAAAAAGGTTCGTACAACGAAATCTCTCGCATTTACATTTACTGCTAACACTTTGATCAATAAATTAATACTTCGGCGCGTAATGGCCGACCAGGGGCTGCATCGGAAGATGAGCTTCTCGCAGCGCAAATTGCTGAAAAATGCTTATTAAAAATAATTAGTGACTGCGAGCATTTGAGGTGACAACTATTACAAAGAAATTCATTTTCTAATAATCATAACAAGTTTATTTTAGCAGGAATACAGATAACTTACGTAAAATATGTGTAGCCGCTAAATGGCTGCCTTCCGTATAGCGAAACAAAACAGTGTGTGTACCACAAAATACGTCCTTCCTCCTCGACTGTACAATCGCGTCTCTTTCGATCCTTTTTTATTTTCATAGACATTAAATAAAGATGCTATTTCTGCATATCAGATGTTTCAAGAACATTAACTATATCTTTTACACTAACTATATTCATAAAATACGTAAACTACGATTTACAACCGCTAAAAATGTCAATATATTTATGTGACGTACCGTCACATGGGCCCCCTAGTGAGGGTGTACGTAATAAAGACCACGGTTTACGTACAGACTCACTACGGTTTTATATTTCAGTTTATGTTTGGCCTACCTAGATCAATTTACTGTTCAATACTCTGTTCATTACACAATTATGGGTGTCATACATAATTCACAATTACAGGTGAGTACGTCTATCAGTCCCATCTGTCTTTCTGTTTTATTATAAATAGGTACAATCCGGTATCTTGCAGACCCGAGGCACTTTGACTTACACTCCCCCATTCGGGTTACAGGGGTAAGGGAAAAAAACGGGCCAAAAAAACCCTGGCCGGAGCCTTCGGATTGTTGTTATTACGGTTAATTTTGATTTACGTTGAATGTGTAGCACCTGCACACAAATTAACAGACAAATATATACGTATAGATTTACATAAAGAAATCATCACTAAGACATGAAATTACATAACGTTCAACAGTCTCTTTTTATTTGTACAGATAGTTGTTTTAGTCTTTGTGTTTTAGACTGTTACAATTTTACATGGTATATCGGTTCATCGTCGACTACAACATTTCTGGATCTGATCGAAGTAAACGTTGTCGACGGCGGTTTGTTGTTGGTCTGGCGGTGTGTCGCTGCTGGCGTAGACGATAGCGTATATGACCGCTTGTAGCAGCCGGCACCGGTTCGTTGGCCCAAGCGGTGACGTAGGCGTGAACAACTGCCGGTCGGTGGGCGTGGCGCGGGGTCCGCTGCCCGGACTGGACAACCGCCGATCACTCGCCGCGTCGCGCAGCATGTAAACATTTCGCCGAGTATCAGTTCATCAGCATAATAAAGTAAATATACGTGCTATAAGTGTTGAAAGAAAATTCATTAGTTTCCCAAAACACTCCACAGTCACTCGTGTTCACTGTTTACGGAATTCATAGTAAGAATGTACGAGCGAACGAGTTCCAGGTCTTTAAATAAGTTCTGGCACGAACTCACACATTTTACACTGATTTAACATAACTGCGGTTTTAAGCTAAGTGTTCACTTGATCGCAGTACGCACTGTCACTATGGTGAGTGTTCAGTTGAGTACGTCGCGGTGACACTTTTCTCTTCATATCACTTGGCCTGCGTCGCTTCTAGCGTGCATCTGCCGGTCCGGAAACAACAGTTCGCTGTGCGCCACCTAAAGCGTATTTTCACAGTCCACTGCTATGGCTCCGTTTATCAGAAGTCTCACTTCTTTGCCGAAACATTTATCCACACTGTGAATGTGTATCATGTTTCGCATCTAAATTGTTTTCTGGGAAAGGCACACCATTTGAGCTATTAATTTTAATTCTTTTGTTCACTATACTTTCAGGACAGTCTTCCACTGTTAAACACAGTCACACAGTCACACAAGTTGTGTTCTTGCACAGTTAACTGTTCACACTTTTATGTAGTTCCAATTCTTAGTTCAGTTCATCCGTTTCTTCACTATTTGAGCGTTCGGATAGTCACTTATAAATTGGAACATGGTTTATTGCATTTTACTAAAATTACATAATAAATTTGCTTTCCATTTTACATGTTAATATTATATATATATATATATATATATATATATATATATATATATATATATAGAAACAATTAGACAACAAAACTTTGATGAAATAAATGAAGAAGAATTTAAGAGCTGCTTTAAGTTAAAATTTAAGACTGGGCCACGGGGTCGTGATGTTGTTCATCACGTCGCCGAGGTATCAGCGCCAATGTGGAAGAACATAACAACAATGGGCAGACTATATGTTGGTTTTCACGCCATAAATACAAGAGATTATGTCGTGGTACCTCGTTGCCACAACTGTGGCGACTTGGATCACATCTTAAGGCTGTGCACTAGGGAGCCGGCATGCACTAAGTATGGGGAAAATGATCACAGCTACAAAGACTGCAAGGCGGCGGCAGTTTGCATACCATGCAAGAATCGAGGGAAGAAATCTTGCGGAGCCACAGGCAGGAATTGCCCAACATACAGAATGTTGGAGCAGAGATTCATCTTCAGAACTGATTACGGTTGAGCCCGGCATACCGAACAGGATGCCAAAGCGAAAGTCCCCAAGCAAAAGGAGGAGGGATGCCATGAGGGCAAATAGATTCAAGGATTTTTTGAGGTCGCTTTCGGGCGCCACTAAAATTGAAACAAAAGACAAAGCCATAAAAACTGAATTTCAAACAATGGACATAGGCATACAAACCAATATCCCCCTCACGGCTGAAAATCTCTCCTCTGGAAGCCAGGGAACAAAGCCAAAACTACACCAACAACGGCAAGGGCATCCTGTGGCTGTGGCAACTCCTAAAGACAATCATACAAACAAACAACCTATTCAAGAAAATATAGTGACAAGCTCATGTACGAGCCCCACTACACAAAGCACACCAATAGTTAGACTGCCACCGGTCGATCCGGTTAGGGTGTACCTCAACTTGGAGTACACCATGCAACTATCTAGACTGGAGCAGCCGGCTACCCTGACCACTGCCTTACGACATGTGGTCCGTGTAGGACATGAAGACGGCAGGAAGATAACCTTCTCGGTTATGGAGGCTGTTGACAGAATCCAGCTAAGATCAGTGAATCTCCCCACCGACTTCCGAGCCTTGCGAGACCTGCTCAAGAAAGTGTTCGAAAGACGAGGTGAGAAATTTGATCTTGACGACATTTACCAACAATCAGTAATAGCACATTGACGAATTGCTTTCGACTGGAGTAAGACCTGGCCACATGACCGAATACATACGTACTTCCCCTAATGACAAAAATAACTATTGGACAGCTTAACACTCATAACAGCAGACTCGTAATGCAGGAGCTCCGAAAGGAGGTCGAGGAGAGGAGACTAGATGTACTCTGTCTACAGAAGCCATACTCCCTGGCTGGAAAGATGGCTTTTGCTGCCGCGAGCTGGTAAATAGTCAGCAGAGGGGATGACCCGAAGGCGGCGATTATAATCATAAATAAACTCTTTAGAGTCACCACACTCTCACAGTTCACAACTAGCCACTGTAACGTCGTGGAGCTTCAATCCCCTATGGGAATCATAACTCTCATAAACATGTATTTTCAGTATGGGGACAACATAGAACATTACATAGACCACCAAGCGAGAGTTACCATGGCGTTGCGGTGAAGAAAAGTTGTAATAACAGCCGACATTAATGCTAAATCCCCATTGTGGTACAGTGGCACAAGAGATGCTAACGGTGAAAAAGTCGAGGAACTTATTATGGCATCACAACGTGTGGTGGCAAACAGGCCTGGCAATCCTCCTACCTACGTTGCGGGAGGAGGACAGGGCACAAATATTGATGTCACCCTTGTAACTCCAAACACAGCTAACAATATTCAAAACTGGAGAGTCACAGAGAATGCCACCACAAGCGACCACAATTTGATAACTTTCACCTTAGGAGAAAGAGAGTGCCGCTGGACCACGGGGTGGGAAGTACAACTAAATTACAGAAGAGCCGATTGGGAACGCCTGGTGAGGGAGTGTGACATTCTTCCATCACCGGAAGGTGACATGCATCTGGACATGGACGTAGACCAGAGAGCGGAGGAACTGATGAATGCAGTGACAAGAGCGGTGAGGGCAGCTGTACCTACTAGGAGGAGGGCCATGGCGGCCTCTCCGTCACCATGGTCTGCTGAACTAGGAGAACTGCGTCAATCTGTCAGAAGGCTGAGGAGACACTACCAGCGCAGTGTCGTCTCGCAGGAACGACAAAGGTGGCAGTTGCTACACAGGGAGGAAAAGCGGAAGTTCCAAAAGGAACTGCGTGAAGTTAGGATGAGAAGCTGGGAAAACTTTGTGCTCAACCAGCTAGTCATGGACCCATGGGTGCTTCCATATAAGTTGGTGAGAGAAAAAATCTGCTCTCCTCTGGAGCTATCAACAGTCAGGTACGGGGATAGGATGACGGAGTCCTGGCAGAAGACTGCAGGGGTCCTCCTCCGGTCCCTGTTGCCTGACGACAATGCGGATGGAGAGACAGAGGGGCAGAAGCAACTCAGAGATGAAGACCAAGAAGTATACATTAATGAGATGGCTGTCTACCCCTTCTCAGAGGAGGAGGTAGCAACCCATATAAGATCACTGCAAAAAGGAAAAGCACCTGGGCCAGACGGCATTGTGGCGGAGGTGGTGCAGTTTTTGGCGCCTCAGCTGACTGCACCACTAACACATCTATATAATGAATGCCTTAGACAGAGAAAGTTCCCAAAGAGATGGAAAACGGCAAACGTAGTTAAGGACCAGACAAAGACCCCGCAGAAGTGAAATCTTACAGGCCGATTTGCTTGCTGGATGTATTTGGCAAAATACTGGAGAAATTGTTGGCTGACAGATTGACAGCACACCGAGCGTTGTGCGGGATGAGCAACAGGCAGTTCGGGTTCAGGCCGGGGCGGTCGGCATCTGATGCAATCGCCCTGGCGGCCGAGGTCTGTGGCTCGACCCCGCACAAATACGTGGTTGGCACCATGGTTGACATCAGTGGCGCCTTCGACAACCTGTTGTGGCCTTCGCTCTTCTCCTGCTTGCGGGAGAAAGAGTGTCCAGGTCCGCTATACGGTTGCCTGAGGAGCTATTGCAAGGATCGGGAGGTGTGGCTATCATCCTCTGGCGAAAGAGTTGGAAAGATAATTACCAAAGGATGTCCCCAAGGTTCCGTCTTAGGAAACCTCTTCTGGGACATCCATATGGAGCCTTTATTAGATAGACTACAACAAAGTCATGAGGTGCTAGAGGTGATAGCCTACGCGGATGACCTCCTCCTGTTGGTTGGTGGCCGTAGCCGTGAAGACATTGAACCAAAAATAGAGACAGCATTAGACAAACTCCAACAGTGGTGGCACACGACTAAAATGACGATATCGCCCAGTATATCCACTTATCTGTTACTAAAAGGACATCTTATTAGAAATCCGACTGTAAGAATAGACGATTTACCAGTTCTCCGACGACGTGAGACTCGCTACCTAGGAGTTATCATTGATGAGAGGAGGAGTTTCGGAAAACACATTGATACCGTCACCCAGAGAGCCCTTCAGATATTAAATAACCTCATTTCAATAGGCCATAAAAGATTCCATCTTCCTCCACACCTAATTAGACTCTATCATAATAGTATCCTAACCTCAGTTGTGGGCTATGGCTCGGGAGTCTGGGCGCACAGGCTCACGAGGGTTGTGCCCGCCATGGCAGTGAGAATGGTCCAGAGAAGCATGGTATTAAGAGCTGTGGGTGCCTATAGAACATCTCCAGGGGGGGCCCTACTAGTCATAATGGGGCTTTGCCCTCTGGACATAAAGATAAGAGAACAGGCGGCTTGGTATTGGGCCAAAAAGGGAAATTATGAGAAGATTGTAGATATTATGGGTATTAGGGTGGAGGATAAAAGAGAAATAAGGAAAAGAGGGGAGGAGCTCTGGAAGGAGACTTGGGAGGTAGAAGAGGCCGGATGAAGAACCTTCCAGTTTCTACTTGATGTGAGGGAACGCCTGGGATTGAAGTACTTTGAGCCTACACGAGGTCTGATCCACTTTCTCACTGGCCATGGACCCTACCCGACATATTTATGTCGATTTGGGAAGAGGGCAACACCAGCGTGCGACTGTGGCGATCCAGAGGGTACTCCCGAGCATGTAGTTTACGAATGTCCCATCTTCAATGATATCGCAAACACACTACGAGACAGATTACCCACCATGACACATACCAACTACTCAGACGAGAGGAAACTTTTCAGACCTCAAACACCTTGGCAAACGAGGTAGCTCGAAAAGTTCTAACTGAATATTTAAGAGGGATACACTAAATAATAGTGAGAATAACCACCGATTGCGTCCAAGAGCCCTATTCCCATGCCGCCTGTGCGTGGACTGGCCGACTTCATCTAAGTTGGAATCCGCCACGTGCAGGACTATGGGGAGTAGGGAACAACCACCGGTTGTGACAGCCCGCAGCTCGTGGTCGTGCGGTAGCGTTCTCGCTTCCCACGCCCGGGTTCCCGGGTTCGATTCCCGGCGGGGTCAGGGATTTTCTCTGCCTCGTGATAGCTGGGTGTTGTGTGATGTCCTTAGGTTAGTTGGGTTTAAGTAGTTCTACGTTCTAGGGGACTGATGACCATAGATGTTAAGTCCCATAGTGCTCAGAGTACCGATTGTGACACACACCAGATATGACGTAGGATAAGTTAGTTTGTAGGACTTAGTTATAGGAAATTAAGATAGGGACATTCTTTTTCTCGTCATTAAACGTCTGGAACTGCCTGTATTTTAATAGTGATTCCTCGTGCTTTACTTGCGCTACAGTTGGTAGCGCTACCTCTCCGTTCGCGGCGACAACGCCTGAACAATTTACTGGCGAGTACGGTTTCACTTTCTCGCAGCCAGCTTTTTCCATTCGGCAAACATTTATCGGCACATTTCCACACCGTGTTAACATATTTCACTAGAAGTTGTAAGACGCTATGCGCCTTGTCTAATTGATTTACGCGTTCGTCTATTTGCATTACCTTTTGCGGAGTGTCTTTGTTTTGTTCTACCAAGTCAGCCACTTGCTGTTTTACTACATCGATCTCCTGTGACAAATATGACATTAGCGCGCTCTCACATTGTTCAAACATTTCATTCAATTTTGCCAGGAACTGAGCATGACGCTCCTGTTCCCTGCGTTCCCGTTCAAGGCGTTCCTGTCTTTCTTTTTCCTCACGTTCGAGACGTTCTTCCGCTAAAATGTCCTTAACTTGGTTAATTAATGCCTGCTCCCGTTGCTTGTCTCTCATGTCTAATTGTGCCATCAGCACCGTTAGAAAATCGGTCGTTGGTACAGGTACTTGTACAACATTTGCTGTCGATGCAGTAGCATCCTCCTTCCCTGTGTCAGTAATCGAGTGGATTTCTTTGCTCAATTGAGCTTGATCCTGATCAGTGCCTAATATTTTGTCCGTTTCAGGTTGCTCACCTTCCGGTTTTGGAAGTTGAGAACCTGTTATTGTGGATGGGCTCCTCACTGAAAACTCTTGTATATTTTCGTCTGTGTCATAGCCTGACAGATCTTCCCCCTCTAACCGTTTGTCCTTGCGTGTCTTCAACATTTCGACTAGTATTAATTCTACACTTTCGTACTCGTTATATTTCCGTTGCATTGCGAAAAATTTTACTTCTGCACTAGCATTTATTTGATTCAGACAGCTGATTGTGTGACCTCAAATCCAGAACACTAATCACTGTCTCAAAATTCTAACACTGATTTTTGTTCAGTAGTAGTAAATTAATCTGTTTCACTCTTCACTGACGTTAAAAAAATTGCATAAACACTTTTGCCAAATTTTAACTCAAGAAGATAAACACAGTGCATGGCCCGCAGATCCTTTCTTCCCTTAGTTTCCAGTCCAGAAGCGCATGCATATACACCTTTACCTTAGTTATTGTTGCTTGGTGTTATCCTTATCTCAGTCGAGACAATAGTACGCATCTAGTGAGCTTCATGTCCATTTATCTTCACTGGTTGGATCTCGTACAAGTTTTGTATTTTTGGTACATGGAAATAGATTAACATATATGGCATTAATTTCACATACATATAATTACATACACAAAAAATTTTCTTTTAAATATAGTATTCTAGATGGACAACCATACCTCAGTCAATTTCTGTGTACTTAATATTGGTACATAAAATTTCGGGCCCCACGTTGGATGCAACTTGTGATGTCACTTGTGAATCGTGACGTCGTATACAAAAAAAGTATTAGATACATATTTTATATATTTTTATTTTTGGTTTTATCAGCATGATTATTTCTCTCAGGTATATTGTCTTTTCTTATCACTTTTACTTAGGTGCATAAGTAAATATGAAACGGGTTCTTGAAGGGCCTCAGTTATTCATGTACCAACTTTAGATTTTGAACATCATGACTAAAATATAGTTGCTGTTAACTGAATTGAATGTAATTTTGTTAATTTATATTTATTGATTGCAAAGCAAGGCTTGAGAGAATTTCGATTGTTGCGATGGAGCGGCCAAGATAAAACTTACTGAACTCATGGAATCTGTATAGCTTAAAAACATGAACTTTAACGTTAATTAATTGTCTGTTGCAATATAAAAAGGTTTGTACAATGAAATCTCTCGCATTTACATTTACTGCTAACACTTTGATCAATAAATTAATACTTCGGCGCGTAATGGCCGACCAGGGGCTGCATTGGAAGATGAGCTTCTCGCAGCGCAAATTACTGAAAAATACTTATTAAAAATAATTAGTCACTGCGAGCATTTGAGGTGACAACTATTACAAAGAAATTCATTTTCTAATAATAATAACAAATTTATTTAAGCAGGAATACAAATAACTTACGTAAAATATGTGTAGCCGCTCAATGGCTGCCTTCCATATAGCGAAACAAAACAGTGTGTGCGCCACAAAATACGTCCTTCCTTCTCGACCATACAATCGTGTCTCTTTCGATCCCTTTTATTTTCATAGACATTAAATAAAGATGGTATTTCTACATATTAGTTGTTTCAAGAACATTAACTATATCTTTTACACTAACTATATTCATAAAATGCGTAAACTACGATTTACAACCGCTAAAATTGTCAATATTTGTGTGACGTACCGTCACAAACAGATAGAGAATTATAGTAACGAATTCATAGCTTGGTTAAATTGTTTAAACAATAACAATATGTCACATTCTCTTAATAGCAGCAAAGTAATTGCTGGTGCAAAAGCAGATGGATTTGGTAAAAGAACTATTACTGATTATCAATACCATGGTTGTTATTGGCAGGGTTGTAAAAAATGTTTCAAAAGTGAGATGATTAACAATAAAAATAAAGATATAAGGGATGACTTTTATCAGATGACTTTAAAAACAAGTGCCGAAATACGAAATACTGGATACAATTTGGTAGAGATGTGGGAATGCGATTGGATTAACTTGCAGGAGTATAAAAAACTTTTGAAATTAAAGCAGTTACCTGAAATTATTGAACCATTGAATCCAAGAGATGTTTTTTATGGTGGTCAAACAAATGCAATAAAATTAAGAGCTAAAGCTGATGGCATTAGCACAAAAATAAAATGTATTGGCATATGTCATCTTTATTGTACTGTGCAATTTTATGACTTTCATCTTGAACAACCTCTGAGAAAAATATATAGACTAAGATATTATTCTAAAAATTGATATGGTTTAGTAAAAAGTAAAGTATTGGCACCCAAAGGATTGTATTACTCTGTTTTGTCTGTACATCTATAAATAGATAAATAATGAAAAACTGTTGTTACCCTTTGTGTGTCAAATGTGCTCAAGAAAAAATAGATAATTGCAATCACAATCATCATGAAAGAAGTTTTATTGAAGCTTGGACGACTTATAAAGTGAAGAAAACTGTAGAAAAAGGATATGAAATTTTAAATATGTATGAAGTTTGAGATTTTAAAAATAAAAGCAATATGCTGTTTAAAAATTATGTGAAAGATATTCTGAACATAAAATTAGAGACCAGTTCACATGCTTTTGAAACTGACAAAGAGTACGCCAAAACAGCTAAAGAGAAATTAGATACTGACTTAGATTCTGACAGAATAAGGGAAAATCCAGGGAAAAACGGACTGCTGCTAAGATATGTGTTAATTCATTATGAGAGAAATTTGGGCAAAGGTAAAATATGAGTCAAACAGAATATGTAACAAATTTGCAACGTTTTTATGAGATGCTGCTGGATGACTGATTAGGTAATTTTGATATCAATTTTACTACAGAGCATATGGTTCAGATGAAATATACTTTCAAGGATTATTATGTAGAAAGTAATACAACTACAAATATATTTATAGCTGCATTTACTACATCAAATGTAACACTCAGATTATATGATATGTTAGGTGAATCTGTTATATATATTGATACCGATTCTATACTATGTATTGATGATGGTGAAAATAATGTGGAAACAGGTTGTATGCTATGTGAATGGACTGATGAATTAGAAAAATCTGCATTACAGATTGGGCTTCAACAGGCATCAAAAGTTATTATGAGAAGAATGATAAAAAACAGAGATGAAGGTAAAGGGTTTCACTTTAAATTACATGAATATTCAAAATCTGAATGGTGAATATATGATAAGACTAATAGAGAGTGATGTGAAAGAAACAGTTAGACTACAATCAGATAACTAGAGATGTTGATACTAAAAATGTGGTTAACCAACAGGTTATGAAAGAATTCTGATTTCAGTATGATAAAAGAGTGGTTCTTGAAGATTATGATACTATGCCTTATGGCAAATGAATCTCTAAGAAAAAATTCATACAACATTCCTTGTACAACTAGAATAACTTATTTAGTTGCCTTTTGTTGTATTCATTGTTATTTAATTTTTTGGCTATCAATGAGAAACTTTTAGAAATAATCAATAGGCTTTAATGTAATTTTGTATTTTTGTTGGTGAATTATTTATAGATAAATTATGCTTTGCTATTATTTTTACAGTCATAAAAAAGAGAGAATATGAGTTTTCTATTTCGTCCCATAATTCTATATCACTTTCATCATATTCTTCTACATTGTGATTCCGACTTCTCGAAGGTTCTATAACTAAAGACAGTTTAAAATATTCATTGCAAATATTACATTCAACTTGTCTCTGTCATTATTAATTATTTCTATCGACAAAAACGTCAAATTTTAATTCATTCCATACATTACTTATATTTATAAGATAAAAAATTTAGTAGATTATTATTTTTTATTCTATATAAATGGAGGTTCCACTGAAGAAGCTAAATAATACAAGCAATTCTAATTTGTTTAAAAAGATTAGTGAGCTGGAGGTATTACATTACTGATTGTGAACGTTTTAAAACTAGATATGGGGAGAAAATTTGTATCGACCTCAATAATAAATTTAAAGTTATTTTACCAGAAAGGTTTAATAAAATACTAATTAACTAATACTTTCAATTTTTTAAAGATGGTGATATTCAACTAAAATATAAAGAAAACTAAAAATAATGATAACTAATTTCGCGATCTGGAGTTCATTGTATGATTTTGAAGTAGCTTTTCAGGTGTGTGTGTGTGGGGGGGGGGGGGGGAGGGCACTCGTCGATAGTCTTTTTTTGAATTTTAAATTTTGTGCGTGCATTGAGCTTGCTCGCAAAATTATCCATGGAAAATTTACTAGCGGCCGCAAGAACGATAAATAATACGCCACCATCTCTGCTCTGTTATTTGTCTGACAGATTGATGTGGAACCGTCTTGTCGTTTCCTAAGATACTTAGTCTCTTCTGTTGCATATCAGACTCTTCCTGCCCTTTACCATACCACTTTCACAAGCAGAATCTGAGTCTCTGTATCGACAGCTAGTAATTTCCACGTTAACTACTCTACTGAAAAATGTAAAAGGCTATAACTATATATTTTCGTCAGTGGGGGTCAAATAGGGACAAACCAGGTGAGCGGACTAAAGTTACACCGCTTCTTCATTACGACCCCAGTTTAAATATTCTTACTGTTTGCCTTGGAGCACTGGTATCCACGATAAGTGACACTCTAATCGTAGTGAATCAACCCATCTGGATATGCACCACTAGTATCTCAGTACGAACGTTTAATTTAAACGAGCACAGTTTACGAAAGATATGTTTTTGGTGAATATTCGAGAGCTAACCCGTGTGTGTTTTAACCCGACATACAGCATGGACATATGTCTCTTTCCGACTGCGCTAGAATGTACTACAAGTTCTTATATCACCAGGAGCATACAGGGAAGCTACATAGCTTTGGCGCTGGCTACTATTGCACCGTCTCCCAGCGGTCGTAATTCATCCCCTACATGTCACACTCCGTTTAGACTTCGACGACGCCTTTTACTGCACATCGATCGCTGACACTTCACTCTGCGGAGTGTCTGTCGGTAGATTTGACTGACATATCTGTCGCGGGCTTATCTCGTTCTTTTGTGTATCCATTCATAAAATGGCTGTTACCATACGACTTAGCCGTCCAACTCCTACAATATTAAATACAAAAAGCCTTCATATATGTAAATTTTTTCAGTAAATAAAAATTCATAAGCCATCAATTTTACTATATGCTGTAAAATGGCATTTAGGAATTCCTCCTCGTATAGCAGCCATGTAGCAGCACACTGAGGTGACAAAAGTCGTGGGTACCTCCTACTATCATGTTGCAGCTCCTTTTGCCCTGCGTAATATAGAAATTCTACGTGCCATGAAATCAACAGGTCGCTGGAAGTTTCTGCAGAGATACTGCCGGCTCTATAGCCGTCTATAATAGCGTAAGTGTTTGCCTGTGCAGGAATTTTTGCACGAACTGACATCTCGGCTATGTCCCATAAATGTTCGATGAGATTCATGTCGGGCGGTGTGGATGGACATATTATTCGCCGAAACTGTCCAGAATGTTCTTCAAACCAATCGTGAACAACTGTGGCCGGGTGGAATAGCGTATTGTCATCCATAAAAATTTCATCGTTGTTTGGGAACATGAAGACTACGAACACTTGAAAATGATGTCCAGGTAGCCGAACATAACCATTTCCAGCCAATAACCGTTTCAAATGGACCAGAGGACCCAGTAAATTCCATGTAAACACAGACCACACCACTCTGGAGCCACCACCAGATTGCACAGTGCTTTGTTGACAACTTGTGTTCACGGTTTAGTGAGATCTGCGGCACACTTGAAACCTGCCATCAGTCATTACAAACTGAAATCGGGACTCATTTGACCCTGCCACGGTTTCTAGTCGTCTAGGGTCCAATCGATATGGTCACGAGCCCAGTTGCAGGCGATGTCGTGCGGTTAGCAATGACACTCGCTTCGGTCATCTGCTGCAATACCCCATTAACTCCATATGTCGCCGCACAGTTCTAAAGGATGCGTTCGTCGTGCGTCTCTCAATGATTTCTGCGGTTACGTCACGCAGTTTTGCCTGTCTGTTAGCCCTGGCAACTGTACGCAAACGCCGCTGCCGTCGGTTGTGAAGTGAAGGACGTCGACCACTGCGTTGTCCGTGGTGAGAAGTAATGCCTGAAATGTGGTACTCTCGGTACACTCTCGACACTGGGGATCTAGGAAAATTTATTTCTCTAACGATTTCCGAAATAGTTCCAACCGCCATTCGGCTTTCAAAGTCTGTAAATTCCCGTCGTGTGGCCGTAATCACGTTGAACACCTTTTCACATGAAATACCTTAGTACAAATTACAGCTCCGCCAATGCACTGACTGCAGTCTGTGTATATGTATATCACTGTCCCACGATTTGGTCCCTCAGTCTAGACGTGACGTTCCTTCAGGAGCCACGACTATCCTTGAGGATGATCTTGAGATCATATTACATATTACTATCTTGTTGTCTGGTCGATTGTCATTACATTGTGGTACAGTTTCTTGAATGTGCTAAGACAGTGATGTTGTTTTCTTTCTGTCTCTCTTTCTGAGCCATATTGCGAAAAATCAGGGGGAAATAAGGTATTGCTATTCGTGTAAAATCTTTGCAGCCGGAAGCCATACCGTGGCAGTATCGTCATTGATCTTCTGTCAGTGCCCCTAGAGAGAGACACATGGTGAGCTTGGAGAGTCTTCTGGTATTCGTGCTAGAGACCAGTAACGTGCGATATAGCCAATTTGGCAAGCACGTGGTTGAACACTAATGTAATGTAATCAAAGAGTTTCTACTGTTATTCGCATTTTGCCAATTACTTCAGAATTTTGAGGGCCAATTGGCAATGATTTATTTGATAATTTTATTCATCACTTTCAGTGTTGCCTCCGTGACTGTGTTCCTTTCGTAAAATAAAGAACAGCGCCTACAGTACCGATAACAGTCGTGAATTTACACTACCGGCCACTAAAATTGCTACACCACGAAGATCACGTGCTACAGACGTGAAATTTAACCGACAGGAAGAAGATGCTGTGTAATGCAAATGATTAGCTTTTCAGAGCATTCACACAAGGTTGGCGCCAGTGGCGACACCTACAACGTGCTGACATGCGGAAAGTTTCCAACCGATTTCTCATACACAAACAGCATTTGAGCGGCGTTGTCTGGTGAAACGTGGTTATGATGCCTCGTGTAAGGAGGAGAAATGCGTACCATCACGTTTCCGATTTTGATAAAGGTCGGAGCGTAGACTATCGCGATTGCGGTTTATCGTATCGCGACATTGCTGGTCGCATTGGTCGAGATCCAATGACTGTTAGCAGAATATGGAATCTGTGGGTTCAGGAGGTTAATACGAAACGCCGTGCTGGATCCCAACTGCCTCGTATCACTAGCAGTCGAGATGACAGGCATCTTATCCGCATGGCTGTAACGGGTCGTGCAGCCACGTCTCGATCCCTGAGTCAACAAATGGGGACGTTTGCAAGACAACAACCATCTGCATGAACAGATCCACGACGTTCGCAGCAACATGGACTATCAGCTCGGAGACCATGGCTGTGGTTACCATTGACGCTGCATCACAGACAGGAGCGCCTGCGATGGTGTACACAAAGACGAACCTGTGTGCAGGAATGTCAAGGTCGTATCCGTGTTTGGCGACATCGCGGTGAACGCACATTGGAAGCGTGTATTCGTCGTCGCCATACTGGCGTATCACCGGGCGTTATGATATGGTGTACCATTGGTTACACGTCTCTGTCACCTAGTGTAGGCATTGACGGCACTTTGAACAGTGGACTTTACATTTCAGACGTGTTACGACCCGTGGCTCTACCCTTCATTCGACCCCTGCGAAACCCTACATTTCAGCAGGATAGTGCACGACCGTATGTTACAGGTTCTGTACGGGCCTTTCTGGATACAGAAAATGTTCCACGTCTGCCCTGGCCAGCACATTCTCTAGATCTCTGACCAACTGAAAACGTCTGGTCAATGGTGGCCGAGCAACTGGCTCGTCACAATACGCCAGTCACTATTCTTGATGAAATGTGGTATCGGTTTGAAGCTGTATGGGCAGCTGTACCTGTACACGCCATCCAAGCTCTGTTTGATTCAATTCCCTGGCGTATCAAGGCCGTTATTACGGCCAGAGGTGGTTCTTGTGGGTACTGATTTCTCAGGATCTATGCATCCAAATATCGTGAAAATGTTATCACATGTCAGTTCTAGTATAATATATTTGTCCAATGAATACCCGTTTATGATCTGCATTTCTTCTTGGTGCAGCAATTTTAATGGCCAGTAGTGTATGTCAGTGTACGATGCATTTGATTCTTCAGGGACTCATCTTCAGGTGCTTGACTGCCTATATCTTTTTTTTTTCTCCCAATTTAGGTTGATTCTCGGCCTGATAACATTGTTGTTGTTGTTGTGGTCTTCAGTCCTGAGACTGGTTTGATGCAGCTCTCCATGCTACTCTATCCTGTGCAAGCTTCTTCATCTCCCAGTACCTACTGCAACCTACATCCTTCTGAATCTGCTTAGTGTATTCATCTCTTGGTCTCCCCCTACAATTTTTACCCTCCACGCTGCCCTCCAATACTAAATTGGTGATCCCTTGATGCCTCAGAACATGTCCTACCAACCGATCCCTTCTTCTGGTCAAGTTGTGTCATAAACTTCTCTTCTCCCCAATCCTATTCAATACTTCCTCATTAGTTATGTGATCTACCCATCTAATCTTCAGCATTCTTCTGTAGCACCACATTTCGAAAGCTTCTATTCTCTTCTTGTCTAAACTATTTACCGTCCATGTTTCACTTCCATACATGGCTACACTCCATACAAATACTTTCAGAAATGACTTCCTGACACTTAAATCTATACTCGATGTTAACAAATTTGTCTTCTTCAGAAACGCTTTCCTTGGCATTGCCAGTCTACATTTTATATCCTCTCTACTTCGACCATCATCAGTTATTTTGCTCCCAAAAATAGCAAAACTCCTTTACAACTTTAAGTGTCTCATTTCCTAATCTAATACCCTCAACATCACCCGACTTAATTCGACTACATTCCATTATCCTCGTTTTGCTTTTGTTGATCTGATAACATTACATTGGCATATTACGGATTTGTACATTGTGAATAGAAGTTTACAAAACTAAGACAAATCGAAAATTAAATATTGGAAACAGTAACGTAGCACATGGTCATACTGAAAGTCAGTGTAGAGAGTCGAGGTGACTTATGGTACGACATATTCTAGTTTACAAAAGGAAAAAGGCCAAACAGCAGCATGCTTTCAGAAGGTATTTTATTTAGACGACCAGTATCGGCATCTCATAACTGCCATCTTCAGGTCATACGCACTCTATGTATAGACATTCAGATGTATCTATACTTGCAGAAAATGAGGCATCAATATCTGAATTCCGTTGGTTCGTTTCTGGAGTGTTTAATTTGAAGACTTGAGTTGTTGTCGAGTCTTCGAAGTAAACAGTCCAAACACGAATTCACAGAATCTACGTATTGATGGCTCCAGTGATGCAAGTATCGATATATGTGAATGTGTATAAATGGACTGCGTAGGGGCTTTATGATGACATTAATGAGACCCCGAAACTGGTTCTCTAAATAAAATAACTTCTGAAACCATGCGGCTGTTTGCTTTGTTTCTTTGGTGCCCATATCCACGATGAATAAACAAGGATTTAAAGACTAGTTTCTGATGATTTTGGTCGAGTTGTGATTTATTTTTGGATTATTTTGTCTAATGAAGTGTAAGATTGTCGCAATGGCAAAGTCACAAGCGCAAGGTGTGCTGGAGCCAGAAACAGTACGGATATTGTTAGAAAAGGTCTTACAGCTAGGGGAGAACAGTTAGCATTGCTTTGGGTATGGGGTTGGCCCAGTTGACTCAGGATTAATTGTTCCCTCTTCTGAAAAATCATCTATTGATATGTGATCCTTTTTAGAGGACCTCAAAAGTCGGTGGAGATGGGTGATTAGACTGACAGTTTTGTAGGTAACAAAATCTGAAAATAGTGAGAGAGGTGAAAATGTTCGTAAGATGTACAGATGGCTTAAAGGACTTTGAACAGTTGCAGCAAGGGCTTTAGCAAAGATACAAAAAACAAAATAGTGCGAAGAACGTTTCGAAGCAGATGAGCACTATTGTGGAGAGAAATGGGGAACCTGTAGAAGATTTTGCGGACAGGATAAGAAAATTTAATGAACACTTGTACAAATTGGAGCAGAGCAATTCAGTGAATACAGTTCTGTGGCAAGAAGCTGAGCAGAGGGCACTGGACTCTTTTCTGAGGGAGTCGCCATCGCACGTGTTAAGAACACTGCGTACAGGTGTACCAACGGATCTGCGTATTGCTGTTGTATTTGCGATGGATTGTGAAAAAACGGACGATCAACAGGGGTGTGAGATAGACATGCGGTATTTCTACTAACGTTAAGTATTACAAGTGTGGATGGATGAGGTATTTAAAATGGCAGTGTTGTCAGCCGTAAGAAAGTAGAGGAAATGGAAGGTATCAGCGGCAGAGTTTTGGTAATAGTTGTAACACTGGATGAGGAGGTGGTAAGCAGCCTTTAAATCCAAGGGGGGCGTGAAGTCCATCTAAAGATGTTCCTGTTAAAATTAGATGTGACGAATGTGTATGCCGTGTTGGAGTGTGCAGTAATAGGTGCTGTAAGGAGTAAAAAGTACATTTTTTGTTGGACACAGGGCCACATGTGTCAGTTACCAGTAGAGACTTAGTGGGTTGAAGACAATGGAACCCACCATGATATAGGTTACATAGATTTGGGATAATGATGTGAGAGTGTTGGGCTTAGATTTAAGCAGTGTGTAGAGGTGGTACCGCATATAAGTAAGAGCTGCAGCATGAGACTGGGGTTAGATATTTTTATCAACATTGCCCTAAAATTGACATTTAGCGACATACAGTAGGACTTGATGGAATGGCATTACAGCTTTGGGAAGCTGTTCCCAGTGTAGAACTGTCGCAAGGTGCATCTAGAATACTGGAAAAACCAGTTGAACCATGTGCAACTGCACTAAACTCTAAGGCTTGATTCCCATGGATGTGTGCCAGATGACACCAGGAAGTCGCTTTGGGTAAATATGGAGCCAGATCTATCTGTGGACATGTTACACGTTGTAGAACTACTGGAGGAGATATGAAGGGCTTATTTCAATAGTGGTACAAGTCTTTTTTTGTTGGTTTTGAGATACAGAGTGTTAAAGTTAAAGAGCTCTGAAAAATATGCAGTTGAGATACCAGAAATGTTCAAGCATATGGCTTCTTGGTAGAGATGAACCTTTCTTTCTGTTTGTTTGGATCATTAATTTCATAAGCATTATAGGCAGAAAAGTGGAGGTAATGGACTTGTACCACTATTGAAATAAGCCCTTCATATAGTGGATGCAGCTAGGTGTTTTATTAAGGGAAGCGTTGAACACATACAAAAGAGGTATGATTTGAGAGTGGTACCCATAAACAAGCATTAATTTCGCGCTGAAGAAATGAAGTTAAGGAAGTGAATGTTAATACGAAGTTTGAGCATTCTGGAAGAAGTTGAGTGTTTCACAAGGAGTGAGAACCACAAGCAGCTGTGAGTAACAAAGAAGACTTGCATTACATAAAAAGTGGATGATCTAAAGGGAGCAGAGAGAGAGAGAGAGAGAGAGATAGAGAGCGAGGGAGAGAGAGAGAGAGAGAGAGAGAGAAATTGGGTGGAAGAACTGCTGTTAGAATATGAGGACTTATTTTTTCTTTGGTGTCCATTGATTGTTAGCAGTGTCCATGACACAGTACCAAATGCTAACAGGAGATGAAGGACATTGTATGTGTAGGTGTTTGCAGCTGAATATGGAAGATACTGTAGCCCACAATTAGCTAATTGGATAATAGAAGAGAGTAGTAGTTTGTGAGGTGTAGGGATTGTGTTGTGCCAAAAATGTCTACAGAAGGTTCTAGACAATACAGGTTCAGCTGTGGTTACCATCAACTGAACAACTAGATCCTAACGGATGCATAAATCATACAGATCATTAACGAGACCATGAATAACTTGGGGCAATGTCAGTAATTTTCGACCATGGAACTGTGGCGTGGTTACCATCAAGTAGAGGTTGCTGCTGAAGACTGGCCACAGACAGAATTTTTGGTACCAAAGGGGCGCTATCAGTTCAAGAGAATGCTGTCTGCATGGAAAAATGCGCCCGAAATGTTTCAGGGATTATTGGTCGGTGTATCGAGAGGTTTGAAAGCACACCAGTGTCGAGTTTATTTAGACGATATCATCATATTCCCAAAAGACATGGAGCAGGATAGACAACATCTGAAGGAAGCTTTAAAGAGGTTAGGGTTGCTTGTCTGATATTAAGCACAGGGAAGTGTTAGGTTATTTAGGTCATGTAATTAGTAGAGACTGAGTAAGGACTGACCTGGGGCTAGTGCAAGCCATACAAAAGTTCCCAGTGCCTAACTCGATTACGGAACTGTAATCTTTTTGGAGGATCTCTAATTACACAGAAAGTTTGTGAAAGGACTTGGTGACACAGCATGACTACCAACAGTGTTGCTAAGGAAAGGTGCGAAAGTCGCATGGACAGCAGAGTATCAGGGTGCATTTGAAGAAGTGTAGTACTTCCAGACAGGAGTTTATCCTTCCAACTGGCATATCTAATTATGCTTTGGTGTGTGTCTTAAGCCAGGGGATTAACGGTGAAGAGTATCGTGTAGCCTGTATTTTGAGGTCGCTGAATGCAGCAGAGAAGAACTGTTTAACGAAAGAGAAAGCGATATTGAGTCTCGTTTATGGTGTAATGTATTTTGCATATTATCTACACAGAAAAACATTTCGCGTAGTCACCGACCAGGCTGCTTTAAAGTCGTTATTGTGTCTGAAGTACCCATCTAGCCGACCGCCAAGATGGACCCTGAGACTTTGCAAGTTTTACTATGAAGTAGTACCCAAGCCACTGGAGAAGGACGATAATTCAGCCACATTATGCATGAAGGTAGCACTGTTGAAAGTTCCGGACCATGTTCTTGCTGAGTGGCAGGCTTTGCAGACTGCTGCCAACGACTAAACAGTGTAGCACAAAATCTCAGTTTACCACATGTGACGGACTGTGTGTAGGCGACCTGCAAAGATTGAGGATGAAACTTTAAATGAAGAACATGATAATATATTATACGGTCATGGATGGTAAAGAGTAATGAACCAGAGAGTGGCCAAAAGTGGAGGAAAACAAATGTGGATCAATACATGAAGAACTGCATACAGTATGCACAGCCAGCTGTCTTGAATCTTCAGGAAGTACCATTTCAGAGGCTGCTGGAACATAAAAACCATTTAAAATTCGTGGGATTGATGTATTACAACCATTTAAATGTACGCCAGCAGGAAGCGATTCATATTAACGATAACAAATCACTGTTTGTGGTATATGGAGGTGGTTGTAACGCCAAATCACATGCTTCATGAGTGATCTTTGGACCACTGGTATCGTCACACTTGCATTTGAGCAAGCTCCTTGAATTTTTATAAACAACACCTTTAATTTTGTTGTGATGTAATTCCGGTGTAGAACCTTTTTATTTTGATAGTGCTAGACCTCCACAGTATGGATAACTTCTACCACAATTGGTGCCTCGTTATTGGTATTGTACTGCATTAAGCTGGATTACATTTTTAATGTATTAAATTTACATGAAAATTTTCCTAGTGTTGTTGTATTGAAAACTGAATTAGGCAGAACTCCCGTGCTAGTGGTGAGGTCATGTGAGATTTATAGTTGGGGAAGTGTGGCTGGCCTGCAAGGACTTAGTACTGGCAGGTAGATCAGTGTCTATGTAGTGAGACGTACCCCTGTAAACTGCCACTTACTGTAACAGTGTGTTACATCCAACAGTATTTTGTAAATGAGGGTTTGACATTCTAATTTCTCTCCGAGTCGGTCGATGGGTTTGGGTTGTGTTCGTCACCAACACAACAGTAAATTCAAGAGTGAAAATTAATGTGACCATGAGAGAATGTTAGAAATGTTTCATATATGTGTTGGCTTCGCAGCCAGTATTCAGAACTCAGGAGACTCCTCATTTGATTGAGAGGCCATAATTTGACAGTTACATGGGTAAGATAAGTTATCCATTGTTCAAAAAGACGCTACAAATTCATGTATCTGTTCACCTGTTATATTGATAGTTAGTGAGCTCGCTTGGCCTGGATTGTTAGTACAGTTGCAGATGGTAAAAAGAACAGTGACTCCGACTCACGGATGCTTCAGACTGTCTGAACTGTTTAAAATGACTTAGTGGGTCTTTTGAAAGTCGTCTATTAGAAACGTCTTACACATCATGCATCGACATGTCAAATTGGAATCTTGCGTGACACAGTGACTTCGCCTGCTAACAAAGTCACATCTTTGGCTCCACGGTAAACCTTGTC
The DNA here is from genome assembly GCF_021461385.2 of Schistocerca piceifrons. Classification (NCBI taxonomy): domain Eukaryota; kingdom Metazoa; phylum Arthropoda; class Insecta; order Orthoptera; family Acrididae; genus Schistocerca; species Schistocerca piceifrons. The sequence continues at coordinate 349,265,254 of NC_060141.1, read as the reverse complement.
TGCAAACTGTACTTTGAGTGTGAAGCCCTGCCGACCACTGTGGGTAGACTGTTAGATTCAGTGACAGGCATTCACTGAAGCTTACATCATTCCATCTGTTAAGTTTGGACTTCGTTGTTGTGTGGTGCTGTGTTGTGTGAGCTGTAGTATTCAGGATTTATGGTGAGAGCATTGCTTGCTAGCTTTTACTTTAGCGTAAATCTATGCTACAAAACATTTCAGTTTTGTAGATGTGTTTTCATTCTAAGCGTACATATAGTGAAGCGAGTATCTACTCCTGCAGTTTACATCTGCACTGCATACGTTTTCCCTACAAGACAAGACGCAGCTACACTTACAGATTGAGTTAGAATGACTGAACGTCCAGGTTATAATTCTGATTACTTTAACACATGTCAAATACCCCTTCATACATTATGTTACGGTATGGAAGTCTGCTTATTACCTAACGTTTCATTAACAGTAGTCATATGACGTTGTTGCTCATTCATACGGCACAATTTTGTTCAGGACTGGAAATATTTTCTGGGCTTTAGTACTGGAGTGGTAACTGGTTATCCACTCAGTTTATGGTCTGACAGATACTAGCTAGCTTTCACTCCGATTTCGTGTCCTCACGAACGTGAAGTCAGCGTGAAAATGTATGAGTGCCCAAACGCCTACGTTATTTGTTAGTGCAATGGAGGGGTGTTGGATCTCCATTATTGAGTCTCTCAACGGCGTCTTTCATATCAGAGGCGAAGGGAGAGGGGGGGGGGGGGGATATTAGCCTTGAGCTTCCATTACTCATCTGGCATTTTCCTTTATTTTATTTTCTGTTTTAATTTTAAAATAAAGAAGGTAGTTTGCTGAAAAACAGGAATACCTTGAATCTTCCTGAAATTCGAGTTCTTTCCCTCTAACGCCAAAAAGGCCACTTAGTATTACATGTTCCAGAAATCTTCGGTGGTGGCACAATCAAAGATTTAAGTGAAATATAACATTGAACAGAAACCATACTAGGACCGCTACATTAAGAAGAGTACAAATCATCAGCCTATGCAAATAGAGAAGCAGATATTTCTGACAGAAGTTAGTGTCAAAGCTCAACGCTTTCATAAACGTGCACTGGACTTCTTCTCTCAACTCATTTTAAAGTAACGGTGTAATTGCACCACTGTCTCTTACTTCAGAAAATTACTGTTTCTTACTTTGAAATAAGGCATCCTTTGGAATAAGACATAAGGCTACTTGTATGTTACAAGCAAAACTCCCATCTCATCCCACTTACATTTAGTGAGATCTAAACACAGATCAAGCGTGAAAACAGGACGAAGGTGTACTGGACTGTGAGAACAAAAGCAAAATAGAAACGGTGAACAGTCCATACAATATAGAACGTGTGGAATGACAAATGGCGGCGTGGTTAAGTGGTCACGGTTTATGACTATGACGCGAGCGAACCGTGTTCAAACTTCCTTCTGCTAATTTTTTTTCTTTCTTTTTCCCGCTGTTCGATTTATTTAAACTTGTTCCTGTGATGGTAACGTGTGGTTGCAAGAGCGAAGTGTAAGGTAGGGACCTATAATGACAGTTGATTCTGCACAGCTATTCTATTAGCAGCCGAAAGGAAGAGGCTTTCGAATGGGAACTGGAAACGTTTGATGACAATGTGTCAAGTCAACCGAATCCTCGACTGGAAAACACGTCTGGTGCGTCATCACGGCTTTAGTGACGTACATGTGTCATTTTATACGAATCTCTTATCGACGCACCTAATCTGTACGACAGGTAAGTGAGTGAGATATGCCTCCTTGCCCGATATAGGTGTTCGTATGAAAGTGAAAGTGATAACTTCCAAGAAAATGATGAAAACATAATAGTTTGTCGCATAAGCGTCAACAAATGAATTCAACATTTTCGCAATCACACAGTTTCTCTGTGCTCTGTCAAAACATAAGTCTTTAATGCTTCTGAAGTTGCGATCCGTTCTGGAAGTCTTGACTCTTGAATTCCTTTATTGTAACATAGTTCACAATCTTTTATTCATTGTTTTCTTTTCTGTGAGTCGTCTACGTGGTATCTCGTCTGCTCTCACTATTCATCACATTTATTTGCGACGGTAACGTCTTCTTATTACACGACCCATATTCTATAACCAGTGTATTGTGTAACAGCGTCCAAGACTACAGAAAGAGAACAAACATTTCAATGACCGGACGGGCAGTTCATAATGTTGTGGAAAAAGAATGGTACCAGAAAGGCCCGCATAGTAGTCCATTACCATGACCACTTACCTGTGACACCGCTGCTGACTGTAGCTGCTCTTTAATGCACTTCTTGTTTTTGGACTGTTCCGTGTTCCTATTTTGCTTCCTTTCACAGTCCAGTACACCATCTTCCTGTCTTCACGCTTGATCTTTGTTTAGTTTTGGACGGGGTGTCCACTGGGCCCTATTACCACTAATTCTGAGGGTGTAGTGATACGGAGTTTCCCTCATCGAAGAGCTATGTACATAATTTCTGGCCATAATTCACTTATAGAGACTAACGTTAGGGGCAAGAGAATATTAAGTGAACAGAATCACTGTCTCGTAAAACGATAAGCTAACCATGACATGTATAATTACTTAGCGCAGTGTTATGAAAATGTGTTTCCTGAGGCCATATAGTTCTGAAAAACAACCTTTATCTATTATGGTTGTACTCAGTACAGGTTGTCAGAAATGACTGTAACCAGTGGTCTTGAAGGCGATTGATTGCAGTCATTTCTGATAACTGTGTAACTCTGTTTCACTAGCTGTTGATCGCGTCTCCGTTTTGGTGTGTCTACGGTCATTGGCTGTTATTGTTATTCAGCCTGTAAGTGTCACGTTGGACTATGTCCACACAAGTTAGTAGGAGTTTGCTTCCTGGTGACTCCTGTACCTAGTTTTCTGCATAGTCTTCCTACCGAACCTATTCATAATTCTGCGATTCCGATCGTGAATGATTCATTTTGTCCACTGTTGCTTTTCGGTGACGTCTGTATTCTCTTCACGGTATGTAACGCGTATTTATTTGTCAAGTAACAGAGATATTCTGACAGTACCTCGTAATTTATTTCAGCATATTGCGTGGTGGTTACATGCATCATTGCCGATAAATGAAGATTCGTGGTTATTTAGCGTGTTGAAGAAACGAATTCCTTTTATTCGAAATTTTTATGGTCGTGATCTGGGACAAATTTTACGAGCTGTAAACTCTGAAAACTGAACTTAGTACTGCAATATCCTACAAACTGAGTAACGACCACGTCACATTATCTGCAAAAGGATTACGTCTGAGGAGCACTGTTACATGTATGTTATCGGTATTTATTCATAAAAGCCTTATGTCGCTTAACTGTCACGCGCAAAGAGCGTAACGTTCTAAAAATTTTTATCTAAATGAAAAGTGGGCGGCTGCTTTTACCAACAAATGTCAAGCAAGTGTTATTTTGAAGCAGTAACGCTTGTAGTTGTCATTACTGTGACGAATATGTACAAAATCATAAACTGTTAACAAAATCTATATTCTGCATGTCATTAAACGCGCATGAATAAATGGAGTTCACCCTGTTTTGAGTAGCTATTGAATTCCCTAGTACCTTTAATAGTTTGTCTATTGATATTTGGCGGGATACACCCAATTAATTCAGAAAAAGCTTCAATCATTCACGATGTGTTGCTTTTATTTTCACTGCCATTGTACTCAATATATCGTTTTACGTATTAACTGACAGCTATAATATTTACTTCAAACTCCACAAATCAGCATAGCGCCGTAGTTAATAATTTCTCATACATCGTATTCGTTCCCATCCTATGTATAGTAGTTTCACTGACTTAAGGAACTTTTCAATGGAGTTTTACCTACATATAGCATTATTATCTCCGTGTAAGACTGTGTTTGTTGGATTTCACATGTAACCAAGTGATTTGGACGCTGATAATCGGGTGAAGAACAGCAGGGTATTCCCTTACGACAGGCTCTTTGTGCCAACTCCTTCGCTTTCAGACACAGTCATCTTAATGACGTTCGGGTCATTAAGGATTATAACGAGTTCACGGAGACAAGGACCACTGGAAAGAAGCGCACGATGAAATTCAGAGAGCAGCGACACCCTCGTTAGTGAAACGAATTAAGTTCGTCTCTTGATGCCACTTCGCAAAAAAGTTTCTGATGAGGTAGGTCAGAGTCGAAAATGACCTCTGACGTATCACGAATGACTTCTATATAACTTTCAGGTCGGTTTTCCTTTGTGTAACTATACACTTCCGTAAAACTGAATAGTCTACTCTGAAAATTACTATTATATTTTGCAAAATGAGAGATGAAGAATGTTAACTTAAGAAAAAGTGGCAGTATTGTAGACTGGTAAACGATGAAATGTTAATTAAGCTGCATTAACGACGGAAAGAGACAGGTATTACGAACATGTGATAATACGAAATGCATTGCTTTCATAGGATGTGAACAAATAGTACTTGTCCACTAGTGTGGCTTGGGATCAGAATTGATCAACCGTGATAGGTTGATGTTCCAGCTGGACTATAACTATGATATTTTAATAATTGTTTCACTGAAGTAATTAACACAACAAGGAATTCTAACTGTAATTCACATCTAATATTTTTCCTCTTAAATCAGTACTCGCTACAAGAAATGAAACTATTCAAAATTCAACCACATGAACCGCCTAAGTATTATTTGCGGTACTATATGCTATGCGATCTGCATATCCCAGATATTCTGTATTCCAGAATTCGTTTAAGTGTTATGGTCTTCAATAAAACTGAGCTATAGCTTCTCGGATATATATTCCAATCGAGGGCACTATAGGTCCTTAATGAAGCACATTTTCGGGGTCTGCACTGGTTGCAGTCAACGGCTTCAGTTTAATTTATGTCTTGCAAATACTGGTGTCAATTGTTACCACGTACTTCTCAAAAAATTATTGACCAGCAATGATTTATTTTCCTCAAATGCAACGAGGTACATGCATCAACTTAAGAATACACATTAAATGTCGAACATGAGCTTTCCCTCTTAAGAAAATGCATTAAACATGAAATACCAGAAGCGAAACAGTGTAGATATTCGTTAAAGATTTTTGAAATTACAGTAAATCAAAACTTTGAATATTAATAATTCACTTCGAAAGTCATGCCGAGACACATCATAACCTGAAAATTGCTAGAGCAATAGAGTGGATCCACGTCAGGTCAGGGCACAAACTTGTAGAAGACACAACAGAAGTTAACATAGACCTCGGGACCCAGCTCTCCAATGACAAGTGGACAGTGCATAGGTAGTGCACTACAACATATACAGCAAAAGTCTCTTAAGCAGTGAACAGATTAAATAAAACCAAAGCCTTTGCCACAACTACAAAAGAAATCCAATAACTAATATCAGGTTAAGATTAAAGAGTCACTGAGTATTAATTCACCTCGTGATGCTCCTTAAAGTTAACAGATTCGGGGCACACACTTAAAGCCGGAATTGCTACCGGCCAAGGATAGAAAATTATTAGTATCTTAAGTGCAGAATAAATATCATCACAACCTTAATAAATGGAGAAGCAGCCTTCAAACTAGAATCCACAACTCAAAGTATGCAAATCAACTTTTATTAGTTTAATGATCAAATCAGAGGTTATAAAGAACTTCAGTTGTCTTCATAGAACTTTTTTTGGCATAGTTTTATATGTAACTTAATGGAGCCAAGCATCATTTAAGCATCATATAAATTGTTCCTATTATTTCTCCCACAGCTCATTGTGGTATCTGAGGGGGGGGGGGGGACTTACCAGCTGCTAGGAACAACTCAGTGCCACTGATCTGCATCTACATACATACTCCGCAATCCACCATACGGTGCGTGGCGGAGGGTACCTCGTACCACAACTAGCATCTTCTCTCCCTGTTCCACTCCCAAACAGAACGAGGGAAAAATGACTGCCTATATGCCTCTGTACCAGCCCTCATCTCTACTATCTTATCTTTGTGGTCTTTCCGTGAAATATAAGTAGGCGGAAGTAAAATTGTACTGCACTCAGCCTCAAATGCTGTTTCTCTAAATTTCCTCAGTAGCGAATCACGAAAAGAACGCCTCCTTTCCTCCAGAAACTCCCACCCGAGTTCCTGAAGCATTTCCGTAACACTCGCGTGATGATCAAACCTACCAGTAACAAATCTAGCAGCCCACCTCTGAATTGCTTCTATGTCCTCCCTCAATCCGACCTGATAGGGATCCCAAACGCTCGAGCAGTGCTCAAGAATAGGTCATATTAGTGTTTTATAAGCGGTCTCCTTTACAGATGAACCACATCTTCCCAAAATTCTACCAATGAACCGAAGACGACTATCCGCCTTTCCCACAACTGCCATTACACGCTTGTCCCACTTCATATCGCTCTGAAATGTTACGCCCAAATACTTAATCGACGTGACTGTGTCAAGCGCTACACTACTAATGGAGTATTCAAACATTATGGGATTCTTTTTCCTATTCATCTGCATTAATTTACATTTATCTATATTTAGAGTTAGCTGCCATTCTTTACACCAATCACAAATCCTGTCCAAGTCATCTTGTATCCTCCTACAGTCACTCAACGACGACACCTTCCCGTACACCACAGCATCTTCAGCAAACAGCCGCACATTGCTATCCACTCTATCCAAAAGATCATTTATTTAGAGAGAAAACAACAGCAGACGTACCACACTTCCCGGGGGCACTCCAGATGATACCCTCGCCTCCGATGAACACTCACCATCGAGGACAACGTACTGGGTTCTATTACTTAAGAAGTCTTCGAGCCACTCACATACTTGGGAACCAATCCCATATGCTCGTACCTTAGTTAGGCGTCTGCAGTGGGGCACCGAGTCAAACGCTTTCCGGAAGTCAAGGAATATGGCATCCGTCTGATACCCTTAATCCATGGTTCGCAAGATATCATGTGAAAAAAGGGCGAGTTGCGTTTCGCAGGAGCGATGCTTTCTAAAGCCGTTCTGATGCATGGACAGCAACTCCTCTGTCTCAAGGAAATTCATTATCTTCGAACTGAGAATATGTTCGAGAATCCTGCAACAAACCGATGTTAAGGATATTGGTTTGTTATTTTGAGTATCCGTCCTTCTGCCCTTCTTATATACAGGCGTCACCTGGACTGACAGTGCCCTGTTAAAACTAAGAAGCAGGAAGTGAATAAAGAGGAGAACATGCCGGAACACTCTTTAGCTTTTCTTCCTTTCGTTGGCAACACTTCGTTTAAAATAGCAAGCATCTTCCGAAAATTTAAGGTAAAAGTGGTTTTCCGCCCACCATCGAAGATTGCGGACCTTGTGGGATCAGTTAAGGACAATCTGTTACTACGAAAGGCCGCAATTTAGAAGATATCGTGCCAATGTGGTATGGCTTACATAGGTCAAACCACACGCACCGTGAGAGAATGCTGCACTGAACATCAACGTTACACCTCCCTTTTGCAGTTAAGCAAGTCCGCTGTTGCTGAAAATTGTATTTCTACTGGATATTCAATGGAGTATGAGAAAACAACGATTTTGTCCACAGCAAGGTCTTTCTGGGACTCCATTATTAAAGAATCCGTAGAAATACGACTGGCGGAAAATCTGTTAAACCGTGACAGCAGCTACCAGCTGGACAGTGCATGGCATCCCATCATCTCCACGATTTGCTCTAATCGAAGACGACAGAGTGCGTCGACGGCCGCGGCAAACAGCAACGCAGAGGGCGACTGAGTTCTGCTATTCCACCAGCGAGGGTGCTGCCGGCAGGCAGCGTGGTTCATCTATCAAGTTTTCGACGCATGCACATAGTTACAGTACGCTATATATTGTGGAACGGAGGACGTTTTCGCTCCTCGCCCGACCCCGTCCGCTGCCGCGCCTGTATTTCCACGTCCCACCTGCTCTCCAGCTCTCCACTCTCCACACACTCTCCCAAGGTGGCTCCCGCCAGCTCCCCCTCCCTGATGATGCCCTCCTCCCCTCCATCTATCCCTCCTACCAACTCTGATCCTCCCTCCCTCTTCCTGTGTTTGTTCCTATGGGCACCCTCTCTCCCTTCTCTCCCCATTCCCTTCTCCCCACTCCTCTCCCGGGCTTCCCCTACCCCCATACCTCCATTCCTCCTACCATCTCCTCTGCCATTGGCATCTCTGCTCTCCCCCTCCCCCCCCCCCCCACCCCCGCTCCTCCTCTCTTGGCAGGTCCTCGGACTCGCGCACGTTACGTGGACATTCGCGCGCCGGAGATCATCGCCATCAGTTTCTCGTGTGTGTGCAGTCACGCTCCTCCGTTCACCTCTGCCGTCGAAGTCGTCAGTGTTTGTGCGCCGTGCCGACAGTTTTTAGTGTGTTTTTCGTCGAGTGTGAACGGCTTCGTGTTTTTTTTTGTTTTGTGTGTCTACTGCTTTTTGCCCTCCACTTTGTTCAGTCTTTTCTGTGTCTTATTTATATTTTTTCATTGTCAACCTGTGGCTGAAGACCGGCGTAGGATGCTGCTGCCAGCCCACCTTTTGTAAAGGTGTTCAAATAACAATAAAGGAAAAAAAAATAAGACGTTTTCGCCAGTCTGCGGCGGCTCACCTGAAGATGACTGGCAGGTGCCCGGTTGAAATATCGTGCGAAGTATTGAACGACGACCGGCTGCAAGCCCGAAATTTGTTTGAAAAGTCAATTCGCCGGCAAATTTTAAAATTCACGGTAGTCAGGTACCCCACCACTGTCCAGGGCATCTCCAAAAATGTCTTCACTGGGCATCAGAGCTCAGTTCGAAGCAGGACTCGTCAATGAAGACAGTTCTACTCCAGACAGTAACATTCTAGGCTGAATGTGCCAGTCATCACAGTAATCTGCCTTGTTGGCATACAGTGGTCAATGGTAGTCAGTGCAAGGGGCTCCATGACCTCATCCCCCTTTATGTGAGTCGCCTATTAATTAAATGTCCTAGAGGTCACTGAAGCACCACCTGTGCACTGGATCGATGGCAATGATGAATTCGGAGCTCTGAGTGCCTCTGTGACGATTGTTCGCTCCTCATGTTGTCTCTTTATGTCGACCGCTTCCTTACTGACGCCATGTTCCACTCATTCCTGCCAACATCGTCGAACAGTGGCATCACTTCTGTTCAAATCTCCATCTATTCGCTGAGTACTCCAAATGGCTTTATTGAGCCCAACCACAAGTACTGTGTCGAGTGCTGACATCTGCGTACATTGTGCACGCCCCTGTCTGCCAGGCATAGTTACTGTTCAAATGAGCACACGGATCTATGCTTTGATATCAATATGTCCCCTGTTACTATCGTTGCCAGCTGCGTTGTGAAATGGTACTGAGCGTCACACATTCATCCATCGGCTACCAAAGTTTACAATTTTGCATCTTTCGTTCATAGCTTTATCAATATCAATTATTGACCAATTTTCGGAATTCCTTCATGGTGAGTGGTTATTTTTTTTTATCTTAGACTGTATAATAAATTTCAGTGCATCCACTTTCATACAGTGCATGTAAGATGTCAGACAAATAACACACCTTCCATTGAATTCCTGAAACAATTCTTATTAAATCGATCAGTTACACATAAAAGTACATGAAAATGTACGAATTTTATTGATAGGAAAATATTTCGTGAATATAAACCACTAACACTTACATTAGGAACTGCACACAAGTAATTTCCGAAACCCTAACTACAAGATGCAGGAGAATTTTATGACAGCAACACCCATTTCATTTTCGACGGAAACCATCACAGGGGGAGATCAAGTGGACACAATGCGACGCTGTAGCCACTACGCAGGCCGCTGGCAGAAACCCCTCTTGTCCCTGGAAGACACCCAATAAATTTAGCTTTTAACGATGACCCTTCGGAAAGCCTTTCTACAGGAGCACGGCTGGAGATGGCAGATAGGCGTTCAGGGACAAAAAAGTGGCTCTGAGCACTATGGGACTCAACTGCTGTGGTCATTAGTCTCCTAGAACTTAGAACTACTTAAACCTAACTAACCTAAGGACATCACACACATCCATGCCCGAGGCAGGATTCGAACCTACGACCGTAGCAGTCATTCAGGAAACAACCCACTTAGAACGTTGGTGACTCACTGTAGCCATCTGTGCTGAAACTCACGTGGCAAAAAGCTGTTTGAATCAGTATTATGTAGCAGAAGTTAAACTCTGCCCTACGAAAGAAACGACTCGTTTCATAGGCTACAGAAACTCTAGTGGGTGAAGTTATAACAAATATGAATGCACTGATTCGCAGAAAGAAAATGTGAGGTCACCAGTTTTGATATAGGCAAAATGCGGGCAGAAAAATTCTCTTTCTCTTGCAGCAAATCATCGAGCGTTTGAGCAAGGCGACACAAACCACACTGAGAAGATTGCGAGGCTAATTATGTGAACACTTATTCACAGGCTCGTCTCAACTCTTCAGGAGTTAAACAGCAAAGTGTCCTAGTATGGAGAATTCCACCAAGCACTGCCAGTTAACGCTTGGGAGCGATTTGAGAGCAATAACGTGCGCGCTATTCCAGCAAAATAGCGTGTACCTTGCCAATTAACTTAGCCAGGGAATAACTAGGAATCTCGGCTTCACCGAAGACGTCGGAAATGTATCAGACCAGTGCTTAACAGTCGAGAGAGATTTAGAATAGATTCTCAGGTTCACAGCTCGCTCTGACAGCAGTAACAGCAGCCGCTGACGAAAGGTAAACACGAGCACTTTCACTATGCCAGCAAGTGATATTCAACTGACACTCAGAACTGCTGTCGTCTCCATCTCTCCTAAATTTTTCATATATTCAACCACGACCTGTAGTTAAACATATTGACGATTGTCGAGCTTAATTGAAAGGAAAAAAGGCAATATATGCGATCTAAAGAAAAGGATTGATCAGCCACTGCAAAGTGCTTTATAATCTGAAGTTATTGAACTGTTCTAATCATGCAATTATATTTGCAGTGATATTTATGTACCCTGTACAGTCGAACTTCTGGGTACTTTCGTTGTGCATTTTAGCTTAATGGATATCCCTGGCCCCAAATTGTATTTAATTTGTTTGTATTTTATCGACTCTCGGACATGGTCATCAACCAACTTACTATTAAAGAACCTTAGAATAGTTAGGAATTTCACTTCACAGTTGTGAACACCCAATATCAAATGGTTCAAATGGCTCTGAGCACTACGGGACTTAACTTCTGAACTCATCAGTCCCCTAGAACTTAGAACTACTTAAACCTAACCAGCCCAAGAACACCACTTATAAGATTACTGGTACTACAAATGTGAGCTCAGTAATGAATAGATACAGACCAAAAGTAACTCCTTGCGCATGCGTATATAACTGTATGAAATTCTTTATTTAAAGATAACTCATATTAAATCAGATATGGACGGATACAGGCTTAAATGGTTCAGTGCTCGGTTTTCTAATGAACTGCGCATTTTAAGCTATCTGGTGGAATTAAATGTCAGAATAATTTGCAATTATTATCTGTCTTATAGCGTCTAACCGGCACTTTGGATACGAACCCTCATTTTCAAAGATTCAGTTTATTCGCCGTATCAGTTGTTGTGGTGGTCTTCGGTCCAGAGACTGCTTTGATGCAGTATTTATTACATCATCACCACGTAGTTCTTGATAGTCGTACTAGGTATCTCGTTTGATAAATACGTAGTCCATTATATGAGATAACTACCACTGTAGTGGATGACCTGTCAACATGCAGGGGCGGGGAGGGGTCGCATTTAAAACGTTTCCCATAGTTGTCCAGTTGTCTATTGACGTGTCAGAATCGTTACCCTATCTATCTCAGAAACACAACAAAAACATTATAAAAATACTGAAATACAGAACAGATTTTTCACTGACACATGGCTTGCATTATAGTCCTAACAAAAGTAAAGATGAAATTGTGATACTAGGGCTCACTTCTGGTTACAGAAATAAGCATCAGTTCTGGGATGAATAAAGACTCGTCAGCCTCAGAGAGTGCGATGTATCGGACTAACGGACAGAAGGTAGAGAAGAAGTACTACGAGAATACAACAAGACTTAAACATCGATCTATTGCTTAAGAAAAAGAAATCCACTGAATTTAGCCATCATAAGAAAATAGCGTATGTTGAATTTGTTATTTAGCCGCAGTTTTTCTTAAAAATATATACTTTGATACAAAGTTCTGTGTGTGTGGGCTCTTAATAACAATACAATCTGCAACATTTTCAGATCTGACGTAGAAATATTTGTTTCTTTTTTTTTCTTTTCTTGAGACCTAAATACATTCGTGGACATAGTGGATATAAAAGGAATGACAACGGTATCCTGTACAAAATTAGAAGCCCTTCAGATTTGTTTTGAACTCCATACGAAATTTGTATGAAAGAAAGTAACATGTCACTCAGCTCGATGGACATCGTTGGTTACAGAAGTATTCGACTTAATCTTTTTTGTTGAAGCAAAAGGTCTCACTGGTGTTTGTTGAGCTTTCTTCTGATGATCTCGAGATGACTAAAGAAAAGAGTGAGAAACGCGCAGCACTTATTTGAATATCTTCACTTAATCCAATTAAATAAGTAACTGAAATATAGTATGTTACTTACTATATAATGACAGGGTGTTGTTTATAAAGTGCTGGCAGGAAAAAATACTAGTTCATCCGAAGGACTTGAGTGACATAACAATATTATGTATGTTACGATTGCAAACACAATGACAAAAATAGAAATTGCTTCATCATGAATCACCAATCCGATGTTAATTAAACTTTGTAGAGATGTTCATCAAATAACGCATATGAAATGATTAAACCTTTATTCCACACGGAACTTACGTCCACCATCAACATCAGTGACCCCCACGGGCACGAATAGACACAAGTATCCATTGTGAACTAGAAGCAAATAACCTCAGAATGTCAGTTTCACGCATTTCTTGTCAAATATCGCTTAGTCGAGGCTAGTTTGAAATCGTTGTTATTCCTGTCGCGTCTCAGTCGTGCTCAGTAGGTGACAAATCAAGGGACCGAGCACCGCAGTCATGGATCTGTACATTACTACAGGCGTTTATGGAGTCAACTGAAGTACCCGTCTTGTATCAACCTGTTCGAATAAACTATTTTGTACCCCGGCCATGAATGGTATGACGACCCAAGTACGTGGCACCCGTGCCAGATACGACTAATAGCAGATATTGAAAGTATGCAAAGAAGAGCAGCACGGATGTTTACAGGTTTATTAATCCACAAGAGAGCGCTACGGAGAAGCTGAATACGCAGACTCTTGAAGACAGACGCAGATTACCCAGCGAGAGCCTATATAAATTGTTTCAAGAATCAGATTTAAGTGAGTAATCTAGGAATATACCACAATTCGAGTGCTTTAGTGTTGTTCGTGTCTATTGTTACCAGGCCTTCTAGGGTAAATAAGGGGCGTGAGCAAAGTCAGATGTTGAGTGATCAGTGTGAAGGCTGCGGAGATGCCATGAACTCGCATGAGGCAGCGCTGACAGCTCCTGACAGAGTTTGAAAGAGGCCACATTGTGAGTCTCCATTTGGCTGACTGGTTGAATCTTGCGGTTTCCAGATTTGTGGAGCGTTCAGTGGTGGCAGTGACCTGATGTCTGACTGCCACAAGTGAGGATACTCTGCAGCCGGCCATTGTGGCCGAGTGGTTCTAGGCGCTTCAGTCTGGAACCGCGGGACCGCTCCGGTCGCAGGTTTGAATCCTGCCTCGGGCATGGATGTGTGTGATGTCCTTAGGTTAGATAGGTTTAAGTAGTTCTAAGATCTAGGGGACCACCTCAGATGTTAAGGCTCATAGTGCTAAGAGCCATTTGAATCATTTTTTGATATTCTGCACCTATCACATCCTACGCCATCCGACAAGACAAAACATCGTTCTCGTGAAACACAGCTTGCACGAAACGTTGAGTGCTATCGACAAGGAATTTAAAATTGTTTCTGTATCTCTTGGTTTCCGGAAGGCTTTTGATACTGTGCCGCACAAGCCGCTTGTAGTGAAATTGCGCGCTTATGGAATATCGTCTCAGTTATGTGACTGGATTCGTGATTTCCTGTTAGAGAGGTCACAGTTCGTAGTAATCGAGGGAAAGTCATCAACTAAAACAGAAGTGATTTCTGGCGATCCCCAAGGCAGTGTTATAGGCCCTTTGCTGTTCCTTATCTATATAAACGATTTGGGAGACACACTGAGAAGCCGTCTTAGGTTATTTGCAGATGGTGCTGTCGTTTATCGACTAGTAAAGTCATCAGAAGAGCAAAACAAATTGGAAAACGATTTAGAAAAGATATATGTGAAATAGGCAATTGACCCTAAATAACGAAAAGTGTGAGGGCATCCCCATGAGTGCTAAAGGGAACTCGTTAAACTTCGGTTACACGATAAATCAGTCAAATCTAAAGGCCGTAAATGCAACTAAATATTTAGGAATTACAATTACAGGCAACTTAAATTGGAAAGAACACATAGAAAATGTTATGGGGTAGGCTAATTTAAGACTGAGTTTTATTGGCAGGACACTTAGGAAATGTAACAGATCTACTCGTACTAAGGAGACCACCTACAATACGTTTGTCCGTCCTCTTTTAGAATACTGCTTTGCGGTGTGGGATCCTTAACAGATAGGATTGACGGAGTATATCGAAGAAGTTCAAAGAAGGGCAGCATGTTTTGTATTATCGCGAAATATGGGAGAGAGTGTTACTGAAATGATACAGGATTTGGGATGGATACCATTAAAATAAAGGCATTTTTCGTTGCCGAAGAATCTCCTCCGAATTCGAAAAAAACTTTGTTGACGATACTTTGTTGATGCCAAGTCCGCAGCTCGTGGTCGTGCGGTAGCGTTCTCGCTTCCCGCGCCCGGGTTCCCGGATTCGATTCCCGGCGGGGTCAGGGATTTTCTCTGCCTCGTGATGACTGGCTGTTGTGTGATGTCCTTAGGTTAGTTAGGTTTAAGTAGTTCTAAGTTCTAGGGGACTGATGACCATAGATGTTACGTCCCATAGTGCTCAGAGCCATCTTTTGTTGATGCCAAACTACATAGGGGGGAACGATCACAAAGATAAAGTAAGGGAAATCAGAGCTCGTGCGGAAATATATAGGTGTTAATTCTTCCCATGCGCTATACGAGATTGGAATAATAGAGAATTGTGAAGGTGGTTCGATTAACCCTCTGCCAGGTGCTTAAATGTGATTTGCAGAGTATCCATGTAGATGCAGATGTAGATATAGACATAGTGGACTTCCTGCACCATTCTGTGTCATCCCGCACCACTGGTCGAAGACTAGCAGCAGCTGGACACCGGGGTTACCTGACACGCTTAGGCTGGTGTTAACAACACAACCAGAATGTCTGTGTTTGGAGTGGAGTCACGACCGGGAAGCCTGCACTACCGATGAGTGGCATCGCAATGACTTCAGCGAAAAGTCGCGGTTTCCCACTACCCCGGATGCATATCGCAGCCTAGTGTGAGAGGTCAACCTGTGTCTCCATGTTTTATCCGTTATGCGACGGTAATTCGCTACCATTTTCGAGTAGGAAAATGCTCTTCCAGACAGGGCACGTGTCTTTAGAAACTATCTGCTTCATGTTGAGGAACTCTTGCGGCGGGCAAAAGCCTCTTCCTGATGACTCGTATGACATCAGCTAGAACGTAAACCGTCCCAGAGCAAGCTGCAGGATATCAAGGACCAGTTACAACAGAAGAGGATACGGAGCCTGAATGACACTCTTCCCTGCTGAATCACGGAGTGCATCCAGGCAAGACGGTGTGGAACGTGTTACTGATAAGTGGGTTCGTACTGCCAAGATCTTTGTAAATATGAGCCGATTTTGTAATAACTGCAGTAACACCGTATACCCTCTCAAGCTGTTTGTTTCTTCCGCCTCCTCTGAGTGCTTCAGCGTTTTTGTCAGTCAGCAAAGAGCCAGCAGAAAAATGTTCCTATCGGAGCGCAAAAATGGCTAATATGCTCGTGTTTAAAAGACTGACTGAAAAGCAGCAAACCAGCTGCCTCATTCTACCTCCCTCGCCAGCTTTTAAAAAATTTCCGAAAAGATTTGGCATGCTAACATATTCGCGCTCTTTTTAATATGCAACTGACCTCTCACTTCCACAAGCTGCCCCAGCTGTAATTCGCTCACACCCACTAGTACATTGTTGTGTCTCATTCCCATCCACTCCCAGGTGCCCATTCACGCACCCCCATTAGGCCCAGCTCATTGTCATTACGCGCTTCAACTTTCACTGTCTCCTGCCTCAGAGCCACGGTCGGATTCGTTCTCTCCTACGACTACTGTCTCCTCTCACTGTCGCCGTCTTCCTCTTGTTCTCCCTTATTGTTACTGTCTTATTCAATCCTTTCCGCTGCTGTCTTCTCGTTGTTACTATCTCTCTCTTCCTCGTCATTCTCATAGACAATGTGTCTCATTATCACTGGCCCTCGCCCATTTCTAGTTTCTCCGACTCTTTACTCCACTCCACTTGTACTGTCTCTTTCACTGTTTTCTTAGCACTGTGCCGGCCGCTGTTGTCGAGCGGTTCTAGGCGCTTCAGTCCGGAACCACACCGCTGTTACGGTCGCAGGTTCGAATCCTGACTTGGGCACGGATGTGTGTGATGTCCTTAGGTTAGTTAGGTTTACGTAGTTCTAAGTCTAGGGAACTGATGACCTCAGTTGTTAAGTCTCATAGTGATTACAGCCATTTGAACCATTTGAACCAAGCACTGTTCTCTCACTGTCTACTATGTTCCTACCTCCATTGTGTCCCTCTCTTGCTCTCACACTCCCATTGTCCCTTTAACTCTTTCTATAGGGGGCCACCACTGTCTACTATCTTCCACTGTTTATTACATCTCCTTGTCCTTCCCGCTGCCAATGCCTCCTTCTCTCAGAATAAAAAGCGCGAATATGTTAGCATACCATAAAGCTACTGAGGCAGATAGGATGAGTCACCTGGTATGACGCTTTTCGGTCGGAAACTTTTAAACAGTAGCATATTTGCCTTTCTTGTGCTGAGCTAGAAGAATTTTCTCGCTGGTTTTCTTCCCTGCCACATCAGGGCATGCCACTCATATGACTCATATGGAAATAGCTTCATGGGTCAGCAAAATTTTGATACTTGTGTGTAAAACTATATAATTTTGGACCTCATCCCGGATTTTATATGCACAAAAATTTTACTTCTGCTTCAGTACTACAAACAATATGGAGTTTCCAGAACCCCTCTGATGCTAATGTAGGCACCTTCATCATTTTTCACTGTGATACATTCCTGTATATGAACTAATTTTCTGCCTCACTCCGGATACTATGTGCGCATTGTAAGTGTACAGGTAGAGTTATCTTGAACCTCAGTATCTCGGAAACAGATAAAGATGTAAAGAAACTTTTCGATGCTGTCCGAGATGAGCATCTTAGAAATATATCGTAATAATTTCAGCTATTTGATGCGCATGCATTCTTCGAAAGCGAAGTTCCGTTTTGGTACGAAAAAACGGTAAGAAACTCTTTTTGGTTTTTTTTCTAAAGAACCGCCCGGCAACTACTTGCGCCTCGACGAGCTCTTTAAGGCCTACCATAGACCACATCAAATTCAAAAATAACCAAACGATTTCCTACATTTGCCTAAGCAGGAGGAACTTTGTAATATTCATAATTTAACCCTGTACTGTAGAATAGCGACACTAAGACGTTCCTTCTATTGGGTTATGCAAACAGTTCCTAGGCCGATGGCTATCCAACACACTTGACCCTGTTTGTCTGTCACCAATAAAACATTAGATATGAGCCTCGAAAGAAACCTATTTTCATGCGCGACGTTTTAGAACATATACTGAGGTGATAAACGTCATTGGTACCTCCTAATATCGTGTATGATATCTTTTGCCCGGTGTAGTGCAGCAAACACACGTGTCAGGAACAAGTCGATGGAAATCCCCTGCAGAAATACTCATCCATGGTTCAAATGGCTCTGAGCACTGTGGGAATTAACATCTGAGGTCATCAGTCTCCTAGAACTTAGAACTACTTAAACCTAACTAACCTAGCGACATCATACACATCCATGCCCGAGGCAGGATTCGAACCTGGGACCGTAGCAGTCGCGCGGTTCCAGACTGAAGCGCCTTGAACCGCTCGGCCACCACGGCCGGCACTCAACCATGGTGCCTCTAATGCTATCCATAAATGCGAAAGTGTTGCCGGTGAAAGATTTTGTACACCAGTTGACCTCTCGGTTATGTTTAATAATTATTGGGTGGGATTCATGTTGTGTGATCTGGGTGGCCAAATGATTAGCTCGAACTGTCCAGAGTGTTCTGACATCGCGCATTGTCATCCATAAAAATTCTATCGTTGTTTGGCAACACGATGTCCACGAATGGTTGCGAATGAAGTAGCCGAACACGACCATTTCCAGTCAATGGTCCAAATGAACTAGAAGACCCAGTCCATTCCATGTAAACACAGCCCACACTACTATTTAACCGTCACCAGCTTGCAAAGTGCCTACTCGACAACATGGGTCCATGGTTTCATAAGGTTTGTGCCACACTCGAACCCCACCAACAGCTCTTACCAACTGAAATCGGGACTTATCCGACCAGGCCACGGTTTTCCAGTCTATAGTCCAACCGATACGGTCACGACCCGAGGAGAAGCGCAGCAGGCGATATCGTGCTGTTAGCAAAGGCACTCGCGTCGGTCATTTACTGTCGTAGCCCCTTAACGCCAAATTGCGCCGCACTCTCCTAATGGATACGTTCGCCGTAAGTCCTACATTGATTTCTGCTGTTCTTTCACGCATTGTTACTTGTCTGTTAGCAGTGACATCACACATAACGCCTTTGCACTCGGTCGTTAAGTGAAGGCTGTCAGCCACTGCGTTGACCGTGATGAGAGGTAATGCCTGAAATGTGGTATTGTCGACACGCTCTTGACACTTTGGATCTCTTCCGAATTGGAAAGTCTCATGTGTCTACCTCCAACTACCATTCGACGTTCACAGTCTGTTTACTATCTTCGTGCGGCCATAACCACGTCGGAAACCTTTTCACGTGAATCACGTGAGTACAACTGGAAGCATAGACTTACTAAATAAAAATGAGACCGCGCATTAGCGCTAGTGTCGCGTCCCCACACTGAACGTGATAGAAGCCGCCATTTGCAGGGAAACAGTGCGTAAACATGGTTCGATCGTATGCTGCTTTTAATTGTAACATTAAGAATGGAAGCAAAGACGAAGACGGAAACAATATTACATTTCACAGGTCAGTCATTTCTGGTTGTTTGTTACTTTCTATTACTTGTATATACTATTTTCATGGAGAAATAATACATCATGAGCGTTTGTTTATACATAGATTTCCACTTACAAATGATTTTCTAAATCGAAAATGGATTGTTGCTACTCGGAGAGAGAACTTCCAACCGACACCAAATCATTAGCTGTGCTCTCTTCATTTTGAAGAGAATTGTTACATGGAAAATTATGTAAATTGACGTCAACCTAAGGACGATGCTATACCGACAGTATTTGGATTTCCAACTAATTTGGAAAAGGTATAGTGTTTGCAAAGCCAATTAATGCAGATGCTAAATGTAGGTGACAGCAGACTGTTCTATAGCCTAACCTGATGTCCATATTTACACCTTATGCTGTATCTAATAAACTTTCTGCTACAAAAATTGCAGGTTACATATGGAAAAAGTTGCAGTGGTAGATTACAGACAAAGGTACTTTGTTGCATGTCAAGTACTTATATTGTATTTGCATATAAATTGCTAAAAATACTAACAGGGTTAATGTACTAAGCTGAACTGAATGATGAACTAGGTGCATAATAGGTATTTAGATTGTTAATCAAATATACAGGGTGTTACAAAACGGTACGGCCAAACTTTCAGGAAACATTCCTCACACACAAATAAAGAAAAGATGTTATGTGGACATGTGTCCGGAAACGCTTAATTTTCATGTTAGAGCTCATTTTAGTTTCGTCAGTATGTACCGTACTTCCTCGATTCACAGCCAGTTGGCCCAATTGAAGGGATACTCTACCTGTGCTGCTAGAACATGTGCCTTTACGACACAACATGTGGTTCATGCACGATGGAGCTCCTGCACATTTCAGTCAAAGTTTTCATACGCTTCTCAACAACAGATTCGGTGACCGATGGATTGGTAGAGGCGGACCAATTCCATGGCCTCCACGATCTCCTGACCTCAACCCTCTTGACTTTCATTTATGGGGGCATTTGAAAGCTCTAGTCTACGCAACCGCGGTACCAAATGTAGAGACTCTTCGTGCTCGTATTGTGGACGGCTGTGATACAATACGCCATTCTCAAGGACTGCATCAGCGCATCAGGAATTCCATGCGACGGAGGGTGGATGCATGTATCCTCGCTAACGGAGGACATTTTGAACATTTCCTGTAACAAAATGTTTGAAGTCACGCTGGTACGTTCTGTTGCTGTGTGTTTCCATTCCATGATTAATGTGATTTGAAGAGAAATAATAAAATGAGCTCTAACATGGAAAGTAAACGTTTCCGGACACATGTCCACATAACATATTTTCTTTCTTTGTGTGTGAGGAATGATTCCTGAAAGTTTGGCCGTACCTTTTTGTAACACCATGTATATTAAGTATGAATCAGAGGTAGGTTGAATAATTGCGTTTAGGTACTTAATATGTGTTGTCAGGTGGTGATTATACTTCGTAAATGGTCAAATGTTTGATCAAATGTTGCAAACTCAACCACTTTCAGAGGTGCTATCAGTGTTAAAAACTAATGTGCGAATGAAATTCCTACGGTATTTAAAGTCATATGGGTTATTACAATTAATCGTACCAAAATTCGAGTGTAGACAATACTGTGCTAAACAAAAGTAAGCGTGCAAAATGTACACAGCAGTCGGCAAAAACCAAACAGGACCTGACAGGAAAATTACGTGAATTAAATAATAATCGTACTGTCTGCTACTATAAAAGTTTCATGTAATTATCTAATGCAAATAGGTCGGTGTAAACTCGCTCCACCTTGTCAGGAAAGAGCCTTACGTTCTTAAATTTCGCGTCTTTATACAGACGTATTTCGGAAATTAGGAAACTTCATTAATTTAAGTATACTTTTAAAACAGACTCGAATACTCAGTATTTTTTTAAACAAACATGTGTTTAATTTGTGCTTCAATTTGCTCTTGTTGCGTCTCATATACTTCAAATCACAACCCCAGTACTAGGATTCATCCCTGAAAATGGCGGCGATCAGCTGCTTCAATTGGGGGATAGTTGCCTCGCTTCTCCGCTACGGCGTAGTAGGCGCTTGACTGAAAGTTCCGATAGTGCATTTGTTCACGCGATACTACTGCCATTTGTGTATGTAGATATCGCTAGCCTATGACTTCTGTCATCTTCAGTAGATGGCGTAGAATGCGCACGTCGTGGCAGAGGCATGACAAACCTCCCAGGCATCTCCCTGTTGGCCGAGGTAACGCAGGACGGCCGACCACGCAGTGTTATGACGTGTAGGCGAACGCTATGACGCGCTGTTCGGCACCCTCTCACTGACTCTATAGGTGGCGCGCATAGCAGGTACACCGACGGCGCTGCCCTCTGCGTTTACAGAGCCTGCCTGCAGGCTGGCGCCTCCGCCGCTGTAATTAAATTCCAGGTGCGCTGCGAGAGATTTCCAGCACACTCCAGCGCCGGGGCGCTGCGGCCGCCTCCACCCGGCTGGAAACTATAATTCTGCGGACCCATTAAATCAGCACCCACACCAGAGCACAGCACAGCTGCGGCCTAATCTGTAACCGATAATGTACGGCGGGCGCGGGGGCTCGGGAAACCCTGTCTGTCCGCCGCTTCTGCCGGCGACAGCACCGCCCCCCTGCCCCTCCGTCTCTGCCTTCCTAGCTATCTGAAATGGGATCTCTATAGAAGTCTTGCGGCGCGCCCCAGATACATTTACGGCTCATTTTTAATGGCTTCGAGATTGGCTGCGTCGACCTTCGATTTAATAACTTATAACGTTAAGAAAGGCGAGTTTACTTCTTGGAAAAAGGAAAATATTCAATATGTCCCTGTCGTCTCTTTGAAAGTCTACGTTTCGTGCTTGTTTCTCTGAGGGTGAGTGTCACTGGAGTTAAACAAAAACAGAAATACGTCACTTCCGAGTAATTTATAATTAGTTCATTTTCTGTAAAATGTGCAGGAACACTTACCATTGATCAGTAACAACACTTTAATAGTATTTGGAACCCCCACATGGATTATAGACTTTGTCGCAGTGGGTGGCTTCCTTGCCTTAACATTATAGATAGCCTGTACTGTGAGTGTAACTATAAACAGAAGCTTTGGTTTTAAACATTTGAAAAACGTCTTTCCTTCAAAATTTGAGAGCTGTAAGATGCGACGTACTGGAAACATTTACATAATGGAGGGTTATCTGTTGAGATGTAAGACTAATTTGGGATTCTCGAAGATGGGCGGTAGCTATTAGAGTAGTTTAGGGGTTGTAGTTATGGACCTACAATGAGGATCCTGTTAGGTCCCGATAACACTGCCTGACACGAATATGTGGTATCTCTGTTTCGTTCACAGCGATCAGCCAACATATGATGCTGTTCATTCCCCTTATGTATTCTACCTGGCCAGGTGACAAAACGAAATACGAACGACACTAATGTACCCTGGTACATTGTATACCTGTCACAGAGAAGTACAATTATAATCATTTACGTACCCGGGCATGGTGTGTACGTGCACTAATTTACATTGGCATCTGATCACTTTTCGGGCCGCTTCACTTTACTGTCAGGCAATTTACGTCTACTTCGCTGTCTATATTCTGCATACCACTGAAGTGTATGACAAAGCTAATTCTCATTGTAGCACGCGTTGGGCCTTCTTCCTGCTCCATTCACGTGAGAAATGCGGGAGTAATGACTGCTTTTCGGTATTCATACGTTGGGTGGTTTTAGTATGAGGGACGTTCCGAAAGGGTGCTTCACAGGGAAACTTTATTGCCAAAAACGAATACACCATGGCATCAAGAACTATACTCCCAGGTACTGTTTTTCAGCATAGTCGCCACCGATATTGAGACAGCATAACCGGTCACGTTGATGGACTAATCTGGTCTTGTATGAGGTCTATTTTTCTTCAACCTCCGATCTCTCTTGAAATAGAGAATCCACAGTTCAAATCCGGTGAAGCTTTGCACATATTTGTTGCGCAGTGTCTCTAGTGCGCCTGTTTATCACGTGAAGTCGCACTTTTGAGTTCTGATTACACAATGAGCACGTGAAGATGCCTAAGAAATAGTCTCCCTCTAAGTGCGTTGTCCTGCTGAGAGGTTGTGACTGATGTCATGCAACAGACATACCGTAACTGTCACACGTTTCTTTATTCCTCACAATTCTCGGCCGCACACAGCAGATGCAACGAAGGTGCCCCTGCAGCGTTGTCGGTGGGAAGTGTTTCATCACCGACCGCACAGCCCGGACTCCGCTCTCTCTGATTTTCATCACTTCGCTCGCATCAACAACTGGGTATGGACAGACAACGATTTGCAGACCGGTGTAGGGAACTGGCGTAAATAGGTGACAGCTTTCGAAGACGAAGGTACTGGAAAGTTGATAAGATGCTACTACAAATATATAAGTCGGAGCGGCGACTTTATGGAGAAATAACCAGAAGCTTTAGCTAAACGTTGCAAGTAAAACATTTCTAGTTTTCACTTTGGTTTCCATTTCGCGACCGATCGGAGGTTTAAAAAAGAATAATGGCAGTGGGAACATTTGTTGCTACACACTAGTGAAATCAAGGACACAGTAAAACTTCTGCTCACACACACCTTTCTTCTCACACGTCCATTTTACAATTACCGTTGAAATGTATCCGCTGCAGAGGGCAGCACAATGTACAGACTTAACAGAACACCAACAGATGGCGTAGGAGTCTTCATTCCCCAACATCCTCCCCACCCTGGTCCATCTCGAGGGGGATGACCAGCTGGACCGGTCGACAGATCTTCATACCATCTGGCTGGCGGAGGATGATGCACCGTATTTTACTGTCTCTGCCATGCCGCACTTCTTCTACCACAGCCCTCTTCCACAAGTGCCGTGGTTTGCTGTCTTCGTGGAGCGGAACAACCTCTCCAATTCTCGGTTTCCTTTGCGAAGGGTATCCCTTCACCTCATGATATTGTCTTAGCAGCAGGAGGTATTATGTCTTCCACCTGCACCAGATGTCGTCATTGACCTTTTGTCTGAATCGAAACTCCTCGGCAAGGTCCTTTCTAGTTGCTGGCTCTGACCCACATGGAATTGTTACTAATTTCCCACCATTCAGAAAGTGAGCTGGCGTCAATGCAGTGATGGGTCGTGAGTTTATTGCGGCTTCTATGCTGATCAAGGTGGTGTTTAAGCTCTCTTCATCCACCTGGGAGCGACCAAGAACTTTCCTCAGGCAGCGCTTCACTGAGCCTATCATGCGTTCCCACCAACCTCCCCACCAAGCCGCACGTGGTGATATGAATTTCCAAGTGATTTCATGGTGGGCACAGTAGAGCTGTACGTCAGTATGCTGCATGGTTTTGAAAAGCTCTGCCAGTTCTGAGTTGGCTGCATGGAATGTTGTAGCATTGTCTGAGTAGACAGTGACTGGTAGGCTCCTGCGTCCTGCAAAGCGTTGCACGGCCATCAAAAATCTGTCAGTGGACATGTCAGTTGCAAGTTCAATATGAATGGCCCGTGTTGTTGCACATGTGAATAGGACCATGTAGGACTTTTTTGTTTGATGTCCAGATATGACATATAATGGTCCGGCAAAATCTATGCCTGTTACTGCAAATGGTCTTGAAGGCTGAACTCTGTCCAGTGGTAGTGGGGCCTCCATCTCTTCATGTTTTCCCCGGTACAGACTTAACAGAACACCAACAGATGGCGTAGGAGTCTTCATTCCCCGCCAACATTAGCCAACGTCACCTTGCTGTGACTGCAAATAGCTGAACGTAAGAGAAAATGACAGCCGTTATTTTTCACGAGGGCGTGCATTTCTAATGTATGGTTAAATGATGATGGCATTCTCTTGGGTAAAATATTCCTCAGGTAAAATAGTCCTCAGTTTGCATTCGTGGGCATGGACTAGTCAGGAGGATGTTGGCATCAGGAAAAACAAAACTGGCATTCTACGTGTCCGAGCGTTGAATGTCAGATTTAAAAAGGGAAACAGATGGTTTGAAGTTAGAAGTGAAGTAAGGTGGCAGGAGGAATGAAACTTCGGGTCAGATGGATACAGTGCTATAAAATATATATCAAATAGGTGTAAAGCAGCAGTAGGTCAAATCAATATATATTATAAAATTAAGTGCAGAATGTGCATGCCGTCAAAAGTCAGAAATGAGTACTGGTACGATCAACCGAGTTATATGGTGTGGCAGCCCTGTATCCCCTATCCATGAAGAAGATTCCCGTTCTGACCTGAAGGATGTGATTTTGAAGATATACGGGCTTGGAAGTTTCGCTCTCTAGATATTTCTAGAACATTCCAGAACACACTAAAGTATTCGAGAACATTCCAGAATGTTCAGGACTAGATTGGAACATTTGGAAAAATTCCAGAATATTCAATTTTCGGGAATATCCCGGAACATCCCATATCACTATGCAGTATTCCAGAATACTCTCGAATGTCGTGGAATGTTCTGGAACATTGTGAACCATTGGAAGTCCTTTTGTGTATGTTCCGGAATACGTCACTGGTGGAGTACATAAAGCAAGACCCGTCGTGGGTTCGAGCGTCAGTTACTTATCAGTGACAAAGAGAAGAACCTAAAAATTTGTGCAGTGAGTGAATAAAAACAAACAGTGAAGATTGAATCCTCAGAGTAATGCAGTGACTGAATATAAATCGAAAATAATGTGTCAAAAGGGTTGAAAGTGTACTTAGTTAATTTGTTAATAAAAAGTTGATTTGATTTATAATTGAAACCCCGCCCAAACGCAATGGAGGAGGAGCTCTTGCAGTTCTGAAGCAAAACGGCGAAAACGAAAAGAATAAGGAAAAAACGAAGCAGAAGAAGAGCGCTAAGCACGTTTACGTTGCAAACGAACGAGAATGAACACAGTGAGAAGCAGAAGGACAAAGAATCCCTAAGAATCAAGGATTGCGATAAAAACTCATATCAAAAGACTAAAGCCAGCCGTGAGAATATCATCCTACGAGAAGAGTGGACGAGGAAAAGTAAGCACTGCAGCCTAACAAATGAAGCATTCCACTACGACCCGACGAAAGAATATAGCAAAAACGTCGTAATCGGGAAAATCGATAACAACTGCCATTTTTGCAACGCAAAAAAATTCAGTAGAGAAACACCAGGATACTGTGCATGGATGGAAAAATTCGATTACCGCCACTGGAAGCACCTCCGCAAGAATTTTTACATTACACAAGCGGGGAAACTCCAGAACCAAACACTTTCTTCAAAATATAAAACCATGCAACACCTACTTCCAAATGACTTCCTTCGGTGTCACTTTGATCAACATTAACTGAGATGAAACCGATTATGTTTCTTTTCCATCCAAGGACTAATCTTTCACAGCATGGGATCAAAACTACCACTACGCAACGAAGATGATGAATTTCTGAAAGTATATTTCATCGCGAATGAAGAAACAAAAACTGTTCAACGACGCAAAAATGTCCGTTGATTGAGATGAGAAGTAGTGCAAGGTGCACTGTGGATCTTACACAAATACAGTCAACTGATTACCGAGCGAGGTGGCGCAGAGGTTAGCACACTGGGCTCGCATTTGGGAGGACGAACGGTTCAATCCCGCGTCCGGCCATTGTGACTTAGGTTTTCCGTGATTTTCCTAAATCCCTTCAGGCTAATGCTGGGATGGTTCCTTTGAAAGGGCATGGGCCATTTCCTTCTCCATCCTTCTCTCATTAGCACTAGAGTGAATGATTTCTGATGACTATAAAGTTATAATTCGAGCCGACAAGAGACCAGCTGGTGAACACGAACGTCGATTTGATGCACCTCAGATAGACGAAGATTTTGTGTCGTCGCGTAGTCACTGTATGCTCGTACCGTGGGAAATAAGGAGAGGATGTCGTTTGGTGGCCGGTATCCTTTTCTATAACATAAACTGCGTGCATGAATTAACAGGGATCTTTATTCATAAGAACAAGAAGCTACTTATCTTAAACTAGTCCATGAGTTGCGGTACAAGCTCTTCCGTAATATACCACGTTAGCCTCACTGCTGGTGAAACACAAATCCCACTATGTGACTAATCTGGTCACTATGTACTGACTGACTGAGCTAGAGGCTGAGCTAACCACGACTGCTACTCCCACTCGGCTATGACTTACGGCTCATGTTGTTGACTCACTGGATGACTAACTGACTGGGCTCTCCAGTCCATGGCGGCGTTCTAAATACTAGCGGTCGAGAGGGCGTTGGCGGCACGTTGCTTGCGAGTCTCCACTTGGCATCTCTCCTGATAGGCTTGCTTGCTCCGGTGTCTACTATCGACCTTCTCCCAACCTCTTTGCCGCTGGCACCAGCTTACGCCAACACGTCCTCCTCGCCCCCCCCCCCCCCCCCACTCCCGAAATGCCGCACCATTGTCGTGCAATGGGGCTGCGGACGACAGTGGGGTGAGAGGCAGGACGCTGGACATAGAGATGATCCAGGTGTCATAGAGGCCGACAAGTTTGACCAGGTCCCG
This sequence comes from Schistocerca piceifrons, assembly GCF_021461385.2. NCBI lineage: Eukaryota > Metazoa > Arthropoda > Insecta > Orthoptera > Acrididae > Schistocerca > Schistocerca piceifrons. The sequence continues at coordinate 349,237,433 of NC_060141.1, read as the reverse complement.
ATTTGTCGGGTCGAATCGCCTTTGCTCGCTACCGCCCCAAGATGCCACAACAACGAGCATGTACACAGCTGCACAGACAGTCACATAGACAGGTAAACAGACCAGTGAACTTAGCGAACTCTTGACATAGATGTATTGCTCGCAATAAAAAAACAGGATTTCCCATCACGTAACGAAACGTGTTACACGAGTGGAAAAAAAAGTCATGTCCCAGCAGTTTGTTAGCAATGACACAAAAACGCAAATTTTGCCCACTCCCCAAAAAAAAAAAAAAAAAAAAAAACAGCGACTTGCACATGCAGTGAACGTTGCGTTGCGTTTTGCAAACCTACAACAGGTTCTGACAAAAGTAAGATTAAGGCTGTCCCTCCTCACCCTAGTGCTGTACAACGACGTTCTAACAAACTATTTCTCTCATTACGAATAACTGGCCGTCATGTGAACTTTCAGGTAGACACAGGTGCCTTTGCTTAATCGTGCCACGTACGAACAGTTAGGCTCGCTACGACTTTCTAAACCTAGCAAGCACCTCACTGCTTACAATGGACAGGACATTCCGGTGCTTGGACAGTGTAGTTTGCCTCCCATTTACAAACCTCACATTAGGTCAGTGCTGAAATCAAGAGACAGTGACAACATTTTCGGTTTAGATGCCTTTGATTTGTTTGGACTTAGCATTTACGACGACGTCCTTTCGATATCAGCTTTTGATCCAAAAGACAATGTCGCTAGCTTGCTTAAAGAATTTTCTGAACCATTTTCAGAAGGAATGGGAAAAGCTAATACCTTTGTAGGGCATGTTACATTGAAGGACAATGCACAGCCTAAGTTTTTCCGGGCCCGCCCTGTTTGAATTGCTTTAAGAGACAAGGTAGCCAGTGAATTGAAGGATATGGTGTAATTGCTTCCATTCAAGCTAGTTAGTGGGCAAGTGGTTTCCTTGACTAAGACTTCTGGTTGATTTCGCATTTGTGTTGACTTCGAGTCTTCAATCAACCCATCGACAATAGTCGACATCCATCTCCTCGCCCTAATGAACTCTTGGACAGGCTTGGTGCCGGACGTTACTTTTATAAGATAAATTTGCATGATGCTTACTTGTAAATTCCAATGGATAAGAATCACAGAAAGTCTTCGTTGTAAATACACACATAGGCCTGCTCAATTATTAGTGTTTGCCCTCGACAGTGCTTCCGCACCCGCCATTTTTCAACGTTACTTGAAACAGCTGACTGCAAAAGTGCCATTTTGTTCAAACTACCTTGACGATATTGTCGTCTCAGATCCTACACCAGAGGTGCACATTGCCAATTTGCGCGCTCTTTTTCGAGTGTTCTCAGAAGCAGCACTTCAGTGTGGTCTCGGAAAGCGTGTCTTTTTAAAACTGAACTACAGTACTTGGGTCATGTGATAAACAGTCAGTGTGTGCATCCCCTACAATCTCATTTGCTTAAAATCCGTGACCTGCCTACTCCTCGCAATGTATCTGAACTGCAGTCCTTGCTAGGCAAGATGACATACTACATGCAGTTCATACCGAATGCCGCTCAAACCGCGGCTCCATTGCATCAAGTCGCAAATATGTACCTTTTATGTAGACTAAAGATTGCCGACACGGATTTCAGAAGCACAAAAATGCTTTGCTTAGTGACAGATGTTTAGTGCATTTTTATCCTTCCAAGTCAGTAGGTTTGCAAGTCGACGCTTCTTCCTACGAAATTGGCGGTGTGCTCTCGCACAGAATTGGTGCACAAGACAGTCCTACTGCTGTCGCCTCATGGTTGTTAACTCAAACTCAGTGCAGTTATTTTCAAATAGAAAAAAGAAGCTCTCGAATTGAGTATAGTGTGAAAAATTTCCGTCACTCTTTGTATGGTCGCAAGTTCTATTTAGTGACAGATCACAAGCCTTCGCAGGCCTTGTTTCATCCATCAAAGCCGGTTCCTACACGCACTGTTCAAAAACTGCAACACTGGGCTTTGTTGCTTTCGCAGTATCAGTATGAAATTGTACAGACTTACGACAAAGCATGACAATGCAGACCCCTTATCTCGAATTCTGATTGGCCAAGACCCTGATTTTGATGCATTCCGCACCTTTTTGCTAAATCCATGCGCAGGATTCTGAATTGCTGGAATCTTTTTCCTTGCACAACAGAAAAATATCACAGGCCACGGAAGCAGACTCAGACCTCAAGATTTTTTTGCATTACATTCGCACGTCTTGGCTTCGTTTATTGAACAGTATCCAGAACTGTTGCGTGCCGATACTTTGCACATGGACATAACCTTACAGCTCAACTAGGTGTGATTCCAGTTCAAAATGACAGTGGACAATCGCAAGTGCTTATTCCCAAAGTATCGTAAAAGGGTGTGTTGCGGTTGCTCCACCAAAGACCTTGGGGAATTGATCGCACTAAACAGTTAGGGCACCGCCACTCTACTTGGCATGGTAGGGACGCGCACATTGAACGAATGACCTCACAGTGAGGCGCATGTGCGGACAACCAATGCGCTCCGCCATAGATATTCGCAGCTTGGCCTAAGACTCAATCATCATGGTAACGAGTGCACCTTGACCGTGCATGACCATTTTGGAACACTCGTTGGCTCATGATGGTAGACTCTTTTAGCAAGTTTCCATTTGCGGTGCCTATGAACTCTAATATCACGTAGCTCCATTCAAGCGTTATCCTCCATATTTTGCATAGAAAGTTTGCCAGAAGTACTTGTGTTGGACAGTCACTTCACGTGATTTTAAACTTTTTTGTGAACGAAAAGGCATTCGTCATCTGGCAAGTGCTCCGTTTCACCTGCAGTTCAACAGAGAAGCAGAATGCTTCATACACACTTTCAAACAACAAGTGGCCAAGCTTCGCAACACCCACACACGGGAACACGCGTTGCAACTCTTTCTCGCCTCTTATCGCTCCCACCCACGAGACGGACCATCACTAGAAGAACTTCTGTACGGCCGCCGCCATCGGACGCCGATACACTTGATATACCCACCGCAGAATCCGGCCGCGCCAATGGTCCGCAAGTATCGCTTTGGGCTGCGCGATCTTGTTCTTTTCAGGGTTAATGGCAACGGGAAAGAGGCGTGATCCAGGAGCGCATTGGTTCTTTTATGTATTTGATTGCAGGAGCCGATAGTTTAGCAACGCCGCCACCAGAACCAAATTCGTGCGTGTCATTTGCCCCATGATTCTGCTGTTTTCCCAGATTCACAGCCTTACGGGATCGCGCTGCCTTCGCAGCCCGTTGGTGCCACCAGGGCACCCCAGGAGGAGCGGATGGACGATGCGCCCTTGCCTCCGCCGTACCCCCTCGCCGGCCCCATGGACCTGCGCCCCTCATTTCCTCAGGCCTGGACGTGTGTACTGGCAACAGTTTCCCGTTCCTGTTGCCTCGCAAGCCAGATGGTGGGGTACGGTTGGGAGTACGCCGTCCTCCAATGTCATGGTCCCCGGCAGCCTCACTACACGACAACGGTGCGGCATTTCGGGGGGGGGGGGGGGGGGGGGGGGGAGGTGGAATGTGCTGTGCTGGCGTGAGCTGGCGCCAACATTGAAGTCGCCATCGTAATTGTGGACATTGAAAACACAAGCCGTGAAATAATTGTACAACGAAGAAGGGAAGGCATCCTTACGTTCATGTGATGCCTTCCAGCATCTATTAATATTTCTGCACGCAGACGACGGATATCATATTAATGAGAAACAAATCCTACCTGAAACAGGAGTAGAAACAAACGAAAGAGTCACTTCTATGGAGTTCTTTGCTTATCGTCTAATGATCAGAGACAATGAAACATACAGTCGCATTATTAGCACTTGCCGTTTATGCAAACAATTCCTGGTTGATATGTATGCAAGAACAGAAGAAACTACTCACGGAAGAATGCGTTCACCTTCGATATGCAATCATAAATGACGGAAACATTGGTAACCTTATCCTCATCGTACACAGGATGTCCGAGACACATGCACGAATACATTCAAGACAACCTACGTTAGAAAGTAGGGACGACTTGACCTCTTTATAACATTCACATGCAACTCGTTGTGGCCAAAAATCAAAGGAAAACTAAGATACAGAGAAGAACCATGCATCGACACGAAATAACAGCCCGAGATTTCCGACAAAAACAAATCAGATTTATTGAAGTCATCACAAAGTACCACATCTTTGGAACCGTTTGATGCTGGAGGTACACAATCGAATTGCAAAACGAGGACTGGCTCAGTCACACAATCTCATATGGGTACACGACAGAATTCATCCAACAGATATCGACAAAATCAGAAAAGCTGGATCTCCCGATCCATAAGAAGATCCGGAACTGTATGCACAGTAGTGAAAAACATAATTCATGGACCATGCGGGCCATTAAGCCCCTTTTCGCCATTGATGGAAAACGTACAAAAAATACACAAAACCTTACTTGGACGACACACAAACCGATGTTAATGGCTATCTCAAATACAGAGGACGATCACCCAAAAATGGTGGCCTCGCTGCAAAAATACGAACACGGGGCAGCGACCAACTGGAAATAAATAACTAATGGGTATATTATATAGCATACCACTTTCCAAAAGGTTCCAGCCACACATAAACGTAGAATACTGCAATTCAGTGAAATCCATCAAATGGGTCTGTAAGTATGTGAACAAAGGTACTGACCTGGCAGTATTCCAAATAACGAAAGACAAGGAACAACAAAACAGAAACGACGAGATCATTATCTACCAAAAGGGAAGATACATCAACAGTAGCGAAGCAGTCTGCAACCGCGCGACCGCTACGGTCACAGGTTCAAATCCTGCCTTGGGCATGGATGTGTGTGTTGTCCTTAGGTTAGTTAGGTTTAAGTAGTTCTAAGTTCTAGGGGACTGATAACCTCAGATGTTAAGTCCCACAGTGCTCAGAGCCTTTTGAACCATTTTTGTTAACGAATTTCTCTTTTTCAAAAACGCTTTCCTTGCCATTGCCAGTCTACATTTTATATCCTCTCTACTTCGACCATCATAAGTTATTTTGCTCCCCAAATAGCAAAATCATTTACTTCTTTAAGCGCCTGATTTCCTAATCTAATTCCCGCAGCATCACCCAATTTAATTCGACTACATTCCATTATCCTCGTTTTGCTTTTGTTGGGGTTCATCTTATATCCTGCTTTCAAGACACTGTCCATTCCGTTCAGCTGCTCTTCCAGGTCCGTTGCTTTCTCTGACAGAATTACAATGTCATCGGCGAACCTCAAAGTTTTTATTTCTTCTCCATGGATTTTAATTCCAACTCCGAATTTTTCTTTTGTTTCTTTTACTGCTTGCTCAATATATAGATTGAATAACATTGGGGATAGACTACAACCCTGTCTCACTCCTTTCTTAATCACTGCTTTCCTCTCGTGCCCCTCGACACATATAACTGCCGTCTGGTTTCTGTACAGATTGTAAATAGCCTTTCACTTTCTGTATTTTACCCCTGCCACCTTTAGAATTTGAAACAGAGTATTCCAGTCAAATTGTCAAAAGCTTTCTCTAAGCCTACAAATGCTAGAAACGTAGGTTTGCCTTTCCTTAATCTATTTTTTAAGAGAAGTCGTAGGGTCAGTATTGCCTCACGTGTTCCAACATTTCTACGGAATTCACACTGATCTTCCCCGAGGTCGGCTTCTACCAGTTTTTCCATTCGTCTGTAAAGAATTCGTGTTAGTATTTTGCAGCTGTGGCTTATTAAACTGATAAGTCGAAGAAAATTCTCGGTATGTAAAATCTCAAGAACCGCTGGACGGGGTGAACTTCTAAAGGAAGCTAAAATTATATTCTGGGACGAATTCACAATGACACACAAAAAATCACCCAAAGACAGGGGCAGAACAGTACAAGACTTGCGAGGAAACTCTGAAATGATGGGAGGAGCTTTACTCATACTCTCAGGAGATTTCCAGCAGACGAGATCAATGTATGCTTGCAAAAATCACATCTCTGGCCACACATACAAATTCTGCGATTAACAAAATAATATGAGAGTTGAACTGTCGAAAGACAAAAGAACATCACATTTTATTCAACAATTTTTACACGTATCCGAAAGCACAGAACCTAGTGACCAAGAAGCGTCCTCATTATACTCAACAGTGATTTCTGCAACATAGCCGCTGCTCAAAACGAACTCATAGACCAAATTTATCCAAACACTATTCACAACTATACCAGTCTGGACTGGCTATTTGAGAGGGCAATTTTGGCAGCTAAAAATAATATTCTCGACGACATCAACTTTAAAATTCAAAGAAAACTCTCGGGGAACAGAGAATATACAAAACGATCGACACCACAGTAAACGTTGAGGAAAGTGTGAACTTCCCTACACGATTTCCAAACTCTTTGCAAGTACCAGGGATGCCTTGCACCGCCTTGGACTTGAAATTGGATCTCCGATCACAGTAATCAAACATCTCAACTCTACAGGGGAAGTACCATGTGACTTCAAGAAGAATGTAACAGTCCTAATACTAAAGGAGAACAGGTGCTGACAGGTGGGAATATTGCCGAACTGTCAGTTTGACAACTCATGGTTGCAAAATAGTGACAGGCATTACTTACAGAAGAATGGAAAAGCTTTTGAAAGGGTTAAAAAGAGTAAACTCGTTGAAATTCTGAAGATAACAGTGATAAAATACAGGGAGCGAAAGGTTTTTCATAACCTGGACGGATACCAGACTACAGTAACAAGAATCGAAGAATATGACAGGAAAGAAGTGGTGGAGAGGAAAGTGAGACAGGGCTGTAGCCTATCCCGCATGTTACTCAATCTGCTCAGTGACGAAACCAAGGAGAAATTTGGGAAGAGAATTAAAGTTCAGGGACAAGGGATAAAAACTCTGAGATCTTGTACCAACGTTAGTCACTCCTTTTCCTGTTCCACACTCGAATGGAGAAAGGGAAATCGAGTGTATATATACTTCCGTACGAGCCCTGATTTCTCTTATTGTCATCTACTATAGTAGGATGTACGGCCTGGTCACGGAATTGAGAAGCACAAAAACAGCTTAATGGAAAGAGAAGAAATGAAGATAGACAAGTGGGCCTTAGCGCTAAACAAAGCAAATAACCCCGAGTCGTTAGTACTACAAGCTCCATAACAGACATCGACTCCTTCCGCAGTCTTAGGAAACGATCTGATGACTCCTCAATCCGACCATTGGATGGGTGCGCATGAACATTTCGGCTTGGTGAATTTGTATCAGTTTGGAACTACGATCTGTGTCTTTATGGCCTGTGATGACGTCTCCAGCACGGATATATGTCTTAGGCCATGGCCTAATGTCCATTAACCATTACCAACAAGGACTGACGGGTTATTTTGATCTGTTTCATGTCTTTTCGAAGACAGTTAGGGCCCAAACCGCGTAAGAAAATTAATAAAATAATTGGACTCTAGACAAATATACAACTCATTACCTCAATAGTGTTCTGCAATAAAACGAAAACAATTTTTTCTAACGAAAAAATTTGACCTACAAATATTTTTTTTCGAGAGATTGCGGTTAATTATAACGAAGTATTAGCCTAGAAAACCTGAAGAAATATCCAATCTGGTCTTGATAAGATTTCAAAGTGAATTAAAGATTGACCACTTGTTTTAAATATTCAGATGTATAAAACTGTTTATTCCACAAAACGCAGATATTCTACACCTACAATATAAATGATTCAGAAATAGAATCAATCATCTTATTCAAATACATAGAAGTAAGCGTTTGTAAGTGTATGAAGTCGAATGATTACTTATTATCATCTTAAGAAAATCAGTTGTCAGATTCCGCTTGGCTGAATGATACTTGGGAAAGGACGTAAAGTTTTGAGGTCCTATTTCCTGTCCTTAGGTGTCCTATGCAACATTTTCATGTCATGTTTAATATCTAAAATAGTGTGCTGCCTAGCATTCCAAAATAATCAAAAGCTGTCCTGTTCTGAGATAAAGTATGTTATCTGTATCTGGTTTCCGAGGGTCGACCAACCTGGTCAGTGTAAAAATGATCAGAATTATCACACTTCATCTTGTACACCTCAGATCCAACAAACTTTTTTTTTTTTTTTTCTTTTTTTTTTTTTTTTTTTTTTTTTTTTGGAAGAGTTGGGTATTCACAGTCGTAATAGGAGAGTTCCCGGCTTCATACTCAACGATAATCTACGTTTTTTTAATCAAGGTTATTTTTCAATATGTTTCTTGCTCTTTATATTCTTATTTATTATTTATATGTCCGCTACCTTTACAGTGTCTCTGCAATTTCTGCCAACCCATGAACTTACACTTCCGGCTACGAAACACAGACGTGGAGCTACAATAAGTGTTGGTTGCACTTTCGCTGCAGTATTCGCATATGTTTAACCTTGTTCAGTGAACGTAGATGTGTGCTGCGACACACTTACAAAAGAATACGTGGGATTTAGACACCGAAACTCTTGTTGTCGGAGTATAGCCTTTGTACTTATTTTACTATGTGTTTTATACTGTATTCTTCCGATGTATTTCTTTTATCACTTTTCTTTCCTTCTTTGTTGTACATATATCACATATAAAAATATCAGCTTGCGAGACCGGAGTCGCTAGTTCTCAATCAAGTAGCTCCTCAGTTTGCCTCACAAGGGGAGAGTACACCGCGCTGGCCAACAGCGTTCGCAGACCGGATGGTCACCCATTCAAGTGCTAGGCCAGCCCGACAGTGCTTAACTTCGGTGATCTGACGGGAACCGGTGTTACCACTGCGCAAGGCCGTTGGCACTTAAATCACATATGGACTTACAAATTTTGTATCATTTCATATTGTCTTGCCTAACTCATGAATCGAGCGACGATTCATTTGGAATGATATACACTGATGAGCCAAAACATTATGACCACCAGCTTAAAAGCTTGTTTGTCCGTCTTTGGAACGAAATACATCACTGATTCTGCCTATCAAGGATCTGACAGTGTATTGGTAGGTTTGCGCAGGTTAAAAAATGACTCTGAGCACCATGGGACTTAACTTCTGAGATCATCAGTCCCCTAGAAACTAGAACTACTTAAACGTAACCAACCTAAGGACATCACACACATCCACGCCCGAGGCAGGATTCGAATCTGCGACCGTAGCGGTCGCTCGGTTTCAGACTGTAGCGCCTAGAACCGCTCGGCCACTCCGGCCGGCGTTTGCGCAGGTATGTGGTACTAGACGTCTACGCACAGGTCGTGTAATTTGCGTAAATAACGTCCCGCTCATTTTCGTACGCAGTGATGGCACCCGACAGCGACCCAGATGGGTTCCATAGATTTCACATAAGACGAATTTGTCGCCGACACATAAACGTGAGTTCGCTGTAATTCTCGTCAAACCACTGTAGCACGATTTTGGCTCCGAGACATGGACAATTATACTGCTGAAAAATGTCATTGCCGTCGGGGAACATATGAAGCTTGAATGGATGCAGGTGGTACGCAGTTGTCAGCGTGTCCTTCGATCGCCACCACATGCAAGTGCAGGAGAATGTCTCCCATAGCATAATACTGCTCCCATTAGCCTGTGTCCGTGGAGTGTTGCACATTTCGAGTCGCCGTTCACTCGACGGCGACGTTTGTGAAGACGACCAGTGACCTGATGTAGCAAAAATTGTGATTTATCCGAAGAGCCGACACGTTTCCATTGATCGACGGTCAAATCTCGACGGTTGCATGCCTACTGCAATCCTGATTGATCGTACCGTTGGGTCAACATGTGAACACATTGTGGTGCTCTGCTGCGGAGTTCCATGTTCAACAATGTGCGATGAACGGTGTGCTTCGAAACACTTGTGCGGGTACCAGCTGCTCAGTACAGCAGCACGTGAACAACCGATCTGGATCGCCGTTATCGAGAAACTCGTTCAAAGGCTCAGCGTAATAATAATCTGCTCTTTCTGAAAGTCGCTTATGTCGATTTCCTCTTTAGCAGCCCCTATCTTCGCTGGGGTGGTCCCCCGTCCGTGTCTGCTCCGCTTACATGCATTAGTTACCGCGTCACGTGCCCACAACGCCACCAGGCGGCATCCGACATCGCGGTGGGAACTGGCCGTAATGGTTTGGCTCATCAGTGTACATACACTTATGGCTACGACAACCATACACATATTAAAATACAGGGTGTTTATATATGAATATCTGGGTTTTAACGCTTTATATTATTTATTACATTAAACTTACATTTATAAATAATATGTCAAATGAAAGAGCAACTCAAACAGTTGTGTTTGGCATCAGTGCGCATGCACAATGCGCAATGTGTCCACCGCAATCCGTTAGACAGCGAAATGTTGTTTCATGACGATGAAGATTTTCTGGATCATGTCTTCAGTGATGAATCGATCTTAGTGGACATGTTAACACTCATAATGTGCACATTTGGGGCTCAGAAAATCCTCACGAGGTCGTACAAATGCAACGATATTCCCTTAAAGTACTGTTTTTCGTGCTATATCTCGGCAGAAAGTTTATGGGCCTTTCTTTTTCAGTGAACCTACTGTAACTGCCACTTCTTACCTTGATACACTAGAGCAATGGCCCTTCCCTCAGTTGAAAGAAGATAAGCCAGAGAACTTCATTTCCCAGCAAGATGGTACTCCACCTCACTGGCATAGCGAAGTACGCGATTGGTTGAACTTCATTGTACCCAAGAGCTGGATAGGCCGCAAGGGGCCCCATGACAGGGCTTGCTTTGCATGGCCTCCACGTTCACCCGAGCTAGCGCCATGCGATTTTTTCCTTTGGGGCTTCATCAAGGATCGTGTGTACGTGCCTCCCCTACCAGCAGACCTCCCTGAATTAGGAAACCGGATTGAAGCAACTGTTGCTACAATCACTGAACACACACTTATCAATGTTTGGGAAGAACCCGGCTATAGACTTGATGTGTGCCGTGTGACAAATGGTGCTCGCATTGACATTTATAATGTTCTTGGTAAAACTGTTTAAGTTGTTCTTTCATTTGATATATCATTTATAACTGTACGTTTAATATAATAAATATTATAAAGCCTTAAAACCCTTATATTCATTTATAAACACACTTTATTATGTTGTTCTAATTTGAACCCTTTTTTGGGTTGTGTTCTATACTGCCATTGTTAAAATATTTCTTCTTTGAATGGATTTTTGATGCCTATACTCATTTTAATATTTATGTTTATGTTGTATTCCTTTTATGTACATGTCGTTAGCCTTTTATTTTTTAATTGTATGGTGCATACCACAAATTGGCTTAAAACTTTGGTATTTTTATACTGTATCACCTCGTTCATGAACATATGTATCGGGCAACGATGCGCTTCAAATGGTGTATGTAGTCCAAAGACTACCAATACTCATATGCTTGTTACTGTATTGCACTCCTCAGAGACTTTGTCGACGTTGTCTTAGGTTAATTATCATAATATCACTTTTTTAAATATATTTGTTATGTTGAATGCCTTTTTGATGCTTGGTGACTGGAAGTTCGCTGCCTGCACAACGTCTCTACAACTTAGGACGTCGTAGGAACTTCCCGGAGGCATAGACGTTTGGCTACAATAGACGTTGGTTGGACTTTTTTCTGCACTACTCTCATCTGTTTATCCTCAGTCAATCTAAGAGCATAGTATTACATGACTTTGGTCCACAAAACTCTTCTTTTTTATTTTACTGTACCTTTTATAAACATTGTATTATGTACGTTTATGCTGCATTCTTTTTAGGTAATTTTTATATGCTTATTCTTTTACTCTTGTGTATAAAATTCTAAGTTAAAGATAAGTCTATGATTTACTTCTAGTGACGCACATAGACTTTGGACTACGATACACTTATCAGTGTAATGTTTTTTTCAGATTAATGTTTATACTCCTTTTTTGTAAATAATTACTATACAACACGTTACCCCTCTCCATTCTATTGATGTACCCATACACATGTTGGACTTTATTAAATTATTTTCCTGACTATTTCAATTACATGCACAAATGCATGTTTTGTTTTAAAAATTATTTGTGCCTTTAATGTGTCAATTTCATTGTTTTATTATTTCTTTTATATTTCCATCATTTATTGTATTTCTCTATTTATATCATTTATTCTTTTAATTGTGACTACTCGAGCGACATCAATCGCAATTCGCATTCCTCCGAGCATTAACACACACTGCCTGTTGGTCTGTTTGTTGTTCTGAATTGGTCACATAGTACATGTTGTTGACAGGTGTCGTAATGAGACCATTCACAGAATATTACGTATTAATATATTTTTGTAATGAAAGTACGTTCCTCGTGTATTACGCTGAACTGGTTGCCTTTTGTCATGTTTTGTATTGTCTCGATTGTTTATATTTTAGGTTTTGCTTACACCATGTTTCATCGTAATGGTAGGTCATTATTTCATTGGGATCTGCCTTATTCAAGATGTCTAAGGAGGATATCACAGGAGCGATCATTTGGAGAAAAAAAACTTCACATGGGCATACGCCCTATCCCAAATGATTTCCGAGACAGATCACATTTACCTTGCATTATTACTTATCTTTTTTTTTATCCAATACATTGACATTGTTTACAAAGTACAAAAATAGTGAAGAGGAAGTAGAGACGAACGATTTTGTGTCGGAAACTTGTGGTCTATTGAGTGGGCAAAGTACCTGAAATTGACGTTCAAAAACTAACTAAGCTACAATGCATGCGCGTCGCCGAGATTTTTGATATTCTCTCGCTCTCTTCGTGTAAACTGTTAGTTATAGAGAAAAAATAAACAGAACCTTTTTTGTAGGAAATTTAATGTATTTTTATTTTGAACTGCTGCACGTTTTCTCTAGAGGCCGCGGTTTTCGCGTTATTGAAGAAAAACGTACAAAAGATACACTAAACGTGTCCTACCTCGTAAACCATTCAGAATAGGTCATATGACCATATTAAGTTTTTTGATTGAAGTGATCGTTCCTGTGATATCCCTAAATATTGACCATTCCTCCTGGAACACGTCGTCGTATGTGGGCTGTTGCTATGTTGATGACACTGTCTTTATGTAATCTTACAATTAGGCACTGCGCTCGAATTGATAACTGATACGTGCTGAACTTTTTGTAGTTTTGTAATTCTTTACAATTTTAATTAATTCTTCATAGTTTTCACCCTTAAATGCAATTTCTTGTATTTTTTTTAATTTCAGGACTGAAATGGAATGTCATATGGCAAGGGCTTCCCGAAGGGTAGATCTGACCGCCTGGTGCAAGTCTTTCGATTTGACGCCACTTCGGCGACTGGCGCGTCGATGAGGATGAAATGATGATGATGAAGACGACACAAACACCCAGTCCCTGAGTGGAGAAAATCTCCAACCCAGCTGGGAATCGAACCCGGAGCCCCCGGCATGACAAGCCTGCGTGCTGTCCACTCAGTTACAGTGACGGACATTTCAGAACAGAAGATGGCTGAATACTCAGCAGAAACGAGTAACCACTGAATGTTATGCAACTGCAACTGGGCTATTAAAAGATCTTGCTCTAAAATTGTTAAACTCAATTCATTTTTAACGATATTTGAGAGACGTGGCGCAGGAAGGTATGGTAGTATATAGTTTATTAAGTCACTGAATGAAACTCTTTTCCATGAACAGAGTGGAAATATGAAAGCAGAAATTGCCAATAGAGTGAAGTTTAACCTAGTCTGACAGGTAAACATTGGGTAAAGCAGCAGAATCTGTGTCTTTTTGACATTTTATGTCTTCCAAGTTATGATTGTATGAATTTTTTTACGAAATGTTACACTGCAAAAATGGCAGCGGCGTACCATTACAATTTGCTATTCAAGCCCCCGTCCCCTCCTGACACTCGTTAAAAATTGCAGTCCCACTGAAACACCGTAACCATTCAATATTTCTTTAAAAAACTGCAGCTGCTTCAATATATAAAAGTTACAAGGATTAACCAAGACCTTGTTTTCTATCTTATACTGCTTATAAAATCAGTTAAATTTTTTCAGTGACATTAAACACATCGCTGTAACTGCAACGAATGATATTCAATGACACCAATTCTATTTCGAAATTCTGAACTTGTACTGCACTGAATATTTTGTGATAAAATAAAGTCTATGGCAAGCCACGACTCGAACGTGAATCTCCAGCTTCATGTGCTGAGTTACCGTTACCATTTAGAAAATCAGAGCTCGCCTCCAGATTTGACTCAGATTTTCAGTGTGGTCTGCTCTTGTTACTTCGGAAGACTATAACCAGAAATTCTCCCATGCGGTATGTGGGTAATGGTATCACTGGGTCAACGAGTGTTTTGAACGACCATGACTTGTAGTCACATAGCCGACCGCGGTGGCCAAGCGGTTCTAAGTGCTTCAGTCCGGAACCGCGCGACTGCTAAGGTCGCACGTTCGAATCCTGTCTCCGGAAAGGATGTGTGTGCTGTCCTTAGGTTAGTTAGGTTTAAGTAGTTGCCGGCCGGAGTGACCGTGAAGTTCTGGGCGCTACAGTCTGGAGCCGAGCGACCGCTCCGGTCGCAGGTTCGAATCCTGCCTCGGGCATGGATGTGTGTGATGTCCCTATGTTAGTTAGGTTTAATTAGTTCTAAGTTCTAGGCGACTGATGACCTCAGAAGTTAAGTCGCATAGTGCTCAGAGCCATTTGAACCATTTGCAGTCACATATCACGATATATTCATATTAGTGATATATTAGACTTGTCTATTTTATGTATAACACACGCTGCATTTGATACAAACTGTAGGCACTTTTTGTTTGTACTTGGGTTCATCCTTCTTTCAGAATAAGTGAATCAAAAGTAAAACTTTTGCCTCGATTTGTGGTGATGTATGTCTTTAAACAATACTTACTATCTTTTGTGCAGACTCTTGAAGAGATTCAGTATAGAAGTCTCTTACGTAATGATTTGACATCTACTTATTGATTACTTCGTTGATCACTGTTCCAAAAAGCCTGTGTTAAAAGTGTGGAAATAAATACGACGGAATCACAGCCAACGCTATCAACAGCCTCCAAACTGGGTCTCTTACCTTTTTTTCTACATTACGCGTATACGACAGAAAAATGTCTTGGCATAACAACTAGTTCCGTTTAAGAATTATCGTGAGCAGTGAGCAAGAAGGTTATTACGTATACGGCGACCTTGATATTAGGGAGAAGAGAAACCACGCATTCGAGTATTGCAGATATAAGAACCTTTAATTTTGTCTGGGGCGAAGAGATAGAAAGAGTCTTGCAGCAAATCTGCAGTAAGTTGAAATGGCTGAACTAGATCTGCAGGAAGGACTGCGAGGACAAACTCGACATAAAATCAAATGGCCGGCCTTGCAGTATCTCAGAGCGCAGTTGCCGTAATGGCGCCTCTCCCTTCCTAAAGATTAGCCTCCGTTCAAGCATATCTTCCATTGCCAGTAGTACAAATTACGTCAATATTTGAGCATCGTGAGGACGCTCGTTGATACAGTAAGGTAGTTCTCATGAGTTTTTAACACTAATAACGTTGTTATCTTATTTTCACACCAGATACACTAGCAAACTTTATTTCGTCGTCATGGGGCTCATTCGTTGTTAAAATAAAGATACAAAACTATTTCGATTTTAATCCGCATTAGTACGGGTAGGACTCGTGCACCGAGGATTTCGTACAAACTTAATTATGTATGTAGACAGTTAATCCTTCCAGGGAGCGAGAATTTCGACGAATTATACCTGTTGTAGGTACTGAGACTGGAAATACATCAAAATATGTATCTTTTGATTACATTAAGGCAGAAACTTAAATTTGTTACACTACCAAGAGACTTTAGTATGTAACGTAAATATCAAGATGATATTCCTCAGAAAAATGGTCTTAACAGACGGACAGACAGACAGACGGAAAATACATGGCAAAAGATAGCGCTCGTGATATAACTTCAGATTAACAAATTTTTCGATTTTTTGCTTTACTTGTGTTATAAAACCTTGCATTTCGCAAAATTTCATTATTCTTGATCAACGGGAAGTGCTCTACAGGTTTTCGTGAATGGGTTGGCGAGTATCAAAACTTGTGACATAAACGGCAGTATCTTTTGATTCTATTAACTTAGAAGCTTAACGTTTATACACCACCATGAGACGATACACCTTAGTAATGATACAAATTTCAGCTTCATACGTCAACCAGTTCCTGAGCGAAAAGCGTCATAATAATCGGACGGACAGATAGACCGTCTGGTAACAAGTGATAAAAAAAAAATATTTCTTCCTCTGAAATTTTTTTCTACCCTGTACAGTGAAACCTTGCTTCTTGTCGAATTTCATGGGCGTTGACCAACCGGATGTGCCCCAAATGTTTTGATGAATGAGTTCACAAGGGTTTAAAAATGTGACATAAACACACATATTTTTTTATTGCACTGACTTAGAAACTTACTTATATTAAACTGATAAGTGTGTGACATAAATTTCAATTTCATGAGATAAAGGGTTTCTAATAGTTGGACAGACAGAGCGGCAGACAATAAAGTCCGTTTTTACAGACTTAGGTACGAAAACCTGAAAGGTGTTTATTCTGACGATCGTATTATTATGAGACGAGAAAAAATCTTCCTTAACCTTACGGATATTGGATATATCACAAGAGAAATTCGCATCTCCTTTGACATAGAGCACAGTAACACAACATATGAGCTTGCAGAGGGCTGACATGATATAAGTTAAAGGGTCTCGATGATGATGATGATGATGATGATGATTTAAGTTTTATGGGCGCTGATCGGCGTGGTTATCAGCACCCGTACATATTCCCAGTCTTTTTCACTGTCTAGCCTCGCCATTTTTCCGAATGATGAGGAGATGAAAACACAAACACCCAGTCCACGGGCGGAGAAAATCCCCGACCCGGCCGGTAATCGAAACCGGGACCCTGTAACTTAGAGGCAAAGAATCTCGAAACCCATTAAAAAGAAAAAAAGGTGCAGCAGAGACTATGCACTGAAAGTGCCGTTTCGACATTTTTTGTTGAACGTACTGTATGTGGTGGCCATCAACCCGTGGTGACGCAGAATGCCAATACAGGAATATTCCCAGCTACACTGGTAAGCCAAAACATTACGACCACTGGCCACCCTGACCCTGAGTTCAGCCTGGTGGCACTGCGGGCAAATGAAGCGGTAACAAAAATATGTAAGGGGATCAGAAACTGACGGGGAATAACCCTAAAGAAGATATGGGCTGCAAATGGGGAATTACATTGAGATAAGCGACTCTGTTAAAGGGCAGGTTGTTATTACGTAGCGTCTGCCAATGAATATCTCAAAAACGGCGAAACTGGTCGAATGATCACGTGCTGCTGTAGTGAGCATCTACAGAAGGAGTACAAGGACAGTGAAGCTACCACTTGGCTCTAAATAGTTGGATGTGGGGTTCGGAGGCTTGTCTACTCTGTGAAGTAGGACACATCTCTCCTGAAAGAGCACAATGCTGGTACACTCACAAGTTCATCGTACATTGTTGAACATATAGCTCCGTAGCCGACCACTACTACGTATTTATTTGTTGACCCAACGACATCGACAGTTACAATTACAGTGGGCACGGAATCATCGGGAATCGAGCGTCGATCAATGGAAACGTGTCGGCCTCCGGGTGAATCTCATTTTTGCTACACTAGGTCGCTAGTCGTCTCCACAAACGCCGTCATCGAGGTCAACTGCGGCTCGAAACGTGCAGCGCGCCATGGAAGTATGCTGGCGGGAGCAGTATTATGCTATTGGAGATATTTTCCAACGCTTGCTATGGTACCTGTGGTAGTAATCGAAGACATACAGTTACAAACCACCTGCATCCCTTCCTGCTTTATGTTTTCCCAGACGGCGATGTCATCTTTCAGCACCATATTTGTCAGTGTTACGAAGTTAGAACCCTACTACAGTGGTTCGACGAGCATCACAGTGAACTCACTTTGATGTCTCGGCGGCCAAATTCGTCTGATGTGAATCCTACGGAAACAACCCGGGTCGCTATTGGGCGCCATCACCACGCGCGCAGATCAGCGGCCCGTCATTTACGCGAATTACATGACGTCTAATGTCACATACCTCCACAAGCGTACCAACCAACTGTCGCATCCCTGCTACGCAGAATCAGGGCTGTATTTCCACTCTGACGACTTACAGGGGCAACAAATATTTTCAGTATTAGACGTAATTACTGACAGAATCTAAAAATTTAAACTATCACAATCTACGTTAAAGTTTTGTGGGTCTTGACGCTGAGTAACTCACGGCCGGCAAATTGCACAGAATAAGTATTGAAGAATTAGAACACTTAACGACTTGCAACAAACTTTACACGCAATTTCAAGCCATTTAGAACGGAAAAATGTTTATCGCTTACTATATTTTCGCTGTTCATGCAGTAATACTTCAGCATCTATCTTAACGCTGTATTACTTCATTACTACTACTTCTATTCGCTACACATTCTGCAGATAGCATCTACCTATACCACTCATTGTACCTGCGAAATTATATCACTGCACGGTAGACAGCTCAGCAACAATAGAAATATCCTCACAGGTATCCTCACAGGCAATTCTACGATGTCTCACTTTTACCATTCTTTTCCATTTACTGCAGTGACTACCATAAACCACATGAATTGTGTTAAGAACATCTGTCATGATGTTTGCTACGGTCATTCAATGACCGCTAGTTTTCTTTTTTAATATTTAGCTTATTTTTTGTGTTCACATTCTCATGTTTACCGTTCAGTGCTGAGCTGCACGACGTTACATAGTACCCACGTTTCGCTATTAGCTCTAAAGATTGCACAGAGTAAGAGTGAGATTTACATAAATGAACCCAAAGCTTAACGCGGCAGAAAGGTACGCGGCATAGTTTGTCCAGTGTTTTTGGCGCTTCCTCCGGCCCTTCCCCTAGCTTCTAGCTACTTTGCCAAGGGGAACTGTGCGGGCGGTGCAATACATTTCAGCAGCGAGAGCAGTCACAACTGCTAATCCCTTAACCCGGTCCGCGAAGGACATTGTCGTCTCCACGAGACTCCGCTGTTCCCAGTAATTGCTCCGAAGCCAGAATGAGTCCGGCACACGGCAACGACGGAGAAAAGCAAATGAGGCATTAAAAGACCAGCGAGATCCCTTCGTGAAAGTATAATCCCGCTGGAGCTCCGCTGTGATTAGCCATGTAGCATTTAATCCCACACCTCCTAGTTATTTCACTGCAGACTGCACAAGCTTCACAACGAGCAGCCATAACTGGACGTCATCACTACAAGAAAGATACAATGATATGAATCCAGGGTGACGAATTCTTGACAGTAACTTAAGCCATTTAATTGTATGTCTTGTGGAAAGTAAGGACAAATTTCTAAGCACAATGTTACCTTCCATTATTGGATTCATCGAGCTCCTCACGTCAGAGAAATTTCGTAGATGAGAATGAATAAACAAATACTACTCAATCAGTCCAAAAAGTTTTGAGAATGAATCAATAAAAAATAAAGTTAAGACGGTTGTTTTCATGGTAGGTGAGACGTACGTGAAGGCGACCAAATTAAGACAAAAATTTTATTGGCTCTTCATTTGCTACATGGTATTGAAATTTCAATTGCTGAATATTACATTTCAATTCCATTCCTAAGAGCGATAAAAATAAAAATCAGCAAATGCTTGCACGGGGGACGCCCCTTTCTTGTACTGTATTTCCTCATTTTATTTATTCCTGGGGCGTTTTCTTCTAGTTTCGTGCAATCACCATGCAGAGAATGTTTGTGTAGTACATCAAGAAGCCTGTAGAACAGCATCACTGTCACTGTTTTCGTATTCTTTGGTTTATGGTGTTTGCTTGCAAGTGGTTGCAGAGCAGTAAAGTCCAAGAAAGTTGTGTGTGGATCTATTATTACAATGTGCAGCAGGCCTAATGCCAGTAAAGTGTACATACTACACTATAATAATTTTGTCGGACTACGAACTTTACAGAGACTAGGATTTGATCCAGGAGCTTGCACACTGTCGATACTGAATGAAATCGGTAACAGGAGATTTCCGCAGCTGACGTTACTGCTACTCATTTTGGCAATCAGGTTAACCAACAAGACACACAAAGAAAAAACTGTCTTAGGAATGAAGAGGAAAATGTACATGATTTGCACTAGTTCACCTACAGAAGGGAAGGTCTTGTACAAACACTGTCAAATCTTTTATTGGTAAATTCAGGCAGGTTGTAGCGCAGTCGTTAGGCATTTGTTTTGTTTTGGTACTTCAGTGGCACTTGTCTGTCTAGTAGGCTCTCAGAGACCAGTGTAGCCTGAGCTCCCAGTTGGTGCACATCGGCAGCGCTGAAAGATACGTATATAGCTTCTTTCCTGGGTTTACTTCGTAGATTCTTACTTAAATTGTGTGTGAGTTTCGTATAGGAGGTGTAATTTCGAGTTTTAGTTACTGTAATCGTAAATTCAGGCAGATTGTAGCGCAGTCGTTAGGCATTTGTACAGGTTAGTTCATACATTCTTTGACTGTTTAGGCACAGACTCGTGTTTCAGTAACTGTTGTTCAACATCGATTATAATGGACAGGGACTGTGATTGCTGTGTTCGGATGAGGGCTGAGTTGGCATCCCTTCGCTCACAGCTGCAAGCGACGCTGACTTTGGTCGCGCAGGTTGAGGCTGTTGCCAATGGGCACCACTGTGGGGAGCTGGACTTGGGTATAACGGGGATGTCAACCTCATCCCGTCTGTCCGCAGATCGGTCTGCCTCTGTGGTTGCCCCGGTTGCTGCCCGCAGTGGGGCTGAGCCCTTGCCTGTGGTTGATAGCGAGATCGTTCCAAGGCGTGGCAGGCAGCGGAAGACGGCCACGGAGGCTGATCAGAAAGCCTCCCCGCTGCGTCTGACAAAAAGGTTTCAGGTACTGCCCCTGGCTGAGCCAGATGCAGCTGCCTGCCCTGTTTCAGAGGATGATTCTCAGCCTTCAAGGTCCGGGCAATCGCAGAGGGTGGGCTTATTGGTAGTTGGGAGCTCCAACGTTAGGCGCGTAATGGGGATATGGCGGCTAAGGAGGGGAAGAAAACCAGTGTGCACTCCGTGTACATTCCGGGTGGAGGCATTCCTGATGCGGAAAGGGTCCTTCCGGATACCATGAAGAGCATAGGGTGCAGCCAGCTGCAGGTGGTGGCACATGTCGGCACTAATGGCGTGTGTCGCTTTGGATCTGAGGAAATTATCTCTGGATTCCAGCGGCTATCTGATTTGGTGAAGGCTGCCGGTCTTGCTTACGAGATGAAGGCAGAGCTCACCATCTGCAGCATCGCTGACAGAACCGCCTGCGGGCCTTTGGTGCACAGCCGGGTGGAGGGTCTGAATCAGAGGCTCAGACGGTTTTGCGACGGTGTTGGCTGCAGATTCCTTGACTTGCGCCATAGGGTGCTGGGGTTTCGGGTTTCGCTGAATAGGTCAGGAGTTCACTACACTCAGCTGGCGGCTACACGGGTAGCGGAGGCTGTGTGGCGTGGACTGGGCGGTCTTTTTTTTAGGTTAAAAGGTCTCACGAAAGTACGTGGTGGGCTGCAATCTCAAAGGGTGCATGGCAAATTCAGGACGGGCTTGGATCAAGGAACAGTCGGAATTGTAGTTGTAAATTGTTGTAGTTGTGCTGGGAAAGTCCCTGAGCTTCAATCGCTAATAGAAAGCACAGAAGTTGAAATCGCTATAGGTACAGAAAGCTGGCTAATGCCTGAAATAAGTTCTGCAGAAATTTTTACGAAGTCTCAGACGGTGTTCAGGAAAAATAGATTGGGCAGAATTCGTGGTGGAGTGTTTGTGTCCGTCAGTAGTGGTTTATCTTGTAGTGAAGTCGAAGCAGATACTCCGTGCGAATTGGTATGGGTGGAGGTTATACTTAACTGCCGAACTAAGTTAATAATTTGCTCCTTCTACCGACCCCCAGACTCAGATGACATAATTGCTGAACAGTTCAGAGAAAATTTGAGTCTCGTAATTAATAAATACCCCACTCATACTGTTATAATTGTTGGGGACTTCAACCTTCCCTCGATATGTTGGCAAAAATACTTGTTCAAAACCGGTGGTAGGCAGAAAACATCTTCCGAGATTGTTCTTAATGCTTTCTCCGAAAATTATTTCGAGCAGTTAGTCCACGAACCCACGCAAATTGTAAATGGTTGCGAAAACACACTTGACCTCTTAGCCACAAACAATCCAGAGTTAATAGAGAGCATCATGACTGATACAGGGATTAGTGATCACAAGGTCGTTGTAGCTAGGCTCAATACCGTTCCTTCCAAATCCACCAGAAACAAACGCAAAATAATTGTTGTGGACTGACAAGATAGCCAGTCCACAGTGACGGGTAACCGAAAGGCACGCGCTTAAACTCACGCAGGCTGGTGTGAGGTCTGAAACAGGATACGTAATGAATGCTATAAAGAAAAGTACGTAGCTACTGGAATACTTAACTTTAATCCACAATTGGTGAACATTGGTCTTGTTACTGTACATGCTTCATTAGATACATAGCAAAGGATAAATGGCGCCTTGCTAGGTCGTAGCAATTGACTTAGCTGAAGGCTATGCTAACTATCGTCTCGGCAATTAAGAGCGTAATTCTCAGTGAACCTTTCCTAGCAACGTCGGCTGTACAACTGGGGCGAGTGCTAGTAAGTCTCTCTAGACCTGCCGTGTGGCGGCGCTCGGTCTGCAATTACTGACAGTGGCGACACGCGGGTCCGTCGTATACTAGCGGACCGCGGCCGATTTAAAAGGCTACCACCTAGCAAGTGTGGTGTCTGGCGGTGACACCACAATAATTTTACTTAAAAATGCGGATAAAGTGTCACTAGAAGCCTTCCTAAGGGACAATCTCCATTCCTTCCGAACTGACTATGCAAATGTAGACGAGATGTGGCTCAAATTCAAAGATATAGTAGCAACAGCAATTGAGAGATTCATACCTCATAAATTGGTAAGAGATGGAACTGATCCCCCATGGTACACAAAACAGGTCCGAACGCTGTTGCAGAGGCAACGAAAAAAGCATGCGAAGTTCAGAAGAACGCGAAATCCCGTAGATTGGCTAAAATTTACAGACGCGCGAAATTTGGCACGGACTTCAATACGAGATGGTTTTAATAGGTTCCACAACGAAACATTGTCTCGAAATTTGGTAGAAAATCCGAAGAAATTCTGGTCGTATGTAAAGTACACAAGCGGCAAGACGCAGTCAATACCTTCGCTGCGCAGTGCCGATAGTACTGTTACCGACGACTGCGCCGCTAAAGCGGAATTATTGAACGCAGTTTTCCGAAATTCCTTCACCAGGGAAGACGAATGGAATATTCCACGAACAGCTGCTAGCATGAGTTTCTTAGAAGTAGATACCTTAGGAGCTGCGAAGCAACTCAAATCGCTTGATACGGGCAAGTCTTCAGGTCCAAATTGTATACCGATTAGGTTCCTTTCAGGCAGGCATATACTGGAATAAATTATCTTCTACCCATTTTGCCGATATTTGTTGCCGAATCACAATGATTAACCGAAACATTACACATTTTATCATGTGTCTTTTAGAGTTATTTATTATTCACTTCCTATATTTCACCAGTGTTAAAGCAGAAAGACAAATTATGTAGACATGGGGTATTCGTATAGGGTGTAATATCGCGTATTATTTGCTGAAAGGACAGGCTTCGGTGCTTATTGATGACCACCTCTCTCTATGGAGATTTCACACGCAAAAGAGGATAAACAGGATGAGAATTCACCACAGAGGTTCATTCACTTTCTTTTATTTGGATCGAGGAGGTGGCAAAACATTTACTGACTCAGCTTTAGGGAAAAAGAATGTAATGAAGCCGTGACACATGTGGTAGCCATGAGGGAGCAAAATTATCTCCCCCGAAGATTCAAAAGATTCATTTAAAATTGCGAGTGCACACGTCATTAAATAAATGTTGCAGAAACACACAACTGCAATTTACTGAGAAGGCAGATGGCTTACTGCTCATTAAACACCACGTGGCAAGTCGTTGGCGAAAGAAGAAAGCTTTTAACAATACACAGTTCGACCAGATTAGACAGAGGTAAAAGGAACTAACATTCTGCGCGATTACAGCAAGAATTAATATTATCACTGGTATAGGATTTGAATAACCAGACCAAACGGAAAGACACTGGTCGCATGCGACGTCCTAGCAGAAAAAAAACTACTCCCCCTGATCAGATGATTCTCACAAGAAATTAATAATGGAATGAACCCTTTATGAGCTGGTAAAACTCATAATGAATTTAACCAAGTGATAAATTTAGTCAAATATCTGTACCTAAATTCCTTTGGGTCCTAGGAGAGTGCAGGGCACCCAGGACACATCTTTGTCGTTGGCCATTTCCCTCAGTTCGGCCCAGGTCTTGCCAAATCTCCTTGCTTCCCTTTCCAGTGTCCTCTTCCACGCACCTCCAGGCCTGCCTCTCTTCCTTGTTCCATTGAGATTCCATTCCAATGCCTTCTTTTCGATTGCTCCATCTGGCTTTCTCAAAGTATCTCCACTTTCTCTCATGTATCTCTTATTTTCTAAATGTCCGGTTTATTTTTCTCCTGAGATCCCCATTAATTATGATCCCTCTCGGTCATCTCATTTTCTACATTTAGTGTCGGTGGTCGAGGGATGCGAAAGCCTACAATTGAAATGAAAGAGGGGCAACGACAACGTTTTATTATTAGCTAAGAAACGAAAGAAATATACAGTTTCTGGAGACAAGTGTCCACACTACTTGCATACAAACCGAGAAGGCAATCCTTGACGTTGCCCGGAAGGAGCAAACAATAGCGAGATGAGTAGTACCCGTAATCTGTAGTGAGCAGTTCGAATGCTGACGGACAATTAATAATAGTGTCCAGCGAGGCCGTGGACTGGTGGGCAATCGTGACGGAAGTCCCACGAAGCGTTGAGATTATTGGCGGTTGAGACGCATATCCAGGGCAGCGCAGTGCAGGGCGTCAGACAGAGGTCCAGCGAGGACGGCGAGTGCTAAGCGGCGGGTACTCATGGCGACAGTGATGGCACCTCAGTTTGATGGACTGCAGATGCTACCGGTGTTGAGATTGGAGCGTGTACTGGCCGGGTGGTGGATAATGGAATGGCGTTTAGTGGACAAGTGATTTCGCGTAGGAAAGTGGTGCCCGCGACTGCAGCGTTTTTGCAACGATTTGCGAGCCGCATTTCGGTGAGGATGGCGCTACCTGATGGGGTGGAGGCTGTGTGAAACATGATTGTAAATGTTCTGGTGAGTAGTGTTGAAGTCTGCTGTTGACGTACGGTCACTTCGGCCTGTGTCACTAGCGGGTGAGAGCTGCGGCTACCCGCAGTACAGGTCTGTAAGAGTAATAACCGCGATTCGAGGTAGCAGCCCGGCGTACACTATACTACTATACAGGGCAATCAAAAAATTTCCGTTTGATGTCGTTACTGCATCGTATATGCACCATAGCGCGACTCCAGTGCGGCTATGAAAGCATCGAAATATAGACAAGGGATTGGTGCGGTATTCCTGTCTTTCCGACATGCACACAGTAAATGAGGGAAAGTAAACTATGACGACGTCATCACCAAATTCGTCATTTCTCCGCTGCCGAAGGACAAACACTGGTTGATGTCTATCGGAGAATGGAGGATGTGTACGGGACAGCATTCGAAACCAGTGTTGGGGAGTGTTGCGCCATGTTATTTGCTGGTCTCGATTCCATAAGACTACAGTCGATCTGTAAAGTCAGACTCAACTGGGAGATACAGGTGGGAGATATTCGAGCAGCCGTCCTATTGTCATGGTCTCTTCCTGTGCTATTATTAAACCTTCTGTGGTGTGCGTACTGTAAGACCTTCAGTACACACACCATCAGATTATTTGACTTGTCACTCTAACGAAGTAGGCGAGTGTCAGCAATATGTCTCGTGGTCTTATCGTGGCGTGTTTATCTTCTGCCGGTAGGTCACACGATAGAAATGTCACTTGCACGCTTAGAGTAGCAGATTGACGGTGACCAACTTTAAACAGAACTTGATTAATTTTCACACACATTTATTAAAATAATAACAAGCATAAAAATTACTTGACTTGGTTCTGGATGCTATTTACAATTGACAGTCCCAAGTTACTTTGATATTGGTACGTTAATCTTATTCTCACATATATCTCTGATACTTGACAAAAGTGTCTATACATTTATCTTCATGGCTATGTGAAGGAATATGATAATCTTATTAGGCGTAGAATGAAACTTGACTATAGACTGGTACAGACAAATGCAGAGCTCGTACAGACTGGTACAGACTAATGCAGACTATTACAGACTGGTGCAGACAAATGCAGACTGGTGCAGACTGGTGCAGACAAATGCAGACTGACTAATCGGATGTCTGTACACTCGTTATAATACCTCGCGCATTCATGTATCACTGCGCGAGTGTGATCCACGAGGAGAAAAGGTTCTACATTAGCAGCAATCTCATTGGCTGCGTTACATATTAATACGCGGACCGGCGGAAGCAGAATTTGGTCTGTCTCTATGGCAGCGCCATCTCGTAGTGCAGAGATGGACGAGCGCTGCGCCTGCGCTGTTTTGCTTAGTGGGGCGCGCTCTAGTGGGGAAGTTGTGTACGCGCTGACTACGAGGAACTATGTACACAACACCTTCAGTCCCTTAAAATGGCCTTGAAGGGTCGCTGATTCCTATTGGACAGGAATGTGCAGCATGCTGTTACGGACTTCTTCAAGCAGCAGGTCACGGCGTTTCACAAAACGGGTATCTTCAACCCGGTGCGTCGGCGGTACGATTGCCGCAATGCTCACGGCGATTTTACCTTATAGACTCACTGATTCTTGACTGTGCGGCCTTCGAACGGAAGCTGTAACCTCCCCCTCACTTATCGACCTTAATGACAGTGAAAAATTAAACCGTGTGTACCTAATGGAAATTTGGGAAAAGCAATCGTCACCGAAGTTAATCTGTCGGTAAAGAGGGAGGAAAGGGTTACATCTAAATGAAAGGAAAAATGCAAATGAAACTGGTGGAAATTAATTTTGAAAAGGGGTAAAGTTAATGAAGAAAGTAAATGTGCGGCCGTTACGTTAACAATTGTTGTTGTGGTCTTCAGTCCTGAGACTGGTTTGATGCAGCTCTCCATGCACGTTAACAATTAACTAGCGGTAATTAGATATTTGAGATTTGAGGGAAATTACGGTCGCCAGTCCTAAGGACAATTACTATAGTAACCGAAAAAGAAAGGTAATTACACATATAATTAGCACTAGAAGCGTGGCAACTGAAGGTTGACATGTGTGGTGTGAAAACTGAAAGTTTGTCAGAAGTAATAACTTTCGCTGCACTCTGACTTAATTTAGCAAAAGAATTAATAAAACCGGAAAACTGAAAGTTAATTTAGTGACTGAAATTAATAAGAAGCTTTCTTTCTTAAGCACATCGAAATTCAGTAAAATACGGTTAGTCTTGGACTACCTCAACAATCATTTCAAAAGCTACTTGAATCTACGCAATTTAGAAATAAGAGATTTAGCTTTGTACTTGAATTAAATGATTCTGAACAATTAACAATAGTAAGATTTAGTACGTACCAAGCTGAGCTGCAGTCACAGGTAAGCTAAAATACGGTAACAAAACTCGCACTCTTAATTTGTGCTTGCGTAATCTAAATATTGTAGCCAGCTATGAATACTTAAACTGAACTTTGAAATTAAAGCAGTGAAATGGAATTATGCTGGCGTTTGAATTTCAACGACACTCGGGTTCATTTCGGAAAAGGACGGGACCCTGCTTGGTAATGCAATTGGGACAATGAGCAACAAAGATTCATGCTAAGTTGCTGTAATTTTGCGAGGCAAATGGAACAATTTGAAAAGCTGAGGTCTGCCACACAGTTCTAAAACTTTACGTGCTTCCAGTCTTCCTTGTTGGTTGATTGAAGGTTTGAAGCCGTCAATCGAGGATGTGGCGACAGTCACTCATTGTCGGCCGTCGCTGTTGCAGAAGCTGGATGTTGGCGCGCCTTCTTCTCGACACGGTCACCAGACGAAACGGGCTCTTGACGTGCGCCAGATAATGCTTCCCGTCCGCGACACCATGTCAGAAACTATCATCGCAAGTCGAGCGCAATTACATGCTGGCCAACCCCGAAAGCGCGGCAACTCGCGGGAGCGTCACACAACACACCTGCTCCACTGCACCACCCCAGCCAGAACCCCCCTGCCCGCGCTCCACGCGACAGAGTTAACACTACCAAAGATCCTACACACTTTGATTTTTCAGACGACCTATCGATGTAATCGTTCGATAGCAGTTTTCCCTAGGCAAGACCCAGCATAAAAATACAAATAATATTTACGAAACAAACCAATTATACATCGACATAAATGCATAAATATATATATACAAATAGTAAAACAATTACAATATGTAAAGACACAGAAATGTCATATATTCAGGTAACAAAAATAAGGGAAACAAATTTATAGTACAATAGATGGAAATAGGAGGATATGCATTTCCGGCGTTACACGTGCCCCACATTGTCTGAGGATGTTCGTGTAACGTAAACAGACTCAGAAAATGTCCCAAAAAAGAAACAGCGGAAATGCATATGCTCAAAACATCAACAAAATTTAGTATTCGTCTAATTAACCATAAATCAATTTTTAGACCATAATAATTGAGTGGAGACACTCCTAATCTTATTCCACTCTGTCATCTTGCACAAAATAAAACAGGTTGACAACATATTAAAATTCATAGAAAATATAGAAAATGGTTTAGCTATTCCAAAATCGTCAAAATCCGTAACACTATCAAGAAATGGAATACTATTTACAAAATTAATCAGAGTACATGGTCATAAAAACAGGTAGATCAAAATACGCAAATTAATTACATAGAATACACATTTTATATAACCTTTTCATAATTAATACTCTCGCCATGAGAGTCCACTTAATGCTAAACAAGAAAATAATATTCAGCAGATCGAAAAAACCATAAATATTGACAGTAGAATTGTTTCAGCTGTCCAGGAAGAAAAACAATTCCGCCTTCCGTACCCGCAAGTACAAAGAATGCCGACAGCGGCACAAGAGCCGACAGCGGCACAAGAGCCGACAGCGGCTTCGCCTCGCAAGTATTGTTGCGCCCGCCTGTGCGGCACGCTTGATCTCACTCGCCTGTGTAACGGCATTTCCAGAACGTCCGTTTCACTGAATTCTTTAGGAAAAACTCACTCCCGAGTAATCTCAAGGAGTCCCTTAATACTATCACAGTGGATAACTCAACACTGTCCATCATCACACGCATGTACTAGCCTGAAACTTAAAACAGCGTCTAAGTACATCGGCAGTGACTAATAAAACACACATTCATTAAATCTTACAGCAAGTTACAAAATCATATTTACATTCCTTAATCTACTGTGACTCAGCTGAAAACTTAAACTAGCAGCTTGGTTTTTTCAGTTGATTAGATCATGATTAAATTGATTAAAATTATATCGATTAATCAAAATTAATTACTTATTACTTACAACTTCTTTAATGACCTTGGTCAGTCAGAAGCATGGCAATCTAGCAAATCGTTAAATCTTACACTCTATTTTACATACTGTATAGATTACCCATTGTGTGGTATTAATCGATCCTAGGTCGGTACAATTTCAAGTCTACAATGTTCCGTATACCTAATAGTTTTCCAGAGCTTGGATACTCTAAGCAATAAGCATTTGTGTGAGGTATACCAATGACTTTATATGGTCCATTATAAATAAACTTAAATTTAGAGATTTCATTGTCTATCTCGCTCGATTTCTCATGAGCTTTTACAAGTACTAAGTCTCAGATCGCAAACTTAGCAAAACGCGCTTTAGCGTCATGACGACGTATGCGAGCATCGGCTTTAAGCTTCATTACTTCTCGCAAACGATCTTTTTTCACACCAATACTAATGTCAATCCGTGGAGGGAATTTGATTATCTCTTCCACTAAACTTTTACTTCTGTCATCCAACAGGATTTCCTCTGGAGAAAATCCCGTCGATTCATGTCTCAAGGTGTTCATAATTCTCTCAAATACTGCTACATATTTGCCCCATGCCCTATGGTTGTGATGGCAATAGGTACGGCACAGTCGGCCTAGCTCGCGCATATACCTCTCAGCGGGATTCCCAGCCGGACAATAAGCTGAAATATGGATCACCTCGACCCCATTACTTTCCATGCCTTCATTCCACAACTTAGAAGTAAATTGTGCCCCATTGTCTGATAGAATCGCCTTGGGCTTACCAATATGAACAAAATAATCGTTCACAAGCTTGCTATAGACCGCTTTGGCTGTAGCTTTCCTAATCGGGTATAGTTTGATGAACTTGGAAAAAGCTTCTAGCACTACTAAAATGTAGGCAAAGTTTCCTGATGACTTGGGCAAAGGTCCGTACAAGTCCACGCACAGTAACTCAAAGGTGTCGTTAGGCCTTATACTTTGCATAGGACCACGACTCGTACAGTTGGTAACCTTCACTTTCTGACATAAATCGCAAGTTTTCACTTTGTCAGTAACTCGTAACATGTTGTTAAAATGCACTACTTCACTCAGCTTTTCCGTACATTTCTTTGGTCCACAGTGACCATACGCCAAATGGTAGTAGTCTATTATTTCCGTGACGTATTTGGTGGGCCAGCATATCCGCCAAATATTACTATCTTCACCCTTACGTATGTACAAGATATGATCGTATATCTTGTAATACTTTCTTAATTTCTCTCCTTCTGGACTCTTTTCATCATATCGGGTTTTCACCATATTTAAACAACCATCCTCGTTCTGATGACGACGTAGATTCTTACAGATGTTCATTATTAATTTACGTCCCTCAACTTCTTTAAAATAGTACAATTTGACCACTCCATCTGCCTCATCTTTCAATAGACCTTGATTAGACTCGGGCAACCGCGACAGCGCATCCGCTACGCAATTGTCGGTCCCTTTTACGTAACAGATGTCATAGTTAAATTGCTGTAAATACAACGACCACCTAGTCAGTCTTTCGTGAAGTAGTTTACAATCGTTCAGATAAGTGAGCGCCTTATGGTCCGTATGAACAATCACCTTACGGTCCCATAGGTAACCCTTGAACTTCTTGAATCCCCACACGATAGCGAGACACTCTTTCTCAGAAATCGTGTAGTTTCGCTCATTTTTTGATAAAGTTCGACTCGCGAACGCTATCGTCCGGTGTTCCTTATCCTCTCCTTTACCAACTTCTTGGAACAGTTCTACCCCCACCCCGTAATTCGACGAATCCGTTCCCAGATGGAAGGGTAGCGATAAATCAGGATGAAATAGTATGTTAGATCTTAACAACTCGTCTTTTAATCTCTCGAAAGCGGTCTGACACCCGTCAGTCCACACAAACGGAACATTTTTGCGTAAGAGGTTATTCAAATTTTCATCATTAAACACTTGACCTTTTACAAATTTACGGTAAAATCCTGTGAGCCCTAGAAAACTTTTTAACTGTTTCCTAGACTTGGGTGGAGGACAATTCCTTATTGCCTCTAGTTTCTCTGGGTCTTTCGTAATACCAACAGTGGTAATTACATGCCCTAAAAATTTCAGTTCCTGCTTCACAAATTCGCATTTCTTTAGCTTTAGAGTCATTCCGACAATGGTCATGCCAAGTGGCATTGGCCAACAATAGGTCGTCAACATATACAGTTAATCTTGAACTCAAAGCCGGTCCTAGCGCTTTATCTAGGACCCTGATGAATACGGACACAGATATATTAAGTCCAAACGGCAGTACTCTATACTGATAACACCTGCCCGCAAACAAGAAGGCGGTGTATGGCCTAGATTCTTCTTCGAGTTCTATTTGCCAGTAACTAGCCGTCAGATCGAGGCTAGTCATGAACTTAACGTCATGAAAACGTTGCAAAATCTCCTCCATACTCTCTGGTCTGTCTGTTTCGCGTTGAACGACCCTATTCAACGTGCGTGCGTCAATCACAATACGCACACTACCATCCCGTTTTGCTACAATGACCAAACCGTTATTGTATGGACTCGTACTTCTTTCAATCACTCCCCATTCGATCATCTTATCTATCTCCCGTTGCACTGCTTCCTTTTTGGACAGCGGTATAGCATACGGTCTCACGAAGAATGGTTCGTGCGGAATTACATGCAACTTGCATTTATATCCTTCCACAAGTCCCGGTTTGTCTGAAAACACACTCTTATTCCTCATTATTACTTCATACAGGCCTCGTCTTTGTTCGTGTGTTACGTTTGACACACCGTCTACAGTACTTTCCAATTCACTTTCTACACTATTGTCAATGCCGAGATTCCTCACATTACAGTAGTTCAAATTCATACCTACGTCAATACCATTCGGCCAGTTAACAATGTGTATAGGCTGGTATTGCCTATGCACACCGTCTACTGCCTCGTCAAAACTAACTACTATTGTTTTATCTTGGGACGTATATGTCAAAGTTTTGCTTTCGCAATTAATCGCTGCACGGTACTTTAATAGCCAATCTAACCCGATAATTACTTCCGTAGTTAAGTCTGGCAAGACGACAAACTCTTGCTCAAATCGTGCCCCACATATCTCGAAGTTGACAAAAATCTGTTTTGTGACCGATTACTGGCCTTCCCAGTAGCACCGATAATTTTCACTCCTGTTACTGGCATAACTACGATGCCGGGTCTGTCTTTCAGTAACTCAAATATTTTCCCAGATACAGCACTCAATTCTGCACCGGTGTCAATCAACACGTTTAGTTGTTGGTCGTGCATATTAACAGACACTACTATCTGTCTACACTTGTCCTCGACTGTTTCATTATTTTCCCACAGTAAATCCTCGTCTATATCCAGGTCATTCCAGAAAAAACCATCCGGCTTTGATCCTAAATTCGGCTTATCTGGCGGCTTTTTCAGCCTCTGTTCACATACAGTTTTAATTTCAACACGATTGTCCTGAGGCTTAGTCTGTAGCTTCGCCTCCAATACCGAAACCTTTTCCTGCAACTTGTCAACTAGTGAGTGTTGCTTTGCTATCAATTCACTAATTTTTTTGTTGGTTCCTCTTTGGCCAGATTGATCTCATCTGCCAATCTACCTGGAGGAATGTGCCCAGTCGCATCTGAAATTACTTCCTCTGGATCTGCGCAACCCACACTGCTACCGTCTGACCGCATAACGTCAGCTCTAACCTCATACACGCTGTAATCTATGTGCTTTTCTACCAATCGTGTCCGGCTATCACTAAAATTTTCGTAATCTTTCTCCTTAATACTCTCGCAACGTTTAAACTGGGGGTTTGCCTCGGATGGGTCGGCTACTTCTACCACTATAACTTTCGGTAAAGTCTGCCGGTTAGGGCCAGAACTTTCCGTTACTACTTCAACATCTAACTCCTGCGGGACGAAACACGACGAATCTTGCTCGTGCTCCCCATTAACATCAACTATTTCTGGTAAAGTCTGCCGGTTAGGGCCAGAACTTTCCATCACTTCACAAATATTATCTTCCTGTGGAACGAGGCGCGGCAAATTCTGCCCGCGCTCTCCATAAATGCTTCTCCCGTACAGGCCCCTATAATCTCTTAGTTCGTCGTATAAGCGACCGAACTGCCTTAACCAGACCTCATCCCTCTCTGCATCCCCTCGCTCAATGACGGACGTGTTATCCGACATCTGATCTTCTCTCAACAATTGCGAATCATTCTTAAACTCAATCTCCAGTTCCGCTGTGGGTATTATAGCTGCCCCTTTATAATCGATTTCCGGAACACTACTTAAATTGTTCTCACTGACAGTGAATGTATTTTCTACTGCCGTGTATACAGTTGATCTACTACTTGTGGGCGCACTCCTTTCTCCTAACACTGGCACACTCTCCCGCCGTTGATTATTCCACACGGAATTTTCATAACGACGACACCTGGGTTTTCTGCTGTTATTGGGCCGGCAAAATTTCTCCACGCCCGATCGGCCCCTCACCGGCGCGGCTAATGGTATCCCTGTCTCGTCCCAGCAGATACGCTCCCCGGATTCTGCTGAGGCGGCTGATCACACCCTCTGGCGTTATTACTATTCTGTGAAGCCCGTATCACGTTAGTATGATACTGGTTTCCGTCATTCCTGTTATTATTTGCATTGTACCGATTGTTATTACGGTCCGAACCATTATTGTTATTGCTGCCATGGTTGCGGTATGCATTATTCCCATGGTTATCGTTGTTGTGGTTGCTGTGGTACCCGTTGTTGTTACCACGGCCTCTACCACTGTCGCGATTATTGCGCCAATTGTCCTCGTCCTCCACTCTTTCCAGGAAATCATTTATTGTCCTGTAATTGCTTCCTACGTAGCGTTTTGTATCATCTGGAAGCTTTTTGTAGAGTTCCCAGACTATTTCGGATTCCGTGCGGCGATCGCGCAAATATTCCAACTTGCGGATCCAGCCCTCACAAAACTCCTTCATCGAACCGCGCGAATTCGCATCGAAAGGCCTCGATACGACAAATTCGCGCCAGACACTTTGCTGTTTTTGCTCTGACCAGTATTTAGCCAGAAACAAATTTTTAAATTCGTCAAAAGTCAGGTTCGTAATGTTGAGGTTTAAGCCCCAACGCTTGGCATCACCAGCCAACACATCAATAATCGCATTAATTTTTCTCTCATTAGTCCATGATCTGGATAAAGCCCTTTCACAATTCTTAATGAAATCCGTCGCGTGTATACCGCCTTTTTTCAATGGGTCGAACCGCTCCTCTTTCGTCAACAATTCCGAACTATGTGCATAGATTGGCACATAGCTCTGTTTTTCGTCAAGTTTCTTTTCTAATTCCGACACTCTCGTAATTACTTGGCAAGTGGTTGTCGCAAGCGTTTCTACTTCCCTTTTTTTCTCTTCGCAGGTATTAGCCTGCTTCGTCACTTCGGTATCTACTTTAAAGTTTCCACCTTCTTTTGATCTTCTTTTTTCACTAATTGAATTTGTTCCGTCACCTTATTCTCGATGATCGGAGCAACTGATTCTGCTACACTTTTCTCGACTCTGCTAATTTCTGAATTAAAACGAGTATTTATGCTCGCAATTTCCGCCTGAACGCCTATCATTTCCTGTTTAAGATTACCGATTTCGGTATTAATTACAACAATATCTTCTTTGATTTTATCAACTTTTGTGTTAACAACTCCAACATTGTTGATAACAACGTTAATAGCTTTGTTCTGATTGTCTAGCGTTCAAATTTTTCAGACTGAGCTTCTTGCTCGGCAGCCCGAGCTTCTTGCTTGGCAGCCTGAGCTTCTTGTTTGGCAGCCTGAGCTTCTTGCTTGGCAGCCTGATCTTCTTGCTTGGCCGATTGACTCTTGATTTCGTTAATCAAAACATTCAATAAATCAGTTAAATTCCCGGAAACTACCGGTTTTACTTCCGTAGCGGCTTCCTCTTTAATTGTCCCCCCCGTATTCGTCATCAAGGGATTCAGATTTGATTTTCACTTCTGATTCCGAAACATTTTCTAAAGTTTGGAATTCCATTTCTGCTCTTTGTTGCGTTTCGCTGGTCGCGTCTTTCATGCTAGCCGCCTGCCCCTGAACAATGGGTACCGCGGTGCGCGTTTCCCACTGTTCGACCGATTGTTCCGTATCCAAGTCTACCAAATTTTGGTAATTGTTGCCTTCACTCATTTTAATAATTTTCAATATAAATAACAAATCTCAAATCTAATTAGGATTCCTCACACTAATATTCTCGCTGACGTATCGACCATTTCGTAACCAGTACTTTGTTACGAGATTTGCACAATGCAAAATTCGTGTCCAGAACAACCTCAAATCTGAAGATTGTCCTGTCACCAGGTCGCCACGTGTAATCTCCCCCTCACTTATCGACCTTAATGACAGTGAAAAATTAAACCGCGTGTACCTAATGGAAATTTGGGAAAAGCAATCGTCACCGAAGTTAATCTGTCGGTAAAGAGGGAGGAAAGGGTTACATCTAAATGAAAGGCAAAATGCAAATGAAACTAGTGGAAATTAATTTTGAAAAGGGGTAAAGTTAATGAAGAAAGTAAATGTGCGGCCGTTACGTTAACAATTAACTAGCGGTAATTAGATATTTGAGATTTGGGGGAAATTACGGTCGCCAGTCCTAAGAACAATTACTATAGTAACCGAAAAAGAAAGGTAATTACACATATAATTAGCACTAGAAGCTTGGCAACTGAAGGTTGACACGTGTGGTGTGAAAACTGAAAGTTTGTCAGAAGTAATAACTCTCGCTGCACTCTGACTTAATTTAGCAAAAGAATTAATAAAACCGGAAAACTGAAAGTTAATTTAGTGACTGAAATTAATAAGAAGCTTTCTTTCTTAAGCACATCGAAATTCAGTAAAATACGGTTAGTCTTGGACTACCTCAACAATCATTTCAAAAGCTACTTGAATCTACGCAATTTAGAAATAAGAGATTTAGCTTTGAACTTGAATTAAATGATTCTGAACAATTAACAATAGTAAGATTTAGTACGTACCAAGCTGAGCTGCAGTCACAGGTAAGCTAAAATACGGTAACAAAACTCGCACTCTTAATTTGTGCTTGCGTAATCTAAATATTGTAGCCAGCTATAAATACTTAAACTGAACTTTGAAATTAAAGCAGTGAAATGGAATTATGCTGGCGTTTGAATTTCAACGACACTCGGGTTCATTTCGGAAAAGGACGGGACCCTGCTTGGTAATGCAATTGGGACAATGAGCAACAAAGGTTCATGCTAAGTTGCTGTAATTTTGCGAGGCAAATGGAACAATTTGAAAAGCTGAGGTCTGCCACACAGTTCTAAAACTTTACGTGCTTCCAGTCTTCCTTGTTGGTTGATTGAAGGTTTGAAGCCGTCAATCGAGGATGAGGCGACAGTCACTCATTGTCGGCCGTCGCTGTTGCAGAAGCTGGATGTTGGCGCGCCTTCTTCTCGACACGGTCACCAGACGAAACGGGCTCTTGACGTGCGCCAGCTAATGCTTCCCGTCCGCGACACCATGTCAGAAACTATCATCGCAAGTCGAGCGCAATTACATGCTGCCCAACCCCGAAAGCGCGGCAACTCGTGGGAGCGTCACACAACACATCTGCTCCACTGCACCACCCCAGCCAGAACCCCCCTGCCCGCGCTCCACGCGACAGAGTTAACACTACCAAAGATCCTACACACTTTGATTTTTCAGACGACCTATCGATGTAATCGTTCGATAGCAGTTTTCCCTAGGCAAGACCCAGCGTAAAAATACAAATAATATTTACGAAACAAACCAATTATACATCGACATAAATGCATAAATATATATATTCAAATAGTAAAACAATTACAATATGTAAAGACACAGAAATGTCATATATTCAGGTAACAAAATAAGGAAAACAAATTTATAGTACAATAGATGGAAATAGGAGGATATGCATTTCCGGCGTTACAAAGCCACTATAGAATCCTGAGAATATCATTGTAGAATACTGAGAAAGAAATAATAAATTCCCCTAAGATTACACTGGGTGAACCAGAAATTTTCAGAGTTCCCACAGGGTTAACCTGTGAGTAATTTGGTATAAGCACCCAATGGTCTCCTGTGGCTGGTTCCAGAGTAATAATGTGATTATGATTTACTCATTTTTGTTAGCACCGCCACACTTGTTTCGTGAAAATACCTTTACAACACTGAAGAAGCTTGTAATATGCAATAACTGAAACGCACAACGTACAAATAAGAGTAATGCAAGATCCCACAGATGCAGAAGTACTGCAGTGCGGCTGCTGTCAGTGTGGGAACAGCTCACCATAGCGATGTTGTTTCGCTCTTCCGTTGTATTCAGTGAACCCATACACGAGGTGTGTGTCGGTCAAGTCTTCGTCAGTAAACCCATCCATTTTGCTGCTGTGTATCATTGTTAACGCGCAACGAAGTCTGCCGGACAGAAAAACTCTAGAGAGAGCCGAACAGTACTGAAGACAGACTTGAGGGCAACGAAATAAGGAGGGCATTATTGTTGTCGCTAGCAGGTACCGTGAGATAAAGGAGCAAAACACAGCCCACACCGTCGAAATTTCTACTCTCGTGCACTTTTCTTAATGCAATACCGTTACAAAAAACTGGACCACGAAATCCAAAGAAATGCAATACCTCTGTAACGAACTGCAACAGAGCGTGGGTCCCTTGTATCAAAATACTGAGAAAGTATCCCTAAACGACTTATGAAGGTGTGTCTGTGGATTGTAGTTCACCGTGTATAAGTGAAAGAGAAACGGTAAACATCAAAGAGTAAGTCATCCTGATATTTACACGCGGGAACTGTACGGTGTTCGCAAAATGCGATCGTTCATTCTCACCACGGCAGCCAAAAATGAGGCAAGATGCGAATGAGCTGAGGCACTTGGGAGGGTAAAGTCATTGGGGGTATAGTAGGAACACGTAACGGCCTTCACGCGAAAACTCTCCTTGGCGCGCTCTGTGGACGGAACGTTTCCGCTTTCTTCCCTCAAAATCTCAAGCTTGCAGAACTACCACTGGTTGCAGTTACCCCGAGAAAATTACAAACTAAAGCCTATGGTACAATCATCCGACTTAGATTTGAAACACACGAGAGGCATAGGCGCACATATACACGCATCCCAAAGGTTTGCATCATCCCCGTTTCCAGAACTCCCGAAAATCGACGTTGACATTGGATAGTGTATCACAGACAAAGTCCTTTGACTGTTCATACATGTCACTAAACCCGTCCACAGATGTAAACAACCATATATGAACAGCGCCTATTAGACGGAGGGGGTCCGACAGCCGATCAGTTCCAGTCGTTCAACCAGGAAGGAGGTACACTGCTCTTGTTGTCTGTAGTTCAACCATGCCTAGACGGTCAATACCGCGGTTCGATCACGTCCACATTTTTACTTTGTGCCAGGAAGGGCTCTCAACAACGGAAGGGGGTCCATGCGCCTCGGGGTGAGCCAAAGCGATGTCGTTCGGACATGGAGGAGATACAGAGAGACAGGAACTGTCGATGACATGCCTCCCTCAGGCCGCCCAATGGCTACTGCTGCAGTGCATGACCGCTACCTACGGATTATGGCTCGGAGGAACCCTGACAGCAACGCCACCATGCTGAATAACGCTGTGGGTATAGGACGTCGTGTTACGACTCAAATTCTGCGCAATAGGCTGCATGATGCACAATTTAATTCCCGACGTCCATGGCGAGGTCCATCTTTGCAACAACGACACAATGCAGCGCGGTACAGATGGGCCCAAAAGCATGACGTATGGACCGCTCAGGATTGTCATCACGTACTCTTCACCGGTTGAATGTCACATATGCCTTCAGCCAGGGAATCGTCGGAGACGTGTTTGGAGGCAACCCGGTCAGGCTGAACGCTTTAGACACACTGTCCAGCGAGTGCAGCAAGGTGGAGGTTCCCTACTGTCCTGGGGTGAATTATGTGGGGCCGACGTACGCCGCTGGTGGTCATAGAAAGCGCCGTAACGGCTGTACGATAAGTGAATGTCATCCTCCGACTGATAGTGCAATCATATCGGCAGCATAATGGCGAGGCATTCGTCTTCATGGACGACAATTCGCACCCCCCCCCCCCCCGCCCTCCCCTCGTGATATCTTGTGAATGACTTCCTTCAGGATAACGACATCACTCGACTAGAGTGGCCAGCATGTTCTCCAGACATGAACCCTATTGAACATGCCTGGCATAGATTGAAAAGAGCTGTTTATGAACGACGTGACCCGCCAACCACTCTTAGGGATCTACGACGAATCGTCGTTGAGGAGTGGGACAAGCTGGACCAACAGTGCCTTGATGAACTTATGGATAGTATGCCACGGCGAATACAGGCACGTATCAATGCAAGAGGACGTGCTACTGAGTATTTGAGGTATTGATGTGTACAGCAGTCTGGACCACCACCTCTGAAAGTCTCGCTGTATGGTGGTACAACATGCAATGTGTAGTTTTCATGAGCAATAAAAAGGGCGGAAATGATGTTTATGTTGGTTTCTATGCCAATTTTCTGTACAGGTTCCGGAACTCTCGGAACCGAGATAATGCAAAACTTTCTTTGATGTGTGTACAATCGTATTACAAAAGGGAAACAGCTCCTTTCACACATGTAGGTGACCTGTGACGTCAAATGCAGATAACTCCCAGAGTGAGACCATTTCCAACGGTTAAGGTGACTCTTGCGGTAAGTAACCACCGTTACAGGTTGATCAGCACCGAGGTCTGTTTTGTACGTATTACTAACTTGTGCTTCTAAAAAGTGACTCTTTGATTGGTAAATCGATAGCAGCTACTTTTCTAAATGTACAATAAAAAATATCGACAGACTTAAGAGTCACACACACTCGCAGTGAGTCAGTTGGTCACTTATCCTGAACCAAAGTTCAGAAGAAGAAATCGGAGTCTGCGAATAGTTGTAGATCTAAAGTATGCAGAAGAGTAGTAGAATCCAACTCTGATCCAGTCGATGGAGAGAGGTTGCAAGTCGTGTGTCAGGAATATATCTATACGTGAATTGCGAGTCACATACATTGCTCAAAGACTATATAGCCACGCTTTCGTCTGTTAGAGAAGTCGCATCTTTCGTTGTGTAGTGAGAAGCTTATCTGCAAGCTATAATTTGAGCGAAGAGATGCTTGTCTCAGAGGTTCATGTCCGAACATTCCCACACGCTTCTAGTGGTCGCCGGCTGGAGCCGCTGACATCGGTCTATTGTTAAGTTCAGGCATTTTGTCTAATGCATTTCTGAGAAGGGCAGTGCCAAGCTATAGCGTTCAGGATTTGTGGTGAGAGCGTTTCTTACTGTCGCTGAGCCGGCCGGTGTGGCCCAGCGGTTCTTGGCGCTTCAGTCTGGAACCGCGCGACCGCTACCGTCGCAGGTTCGAATCCTGCCACGGGCATTGATGTGTGTGATGTCCTTAGGTTAGTTAGGTTTAAGTAGTTCTTAGTTCTGGGGGACTGATGACCTCAGCTGTTAAGTCCCATAGTGCTCAGAGCCTTTTGAACCATTTTTTTTTACTGTCGTTGGATATGTGTAACAATTTTCAGGTTTACAAATGTTTATTCATGTAAGAGAGGTCAGCCAACTGTTCGGTTCTCGTGTTAAACTGACTTACCGAGGATTAGTGCTAATTGTTTCTTGAGTCAACCGAATAAGTCAGTCGCTTTTCATTTTACTTACCACTCACTAAATAGTATTACGAGGATAAGCGGTTAAGTATCTGTTTTTTGTGAATGTGTGGTAAGGAACATCCATGTGTTCGCTCGGAGGGCATTTGTATCTACTGTTCGTGAATGTTCATGCCTATTTATTGAAGAATAAGTGAAGTTAATTTCAAATCTCTCCATAAATATTTTTGTCTATAGTCATCTCTCAATCTTACAACTTTTTGTGTTCGATTCCATCTTTCCTTCGTTAAGGGCAGTAACCTATGTAAGGGTGCTAATGATCTGCATCCAGCAGAATTAATGGTATTATAAACTGCCTTCAGCGAATAGAGAATTTTATACATGAAAATGTTCACTCAAACTTGAGATATAGAGAACTTCAAGAAAGGTATTACAGTCCTCAATACATCGGGATATTTTGTTTTATGATTCATGGTCTTGTGGTTAGGTATTAGGCTATACGAGTCGCAGTCAGATCCGCAATGCGCAGGACATACGTTTACACTTACAGTCTGCGCTACAATCTTTGAAGAAACTTGGCTGTGAGTGATTTTCCTTTAATTCATATTAAGCGCACCCTCTATACATATTCCGTCGCACTATGAAAGTAAGCTTACTAAGATCAAAAATATGGAAACACCACAAACAGAACACATTACCACTCCTAATACGATTAAGGAAATTAGTTGACATTAAAACCAGCTTCCAGTCGTCTCTTAATGTGTACATAAGCACTCTATATGGTTTTCCAGGGAATCGTGTACCATTCCTCATGCAAAATAGTGTCAAGTTCACGTATCAGAGCTGCAGATGGTTAGTGATGACGCACTCTTCTCTCCAATGTAGACCACAAGGGCTCAATAATATTGAGATCTGGTGACTTTGATGTCCAAGGGAGATGCAGAATCCATATTCAAGCTCACAAAACGAGTCCTGGACGATGCTAGCTGTGTGAACAGGGGTTTTGTTGACTTGGAATACAGCAACACCGCTGAGGAACAAATACTGTACCATGGGGTGGATCTGACCAGCCAAAATGGTCACATTATCATTGGCAGTAATGCTGCCTTCCAGAGTAACTAAGGGCCTCATGGAATACCACGATATGGCAACCCAAATCATCACCGATCCCATGTTTCACTCTTGAGAAGTAAACTGGGCCAAAAATTGGAAACAGTGCAAAACAATACTCATCCGACCAAATTACTTCCTTCCGTTGCTCCATAGTATAAGTTTCTCGCTCTGTAATTCCCTGTTTATTGAGCTCCCTTCGTGCCGTTTTGGCGCTGACAGGGTTCACGAGTGGTACAATCAATTCTGCAGTGACGTTTGCAGCTGTCGAGCTCTTATTTTTCGCCACAGTCCTCTCCCATGACGTCTGTCACGATCACACAACACACATGTTCGAACGCGTTGTGACTTAGCAGATGAAGTTTTTCAGACAAGTTTTTTACATCTGTGGCCTAGACTGTCTGATAACCTATAAGAAAGCCTCAGCTCACGTGGTAGTAGAAATTATCCCGGTGACTCCGTCTCCTCCGGCCTGTATCTTTAAGCTGTACAGTGACTTAGGCTTACTTGTATAATTGAAAATTCCTACATCGAGTAATTCTGAGCATTACTTAATTCAGACTGCTTCACACCAGCTTTAAACGCAATTAAAACGTATGGGGTACCTTTAAAGAATTTAGCATTTGCGTGAACATATGTGGAGGTATGAAACATGTGAAACGATTCGTTACACAAAGACCAGGGAAGAGCATAATAGGTTTCGTGATATTGCAGCTATACCAAACAACATACTCAGATGCGACATAATGATCAAAGTTCACAAATAGAAGAATACGCTTTATGAGTAAATACAACGCAACAGACGATGTGCTTTACATCCCCACCGGATGTAATTTATAAAAGAAAATCACAAAATATAATAATTAGTTCGTGTTGAAGAGCAGTGAGATAACTCACTCGAAGCTTTGTATAATTTTAAGCTGACAAACGACTGTCGTAGAGTGCACGAATACGCTCTGTGAAGGTGTTCACGGGGAAGTGAGTGATTTTAAGTTTGCCTACAGCGAGTGTGGGCCTGTATTAATCGAGAGTTCAACGTTGCGTTCGACGTGATGAATTGGTGGCTTGCATGCTATCCTCCATGTTCTTCCTGTGCTCCACATGACGATATGTCCTTGCACCAGTTGGTGACATGCTGAGTTGCAAAATCTGGGTTAGCAGCGGCGGGGTTGGTGTGAATGGGAAGTTCCCGGCGTTTTCAAACTGGGACATTCTGGATTGGTGGCAGAAAAACCGACAACGCTGTCAGGGGACGCTTACCTTACTAGGACTCATGAAGCTGCCTCGGACAGGACTGACTAGAGTAGGAGCTGGAGGTTTACACACAGTACAATATATATGTGTTACATACATTACATGAGAAGGTCATGACGTGAGAATTACCGATCTACACACAGACTCAAGCGCTAGCCGTACTACAGCAACACAAATAGCATAATTGGTGATCATACGCGCACAAAAGTGAATATGGTAGCAGGTCAGGAGATTTTTACAATCAGCAGAGATAAAACTCTTGACATTATTCATGCTTCGGTCATAACGGACCACGAAATATACAAAAAAACAGCATTTTCAGAGTTTCATTTTAGCTTGTCTTTGTGGTCGAATACTTCATTTTCTCAGCATGGATTATTTTTCATATCGTCAGCTCAAGTTGTCACAGTATCCTGTGATTTTTCTGCCAGACCAGCTATCCAGTCAGAAATTTTCTGCCTAAAACTCGTTCTGCCTGGTATACCAAGTTGCTTCCTCCAGGCCTTCTTCGA
Organism: Schistocerca piceifrons; assembly: GCF_021461385.2. Taxonomy (NCBI): domain Eukaryota; kingdom Metazoa; phylum Arthropoda; class Insecta; order Orthoptera; family Acrididae; genus Schistocerca; species Schistocerca piceifrons. The sequence goes on along the minus strand of NC_060141.1, from coordinate 349,193,238 downwards.
CTGTACCGATGCATTTTATTGTTTCAATTTTTGCGTTATCGCAACTTTCATAAAAATTCATTATTCAACTAGTTAATCAGGTCGATTCGGTTCCTTTCAGATTCTTACAGAATATTACTATGCGTTTTTTCATATCCCAATAAATGCTGGCATAGTTTTAAATTTTTTTATTTGCTCTTACTCTATATGCTCCTTCTACAGTATAATTCTGAGCTAAAAGTTTCATAACTACGTTTATTCTCTCTTATGAAGATCTTCGATGTTTCTCTTCCTGTTCAAAATGAGTGTTTTGGACCCATAAAGACTCTCTGGTTCGATGACAGCGTTGTAGTGTGTCAGTTTTGAAGGTACCCTTCACAATTATGAAGTATTCCATTTTCTGTCTACGAATTTTATAAGAAATCTTTTCCAGGCTAGTATTGTGAATAGTTTCGCCTGACATTAGATCTGAGGAACCTTCTCAATTTCCTCATATTCACTTTTTACAATTTTGGATGGTAGACACGTATTCTGTTTTTCCAAGTGACGTCTATAGCTGTTTCTTTGAGAGCTTCAATTAGTTTCTGAGCTGGATTTAGTTTGATTAATAATTTATTTTTATATTTAATGTGTCTCTAACTAAGAAGAACTTTATTTTTATATATTAAGTTGTACTGTAAAAACTATTATCTTTAATATCATTCTGTTATTGGCGAGAATTTAAAAAAACCATTGGGCAGAGGATGTTCCACTGTATTAGATGTATTTCAGCACATAACTTAGACACATTTGAAGGCAAGTTTATAGAAATATAGAAGTAAATAAATAAATTGTTCATTTAAGTTTAATTGGCACCGGTTTCCTGAGCGATAAAAAGCGTAAGAGACTGCCCTCCTCCCGAACGTCTCCCCACTCCCCTCTACCACAAGCATCTACACCATTCTTTGTGTTGAATACAAAACTTCAGAAACCAACGTAGCATCTCATCTCACCAAGCTGACTAATGTTTCATATCAGTATTAGTTAAAACAAAATCAGAACATGTTGTGGGTATTTGCTAGTGGTGAAAGGACCCAGAGAAATTTCTCTGAAATCTCAAAACTGTTTCGTTATTCGCCGCGAATCTAACATATGTTGCTCCCACCCCTTCTAACTTATAACTGTGCTATTGTAGTCTGACAGTTTGCATGTAGAACGACGTAGAAGGCGAGGTGTCATTCGTCAAAACACACGATATAAACTCTTTACCTAATGACAATAATCGGAAAATGAAGGAGATAGCGCTTCTCACTTGGAACGCTTCACATATAATATTTCAGCAGAGTAACGCTTGGCCAGATGTGTCAAGGAATTTGCATTCCACCTTCAAAGAACAATGTGTTTCAGCACGACAGCGACAGCGGATAAAGGTTCCTGGGGCAGTACCTGCCTAAAAATGTAGCATTTAGAGCAGAATTATCCTCTTCAAGACGATGTTACGTTAGTGGGTCCGCTGGTGCGAGATACCGCTACTTTGAGTGGGACCGCTCATTGCAGATGTGCGCAGAGACAGAGAACAGCATCGCTCATGGCTGCCCCCGAAGGCATGTAGCGCGGGTGGCCTATGTCTGCTTGATTAGGCACTGGGCCCAGGCTGGGCGGCTGATTAGCCCTGCTGCAGCGTCCCGCTGCTGTAGAGACCGCCGCGAGGACTGTCTGATCCATCACGCGGCTGCGACGCGACCAGGGACGAGTCAGCCAGTGAGATGCCAACTCTGGCGTTCTGAAGCGCGTAGGTGACGTTCTAGCATAGATACTGCACCCGTATTCAGCGTAAGTGGCACTCAAAATTTCACCCGATAACATACAGTCTATCAATCACTCTAGCAAAACCTAACTACACATATCACTTCATTTTGTAAAACTACAAATTTATCCAGCAATTTTTATTTAATTTATGGACGCTAAAACCGTTTTTTTTAATCAATCGTGGACTGTCAGTGTGTCTGATACAGATGAACTTCATTTAGCCGCGCGGGAGTAGCCGAGCGGTCTTAGCCGCTGCATTCATGGCCTGTGCGGCTGGTCCCGGCGGAGTTTCGAGTCCTCCCTCGGGCATGGGTGTGTGTGTTTGTCCTTAGGATAATTTAGGTTAAGAAGTGTGTAAGCTTAGGGACTGATGACCTTAGCAGTTAAGTCCCATAAGATTTCACACACATTTGAACATTTTTTAACTTCATTTATCATGTAGTGCGCTACTAGTCAGTTTCACTTCTACAGACGTATGTACAGACTGTGGAAGTAAACCAACAGGATGTACTGTTAAATGGCTTAAGTAAGGACTTGGACATCACTTATCAACAGGATACATAAGGCTTTCGTGTATACAATATAAGATTTCAGAACAATATACACAGATTTTCGACATGTATGTGGGAACCTCCGTTACCACGTGGCATTAAATATTTTTTAAGTTCACTGTTCTAAATAATTACGTGAACACATGTATCAACGTCCTGTATGTTAAAATCTACTGTATTTTCATACAGGCGCCACCTATGGTTTTACCGCATGGCTTGCCTGAGATCTTAGCTTTCAGTGCACGAAAAAATTGAAATCACTGGTCATCAGTTGGCTGTGTTATACTGTACAATGTCAGGTGATCCATCAAGAGGAAGTGAGACCCAGTGTCCTAGAGTTTTCTAGTGGGATACACAGATGGCAGTTGTCACTTGTGGACGTTGTATTCAACCAAGCACATGAAATGAGACATATTATACAGGGCGAATTGTAAGGGCGATCTGTTTGGTCCAAGAAGGGTGGACTTTCAGTCGTGTTGCTGCAGATGCCCATGCCTCTCCATGTGTTATCCATTGGTTGTGGACACGCTGCAGGGAGACATGTCAGTACACAAGGTGAGTTGGACAACGCAACTGAAGAAGGCTATCTGGCCATCTCTGCGGCATTCCGTAGTCACCACAAGACTACTGTTAGACGATCTCAGAAGGGCCACTGAAGCCGCTATGAACGATCAGACTGTAATGAACTCGTTACGAAAAAGACCTTACGACCCAGACAGCCTGTTCGAATACTCCATTTGGCACGGCAACATCGTGCAGTTCGCCTTCAGCTCTGTCTTTCCCATGTCAGCTAACAACTTTGCCATCGGCGAAACGTGTTACTCACAGACGAGTCCAAAAATCCTCAGACGTAAGGTCATGCCCGTGTCCGTGTATGGAGACACGCCATAAGTGGTACCTGCCAAATGTTGTCCATGAAATCGACAGATTTCCAAGGTTCTGTAATGTTGTGGGGATGTTTCAGTGTGGACAATCATACAGATCTCGTCGTTGTCCACGGTTTCCTTACTGCCAAGCAGTACATCGAATAGGTCCTGTTAGACCATGTTGTGGCTGCTGCAGACAGTGGTGGCTCTGAATTCCTTCTGATGTCAGAGTCTATGTGGCGGGGTCAGTCTTGCGAGACGTCTTGCGAAGCGTGGACCTAAACCCCATTGTGCATATGTGGTATATATCTGACAGACAAGTTAGTATTCGTCCTGTTCCACTACAGACGCTCCGAGAACTGTTATGGAATCTCATTGAATAATGGGAACGGATACCACAAGGTGACCTCCGTATAAATGCGAGGCAATGACAAATGCTCTTGGAGGGTGTACACGTTACTGAAGCTCTTAAAGTCTAACGAAAAGCACCCGGGATGACGGGGTAAATGGTTGTTTCCATTTCGTTTGCGACACCTGTCGGACACTGCAATTCGTTCTCGGTAAACGATCGAAGATGTAGGTATGTTTTGTTGTGTTTTTAATTTCTGAAAGATAAAGATACAGTGTGGTATCATACCCAGTCCTCAATTATTGCTCTATGGAGTGACTCAAAGTCATAGTCCCCTAATTCTTTCGAATATTGTACAACGATACGTATTTCACCGACGTAGCTGCATCTGAAAATGGCCGCAGGACAAAACTGTCCAGTAATGCACTACACCACGAAATATACTTAATCATTCTAAAAAAAATCTGACAGCCCACGGTGGACACAAAAATTGCCTTAGGATACAGAAATTACTCCGAAGCTTTGGGCCTACACGCGAGGAAAGGAAGTTTAATGTAAGTTCTGCGTAGACCACCCTTTTCACACCCTTGTTTATTTAGCTACGTGGGCGTTACACAGTGGTCTAAAGAAGGTTTCTGTTCCTAAGGTTTAGTCTCCTAGTGTTGCTGTCACATCCTCAAAAGATATAAAGACTTTTAAGTTTCATTCTAAAACAAACTCGGCAGTTGGAATACAAAACCATAGTCGCGTTGGAGCGACCTCGAGATTTCTCGATATTCTGCAAGCACGATAAAGTATCGAATGCTGCTCGAGAAATCGCATGATATTTGACTCCTGTGGCGTGAGAGCAAGGTATCTCGGGAAACTAACATATTGTCACAGGAACAACTAATACACCTACATGAAATTTGACAGTTTCATGAAAGACTATAATAATTCACCAAGTGAAACGTTAATGAGCATTTCAATTACTGTTCACATATTATAATCAAGCACAAAAAAGTTACCAGAGCAGAAAAAGCAGGATGGTGACATTCAGAAGAAACTAAGAAGATATTGTGTGGGAACTCTATGCCTAACAAAAGAAATAAGTGATATTAAACTGACTGTATTCTTCACGAGAAGAAGCAAAATTGGCAAGACCCGTTGTGGACGTATTATCTAGAGCTGTCACTAGACAGCACGGCGACAGAAAGCTGTAGCGGAACCCTAGATTTCTGGAGCAGTGACGCGAATTTCTCGAACAGCTGCAGTTGTACTCAAGTGCAGCACTATCAGCTAGTCAAACTGTTTATACGTAAAAGAGGAACGGTCGAGTCGTGAAGACATCCAACTTTGACCAAAGAGCCTAGCCGTCGTGTGTTAAGGAGTTCTATTGAAAAAGAATTTGTGGTGTTTACTTTATTTAGCACTAAATTTCTCGACTTGTTGGATTTTAATCATTGGTGTACTCTCCTAAAGACGCTTTTGCATTTATGTTTGATAATTTATGTGGCCTGTCTGTATATTTAGCTTAATAATATGTGGATTTTGATAAAACCGCAGCATCAAAGAATCGAATGTGATAATTCCCTGTCCCAGTACATAATCCCATAGCACCGATTTATCTGTGCAGCTTGGACGGAAATTGTACTTCTGTTCTTTAAGCCGTGTATTGATCATTCCTTTAGTAGTTCCTATGTACATATGGTCGTATGTGCAAATCATTCTGTATACTCCAAACGTGGTAAGAGGTAGGTGCAGGTCATTCACAGTATTCAAATATTTACGTGTCTTGGTGCTAAGTAAAGCAAGTAGCACCAATTCCTCTGCAGTACTATCTCCTCGCATGGTGCGACCTCACGATCGTTGAGGAGGCTTTGGGGTGACCTGAGCGTTCCGCGCTTGCTTGTAAACAGTTCGGCGTTCTGCATTAGTTTCATTTCTAAATTCAACTAACGAAGTCATCAAAGCCTCTTAGTATGTGTCCAGTATTGGGAGTCGAAACGGTAGGCACAGCAACTTGCTTAAGACCACGTTCTTATGCCCATACAACTAAAAACTTCACCGATGCAAACATCGGCGGTGAAAATCTACATTGTACGATCATTGTTTCTATACTTGAGCAGTGGTTTTATACAGGATGGAGAAAAACAGTCTGATGAACAAAGCTATGGCAGAGGAGGCAACGTCGAATTGAGTAAAATCTCCCACATAACCGTAGGTCAGAAATGTACCGTGGTGGAGCTATGGCCATAAAACGATAGCAAATGAGCGACGAGCGTCTATAAGTGCACAATTAGAAAGGGCGTTCGATAAGTAATGCAACACATTTTCCTCGGTCAATATTGGTTGAAATAGTGTGGACTTTATTGTAGGTCATATTCTCGCTTCAGCACCTGTAGTTTCATGTAGCTCTGATTGGTGGCGGCGATTCACGTATCCTTCAAAATGGCGTCTGTAACCGAGATGTGTTCCAAGCAGAGATGTCACTGAGTTTCTTTTTCTTGTGGGGAAGCAGAACATTGCAGATATTCGTAGACACTTGCAGGATGTCTACAGAGACCTGGTAGTGAACAAAAGCATAGTGAGTCGCAAAAAGGTCGTACGTACCTGCCCGATCTCCCACATGCCGGCGGGCCACACGCAGCTGCGACTCCTGCAATGTTGGGACGTGCGGACACTCTCATTCGAGGTGATCGACGGATCACAATCAAACACCTCACTGGACCGCTGTACGTCTCTGTTGGTAGTGTTGACACACTCATCCACCAGTTGGGGTACTCAACGGTGCCTGAAGGCTGGGTTCTCCGCCACCTAACGAAAGACCACAAAAAGAAACGAAAGACAGTTTGTGCGGAAATGCTTGCGCGTTAAGAGGCTGAGCGTGACAATTTTTTGTCGAACATCGTCACAGACGATGAAGTATACCTTCATCATTTCGAAACGGCAATCCATGGAGTGGGGCCATACCACTTCTCCTCCGGAGAAGAAGTTCAAAGCCGCAAACTCAGCCGACAAAGTCATGGCGACGGTATTCTGGGAGACTGAAGGGGTCATTCAGTTTGAGCCCTCCTTTGTGGTGCAACGATCAGCTCTAAAGTGTATTGTGGTACCTTCAGGAATTTAAAGAAATGACTTCAGCGCGTTCGTCGCCACGTTAATGCAAACGAACGTCTCCTTCTCCGCCATAACGCAAGTCTAAGCACCCGAGAGAAGCTCACATAATTTCCTTGGACTTTTCTTCCTCATCCAGCCTATAGCGCATGTGTTTGGCCCAATGAATGATGCACTCCACAGGGAGCAGTACGATGATAGCGGAAAGGTTATTGAAGCTGCACGATGTTGGGTCCTATGTCGACCAGTAGAGTGGTACATTCAGGTGTACAGCATCACACTAAGGTAGCGTAAGGCCGTCGCACTGAACACGAATTTCAGAAGAAGGAAAACTATTATGCATTAATTATTGAATGCCCCTCGTAGGACAAAGTTCCGCACGCTCCTCGATCATTTGGTGTCGTTTTATCACTGTAGCTAGGAAACTGTGGTTTCCTGACCTATAGATAACTGGAAAATTTTTCTTGATCAGACGTTCTCAATCATTATGCGTCAGTATCTGGTTATTTTCATCTGCATTGTAGACAGCTCTAGGGACGATGGACCAAGGTGGTGCAAAAGCGTGCTCCGTCTCTTCATTGCCTAAACAGCCTGGCATTCATCAGAAATGATTCACGCTAGGAGCGGACTGAGGTGCTTCACCGCCCTGCATTCTCCTGCAGCAGGAAGGCGCAATGTGTGCAGCGTTCTGACGCCCAACTTAAACAATGCGTGATGCGAAATTACATTTAACATTTGGATTTTAGTGAAATATTTATGTTTAAAATTTAATTTTTTCATTGTGATTACTGACATCAAAGAACATTTTTGTCTTCCACTAATTCCTCAGTTTTATAGTGACATATTGGGGCTTCTGTTTCAGTCTGGGTACACTGCTCCGTGGTGGTTTTGTCGTTCATTGTGTGACGCTGTTCCATTGTTGGTAGTAAAAATAAAGACTTGGTGTTTATTGCCTAATTTTTTCAGTGAGTTCTCATTTCGAAGATATTTCTTGACTTCAGACAGGCATTTGACAATGTCCCGCACTGGCATTCAGTGAAAAAAGTACAAGCTTACCGAGTATCGCACTAGATTTGCGGCTGGAATCAGGACTATCTTGCAGATAGAACCCAACACGTGATTCTTAATGGAACAAAAACGACAGATGTAAAGATAATTTCTGGAGTACCCCAAGGGTGCGTGACAGGACCGTTACTCCTAACAATTTATATAGATGATTTAATAGAAACTGTCGGAAGTTCATCAAGACTATTAGTTGATGATGAGGTTGTCTGTAAAAAAGTAGCAAAGTCAGAAGAAAGTATCGATCTGCAGAATGAGCTACAGACGATTGATGATTAGTGCAGGCGCTGGCAGTTTACCCAGTACGTAAATAAATGGAGCATACTGCGCATACATAGGAAACGAAATGCGCTATTGTACAACTACACTGTAAATAACAAATTTCTGGAAATAGTATGTAACATAAAAATCTAGGACTAACAATCCAGAACGACCTTAAATTGGCAGACCACGTAAAACAGATTCTAGGAAAATCAGATGATGCACTGAGATCTTAAGGAAATGTAACTTCACCATGAAGGTAATGGCTTACAAGGCGCTTGTTCGACAGGTTCATTTTATTGTTCATCAATCTATGAACCTTAACAGGTAGAGAAGATCCAACGAAGACCGGCGCGCTACGTCATGGGATCAATTGATCGACGCGGGAGTATTACAGACATGTTCAACAAACTACAGTGGCAGACGCTACAAGAGAGGTGCTGTGCATCACTTAGAGGTTTATTATCGATGTTTTGAGAGAGTTCTTTTTGGGAAGATTCGTAGAACACGTAACGTCCTCCCACATACGCCTCCAGCAATGACCACGACGAGAATGGTCGAGAAGAGCTAATACAGAGGCTCAACGACAACCATTCTTCCCACGCTCCACTCGCAAGCGCGGCAGGGAAGGGGGATCAGTTAATGTTACCTAAACTACCCTTCTTCACACGCTGTGAGGTGGCTTGCTGTGCACTGATGTAGAAGTAGAAGTTTACGAGTTACTTTTACCAAACTGCGCCCTTGTAGTAAACGATTTGGGAAAGAGGTTGTTTTGTTCGTTATTCCACACATGGGGTCAGAAACGTTGCAAAAGGCTGAACTTTTGCGAATTTCAATTATAAGGAGTAAAAGTGGTTATGTTCAGCTTACAAATGATACCAGTCTATTACGAGTAGGAATTGTCTTCATTTACTAATAATTACTATTTGGTGTGATTTTGCTGAATGGTGACAAATTCCACCAAATAATTCCTATGAGGGTAAGCATAAAAAGATGACATATCGATATACGGCTGGAAATGCATTCCAGGGGGCGTGCAGCCAGATGAAGGAAGAGAGAAGGCTCAGGAAAGCTCAGGGCGCCTGGAACTGGTCATCAGTGTCTGTATTCGTTATACTTGTGAGATTAGATAATTTAATCACCTTTCACCATCGTATACGTAGTTATCCTGAATGCATGCGAACAAGCGTAGAAATTTCAATACCCTCTGTCTGCTCCACTGCCTTATCAATGAACAATGTCCCTCAAATCATGTCCCTCGTATCTCTCCTCGACAATAACGCTGTTATTTCAACAACATAGGATAAACACTCGCTCTCATTAGAGCCAAATCCTTTCTGTCCTACTCCAACGGTCAGTCACTTTCTCGAAGTCCTCCTCACTAGCAGGAACCCGACTCTGGAGTAACCTCCCCTATTATATTAGAGAACTGAATATTTCCAGCTTCAGAAGACAATTAATGACATATCTACTAAAGTAACAACAAGGATTACCATCGTCCCCATAGGCACTCATTATACCTGTACCTCCCTCTTGCCAACCTAATATTCCTCATTTCCCAGTACTCTTACCCGATGCAGTCACTTAAATTTCCTTTTCCCTAGAACCCGCTGTATCAGAATACATCTATTTTGTACACCTATATATTCTTCTTATATTTGCCACTGTCGTCATTGTTGTTACTGTCATTATTATTATTATAATTACTGTTAACACTATCAGAAGCAGCTGCAGCAGTAGCAGAAGTACTGCCAGTATTATTTTTATTTGTTCATAGCCAATATAATTTACTCACGCTGCCACTTCAGAAACTCAAATCATTTTAACATTAGTTGTAATATAAAATTGTTATTTCTTACGCAACTATGATGTAGAAAGGTACTGTGTGTGTGTGTGTGTGTGTGTGTGTGTGTGTGAAGCCCTGGAACTATGTAAGAGAGGGTCTAATGGCCCTAATTCCCTCTGTATTACTAAAACAGCTGACACAGTTTCAGTCCTATGTAGTAGGTTAAAAGACTTTTTTAAATAAATAAAATCAGGAAGTATATTTGCATATCATCTTTAAAATACATCACGAAATGCCAATTTACAATGGGTTCGTTCATTTATTAACGATGAAGCGATGCACCATATCTTATGCAAAAGATTATTTAAGGGTTCCCACAACTGTCTTATACAGAATTGTTACATCACGTTAGAAATAAAAATTTAAAAAAATGCGAACGTTATACCGACAAAATATAGTGCCATATCAACTTCAAATTAGTCGAAAGCTAAGCTATGGCGTAGTCGTTCGTATCAAGTGGTAAAGAGATCCACTAAGTAAGTAATATAAAAAAAATAAAAAATTTCATACAAATCATTTTTGTAAAGATCTGTTAATATCACATAAAATACGATGAAGTTAACATATCTTCATAAAAACTTTTTGTGTGAACTTTTTATGTTTCCTTTGTTTTTATTATTTAGTGGATCAGTTACAACTAAGACACCAGCGACTATGCTAGAACTTCAAAAAAGCTTTAATATTCATTTATAAAGTGATATAACAGCTCTGTATAAGACAGTTATAGGAAACTATTAATGATCTTTTGCATAAGATTTGGCGGATCGCTTCACCACTGATATATGAACAAACACATTGCAAACTGGTGGTTCTTGATGTATTTTAGAGATGATATACAAATTTGATTACTGGTTTTATTTATTACAAAGAAGGTCTTAACCTGCTATATAGGTCTGAAACTGGTTTAGTTATTTCCGTATCATAGAGGGCGTTACTTACACTACATGACCTAAACTGAGGTTACTGTCCTTGCTGTAAACAACAAGCTCAGTTTACTTCTTCCTATGCGCCAGCAGAGTCAAATGGCAACATGTACTGCTGCAAGTTTGTTGGACGGAAACTCACTAATGATATGTTGACTAGAATCGATCATTGGTATTGGGCAACATGATGTTTCACTTATTTCTTACGTAAAAAAATTCTGCTTCTGTGATTTACTTGTATTTTAGCACTTGAGGATATTTATAGCTGAAATCTGGACATTCAATGATAATTGAAAAACCTGTGCGATTGCGACTGCATGATGCGTTCCTGTCCTTGCTTAAACATAACATAAAACGCAATATAAGATAAAAGTTCAAGGAAGAGGCTGCGGAACGCGTAGCACTTACGATAAAATTTCATATGTATGTGTCAATGAGTGCTCCAGCAACGTGCCGTTGACAACGCTGTTCCTCTGTCACACACAGTTATCAACGGTGTACGGTGCTGGTTATTAAACTTATAATCCTAAGGGAAATCGACACAGCTCTCCCTAGTCAATAAACAAAGTTATAACCAAACAAGACGAGTGAGTGCAGTGCTCGTTAACTTCATCCAGTAACAAGAGAATTATCGTTTGGAGCAGCCACTGTGCACAACGATAATGCCGTCACAGTGAGAACAACAAACTTAGGCGTGCACCAGGTTTAATTAAATATTAGTGGCTTGCCTAACCATGGGAAAGTTATAGGATAATTGAAACGGTCTTGAAATCTAAGTCATGTGTGAGATAAACGTATATTTATTTGCTCTGCTTACTGACGTCAGCCGCTATAAATTAGCAAAAAACGAAGTTGTCTAACATACAACTTTATAATGTGAGCAGTCACAACCGTTGAAATTCGTAGTGAATTGAACTTAAATAAAACAACAAACAGTTGTAAGTGATGATTCAACCACAACAGGTCTTACGTTAAGGTTATAACCCTATAAGGTTTTAATGGTTTAGTCCTTCATCTGTGTTCAATATGCACATGGATACACACATAGGCACAACAAACTAATTAACTTATAGCTTACTGATTTCTATTTTTGCATTTTATCCTTCTGGGTTTTTATTATTGTAGCAATGGGGCTGGTTAATGGGTTACTTTTCTCAGACAGACGCTCCACTGATGGTATCTTATTTCATGCTTTTGTATTGCGTTTTAACCATGTTTATTGCATTAACTACCGTTATTTTTGTCGTAGTACCTCATCCCCTGCATTATTCGCCCAAATGCTCCGCAGGTTGTAATTTTTTGACGACTTACGCTCTTCGTGGGGTTGGATTCTATGAGTACGAACGTTGCCATGTGCCAATCTATGTGACACTACTGTTAGTGTTTTTATTTATGTTTACTTCTACTAACCGTCCTTATTTAATTTTTCAAATATATACTTTACAAAATTCTTCCTATACAGAAACACCTGAAGATGCTATTTTAACGCATCGAAACAGTTGCTGATTGGAACATCACTTATCAGCTGTTTGCGGTTTTATTGAAGTTCAGTATACCACGAAACTTGTCTAGAACTCGAATTACATTGCAAAAAAATGCTAACTGCTCAAACGAGCATCTCGCAAAACCGATGTGAACGATTAAATAAGAAGCTACAATTTGCTACCATACAAAGCAACACAAGTTGCGTGGTAAATTAGGTAATTACCGAGCTGCTCAGAATGTTGATCTCACTACCACAATTGCGACACTTACAGTTTCCCAGCAACAGCTAGTTGCGCCAGACATCGGCCCAAATAGGAGACGCCCAGCTTGGTGGCCCGGAACAGAATAGCCCAGAATCTTAGTTTACAGTCCTCAACATCCTAATATTTAGAAAATACCATATGAGGGGAGGAAACATTGCTATTGCCAATGTCACGAATGAGACTATCGCTTGGAGATATGTGACAGTAATTTCTCAATATATAAAGAGCACAGGGCTGTCACCTCAGCAGCAACAATGGTTGTTACCTGGATTAGCATCGAGTGAAACTCCGGTTTAGTGACAAATGCTGTTGTTGTGGTCTTCAGTCCAGAGACTGGTTTGATGCAGACCTTCATGCCACTCTATCCTGTGCAAGCTACTTCATCTCCCAGAACCTACTGCAACCTACATCCTTCTGAAACTGCTTAGTGTATTTATCTCTTGGTCTCCCTCTACGATTTTTACCCACCACGCTGCCTTCCAATTCTAAATTGGTCATCCCTTGATGCCTCAGAACATGGCCCTTCCTCTAGTCAGGTTGTGCCACAAATTTCTATTCTCCCCAATTCTATTCAATACCTCCTCATTAGTTGTGTGATCTACACATCTAATCTTCAGCATTCTTCTGTAGCAGCACATTTTGAAAGCTTCTATTCTCTTCTTGTCAAACTATTTATCGTCCATGTTCCACTACCATACATCGCTACACTCCATGCACATACTTTCAGAAACGACTTACTGACAAATCTATACTCGATGTTAACAAATTTCTCTTCTTCAGAAACGCTTTCATGGCTATTGCCAGTCTGCGATTTATATACTCCCTACTTCGACCATGATTAGTTATTTTGATCCCCAAATATGAAAACTCATTTACTACACTAAGTGTCTCATCTCTTAATCTAGTTATTTTGATCCCCAAATATGAAAACTCATTTACTACACTAAGTGTCTCATCTCTTAATCTAATTCTCTCAGCATCACCCGACTTAATTCAACTGCATTTCATTATCCTCGTTTTGCTTGCCAGCCCTGACAAAACTCCACCATCTGGTGAGCAAGTTGTATGAGACAGGCTAAATACCCTCAGACTTCAAGAAGAACATAATAATTCCAATCCCAAGAAAGCAGGTGTTGACAGATGTGAAAATTATCGAAGTATCAGTTTAATAAGTCATGGCTGCAAAATACTAACACGAATTCAATATAGATGAATGGAAAACTGATAGAAGCCGACCTCGGGGAAGATCAGTTTGGATTCCGTAAAATTGTAGAACACGTGAGGCAATACTGACCCTACGACTTATCGTAGAAGATAGGTCAACGAAAGGCAAACCTACACTTCTAGCACTTGTGGACTTAGAGAAAGCTTCTGACAATGTTGAATGGAATACTCTCTTTTGGAAATTTGGAAATTTGTGTTTAGAGTCTATGGTTCCAAACTGCAGAGGTCATCGGTCTCTAAGCTCACACACTAATTAATCTAACTTAAAATAACTTACGCTAAGGACAACACACACACCCATGCCCGAGGGAGGACTCAAACCTCCGAGGGGGGAGCTGTGCGGACCATGACAAGGCGCATAAGACAGCGCGGTACCCCCGCGGCAATACTCTCTTTCCAATTCTGAAGGTGGCAGGGGTCAAATACAGGGAGCGAAAGTCTATTTTCAATTTGTACAGAAACCAGATGGCAATTATAAGAGTCGAGGGGCATGAGAGGGAAGCAGTGGTTGGGAAGGGAGTGAGACAGGTTTGCAGCCCATCCCCGATGTTATTCAATCTGTATGTTGAGCAAGCAGTAAAGGACAAAAAATTCGGAGTGGGAATGAAAATCCATGGAGAAGAAATAAAAACTTTGACTCTCAAGGCTGTCAGTAGTTCTAATGGAATGTTGTCTATTCCCGGGACCTTGTTTCGACTCAGGTCTTTCAGTGCTCTGTCAAACTCTTCACGCAGTATCATATCTCGCATTTCATTTTCGTCTACATGCTCTTCCATTTCCATAATATTGTCGTCAAGTACATTGTCCTTGTATAAGCCCTCTACATACTCCTTCCACCATTCTGCCTTCCCTTCTTTGCTTAGAACTGGGTTTGCATCTGAGCTCTTCATATTCATGCAAGTGGTTCTCTTTTTTGCAACGGTCTCTTTAATTTTCCTGTAGGCAGTATCTATCTAACCCCTAGTGATATGCGCCTCTACATCCTCACATTCGTTCTCTATCCGTCCCTGCTTAACCATTTTGCACTTCCTGTCGATCTCAATTTTGAAACGTTTATATTCCTTTTTGCCCTCTGCATTTACTGCATTTTTATATTTTCTCCATTCATCGATTAAGTTCAATATATCTTCTGTTACCCAATGATTTCTACTAGCCCTCGTCTTTTTACCTACTTGATCATCTGCTGCCTTCACTATTTCATCCCCCAACGCTACCCATTGTTCTTCTACTGTATTTTTTCCCCATTCCCGTCAATTGTTCCCTAATGCTCTCCCTGAAACTCCCTACAACCTCTGGTTCTGTCAGTTTATCCAGCTTCCATTTCCTTAAATTCCCACATTTTTTGGAGTTTCTTCAGTTTTAATCTGTAGTTCATAATCTATAGATAGTGGTCAGAGTCCGCATCTACCCCTGGAAATGTCTTAAAATTTAAAACCTGGTTTCTAAACCTCTGTCTTACCATTATATAATCTATCTGAAAACTTCCAGTATCTCCAGGTCTCTTCCATGTATACAACCTTCTTTCATGATTCTTGAACCAAGTGTTAGCTATGATTAAGTTACGCTCTGTGCAAAATACTACCAGGCAGCTTCCTCTTTCATTTCTTACCCGCATTCCATATTCACCTACTACGTTTCCTTCTCTTCCTGTTCCTACTCTCGAATTCCAGTCCCCCATGACTATTAAAATTTCGTCTCCCTGCATTATCTGAATAATTTCTTTTATGTCATCATACATTTCATCAATCTCTTCGTCATCTGCTGAGCTAGTTGGCATATAAACTTGTACTACTGTGGTAGGTGTGGGCTTCGTGTCTACCTTGGCCACAATAATGCGTTCACTATGCTGTTTCTAGTAGCTTACCCGCAGTCCTATTTTTTTATTCATTGTTAAACCTACTCCTGCAATACCCCTATTTGATTTTGAATTTATAACCCTGTATTCACCTGACCAGAACTCTTGTTCCTCCTGCCACCGAACTTCACTAATTCCTGCTATATCTAAGTTTAACCTGTCCATTTCCCTTTTTAAATTTTCTAACCTACCTGACAGATTAAGTTATCTGACATTCCACGCTCCGATCCGTAGAACGCCAGGTTTCTTTCTCCTAATAACGATGTCCTCCTGAGTAGTCCCCGCTCGGAGATCTGAATGGGGGACTATTTTATCTCCGGAATATTTTACTCAAGGGGACGCCATCATGATTTAACCATACAGTAAAGCTACATGCCCTCGGGAAAAATTACGGCTTTAGTTTCCCCTTGCTTTCAGCCGTTCCCAGTACCAGCACAGCAAGGCTGTTTTGGCTAGTGCTACAAGGCCAGAGCAGTCAATCATCCATACCGTTGCCCTTCCAACTACTTAAAAGGCTGCTGCCCCTCTTCAGGAACCACACGTTTGTCTGGCCTCTCAACAGATACCCCTCCGTTGTAGTTGCACCTACGGTACGGCTATATGTATTGCTGAGACACGCAAGCCTCCCCACCAACGACATGGTCCATGGTTCATGGGGACAGGTAGTGACAGATACGAATACGTAATTCTATTCTACTTCAGCTATATGCCACAATTAACCAATGATAGTGGCTGGTGAGCAGTGGTGTACCTTTCATTCCGGCAACCCATGACAACATATTTCCGATGGGTGAGATACGTAAAATGTACTATTTGGGTCAACAGTCTAAAACCCACTCTATCGAGGCACGTCAGGACAGAACGGGCTATATATTATCTAGGGTTATCTTGTTAGAAGAGAATGTCGTGAAAACACCCAGATAGGGGACACCCACCAGCCGTCCAGAGATATAATCGCTGATGTCCAATTTACTGGCTATGAGAGTTTTGGACGATAGTGTTGGGTCCACTGTACTCAGTTGAACTTGGTCATTACATTTCATGTGAAGTTCTGAGACGTGTGGACGCACGTTATTGTGAAGCTGATTCACTCCCTCAATAAGCAGCCCAGGCCAATCGCTCTTGATGCATTTACGTAGGCTACGGAGTGTCTCACAGTAAACGTCACTGTTAATGGTTTCTTGGTGCTCGAGGATTTCGATGAATATTGGACCTTGGAAGTCGAATAAGACGGTGAGTATCACCTTGCCTACTGAGGGTAGAGCTCTGAATTTTTTAGGGAGGGGTGACGATAATTTATTCGCGTCCCTAGACCTCTCACTACGTTATCCCAAACGAGCGTATGCAAATTTCAAGCGGTGTAGTTGTTACAATGTTTCATTTGGACACTCCTTCCAGTTTCAGAATTACTGTTATTTCAGTGAAACGTATTACTGCCCTCGTGGCAATATTTTCAGTGTCTGACTAAGGGAATAATGCTGCAACGTTAATTTATATGTGAAATGAGAAAAATTTACTAAATAGTTTGAAATTTTGATGTAAACAAAAGATCAAAAGATGATAATGCAGTGAGTCAAAATCAGAGCTACAATTGGCTATTCCGATTCAATAAACTGAGTGACACGCGCCCGCATCTCGTGGTCGTGCGGCAGCGTTCTCGCTTCCCACGCCCGGGTTCCCGGGTTCGATTCCCGGCGGGGTCAGGGATTTTCTCTGCCTCGTGATGGCTGGGTGTTGTGTGCTGTCCTTAGGTTAGTTAGGTTTAAGTAGTTCTAAGTTCTAGGGGACTGATGACCATAGATGTTAAGTCCCATAGTGCTCAGAGCCATTTGAACCATTTGTAGACTCGCAAAGGTCCAGACTTCAACTGGCGGTGCTGATTTTCGTAAAATCCTAACGCCAACAGTCCTATAACTTGCAGAGAAGTCGTAGAGGAAGTACGAAAATTAGATGGTGCTATCACGAGATAGCACGATGTCGGAAACACTTGTGCGTCCACACTGAAGAAGGTGGATCTACTGCCCACCTAGGCGAATGTCCGTAAGAACAGACACTACACATTGATATAAATGATTCGCGTGGACGGGAAACGGATCCACCTTCTTCAGTGTGGATGAACAAGTACGTCCGACTTCATGCGGAAATCTCAGATTAGCGATCACGGAGGAAATGGACAGAGACTGCGGATCGGTGGCTTTCGACGTGTATGCGTGTAGCCCAAGAGGCGTTCCGAGGTAGTCCTCGCTGTTGCGATAACACTATATTCCCAGATGGCGCAGTGGTTAACGCATCTGCCTAGGAAGCAGGAGATCCCGATCCGACCGAGCGGTTCTAGGCGCTTCTGTACGGAACCGCGCCGATGTTACTGTCGCAGGTTCGAATCCTGCCTCGGACATGGATGTGTGTGATGTCGTTAGGTTGAACCGTCCCGGTACGGCACACATTTTCACTCATCGCCGCTGATTGCGCCTAATGTCCCGATTCAACTGACATCAGTATCCCTTCTCTGTTCATTCGTTTCTCCCCCTACACCTTCACTTTACATATAACATTTCTGTAGGTAATGGTATGTCTCGGCTGAGGTGGTGTAAACAGTGATGCTGCAGTAGTGATGTATCACGTTATACATTGCGGCACTCCAGTGGAATGGTCTTAGTGACTCCCTTGCTCTCATGTGTAGGGTCAGTAGTGAAATATGGAAGAAATGGGGTTAGGTTACAAGGCTGTATTTGGTTCAAATGGCTCTGAGCACTATGGCACTTAACATCTAAGGTCATCAGTCCCCTAGAACTTAGAACTACTTAAACCTAACTAACCTAAGGAAATCACACACAACCGTAGCAGCAGCGCGGTTCCACACTGAATCCCCTAGAACCGCTCGGCCACACCGGCCGGCTACAGCGGTGTATTTCCTGGGTAGTTTTGTTACAAAAAAAATAAATAAATAAATAAAATAAAATAAAATAAAAAAGAAAGAAAACGCTAAATGCGGAATGTATGAAAACGTTTCACAGCATTGTGTAAAATGGACGAACTGTTCGGAGGCGATATTTGTTTGCATCAACATAACAATGGAAACTGTCATAGCGTGACATCTGTGAGTCGATGGTTTGTGGAGTAACATTTTTAACATTCTCAAAATGGGCTGGCATGCCCAAGGTGACAACCTGAATGCAATGGAACAGCGCTGGAGTTTGTAAGAAAGTCGACTTCGCTCCAGATCCCAGTGTCCGACATAGCTACCAAATCTAGTTTCGGCTCTTGAGGAAGAATGTGCTATCATTTCTCCACAGATATTTACACCTATTGAAAGTGTCTCGAGTGTGATTCCAGCCGTCATAAAGGGCTAGGTTGGACACACCCCATATTAATGTCCACAAACAGAGGTCCATTTACCTTTGAGAACATAATCCACCAGTTATTTTTGAAGTGTGTTTGTTTACAATCTCTGAAATAAATATTTGTAAATTATGTCAGGATGTTGGTGGGAGCATTACCCTCCTGTAACGTACCTACAACAAATAAAGCCTATGTTCATCTGCGAACTTGAACTATCAGTAATCGGAATCTAACCTGCATAACACTGTGTGCATGTTGTATGAGTGTCAGTTTCACTGTCATTTCAGCCCTCAACAGACCGTTACATGAAAAAATTAAAATTAACATTCGGATGAGCTATCTGACTGTGCATTTGATTAAGAATTTACAACTGATACAGAATCTGGCTTGTGCAACATAATTTACTGGATTGGAGTACATGACATTTTGTGGTGTGTCAGTGTTTCTGTTTTAGGTCGAAGTTTTGCACTCACTTCTTCAGTGACTGCCTTTTACAGTAAATGGTTTACAGCAATTAGCAGCAGCATGCAGCAGCAGTGGCTAAATCTTATTGTTGCTAAAATGAATTTAAATAAAGGAGTTTTCTTGGGTCCTATTAACTACTAAAGAACTTGTAAGAAGAGATTTAATAAATTAAGTCAGTTTAAAAACTTCAGAAATTATTATGACTAATAATATTTTGACAAGTATTAATAATGGCGAATGCCTGACAATGACCTTGTAAGTATCAACAATGACTAAATGTCAGATTAACTAATTATTTAAATTTCAAAGTTACATTAACATTCATTAATCATAGCATATTTATGAATTATATGTGGAGAACTATTATTATTGTTTGGAGGATAAAGAGGTTTCTTTAACTTACAAGCAAAATATGGGCTTATTGCAAATTCAGGATAACGATCACGAGCCTAACCCTGCAATTTTACCTGGAATTCCATCTTCAAGTACAGTTAAGCCATTTAAATCTGTCCTGGCCATATAATTGAAATCAGGCCTTGAGTATCGTAAGATCTGCCATCAGCAAACTCTCAACCAACGCTACCGAAATTTTACTGTCGCAGACAGACCTAGTCTCACAACAACGCTTAGAATCGCGCTCGCATGTTTCGCCCTCAGTTTGTCACGATCGATATTCGAGTGCTTATTTATTTCCGTAGAGAATCGCAGAATCTTACTCAATGCAAAGAATAGTTAAGCTGGTTATATTGTTTTCGATACTCAATATATTATTTAATCAATGTAACGGAGAGTTCTGACACACTCCTTACACACTAAAGACAAGATTCCGGGTTCGAGCTCGAGTCTGGCGCACAGTTTTAATCTGTAAAGAGCATTTGGTACAGCGGATACTCTGGAAATTAAACGCCTGTAATTTAAATAAAAATGTTTAATGTATTTCTCCGTCTTGATCGCATTTGTGTTTTTTAAATTATACATCTTTATACTTTTCGGCTTGAGCCCTCAGCTGAATTATCTTAAAATGCATTGTATCTCACCAATTTTCCATGCCGGAAAATTGTACTATTTAGTGATTATGCGTGCCTCAAGTAACCAAATAATGGGTGTTAGGTGGCGTTAATCCTTATTTTTTAACCTAAACTGCGCTTTATCTAGTGGAAATGTCATGCTCAAACTGTAACTCAAATAGCGTGTTGGATAAATCCACTTAACCCTCTCTGGGTGGGAATTTGACGAGATACAGTGTATCGATGTTCCTTTGATGTGATTCTCATGATGGATTAAGCAGAAACATGTAAATGTCTATAATTTAAAAAGAGTGATGGCGGATAATTATATTGACTAATGATATTAACTAACTATTTCATGGCGTTTCTAGACAGAATGAAAATGTTGTTCTATATTTATGTGTTCCTTCTTAAAAAAAAATGTCTCGTACGTGGACATGAACACTGTGTGAACTTCGTCACACATATTCAGTGTCGCAGGAAGACTAAATGAGTTAATTCACGCGCTTCTGCAACATAGAGTTTACCGCGGAGTTTACACGCCAGAGAGGTAGCACGTTACTGCCAGACGAACGCAGCGGATGAGTAGCGGCTGTCTCGTTAGTATGCACTTGCCGTCGCTCAGGCTAACCTAGTTTACGCATCAAGGCTAGCAGTGCTGTGAGTGCTCTTAGCCATGGCAAGACGCCATAAATTCGCAAACGCGTCTTTGAAGAACACGTTCGTGTTTCTTGCCAAGACGGCGACGACGCTGCAAGTTTGTTTATTATTTCACTTGGAACTCCTCTCTCCAGCTATGCGCTTGGAGACGACAGCGTGGGATTTCGTATGAAAGACTTTCACGTCTCGTTGACTCCGCAGTCCACATATATACCATTAACCACAAAAGTTGGATCAGTATGAAGAAAAACAAGCAGATGATACGAAGATTTCAGGTACCGACGCCGAGACTGCTTTCCGAAGAAGTAGGAGGTCAGAATCAGCCATAGTAAAATTTCCAAATGTGATACTTGGTGTTCTTGACACAGATGAGTGTGTTGCAGTCAAATTTTTAGATCTTTCTAACACTTTCGATACTTTTGAGCTTAGGATTCTACTAAATAGGCTACGATCATTAGGAATAAGAGGCGTAGCTAATGGCTGGTTTCGATCACACCTGCCAGGTAGGGTACAGAGAGCAGAGATAACATCAGATAAGTCTAGATTTTTAGTGAAACACTAATCAGAACCAAAATACATTAATATAGGAGTTCCTCAGAGTAGCATATTAGAACTAATACTTTTCCTAATATACATAAATGATTTTTCCTATAGTGTTAGTCATGGGGAAAATATTCATTTTTCTGATGACAGCAATATTACAGTCACTGAGAAAGCAAGAGAACTGCTTGCACAGAAATGCAGAAATGAAATGAACCCATCAAGGAAGTTCACAATTTGTCATTATGCAACAAGTGACAGGGAAGATAAACAAAACAAATCTTATAAATTGCAGTTTGATGAGAGGGAAATGGCATTGTTAAACTAAACGTAGATGTCACCTATACAGATTGCGTGACAAACGCAAAATTTCCAGGAATGGGTACTGATTCTCACTTGAAGCGGTATGAACGTGCAGAAAAGAACACACACACATACACACACACACACACACACACACACACACACACACACACACACAGAGAGAGAGAGAGAGAGAGAGAGAGAGAGAGAGAGAGAGAGAGAGAGAGAGCGTACCACCAGCATATTATGCCCTTAAAGTTCTGTCATCAGTGTGTAGCAGATCGTGTCTTTTAGTTACATACTATTCATGTGTACGCTCAGTTCTTAGCTACGGAGTTCCTTTCCTCAGAAAAACTGCACATAACATGAATACAGTACGAATAATAACCAAAAATACTAGTCAAGATCATTTCAACTAACTGTTCAGCACACTGAAGAGTTTAACTACACCATATGAATTTAAGACATTTATCAATAAGTCGTACATATAAAAAGTAGGATTGATTATTACCACGCAAATAGCATGGGAGAAGATTTAGACTGAAATTAAATTTACGAGGTAAGAGTAAACATAAAAGTGGGAATAGCTTTTTCCGCCAAAGAACACAGTTATATAATATATTGTCCACGAGAAAGAGATTATTAAATCAAACTTATACAAAAATGCAGTTAAAAGATACCTGTTAGGCACCGTTTACATTCAAGCAATACGATATGCCATACGAGTCGTCGTAGTATAGGTCGCCCCACGCGACGCTTATCGGTGCAACACTCGCGTTCACACTGGGACGATTCGATATGCGGTAGGATACGCAGTGCGACCTGCTTTACGACATACAAGACGCACGAATCATGTTTCTGGCTCAATTGTAATCACAAGATCTTCTCAAAAGCATTTTATTGGACCTCGTCAATATTAGAACTCAAACAATTGAAAAAGAAAAGTAATTACTGGGTGGACCCACACAATGCTATCAATACCGTAGCACGGCTGTGGTTTTTCGTGAGCTCTCTTCACACGAGCACGTACGACGAATCCTACTGAATTAGTTCAGACATTTTCCACATTTTGGAGCAACTAGTATCAACTACTCTGAGAAAGTAGGACAGAAATTTACGACTTCCTGATTCTCTCTCTGAGAAGTTACTCTTTCCAATAAGGCAAGCTGGCGAATGTTTGTGAACTATACTGAAATTCCACCATGAAAAGTTTATTTTTACTAAGTCCACTTAGAGTGATACTTTATCCAGAAAGAAACATATATAATAATGAATACAACTTGGAAAGCTACAACTGTTGAGTATGTTAAGGTACAATATGATTCAGATTCACATGTATTTATAAGAAACGTTGCCTGATTTGAAATCTAATGAGTCACCACTGATGTTGTAGCATTAGATCTGAGTTGTGTGTAGGGTCGAAAATTTTGTGTGAAGAAACCTGTGATGAGGAAAATTTAGACATTTGCTTCTCGTTTTCGTATAGCTACTCATTTAATAGCAACAGGAATTTTGCCTTTAGAACTTTTCTTTCGGGATCATGGACTGAAGAAACGTCAAGTTAGCGTTTTTTTTAACTTTTAGCCAGTCAACAATTGCTCTTTCGACATCGATCCTACTGGCTTTGGCTTTTCTTTTTGGAGGGAGCTGGCTGTAATACTATGTCACATAGAGCAAGATTACTTGTACCATCTGAAGTCCGTAAATTTTTCACGATGGTACAGATTCCAGGATAAAATTTTACCTATTTCTTCCATGTCCGTTGCAATCTTCATCCAAGCCAAGCTGGCCACATCTGCCCTTGAATACGATTTCATAGTGTAATCCCACAGAGAAGGGCTTTTCTCTACAAGCCGACCAAAAACGTATCACTTTGGAAGTCATCTTGTGTGTATGACATGTTGACTATACGCAGCACAGAAAGAAATATGCGGACCAAGAAGTCTTTCTAGCTTGAAAAGCACACGTACGAGTGGGCGCTGTTGCTTGTATTGGCAGCAACATGAGGCAGCCCCGCATGACACGGCGTGCGACCATAGCGCCGAGTGTGGAGCGTCGTAGCTCTTCATGCCGTAACGCCAAAATGTATGGACTCGAGAATGGAAAGATGTACGGATTTACTTCCAACGTTAAAAACGTAGTAGATACGTTAGCTACACTTCTTGAACAGCAATACAGGGCTATTCAAAAAGAAGGAACAGATTTCAAACGCCGGCCGGGTGGCCGAGCGGTTCTGGGCGCTACAGTTTGGAACCGCGCGACCGCTACGGTCGCAGGTTCGAATCCTGCCTCGGGCATGGATGTGTGTGATGTCCTTAGGTTAGTTGGGTTTAAGTAGTTCTAAGTTCTAGGGGACTGATGACCTCAGAAGTTAAGTCCCATAGTGCTCAGAGCCATTTGAACCATTTTTTTTTCAAACATTTGTTGCTTCCAATCCGCAAGAGACAGACGCACAATTCCAAGGTTCCTGCAAAAAGAAAAGTTCACATTTTTATGAATTCAATGTGAACACCATGTGTTACACGACAAATATCAAAACGGCCACACATGATGCAGATGGTCTCTCGTTATCGGATTCACAGCTTCAACAATGCTATGTCGCAGACCTTGAAGTGCGTCAGGCATAGGGGGGATAAAAATGCCATCTTTTGCGTACCCCACAGATAAAAACACGGGGTGTGCGGTCTGGAGACCTACGAGGCCACAGGCGATGATGTTTATCTTCTGCTCCTCCTATTCCAATCCAGCGTCCCAGACCTTACATTTCGTGACTTTTATCTGTGGTGTTACGTAAAAGACCGCGTTTTTATCCCCCCTATGCCAGAGACTCTTGAAAGTCTGCGACATCGTAATGTTGAAGATGTGAATTCGATAACGAGGAGCCAGCTGTTTCACGTGAGGCAGGAAATGAGCAACCGTTTTAATATTTGTCATGTAACACGTGGTGCTCACATTGCACACATAAAAATTTTTACTATTCTCTTTCCTGGAACCTTGGAATTCTGTTTCCATCTTTTGTAGTCCGGAAGAAATAAATGTTTGAAATCTATTCCTTCTTTTCGAATAGCCCTGTATATGCCGTAAAATTCACCAAACGCATACTGGCCAGCGTCTATATTTTTCGCTGGGCGTTACGGTATTTTACTTACATGTATGACAATAACTGCGGTAAACAACGAATAGAAAACCAGTTCATTGCAAGAGATGTGTGGCTGTAAGTAGCGAATGCTTTTTCCGAATAGCGGATAGATTCCTCAGAATCGAATGAGAAAGTGTGATCAGTGGAAAACATGCGCCATTCCTAAAACACTGGTTTTATTTTTTGTACACAGAAAGTAAAAGCTTTACTGAGAAACTAACTACAGAGACGGATGTAGCATTGCTTCATCTACATAAAACAATTTTGTATGCAAATCGGATGACTTGAAATTTTACTCTCCACGTATCGTACTATAAATGTTGAGTGGAGACACCACATTCCGTCAGGTGATACGACGGAGATTCTGTATGTACCAGTGTAGTATCTCTGTCACCCCAGGATGAACCAGTTAAGATGCTTCCATTATATTCCTATGTACTCCGCCGATGCGGATTGCTTCGACATCGTATCACGTATCGTATAGTATAATGTACTGCATATTGTATCGCATTCCGTGTCGCCTCTGTGTGAACCACGTCTTTAGCAATAAATTCTATACAGTGAAGGATTACTTAGATAACACAGAGTGGAACTTTTGCAAAAAATGTAAGGCAAATAAATAATAATGATGATAATAAAATATCCGTCATTTTAAATGAAACTTTTACACTACGTTTTTCCTTATTTTTTTCTTTTCTTTTTTCTATGATTCAGGTGCTCATACCGTTGTGGTTTTATGCAGACCGCAATGCTATAGCTGGCCTTCATGAACCACGCGCGAAATTTTCGTATTCTCTCGCTCGCTACGTGCAAGCTATTAGTCCTAGAGGAAACGTGAACGGGACATATTTGTAGGAAATTTAATGTACTGAAATTTTGTACTGGTATACGTTTTCTCTAGAGGCTGTAGTTCCCGATTTATTCAAGATAAACGTAGAAAAGTGGCCTTAAAATGCACCCTCACACCGACACTCGGCTCTCACCGATCAACATTTCTAGCACGTTGTTCAACACACTCCCTCATACTACTGTACAAATATTTGCGACTTGACTAATTACTTCTGACATTCGACCTTTTTTGGTCTCCACTGACTTGATTTATTACGTAACCGGCTTAGCAGAAAACTTGTAAAACTGACGTTTGTGTAAATATTACGTAACAATTTCGTGAATTTTAACAGTGTAAAATAAACAATTATATCGTTGGAATCAGGCCTTGTGAATACGAAACTACTGTGCTTCCAACGGCTAAATTTAGATTGAATTGTCATCGTAATTAGTTTTAATGTAAAGTTTACGTACCATCCAGGGTACGTTTAATTTAATGTGTTGACGAAATAGCCGGCTATGTTGGTAGCGTAATAATTCAATCAATAGAGGCCAAAGAAGGTCAAATATAGGGAACAGTCAGTGTAGTTGGAAGCTTTTTTGTAGTGGTCGGAGGGAGTGCCGGCGAACATCATACAAGAAATACTGACTGATGGATGATTGCAGGGGTGTCCCCAACTACATTAAATTTTCTACAAAAATATGCACTTCATTTTTTTCTGTGGAACTAATAGTTTCCACATAGCGAGCGATAGAATGTGAAAAATCTCGCAAATGGTTTATGAAGGGCGGGTATATCCTCGCGGGTTGCATAAAATGACAGCGGTAGGGGGCAGATGAATCACCCAATATATTTGTATATAGGATGAATCATAACCAACGACGAAAACTGACAGAGAAGAGAAAATGCCTAAAAACGTTCCACGAAAGACAGATGTAGAACGAGAAGTTTGGAAGGAAATTGGGTATGTTTGATTAATAGCTGGCATTGCCGTTGTTATATGTAGCCTCCGTTGGTACAAACGTATTTTAAATGTAAGCTTTTCGATTAAGTGCATAACTAATCAGTCTCTAGTTTCACTGATGGAAGGGGATGCTCTTCGTGCCGTCCTCGTGTAGTATGCAGTGCGGCACAAGATTGTTTAGTGATTTACGAATTATTCCCAGCAGCCCAGGAGCATCCTGTGATTCTTGGTAATGTTCTTTAGTCGTATCAGTGGGAATGCCGAACACTTCATTTTTGAGATGACTATAGACTGAAAAACTCACAAGGTTTTGGCAATGTGACCTACGAGGTCAAGGTAGCGACCCGTCCATCTTGAATCATGCTGGCGCATTTGATGTCATCTTACAACAGCAGCAAAGTGTTTCAGCGCCTCATCATGTGTGTGCCACATTCGCCAACCATGTGTTCATGGGCAACATTTGAGCCCAGTTTGAGGAGGAACTATTTTTTATATTTCAAATATATTTGTACTAAATAGGACAATATTTCACACGGTAGCCACTGCTTGCCGTAACGACACACCTGTATCACAAACGGCTAGATTGCGAAACTATTTTTACTGGAAAGTTTTTCCTGCTACTATCGTATCCTCTTCATTCCTGGTATTAAAAAAATCGCAGGAAATTTTAGTTTTCATATTGTCCATTAAACTGATAAACAAGCGTGACAAAAATGCAAAGTAAATATTCACTGAGGCATAAATGGAGGTCCACATATGTCGACCTCAGGAGTCACTTGTTATGAAAACGTATTAATCTTTGCCATGTATTTTCTTTCCTCAGCCGGCCGGTGTGGCCGTGCGGTTCTAGGCGCTTCAGTCTGGAACCGCGTGACCGCCACGGTCGCAGGTTCGAATCTTGCCTCGGGCATGGATGTGTGTGGTGACCTTAGGTTAGTTAGGTTTAAGTAGTTCTAAGTTCTAGGGGACTGATGACCACAGATGTTAAGTCCCATAGTGCTCAGAGCCATTTGAACCATTTGAATTCTTTCCTCATTCTTCAATAAAAACATTTTATTCAGCAATGTATACATTTAATTTGTAACAATAGACTGTCTGTGCTAATGAACACATAAAACAAAATTCTTAATATTAATATTTTTTAAATATATGATTTCCAATATAGGTTTCTGTTGATGCTCTAAAACAGCTTCATAAATGCAGGTAAACTACAATCAAACAGTAATTTATGGCAAGTAATAATTTGCTACTGGCAGAAAATAAATCTGTATGGTACTTTTATGATAAGCTTCAAAACAATTATTTTTCATTACACATAAATACATTCTACATTTGACGCACATGTCTGTTATCCTGAATTGCAGCCAGGTTTCCTTATCTCAACAAATTTTGGTAAATTACCAACACTGTAAAATCTAACTTCTGAAATTGGTTGCAACATAGCTCTTCTTGACTTTGAATTCACATTCTTTAGACCAATTACGTCCTCACTCCAGGAGGAATTCATTCTACAAGTAGGTCCTCTTCTCTTTTTTAGGGCATAACCGCTGAACGCACCTTTACACTTTTATTGTTTACGAATCAGTTTCATCAAGCTTAGCAGGGCAATCTTCAGTCAAAAACGAGAATTCCTCATCTCAAAAAAAAAAAAAAAAAAAGTTTTAAATGGCTATAAGCACTATGGGACTTAACACCTGAGGTCATCAGTCCCCTAGACTTAGATCTACTTAAACCTAACTAACCTAAGGGCATTAGACACATCCATCCCTGAGGCAGGATTGGAACCTGCGACCGTAGCAGCAGGGCGGTTCCGGGCTGAATCGCCTACAACCGCTCGGCCACCGCGGCCGGCTGCCTCATCTCGCCAATCAGATAATTCCGCTTTACTGTCATTAAGAAGAGCTTCCAATAGCCAATCAGTTAAAATATCACGCATTTGTGAAGAGTGTAGAAATAACAGTTATTTTAGTACTCCACTATCGAAGGCCAAATTCAAATTAGCAAATACGCCTTATGACATAAGGTCCACGTATAAGGATTTTCAGGAAAAAAGTGATATTTCAAAGAAACGAACAAAATTTATATTAATCTCAACTTATTATCCTCTACTTTTTCTGAACATACATAATAGTTAGTGAACCTTACATAAAAAATCCAGGTTCTCAGTCTAATATTTAGATATAATAATTATTTACGTACCTTTACGATTTGTAGGTTATAAGTAACTATTTTCTGGATTCGACCACTAAACACAAATCGTTCCTTGCGAGGTACTGCGTCCTCGGTTTAAAACTAAAACCCAGAAGGTCCGCTATCGCGGATCTTAGATGCATAAGCAGAAAAATAAGACTGTTTACGGAGAAAGAAATAATGAACAAAGGCCCAACATGTGGGGATCGAGGGTGTAAGGAGGAGATATATTGGAGGGATAGAGAAAGAGAGAGAGGGATAGTCGGACAGAATTTCTCGTTATGGTGGACAGATAACTGTGAAGAGCGCACACTGATTCGTGACAGTGGTTACTGTGTACGTACAGGAGAGAAGCTCTTGGTTACGTGTTTTTCACTGAGGCAGCCGTCTGCCACCGCCCCCAACCCCTCTCCCCTTCCATCCCGCAGCGATGGATGTACCGACGGCTGTCTAACCTCGTAACAGCGTTCCGCCGGGAGGTTCCGTCTGCGCCCGCGCTGCGGCCAGAAACGAATTTAATTGCGAGTGGACAACATAACGAGAAATTCTGTACCTTAGCGGAGCGGAGATCCGAGGCATTATCGGATTTGAGTTATCCGCCGACCACACGCTGTTCTAAAATGAAATTCCTCTTTCTCGCGTCTGGATAGAAATCCGTGCAATGTGTGTGTGCGAGCGCCCGCGGTGTGCTGCCACAGGAACTAAATTAGCGGTCGCGGTCTATCGACAAGCGCGCAGAGGAGCAAAATGGTTACGTGCCTCTTGCGTTGTAATTACATCCAGTGCGTGCTCCATTCGGCGCCGCAAATGGACTTTCGTTCACTGGATGCTGTGCTTCGTATTTTACTGACACACGTTAAAGCAGAAGGATAGTTCGATATGGTAAATGGACATACATCGAAAGCTATTTTCGTTAAAATAGAAATGAACCAACGAAAAAAATTCTGCCGGACATAAATCATCCAGCGATACCATCACCTGCTTTGTTAACTTACTTCGTCTTAACCAGTTTCGAGATTAAATCCTCATCATCAACAAATTATCACCATTATATACCCTTCGCTAACATAACGAGGGCTTAAAGTAGGCAAATTAAGTCTAAAATTACACCTATTATCTCATATTATTTCTGACTCTGACGCTTTATATCATGGTTACTTGTGGTTTGATTGCAACGGCCGTGTGTAATATTTTTACTATTTTAGAAGTTGTATGATAATGAGAAACTTAAGCCTCGAAAGTCTACATGAATAAAGAAATTAACGTTAGCGGTAGAATATTTATTACTTGGTATGCTATTAACATAACATCATTCTCTATAAAGAAGGAGATCACGAATAAGAAATATTGACATGAAAGTGGTACCTTTTTCTCGTTTCGATTAATTGTCTTAGGAGAATTACGTCCTTTTAAATACAATACTGCTGATTAAAATTGCTACACCAAGAAGAAATGCAGATGATAAACGGGTATTCATTGGACAAATATATTATACTAGAACTGGCACTTGATTACATTTTCACGTAATTTGGATGCATAGATCCTGAGAAATCAGAACCCAGAACAACCACCTCTGGCCGTTATAGCGGCCTTGATACTCATGGGCATTGAGTCAAACAGAGCTTGAATGGCGTGTACAGGTACAGCTGCCCATGCTGCTTCAACACGATACCACAGTTCATCAAGAGTAGTGACTGGCGTATTATGACAAGCCAGTTGCACGGCCACCATTGACCAGATGTTTTCAGTTGGTGAGAGATCTGGAGAATGTGCCGGCCAGGGCAGCAGTCGAACAGTTTCTGTATCCAAAAAGGGCCGTACAGGACCTGCAACATGCGGTCGTGCATTATCCTGCTGAAATGTAGGGTTTCACAGGGATCGAATGAAGGTAGAGCCACGGGTCGTAACACATCTGAAATGCAACGTCCACTGTTGAAAGTGCCGTTAATGCGAACAAGAGGTGACCGAGACGTGTAACCAACGGCACCCCATATCATCACGCTGGGTGATACACCAGTATGGCGATGACGAATACGCGCTTCCAACGTGCGTTCACCGCGATGTCGCCAAACACGGATGCGACCATCGTGATGCTGTAAACAGCAACTGGATTCATCCGAAAAAATTACCTTTTGCCATTCGTGCACCAAGATTCGTCGTTGAGTACACCATCGCAGGCGCTCCTGCCTGTGATGAAACGTCAAGGGTGACCACACCCAAGGTGTCCGAGCTGATAGTCCATGCTGCTGTAAACGCTGTCGAACTGTTCGTGCACATGGTTGTTGTCTTGCAAACGTCCCTATCTGTTGACTCAGGAATCGAGACGTGGCTGCACGATCCGTTACAGCGACGTGGATAAGATGCCTGTCATCTCGAGTGCTAGTGATACGAGGCCGCTGGGATCCAGCACGGCGTTCCGTATTACTCTCCTGAACCCACCGATTCCATATTCTGCTAATAGCCATTGTATCTCGACCAACGCGAGCAGCAATGTCGCGATACGATAAACCGCAATCGTGATAGGATACAATCCGACCTTTATGAAAGTCGGAAACGTGATGGTACGCATTTCTCCTCCTTACACGAAGCATCACAACAACGTTTCACCAGGCAACGTCGGTCAAATGCTGTTTGTGTATGAGAAATCGGTTGGGAACTTTCCTCATGTAAGCATGTTGTAGGTGTCGCCACCGGCGCCAACCTTGTGCGAATGCTCTGAAAAGCTAATCATTTGCATGTCACAGCATCTTCTTCCTGTCGGTTAAATTTCGCGTCTGTAGCACGTCATCTTCGTCGTGGAACAATTTAATGGCCAGTAGTGTAGTTATCGTCAATAGAAGGACTGAATTATTCAGAAGCATCACTGAATATTATGTATTTATGTTGTTCCTGATCTGATGCGGTCGACAACTTCTTCACCTCTATCATTATCAGCTAGCGACTTTAATTGTTTGCTTGATACATACTATTGTCGTAGTAACCCCCTCCCCCCACTTTTCTCCCTCTACAGCTCCGCAAAGTACCACGGATGATATGCCTTGACGTCTCAACAAGTATCCTGTCATTTTCTCTCTTCTTTCCAATATTTTCCTTATATTCCTCTCTTAGACAATCCTAGGAACAATTTCTCATTTAAGATCTTATCAGTTCACATAGCTTTCAACATCTTTGTATAACACCACTTACCAAATACGTTGATTCCCTACATATTAAGTTTTACCCCCAGTCCATGATTCACTTCGATACAATGTTATGTTCCAAACGTACATTCTCAGAAATTTCTGTCTCGAATTCAGATCAGTGTGTGATACAATAGGGGGCTATCACAAAGTCTCAGTCTGAGGGCCGTACAGCAGCGTATATGCAACGTAGCGTAACTCCGATGCGGGTATATAAGCACCGACATATACGTGAGGGATTAGTGTGGCGTTCGTGTCTTTCCAACGTGCATGCGGTATACGCGGAAACGTGAACTATGGTGACGTTATTACCAAATTTCCCCAAACAATACCAAAGTGTCGTTACTCTTCTCTTGGTTGCCGATTGATAAACACCGCTAGACATCCACTGGACAATGAACGATGCGTATTGGGCAGCATATCTGTTTGAGACCACCTTTTTGGAATGGTGCGCAGGGTCCCATGCTGGTCGCGATACAACACAGCATGCACCTCTCCATACCGCATAAATCACACCAGTTCAAGTGGGAGACACTCGGGCACTCGCTCTCTAGTCCTGATGTCTCCCCAAGCAATTATCACGCCTTGGGTACCTTATAAAAGGGATTCAGGGCTCGACGATTCCTGTCATAAGAGGATGTGCGGAAGGCGGTAGCCGACTTCTTCATGCAGCAGAACACAGTGTTTTGCCATAATGGTATTTTTAACCTGATGGGCCTATGCGATCATTTCCTCAAAGCTGAAGGCGATTTTGCCTCATTGCAGATCAATTCTGGACTGTAAGGCCTTCGAGTGCAAACTTTTATTTCTTCTCCACACTGCTGCTACCTTGCCTGAAATTACGTATCTAAATATGCAAGCGGGTTTAGGGGGGCCACTCAACACTAAACGCACACTGTCCTACGTCTGCTATTTACAATTATATTCTGAGACGATAAGAAAATGGCAGGTTGCACTGTTTACACACTAAGTCGTAAGTGTTGATGCCAATTAAAATGATTTGATGAGAGGTCAAATTATCATTCCCTTATTACTACACAGTGTTCTTGATGATGTTAATGTCTGTCCCTATTGTGCTCCACGCCGTCACACGTATTTCAGAGTCTTATTATGGCCGCACTTTCGGTGATGGATACACAGGCAATGATAGTGAATATCTGTCCATAATTATCACATGGATGAGCGTGCACGTAACCGTCGAGATGCGGCTGATTGTTGATTATGCGGAAACGCGATGACCGAACTCACGTTCTCACGCTCGCTACAAGACACTGGCACTTGATTCCTCTCCTTGTGGTAAACTGTTTTACTGATCTACATTAGTCCATTCTGGGAGGCCGAACACGACGCGGATGATTGATGTTGTTCGGTACGACACGCAATCGGGCGGATACTCAAATATGTAATTGGCGGCAGTGCTCATACTTCGTTACTTCTTTACACGCTTTTCACTGAGTCCACTTCCATGTCTCATTACTTCACAATAATAATACTTGCTGTCACGATTGAACTTCCATAATAATGCCTTTCCCATGCAGAGCTACCCACAACACAACATAGCAGCTCCGTGTCCCGTGCTCGACTCTGCAAATACAGCCGCTCGCAAAGATACTCCGCAACCAAGCCAGCGATATGACAATACGCCTACACACTTCTGGCCGGGAGTGTCCTCTCTTGGGCTGCGCTAATCTGTACTTTACACCCTCCTTACTTCGCCACCGTTTTGCTTCCAGGGTAACGGAATTTCTTCGATTTGTATTTCGTAGTCTTCAGTTTTCACGTTAAGTCTGTTGCTGAGCTCATTTTTGGTAGTACTCAAAACTTTCGTCTTCCTTCGGTTTGCTCTCGGTGTGTAGTGTGTATTACTTAGGCTATTCATTCGGCAGTTTCTGTAATTCTTCTTCATATTCATGAGTACATCAATGTCATTAGCGAATGTTATCAGCGACATCCTTTCACGATGAATTTTGATCCCACTTCTGAACTTTTCTTTTATTCATGTCACTGCTTCGTTGGTGTATAAATCGAACAGCGGGGGTGAAATGTTACATCCCTGTGTTCTGCCTTTTCTAATACGAGCACTTTGTTTCGTCTCTCCAAATCTATTTTTTTCCTCGTGGGGTTTTATATATTGTATATTTCCCGCGTTTCCCTATACCTTTCACCTATTTCATGGGAATTTCGAAACTTTTGCACTGTTTTATATTGCAGAACGCTCTTTTTATGTCGAAAAATCCACTGAACGAGTGTTAATTTTCTAAGGTCTTGTTTCATTTAACAAGCCTAACGTCAGAACTGTCTTATTGGTGCCTTTGCCTTTCTTAAATCTTAACAGGTAGTTGTCTAAAGGATCCTCAAGTGTGTTTTCCATCTTCTGTATGTAATTCTTGATAGCAGTTTGTACGCACGAGATGTTAAGCTAATTGTGCGATAGTTTTCGCATTTATCTGGCTTTGCTATTTTCGAAACTGTACGAGCGGTATTTTTCCAAAAGTCATATGGTATGTCTCCACACTGACAGATTCTACAGTCCAACATGAATAGTTGTGTGGTTGCCGCTCTTCTCAATAATTACAGAAATTCCGAAGCAATGTTATCTGTCCCTTCTGTCTCATTTTATTGCACGTCTTCCAAAACTCTGTTTATCTCCATCTGCCACATATCGAATCCCATTCCTTTTTTTTGTCACGACATCAGGCAGTTCTACCCGTTCGTAGTGGCCTTGAATTAACTCTGGAAACCCACTCGCTACTTACTCTGCGTTTAACAGGGAATTACTTGTGCGCCATTAATGTTGACGCTTTTGCTTTTAACTTCACGTGGTTTGCTTTAACTTCTTTATGTCCCAAATGAGTCCTTCAGATGACCATTTCTTTCTTGACTGCTTCGAATCTTTTCCTGCAACAATTTCTTCTTGGATTCTCGGCACTTCTAATTCATTTCATTCCTCAGTAACTGAATCTGCTGCATTCCCGACTTTGACATTTTTGTGCTTCCTACTTTCGTCGAATAACTGAAATATTTCTTCAGTTGCTCAAGATTTCTTCGAAGTTTCCTTCATTTTAACTTTTTTCTGTCCAACGTCTGTGATTACACTTTTTAGAGACGTCAGTTCCTCTTCAAGTGGTACTCATTACCGCGGTATCTACAGTCTTAGAAAATTTCAAAAGTACTTCATAATCCCTAAGTACTTCGGAATTGTGCTTCTACGAATTAAATATTTATTTAAATAAAAATGAACACTGACCATCCAGAGTGATTTTTTCAGGCGGTTTTTCACCCCGGCAGTGTAAATCCTGAACTAATTCCTCGTCTTCGCGTCCTCATGATTTTCATCTACTGGGACAACTACCATTGTGACAACGAAGAGGGCCATTTGGGAAAAGACTTAAAAATAATTACTAAATAGTGGATGGGTATTTAATCATCATTGACACACCGTACCATAACAGAGGAAAGTTTAAGGAATAATAGAAGGAAAATTATAAATTATATAAATAATAATATTGCTTCTGCTTGTGGAGATGAGAGCACAGATCAGATAATTAATAACATTTCAAAGTATTAATATTAAACGATATTATTTCCTCACATATTGTTTGGCGCGCGAACAATGACATTGGTGGCTGAGGTCGTGCGTTTGCTAAGTATTTTTGCATTACCGTGTGAAATATTGCCCTTCTTGCAGTAAAACTGCCGTGAAGACTGACTTGTGGTTCTTCTATGGTAGGAACTTGTAATTTTCCATCAAATTGCACACGAACCTATGTCATGTCGCAGCCGCTTACATCGTTGTTAAATCTACTAAAATAAAAAAT
The DNA here is from genome assembly GCF_021461385.2 of Schistocerca piceifrons. Taxonomy (NCBI): domain Eukaryota; kingdom Metazoa; phylum Arthropoda; class Insecta; order Orthoptera; family Acrididae; genus Schistocerca; species Schistocerca piceifrons. Next base: position 349,157,257 of record NC_060141.1, on the reverse strand, counting down.
AGGCATAGAGATTAATAAAATATATATTGAAAAATCACATAAATTATGAATAGACATTTACATATAAATTATAAATGTTACTTCAAAGTATATTAATATAAATAAGTACGTCGATGCACCTCTTGAAATTTGCCTATGTTCAGTATGTAACAAAATATCTGGAGTTACGGAGCAATGAAAAAATGCGTCCGCACAGAAACAGATTATCTCACCATACCAAGTAGCGGGAGGAGAGAAAAAGCTGAAGTACAATATTAAAATACTTGCTGTTTTTTCACCGCAACTAGATACTGTCTTAGACAGCGCGAAAAAATAATAATATTGCTTTCGTGTGTAGAAGAGCCCTTAAAATGAATCCTTGCCTTAAACTCTGTCGGATTATTAAAGTAACTCTTGTACCAAGCAGAAGAAAAGGCGAGGCAAGATATATGTAGATGGTTGTTGTTCCTTAATTATGAGATCGACTTTGGTTCTTTTCTTTTTTTTTAATCTCTCCATTTAGGAAGTGTTGTTTGACATGGGATCTCAGTATAGGACCTGGTGACAACATTTAGCAGCACTCGTATTTCAATACGTCGTTGCGACTGCAGCCCATCGTGCAAAATATACATTTGCTTGTTTACACCATGCTACAGCGCTTAACTGCATATAACATGTGTACTTGACTCACCACATCTCTCCGTGTTTGAAATGATTGTTATGTCACTAGTAAAAAAGAAAAAAAAACTGATGCGTGATTGTTAAATACTGTAAGTGGACGATAAAACAAGAGGCCCATTATCGAATTGTAGTGGTTGCTGTGTGTCCCGTACAGGTTTTCAGCTTCATCCTTGTGCCTTACCTTTTCACGCAGCATGTACCTGTATCGTTTTTTCCTCTTTCCCTCGAGCTGTCCCTACCCACGCAGACACATGCTAACTCCTCTATTCCCACAAACAATTACTATAGTTGGTTTTGGCTTTTCACAGAAACCTAGAGAGCAGTTCAATCTTGCCAGCTCAAACTGTGAAAAGTTGAACTAAAGGAATTTATATTTGGGGAGAATATTACCAAAGCGACCACAAACAGAGTAGCGAATTGAAATAGATGTATTTGTTTTAGTTTATGTATAAGGGGTGATCAAAAGCTTCTGTTCGAATGCCAGAAAATCCAGAATCGGTATGTCAAACAGGTAAAACTGCTGTCAGCAATGGGGCAATCATTCCACAGATGTGAAAAAGTCTGTGACTGTCTGCTGCACATCCTAGACCGACATGAATCGTCGCCCTTGAAGTCCTTATTTAAGGGACCGAAGGCGCGATAATCGCAGCGGGAGGGATCAGGACTATAGGGCGGGTGCTAGAGTTGCATGAGGCTGCCCTCGAAGATCGATCGGCGTCTTGTGTCGAACCGTGACCAGCACGGAACTTGGCGGACGTTTCCACAAACGTGGTTTTCGGCCGACTTGTTGCCCCATACATATTTTTTATTCTCCAAAGGTTGTCTAACTGTGTTTGTCCTTCGGCACACAAGAATAGAATAACAGCACACTGGTCCGGCTTGGACGCGTCTGATAATAACGCAATTGACCCTGAATAAGGAAAAGTGTGAATTTATTCACATGAGTACTAAAAGAAATCAGCTTAATTTCGATTACGCGGTAAGTCACACAAATCTGAAGGCTGTAAATTCAACTAAATACTTAGGGATTACAATTACAAATAGCCTAAATTGGAACGATCACGTAGATAATATTGTGGGTAGAGCAAACCAAAGACTGTGATTCATTGGCAGAACACTTAGAAGGTGCAACAGGTCTGCTTACACCACGCTTTTCCGTCCTATTCTAGAGTATTACCGTGTGGTGTGGGATCGGCATCTGGTGGGACTGACGGATAGCATAGAAAAAGAACAAAGAAGGGCAGCTCGTTTTGTATTATCGCGAAATAGGGGAGATAGGGTCACAGCCGTGATACGTGAATTGGAGCGGCAATCATTAAAACAAAGGCGTTTTTCGTTAAGACGGGATCTTCTCATGAAATTTCATTCACCAGTTTTCCTCTCCGATTGTGAAAACATTCTGCTGGCCCCCACCTACAGAGGGAGAAATGATCATCACGATAAAATAAGAGAAATCAGGGCTCGCACAGAGAAATTTAAGTGCTCGTTTTTCCCGCGCGCCGTTCAAGAGTGGAACGGTACAGAGACAACTTGAAGGTGATTCACTGAAATCTCTGCCAGGCACGTTATTGGGAATAGCAGAGTAATCACGTAGATGTAGAACTAGAGTTCATGTTCCCACATTTACTGCACACATGTCAGAAAGACACTCTAATTCCTTGCCCACATCTCGGTGATTATGTACTCGAATCGGAGTCGCACCACGATGCACATACGTTGCAGCGACACCCTAAATGGAAACTTTTTGATCGTCCCTTACACAAAGCGTAAGTCTGACTTCCGAGACCCGTCAGAATATATTCATCGTATCTGATGGAGTTATTTACTTATGGCATTATTATTATCAGTTTACACTAACTAAAACAGTACGAAACGAGATTATAAACATCAGCCGGCGGTTCTAGGCCCTTCAGTCTGGAACCGCGCGACCGCTACGGTCGCAGGTTCGAATCCTGCTTCGGGCATGGATGTGTGTGATGTCCTTAGGTTGGTTAGGGTTAAGTAGTTCTAAATTCTAGGGGACTGATGACCTCAGATGTTAAGTCCCAAAGTGCTCAGAGCCATTTTTATAAACATGAAAACAATAACAATAATTTGCTCAAACAGCAGCAGGACCCATGAACTCTAATGATGAAATGAACAACACAACAGTACGGCATTTCGCATTCCTCAGTGGGCAGAGATACTGACCTTCATAGCCAAAGAGTTTTCTGCGTTGCATCAGATGTACACAGACGTCCCAACGGACGGGATGGCAGTGCATGAATTCAACTCCACGCTGTTTTATGACTCCACAAAGTGGACGAGATTTTTATGTCCCGTCGGGCAGAAAATGGTTGAACTTGGCAGCACGAACTGTGTGATCTGGAGCCGTCAGGTATAGTTGACAACCTCGCGTAGGCGCAGTACTCTCGTAGTAAAACGAAAAATCTTGTAAGTAAATGCATCGAAAAAAAACAAATAAGCAAAAAAATTAAGGATATCCATCCCGAGGGCGACAGCGTCACAGAATACGGAGCTCAAGCTCGCATTAGGCAAGTGAGGAAATATACGTGTTTTCACGAGAACCCACCCGGAATTCACTTTATGCAATTTAGGGAAATCACAGAAAGTTAAAATTACATAGTCGGTCGGGATTTATAAGCACGTTCTTCGATTCCAGTATGCAAGAACTACCACTTCGCCACATTGCTCGGTAGGGCGCACGGAGTGAAAATTAAGCCACGACATTTGTTTGTAAAGCAGTGTTTAGCTTGTTGTTGAGACCAGTTTCCATTCATACTAGAATTCATCCTAGAGTGCTATAAACGGTTGACATACGTATTGTTAATATCCTCCGGAAAAGAAACAGAAGTTCGTAAACTGCTGTCAACGAGACAGCGACTAATTGTTTACGCACCTATTGTGTCTCCATCGTAAGATGAGTGTTGGCAAAAATTGTACATGTCTTTTCTTTTGCTTAAATATCACATTGTACGTGAGTATGTAGTATTGGACAGTACTTGCGAGTTTGACTAATAACCTTTTTTAATTTTTAATTGCCGATGTCTATTTATTTATTTTTTATTTTATTTTATTTTTTGCGGGCATCTGCTGATGGAGCATTAGTAACTAAGAAACACAGAGATTATCGTTTCGCTTCAGAGCACATGACAAAGTCATAAGCCTCTTCAGTTTTCTGCCCAATTGATCTTTGGTTCCTAGTTACTCGTTTCATCGTAATAACGACCGTTGTAGAACGTTCCAGTTGACCATGTGATCAAACACTCCCGTTCTCTTTCCTAGCTCTCCCTTTCTCTCTCCCTCAATGGTAAACAAAGTCTAACATCTTCACTTCAATTTTATTTTTACAAATTAAACGGCTTTTTCCTGCTGTAATAACACACTGAAGAGGCAAAGAAACTGGTACACCTGCCTAGTATCGTGTAGGGCCCCGCGAGCACGCAAAAGTGCCGCAACACGACGTGGCATGGACTCGACTGACGTCTGATGCAGTGCTGGAGGAATAGACACCATGAATCTAGCAGGGCTGTCCATAAATCCGTAAGACTACGACGGGGCGGAGATCTCTTCCGAACAGCACGTTGCAAGGCGTCCCATATATGCTCAATAATGTTCATGTCTGGGGAGTTTGGTGTCCAGCGGAAGCATTTAAACTCAAAAGAGTGTTCCTGGAGCCACTCTGTAAGAATTATGAACGTGTGAGGTGTCGCATTGTCCCGCTAGAGTTACCCAAGTGCGTAGGAATGCACAGTGGATATAAACGGATGCAGGTGATCAGACAGGATGCTTACGTACGTGTTGAAACGTCCCCTTTGAACAATTATACAGGACTGTGCTTAAACTAACACACAATATTTTTAGCACAACGCAATCTGACTTTCAATAATCCCTACAAAAAAATGGCCCTGACTAACATTAACCTATACCTTTCACAAATCACTTACCTCACAAAAATCTTCGTTACTCAAGCTACAGGAATACAGCGAGCGCCACTACTGCCAGCTAAATAAAAGATTCAAACTACTGAAGGCACTAACTACTGATATGCATAGTTAGCAAATGAAAGATTTTAATAGAGAACAAACAATGTATTTACCTTAATAGTTCAAAAGTCATATTACATATATCAGTTCATGACATCCAGTCTTACAAATTCACTGTCTCTGTTCAGATCATCTGCTCTCAAAACTCCACCATCTCACTCCCCACATCCACCACTGCTGGCGGCTCACCTCAAACTGCGCAACGCTGCGCGCTGTTCACATCCAGCTGCCCAACACTACAATGGCAGACAACAATGCAAATTAGCCACAGACTGCACACAGCACAGCCAGTGATTTTTCATACAGAGCGCTACGTGGCGTTACCAATAAAAAACCTAAACAGCCTACTTACATAGCCCCCATGCTCTCCACAAAAAAATTTTACAAATTGTTTTTAGCACTGGCCAATACATATTTGTTAAAAAAATTTTCAGAATTACAATAACAAAGAAATCATATGCACACGCTTATTGATACAATGTTGGTCAAAAGATAAAATTTTCTCACAGTCCATAAAGACAGTCCTGATCGTTTATCACAGTAAAACTGCCGTTTCTTTTCTCAAAGTCTGAGCAGTAAAAGACAATGCACACGGAAGTAGTGGATTTCCATGCAGTCTTGAAGAAGTAGTGTTGTCCTTCCAACGGAAAGACAGTGCTGACTCTTGACATGCAGACAGGTAATGGGCCACAACAGAGCAAACAAACCGCAGAGTCAGTCGAAGTTTTGAAGAATATTGGTAGGTAAGTCATCACAGAGGAGACCACTGTAGTCCTGGTAGAGATTATGGCATTGGTGTGCCACCAGAGGGGCAGACCCACTGCAGCCCTTGTAGAAATAACGGTATTGGTGGGCCATCAAAGATGCAGACCCACTGTAGTCCTTGTAGAGACGGCTAGCAGCCATCTGTTGCGACTTAATAGTCATAATATATATAGCAGTTCATGACATCCATTCTTACAAACGTACTGTTTCTGATGCTCTCAAAAATCCGCCATCTCACTTCCCCACATCCACCACTGCTGTTCACATCCAGCTGCCCAACACTACAAAGCAGACAACAATGCAAAGTAGCCACAGACTGCACACAGCACAGCCAGTGATTTCTCATACAGAGCGCTACGTGGCGTTACCAATAAAAAACCTAAACAGCCTACTTACAGTGTCACCTGTCAGAGTCGTATCTAGATATATCCGGGGTCCCATACCACTCCAACTGCATACTCCCAACGCCACTACAGAGGCTCCATCAGCTTGAACAGTTCCCTGCTGACATGTAGGGTCCATGGATTCATGAGCTTGTCTCCATACCCATATAAGTCCATCCGCTCGATACAATTTGAAACGCGAATCGTCCGACCAGGCATCAACAGTCCAATGTCGGTGTTTACGGGCCCAGACGATGCGTAAAGCGTTGTGTTGTGCAGTCACCAAGGGTACGCGAGTGCACCTTGGGCTCCGAAAGCCTATATAGATGATGTTTCGTTGAATGGTTCGCACGCTGATACTTGTTGATGGCCCAGCATTGAAATCTGTAGCAACGTGCTGAAGGGTTGCACTCCTGTCACATTGAACGATTCTCTTCAGACGTCGTTGGTACCGTTATACAGGATCTTTTTCCAGCCACAGCGATGTCGGAGATTTGATGTTTTACCGGATTCCTGATATTCACTGTACACTCTTGAAATGGTCGTACGGGAAAATCCCCACTTCATTGCTACCTCGGAGGTGCTGTGACCCATCGCTCGTGCGCGGTCTGTAACACCACCTTCAGACTCACTTAAATCTTGATAACCTGCCATTGTAGCAAGAGCAACCAATGAAACAACTGCGCCAGACTTTTGTTGCGTAATGTAGACTCTGCCGACCGCATATCCGGGTTCTGCCCGTTCACATATCTATGTATTTGAATATCCATGAATATAATAATTTTCTTTGGTGCATCAGTGTAATATTATTTAATTTACATAAACATTTAGTCTTTTATCCTGAAGGCATCTTCAGCGTATTTTTATTTGCCTTTTGTTTGCCCTGACAATTTGAGCACTTACATTTGTGACACAAAAGAGTGAAACGAGCGCCGACGTGGACTGTATTGGTCTTTGAGTGTTCGACCACCCGGTCGGTGAGCCGCTCTGGCGTTTGACGATGGTCTGGGGGACGTGGTGCCGGAGCGTGGAATCTGCAGCTGGACGGAGTCCCTTGTGTCAGATTCGTCAGCGTGACGACAGCGTACGTCGCAAATGTTGTTAAAAGTCGCAAAGGTAGTAATTGTGATGTACATTTACAGCCGTGGAGGGTAAGGCACTAAACGTTCAGCAATGCGTGGTACGTCTCATTAAACAGCCCATCGACGTAATTATTTTGATGTATAAATTTACTGTGGAAGAGATGTATTTAACTAATTAACGAATGAAACAGAAATTTATAACGACTTTTTTCAGTAACTATTACAACATATAACGCTTATCTTGTAGTCTGCAGGATGACTGCCTCAATGCTGACGGCACTTTTGATTGTTTGGCATAGCGATTGTGGACTGTTCGGCCTAATTAAGTCATTGAAAAGATTGTACAACCAGACTAAAGTCCATGTTGAGGCGGATCAAAAATGGTTCAAATGGCTCTGAGCACTATGGGACTCAACATCTTAGGTCATAAGTCCCCCAGAACTTAGAACTACTCAAACCTAACTAACCTAAGGACATCACACACACCCATGCCCGAGGCAGGATTCGAACCTGCGACCGTAGCAGTCCCGCAGTTCCGGACTGCAGCGCCAGAACCGCTAGACCACCGCGGCCGGCCTGAGGCGGATCATATGAGCTACTCACATGTTTATTTATGCACTCAATTAGCTGATGAGAAGCGTCTAAATGAAATAGTTAATTGAGTTAGTATAACTAATTAGAGAAAACATACAAGCAAATAGCATTTCAGTACGTGATGAAAAACCTAACCATACGTTATGAACAACATGCGAAGCTACAGCGAATGGTTCCATAGTCCTTTACAAGTCCCAACATCTATGATGTATATGTGCAGACTGAAGCCAGCTAGGGTTCTAACCGTGGCTTTGGAACAAATTTCCATTCGTTGCTTCAGTCAGCGTACATACATATAGAGTGTAAGTTTCCATGTTTAACTGCCGTTTTTGCCTACTTAATTAGATTGTTTCATAGTTTTGCCCATAGTTTAAACTCGGTCGGAGCTAAATGGTTCAAAATGGCTCTGAGCACTATGGGACTTAACTGCTATGGTCATCAGTCCCCTAGAACTTAGAACTACTTAAACCTAACTAACCTAAGGACATCACACACATCCATGCCCGAGGCAGGATTCGAACCTGCGATCATACCGGTCGCGCGGTTCCAGACTGAAGCGCCTAGAGCCGCTCGGCCACCAGAGGCCGGCTCAGAGCTAAATAAATTTAGATAACGCCTGCAGAAACTACAGCTCATTTCTGTAAAACTAATGTGTCACTTATGCCGTAAACATTTTAGGCACATCGTACTAAAACTAAGTATAGTCCTAACCACTTGCAAATGGCTTTCACTTTAGTTGTGACTAAAGGCGAAATATTCATCCAGATCTTTATTATGACAAATATCACTTGTAATTAGCATCTCAGCCAGCATCTTTTCGTATTCTTAGTCTTAATATAGCATATAAGCGTAAAAGGTTGTAATTCGGACTGCTGAGCGAGAGTATGACTTCGTAATTAAGGGAAACCCAAGTCCCGCTAGAAATATGGCAGCCACATTGGCCTCTGGGCAGTGTGCTGGAAGCGTCCGAACAAGCAAGATCTTCGTCACCCCGGGCGATGCTTTGGCCATTGTGTTTCGGAATGAGGTTAATTTCGTGTGAGATTTTAGCAGGGACTGTGCCGTTTTTTCACGTCTATCGACATTTTCGATTTTTCGTTATCGCTCTGACTCGGGAGTTTCGCTCTGGGTGGGAAGTGCATTCAAGTCAGTCTATTGGACTTGTGCTTTTTCGATCGTAGAGCCAGTCTGCACCTTGAATTATTTTGCAGTTCTTGTCGTTGGGACTTTGTCTCGCTACGAACACTTTCGGACCTTGAAATGTTAGTCTGACAAAGTAGAACTTATATTTTTCAAGCTTTTATTACTGTACTAACTGGTGAGTATAGGCACTCTGAAGTTTAGAAGCTGATACGAACGATTTTTCGTTAAATTTATAGTGATATAGCAACGCTATATGAGGGCTCCACTTATATTTAAGTCAGAACTACGACAGGAAGTAGCTCAGTCTTCACAGTGTAGCCTTGAATATGTGACGTTGATCTAAGTAAGGGGTCCGGTTTTGAATTCCTAATCACGTTGTTGGGTGACAGTATTTATGTGCTATGTGTCCAACCCAATAAACTTATTTTTCTAGTTACATATGTCCGCGAGATTTGATTTAATTTTTATTGAGAGGGACAGACGAAGCGACGAATGCGATCACGACTCCTATGACATAAACGAGTCAAAGCCTGTATTCAGGAACTTTGACAGAAGTTCGTTTCGAAATTTTCCGTTTTCTTGTTTCTCTCATTTTCTTTTGCAAGAATTATATAATGTGAAACATATCATCTGCCGGTTACTTCAGACCGATAACACGACAAGGGGTTTACTTGAAGCTGCTATTCCAGGAAAAATCGTCATACGCCTCGTATTATTCAGTCAGAAATTACCAGAATAGGCAAAACGTAACTAAACTCCTCTGATATAAAAGCGAAACACGCCTGGAAACTGAATATTAGTATCAAGTCTGTTAAATTTATTTGTCTATGCATTTATGCGCGCGCGTACTCGAGAGTGTCATGTATGTAAGTTGTATTCTGTTCTCGTACGTTACGGTCATACGTTCTGCAAACTAATGCCACCGAATGACTTCTGTGCAAACTCATTAAGGTTTTTAAATAAAACAAACGTTATTAACACTCTACGTCTGTATTCTTCATGCCTGCATATTTGCTGCTCTGTGCCGCTAGAGGGCTCCGAATTGTAGCGTGTAACATGGCGGTGTGTAACGTAACCATGTCTGTGCGTGACAAACAGCGTACTATAAGCTAGTTTGTAACCACAGAAGAATTCGTCCATACATGGTGCAGCCTCTCCTTTAACACGACAATACCAGACCACAGAGGAGCGCTTCGACGTTTGCGACCATCCCACGCCATGGGTTCACTGTCATCGATCATCCTCCTTAGGGTCACGACTTGGCCCATACCATTTTGATTTGTTTCCAAAACTTGCAGAACACCTTCGAGGATTTCACTTTCACATTGATGAAGCGGTGCTAGCACCGCAGAGGTTGTGGCTCCATCAAAAAAAGTGGTTCAAATGGCTCTGAGCACCATGGGATTTAAGCGGGGTAGGACGTCAAACGGGCCGACTTGGAGCAGGAGAGGCACCACAGGACATTTTATTTTCTACTGTCTATACTTTTACAAATAAATTCATAAAACTTTGTCAGCATGACCAGGAAGGATTCCGGATTCACACTCATAGCAGTGGAAGTGCAAAAACATAACGAAATATTTTTTTATATGAAATTTCATCATTTTTTCACTTACTGTTGCCTGCATTTGTTGCTATAGGTACATTTTTCTTCACAAGTAAGAGAGATTCTTTGATGAATTTTGCACAGCATACAAACCATACTTACAGGTGTATGAAACTCTAGAATTTTCCAAATCTATTGAAAACTGTGGTAAAAATTGAGATAATTAACTACAAAATTATATTTTTTCGAACCATAACTTTTAATACGTAACAGTTCATTCATTTTTCATAAATTAAATAGATTCTACAGTTTCAGACACCTGTAAGTATGGTTTGTATGCTGTGTAAAATTCATCGAACAGGCTCTCTTACTTATGAAGGAAAGTGTACCTATAGTAACAAATGCAGCCAATAGTAAGTGAAAAAATGATGAAATTTAACATGTAAAAAAAAATATTTTGTTATGTTTTGGAACTTCCGCTGCTACGAGTGTGAATCCTGAATCCTTCCTGGTCATGCTGACAAAGTTTTATGAATATACTTGTAAAAGTATAGACAGTGGAAATTAAAATGTCCTGTGGTGCCTCTCCTGCTCCAAGTCGGACCGTTTGACGTCCTAGCCCCCCTTAACATCTGAGGTCATCAGTCACCTAGAACTCAGAACTACTTAAACCTAACTATCCTAAGGACATCACACACATCCATGCCCGAGGCAGGATTCGAACCTGCGACGGTAGCGTTCGCGCGGTTCCAGACTGAAGCGCTTAGAACCGCTTGGCCATAGCAGCCGGCCGGCTCCGTCAACAGAGTCAAACGTTCTGCAAGCCGATATCAACAAACTGGTCTCTCGTTGGAAGGAACGTGTTTGTTTTCAGGGTGACTATGTTGAGAAATAAATATGTAGATATGAAGAATAAACGAGTAGAATGTTAATGACGTTCGTTTTATTTTAAAAGCCTTAAGAGTTCTCACAAGAAAAATTCGGAGGCATTATTTTTCATCACACTCTCGTAAATGTGAGAAAACTGTAGCTGTTCGTTGCAGAGAACTCGTACGTTATAGCCGTTGTTAGTAACTACATTGTTCCGGCGTAACGTTAAGCGCCGGCGGGAACGTTAGAGCAGAGAGGGCTGTGAGACGACTTCAACCAATCGCACACTGACCGACCCCTCTCCAGGACGACAACGCGCCGGCAGCGTCCTCTACCCGAAGAGGACATAAGCACCGAGCCGCGCCGCCCTCGCCGAAGCCAGTTCTACGAGTTCTACAGCAGCGAGTTCAAGAGTAACGTCCAGACTAGTCAAGAGATTTCTTATTTGTATGTCGCCTTTTGCTTGCGACACATCTGTTTTTCTCAAAGTATTGTCATTTATTTTCTGTAATAAAAACTCATTAATACGATTTGTTCGAATTCTTGCCTATCGATCCAAGAAAGCAGATTTCCTAGGCACCCCATATTTTGCGAGTAGGCAGGATACAACATACATGGTGCTCAATGAGTGCAAATTTGTTAACTCTAACAATATCGGGGCATGTGAAGCTTCGTATCACAGCTACTAAACAGAACTGTCGTATGTATTAATAGTCGTAATAGCGAAATGACGTTAAAATTAAATTCGGCTGATTATTATGAAAGGCCAGGTATTACGTCAATCAAAAACAGTGTTACTTTCTCCAGGAAACTTCTTCACAGTAAAATTATTTTCAGTCTTGGAAAAGATAAAACGGAGTCTTCCAATGTGACAGTTAACGAAGCTTTTGCATGTTTTCGGAAACAGGGCGTTAATTCTAAAACTCAAACAAAGTACATAATTTGATGTAAAAGAGTAGAATAACATACAAAAAGACGAACTGATGAGAAAAATTTGAACTTTGATATTTACACGTGTTACTGTGATTGGAACAGTTTGGTGCAAACCATTCAAAATTCATTTGTGCAGGATCAACATGAAACGCCTGATGCATCAAGAAATAAATGCAATTGTCACAGAGAAAGTATGAGAGGATGTGTGTAAGAGCAGACTGGCTCCAAATTAACCTTTCTGAACGTCTGATTCTACCAGTGGTCCATCCTTCCGTAAATATTTCGTATTAGTATAGAGTAAACCATACGACATATTCAACTGATGGTTCGGTAAATCTCCTGGCTTCGTTGTACTGGTATTAGTACATTATTCTTGAAGTCTAAGGGTAAAGCATACGTCATAATTGTGGAGCGACTGGTAAAAGGTAATGAAGTCACTTTTGGATTACCAGGTCAAAAATGAATTAGCAGTGTAAAGAAATTAGAAAAAGATTTGAATTTTTTTCTTGTCTCATAATAAAAATTACTTGGTGTAATTTCCTTACTTTAACTCAAGATCGTGTTTATTTCAAAATAATTGAGCTTGACTGCACAGCTCTCCTCTGACACACAACTGGTTTTAAATCACCAGTGGTGCACAGAACTGAGGAAGAGGTGAAACCATTTTGTTTCCTTTTTGGAATAGCTGCAATCTTCATACACAATGCTGTATGTCTCTTGACCGATATTTTATGGCATTTCATCGGAACTGCAGCATCTGTGCTATTACACAAAACAGTTGTTTAAGTGGATGATGACTTTGTACCTTAATCCAGTAATCCCCCTACAGCCAACCAAGCAGCAACTGTTCGGGTTGAAACTTTCTTGCAGATTAAAACTGTGTGCCGGACCGAGACTCGAACTCAGCACCTTTGCCTTTCGTGCGCAAGTGCTCCACCAACCGAGCTACCCAGGCACGAGTCACGCCCCGTCCTTACAGCTTTAATTCCGCCAGTTCTTTGTCTCCTACCTTCCAAACTTCGCAGAACCTCTCCTGCGAACCTTGCAGAACTAGCACTCCTGGAGGAAAGGATATTGCGGAGACATGGATTAGCCACGGCCCAGCCAGGAAGTTTCATATCAGCGCACACTCCGCTGCAGAGTAAAAATTTCATTCTGGAAACATCCCCCAGGCTGTGGCTAAGCCATTTCTCCGCAATATCCTTTCTTCCAGGAGTGCTAGTTCTGCAAGGTTCGCAGGAGAGCTTCTGCAAGGTTTGGAAGGCAGGAGACAAGGTACTGGAGGAATTAAAGCTGTCAGGATGGGCCGTGAGTCATGCTTCTGTAGCTCAGTTGGTAGAGCACTTGCCCGCGAAAGGCAAAGGTTCTGAGTTCCAGTCTCGGTCTGGCACACAGTTTTAATCTGCCAGGAAGTTTCACATCAGCGCACACTCCGCTGCAGAGTGAAAATTTCATTCCACAACTGTTCCGAGTTATTTAACAATCACGTGAGATCAGAAACATGAGCTCTGCAGCAACGACAGAAGTTAAAGCCGTGAAACAAAATGGTGCTACCCAGACTCGCCTACCTTTTATGATGAAAATTATGTGGTTGCATAAAATGGTTATACCGCTAGCACTAAGTTGTTTTAATTAACTGAAGTAGCCAAAGCCTCGTTAGAGAGGAACACCAATGTAAAATGGGAGACAAGCGACTTAGCTTCGACGCAACAATCAATGGTTCAAATACTTTCGGAAATATTACGAAAGGAGACTTATTCTTTCCTAATTTTGTATCTCGTTACCAACTACGGAGTTGATCTGTGGAAATTGGAACGGGGAGAAGTGGAGGGTGGGGGGAGTACACAATGACGTGGTCAGTCAGAAGCAGCGGCGCGTGACCAAATGGTGAGAGTATGAAAATTTTAATGAGCAATTACTAACTTGAGACTAGGCCGCAGCTGTCCAGGGTGCAATTAGCGAGTCAAGGACGCTGTTGAGGGCGTCACAAAGCAGGCAGCTGAATTCACGTCATTCGCCCATTTGGCCACCGGTAAACAAACGCAAATGGTATAAAGCCCTCAGCCCGAATTCATTTTACAAAAGTCTTTTCTGCGCTGCAGAAAAATGCAAACACGGCAGCCTTGCAATTTACGCTTACTTTAACTGTTAAATAAAAATCTCCATTTATATTTTAATCTTACACAGAATAGTCTTAACGAAATTTGCGTAATTTTTCAACTAACCACTGAATGTAAAGTAGGCAAGAGGTACTGTGTACGTTCATCTGTATTTTATACTGTTCATCTTGAGCCAAGAAAAAGAAAGAACTGTATACATCCTATGTAAATGCGTTAACTTCCATTAACAGAACGTTAAATTAAATTACATCCTTCTTGATAATTCGCAGTACCACTTTTGTACGCGCGGTGCTTAAACATGAAATGCCGTTTAGCCGTGCTTAATTTCCAGTGCTTGCTTGTGATTTTACAAATTTTCCGTAGCATTAGTTTCAGCGACGCATATTGAATATGAAAGAAAAATACCGTGGTAAAGTTTCTTCTTGTTCAAAAAAACGTAAAAAGGCTTCGTGTCTGTAGGAAACCTACAGGATGTTTCTGACATGAAGACACAATTTTTCAACGATGATGGAATAACACAAATGTATGGATTTGTACAATTTGGAATATGAAACTCCCATCTGGAAATGACTGACGTGGCGAACAAGCAAATGCCGTCACCCAATTTCTCAGGAACTTCGCTCAATGGAAGAGGAGACAAAATAAGTGAATCCGTAGATACTCGAACATTTATTCTACGCCCCTTGTTCTAAATCTGATTATTGTTTTCATTTATCTTATATTTATTGCTTTCATTTATCTACCCAAGTCCGTGTAAGGGCTTTGTATTAACTGTGAAATAACAACTGGATTTCGTAATAAGTGCCACACATGTGTTATACAATATATATATGGTTGGTATCTTGAGGGGCTACAGCCTTTTTAAATTCTCATGATCTGATATTTCATTTTCATGTAAATAAATTCATATTTTATTCATATGTTAATTCTTCAGGAAGATTTTTCGCATTTCATTGATGATGATGATCATAGAAATATTGGAAACACATATTCCGAGTATCACGAATATCGCACTAAGCCAGGTTTGGCATAGTGGCATTTCTTCGTACTAATCTCATTCGAGGAAGAAACGTCGTTAGGCGTGATAAAGTTTTCGCGCGTTGACAATGACCTCGCGGCAAACCACTAATAACGGATCACTTTTCCTAAGACTGGCGCTTGCAGTTGATTATGAATCAAGATACACTACAGGAATTTCGCCGAAAACAATTTCAAATAATTTTCTTATTCTTTTTTTGTTTCAGTTCGTTTATTTGACAGACAGGTAGTAGACGAGAAGGAACCACATTACATCAGTACCCGCTGGAAATCTTTCCTCCTGTAGTAATCTTCTACAGATGTGGGTATATAAATGAAACACAAAAATAAAAGTGATAACCAGGTTTCGGAAACTGGATACAAAATTAAGAAGCCGCGACATTAAACACCGTGCCACGATTTTGACTGAGAGCACCAAGAGCAAAAGGCACATAAACTGGGAAGTACCTAGAAAACTTTTACCGTCGTGTTTTCAGAAACGGTCGAGTATCTACGGCTAAGCTGAGGCAAGTTTCTGCTTATTTTGACCTCTGTTCCGAAGTTTATGGGAAATCGTATTATAGCACTTGTTCTCCTCGTGAGTGGAAATTGCAATTCGAAAATGAGGAGAATTTTAAATTTGCTGTTGGTGAGTTGACGGTGATAGAAATTCAAATAGACCCTTTTTGTAAACATTTCGTGTATCAACACAACTTTCACAAGATTCTACACTTACTATCGCTATTCAGATTGGCATCGCACAACTTCTACGCTTGTAAGTCGTACCATAAAGATTCGAACAACCCTGGTGCTTTTCGGAAAGTGTCACAGAAAACTAGTATTCTTGTCAGAATATCCTCTCCCCCTAAATCTAAATACCTACTCAGAAAAGACTGTGAAATGCATATTGGATGTGCTTAGAACCGTGTTTCATGTTAGGGTTTCTTCCCGCTCCAAAAGCGTGTGGAGCGTCGGGAGAATGACTACTTAAATACCTCTGTGCGCTCAATAATGGTCGAATCTTGCCTACGATACACAAACAGCAGGAGACTATTTCTAAATTAATCACTTAACACTGGTTAATGAAACTTCGTAACAAGGCTTTTGCGTCGAAATTGGCGTCTGTCTTCAATCTTCTGCTAGATGAAGTTTCTCACTTTTCCGTAGTACTGTCGTGTGAGTCAAATAAACCTAAACCTGTGGCCATTCGTGCTGTCCTTCTTTGAGTTCTTGCAGTATCCCCAGATTTGGTATGAGTCTCACACACTTGACCGATATACTAAGAAGATTGCGGTTTATCGTATCGCGACATTGCTACTCATGTTGGTCGAGATCCAATGACTGTTAGCAGAATATGAAATCGGTGGGTTCAGGAGGGTAATACGGAACGCCGTGCTGGATCCCAACGGCCTCGTATCACTAGCAGTCGAGATGACAGGCATCTTATCCACATGGCTGTAACGGATCGTGCAGCCACGTCTCGATTCCAGAGCCAACAGATGGGGACGATCGCAAGACAACAACCATCTGCATGAACAGTTCGACGACGTTTGCAGCAGCATGGACTATCAGCTGGGAGACCATGGCTGCGGTTACCTTTGACGTTGCATCACAGACAGGAGCACCTGCGATGGTGTACTCGACGACGAACCTGGGTGCACGAATCGCAAAACGTCATTTTTTCGGATGAATCCAGGTTCTGTTTACAGCATCATGATGGTCGCATCCGTGTTTGGCGACATCGCTGCGAACGGACATTGGAAGCGTGTATTCGTCATCGCCATACTGGCGTATCAGCCGGCGTGATGGTATGGGGTGCCATTGGTTACACGTCTCGGTCACCTCTTGTTCGCATTGACGGCACTTTGAACAGTGGACGTTACATTTCAGATGTGTTACGACCCGTGGCTCTACCCTTCATTCGATGCCTGCGAAACACTACATTTCAGCAGGATAATGCACCACCGCATGTTGAAGGTCCTGTACGGGCCTTTTTGGATACAGAACATGTTCGACTGCCGCCCTGGCCAGCACATTCTCCAGATCTCTCACCAACTGAAAACGTCATGTCAATGGCGACCGAGCAATTGGGTCGTCACAATACACCAGCCACTACTCTTGATGAACTGTGGTATCGTCTTGAAGCTGCATGGGCAGCTGTACCTGTACACGCCATCCAAGCTCTGTTGGACTTAATGCTCAGGCGTATCAAGGCCGTTATTACGTCCAGAGGTGATTGTTCTGGGTACTGATTTCTCAGGATCTATGCACCCAAATTGCATGAAAATGTAATCACATGTCAGTTCTAGTATAATATATTTGTCCAACGAATATCCGTTTCTCATCTGCATTTCTTCTGGGCGTAGCAATTTTAATGGCCAGTAGAGTAGCTTTCTATTAAAGCGGGAGAATCCTCCGTTTTGTGATGCTGGTGCTGTGCACATCTCTGTCCACCACATTTTAACAGACTGAATTTTATACCGTGATGCAAGCGCAGAAGCACAAGTTGATGGGGAGCAGCCGTGTGTTTTAGCTAATGATGAGACGTGTGTGTCTAGGGTTTCAAAGTTTTGTTATGTGTCTGGACTCTGGCCTAAACTTTTAGGCTGGTGGTTTTAGTGTATTGCACAGTTGCTGGCTCCTCCCTTTTTCCTTGCGGTTAGCCAGCCTCTTCCATCTGCTTTATTGTTTTAGCTCCCTCTACCACTTTCTTCTGGTGTTGTCCATGTTTTACTGCTGACGGCATGCTTCGTCTCACGTTTCGGTGTGGGTAGGCGTATATTTTTCCAAGCTTGTTACCTGTGTCTTACGTTCTGTTTTAACTTACTGTTCAGTATGTTTTCTTGACACCCGTCTCAATCTGCAACTGAGCAGGTGCTGAAGACCTTTCCGTCGTGTGCCCATACAACCCTCTCCATCATCATCTTCCATGGCTCAAGCGAATGTCGGCCATTTGCCACACCGGACATTTGCCACGCTGGACATTTGCCACACTTGCCCCTTCGTAAGGGAGCTTGAGTAGCGACCCCTCAGGTAAGGGACGCGCTTCCCCGCACTGCCCCTGATCGCTTTCAAACCGCCGTCTCCACATCTTACTCGATACAACCAGTACGTAAGGGACCTTCTTCTTCAACATCTTGGCCAAATACAGAGCTTCTTTTCCGAAATCGTAATATTTATAACTTTTGGGAAAAGAAAGCAATACCGACGATTATGTCAGTATGTAATTAGTTCTGCCAAGTATAAATATAGATTCCTCTGTCTGTACGGTAGCTTCCTTTCACGCTTACTGATTGCGATAGAAAAGTCCATCGGCATGAGAGCAACAAGAAAGGAACGATGTAACGAGAACGCGAATGTACGCTAATCATTTCTTTTTGATCACTGCATTTGTGCCTACATTAATTACTACAACTGCATACCCAAAAGACAATAGGGAAAGAATAAATGGGTATGTGAATGTTTGAAAAGAAGAACGACACACTCCGTATTAATTTACTCTATAAAAACATTAGTTAATAAAGTGTAGTGGGACAATGTTCCAAACATAACTGAAAATACGTTCACTAAACAGAGAAAAGAACATCTATGATTGACATGGCATCTAAAGTCGACTTACAATTTTAAAATGTTAGAAATAAGGAAATGAAGTAATACAGAATGCTACGCTTGTAACGTACGTTGTTGTTCTACATTGTTTAGCTCTGGTATTTACAGGGTCACAGAGAAAGCATCTTAGGTTTTGGAGGAAAAAGTCGTAATTGTAATTATCTGCACTACAACAGAAACAAGGAGGACAACTTAAGGAAAAATAATGTAAGCTCACAATCGACTTTGAAGCAGATAGTTCCTGTGACTTAGTAAGGGCAGAGGTTATATTCGACAACCGGAATAAATTAATAACTGGCTCCTTTTACCGACCCCCTGTCTCAGATGAAACAGTTGCTGAACTTGAGTCTCATCACCACACTCATACAATTATAGTTGGCAGTTACTTCAATCTACCTTCCGCATGTTGACAAAAATACATTTTCATGCCCTACTGTAAATAGAAAACAACTTCAATAATTGTTCTAAATACTCTTTTCAAAAATTATTTTTAACGATTAGTTGACGAGGCCATTCAAATTGAAAATGGTTACGAAAACATACTTGACCTCTTAGCCACAAATAATCCTGAGCATCACGACGGATACAGAGATTAGTAAACACGTATTCGTAGCGAGGCTCACTTCCGTAACAAAGAAATTCACCAAAACTAAACGCAAAATATATCTACTTATTAAAGCCGCTAAAAATTCGGGTGACGTCTTTCTAAGAGATAGTCTCCAATCCTTCCAAATGATGTAAATGAAGACCATTTGTGGCTTAAGTTCAAACATAAAGTATCAACAGCACTCGAGATATTCATACCAAATAAATTAATAAAAGACGGAACTGATCCCCCATGGTACACAAAACACGACAGAAAGCTGTTGAAGGAGCACCGCAAAAGGCACGTATAGTTTAGACGAACGCCAAACCTCCAAGATTGGTGGAGTTTTACTGAGGTTCGAAATTTGGTGCGGATTTCAATGTGAGATGCATTTAATAGTTTCCACAACGAAACTCGCCCTAGAAATGTGGCGGAAAGTCCAAAGAGATACTGGTCCCATGTTAAGTAAACCAGCGAAAAGTCGCAGTAAGTACCTTTACTGCGCGACAGCGACGGTAATGTTACTGATGACAGTGCCACTACAGTAGAGTTAGTAAATGCATTTTCCGAAATTCCTCCACCAAAGAAGACGAAGTAAATATTCCAGTTTTCGAAATGAGAACAGCTGCAAACATAATTTAGAAGTAGATATCCCTGGTGTTGCAAAGCAACTGAAATTGCACTGTCAGTGACAGAGGAAATGATCAAATATCTTTTAAAAAAAGTCTCTAATGTATAAGAAAAGTAGGTCTAATACATTGCTTTTTGATGTTCTTTAATAACAATTAATATTCAGTAGTAAGCTCCTTGCTTTTACTGACCTGTTTAAAGATAATCAACAATTTAGTAAGAAATTTTAATTTTTAAAGGACTATATCTAAATGTACTTAAGTAGATTTACATCTACTATAAATGTTTGCAGCTAAACTTAAATAAAAAATATTTGAGGTGCCAAAATTGTCAAACTTAGGACCAGATCAGTTTTGGGATAGTTTTAGGTGCAATTCAAATGTTCAGTTCCCTTTTTTCTTTTACAAAACCGTATACTATCAGTTTAATAAACCATGATATTTTAGGTGATAGTTGCGATTCTGAAGCTTCAAAAAATTACTTTAGAAATGACAATTATTTAATAGTATGGGCATAATATTGGAAGGTAGAAAAAAGTTATCTTAACGTGACAACAATAGGGATTCTTTTATGAGGCTTGAAACACTTTTTTAATTTTTACATTAAAGACTGATTCGCATCACACTTTGCATAGGCTTTGGACCGTGAAAATGATAAATGATCAGCTACCATTCTGGCGTGTGTAAAATCAGCCTAAACACGCTGAACTAATGTACACTCTATTTACAATTACAACTTAATATTAGCTCCTATAATGCTGCTTCAGTGTTTTAATAATTTTATCTCAGTAATCTGCGAGGACTCAGTGGTCCTCATAGTTTTTTAATACATTATTTTTAACGTATTTTAGTCCAGTTTCTGAATATGAGCAATGGCTTTCAAGCAAGGCCTAATGTTGCCAGTCTCTTCATAATTCTTTACGATTCTCTCTATCCTGTCGTCCAGCTTCAAGTACTTCTTCTTCCTCTTCTTATCTTCAAGATTCATTTACAATTTCATGTACATGCAGTTTGTAGGCTCTGCTTCCTTTTCCAACCACTCCACCAAATAGTTGATTCTAGGGTGGGGGTTTCCAATAATACTATTTATTTTGTTGTGCCACCCTTCAACAGCATTCGTCGTTCGGTGCCTTTTTCCGTAACAGTCCCACATTTCTATTGCGATATCCTCATTCTCTAGCCAGTTATCCACAAAGTAGTAAAAAAATTGAGAGAATCTTCCGTTATCAGGAGCTTCTGCATGAATCTCAATCCATCTATTGCTTATGTCCTCCGGTTTTACAACTGCCAGCTCTGCACACATGCTGACGTGAAGTCTTAAATCCTAGTTCTAGCGGTACTCCTCGGTTAGCCCGAGAACTCGAATTCTTCTTCATAAGGTCTTCTTCATATGGAAATAGAATCCATTTATTTCAGTCCACCTTTACTTGTTTATGACACCACTCAGAGACTGCCTGTTTTATCAGACGAAACAGACGAACATATGTGTCTTTCTTCTTATTAGGGAGCAGTGAAAATACAGTAGGAAGAATGTTTGTTTATTTAATCGGGCCTCCTAAGTCTACGTGTATGGTGTAGATCTGTGCAAACTGCTTGCTGCATCTCATAAATGTTCCATCCATAAAAAAATGGGAACATGTTTTTAAACTTTCTTTTCCTTTGCTTCCACTAAAAATCATTATTCTCACCTCTAATCTATCGTCTTCCAGAAGAAAACTACTGCCATCTCCCATTTTTAATAGACCTTCATGAAGATCAGTTTCATAAGAGTTCTTAGGCTCTTGTTGGTTCACCTGCTTTGACTCCATCGACGACGAATGGTTCTCTTCATAGATTCTGAATTAGGCATCACTGTAACAAAGTCATAAAATTTGTTATGTAGATTTCCCATTTCATCCGCGTATATCTCCGATAACTGTGTAGTTTCTTCTCGAGACCTTCTCTTCGCCCTCTCCACTTGCTTTCTCACTTTCAGAGCCGCATCGTCAGGTGGTCCACAGAGATGTTCTAATACGTTCAACACTTCTCCGTTCGTCGAAAGCAGCTTTCCCTTGCAATGATTCACGAGGCGCCTGTTAATGGTACTTGTGGTCACTAAAGCAACAGTGGCGCGTCAGATCGACGATGATTATGAATCCGGGGCTCCGAATGCCTGTCTGACCGCTTCTCTCTTGTCTCGTTCTGTTGTCTCTCTAGATCGACCGCTTCGTCTTGACGCTGTGTTTGACCACAGTTCAAAAATGGTTCAAATGGCTCTGAGCACTATGGGACTCAACTGCTGTGGTCATCAGTCCCCTAGAACTTAGAACTACTTAAACCTAACTAACCTAAGGATATCACACACATCCATGCCCGAGGCAGGATTCGAACCCGCGACCGTAGCAGCAGCGCGGCTGCGGACTGGAGCGCCTAGAACCGCACCGCGGCCGGTGACCACAGTTCACCCATTCCTTCCAACATTGTCGAATAGTGGCATCGCTCATACTCAAATGTCGCCCATCTTTCAAATGCTGACATCGCGTACATTGTTCAAGCATCGGTCTGCTAGGTATACTGCCAAACTGAATACACGGAATGAAATTCGCAAAAATTTTATGCCCTACTACTGACACCTCCATTGTTCACCATTCTTTCCAGCTGCACGGTGTAATTACGATCCAGCGTCAAACATTCATCCATTGGCTGCCAAAATTTTAAATTTTCATTTTTCGTCGATACCTGTATGAATATTAATTAGTGACTAATTTGATTAACTCCTTCGTGGTGCATTGTTTTCTTCGTCTTAGAATATATATCAAGTACGGTCATCTGTGAACTTGATGATAAATCCGAAACCAAACGCCTTCAGTCACTAGTTTGTGTTTGTTGTTACCTTTTGGGCACTACTTTCTTAGTGAGATGGAAGCTTTTGTGGTTGTGGTGCTGTGAGTGAAATGGACGCTATCACATCTTAGTTCTCACCAGGTCATCAACTGTCTCTTTCTCATCAATATTTTTTTCAGGAGGAAAAATTCGAGATGTTACCATAATGTTCCCGAGTTGTCGTGGTTATTCTCGAATGCTAATGAATATGTTCGAATGTTTTCAATATTCTGGTATGTTGCAAAATACAGTTTGGAGACGGCACATATCGCATTGATCTGCACTCTGTCAAACTCATTATAAGCAATCAGGCCAACTAAGTAAAGGCAGAGGAGAATCTCATTAAAAATTTGTATGTTCGAGCGAACAACTTTAGAAAGAAAAAAAAAAAAAACACGTAGGTCAACAAATACGAGGTGCATTCAAGTTCTAAGGCCTCCGATTTTTTTTCTCCGGACTGGAAAGAGATGGAAACATGCGCATTGTTTTAAAATGAGGTCTCGTTCATTGTCAATACGTCCCAGAGATGGCAGCACCATACGGCAGATGGAATTTTACCGCCAGCGGCGAGAATGAGAACTGTTTTAAATACTTAAAATGGCGACGTTTTCCTTACTTGAACAGCGTGCAATCATTCGTTTTCTGAATTTGCGTGGTGTGAAACCAATTGAAATTCATCGACAGTTGAAGGAGACATGTGGTGATGGAGTTATGGATGCGTCGAAAGTGCGTTTGTGGGTGCGGCAGTTTAATGAAGGCAGAACATTGTGTGACAACAAACCGAAACAACCTCGGGCTCGCACAAGCCAGTCTGACGACATGATCGAGAAAGTGGAGAGAATTGTTTTGGGGCATCGCCGAATGACTGTTGAACAGATCGCCTCCAGAGTTGGCATTCCTGTGGGTTCTGTGCACACAATCCTGCATGACAACCTGAAAATGCGAAAAGTGTCATCCAGGTGGGTGCCACGAATGCTGACGGATGACCACACGGCTGCCCGAGTGGCATGTTGCCAAGCAATGTTGACGTGCAACGACAGCACGAATGGGACTTTCGTTTCGTCGGTTGTGACAATGGATGAGACGTGGATGCCATTTTTGAATCCAGAAACAAAGCACCAGTCAGCTCAGTGGAAGCACACAGATTCACCGCCACCAAAAAAATTTCGGGTAACCGCCAGTGCTGAAAAAATGATGGTGTCCATGTTCTGGGACAGCGAGGGCGTAATCCTTACCCACTGCGTTGCAAAGGGCACTACGGTAACAGGTGCATCCTACGAAAATGTTTTGAAGAACAAATTCCTTCCTGCACTGCAACAAAAACGGCCGGGAAGGGCTGCGCGTGTGCTGTTTCACCAAGACAACGCACCCGCACATCGAGCTAACGTTACGCAACAGTTTCTTCGTGATAACAACTTTGAAGTGATTCCTCATGCTCCCTACTCACCTGACCTAGCTCCTAGTGACTTTTGGCTTTTTCCAACAATGAAAGACACTCTCCGTGGCTGCACATTCACCAGCTGTGCTGCTATTGCCTCAGCGATTTTCCAGTGGTCAAAAGAGACTCCTAAAGAAGCCATGGAATCATGGCGTCAGCGTTGTGAAAAATGTGTACGTCTGCAGGGCGATTACGTCGAGAAGTAATGCCAGTTTCATCGATTTCGGTTGAGTAGTTAATTAGAAAAAAAATCGGAGGCCTTAGAACTTGAATGCACCTCGTAAATCAGTGAAGGTAAAGAAGAAGTAGTTAAACAGCGTGACAAAAATCTGAAGGGTGGACGAAAACGAAATGCAACTTCTCAGATTGGGAGGATACAAGAAGTTATTTCAGTGGTTAAAGAATCGGTTCGAATTTGCAAGAAATTGTCAGTATGGGGCGACTTACCAGTACGGCGTTATACCTAGTGCGGCCTGAATGCATTCACTGATTCATCTGTGAAGAGTGTCATAAAACCGTTGCATCTTCACCCCGGGGCAAGTCTGACCACAGCTGTTTGGTCCTTGATATGCTGGATACTGGCGTAGGGCTGGAGTCGACGTCCGAGGTGGTACCACACGTTCTGTCAGGGACAAATTTGTGGATCCTGTTAGCCACGGGAGAACCTCAACAATACCCACAGTTGCTAGTGACACATTCCAAGTGTGGACGAGAGTTGTCGTATTCAAAAATGGCACCACCGTAACGTCGCATGAGACGTAACACAAGAGGACGCAATACATCTGTGACTTACCGTTGTGGCACCAGACTTTCCTCAATCACTATCAGTCGTGACATACGTTATACACGATTGCTTCAGCATTAAAAGGTGACAGTTTTCGTTAAGATTGACTTATAACATGATTAAAAATAGCGTATAGGGAGAGAATATTCCAGTGTGTCTGAGTTGAATTTAGGAAATCTTGGTTCTCGCAGGAATACTATACACATCGACCAACCAAAAAACATATCTGTCCTGCCATCATACAGAAACACTAAACATAGTTTATGAGAAAATACTACGATTAAGTTGGAAGAAGTTCAGCTACATTTGTTTCAGTTCAGAAAAATAATCGGGAAAAAGGACAAGAGAAGTGCGTCACAAAAAATAGCAAACAATAAATTCCATGTTTAATATTCTTCAAAGAGGAGAACAAGAAATAAACTAAAAATGGCACATTCATCTTTCATGCCATATGCAACTTGCTTCCAAAGCTTCATATCTGATCTTGTACCTAGATTTAAGGACTTGTTTTTATGTCTTCTATTTTTTAATGCAGATGGCCTCAACAAGAGTGGAACAAAAAGTGTTTTGAAGACTTGAAGGAGACGAGTGGACAATACATTTCAAATAACCATCAAGTAGACCGGTAGACCAGACATTTAACAGCCTAGTACTGAACCAATAACATCAGACCTCCTCAGATCGACTCATTGTTGTGGAGCTTCATAAATTGGACTAATTAATTCGCAACTTTATAGCTGCATGTGTGGCACCCCACACAATTTGAGAACATCGCAAATCCTGGGGAATATATACAGGGTTTTTGGGTTAGAGGTATGCACAAACAAATCCTTATAATGAAGGAACTCGACATTTTATATTTTTGAGTAAATACGCAATCAGTAGAAACACTCTCCAAGAAGGGATTCTCCTCATTTCACGATCAGCGTTTAGTCGCATGGCGCTTGCGCGGCAGTGAGGGCACACCTATCTCGACATGTTGGCGAGCTTTACAGGTCTGCAGATGCCTCCCGACACTATTTTCCAGCAGTATTGCGGCCACCCCACTATCATGGGGATGTTATCACATTTTTCCATGAGTCGTTTCCTGAGATTTGGATCGGAAGAGGTCTATGGGGGTTTATCGAGGACTTTGTTTACAGAATAGGAATTCGCATTTGTTAGATATGAGACAACGTATCTGTCCCGCATTTATTTATTTATTTATTTATTTTTTGAGTTATCAGTCTTCTGACTTGTTCGATGCTGCCTGCCACGAATGTCTCTTCTGTGCCAACCTCTTCACCTCAAAGTAGCACCTGCAACTACGTCCTGAATTGTTTGTTGGATGTATTCCAGCCTCTGTCTTCCACTTCACTTTTTGCCCTTACAGCTCTTCAGCTCTTTTTAGTACCATGGAAGTCGTTCCCTCGTGTCTTAACGTATGTCCTGTCATACCGTCCCTTCCCCTTGTCAGTGTTTCCTACATATTCCTTTCCTCTCCTATTCTGTGCAGAACCTCCTCATTCCTTACCTTATCAGTCCATCTAATTTTCAACACTCCTCTGCAGCACCACATATCAAATGCTTCAACTCTCTTCTGTTCCGGTTTTTCCACAGTCCATGTTTCCCTAACATACACTGCTGTCCTCCAAACGTATATTCTCAGAAATATGTTCCTCAAATTAAGGCCTATGTTTGATACTAGCAGACTTGCCTTGGCCAGGAATGCCGTTTTTGCCAGTGCTAGTCTGCTTTTGACCCCCTCCTTCCTCCGCCCGTCAAGGTCATTTTACTGCCTTGAAAGCAGAGGTTCTTAACTTCATCTACTTAATGACCATCAATAATGATTTTAAGTTTCCCGCTGTTCTCATTTCTGATACTTCTCATTACTTTCGTCTTTCTTCGATTTACTCTCAATCCATATTCTGCACTCATTAGACTGTCCATTCCATTCAGCAAATCATGTAATTCATCTTCAATTTCACACAGGGTAGCAATGTCATCAATCAATCGTATCATTGATACCCTTTTACATTCAATTTTAATTCCACTCCTAAACCTATCCTTTATTTTCATCATTGCTTCTTCGATGTACACGTTGAACAGTAGGGGAGAAAGACTACAGCCCTGTCTTACACGCTTTTTAATCCGAGCATTTCGTCCTTGATCGTCTACTCTTGTTATTCCCTCTTGGTTCTTGTACATATTGTATATTACCGGTCTCTCCCCATAGCTTCCATTCCTCTTCAACTGTACTGCCTACTGGACAAATCTTTATTGCTGTATCTATAGCCTTGGAGAACTTCAAACGTATCTCCTCATTCCTTAGTACCGTATCACACTTCTTTGCGTATTGATTATCCTGACTAATCTTTTAAACTTCAGCTTACTTTTCATTACTACTACATTGTGATCTCAATGTATATCTGCTCCTGGGTACGTCTTACAATCCAGAATATGATTTCGGAATCTCTATCTGACCATGATGTGACCTAACTGAAATGTTCCCCTGTCACCCGGGCTTTTCCATGTATACCACCTCCTGTTTTGATTTTTGGACAGAGTATTCGCTGTTACTAACTGAATTTGATTACAGAACTCAAATAGTGTTTCTCCTCTCTCATTCCTTGTCTCAAGCTCGTATTCTCCTGTATTCTTTTCTTACACTCCTTCCCCTGCGACTGCTTTCCAGTCCCTAATTAGAGGCGATTATACCTGTCATGCTTATGAACAGGTGACAGGAAGCGGAGTGCCATTTTGATAAATGTTGAGATGCAAACGGTGCACACATTGAACTCTATCAATCTGCATAAAAGTTATTGAGCTTCTGTGTACAATAATGGACAAATAAATTTATACATCTTTACTGGTACTGAAATATAAAGAAGTATTTTTGTTTACTTCTTGCCCAGAACCATTTATATTCAATTTTGAAATGTCACACTTTTTAGCTCTTTTTTTTAAAACCAAGTGATGTTAATTCATATTTTAACTAATGCATTTATGTACATGCTGTTGCCTTCTGAGCCTATTACAACGTAGTGTTACAAAGCCTTGGGTCTTCTTTGTCCACAGAAGAATGGTAAAATACTGAATTGTGCACCAGCATAAGGAGGTGTCTTAATGGGAATTGCAGTTGAGCGTCGGGAAGGTATGCTGCAGCCAGTTTTACTTTGAGTTGGCTGTTGGATCTGTAGCTCGACAGCACTGTGCGAGGTAACTACGGAAAAATGACTGGGGACCTCATTTCGGCAATGTTTACAGGCACCAGCATTAGAACACTGCCCTGAAACCACTGCAGTGCAAAGGAAACATCTTAATTTTCAGTGGACAGCCTGGTAGCCAAAGGAACTCAAGTTATGAAGCACTTGCTAATGTCACAGAGTATCTGGTGTGCTCGGTGAAACTAACTCTGCATTTCAGATGATCATTTCTAGGAGTGACTAAGACCTTTGTGATGAATGAAGATCTCTACCGCAGATTTCTGTGAAGGCTCTGCGCCACACCACTCTCACACACTCCTCCACCCCTTCACCCCTCACTGGCCCCCCTTCTCCCGTCCATTCCACACCTTGCAGATGCCCACTACTTTGAGCAACAAATCATACTTCATTCAGGATAATTACAGCCACCGACGGTCACCTCCTGCTCCAACAATGACAATCTGTCTGGCAGATGCTACTTTAGATTTTCTACGCTTGTCAGCTTACACCGACGAGTCGAAATGGTTCAAATGGCTCAGAGCACTATGGGACTTAACATCTGTGGTCGTCAGTCCCCTAGAACTTACAACTACTTAAACCTAACTAACCTAAGGGCATCACACACATCCATGCCCGAGGCAGGATCCGAACCTGCAACCGTAGCAGTCGCGCGGTTCCGGACTGAGCGCCTAGAACCGCTAGACTACCGCGGCCGGCAACGAGTCGAAACTTATGGCTACTCAATTAGAAGAAAACAGCCAAGACTGCAGAATGATTTATTAAAATAACGGGTTTTGGCACGTTTAAACAGCCATCTTCACATTATGACCACCGTTTGGGTAGAGATGGCGCGTAACGAGGAGCTGCGTGTGGTCACAACGGTAACTGCCGGTCAATTTAAAAATCGTTCTGTGATCTTCACTGCTTTTTTTATAAGTGATCAGCAAGGAAAAATCGCTGTTACCTGCTGTCAGCGGCTTCTACAGCTTTACCAAGTTTTGCTTTCTTCATTTTGTAAAAACCTTTGATACTGAGCTCTTTTGCGAGACCCTTTAATTCAGTAACAGTAGCTCCGTTGCGGCGCATATTATTATTATTATTTTCTTTCATTGCCACTTATATATTATGCAAAATATTTTCTTATATTTCAGTTACGCAATTCACTTTTAATGGTACAACTAGTATTTAGAGCGTTGCAGTCTGTGGCGAAAGAGCGCTCGCCGCATACCCAGATAAGAAGTAGGAAGTACGTGTGTGAGGCATTCGTGCGCTGACTGTGTTCTGTCCCGTCAACAGATGTCGCTGATGTTTGCGCCATTTAAATTACTACGGTACGTGTTTTGCATTAAACTTGAATTTCCGAGAGGTAAAAGCTACTTGCAGTAATCATACTAACATTTACATGAAGTTTGCTTTTAGTTTCCTCAAATGAGCTGCAACTATCTGGCGAAAACCACACATTTTACGCGAAAAATAAGTTGGTGAATGCAGATGCTTTTAGTAAGTACTTTATCACTGCCAGACCAACTATATATACAAGTTGGAAACGTCTTAAAGCGTTACCTGGTTTGCCTTAAGCTAGGCAGCGGGCCTGGCCACCCTAAACTATCAGAAAGACCATTAACGCAAAGTTGCTGCTGTTTCTATGCGACGGGTGACATAATCAAAAACAAGCAGTTTCCATCATATCGCGTGTCATCATCGGACATGGCAATGGCATTGGAGATCGAGAAAATATAGAAGCCCCCGAGCGTGGAAGACGAGAGAAAACTTGGAAGAAGAAAAAATTCGTCAGGGTTTCCTTCACGTGGCGCCAGAGGCTTTGCACTTTTTTGCAACCACAGTTTTAAAGCATCTCGATCCATTAAAATTATGCCATCAAAAAAATGGTTCAAATGGCTCTGAGCACTATGGGACTTAACATCTTAGGTCATCAGTCCCCTAGAACTTAGAACTACTTAAACCTAACGAACCTAAGGACATGACTCACATCCATGCCCGAGGCAGGATTCGAACCCGCGACCGTAGCAGTCCCGCGGTTCCGGACTGCAGCGCCAGAACCGCACGGCCACCGCGGCCGGCGCTTAAGGTTTGACCACGGAAAGCACTACAAAGGCGATTCAGAAGTAACGTTTCACAATGACACTATTTCTGTCAAAGGTAACTCTTTCAATTCCAGCGATGGATTGATGAAACTGCTAACCCGAAACAACATGTCATTCTAAGACTACACGTCTGATGACCGTGAAGCATATTCACCCATGCTGAAAGAAACGAATGCAGTATTTCACCACAATGATCCAAATACGAATAAACCGAAGTCAAGCAACGGTAAAAAGTACAACCACATCATTAAGTCGATACGGCAGTCGTTAAGGAAAGTACACATTAAGTCACCAGGTAGCAGCAGCAAAGGAGGAATGGGCTTCGTAAAACGATATACAGCAAAACCTGTCGAGTATGTTTTAATGAATGGCGTCAGAGATTTAATTGACATGGTGATTCACGGTGAAGAGAATGCAGGAAATAATAGTTATCATAACAAAAAAGTAGGTGTAACGAAAATACTTACCAGTACATTTAACGACTTTATAGTGAACAACCCAAAGCGAATTCCGTACTTTATTCGCTTTCTGAATGATCTCCCTTATACGTTCTGGAAGTCAGAAAAGCATGGTAAAGGCTTTGTCAATTGGCCATTAAATAATCTGCCAGTGCCAGAGACGTATCTTCCTGGTATTAAATTTTGCGGGGCTTTTGCTAAACAAGATGAAAGATTAGCACGTGGAGATGTAGGAATTAATCCTTTAGATGAAGCTTGCAAGAGACATGATATTGCATCCAGAGACTGCAAAATAGGCATCAAGCAGATAAAGAATTGCAGAAGGCCACTAAAGAGGGAATTTTCAGGAAAGATGCGTCGCTAGGCGAAGGACTAGCTTCTACTGCTGTTGCGGGGATAATGTATGGAAAGAGAAAATTAGATATGGTTTTAGTAGACGATAACAGTTGGACATTATAATTTTTCTCTCCTGTTAATAAACGAAAGGATTTAGTATTAATTTTAATGTATCATCTAGCGGCAATCCTAAAGCCAAAGATATTAAGCTAAAGGTCTCCAACGACGAACTGAAAAGTCACGGCTTTCTTGATGATTTTCTTACTGAAACGCAAATGAAATAGAAAGCCAGTAAAGTTAAAAAGGTGGTAGTTTACTCCGAACTTTATATATTCCTGTTGTGAAAAAATTTCTTGAATATCTTAAAGCAAAAGAGAAGCTGAACAGGAAGGCGGCTTCTTTCCGTTGAATCTAGCTGCATTAGGCGCAATTGGATGGTTGGCCGATGGTGCTGCAGCAGTTACGAGCGCTGTCCATAAAATACAGAAGGAAGATGCTGAGTTGGCAGAATAAAAGAGAGACTTAACCTAGAAATGGAGAAAAGAAAAGCGGGGGCAAGTTTGCCTATGCAATCACGCCTTAAAAAAAAAAAAAGAAGTCGAAGAAATGACGCTAAAGTATAGCCATCCTCAAACCAAATTTGATATAGAAAAATTAGTAAAGCAACTGAAAATTGCAAATTTTAGAGGTGTCTTTATGAGCGATGAACTACCGCAAAAAGCAGCAAAAGACACGTCTGATCACGTAGGTACTTACTGGATATGTTACTTCAAGAATGGCGGTGAAAAATTTGTGTTTGACTTGTGTGTTGGCGATAGTCCAGAAGCGTTAGAGAGCCATCTAGGACGAGATGCCTTGTTTTATAATGCAGAGAGGGTTGAAAATTTTGATCAGGTTATATGTGGCCACCTACGTTAGCTGGTCGTGAAGCTGTTTTCAGACGAGTGGTCGTTTGTTAAAATTCTCGATATAATAAATGGATATATTTGGGAACAAGATAAAGCAAGGAGAAGATGACTTGGCTAGTAAAGCTGTCTTGGGGGAATTAGCTAGCAAAACTGACTTGGCCAAGCAACTAGAATCGACTGCTAGTAAAGCTGACTTCGAAGATGGGAGAATATAATTTCGAAAGGAATTAAATAGCGTTTTTAAAATAATGAAATGTTATATTGACTTCAAAGTCAATCTCTTAGATTAGATCTCTTATATTAGTAAACGTAGAAGATGCCATATATGACCATGATGTAGTTACCGAAAGATATCTAGAAAAGCAATTAAATAATCTTATTATCAACTATGTATACACAAGTATTCTCACACTATTGAATAACTATGTGAGCAAAAAGGACTTGGAGAAATTTTCCGTGATTATGTGAGGAAAGCTGAATATACAAGTATTCTCACACTACTGAATAACTACGAGAACAAACCTGACCTTAGAGAATACTACAGCAAAAATGACTTTGAGATAAATAACATGAAAGGCAGGATTGATGCTCTAGAGAGGAAGAGGCAAAGTTAATTATAAATGAATACCAAGAAGTATATTTAGTGATGATTTACAGTTACGCTTCACACTTAGACAGTTACCTCAAAAATGGTCGATCCAGAATCGATGGCATTTGTGCAGAATGTAAGAATAGGAAGAGCAAGTTTGTAAAAAAAAGGTGACGTGGTCGTCTATGAATATTTGTGAAGAAATTGTGAATGAGCTGCACAAACAGGTGAGAAAAACCTTCCAAGGAGAGCTGTTATAGCATTTGGTATAGAAGATTTGTGGCAAGCTGACTTGGCTTAGATGAATTCTGGTAACCTAAGGAAATATCCAAAACTAATAAAAATATACGGTACTTGTTGGTTGTGATAGACGTGTTTTCAAAATTTGCTTGGGCGATTCTTGTTAAATATAAATCTGGTGAAAACGTTACTACCGATTTCAAATATGTATTGGCAGAAAAGAAGCAGAAAAATTAGTAGCCAGATAACAGTAAAGAATTCTACACTTCAGTGAATTGATGAAACTTGAAAACATAAATCACTACTCTACTTTTTCAGAGATTAAGGCGTCAGTCTTCGAGCGGTTTAAGAGAACACTCAAGGAAAAAATGTAGAAACAGTTTGTACTTCAAGGTAATTACAGGTGGTTCGATCTACTGACAAAGTTCATACATAATTGCAACAACATTGTACAAAGCTCAGTAGGCATGAAACCTGTAGATGTAACTGATTTGCTACGGCAAAAACGCTTGGACTCATCGGTGCATCACCCAAATATGCGCAAGGTGATAAAGTGAGAACCAGCAAAATGGTTTGTTCGAGAAAGGTTACACAACAAATTAGTTTCTGAATTATTTGAAGTCGTTGATGTCAGCAACTCAAATCCGCCTACATATACGCTGAAAGATATGGGTGGTAACGAAATTAAAGGAGGCGTCTAAGAGCAGGAATTACAGAAGACTAAATACTCTGATTTTTATCTCTTGAAAAAAGTGCTGAAAAAGAAAAGTGATGAAGTTTATGTGAAGTGACTATGTTTTAATAGCTCACACAATAGCTGGCAGAATAAAAGCAGTGTTATTTTTCAATGACCTTGATCCATTAAAATTTGATAACCGTTTTATCTCTGTATTTGCCTGAATTCGCTTTCCGAGTCATAGCGATAGCTATAAAGCCAAAATCCTCGCTCCAAGATTTACTGCAAATTTCTCTAAATTCGTTCCACTTCTAATCTCCACCCACAAATTCGTCGTAGATGTGCTTTAAATCATTCCTAAAAATATCCAGAAAAATAAGGTTATCTCTCACCAACTACTTGGGAATTTTTGAGTACGTTTACGCTAAATAGAAGCAGTCAATGTTCTTAGGACGTCCTCTGGTAAAATATTCCTGACTATATCTTGATTTTCAAGCTGAAGTCGTCAAAAACAACAACAGAGCTATTTTTACATTCATTTAGTGGAATAATTTCATCAGAGTTGCTGGTAAAAGTAGTAATTTTTTATTTGTGTTCATCTTCACTTTTTTTGCATGCTTTTATAAATTCTTGATATTTCGGCTGATCTAAACTTCTAAAGTAAACATACAGGTGGTTAATTTTTTTCCAGTTCAACCATCCTGGCTCTAACATATAACTGCCAATCATTAACGCTGTTTTCCCACAGCCACTTGGACCTGTTATTGCATATCGAATAGAATCAGGCAAAAGTTCACCATGTGTCTTTCTCTGTTTCTTTTCACGAATTCTGTTTTTTGGCTCCCAATCAGTCTTCATTTATTATAATAATAACAAATGAACGGAATTTTTGAACTCAGTGGTAAATCTTTGACTTTAGAAAAAAGGCTGAACGTACCTATACGAAGTGCGTTTACAAAAGTAGGACTAGTTGGTTTTTACTCGACATTTTTTACTCGAAATGTTGCATGTGTAATCAACAGATTGTGCTTTGAGAAAGACGGTGTCATTAACACGTTGACTATTCCCACAGGCCAGTACAGTCTAGATAATGTAGAGAAATATATACAGAATCAGGAGCCATTCAATGCTATTAATTTAAATATTAAGCTAAATAGTACGCTCAACAGAGTCGAGTACACCCCATAAGCTGAGTTTTACGGAGAATCAAATTGTGGAGCTCGCAGTAACCGCTGTTGCAGCACAGCTGCCGAAAATCATTCCTTTCGATAAAATCAAAGTCCATTTTAATTTAGCAGATAGCATGTTTGTAAAGGAATCTGATCATTTTCATAGGGAAACGAACATTATCCCTTCATTTGAGCCAATGTTGTTTGAACTATCTGGTTATTTGCAATTTGGTAGTCCTATCAAGCTATCCGTTATTCTTCCCAGTTCATGATAAAGTTCAAAATCTGCAAGGCACTATAATGGATGTAAACGATTCTGTGTTAGATTTTGGTGGTGCGAATGTAGCTGTTCTTCTGGAAATGGTATAACAAAGATGAACAAGATAGAAAGTTACCAGTGGCAGTCTTTTTCAGTAAACGAGAGAACTAAAAATAATTTTAACTTTCCAAACAAAGCTGTAGAAATAGGCGTCGAAGTTGGTGATGGCTATTTTGATAATAATGCTTGCTTGAAAATGACATTTAATGTGACACATGAAGACGGTTCAGATTATACTGCCTATGAAAGCAAATCGAATGTAAAACTAGTTGACAATTTTCCAAGTTAACTATTAAGTGTAGGAATTGTCAGGAAAAGAGGACAGATTATCTACAGGCTAGAAGATCCAGGCGTTTCTTCAACAGTTTAGTATCACCTAACGTCTTGTCTGGTCGATGACACAAGATTCGAGGGAAGTGTCATTAACAACAGGAAGTTGCAAAGAAAAGAAAATGAAGTACTTCATCCGCTGAAAATGCTGGGGGGCTTTTTTTTAAAAAAAAAAGATTACAGAGAAATCATGTGGGAAGGAGATTCAATGATAACGTTTGTAGAAAGTCCACATGCTGGCGACGCGTTATATAGATGGTTTCCAAAGAAGGATGATGCCAGTGACATTCCAGATTCTCGACCATACCATGGTGAAGTGACAATTACGAATATGGAAATTCGAGTGCCTATTGTAAAGTACGAAGCAAACTATGTAATGGAATTGAGAGCAAATATCCTTAAGCAGCCTAAAATAGCTATTTCATTTTTTGACCTTCAATCGCAGGAAATAGCGGGAATCAGCGGCAAAAGAAATTTTGAACTTTATGTAACAGATTACTATAATTCTATGTAACGTGACATGCCGTATTTTGTGTTTGTGGTATTTCAGACCAGCAGGAAAGGAAACCACGATGCAGACTCGTCATTGTATGATCATGTTAAGCTGCAAATTATTTATCCCATGAACGTCCGAAACGAGATATTCCCAAAGAACTGTCGAACATTAGTCCTCCAGGCACGTGTTTGAAGGTATACAATGCGTTCACAGATTTCAGGAGAGTAACTGAATATAGTAGTGGTACTAAAATTAGTGCATACGCTTTTGTTAATTAATATCCAATTTATATTATCAATATGAGTAGGTTCAAGAATGTTGTCACTGCTCAAAATACAGCCATGAAACTGTCAGCGACTTTTCATGGACCTATTCCTGACGGCACTTTGACGTTCATCATTACGTATGGCAAGAGAAAATTTGACTTATGATCTTAATCATGGAATAATTACTGAGAACTTTTAAGCATATTTTTTTAAATGAATCTTGATACATTAAAAATGATCACTCAATATTTTTCTTCATAACTGTTCTGCACTTTGGACAAATACTTTACGTTGTTAACCAGCAATCAACGCATTCTTTATGAAAAAAGTGTTTGCATTTTCTTAGTACAAATTTGCCATTTCCATCTGTTAACCTTATAGAACAGTCATTTTCAGGTTGTTCGATTAGTATTTCATATGGGCATAATATCTTTTGTTTGAACGATTCAGATAGATATTGAAATTTTAAAATTATATTCACAATTTACTTTATGCTCAAATTCCATTACAAAATCTTCAGACAGTTTTTAACGGAGCGATATACCATTCCAGAATAACCTATCTTGGAAATATCGCATCAAATTCTCCGACATTTTTTGATGCAATGACATAAATACCCAGTCTAATCCATCTGCGAATTCTCGCATGAAATTTTAAGACAGTTTTTGATGTGCTGATATATGAAATCAGTTTAATCTGTCTTAAGACCCTCTCTTGAAATCTTCAGACTCGTTGTTTCGATTTGTGATGCCAGGATAATTTGTCTTGAAACTCTCTAATGAAATCTTCAGTTTCTGCTTCCATGCTATTGCATTCCAGTCTAACCTATCTTTCAATTCTCTTATGAAATCTTCAGATATTTCTCGATTATATGATATTTTATCCCAGTCTAATCTATCTTGGAATTCCCTAATGAAATCTACAGACAGCATTTTGTTGTATGATATTTGAATCCAGTCTAATCTGTCTTGCAATTTTCTCATAAAATCTTAAATTTTTTGATTACATGGTGTTTCAGATCAGTCTACTTTGTCTCTCATGAAATCTCCAGATAGCTTTTGCCATCCTGATATAGTTCTCCATTTGGAACGTTTGAAGAGATTTTCTTTTTTGATATAATCAGCAAATATTGCAGCATATGTTTCATTTGTTGAATAAAATTCGTATAATTATTCAAATTTTAAATTTTTTTTATATTTGCTTAATCATCTGAATAAGTTTTTATTCAGTCAGTGGCTGAATAGGTTCTTGATGTTGTTGTTGTTTTTCATTCACTTGAGCATTATTGATAGGGTCAATAAGTTGCTATTTTTCGGCTTTGAATAACCTTTTAAATCCATTTTTCACTTCATCCTTTAGTTCTTGCATAGCATAATTATTCAAGATATTTTCTTTCGCACCCATTTTATTTCATACACAAATACATAACATATTTCAATTATGCAATTCAGTTTTCATATAAGACAGCTCGTCAGTTGCTGCTGACTAGAGACGGGCTGGGACCGACTGTAAGTCGCAAATTTGCGCCCGAAGAAAAGTGCTCATAGAAAAGTGGCTGCCAAGAAGTCGTCGCAGAAAAAGGGATCGGCAAAAGTGGCTGCTAAAAAGTGGCTGCCAAAAAGTGCCCCCTAAAAAGTGCTCGCCATGTTTTTGGCCAAAAAGATGCGGCTTTGTCCTCAACCGCAGCAATTAGTTAAAGTCGTCAACATTTCGCAAAAAAGTGGCCACAAGAAAGCGGTCACCATCTTTTGCGCAAAAAGTTGAGGGTTGTTCCATACCGCCCCCAATACTACTAATTTTGGTGTCATAAAATCCTGGCGAACATGAAGGAGACCACCGAAACGGAATGTGCTTAGTGCCGATTCTGTTCACAAAGTCTACAGAACTTTCCTTTTTACAGAGTAAACTGTATCAGAGATGTCATACCTGGGTATGATGCAAAACTGGTTGTTTCTTCAACTTCAAGGAGATTCCAATAATTTCATTTTTATGCATGATGGCGTGCCGCCTCATTTTCACCTTGAGGTGCGACGTTATGATAACGTTTTGAAAGAAATGGTTGGCAGTATCTGTAAAATACTTTTTATTAAAAGTCACGACAGATTTCGCGTCAAGTGAAGCCGCATCCTCAGATGACAGATTCTTTTTAACATGTCATAGCTGAAAGGTAACTGCCTTAGAGTCACTTTCCGTCATGCTAGGTTATAAGCAATCAGCGTGCTAAAAACGGTAGTCCAGAGGTAAAATGAAGGGGATTGAAAAACTGTGCCACGAGCAGGTACGTGGTTGAGCGGTAGCAGGCTAGGCACACTATCCCACAGGGATGGATTGCAAGAGGTGGGCAACGAGATCTTCTTCACTGCAATTGGCCTCCCAGGTCACCAGTCCTTACATCTTGCGGTTTTTTTCTGTGGGGGCACATAAAAGAGAATCTTCATCGCACTAGCAGCAACTACTCTTCAAGAGCTGAGAAAACGAATTCTTGAAACTGTCGATTCAATGAGCGGAGTCCTGCCGATTCGTCTGCGGAATAAACGTTTCGATGTATCTCGAGCACCAAATGGTGCTCATGTTGACTGTATTGTATAGTGTCTGTACGAATATAAAACTTTGAACATTCCTCTATCCAATGACATGGGCATTTCGTGCTTTGTAGTAAACTACTGAAATCTGTTCTTCCTTCTTGAACCGGCATGCACACGGCACCTATCCTGCGCTAATTTTGTTGTCGACTGAGGTGGTGTCCTGAACAGCGTGCACGTCAGGCACCGCAGGTGCGAGCCCAGAATACGCTGGTAGCTCGCTGGGCCGGCAGCACGTCGCCTTGCGTGGGAGACGCCATTTCCTGCTGGCACCTTCATATCCGGCGACGCCTCACCCCACATCCGTCACGCGAGCGCCACGTTTGTCCTGCCGGACCAGCGGGCGGTCTGTCGGATTGAGGACAGCAGTTTGACGAACCTGAGTACACATGTTTGTGAAGATTACATCCGCAGGAAAATAACACGATCCTAACGATGTATATTCATCATTTGGATTTGTAGCTCTTGTCTCTTTCGTGTTTGTAGTGTGTGCTTCACAACACCTCATCAGGATGCTGCGAAAAAAGGGCTTGTCACACAAAAACGTAAGTAAAAACGAATATATGCGTGAAATACCGTGACGAACTAAATTACGTTTAAAGCATAAAATGATAGGCTAACTCCCAACAATAAATTTCTCATCACCATCGTTTGGTTGCAGATGACAAGCTGTTACTACGAAATAATACGCAAATGGTCCTTCAAAAACATGCAAACCGAATATTAACGTATTAATTGACAGAAACAAATAGTTGTTTGAACTAAATATTTCCGTAATTTTGTAATCATTTAGTAAAAATATTTACATTTTAGATGAAATGGAAAAGAAACCCACTGTTGATGGCACAGAGGTGCTGAAAGATGTTTGGAAACTATGCAAAAACGGTGTTTTGTGCGACTGGCGGACCTTACATCCAACAATCCTAACGATACACTTCATACGTAAGATTAACAATAATAAAACAGTTTTGGAGTTGTAGTTTGGAAACAAAAGAGCAGGGAGAATATAACGCAAAAGACATGTAATGGCATAACGTTGTCTATCTTTCAACAGGACCTGGTAAGAGGGGATGTAAGTAAGATGGGGTTAAAACGTTGAAACTTTTTTTGGTGACCACTTAGTGCTGTAGCATGTTAGAAATTATGTCTCCAATTTTAAGAGCTGAATTCGTACTGCAAATGACGTAAATGCCATCTTGTTTCTACCAATACG
Source organism: Schistocerca piceifrons (assembly GCF_021461385.2). NCBI lineage: Eukaryota > Metazoa > Arthropoda > Insecta > Orthoptera > Acrididae > Schistocerca > Schistocerca piceifrons. The sequence goes on along the minus strand of NC_060141.1, from coordinate 349,117,318 downwards.
TAGTGCGACGCTCTCTTTCCTATGCGACTCGGTCCTTGTTTGTGATGTTATTCTATTTCCTGAGGATCAGAGAAGAATAGGAAGAATATAGACGGCAGTGCGGCAGGTTACGATGCGCTATCTTTGGCTGCCATTAGCTACATGTATAGACATACATTACTAGACTGGCAATACCGTACATAGTATCATCGGTGTTACTGAGCCAGACACTTTAATGTATCAATATGGCGGCGAGCGCAAAGAACGTGTAAACATTTGTTTATACACTTATAAAACAATCGTAAGAAATGGGAATAAACTGATATAACTACGTTACCTTTAGAGTTTTGACAAATTAGTTGATACATACGTCGTGAGAGGTAATTTCTTTTACAGCATACAGTAGATACAAGTAATAGAACATGTCACAATGTTAGAATAACTAAAAAAATCTTACGTATTTTTGCTTTTGTGTAATTACGTTACAGTTTGTCTTGTCTGAAACACCGGTAATGATTAAAAAGTTTATGTACATTTTAGGGGGTTTCATAAATCTAGTATTAACAGACGTTGCTAAATGATGTGTTCTTAACCAGTTTTCAACAACTTTGGCTTTTCCTCATTGAAAGTGCTCCCATAAGTAGAACGTTCTATTTGTTGTTGATAACAAAGTATCTTTATTCATTTGAGTTTTCTTATGAAACCGACGATCTGCATTAAGAGAGTGTATATATAATTTGACGTTCTTCTCATAACACGATAGCACAATGTACGTGTTATCCTCAACTATTTTAAAGATGTGCTACGTTACTATGGTGATTTGGTGTATATTTTGTGCCACTATGGCTTCATTATTTTAGGACATATTATAAAACAGATCTAAAGATGGTCATTGCTGATGGAAACCGGTAGTCTAAGGTTAGCTATATTTGCCTGCTGTTATTGTCTTTGTTGTAGAAATACGAACATTTATTGTTCTGCTGTTACTTTGAAGCACGAATGTCTGTAAACTCTTGAATTGAATTTCCGTTTAAAATGCCAAGACACAGGGGTTTTTAAGGAAGTGTCTACAAGTCGTAATTTAAGTTTAAATATACAGTTTCAGCAAGTTATTCTAGGAGATTGGTAACATGCATGTTGCTAGTTTTGAAATTGCATTGAAGGATGTAGCCAAAAGAACACGGTAGAGAACAATAAGACAAACGAATGGTTATGGCCAACATGAAGGTACTTGTTTGTGGCTTAAATCCTAAGAAAAATCTCCTTTTTACATTCCCCACAAGTTACATTTTTCAGTGTATAAGGAATATTTTATACTGAATCACTGCAGCTAAAAACGTGAAATTTTCTACAGACTTTTTAAATAACGTAACGAAACTTTAGGTGCTACAAAATTTTTCGAAATGCATTATTGCCAAATTTATTCAAAATTTACAGAAATAACAATTGCTGTGTATCAAACACATAAATTTGAAAACTGATTGTGAGATTTGTAAAACTGATATTAAATAACTGATTTGTTTATCTGACCACTAAGAATAATGTAGAAGATTGTGAGGGTGATAAGTAAACTAATCTCTGAGAAAATGTTCCACAAGTTGTAGTATGTTTTCTAAAAGTATGCAATATCGTCATGATCTAGTTGTTTGAGAAAAAATAAAAAAAATTCAAATTTTAGCAAAAACCTTAATGACAACATTTGCAAAATTTAGTTCAATTATCTCTCCGACTACGAAACTTATATTATCATATGCCTATCCATGCATTTTTCTCATACATCCGCCCTTAAACCTGTGTGTAATTATAGGGCAAATAAATCTTTATACATCTTAAGGTGCAGGAAAGTCAATACTTCAAGGTATGATTTAAACTCAATATTTTTCGTCTTACATGAGAAACGCAATTATGTGACAATATTAAATAGTAGGTCTAAACAAGAAGACACACTTGGCCACACTGTTGCAGTCATAGCAAATGATTTTGCGAACAGCACTGTTACTTAATCAACCTATATTCCTTGCTATTGAATAGGATATGTACTGTAGTGCCTCTTACAGAAAGTGAAGTTTTGTAATTGAAGGATTTGAGGTTCAAATGGTTCAAATGGCTCTGAGCACTATGGGACTCAACTGCTGTGGTCATTAGTCCCCTAGAACTTAGAACTACTTAAACCTAACTAACCTAAGGACATCACACACATCCATACCCGAGGCAGGATTCGAACCTGCGACCGTAGCAGTCGCACGGTTCCGGACTGCGCGCCTAGAACCGCGAGACCACCGCGGCCGGCCGAAGGATTTGAGGGTTTTAGCTAATTTGTCAGACAGCTTCCCCAAATGTGGAATAGTACACCAGTTGGTTTCAGATATGACTGTTGCAGAGGGGGAATACACATAGGATAACAGTTTTTATCTTTATTTTTTGTGTAAAATGTTGTCAATTAATTCAGAGGTATACCAATTGTTTGATGCAATACGTTTAATGGTGTGACATTGGTATGGGTGTAAATAGATGTACCATAGAATGGAAGGTGGCATGTTTGTGTAATATTGGGTGTTGTGAACATGATGTCATTACAGTGTCTGTTGTTGTTTTTTTTTTTTTTTTGTAAATTTTGGAACGATGTGTATTTGTAGTGACATCTATATTGAGGTCTAAGAAGTTAATGGATTTTTCACCAATGTCCTTAGTCAACTGTATGTTTTCTTGTTGTGAGTTTAGGTATTAGGGAATGTGTTCAGTTGACTTTTGGTTCCAGTCCACAGACAGCAGAAATGTTAATGGACCATTAAAAAAAAAATTCCAACTTGGTAAGCCTCTCAGTGATAATATCAAATATTGGAATAGATTTGTAGATAATGTACTGTATTCATCCCCTTTACATAAGCAGTCTGAAGCCCTACATGCAGCAGAAGGAAAGTTATCTTGTTTTTGTTAAGTGACTAATAGATAATACTTCCGTCAGAGTATGCCATGGTACGTTACATATCTAAACAATAAAATGGTAAACAATACTTTCGCCAGAGCATGCGATGGTAGATTACATGCTTAAAGAATAACATGTACTGTTGATTGCATGTATTTGATTTTGACCACACTTGCATAGATTTTCAAAGAACAAATGTACGCCGCATATCCCATTTGTACATTTGAAACAAACTCTCTTCACATACTTCCACATTTTAGAGATTTGTTGATCTGAGTGGGCTAATAAGTTTCCTCCAAATTGTTAGACAGCTTTAGAAGCTCTTTTCCAGTCGCGTTCGGAATAGACATCAAGACTTGGTCTAATTTGGTTAACTCTCCTCTGCAAGTTTTCTTCTGACGACAGTGCACATTAGCCGCTATTTGGAGGTTCGCTTCTTGTTACAAAAACACGCGCCGCTTCTGTCAGGCATAGATTAATGGCCACCTTATCTGGCTTGCTCCAACTTTACCTCCGTCGTTTCCAGTTGCTTCAATTAAACTTTCAAATTAATAACGAAAGTGGTCGCAAAATTTAGCGGTATCGAGTTAATATTTAATTAAGGAATCCGAGAGCTTCTTCCTTTCGCTGGCGGTCTAGCAAAAGAGACGATTTATAAAAGAGTACAAACAAACAACGTAGCCTGCAGAAGCTTCTAACGACTTTACCACAGATTAATGTCTGTCGCTTTTCGAATCGTTTCAGTAAATAGCCGAGCAAAAGACTTGCTACATTTCATCTAGAAAGCTTGAAGTGGCTGATGTTGCTGCCGTGTATCATTTGGTGCTTTCTACTAAGTCCTTCACAATCATGCTGAACATTGCTGAAAGTGTCTGTCAGCTGCCATTATTGTGCTTTTAAAACTTACAGAAAATGAGCGAAATTATACCATTGACCTTTTTTGTATTTTTATAACTCAAGCAAAAATTTATGTAACATATTGAAATTTCACTATTAAATGTTACATGTTATAATATCAACTACAACACTTTGTCGAAGTATAGACCTAGACAATATATTTAAATATTTTTTCTACCTTTATTATTATGTTCTAGTTATTATTTTTTGTAATAAATATCATTACACTCAAATACTACAAACAGACTTATCTGAACATAATTGTTTTACTATTTACTATTTATGATACAGTTGATATGGAGGAAGAATGTGAATTTCCCGATTTTCAGCCCCTCATTTTCGCACCGTAGTCTTCGTCTTACCTGTGGTAGACCAAGCCTTTTTCCTTAATCTGTTGCATCTGTGTAGGTATTCCGAACTGCCAGTGCATCTGTGGTAATTGAAGTGTACTTATGACCCACAATCATGCCGATCATTTCAAACTTTAACAACAGCGTGTTGATAGTGTCAGTGTGAGTAGTAAATATGTGACGACAGCCCCAGATCTCCTAGCGGTATCTAGATTTCTTGTGTCAACTATCAGAAAGCATACGAAGTTCTATAAGTGTGTCGTCTGCCAAATGGTTAACTGGATCTTACTGACAGAAATTTGTGTGCCAATAGAGAACTCTATGTTACGAAAGTTATTGCTGAGATTCATTTGTTTCAATACGAGATAGCACACAGTGTCAACAAAACCATCTTGAGGGTATACACAAGTTTTTTTCCCGTCTTAGGTTTCAACTGCTAAAGAAGATTGTATTTTTTATTTTTCGTGTGAATGGGGATGAGGCGCCTCTTCAGCACAAGTCAGAAGTCGGCAGATGTCGAAGTGTTAAGTTGCCACGTCGAGATGAAAATACCTGGTCGGAGGCGATTATAGAGGTTCCATGAAGGAAGCCGCCGCCCTAGAAGAGCGCTGACTTTTCTGGATAAAACATGAAAAACGACAATGTAAGGATATTTTTTGAAATACAGTTGAGTCTGAGGGTTCTCCTCTTCTTCTTCTTCTTCTTCTTCTACTTCTTCTTCTTCCTGGTCTAGGTCATAGATCTGTTCCGTCCTCTGAGTTTCCATCCACGTTTTTCTTGGTGTTCCTACACGTCTCGTGCCAGTAGGCCTGAAATTTAAGGCTTGATCTGGTAGTCTCGAATTTGTGATTCTTTGTAGATGTTCCAGTCAGCTTTGCCGATTAGACTTTATCTTCACCTTTACAGCATTCATTCCAAGCTCATCTCTTACGTCTTCGTTTCTTAGTTTATCTAAGCTTGCACAGCTGTTTATTCCTCTTAGAAATTTACTTGCTGCCTCTAGTATCCTACTTTCTTTGCTTTTTTAATAGTTGTTCAAGTTCCAGTTCCAAATGTTGCCTTATAAAACTCGTTTATGTGCGTTTGCTAATTTTATTTTTCAGTCTTCTAATTGATTGTCCTTCATGTCATTTGATATTTCTGCAGTTTGTTGCAAATGTCGAGTCGATTCTGGTAGTTTGAAGTATCCCCAGGTAACTGAAACGACTAACTTGTTCAGTTGCCTTGTTTCCTATTATGATCTTCGTCCTCAGCGGTTTCGTCCCTTTGAAAGCCATCACTTTTGTTGTTGGAGTGGGTATTTTCATATTATATCCTTCAAAACTTGATTAAGTCTACAGATGGATTTTCTAGAGAGGCTTCACTATCCTGTACGAATGGGAGAGAGCAAAGGGCATAGTGTTAATAAATATGTCTTGTGATAATATCAAGTCTGGATCAGTTTGGTGATTCCATGTCTCAATCATGTCGTGATTTGGAGTAAGTTATTTGCATATAAAGTGGGAGACGTGTACTACACGTATTAGTATACGTAGATCTCTTTCATCTGAGCACATTTTAGTGTAGGACTGGCATAATAAATACTATATACTTATATGGATATGGTGTCTGTTCTTTCGGACAGACTCCATTGATGACCTGCAGCTGTCTAGAACGAAATTACAATTACATTAATAGCTTCAGCTGCTAACGGACGTTGATGTATATCAACAGGGACAGGTGAAAATGTGTGCCCCGACCGGGACTCGAACCCGGCACCTCCTGCATACATGGAGACGCTGTATCCAATGTGTGCCCCGACCGGGACTCGAACCCGGCACCTCCTGCTTACATGGAGACGCTGTATCCAATGTGTGCCCCGACCGGGACTCGAACCCGGCACCTCCTGCTTACATGGAGACGCTGTATCCAGCTGAGCCACTGAGGACACACAGTGCGACTGCAGGGACTGTCTCGCACACGCCTCCCGCGAGACCCACATTCTCACCTTGTATGTCCTCACACTACATTCGTAGTGTCCCATCCCAACACACTCATTACTCGTGGAAGATATTCTTACCAAGTCCCGTAACAGTTCGGGGAATATGTGTGCATCTGCACAGAAGAAGAAGGTCATGGCTGGTATTGCCAGAACTATGTACTTATATGGATATGATGTCTGTTCTTTTGGACACACACAGACACACACACAAAAAAGGAAAAAAGTCCTCAAATCTCCTGTCCACTCTCTCTCTCTCTCTCTCTCTCTCTCTCTCCCTTTTTTCTCTCTCTCACACACACACACAAAAGTAATAATAATAATAGTAATAGTAATGATGCAAAATCCTCAAACCACTCTCTCTCTCTCTCTCTCTCTCTCACACACACACACACACACACACACACACACACACACACACACACACACGCACGCACAGAGAGAGAGAGAGAGAGGGAGAGAGAGAGAGATAATTGATTAATTTCAGGCATAGCCATAACAATTTTCAAAATCGTAATTTTGGCTTAAATAATTTTTCTACTTTAAGGTGTAAGTGCTCGCAGATGACAAACGGTGAAACAAAACAGTCACTGTTGAAACGTAATACATTAGGAAAGCCACGCCATATGGTAAAAAGGTATGAATTCATAATTTTATGTGTTGTCTCATTTATCTATAATTACGATTTAAAAACTAATATTGACATGTATACAAACAGTAAAGAACGTTCTTCGTCTTTAAAATCCATAAAGTAGAAGCCAACTGTAGATGCTGCAAATGCAGTGAAACATGTTTGGGTTAAAAAACAAAACTGTGTTTTGCTAAAGGCGGACCCTATCCAAAAACATATGTATTGTTACAGCAAACACGGGAAAATGAGAGCTTCAATACCAAGATGAGTACATTGCTTTAATTTGTCTGTAAGAGCGAAATTTGCTACAGTTAAGCTTATGTTTTTAAATAATGGAGGTAAATAATCTACATTATCTCCACCAACAAGGAGATATAATATGTTCAGTCACCTCATAAATGTAAAGTCGTAGCAAGTTGAATGGGTACGAGAAAACATCCAAGTCGACGTCTACTAGGAATTTGCAGTCTGAAAATTTGTCTGATTCAAAGAGATTATGAGAAAATGTATTCTGCTGTCTTGTCTGCCAATAACCACATTCGATATCTGTCCCGCTGGTTTTTCCAAAGATGACTCTAAGATGGGTATTCACTAACGTGATTGAATTTTCTCATGTTGAGAAATGTGAAGGAGCTATTTGCTTTATTTGGTAAACTCCATTTAAGGTTGATCATCAGCGTATGAAACACGTCAAAAAACTAAAATATATGTGCTAATATAGATTTTACTGTATATTGTGATTTTTTAAGACTTAAGAATCATCTATGAGCGTTACATTTACTGACATTACCATTTGCACAACTTGCTTTTTTGACTGTAAATGTTTTATCTGTGACAAACCTTTTCATGATATGGTACCTTTTACCCACTAATATGACAACTTGGCATGAGGCTCCAACTCATAATGAACACGATTTGTAATAAAAGTCTTTGAGACTAGAAAATGATAGCAAAGTCTGCCGAAACCAGTTGTCGAAAATAAAGAAGCATTTAATCGATCTTGGCTTGGCTTGGCGTTGACCTAACAGACAACTTCACCTCTCGACTGGTACCTTTTGGTACGTTCGCACCTCCGTCTACCTGCTCCGCAAGCCACCAGTGAGTTAATGGTCTGAAGGTGACCAGTGGAAGAGGTTAGCAGAAAAATAAAAAAATATTAGTTATGATCTAGACCGACTGTTTTTCTTACATTATTAGTTGTAAATCTTTCGTTCCTTTGCACAGCTCATATGTCTCAATGTTGTTTTGTGGATTTTACACTGCTGGAATGAAATCATGTATTTTTTTGTTCGTTTTCTAATATAAGGCACAAAGACAGATGGAAGAAAGCAAGTAGACTTTTTGTTATTTCAAAAGTAATCCACTTCTCTTTTAAGAGATTCGTCCCACTGTGAGGAAAGGTAGTCGGCTTCACAGCGAAACGTTTATAGCGTAGTCGAAACAACCCTGGCAGCATGTTAGAGGGCATTATCCTGCAACAGAATGATGGCATCCATCAGCTTTCTTGGGACTTTGGAATACGCTGCAGAAGTCTCGCTAGGAAGCTCTTGCACATCCTCTATACAGTCCCTATCCTTCCCCATACGATTTCTATATTTCTCGAGCCCCGAAAAATGACGTTTGTGGCCGTCTACTTGCTTCGGACGAAGAGGTGCAAGCCTGGGTAAAATCATGGTTTCGCAGGCCACTGAGCCTCTTGATGGATGTAAAAACAATTATGGCGACTACTTTTCAAATAATAAACAGTATACTGACGGAAAAAATTAATCTAGAGCAATGAAATCTAGGGGATACAATTGTCTACGTTGGAGCTAGCGTCTGACCACGATCCATGTGTGCTTGACTGGAGACAGATCTGGTGATCGAGATGGCCAAGGCAAAATGTCGACACTCTGCGGAGTATTTTGGGCTACAACAACGGTAAGTCAGTGATTGTTATCCTGTTGGGAAACACCCACTGGAATGCTGTTCATGAATGGCAACACAACAGGTCTAACTACCAGAGTGACATACAAAACTGCCGTCAGAGTGCGTGGGATAACTGCGAGAGTGCTCCTGCTGTAATACGAAACCGCTTCACAGACCATAACTCTCGGTGTAGGTCCAGTGTGTCTAGGAAGCAGACAGGTTGGGTGCAGGCCCTCATCTGACTTCCTTATAAACAAGAGACGGCCATCACTGGCACCGAGGCAGAGCTAGCTTTCGTCAGAAAACACCTACACCTTATCCTCCAATGAGCTCTCGCTTGACACCACTGAAGTCGCAAAGGACGGTGACTGGAGGTCAGTGGAATACACACTCCAGGGAGTCGGGCTCGGAGCTATCCTGAAGTAACCGACTTACAGAAGTTCGTAATGTCACAATGGTGCCAGCTGCTGCTGAAATTGCTGCTGCAGATGCAGCAGAGCCATACGTTGAACACTATGGTCTTCCCTCTCGGTAGTGTCACTTGGCCGTCTTCTTGCAACCGTACATTCTCGTGAGCACCGGATGTCAGCAATCATGTACAGTGGCTACATTCCTGCGAAGTATTTCTGCAGAATCACAGAAGGAAGATCCAGCTTCTCGTAGCCCTATTACACGGCCTCGTTCAAACTAAATAAGGTGTTGATCATGGTGTATTTGTCGCCTTAAAGGCATTCAAATGGCTCTGAGCACTATGTGACTTAACTGCTGTGGTCATCAGTCCCCTAGAACATAGAACTACCTAAACCTAACTAACCTAAGGACATCACACACATCCATGCCCGAGGCAGGATTCGAACCTGCGACCGTAACGGCCGCGCGGTTCCAGACTGGAGCGCCTAGAACCGCTCGACCACTCCGGCCGGCTTAAAGGTATTCCTGACTAACATCAACTCACCACTCCCAATCTCAAACATAACTAACGTTCCCGCTGGTGACACCGTGTATTTAAAGGAAATACCCATAGAAGAAAACCTCATAGTGGTGCTACTATTGCCACTCGTATGTGATTGGCGAGTAATCTGAATAAACAATATCTTTAGAATGGTGAAACACGCCTGTCAACCGTCGTCAATGATGTACAACTCCTTCTTGGGGTTGAGATTCTTTTCCGTCATTGTATTATGGTATCTCTGCACCTTAAAATTCATCTCGACACAGGTACTTCATGCATTTCACATATCATACCTTTTTATCAATGAGCTGAACCTATTCCGTGATGTTTACTTATCATGCAGTTTTTTCAGGTATAATTCTCATCCTTACAAAGTTAACAAGTTTCGCCTAGCTTGCCCAGTAGTTTACAAGACGTCTGAGGATAACTGATTCACGATTTCTGTTCTGAACGATTTTCTTGTAATTCTCTACTTCTGGGAAACGTAAATTAAATTAAGCTCCAGGGTTCACTTTATAAGCAGATACACACCAGCCGTTTTTGTACCTATTCTCAAAAGAATTATGAATACATTTTCAAAATGTTCCTGGGATTAAATATGCAGTGGTCCATTGGGATATCATTGCACTTAATATTTTGAAGCACTACTTATGGTAGTCAAGGACTGCAATTCATTACGCACCTTGTATGTCAACAACACTGGGTAGGTTTCTACTCTTCACAAATTTTTCGATTTGACGTTTCTGGTACCTCAGTCCGGCGACTTTGAAAACCCGCCGGCGAGCATCGAATGGGATCTCGGCCTATTGGAGGAGTTCCCGACTGTCCTGTAAGTTCCACCGAGAAGCGACACGAAACTCACCAGGAGACTACACTGCAATCAAAATTTAGTGATTTTTTTATATTTATGGTACGTGAAATTCAGAACTGAAATATCAATAACCCGAAGCTGTTCGATGCAACTCTCAAAAATGCTCGAGAAAATCGTCTTCACAGTTTCCGTAACGCTTAAATACCTGAACGTAAGATCAATTTTCTCGATGGGCAACGTGGAACTGAAGTAGAATGCTTGCTTCCGTACAGGGTTCCTGAAATTGGTTCTCTGTTGAAGGAAACTTTTTTAATGGAGTGTCTTGTTCTACTATCATTTCTGTGAAGCTTAAAATACATAAAGATGCAAAAGAAGGCAACAGAGTTCGAGAGGTTTAATTGTTTGTTCAGTTCTCGTTTCAGTCATTACCTTTTTCGTTTTTCTGTTCTGTTCGAATGTCTCCTTATTTCTAATTACATATCACGCACAAAAATGCTGTTTACATTCCAGATATAAATTAGTAACTACCAATTTTTCATAAAAGATTGTTTAAACAAAGAAAACACTACATTTTTCATCGTTATGTATTTCACGCATCACAGAAATGATCATGGGACATGCACTTTTGTTTAAAATTTTACCACACCCAGTATGCGACCACAGGTCATCTCCGTGACTCACTGAAATAGAGATTCCTTTCGGGTGTCAAAAACAGTCGGAAAACTTAGAAGTCGATTTTCTAGAGAATTTTTTAGAGTTGCAAGGAGCTGTTTTGGGCTATTGATATTTGAGTTCCGAAATTCAAGTACACAAATTAAAAGCAAAAACATACAATAATCCGATTGATGTGTGGTCTTCTTGTCAGTGACGTGTTCGCTTCACTAGCGTTTCGGTGTTACACACTGTTGGTCCGTGGTTTCCACTTCCGCTACGTCGCAGGTTCTCTCTCTTCAGAATATTCGTCGGCCTTACTTTATCTGTGGTGCCATCTCCACTTGTCATCTTATTCATTGTTGTGTTTTCTGTTCCCACTCCTAATTCCGCTGTTGATGCCTACATATCATCGTGTTTCTTTCGAGTCGTTCCCTAATACTGTCGGAACTTTGTCACTACAGCAATGGTAATATCAATGCGGCAATAATTTTGGTTACTTTAATTTTCACATAGGATACAGTGTATTTATTTAGTGATGTTTTGGAACCCTGTTTACTTTCGCTGGAAAATGTCTGCCTGTTTCTCGTTCATTCAGTTACCTCTCCTTCTTTATTTGCTTTCATCTTTGTTGTTTCTCGTGTTTGTGCCAACGGTAATAGATATTTTGTCTTATATTAAAAATTTTAATTTATTTTGTACTTCTTTCACAATATTTTGCCCTGGAAATTCATTCCATCTTACGCTTACCTGACGAAATAAACTTACTGTACCTTGTATTTCATTGCATCTATAGCTGCTTCTCATTAGGGGAACGCGGATTTAGATTTCCTGTGGTTTCCCTAAAATAGACGAATCAAATGCTTTTACGCAGCCTGCAATGGCCACATCGTTTTCGGGGAGTTAAAATCAACTTCTCTCTAACAGAGTAAAATGATTCTATAGTATCTCTGGATTCTTCAGTGGGTTGCAATAGTCAGATGAGGTTCTTATGTTCGGCCATCCAATCATACATTTCCTGCGCCTTTACTGAATCGATTAAGAACAACATAGTGATGGTTTCTTTAACAAGTAACAGTTGATTTCGTTCTCCACGTTGTTCGGTTGTGATTTTGTTCAATCACAAATGGAGTAATGATCGAATAGTTTAGTTTCTCTTACTTTCACTTGTACATTACCTCTTCAGTATCGTGGCTTACATAAAAAAGATTTGAGCAACCTGTTTTAGTATTTCCGATTATTATTTATTTATTCAGCGCTCGTGGTCTTGCGGTAGCGTTCTCGCTTCCCGAGCACGGGGCCCGGGTTCGATTCCCCGCGGCGTCAGGGATTTTCACCTGCCCCGAGATGACTGGGTGTTGTTATATCGTCTTCATCGTCATCATTCATCCCCACTACGGTCGGAGAAAGGCAACGGCAAACCACCTCCATGAGGACCTGGCCTGGTGCGGGTCTCCCGCATCGTTCCCCTACGCTCTGTCAAGAAGCGTGGGACTTCATTTCCATTGTTGGAGACTGACAGCCGCTTGTGTTTGCCCATGGCCACTGTGGTTTTCCACTTATAACTTACGATGCATATGAGCACACAAATACAATTTGGAAGAACAAACATACAAAGCTAACGTTGTGGTGATACTTATAAAGTTATGCCGGTATTTTTGTACTTATCGTTATAACTTCTATATTTTAACACTTTTAAGAAAACTTTTCATACTTTTAAAATTATTAGAATGTTTCTACAATAGCGTATCTCTTTGTTTCCGAAAATCTGAGGATAGTTGCTACTCAGCCGCTACCGTTTATCATTAAGTTATTATTATATTATATTCTGATCAAAAGAATTAAAATTTATTCTTAATAATATGGGTTACTGTGTCTCCTTCACCTGACGATTTGAGGTATTACAAAGAATATACTGACAAAATTAAAAGAGGGTGAAAATCTATGGCAAGAAAAATTTTTATTTATGTATCAATTGGCGCCTTATTAGAATACTTTATTATAAAATTGCAATTATAATGTTATTTGTACTAAAGTACAATTTTTAACATAAGGAAGTTTGTACTATGAAACGAAATTGGCAGGTATATGCTATCATAAACTAAAGAACCTACATTACTAAACAGCTATCCCAGAACGCAGTACTAGATGCAAGTTGCCTATCTAGTGGCTTCCAGATCCAAAAAAAATTGATTTTCAATATTTGGTATAGTTACAAAAAGAGTTTAAAAATTTAAAATCCTGTCATAATCAATTATTTACGAACAGTAATCGAATGATAATAGTTTAACACAATAAGAAAATATTAAAGTTAGAAAGTGAGTGTTTTTCTAGATGTACCATAAATGACTGCAAGAAAATATCTGGATTTTTTCCTCCAGTGTTTTATAATGATATCATTAAGCAACTTACAAAAATCTTAACACATAATTTCAAATCATTAGGAAAGTTTTTCTCGATGTGTACCCTCCAAAAACTGATGAAAGAAAAAAAAAGTTTTTTGGATTCTATATTTTCGCTGTCCACTCGGTCAAAACTTCATCAGACATTATTTTGAATTGTCTACTTCTTTACTACCAACTCAATTCGCCCAAGCCACCCCCACCTGTCCACCTCCTCCAATATGCTGATGACAGTGCCTTCCTGGCTGTGTATCAATGGTCCCAGCGCACCCTCCAAACCCACCTTGACCAGTTCACCACTTGGTATAACCAGAGGTTCCTCTGTATCAACCTCGTCCTTTTTCTCTAACATCTCTGCACCCTTTACACTGTCTGCAGGCTTGATCCCTCCAGCCTCTGGTTTCCTCCTTCCTCTCCTCCCGCTGACTGTTGCTGTGCCTGTATGACTGTACCCCCACCCCCCTCTCCACCTCCAAATCCTCCATCTCCTTCATCCAGCACCTCTTCCTCTTCCTGCCACATGTTGAACTTTGACATGACGTCACCCTTTCTACCAAGTATAGCCTGGCCTTGTTCCACTTCCTTTCCCAGGGCCTCCCCTTTTCCTCTCCCCTCCTTCTCCCAGAGCGGATTTCCCTCCTTCCCCCTGAGTCCCTGCGCCCCCTCCTCAGCTGTTTTCCTCTCCCATCCCTTCCCTCCCCAGCCCTCCTTCGATGTGCCCTCACCTCATCGCCCTTTCCCTCCCCTCCTTCATGCTTCCTTTTGCTTTCTCCCTTGTACCCCTCCCCCCCCTCGGCAGATCCTCCCCGATTTTTATTCATTATCCAGTGCGCTGCATTTGTGTTGTGTTCTGTGCCGTCATACCATGTCACAAGTGATGAGGTTTTAATTGTGTGCTCGACTTGTATATAGTCCAAGTTGTTCATGTGCTATTTATACTGTGTCCGACCTTTAATTGTTTTCGCTCCAGTGCTTTTTCATTACACTACGCACTGCCTGCTGTGTTCTTTTTAACTTAATGTGGACTTTTTAACTGTCCCCCATTGCATGTCCCAGTATTATAGTGTATTTTAACTCACATCATCTCTATTTACAGTGTTTTTTGTGTCTGTCTTTTTTATCCCCCTTTTATGTAAAAGTTCGCCTTCTGTATTTGTAAAGCCCTTTGGCTGAAGAGTGTGAACTGTGCTGCTGCCACCCATCCCATGCCTGTGTGGGGCAAGGGAATGACATTAGAATAAAGAAAAAAAAACGCTAGTATCCTCGAACATGTCCACATCTTCTACATCTCCTGACAACTTGATCCCCCTCATCCGCCAGTTGCTGCTCTCCTCTACGATCCGCGCTCGCTGCCGCACCTTCACCGTTGTGTCCCCCACTGCCCGTGATTAGCCGAGTGGTCTAGGCGCTGCAGTCATGGACTGTGCGCCTGATCCTGGCGGAGGTTTGAGTCCTCCCTCGGGCATGGGTGTGTGTGCTTGTCCTTAGGATAATTTAGGTTAAGTAATGTGTAAGCTTAGGCACTGATGACCTTAGCAGTTAAGCCCCATAAAATTTCACACACAGTTTATCCCCCCTACCCTCCATATCTACACGCTTCATCTCTTTTTCTGAGATGGCTTCCATCAACTTCCCCTCCCGGATGATTCCCTCTCCCCCTCCATTTATCCCTCCTATCAACTATGATACTCGCCCTCCCCATCCCTCCCCCCATCCTTTTACCAAGCTCCCTCTCCCCCTCTTACATCCCGTTTTTTCTCCAACAACTCAGTCCTTGATTTCATTCTCTCCTCCCCTACTGAGTTCTTTTTATTTCCCCTCCACTGTCATCCCCACACCTTTCTCGCATCTGCCCTGCTTCCCCCCTTTTCCTGTGCCCTCTCCCTTCATCAGCTCCCCCATTTCCCCCTGATCTTTCTGGGTCCTCAACCCCCCATATCCATACGTTTTTGTACTCTATTGTGCAGTGTTTTCCATGAGTGTTCAGTGTTGTGCATCCCCTTTTTACAGTACTGTCAACAGAAACCAGACTGTCGCCATGTTTTTTAATTGTGTCTGTCTATTTCCTAAGTGTTTATAATCAGCAACACTGATCTCTTTGTTTTTATGTATTCTTCTCAACTTTATCGCCATGTACAAGTTTTAAACAGTTACCGTTTTATCACCTCTTTTTATTGTTATATCTCCTCATTATGTTTTTAACTTTATCTGTAGGCTGCAGAAGGCGTATTATGCTGATGCAAGCCCCACACCCCACCCCTCCTGGGAAGGGGGGAATCGAAATACAATAAAGAAAAAAAATGCTTATCCATCATCGTAGGTCATAGCACTCGCTCCTTCCAGCTCCTCAAATTTTCCCTTACCATCTGCGCTCGTCCTGTCTGCCTCTCCCCACCCTCACCTATCTTGGACTCACCATTGACTGTCACCTCACCTGGATCCCCTATCTCCACTCTATCCAAACCAGAGCCCACAATTGCCTCCGTCTCCTTAAACTCCTCTCTGGCTGCACATGGGGATTGGACCTCTCTATCATCCTCCACACCTACAAACCCTTACTGCATCCCATTCTCTTTCATGCCAATCCTGTCTGGATATCAGCCCCTTCCCCCAAATTCTATAAGTCCCAGATTCTCGAGCGCCACACACTCTGCCTTGCCTTCTGTATATGCCTTCCATCCCCCAAGCAGATCCTCTGATTCCATTCACCCATGTGCTATTTTTCCTTGAACATGTCTGCATCCCCTCTCTACACCATCTGCCGACTTATTCCCCCACATCCTTTGGTTGCTCCTCTCCTCCCCAGTCCCAAACTCTTGCCACACCTACACTGTACCCCGCCCCTCTACACCCTTCATCACCTTTCCTGAGGTGGCTTCCATCAACTCACCCTCCCAGATTATGCCCTCTCTCCCTCCATTTATAGCTCCTATCAACTATGATCCTCACTAACCCCTCCCTCCATCTGTCCTTTTCCTAGTTTCTCTCTCCCCCTTCCATCCTGTTTTTGCTCCAACAAACCTTCTTTTTCTATCCCCTCCACTGTCCTCCACACTCCTTTCTCTCGTCTGCCCTGCTCCCATACTTTTTCCATTTCCTCTACCTCCATCGGCTCCCCCCTTTTTCGCCCCCACCCATACCCATATGCATTCGTATAGTGCAGTGTTTTCCATGAGTGTTCAGTGTTGTGCGTCCCGTTTTTACAACGCTGCGAACAGAAACGACACTGTCGCGTGTTTTTTAGTTGTGCCTGTCTATTTACGATGTGTTTTTAATGAGCGTCACTGACCTCTTTGTTTTTTGTTTTGTTTTCATCACAACTCTATCGCCATGTAACAGTTTTAAACAGTCACCAATTTATCACCTCTTTTTATTGTTATATCTCCTCATTATGTTCTTTAACTTTATCTATAGGCTGCAGAGCGGCGTATTACGCTGCTGCCAGCCCCCCCCCCCCCCCCCCCCCCTCCTCCGGCCCGGGGGAATCGAAATACAGTAAAGAAAAAAAAAGGCTTGTCCAGTCATAATAATTACACGGAAGACACAATCTTGTTAAAATGGTACATTTAACAGTCGCAGAAAAGATATGGTGTTTATGTATGGCTATCGTGATGGAAATGCCCAATAAGCTTGTGCTATGTATGTTGATCGTTATCCTGGCAGACAGTATCCAAGTGCCCGGACCTTTTGTCGGATGGTTAATGTATTTAAAGAAACCGGAAGTGTTCAGCCAAAGAATAAGACGCAAACAAGATCTGCAGCTAATGAAGATGTCAAAATAAGTGTTTTAGCTGCAGCTGAAGCTAATCCGCACAGCAGTAGCAAAAAAATAGAGCGGGAATTTCAAAAATATCAGTTTTGAGAATTCTAACTCATTGTACATTTCATCCTTACCATATTTAATTGCGCAAGGAATTGCATAACGATTATTTAGATCGTCGTGTAAATTTTTGCAACTGGGCACAAAATAAATTACGAGACTTTTTTCTAGAGTTCTTCTTAGTGACGAAACGTCATTCACAAACAGAGGTAACGTAAACCAGGATAATATGCACGACTGGGCAACAGAAAATCCATGATGGATGCGACGAGTGGAACATCAGCGACCCTGCTGGGTTAATGTATGGTGTGGAATTATGGGAGGACATCTAATTGGCCCCTATCTTATCGATGGCAATCTAAATGGTGCAATGTATGCCGATTTCCTATCTTACCGATTCTACTACAAGATGTTTCACCACATGACAGAATGGCGATGTACTTTCAACATTATGAATGTCCGGCACATAGCACGTGTGCAGTTGAAGCGGTATTAAATAGAATATTTAATGACAAGTGGATTGGTCGAGAAGCACCATACCATATGGCCTGCATGTTCACAGGATCGTACATCTCCGGACATCTTTCTTTGGGGAAAATTGAAAGATATTTGCTATCGTGATCCACCGACAACGCCTGAAAACATTCGTCAGCCCATTGTCTATGCATGTGCGACAATTATTGAAGACAATCTACTCGCTGTTGAGAGGAATTCCGTTACGCGTATTGCCAAATGCATTGAAGTTGAAATACATAATTTTGAGCATTTATTACATTAATGAGATTATTACGGTTGCTCACGTAGTAACAGCATGTGCTCCCATAACTTATGATAAGGTCACAAAAGTAATTCTATCACATTGGAACAACAGAAATGGTTCAAATAGCTCTAAGCACTATGAGACTTAACATCTGAGGTCATCAGTCCCCTAGACGTAGAACTACTTAAACCTAACTAAGCTAAGGACATCAGAGACATCCGTGCCCGAGGCAGGATTCGAACCTGTGACCGTAGCAAAAGCGCGGCCCTGTACTGAAGCGCCTAGAACCGCTCGACCACACCGGCCGACCGGAACAACAGAAATAATGCCCAAACGTAATTTAAAAAACCACATTCTTACCAACTAACCTTCTAAATGGTTCAGGCATATTGTAAGTGTTGGAATATTGCAACGTCATCCACCACAAAGCAAATGTTCCAAATCAAACAGTCATATTTATTTACGTACTATACGAATATGTAATAATAAATGGGGGTACCTGGTTCAAAAAATGCAGTTTATATCAATCTGACCTATAGCAGCGCCATCTAGTGGGCCATCCATAGCGCCATCTGTTTTCCCTCGTCACCCTCGAACAAATTTGTTAATCATATTTTTTCGTTTGATGATAATTTCGTGAAATATTTGGTCCGATCACTATCAATGGATCACCCTGTATAACAGTTTGATTTTAGCTTACGTTAGTATCATTACAATATTCGGGTGCCACATATAAGTGTACCCTCAGTAGATTCCATTGAATTAGAGTTTGATTTTCTTTAAAGACTGGAGACTTTTACTTTTGGAAACTAATCCCCCACTACCATTGGATTTTTATTCTACACACGTTCAAGTAAACGTCTTTTGGGTGTACAAAGTTTCGTGCTCGTCTCCGAAATACTTCGATTTGCGACATATCCTTGTACCAAGTCACAAGGAGCGGTAAGAAAGAGACAAAAGAACTGAAAGATAGGATCACTCCTATTGTTTGCAACTGGCAATCAGCTGCCAAGGACAGCGCAACGGAAGCAGATTCCCCAGTTTATCTGCGGCCACACTGCAAGGCAATCTGGGTGGCCGCCTGAAGCCAATTACGGGGAGCCACCCTGGCCGCCAAATCAGCGTTAGCGGTCGGAGGCGGCGGCTAGTGGTGGTCCCGATATCGCACCCTGCGGAACGCGGAGGGCAGGCAATCACATCCGGGCTGCCCGATTGGCCAGCCGCCGCTAGGGCTTGGCCCCCGGTGGAGGTGGCTGTGTACTGAGCCGCAAACGAGACGGTGCAGGGGCCTCCGTGGCAACTACAGCACCGCAGGATATTCTGTTTGCACGGACGACAACGACGAAAACCACAGGCGGCATCGAGGGCCAATTGCCTTACTCCGTATGGGTCGGGGCTCATTTGCGTCTTCATATCAGTTCCAGAAGGCGTGAGGTTGTAATGAAACCATCACAACCATCTACACCTACAACAACGTTCGTATTCTGAAAGCCTCAGTTAACTGTAATACTAGTTATTCCCTAACCTGCTTCTCACGCGTATAGAGCTAATGGGAGAATGACTGCGTCACGACCTGGAGAAACTGCAATCGTCTCGTCATAACTGTGGGTTCTTCGGTTGCCCAGTGAGATGGCTGATCGTATATGCTCCATAGGAAACATTAGTTTACTTTAATGCAATAACTATAAAAAGATGTACTGAACGTCATACAATCCATTGCCACAGGGATGTGTAGAACGTTTACAACCGTCTTTGAACAATAAAGCATAACTTGATGCGACCAGTTACAAACTCTTCTCTTGAAATACAAGTCAACTTTTACAAAATTAAACATCCATCTGTGACTTGAATAGCACTGGTATCCTGACTAGATGAGGCTGACTGCTTCATTGGATGTAACAAACTCTAGCAGAGTGAGTCCACGCTCGGCTTTATATCGACCTCTGTGGGATGGCGCTACGATGCTGGGAGAGAGGGCGCTTCTTCAGGAGCGCCTCCCATCTGTCGTTGCGGATTGCAGCGAGGCATCGCTGATGCCTGTCGTATCGATACTCGTTACCGACTTTTGTGTACCACCGCGATCTTTAGATGATACCACTCGTTCGTATGGGCCATAACCTTACGATCCTTGCGCGAGGTTAACGTTGTAAGCTGTAGAATCATGCTGCAGTCTACCACATTTTCTGTTTACAATAGCAATTCGCCAAAAGAAACGTTTTTCCTCCATATATTCCCATCGAATATCATATGACATTTCTGTATCTGATGGAAGTGACTGGTTAGCTGTGCACCTCTAAATTTCGTCGATGTACAGGGTGTTACAAAAAGGTACGGCCAAACTTTCAGGAAACATTCCTCACACGCAAATAAAGAAACGATGTTATGTGGACATGTGTCCGGAAACGCTTAATTTCCATGTTAGAGCTCATTTTAGTCTCATCAGTATGTACTGTACTTCCTCGATTCACCGCCAGTTGGCCCAATTGAAGTAACGTAATGTTGACTTCAGTGCTTGTGTTGACATGCGACTCATTGCTCTACAGTACTAGCATCAAGCACATCAGTACGTAGCATCAACAGGTTAGCGTTCATCACGAACTTGGTTTTGCAGTCAGTGCAATGTTTACAAATGCGGAGTTGTCAGATGCCCATTTGATGTATGGATTAGCACGGGGAAATAGCCGTGACGCGGTACGTTTGTATCGAGACAGATTTCCAGAACGAAGGTGTCCCGACAGGAAGACGTTCGAAGCAATTGATCGGCGTCTCAGGGAGCACGGAACATTCCAGCCTATGACTCGCGACTGGGGAAGACCTGGAACGACTACGACACCTGCAATGGACGAGGCAATTCTTCATGCAGTTGACGATAACCATAATGTCAGCGTCAGAGAAGTTGCTGTTGTACAAGGTAACGTTGACCACGTCAGTGTATGGAGAGTGCTATGGGAGAACCAGTTGTTTCCGTACCATGTACAGCGTGTGCAGGCACTATCAGCAGCTGATTGGCCTCCACGGGTACACTTCTGCGAATGGTTCATCCAACTATGTGTCAATCCTCATGTCAGTGCAAATGTTCTCTTTACGGATGAGGCTTCATTCCAACGTGATCAAATTGTAAATTTTCACAATCAACATGTGTGTGCTGACGAGAATCTGCACGCAATTGTGCAATCACGTCATCAACACAGATTTTCTATGAACGTTTGGGCAGGCATTGTTGGTGATGTCTTGATTGGGCCCCATGTTCTTCCACCTACGCTCAATGGAGCACGTTATCATGATTTCATACGGGATACTCTACCTGTGCTGCCATAACATGTGCCTTTACAAGTACGACACAACATGTGGTTCATGCACGATGGAGCTCCTGCACATTTCAGTCGAAGTGTTCGTACGCTTCTCAACAACAGATTCGGTGACCGATGGATTGGTAGAGGCGGACCAATTCCATGGCCTCCAAGCTCTCCTGATCTCAACCCTCTTGACTTTCATTTATGGGGGCATTTGAAAGCTCTTGTCTACGCAACCCCGGTACTAAATGTAGAGACTCTTCGTGCTCGTATTGTGGACGGCTGTGATACAATACGCCATTCTCCAGGGCTGCATCAGCGCATCAGGGATTCCATGCGACGGAGGTTGGATGCATGTATCCTCGCTAACGGAGGACATTTTGAACATTTCCTGTAACAAAGTGTTTGAAGTCTCGCTGGTACGTTCTGTTGCTGTGTGTTTCCATTCCATGATTAATGTGATTTGAAGAGAAGTAATAAAATGAGATCTAACATGGAGAGTAAGCGTTTCCGGACACATGTCCACATAACATATTTTCTTTCTTTGTGTGTGAGGAATGTTTCCTGAAAGTTTGCCGTACCTTTTTGTAACACCTTGTATTTCTTTAATCCGGCGTCGCGGAAATCCCAACCACTCGAAGTGTACTCAAGAATGGATTGCACATGCGTCCTGTATATTAGCGACCACATGCACTCGTTCCATTTCGTGTCATATCATAGCATTAAGCCTAGATATCACTAGTTAACAAATTGAAACTCTGGTTCGGCATCTGGTTTATAAATGGGTGGCTTCACCTAATTTTGGGGTGCTGAATTCATTCGTAAAATCAGTTTTTGTCTGTGACATCACATTTCTTACATGCACACAGACTGAAAAACGGTAATTGCGAAAATTGACACAATTAAGTCAGTCAAGAATACGCCTTCAGAACGTTTAAAATCAATAACGTTTTGTATGTATATATGGGAATGATGCCAATAAAAGGTCCAAATTAGTTCAGAAGATATTTTCACCGTTAATCGTCTTTGGCTTTTGAAAAATGCGACGACGGAGCTCATCTTTTGTTTGCCGTTTCATCACTCACCCTGACAAGACCCCAGCAGCTGTCACCCATCATCGAAGCGTTCCAATGGCCTTGGTAACGGTGTTCCATGGAAAAATGTCTTGGTGAAATTGTTCGCCATGCTCACCGCTTACGGCTCCTACATTTACCGGGGAGAAATCAAAGTGAGAATGCAAAATAATGAATTTTAAGCGACATTGTACACCCCATGGCCTTACATTTGTCCAACAGATCATTCACAATGGTAACATAGTTTTTGCCTGTTCTGCTACCGAAGAAACCCTTCACAATTGCTTTAAAAGGAGACCAAGCAGCCGGCAGCGGTGGCGGTGCTGTTCTAGGAGCTTCAGTCCGGAACCGCTTGACTGCTACGGTCGCAGGTTCGAATCCTGCCTTGGGCATGGATGTGTTTGCTGTGCTTAGGTTAGTTAGATTTAAGTAGTTCATAGTTCTAGGGAACTGACGACCTCAGATGTTAAGTCCCATAGTGCTCAGAGCCATTTGAACAATTTTTGAGACCAAGCAGCTAATCTGATATCTGTGAGTTTGGTGTCAAAGGTCGGATCTTTCAGCAATTTTCTTATTTGTTATACACCCAATATACCCTCTTTCAGCTTTGCCTCCCTTAATTTGGGAAACTTTTCTTTTAAGTGATTGAAGGACTCACTCTCTTTATCTAAAGCTTTTACAAAGTTCTTGATGAGGCCCAACTTGATGTGGAGGGAAGGCAAAATGATTTTATCTGGCTCAACCAATGTGGTGTTGTTCACATTTACGTTTCCAGGAACATATGACTTCCTTATAGGCTATTCCTTGACTGTACACCGGCTCTTGATGTCACGGCTTCCCCAAAAGCACAAAAAGCAGCAGTATTTCATTAATCCAGCCTGCAAACTTGTAAGGATTGCAACAACTTTTAAATCACAGCGAAGCTGCCTTTCATGATCCTTATATTTGATTTCCTCTAGCAGCAAATCCATGGATTTCTTAAGTTTCTTTCATGGCTACTGCGTATGCCTTAGGTACCGATGGACATGCGTTGCCATTACGCAGTAGTACTGCTTTCAAGCTGGTTTTACTGGAGTCAATAAATAGTACATCTAGCTGCATCATCAGACCATTGACAACTCTACGTACACACATTGAAATCTGCCTATCGAAATATTGAGCGAAGGAAACACCACTTAATCTGAAATAGGAAATTTTTGTCCTTGGTGGTAGAAAGTTCAGTTGTTGCAGTCCCGACCCCAAGAGTTCAGCTTGCTCTTTAGAAAGTTTTAGAACGTGAACCAAATCGTTCAATTCCTTTTGGTTAAAGAGCTGAGGCGAAGTGTCATGATATTGAGGGCAGTACCCTTCTATATGTTCAATACTTTCTTATTCACTTGACACGGTGTCTGGTGCCGTGGCTTTCAAGTTACAGACAGGAACATGGGGCACAAGGCAAATGCACGGAACACACACTTGGATACTTTATGTCCCGAAATATTCTTAAGGCAGAACTAAAAGTCTGAATAAAGGAGGATTCACACTTAACGGAACGTCACCGTCACGTTTTGGACCGTCGACGGTCAGAGAAATTTCTGAGCATTCACACTAGACGGAACGTCAACGTCGACACAACGTCGTGTGATGGTTCATAATACACTCGCCAGAGGCGCTTTTGTAGTCTATTGGTTTATTATCGGCATAGTTTCGGATCTTCATAAAATGCCAAAATTTAATCTGAAGCAACTTGCAATGATTGCAATTGCCCTTGATGAAGAGGAAGAAGAACGGCGACCAAAAAGAGTGTGGGTCAGGAATATGTTAAAAGGCCGAGAATGCGAAGGAGAGTTTCATACCCTTTACAAGGAGCTGGAAGAGGAGGAATCGTCCTTCTTCAAATATTTTAGAATGTCTAAACAACAATTTTTTTACCTTTTAATCAAGATACAGACGAGGATTACGAAGAAAAATTCAAGATTTAGGTGTCAAATATCACCACGACAGAAGCTGATGGTGTGCTTAAGGTATGCTCAGTTTAAACATGTATGTTTTTTAACTTTGTCGATTCTTGTTTTATCTTCTGTTTGTCGTAAAATTATATTATGACTGAAGCGTAAACTTCTGTAAGCTGCACTGGCTTTAATCCCTGATTTTCTCTGTGTTACCGTATTTGAAAAGCCGTGTGAAGCACATTCAACAATATGTTTATTGTTTTCCGTCAGTGTTAACTGTTAAGAATATGAAATAAATAACATAGTATTATTTACCAGTGTATATTAATATCTTTTTCGTAATAGCTAGCACTGCAACCTAGATTTCAGGTGGGGTGGAGGGGGAGAAGGGTATTCCAATAACACACTTTAGCCACTTAATGTAACAGTTATTTGCTCTGTGCACTATTAATATTTGTGAATGTGTATTATTTGTGGGTGGCTTTAAACACTCAGCATTTCTTACTGCATTGTAAGTTATGCTAGATACGTTTTCTATATGGTTCTTTATTCATGACTAATTTAATGTTTTTCAGGTACTTGGCGACAGGTGATTCCCTTCTCACATTATCGTTCAGTTACCGACTTGGGCACTCAACTGTCCATAACATTGTTAAGGAAGTATGCCAGGCATAATTGATTCAATGTTACCTGAAGTAATGCCAACTCCAACAGAAGAAGACTGGCAACGAATAACTGAACAGTTTTTGGATCTATGGAACTTTCCCAATTGTATCGGTGCAATTGATGGGAAACACATTCAGATTGTGGCTCCTCCAAACAGTGGATCCCAGTTTTATAACTATAAGCAAACATTTTCCATAGTTCTTCTTGCACTAGTTGATGCCAACTATAAGTTTATAAATGTAGACATTGGGTCTTATGGTAAAAATAGTGATGGGGGCATATTTGCCCATTCAAAGTTGGGGAAAGCCTTGGAACTTGGCAAATTGCAAGTGCCAGGAGATAAGAGACTTCCTGGTACTGATGTTGTAGTGCCACATGTGATTGTTGGTGATGAAGCCTTCCCACTAAAAACTTATTTATTAAGGCCATATCCAAAAATTCAAGCAAGTGGTGATATTGCCATGAGTACTTTTAACGCCAGGCTATCCAGAGCTCGCCGAGTCTCAGAAAATGTGTTTGGGCAATTAGCCCAGAAATTTAGATTTTTTTTTTAGGAGAATTAATTCAATGCCAGAGAATGTGGACAAGATAGTGATGGCAACATGTATTCTTCACAACTATATCAAAGAAAATGTTTATGCACAAACTGAAGCAGCAAATGGGACCCTTGTGTTGCAGGAGCTAACTGGACAAGGTGGTTCAGCTACATCATCTGCTTTTGTTGTAAGGGAACACTATAAAGATTTTTTCAATTCCCCTATTGGTAGACTCCCATGGGAGTAATTAAAATGTGTATTTTATTATGTGTTCAAAAGATATTCTCAAATAATTCCTCTTTTTGTTTGTAAAAAAAAGAATGCCTGTAATTCCACTATATCTGACACTGAGTGAATGGCTATGTCTACAGTGTGTCTAAATTATTCTGAAACATTTTCCTACTACCAGATCACTTGAAGTGCTCAGCTGTGAGTATTTAAAGTTTGGAGGAAAGGGGTGTCTGAAGCTGATGTCACTTTTCCATAGATGTATTCAACCATTTAGTACTATAGTAGCTTGGGACTGATATAACTCAACAATAAAGAAATTTATTAAATAGTCCTGTAAAGCTGTTGTTTTATTTACAAATAAATGGAACACTTATTTAACAAATATGTTCAAACAAAAGCGCTGATGTAAATAATATCTAGTGTTATGTTGTGAACATTAAATAGGGCAACAGGTTGCAGTTTTTGCATTGGGAACAAATATTACAAGGGAAAAATTCCAAGTTTTGTGAATGTTCTCAATCTGCACAAGTGGCCACATGAAACTATTCCCCTTGACATGAATATCAATGTATCTGGGTGCAGATTTGTAATTTCTTTCATAGGGGCTGAAAAGCAGTACTTGATATTGTTTTGAAGGCTGAAAGGAGATGTAATGGGTAGAGATCATGATCATAAATTTTCGAGCCATGGAGTTCTAAAGACTCCAGCTGTTGGAGGGCTAGTTACTGCTAAAACATCAGTAGATGCAGCAGTATTGTTTTCATATCATAAACTATGTTTTTTAACAAACTTGATCCAGCACAATATTTACATATGCAATATTGGAAAAGCACTAGTTTCATGGTTATCCATTACATACTATGATTATTTCAGTGGCATCTCTATATACTCCAGTGGATGAATAATGCCAGTTTTCGAAAAGAATTTACATTTATTTTGGTGTAAGTAGGTGTTTTTACTGCAGAAATGTGTGCTAATACATGTTTTTAATACTGTGATAAATAAGGTACAGCTCACTATTTCACATTTTAATTACATCCACAGTTATTAGGTACTGAAAGTTTAAAACTAAGGCAAAGCAAAAGCCAAATGTAATCCTTCACATCTCATTTGAATGGCTCAGAAAGGGGTAAATTATGTTGCCACAAAAGACTTTGGTCACTTACCCAATAGCATCAAAAGTCTCACGGATAACCATATAGCATTTAAAAGGAAATTAAAAGAATTTCTGAATAGCAACTCCTACTCATTAGATGAATTTTTGGATATAGTAAGTGAGTAATTTCCCCACCCCCACAAAAAAATTTAAGTGTCATGTAATACTTTGTATAATGTAATATCTTGTATAGACACCTTTTATTAACCTGACACATTCCACATCATTACGAAGTCTCATATTCATGATCTATGGAACAAGTACTAATCTAATCTCTCTAATCTACAGTTGGGTATGATTTGTAATTTCTTCTGTCACTAATTCATAATAGCTGAACTAATCCAAGATGGGAAAGAGTTGGTGTAACATACTCTGAGTCTGCAAAATGCATCCTAGTTAGCAAAATGAAAGCAGATAACCTTATGATTTACAACTCATAAATGAAGACTTTTGAGGTTTTAGGAAAAAAGTTGTTAATAAAGAGCTTACCTGGATTCTTGTTTCACTTAGATGAAGAAGAAAAATCACGTTCTTATTCCTGATACAAGTATTACCGAAAAAGTTTCATATAAATTATCAGTGAGCTGTTCATTTACTATGAAGCTGTTCTCCATAGGAAACATGTCTAATAGGATACACCAGATTTTGACTGCCTAAAATTTTAAATCTAAATAGTATAACCAGTAAGCTTCTGCTCCTTCATATGTAACAGTAGCTCTCATTCAGAACAGTAATTCATATCATAGTAAAATATTGGTTGTCACTGTAAGGGCTTAACATGATTAATAAGTGTATATTCATCCCTCACCTCCTTCCTCCCCCCTCCACACACACACACACACACACACACACACACACACACACACACACACACACACACACACACCATCAAAAAATAAGAAAGCCTAGCCTAACCAAAACCCTAAAAGAAAATTTCTTATTAATTTCATGTTAAGTCACCTCTGACTTGGCTGCTTGGTTCTCTTAAATTCTAGTCATCAGCATAAATAAGTCACAAACACAACAAAAAAATACTTTGGGTGTAACAGGTGATTGTTTACATTACTTGGTTGTTATGACAGAACTACACTGTGAAGAGACTTTTTATTTAATCAACTTATACATAGAAGTGCTTCCAAACTGTGTAACAAGCAGCACTGTTCACGATGTATCAATATTAATATTTTCACACACTTGATCCCTTTCTAGATCAGACACTATTCTGTAAATTTCTTCTTTAGCTTGTATTTGCCGCAATGGGGACAATCTTTTTATACTGGCACATATCCCTGAAAGAAAACTGTCAATGTGATCTTCCTTTGGCTGTGTCGCTAGAATGTAATTCATCAGAGAAGCAGATGCAGAGTCTGTAGTTCTCCTCTTATTGACACTTTGACTACGCTTTTGCATGACAGGCCTGCTTGTCTCTGACCTCAAATCACTGTTATTTTCAATGTCCGGAATAGGTGATGACACCTCGCTGTTTGATTCATCCTCTGAACAAATATCAACAGTTATGTTAGAAACTGTGTCCCGCTCCAGCATGTATGGGCGCAGGAAATCCATAATCTCCTCATACTTCCATGGCTTCTTGGGTATGGCAGCTTGTCCACTCTTTGTTTCTTTAATAACACATTTTCTAAATTGGTCTCTCAGTGACACCCATCGTCGCTTGCATTCAGGGCCTGAAATAAGACAACATATACAGCTGTTAATAGAGTGCATGGAGTAGTCTAATGCTTTTTCAAAAAATAATTAGGGACTTCCGAAACTTTTAACGGGGACACAAGCACGATTTGCTTTCATTTATTTTTACAACAGCTTCCCAATAATATGAGGTACATTTCATTTGCTATGCTGTTAATCAGCACATAGGCAATAGACACCATTTCTTGGAAATCATCCAGGTTTCTATAAAAACATACTTTTGTACAAAAATTTTCATGAGTAAACACTCTCTACAAAATGTTCAATTACAGCCTACACAAAGCTGAAGAAACTTTGTAAGCCTTATCTAGTAATTTACAAAACTGCAAACAAACATATTTGTATCCTGTGATCATTTTCTAGCTCCAAATATGTATGAGAATAAGGTAAGAGATTCTTTACGTACTAGGTACAAGAATGACTGTCCATTTATTTCCTTTTCACATGAATCAATGTAGTGAGTGATTGTATATTCTGTCATCCCATTAAAAAGTTTTAGGTAATTACCCAGTCACAATGTGTCTGTTTTACATAAAAGAAGTGTTGTTTCATTCTGATCAAACGTATAGAGTAATAACACTTTTGTAATTTAAAGAATGCGAGTGGCCCAAGTGCATTGCCAGATTTTCTATATGGTGTGTTAATTACATAAATGTTAAATTAGTGCAATATTTCGAAATTATAGCAACAGTATTAGATTAGATACGTTATATTTTACTTTGAGGCTTTATACGCTGCACAGCACAAAAGTGTCTGCTAAATTACTTTGTGCTACTCTCTCAGATAAATACTGGAAATATACAGCCTAATAAAACTGACTGGAACTATTCTCCGTTACGTGTATACAGCATCCACGCGCAGTACATAATTTAAAGATCCTAAAATGCTAGGTGCACGTCAATACAACATAAATTCGGTCAACACCAGTGTATTTACGTTGCTGGAGTTTGCAAGTTTTAAAAAACACCTTGTACAGTATACAATGTTTTTACCGTGGAACGCTGCACACGGTACTCCACTCAAATATTCATCGTTGTAGCGAAAACTTTCGCACATACTAACTTCGTACCACTTAACAATCCTTAGTAGAAAGTAAAATTAAATTGCGTTTCATTTACCTGGACGCCCCACCTCTTCTCCAATTTCCTTCCACAGTGTTTCTTTCTAAACGGAATCACTATATCTCCTATCAGTCATATTATATACACTCCTGGAAATGGAAAAAAGAACACATTGACACCGGTGTGTCAGACCCACCATACTTGCTCCGGACACTGCGAGAGGGCTGTACAAGCAATGATCACACGCACGGCACAGTGGACACACCAGGAACCGCGGTGTTGGCCGTCGAATGGCGCTAGCTGCGCAGCATTTGTGCACCGCCGCCGTCAGTGTCAGCCAGTTTGCCGTGGCATACGGAGCTCCATCGCAGTCTTTAACACTGGTAGCATGCCGCGACAGCGTGGACGTGAACCGTATGTGCAGTTGACGGACTTTGAGCGAGGGCGTATATTGGGCATGCGGGAGGCCGGGTGGACGTACCGCCGAATTGCTCAACACGTGGGGCGTGAGGTCTCCACAGTACATCGATGTTGTCGCCAGTGGTCGGCGGAAGGTGCACGTGCCCGTCGACCTGGGACCGGACCGCAGCGACGCACGGATGCACGCCAAGACCGTAGGATCCTACGAAGTGCCGTAGGGGACCGCACCGCCACTTCCCAGCAAATTAGGGACACTGTTGCTCCTGGGGTATCGGCGAGGACCATTCGCAACCGTCTCCATGAAGCTGGGCTACGGTCCCGCACACCGTTAGGCCGTCTTCCGCTCACGCCCCAACATCGTGCCGCCCGCCTCCAGTGGTGTCGCGACAGGCGTGAATGGAGGGACGAATGGAGACGTGTCGTCTTCAGCGATGAGAGTCGCTTCTGCCTTGGTGCCAATGATGGTCGTATGCGTGTTTGGCGCCGTGCAGGTGAGCGCCACAATCAGGACTGCATACGACCGAGGCACACAGGGCCAACACCCGGCATCATGGTGTGGGGAGCGATCTCCTACACTGCCAGTACACCACTGGTGATTGTCGAGGGGACACTGAATAGTGCACGGTACATCCAAACCGTCATCGAACCCATCGTTCTACCATTCCTAGACCGGCAAGGGAACTTGCTGTTCCAACAGGACAATGCACGTCCGCATGTATCCCGTGCCACCCAACGTGCTCTAGAAGGTGTAAGTCAACTACCCTGGCCAGCAAGATCTCCGGATCTGTCCCCCGTTGAGCATGTTTGGGACTGGATGAAGCGTCGTCTCACGCGGTCTGCACGTCCAGCACGAACGCTGGTCCAACTGAGGCGCCAGGTGGAAATGGCATGGCAAGCCGTTCCACAGGACTACATCCAGCATCTCTACGATCGTCTCCATGGGAGAATAGCAGCCTGCATTGCTGCGAAAGGTGGATATACACTGTACTAGTGCCGACATTGTGCATGCTCTGTTGCCTGTGTCTATGTGCCTGTGGTTCTGTCAGTGTGATCATGTGATGTATCTGACCCCAGGAATGTGACAATAAAGTTTCCCCTTCCTGGGACAATGAATTCACGGTGTTCTTATTTCAATTTCCAGGAGTGTAGCTCTGAATGAGAACGAACTAATTCAATCAAATACTTGTCGAACTCCATTATCTAAACAAAATAATAAATACAATAGAAAACACCGGAACTTACTTGTAATTAGAATAAATAACAAAGAGAAACTCGGAACTATAAAAAATTGATTCTTACATGTTAGGTACAAGCAAAGTTTTCGAACCACATCTACCTAACCTCACTCTTTCCAAAATATATAAACAGGGGCCGGGTAAAAACATGGAGGCAGTCCTTCGAAAACCAGAGATTTACATCACGTCAACTCACCGTCATGACGGGAAACATTCTCCGAAAGAATGCGTGACGTTGACGTGACGGAGACGTTCCGGGACGCTGACGTCGAGTGTGAACACAGCCATTAGAAACACAGGGAAGAATGTTTTGACGTGACGGACGTGACGGAGACGTTCCGTTAAGTGTGAATCGACCTTAATGGTCACTAGGCTCACACCACACCATCGGAACAGCGGATGGCATGGCTCGGCGTTTTCCTTTCAGCCACTCGGTTAAGATTGTAGTACAGGCTATACAGGTAATATGAGATGCAAAATTTTCATATTGATCACCAATAGGACAATCAAAATACAATTTATATGCCTTCTTAACCAAGTCAGTGATTGGTTTTCTTTGGGCTTTGGAGTGAAATTCCCACACACGTAACAAAAGCTGTCTGGGTGCTTTAGACAGCAACGAGATTTACTAATTACAATTTTTCTTAGTGTAAGTTTCAGACACAAAACATTTGCCTGTCTTTCATAGGAAACACTTACTGAGGATCTCTTTCACACCACTGTATTACCACACCAACCATTTACTGACGATTTGTAGATCTTTCTCCTCTGCGAACAAAAAACAAACAATTAAACATCAAAACAGAAGAAGAGCAAAAAGAGAAGTACTGAATACGAAAAATAACAAACCTTTAAAAACTCGAACATTTTACGTGCTAGAACATTTTGAAGGATATATTCTGATTCCACACACCAAAATACGTAGTAGTTGATGTATCACATTCCAAATACAAAATGGCTGTTAGTTAGTGTATTTAGTCAATATGATTACGCACTATACAATAGCAGTGTACTGCTGCACTACAAGAACGTTATTTCTATCTGTCTGTTTCTAAGGCGCGCTGGTATCATCAGACAAAATATAATGTCTGTTCAAGACGTCCTGAACCCTCCTGCAGTCATTACACTTGCGGATTTGGGAGAACGAATATTTACCAAAAATCCTAGAGAAATTTGTTTGGGACACATCCTTGCTGATTATAATGCTTCATGAAACATCATAATACCGATAAAACATGACCTAGAGAGATTAAGAAACACACTTTTGGTGTGAGTTATCAATCCTTCTATTTAGTCGATCGCGACGATTGCGAACGACTCCCTTACACTTATACAGTATGTAAACTGACCATTTAAGACAAAAATATGCTTAAATGGAAGAAAGTTTATTTTCTTAAAAAAGTCAGCTGAAAACTGTAAATAGTATTTCATGCATCACGTATCTATTGAGAAAATCGCCGTTGTCGCACGTAAATGAGGTGCTGAAAGGAACTTACTGCATAAAATGAATAGTGCGTTTATTCTATGTTTCTATCTTAAGCTACCAACATGTAACTCTATTCTTATATGTACTGCTACTGTTTAACAGTAGAAAATTTGTAAACACGTCGAAAAATAATATTATTTATCTTGAAAATGTTATCCTGAAAATGTAACTTACATACACTTAATTATAAAGAAATATTAAAATTCGAAAAATGAGGCATGAATAAACTACCGTGGGGCACTGCACAGTTATGTTCACAGTCCTGGAGCCAATAAGCATCTGTCTGGGTGTAAATGGTGACTGATCAATAAATACAGAGAAACCGTCCTGGAATTTTTTATTTTGTTCAGGGAAAGGAAGGAAGACTGCTGTGCAATATTCCATCATAGCATGAACAGCTACTACAGTGTCTTATGTTTACTTACAAGACCGATCACATATTGGGGATACCCTATCCTATCGAAATGTTTTGTGAGCGGACAGATTACAACACTTGCCAGACGTCTCCGGCAGTGTAAAATAGCTTAGGTTTTAGTTCTTCTTCGAGTGTACTACTTTTTTCTTCAGTTACATGCCATAATGTCACTTGAAGTTTGGAGCAGTACACTTATTATAGCATATTTGGATCGATTAAGTGGGTAGAAACTATTTTTTATATCATACAGTATACCTTCAGTAGTGTATTTGTAATATACAGTTCGTGGCGGAATATTATTACATGATCTCAATTTATGTGAGACGTTGGCTTCATTAACAGTTTTAACTGGAATTTATGTACTTTCGCCATTTCTGTTTCAGCCATAAACGTCTCAGTTGGTACTGCTTGTGTTTTCTCTGTGGACGAGGTTAACGGAAAAAACGTGATTTTCTCCCATAAATTGACCTGATAACGTCAATTCAGGTAAAGCTGCACACCTGAAAAAGTTATGATGATATTAGTGTAGACGAATGCAAAAGTCAAAATTAAAATGTTCTTGATAGTTGGCAGGGACTGAAACAAATTTGCGTCCTCAAATCCTTAACATGGTAGCATATGTCGCTGGCAAGTGTGGAACGGAACCCATTAGCAACTGTCAGATCAGGTAGTATTAAGGAATACAGAGTTGTGAAATGTTGTACGACAAACAGAAGACCAAGAGTAAACTATCGATGGAACAGAGCAGAACACTGAAGCAGACCAGATCGTGTACGAACATATCGCAGACACGTGTGTAAAAGAGTGCAATTTTTCTAAAAGATACTCTCGCGGAAAAAAAATAAATCGGCCTCAACAAGAATCAACGATTGAGTAGTCGGAAATACACTGAAAAATTCTTAACTAGGGTAATGGCAGCGCAGCACTCACACAACGTGCTATAACAACCATCACTCACGCTTAAAAACCTGTTAGAAGATATAAGAGATGATACAGATGAACGTGAGGGAATTCTCAACGTTATCGGTCGAAAGCACGATTTAGTGTTACCGCAGAGTGTTAGTATCCACAACGCAATATTTGCGAAGCACCTTCTTAGCCTTCCTTTTAATTATTTGAAATAGAAGCTGATGGCACGTACCTATAGAAAGATGCCTTACGTAGTAGAGGGCTGTAAAAAGTTATTGGTCACGTATGGAGCAGTAGATCCATTAAAAAAGGAATACTGTGAGCGTTTTTCACCATTTTGGCGAGCAAGACGTTATGGAAATAATAAGTCAGAAAAGCATCGCTATACAGGACTGTGGTCGGCATGAAATTACTCATCCCTGTTCAAGACAAAAGTGTATATCTATCAAAACCCTAATCCCGCCAACAGGTCTGATAGCTGTGCGGAAAAAAAAAAGACCGGGGCTGTGGTAGTGTTGTAACTGCGTGCAGCATGGCCAGAAACAGATAGTGTGAACCGTGCAATGTGCCCGAGGTGTCCCTTTAGTTCAGTGATTCAGTGAGACGAGGCAATGCCGTGGGGGACGGATAGGATGTTGGAGTAACGTTCACGCCAAACATTTCTTTTAGCTAAAACATCAAATTTTATCCAATTTACACATCTACAACGCGGTATCTAACGTATTTATTTCTGTTACTGTTACCTATACTTAAGCATTAAGACATAACATGCACTTTTTACAGACGTAAATTATCGCTTTGTTTCTTCCATGCTATAAATAAAGGCAACAGAAAACAATTCTAGATGCCGTAACACAGTTTGTATCCAATGAGGTACAAAAAACACGGTAAGGTGGCTACACTAGATTGCACATTATGCTAGGCACAGTAATTCCACTCCGTACATTTGACGCCCAGTCTTTTCTTCACAGAGCTGATACGTACACATATGAAAACGTTCGTTTCAGAGATGATGTTCAAAGCGACCACTTGGCTCTTGGAAACATTTCGCCTCTCGCTGAATCATACTTTTCTGGACCGTAAGCAACACGTCTCCATCCACCATTGTCAAAGAGGCATGCACGCGAGATATTATTTCATGTATTATAAACTTGTTCTTCTAAGCGTCCCCAGAAACAAAAATATCTTGGATTAAGTTCCGGGGAACTTGGAGGCCAGAACAACGGACCTAGACACCCATTTCACTTTCCTGGAAACGCTTCATTAAAATAGTTACGCACATTTATTTCAAAGTGTTGAGATTCACCATCATGCTGAAACCATTGCTCTCGCATAACACCAACTGGAACGTTTTCTACTACTTCAAGCAAAGTATTGCAGAGAAACGTACGACGCAGGGGCGCATTCAACTTGTCCAGAAAAAGGTAGATGCCCAAAAGCACTCCTCCCACAATTCCAGCTCACAGGTTTGTGCCAAAGCGTGCTTGAAACCTACGTTCACGGCTGAGAAGTGGATTGTGTTCCACCAATGAAAGCTGTTTCACAGGCTGAAAATATCTTCAACAGTGATGCTGAATTCGTCAGTCCGTATCACGTAATTTATAAAGTTTTCATTGTTTCCACTTGGTGCAAAAGCCATTCATAAAACTGTACTGGTCGAAAGCGGTCTTCTGGCCGTTGGTGTTGATATGGATGCAGTTCTTCATCGTGCAATATCTCAATAACCAGTCTTTCAGGTAACTGGAACTACCTTGAAATATAACATATACCTCACAGAGGTGATTCGTGAACGGTTCCAAGAATCATATCCCCTGTTTCTTGAGTATGTCTGGATTTGGACATCCTCTGTCCTTTTATTGTGTAGTTGGTAGTTGTTGTTCCAGCCGATGAAAAACGTTCTTTTTTTTTTTTTTTTTTTTTTTTTTTTTTTTTTTTTTTTTTTTTTTTTTTTTTTTTGGGTCGTCGGTCTACTGACTGGTTTGTCCTGTGCTAACCTCTTCGTCTCAGAGTAGCACTTGCAACCTACGTCCTGAATTATTTACTTGACGTATTCCAATCTCTGTCTTCCTCTACAGTTTTTGCCCTCTACAGCTCCCTCTACTACCATGGAAGTCATTCCCTCATGTCTTAGCAGATGTCCTATCATCCTGTCCCTTCTCCTTATCAGTGTTTTCCACATATTCCTTTCCTCTCCGATTGTGCGTAGAGCCTCCTCATTCCTTACCTTATCAGTCCACCTAATTTTCAACATTCGTCTATAGCACCACATCTCAAATGCTTCGATTCTCTTCTGTTGCGGTTTTCCCACAGTCCATGTTTCACTACCATACAATGCTGTACTCCAGACGTACATCCTCAGAAATTTCTTCCTCAAATTAAGGCCGGTATTAGATATTAGTAGACTTCTCTTGGCCAGAAATGCCTTTTTTGCCATAGCGAGTCTGCTTTTGATGTCCTCCTTTCTCCGTCCGTCATTGGTTATTTTACTGGCTAGGTAGCAGAATTCCTTAACTTCATTGACTTCGTGACCATCAATACTGATGTTAAGTTTCTCGCTGCTCTCATTTCTACTACTTCTCATTATGTTCGTCTTTCTCCGATTTACTCTCAAACCATACAGTGTACTCATTAGACTATTCATTCCGTTCAGCAGATTATTTAATTCTTCTTCACTTTCACTCAGGATAGCAATGTCATCAGCGAATCCTATCATTGATATCCTTTCACCTTGTATTTTAATTCCACTCCTGAACCTTTTTTATTTTTTCAATCATTGCTTTCTCGATGTACAGATTGAAGAGTAGGGGCGAAAGCCTACAGCCTTGTCTTACACCCTTCTTAATACGAGCACTTCGTTCTTGATCGTCCACTCTTATTATTCCCTCTTGGTTGTTGTACATATTGTATATGACCCGTCTCTCCCTATAGCTTACCCCTACTTTTTTCAGAATCTCGAACAGCTTGCACCATTTTATATTGTCGAACGCTTTTTCCAGGTCGACAAATCCTATGAAAGTGTCTTGACTTTTCTTTAGCCTTGCTTCCATTATTAGCCGTAACGTCAGAATTGCCTCTTTCGTCCCTTTACTTTTCCTAAAGCCAAACTGATCGTCACCTAGCGCATTCTCAATTTTCTTTTCCATTCTTCTGTATATTATTCTTGTAAGCAGCTTCGATGCATGAGCTGTTAAGCTGATTGTGCGATAATTTTTGCACTTGTCAGCTCTTGCCGTCTTCGGAATTGTGTGGATGATACTTTTCCGAAAGTCAGATGGTATATCGCCAGACTCATATATTCTACACACCAACGTAGTCGTTTTGTTGCCACTTCCCCCAATGATTTTAGAAATTCTAATGGAATGTTATCTATCCCTTCTGCGTTATTTGACCGTAAGTCCTCCAAAGCTCTTTTAAATTCCGATTCTAATACTGGATCCCCTATCTCTTCTAAATCGACTCCTGTTTCTTCTTCTATCACATCAGACAAATCTTCCCCCTCATAGAGGCTTTCAATGTAGTCTTTCCACCTATCTGCTCCCTCCTCTGCATTTAACAGTGGAATTCCCGTTGCACTCTTAATGTTACCACCGTTGCTTTTAATGTCACCAAAGGTTGTTTTGACTTTCCTGTATGCTGAGTCTGTTCTTCCGACAATCATATCTTTTTCGATGTCTTCTCATTTTTCCTGCAGCCATTTCGTCTTAGCTTCCCTGCACTTCCTATTTATTTCATTCCTCAGCGACTTGTATTTCTGTATTCCTGATTTTCCCGGAACATGTTTGTACTTCCTCCTTTCATCAATCAACTGAAGTATTTCTTCTGTGACCCATGGTTCCTTCGCAGGTACCTTCTTTGTACCTATGTTTTCCTTCTCAACTTCTGTGATGGCCCTTTTTAGAGATATCCATTCCTCTTCAACTGTACTGCCTACTGCGCTATTCCTTATTGCTGTATCTATAGCGTTAGAGAACTTCAAACGTATCTCGTCATTCCTTAGTACTTCCGTATCCCACTTCTTTGCGTATTGATTCTTCCTGACTAATGTCTTGAACTTCAGCCTACTCTTCAACACTACTATATTGTGATCTGAGTCTATATCTGCTCCAGGGTACGCCTTACAATCCAGTATCTGATTTCGGAATCTCTGTCTGACCATGATGTAATCTAATTGAAATCTTCCCGTATCTCCCGGCCTTTTCCAAGTATACCTCCTCCTCTTGTGATTCTTAAACAGGGTATTCGGTATTACTAGCTGAAACTTGTTACAGAACTCAATTAGTCTTTCTCCTCTTTCATTCCTTGTCCCAAGCCCATATTCTCCTGTAACCTT
Organism: Schistocerca piceifrons; assembly: GCF_021461385.2. Taxonomy (NCBI): domain Eukaryota; kingdom Metazoa; phylum Arthropoda; class Insecta; order Orthoptera; family Acrididae; genus Schistocerca; species Schistocerca piceifrons. Next base: position 349,078,804 of record NC_060141.1, on the reverse strand, counting down.
TTCTTCTACTCCTTCCCCTACAACTGCATTCCAGTCGCCCATGACTATTAGATTTTCGTCCCCCTTTACATACTGCATTACCCTTTCAATATCCTCATACACTTTCTCTATCTGTTCATCTTCAGCTTCTGACGTCGGCATGTATACCTGAACTATCGTTGTCGGTGTTGGTCTGCTGTCGATTCTGGTTAGAACAACCCGGTCACTGAACTGTTCACAGTAACACACTCTCTGCCTCACCTTCCTATTCACAACGAATCCTACACCTGTTATACCATTTTCTGCTGCTGTTGATATTACCCGATACTCATCTGACCAGAAATCCTTGTCTTCCTTCCACTTCACTTCACTAACCCCTACTATATCTAGATTGAGCTTTTGCATTTCCCTTTTCAGATTTTCTAGTTTCCCCACCACGTTCAAGCTTCTGACACCCCACGCCCCGACTCGTAGAACGTTATCCTTTCGTAGATTATTCAATTTCTTTCTCATGGAAACCTCCCCCTTGGCTGTCCCCTCCCGGAGATCCGAATGGGGGACTATACCGGAATCTTTTGCCAATGGAGAGATCGTCATGATACTTCTTCAATTACAGGCAACATGTCCTGTGGATACACGTTACATGTCTTTAAAGCAGTGGTTTCCATTGCCTTCTGCATCCTCATGTCGTTGATCACTGCTGATTCTTCCGCCTTTAGGGGCAATTTCCCACCCCTAGGACAAGAGAGCGCCCTGAACCTCTATCCGCTCCTCCGCCCTCTTTGACAAGGCCGTTGGCAGAATGAGGCTGACTTCTTATGCCGGAAGTCTTCGGCCGCCAATGCTGATTATTTATCAAAATTTAGGCAGTGGCGGGGATCGAACCCAGGACCGAAAACGTTTTGATTATGAGTCAAAGACGCTACCCCTAGACCACGTTCTTATCGGGATGGAACTTTTGAGGATACCGTGCAGTAGACACGCGAGCAGCAGCAACTTGATTATCGGATGCACCCACCACCTAGAGCATATCGACGTTTGTGTACTCTGTCGGGGAGCAATCCTACACTCCTGGAAATGGAAAAAAGAACACATTGACATCGGTGTGTCAGACCCACCATACTTGCTCCGGACACTGCGAGAGGGCTGTACAAGCAATGATCACACGCACGGAACAGCGGACACGCCAGGAACCGCGGTGTTGGCCGTCGAAAGGCGCTAGCTGCGCAGCATTTGTGCACCGCCGCCGTCAGTGTCAGCCAGTTTGCCGTGGCATACGGAGCTCCATCGCAGTCTTTAACACTGGTAGCATGCCGCGACAGCGTGGACGTGAACCGTATGTGCAGTTGACGGACTTTGAGCGAGGGCGTATAGTGGGCATGTGGGAGGCCGGGTGGACGTCCCGCCGAATTGCTCAATACGTGGGGCGTGAGGTCTCCACAGTACATCGATGTTGTCGCCAGTGGTCGGCGGAAGGTGCACGTGCCCGTCGACCTGGGACCGGACCGCAGCGACGCACGGATGCACGCCAAGACCGTAGGATCCTACGCAGTGCCGTAGGGGACCGCACCGCCACTTCCCAGCAAATTAGGGACACTGTTGCTCCTGGGGTATCGGCGAGGACCATTCGCAACCGTCTCCATGAAGCTGGGCTACGGTCCCGCACACCGTTAGGCCGTCTTCCGCTCACGCCCCAACATCGTGCAGCCCGCCTCCAGTGGTGTCGCGACAGGCGTGAATGGAGGGACGAATGGAGACGTGTCGTCTTCAGCGATGAGAGTCGCTTCTGCCTTGGTGCCAATGATGGTCGTATGCGTGTTTGGCGCCGTGCAGGTGAGCGCCACAATCAGGACTGCATACGACCGAGGCACACAGGGCCAACACCCGGCATCATGGTGTGGGGAGCGATCTCCTACACTGGCCGTACACCACTGGTGATCGTCGAGGGGACACTGAATAGTGCACGGTACATCCAAACCGTCATCGAACCCATCGTTCTACCATTCCTAGACCGGCAAGGGAACTTGCTGTTCCAACAGGACAATGCACGTCCGCATGTATCCCGTGCCACCCAACGTGCTCTAGAAGGTGTAAGTCAACTACCCTGGCCAGCAAGATCTCCGGATCTGTCCCCCATTGAGCATGTTTGGGACTGGATGAAGCGTCGTCTCACGCGGTCTGCACGTCCAGCACGAACGCTGGTCCAACTGAGGCGCCAGGTGGAAATGGCATGGCAAGCCAGGAGTGTACATGGTCTTGACAGTTCCAATTACAGCTCTGCACTGCGCGGTTGGTAGACACATGACTACAGTTTAATGGATCCCACTGTCATGTGATAGGCAATTGTCATATGACAAAAACTGTCCTACTTAAAACCGAAGAAAACTAGTGAACGGGCGCCTGGAAAATTGGAAAAGGGAACCTAATGAGGATTCAAACTATATCTCTATGGCGGAGGTGAGTTTGACGTCCCAGCAGTCTACTCAGCGCACTACACAGCTGGTACTCTAGTGTAGGGTGATACCCGATCCTCTGCATATTTTGATATGCTCTACGGTGCGACAATGTTGCTAGCTCCTCGTGCCGCGCGGGGTAGCCGCGTAGTCTAGGCGGCTTGTCACAGTCCGCAGGGCTCCCCCGGTCGGAGGTTCGAGTCCTCCCTCGGGCGTAGGTGTGTGTGTGTGTGTGTGTTGTCCACAGCGTAAGTTAAGTTGGATTAAGTAGTGTGTAAGCTTAGGGACCGATGACCTAGGCAGTTTGGTTCCATAAGATCTTACCACTTTCATTTTTTTTTACGGCGCCTTGTTTTCATACACGTGTTATAAAATTGCACCTAACCTTATTTTGTCAGTGTTTTAACTGTCTATGAGGAATCGCGTGTCAACCTCCACGTGCGTTATAGTTTAATCTGTATTCATAGAATGAATGGATAGTCGAGTATGCCAGTATTTGCTATTCCAACGGCACCTCACAACGAAAGAATGCTTGTGCCCATCGTCTCCTACCTCCTTAATGAGACTTTCAATTAAACTGATGATAATATTGACGATGCTGCGTTTATCTCTCAAGACGCAGCGCAAACTAGGTCAGTGAATATGCTACAGAACCGCATGAAATTCCCTAACACAAGATAAATATACCAATCAGAGTATTAAAATCTCAAGGCAGTATTGTTTGACCCAAGCCTTCAACAGTGGCATCTTCTTCAAGTGTTGTCAAAATATTCATGTGCCATTTGCAATAATTCACGCTGAAGACCTTGAAAGAAAACTGGAAAACTGTGACTTCGTTGTGTTTGCAGCTATTGTTGGTGTAATGAATTCTCTGAATGTAGTCAACTCAGATTGTGTAATGAGGTAGTTAACTGAAGCTTCCTAATTACGGATTGAAGCTGTACTACTTATCAACAAAACTGGAAGACTGCTACTCTAGTTGAATGCGGCGCGCAAGTGAGGGAAACATGTCAAAAATAATACTTCGGTGCATGGGTCGACAACTTTGATGTAATCATTGAACACAGTCATATGCGTTGCGATTATGTTTCCCCTTTATTGTGACATAAATTTGTAATGTTCCTCATATTCGGGCAGACATATCAAATGCTCGTGTACATGTTTACATTGAAGATTTCTGGATGAAGATGAGTGATACTTAAACTTCAGTTGGAATAAATAAATAATAAAATAATTTTTGACAACCTTAAGCTGAAACGAACATTTTAAATCTATAAAAGTGCAAAATACCTACTTCACTGTGTGAACTACAACTCACACAAATGGTACAGTTGTGATTATTTACAATATGTCGCTATGTTATTTGTACTCCTTTAGGTTTATAATATGTGAATGTCTGTAAGTCAGACGGGTAGACCTTAGCAATATGAAAGAGAGTACTGTCATCTGTAAGAAAACTTATTGCTTGGTATTTTATCCGTTAGTACAGCCAACAAAACTACTCTTGCCACCACTAGGTATTAAACAAGAGCAAATGAAATAGCGTTTTGTGCGTGCTCAGTAAGTTTCTGTGACACAATGAGGCAAAATTCAAGGAAAGCATATTTGGGGATTCTGACATGTAGGCTCTTTGACGAAAGACGATCATTTTGAGACAGATTTGGCGGGAGATGAGTAAGAAGCTTTCGTTAATTTCAGTCTTTGTCACAAAATTAACTTCACGACAAGATACTTCCAAATGCAGAATTCGCAGAAAAAGGGCTGAAAATTTATCGCCAAAAGAGACGTAAAAATCTCTTGAAATACATTTTCAATTTCTTTATAATCTGAATATTTTCCGGTAAACTGAATGAGACACGTGTCGCAGAGGGACAACATTTTCATCATCGAATTTCTACAATAACGAAATCTTAAAAGGGCAACTGTATGTCATCTCTCTCAGACGGTATTAATAAATTTACATTATAACAAAATTACTTCACTATTAGTCTTACAACTTTGCATTACAAATTTTCAGATAAGCTATTTTCATTTTATAAATTGAGAATGAACAAACGACCTGCATTTAACACGAGCGACAGCTGAGCATACATTAGAGATAAGCGATTAACCACGTCGGCGAATTTATAAACCTGATCTAGTGCTGATTGATTATAAGTAATGTTAGTGCAAGAATAAGTAGTAGTTTAAGGACATTAAAAGAATTGTTACTGTCGTAATTCAAAGATGTAAACCGTAGTGACAAAAATTTTTGTTTATAATCTTTAATAATTATAAACTAAGGTGTATGTGATTGGAAGACAAGGTAGAATATATGTTGAATTCGATGTAATTAAGGAACGAAAGACACTTCTCATGGGTTAATTTTGTCTGGTGGTTAGGAATGGAGTAGAGAGAAAATAGACGTAATAAGAGTTCATGAATTCGTGAACTAATTTCTAAAATCCGTAATTTGTGACACAAGGGAAGATATTTATAATGTTCACGCTACAGATTTAGAGCAACAGAAAACACCAACCGACAGCGGAGATTTCTGTACGTTACTTGAGGGTCTGAAACAAGCTGACAGTAACAATCGCCGTTATCTGACTAAAATATGAGACTTACACTGACGACCCTACATAAACAAACATTTGAAACAGTGATTATCTACCTACAAAACTATCAGCAAACTGTTTGATATCGGTATTGTGCATTTGCAGCGGTCAGGTGCAGTTAGTGCAATGTTCCTGTGCGAGGCAGAGCTGACAGCTCAGTGCTCTCACGCAACGCAAACCAAATTCTGACGGCGATAACGAGTTATGTGAAACATTAAAGCTGCTCAGTAGTTTCATCTGTCACTGCATTCGAGAGGTGACATCAACCATATGGCGTAACTCGTTAAATTTCACGCATCTGCATTCAGTAATACGTTAGCTACAGCGTCACGTGACAAATTGCCGTATTATATGATAGACCTCAACGCTATTAACAGTGATGTCATACCACGCAGTTCCCTTAAACATTTATGTGACAATATTTGTGGCATCGTGACGTGTGAATTGAACGGTATACTTTAACATCGTTAAAAAGCTCTCCATATTCCCTGAAATATTAAAATGCGGCATCGTTTTGTCTCTTTTAAGAGTTTTCGGATTGGTATTAGTCCATATATTTCCAATGGCATAAAATCTGAGACGTAGGAGGCAGCATAGTGCAATATATTCTGCAATTTAATTACAAATATTCAGTAACCGTGCGTAGATTAAATGACGTATAGTAATATGACAACGATAGTTTCCACCCTGCCAAATGAGTGTTATTTCAACTACTGCAGGAAATTTCCGATCGGTTAACCTCTATCATCGTTCATTCATTTCACAATTCTCATTTTCAAGGGAGTTCAGCAAAGTTCCATGTGTACTGTTTAAAAGGGTATTCCTTAGCTAATACCAGAATGACAATGTAAATTATGGTAAATGTAGTATACGAAAGTAAAAGCCTATAACGTAGATAGAGCCTGCAGAAGGAAAGAAAAGAAAATCGAGAATAAATTGTCTTAGCTTTATTTATCTTTATAACTTATTCTAAAGCTGATTTCAAATAGGTCTTTATAGAGATAAAATAGTTCGGTCGTTTCATCGAGAAGTTCCAGTAGAGTACACTCAGAGTTTGTGTTGGGGGTGTGGTAGCTACACCCGCAGAAGCCGTGGTGTTGAACTGATCACCTTTGATATACCATGTCAGTAACTCATTGCGAAGTTCTTATTAAAACGATTGCAGTTTACGGAACATGGGCTGTAAATTGTTGTAGAAAGGTGAAACGATGTTAGCTTTTTATCAGGAAATACAGGTCAAACAGAAGTTATTCCAAGTCGTGCAAGTTTTTTTTATGTCACTAGAAGCAGAGGTGTCTAAGGAAGTTGCTAGATTGAGGTTATATTTTCGTGCTGAGCAGGAACTCCCCTCACAGGCCGGTGTATCCAGAAGTCTTAACCTTTGTCAAAGTTCAAATATTTTGGCTCAACTTGCGGGTTATATGAAGGTTATTCGCCTGAACATACAATGGTTTGGGAACGCGTGACTGCACATACACGCTGCGATGATAAAAAGTTATGGGTGAGGATGATCTGCATCGATGAAAAATCATTGCAAAACTTTAGTGACGCAACCCACCCCATGTTGCTGAAACGCATAATTTTAATCTATTACTTCGCAATTTTGACACATTACGCTTGGATAGTTAGTAGCATAATAACGATGTTGTCGAAAATCTAAGTTTAGAATCTGCCCTCATGAGTAGGTAGTGGATCTGTATCAGAGGTGCGTTGCAAGCAGCATAATGTCATATATCTTAATTCAATCTACTATGCTTGCAACAAAGCGTCCTATACATGTGCCGTTGGAAGAAATGTTAATGTCACAATTTGCAGAGCATCCAAATTGTTTAACGTTGCTTATAACGTTACAGCGCGATAGCGTCGTAACGAATATGTCTGAAAAAACCGTACACAACATCGCAGCCAAGGGCGTGGAGTCTTAGTGCTCAGTTCCTATTTGAGCTAGGAACATGGTGAAAAATGTGTTTGGTTTAGCCCGGACCTGTGGCCGTAGCCATTCTAACATTTGTCTTACTGTAACTGTGTTACAGTATATTAAGCGGGGTGTGTGTAGACTACATCCTAGTGGTACATCCCGGGCAACGGTATAATCCGCAAAAATCCTATTCATCTCGAGAAGTACAGACTTTATTGACGTCCAAAATCAGCCGCAGAAAACGTGGTAACCCTTAAGGCCACTTGACTAAAATAATCGGACCCTCAGTCCGGATGTTACAATAGAATTGTGAAATTCGGAATGGTTCAAATGGCTCTAAGCACTATAGCACTTAACATCTGAGGTCATCAGTCCCCTATACTTAGAATTACTTAAACCCAACTAGACTAAGGACATCACTCACATCCATGCACGAGACAGGATTCTAACCTGCGACCGTAGCAGCAGCGCGGTTCCGGACTAAAGCGCCTAGAACCGCTCGGTCACAGGGCCGGCAATTGTGAAGGCACGCCTATATCGAAGGGCGAGTGCATTGCACAAATTGCTGAGAAAGAGTGCACCAACATCATCTGCCTTGAAAAGCTCCACGTAAATAATGCCAATGAGTTGAATAACAGGGTAAGAATATGACTGAATTTCGTGCAGAGCCGATGGTTGTACTGAAGGTGGCCTGTACTGAAGATGGCCTGGAAATCTTAAAACTCCAAAAAAACGTTGCTTCGTTGTACAAGTCTGCTTATGTAAGATGGCCCGATGACATCATCACCACTGTGTCTCACCCACCTGTATACATAGGCGACGTCAACACCCACCAAATTTCCTGGGGATATGCGTCTAACAACAGGGATGGTGAGACTGTGGCGGAACAGGCAGAAACTAACAACCGTTACCTACTACATGATACCAAAGACAGCCAAACTTTCCATTCGCCTAAGAAGGCAAAAAAAAAAAGAAAAAAAAAACCAATTCGGGCCTCCGTTTCGTCATTAGAGACCAATTTGACGGCTTGCTGTGAACAGCTTCCATAAGTCAGCAAAACCCTGTCTGCCTCACGATATGACGTCAAGTGCCAATCATTGAAAAGTTCAGTCTAAAGTGATGGGCTTTTAGAAAAGTAAATTGGGAAATGTTCCGAAAAGAGGTCGAATTGAACATTCAAAATGTGGTGTCACCGCCAGACACCACACTTGCTAGGTGGTAGCCTTTAAATCGGCCGCGGTCCGTTAGTATACGTCGTTCCCGCGTGTCGCCACTGTCAGTGATTGCAGACCGAGCGCCGCCTCACGGCAGGTCTAGAGAGACGTCCTAGCACTCGCCCCAGTTGTACAGACGACTTTGCTAGCGATGCTACACTGACAAATACGCTCTCATTTGCCGAGACGATATTTAGCATAGCCTTCAGCTACGTCATTTGCTACGACCTAGCAAGGCTCCATTACCAGTTTATATTGAGATTGTAATAATGTATCAACAAGAGCGATGTTCTCCAATTATGGATGAAAGTTAAGTATTCCAGCAGCAACGTACCTTATTGGCTATATTAATTACATTGTCCTGTTCCAGACCTCACGCCAGTTTGCGTGAGCTTAAACGCGTGCATTTTTGCCTCCTCTAGCTACACGGTGTTGGCTCTTCTGCCAACACATCACAAAATATCCACCCTGCTACTGCAAACCATAAGACATTTGTAGCCATCCTGAAAGATGCAGCCTCGTAACGATTGCTTGGACTGATCGAGGGCTGAGGAAGTATTGCTGAAGAGATATGAAGATACTGGAGATCCACTGACTGTAAACCAAATAAAAGATTTATTAAATTCCACCAGCACTGCGAAGGGCTGCCTCAGGTCACTTCCCCACCGGAGGAGACTGGTCACATAAACAAAACGTCACCAGGGAAATAAAAAAGGCAGTAACTGTGACAGCTCGTTCACTCCAACATGATTCCAAATGGTCACAGGCATTCTCATTGGAGGACCTAAATTAAGATCTGAAGCAAACGAAACTCAGAATGCCGCGCGTCCTGGATGGTGTACAACGTGAGTTCTTGAAAACCTAGGTAGGTCTGCCAAACAGTGGCTACTTAACTTCTACAACGAGATCCTCCAGACCGCTGATATTCCTAATGATTTTAGGAAATCAAAAATCCTTATTCTTCTCTAGCCAGGAAAGATGGAAGATAGTCTATCGAGCTACCGGCTCATCATATTACTAAGCATGTGCTACAAACATCTACGGAGATTACTATATCACAGAATTTTCCCCACGATCTATACATTAATCATTTCAGAACAAGGTGGCTTCAGAACTAAGCAGATGCTGGAACTAACTTCACTTACAGCAGCAGGTTTCCAAAAAGGAATTAAAACAACAGGCGCATTTATAGATTTATCTTCGGCATGTGAAACGGTCTCAAGAAAAGGGATGACGTAAAAACTACAACAACCAATTCCGTCTAAAAAAGTCACCAAATTAATCAAGAGCATGTTTAGTAATAGAAGAGTACAGCACATGTAAATGTGAGATTCAGTTGTTGCCATATTCTAAAAACTGGCCTATCTCAGGAGTCTGTCCTGGCATCCCTTCTTTTTAACATATACACACATCAAAAAAAGTTTTCCATCACCTCCGCTCCAAGAGTTCCGGAACCTGTACAGAAAATTCGAATAGAGCTAAACATAAACATCATTTTCGCTCATGAAAACCACACATAGCATGTTGTACCACCATACAGCGAGAATTTCAGAGGTGTTGGCCCAGATTGCTGTGCACACCGGTACCTCTAATACCTAGTATCACGTCTACTTGCACTGATGCTAGCCTGTATTCGTCGTGGCATACTATCCACTAGTCCGTCAAGGTACTGTTGGTCCAGATTGTCCCACGCCTCAACGGAGATTCGGCGTAGAACACTCAGAGTGGTTGGTGGGTCACTTCGTCCACAAACAGCTCTTTTTTTTATCTATCCCAGTCATGTTCGATAGGGTTCGTGTCTGGAGAACATGCTGGTCACCCTAGTCGAGCGATGTTGTTATCCTGAAGGAAGTCATTCACAAGATGTGCACAATGGGGGAGCCAATGGTTGTCCATGAAGACGAATGCCTCGCCAGTATGCTGCTCATCGGTGAAGAGAACGTGATGCCAATCCTGAGCGGGCCATTCGGCACCGTGTTGCACACATCTGTACCACGCTGCATGGTGTCGTGCTTGCAAAGATGGGCCTCTCCAGGGACATGGGGAGCGAGGTAGTACATCATGCAGTCTACTGCGCACGGTTAGAGTCGTAACACGACGTCCTGTGGCTGCACGAAAAGCATTATTCAACAAGGTAGCGTTGCTGTCAGGGTTCATCCGAGATGTAACCCGTAAGTAGCTGTCATCCACTACAGTAGTAGCCCTTGGGCGGCCAGAGCGAGGCATGTCATCGACAGTTCCTGTCTAACTGTATCTCCTCCATCTCCGAACAACATCGCTTGTTCACTGCGAGACGCCTGGACACTTCCGTTGCTGAGAGTCCTTCCTGGCACAAAGTAACAATGCGGACGCGATCGAACCTCAGTCTTGACCGTCCAGGCATGGTTGAAATACAGACAACATGATCTGTGTACCTCCTTCTTGGTGGAATGATAGGAACCTGTCAGCTGTCGGACCCCGTCCGTCTAATAGGCGTTGCTCATGGATGTTTACTTTGGGTGAATTTAGTGACATCTCTGAACAGTCGAAGGGACTGTCTCTGTGGTACAATATCCAAAGTCAACGTCTATATTCTGGAGTTCTGGGAACCGAGGTGATACAAAACTTTTTTTATGTATGTATATATCAGAAGTACGAGCTTCCGATCTTAGCAATAAATTGGCTCACAAAACACTTGTTGTCTATTTTGGCGGAGAAAGAGTACGGCACAACACCTGAACCACATACCTTGGAGCCACTCTGGATAGATCATTGAGGTACAAGCAACATCTAACAAAAACTGCCCAGAGAGTAAAGTCTAGGAACAACATTCTCAGAAAACTAGCTGGAACCCCGTGGGCAGCAAATGGAAACACACTGAGAAGCGCTGCCCTGGTCTTACTCTTCCGCAGAATTCTGCGCTGCGATGTGGTATAGGAGCCGTCTTGCCAGTGAAGTCGACGTCCAGGTAAACGAAGCAATGAGTATCGTAACAGGCATGTTGAAATCCATTCCCACTGCATAGCTGCCGATTCTAGCCAATATCGCACCACATCAACTCGCAAAACGGCCACGGTCGAAAAGGAGTGGTTAAAACAACCAGCCAGAAAAATTTTCACCCCATCCGGAGAACTCCACACCCTCTTTCACCAAATCGTCTTAGATCTCTCCGCCCTGTCTGGACCGATCTGGAGGAATACCATGAGAATACTGTCAATTGGACTGAGCATGTCGCCAACAATAAAGAAATTAGGAATTCGGGCATTAGCTCACAATCAACAGACTGAACTCCGGGAATGCATCAATCCCGTCAAATACAGTGGCACCTGAACCGGTTTAGAGTAGGCATTGGTAGATGTCCAGACATGTTGTTCAAATGGGGCGTGGAAAGCTCACCAGAGTGCAATTGCGTAGCACCGAATCAGTCCATGGAACACATCCTGAATGAGATCATACCCGGGTGGCATCATGCAGCTGCACTCCGCTTCTCCAGCAGCAATCTCTAATTCGGATATAACAATTTAGGTTTGACTTTCTTGCTTACTGCCTTTATTTTTGTACTTGTTCAGACTAGATATATTTCATACCGAAATGTGTGCATTTTACTTATCTTAACTGAACATATTTTATGTTTTATGTAATATCTATGTACTTACCATGAACCTGCTTGGTGCTAGTCATTGTTGTTATGTTGTCTTGTGTAGCGCAACCTTTTGTATTTCTCATACGAAATACACGTATAGTATATTATGCAAGCTTTGACAGACAAAACGAATCACGTGCTCAGGCAAATTGTGCGGAACTATTAATTCCTTTCTCAAAATATGTAAATTGGGCAGAAATTAATGCTCAGTTAATGACATAATTTGTATGTGCGCCGTTCGTATTTCACGTGCAGAAACAGTCACCATTCAAAAACTCCGGATTGGAGCGAGACTGATGGTACAAATTTGGTCCACCGGTATAACGGATCTTGCTGTAATATAAATTTTAACCATTTCAAAATATCTGTCTTCGTTTGGATATAAAGTGCAAAAAGCGCACCACGTCTATACGTTAAATGTGTACGATTCCGCTCAAACTTTGCACGAAGGTAGATAAATGAATAAAATCAAAACGAGTATTTTTATACAGTAATCTACATGCGTTTGAATTTTAAATATTTCTGGGAGGCTTTTGAACAGTACCACTTCTACACTTCAAACTTGTACGAATCTGTTCATGCTCTGCACGAAATAGATAAATAGATAAAGTCGAATTTTGTTGTCCAGTTATCTTTATCCATTGTCGAGATAGGATGGTGTGAGGTCGAACTAAATATACCACGTAAAATTCGTTCTCAAATTAACTGAGTGCGCGTGAAAGATTTAAAGTGAATCCAATTTAAAAAAAGAAAGACGTATTATCACAGTGAAATGGAAAACCCACTTTTAAAAATTTTACATTTATTTGTACTTTACGTGCCAAAAACAAGCTATTTTAGTTATTTCCACGCGCGCCACTTCTATATTTCAGACTTGTGCGAATAGTTTCAAATTTGGTAAGAAGGTAGAAGAACACATATAATTAATGAACGTTCTGTTGCTTTGTGAAACCTTTATCCGTTGTCGTGGTACAAGCAACATGGTTCGAAAGGCAATAAAAAAAACGTGTATCGGATCAGTCGTCGCACGAATCAACAAAAATTTACATCGATTGCGAAACTATGGCAGTCTAATGTGAACATTATGGTAGAGTATAAGCTTGGAACCAGAAAGAAAATTACTCCTATCGTAGCATAAAAAACGCGAGTATGTCCTTGGCAGACTTAGGTATGTAAAAGAAGGGAACTAGGTTTTCCATTTATCTGGCAGCTTCAATGATATTTAAGTCCAAATATCTTGCCATGTTCGCGCTTTTCTACGATTAACTCTACTTCCTAAGTGCCGTGAACTCTCTTAGACCGTCCCTCTGTTCCATATATGGTGAAGGGTGTAGGAACAAGCAGACACAGATTTATATGCTTTTGATGGAGGGTATACGTTTACAATAGAAAGTGTTCGAGACTAGGAGTGCTTCTGTCATATACCACATTGGGGATACATGCATCCTAAGCTTTTATGTTACTTAAAGTCATACTCCACGACATGACAGATGCCATGTTGGATGATATGATAGCATGTGTCATGTTACGCGACATGAAATCAAGTATCATGTTCCCTTACTTGACACGATGCATTATATTTCATTACATGGCTCTTAATACTCAGAAGAAAAAAATGCGAATATGTCAAGATATATTGATGTAAATGTCTTTAAAGCTAACAGATATGTCGGAAAACTAGTTCTCTTCTTTTACGTCCCTATTCGTATTCTTTCACCCAAAATCAGATTACTGATTGTTGTTAGTGGGATTTGCTGTTGGCAGCATTGTCAGCACGTTTGCACGATGCTGTTTCACCCGTTTCAAATTCCGGACGTAACAGCTCCTAGGTGGATAGGCAGACCGGTATTACAGGGGCGCCACAATTTACGGTTCAAATGCTTCAAATGGCTCTGAGCACTATGCGACTTAACTTCTGAGGTCATCAGTCACCTAGAACTTAGAACTAATTAAACCTAACTAACCTAAGGACATCACACACATCCATGCCCGACGCAGGATTCGAACCTGCGAGCGTAGCGGTCGCTCGGTTCCAGACTGTAGCGCTTAGAACCGCACGGCCACTCCGCCCGTCCACAATTTACGTCCCACGAGGTAAAACTGTGTATAATCTGTAAAGCCGGAAAAGAAAATGCATGAGCAAATAATAGAAAGAGGTTTGTGGATTTGGTATATTAAGAAACAGAGCAAATTTCAAACTCCAGCACTACCGGGAATAGTTTGTATGCTAAGACCTGACTCATTTACAACAGCCATATACAAATTAACAATTTTCATATAAGAAAACGTTTACTATTACCACATTATTTGTTTACTTATTTTCGTAATGTACATTCAAATATAATTCTTAGTTTTTGATTACACAGAAATTATACGAAATTGACAATTATTTGCGAAGAAAGTTGCGAGAAGTAACACAGTAGTAGAAATGCAAAAGTAAGACGTCGTGAGTCTGCATTGCGTTTCACAAAGGTAGAGAGAATGTTGGTAGTGAATGAAAATTATTACATTTTACAATTCCATTCATAGGGCTATTTGTTCGAATGGCGTATTCACTAAAATGAATCAATATAGAGTGGCTGTGACTGAATTGTAAAGGGAGTCGTAAAAAACAGCGATAAACCTTAGAGACACGTTTCTTATACAGAAATAAGTAAAAAGGTCTAGTAAACATGGGCCATGAAATGCATACCTTAAGAGGCATGAACACTTTTTTATCTTCGATACTATGAAATAGATGTCTTCTACTGCAATGTCTTTCCCTTCCATGTTATATGAGGAAACACCTCTCTTTTACTGAACAAGTCTCTTAAGGAACGCATTTTAGAGCCCACGTTTACCAGATATTTTTTCTTGTTTTAGTCCATATTTCCTCCTCCCGAAATAAGAAGAGCAAGAGGGATATGTCTCACATGCGTGGAAATATACGATAGTGGAAGTAAAAATGTCTCAGTAGACGTGGGTACGATAGCGAGACTTTGCAAGATAACTGCGAAAGTATAATTACGAGATACCACTGATTCTAGAATAAAATATTGTCCTAGTCAGTACAAATGTATCTGAAATGTAAATTTTTCATTTAAGTCCCTATCGAATTGGGCTCAAACATCGAACTACTCCAGCGTTGGGAAACGTGCCACATGTGTGATGGGGCACCGGCACGTAGTTTGCTGCCGGTGTAAGATGACATCTAACGAAGCACTTGACCGGAGACCGATACGTCAAAGAGCGCCTGTACGTCATCCTCCAAGATCACATGACCCTTAGCCGGCCGGTGTGGCCGTGCGGTTCTAAGCGCTTCAGCCTGGAACCGCGTGACCGCTACGGTCGCAGGTTCGAATGCTGCCTCGGGCATGGATGTGTGTGATGTCCTTAGGTTAGTTAGGTTTAAGTAGTTCTAAGTTCTAGGGGACTGATAACGATAGATGGTAAGTCCCATAGTGCTCAGAACCCTTTGAACCATTTGAACCACATGACCCTTATCTTTCTGATTTTCCTGTATAGAGTCATGTCGTAGGTGAAATATAGATCACTCCTGTTGATACACTAAAAGAACTGGCGGAACGAAATGTGTAGTTTTGTCAAGATTTACGAGATGATATGGGAATTTTGAAAGAATTCACAAGTGACTATAGGGTGGGGTGCATATTGCATACAACCGTCATTAAAAGGAACTAAAGTACAATAAATTATACATTGTAACGTGCTGTGCTGGAGCTGGACTGGATTTTTTGGTAAGATCGGAGGTAAGGTGGGACATACGCAAAATTTGAGGCAAATAACTTCGGGACTTAATCGATAGGTTAACATTTTATATAAACTTTTACTAACTAGGACAATATTTCATACCGAAGTCGTTTGTGGCTGGTAACAACACATTCGCAATTACATTGTGAACTGTTGTATGCGGACCTGTTTATAACGGAGTATGATTGTTTCTATTGTACATTTTCATCAGTATCCCCTTTCTCTATTAACTATGACATGCCTAATACCGTACATATTGCAGTGCAGGAAATGAAATCTTTCGCTTTCGCTATTTTATCGCTCATTCAACACTTCAACATTAGTTCGCTTATTTGATATATCACTCATAAGTTACTGCCTGTCTTATAGTTTTCCATTTTTTTATTTATTTTTTATTATTGCTGAGGATTCGGAAGTTGAGTGATACGTACATATATCAGCTTCCTCAGGCGCAATAACCAAGTGGATACCGTGCCATTTTACTCTCTCACACGTTAAATTCTATTTGCAGGACTGTAACCCCAATCATCAAAGGTGACGTTGTATTTATTCTGCGGGCTCATTGTAATGAATGAATTTATACAAAAGCAGTATCATTTTATTACGCCAGTTTTTCTGTCGCTCTTGTGAAATCCTCTTGCAAATTTGCTGACAAATGCAGGGAGAAACTACCCACTCGCAGTTCTCTACAGTACAAACATTAATTATGTCTTTCATTAATAGACTTAACCAGTACCCACCACATTGTTCGAAAGGGCTTACGGAAACACTTGATTCAATAACGCTCGTCGTGTGCAAGTGATAATTTCATAAGGCATAGTGACTGAGCATTATTTCTACGAGAAAGTAATGGAATCCGTGGAGACGAATGATGTGGGAGCTGAGCGCAAATCTGAAGTCATTTAGCACATTGCTTAAGTTTCACCAAAATGTATAAACATGGTTAGTCATACTGCGTTTTAACTGTCTTAGCAGAGTCTCTTCTTAGATACATACTTCAAACGTTGTCTTTCAGTTAGTCGCTATAAATTATTTCCCGTGGGGGTTCAGCGTTTACACATTTGCCGACTGCTGCGCTAAGTAACTTACTTCGCGCAGGAAATGTGGAACAGGAAAACGAGGAGACGGAAGAAGAATACACACACACACACACACACACACACACACACACACACACACACACAGAGAGAGAGAGAGAGAGAGAGAGAGAGAGAGAGAGAGACAGAAAGGAAGTGAGGGAGAGAGAGAGAGAGAGAGAGAGAGAGAGAGAGATAGAGGAGAGGAATGAAACGGAAAATTGTACAGATCTTTTGTAGCCATAATCACGAGAGTTAATACTGATATATTTCGAATGAGCCACAGCTACTTTCTGTTTTTACTTTACGTTGTGCACTGGCGTTTGGCAAAAATGAAATGCGATGAAATTTCACAATATCTGGAAGGCTTAGAAAGGTCTCTGCAAGAAGATAAATGGGTTGTTGAATAGCATTTTCTCAATAATTTCTTCCAATTTGTGTAGTTTTTTAGTCTCTGCAGCACTTTTATTCTGTTCGGTTATCAGTGACTTGGCTTTCATAGATGCAGTTGCTACATCCGCTACGTCAGTAGTGTCTGACGTGCAAGGAGGACGTTACAATCCTAAAAGTTTAGGTCAGTAGTAGTTCGTCTTATTTTGAACTCAGTTTTCACACAACAATAACAAAACTAACACAACCTAATCTCCTTGGTCTGTACGGCATGAAAGAGACTTGTGAAAAATGTCGTCAATACTACACATAGCCGGCACAATATTCCGTGCAGCACAGTATATTTCTACAGCTTTTGATTTTCTCAATATTATTACGCAACCTCTGAACCTCACTCCTACACTGTCAAAACTGTTTATGAAATATTATCAGTATTATTCACCGTCCAGGGGCCGCTCTAGTCTTTCTCTACCGGAGAGAAACATAAGAAATAGGTAGAGCCGTTAAATTCACCTTATTTGAGGGTAACACTAGCTCAGACCGAGGTTAATCGCTGAATTATTACTCTGAAATTTTATTAAAAACTTTACTAATGTACTTCCTGCCCACGAGAGAAAACGGAAAGCAAATGAGGTGCTACAGTCTGATGATGTAGTCTCCAGTGGAACATAAGGCAGACAAAATAATATGGACACGGCTTAATGCCCGGAAATCAAATATCAAGGACGCTAATATCGGACGTTAAAACTTGCGTTATATGATTTGTCCTTCCTAGTTTTGAGGAAATGCTAGTTGGGTAGAGCACTCTAATTAATCATTTCATAAATCTAAAATCGGTGCTATGGTAATATGAATGACTGAAGTAGCTGTTTTATTTAGCAAATCTCACACACTTTATAGTTGAAATGTAATATTACATTATCACATTACATTACATTGTAGTATTTCTTGAATTCCGAATAACATTGCCTCGCTACCATATCGATTTTTAACTGTACAGAGTAGAAGTCTCTCGAAAACGCTGCAAAAATATCCAGTCAGACGTTAATAAGATTTCAGGGTGGTGCGAAGATTGACAACTTGTTTGAAAGATTCTGAGTTTAAAAAAATGTGGTCTTCACAAAACTTTAAAAGTTAATATTGTATTACAATATCCATGAGTCACAATTGTCATCAGTCAGTACCTGTGTTTGTAGGGATACGAAATGAAACAGTCACGTAGGCTCAGTTGCAGGTAAGCCAGATGCCAACCACTGGTTCATTGGCAGAAGACCACGGAAATGCAGTCAGTTTACAGAGAAGACTGCTTAAGAATCATTTGTATGCCCCATCTCACAAGGGGACTGCGCTTTCTCGTTACCATCGATGTCGTCCAGATTCATAGCACATTCGGAGCTTGGTCAGTAATGAAAGTGACCGTAGCTGGAGTTCTGGACGCATAAGCGTAAAAAATAAATTCAATTTTTGACGTGAGATTCGCGAGGAATGAGCTACTTGTGTTAGTGCATTTCTCAGGCAAATTTTGACGGGTGATTTTTACGTTATTTAGACTGCAAATAAACAGAAGAAATGGTCAGTATATTGTATTTATTAATATTTTCATAAAAGGCATGAAAGGGGACCGCAAAGGAAAATGTGGGATTGTAAATAATTCATAAAAAAAGATTGTAATTACTTCGTCCAAGAGGAATATGCAAATAACTTTCCAAGAAGGGATTATAACTAAGAAGTACAGGACTTCGCCTTCCATTAGTTTCATTTTTACCCTCAAGGAGCCGTTGGAAGCTGCACGAAAACAAGAGGTTTTCGGTGGAAATAAAATCGGCCCATCGAGAGACAGAAAGAAGTCACTTCCCGAGAACATTGCATCTAAATGAATTACGTTGTAATCACCACCTATCTTCGACAATATTTGGTGAAATGTAGCGTTACGTGTGATTTGTTGCCAAGATGTGCGTTGAGAGAGAACCTTTTATGAATGTAAACGAAATCTCTTTTTTCTATAGAAGCTTTTTAGCAGCAATGTAATTCTAAAAATGTGACGTTCATAAAATGTGCAAGATGGCGGGACAATAGGCTATTTCCCTATGTTAAAAATATTATTCGGGCTGTTGTTATTCGGAATGATTATAATATTCAAATCACATTCACGGTCGATATTCTTACAAAATGTCCCTTATTTTTATGTAACTAAAGCTTAAAAACTATTAAATATCAAGATTTGGTCATGCGATCGAAATCACTGCTATTGACTGAAGCTCTGGTGACGTCACTGGCTAGGAGTAAGACGAAGGTATTCAGGAATGTTAGCCGAAGCTACTACGTATCTACGCACTATTTCTGCAAATAGTTTAGCTATTTAGTGATGAAAAATGTGGTGTCACCGCCAGACACCACACTTGCTAGGTGGTAGCTTAAATCGGCCGCGGTCCATTTAGTACATGTCGGACCCGCGTGTCGCCACTGTGTAATCGCAGACCTAGCGCCACCACCAAGGCAGGTCTCGTGATACGAGAGTGCACTCGCCCCAGTTGTACGAGAACCTAGCTACCGCCCAGTTGTACGAGATCCTAGCTACCGCCCAGTTGTACGAGATCCTAGATACCGACCAGATGTACGAAGCCTTTCTCTCTCATTAGCCGAGAGACAGAATAGCCATCAGCTAAGTTAATGGCTACAACTAGCAAGGCGCCATTTGTATCAGTGCCTATAGCTTACGAGTATTCAAGAGAGATGTATTCCAAGGACTAATAAAAAGATAAGTAATAAGCATCTACATACTTTCTTCTTATTCATTTACAAGTTCTCATGTTCCAGACTTCACGCCCGTCTGCTTTAGCCGTGCGTGCCCTATCGGCTACAGCGTTAGTCTAGAGTTCATTTTCAGCCATCTCAACTTCGCGGTGTCGGCCCAGCTACCGACACAACAAAAAATGCATTTATAACTCTTACGTGACAATTGAAAGGAATTTTGTGAGCGCTGATAGTAGAAACCTTAGCAAAATTGATGCTTTTATGCTCCACTCATATAGAGCGGCGATATGTGCAGGGACGGACATTCCTTTTTCTGCTGCCTGCAACGTCATTAAACCGCTCAAAACTAAAGACCTGTGCACCTTTTGTACAAATTGGTCCCCATCTTGTATATAGATTGTCGACTATCAGGTATGAAGTACGACCAAAAACACAATAAAATTATTCTTGGCGAATATTAGTGCAGTGATACCGCAAGAACAGTGCGCTATGTGGCGCAACGGATAGGGCGTGTGAGTATGGATAAAAGGAACAAAGGTTCAGATCCTATGAGGGTAATAAATCTTTAAAGGTTTTATACTAAATATGAAAATACCGTTAGCAAGATTTCATTGTAGCTGTTGTTTCGACATTGGGATGTATTTTATATAGTTTTACATTAATCTTTGACTGAGAAATGGACAACTGAGGATAAACGCATCTACTTTGCTTACAAAAAATTACCTTTTTTAGAAATCGCTGCCAGTAGTGAATATATCACCACACTCCCACAGTACAACGATGCGTAGGGCGATGAGGTTTAGTATGCGTAGAGACAGAAAGCTTGTAGAGCATGCAGGTAATACAAATGTAAGAGCTGTGCTGTTTGTGTATGTAAACTAACGTGAGTGTCTGAAGCCGACTTAATTTCATGTTATGTAAGATGATGAAAATTCAGAAGCTTAACCTACAAGGACCGAAGCTGGCTAGTAGGAATATAAAAAAAGAAAAAAAAATTATTTCTGATAAAATAAAAAGTGTGTGGTCACATTAACTAGAAAATATCTTTTTGACTGTGTGTGAGCAGCTAATGCAAATGTAAGCGCCCAGGAAAATACAATAAAACACTGTTTCTTATTGGTGTGGTGAAGTCTTGTAATTGTGATTTGGTTTTCATATGAAAGGAGTATCGATTTGTTTTATAAATGAGCTAAAATATTATTGCAGGCTAGATTAGAATCAGTGTCTTAAGGATATCATCTTTTAATTTTCGACAGTTCACTCTCCACCATTTGAGCTACCAATGCCAAGAGGATATTTCGAAAATTTTTACTAAGCCTTTAATTCCATCGAGAGACGCTATCCTTCTTTGTGACCGTGGGAAACCGTATCTTGGAGGTAAATTATGTTAACTTCAGAGTGCAAGACATTTTTAATTAAGCGAGGGAACTTGGGCATCGACGTGATGGTATTTTGCTGGTACACTGCAACCAATTTTTACACACCTTCTCAGTTTCTGAAACATTCAAAAACAATTTTTCATCGATGTATTCGTACAGTGTGGTACTACACACCATTAGTAATCTATTATCCGAATCGGAAATTCTAAAAAAGACGTGTCTGTGAATTAAATTTATAACAGTAGGAGCATCACATGACTCGAATGGAGCGTTTTAATGGGCTGTTAAATTATTTGAATTTAAGTTCAGTTTTTATAAAAGAATACTGAGAAGGAGAACACATGTTATGAGCGTAAAATGACATAATTAACCATTTAAGATGATTTCCATGAAAACAGTCAAATAACTTACTGCTCCCATTGTTTTACGATGAACCACCACAGCACGCGCAAATCATCAACTTAAAACAATAAAGATGTCTAATTTTATATACAAAGTTCACGTGTAAGTCTTACAATGCCTTCCTTGGCATTCATTTACCAACCCCAATTTCCTTTTGCCTTCTCCTTTGGTGTCTTTTACGAAAATATTAATAAACACAATATACTGAGCACAACTTCGGTTATTTATAGTGTAAGTAACGCAAAAATTGAAAGTAAAAAGAATCTGTTTGGGTATTAAACCACCATTTCCGTTCTGTACTCATTCCACCGCTCTGACCTCTCCCTGGTAAATACGCTAACATGAATGGCTCATACCTCACCAAAATTGTGCAAGTTTTCCGAACCGCTTGGCATCTGGAGCTCCCACCTCTCTCGCCTTCGTTTCTGGCCAACCCCTGCACGTCTTATTAATTTGGACGACGTCGGTGATGTCGTGTTGGCTCGGTCCCCTTGGTAGAATGTTGTTCAGGTGTGCGGGACCTGCACCAAATCAGTCTAAGAGTGGATAGTAAACGTATACAAAGAAGGTCAGAACGACTGGTCACAGGTTTGTTGGTCTCATGGAAGAGCCTTAGGAAAATGCTGAAGAATGTGAGTTGACAGACGCTTCAAGACAGAAGCAAATTATCCCACGAAAGCCGTTTCACAAGTGTCAAGAATCCGAATGACGTGAAGAATCTAGAAATATTTTTCAGCACCCTTCCTTTTCTTCATGTACGAATTGTGAACATAAGACCAGAATAATTATAGAACGGACAGAGGCGTTTAAACAGCTTTGCTTCCCACGATCAGTACGCGATTGCAACGGGAAGAAACTTTAACATGTGACAGCAAAGCAACTGTCTTCTTCCATGTAATTCATACTAGTTTGCAGATTGTATATGTCGATATAGATGTGAATAAGCTACCTGCGTGTCCCAATGTTCATTCGCTTCATTTAATTCTTATGGGACTGTGCATCGAGACTAATCTGCTAGGCCACGAAAAGGTTAGTAGCCTTCGGTCAAGTAAGGCAGAAAAGTATCAGGGACTGCAATAAATTCATGAGAAAGACATTTTAACCATTCATGATCCACTCCATGGTGATATTAAAAAATTAATTTTGTCACCTAAGGTTTCCAAACAATTTTCAGGAACAAAAATGTGGCTAAAGCCTCCAAAACAGGACATCAATGAAAAAGAAAACAATCTTGTTTGGATGTACTCTAAGCATTCTTTGAACTGGTTTCGTTGTCGACAGTCAGAAATAATCAGTAAGAGATCAGCTCCACTATATTTACCAGTATATTGCTTTTCGCCGCTAGTTCTATCTGGAAATCCGTCAACCTGAAATTGTGCTTTCCACATTAGGCACTCGGTGACACCTGATGAAACATTTCCACCATCATTTGCGGCTGTCCGTCACACCAGAACATCAAACGCTTCGTCAATTTTCATCTGACTGAGGATGTTATAAGTACTAACCACAATCTCGATGACGTGTTCGCCACCCAGCCTGAAGCAATAAATTTATCTACTCTTGATATTAAGTAAGTTTTTCACACAGCAGTGCCTTTCTGGTTTGTATCTTTCTCGGCTGTTTAGTAAAAACCTCCTCAGCACCTGTGTTATGCAACGGTAATCAGAGTTAAACTGACTGTGCAGAGCAGCAAAGATTAAATAACTTACCTTTGGATGAGGAGTGAACTGCATTACATATAAGTAGTAGAGCGAATGAAGTTGCTGAAAACTTGCCGTTTCTGATCAGCTGGGCTTGTCTTGAAGGACTTCCGAAAACAGACGTACTCAAAGAAATGACGCCTCAGCTGCATTTTAAATATCGCAGAGATACCATATATATAATCTGAGGAAGACCGATGAACAACTGCTGCCTTTAACCTGCATTTTGTAACACTAAATTCCATGCGGGGTGGCCCCTGTCGTTGATGTGTTGTGCTCCACAGGACGCCAGCTGCCGCATCCGCTCGTGTCATATTTCTAGATCCACCTCTTTTCCCTAATGAAGATAAATTGTCGCGTCCATAAAAGTGATTAATGCGGCCGATTCCTCTCTTTTTATGTGTATATAAATATTCCCGTGGCTCGCCACGGGATCGCTGCACCTGACGGACGGGGCACTAAATATCTGCGCAAAAGAGGACCCGCTTAGTAGTCCTTCGAGGATTGCTTCCCCTTGACTGTAGAATGACGTCATTCTACGGCATTTGTCTTCACTGCGTCCTAAGCGTCTAAATGTCACAGAGCAGTGAAAGAAGCTGGAGTGAATAACGGCTCGATTCGAATGACGCGAACTGTACCTTTATGCGCTCTTTTCTGTGCCATTGTAATGGCGATAATGTAACCTCTGTAACTCTCTTGATCGCTGTATTACTGTCGCCCCCGGTAGCCGAGAGGTGCCGGCACGGTAGCTCAGCGGTTTCTGTCGGAAGGTTAGCTGACCTCTGTAATAAAAAACTGAGTGAATGGATCATCAATGAATTTGAACATGTGCCAGGGGACGTCCGCCCCGGACAAATGCAACGAACATTAGGGAAAAAAAATTAGATCAGAAAAAAAGTGGTCAGCGCGACAGAATGTCAGTACTAAGGGCCCGGGTACGGTTCGGAGATTTTCTCCGCTCAGGAACTGGGTGTTGTGCTGTCCTAATCATCATCATTTCATCCCCATCGACGCCCAAGTCGCCGAAGTGGCGTCAAATCGAAAGACTTGCACTCGGCGAACGGTCTGCCCGACGGGAGGCCCTAGTCACACGACATTTTATTGTTGCATTACTGCAACATACATCCACTTGAACCGGTCATGCTTTAGTATCTCTCTCTACAAGTTTCACCACCACCTCTCCCATTCTTCACTTTTTACCAAATAATCCTTAGTGCCTCACTGAGAGTTGTCCTATAAAACATTTTTCTTCCTGAATCGATACAGTAGGTTTGCTTTAGTTACGCGACCAATCCATATAATCTTCAGCATAGTTCTATAACATCACATTTCAAAAGCTGTTATTTTTCTGTCTCTACTGTTTTTTACTCTCGTTTAACTCCATATTAGAAGACCTGAAAGACAAAGCGCTTCAGAAGAGATTTCCAAACAGTTAAACTTTATTTCGTAAAGAACAACATTTCAGTTGTCATGGAGACGTATGTGATTCATAATATTCATTTTAAGAACCATTATTTTCCAGCACAGTCATATAAATTTCAAAGGTAAGTTACCGACTACGGCCAATAGCTACTTTCTTTGTATCTACCAGACAGACAACAAAATGCAAATAAATTGAATATGAAGCTAAACAACTTGCTTCATAATTAAAATAAGTAAAATGATGACGTCATGACATAAACGTAAGCAGTAGTTCACTCACAATCACACCGAAAATATCACATTGTCAGTGGAGGTGAATAAGGAGACTAATGTAAGTTAAGGCTAACTCAGTAGTGGAAATACTATCGTAAAATGTAGTCAATGAGACTAGAGGTCTCGCTGACCTAGGCACTTCATGCATTATCCAGTTAGAGCCCTTACACTGGACGGTGTTTACTACTGGCGTGCTTCGCAGCCGTTCCCCAGTCATGTAAACATAACGCTGCCGCGGCGGCGCAACGCGAGCAGTCCAGTATCAACAACAGCTTCATTCAGCTAGTGTTCAGCACTGCAGTAACATGCCACCAGACACCACTTTTATAGACTCAGGATAGTGACTTTACTTTCAGCAGGTCATACACAGAAAGATGTCGCAGACCAGGTTTAAATGTCTTTCATAGTGGTGTGCCTAACGATTGGAGAAAGAGCAGAGACACGCGAAATGTGAACGATAGACCTTACAGCGGTCGTCCTCGCATGACAAAGCCAACGCAGGATCGTTTCCTCCAACTCTGGGCTCGCAGGCGCTCAACGTCAGCGGGCAACAGGAATTCGTATCTCGGACCAAACAGGGGTAGAAGATTTCATCACGGTGGTGTTCATTCCAAAAGACCATTGAGAAATTTTACACTGAACAAACGGAACCGAAGGAGTCGAGCGACCTGGGCTCTTGCACAACAATATTGGAACATTGTGGACTGGAGTAATGTCATGTTTGCCGACAAGACCAGGATTAGTTTGCGACCGGAGCCGGCCGTTATGACCGAGTGGTTCTAGGCGCTTCAGTCGCGAACCGCGCTGCTGCTACGGTCGCAGGTTCGAATCCTGCCTCGGGTATGGATGTGTGTGGTGTCCTTAGGTTAGTTAGGTTGAAGTAGGTCTAAGTCTAGGGGTCTGATGACCTCAAATGTTAAGTCCCATAGTGCTCAGAGCCATTTGAACCATTTTTTGCGACCGGGTGCTAGACGTGTTAGTTTGGAGAAGCACTAGATGGCATTAG
This sequence comes from Schistocerca piceifrons, assembly GCF_021461385.2. Lineage (NCBI taxonomy): Eukaryota > Metazoa > Arthropoda > Insecta > Orthoptera > Acrididae > Schistocerca > Schistocerca piceifrons. The sequence goes on along the minus strand of NC_060141.1, from coordinate 349,052,872 downwards.
GGATCCCGGCGCGTTCACAAAGTCCATCCGTTTCCAGGGGGTTGTGTAATATTCTGGGCGGCGATTATTGTGGGACGACGGACCACTCTAATTCCCATCTACAGCAATTTGACTGGTCCCCGATACCTCCAAGAGGTCCTACAAACCATCGTAAAGCCCTAGAGACTTTTTTTTGTTTACAGTATGTGCACTTACGAGAGAGGCTGCTTTCCTTTGTAATGATTTTTTGTAATTAAAGAAAATCAGTCTTTTTTCCAGAAGGAATTGTGTTTATTTTGTTAATAAGATATTGCACGAAACTCAATGGATGTAGTATAAGAAGTCAGTCCAGTAAACTCTATGGTATTCCAAACTTCTGTTGAGGTATGCATTATACAGACATTTGATTTATGTGAACAAAATTTAAAAGTTCACAGATAACTGATTCAGTTCAGATAATATGCAAAATTATTTTACAAAATCCGAAACTAGCAAGCGTATTTTAAATTACAGATGCTCTTATTGAATTTCATTGTATTTTATATGTTTTCATTTTGATTAAAACCGGGTCACTTCGCTATTTACATTTTATTTTGACTCTAAAGATGGACAGTTATTGCGAAAATCAGAAATTTGCATATAAATTTTGTATTGTTGTGCTGCACAATACACGATTTGAAAATTCACATAACGTGAGGCTGGAATAGATCATAAAGCCTAATTCTGGAGAAGCAGAAGAAAAACGGATTTAAATATAAATTATAGGTTAAGACGTTTCCCATTTCCAGAAAAGTGTTTTCGATATTACCAGTCGTCGTTTTATATCCTAGTTACTTATGCCATAGTCAGTTATTTTGCTATTCACGTAGCACAACCGTCTATTTATTTTCAGTCTCATTTTCTAATGTAATTCCCTCAGCACTGGCAGACTTAATTCAGGTATGCTCCATTTTCGTAGTTTTACTTTTATTAATATTCATTTTATTAGACTTCATTTTATTAGACTTCATTTTATTACCAATGTGAGCGAGAAACTGTTACGTGCTCTGAAAGTGTTTGTCGCATAGATGTGCCTCGCAGCACAAACTTATTCTTTCTATATTACATCCATAAGGTACGAGATTTTAGAGATTAATGAAAAAAACTTTGAGAATTTGTTCTTTACTTTGATTCTTATCTGGATTCTTCAGTTTTCTCCATTTTGCATACGTGTAAGCTATTGACACCAGTAGGAATGATGTGATCAAATACCCACTCTTCTATAAACTCAGGTATTTCTAACCTTTCCAGGAAATCCGTCCTTTATCATTATATTATATATAACAGATATATAACCTCATGCTGACCAGGTATATTTGTACCTGTCTTTCTTCCTAAAGAAACTTTTGGTAATTTTTACCAGTTGTTGCTCTATGAAGGAAGGAACAATTTTCAAATCTGACTGACGCTAAAACCCAAGAGGCATTCTATAAGATTTTTATGGAAATCAACAAAGTGCATAAGCGTTCTTACACTTCGGTCGATAAAGAACTGCAGAAGGCTAATGAAAAGTTAAACGAAGACCTTTTGCTATGGCAAGTCGCCATAAACGAGCGTTTTGAGGAAAAAAAGGAGCTGGAATAAGTGGAAGATACATCACAAGATGACAAATTGGCAGCTCTGTAGTCAGAGGAAAACTTTAGTTTCAATCCATCATGGAATAAAAAGCTGTCGATGCCGACTGAAGTGCCAGCTACCGTGTCACGACACTTTGCTTGTGGTGCAGGAGCAGTGCCATTCTTCACATCGATGATAATAGAAGAAAACCTAATTAGGCACCGGCAACTTCAAGTTTTTGTGACGCATAAGGAAACTCATACAATGTAGGCTTTCACGGCCGGTATTGTCTTCACTTAAAACTTCCGGGCTTATAGGCCGTGGTCGTTGTATAAAACTCTCCCTTACGTCTCGTCTCCGAGGTAAAGCGGCGAACTGCAAAGAGAACTCGAGGAAGCGTTGATTATATAGGCAGGGCAGAGGGCGCCACTGTCCATCACGTAGCGTCGGCTATGAGACAGTCTCTGGTAATGCCAGCATTCTCGATTGAAAGTAATCGATCGTCACGTTTCCGGTGCAACGCTGATATCCAGATTTTATCCAGTTTAACACCTTCCTCTCTCCTGTTAAAATTATTACCGTGATTATCAATTTCGAAGCCTCTCTAGACATGCGGGCGTAATAATGCGAAGTTTCAGATATGACGCGCGTATCGCCGAATTTTATTTCATGATTACCTTCCTGGTAAACATGTTTTGCTACGGCCGATTTATCCACATGACCCAGGCAGCAGTTCCTCTTGTGTTTAACCAGACGGGTGTTCACACTTCTCTTTCCGGTACCGATATAAACCTGTCTACAACTTCAAGGAATGTTATGAACCTTTGGTGTAGCGAAAGGATGTCGTGCATCTTTTGCCGATCTTAAATATTCTTTTATTTTCCTGGTGTGTCTGAAAATAGTATCCACCCCATACTTGTTTAACACTACCTCAATGCGATCAGTGACTTTACTAATGAACGGAAGAAAAACATTGCCACTGGGCGGCTGCTGATCGTCGTTGCTCCTGATTCTCTGCCTAGAGAGAAGTGCTCAATCTATGTCCTTATTGGAACAGCCATTTTTCACAAAATTCGACCGTAGATGTTCAATCTCATCTTTTAAATAAACAGGTTAACAAATTTTTTACGCCCTGTTTACCAAGGTTTTCATTACAGCTCTTTTTTGTCTAGGATGGTGGTTTGAATCTTTATGCAAATAACGATCAGTATGCGTGACCTTTCTATACACCTTATCGTTGACTTTCAGCTCATATCCTTCGACGGAGAATCACGAAAAATACAATATTTATCTATGCAGGAGGCTGAGACCAATTTAACGTTTTGCCGTTTGGACTGGGTGTAAGTGCTAGTATATTTATTGTTGCACTACGTGTTAGGATCCGATTTACTGGACAAAGTGGGTCATGATACAAACATGGGACGAACATGCGAAGTTGGTTCACAGGGTCCTAAACAGGTATCTAGAGAACAGAGTCATGGTCAATATGCAATAAACTAAATTTGGTCACGAAAAAAAAAAAAAAGGATTCTGAGACACATTATTACACTTCAAGGAATTTTACCCGATGAAGGGAAAATTAAAGCTATAAAGAACTTTTCAGCATTTCGTGAAAGGATAACATTTCTAGGATTTTTCCCCTTTTTACCATTGGTTTGTGCTTGACCAAGTGATAAATTTTCGCCATATGCTAAACTTACTGCAAAAGCTGACACCATGTGTTGGGTTGAAAGACTGGAAACTAGCATCTGAGAAGATTAAAGAGGAATTAATTAAAAATTACTGTACCATTCAGACACGTCAGAAGAATTACGTCTGGCAACGGGCGCTTCACTACTTCCTTTGGAAGTTTGTTCCAGGTCCATGAAGATGGAAGAAAACCTACAGTCTGCAGGGGAGCATGAAAAACTCATATCTTGACCGATTGTGAGAGAGTCTATGCCACAACAGAATTGTTGGAGCTCGCGTTGGTATTTACAAAATTCCACAATTGTTTGGTCGTCAACCATATCAAAACTTATTGTGACTATGAAGCTTGAAGTTTCATACTAAACTGTAAATTACTGGAAGCTAGATTCGTCTGCTGGGTGATAGCAATTCGAATATATGAGTTTGGGATCATGTACGTTCAAGGAGAAAATAACATTGCAACAGATGCACTAGCATGTCTGCCTGAAGGGCTAATAAATATGCCTAATTGCAAAGAGCAAACTGCAGAATTTAGAATATTGTTAATACTGGACGAGGTGGATAGACACTATTATTTAGACACATGTTGGAATATGCGCTACCTTCAAGACTGTGAGCCCAAATGAAAGAAAGTGAAGACACAACTTTCATGAAATAATACTGGGGACTTAACAAAACGTTATATAGTGCACAACAATGTGTCGTTCTACGAGGGCTATCCACAAAGTACATTACGTTTTGGAATTAAAAATAAATGAAGTATTGGAAAATTTTTTTATTATATGCAGTTGAAAGCCACACTTAAATACTACTTTTCTACATAGTTGCCATTTAAATTAAGGCACTTATCGTAGCGATGGACGAGCTTGGAAATTCCTTCGTCGTAAAATTCGGCCGCCTGCGCCTTCAACCACGTGGTTACCTCTTCTTGAAGCTGTGCGTCGTCGTCAAAACGCTGCATAGCCAACCACTTCTTCATTGCTGGGAATAAGTGGAAGTCGCTCGGTGCCAGGTCGGGGATGAGGGAACAACTCCCACTTAAAAGACTCGAGAACTTCACGAGTAACATTTGCCGTGTGGGCCCGGGCGTTGTCGTGAATCAGCAAGATCTTTGAGCCAAACGTTCCCCTGCGCTTGTTTTGTATTGCTCTTCTGAGGTTGTGCAGAGTTTGGCAATACCTTTGAGAGTTTATTGTAGTGCCTCTTTCCAGGAAATCCACAAAAATCACACCTTTTCTGTCCCAAAAGACAGTCGCCATCACCTTCCTTGCCGACATTGCCTGCATGCATTTCTTGGGTTTTTGGGGGGAATTTGTGTGCCCCCACTGCATTGACTGCAATTTTGTCTCGCAGTTCACATGCTTAACCCATGTTTCGTCACCAGTAACGATGCGATCGAGTAATGAGTCGCCATCTTTCTCGTAAGCGTCCAAAAACGTTAACGCTGCAGCCATTCGCTGATTTTTGTGAATATCTGTCAAGATTTTTGGTGTCCATCTTGCACAAAACCAAGCTTTTCGGTAATGATTTCGTGCAACAAACTTCGTGAAATTTGTGGAAAACTCATAGAGAGTTCCGTTATTGTGAAATTACGGTTTTCACGGACCGCGGCATCGACTTTTTCGACAAGTTCGGCAGTCACTATGCTGGGTCTTCCACTTCGCTCTTCGTCGTGAACGTTAGTTCGGCCATTTTTAAATTTTATGACCCATTGACGCACTCCACCTTCAGTGATTATGTTGTTCCCATACACTTCACAAAGCTGCCGATAGATTTCTATCGGTGTACAGTTTTTTGCAGTCAGAAACCTTATTACAGCACGCACTTCACACTTCGCTGACATTTCAAACTGTCACAGTAACTCAACGGAGTACAGCACGAAGCTCTCACTAGCACGGCAGGATGCCGACTGAGCGGCGGAATGCCATGACACTAATATGGTCGCGCTAGCCCCGCCGCTAACGGACACAAACGAAAACGTAATGTACTTTGTGGATAGCCCTCGCAGTATGACACACAGTGCAACGAATGGTGCGTCTGTAATCCAACAGACAGCCCCAAAGAGACTGGGGCGTGAAACGTGACCAAATGCATATAGAAAAACAACGAGTACCGTTACTTTCTGGACGTGGGCTTAAAGATGAATAAGATCATATGCACATGTCTACTTTATCATAAGGCAAAACCTTCTAATCGAGGTACAGAAAGGAAATTACTTCCAAAAATCACTGATGAACCACAACAAGTCATTCCTGATATCATATGCAGGCCCATGCCCAGAGCAAAAGCAGGAGCTAAATACATTGTGACCCTATATGATTTATTTTGAAAGCACAAAAAATTGTACAAATGAAAAAGTGCTAGCAGTACTCCAATGATCACAGGCTAGTAAACGATTACTTCCCATAATTTGGCAAACCTGGGGCAGTTTAGTCATATAATGCCCGTAATCTCACTAGCCTATGCTGTTGAGAATTCCTGCATGCAAGCGGGATAGTAAATTCTAATTTCTAAGAACCAGCCAGAGGTGATCACCATTGGGAGTGTTCTGGCGTGACCACAAGCGCCGGAACGAAGAAAAGAAAATCAGAGAAGGTGATGAGGAAACGTCAGCCATTAGCTCGCTGACAAAGACCGAGCCGCGCCAGGAGCACCTCCTGCAAGAAGTGAAAGTAAGCGCCGCTCCTGCCAGCCTCGGCCGCTCAGATTGGCTCCGTATACGGACATTAGTGGACAGGATTTGGGGAGCAGTATTAGTGAGCAGTATTAGTGACGAGTGTCAACTTCCAGGAACGTTAAGCTTAGCCAAGGACTCTAAATTATACTGCAATACGCCCCTCGTTTGCGACTACTACTTGTAAATGTCATAGTATTGTCAATATGCTTATTTGAAATAAAACTACTAATGTTGTTTGAATTGTTGTATAGCATTCGGAGAACGCCGCTTCCTTTAGGCACCATATAAGCGACGACTGGGAAATATCCAACAGGGAGAATATTCAGAGAGTTAAATAGGGGTATGAGGACATTTTGTTCCTGTAAACAGATGAGATGGGAGAAGTATTTAATGTTACTTGAAGAGATCTTTAGTAACTTAAACACATGTTTACAGAGTGTACTTCAAGTGAGCTGATGTTCAATATGAGTGAATGGGTAATGAATTAATGGGTAAACGCATTACTGAAATTACAAAGAGACAATGTGAATTTGGAAAAAAAAAATCCAATAATGTTTACAGAGAAAGCACAAGAGAGAAAGAAGTGTTTCGATCCAATATTAAGACGAGTATAGCAATTGAAAATAGGGGAAAGAGTTTTGATTCAGAATCACCAATGGTATATTCTTAACTGAGGACTGTTTATCATTTGTGGCGTCCTGCAGGAGAACTGAATGTTTATTGATGTAGTCTGGCACTCAAAAAATAATAATGTTATTCCCCCATCGGCTTACAAAGGAATGTCTTGCTTAACACGTATGATGTGGAAGAAGCAAACGTTTGTACAAAGTGTCGCATATTTATGAATATAGATGTATACAGTATCAGTAGAGAAAAGAGATTCTTACTTAGCATGTAAGTGAAAATGATTTGTTTATGTATATAGAGATATGTTATTTTAGTGTGTTTTTAGTAACATTTTCGTTAGTATATATAAGTAACTTAGTATATTTATTTGAAAGGCAGAGTACAATAACCTTATGCTGGAGAGGATGCATGAAGTACAGTTAAGGGAAATTAGAGAAATTCATAGGCGCTTCTCATCCCACAAGTCAAGTACGGAGTGAAATACAGTCGAGTAATTGGATTGTAAAGCGACTTATGTATATGGGCTGAACATTTGCTTAAGATTAAGGATTTTTTTTGTTGTTGCTTATAAGCATATTCAGTAGAATAACTATAGTTAAATATTCATTAATATTAATCGACATTTGCAGTCACTGCGCAGGAGGCAACAATCTCGTTCTCCGGCATACAGCTTTGTTGGCATTGTGGAATGCAAATCAGTTGATGAAATTTATCTTAAGTTCGAAATATTAGAGGCAGGCTTATCGCTGCAAAGAGCTCTAAGCTTGTGGCCAAGCTGCAATTGGAAGAAGTATGAAATGTGTAGTGGATGGAGACATTAGGCGAAAGGAAAATGGAAAAAGGTTAACAGAGAAACGTTCCTTACAGACCACTGACCTTTATCATCTCGGATTCTAGAAAGGTAGGCTAGAATTATATTTTTAATGAGAACAAGGAGGAATTCCTCTGCGTCCAATATATATAACTAATCCACTTTTTCATTCTTTCCTCAACGAGTGTGAAATATTATTCGTTATGGATTGTATTTCTTTTTACTGTTTCCTGTTCACGGTCTTATCACGTGGGATGGCGAGACAAGCAGCCCCTCTACTTGATGACAGCCGATAGGATGATCCTACTCGAGACATCCTAGTGGTGAACTAACCACCACCGATTTTTACAGAACCTTTCCATATTTTGACGATGTACATCTGACCATCCTTTATTAAGTTACGTATTTGTATTCACCATTTGTTAACGTATTCGCCACTAGATGGCTTTACTTACCATTGCAAAATGACGGTAGCTTTTCTTCATGTGCGGCTGCCTGCTACCACAGTTTCACACAGTACCTCAACTTCCTGTGGAGCTGTCAGCTGCTGGCGGCAGCCACTCGCCTCGTGGTGAAAGTTCTCTTACGTTGTTCTTTGATTTTCTCTAATTTTTTCTCCTTTTTTTACTCTCGTTAATCGTTCACTTCTTAGATGAATTTATTCATTATCTGGTCTTCATATTTAAAGTTGGGCACTGAATTTCTACTATTATTACAAGCAAGTGTTAAGTGGTTTCAGTTTCTTATTATAGTTCCTCTATTTTCTTACTGCATTTTTCTTCATCTGAACATGAGCTTATAACCGTCCGAAACCTGTCATGATAAAAACAATAAAATTATTCACAATTGAAGTGGCTTATTACCTGATTACCACTGAGATATTTAAGCCTGAGTACTTAATGCTTTTTCCCTTGAAATATGAAAAGTTCAAATAATTAAGTTTAGAAACGTGTGATGCATAATGTTTCTGTCAAATGTTAGTCACTTTTTTTATTATTTTTGATGATCACTTTCTGTAAGCGATGTAGGACCTGCACTTTGGATATGAAATTCTGTCAAAGATTAACTTTAGACACTATGATTAAAAAAACGTCAGATTCATTAAAACGCTTTGCCATTGGAATGGATGAACATCGTATGCCACCAAGTGTTCTGTTCGATTAATGCTTAATCATGTTACAGTGTGAAAACAAGATAAGGGTACTTTGGCTGCAGCTAAGATCTCTTATTACTGTGCAGTGTGTTTTTTAAATGCCATCACCACTTCTATCTTAATGTTAAAAATGTTGACCTTTTTGCAGATAATATAAAGGAATGTACACAAGAAAGAACAGCTGTTGTTGCTGACCGACTGCGTGCGAGACTACTTTTCCTACGAGATGGACTTGCTGTGCATCACCAGCGCTTTGGGCACCCATCTCGCCCGATTTGACACCAGCTGATAGGGAATAAATAAAGCTAGCTATGTTAACAACGGTGCTCTGGGTTACACAGGAACTATGAGACTTGCGCTTACGTTTGCAGGGTCATCAAATTCTACATCTACATCTACATACACACTTCGAAAGCCACTGCACGTTGTATGGAGGCGGGCGCCGCGTATTACAATTAGACATTTCCTTCTACATTCCACTTGCAAGCAGAGCGAGTGAAAAGCAACTATCTCCATATGGGCCCTAAATTCTCTTATCTTCGTAATTATTAATCAAAATATATTTTGGCGGCATTCTGCAGTAGGCCTTAATTCTCTAAATTTCCACAACAGCGCTTCGCAAAATGACCTCCATCGAGCCCTAAATGTGTTCACGAAGCATCTCCATATTAGTAGCGTGCTGATCAAACATACAGATATAAATCTAGTGGTACGCCTCTGAATTTCTTCGATGTCTTCATTTAATCCGACCTGGTGGGAATCTCAAGCGCTACAGCAATGCTGAAGAATGGGTCGCATCAGTGTCTCATACGCCGAATCCTATACAAATGAACCACATTTTCCTAAAATCCTCCTGATAAAACGAAGCCGAACATTCGTTTTCTCTATCACCAATCAGACGTGCTCGCTCCATTTCATATCGGTTTGCACCATTATGCCTACATATTTAATCTACATGACTGGTTCAATCAGCAAGCTGCTATTCGAACCTTGCAGGACTGCTTTCCCTACTATCCGGTTTAACATCTGCTGTCTCTAAACTGACACTGTCGGTAAGATCAAAGCCTATTACTAGCTACAAGTTCTAAAATATTTCCATTGCATGTGGGTTGTCAAACAAGTTGTTCAAGGTAGTTTCCGGAAAACATGTTCAAAAGAACAGCAAAAGAATGTCTGACCGTACCACCTGCATTGAATCCATAGACGTCCCAGTCTGTACTCGGTAGATTAAAGTCACCTCCAACTGATAATGTATCAAGAAATGTCTCAGTGTATGTTCAAGTTGGTTACAGTCCATGAGAAAGTGTTCGAGAGGAAAATGGTACCTGACTTTATATACACTTTATATTTATATGTCTTATGCCTGTGTGTTAACAAATGCAAGAAAGCACAAGGGCTCAAACCGCAAGTCAGCAAACTACTGGTATATTGTTAAAATTTTAGTTACCTCTCTGATTTTGCAAAGCTGTCGTCACAGTTGACGTAAAAAACGGTTAATATGTTTCCAATCTTATTCGAAAGCATTATCATTTTACCTAACTGTATTGCATCAAGCTACGTCACTATTATTGTCACAAATTTCTTATGCTTCTTAACATCTGTGTTGGCAAAACTAATTTTACGAAGTAGTTTCTAAGACAAGAATTAAATTCCTACGGGTATTTCGTGTTGTGAACCATGCAAATGACGTAGCGTGTTCCGCTCGGTAGACAAGTGGACAGCATGTCTGAATGCTATGCGGAGGGCCTATGGAAACATCTCGTAGCTAATCCAGCTTATAGTCGGTAACAATGCCCACATATACCAGGAATAGAACGCAGGCTGAAATCAGAAGTTAACAGCAGAGAAATTCTAAACTCTGACTGGAATGTTTAACACAAAGATAGGCTGAACGCTGGTGGTGGAAGGCCTGTTTATAGGAATAAAAAATTCAACAATATCTAAAGATTAGTACAGATCAATAATGCGAAGTAATTTGGGCGTAAATGAGTATTAAATATGGATCAAACATGGTCTTCGGATGCTTGTATAGACTCCCTGCCTCATCAGCAGTACTGGCGGAACAATTAAGGAGAAACTTAGAGAATATTTAGCTTAAATTTCGTGGTCCTGTTGTAGTTTTCGGTGAAGATTTTAACTTACCAGCTATAAACCGCGGGACGTAACTTATTAGGACGAGCAGTAAGCACAGAATTAACGTAAGATGGGCTATGCGTGAGGTGTTCAACGAATACGGAAGTAAAATTGTTTTTACCAAATTCACAGAAAATCCTAAGAAGTTTTGGTCTTATGTTAAATCAGTAATAACACTCCTGGAAATTGAAATAAGAACACCGTGAATTCATTGTCCCAGGAAGGGGAAACTTTATTGACACATTCCTGGGGTCAGATACATCACATGATCACACTGACAGAACCACAGGCACATAGACACAGGCAACAGAGCATGCACAATGTCGGAACTGGTACAGTGTATATCCACCTTTCGCAGCAATGCAGGCTGCTATTCTCCCATGGAGACGATCGTAGAGATGCTGGATGTAGTCCTGTGGAGCGGCTTGCCATGCCATTTCCACCTGGCGCCTCAGTTGGACCAGCGTTGGTGCTGGACGTGCGGACCGCGTGAGATGACGCTTCATCCAGTCCCAAACATGCTCAATGGGGGACAGATCCGGAGATCTTGCTGGCCAGGGTAGTTGACTTACACCTTCTAGAGCACGTTGGGTGGCACGGGATACATGCGGACGTGCATTGTCCTGTTGGAACAGCAAGTTCCCTTGCCGGTCTAGGAATGGTAGAACGATGGGTTCGATGACGGTTTGGATGTACCGTGCACTATTCAGTGTCCCCTCGACGATCACCAGTGGTGTACGGCCAGTGTAGGAGATCGCTCCCCACACCATGATGCCGGGTGTTGGCCCTGTGTGCCTCGGTCGTATGCAGTCCTGATTGTGGCGCTCACCTGCACGGCGCCAAACACGCATACGACCATCATTCGCACCAAGGCAGAAGCGACTCTCATCGCTGAAGACGACACGTCTCCATTCGTCCCTCCATTCACGCCTGTCGCGACACCACTGGAGGCGGGCTGCACGATGTTGGGGCGTGAGCGGAAGACGGCCTAACGGTGTGCGGGACCGTAGCCCAGCTTCATGGAGACGGTTGCGAATGGTCCTCGCCGATACCCCAGGAGCAACAGTGTCCCTAATTTGCTGGGAAGTGGCGGTGCGGTCCCCTACGGCACTGCGTAGGATCCTACGGTCTTGGCGTGCATCCGTGCGTCGCTGCGGTCCGGTCCCAGGTCGACGGGCACGTGCACCTTCCGCCGACCACTGGCGACAACATCGATGTACTGTGGAGACCTCACGCCCCACGTGTTGAGCAATTCGGCGGTACGTCCACCCGGCCTCCCGCATGCCCGCTATACGCCCTCGCTCAAAGTCCGTCAACTGCACATACGGTTCACGTCCACGCTGTCGCGGCGTGCTACCAGTGTTAAAGACTGCGATGGAGCTCCGTATGCCACGGCAAACTGGCTGACACTGACGGCGGCGGTGCACAAATGCTGCGCAGCTAGCGCCATTCGACGGCCAACACCGCGGTTCCTGGTGTGTCCGCTGTGCCGTGCGTGTGATCATTGCTTGTACAGCCCTCTCGCAGTGTCCGGAGCAAGTATGGTGGGTCTGACACACCGGTGTCAATGTGTTCTTTTTCCATTTCCAGGAGTGTAGATGGAAGCCATCTCTCCAGGCATTCCATGACCGTAATGGGACAGAAACAGGGAATTACACGCAGAAGACGGAAATACTAACAGTCTTTTTCGAAAGATCACACTGTGGTTTCTCCTTTAAATCGTCTCACTTACAAGAAAATGACACGAAACATGTCTCGATAAATGACCAAAGGATACAAAGGCAACTGAATAGATTCTACAGAGAGTATGTGAAAGAACTTACCCATCTTCCAGCAGCCATGTACCATACGTCTCTGGACAAGCGAAGCGATCCTAATGATTAGAAAAAACACAGGTCTTTCCCGTGTGCATGAAGAGTTGCCGGACAGACGTAAAAGCTATAGGCTTTTATCTCTGACGCTGCTCTGTTGTATAATTTTGGAGCGTGTTTTATGCTTGCGTATTACGAAATTTCTGGACACCGAAAATGTTCTTTGCAGGAACCACATGTGGTACGAAAACAACGATCGTGTGGAACCCAGTGCGCTCTCTTCGTTCAGGAGTAACAGACAGCTCTAGATGCAAGAGCCAGGTAGATGCTGTTTTCTTGACTTCCGGAAAGCGTTCTACATTGCCGCTTAATGAATAAGATAAACTGCGTGACTGGACAGGACACTTTCTAGCAAACAGAACACAGAATGGCGTTCCGGACGGAGAGAATTTGTGAGTCGTAAAAGTAACTTTGGCTATGACCAGTGGGTGAGTTACAGGACCACCACTTGTCACAGTATATATAAATGACCTAGAAGATAATGTAGGAAGACTTTTCACCGATGATGCTGTTGTATACAGAGATATCGCGACGCTAGAAAACTGTATCGAAATACAGTAAGGCCTGCAGAGGATCAACGCCTGGTGTAAGGATAGTGGCAGTTGATCTTCAATATAAACAAATGAAAGGTGCTACGAATACGTAGGCATAAAGACCCTTTATTGTATGATCACACAATTGAAGATCAATTGCTGCAAGCAGTTACTCCTACAAAATGTCTAGGAGTATGCGTACGGAGTGATGTGAAGTGGAACAACCATATAAAACTAATCGCGAATAAGCCTGATGCCAGACTGAAAATCATTGGAAGAATCGGCCGAGCGAGGTGGCGCAGTGGTTAGAACACTGGACTCGTATACGGGAGGAGGGCGGCTAAAACCCGCGTCCGGCCATCCTGATTTAGGTTTTCCGTGATTTCCCTAAATCGCTTCAAGCAAATGCCGGAATGGTTCCTTTGAAAGCGCACTGCCGACTTCCTTCCCCGTCCTTCCCTAATCCGATGGGACCGATGACTTCACTGTTTGGACCCCTCCCCCAAATCAAACCAACCAACCGACGTTGGAAGAATCCTGAGAAAAAGTTGTTCGTCAACAAAGGAAGGAGCTTACAAAACCGCCGTTTCACTATTACTTGAATACTGTTTGTCAGCATAGGTTTCGCACCAGATAGGACTGATATAGGAAACAGAATAGATCTAAAGAAGAGCAGCACGTTACTTACAGGTTGATTCAGTAAGCACGGGGATGCTCAGAAATTACAGTGCCAGAAGCTGCAAGAGGGGCGGCTTGCATCACGGCATAGTATACTGTTAAAAGTCCCGAGAGCTAAGGGAGAAGCGACACTGGTACACGAAGTACCCTCCACCACACCGCAGGCTGGCTTTTGTAATGTAGATGTAAAGGACAGGAGTTCAGTCCCCGGTATTGACAGCGATTGTTAGTTCGACGAGGTGCACTCGGCTTCGTGATCCTAATTGAGGACCTGCTTGAGTGAGAAGTAGCGTCTTTAGGGTCTGCGAAACTGACAATGGCCCAAAGAGCGGTGTGCTGACTCCATGGTTCTCCACATCTCATCCCAAAGACGCGTGGGTTGGTACTGAATGACCAGTCATGGCCAGTACGCGGAGCTTGTGTAAGTGTGGCACAGTGCCGATAGGATGTTAAATAGTAGAGAAGGTGGGGCTGAATATAAAATGTGAGTAGGTAATTGTCACAACGGTAATGACACAAGCCAAAAATGGGTAACGTTTCTGTAGACTGATAAATGGAAGATATAAGTGATCTTAAATATTACAACAACGAAAAAATGCGCCAAATTTCCTATAAAAACTGAAGAGTGGTAAGGGTATGAGGGGAACATATGTAAAGCCAATAATGTAGGCTAAGGAATTACTGCAGCGTAAAGTGTTTCGTGAAATTTTTTTTATAGATCTGTGTATCAACGATGGAAGTCCAAAGTTTCCAAGACGATGTAACTGAATTTGGCACAGTTGTTAAGAAATGTTATACGCATATTTTTTCATGTTTGTTGGTGTTGTACGTTTTTAATTATAAGCAGTTGAACTCTTTTCAACAAGATTAGTAGAAATGTATCTTTTTTGAAAAATCTTTCGAACGAAATTAATGCATTTTTGTTCAAAATTTGATATACCTTTGTTAAAAACATTTACAGTACAGAATTTGCATATCTCCTTTTGCTGAATTTTTCTCTCCAAATATCTGGGAAAAATGCACCAAATTTTAGACTATGTCCCTTACATAAATGCCCATAAAGGTTGGTTGATTCGGTGGAAGAGACCAGACAGCGGAGTCATCGGTCTTATCGGATTAGGGAAGGAAGTCGGCCTTGCCCTTTCAAAGAAATCATTCCGGCATTTGCCTGAAGCGATTTAGGGAAATCACGGAAAACCTAAATCAGGATTATCGGACATGGGGTTGAACCGTCGTCCTCCAGAATGCGAGCCCGAATCGATTTAGGGAAATCTCGGAAAACCTAAATCAGGATTATCGGATGCGGGGTTCAACCGTCGTCCTCCAGAATGCGAGCCCGAAGCGATTTAGGGAAATCACGAAAAACCTAAATCAGGATTATCGGATGCGGGGTTGAACCGTCGTCCTCCAGAATGCGAGCCCAGTGTGCTATCTAACCACTGCGTCATCTCGCTCGGTGCCCATAAATGCTTTACCACTACATTAAACGAAAATTCCTTCCACAGAATATTTCACTTTAGTACTGCCACGAAAAATTTAAGTACTATAACGTAAACGGTTATTGAGGAAACATAAAATTTCCTAAATATGAGTTACCTGAAACGAGAATCAAAGATTTCAAAGTGTTTATACAAATCCTTATCTATTGTAGTTGAACTAGTGAAAATCATATACTTGCTCCCCTTCAACCTCAAGCAGTCTTTCTTGCTTGTTTTCTTTCGGTGATCTGATTGTCAAACTGAGTAGCAATAAAGTCATCCGCAGCAATTCTCCTGTTATCGATTTTCCTCAACACCGACTGTGTGAAAGTTTCTGGAGCAAATACTAGCCTCTGTAATGTTCGTAGTCTGTCATGATTATTAAAGTGTAGTTGTTACACTTTACTGGAACGGGAGATGCTGCAGATTGTATAATAGATCTACACGCAACTTTCCTAAATATTGCTCCATTGCAACCACGTGTAAACAAACACCATAAACTAAACAGTACAAAATCAGTGGCAGTGACAGTATTCCACAGCTTTGTTGATGTACTATACAAACATTTCCTATATTGTGATTGCATAACACTGGAAGGAAACGCCACAGTAATAAATAATACGAGAACACTGCACTGGACTTTCTGCTGCCGTACTGTAATGAAAACTAATTACTGAGCTAATAACTTACAATAAATAAGAAATTAGAACATTCACTACACCAGTTCTAAAATTTATGTTAAACTAATAACTCTAAAAATATTTTTAAATGATATTATAAGAGAGAACTACTTAAATTGCACCGGTAAAATATAGGAAACATAGCTGTACGTTATAGGCAGCGTCGTCATTTTCTCTTTGTCAACGAATTAAGATTTATTACTGTGTGAAAAGTAAGCTGATTTCGCGTATATTTGCCCACATGTAAATCATAATGTTGCCACGTCGCTCATATCACTAATTCTCTTCGCCAGTACACAAAAAAGTAGACGAAAAGAAGAAAAACTTTAACGCTGTCTTCTGACGATCTGTTCCCCCCACACGCAGAACTAACAGTTGACAACACGGCTTCAGGAAGCACGTAGCTCACGCTGAGCTCTCTAAACATCGGATAGCAAAAGACACACCAATTTCAAGTCGTTGTACAAATTATAAGTCAGTACAGTATATGCTATTGTACTCTACTGCCATATCTCTGTACATACGATTTCACAGTTCTATCACGATGTTGGTGGTACAAAAGTGCGAAAATATTCCGCAAAGTGGAAGGCAATTTTTGGCCGGATGTGTTTCTGTATTCTTTTTTATTTACATACCATTCATGAAAGTTACCATCAACATAGTAAGATTTCTATAAAAAGAAGTCTATATGTGTGAAGAGTGACTATTTTGCATTCCAATACTTTCTCTTCGTGTAAAGCGTACTTGAAATATCGTGTTCAACCGATGTGCGATACTGACTACTCGTTGGCCCTGTGTTACGCACGTGAACAGTCTCTTGCAACAGAACTTTAAACTTAATGAAATACAGAACTTTAAATAATGGAAATTAATGAAATTAACTGCCAAAAGATACTAACTGTGTGCTCAATGAAAACTATATAATTGAAACGCAGTACCGAAGTACATTATGAAATAAGTTTGACTTGGAATAACTACAAAAATAAATAACTGCTCTATTCAGAAAAAATAACTGTATGAAATTACCAACTCTGTTTACTAAAAAATAATCTGCTGCTTAACACAACACCTGATAATTTTGACTACTTATTGTTTCCTCATAAGAAAGCAAGGTGAGAACTGACTTGAAATAACAGTGACTTACCTCTGGTTCAGCATGCTATTTTGTGTCTGATGTACTGGCGTTCTCAAAAGCCAATACAAATCTATAGAGGCAGCACCTAAAGAAAAATAATCTACTCTAATGCTGTTTGCTTATCAGAAAAAATATATTGCTGCATGTGGCTTAAGGTGCAATTTACACACAAAAAAATATTCAAAACCTTACTAAGGTTTTGCTTTAAAGAAAATCGCTCTTGAAAAATTAAACTCTGATTATTGACAAAAAGGAGAGTACAATACAAGAAGACT
Organism: Schistocerca piceifrons; assembly: GCF_021461385.2. Lineage (NCBI taxonomy): Eukaryota > Metazoa > Arthropoda > Insecta > Orthoptera > Acrididae > Schistocerca > Schistocerca piceifrons. The sequence continues at coordinate 349,035,557 of NC_060141.1, read as the reverse complement.
AACAATTGCGAAATTGTCTTATTACAAAAAATACAGCGTAATTTGTGACGTGATGAAAATAAAGAGATTAAATTTACACTAATTTCAAATATTATTAGTTTTCAGAGGGCCAAAGGTTTCCTTCAATTAATAGTTCCTACAAACAAATATCTTATTATTGCGCATGCATCTGTTACCTTTAAAAGCTCCTCCAGAAACCTTCTCCATTAATGCAAGACAATGAAATGGCTTTGTAAACAAGTTTTCATCTCCACAATACAGTATTCTAGATAGTTTCTCACAAATAACAGACCCCATTCTATAAAAACACAGCTGCTCGCTATTAAGTCTCAAATAAGAATGCCCTCCACAACAAAGCAGCCATTGAACCAGAGTCAAGGATCTTATTCTCTAGTCGTGCAGTGCGCTCATTCATCTTTGTCACAGTGCAGTAAAGGTGAATCATTTACAACAGTAGAAGACACATTAAATCTTAAAATAACATCAACCAGGATGTTTGTCAGTGACAAAGTGTCTTCATTGTGGGTGTGCATTGACCACTTCCAAGGTGTGAGAAGGAGGTTAATGCTCAACGCCTCGTCGGCAACTAGGTCATTAGTGACGGAACATAAGCTCAGATTAGGAAAGGATGGAGAAGGGAATCGGTCGTGCCCTTTCGAAAGAACCATTACGGCATTTCCCTTAAGTGATTTAGGGAAATCACGGAAAACATAAATCAGGATGCCCGGTCACGGGCTTGAATCGTTGTCCTCTCTAATGAGAGTCCAGTGGGCAACCACTGCGCTATCCCGTTCGGTCCAAGATGATAACGGCCGTGTTCACAGACTGTATACGTATGTTGCTGGTTCCGCGAAAACTCGGCTTCCTATCGCTTACACAGAAAATGTCTCTAACAGGATAGGACAGTGGATTAAATGTAGCAATCTGAGTCCTCAAATTCTCGTATCCATTCAGTTTGGTAGCTGAACAGGATCTAGCCGTCGGAGAGTTGCTACAGCTGGATGTGGCGTTCCTTGACGAACCTAGTGGACACCTCCGCGCCGAACTGAGGCCGTTATCTGGTCTTAAGATGGTGTTACACACTAATTGCTTGATATCTACGGGACAACTAGTTATTTGTCCAGTGTCATTATGTTGAAAATTATACTGTTTCTGTCTGTTAAATCTGTGGAAAAGGGAGCCAAGTAAAACTTGGCTGCTCTTCTGCTTCTTCTGTTCTTGAACATTTAAATCTTAATTTTTAAATTTTTATTTGCGCAACAGACTTTTATGTCTACAAGTATTCTGCTACAATGAGCACAACCTACTCAATAGTACCTCGAAGATGATGCTGAGCATTTAGGTTCAGCGATCCTTTGTTGACATTGATTGGTATATAAGTGATTAAATGAAATAATAGATTTAGAGTTATTCCTTTTGAGCTATAAATTATCTTGCATCTATTTGTTTTCAGCAAAAACTATTACCAAACAACATTACCATTGACTGCAATACATTATTTCACCTTGTTAATCACATTGGCAAAATATACTGTCAGTCACATTAATGTGAACAGCTGTCGAAAGGCATGATACGCACTATGCTGTCTTACAGTACATTTATTCACAGCCGGTTTGGATGATTTATCATCTTCAACAGTGCTATCACAAAAATGGAAATAAAGTGAATACTGTGAATTTCGAAACACATCACATTCCCATGAGAATTATTCGTCGGTAGAAATGAAGTGTACTTACGAAAAATATCTGTCGCAAAAACTTCACATAATATACCTGCTATTCAAACAGGAAAATATACGCCACTACTGACTTCAAAACGTAAGAAAATTGATACTTAACGCCGTAATGCAGGCTTAATTACAGGAAAGACAGGAAAACCTGCAAGGACACTTAAGTGCACGGCACCATCGCTCAGGAACGCGGGAACGACAAGATCCAATAGGCTAACGCACAATAGTTGATCAAAGAAGCTACAGGCCATGGTAAAAAATCATGCGTCAAAGAACGGTCTACAAAGTACGTGTACACTATAGTACAGTCACATACATGCACAAAAATTTCAGATACAACTGCATCTGTTTTATTGTACTGCTTTTACTGCAATTCAACTGCATGTATATCTCTCTATGACTGTACTACTGTGTACACATACTTTGTAACTTGTTCTTTGACCTATGATATTTGACATAAGCTTCTTTGATCGACGCGTGTGTGTTAGCCTACTCGGTTTTGCTGTGCCTGAGAAATGGTGCTGTGCACATACTCCTCTTACACGTTTCCATGTTTTCGACGTCGTTTTCTGCTTGGTTAAGCCTGTATTACGACGTTAAGTATCAATTTTCTTACGTTTTGAAGTCAGGAGAGTCATATATTTCCCTGTTTAAACAGTACGTAAGCCATGTGAAGTTGTTACAATAGATATTTTTCGTAAGTGCGCTTAATTCTTCCGACGAATAATTATCATGAAAAAGTAATGTGTTGGGGGATTCACAGTTTTCACTTTTTTCCATTTTTGTACTAGCACTGTTGAAGATGGTCCATGATAGAAACCGGTAGTGAATAAATGTATTGTAAGACAGTACAGTGTGTATCCTGCCTTTTTCCGATTATATCGATGCTGTTGACAACAGTTGCCTGAAAAAAAATTCACCTATCGAAAGCGGGAACAATAATCAGCTTTTGCAACGCGGACCTATCGTGGCCAGATGCGCTGTTTGTTTCTCGGTTGAGGATCGGTGGCGCTAGCAACCCGACTGGAGTGGTCCCACACATCTTCGACTGGTTTTAAATCCGTGGAGACTGGTGCTGAGAGGAGTTCGGTAAACTAGTCCTCGTGCTCTTCGAGCCACACACGTACCCAACGAGTTGTGTGGGACATTGTATTTGTCGTGGTGGTAGATGCAATGGCGCCGAAGAAAAACTAACTGCATGTAGGGATAGAATGGTCCTTAAGAATAGATACACACATCTGTTTCTCTATTGTGCCGTCTAGAATGATTTTATCACCCAGGAAATGATACGAAAATACTCCCCAGGCCATAACGCTTCTTCCTGGTGCAGGGTGTTTGCTTTCAGAAGTTTCACACTGTACTCGCCAACGGCCATCTTTCCGATAGAGTATAAAGCGTAATTCATCTGAAACGGTCACCTATGGGCACTCGGTGGACGCCCATTTGCAATAGTGGCGTACAAATTCCAGCCTTCGTCGTCGACGAACAGCAGTCATCATGGGTGCAAGGATCAAGCACTTGCTGCAGAGTCACGTACGGAGTAACGTTGGCTGTACGGTGTGGAGGAGAACCTTTTGGTAGCCCCTATGTTCATCTGGGTGGTCAACTGCTAAACAGTTGCACGTCTACACAGCCATACACATCTCCGCAGCCATCATTCAACCCTGTCATCTATGGCCTGTGGTGCACCACAAAGCCCTCGGTGCCGGTAGTGGACAGCACCATTTTGCCATGCAAGGAGTACTTTAAGACGACGGCTCGCGGACAGTTTACAAACTTATCCGTTTCGGAAATGTTCTACCCTTGGCTCGAAAGCCAATGATCATGTCGTTTTGAACGTCAGATAAATTGCTGCGTTCCCTCGTAAGGACGACTCCAGTGTTCCCGTGCCCCCCTCCCTCCCTCCCCCCCCCTCAAACACGCGTCTTACACCCTCCTCTACTAGCGCTGCCATCTATGAGCGGTTATTGCACGTTGACATCGTACATAGGCGGTAGTCACATTAATGTGACTGGACCGTGTAAAACTTGTTCATAATTTATTCATTCAATAGTCACGACAATTTTATATCGTTAGTATTCTGTTTAATATTGCTAACTATCGTAATGTATTTTCTGCAGCACTCTCTCACATTTCACCTCGTTCACGCTTACGTCCACCACTGTCGACGTTCTCGGGCGTTCTCCTAATGTTGTGACGCTATCTCTGTGTCCCTCTAAGAGCGAGATTGCGCTGTGGTTAGCACACTGGACTCGCATTCGGAAGGACGACGGTTCAATCCCGCGTCCGGCCATCCAGATTTAGGTTTTCCGTGATTTCCCTAAAATCGCTCCAGGAAAATGTTGTGATGGTTCCTCTGAAAGGGCACGGCCGACTTCCTTCCCCGTCCTTCCCTAATCTGATGAGACCGATGACCTCATTGTTTGGTCTCTTTCCCCCAAACAATCCAATCCAATCTGTGTCCCTTCCCGCAGTTTTGCGTCTCTTCATCGGGAGCTATGGTCTTCACCGACTGCACCACATAGCTTCACGTGATTACTCGATGAGTTTGCCGGCCGCTGTGGCCGAGCGGTTCTAGGTGCTTCAGTCCGGAACCGCGCGACTGCTACGCTCGCAGGTTCGAATCCTGCCTCGGGCATGGATGTGTGTGATGTCCTTAGGTTAGTTAGGTTTAAGTACTTCTAAGTCTAGGGGACTGATGACCTGAAATGTAAAGTCCGATAGTGGTTCAAATGGCTCCGAGCACTATGGGACTTGACATCAGAGGTCATCAGTCCCCTAGAACTTAGAACTACTTAAACCTCACAAGGTTCCGGATTGCAGCGCCTATAACCGCACGGCCACCGCGGCCGCCGTCCCTTAGTGCTTAGAGCCATTTGAACCATTTTTTTGAATGGATGAGTTCAATATTATCCCAAACTATTTTCTCGTCTTATCAGTGCTTTTTGTTACCAGATTTCGACATAAAACTGGCTCTGAATTCAGGCTGAATTTAACTGTTCTTTTACTTGTTTCAGGGTGAATTTAACTATCGTTTATGGAAACTTGTGGTAAGATCTTGCCGGATCAAACTGCTCAGGTCATCGGTCCATAAGCTTACACACTACTTAATATAACTTATACTAACTTACACTAAAGACAACACAGGCGCCCAAGTCCGAGAGAGGACTCGAACCTCCGACGGAGGGAGCCGCGCGGACCGTGACAAGACGCCCCAGACCGCGCGGCTACCCCAAACGGCTTTAACTATCGTTTTACCCGTACAGAAGTTCTAATTATTTATAATTAAAAAAAATGTGCGGTGACATAGAAGGTTTCCGATGATATGGTCACCTTACACAATGCAGGAGGCAAGAAATGAGGGCGCACTGCAATGTTATTGGGCATTCGGGTCTGGGGCGAAGAGCAACTGGGGCCTCATGGCGTGCTGTGGTTGGCGAGATGCCACCGCGGACGGCTGCGCCGCGCTCCTCCCCGGGGAAAACAGCCGGCAACGGCTCGGTGCAAACACGCTAGGCCGCTGTTTGGTTTTCATTAGCTGCCGGTCCCGATTGGCGCGACGCGGTCGGCAGACAGTGACCCCGCGGTAGAGCAAGCGTGTTCACAGCAGATGATGGAAACACCAGTATGAGTCTCCACATTCACCAGCACTCGTGTCTAGTCCGCCGCCCACTTTATTGACTGTTCTGTTACACAAATACGTTTTTTCTTTATTTTTTACGGTTCAAAGTTAACCGTTCTGCCGACACAGGAGTTTCTGTGTAGTAGGCAGTGGCTCAGTCTGATAAATATGAAGACTTTTAACAACAAACATGTTGACTATCACAGGAATCGCAACCTTTAGGGTCAAAATCATACGGAAGGTAAGATGATACGAACTTTTTTCTCTAGTTTGATGCCGTCCGCCACGAACTCCTATCAGGGACCAAAATCTTCATTTCGGAATAGGTCTTGCACCCAACATCTTCAATTACAACTTGGATACATTCCATTCTCTGAACCACGTAAGTTAATCCCTAACGTCTTAACAAGCGCCCTATCATCCTATCCATTCTTCTTGTCAGCTTTCACATTTCTTCCTTTCTTCGTCAGCTTTGCAAAGAACTTCCTCATTCTTTATCTCAGCAGTCCACCTAATTTTCAACACCCTTCTGGGGCACCACGCCTTAAAAGATTCAGCTGTCATCCTTCTAGGTTTCCGCATAATCCCTGAGTTACTACCGTGCATTGCTGTCTTTCAAACGTACATTCTCGAAAATCTATTCCTCAAATGAAGACCACTATTTCAGTCTATAGACTTCTTTCCGCCTCCGTAGCTCAGTGGTCATTGTAGATGGCTGCTATGAGGAGGATACGAGTTCGATTCATAGTACTGCCAATGACTTGTCCTTTGTGAGAGGACTGTCACAGGGTGCACTTAGCCTCGTGATGTCACCTGCGAGTTGAGCAGCTGCTTCACCAAGAAATAGCGGCTCCACGGTCTGGAAACCTGCAAATTGCTGGGAGAGCGGTATTCTGACCACATGCCTCTCCACACTGCATCCGCGTGACCCCACAAGTCGGAAGATGACACGGTAGCCGATAGGCACCCCTTGGGTCTTCACGGCCTGGAAAGGAGCTCGTAGACTTCTACGGATAGGAATGCCCTTAAACAGCTTTTTATGTCCTTTCTTCGTCGGTCGTGTATTATTACGGTTGAAAACTTAACAACACTTCTTGCGTCACGTATGAGACAGCGTTTTAACCCAATTTTTGTTTTCCCAGAATAATCGAATAATTTTATACAAAAGGCCATAACCTCAGGTAAGTAAAGAAAGTCGTAAAAATCTCCTAACTAACGTCGTAAAATAAATAAAAATTATTAATCTGAATGCCAGCAAGGGTAACATGATTAACGATGTTCCCCAAATTATATCCGAACCACCATCTGGATTGGGACAACAGACCCGCCTTAAGTCTATGCTTTTTACCTTTTCACTAATCGATAAGCGTCTTACAACTCGACACACCACATCTATATACAGTCACATGCCTGACATTATGTACCACACAGTACTAAGAAGTCTTTCTCCTGCCGTCGTCATGACTTCACCGACTGAGGGTATGGCTTTGAACTTTTTCGTCGGAGGTGGTGTGACGCCATTCCAAGGACAGCCGCTATGTTTCTGACTCGAAGTGATGAACTCATGTTTCATCGCATGTAATTTTCAGTCTGGCTGTGAGTCACACTCGGATAACCAAATGTTAAGGCAACCGCTCAGGATTAGAGGGAAATTTGGGTTCAAAAAGCAGTCGGCACAAATTTTTATTGTTGTCATTCCATAATACAGCTTGTGGTTGTCCGTATTCGCAACCGCGAATATTTTTCATGTATTTGATAACGCCTGTAATCGCCACAGTGTCTGTTCCTTCAGACATACATGCATGTCTCGAAGGAACGTTGCATCATAATTCGGAGTAACACAGGCACTGCAGTATTGTAATGAGTTATAACAAGCTTAATGAACAATTTCTCAAATGTAACATTGCAGCCAAATACCATAACTGTCAAACTTACTGTATTGAATGATGTATACAAGGGCCTCCCCGACTCAGTGAAACAATTGTCTGTTAAAAAGTTACAAATCAAAGTGTCTGTCTGCAAGCTAGATTTAACGGTAGGGAACTTCACTACAGAGCACAAGGCTAAGATTAAATTTCAGTTTGACTCAGAAAGAGCGTGTTTCGAGCAGAATTGTAGCAGATGGATTTCAAAATTGGCAGCAAACATTAAGCGAAGGTTAAATTCATAACTATCATGGGTTGTACAAAAACAAGTGAGTGGAGTGTTGTCACTAGGAGGCACTTAAGGGGAGATCATTAACATAAAGTTAAGCGAAATTAAAACAGTACCAGACAATGAGTTACTCAAGTGATGAGGAATCATTGCAGAATAACAATACTGAACAGGAACTAATGTCAGTCAAGCAGAATGCACCTGACTCTTCAGCCTTTGTTATTAAGGGATAATCATATTAGTCCACAGTTTATGACTAAATGTGTGGCATAGCACAGCTATGTCATACAACCCTGCACTGCCTTGTATGGGATGGGTGCAGCAACTTAATTGTCATCAACTTTGTTGGACAGAAGTCTACTTTTACGTAGACTGTTTCGTGCGTTCACATTTATTGCAGTCAATATAAAAAGTAATAATAACAACTGGAAGAACAGCTGTAGAGCAGAGCACTTCTGTCTGGTGTGATTAAGGATTTGTTATCACTGTACATCACAAGACGACAACGTCAGTCCAGTGATACAGTCAATTACACCACGATTATGTTACACACAGCACAAAGAATGTGGCCTTGCTGGTGTTAAAAGGATAAAAGTGAGAAAAACCCAGTACGTCGCTATAATCACATTTCAGGACCGTGCTCTGATTATGACACAAACAAGGACCAAAATGTAAATCATATACACGTACTTGGAATTTCAAAACAATACAGTACTTTTAACGTCAGCTGGCAGAGGAATCGCACTTTACAACACTAAAGAGTGACCCTAAAGAAGAAGCAGAGAGATTGGGCGGGGGCAATCAAAACAAAAAAGTAAAATTGTTATGTTTTAATGCTGCTCAGGACATCTGAAAGGAACTAACCACAGATCATTCCAAATGTCGTGTTCAAAACAAACTATACATTCAGCAGTGGGAGAAATACCGACTATTGTTGTCTTAGACATGGGTGCTATGGCGAACGTGTTTTCAAATGGTTCAAATGGCTCTGAGCACTATGGGACTTAACTACTGTGGTCATCAGTCCTCTAGAACTACTTAAACCTAACTATCCTAAGGACATCACACACATCCATGCCCGAGGCAGGATTCGAACCTGCGACCGTAGTAGTCGCGCGGTTCCGGTCTGCGCGCCTAGAACGAGCGTGTTTTCATCTAATTTATTCAATGAAATGAGTGAGGTCAATAAAGTACTCACATATTCAGTACAGAACTGTAGAAGTACTGGTGTTGTTAGTGTTCAATCATTTAATGTCGAGATGCAGACTCATGTGGACGTTATAATGGGAAATCGAGTAATAAAATGCCAACAGGTAGTTACGAGGATGTTAGTGGTAGAACACATTTTCGGCATTGATTTCCTACGAGAGAAGGACGCAGTAATTGACTTCCCTATAGGGAAACATTTTTAACTAACATCATACAGAAGACTAAAAATTCAATAGAAACAAAAATTTGTAATTAGTGACAGGTTTTAAGGGTAATAATACTTAACACAAAAGCGATATACCGGAAGCCCACCCCCTCACTTTAGTAGTCAGGATGAAGATACTGAGAATTTGGTGAAACGTAAGATTGCTGAATCCAATATCACCGATACACTGCAACAAGCAGGATTAAGAGGTTTACTATTGAAGTATATGCATGTGTTTGGAAGTAAGCACCAATATAAAATAAAAGTCCATCCCAACAAGATCTATCGACACAACGTGCACCATATACCCCTGAACAAGAAAGTAGAGGCCAGAAATCATGGCAGGCAAATGAAATATGTTACATTTTATGCTACGAAATTTGCTGCAGAGGTCCCATTATCAAAGAATAGTAAACTATTATATAGCAAAAGCTGACATGTCTGTCACTTTGCTGTCAGAAAATGCTTCAGATTTCACCTGTCACACACGGAAAACATTATACTCCAGAATGACATCAAATGAATATTAATATCACGCTATAATTCTGAAGAAAATCAGAGCGACTGTATCATTCGGGAACTAAACAGATTCATCAGGACACGGTAATCAAGCAGGGTTGGTACAGATAGTGAACCATATGCCACTATATAAAATAAAATTTACACTGTCTGAACTCATAAGCAACATGAAGCAAAAAAAAAAAAAAAAAAAAGGAAAAGAGTGGATAAATCCTCTTCCATGTACGAGCAGAGACACAGGTTCCTGGGTATAAAAGGTAAGAAAAATTTTAGCCTCACTTACTGAAGAAACATGTTTAAGGAATATCACTTATGACAGACGATTATGGCGAATACAGAAATATCAAGTAGGAGAATACATTTTGTTGGAAACTCACCCAAAGCGTTCATTTCTTCGAAAGAGGAACAACAAACGATAAATTTTATGTATAGGTCCTTATAAGATCGTTAGTATTCCCCAAGAAGTGTGTTACCTCCTGTCATATCCTAAAACCAATAATGTATAAGGTTTTGTATGTCCATTATGAATTGAACATATATTTACACAAATTAATGGGCTTATTTGTATTTTATATTATGTCTTATATTTAATGTAATTGTTAATTGTAATTTGCGACAGCTTTAGCCAGTGCTGTCAGTGAACGATTTAATGCTACATGCAAAAATGACTGTAGAGGCTGGAGAAACATTTAGATGTTAATGATGTTAGTAACTAACCATTCACTTACGGAAGAAAGTTTAGCTCAGTGATATTTAAATGAGCATTGATCCCATTCATGGGCTGTATATGTTGACTGCATTACTTACTAGGCAATGATCTGAATGGGATCTTCAGGTATGAGCTGATGTACATAAGGGGTAAAAAGTAGTTCTAAGGAGAGTTGAACACAAAATGCTGTGATGTTAATTTGTATGCTACTTGAACAATACACTGTAGCATAGAACTTAACTACTGTAATAATTCTTAGGATGATTACTTCGATTTATGAGCCCAATGAGGAGGTTTACTATTTAAAATTACTTGGCCATTTTGCTTATACATAATGGGATTGTACTTTTCCCGTATAAAATTAACGTATCTCGGATAGTCATCTGAGTGACTTCTTACGATGTGAACAATTCACAGTAAGATGCACATTATATACCAGTAAAGCTACATGGAAATCACCATACATATACTATCAGAGGTTCTGGAATACCTGGCACAGTAATGAGGGCTATGCTAAAAATCCTTTGTACATATCCATGTATTTCATATTACAGTAAAAACAGGCTTAAGAAAGGGATTTAGCTTTCTTACTATGCAAAGCTGTTGTAAATATTATTTTTAATACAACAAGCAGGTTTGTATGAGTATAGTTTCTTAGCTTCTCGAGATTTTATGTGTGTATTTTGCTCAGCTTTAGGTCTGCGATTTTCCTTCAGGTTTCTTTGCTTTTCTGCGTCTCACTTGTTATTCTGACTTGACACTCCGTGCGATGACTATATTTTTTTCTAAAATATACAATGTCGTCCTAAGTAGTATGTAATTTGGTCCGTACGCAACACCAGAATACTGATAACCCTGTCAGAAGTCAGAATCGAATATAAAACAAGATTAATGACAGTAAATCCACTCTGTTTTAATGTGTGGCGATGATCCTTAAGCCGCAAGGTATGCAATTGCCTTGTAAATATGTTACTTCAGTATATTATGTCATGAACAGTTGGATTCCGTATGGGAAGACAACATTGTGGACTGCAAAATACTAAACTGTTCGGCTATGATAAAGTGAACTGGGTTCCTAAGACCAAGAATTTTATGACAGTGAACATGAGACGAAAATATAAACAGTGATGAATACATCAGGGGCTGTCGTGGCACAGTCAAACTAGCATTGTGTCAGGGTGTATTACAGTGGACTGTAAAACTAAGACTGCTATCACACAACTTACGACAAGAATCACAGATACATATTATATGTCATGAGCTCATGTTGTTCTATGTATAAAATTTTCATTTGTACGCTAATGAAAGTTTCCTTCAGTATACCATGTGTAAAGTCCTACCCTGCATGATAGCAATTCAACTGTAAAATTTTTCCATATGTTCTGATGATGTGGTGCTGTGTAAGAAAACTTTAAGGTACAAACAAGTCTGGGTGGATACTCCAGCTACTGTTCCTACGATGACCTTTCCCCCAGATAGTCTGATCGTTTCCTGCAGGGGCCTGACCCAAATGATCATTTTCGTTTTTTGGGTCATCAGACTTGTGACTGGTTTGATGCGGCCAGCCACGAATTTCTCTCCTGTACCAATCTCTTCATCTCAGAGTTGCACTTGCAAGCTATGTCCTCAATTATCTGCTGGATGTATTCCAATCTCTATCTCCCTCTACAGCTTTTTTCCCTCTACAGCTCCCTCTAGTACCATGGAAGTCAGTCCCTGATGTCGTAACAGATCTCCTGTCATCCTGTCCCTTCTCCTTGTCAGTGTGTTCCACGTGCTCCTTTCCTCTCCGATTCTGTGCAGAGCCACCTCATTCCTCATCTTATCAGACCACCTAATTTTCAAAATTCGTCTGTAGCACCACATGTCAAATGTTTCGATTCTCCTCTATTCCTGTTTTCCCACAGTGCATGTTTCACTACCATACAATGCTGTGCTCCAAACGTATATACTCAGCAATTTCTTCCTTAAATAAAGGCCTTTGTTTGATACTAGTAGATTTCTCTTGTCCAGAAATGCCCTTTATGCCAGTCTCCTCCTTGCTCCACCCCTCATTGGTTATTTTGCTGCCTAGTTGGCAGAATTCCCTAACTCCCTCTACTTGTTGATCATCAATCATAATATTAAATTTCTCGCCGTTTTCATTTCTGCTACTTCTCATTTCTTTCGTCTTTTTTGATTTACTCTCAATTCATATTAGGCTGTCTATTCCATTCAGCAGATCAAGTAATTCTTCCTCACTTTCACTCAGGATTGGTATGTCATCAGCGAATCGTATCATTGATACCCTTTGACCTTGAATTTTAATTTCACCACTGAGCATTTCTTTCACTCCCATCGTTGTTTCTACGACGTACGGATTAAAAAGTAGGGGCGGAAGACTACATCCCTGTCTTACACCGTTTTTAATCCGAGCATTTAGTTCCTGGTAACAAACTCTTATTATTCCCTGTTGGTTCTTGTTCATATTGTATACTAAAAGTCTTTCCCTATAGCTTACCCCTATTTTTCTCAGAATTACGGACATCTTGTACCATTTTAAATTGCTGAAAGCTTTTTCTAGGTCGACAAATCCTATGAACGTGTCTTGATTTTTCTTTAGTCTTGCTTCCATTATCAACCGCAACGCCAGAACTGCCTGTTTGGCGCCTTTACATTTCCTAATGCCAAACTGATCGTCATTTAACACAACCCCAGTTTTCTTTTCCACTGTTCTGTACATTAATTTTGTTAGCAACTTGGATGCATGAGCCATAAAGCTGATTGTGCGATAATTTTCGCACTTGTCAGCTCTTGCAGTCTTCGGAATTGTGTGGATAATATTTTTCCGAAAGTCAGACTGTATATTGCCAGACTCATTCATTCTATACACCAACGTGAGGAATCGTTTTGCTGACACTTCCCCTAATGATTTTGGAAATTCTGGTGGACTGTTATCGATCCTATCTGCCTAAGTCCTCCTATGCTGTCTTAAATTCTGATACTAATACTGGGTCTCTTATCTCTTCTAAATCGACTCCTGCTCCTCCTTCGCTCACATCGGACAAATACCCCCCCCCCCCCCCCCCCCCGGGGGTCATTCAAAGTACTCTTTCCACCCATCAGCTCTCTCCTCTGCATTTAACAATGGTATTCCGGTTGCAGTCTTAATGTTACCACACTTGCTGTTAATTTGACTTTCCTATATGCTCAGTCAGTCCTTCCGACTACCATTTCTTTCTCGATTTCTTCAGATTTTTCATGCAGCCATTTCGTGTTAGCTTCCCTGCACTTCCTGTTTACTTCATTCCTCAGTGACTTATATTTCTGTATTCCTGAATTTCCTTCTTTCATCGATCAGCTAAAGTATTTTTTCTGTTAACTATGGCTTCTTCACAGTTACCTTTTTTGTACCTATCGTTTTCTTTCCAGCTTCTGTGACTGCCCTCTTCAGAGATGTTCATCCCTCTTCAGCTGTACTGCGTACTAGACTATTCATTATTGCTGTATCTACAGCCTTACAGAACTTCAAGCGTATTCCATTTCTCTGTGTACTGATTTTTCCTGACTAATCTCTTAAACGTTAGCCTACTTTTCATCAGTACTACATTGTGATCTGGGTCTATATCTGCTCCTGGGTACGCCTTGCAATCTAGAATCTGATTTCGGGATGTCTGTCTGACCATGATGTAATCTAACTGGAATCTTGATGTATCGTCAGTACTTTTCCAAGTATACCTCCTCCTCTTGCAACTCTTGGAGAGAATATTCGCAACTACTAGCTGAAATTTGTTACAGAAGTCAGTTAGTCTTTCTTCTCTCTCATTCCTTTTCCCAAGACCATATTATCCTGTGACATTTTTCCCTCAAGTCCTTCCCGTACAACTGCATTCCAGTCCCTCATGATAATTCGATTTTCATCTCCCTTTGCGTATTGTGTTACCCTTTCAATATCCTCATTTGCTTTCTCTATCTCTTCATCTTCAGCTTGCGACGTCGGCATGTATACCTGCACTATCGTCATCGGTGTTGGTCTACTGTCGATTCTGATAAGAATAAGTCAATCACTGAACTGTTTACAGTAATACACTCTCTGCCCTACCTTTCTATTCATAAGGAATCCTGTTCCCGTTATACCATTTTCTGTTGCTGTTAATATTGGCCTATACTCATCTCACCAAAAATCCCTGCCTTCTTTCAAAAAAAAAAAAAAAAAAAAAATGGCTCAAATGGCTCTGAGCACTATGGGACTTAACATCTGAGGCCATCAGTCCCCTAGAACTTAGAACTACTTAAACCTAACTAACCTAAGGACATGACACACGTACATGCTCGAGGCAGGATTCGAAACTGCGACCGTAGCAGTCGCGCGGTTCCGGACTGAAGCACCTAGAACCACTCTGCCACCGCGGCCGGCCTTCTTTCCATTTCACTTCTCTGACTCCTACTATATCTATATTGAGCGTTTGGTTTCCCTTTTCAGATTTTCTAGCTTCCCTACTACGTTCAAGCTTGTGACATTCCACGCCCCAATTCGTAGAACGTTATCCTATCGTTTGTTATTCAATCATTTTTTGATGCTCATCTCCGCCATAGCAGTCCCCTCCCAGAGATCCGAATGAGGGACTATTCCGGAATCTTCCGGCAATGGAAAGATCATCATGACAGTTTTTCAATTACGGGCCACATTTCCTATGGATATACGTTATGTGACTTCAGTGTAGTGGGTTTCATTCCCTTCTGCATGCCGTTGATCGTTGCTGGTTCTTCCGCCTTTATGGGCAGTTTCCCACCCTATGGGCAAGAGAGTGCCCTGAACCTCTGTCCTCTCCTACACCCTCTCTGACAAGGCCGTTGGCAGAATCAGTTTGACCTCTTATGCCGGAAGTCTTCAGCCGTCAGTGCTTATTATTAACCAAAATTTAAGCGGTAGTGTGTTTCGTACGTGGGACCGTGGACGTTTTAATTATGAATCAAAGGCGCTACCCATTTTCTTGCATTTTGTTCGTTGTATTTGATCGTAGCGGATGTCAGACGACATTAAAGTTCGTTGTCGATCCTTACACTCAGATTTTTATTACAGTGGCCAGCCAGTCCTCTGACCGAACACGCTGAGCTACCGTACCGGCGCCCCTTAGACCATCTGGTCAATATCTTCTGCAGTCATCAGCACTACCATAAAACGACCTCCGACAATCTGTTCCCTTCAATTTTGTGGACCAATAATGAAGTTTATTCGTGGTAACCTATTACGTGTAATGCCAACGTAATGATGCAACATTTACGAGAACTGTTGAAATGGTAAACTTTGGATGAAACACAACTTGTTTCAAAAATATAGTTCTTCTTAAATAACCAGTGTGAAAACGCATTATGTTCATTGAATCACTCATGGTAAAAAAAACTCTTGTAATACCTGTAATATGAACAACTAAAGACCCCATAGCGGTCTTCTCCAATTTTATGTCGTCTATGCCCAGATGGCGATGTGGGGTGAAGGTGGAGGGTGGAATTGGGTTTCCAGTCGTTCAAGCTAGTTCATCTCACATTATATCGTGACTGACATAATACTAAGCTGTATACAATAACTGTTTTATACAAAAATTGTCACAGCAAGAACATTGTATTATCTATGTTGATTATTTTGCACTTTTCGCGACAACGTAACAAACCCAAGCTGTAATGTAACTTGACACCTAAAGTAAGGCAACAGTGCAATAACTACTATGTACCATGTCATATGGAAGGAACCCCATGATGAATTTCGATTTTCATTTTAAAAATATACGAGGCACGATTCACCTCTTTCCGCTTGTCACTCTCTTCCTTGTTTAACTTTCGTAACGTAAGCGTTTCGTGTTATTCGTTAGTAGAATATTTTAAACAGCAACCATAGAACGTTACCTGGTCTATGTTTTATTTCATCAAAAAATGATGTTACTACCCTTTAGTAATGCAGTGTTAAGTTTTTTTGTCATGTTGCAGTATTAGTTACGTTGGAAAACGATCAGTTTCGTGACGCATCATTTTGGGCGCCACTCGGGCACCATTGTGCGCTGATTAGCACCACATAAAAAAGTCGAACCTCTCAGTCCAAATTTGTTTAACGAAATCTGATTCATGTTTTCTAGTGCAATAGAATAATTTATTGCATTACTCTTCATTCAAACCCGGTCTGCCGTCACCAAACTTATATGCTGGCCAACACATATTCTGAGCCTGATGACAACTGAAGTACAATTGACCATCCGCAGGATAAGTTACTAAGAACTGAAAATTATCTTATTATGCTCTCCATATTCTGTCTCGACGGCGGTCTCTGTGATGTGTCCCGGCTTCGAACAATAAGACTTCCGGAGGCTGCAAATATAGCTTTTTTCTTTTTTATCAGGATACGTTACAGTTTCCAAGGGGGATCGTTCGAGAATTCAGTGACATCGTCAGAAGGATTATACGAGTCAATGAACATGTAAAATTAGAGTGACGACGTCTCTTGAATCAGAAAGAAGGAGCCGATTCTGAAGGAATGGGACCGATTATTATCAGAAGCCAAGTCAGTTCGTGCCTGAAATTAGCGCGTTCGTGTAGGAAGACAGGTAGAACAGGCCGGAGTGGCCGAGCGGTTCTAGGCGCTACAGTATGGAAGCGCGCGACGTCTACGGTCGCAGGTTCGAATCCGCCTCGGGTATGGATGTGTGTGATGTCCTTAGGTTGGTTAGGTTTAAGTAGTTCTACGCTCTAGGGGACTGATGACCTCAGGTGTTAAGTCACATAGTGTTCAGAGCCATTTGAACCATTTTTTTGAAGACGGGTAGGCTACTCGTCACTCGACACTTAGCGATCCTCAGCAGTTCGTGACGCACCTTTCTTCAGATGCAGATGGTATTATTTTGTGGATCAGACGGTATTTACATCAGCCACAATGGAATCTAAATCATACAACAATGGGAACGATCAACTTATATTTCTGCACTGCTTAAATTCTAGTGCTACCCTCTCTCTTAATAATCATGGAAATTCACGTACTCTATATCTAAGAACTATTCGCTATAAGGGCGGCCATGAGATAGACTGTTCATCTTCTGTGTCACGTTCATTGTACATTTAACATGAAAGTAAACATTTTTTTCAGCCACCTTTATTATTATCTCATTGGAGTTTCCTTTCAACGGAGCGTATCACCCTCAATTGAGTACAACTACATACGATTAATTATTGTTCTGCAACATGGTGTCTCGATGATCGCCTTACTAGCGCATTGGACTTGCAGCTGCGCTATCCTATCATCTGTTGGGGCCTACGTCATGCTGGGCTTAAGCCTGGATACACTTGGGGACAAATGGAGCGCCATGGTGTGCAATATGTCTCTCAACAACTACGTGAAATGCGCCAGGGACAATGTCACACACGTTCTGCGGACTACAGTAGTCAGTTAGAAATAAGAACAAATATTTTAAGTGATCTCCGAAAATATAACCGATCATTTATGAATTTTACTCGAATATCAACTTTAAATTTGAAATTTTATTGAAAATGAACGGATCTTCGATAGACAAACATGATACAATAGTACAGAAAATGGGAGAGTCTTGTGATTTCTTGTCACACACTTTTCGAGCGCCAAAACAACTGATCGGTCAAATAGTACCATACATTTGTAAAGAACTGGTAAGTAAATTGAAGATGCATGAAAAAGTGAGTAAATAAAATACATATGAGGTCGGTTTGAAAAGTCCGGTAAAATAGCAAGAAAATATGTTTGTTTCGTAAACGACTCACGTTCCCCCTCGAAACATTCTCTTTTAAGGGATCTACTCTTCGTCCAGCGATTCTTTAATTCTTCAGCTTTTTTGTCCCATTGGAACAGTAGGTCCCTTCAAACTCTACAAAATACTCGTTGACTGCAACTATCAGTTCCTCATTTTATTAAAATGTCTTTCCAGCAAACGAAAGATTCAGGTTACGGAACAGAAAGAAGTTACTTGCGGCTAAGTCTAGTGAACAGGGCGGATGCGAAACCAATTTAGAGCCCATTTGATGCACTTTCGCCATTGTTATCGCAGATGATTGGAATGGTAAATTATCCTGGTGAAAGAGCACTTTTTTGCATGTTAATCTTGGTGTTCTTTCAGCCTACTTAAGTTTCAAACGATCCAACAATGAAGCATAATAGGGTCCAGCTATGAGTCTGTCTTTTTCAAGTAATGATAGGGATTAATCCTTGAGAATCCTAAAAAAAAGCAATCATCACCTTACCAGCAGCAAAATTTGAAACTTCTTTATTTAAATGAGTGTGTCTGTACTTAAATTGCAGAATGACTGAGAACATGCCACTTCTACGTTATTTGATTCTGAAACAGCTGAGTAAAACTGAACGTACTGAGCCTACTTTCTCTTTAGTTTTTCTTATCTTGTCAACACTGACCCACAATATTCTAGCTAAACACAATCTGACTGCTCAAAAAAATTACAACCAGACTTCAAATAATTAATTCAAAAGAAATCTTAACAATAACCTATACATTTCATTAAGCACTTACCTCACAAAAATTTTCATTATGGGTACTACTGCAATACAGCGAGCGACAATACTGCCAGCTAAATGAGAGATTCTAACTCTTAAAGCCACTAACTACTAATAGGCATGTTGTTAGCAAAGGAAAGATTTTGTTGCGAACCTAATAATGTGTTCTTTTACCTTAATAATGTGACATCCAGTTCAAACACGAATATAAATCGTCATTGACATCCAGTACAAAGGTATATAATCATGAATAATTTTCAATCTCCAAGTCGGATACTTCCAGATAGTTAGACCTCTACCCTCCATCAATGCTAACTTCTCACATTTAACACCCATCACTGCTGGCTGCTCACCTCCAACCGCCCGACAATACTTCCATCACTGCTGGCGACTAACTTCCAACTGCCCAACAGTACTGGCAATTAACTTCCATCAACGAATCCGACCAGATACAGAGTCTCTTACAAAGAAAGCGCAGTCAGAGATCCAATGGAAAGCGCTACACAGCGCTGCCAACACAGAAGCAACCCACTTTCAAATTGTCTATGCTTTCTTCGGTGCACTTTGTCTACTCTTAGTCCTTATTTTGACTGTGGTATGTAATGGTGGATCCACGTTTAATCAACCGTCACAAATCAGCACAAAATGTCTCGCAGATTGCGATTAAAATTGCGAAGTACAAGATACATGTAGAGATCAACATAAATTAGTGTTCGACGATTCCATGTCTGCAATTATATGTGGCACAGTATGCTCATCTCAGTGTTATGAACTGACTTTAGTGGATCCCATACTATGGCCTTGGTCGCTGCACAGACGACTGGCTTTGAACATTGTAGTCAGGACAGTATTTTACCAAACGTGCATCAATAAAAATGTTAAGGCAATATTTAGCCATAAGTACATTACGTTTTGCCTGATTTCAAGTAAAGCCCACCTACATATTGTCCATAAACATCATATTCATCCTGGGCCATCTTTCTGTTTTCAACAAAATCATAACTTTGTTATCGAGGGTCCTTTTGCAAATTTTCGAGACCATGATGGTACTGACGGCGACGTTGTGAAGTGGGATACTTGTTGAATAGTAGACTACAATTCTAGCTGCACGGTAGAGTAAGATTTCTGAACGGTAGTCTGCAATTCTAGTCGAACAGTAGAGTGAGATTCCGGAAATGTAGACTGGGAGTCTTGCTGAACGGCATCTTCTTTTGGAATTCTAGGAATTGTGTTTCAGTTTTGTGGGCTATGAGAAACTGTTAAACAAGTTTTGATCCAGGCTCCTTCAACTTCCGGAAGCGATCATTATAACTGTAAAGAACAATTTAGCTTTGTCGTATTGGCTATTGTGGTTGTAAGTTATAATTTTATTTATTGAAGTTTTGGTGCTCAAGGAACATCTTCTGATAGTGGAATATTCCAGGAGAATGGTTTTTATAAAGCTTTGGCTGACAACCAACTCAAATGGCCAGATCCAGAGCCAATATAACAAGGTGGGCCAAATATGATTTTCCTACCACTAGGAGACAGTGCTTTTTCGCTGACAGAAAGCATGCTAAAGCCATAGCCCGGTAATCACGACGTGATGACTAAAATGAGCGTTTTCATCGAGCTATAAGAATTGTTGCAAATGTGTTCGGAATCTTGCGGGTTGTATTTCGTGTATTCTGAACTCCCATATCCCTCCAGCCATCTAAAACTAAAGCTGTAGTAATGGCGTGTGTATAGCTACGTAATTTTTTAAAGTCAAGTCGTCAGTCGCCATTCGATATCACTGTTTATCCCACATGGAACCATAGATTCTGAAAATATGGACTTCCTGTTTTTCTCTTTTAAAAGGGTTGGAGCCTCTCCATGCCCACACCGAAGTGTTGACTATCTCAAAAGATCTACTATCACCTCCGTATTTGTTAGTTACTAATCGTTGGCTGCACGGAATTTGGGGCAATGACGTTATCCATACATCCTGGATAAGGTTACCCACTAGCACTGTGGCATCGAGGAGATATACAGGGTGATTCAAAAAGAATACCACAACTTTAAAAATGTGTATTTAATTAAAGAAACATAATATAACCTTCTGTTATACATCATTACAAAGAGTATTTAAAAAGGTTTTTTTTTACTCAAAAACAAGTTCAGAGATGTTCAATATGGCCCCCTCCAGACACTCGAGCAATATCAATCCGATACTCCAACTCGTTCCACACTCTCTGTAGCATATCAGGCGTAACAGTTTGGATAGCTGCTGTTATTTCTCGTTTCAAATCATCGATGGTGGCTGGGAGAGGTGGCCGAAACACCATATCCCTAACATACCACCATAAGAAAAAATCGCACTGGGTAAGATCAGGGCTTCTTGGAGGCCAGTGATGAAGTGCTCTGTCACGGGCTGCCTGGCGGCCGATCCATCGCCTCGGGTACTTGAGTTCAGGTAGTTACGGACAGATAAGTGCCAATGTGGTGGCGCTCCATCCTGCTGAAATATGAATTGTTGTGCTTCTTGTTCGAGCTGAGGGAACAGCCAATTCTCTAACATCTCCAGATACTGTAGTCCAGTTACAGTAGCACCTTCGAAGAAAAAGGGACCAAAAACTTTATTGGCTGAAATGGCACAGAAAACGTTCAGCTTAGGCGAGTCACGTTCATACTGAGTTGTTTCCCGCGGATTCTCAGTGCCCCATATACAGACATTGTGACGGTTGACTTTCCCGTTAGTGTGGAAAGTTGCTTCATCACTAAACACAATCTTTGAAACGAAAGATTCATCTGTTTCCATTTGAGCAAGGATAAAATCACAGAAATCGATTCTTTTAATCTTATCAGCTGCAGACAGTGCTTGAACCAATTTCAGACGATAAGGTTTCATAACTACCCTTTTTCGTAGGACTCTCCATACAGTTGATTGTGGAATTTGCAGCTCTCTGCTAGCTCTGCGAGTCGATTTTCCTGGGCTGCGAACAAATGATTGCTGGATGCGTACTACATTTTCATCACTCGTTCTCGGCCGTCCAGAACTTTTCCCTTTGCGCAAACACCCATTCTCTGTAAACTGTTTATACCAACGTTTAATACACCACCTATCAGGAGGTTTAACACCATACTTCGTTCGAAATGCACGCTGAACAACTGTCGTCGATTCACTTCTGCCGTACTCAATAACACAAAAAGCTTTCTGTTGAGCGGTCGCCATCTTAGCATCAACTGACGCTGACGCCTAATCAACAGCACCTCAAGCGAACAAATGTACAACTAAATGAAACTTTATAGCTCCCTCAATTCGCCGACAGATAGTGCTTAGCTCTGCCTTTTGTAGTTGCAGAGTTTTAAATTCCTAAAGTTGTGGTATTCTTTTCGAATAACCCTGTATATAGTGGACTAAAAGTGAACGAAAGGTAGCGGTTTCGAGGGCAAAGGGAAATAAGTGCCAATTCAAGCGCGAAGGGAAAAAATAACCTCTGCAATAGTCTGGGGGGGTAGCAGGAGTAATAGCGAATTTCTTGCTGCCTGTGACAGACCATGCAGTCAGTCAGTAGTGGCAGTAGTGGGTACTACGCATCGACAGCGTGTCGCAGCGGAAAGTCGTTATAGTAAGAGAAATCCAATACATCAGCCTTCTGGTGACTTGTCGCAGCATGAGGCAGACGTTCCCCGGCAGCGTCTCCCTGGTGTTCGACATATCCGTTGGTGCCTGGCGCAGTTCTTTTGGACGTGGTCCTCGAGCAGTCTCGCATGCTCGAGAAGCATCGCTATGGATTCTTCTGTGACATTCACGCCACCTTCTCGCGCTTTGGAGATGGCTGCTGCTATTCTCTCGTTCTCAGTGGTCGCCCCCGGGGCGTTAGGCGTTGCCGCCGCAGCCGGAAGGGTGACGGGCGTCTTCTCACTGGCACCTGCCTGTTGCCGTGCCGCTGGTGCGTCTTTAGGGGCAGACACTCGGATGGTGACCTTCTTCCTGGCGGCTATCGGCTCCTGCGTTGTTACTGGTGCAGTCGCATGGTGAAGGCACCCCTCTGGCCGCTTGGAGACTGCGGAAGCTCTGCGCGAAGCTGCATCAGGTCCTCCTACTTGTCAACAGCCAGAGCAGCTGAGAACGCGCCCCTCTCTGCGGCCATAGCGACTTCAATGGCCGCCGCTGCTTCGCCAACGACATCACGCGTAGCTGCGCGCATGTCCTCGGTTGTCTGTTGCTGCGTCGTCTGCTCTGGTCCGGGATCTTCCCCCAATCCCCCTCCCCACCACCTCCTGCTTCCGGTTGGTCCTCCCCACCGCTGATGGAGCATTCCGGTCGGTCTCGGGCTGGGGGAACCGCCACCGGTTCACCTGGCTGCTTTTCCGGCTTCTTAGTTGCCTTACGCCGACCGTCTCTTCTTTTCCTTCTTCTGCGTGTCTTTATGGATGGGGCCGTCATCCCGCCACTGGTCGGGCTGTGGGTTGAGAAAACCAGGCAGCCTCGCCATCTGGCGTCAAGAGGCCCGGCGCATGAAGAGCACGTCGGATTATCTTGTTTGCTCCTGCCGCAAGCGCGACTGTCGAGGTCTCTGGAGCACTTGACGCACTTCGTGTGGTTGTGGCAGTACTTCGCGACGTGCCAGATGTTCTGGCAGCTACAGCTCTGTGACTTCGTGTCCATGTCAGGCGGAAGGGCTTTGGGCTTGACAGGTAAGCCTAGCAGCTTCCGCAGCACGAAGATGCCGTCCGGATTGTCACTCGCCTGCACAGCGACAGTCAACAGCGGCAACGTCTTGCGGTTGGTCCGGTTATGCAGTTTAACTACCGCATCACGAAACCCCGCTCGTTGCAGTCCTTCTTTGAATGCAGCTTCGTCTCGAGCCCAGAGCAGCACCCCGAGGAGCGCTATGGTTCAAGTGGCTCTGAGCACTATGGGACAACTTCTGAGGTCATCTGTCCCCTAGAACTTAGAACTACTTAAACCTAACTGACCTAAGGACATTACACACATCCATGCCCGAGGCAGGATTCGAACCTGCGACCGTAGCGGTCGCGCGGTTCCAGACTGTAGCGCTTAGAACCGCTCGGCCACTCCGGCCGGCTGGAGCGCTATGATTTACTTCTCACGCGGTTTGGGTGACGTCGGTGTTTCCTCCACCATGTGGGCGGAAACACAACTCTTGATGTCACCGCCTGCAGCTCTATGGTGGTGTTGTCCGTAACACAATTTCTTGCATGCAGCAGCCAATGATGGCGTCCTACAAAGCTATCGATGTTGTGTCTCTGCACTGAATGTACAGAGTCGGGGTAGGCGTACGGTCATCTTCTTCTTTTCTCTTCCTTTGGCGCTCCCGATCAGTGCATTCGGCAAGCCGAAAGACCGATCGGTTTCCACGCGCGCTGAGAGATTGCTCTTGCCCATACTGTGGCACGAGAGACACGTCGATTTGCTGCGCCGTTAAAACAGCACACGAAAATTCGCTCCGAGCAGGCACACCAGCACAAGCAAGCATTGTCAGTCGTCTGTCAACACAAGCAACCGAGCGCACAAATACAGCGATGGCTCGCTACGGTTGCTCGAGCCGAACTGACGCGATAAGGATGACGATACTGTGGAATGATATTGGACCTCACAATATGTTGGCTCTAAATGCTGTAGGAAGACGCTGCGCGCAACCTACCATGGTAATAAGAAACAATTTCGCAGGTTAATTCTTCAGTGAAGCGGGAAGTGTTTCCTGGCAGAATCATTTTTAAGGAAATCAACTTGGTGGTTAGTGTAAACGAAATAATGAATAGAAACAGATTTTTTGTTGACATTTTGAAAAAGGACATAACAAACAATAGATAATTAGAGATTTCAGTCCCGAAATGAAAACGGTGATCCAGTTTTCATAGTGATACAGAACGAGTAAGTGTAACAAATACATCTATACCTATCATACACTTCAAAAAGAACAGTGTTCAGAATCTATAAAGCACATTCTCGCAAGTGAGTGTACTGTCTTTGTATTCACATTTAAAGAACCATTTAGATCACCAATATCTTTATGTGTGAGAACTAAACATTATAAATACATAAAACAAGGAGGACAATTTCTAGGAGCCACAAAAAGTTGCATATCAATATTTTGGAAATGTCCGTATTGTTCACTACTCCTACCGCAAATAACTGATATGCAAACTATATAGATTCTGCTATTAGAATTTAGTGCTTGCAGTACTTCCGTTCTCTGAAGAAACTGACAATGGCAACCCACAATGATGATGACAAAGCTTCTGATAGTGCAGCATCAACGACAAACTACAGCAGCGAGTAATCTGATTTTTCTAACACATGGGGAGTCAGTAAGCAAAAACGTGATTACTAAGCATCAGTCAGCAAGTTCCATCTTGTTATTGATGCACCATTACATTTTGGGCACTGTGGAACTAGAGAAACCCCTATTTTCACTTGATGTTACTGATAACATTTAATATAATGAGTCCTATTTTCTTTCATTTTTGTTCAGTATATAATCCTTAAGTTTAACCTCAGTAGCCAAAGAAATAAAAAATCTTTCTATGGAACTGTGCACTTCTCACTTCCAGCAGCAAGATGTTTGGTTGTTGTGCGCATGCATAGATACGAAACTGAAGAAGAAAGAGCACTGTCACTCCTACATGTCAATGTTGTTCACTCATCCATGATACATCAAGCATAGAGCGCCGCTGTTAAGAAAATCAAGTTCATTAGCATTATTGGTTAAGAATTTTGATGGTACGTATACACTGAAGAGCCAAAGAAACTAGTACACCTGCCTAATATGGTGTTGCGCCCCCGCGAGCACGCAGAAGTGCCGCAACACGACGTCGCATGAACTCGACTAATATCTGAAGTACTGTTGGAGGGAACTGACACCATGAATCCTGCAGCGCTGTCCATAAATCCGTAGAAGTACGAGGGGCGGAGAACTCTTCTGAACAACACGTTGCAGGGCATCCCAGATATGCTCAATAATGTTCATTCCTGGGGGTCTGGTGGCCAGAAGAGTGATCCTGCAGCCACTATGGACGTACGAGGGGTCACATTGTCATGCTGAAATTGCCCAAGTCCGTCTGAATGCACAGTGGATATGAATGGATGCAGGTGATCAGACAGGATGCTTACGTACGTGTCACTTGTCAGAGTGGTATCTAGACGTATCAGGGGTCCCATATCACTCCGAGTGCACACGTCCCACACCTTTACAGAGCCTCCACAATCTTGAACTGACATGCAGGGTCCATGGATTCATGAGGTTGTCTCCATGCCCGTACACGTCTGTCTGCTAGATACAATTTGAAACTAGTCTCTTCCAGTCATCAACAGTCCAGTGTCGGTGTTGACGGGCCCAGGTGAGGCGTAAAGCTTTATGTCGTGCAATCATCGAGGGTACACGAATGGACCTTCGGCTTCGAAAGCCGGTATCGATGTTTCGTTGAATGGTTCGCACGTTGACACTTGTTGATGGTCCAGCACTGAAATCTGCAGTAAATTTGCGGAAGGTTTCCACTTCAGTCACGTTAAACGATTCTCTTGAGTCGTCACTGGTCCCGTTCTTGAAGGATCTGTTTCCGGTCGGAACGGTGTCGAAGATCTGATGTTTTACCGGATTCCTGATATTCACGTTACACTCGAGAAATGGTCGTACGGGAAAATCCCCACTTCATCGCTACTTCAGAGATGCTGTGTCCAATTGCTCGTGCGCCGACTGTAACACCACATTCAATCTTTCTTAAATCTTGATAAATTGACACTGTAGCAGCAGTAACCGCTATAACAACTGCGCCAGACACTTGTTGCCTTATATAGGTGTTGCCGACCGCAGCGCCGAATTCTTACCTCTGTATTTGAATACGCATGCCTATATCAGTTTTTTTGGCGCTTCAGTATATCTTGCAGCCGGCCATGGTGGCCGAGCGGTTCTAGGCACTTCAGTCTGGAACCGCGCGACCGCTACGGTCGCAGGCTCGAATCCTGCCTTGGGCATGGATGTGTGTGATGTCCTTAGGTTAGTTAGGTTTAATTAGTTGTAAGTTCTAGGGGACTGATGACCTCAGAGCCATCTGAACATTTTTTTGTATCCTGCAGTCTCTCAAATCCACCAGAGCTATGATGCAATACATGAAATATATTCGCAGTTCTGAATGCGGACAACTGTCAGCTATATAATAGAATGACGACGATAAAAATTTATGCTACATCGGGATTTGGATCCGGATTTTACACTTATCACAAGCGATGGTCTTGCCATTTAGCCATCAAACCATAACTCATGTCCAGGGCTCGAACTTCCATATGCCGTGTGTCTACAGCTTGTACATCCGTTATGTATATTCCTGTAAAGGAAAACATTCGCAATGGCGAATACATTTCATGTATTTCCTAACGTCTGTAGTCCTCACCAGTGTCTGTTCCTTCGGACATGCATACATCTCCGAAGGAACTTTGCATCGTAATCCGGAATAACATAGGCACTGCAATATCGTATTTATCCGCCGACTTTCAAGTAAAAAGTCTCCCCTGTACGGGAAAATTTATAATGGAAGTACGAGTACAGGTTGTAGACACATGGATGAGGCATAAGGAAGTTTGTGGCTGGCCATGATTCGTGGTCGGATAGCCAAAAGGTAAGGCGAACACTCAGTATCTGTAGCAGCGAACAGAGAAGAGTACTTAAGAAACTCTGAATCGATGTGTCACAATTTTGCGGTTAGAAATATTTTTTTCACTTTTTAAGGCACTCATACTTCTCTGTTGCTTGAAATGCAGAGGAGAAAGATGATGAGATGATGCAAAAGTTTAACTTGGCTGTTGGAACACGGCTGAAAACTCAACGTTTCACACGAGATAATAAAATTCTACGAATGTGCAAGCGCGCACTCTGATTTGTGAGGAATCAGCACACAAGAAACGAAATCTTTTCCAACAGTATCTGACTCAGCAGGAAGGTTCAGAACAACTCGGAAGTATTTGGAACTATTGAACTATTTTTCTGGGCGGTTCTGGTTAAAGCCAGAGCTTCAGTCCGAGGAAAGGACTGATGTATCACCGTGTCCGTCAACATCGCTTACTTTCAAGAGCTAGTGTGTAGAAAAAAAAAGAAAGAAAAACTGTAATGTAACTATGTAGTCTCTCGCAGCCAGATTCAGCTGTCTGAAAAGTTTTCTGAGTATGCCAAAGCGCAACAATATTAAAAGCTATCACTGTAGAAAGTAACAGTTCGTCCTAGTTTACAGTGCACTACTTCTGTGAAGATATTGGTTTCTTAAGTGACAGTTTTATACTTTATGGTGCGGCACCATATTCAGAAAATATTTATGTCAAAATATGTAAGTATCACAAACGTACATTTCACTGATAATCTTACGTCTTTAACTTACTGAAGACTCATGCATGCCTTTCTTTTTCATTTAGAGTTGCTATGTCCACAAGCAGCTTTGGAGATCAGTCATTTCCTGAACAAAGACACTGAAATTCAGTATGTGCAGCGACTATACCTTGTTCTGCTTATGCAGTGTATCATTCACTCCTTCTCATATTTGTGAACGCATTTCAAATACGTCTTTAATTCAGTATTACGGACTATGCAAATAGTACTCGATTGAGCAGGGATCTGGAAGCAGTTGCGGCCTGCTACAATTGTCCTGATCGCGCAGTACAAAATCTGTTCTGGTTGAAGAAGAAAATCTAAGTCTATTGGTAGGCTGAATTTCATCGATTAACCTAGTAATATTACTGTTTTGGCGAAGATGGGGTAACCAACAGCGAAACTTATTACCTTGGATGACCTCGAATGGATTGCTGTCGAGTTTGCATTTAGGAGACGAATGTGTACCGGTTTGATAAATAATAAGGTGGGTTTAAAGAGCTTACATGTTTTTTGATAGCTGTTTTCATGTTATTGAAATCAATATCCTAAAATTAGTTTTCTTCCAGTTTACAAGTTTCTTTTGAACAAGTTAGGGGAAGAAAAACAAATGTATCTCAATACAAAGAACAAGTTTAATACTATCTGAAAGTAGCGACGACTGGAAGTCGACTAATGTCATTTACAGGCTGTTAAAGAAACTGAGACTTTTCAAGAGAGACTTTCCAGTTGAATTGAATGAAATGGCTGCTTGTTAACCTAAATGAAAACAAGGGTTTTGAGTAGGAGTATGCACAAAAGTGTCCACAGTGACAGAAAATACTACATACACACTAATAAACATCTAGTAGTACATATTTTATGTCGTAAATTCTGGCTGGCTTATATCCTATAAATAAGCATAAAGAACATGTGTCTAAATATATTATATCTGTTGTTGTGACTGACAGTTCGTAATTTTTCACATACATAACTTTTATTGACGTAAGTTCTCAAGGTTGATGACTGAACAAAAACGAAAGGTAACAATAACGATGCCAGTAAAAGTCTCATATGTGATACAAACAAAAGTTCTCTTCGAAATTTACACACACACACACACGCACACACACACACACACACACTAGTATGAGTCCAATTCAGAGACGAAGACGTAATCTTCAGCGTTCGAAGTACACCAGGTCGGCATCCGGAGTGAACTGAACTTAAGGGCTGGTTCTGCCCCTAAATAGATGTCTCGAGCCAATCAGGTTTTGGCTTAGTGGTACTTCCTGCAGGCTGTGGGTCGAGCTCCCCCTGCAGGAAGTAGTGCTCGGAATGTCTGTTTCCATTATACTGTATGTAAATAGCCGATGTTTACCATGGTGCTTTTGGTACGCCTTGGGCATAGACAACCTCGTCCTCGGTTGCTGTAATATGGGTAGTCGGCCCTCAGGGGCTACCTTGGCTCTGGTATAACACCCCACCCTCCTTGGAAAAGCTTGTGCGGTATGGGCGACTGCGGGGGAGAGAGTACCAATATAGCCCAGTGCTGTAGGCTGATCTGCAGCTAATTCCTCATGAAGGAGGCAGTGGAACCCGGCCGCCAGAGAGTAGGGCGCCGCCTTCCGTGCGAGGTGGCTGGATGCCGCATTGGTGGCGCTTATGAGGCGACGTCAGGCTGGGGAAGCGGCATGGGGAAGTCTGTGTCGTCCAACCGAGGTGGTGCAGAAGAGGGGCTGGGAAGTGGGTTCAGGAGAAGGTCCCAGAGCTGTCCCGGGTCCAGAGCAGGCGGTGGTGCAGGGCTAGCAGACAGTGTCTGCTAGCTGTCTCCGGGAAGATCATCCACTAACTGAGGAGAGGGCATCAACATAGGCCCCAAGAAAGGGACCAGCGATAGGAGAGAGAAGAGCCGACGTTTGGAGCTGTGGCCGCTCGAGGGAAACGAGGATGTAGTTGACTGTGGTGACGTGAAACCACCCTGTCCACCACGGGGCCAGATAACGACGCTCGGAAGCCAGCTGGACAGGGGCCTGAAACTGCGAGCCCACACCTTGGAGCCGGATGAATATCAGGAAGCGCCTGGCAGGGCGTGAGGTCCAAACTGCGGCTGGAGATGGAGTAGGGTCAGCACCTGGCGACCATGGAGCAGTTCGGCTGGACTCTTGTCACCCACTGGCATGGAACTGCAGTCACTGAGAAATAATATAAAAGCTTCTTCCAGGGAATGGTCCTCCGTGTACTTCTTCGTCTGAGTTTTAAAAGTGTGAACAAGGCGCTCTGCCTCACCATTGGATTGGGGATGGAAAGGAGGGGTAAAGATGTGGTGGATACCATTCTCATGACAGATTTGGCGAACTCTTGACTGAGAAAATGCGGGCCATTGTCTGATACCAAGGTGACGGGAAGGCCTTCAATGGAAAATATTTTAGACAGGGCCATGATGATATTCTCTGTGGTGATAGAGGAGTATCAGATAATGAAAGGGGAGTAGGCATCCATGACGAGTAAGCAGGAGCGCTGAGGAAGGGTTCCGCAAAATCCACATGGATGCGTTCCCATGGGAGGGAAGCGGCCGGGCAGGATTGGAAGGACCGGCGCAGTGCAAGAAAGGCCTGGGTACAGTGCAACAAACCTGAACCACACACTCCACGTCCACTGTCATACCTACCCAGAAGACATGGCAATGTGCGAGGGTTTTCGTCCAGGCAATACCCCAGTGACCTTGATGTAAGACGTGGATAATCCGGGACTGCAAGGAAGTTGGTACCATGACTTGTGGAGTAGGGTCATTTTCCACACAGAGGAGCACCCCGTTGATGGCCACCAGTCGATGGCGGATGGAGAAGAATAATCGGAGGTCAGCCTGGGTGCAAGTTGGAGGAAGCGTTGGCCAGCTGCAGAGAACATAGTGGCGCACCAGGTAGAGGAGCGGATCTTCAGTCGTCGCTGAGACCACCCTTTTGGCTGTAACTGGAAATGCAGCTAACGCGTCATATATGTCGTCATAGACCTGAGAAATTATGAGGTCCCACGGACTGAATGCCGAATCCTCGCCAGAGGGGAGCCAAGACAAGGCACCAGCGTTGGCATGCTGGGAGGTGGGCCAGAAATGGATGGTGTACCTAAAACGTGAAAGGAATAGGGCCCATCACTGCAGGCAGTGGGAGGTCTTCGTGAAAAACGGGGCTGGCGGGCAAAATAAGGCGAGAAGGGTCTTATGGTCAGTCATTAAGCGAAAAGGTATGGGAGGAATTTGGTACAGGCAAACACGTTGGCTAGGGCCTTCTGAAATTGAGAATATTTGCATTGGGCCTCTGTAAGGGATTTAGATATGTACACTACCGGGCGTTCTGATCCATCCGGTAGATGATGCGAAAGGACAGCCCTAACACCGTAGTCTGGGACGTCTATAACCAAGAGGAGAGGGAGAGAGGGGTTATATGGCATGAGACCCGCCGCTTTAAGGTTTGGTAAGCTGATTCATGAGCCGGGGACCAATGAAAAGGCATGTTCCTTCGGCATAGATGAAGGAAGGGCGCCACAAAGTGGGCGGTGAAAGGAATGAACTGTCGATTGTAGGCAATTTTACTCGGGAAAGACCGCAATTGGTGGACGTCGCGCGGATGTGGAACGGCTATTATAGCGGCGATGTGGTAGGAGGTAGGCGATATGCCATCGCGGGAAATGATGTGCCCCAGGTAGGAGATAGTAGGTTGGAAAAAAGAGCATTTAGCAAGGTTGCATTTTAGGACCGCAGTCCGCAGGCGCAGGAACAATTGTCGCAGATGACTGAGATGTTCATCTGCGGTAAGGCCGGTGACGACGATGTCGTCGAGGTAGTTTATACAACCTGGCACATCCCGCAAGAGCTGTTCTAAGTGATGCTGAAAGATGGCCAGTGCACTAGGGATGTCATACATGAGGCAGTTCAACCGGAACAGCCGAAACGGTGTGTTGACGACGGCCAAGTGAGTAGAAGGCTCGGCAAGATAGATCTTCGAAAACAATTGTCCCCCTGCGGACTTAGAGAACAGGTCCTCGGGACAAGGGAGGGGATAGTCTTGACCCTGTATCTGAGGGTTAAGTGTAGCCTTGAAGTCGCTACACACTAGAAGACGCCCATCTGGTCTCTTGAGGACGACCAAGGGTGTCGCCCACGAACTGTAACGGATCAGAGTGGCGAGACGGTCCATTTCTTGTTGAAGAGGCTGCTGGAGGGCGTGGGGAACCTGTCGGGCTCTGACGTACTTCGGGCGGGCAGATGGTTTCAGCTGGAGTGACGTATGAAAATCTTGAGCACGCCTGGTGAGAAGAGGTCCTGGAATTCCATGCACAAGGTATCGGCTGCCGGAAACAGAACGTGGGAAGAAACCAAATAAACATTGTTGTCCATGGCTAAGCCAAAGGCCTGGGAGGCATCCAACCCGAAGAGATATGCCTAGGCCCCATTGTAAGGAAGTTAACTTCCCGGCGAACCAATTTATACTTGACAGAAGCCGAGAACTGACGCAAGAGGGCGGTCGCTTGCTTATTATAAGTAAGGAGGCGCCGACGTGTCGGCGCCAGGGGGACGCCCCAATCTTCACCAATAGTTGATCAGTGAGACCACTGCTCCGGTATCCACATGCATTTGCAGCGGCCGCCCGTTGACCTGAACGTCGATCATCAGCTTGGAAGATCTCGAAGACTACACCTGGTTTACTTCCATGGGTATAGACCCCCGATGGTCACTGGCCGGATGAGGTGGGGGAGGGGGGGGGGGCTACCGAGTTCGACAGACGGAACTGACATAGCTGCTAGGGGAACATGCTGCACAATGTACCCACCTGTTAGGGCAGTCTTCCTGTTCATGGTTCTTAAAACAACCTAAGCAAGATGGTAGCTGGAGGGGCTGGCGGCCCTGGCGAGGGCGCGGGGGCCTCCGTGCACTGACGGTCTGCACCGGACCCGCGGGGCTGTCCGAGGACCCAAATTCCTGGACAGGGCGGCCGCCCTGTCAATGCTGTGCAGAACGGGATGGTTGGAGCAGATGGCGGCAACATCTTCGTCCTGTGCTAACGATGCGATGGACTCCGAGGCGTCATGGTAGTGGAGTGCCGCCACTTCCGCCCCGTATTCCAAACGCTTCTCAGCCGCCGTACTTCGTACTTGAATCTCGTCCGTGTAGGATTCTTTGGAAACTCGTGTGCTGAAGTGAAATGTTCTGCAGAGACCTTGCAGTTACGCTGCCCACTGGCGATAGGATTGGCGAGCCTTCTTACAACACTAGTAAAATTCGACATCGGCAGCCAACACATGGAACCGTCGTCTGTAGAAAGCCGCGAGAACCTCATAAATATGGGAGAAAGTCAAAGCATCCGGATGTCGAGGTTGGTGTTTCGTCAAGAGAACTGTTTTGCAACGAGCATCGGTATGTGTGTAGGTGTGCGGCAGCCATCAGAACGCAGCATTAGCAGAATTACGCAGGCATGGGCAGCGTGTGGTGCGGCTGCGTTAGCCAACTCATGGAGAACCTTCTAATAAACACGCCGCCGCGTAACCGGCGGATTCAGCAGCGGTCTGCACTATTTAAGGGCATCAGAGGTGGGCGTCGGTATTCGGCTCGACCGATTTGGCGTTAGGTCGCTGTCACGTCGTCGTCATCAGTGACGCTGTCCCCGAGGACTGGCCGATGGGGGGCATTGTCCGCTGCTCCACCGGCGAATCCCGGCGTCGTCACGAGCCGCCGCGTCTGCGATCTGGGCCGCGCCTCGTGCTGCTATGCTCCTACCACCTGCGCAGCCGCTGACCGAGTGCGGCGTCGCGTTCCCTGGGCTGCGTGCATCAGCACGTCTCCACCACGACATGAGCGGTGGGGCTGAGCTACCGGAAAATGTATTGGGAGAACCAACAATAAAGAGGATGATTGCTAAGAACAGCCACCTTCTTCTACCCAGCCACGCCCTAAAACCCCGACCACGTCACCCGCTCCGGTCATCATATGACAGATATGAAAATGTTTGCTGGAGCTGTTTCTCATATGTTTCCCTGTCTTCAGCATCTTCGTTGAAAGTGAGAAACGGTGGGGGCGGTCGAACTGGATGGTTTTGCAAGAGTTCCGTAAATAAACGTTCCTGTGTATCCTGCGATATCTTGCAACACTGTTGAAAACCTTGTAGTAAGTCGTGCACACTTTGGACCGGCTGCTGAAGTATAACTTCCCCATGAGGAATACACACGCAGGCACCAACTCGTCGCCACTTGTGTTGTGACTGACAATTCGTAATTTTGCACAAACACAACTTTCATTGATGTAAGTTCACAAGGTTGATGACTGAGCAACATATGAAAGATAACAATAACGATGCCAGTAAAAGTCTCATAAGTGAGGCAAACAATAGTTCTCTTCTAAATTTCCACTAAGGTTCGTGGTAGCACTCACACACTAGTAACAGTCAAATTCAGAGACGAAGACGTAATCTTCAGCTGTCGAAGTACACGGGGTCGGCACCCGGAGTGAACTGAATTTTGGGGCTGGTTCTAGCCCCTAAATAGAGGTCTCCAGCCAATCATGTTTTGGCATAGTGATACTTCCTGCAGGCCGTGGCTCGAGCTCCCCCTGCAGGAAGTAGTGCCCGGAAAGGTTGTTACCATTATCTCGTATGTAAATAGCTTTTGGTACGTCTTGGGCATAGACATCCTCGGTCTCTGTGGTGTAATATTAGTTACCGGCACTCAGGGCCTACATTGGCTCCGGTATAACATCGGTAAACAGATTAAACTTTGCCGGCATACCATTTCCTGCACTGCTGACATATGATCACATTTTAGAAAAGCGAAACGAAGACATGTCTGAAAACGCTTACAGCAGCCAATATTAGGATTATGAATGGGTATTTGTTCAAGATAAGAGAGAAGAGAAGTAATTCTGAGTTGTAATGCTCTATATCACGAAACACTGTCGCGTGAAACATGTAGAACTCTAATGTTGTATGTTGATTATAAAGATGTACACCATTTACATTTCGTACAAAGTTCTTCGAAGTTAGCACAGAATAGCATTACTACTTATCTCCATACAATTGTAGGATGTAAACGCTACCTACGTTGTTTTCATTTCCAGGAAAGTTTGATGCACATTTCCTTGACTGTGCACAGTTTAAACCAGTGAAAAGTAAGAAGTGACACAGTGAGAGTTCCAGACCAATTAAGCTCAATTAATGCCAGTTAAGTAGTTTTCCTTAATTAAGACAGGTGGGATATTAAATGATTTCATCTTCACCTAGAGCTTGACTTTAACTGATTTGACCTTGACTTTCACTTTTATGACATTACTCTTGGGGGTAGTGTGGGGGGAGGATGCAAGGGCCCACTCGATTCTGGAGGCGATGGGAGTGACCCTTCGATACGACAAGTGATATGGTAATAATTTTATATTAGCATAGAGCACTAGTGCTACTCTAATAGCACCCATATTATATTGTACGTTTACTCCAGGTATTAATAGAGGGAGCAGCTCAAATTATATGTATGAAATCAGTTGGTAGCCATTATATATTAGTGTAGGGCACTGGTGCTGCTCTAACAGCAGTCATTTCCATGTTTTACTGATACTGCAGATATTAATAGAGGGAGCAGCTTTGGTATATACATATTGATGACCTTTTTCTTATTTTGTACATGAGAGATAGTATTTCTTTGATTCACAATATATACATATCTATAACAATGTATATACAATTGCAGAGACACATTGTTTCCTAAAATACCAGACACAGGAGGTTAAGTGATAGGGGAGAAGAAGAAATAGAAGGAAAAGTTGAAGAATAAACCTCACTCACGTGCACGCAGTACACAAAATAATAATAATAATAAAATGATTTACTGGCTGGGGTGTGTAAAGTCGTTTGTACATAGATAGAGCCAGAGAGAGATGGAAATATATAGAGAGACAGAAATCTATGAGAAACCTTTCATCTCACTATCCCCCCATTATATTTACACTTAATCAGTAGGGAGGGAATATGGTCCGTACAGCAGAGTTCCATCCCCGTCTGTACAGATGAAGTGCTTGTCGCCATGGTCCGACAGACCGACTTACAGTTGCACTGGCATGTGCATCTCATGTCCTCATGATCGTAAGTTTATTTGTCGCACCGGATGCGAAAGCGCACTGGCGCCTTCGAGCAGGCACCTCACTTAGTCATCGGTCCTGTGGGCCGGCCATTGACGCCGCACGATGCACGCCCTTAGCCAGTATTTGGATCAGTACAGTATGTGTACATTTTTGCTCTCATCCGCACAAACTCCGCAATCAACGACCCACCCACCTCGTCCTTCATCAGCCTGATAACATTATTCTTCTGCCGTGCTATTTCATAAGGGTTATAGTCTGCATATCCAGGCGTGTGTCATTCGGATTGCGGCATTTCACCCAGTAAATGAAATTGTATCTATCCATATACAGCAATTTCGGATCTGTGAAGTTTGGCTTCGCAAACCTGCAGTGGCAGCTGTAGACACATAGTTCTGAGAAGTCCGGCACTCACATCCCGGTACATACGGGCTTCACTGCAACCTTAGCCGCCTCCACAGCCATTAGTCCTTTATTGAAAATCGTAATTCATATAAAGTTTGGTCTGGTAACGTAATCTACTGTGCCACAACGTTCGTACCAAAAATAAACATAAGTAACATCGCGGTATTCTCTAATATACTTCAGTGTCTTGCTGAAACTCAATTGTTAATGGGCTTAAAGAATCTTTCTGAAATTCACACGTCGCGAGTGCCTTTATTTCCGTATTTAAATACATATCTCTGCATCTCTGCTTATCCCTCAGCGTTGTTATCGTCTTGATAATAGAGCCATTATATGGAACTAGTACTCCGGACATAAAGACAAATGCCTGTGAGTGTCACGCGAAGTGGAGAGGTATGCCACGTCTGCCTCCATGACATATCCAACACCTAATTTGATCGTCATGCAGCACTGGAACTCTCCAATCGGCAGAGGTTGCTGCATGACGTAACAGCATAAGTAACGTCTAAATAGAGCATATTACACAAATCGGCAGAGGGATTGTACTTTTCCTCACTCATTCCTGGGTTATTCGCCACAGCATATCTGTGCATGTACTAAAAAGGCCCCCAAGAATCCCGCGTTCGATAAAGAGCAGTATGTCAACACTGGTCGAATGTTCGATCCTGACACATGTCTCCTTAAGCATGATGTATGGCGTCCCACAGCAGCCCTGGCAAAGCGAAATAGAAGGCAGGTTCTAGAGAGTATGTGTCCATGCACATACTCAGTAACTTTTCGAAGATGTCCACGAACAGATGTACGCCAGTCTTCATGAAGTCTTGCATATTCACCTAAATTAGGGATGCCAAATCCCTGCCAAACATTCATCGCGTGTCCATAATCCGCATCCCTTGTGAAAGAACTGGTGAGTTGACTGGCGAATGAGGATTTGTCGCAGGCCAGAGTGGCCGTGTGGTTCTAGGTGCTACAGTCTGGAGCCGAGCGACCGCTACGGTCGCAGGTTCGAATCCTGCTTCGGGCATGGATGTGTGTGATGTCCTTAGGTTAGTTAGGTTTAATTAGTTCTAAGCACTAGGCGACTGATGACCTCAGAAGTTAAGTCGCATAGTGCTCAGAGCCATTTGAACCATTTTGAGGATTTGTCAGGCAGCGTAGTTTGGTTGCCTCTTTCCATCCAATCGAGATATACGTAAGGAAAGACCCTCACCTATGTCACCAGCAGAAACCGCGCATCATCGGGATATGTTGCACAGGTAAAGTGTAAATGCTCCTGATCCATCGTCTCACCCAGTTTCGGACAGGACGCAGGCACGAATCACGTGGAATCCATGAAACTGAACTTAATTTTTAGGGTGATCAACTTGGGGAACAGGATGTATTCTCGGCCGACTCAGGTGTGACTCGGACCCAATCAATTTTCAAGCAACCGAGGGAGGTGGTGCAGTGGTTAGCAAACTGGCGTTGCATTTGGAAAGTTCTAAACCACGTCTCTCCAGTCTGATTTAAGTTTTCTGTGATTTCCCTAAATTGCTTCAGGCAAATGCCAGGATGGTTCCTTTGAAAGGGCACGGCCGATTTCCTGCTCCATCCTTCCCTAATACGAGTTTCGGTCCATCTCTAATGACTTCACTGTCGATGAACGTTAAATACTAATCTCCTACTTCCTGGCAGATTAAAACTGTGTGCCCGACCGAGACTCGAACTCGAGACCTTTGCTTTTCACGGGCAAGAAGGTAGGAGACGAGGTACTGGCAGAAGTAAAGCTGTGAGGACGAGGCGTGAGTCGTGCTTGGGTAGCTCAGTTGGTAGATCACTTGCCCGCTAAAGGCAAAGGCCCCAGTTCGAGTCTCCGTCCGGTACACAGTTTTAATCTGCCAGGAAGTTTCATATCAGCGCACACTCCGCTGCAGAGT
Organism: Schistocerca piceifrons; assembly: GCF_021461385.2. Classification (NCBI taxonomy): domain Eukaryota; kingdom Metazoa; phylum Arthropoda; class Insecta; order Orthoptera; family Acrididae; genus Schistocerca; species Schistocerca piceifrons. The sequence continues at coordinate 348,997,147 of NC_060141.1, read as the reverse complement.
GAAAGTCTCATTCTACTAATCTCCTACCCATTCTACACTATTTTTCACGCCTATCGCACCCAACTGCTCAAGAAGAAAATGGGCATCAAACCCACTGAGATTATGAAAAACTATAGATTTGTGCCACAACAGTTTGTGCTTCAGGTTGAATTTCTTGCGAGCAGCTGTGTGGACCTTTCCGATAAGATGACAGTCATCCCCATGGGAAGTTCCCGCTTTTCTTTCTAAGCGTTGATCACAAATATGACACTACCACCTGTTTGTCCAATGCAGCGTTCTCTGGTGATTTGATGTTTGGCATTTTGGTGCTGTAAATCATGTCAGTGTCCCTTTCCAGTTCTTACATCTCACTGAACAACCAAATCGCCATACGAAGTCCCCTTGCGCTTATCTGACTCAAAACGATTGCGTGCTTGATTGTACAAGCATATTAAGGGTGTTACAAAAAGGTACGGCCAAACTTTCAGGAAACATTCCTCACACACAAAGAAAGAAAGAAAATATGTTATGTGGACGTGTCCGGAAACGCTTACTTTCCATGTTAGAGCTCATTTTATTACTTCTCTTCAAATCACATTAATCATGGAATGGAAACACACAGCAACAGAACGTACCAGCGTGACTTCAAACACTTTGTTACAGGAAATGTTCAAAAAGTTCTCCGTTAGCGAGGATACATGCATCCACCCTCCGTCGCATGGAATCCCTGCTGCGCTGATGCAGCCCTGGAGAACGGCGTATTGTATCACAGCCGTCCGCAATACGAGCAGGAAGAGTCTCTACATTTGGTACCGGAGTTGCGTAGATAAGAGCTTTCAAATGCCCCCATAAATGAAAGTCAAGAGGGTTGAGGTAAGGAGATCGTGGAGGCCATGGATTGATTCGCCTCTACCAATCCATCGGTCACCGAATCTATTGTTGAGAAGCGTACGAACACTTCGACTGAAATGTGCAGGAGCTCCATCGTGCATGAACCACATGTTGCGTCGTACTTGTACAGGCACATGTTCTAGCAGCACAGGTAGAGTATCACGTATGAAATCATGATAACGTACTCCACTGAGCGTAAGTGGAAGAACATGGGGCCCAAACGTTCACAGAAAATCTGTGCTGATGACGTGATTGCACAATTGCGTGCGGATTCCCCTCAGCTCACACATGTTGATTGTGAAAATTTACAATTTGATCACGCTGGAATGAAGCCTCATCCGTAAAGAGAACCTTTCCACTGAAATGAGGATCGATACATTGTTGGATGAACCATTCGCAGAAGTGTACCCGTGGAGACCAATCAGCTGCTGGTAGTGCCTGAACACGCTGTACATGGTACGGAAACAACTGGTTCTCCCGTAGCACTCTCCATACAGCGACGTGGTCAACGTTACCTTGTACAGCAGCAACTTCTCTGACGCTGACATTAGGGTTATCGTCAACTACACGAAGAATTCCCTCGTCCATTGCAGGTGTCCTCGTCGTTCTAGGTCTTCCTCAGTCGCGAGTCATAGGCTGGAATGTTCCGTGTTCCCTAAGACGCCGATAAATTGCTTCGAACGTCTTCCTGTCGGGATACCTTCGTTCTGGAAATCTGTCTCGATACAAACGTACCGCGCCACGGCTATTGCCCCGTGCTAATCCATACATCAAATGGGCATCTGCCAATTCCGCATTTGTAAACATTGCACTGACTGGAAAACCACGTGCGTGATGAACAGTAACCTGTTGATGCTACGTACTGATGTGCTTGATGCTAGTACTGTAGAACATTGAGTCGCATGTGAACACAAGCACCGAAGTCAACATTACCTTCCTTCAATTGGGCCAACTGGTGGTGACGAAACTAAAATGAGCTCTAACATGGAAATTAAGCGTTTCCGGACACATGTCCACATAACATCTTTTCTTTATTTGTGTGTGAGGAATGTTTCCTGAAAGTTTGGCCGTACCTTTTTGTAACACCCTGTATATAACATGGTAAGCAGCAGCATATGGTATGTGTCATTCAGTGAAGGTCATATGAGAGGCACTGGGGTCACATTCACATCGGTCCACAGAATCTAGAAGGCATTCAGAACCTGTGTAAACTACCAAGGGGCAGTGGTCCTGGTTGTATTCTTTAATTCTAGACTTGTCAGGCCTTTCGACATAGACCAATTCCATGTTAGAAGAGTCAGTAAGCTGTTTCTCTCTATATGCTCTCAATACGCTCTCAGACGATTTTAGGCACCTGAGACAAAAATGCTTTCCTCTCTTATATTTTGAAATTTGTGCAGAAAGTAAGAAGGACATCTTATCTATCCACCCAAAATGACATTTGTCATCCAGGTGAAATAGCAGAAAATCCACTTGCTTGCGACACTGACGTGGTACTGTGGAAAAATGGAGGTGACCAACAACTTTATGCATTTTCTCGCTCTGCACAATGTGCCCGTCGTGGTCGTCGCCATCGACGTCCTATTATGACTTGCTACAATTATCATCAACAACATCCAGGCTGTAAACATGAATGGAATAATCCGGGCTTTACTTCTTGAACTGAGATAGTTCCTGGAAATTTAGGGGGTAGTCAATATCATCAAAGTTGTAATGATCACTAACGTCATTAGTGTTATATCTATCTCGAAGATAAGCATTCTTGGGGTAATTCCTATCACAAGCCCGAACGACCACGTCAAACAACGAACATCCCTCTGGTCAGTATTCTTAGACATTAATGCATACCTTTCTAGGATCAATGTCTTTGGGAAGAGGGCTGAAACTGAACCCTCTCCTAGTGGGTCCTGGCCATATGATTAAACTTCAAACAACACCCAGCTAAGCAAGTAACCGAAACTCTCGCCACGGCCGTGAAAAGGGCCCTGCATGGCACTCCTAACAATGGTATGGAACCAGGCTGTCATTGACTTCCCCCCCGATATAACATTAGTAATCCCCCAGATGTAAACAACACTTTATTCATCGACACCACTGCTGTCGTCTTTTGAGGGATATTTCAGTTGGCAGCTGAAAGCAGTATTGCGCTTGTGACGCTCTTTTTTATGATAACTTTACGATTACGTTGAACGAATGTCTGAACTGTTGAATGGATACAAAACTCGAGTTGTCGTGTAGCGTGAAGTGAAAATGGTGAACTTACTTTATGTTATTGTTGGCAATACTTTATACGAATCGACTGGTCAGTGCAACTCCCAATACCAATAAAGAAATACAGTCACTGCAAAATACATTCAGCCCCTTAGGTACTGAATCCTGTGACTCTTTCAAAACCGAAAACTTTGGTCCCTGTGCACACAACAAATAAATTAAATTGTCTTACTCTAAAGCAGCAACGGAGTAACGCGATATATTCTGGTCCCTCATGAAAAACAAAACTATGCTAGCTACAGGCTCAGCAGTGTGCAGTGGTGGCCATAATACTTGGAACTGCACATGAAATTCTTTTGACTGATAAAAGAGAACATTTAACAAAATTCCAACTTCTTTTAAAAATATGTGAGTTGGACCAGGAGGCGGTACTGATTGTGGTGAATTACTAACACCGAGTTTCTTTTAGCAAAATTATATTGCAAGTTAGGTCTGTCTTTTCAAAACATCAGAAAACTGAAGTTACATTTTTCACAATTGATTTACAAACAGTGATATTTAAACAGGAAGTATTATCTAACTTCACTAATACAACATAAATGCAAATCATCAAATTGTATATAGCTCTGTTAACAAATCTTAGGATCATTACAAAAGTGAAATATCTATCTAGCCTTTTTATCAAATTATTTTAAGTGTACTCAGGGGTTATTAAACAATTACAAATTATCAGCCAACTCATCTATACTCAGGCGCGGGCAAACACAAAAATCATAAATATTTAACATGTTTACCTTGCATGCATGAAGGCTTCTGCTTGAAAGTTCAACAACATCGACATACCTAAATTAATCTAACACTTGGTGGCTTCACACAGCACACCACGACAACTGCCTATTCCATAGACTTTCTCTCACTAACAGCTACCTACACCTGTGCGCCAAGCGCTCTCTTACCCTGTGACTATAATAATCACAGACCAGAAGCAGTATCTCTTGGTCTGCGGTCTTACACAGTCAGCGATATAAAGTCTTTCAAAGGTATACATCGTTTATAAAATCATATTCGGATGTCACATACAAATGTGCCCCAATAGGCTCCTTTTAGACTTAATGGCAGAATATCAGTGGCCATTGATGATGCGGGGACGTCTCTTTGAAAAATGCTTTCACAAGTGTTAGGAAAGAGGCCGCATCATAATACCATATACTGATATTATTGAGATTGTGCGATCATGTCCTCGAAATCACCAGGAATCACAGAATAGACAAAAAGAGGGTGGCACACCTGGTGCTGCTGCTGCTGTCACGACTGGGATAGCTGACAAGGGGGTGATGGTCTCTTTTCCTTGTGCTTCCTCAGTGCCCACTGACGGCGGCTGGGACACCTCTCCCCTCCCCCTGTAAGGGCGGTCAAGCCATTGGCAGACGAGCCGGCATTGTGAGACTGCAGTCCCATGAAGTCGACAGCTGTGGTGAGCGTGCCAGCGTCACGAGGCCATTGTCTGCAAGGTCGATAGTTGTGGCGATATTTTCCATGATGCAGCCAGACGTGCAAGTGTTGTGAGGTCGTAAGTGTGTTTCACGGTCGAAGGCTGTGATAATGGTGGCAGTGGTGGCAACTGAGACCACCCTGTTGGTACGTCTGTTGACAAGAGAGCCCTGTGTGTCTACCATACTGGTCGTGTAGGATCGTCACCCAAGGGGTCGACGGTAATTACAATTGTGGCGATGGTGTGGGCTGTAGTGACAGCAGCCCCATCCTTGGAGACCCAATAAGTGGATCTTGTAAGATGGTCCCTCTCTTCCAACGGCTTCTCACATGAGGTCGACGGACGAATCAGCAAACCACCATCTGCATGAGGAATTACTAACTGATGCTGCTTCTGCTGCTGGTGCTTCTGCCTTTTTGGGGCTGTTAGACACTCCAGGGGCAAGAGTGTATGTTTGGGACTTATGGACACTCAACGGCGAGGTTATCAGCAATCCAAGGGCAAGAGAGTAGTCTTAATCCCCGTCTGCCCCTCCGCCCTCTTTGATTAGGCTGTTGGCAGAACAAGGGTGATTTTTTATGTCAGAATTCTTCGGCCCCATTGATGATGATTTTTACTCTAAATCTGAGGCTTGTTTGTAACGTGGGACTCATGAATTTTTTATTTACTAGCCAAAGACTCTACTCACAGACCATAGATTTACCCACTGCCATAGTGAACCTGAGACCCAGACTCTTTTTCTACTAATCAAAGAATTTACCCCTAGACCCATGATTCACCCATTGTCATAGTGACTGACAACGTTACATAAGAGAACAGTTGTAGATTCGGCATAGAGTGCTCTCCCTAGAATGAAATCATGAATTTTATAAAACATTGTTACGCCATAAGTGGGAACCATTAATATTATTTGTTGAAATGACAAGAGAATATCAGGTGGATTTAACCACAAAATTATGAACCGTTCTAGGAAGTAAACAGATCTTCACATAATTTTCAAACTAATCTCCAGTGTTCCCTGTTCCCCACCAGATCGGAAATATGAGGAATGTTGCATCACCCTACATTTTTCTTCACCTGACTAACATTTGGGAACCTTGCACTTCGAAGATACATTAGTTCCAGCCGCCACGAAATTGACTGGGAAAAATACCTGAAGTGTAGACCAATAAATCTTATCTCATTTATGTAACTGTGATTTGAGTCTAAAGTGTATTTATGAATAACATCAAGATTCACCGACTGCAACTCGAACATCGTAAATAAAGGTTTGAGGTATTATTTAGATGGCCCTCCTCTTCAGTAACTGCCATAGTGAATCTTCTTTATCTGTGGTAAGCGTACTGCATGTTATGAAGTTCAGTCACCTAAGCGATCCACCTTCTTAGCTTCAGCAGGTGCTATTATCATTATAAATAAATAACACTCTTATTGATGTTGTGCACTTAAAAACTGTTTTCCATAGGAATGATTCTATTTGCACCATCTTTAACGCATAAATACCACAAATTAAAAGACAATGTAGAATTGATCACAACTTACGAATATACACAAGAAAATCTGATAATCCGCAAATAGCTTATATTTTCAAATCAGAAAAGCGAAATCTTGCACAATGAACGAAAACCTGTCTTAAAAATCCGCGAAGAAAATGAAAAATCAATGAGTGCAGCGAAAGTTCGATTCCTTCTTCTGTACTCATGAACGGAGGAGCCGTTGTGGTGCCAATGGGGAACAAAAAACACAAAACGCTAATAGTAATGTGTTGAATATATCATCCTTAAGCTAAACTGTCATACAGTCTATAAAAACCCGAGGAACAAAAAGTAACATCTGTCGAAAGGCTGCTGGTGATTCTTTATCAATAAAGGCAGAAAGGATCTGATAGAGATCTTCTCTGTTTTGAGACAGTTTAAGACAGGGAGAAACCAAATTAACAGGTAGAGGTTCACCTAGGTGAGCATGGGACGGAATTAAAACTTGGGAACTGATCCAGGTCTGGTGATAAATTTTTCCTGTAATGGCATTACTGTTCTCTGGAGTGAGATCATATTCTGCATCCCAGCGGGACTGTAATTACACTAGTAGTGGGTGGCAGATATTCCCCACTTTGACGTCGAGTTATCGAAGTCAGTTTCTGCAACGACTCAAACTGAGCTTTCTTGATTTGTATTTGACGTTTTTTCTCCGCGTTGGGGTGATTTCAATACGGAATACTTACAGAAGGTAAGACTTTGGCATAATCTCGAAATGTTTTGTTCATATTATCAACCTAGTATCCCCTGAAATCACAGCACTGCCAATTTTCGACTTTTTCAAGTTAATCCACGCTATGTCCCTTGTCCAAAATTCTCATCTCTACTGTTTCTCCCTTCATGTTATCAGAAGCGAAAATCAAACTTGCATTGTAGTCATTAAACTGTTTTTTTTCTTCCCGGCTTTTTGAGTCCTATTTTCCGGCCATTGCGCAATATTTCGCTTTTCCAATTCGAAACTATATGTTATTTGCAACTTACGAAGTTGTTTTGCTCATGTTCGTGGTTTGTAATCAGTGTTATAGCGTCTTTTCATTTGCACTGCTATGTGTTGGACGTGGTGCAAATGAAAGAATTCTTAAGGATAATTGTTTTTAGAATATAACAATAATAAGAATGTTATTGACTTATAACAATAGTAGCATCTGCTGATGCTAAAAAACAAATCGCTTTCATCGACTAAGATTTTTAATACGAGGTATACTTAACACAGAAAAACAAAAATAGATATGACAGCTATTAAACAGGAGGACCATCCAAGTAATTCCATCTGGTCAGTTGACTTATTTTTCCAATATACATATTGCTGTAGGCTTTGTCACTTCAGCTCCCTGTGTGACAGTAGTCTGACACACAGAAGGTGTTACTCAAACTTGGTAATTATGTTCAGTTGCATGATTAGAGAATGATTTTTGTTCGACTGGGTCTTTATCTGCGGTGTTCTTGAGGAGTCCAGCGTTCGCTATTTTATATGCTATGGGGATTTCCCCCAACCAGACGGCCTCCTTTAATGTCTCGTGTAGAAAGGAGTATGCGCGGCTCGAAGTAGTGTAGGACTTCTATGTGGATGCCATCGGGTTCACGGGCTTTTTTCTCATTTTTGTTATCGCTCGTGTGACCTCCTCTATCGTAAAAGTAATGGCTTCAGTTCTGTAGTCAAGTTACAGTTCTACTCGTAAGGTGGTGTATATATGTAGATACTTGTTTTGATCGGCGTCAGGTAGAAAGTTTTGTAGTAAGTACTGTGCAGTGCTGTGTCAATTGCGCATTCGCGTGCCGTCGATTTTCAGCGTTGACAACACCAACATGGTTTTGATTTTACGCTAAAATTTTGTGAGGTAATTCCTATAATTTTTTATGCAATTACTTTTGTGTGAAGTTGTCCCACTGTCGTTTCTTTGCCTGAAAAATGGCTGCTCAAAGTCTTTTTTTCATCTCTCTGTATAACTGCAAACTTGCTTGTCTTTCTCTGGAGCTATTTCCTCATTGTTAGTATTTTCTAGTTTGACTTGCTTGTTTTCTTAGGTACATAACTTCGTGCGGTCATGGGATACTGAGAGTTGATTTGGTTTTTTTTTTTCTTTTTGGTGTGAGTTATTGCTGTCTCTTGTGCTGCATGTATCAGTTTTGTCAACATGTGGATGTTGTAGTCCACGCTTCCTGTTTGGTTTGCAGAGTTTTCGCAATCTACTTTGTGGAGTAAGGGTCTGTCATTAGATACATCATCTGCTAATTTGCTGGTTCGTTTTCTTTTCTGTGAGTAATCTGTACTCACTTTGAGTGCAGACTTTGTGAATAATACAGTCTCCTACTTCTGTCAAACTTTCAATATTTACAATAGCGGTATCCATGTTCCTTTGTGATTACGTGTTTCCTTGAAACGTTGACGGCTGTCAATCCCTGTTAATAACGTGTAGAATCTGATCTTTTAGTGTATGGTTTAATACTATTTCTCTATCATCAGTTGTGTTGAAGCGCCATAACACAGATTCTGCGTTAATGTCCGCATATTCAAAGTCTTTTATGTCTTGAATTTTGGGAAACGTTCCGAATGTAATGTATACCACACGTCGATGTGTATTGTCAGAGTATTGTGCATAGGTTATGATTGGTTTGTGGGATTAAAGGGACCAGACTGCTACGGTCATCGGTCCCACAGGTTATGACCCAGTCTGTATGTCCTCATGTGAGTTCTGTTGTTACTATGTGCTTACCACACAGTGGACTTATTTTAGTTACTACAGTACTTTTATTCATTACTATTATCGCAGCCGTTGGTATCTGTTCACCAGTAGATGCTACATTTCATGGAGAAAGATATGTGCATCGACCATCTTTAGAGTAGCCTACACTCCTTGTGTGACGGGTCAGTTCGACCCTGACTTCGTGTGTGCATCTGAATAATTAAAAAAAAAATTGACATCATTTTTACTGCTTTTCTTTACATTACGGTTCTTTGTGTCGTGATAATTCTATAAGTGCTTAATCAGTAACACACACACACACACACACACACACACACACACACACACACACACACACACACACACACACACACAGAGAGAGAGAGAGAGAGAGAGAGAAAGAGAGAAAGAGAGAGAGAGTGAGAGAGTTAGAGAGAGAGAGAGAGAGAGAGAGAGAGAGAGAGAGAGATAGAGAGACAGAGTTGAAGGGGGATGCAGTTCGGCGGAGCACTGAGACGAAATTACATTGCGGAAAAATCTCGCCACTTTTACTGAGAAGAGGACTGCTTATAGGTAAGAGAAGGAAACGAGTTTTGATCAATATGGTTTGTTGAAGATCTATAGATATAAGACGATGACAGTGGTGTTGAGAGATAAGACGACATCCTATATTCCCAGTATATTTATTCTGTAGCTTGCAATAATCAATAATTTAGAGAGGAAGGCAAATTTGCAAATGAAGAAGATCGCAAGAGGGGGAAGAAGCAGAAGAGAGAAGTTTTCGAAGAGAGGAGTGATTGGGAAAAATTCATCACAGAAGACGACACACTATACTTTAAACACAGTAGAGTCTGAGAACGTGCTAAACTGTAATGATGCAACTGTGCCACAAATCATCCCAGAGGATACAGAACCTGATATATGAGTGTAATTTACATTCGAAAAAAAAAACTCCGAGCGGTGTTACAATTCCGAGACAAGTACAATGAACTATTGTCCTTGCTGTAATTGTATTGGATGGTTAGATGCATGTTTAGTATTCTATCCACGAGCCGAACATCAGATACTGTTTGACTTTGAGAAGCAAGAATGAATAATAAATAGGTGAGCTCTATAATAAAGATATTATTAGTTAGCTATCAAAAGGTTAATGTTAAGTGATGTTTTCTACGACAGTGATCAGTTGCACCTTGCCACATTCTACGGTGGTGCAGTGAAAATTGGTTTCATGTCTTTTTTGTGTGTGTAGTATGATTCTTCGGAGCAAACGTCGCTATATTATTAGGTTCTGGAGGCGCTCCATATAATTTATGGACTCTAGCATGGCTCTATTTGCTCCATACCAGCGATCAACGAGACAATGAAGCGTCAACACCAAAGATATGGCAGCTAAAAACACGTATATCCTATCACACAGTCATTTGTTAATTGTCATTTGTCAACAAAAATTCCCGAGTACAAACTACACTCCTGGAAATCGAAAAAAGAACACATTGACACCGGTGTGTCAGACCCACCATACTTGCTCCGGACACTGCGAGAGGGCTGTACAAGCAATGATCACACGCACGGCACAGCGGACACACCAGGAACCGCGGTGTTGGCCGTCGAATGGCGCTAGCTGCGCAGCATTTGTGCACCGCCGCCGTCAGTGTCAGCCAGTTTGCCGTGGCATACGGAGCTCCATCGCAGTCTTTAACACTGGTAGCATGCCGTGACAGCGTGGACGTGAACCGTATGTGCAGTTGACGGACTTTGAGCGAGGGCGTATAGTGGGCATGCGGGAGGCCGGGTGGACGTACCGCCGAATTGCTCAACACGTGGGGCGTGAGGTCTCCACAGTACATCGATGTTGTCGCCAGTGATCGGCGGAAGGTGCACGTGCCCGTCGACCTGGGATCGGACCGAAGCGACGCACGGATGTACGCCAAGACCGTAGGATCCTACGCAGTGCCGTAGGGGACCGCACCGCCACTTCCCAGCAAATTAAGGACACTGTTGCTCCTGGGGTATCGGCGAGGACCATTCGCAACCGTCTCCATGAAGCTGGGCTACGGTCCCGCACACCGTTAGGCCGTCTTCCGCTCACGCCCCAACATCGTGCAGCCCGCCTCCAGTGGTGTCGCGACAGGCGTGAATGGAGGAACGAATGGAGACGTGTCGTCTTCAGCGATGAGAGTCGCTTCTGCCTTGGTGCCAATGATGGTCGTATGCGTGTTTGGCGCCGTGCAGGTGAGCGCCACAATCAGGACTGCATACGACCGAGGCACACAGGGCCAACACCCGGCATCATGGTGTGGGGAGCGATCTCCTACACTGGCCGTACACCACTGGTGATCGTCGAGGGGACACTGAATAGTGCACGGTACATCCAAACCGTCATCGAACCCATCGTTCTACCATTCCTAGACCGGCAAGGGAACTTGCTGTTCCAACAGGACAATGCACGTCCGCATGTATCCCGTGCCACCCAACGTGCTCTAGAAGGTGTAAGTCAACTACCCTGGCCAGCAAGATCTCCGGATCTGTCCCCCATTGAGCATGTTTGGGACTGGATGAAGCGTCGTCTCACGCGGTCTGCACGTCCAGCACGAACGCTGGTCCAACTGAGGCGTCAGGTGGAAATGGCATGGCAAGCCGTTCCACAGGACTACATCCAGCATCTCTACGATCGTCTCCATGGGAGAATAGCAGCCTGCATTGCTGCGAAAGGTGGATATACACTGTACTTGTGCCGACATTGTGCATGCTCTGTTGCCTGTGTCTATGTGCCTGTGGTTCTGTCAGTGTGATCATGTGATGTATCTGACCCCAGGAATGTGTCAATAAAGTTTCCCCTTCCTGGGACAATGAATTCACGGTGTTCTTATTTCAATTTCCAGGAGTGTAGATGTCTCGAGCCAATCAGGTTTTGGCTTAGTGATACTTCCTGCAGGCTGTGGGTCGAGCTCCCCCTGCAGGAAGTAGTGCTCGGAATGTCTGTTTCCATTATACTGTATGTAAATAGCCGATGTTTACCATGGTGCTTTTGGTACGCCTTGGGCATAGACAACCTCGTCCTCGGTTGCTGTAATATGGGTAGTCGGCCCTCAGGGGCTACCTTGGCTCTGGTATAACACCCCACCCTCCTTGGAAAAGCTTGTGCGGTATGGGCGACTGCGGGGGAGAGAGTACCAATATAGCCCAGTGCTGTAGGCTGATCTGCAGCTAATTCCTCATGAAGGAGGCAGTGGAACCCGGCCGCCAGAGAGTAGGGCGCCGCCTTCTGTGCGAGGTGGCTGGATGCCGCATTGGTGGCGCTTACGAGGCGACGTCAGGCTGGGGAAGCGGCATGGGGAAGTCTGTGTGGATTTACATGGAAGGTACTACTTTCATTACTTTGTTACTCTGCAGACATTACAAACTGAAGTGTAAACAACGGTTAATTATAAAATTGTTGGAGGTAAAGTCCTTCCTCGCATTATTGATACTTTGGAACACTGCCTACCCATATTACCAGGGACATTTGTTATGACATCAACACTTACTTACAAATATTAATATACAAACTATCTACTTGTGTGAGCAACTTATTGTCAGATATGTTTATTGTCCGCCTACTTAGCTGAGTGGTAACGTGATTGCCTACCATTCAGCGGGACCGTGCTCGATTCCCGGTCGGTTTGGAGAATTTCTCCGCTTGTAGACTGGGTGTTGCGTTGTCCTCATAATCACCGACACACAAGTGGACAATGTGGCGTCACCTGAAATAGGACTTGCATCGTGGTGGCCGACCCTCCCCGGACGGGGCATTCCGGCCAACAATGCCACACAATCATTTCATCATTTAATTTCATATATTTATTTTGTGTTGGGAATTTGTGTTTTGTGTCCGGAACCTAAATCAAACTAGATGAAGGTGTGTAGATAAATGACAGATGTTTGCTTGCTTGTAATACCCTGCTGGGCTACAGCAATATTAACTTCTAATATAATAGCGTTAATCGGACAGTAACAGCAGTAGGAACCAGTTAAAAGCAATTAGAAGCAGTTACGACTATTAAACTTGAAGCAAAATTAAGTGCGCCGACCTCCACTGCTAGGTTCGTTAATGTTACGGCCACTCATTATTTTACCTTTACATACGGTAGTTTAGTTCGAGTCTGGCCACCCTGACGTAGCTTTGCCTGGTTAACGAAATGTTGAACCTAGATCTTCCTTCCTTTCATTTCTCCCAGGAACCGCTCACTGAATTCAAGCGTCCCACCGAAACCAAATATTCATTCATCATATTTTCCAGTAATCGTGTGGACCATAGTAGTAAATCGTAAAAATGTCCTTCATCAAAGCCCGTCCGTTTTCTTAATAGTGACGAATATTTCACGTCCAAACGATCGTACCTGAAACGGAAGAAACGATCTCGGACGTGATTTCTTTGACCCACTTACATAAAACAGAACACAAATATTTTCACTTGTCTCTGCTACTTGCAGCAGGTCGAGTGTAACACAACACTTCCTGTAGACATTTCCACATCGTATCACGTCGCGAGTTCTTGCAAACTGCCAACATGAGATTTCATTCCATTGATTACAAAATCACTTTGAAAACATTCAGTGGGTAATCTAGGCTGTTGGTGAATATCGACGTGGACGAATTTGGAAATGAATATTTTGAACAGAGTGTAATCTACCTCCAGGGAATGAGAATTCTCATCCGGTGCCGAGCACTCTACATTACGTTTTAAGCCATCCATGTGCCTAGTTTGGTGGTTCTAGATTCATATGCTTAAGGTCGAATTTCGATTAACGCTTCATTCAACCACTTTTAACGCTCACGAACAGACCATCTTCACCTCTGGTTATCCCAGCTGAGCAACATATGGCAGCACCGTGGCTCCAAATGCACATTTAACACATTGTCCTTTTGCCACTGACCGGAGGAGAGTCGATGGAGGTTGGGCCATGACAGAGGCGCAAGTTCTGACAAGTAGATATTCAGCCACTAGTAAGCTACCCTGACCCAGAAATTTTGTGTTATGAATGAAGCAATCGTCATGTAAGGTAACATAACACTTATTTTTTATTTCATTTGAACCTGAAATGTAGCAGATATTGGTGCTGGACTGAGATTCAAGCTCAGATATCTCTTTCCGTCGTACTTAATCCCTTTTGGAAGATACAGTTCCATCGTTTCGTTGTTTTCGCACGACTCCAAATTCCTCAATGTCTCCACGAAATGCACGTGTCTGATTGCTGGTACGGCACAAAAATTTTCATCATGTCATTTCAAGCAGTTACATGTGCACACTTGCGAGCTGGTGAATAATAATTATCAGTTTTAACAGCTATTCGTGCACTGTTAACAATAACTAGTGGTGCTGGAGGACCACCCAGTCAGACACAGATGGATTCATTACATTGGTTCGGGTTCAAACATGTCACCTTTAGGTAATTCTGAAAAGGAATTGGATGTGTGTAGTGAACAATGCTGGTAAATGTTTTTCGTCAGTTTATTTCCACTTCAGACATGTGCATGTTCTGCTAATGGTGAAATCAGGGGATATTTAACGTCTATTCATACCTAAAAAACAATGCCTATAACTGATGTGGTCGAATCCTGACAAGGCAAAACTTCACCGTCCCGTCATTTCAGCTTCAGTCATCTCATTACTGCTGAAAAAATTCAATATCGAACATCTAAGTGTGCATACTTACCTGTCTATTAGATACTGGGTTCGGAACCTCATGCAACACAAAATTTTGCGCCATATCATTTCAAGTTTAAACATGTACGCACATTCCTATTTGTGAATGAAATCACGTTAAGATTTTTCGTAGTTAGTTAAGAGGAACAGTATATGTTGGATGCGAGTTCCGGTTCGTAGTTACCTTAAAAAATTTTCATGTAATTTCAAAAGAAACTTGCTATTTGAAATGTTATTTATTGAAACAAAGTTTAGTTTACAGCTGTTAAAGACTGTCATCTCTAAAAAGCTGTTTCATGATTTTCATTATCTTGATATTTATTTGCATCTGGACTGAGTGCCGTACAGTGTGAAACATTCTCTGGTAGTCTCTTGATGTATCCATTTTATGTAGGCAAACGTCTCAACCTCAGGGATTTAGGGGTGTTGCAATTACGTTGCGTGGGTTGCATACAAATCAAACAGAACCCCGATCATATCGTCCGGATACTTTTCAGCATGGTAGTACACACAGAAATATTTTTCTGGTTTTTAACAGACGAGAAAAGAAAAAAAAATGGTTCAAATGGCTCTGAGCACTATGGAACTCAACTGCTGAGGTCATTAGTCCCCTAGAACATACAACTAGTTAAACCTAACTAACCTAAGGACATCACAAACATCCATGCCCGAGGCAGGATTCGAACCTGCGACCGTAGCGGTCTTGCGGTTCCAGACTGCAGCGCCTTTAACCGCACGGCCACTTCGGCCGGCACGAGAAAAGAAAGAAATGATGGATGCTGTCATTAAGAAACAGCCAGCTGCAACATTGATGATTATAGTTTAAGATGGTAATTGGCGTATAAGCCTGGAATTAGCGTTTTTTCAGCACTAATTCTAAAGTGGTTGATGGTGGTGATTCCTCAGATTCCACTTGATTTTATGGGCTGTATAAGTGATTCAGTATGATAAGAAAATATATCGATTTTTTACTTTATAATGTGGCGCTCTTGGAGTGCACCTGTTTGCCTCAGGAACATAATAAAACTCGAATCTTCCTGTTTCTCAATATAGGTGACAGTTAAACTACTGTCACCTCATATTTATCCGAGCAGATAAAAATGTTTTTATGGATATATAACCTTTGGGGTCTCTTGTGAAACACAGGCATTTTCTTTTCTACAGTGACAACGTAGGTCACTGGATCCCAAAGTGAATGTTTCTATATGCCTCATTTGTTGCAGACAGACAGGAAAACTAGTTATCTCGATCATTATGGGAGAGAAAATTGTAACGAATGCCTCGTGGCACGTGGAAATAAGATCAGGTGCAAAGCGCTGCATTGACAAACCGTGGCGTGCAACAACTTTCCGGTTGGTGGAAGTAATACAAGAGATAAGTGGCGGAAAGTCGGTAAGGGAGAGCACAGCACGAAACAGACTCTGCTCGTTGCAGAGCCTGCCATCAGGATTGGTTCGGGTAACGAGGTGTCCGCTAATTAGCTGCCGTTCGATACACAGTGGCTGCGACTTGCTGGCCTGCAGCGTCACCCGCCGGGCCGGTTCGTTAAAAACACGGCGGAAGCGAGCTCGCTTCATTAGGCCCGTGATCGACAACTTCGAGGACTGCCCGAATTCCCGGTGATGAAGGCGAAATTGGAAACACGTGCCCTGGGCTCTCGCCTGACACGTGATTGCGCAGAATATAAGTAACAATCCAACCACACCAAAACTCTGATGCAAAAGGATATTTTTTAGTAAATTTGAATCACCATTTTCATTTAGTCTCGAACATGAGAAATGTTACAGTAGTTAGTTAATGCTGAGTAAGAAACTCAAACACGTCTAATACTTTAAAGAATGTTAGTTACTTTATCACATTTAACTGCCTACCACAATGTTTCAGAGACAAGCAGCAACAATCCTTACTCTAAAATTAAAATGCGACGGAAAGAAAAAAAATATTTACCCATTAATGATTTAACTAATATCTAATTTTTTTGTTTATTTATAGACGCAATCACATGTTTATGACAGTCATAACCGGTTCCGGCCATACAATGACCATCTTCAGATCCTAACCTCTCCATAAGCCTGTCTAGCCAATGATTTTGGAAAAACGACATTTTGTCTATGGAGTGCGTGATTGATTCTTTTGTAAATTCTTTTGTTTATTTATACACGCAGTCACATGTTTAAGACACAGTCATAACCAGTTTCGGCCATACAATGAGCATCTTCAGATTAACTTCCCCACAAGCCTGTCTAGGCAATGATTTTGGAAAAACGACATTTTGTCTATGGAGTGCGTGATTGATTCTTTTGTAATTTTTTTTTATTTACAGACGCAATCACATGTTGATGGTTGTCATAAATATGTGATTGCGTCTATAAATAAACAAAAAAAAAAATTACAAAAGAATCAGCCACGCACTCCATAGACAAAATGTCGTTTTTTCCAAAATAACTAATTTCTGTAAGTCACCAGCAAGCAACAAGTATAAACAATGGTTGTATACAACTGTGTAACCTAGGCATCTTTTCGTCAGCTCCATAATACATCTTTTCATGAGATTTGTCTTAAATAACCCGTTATAGTTCGAAAAGGATAATGATGTCCTTTGGCTAAAAACAGGGTGATCACTGCTGCCTTCAATACCTCAAGAAATAAGGATCCCCGACATTAACACAACTATATATCACACCAAGCTAAGAAAATTTCTTACCAACTCTTTCCGTTCCAAACAAGAATTTTTATCTTCTGGCTCATTGACTTTTTGTCGTTATATTATCTGTTAGTCAACAGATACAGAATTTTATACACATAACATTTAAACAAATGTTCAGTATCAATTAGACATTTATGTACCAATGATCTGTGAGACAAGTAACCAAGAAAACTGGATGGAACAAATTGCCACAACATGATGACTTCATCTGACATCGATGCCCAGTAATGACTGTCTCTCCCTTTTGCTTCTTACTTCCATAAACACAAGTCCATTTACAAAAAAGTAATGCAGAAACCGAAAGAATACAACACGATCTTCAAGTCTTTTTTATGTTCAAATAATTCTTAGGCTCACTGTCAAATAATATATTTCGTTTTCTGACAATTTAGAATAAGAAAGCAAAACACAAAACGTAATAAGCAACAAAATCAGATAAAACAGTGAAATTTCAGACGCCTATCGTCTCGAAGAACAACACACTTCGATAAATCTTGCCACGGTTTTGTAGTTCGAGGCACCCTTGTACAGATAGTTGGCACGATACTATGATCGTAAGCCTTGTAGTTCGAGAGACCCTTGTACAGCTTATTGACACGGTACTACGTTCGTAATCCAACGATGACGTAACAGACATCTCAATTTACTGCTTAGTACATGGCTCACCAAATACATAAATAGGTAACTCCATCCACGTCAGATAGTAACCGCAACAATATTTACTTTACTGTGATGAAAGTGTCTATCCTAACTAACAGTTAAACGAAATTCGTATTCTGTATATGATTACCTCAGCTGATAAAAGTGAATAATGTAGCAAATTATACCCTGTTATTTTCTGTGAGCAAGAATGTGATTTCAAACATATTCGTTGAATTTAATGTTTTCACATAAACATCCTGGTAAAAGTACATTTTTTGTGAAGTAATGTGAAAGAATTATGCCACACAAATGCATGTCTCGTTGGAGATGCTACGTATTCCCGACAATGTTGATCTGAGCTTGTTTTAACATCGGAAATTCAGCCGAATATTTGACGGTGTAACTGACAGCAAAACCACAGAATACTCTATGCGTTTCAACACAACAACAATAAAAACAATAAAAAGTACACGTAAGTGGTATACCCATAGGCATTCAAATCTGCTTTCAAATGTAGGCAGACCCTCCTTGCCCGAGTCGTCATCAGTCTTATCATCAGCCTTACCAATGACTCATCACACGATAAGCCTCCGCCTTCTCATCACCTCCCCTCCACTCCTCCCCCACCCTCACCCCATCCCCTCACCCTTCCTCTCTAAGGCGAGTACAATCCTTGTATCAACAACCAATTTCATTCATCAAAACTGATTAAGCCTACTATGGTGTTATTCACGACTGAAATAATAATAATAGTTGAATTATTAATTTAAAAAATTAATTTATGCGTGATTATGGGGTGTGAATTTCAGAATTTTCACGTCTAAAATATGTCAGTAACACGCTTCCCGGCCCCCTCCCCCTCCACCCCCCTCCACGCACACACACACAAACATGTACCAACACACAAATTTACAAACATAGCTCTGAATTTCATACATCCAGTACTGTACTCCTTACTCACGTGATCTCTCATCAGAGTAATCATTCTCTCTCTCTCTCTCTCTCTCTCTCTCTCTCTCTCCCTCTATCTCTCTTTCAACTCCTGCCTCATGATTAAATTTCATCTGACATGTTTGCAAACAACACCAGAAATTTATGTAGCTTGACCATCACTCTCCAATGATAATTATTCTTTATGCTGTAAACTGAGCACCATCCACCGCTTCTTTCACCTGTTTTATTTCTTTAGATTTCCTATACCTTTCTGTAATATTTATTTTAATGAGGAACTAACAATATAACTCATTACAGAGGGAATGAAAGCAACACAAAATCTTTCACAGTAGCCTGTGGCCATTGCACTGTGGGAACAGGTATTGAGAAACCTCTTTGTGCCATGTCCATAAAAAGGCACAAATACTCGGAGCTTTACTCGTTAGGGAGTGTATATATATATATATATATATATATATATATATATATATATATATATATATATATATACAACTGCACACATCTAAGACACATCTGATAACAAACAGCTGAGTGGCACAATGCCCGAAGCTTATATTCCATGAAGCGCAAACAGTATAATACAGAATGACTAGAAAGGAAAAAACACAAAGATAAAATACTTGGAATATTAAATTTACTATAAAATTTGTTTAGAATGTTTTTACATTCGATGTCTTTTCCACACATCGTTGTAACGTACAATGATTTTACATTTCAGCAATTATAAAAAATATTACATACAGTGTTTTTACATATCAGCATTGTTTACTGCACACAGTCTAGCTATGACATGGCATAATCAGAGTTTAAATCATGCAGTGTTTTTCACCAACTGAGCAACTATGATGGATCACAATCAAACAAAATCTCCACTGAAAAGTATACATCAGACGAACTAAAGGTGGTGGTAACTTATTTTTCTAGAGTTTAATCTACTCATTCAGAATTGGATATATGAATTCACATCAGTTACAAGGGTGACAGAAGTCTCAAATTACAATATAAAATTACAAATACAATTTAAAATTTAATTTTTCACACACATTTTTCAGGTATTTATTATATTAACATTTTTAGAGGTATTTACATTTTTCAAGTACTAACAATAAACTCAATCATCAATTTTTGTGCAGTAATGGAGCCAAGCCAATATATGCATATTATCCAGAAGTATATGATTTTTATTAACTTGCACAGATAAAGCCAATTTGAGTTGTTTAATATTAGAGATAACATGTTGCTTAGACTCAATTACATACTGCACAGAAATTTTTAATAGTGAATCCAATACACATTGCCTGTAATCAGCAACCTCAAACGCTGCAGGTCTTTTATTCACTTTGATCTGCTCATTATGCACCCAGACTCAGTCTTGAGAACATACATTTTTACTCACAGACTAACAAATTCTATAACAGGTTCCCCATTAAGTTCGTATTTTGTTAATTCAGGCTCTTTTTTTTTCACCAGAGGAATACTGTATCCATTACACGCAGGAAGACCCGCAATAACCGACCTTGTATGGACATGATTCCCGATATCCTCGTAGATATTTAGAGCTGTAATAGATTAAAGTATTGCTGTCTGTGTAGCACAATGTTATATGATTTGCGAGAAACTAGCTTAATATGTACCCATAACGAAAGTGGATAAGGACTTCAGAAATAATCAGAATAGTCATTCCTACTGCAATGGGTTTCTCATAGACTACGTTAAGTTTGCTAGGTTCAGTGGCTAATAAATGTTTGTTAAATATAATACTCCATCAAAAATTTAGTTGAGCAATTACTGCAGCTGCTCTACGTCTGTCTCCCTAAGAATGTCCCTAATCCTATGTCCGCATCTTTTACATTTTTTTTCAG
This sequence comes from Schistocerca piceifrons, assembly GCF_021461385.2. NCBI lineage: Eukaryota > Metazoa > Arthropoda > Insecta > Orthoptera > Acrididae > Schistocerca > Schistocerca piceifrons. The sequence continues at coordinate 348,976,504 of NC_060141.1, read as the reverse complement.
ACACACTATTATTTATCAGCCTGAAAAATTGGTCTTTGGAAACATTGGTTCACTTATGCGTTTTTATGTATTAATCTCAATTTATTCCTTTGTCCAGTGAGGTTGCCTAGATGATAATATATGATGAATCTTTTATAAAACAAATTTACGTGGTAAACACTCTTTCAGATAAAGTGTGCCCACAGGATATGTGGCCTGTAATTGAAAAAGTGTCATGACGGTCTCTCAATTGGCAAACGATTCCAGATTAATCCCCCATTAGTATCTCCGGGAGTGGATTGCCAAGAGGAGACCATGAGAAAAAGGCGGAATAACCAACGAAGGGATAACATTCTACTAGTCAGAGCGTAGAATGTTAGAAAGTTGAACATAGTAGAAAAGCTGGAATATCTGAAAAGGGAAATGTAAAGGCTCATTCAAGGTACAATGGCGGTCCGTGAATTGAAATGGAAAAAAGGCAAGGATTTCTCGTCAGTCGAATATAGGATGATATCAACAGCAATAGAAAATTGCATACGGAGTATGATTTGTTACGAAAGGGAAAATAGGGCAGAGAGTTAGCTACTGTGAACAGTTCAGTGACAGGATTATTCTGAACAGTTCTACAGCAGATCAATGCCGCCAACGATAATTTAGGCATGTAAGCCGATGTCGCAAGCAGAAGATGAAGAAATAGAGAAAGTATATGTGGATACTGAATGTGTAACTCAGTATGTAGAGAGGATGAAAATCTAATAATCACGGGGGACTGAAACGTGGTTGTAGGGGAAGGAACAGAAGAAAGCTAAAATTCGCATGAAAGTAGTGTGAGGCGATGCAGCCATTTGGATACACTTTTGGTAACGTTTCTTATGTCTTGACCGCACATTTATTTTTCCAACAAACTTACACGTTACGACTTTATAACATTTTCAAAGGCACTGTTATTTCAGTCATATAACATAGTTAGTTAGATACATTGCATCACGTCAAAATTCTCGATCTCGAGACAAGTGCAAGGGTTACGGATTAATACGGGCTAGCCAGTAGGAGTAAGGGAGGTGAAAGGCTAATTGAGTTCTGCAGTAAATTTCAGAGGGTAATAGCGAATACTCTGTCGAAAATTATCAAAAGGAAGTGATGTAATTGGAAAAGACCTAGAGACACATTGAGATTCCAGTTGGAATTTGTCAGAAGAGATTCCGAAATGAGAGATTGGATCGTAAGATGTAATCAGGAGCAGATACGTAATCAGATCATAATTTAGTAATGATGAATAGGCTGAAGCATGAGAGAATCGGATGAAAGAATCAGTGTAGAAGGAAGCAGGATACTTAAGTATTGAGGAATGCTGAGACGAGTCTGAAGTTCATTAAGGATGTGTATAAGGAATATTACAGCAGACAGTTCAGCTGAAAACGAGTGGACATTTCTAAAATGGGCAATCACAAATGTTGGACAGTCAGACATAGGTACAAGGAAGGTAAATCGGAAGAAACTTTGGATAACAGAAGAAATACTTCAGTTGACGGCGAAAGAAGGCAACACAAAATTGTTCAGAGAAAGACAGGATTAAAGCGACATAAATCCATTAGAAATGAAATAAAAATGAACCGTAGGGCAGCCAAGGCGAAATGGCTGCAAGAAAAATATTAAGAAATCTGAAAAGAAATTGTCATCAGAAGGACTAACTCAGCATGTAGAAAAGTTGAAACAACTATCGCTGGAATTAAAAGCAAGAGTGGTAATATTAAGACTGCAATTGGAATTGGAATGTTAAAACTGAAGCCCTCTATAAAGGGGAGAACTTGTCTAATGACGTGGTAGAAGAAGGAACGGAGTTTCTAAAGGCAACCTAGGGGGATCCGGTATTAGAGTAAGCACTTGAAACAGCTCTGGAAGACTTGAAATCAAACAAAGAAGATGGTATAGTTAATATTCCATCGGAAACTATAAGAACATTGACATGTAGAACCCATGAGGCTTGCGACGTACCATCCGACTTTTGGAAGAATATAATCCACACAACTCCCAAGATAGCAAGAACAGAGATGTGGGAAAACCATCGTATAATCAGCTTAGCATCTCACGCATCAAAGCTGCTGACAAGAGTAACACACAGAAGACTTGATTTGAAGATTGAGGATCTGACGGATGACGATCAGCTGGCTTTAGTCAAGGTAAAGGCCTCAGAGAGACAGTACTAAAATTGTGTTTAATAATCGAAGCAATACTGATGAAAAATCAGGATACATTCATAGGATTTGTCAATCTAGAAATAGCCTTCGATAATACAAAATAGGAATAAATTACAGGGAGAAACGGTTGATATACAATATACGAGGGCCACTCCAAAAGAAATGCACACTATTTTTTAAAAAATCTATCTTTTATCCTTCATGTTTGAAAGTTTTACAGTGTGTAGATACATCCTTTAGGAACAATATTTTCATTTCTTCACGTGATTTCCATCTCTCTCAACTGCCTTACGCCATCTTGGAACCAGCGCCTGTATACCTGCCTGGTAAAATTCTGGACCAACCTGTTGGAGACACTGTTTGACAGCGTGCACAAGGGAGTCATCATCTTCAAACCTTGAGTCCACGAAGAGAGTGTTTCAGTTTACCAAAGAGATGATAGTCACATGGAGCCAGGTCAGGACTGTAAGGCGGGTGTTTCAATGTTTTCCATCCAGTGTTTCTTTGTGAGCCACTGTCAACATCCTGGGAATCCACCTGGCACAAACCTTTTTTAACGCCAACACTTTTAGTATTCTGCACACACTTCCTTCCTCTATCCCAACGTAGCGTGACAATTCGTTTACTGTGATGCGTCTGTCAGCAGTCACCAATTGGTTAACTCTCTGCACATTGTCTCGAGCGTGTGCAGTACGAGGCCTGCCGCTGCGAGGACAATCCTCAACATTGCCGTGCCTGCTTTCATCACGTAACCTGCTTGCCCACCGACTAACTGTACTGCGATCCACAGCGGAATCTCCATACACCTTTTTCAACCTCTTGTGGATGTTTACCACTGTCTCGTTTTCACAGCACAGGAATTCTATGACAGCACGTTGCTTCTGACAAACGTCAAGCGTAGCAGCCATCTTGAAGACATGCTGTGATGGCGCCACTCACGGGAACAGGTTGAACTAAGTTTGAAAACAAGCGGAAAGGATGTATCTACCCACTGTAAAAGTTTCACACATGCAGAATGAAAACTATATTTTTAAAAAAATAGTGTGCATTTCTTTTGGAGTGACCCTCGTATACAAAGCATCGAAAATTGGAATTTGAAGAGCGAGGAAGAAGTATTCACATTAAAAAGCATATAAGACAGGAACGCACTGTTTAGCCCCTACTGTTCAATCTGTACATTGAAGACGCAATTACGAAAATAAAAGAAAGGATCAAAGGTGGGATTAAAATTCAGGATGAAAGGATATTAATGGTACGATTCGCTGATGACATTGCTATCCTCACAGAAAGAGATGAAGAATTACGAGATCTGTTCATTGCAATGAACAGTGCAATAAGTACAGAATATGGATTGAGAGTAAACTGGAAAAAGATGAAAGTAATGAGAGATAGCAGAAATGAGAATAGCGAGAAACTTAACATCAAAACTGGTGGTCACGAAGCAGACGAACTTAAGGAACTTTGCTATCTTGGAAGAAAATAATTCCATGCGTGAAACAAGGACTTAAAACGCAGACAAGCACAGGCAAACAGATCATTCCTGGCCAAGACACAGCTATTAGTGTCAAACATAGGTCGTAATTTGGGAAAGACGTTTCTGAGAATGCGCTATTGGAACTCAGCACTGTATGGTAGTGAGACAATGTTATTTGGAAAATCGGGAAAGAAGAGAATCGAAGCATTTGAGATATGGTACTATAGTAGAATGTTGAAATTTAAGTGGAATGATAAGATAAGGAATGAGGTGGTACCCCGTAGAATAGACGAAGATGGAAACATACGGAAAACACTGATAAGGAAAAGACACGACGATAGGACATGTGTTAAGGGATCAGGTAATAACTTGCATGGTACTAGATTGAGGCGTAGAGGGTAAAATTGTAGGGGAAGAAAGAGATTGGAATATGTCCAGTAAATAATTAAGGACATAGGGCGCGGTGCAAGTACCACTCTGAAATGAAGAGGTTCTCACTGGAGAGGAATTCGTGGTCGGTCACATCACTCCAGTCAGGAGACTCATGACTCAAAAAATATGGGAATGAAAGCACACCGCTTTGTGAAACAAAAGCTGCATAAGCTCTTGGTTCGAATCTCAATGGAGACCTAGACAATTCTCAGACTTAAAGTTTTTCTGTTACCGAGGGAGAAGCTTCCTGATCCAAAATTAGTGACGATATCTTAACTTCTCGACCTTCGATTTAACGTTCTCTAGATATGAAAGGTGAAAAATTTAAGAGATTGCTGCATTGCACTCTCTTTAAAGAATAAATTTTCCTGCTTATACCAACATAATTTTCATTTTGTTGTGAATTCACAGTAAATTGGTTTACGTGTGGCACTGAATAGTTTATTAACTGGGTTTCTTTTCGTGTCTGCTCTCACTATCGGATTTACCATTTGTCGTGTTGGCACCAAAACGCCTCTCGGGTAGAGTACAAGCTTCACATAGACGCAGACCATAGCGGGGAAAATAATACGTAATATCTAACTAATATGTCAAGCTATATTCAGGTTCGTATAACGGATATGATTTGTTTTATAAAATTAGACTTTGGTCAGAAAGTTATAATGGTAAGTGAGCAGTGCATATGTTTATAGGACTTCTTATCGGCTTACTGAATAAAATGGTTCAAATGGCTCTGAGCACTATGGGACTTAATATCTGAGGTTATCAGTTCCCTAGAACTTAGAACTACTTAAACCTAACTAACCTAAGGACATCACACACATCCATGCCCGAGGCAGAATTTGAACCTGCGACGGTAGCAATAGCGCAGTTCCGGACTGAAGCGCCTAGAACCGCTCGGCCACCTCGGCCGGCCTTACTGAATATAACAGAAAACCATAAGAGAGTATGTTCTCTCACACTATCTAAAACAGTCTGACGATACATAGTTAGTTTTTATAGTAGAAAGCTACAGGCTCGCAGATAAAGATGTCGTCAATGAAAGTTTACGGATCTTTTTTCTCCACAATGAAATTTTCTTGATAGTTTGATAGTTTAGAATTAGATGAATAAATGCCTTACAGATTGCTTGCAACCCCAGCTCCGGGATAGATTCTTTAGTGAAATCAGCAGAGTGAAGACAGAAGCTCTGGTACGGTAGCGACACCTGGAGCAGTGTCCTTGGTCACTTTTCTTACATAGCATCTAAACTGTTGGCAACGTAGACCAGATGCGATGGACATAACCCTGTGATGCAGTTAGTAACACGAAATACAAGATGCATAAAACTATATTATGATGACTCTCACTGATGTATGTTTCAGATACTTATTTTTTAGGACCAACCAATATTTTCTTTTTTGAATTAACACTTCATGGCTGAAATAACCGCCTGGCCACACTGGCTTCCGTTTATGTTTATTTACGTCAATCAATTAAGAAAAATAATGGGATCTTTGTTTTGAAGGAAAACACTCGATTTCTTTCTCCGCCCTTCCCAAGCTTAGCTTCAGCTATGTCTCTAACAACCTAGCAGTCAACGAAATGTTCAATACCGATCAACCTTTCTTTCCATTCCCTGCTAAATCCAAAGAGAATGGTAGGTCACACATGTTAGACTTTTTTCCGTTTCATTTTCCCCTTTCTAATGTTTAAACTACGTTGCTAACCATCTCCAACTACGGTATATTCAATATGTCAAGGCAAGAACAATTCTGGCATCGCAGATAAAAACTGTCGATTGATATATACATTGACGTGACAAAAGTCATGGGATAGTGATAAGCACATATGCAGATGGCTCTAGCGTCGCTTGCACAAGGTATAAGAAGGGCAGCGGATAGGCGTAGCTGTCATTTGTAATCAGGTGATTCATGTGAAAAGATTTCCAACGTTATTATGGCCACCGGACGAGGATTAACAGACTCTGAATGCGAAATGGTATTTGAAGCTAGACACATGGGGCATTACATTTCTGAAATCGTTAGGGATTTAATAGTCCGCGGTCCACGGTGTCAAGAGTGTGCTGAGAATACCAAATTTCAGGCAATGCCTCTCACCACGGACAAGGCAGTGGTTGACGGCTCTTGCTTAACGACCGAGACAAGTTGCGTACAGTGGTCAGCGCTTACATACAAGCAACACCGCCTGAAAACATAACCGCAGGAATCAGTGTGAGATGTTCGACAAATGTGGTGAAATACGGCGTTTACTCTAGCAATACCGGACTTCGCCATGTCCCTTGAAGTAGCACGTGTGCCGTTTTTGAACTTTGTCTCTAAAAATAATAGTGAAATGTCAGAAATAAATTTTCATTTTATTTTCAATTTTACAGAACAAATTCCTCAGTCTTTCGTAAAACGTTGTCAAAACAAGCGAGTAAAAAATGTTGCACAGGTTTTCTTTACAGAAAGATTGAAACAGTGTCAAGACATACTGTTTGTATCAGTGGTAACAGTATTTTTAGTACAAATAAGGTAAGTACCAAGGATTCTGAAATGCAAAATGTGGTTAGAATACCGTGCGTGTTTTCTCACTTACTGCAATCAAGGCTCAAACACATAAAAACAAACAGTTTCACTGTAGAATTATATCTACATCTACACCTACATTTATACTCCGCAAGCCACCCAACGGTGCGTGGCGGAGGGCACTTTACGTGCCACTGCATTAACTCCCTTTCCTGTTCCAGTCGCGTATGGTTCGCGGGAAGAACGACTGCCGGAAAGCCTCCGTGCGCGCTCGAATCTCTCTAAATTTACATTCGTGATCTCCTCGGGAGGTATAAGTAGGGGGAACCAATATATTCGATACATCGTCCACAAACGCAACCTCTTGAGCCCTGGACAGCAAGCTACACCGCGATGCAGAGCGCCTCTCTTGCTGAGTCTGCCACTTGAGTTTACTAAACATCTCCGTGACGCTATCACGCTTACCAAATAACCCTGTGACGAAACGTGCCGCTCTTCTTTGGATCCTCTCTATCTCCTCTGTCAACCCGACCTGGTACGGGTCCCACACTGATGAGCAATACTCAAGTATAGGTCGAACGAGTGTTTTGTAAGCGACCTCCTATATCGATTTTTCTAAGGACTCTCCCAATGAATCTCAACCTGGCACCCGCTTTACCAACAATTAATTTTGTATGATCATTCCACTTCAAATCGTTCCGTACGCATACTCCCAGATATTTTACAGAAGTAACTGCTACCAGTGTTTGTTCCCCTATCATATAATCATACAATAAGGATCCTTCTTTCTATGTATTCGCAACACATTACATTTGTCTATGTTAAGGGTCAGTTGCCACTCCCTGCACCAAGTGCCTATCCGCTGCAGATCTTCCTGCATTCCGCTGCAATTTTCTAATGCTGCAACTTCTCTGTACACTACAGCATCATCCGCGAGAGGATGGAGAGAAGATGACACTATTGTCTAAGCTGGGATGGGTTCACACTTCAGATATTCGAATAGAGTTTTGACTTGGCAGCTTTTGCACACACACCTATTGCACTTGTAACACATACGTGGCGTTTTAGCCCCCTTTTGTTCTTTGCAGGAAACCTGATTATGACCACGCTTTCTGTTTCCAAGATGGTCAGCGTAGGTACCGAGTGCCTGCAAAGGGAGAATGGCTCCTTTCTACAGTTTGTAGGGGCTAGCAAACTCATCTAAACTCATCTGCTATCCCGGGGATAAAGGGTTGCTTTAGTAGGGGCCAGTCACTTAAAATTGTGTTAACATTGGTCATAGCAAGATCAAGAATGTTGTAAAAGACACGCAGAGAATGCCGGTGGGTGCCAGCTCGGATACTATTGAGTTTAGTCATGTCACTGACCTTGCATCATGCATGCGTGATACTCAAAGTAAGGACATCTTTTCTTCCTTTTTCCTTTGGTATACACTGGGAAGATTATCGCCCTACTTGAACAAGTGTGTTGCGTACAACGCATCGCCTCCACTTCGCTCCAATGAGTGACATCTAAATTAGTTCCTTTTTTCCACCAGTTTCATGGAGGTGGAGAATTTGTCAGTCATCATACTACGACCAAAGTTGAGGAATGACTGTGCCAATTTCAAGGTAACCAAGACCCTTGCTCGGATAATGAGTTTCATGCTTGCAATGGTAAAGGATTCCGTTCTTCTTGAATCCGTTTAGGAAGAACCACATCTCAGCATCACACAAAAAGCAGTATTTTATCCCATACTTATAAGGTTTACTCGGAATGTACTGAATGAATGGGCACCTGCACTTGCAAGGATATACAGCCATGTTCTCGCTTCGCTTGTAGCAGGCAAAGCAATTGTCAGTAAACAGATCCCGTATTTCAAAAGCAAGGTAAAATTTATCTGTTGTCTCTTCGATGACGTAGAATCAAGATGACTGCATGTCGCCAGTCCGTAGGGAACCGAAAGCTGCACCTACGTAAAGCTCGTCCAACTTCCAAATTCTTCGTATGTCAGGTTATTTTTGTTCTAAGCCGTCGTAATATGCTCAAACATTTCATGAATGACGTCGAGGCACTCCCAGAAACTATGAAGGCTCTGAAAACCGGTGTTATTGTTATCAAATTGTGTTAAACAGCGTATAGATCAGAAACGACCCATATGGTACTTCACGTACTTCAGATAAATTACTCATAATTCTACGTGAGACAGGGGGATGAAGTTTTGGTGAATTGTACAATACCCCTTGTGTTAATGGGCTATGGCAGCAGGCGAAGCGAGTGCCCTTGCTAAAAGTACGACGTCACCTGCAGCGCCTTTCCTGTATTGGTCAGGCAGATTTCTGTTTCTAAGACCTGATGATAGGGTTTGGAGTGTGGCGCGGCCCACGAAGCCATGCACCCAAGTTGTCAACAAGCCACTGTGCAAGCTGGTGGTGTCTCCGTAGGTGTGGGCTGTGTTTACATGGAATGGATGGTTTCGTACTTGGAGATCATTTGCAGCCATTCATGGTCGTCAACGATGGAATCTTTATGGATGACAATGTGCCATGTCACCAGGTCACCGTTGTCCACGATTGGTTGAAGAACATTGTGAACAATTCAAACGAGTAGTTTGGCCACCCAGATCACCTGATATGAATCCCATCGAACATTTATGGGACGTAATTGAGAGGTATGTGGGCAAAATCCTGCACCGGCGAGACTTCCACAATTATGGAGGGCTATAGAAGCAGCGTGCCTCAATAGTCCTGCAGGGGAATCTCAACGACTTGTTGAGTCCATCCATCATCGAAGCTGCGAGTCAAAAAGCCAACAAAATCTCCATAAACACGTGCACCTCTCTAGTTTTTCAAGAAAATTTTTGCTGTGGTGATACATTACATGCTTTAATATTTTTCACATTAATGTCGCACTAGCAGTAGCCAGAACGCTTTTGTCTACGTAATTATATGAGTCCATGTGGCTGAACAAGAAAATGACTATTTCGAACTAGCTGTAATCTACCTCCAAGAAGTTATAATACGCAAGCAGTGTGGAGCATTCCCCGTTACCACATATTTATGAGCTGGTCATGAGTGTAATTGGGTTGTCAATTGTACTAAAGATGGTTTGAATTCACACTGCAGCCAACCATTTTTGACAAGCACATACAGACGCTAATCATCTCAGGCAACGCCAAGTGAACAACAGTCGGCCGGAGTGACCGTGCGGTTCTAGGCGCTAGAGTCTGGAGCCGAGTGACCGCTTCGTTCGCAGGTCCGAATCCTGCCTCGGGCATGGATGTGTGTGATGTCCTTAGGTTAGTTAGGTTTAATTAGTGCTAAGTTCTAGGCGACTGATGACCTCAGAAGTTAAGTCGCATAGTGCTCAGAGCCATTTTTGAAGTGAACAACTCATTGTTGCATTGTGAATCCAAATCCACATTAAACATAATGACCCTTCGCTACTGTCTGGAGAATAGTCAGTGTGATTTGGGCAATAACAGAGGCAGAATTCGTGACAAGTAGAAATTTTGGGGTACGTCTAGCTTCGAATCCTGATCTAGGGGAAAACTTTTCATCGTGTCAAGTGAAAAGTTATTACGATCTTGAATGGCTCTTCCAGCATTGTTAACAGTAACGATTGGTGCCAGTTGCGACTACCAGTGAAACAAGAAATCACATTGTTTCAGGTTCAAACATGCAACTCCTAGTTTCTGGTGTGAAAGAATTCTGTACTTAATATCTCTGTGTGTGTATAATCAACAATGATGATACGTGCGGTGTTCCACTCCCAGTCAGCGCAGAACTTTTCTTCACATTATTCCTGATTGTTACTTGCGCACATCTATCTACCGGTGAAATAAACCGATGTTCGATGTGGTCGATGTCTATCTGTGGCTAGAAAACGACGGCGACAGGTGTCGGCTTTTAACTGCAGTAACACGAAACGTTTTCGATTCGTCATTTCAGTTTCAGTCATCTCGTATAGGTTAAAAATCCATATCTAAGATTTGATTATGCATAGTTAACAATCGATTTGGTCATGGGTTCGAATCCCAATCCAACACAAAATTTAAGGACGTTCTTTCAAGTTCACTTCCTGTTACTTGTGACTGAAACCATATTTAAGATCTTCCGTTGTTAGTTAACAGCGACAGTAGTTGTTGGATAGGAGTTCCGGGTTCCTGTCCAATACGAAAATGTTCTTCATGTAATATAAAGTTGAATGTTTCACTTTGAAATGGTATTTATTTTAATAAATTCCAGTTTAAGTGGGTTAAAAAGTATTTCATCTGTCATAGAGCGTTTCCTGATATTTGCATTGTTTTGATATTCACTTGTATCTGGAATGATAGTCATATAGAACAGTGTTTTCTGCTGGTCTCTTGTAGTAAAAATTACGTGTAGTTATACGACGGTATCGAAAAGAGAATAGAGGACGTCAGCTACATTATTTTGGTGTCATACGAACCAGATTGAATGCAAATCAGGTCATTCGGATATTGAGCATGATCTGAACTCCCCAAGCCAACTTACGGTGTGCAGTGGAGGGTATTCTTGCTACCATTATCATTTCAAACATAAATGTGGACATTTTTGACATCTTCGAAAATGCCATTTTCGACTGTTTTATGATGATATGATAATGGGTCTCGGCCCAGAACCAGTCATCGAATAAATAAAAAGTAAAAATTTGCGATGACATTTCCAAAGATGTCAAAAATTCTCACTTGGACTGGTTCTTCGTTGTACAGAATAATTTTTATGAACCTCGGTATAACCCCTCGTTTTTCTCATTTTCTCGTCACAGTCACTTCGCGAGATGCGTGTGGAAGGAACTTCTTGGTATTTGTGCTACAGGTTGGCTTCGTCAGTATAGGTCTACAATTATTCACAACTGCCCGAAAGCTTTTCTTGAAACTAGGAATCACCTGCACTTCTCTCTACTCACTTGATACCCTTCGATGCTCGAATGACCTATGATAAACTGCAGCTACATTCTTGGTCTATGTAGTGTCCACTGACTTAGCTACATAATCCGATTGCCAACGTTTCATTTTTAACTACGGTAATAATGAGATCTTTGTCTCCAGTTCTTCCACTTGCACAGTTCTTTGTTTTCCTAACTATTGAACCTCAATGTAAATATTTCAATTGTTGAAGGTAGCGTTTTACTATCGTAACTCTAAACTGTTACATATCAATTTCAGCTCCACCGAAAATAATTTCAGCAAAGTAACTTATGCATCTGCCGTTATGTAATTTATAGTCCCTAGGTAAAAACCAGTAGAAGCATTTGGATTTCTCAGGTTTGCCGTATTGCTTATTTTGCTAAACTTCATGTAGCAGATCTTATTGTGTCCCATTGCCTAAAGTCAATCTCTGAGCTCGCTTAGCCTACTACTACCAATACTCCTTCGCTGAAGCCGTGATATCATTTCCGCAAGAGCTCACTAGTGAATGTCTGTCAAACATATTCATTAGATATGTTCTTATACAGCTGTTTTGAAATCTTTTATAATTTGGTTTTAGCTAAGTTTGATTACGTGAAAATGAGCTGTGTTGTATTTCAGGTCGGTAGGGTAGAGGGACGGGATACCCCTTAGCTTTGGGAAAAAAAATACCAATGAAAATTTTAAATTCTGCAAAGTATTTCTTCTGCGTGGAAAAATCATTCATTAATAGATGTAGGTTGCCTACTTCGATTTCCTATGCACTTCTCAGTGGTGAGGTGATGCGATCGGTCAGTGGTCTCGAGACGGGTAAAGAGAAGGCAGAGCGTTCCAAGTGGTTCCTTCTTACGACCCAACCTACACCATAACAGTAGTCTTTCACATGATTTTCTCATCATGCTTTCCTGACAAACATTGTACATACTAGTTTTATAGATTGTGTTGCGAAATCTAATGCAGCAGTATCAATAATTACATTGTAATTGATGAAGTTGTAACCTACTACACGAGATAAAAAAAAGCAAATGAAAATTTTTGTGTCACTTTATGTTTTGTATATTAACTTTGGGGCTGAGCGTCCTGTCCTCCTATCCCTACTGATTACATTAACTTTATTTGTGCATGAATCCAAACTTGAGCATAGCATAAATAAAAAAGTTAAACTTAAAGGAAGGAGCCATCCTGATATTCATAGAGCACTAGCCTACTAGGATCCACAGAATTTGGCTAGACATGTGAACCAAGGCAGAGCTTTGTTAACAGTAATCTCAGTCCAATCGTGAGTGCTCCTACGTATCACAGCCTAATGTGAAAACGTAAAATTACTCAATTTGGTTTGCCAGAATATTCCGAAAGCTACATAGATTAAGACACTTCAGAATCTGTTTAGATAGAAATAATGAAGTACCTTACACAGACCACATCTCGGATAGAATATATCACTTTTCAAATATTTAATTTCTATGGCTGTTTTCAGGATTATCATTGTAAGTAAAATATTCCCACATAATACAACGTTGGACACTGAATGTATCTACACAAAATAGCTCTGAAAAATCTTACACTACAACAGAAGACGTTTTCAGGAAAAGGTTTTGGAAATATACAAACTACTGCTACAGATTAAACAAATTTCAGAACTAAGCGGTCACGCACACACACACACACACACACACACACACACACACACACACACACAAACACAAACACAAACACACACATCGATAACTACAATAGAAGAATATACGTATCTAGTTACTGAAAGTATTTAACAAAGGAGAGAATCTAATTGCGATGGAAGAGCTGAAAACTTAATGCAGTTAAGTTCGGAATCACAGCAACATCAGTTAAGTAACTTATTTTAGTAAAAGCCATTTTATAGCATTTTTTGTTATCTTCCACTGTATTCACTGCTAAGAATATGTGACAATGAATATCTGATGCTTCAAGCGAAAGTGCAAAGTACTGAAGATGCAAAATATTGGACTTTACAGGTTACCTTAACATTAACCTCAAATAATCCAGTGAAATATGAAAGAAAGTTAAAAGACTTTCTTATTATTAGATAGTGGCAAATCTGTAATTATTAATACTTTACATTGACAATCTTTCGTAAATTACAACAAGTTTTAGTGCTTGTCAACAACTTTTATGAGACGCTAGGAACTGTATCGCTTCTGATGATCACAGACGTTGCCATTTATTATCTTTTGAAAAAGTCCTTTGGATAAACAGCGACTAATAAGAACAAGCTCTCCTTTGAGTAGAGGCATGTAAGGAAAATCGTGTATAGTGGAAATCACTTATAGTACGCTGTGTTGCCAGAAGTTTAGAAGAACAATTTTACAGTTTTAAACAACCTTCCACCATTCACAACACAGTTCTGACAGTAGAAAAGTAATACAAAATTCAATTTAAACTTGTGAACAATGTAGTTGGTCAAAGACACGAACTGTTTACTCGCACCTGAAATACATATTTAGTTTGCTAACGAATTTAGTGCATTCTTCTGTTTTCGATTTTAGGTTTTATGTCATCTCGTAGACTACGAGGTTGACTTCGAACTTCCTTTTTCCGCCAGGTAATTTTATTTCAGTATGGATGAAAAGTTGTCACTCAATAAATATTACTTTGTTTTCTGTTGGCTTACGTCCTGTTTTGCACTGACGCAGACCTCACTTTTACATCGCGAATGTGCGAAACAAGACGCAAATCTCGCGTTAGTCCTCACAGTACTGAGACCATCTGGCAACTAACTCGCAATCTCATCTCACTTCGTGCACTGGTAAACAGTTATGCCTAAGTCAGTTAATTTACTTTTTGCAGAGAAAAATCTTAAATGACTAGTAGTAATATAATTAATACATATGAACGTTTATATTAATATTCAAGAGTGAAGAATATGGTAAATTGTTATACAGATTCGGTCTTTGTGCTACATTATCTGATCCAAAAAGCCGCGGGTAAAAAAGGCAATTTTTCAGAGGATTATATCTCGGGATCTGTTCGTCACAGAGATAAGGGGTCAAGTGTTTTGGATAGCATTTGACCTAACGGTCATTTGTGTACCTATAGGAAGAACGGGCATACTGTAGCTATCCTACCTTGCGAGCTCAAAATTTGAACTTTACACAGTTTCTCAAACCCAGGCAACTTGAGAAAACCGTTTCTTTTGCGTTGGGTGTGATCTGTGTTGGACCTTAGCCGACTTGTAATAGCACCATTTTTCTTGTGCTCTTCCTGAGAGAAGTCAGAAAAACTGTTATTTTCGAGTGCCGTAAGTACAAATTATGGTGACGGTCACTTCTGTTCGTGGCAATTAAATGAAAATTTTAACGTATGTTGTTAAGATGATATTCTCGGTGAACTTCAAAAGTTTTTTCCATGTCATTATCCGTCATCGAGATTCAGAGATTTCTTGCGTCTAGCTACATCTATAGTTCCGCCTTCAGAGTCTGTTTGTCCGCCCCCGGTAGCTGAGTGGATAGCCGGCACGGTAGCTCAGCGTGTTCGGTCAGAGGGTTTGGTGCCCTCTGTAATAAAAAAAACAAGACTGAGTTAATGGATCAACGACGAACTGAAACGGATGTCTTGCGACGTCCGCCCCGAGCGGATACAACGATCGAAAACGAACAAAATGAGAGTAAAAAAAAGTGGTCAGCGTGACAGGATGTCAAACCTAATGGCCCGGGTTCGATTCCCGGCTGGGTCGGAGATTTTCTCCGCTCAGGGACTGGGTGTTGTATTGTCCTAATCATCATCATTTCATCCCCATAGATGAGCAAGTCGCCGGAGTGGCGTCAAATCGAAAGACTTGCACCAGGCCAATGTCTCCCCGACGGGAGGCCCTGGTCACACGATGCTTTTTGTTAAGAGTCTGTTAATTCCCGTCTTTCCATAATCACAACGGTAACCGTTTCACATAAATCACCTGAGTACAAAAGACAGCTCCACCAACGCACGGTCTTTACACCTTGTGTATACGATACGACCACCATCTGTATAAGTGGACATCACTAATCCTTGAGGTAAGTCACTGAAAGGTATAGCGCTCCAGTACAACAAGAGTAGTTTTTTAAGGATACCGTGTGAACACGTGAGGCACTACTGACCCTACGACTTATCCTAGAAGATAGATTAAGGAAAGGCAAACCTACGTTTCTAGCATTTGTAGACTTAGAGCAAGCTTTTGACAATGTTGACTGGAATACTCTCTTTCAAATTCTGAAGGTGGTAGGGGTAAAATACAGGGAGTGAAAGGCTATTTACAATTTGTACAGAAACCAGATGGCAGTTATAAGAGTCGAAGGGCACGAAAGGGAAGCAGTGGTTGGGAAGGGAGTGAGACAGGGTTCTAGCCTATCCCCGATGTTGTTCAATCTGTATATTGAGCAAGCAGTAAAGGAAACAAAAGAAAAATTCGGAGTAGTTATTAAAATCCATGGAGAAGAAATAAAAACTTTGAGGTTCGCCGATGACGTTGTAATTCTGTCAGAGACAGCAAAGGACTTGGAAGAGCAGTTGAACGGGAGGCTATAAGATTAACATCAACAAAAGCAAAACGAGGATAATGGAATGTAGTCTAATTAAGTCGGGTGATGCTGAGGGAATTAGATTACGAAATGAGACACTTACAGTAGTAAAGGAGTTTTGCAATTTGGGGAGCAAGATAACTGATGATGGTGGAAGTAGAGAGGATGTCAAACGTAGACTGGCAACTGCAAGGAAAGCGTTTCTGAAGAAGAGAAATTTGTTAACATAGAGTATTGATTTAGGTGCCAGGAAGTCGTTTCTGAAAGTACACTCCTGGAAATGGAAAAAAGAACACATTGACACCGGTGTGTCAGACCCACCATACTTGCTCCGGACACTGCGAGAGGGCTGTACAAGCAATGATCACACGCACGGCACAGCGGACACACCAGGAACCGCGGTGTTGGCCGTCGAATGGCGCTAGCTGCGCAGCATTTGTGCACCGCCGCCGTCAGTGTCAGCCAGTTTGCCGTGGCATACGGAGCTCCATCGCAGTCTTTAACACTGGTAGCATGCCGTGACAGCGTGGACGTGAACCGTATGTGCAGTTGACGGACTTTGAGCGAGGGCGTATAGTGGGCATGCGGGAGGCCGGGTGGACGTACCGCCGAATTGCTCAACACGTGGGGCGTGAGGTCTCCACAGTACATCGATGTTGTCGCCAGTGGTCGGCGGAAGGTGCACGTGCCCGTCGACCTGGGACCGGACCGCAGCGACGCACGGATGCGCGCCAAGACCGTAGGATCCTACGCAGTGCCGTAGGGGACCGCACCGCCACTTCCCAGCAAATTAGGGACACTGTTGCTCCTGGGGTATCGGCGAGGACCATTCGCAACCGTCTCCATGAAGCTGGGCTACGGTCCCGCACACCGTTAGGCCGTCTTCCGCTCACGCCCCAACATCGTGCAGCCCGCCTCCAGTGGTGTCGCGACAGGCGTGAATGAAGGGACAAATGGAGACGTGTCGTCTTCAGCGATGAGAGTCGCTTCTGCCTTGGTGCCAATGATGGTCGTATGCGTGTTTGGCGCCGTGTAGGTGAGCGCCACAATCAGGACTGCACACGACCGAGGCACACAGGGTCAACACCCGGCATCATGGTGTGAGGAGCGATCTCCTACACTGGCCGTACACCACTGGTGATCGTCGAGGGGACACTGAATAGTGCATGGTACATCCAAACCGTCATCGAACCCATCGTTCTACCATTCCTAGACCGGCAAGGGAACTTGCTGTTCCAACAGGACAATGCACGTCCGCATGTATCCCGTGCCACCCAACGTGCTCTAGAAGGTGTAAGTCAACTACCCTGGCCAGCAAGATCTCCGGATCTGTCCCCCATTGAGCATGTTTGGGACTGGATGAAGCGTCGTCTCACGCGGTCTGCACGTCCAGCACGAACGCTGGTCCAACTGAGGCGTCAGGTGGAAATGGCATGGCAAGCCGTTCCACAGGACTACATCCAGCATCTCTACGATCGTCTCCATGGGAGAATAGCAGCCTGCATTGCTGCGAAAGGTGGATATACACTGTACTAGTGCCGACATTGTGTATGCTCTGTTGCCTGTGTCTATGTGCCTGTGGTTCTGTCAGTGTGATCATGTGATGTATCTGACCCCAGGAATGTGTCAATAAAGTTTCCCCTTCCTGGGACAATGAATTCACGGTGTTCTTATTTCAATTTCCAGGAGTGTATTTGTATGGAGCGTAGCCATGTATGGAAGTGAAACATGGACGATAACTAGTTTGGACAAGAAGGGAATAGAAACTTTCGAAATGTGATGCTCCAGAAGAATGCTGAAGATTAGATCGGTAGATCACATAACTAGTGAGAAGGTATTGAATAGGATTGGAGAGAAGTTTGTGGCACAACTTGACAAGAAGAAGGGATCGGTTGGTAGGGCATGTTCTGAGGCATCACGGGATCACCGATTTAGTATTGGAGGGCAGCGTGGAGGGTAAAAATCGTAGAGGGAGACCAAGAGATGAATACACTAAACAGATTCAGAAGGATGTAGATTGTAGTAGCTACTGGGAGATGAAGAAGCTTGCACAGGATAGAGTAGCATGGAGAGCTGCATCAAACCAGTCTCAGGACTGACGACCACAACAACAACAACAACAACCGTGTGGTGAGCTTGTCATTCTTAGTACTGACTTCTAAATAAAGGGTGAAATTCTTGAGATTCAGGTATATCCAACGAAACGTGCAATGAAGCGAGGGTGTGTATATTGACCACGTCCCCTGGCAGTCTGTAGCGCCCGCAGGTTGGCAGCAGTGCTCCGCCTAAACAGCGTGTGGGCGACCCGCAATCGGCCCCCGGGGCGCCGTAAGGCGTCGCAGGCGCCGCCCGCCGCGTCCTGATTTATCCGCAGGCCGGCTGGGCCGGGCCGGGCGGGGGTGGCTAGTCGACACGTTGTATCGACAGCTCTCAGCCCGGCCGCGACAACTCTTTGGGTGGGGGGGGGGGGGGGGTGGCAATCGGATGTCGCCTGATACCTCGTTCCGCGTCCGCTGCCGAGGCCACACTCCGCGTTAAGAGCGCCTGAAGAGTGCAACCGATACAACCAAAAAGCGCCGCCTACGAACAAATATTCCAGAGTTCTGTAACAGCTCGATCTACATCCGTACTCTGCAAACCACTTTGAAGTGTATGGCAGAGGATACGTCTCACCGTACCACTTGTGAGGATTCTTGTCCGTTCTTTCACACGTGGATGGTGGAAAGAATGATCGCTTAAATGTCTCTGCCTGTGCTGTAATTAATAATAATCTTCGTCCTCACGATGTCTACGGGAGCGATATCTTCGGGGTTGTAACATAATGTTAGACTCATAATTTAAAGCCGGTTATTAAGACTTTGTAACTTGGCTTTCTCTAGAGAGTTTACGTCTATCTTCATGCGACTCCCAGTTATATCTCTCAGTTTGACAGTCTCCACGTGTGTCAGACAAACCTGTAACCATTTGTACTGCCACTCCCTGTTCTTCTTTTATATTTTTAATTTTTTTCTAATTTTTTTATTTTTATTTTTTATTTGATGCAGCCTGCCACGAATTCCTCCCCTCTGTCAACTTCTTCATCTCAGAGCGTCACTTGAAACCTACGTCCTCAATTCTTTGCTGACTGTATTCCAGTCTCTGTCTTCCTTTAGAGTTTTTACCCTCCATAGCTCCCTACAGTACGTGGAAGTCATTCTCTGATGTCTTAACAGATGCCCTATCATCCGGATCCTTCCCCATGTCAGTGTTTTCCACATATTCCTCTCCTGTTCTGCGCAAAACCTCCTTATTCCTTACCTTATCAGTCTACCGAATTTTGAACATTCGTCTTAGCACAGCATCTCCAATGCTTCGATTCTCTTCTGTTCCGGTTTTTCCTCAGTCCATATTTGACTACCATACAATGCTGTATTCCAAACGTACATTCACAGAAATTTGTTCCTCAAATTAAGACCTATGTTTGACACTAATACACTTCTCTTTCCGGGGAATGCACTTTTCTCCAGTGCTAGTCTGGTCATGGGTCCGTCATTGGTTGTTTTGCCGCGTAGGTATTGGAACTCCTTAACGTCATCTACTTCGTGACCATCAATTCTGATGTCAAATTTCTCACTTCTCATTTAAGGGGCTTCTCATCACATACATCTCTTTTCGATTTACTCTCATTCCATATTCTGTATTCATTATACTGTTCATTCCATTCAGCATATCCTTTACAACTCGGGACAGCAATGTCATCAGCGAATTGTATCATTCGTACCCTTCACCTTGAATTTTAATTCCAATCCTGGACCTTTCTTTTATTTCCATCATTTCTTCTTCGATGTACAGATGTACCAAATATGGGTGCAGCGTCTTTCAAACGTACTTCATTACAGATAACTGCTGAGGTTACTAGTAACATGAACAGCAAGGGACCGAACACACTTCCATGGGATACATCCTAAGTTATGGCGATGACTGTACATCCAAGACAACGTGTTGTGTACTTCCTATAAAAAAATCCCCAATTCAGTCACAAATTTCGCTTGTTACCTCAAACGATGATACTTTTGATAATAAGTGTAGGTGTGATACTGAGTCAAAGGCTTCTCCGAAATCAAGAAATATTCCCTCTAAATGACTGCCTTGATCTATAGTTTCAGGATGTCAAGTGAGAAAAGTGCAAGTTGGGGTTCAGATGATCGAAGTTTCCGAAATCTGTGGTGATTTCCATGGAGGAGAGCATTCTGTTCGAGCTATCTCATTTGTTCGAGCTCGGAATATTTTCTAAAATTCTATATCAAATTAATGTCATGGGTATTGGAGGACGGTTTTGTGGATCGCTTCCGCTAATCTTCTTGTATACGGGTGTGAGTTCTTCTTTCTTCCAATTACTAAGCACGGTTTCTTGATCGAGCGATCTGCAATAGATTATAGGTAACAGAGGGGCACACTCAGCCGAAAACTGGGTGCTGAATCTGAAAGGGATTCCATTGGGTCCTGAAGCTTTGTTCACAATTAAAGGTTTCAGTTGTTTCTCAACGCCCATGACGCTGATATCTACAGCACTAAGCTTTACAACGGTAAGAGAATTAAAGATTGGCAATACTGCTGGGTTTCCATTCTTAAAGGAATATTTGAAAAGAGCGTTAGGCATTTCTGCTTTTGCATTGCTATTTTCAATTTCATTTCGAGTCCCGTCTGTCAGAGAGGACAGGTCAGAGTCCAGCATGTTCTCTGCTAACTCCAATTTTACACACTCTCTATAAGCGTATTGAGCCTAAATTGGCGAAGTGAATGATTGCAATATATACGAAAACATTTATTCGGGTTCATCTTACAGCTTTAATGGTGATGGAAGACAGTGGAGACAATATCCGATACTAAACTCTCAGCTAGACTTAAGTATTTTCTGTTCCCATCGTTTTCTTTTTCAGTTTTACAAGCTACTATAGCAGCGCCATTAATAAATGCTTACGTTTAGAAGAAAAAACATAAACACCAGAAAAATAAATCAATAAAGAAGTAAAGACAGAGAATATAAACATTAGTTTTAATAGTTTTAAAAAAACGCCGTATTCGCTGCTCCCTTCAGGCACTCCAGAAACATGTGGAAACCTATACACATTCACAACATATGCCATCCCATCATAGCGAGAAATAACTGTTCTCCTTGTGGCAGCAAACCCAAATGCACTTTAACTCGCGGACGCAACAAAATTTACGATTCGAATTTTGTATCACTGCTTGATATTTCCTCGAAACCGAGAAACCTCTTTGTAGGTATTAACATGATTTCCGTACGCATCTTAACACGTGAATCTCAACCGGCTTAGCTCGTAGATGTGATGTACAAGGTTGTAGATCGCGCAGCATATGTTGATACTGTACGCCTTGATTCCAGGAAGCTTTCGATACAATTCCGCAATGTTCTGTAGTGAATAAAGTACACTGACGAGCCAAAACGTAATGACCACTACCCATCGCGAGAATGTATGCCGCCAGATGAGGCTGCGAGCAGGTCAAGCTGTAAGGGTAGAACATAAGCGGAGCAGGGACGAATGGAGAATCACGCTAGCGACGATACGAGCCCCACATGGGGAAATTCTCTGACGTTATCTGTGGCTTATCTCACTAGGGGTAAGATAGATACTGCCTACAGGAAAATTCAAGAGACCTTTGGAGAAAAGAGAGCCACTTGTATGAATATCAAGAGCTCAGATGGAAACCCAGTTCTAAGCAAAGAGGAGAAAGCAGAAAGGTGGAAGGAGTATATAGAGGGTCTGTACAAGGGTGATGTACTTGAGGACAATATTATGGAAATGGAAGAGGATGTAGATGAAGATGAAATGGGAGATACGGTACTGCGTGAAGACTTTGAAAGAGCACTGAAAGACCTGAGTCGAAACAAGGCCCCGGGAGTAGACAACATTCCATTGGAACTACTGACGGCCTTGGGAGAGCCAGTCCTGACAAAACTCTACCATCTGGTGAGCAAGATGTATGAAACAGGCGAAATACCCTCAGACTTCAAGAAGAATATAATAATTCCAATCCCAAAGAAAGCAGGTGTTGACAGATGTGAAAATTACTGAACTATCAGTTTAATAAGTCACAGCTGCAAAATACTAACGCGAATTCTGTACAGACGAATGGAAAAACTGGTAGAAGCCGACCTCGGCGAAGATCAGTTTGGATTCCGCAGAAATGTTGGAACACGTGAGGCATACTGACCCTACGACTTATCTTAGAAAATAGATTAAAGAAAGGCAAACCTACATTTCCAGCATTTGTGGACTTAGAGAAAGCTTTTGACAATGTTGGCTGGAATACTCTCTTTCAAATTCTAAAGGTGGCAGGGGTAAAATACAGGGAGCGAAAGGCTATTTACAAAACCAGATGGCAGTTATAAGAGTTGAGTGGCATGAAAGGGAAGCAATGGTTGGGAAGGGAGTGAGACAGGGTTGTAGCCTCTCCCCGATGTTATTCAATCTGTATATTGAGCAAGGAGTAAAGGAAACAAAAGAAAAAAATCAGAGTAGGTATTAAAGTCCATGGAGAAGAAATAAAAACGTTGAGGTTCGCCGATGACATTGTAATTCTATCAGAGACAGCAAAGGACTTGGAAGAACAGTTGAACAGAACGGACAGTGTCTTGAAAGGAGGATATAAGACGAATATCAACAAAAGCAAAACGAGGATAATGGAATGTAGTCTAATTAAGTCGGGTGATGCTGAGGGAATTAGATTAGGAAATGAGACAGTTAAAGTAGTAAAGGAGTTTTGCTATTTATGGAGCAAAATAACTGATGATGGTCGAAGTAGAGAGGATATGAAATGTACTCTGGCAATGGCAAGGAAAGCGTTTCGGAAGAAGAGAAATTTGTTAACATCGAGTATAGATTTAAGTATCAGGAAGTCGTTTCTGAAAGTATTTGTATGGAGTGTAGCCATGTATGGAAGTCAAACGTGGACGATAAATAGTTGGACAAGATGAGAATAGAAGCTTCCGAAAGGTGGTGTTACAGAAGAATGCTGAAGATTAGATGGGTAGATCACATAACTAATGAGGAAGTATTGAATAGAATTGGGGAGAAGAGGAGTTTGTGGCACAACTTGACAAAAAGAAGGGATCGTTTGGTAGGACATGTTCTGAGGCATCAAGGGATGACAAATTTAGCACTGGAGGGCAGCGTGGAGGGTAAAAATCGTAGAGGGAGACCAAGAGATGAATGCACTATGCAGATTCAGAAGTATGTAGGTTGCACTAAGTACTGGGAGATGAAGAAGCTTGCACAGGATAGAGTAGCATGGAGAGCTGCATCAAACCAGTCTCAGGATTGAAGACAACAACAACAACAACAACATCTATGTTGACAATGATCTTACGTTCCAGCTTCTGGAAACGAGCACTTCGGAAATAGCGAAGTTGTTTGGCTGCTCTCATGCTGCGCTTCGAAATGTGGTTGAACGATGGTGAAAGTGCCAGTAGACGACAAGGTGTTGTACAAAGAGGTCGGAGGCTTGCCCGCTCTGTAGAGCAGGATAGATGACTACATACGTGGTAGATCTGATGACAATGTACACTGTTAAGGCAGCATTTCTAAAGACATTCTTCAGCACACATTGTTGAACATGAGGCTCTGCAGATGATGACCTGAGCCGTGGTCAGATCGAGTTAATGCCGTTTTTTCTGTCGGGCATTTTGTCACCATTGATTCGCATCTTATTCCTCCCTCTGTTACTATCTGAACGAGTGGCTCGCTTGCCTCTGTCGGTGGCAGCAGCAGCGTTTATCGATTCTGATACTGCTGTAACTGCTTTGGTGTGGCAATTATATTTCCGTGTCATGGTGTGTGTGGCAGTTGGTAGAGCACGGAGCAGAGATCCGGCACGGAACAGGAGTCGGGGACGGAGCAGCGGTAGGGGACGAAGGAGCGTCGGGCACGGAGCCCCAGTGAGGTGCGGACAGCTAGTACTTGCCGACCCCTGGCGACACACATGGACTGTCTGAGTGAAGAAGACTGGAGCGGGAACGACCTTTAGTTGGCCGTTCGGTCGGTCGTCTGAATGGCCAGCGTGTATTTGATCTTTTCACCGTTTCCGGGAGTGGCATTTGGTCGGTTGTGGCGGAGCAGCAAGGAAGTCTCTGCAGCGTGTCATCAGGCCGGGGTCGCTGGCGGCGTGCACGCGCCGTCGGAGTTGTGTTGCACAAGCTGCGAGAACTGCTAAGTTCGTCACCCACCGCACCTGCATACTGGAGTTGAGTAATCACTGAACCTGTCATCAAAGCTCAACCGTTGTGACATCTCTTTGTTGATTGTTGGTTGTTGCATCCTAGGCTGTCCCCGCTGTGTTGGAGTAGGCAAAATTTTGCAGCCGTCTCCCTGTATGGAGTTTAACCTTCTAAATGACAATAATTTATTAGTGATGTGCACCAGCAGTATCATCTGCCTTGTGACCGTTGACGTTCCGGTTACCTGCCCTGGTCGTTGGTGTACTTTGGTGGCAGTGTGTTTTCCTCGCTGTGTTGATGCTGCCCAGCACGGCCTGCAGTTCGACAGGTTGGTGTTGTTCTCCTTCCACTATGAGTGTTTATTGTGCCTTGCTGGCCGGAGTGGTCGAGCGGTTATAGGTGCTACAGTCTGGAACCGCGCTGCCGCTACGGTATCAGGTTCGAATTCTGCCTCGGGCACGGATGTGTGTGATGTCCTTAGGTTTAAGTAGTTCTAAGTTCTAGCGGACTAATGACCTCAGATGATAAGTCCCATAGTGCTCAGAGCCATTTGAACCATATTGTGCCTTGACTGTGTTTTACACGCCAATTATTAAGACATTATCCTGCTACGATCTTCGTCTTCGTTGGTACTTTTGGTTGTCGTGCTGCTGGTCGGGTAGAACGGAATTGATTAGGCGGCTGGGAGGTTGGTTGATTCGCCAGCCGTCCATAGGCAGTGCTGCAACCCGATTGTTTGGTGTTACGCTTGGTTGTCTGTCTCACCTAAACTGTGGTTAGGGTTCCCCCCCCCCCCCCCCACCACTGTTTTTTGTTTGTGATTGTCATTTTATTTGGTCGCAGGTAGTGTGCCAGGCCTTCAGCCATGTATCAATGTTCTCTGTTTTATGTTTAGTATATGGCCTTCATCCGAACTTCATAAGAACTTTGAGATTAGGCCTTCAGCCGTGTTTAATTTAAACTTCTTTTTGCTCTGTATTTAGGCTTTCAGCCGTGTTTCATTTAAACTTCTTTTTGCTCTGTATTTAGGCTTTCAGCCGCGTTTGTTTCAGAAGCTGTGGCTTTAATATCGAAAAACTTGTCTATAAGGTTCCCCTTTATTTATTTTGAATTCTTGGAACGGCCTTCAGCATTGTTCTGTAAATGTTTATCTGAAGGCTGTCTTTGATTTTCCTTAATATGGTCTTTAGCCGGAAGATATTGTAATTCCGCTTAAGTAAGGCCTTCAGCCGTTACTCTAAATCCTGGTATTTTAAAAACAATCATTTAAACTTATTCTGGAGAAGTTACTTGGGCCCTCAGCCCTGAATTGATCTTTGTTGTTTTAAAGAGAAAACTGTGCATTGGTTTAAGCAATAAAGTTGTGTGTGTTCCTGTATAACTAACAGTAATTGACCTTAGCCCCTTTCCACAACCTGATGTGCTCTGTCCTGCGAAACTAGATTTCATGACCCTATGACATCTTCAGTTACCTAATGCGTCAGGCTTTTCCGGTGATAAGTTGACATGTTCTGCCGGTTATTCGCGTCTTCCTCGCACGATATTTGGACAGCATGACACGCTGCCTGCTTCAGGTGCTCCATGAGACAGGAGCACCTGAAGAAGACACAGAGAAGACACAGAGTCACGCAGTTGAAATGTCGTTCGATATCGATGCGAACAATCGACAGAAGACCTGATTATTCAACACATCCTGAAATACGATTGTAGTAGACATGGCATCATTGAGAATTGACCATGGATCAATGAAACAAGTCTTCTGGTAGGATGAACAACAATTCTTGCAACACCAGATCGATCACAGTGTCCGGGTGCAACATCATCCAAGCGAACCGCTGCTCTAAACATGCGCTACTCAACGATCGAAGGCCAGTGGAGGCCTGTTAGGGCTGTTAGGGTATACAGGTCATTCATTAGGGCTTGAATGGGTCTAGTGATGGTAATCGAAGGCACCTTAGCAACTGTGGATTGATTACGTGGCATTACTGCCGATTCCGTGCACTCTTCATAAATGATCTCTTCACTGACTGCGATGGTATCTTCCAACGGCGTAACTGTGCCACAGGAGAAAAATCTTGCTAGAATGCTTTGAGGAACATAATGATGATTTCATGATAATGTCTTGGCTACCAAATTCGCGTGATATGAATCCGATGTGAAGAATCTACGACATTATCTGGCACCTCATTCGCGCCCACGAGTCACAGGCCCGTAATTTATGGGAAGTACATAACCTGTGCGCAGATATATGGTGCCACATACCTCCGGAAATTTGAAACGGTCAGATCCATGGCAAGCAGCATCGTCGCTGTACTGCTTTCCAGGGATAGACCGAAATGCTATGAAGCAGGTGGTTGTAATGTTTTGGCTCATTATAGTATTACTTTCTTTAAGTGTCAATGATATAGGAGGGTCGTTCCGAAAGTAATGCCTCCTATTTTTATTCGTGGAAACTACTGGAGATACATAAATCACAAGGGTACAGCTAAATAGAGCAATATTTCAGCTACAGGCTGTCAATATGTCAAGTTATGCACTTTTACCAACGACGAACTGGAGCCTGCACGCCGCGCTTTTAATAATCGGAACTGGCTGCGTCTGACCACTTCCTTACAGCTTTGGCAACACCATCCGAATATGGAAAACGTTCGCCACATAGTCCACCTTTCAGAGGCTCAAAGAGACGGAAGTCTGAAGGCGCTAAATCGGGACTGTGTGGTGGATGTGTTAACACAATCCAGCCGAATTTTGCAATGAGTTGTGTGGTAGCAGAACTGGCGTGGGGTCCGGTGTTATCATGTTGCAGGTGAAAGTTGTCGCCTTCTCTCGCCTTACCCTTGATATACAGGGTTTCATCTTAGTCAGTGTCGTCTTGTAGTATGCTGAATTGAAAGCTTCTCCAGGCTCCAGGATTTTCTACAGAACCACACCCTGGGTATCCCAGAAGACTGCGCCCATCACTTTGCGTGCAGAAGGCAGTCTCTTGGAATTCTTCTTTGACGGATAATTCGCATGTCGCCATTCCATGGAGTGCCTTTAAGCTTCTGGCCTATAGTGGTGACACCATGTCTCATCTCCGGTAATGATGGTATTCAGAAAATTGTCATCTTCAGCTTCATATTGGTCCAGCAGATCCCGACAAATTTTCTATCGATGAGTTTTTTGCTCTTCTGTAAGCATCCGCGCGGACCTATCTCACACAGACTTCGCGATAACCAAGATATTCGAACATTGTTTCCAAGGCATTACAGTCGATATTCAGCTTTGGACACAATTCGTAATTATCCGTCGATCAGCACGGATGAGTTGATCAAGACGCTCTCCATTGCGAGGGATGACAACCGTGCACGGCCGACGGGGCCGTAGCTTGTCAGGTACAACCTCTTAACCGCTTTCAAAATGCCGTACAAGTCGCCTCACATTGCTCACATCTATTGTATCGTCTCCATAAATCTTTAGAAAGCGTAAATGGATTTCCATAGGCGCAATTTATTCAGCAGTCAGGAAATCAATTTCACACCGTTGCTTTATACGCGCGTCCATATCAGACTCCATTCTGGAACACTCCTCTGCTGGCACCAGCTACCGTATTACAACAGAGCCATCTGCAAGTGAAAGAGGAAGGTTCAAGCATTAGCATTGCTCCAACGACATCTGGCGCGGACACCCAAAGTTACCACACAAAAATAGGAGGCATTACTTTCGGAATGACTTTCGTATTAAGAAACTATACGAAATCGGACGATCACGAAAAATAGATAATGAGGACGCTGAATGAAAGCCTTTTACCTGTTGAAAGGATTACGACACGACGTAATGCATCCGTAAACGACATCGTATGTAAGACACTAGAGACCACAGTTCCACAGTTTGATTCCAATTGTTTGGGATACTTTTGAAGTAGGTATGACAACAGATATTGAATTAATACTGAGACTCGCTGTTACGGTCGTAGTAGTTCGGTTTAGTCCATACGAATGTGTAACAGAAATGCTGGGTGAAGATAAGTGGGAGCCCTCGGATGGAGGACGACCGAGCACGCGCGAAAGAATGTTGTCTATACTAGGGCTATTCGGAAAGTAAGTTCTGATTGATCGCGAAATGGAAACCACTTTCAAAATCAGAAATATTTTATGTGAAACAGTTAGCTACAGCTTCCACCCACTGCTCTACATAGTCACCACTTCAATTTAGACATTTCTCATAGCGTTGTACCAACTTTCCAATACCCTCGTCATAGAAGGCAGCCGCCTGTGCTTCCCGCCAATTCTCTACGCTCATCTATAGCTCGTTGTCTGTGCGAAAATGTTGTCTTCATAGCCAGTAGTTAATGTGAGCAGAGATAAAACACAGAGGGAGCCAACCAATTACGGGCTGCAGATTGGGTGATCAAACACTTCCCATCGAATACGCTGCACGATCATTTCCATTGCCCCTGCAGATTGCGACCGAGAAATGTCACAAAGTAGGAACCGTATGACAGTTCTGTGAAGTGGGCTGCATAACATCAGGCGAAATCTCTCACCAGGACCTCATACTTGGCGGAAGACACTATTTTCTACGCATCTTTATGTGCTCACCATGCGCTCAGAACTGAAAAGAGCGAAGTGATGTAACCGACAGGCATACTAGAGACTGTCGAACACATATGTGCAAACGTTTATTATATTTTTACAGTGGTTTCCATTTCTTGACCGTTTGGAACTTACTTTCCGAATATCCCTCGTATTAACGGAACCTGTGTTTGAAGAAGACTCTGCTGCCATTATACTGCGACCATAATATCTCGCTTAGTCATGCTCAGAATACTCATATACTCAGGAAACGAGGGCAGCGGACATGCAGAAATCCTCCATTGCCATTCGTGACAAGGTTCTAGTGGAGATGGTTTGCCGTTGCCCTCCTCCAAACTTTTCTGAAGTGACACGATTGCGACACGAAATCTAGTTTGCATTCGCATTGTATTTAATTCGTATTTGCATGTACATTAACTTTTTATGCTGGCAGCAAGAAACTGTACCTTTAGTTTTTGGAAAGATTTGTCTTTGTATCATGGTACAGTTCTTTTGTTTATTCTATTTCTAAGCGTTTACGGGTTTTGTAAAGACACTCGCCGTAGGTCTACTGCTCATTTCATCAGTTAGTTTTTATTACAAGCTAACGTCAGCCATTATCGCTCTGTTAATTCGTTTTCTTAACTGCAGTTTCATTTTATGTTATTTTGTTGTTTAGCCTTTATTATATCAATTCATTCCCAGTTAGGAAGACGTACGGCACCAATATCGTTACTGTTCTGCCACCTGACGACATCCAACACGGCTTCGTTACTTGGGTTTTATTTCATGTTTTCAATTTTGTAATTTGTTGTTGTTCAACTTTTATTATATACTCATGTCTTTTATTCTTCATAAATAAAATTTACAGTCTTGAGGATTTAGGGCACCACATTTGCTGCTACTCTGTCATCCGACGGCGGCCACGCTACGTTATCTGTTACGACGAAGTATGGAGCCACCGCGACAACTATCTTGCCATCTGGCTCAGTGCTCACCTCTAAGTTTCGTGTTAAGATTCTTTCACTAGTCTGCTTGTAATTTTTATGTACACTTGTTGTAACCTTTATACGTACTTGCAGCATATTGTTCAAATGCCTCTGAGCACTACGGGACATCTATGGTCATCAGTCCCCTAGAACTTAGAACTACTTAAACCTAACTAACCTAAGGACATAACACAACACCCAGTCATCACGAGGCAGAGAAAATCTCTGACCCCGCCGGGAATCGAACCCGGGAACCCGGGCGCGGGAAGCGAGAACGCTACCGCACGACTACGAGCTACGGACAGTTGTTCCTAGGTAGTGGTGGGCAGGAAATCGCGTATCTGTTAGAAATCACAGTGACTGAGAAGTCACAGATATCACAGTAGCAACTTTACAGAATCTAACTGCGATTTCAGTCACAGTTAGCAGTCGCAAATAGTATTTCACATTCAAAGACGTGAGCCATCTATTGGTCGAATTTAGCACTGCTTTCTGCGATTTCAGTGACAAGTCGCAACTAAGAGTCGCAAGTAGCAACTAAAAAGCGCGGTTAACAGTGGCATCTGTTGGCCGAAGTTCGTACTACGTCCATCTCTGCGGTACGCTATGGAGTCTAACTGCGATTTCCGTGACAAGTCGCAACTAAGAGTCGGAAGTAGCAACTAGAAAGCGCGGTTAACAGTGCCATCTGTGGGTCAAAGTTCGTACTACGCCCATCTCTGCGGTACGCTATGGAGTCTAACTGCGATTTCCGTGACAAGTCGCAACTAAGAGTCGCAAGTAGCAACTAAAAAGCGCAGTTAGCACTGCCATCTGTTGAGCAAAGTTCATACTACGCTATTCGCTACCGAGTCAAACTGCGATTTCTGTGACAAATCGCAACCAAGTGTCGCAAGTAGCAACTAAAAAGCGCAGTTAACATACTTTTCCTAGTGTCATCTGTTGACCGACGTACGTACTTCGTTATGAGAGCCTTGTGCCTCACGAGATCGATGTGCTGTGTGTGCATATGAAGGGCTTATTTCAGTAGTGGTACAAGTCCATTTTTGTTAATTTTGAGATATAGAGGCGTAAAGTTAAATGAGCGCTGAAAAATCTGGAGTTGAGATACCAGAAATATTCAAGCATATGGCTTCTTGCTAGAGATGAACCTTTATTTATGTTTGTTTGGATCACTAATTTCAGAAGCATTATAGACAGAAAAGTGTAGGTAATGGACTTGTACCACTATTGAAATAAGCCCTTCATATTATATGAGGACATGCACATTCAGCATCAGTTATGGTTGGTCAAATACTGCTGTGACTCTGAATGTATTATATTAATAAGAAGCAACATTGCCTTTTTCTCCTGAAAATATCAAGTAACGTAACAAATGTGTTTGATTCTGCTTCCAATATGACAGTTTTGGTTAATACTCCACATGCCTACAGGACTTTGCAATGTTAACACAGCGGAACTCAGACATCTGTATAAGTGTAGAGAAATGAAAACAGTCATATGAATGCCTCACTTTTGTTCCGACACAGTTCAAGACTCGGGAGAAAAGTTTTACACCTGGTGTTCTACATGGCAACTTCACACACAAGAACTTTTTGCCGACACTGCTACCACCTACATAAGTAAGCTTTTCCTGTGTCACTTTCAAGTAATGCACTTAAGCTATTCCTGATTTAACTGGAAGATCTGTACTTCCCCACTTTCATAACAACAGCCTCAAAATGCATATTGTAGACTTCGGGATATGTTACAAGTCAGTGTCACACCAAGATTGTGGAGAAAGGGGGGGGGGGGGGCACGTCTGTATCCAACAAGTGTTTATCAATAAATAAGTGGCGGAAAATTACGGGTATAGGACGGCTTAACATGTGGAAAATGAGATTTTTATTATTCCGTCAATGTATTTAACATTTATTATTCCTTTAAAATCGCACAACAACTTCAATAAAACACTTTAATCAGTCGCACACTTATTTCATAATTATTTCACTTTTAAACTGCAAATCCTCTAAGAGCTGTCTTGAATCTTCACTAGTCTCTCTCAACAGCCTTGATGTGGATAGATATGTACAGCAACCAGAAATCAGTCAGAACACAAGTATTGTTAAACAATTTTTGCTGTCACTAATTACTAGCAATATAATTGACAGAGTAGATTGCTAATATTTGCTATATCACATTTGCTATATCATATTCGCAAGAAGGATCTCACTGAAGTAATTAAGTCCATCAAAACGCTTAGAAACTAACCTCTCGTCTGACGAAAACGGTCTAAAGACTGGCAATTTCTTCAGATCTGTTGACAATGATACTTTGAATTATCTCTTTACTGAGTGACTGAAATGTAGTTCAGGTACCTATGAACATAACAATATGTTAGAATTCATTTTCTAAACACGAACTATTACGGTACTGTGCGGCTACTTACATATTAATTACACTATTAATATTTTCACAGTTGTTTCTTTCATACAAAATTAAAGCCAACGGAAGAATAAACGTAAAACATACTTACCAATGACAGGTTTGTTGAGATGCAATTTTCTGTGTGGACAGATGTAACTTTTTCATACGGTGGTACGTCGCAGAAATAGCAGGAGTCACAGAAATCGCAGAAGTAGCAGAAGTCACAGAAATCGCAAAAGTAGCAGAAATCGCAGAAGTCGCAGAAATCGCGGAAGTAGCAGAAATAGCAGTGGCGGAGGGATACGCGACTTAGGTTCCTTAACTGCGACTCTTAACTGCGACAAATCACAGTTAAGAATAACAGATACTGAAAAGTAGCATTCACAGAAATCACTGATATCGGAAAATCGCAGTTTAGCCCATCACTATTCCTAGGTATGTTTTTCCCTGAACTACCTCGTGTGCACAACTGAGAACTGCTCTTGTATTTCACTACCCTGATTCTGTTTTGTGATTTCCATGCAACTTTACTAACAGACATTTCAAGATGGCTAAGTCCGAAATGCGTCATATTACGAGCAATAAAGTCATTCTATTTTGAAGCATGGCTTTTTGATTAGGGACCAGTCCAGCCTTTATGTAGCACTACTGTTCACTTTTATGAAGTGTCAAGAGTGTAACCATGTCGAGGGCTGACTGTGGTGAGTGCTGTATAGTGTCCAGCTTTGTGTGTGTTATTACAAAAAATGGTTCAAATGGCTCTGAGCACTATGGGACTTAACATCTATGGTCAACCGTCTCCTAGAACTTGGAACTACTTAAACCTAACTAACCTAAGGACATCACACAACACCCAGTCATCACGAGGCAGAGAAAATCCCTGACCCCGCCGGGAATCGAACCCGGGAACCCGGGCGTGGGAAGCGAGAACGCTACCGCACGACCACGAGCTGCGGACGTGTGTTATTACAGATGAAATGATCGAAGACTGAGTAATCCAGTACTGGCACACAGTCTGCTTCTTTCAAATAACACCAGGCAGGCCGCCGAGTTAACGTCCCCATCCGCAGGGCGGATCACCATCAACAATGTTTCGTGACCTCACTTCGTGAGACACATCGAAGAAGGACATTGGCGCAAAGACTGTTGTTCAGGAACTATACACTAGCACACTTTCTCCACTCGTCGACCAAGTACGCTGGTATGTTTCGATCCTGCTTACCTGTGAGTTGAGCATCACCGCAAAGACGTGCGTTACCAGTCTCGTCTAAAGAAGTGGTTTATTAGCGTAGAGATGCTGAAAATAAGATAAGAGAGATGTATACACACACAAAGACATATCGTTTTTTTTTCTTAGTCAGTACGTATCTTTGATTGGAATGGAAATCGATAATGCTGGCACTGTCTGATTTGTTTTCTACCATTCACTGTACAGGATCTTGTGAATTAGAGGCTTATTCATAATTACCGGGTGCAACTACCGACGGAGGTCTAGTGTGCGCTGTACTTATCGTGTGGCAGTGAAAGTTGGTAGATATAGTAACACGTAATTTCGGAACTGATTTACACTGGAAAAGAATTAGTTCCAGTTTTGGCCACTAGGTCCAAATCTGGCTTTGTGAATGCAAGAAAGACGTACAGAAATGTTTTCATATATAACGGATTAGGAACAGGAAGTGGGCAGCAAAGGTCAAATAAGGGAGAAAGACATAATGATTTTATTCTTAACCGCCACTTACACAGTTTGTTCAATATGAGCACCGGAGATATCGAAGAGATGCTGCATTCGTAAAACGACGTGATCAATGGCAGCTCGCGGAAGTTCCTGTGGAATGTGAGCAACGTGTTCCTGTGTATTGGCCTCCAGATCAGTAGGGACCGAAAGCGTCTGGTAAACGCGTACGTTTAGATATCTATAGAGCCGATTGTCACATGGATTCAAATCAGGTAAACCTATCTAGATAATACGGTTGTGGAAGGTTGCATTAAGCAGACCTTTCACAGGTGAGCGACGCTAGGCGTTGCACCATTTTTTTTATGAAAACAGTGGTTCCCACACATTTGCGCTCTTGCAATGCAGGAACCACATGCTGTACAAGGAGGTATCGATAAGGAGCAGACGTTACGCTACATATGACAAGTCCTCTGGGTGTATTCACTTCAAAGAAGAACGGATCGAGACTAAAGGTACTCGTGAATCCACACCACACAGTCACATCGAAGAGGACAATGGCTCTTTGTGTACAACACGTGACTTAACGGTACCCCAGATTCGGCAATTCTACGTATTCACTGCAGTCTATAGTGTAAAATCTGCCTCATCACTCCATATAATATTGCCCAGTCACATGTCATCAACTTCAATCCGTGCCAGAAACCGAAGAGCAAATTCAGAGCATTTCTGCGGATCACGTGGTTCAATTTGCTGCACCACTGGATCTTGTATGGGTATCAGTGAAAAATAGACTGCAAAACTTTCCGTACTACTAACCATGGACCGATGACCTTAGCAGTTTGGTCGAAAATCTTACCATAAATTTCCAAATTTCCGGTCACAGGAACAACAACAATAACATCGGGGTGGGACGCCTACACCAAGCTCAGCCGTGCCGTCGACTTTCATTATCTTCTTAGTTAATGACGTCGGGCCTCTCCTCAGACTTTTCAGTCGGCGATACTCTCTCAATGCAGCACTGTAATTGCTGCCGTTCAAATTAAACAGTTTCACTAACAGAGAACGCTCTCTTTTCTTGATAGCCATACTGTACATTCATTTATGGCTTGTCAAATCACAGCTTGGATGTCGTACCATCATAGAAACAATTTACAGCAACGGATTTGCGCCCGGTGGCCATATTTGGAACTATTTTTTCCAGAGTAAATCGGTTCCGCAGTAATTCATTACAATTTCTACCACGTTTCGTTGCCATACGATAATTACAACCCACAATGGACCTCCGTGAGTAGCTGCACTTTAATTACAATCACCCAGTATCGTCCGGGCCAACTGCCTTGCTGCAACACCTGTTTCTGTCTGATCACCGAAGTTAACCGCTGTTGAGTTGGGCAAGCACTTGGATGGGTGCTGTTGGAAGGTGGGGTGCACTCAGCCCTTGTGAGGCAAACTGAGTAGACACTTGACTGAGAAGTAGCGGCTCTGGTCTCGTAAACTGACATACGGTCGGAAGAGCAAGGTGCTGACCATATGCTCCTCCATGTCCGCCCTAGGTAGTTGAGTGGTCAGCGCGAAAAAATGTCAATCCTAAGAGCTCGGGTTCGATTCCCGGCTGGGTCGCCGATTTTCTCCGCTCAGGGACTAGGTGTTGTGTTGTCCTAATCATAATCATTTCACCTCCATCGACGCGCAGGTCGCCGAAGTGGCGTCAAATCAAAAATCTTGCACCCGGCGAACGGTCTACCCAACGGGAGGCCGTAGTCACACGACATTTACATTTATATGCCTCTCCATATCCGTATCCAGTGACACCCATGGTCTGAGGATGACACGGCGGCTGGTCGGTACCGTTCGGCCTTCACGGCCTTTTCGGACGGAGTTTAGTTTAGTTTGTAGTACCTTCGGGATTTAAGCAGAAAAGTGTGCAAACATTACAAGACATAAAGGAAACTGATACATATCAGTGGATAGAGCCTCTCTCCAAGCTTGAATTCGTAATACGCGCCTTACCATAGTAGCAGTGTAAGTGGGCTGTTTAGGTTTTTTTATTGGTAACGCCTCGTAACGCTCTACATGAAAATCACTGACTGTGCTGTGTGCAGTCTGAGGCTGGTCGGCATTGTTGCAATAGTCGCTATTGTAGTGTTGGGCAGTTGGCTGTTAACAGCGCGTAGCGTTGTACAGTTGGAGGTGAGCCGCCAGCAGTAGTGGATGTGGGGAAGTGAGATGCCGGATTTTTGAGAGCGGATAATCTGGACGTGTGTCCATCAGAAACAGTACATTTGTAAGAATGGATGTCATGAACTGCTATATATATTATGACTTTTGGACACTATTAAGGTAAATACATTGTTTGTTCTCTATCAAAATCTTTCATTTGCTAACTATGCCTATCAGTAGTTAGTGCCCTCAGTAGTTTGAATCTTTTATTTAGCTGGCAGTAGTGGCGCTCGCTGTATTGCAGTAGTTCGAGTAAGTGATTTGTGAAAGGTATAGGCTAATGTTAGTCAGGGCCATTCTTTTGTAGGGATTTTTGAAAGTCAGATTGCGTTGCGCTAAAAATATTGTGTGTCAGTTTAGTGTTGATCAGAATAGGTAAAGAGCGAAATGTCTGAGTACGTTCAGTTCTGCTCAGCTGTTGGAAAATCAAATAACGTAAGGGATTTACCAGCACAGTAATTCACTAATTTTTCTAAGGGGACGTTTCAGCAGATCGCAGCACAATTGGCCAGACGTGTCAGAATATGAATACAAATCAACTGCACCGTATTGTCGCTTTGATGTGTTTCGCAACATCAGACAGGCAACCCAACGAGCAGATTTTCAAAGCACGTTGCTGCCATTGCTCCTTCCCAGCCAGGAATAGCAGCGATTTTTCAATCAGTTGCATGCGTGTCCTGACATTTTCCGCGTTACAAGCGGTACCTATATTGAGCAACATTAATGTGAGTCAAGATCATGGAGAGATGCTGTCTCTTTTTGTATGTCTTGCAGTTTTCGCACAGTCATCTCCTGAAAACCTGGAAGTGCTTTTGAGTGAACAAAATTCTGACACACCAAACCTGCAGCACATTACCATGCCTAATACGGTGTAAGAAACCATTGGCATTCAAAACAGCTTCCAGTCTTCTCGGAATGGATAATTACAGGTGCTGTATGGTTTTCAACAAATCTCTAAACATTCTTCCTGCAAAACAGTAGCAAGTTCTGGTATCGAAGAATGAAGTAGATAGCGATCACACACCCTTGTCTCCAAAGTAGGCTACGAAGTCTCAATAATAGTGGCACCTGATGCCTGTGATGGCCAGGTTAGTCCCGACAATTCATCCTTCTCCTCACAAAACTAGTCCTAGCCGATATGAGCTGTGAGAATAGGGGCACTGTCTTCTTGGAACACAACATCGCCATTGCGGAACAAATATTATATCACGGTATGGACCTGATTAGCAAAAATGGTCACATAATCCTTGGCAGCATTGCGACTCTGCAAAGTAGCCACGAGGCCCATGGAATATCGAGATACGGCTGCCCATATTTCGCCCTTGGCAGGAAGCAGTCTGCATCGTAGGCTGGGGACAGGGTACTCCAGACATAAACCCCGGCTGGAAGTTGAAAACGGTGTGAAACAAACCGCATCTGACCACGTGACTTTCTGGCATTGTTCCCTGGTCCATGTTTTATGGTTATGGGACGGGCATTTGCATCACTTATGAGATGTTTTGGAATTCCAGTTCATCCTGTAATTCCCGGCTGATGGAGCTGTTTTAGTTTTGGTATGGCGCTAATAGCGTACGCGAATGCGTCATTCAGCTGCAGATATCGTTTTCTTGGTTTTCGTCACGATCCGTTTCAGCGGCCGTCAGTCATCATCGCGATTTCGTCAGCATTGTGACTAGCGGAGTATTTTTTTCTGTTTTCGCTGTATGCAGTATAGATCTTCGATACGGTGCCTTTTGAAACGCCAAGTACTTGACTGCTTAGATTACCAAAGCACCCACCATACGACCACCAACATTCTGCCCACGTTCGAATTTACTTAGTTCCGATATAACGTATGCATAACTACACGAAACACTGTTCTGAGCACGATTGGTACTTGCAACGCGTTGAGTCCATTCAACAGGTACCGTACGTAGCCAAATACCGTGCATCAAAGGCACCTACAAGTTTGTATAGCATCCGCATTTATGTTCAACAACGCATTTCTCGCGTTGTGTCCCTTTTTTTATCTAACCCCTGTAAGGGTAAAGTTGACGATCAAACACCCAACCAAGCATATGCATGACATGTTAGGTAGGTGACACATTAAGTGAACACCCTTGTTGGGAAATCACTGACGCACGTCAATGTTCGATAATGCTTTACAAGTTATTTGGAACATTTGGTCCAGCAAATCTGCTCAAATCCGACTTGTGGAAATACTTAAATCTCAGGCAAATTTCTGGTAACAAGCCTTTCTCAGTGTAACTTTTACCGTTGATGTTATGCTAAATAAGAGTCACTCGATATCGTATGTCCATCGCGCTGCGAACCAACGCATGTTGACAGATTATAGATTCCATGGCAGCGTCGAATGAGTATGTATGTATCAGAGGATGGCGTCGGGGAGTGAAGCGCAGGGTTCCGCGATGAAAGTCGATTATGCTAAACAGTCTTTCTTTATATATATGAATGCGTAGTACCGGAGCAGAGAAAATTTCCGTCCCGGCTGGGAATCGAACCTGGGCCACTTCAGTTAACACCCCTCCGTGCAGCTACCGAGGCGGGCCATCTAGTGACAACGATAAACGAAAGCCATCAAATGGTTCAAATGGCTCTGAGCACTATGGAACTTAACTTCTGAGGTCATAAGTCCCCTAGAACTTAGAACTATTTAAACCTAACTAACCTAAGGACATCACACACATCCATGCCCGAGGCAGGATTCGAACCTGCGACCGTATCGGTCGCGCGGTTCCAGACTGTAGCGCCTAGAACCGCACGGGCCACTCCGGCCGGCACGAAAGCCATCCACTGTGGAGATAGCTACCTAACTGACACAGGTATTACCATGTTCTCCAATGGTAGTAGTAGTTACTATGAATTAATAAACACACTAGCTGCCACTCGCTATGCTACAGCCAAGCTAACTCCTATCCTAAAGCGCTCACACAAATTCATTGGTTTCAATGAAGCTAACGTCAGTTACAACCAAGGCAGTAGCCGTGTGCAATACGTTACCACTTACAACTACCTGGCGTCGATACACTTATGTTAAACGGCACTAGCTGTAGCTTCATCTAGATTTTCAAATAACACAGGAGGCCTAATCCTCTTATAACTAGACAGGCATTAGCTTGATCCCCACTGACAGCAGAACACGAGCATATGGCAGTAGCCTCGCTAGTAGTCAGTGCCCTAACGTTGATTTATCACTGATACAATTAGAACAGCTCTCGCTCTGGAATTTTGCTGTTGACAGCTAAGCGTACCCTCCGAGCAAATCGAAGAAGCTCCACAACGAACGTACATTGTTTCTTACAATGAGCTGACAATAATCAACATAAGCCAGACGCTGATTAACACAAACCAACCACGTTCAGCAGATACACTGCTTTGCATGCAATTAAAACCCGTTAAAGGACAGACATAGGGCAAAATACATACTTTTACTTAAACGTATATATCTCGAAAAATATTACAGCTAAAATAGTAAACCTTCAGACTATCATATGCAAAATAATCCTTTATATTCCGTGGAATTTTTGTTCGAAAATGAACATCGACATACATTTTATAATGATTTGAAGTTTTAATTGCCATTGTTCCTATAATGTACCTTTCCTCGTAAGCTAATCAAACAATGAAACTGGATCTTCACAGTTTACCTATGCATAAGAGGCTAATAAAATGTGTGGAACAGATTGTTGTGTAAGGTGATAGTTGCTTTGAAATTAAATTTTCAGTTTTTTGCTACCGGGGACTGCTCTATTTTTCTCAAATTTTAAAGGAGAACTTTTCTCAGAGAAAAGGTAACAGAAAACTGCAGCATATGATTATTCAGTAAGTAATTCTTAATAACTTTGCAAAATTTCAGGATTTTAGCTTTTATAGTTGCTGAGAAAGGTACATTCTAGCTCAAAAAGTCAGTTTATGACAATTCGCATTTAAAGTTTTTTCAGTTTTTGACAATATTTCTATATTTCTAGTGACTAATGCTGTCCATATCAATAACCTTTATTCTCTTCCTCATCTTCATGGAGTAATCTCTTCCCCTTACTCCATTGTCAACTTTTACATGTTTTCTTCTGCTGACCGAGCTTTGTACAGTCGCACGTCATCGATGTTTCTGATTGTCTTCAGTGTGAATGCACATGCATGGAAGCCTAGTCTCTGCAGGTACTTAACCCTATCAACATTTTCACTATCGAAAACCAGACAGGCATCACATGGAACCTTACACAAAATATGTATCTTGCTGACAACGCCAATTCTGTCAATGTCATCATACAGTCTAAGGCCCTTAGACCCACAGTTACCACATGCACATGAAACATTAATCATATGGGCTAGTGTTTCTAAGTCAATTAAACTAAATCCACTGGAAAACTCGCCTTTGGCACTGTACACAGCGTCATCAAATCCTTCACTAATTTTCTTCCTCGAAGAACTCAGTGCCTTTGTCGAAAATTGTTCTTCACAGTGTTGTTTAAATTTCGTGTACTTTTTACGCGTTATATTCGACATTTCCTTACTTTTTTGAATATGCGTCCACTGTTGCGACCCAATTCGAGCAAAACAGGTTGATATATGCAAAACGAAAAATCCAAACAAGTTTGTAGGACGTACAATTCAAAAAAACCACGTTGTAAGCAAAGGAAAAAGCAAAGATAATCTCTCTCACGACCTTCTAGTTTCATCTGCAGTTCGTTTCGAATATGTGAACCAAAAATTAAAGCACAAACGTTGGTTGCGTACAGAAGGTGTCGATCACAGCATAGAAAAAGGGTGCGTGGCAGGCGCAGGTGCCCAAACAAACTTTTTTAAAATGTATTTCTGGTCAGAATTCTTATGAAACTCTGCTGTTATTCTTAAAGAATCAATCAACCAAATTACGCAATGAAAAAAAAACAATTTTTTCAATATTTTGCCCTACACCTGCCCTTGGGGAACACAGCCAACGAGATCAAGAAATTTCATAAAACCCACGCAGCAAATTCATGAAAGTTCATAAACCGACTGAATCTGTCGCTTTAACCTCTACACACGCCAGTTCTCTCCTCAGCGATTCCAAAAGAAAAACTACTTCAAAGGAAAGACCGATACCAGCCACAACCGAGCACTGAAATAATTCAATGGTGAAAGTTGAAGATTTGTGAGGGACCAGAACACGAAACTGTTTCTCCCGCTTAACTCGAGCGATTGCCTTAAGCGTCTCAGCCACCCACTTAGCTTCCCGTCAGAGCTAAATTCTCAACCTGTCACTCGCTAGTAGCGTGCACTGTCTATTCACCTACTTGCTCGAAGCGAGTCGTGTATTACCACAAGAGGCTTGGATTTCTACGTCAGAGCAGACATCAGACATATGAGTAGTATACTAGGAGGCATGACTGACTCGATAACTTCAGTGCGGATGCGGAACGGAGTCCGAGCCTCTTTGGGGAACATAGGACTTGTTCCGAGTAAGTAGGTGAGTGGACAGTTGGCAGTACTAGCGCCCGAGAAGTGGAGAAATTTGGTCGGACGGGAAGCGTGTCTGGATGCTCGAGGCGATTAAGGCAACCGCTGGCTGGCGTTAAGCGGGAATTCTGGTTTGCGTCCCGGTCCAGCACAAATTTTCAAATATTTCATAAGCGAATCATTTCGAGGCACTGTTACTGGTGGAGTTGGTCTCTCGTTTGAAATTTGATATTTACGGCCGCTGCATCAGACAACAGCGTGGCCTCTATTCTGCTGGACATGCCCTACACCACACATAGACACACACACATACACACACACAAACAGTCACAGAGAGAGAGAGAGAGAGAGAGAGAGAGAGAGAGAGAGAGAGAAATAGAAAGAGAGAAGAAACACATATGATAATAATTTTGGCGAGTTCCGCTCTTCTGCACGTCGCGACAGGAAAGACTCTCTCCCCGGCTACCGTAAGCCTCAGATCGCAAAATAGCTGCCATACAGTGTGAATTCAAGTTAGAGTACTGCTCGCAGTAGGCGGCGGGATACTAAGATGCCGCCAAAGCCAGAAACAGTTGGCTCATGTAGAGGCTACGGTAGTTTAGACGAATACGCCCGAAAACTCAACAGGTAACAACGTCGTATCGCTTGAGGCATTTATGATTTGAGAACAACTGAAGTCTACATAATGCCACCAATACCACAGGTAAAGTCTGCAGTAAGTGGTGTTGGATCTTCGGCACAAAGAAGACCACATCTGTTGCAGAGTTGGTGCATCTAGACAACAATGGATGCAAAGTTGTTCGCTATTTTACAATCATGTGGAGAAGATGGTTATCTAGAACTTTAATAATTCTGTGTACGAGTATGCCTTGCCCCAACTGTAACACCATGGTATAATTTCCCATACCTGCTCTTTCTAGTTGAAAAACGTGCTGATTTGGCGCCTTTCTTCGTCCACGTAACATGGTGGCACTTGCGCATGGGATAAAAGTCCCGGAGTGGTGTACACAAAATGGGGGGGGGGGGGGGGGGGGGGGAGAGAATGGTGGTGACTTCTGTCCACCCTTATCGCTACCTTTGTCAAATCCAATAATTAACATGACGATTACTTCAAGATTTCAAGATACGGGTAAAGGTCAGGGAAAAAAGATAATATTGTCCATTCCAGTCACATCAGAGAGGGATAACATTTCGGCCTACTTGACAGCTTTTCCTCCGTAATCGTACTCACTTGTTGTTGAGTTTATGGTGCACTGTTTTATACACACCTCACGACTGGATTCATTGTGATCATTACTTCTGAGTATCTACTAGCGATAGCATTGCATTTTGCGTTATTTTAGTAAGCAAAACTTTTGTCCAGCAGGGGAACTTCTTTGTGTAAATGGTCAGTGTGGTGATGAGTATTAGGCATCCATGTTATCAATAGCTCCTTAAAAGGAAAATATTAATAAGTTGAAAATTCAGAACCTTCCGTAAAAAGGAATGTTTTTTTCTGTTACATGTGTGACCGACTACTCTTAACAACCATGCCAACGGGTTTGTCGCAGCGGTAACATCGGTTCCCGTCAAATCACCAAAGTTAACCGCTGTTCTCTTTGGCTAGCACTTGGATAGGTGACTATCCAGGTCTGCTGAGCTCTGTTGGCATGCGGGGCGCACCCAGCACTTGTGATGTTAGCTGAGGTGTTACTTTGATTGATAAGCAACGACGCTGGTCACAAAAGTTGACAGCGGCCGAGAGAGCGGTGTGCTGACCACATGCCCACCCATATGTACATACAGTGACGCCTGTAGTCTGAGGATGACACGGTGGGTAGTTGGTACCGTTGGTCTTTCCGAGGCCTGTTCGGTCAGAGCTATCACTATAGCCTTCATACAATGTACTGAGTTAAGTATAATTAAAATAACAGTCATGTTCAAAGAAATGAAGCAAGAAAATGTCCTGGAGAAAGAACATCGGGATGCAGGGCAAGTGGTTCAGGAATTTTAAACGTACTGCAGTTAATAATTACAATCACCATCAGGCGTTTGACTCTCAGTGCAATATCAAGGGCTCTCTTCCATTCTCTGGCTATTCCAGGTTTAAATTTCTGAGTTGTTTCCTAAGATGAATTGAGGCAAATTGCGGATGGATGTGGTTCGTCTCTTATGACATCTCCATCTACAGAACCATACATCCCAACCTACCTTCCTCCCTTCCTTCAGGGAGATGGAAA
Organism: Schistocerca piceifrons; assembly: GCF_021461385.2. Taxonomy (NCBI): domain Eukaryota; kingdom Metazoa; phylum Arthropoda; class Insecta; order Orthoptera; family Acrididae; genus Schistocerca; species Schistocerca piceifrons. The sequence goes on along the minus strand of NC_060141.1, from coordinate 348,932,748 downwards.
TTTGGTTTTATTTGAGTCATAAAATGTCCCGATTCCTTTATTAACCCTCTTCTTATTGTTTTTTTTCACATATTCACATGAATTCATTAATCAATGAAATGACGTGATTGTTTATCTTCCACGTACTTATTTCGGTTCACCATAATGTGTGATGAGTAATTAGTATTTTAAGGGTAAATGGATTTATGTGAGAGTTCAGCGGGCGCCAAATAAACCGTTTGTATCGATCAAAACATTCGAGCTAATAAGAGAGAGTTTTTCTCTCTTTCTTTTTATTTTTTAAGTTATAGTTGTTTATATTTTTTTTTGCAGAGTGTAACAACGACCTTTCTATGACAAGTGAGAGTCAATCGCGGTCCGAAAGAGAACTTTTTCGCTCTTGTCCTGTGACACTTCTGTTTCACTGAACTGACACCAGAGGTGACCTCAGCCTCATATCTGCAGCCGTAATGAGCTGACCGCAATTGTACGCGTGTGTAAAAATTAGGTTGCAGTCCACATCCACGCCCGTTTGTTATGGCCGCAACAAACACAGCCGAACAAGAGCAACTGAACAGTTATGTGATTTTAATTACACATTAATTAGCGTCAGAGCAGCACACCCCCTAAGGACTTTGTTTTGCTCAGTCCCGTTGCCGGAACCGTGACTAATTCAGTTTACCGGTCGCACAGGCATGCCCCTACACATGAAAAAGCCACCTTCATGCATTCACTCTTGATTTATTTTACAAATTTGTCACGAATACCCACCGGCAGAGTTGAAAACACAACTTCTATCCAACACGTACGTATTCTAGCTCATATATTAATCGATAGGTCGTAGGACACCACCCTCTGATATATTTTGAGGACGATTAGTGGTCTAGCCGGAACACAAAGGGATGAAAATGAAAGAACCACAGTTACATAATACGATCAGTATTTCACAAGTCGCTCCAGCAATTCAGATGCTACTGATAAAGCTTCCGCCAAGTTTTTTGCTGAAAACACGATCTTAATACTTCCAACTTCGTTAGTTCGCTGACAGTCGGATATCGCGTATGATACTAAAATATAATGTAGAGCGTCGGAATTATAAATATATTGTTGCGTACTGAGTGATGTTTAACATTTTAACATTTCCACTCATCACACCATTAACTGCTTAAAGAACGCGACATGGTACTTGGATACATGAATTTTGCCTTCCAACCTTCCAAATTCTCTTCTTGAGTTCTTTGTCACTTCTTCTCTTCTTCTGTTTATTTTTGCGTTTTCTTTTTAAGATTCCTCGTAAGTCTGTGGGTTTTTATTTGTGCTCCAAAAGCTGGATGAATTCGTACGATTCCTACTGCGATCTTCATGCCTTAGAAGTATTTTAAGTACAATTTGTCAATTGATTTTGACTTCCTTTGAATTAATAATGGTGATCCGCATTTCAGTATGTCTGCTTATGTTCATTCCACACAAATACTCGCATATGCCATGAAAGTTCGAGTCCTCTGGCACACAGTGCCACTGATCCTCTTCATCAAACTCAATTTTCTTGTTTGTGGCACATTTGATCCTAAGACTTTTCAACTCTCGCTTTTTCTAATGTGCGCTAATTTAGTGACCTGCAGTAGATACGGTCTCTGTTGCGTATAGAGCTCCTGATAGCAGCAGTTTTGCAATTCACGATAAAACTTTCTTGGTGGTAGTGGTCCATATCATTTTGTTTCTAAGCTCTGCCCAATGCTGGTGATATCTTAAGATTAGAATCTGTAATAAAATCCCATATTTCGTCTTTAGCGAATTTTTGCCGCAATTTTTAGAGATTTTCCATTTAAAAAAGTTCATGTGCTATATCTGACGATATCTTGTGCACTTTTTCTGCGGCATATTTTGTTATTCTTCTGTCCTGTTAATGAATGTTAAGTTATCAGTGAAGGCTTAGGACCTATAATTGGTTTTATGCCAAAACTTCCCTACGTTTAAAATTATAATGTCTACCTGTAACCTAGCTTAGAACTACGTTTAAGTGGTAAGATTACGGAGTGGAAGAGATCATGTGAGGGATGCTGTCTCCTTGTACATCACCTGTAAATATCCAAATCACAGTTGATACATTGTTATTACCTGTAATTCTGTTTCTCAGTCTGCTCTGTTTTGCAAACAAGTAGTCCACTGGATGTGTGTTACAGTATCTTCGTTCCTGCGAGTACCGACCTTATTCAAGTGCAAATAGTGCAACCGCACAGGGTTCCGAGCTTTTAGGAGCCCCACGCAAACAATTATTAAGTAATTTTACGACTATCATCTGAAATACTTGTATTTCCGATAAAATGAAAAAATAAAGTAAGCTGTTCCTGAAACAACTTTTTTGATTTTGTTACGAATGCAATGTAATTTTAGTGTAAACCCAGTCTGATAAGACTACATGACTACTGGTGTATGTCACTGCAAACTATTGCGGCAATCGAGTCTAGGGAACCAAGGACTAAGATAGAGGTACGCGATAGTAATATCTACTGTACATATGGTTATTGCTTGCCCATAGATTAAAAGATACGTGATTCATTGTCTCTGAGCGCCCATCGCGCCCTTGCAACTCACTGTTGTGGCTATTAATCAAGCATTACATTCATAGGTCAGTGGGTGACTCTCACAGAATAATTTCTTTATTATCGTGAGTTTACATGTATGTTTCCTGTTCACACCGCTTCTTGTGCTGTGTGTGCGTTTTTTCTTAATATGTAGTGAATTTTTTCCTGTGCTGTGAAGTTTAAAGTGAACAAAGGGAAATGTGTCGTGACAAGGGCAGATTTATGAAATACGGTGCAGGAACTCAAAAGAACAAGAAAAAGCTACATCATGAGCAATTTTGAACTCACAAAGAGGCGCTTCCGAAAAGTTTCTTCGACTAAGTTCTTCACAAATTGAGAATAAAACTGGAGTATGTTTATATGGTCGCGGCATTAACTAGAAGGCTTGCTTCATCATGTAGTGCTCTAGATAAACATGAAAATGAAATATTGGAATACAAACCACGTGCTGTCCCACATTCAGGTAGGTCTACTGGTACGATCGTGAAATAATGGCAAATCCGTAACCAGGTCCTTGAGCAAATACGTTAACATCCCCATTATAGATAAAATTGTGCAGAAAAACCCTACGAAATTGTAAATTTTGATTATCCTGTAAATGAGAACAGAAGGAAATTTTCAACTCATTTTTAAGTAAGAACTTCACGCAGTGGTGAAAAGGGGGATCGAAAATGGCTTTTGTATTAGAAATCTACCAACTAAGTTCTTTGTGATTGTAAACTTTTTGGATCGCTTTCAGACTAACTGTTAAGGGATGGACTTTGTGATTGGGTTCGTTTTGGAAACTGGCATCAAGAGCATGAACATTAATTCAAGCACATAGAGTGTACAAAAATGGGTAGTCTTTGAGATACAGTTAAACCGAAAAAGTCGTATCTATCGAATTGACCTTGAACTGTTAGAAAAAGAGAAGGAAAATTGGAGTGAGATTCTAAAGGGAATTAAACTCGTCATCAGGTACTTGGATCAGCATAATATGGCCTTAAGAGGAACCAATGATAAGCTTTATTAGGACAATAATAGTAATTTTCTTGGTTTGATCGAGAAGATTACAGGATGTCATCCTGTTTTTCAGGAACATTTAAAGCAGGTAAAAACTGTAGAAATTCATGACCATTATCTTGGAACGAAAATTCAAAGTGAACTCTGAAATTCACTTGCTAACGAAGTAAAAAACAGCATTGTCAATTTTGTGAAAGAAAGTAAATTATTCTTCAGTCATACTTGATTGTACTCTTGATAAAAGCAACAATGAAGAGATGACATTGATTGTTAGGTTTGTAAACTGATCTCAACATGCAGTGACTGTAGTAGAACAGTTTCTCGACTCATGAACTTCATTTCAACAACAGTAGAAATCTGAACTGAAACCATTTTGTTGTAACTAAATCAGCTAGGTCTCGATATTCATGATTCCAGAGGCCAAATTACGATAATGGTGCAAATATGAAAGGTTATCGAAGTGGTTTTCAAATCGGATTCCTAAAGCGTAACCCAAGAACATTTTTTATGCCACGTGTTAGACACAGTCTTAATCTTGTGATATCAGATGTCGAAAAACCTACAGAAAAAGCAGGCGTATTTTTCGGTGTAATTCAAAGAGTATACATTATTTTCGGTGCATCCACTCAGAGGTGGAAAATCTTATTCAACAGAGGTCCAACATCAACAACGAAGAAACTTTCAGATACTCGATGGGTAAGTAGGCTCCCGAGTGTCAAAGCTGAAAGCTACCAGGCGAGAGAAGTAAGAGATATCCCCATTGAGGCGATCAATACCACTGATGAATCGAGAACAAAGAGCGAAGTACACAGTCTTGCTGTGAAAGAAATAGAAAACTTCGAGTTTATAATAGGTATTATTATATGGCTTGATCTTTTCTTTGCCATTATCGCAGCAGGTAAGGTATTTCAAGTAGAAAACATGGACGTGAAAGTAGCAACAAAATCCCTCGAAAGTTTAGTCAAGTTTATTGGCAATTTTCCTGAAGCTTTTCGTAAAGCACAGATAACTGCGAAAGAGATAACTAAATGTTTACAAATCGAGCAAAAATTTCAGGAAAATAGAATTGGAAAGAAGACAAAGCAAACTGATTACGCAAGTGACGACATGGTTTGCAGTGCACAGCCTTTAGAGGACAAATACAAAACTAATTTTTCTCCACCCTGCCGTTGACACAGTACTGAGAAGTTTGAAAGAAGGGTTTATGCACCTGGCTAAGTATTCCGAAATAGTCGGCTTTGGTTTACACCAGAAAACTTTAGACATATACAGCACGAAGAACTGAAAATGCTACGTGTAAAACTTTGAGAAAGAGGTAAGACTGAAAATAAATGGTGCACGTTGAAAATACATCAGAACTTCTGACAGAAATTTAAGTTTTCAGGGATATAGTGCTCAAGGATATGAAAACTCTAATGGTAATATTGAAATACTTAAATGAAACAGGAAACCCATTTTCCAAAATTTATATTGCCTATAGAATTTTGCTAACCTTGCCAGTGACCGTCGCCTCAGCTTAAAGTAGCTTTTCACGTTTGAAGCTGATCAAGAATTATTTCAGGGGCAGCATTTCGCAAGAACACCTACTTCCTGCTACCTTGTTGTCAGTGAAACACGACATGGTTTCAGAATTGAATCTTAATCATGTTGTTCATGAATTTCTTCACCAAATCGAAAGTAAAATGATTTTTTTCTTTTTTGAAAAGCAAAAATCCTTTAGCGTCCACAGCTTACAAAACATTTAATTTCATTTGAATATAGCGCACAGTGAAATGATGAACACATTGATAAGTGTATCCTAAAAAGCATCTGTGTACCTTATTTAAATTGGATTTTCATTGAATTCGAAGGATTACTTTAGGTAAGTTAGTTTTTATTTTTAGTATTTTATTGATTTCTCTGGCACACAGTGCCACTGATCCTCTTCATCAGACTCAATTTTCTTGTTTGTTGTACATTTGTTCCTAAGCCTTTTCAACTCTCGCTTTTTCTAATGTGCGCTAATTTAGAGACCTCCAGTAGATACGGTCTCTGTTGCGTATAGAGCTCCTGATAGCAACAATTTTGCAATTCACGATATTACTTTCTTAGTGGTAGTGATCCACATCATTTTGTTTCTAAGCTCTGCCCACTGCTGGTGATATCTGAAGATGAGAATCTGTAATAAAATCCCATATTTCATCTTTAGCGAATCTTTGCCGCTTTTTTTTTTTTTTTAGAGGTTTTCCATTTAAAATTTTCATGTACGATATCTGACGATATCTTGTGCACTTTATCTATGGCATATTTTGTTATTCTTCTGTCCTGTTACTGAACGTTAAATCATCAGTGAAGGCTCAGGATTTAAAGCTGATTTTATGCCCAAAATTCCCTATGTTTAAAACTTCAATGTCCACCTGTAACCTAGCTTAGAACTACGAAGTGGTAAGATTGCGGAGGGGAAGGGATCATGTGAGAGATGCTGTCTTCTTGTACATTACCTGTAAATATCCAAATCATAGTAGATACATTATTACCTGTAATTTTGTTTCTCAGTCTGCTTTGTTTTGCAGACTGATATAGGAATACTTCTTTCGTCACGGTGCAGGTGACAGCGCAAGTAGTCCACTGGATGTGTGTTACAGTATCTTCGTTACTGCCAGTACTCAAGTGCAAATGGTGCAACCGAACAGGGTCCCGTGCTTTTGCTTTAGGTAAGTTAGTTTTTATTATTAGTATTTTATTGATTATCATACCCAGTAACATTCCTTCTCGCATGAATTACATCCCGATCACAACAGTAAGTCTGCTGTAATAATTCTTTTTGATAGGTTGGTAGTAAGTCAACGACGAAACTTACTGTGCTCTTAAACGTGGCAAAGGTGTATCATCTGTTTTGGGTCTGGGGTGAGGAGAGAGGGGGGGGGGGGGGGGAGCGGAGGAGTAATTGGTATGCCGACATGCGCAAGAGCCCTGCGGGGAGGTTTTGCACTGGGCCCCACGCTAGCCAAAGCCGGTTCTGCTTACTGCTACCTGTTGACCGAGTTTCAACGATTTATCGCATCGTTGTTAACATTCTTACACAGGCGGTGACTACAGAATCTTGTTTCCATAGCTCCAAATTCCACAATCGTCCGTCTCGTTATTGATTGAACTGAAAAAAGAAATAACAATATAACAAACGGACACATTCTCAAATTCTTCCTTAATTTTCTGTATCTGTGCCGTGTACTGAGGGACATCTTGGGCAGACTACTGGGGCACTAACAGACAATGAATTTCGATCACTACGGTGCAGGACGCTATGTACAGATACATCAGCTACTGACGGCTCTCTCGGTTTAAAGCAACTACCGGAACTGGTAATCCCCTACCAAATATTCTCTATCGCGAACCCCCTCTCTCCTGCTCCCAGTCCACTGGAATGTGCTTGAAAACAAGCCAGAGCTATACAGTAAGGCGCATCTGAAACAGCGTACACTGCCTTATGGAAATCCAAAGGAAAAATAAAAAATAGTTAAACAGAGTGGGAAAAGGAGAGAAACTTGGACATGCAACCTAGATTTACTGGTTACGCAGGAACTGAGCGCAGAAAACTAGGAACTCTTCGCCAGTGTTGCATGAGAAGAAAAACTGGACAGACAGATAAAACAGTTCTTCAGGGTAAAATGTGTTTAGTTTTATATTTTTTTATATTTTTTTTTAGGTATTTGTCCTTGTGTGCGTCCCAGACCTCTGATTCTAAAGATGAATGCAAGTTAACGTAAGTGAAGTGTTAGGATGCAGTTTGACGTAAGTAAAGTGTCACTGAACAAAAAATTTAGTAAAATGTAACAATACAATGTAACAAATAGCTAAGTAAATTGAAAGACGACTTTTTCATAAGGTAGGTTTAGTTTATTGAACGCAAGCCACAAAAATGCCAGCCAGAACCATAAGAACCACAAGAAGACGGTAGTCGATAGTTATACGAGGGGGTAAGATTACTTTAACTTTTTCAGGGGAAGTCATCAGTCGTCTGTCCGGTCTGATTTGGTCTGCAATGAATTCCTGCCTTGTGCCAATGTCTTCGTCGTACAATAGCACTTGCATCACACATCCTCAATTATTTGTTAGATTTATTCCAATCTCCGCCTTCCCCTGGAGTTTTTACCCTCCACAAACACCCACATCCCCCCTCTTAAGCACCATGGATATTATTCCCTAATGTCTTAACACATGTCCTGTCATCCCGTCCATCCAGTGCCTTTATTTTCCTTATGCTCTTTTCTTCGTCGATTCTACGGAGAATCTCTACCTTCTTTACCTATTCTGTCTACCTGATTTTCAACATATATTTGTACCACCACATCAAAACGCTTCCATTATCTTTTTTCCGGATTTCCCACAGTTTATAGCTGACTACCACACAATGATGTTCTCCAAACGCACATTCCCAGAAATTTTTCCTCAGATTAAGGGAGATATTTGTTACTAACTTCTCTTTGCCAGGGATGTCCTCTATGCCTGTGCTAGACGGATTTTTATGTCCTCCGTGTTTCGTCCATCATGTGCTATTTTGATTTCAATGTAGCAGAATTTCTTCACTCCACTTTCCCCATGGATACAAATTTTGATGTTACTCTACGCTAATCTCATTTCTGCAGCTGCCATTACTTTCGTCTATCTTCCATTTAATGTCAATGCATCAGACTGCTCATTTCTTTAACAGATCTCGCAGTTCTTGTTCACAATCATCCATTTTGTTTTTTATTGAAGTGAAAAAAGAGAAAAATAATATGAAAGGTGGTCGATGTCTTTATATTTTTCTGTAATTTTCTTTGTAATTGCAGTTTCTTTACCATAGTACTTTAAAGCTTTTGCTAGATGTACCAGTTCGGCATTCTCTTTTCTAGGCACTTCGGATAGTGATAGTCTATTCATAACTTCCACTCTAGACATACTGCTGACAATTTATGCTGAGTTTTAACCTATCGATAGATACGAATTAGATAACAGACCATGCTCTGAAAGTATTTCGAAAAATTAGCAACAATTAGTGTTTCAACCCAACACGACCATTAGAAATTATGGTCTTCCGCTTTTCGCAAATTAGGCCTCTCGACATGCTGCTGCCGTAGTTTCATTTTCTAGCTGGCCATCTTACACTAAAACTATGTGATCAAATGTATCCGGACACACCAAAACGTACATTTTTCATATTAGGTGCATTGTGCTGCCACCTACTGCCAGATACTCCATATCAGCCACCTCAATAGTCAGTAGACATCGTGAGAGGGCAGAATGGGACGCTCCACGGAACTCACGGGCTTCGAACGTGGCCAGGTGATTGGCTGCCACTTGTGCCACACGTCTGTGCGCGAGATTTCCACACTCCTAAATACCCCTAGGTCCACTGTTTCCGATGTGGTAGTGAAGTGAAAACGTGGAGGGACACGTACAGCACAAAAGCGTACAGGCCGACCTCGTCTGGCGACTGACAGAGACCGCCGACAGTTCAAGAGGATCATAATGTGTAATAGTCAGACATCCATCCAGACCATAACACAGGAATTCCACACTGCATCAGTATCCACTGAAAGTACTATGACAGTTAGGTGGGAGGTGAGAAAATTTGGATATCATGGCCGAGTGGATGCCCATAAGCCACACATCACGCCGGTAAATGACAAACGACCCCTCGCTTGGCGTAAGGAGCGTAAACATTGGACGATTGAACAGTGGAGTGACGAATCAGGGCACACAATGTGGCGATCCGATTATGACAGGGTGTGGGTATAGCGAATGAACGATGAACGTCATCTGCCAGAGTGTGTAGTGCCAACAGTAAAATTCGGAGGCGGTGGTGCTATGATGTGGTCGTGTTTTTCATGAGTGGGGCTTCCATCCCTTGTTTTGCGTGGCACTTTCGCAGCACAGGCCTACACTGATGTTTTAAGCTTGCGACTATTGAAGAGCAATTCGGGGATGGTGATTGCATCTTTCAACACGATCGAGCACCTGTTCATAATGCACGCCCTGTGGCGGAGTGGTTACACGACAATAACATCCCTGAAATGGACTGCCCTGCACAGAGTCCTGACCTGAATCCTGTAGAACACCTTTGGAATGTGTTGGAACGCCGACTTCGTGCCAGGCCTCTCCGACCGACATCGATACCTCTCCTAAGTGCAGCACGCCGTGAAGAATGGGCTGCCATTTCCCAAGAAACTTTCCAGCACCTGATTGAACGTATGCCTGCGAGAGCGGAAACTGTCATCATGGCTAAGGGTGGACCAACACCATATTGATTCCAGCATTACCGATGGAGGGTGCCATGAAATTCTAAGTCATTTTCAGCTAGGTGTCTGGATACTTTTGATCACATAGTGTATGTCTCTCTTTCCTTTGTGTGTGTAGTGTAAGGCTTTGTTTCTCCCATTTGTTGTAGATGCTACTCCAAGTTTTGTTTCTGGTATTCTATTTCGCACTTACTGGAAAAATTTATAATTCCTGTCTAATATTTTCTTTAGTAATCCTGTCGAACTTACAGTTAGTGTAACCTTTGACTACTCGGAACAATATCATTTCAGTTATCTCAACATAGCTAGAGTATTTTCTCTTCATAACCCAAGATTTACCATCGAAACAGTAGAAAACGTACAACCATAACTTAAGACAATAGCCTTTTTGTGTCTTGTCGTGTTTTCCTTTTTTTGTTATGCTTACAGTGTCGCGTATACTTTGATATCACTGTAATTTAATATCTTAATTCCGTTGGCCGTTAAAGATAACGTAGCTCCCTAGGCAACTAAAGAGCTGAACTTTTTCCAAAATGTGACCTTCGATTACAGTTTTGTTTCGTATAATGTATTTCCCATGTCTTGGTTTTATTTATTGCTATCGTAAAACTACAATTCTTTGCAATTAAATTTAAGATATGGATTGATTTTTCTAGTTCGTCTTCAGAATTTGGCATTAATACACTACCATCAGCATATAATAGTGAGTTAATACGTATATTTGTTCTTGCCTTTAATGTGGTGCTCTTTCTTTCCGTAAAGTGTATCTTAATGACAATAGTACAAGTTTTTGCCTGAGTTGATATTTTTTACATCATTTGTGTTAGGCATGGAAAATGTAAGTATTGGTACACATCAGAATCTGTGCCGGACCGAGACTCGAACCCGGAATTCCCACTTATCACAAGCGGTCGCCTTCACCACCTCGGTTACCCATGCACGCTTCCAGGACGCATCCACACCTCCATTTGCCACAGTGTCTGCTCCCCCACTGCTCGCAGCTTATCCACTCAAGAATTTAATGAGACAAACGTGATCGAAGCTGGTATTATCGTCGTTTGTCCTGTCTAGTCTGTTATAATAAAATTATAAAAGTTGTAATTATCTATGACACGTAGAACAGCCATCAGACGGAGTAAGTGTTGTTCATGTTTAGTGTTATTACAGGGCTTTTAACGATATGCAAGGGGCATGAACAGTTTTAGATGTTTAGTGATCACTATGAAAGACAGTAAGATGCTGCACACTCGCGTGAGACAGCATTATCAGCACCTGACGGAGTTTGAAAGAGACCTCGTTATGGGTTTCTATTTGTTTCAGACAGTGCCCGATGTTGGACTGCTTGGGAACGTCAGGGTGCACTTACTCGTTGCCAAGGTTCCGGTCGACCATCAAGGAGGATCGTTTCATTGTAAACCAAGCACATCGTAACAACTTCTCATCTGCAGCTGCCGTTCGACAATAAGTAATGGACTTCTTGCAACATCCTGTGTCATCCCGCGACATTGGTCGGAGTCCAGCAGAACCTAGACTGGGGAATTACTAATCCTATGCTAAGGCTGCGGTTAACACCAAAACACAAACGGTTGCGTTTGGAGTGGTGCCGTGATGGGAAGGCGTGGAATGCCGATGAATGACACAATGTGTTCATCTGTGAATCGCCTTCTGTAGTATTCTGGATCACCATCGCCGGCGAGTTTGGCGGCGACCTGGAAAGGAGAGGCATCGCGGTTTTGCTATGGCGTCCTGGTGAGCGAAGCCATCAGGTAAGACTTTAGGTCATGGCTCGTGGTTATTGAGGGAGCTCTGGCGGCAGAACTATACATTACGAATTTTCTGCGTCTTCAGGCGACATTGTCGTGGGGCCATTTTCAACAGGACAATGTTGGTCCACACATGGTACGAATCTCTAGAACTGTCTGCATTTGGCCACCAAACTCTACAGATCTTTCCGCGACAGAATATGTGTGGGGCAAGCTTGGACGTCAAATCCGTTCTAGTGTCAGTATCATCCAGGATGACAACAGTAATATTTTCGTTTCATAGCAGACTTGAACAAGAATACCAAAATTACTTAGTAAATGATTATTTTTCTTTCTGACACGTTTATGCTGTAGCCTATTAGCTATTACTATAACTTTTGTGTTAGTATTTCAACAATTATAACATTTTACGGGTTACACGACTCTGTATCCGTACTGATCACGGGCTGTTCGTGATGCTGGATAACTTTGGCAAAACCAGGATAATAATATTTATTTGCCTCATTAATCTGTCACGGTACTAGTGGAAAACCTGATAAAATAATGTACGAGGCCTTCAGGCCATGAAACATTTACTTACAATGCAGTTGTCTTTTATAAATTCACAGTTCATTAATTTTTTAAAACTTGAATTACAATTTTAAGAACGTTTATACGTTTTGAAGCTTGAATACAAAATTTTGTTAAATTTTCGATCAAATGTTCTTTATGGTTTTTTTAAGAAGTTCGGAAAGCACAGAACTTTTTATTAATGAATAGTGTTCCTTCTATTCGTTATTTAAACATTCCAATATAAGATGGTTACAAAAAGGTCTGTGGTTAATAACAAATATTTCATCACTTTGTACATCATAAGCGGATGCGGTTAGATGCGTGGGATGTGTCCTGATGCGGTCAAATGGATAAGGTGGTTAGATTTTAGCCCAGGGTGTCTTGTGTTGTGAAGTCTTTGGAGGTTAGGATGATCAGTGTAGAAACTTCTGTCTGCCCACTCAAAATACGGTGGCGAAGTACATGATAAACTGCAAAACAATAAAATTAGTAATGAAGTAAATAAAAGATCTTCCTGTGGAAGACCACAACTATATTAAACAACAAGAGGAGCAGAGTTACTCTGTTATTCTTATTCACGAAATAAATTAAATTCTGACGTGTATTAAAAATAGGTGATCCCTTATAAAATTAAGTAATTTACTTTACTTTCGCCATATTATCTGCCATAGGGATCATACATAGTTTATGTTTACAAATTGCGCCAGTTTATTGTCACTACACGCACTTCTAAGAATCCTTATAATTTCGCATTATATTTGGTCGTTGCACATAGCCCAGTCTGTACACAGCTGATTCACTGTATCCTACGACCACAGCGTCAGTTAACTATCGTGATGGTTGCTTCTGACGCAAGACGGTCCTGGTTCTTTCTGATGACACAGCATACAGAAGACACACAGTTTCGCCGTGATAGACACTGGTTATTTACGCGCTCATCTCTCAAGCATTTAGTTTTTTAATATCTGATGGCGCAGCTAGATTTACTTATTATTAATTCTAGTTTTTAACTATCCTGTAGAAGAAACATATTATGCCACAAATACAAAATGTTCCTTCAGAACTCTCATTCTTCGTACGTAAAGAAGGTACCCTTGTCAGAAATCTCTTATCCCTTTATTTCTTCCTCTTGTACTTACACTCTGTCAGAATGAGATCCCTATATCAAGATTCATGTTCATGAGTGGATAATAATTTACATCAAGACAATCTAGAGAGCAACCTGTCCCTACACCTATAGATTCTCATAGAATGTCTCACGATTCATCACTAGACTACCCTCACTAGCTTATACCTGCGTAGCAGTTAAGCTGCTTTAACATTGTTTTACGAGGGGCTTTCAATAAGTAATGCAACACTTGTTTTTCTAGAAGCAGGCTGACTTTATTCAGGATCTCAACGCACCGTATTATTCCCCATTCTTTTGGCTACAAAACCCTGTTTTTCAACGTAATCTTCGTTCAATGCGATAGCCTTAGGTGCCTTACTGGGAAGGCCTGTACGCCCGCATGGTGGCAATCTACTGGTCGACGTCAGAGCCGACGTCTTGCTGCATCGGTAACCTCCTCATCACCCATGCTTCCAATGCAGTCCATCCGTCATTGGGCCAAACAGATGGAAGTCGGAAGATGCAACGTCCTAGCTGTAGGGAGGATGAGGAAGAATGGTTCAGTGAAGTTTTGTGAGCTGCTCTCGGGTGTGTCGGCACTGCCAACAGTGACGTCCAGTTGTGCAGCGAGGTGTTTGACTGCGATCCATCAATCACATCGAATGAGAGGGTCCGTATGTTCCAATACTGCAGGAATAACAGCTGTTTGCGGCCAGCCGCCACGCCGGAAATCGTACAGGATTGCGCGACCTTGTTGCGATAATGACAAATGCGTCGCCAAACGAATCGCAGCTCTTTTGTTCACTGCCAGGTCTCCGAAGGCATTCTGCAAGTGCCTATGAATAACTGCGACGCTCTGGTTTTCCGCGAAAAGAAACTCAATCACTGCTCTCTGCTTGGAACACACCTCCATTACAGATTCCATTTTGAAGCGCCGACACCCATTGGTACTACAGGGGCTGAAGCAGGAATATTCATTGATGTTTCCAATTTAATTCAGCATTTTAATAGAAATTGGCCGAGAAAAAAAAGTTTTGCGTTACTGATTGAAGGCACCTCGTAGGGAAGGATATATCGTTTAAATGAGCTCACTTACGAATTGCTTGGATACAGCAATAATGAATAGCTCAGTGTGCAGTACAGCTGAGGAGGAGTGGACGTCTCTAAAAAAGGTAATGCCAGAAATTGGAAAGAAAAACACAGATACTAAGAAAATAACTGCGAAGAAACCATGGGTATCAAGAGAAATACTTCAACTGATCGATGAAAGAAGGAAGTACAAAAATGCTCAGGGAAATTCAGGAATACAGAAATACAAGTCGCTGATGAGTGAAATAAATAGGAAGTGCAGGGAAGCTACGATGAAATAGATGCATAAAAACGTGAAGAAATATAAAAAGAAATTATTAATAGAAGGACTGACTCAGTATACGGGAAAATTAAATCAATCTTCGGTGACGTTAAAAGCAAAGGTGGTAATATTAAGAGTGCAACGAGAATTCCAACGTTAAATTAAGAGGAGAGAGTGGATAAATGGAAAGAGTACACTGAAGGCCTCTATAAGGGGGAAGATTTGTCTGATGTGATAGAAAAAGAAACAGGAGTGAATTTAGATGAGACAGGAGATCCAGTGTTAGAATCAGATTTTGAGAGATCTTTGGAGGATTTAAGACCAAATAACGCAGAAGGCATAGATAAAATTCCATCACGTTCTCTAAAATCATTGTGGGAAGAGGCTACAAAACGGCTATTCATGTTGGTGTGTAGAATTTATGAGTCTGAAGAGATGCGGTCTGACTTTCTGAAAAATATCATCCACACAATTCCGAAGACCTGACAATTGCGAAAATTATCGCACAGTCAGCTTAACATCTCATGCATCCAAGTTGCTGACAAGAGTAATACACAAAAGAATGAAAAAGAAAATTGAGGATATATTAGATGATGATCAGCCTGGCTTTAGGAAAGGTAAAGGCATCAGAGAGTCTATTCTGACGTTGCGGTTGATAATGGAAGCAAGACTAAAAAAATTAAGACACGTTAATAGGATTTGTGGAAATGGAAAAAGCGTTCTGTGCTGTAAAATGGTGCAAGATGTTCGAAATTCTGAGAAGAATAGGGGTAAGCTATGGGGAGAGACTGGTAATATACAATATGTACAAAAGCCATGAGTGAATAATAGGCGTAGACGACCAAGAATGAAGTGCTGTAATTAAAAAGGGTGTAAGATGGGGATAGAGTCTTTCTCCACTACTGTTCAGTCTGTACATCGAAGAAACAACGATGGAAAAACGGAGCATTCCTGGCCGAGAGATGTCTATTAGTATGAAACATAGGCATTAATTTGAGGAAGAAATTTCTGAGAATGTACGTTTGGTGCACACTATGGTAGTGAAACATGGACTGTGGGAAAACGAAACAGAACTGAACCAAAGCATTTGAGATCTGGAGATACAGACGAATGTTGAAGGTTAAGTGAGTTGATAAGGTAACGAATGAGGAGGTTCTGTACATTATCGGAGAGGAAAGGAATATGTGGAAAACACAAGTTGAAGGGATAGGGTGAAAGAACATATGTTAAGACATCAGGAAATGACTTGCATGGTACTAGAGAGGGCAAAAACTGTAGAGGAAGACAGAGACAGGACTAATCCAGGAAATAACTGAGGACGTAAGTTTGCAAATGCTAATCTGAAGAGATTGATAGAGGAGAGTAATTCATGTCGTGCCGCATCAAACCAGTCAGAAGACTGATGATTCGGAAAAAGATTTCAGGCATTTCACTCGTTGCAACTGGTTCAAGTCCCAGAGCAGGTTCTGACACACCGTCACGCTTACAATCTGTAGCAATCGTTGATAGTTTGCTCCGGCTATTCTGCGCACATCCTTTGTAAACGTGACTCCAAAATATCTCAGTTCAGTAACTGGGGAGAGGGGGACGACATCGCACAGTTCGACATCGCGCCTGATATCCTGCATCGGCAACTTAATGATGTTCAGAAGACTATCTGCAGCCTGTCCATATCACTCAATCACTTTACTAATATTACGCGCTGTAGGTGAAGGTTATGTCCCAAATGGTGATACCCCAGATACCCTGTGGTTGAGACCCCCGAGCAGAGGCCCAAGCGTGACCGCGTAAAGGTAGGTAGAAAGGAGGCGACCTTTTCATAGAGACCTCGTCATGGGTATTGGGCCCACCACCGTACATTGAACTGGCCATGAGAGCTGACTGCTGCAAGAAGGCGCCACAGAGTGTCAATGAGCTTTGCGGGAAATCCCATACAGTTGAGCACCTGTAAGAGAAAGTCATGGTGTACTCTACTGTAGCCTGATTGAACTCGATGGAGACGGTCGCCGCTTGCAGACAGCATACCGAAGCGATCACTATTAAGTTCCTGCAGTCGCCAACAGATTGTAAATGGCCGATAGTCATTGATTGGTTGGTCTCCCGCTGGCTTGTGTACGAGAAGCCCTCGACTGAGGTAGGTGGTACTGTGTAGTTCAGCGACATGAGTTCTCAAAAAATTGTAGCCCAATGGGGCATAATGATGTCACTGAATATACGGTAAAATTCAACTGGTAGTCCATCTGGCCCTGAAGATATATTGACCACATCCTTGTCCAAGGCATCACTCCAGCTCTCCATCAATGCTGTCGAAGGACGCAATTAAAACCGCTGACGAAGACGCTGTTTACCTACCGTCCTAGGAAAAGGGGGCGATTTCAGCAGAGAAGTACCTGGTGCCGTCGTGATGGTTGGTGGTGCCCAACTGTGCATAAATATTAATGACTCGGGTATCGAGTGCTGTGACTGCTAGTCCTCGTGCACAGGGAAGCTACATGAAGGTGGCTTCGATACTGTAACGCATTAAAATCGGCACAATGGTGTCTATGGGGCCACCTGGCATCACGTACGTTGCGTAAACATAAATAATCTGGGGTATGTTCGTTTGCACTTCTTGCCGAAATGCGAAGTAGATTGCAGAGGCTAATATTGTTTCTCTCAGGAGTTGGATCTTGGTATGAGAGATAACAGTATTCACATTCATCATGGTTAGGCAGTAAGCCTGTTAGTGTTGTGGTTGGGCAGGGTCATCCATGGTGATGGAGGAGAGAAGCGAACGTCTTGAGTAACGTCAAACCCTGCCGAGTGTGGTCCTCCCGTTGTTGTTCATCTCTCAGCAGGCCCCGGATCGGGGTCCTGGCCCGTTTCGACGTCTTCAGCCAGTGGTATGGACGCAGAAGTCTATTCATGTTCCATAACGACGTGGTGATTGACAGGAAGGGGCCGAATGAGTTTGCAGCCTGCACTGGAACCTTCCTGCTGATCACTGTTCGCCCCAGATGACTAATAGGTTGACTCTGTTTACCAGTCGTCCATTCTGCAGGCGTGGAGTCAGTGGCAAAGGCGTCAGCCTTATGGTCGGTATTCTGCAGGACCAGTTCTTTTTCACCCTGCGAGTGGGAGATGCCGTGTTCCGACAAAGTCCTGCGGCATCGAATTCGGCGTTTCGGTGAATACTGTGAAGAGGCTATTTTTTATCATGTTATTGTATGTGTTACTATTTGTAAAGGAAAACTATATAATTGAAGAATTGCGGTCAGAGAAACAGTTGTTAGGCAACAGTATCTGTGTCTGCTATGGGAGCACTTAGAGACGTAGAATCTTTGACAGTCAGCAGTGATAGCTGTGGTGTGCAGCAGGCGGTGTTTCGTTGAGTATACAATGTAATGCATGGACGCACTTTTCGAACTATGTGATGTGATGAGATAAAAAGTTTATTTTTGTAGACTTGTATTGTTGGCCCACTTCACTCTGGTCACAGTTGAATTTTTGATAATCATTCTAATGATTGATCTTCTGAGGTAATGTACTGTAGCATGGAAGTTATTAGATTAAATGAATTTTCATATTAGAGTCTATAATTGTTTTCTTTGATAAGTTCCTTCCTAACTGAAATTTAAGTACTTAAAGACTGAGTCATGTGTTTCATTGGCATTCTGTGTCAAGGTATTGTGCCAAATTTCCCTGGACCAACTGTAGTTAGTTTTTAGTAGTACTTTTTTTAGCTGTTGTGGAGTCTTGCTGTGTTGCTGTTCCTGCCAGTACTTCATTTTGTAGGTATGATTCATAACACGTTACGGTTTCCTTTCCTTTGCGCAATGTAGGTTCTATCAGTTTCTTTATTTTATCAGGGCCATATGTCAGTGTAGGAATTTTCGTGAGTTTCAGGTTACATTCTGAAACAGGTCGACGTTACAGTTTGGTTTGTTTTCTTTTTCTTATACAGTTACGTTTGTTTTCAAACAGTTCGCACCGATCAAGTCTACCGAGCGTGAAATTATTGGTCTCCTTATTTATTTGCTAACGAATGAAATCGGTTTTCACACACATAGGTGCCGGCCGGAGTGGCCGAGCGGTTAAAGGCGCTACAGTCTGGAACCGCACGACCGCTACGGTCGCAGGTTCGAATCCTGCCTCGGGCATGGATGTGCGTGATGTCCTTAGGTTAGTTAGGTTTAAGTAGTTCTAAGTTCTAGGGGACTTACGACCACAGCAGTTGAGTCCCATAGTGCTCAGAGCCATTTGAACCATTGAACAAACATAGGTTTCTTTTCAATTTCATGTAAGTGGTGTGGCTTTGAGCTCAGTAGCACATTTAGGTTGTCAGTTCTCATTTCCAGGTTTGTATTTACGATAACTTACAGTCAAGTAAAGGCTACCCACTTACAACTGTCTTCATATGTGGACCCCCGTGTCGGACAGTGGCACTGATCCATGTCTCACCACCACAAAGCCTTCTGTTGGTATGATAAGTGTATCGATTGCCATCCTGTTGTCGGCGGTGCCTGCAGCACAAACTAACCTATTGTTATAATGTAAAATGCAGATCCCAGATGTCAGTTTGGTCGATTCGTTAACACTGGATGAAAACTGCAGACACCATTCACTACTGCCTATGACTGTGTTGCTAATTATTCTTCTTCTCCTTTCCTTTTATTATGGAGAGGAAGACTCTTTTTCCAGCCTTGGGCCCTGTTTTAAATGGCTCATGACAAGTAATTTAACTTAGTACGTGAGTGTCACAATCTTGTGTGGTGCTGAATGCTGTCCCCAAGCAGGTATGGGAACGGTGATGTTGGAATGTCCCGCGTGCAGAAAGTAAGCTCGTAAAAGGGTAACTTGCTTTCCATAAAAACTACATTTTACGATACGCTAGATGGAATACTTTTAGAGAACCAGGCCAAAAGCTCAGAGGTTGAGAACTTAGGACCAGACGATGGTGGTGGCCACGACATGCAAGCAAGTTTGTTTAGATGTGGGTAGAGCGTCTGTGATTGGTTCACAGTAATTATTTCGGTAGATGGCACGTTTTTCCATGTGTGCCTATGTGCAGAGATTTTGGCTGGCCAGGGTTGGTAATCTGTGATGAAGAGGAAGAGATTCTCTGCCTTCCTTCCTGCACCACACCATTACTAGTTAACAATGATAAAGCCCGTGAGCGGAGGAATTTGTTAAACAAGTTTACAAAATTATTATTGGTTGGATATCGCTTCAGTTGGCTAGCGGGACAGAAACAGCCAAGTTTAAAAGAGTTAAGTCAGAGGACACTTGTGGAAGAGAGATCGAAGAGTATACTTGCTGCAGGAACATAAAAGAGTATGCTTGGTTGAGGAATGCTGAAGAATATACTTGAGGGAGACGAAGAGAAGTCTCTGACTTACAGCAGAATACAGAGCCAAAGCTGGACTCAGAATTTCTAGGTGCTACCGCCGTCTTCCACACTCACACCGTTTATGAGTGGTAAGCATGAGCTCTCGATGCAGCCATCGAGATGAGGGGAACACGAAGATAGTTAAATTGCACCAGGGTTTAATTGTGCAATCTTGATATTCGCAGCCACCTAGTTGCACCAATCATGCACTTTGGCGAAAGTAATGGTGTTCATTCTTGCTTTTAGAGGGTTCTTTCTTAAATTACTAACCATTTTCACAGTCATTGGTTGTATCCACGATACATTTCCATATTATGCTTTCATGTACCCACCCACCTTTGCCAAGGCTGTAGTTCATTATTACAACCTTCTGTCCATTTATTAGATGTTCATATGCTTGACTGAGTGGGTAAATCCTTTTATTTGATATCTTATGGCAATGAAGTAGACCGTTATAGTGACTGTTAATTTCTTTTTCTAGTAAGTGGAATCCCTTTCTTAATATATCTGTGTGGGGTGTGGTGCCCATACGTCCATGCTTTATTGGCTCAACCCTAATAATTTTCATTTAATTAGGCGTTTTCAATTAGCAATTAGCAGATCAGCATCTTATGGGGATACTAACCAGGTCAAGACACACCTCGCAAGTTCGTTTATAGGTTCTTATGGGCGAGTTCGCGAGTATCAAAATACTTGACATATATGGCTGTGTCTCTCCATTACATTGACTTAGAAGAAACTTTCCAGGCCCTTTAAATGTGGTTGAAATTGCACTCGGTGTTTGCTATGAGTCTCTTCTTGCATGTTGGACAATGTAACAGTTATCTATGTCTGTAGTTTGTTGTGGTCGATCACCTCCTCTCCTTTGGGAAGCGGTGCCTGTGACTCTTCCCATGCACGTGAATCGATCCTGTGAGCATTACCAAACTCTTAGGCTACACTCATCAAAAAATGGTACAAATGGCTCTGAGCACTATGGGACTTAACTGCTGTGGTCATCAGTCCCCTAGAACTTAGAACTACTTAAACCTAACTAACCTAAGGACATCACACACATCAATGCCCGAGGCAGGATTCGAACCTGCGACCGTAGCGGTCACGCGATTCCAGACTGTAGCGCCTAGAACCGCACGGCTACTCCAGCCGGCTACACTCATTATCCTTCGTCCTTCATCCACTTACGAAATCATTCTTCCCCGTCAAAAGTCATGCAAATGTTGTGTGAGGCCCATGTTGTAGTGAAACACACCACTGAAGTGCGCCGTAACTGCTCTGTGATAGACAGACACTTCCTTTTCACGTTCCTTCAACTGTCTCGTGTTGCGCGACGAGCCCTATTCGGCGCTATACTCAAGCTGATCACACGCCTTCTGACCGACAGCATTCTGTGCACGACTGGGAGACTTCTGGCAACATGCTGCCTCACTTTCACTCATTTTCACCGAGTATCTGAAGCAAAAACTTCTAATATAAACACTGGGCTCCAAAATGCATAGCTTAAGCACTACGAACACTGCCCCATGTTCGATGCTGTGAAACAAAGGTCTTCTAGTGCAAACTCTCTTCTTTCCTTCTTTTGACAGGCGGTAGTATGGACCAAAACAAGAAACAAATATGTTTCATAGTGACGGAGATGAACAAGTGCTCACAGCTCTTAAAATACGTATTTTAGAGCCCATGTTTACTAGAATTTTCTACTTGCATCTGTATAAGGAACGTGACTATATACTGAATGTATCATATTTAACGGCGTAAGTGCATACAGCTGAAAGTACACGATACTTCAAGCAAAAAAGTCTCAGTAAACATAGGGTCGAAAATGCATACCTTAAAAGCTACGAGCAATTTTTCATCCTCGATACTGTAAAGCAAATCTCTTCTACTGCAATCTTGGGAAGTGATAATATGGACCAAACCAAGAAAAAAATGACCAGTAAACATTTGCTCTAAAATGCATACCTTAAGAGCTATGAGCACTAGCTCATCGGAGCTACATTAGAACACAACTCTTCTAATGAACAAATGCTCATAACTTTTAAGGTATGCATTTTAGAGCACATGTTTACTGGACATTTTTTTCTTGTTTTGGTCCATGTTATCACTTCGCAAAATATGAAAGGAAAGAGCTTGCAGTAGAAGAGATTTGCTTCACAGTATCGAAAATGAAAATTTGTTCATATCTCTTAAGGTATGCATTTTCGACCCTATGTTTACTGAGACTTTTTTGCTTCTAGCATCGTGTACTCTCAACTGTATGCGTTTACGCCATTAATTATGATACACCCTGAGTCACCTGAAACAAGTACTGCTCATCACGTCTTTCGTGGGAGAAGAATTGTTCTTGGTGACGCGATAGAGCGCTGCTACAAGGCGGTAGCAGACAGCACGGGACAGCTCATGGAAGGAGCTGATCGCAGTGGAAGACACAAAAAAGTGCTGCATCGAGCGTTAATACCTATATTGACGCATATTTTTGTCACACATTCTTAGTTTCGCAAATTACGATATCTAATTGCAGAATGAAACAAAATCCTCAAATTAGCAAGTGAGGTATTAATTGCTATTTTGCTGTACTTCATCGTTTGGAGGTCAGTTATTTTCACATAGGGCGCTTCTAACACTGTTTTTCTACCGTAGGGCAACAACACACCAAAAATACCTCTCCACAGTGGAATAATAAAAATCGAAAACGGACGATAATGTAAAGTGTATCTTTAAAATCATGTGATCAGCCGTCTGATGATGAACGTGCCAGTTCGAAACCGGTAACGGCGCTATTTACCTAAATAAAAAGCAGTATCAATAGTTGCTGGTTGCTGTTTTCTTCTGTGTAAGAATTAACCTACATGAAGTATGAATTGTCTATTAAGAATCTGTACGTCAATCCTAAAAGCTTGATATGAGAAGCTATAGGATTAAAAAATGTAAATGTTCGGGTTCTGCCTAAATGTTACGGAAGTTGTCTACGACGTTTATGCTTGAAATTATATTTTCGTAGAATGGCTCTCCTGCATTGAGTCACTGCGAAGTAGCAAACGCAGATTCCTTCCAGAGAATTGAGCAGCGAGACGCTAACAGAAATGCTTAGAAATTTCTGGGGACAATGGACACTAGCTTGGAGTCGTAGCATCGCCGGAGACGGTGCAGGGCTAGCGAGCGGCACAGTCCAGAGGAGACAAGGCAAAGCAAGACGGGACGAGTCCCGGGACTGTCGGGAGCTGTTTTTAAGCACCGTGGACCGCTGGCGCAACGGCTACGGTGGCGGCTGCAGGCGGACTGGAACAATGGGGTCCGCGGCCGGCCCGTGGGGCCGGGGCATCGATCCCCGATGCGGGCCGCGTCGTCTTCCGCAGGAACTGCGACGCCCTAATAGGCGCTCCGGGCCATTAAGGCCCCGTCGACGTCGCTGTCTCCTCCGCCGACGCCGGACGTCTCTCGGCCTTAATTACGGCCGCGGCCAACAAAGACCAGGACGTGGCGTCGGCCCGCGTCCTAGACAGCGCACCGCGGCGCCGCGCCGGCGTCGCGAGAAAGATAATACTGCTGCCCAGCTTATAAGCGGGGCGCCGCCCGGCTCGTCTGTCTGTATTCAGTATTCCCTCGTGGCGCGATTCTGCTAGCCTCCTGATCCTCGGTACGAACATGATGGCTCGGCAGCTACTCCTGAACCACCCCCATAATTCAAGAGCAAAATCAGTGTTTGGGATCATGCTGAGTAGGGACATGATAAAAATAAAAGTATGTATATTATTTATTGAGATTTTCCTCTATATGAAGGTTTTTCTCCAACATAGCAAATACCCAGAAATAAGAGCTTAATTTATCTCCTCAGGATGTTCCTCCAGGTGTTTCAATCTTGTTCTTCCTCTGCACCAACTCTTCTCATTGTAATTCTACATTTTGGAGCCAGGTGGTCATAGGGCAACCCTTCACTTCTTTCCCTCCGGTTCCCACTTCGTGATTATTATAGGTACTCTGGCTTCCTACATTCTTCTTACATACCCGTACCATTGTAACTTCTTTCTATCCTGTATTCATTCTCTCACTTCCATTATCTTATTATTTCGTCGTTACTTCTTTACCCTTATCTAGAAATTCTTGCTGATCTTCTCCAGAAGTCTATTTCTACTGGTTCGCAGATTTTTTTTTTCGTGTTTCAGATTAGTAATCCACGTCTACACTCCATACATAACTAATCTCTCTAGTATTGATTTATATATGATTTTTTGTTTCGGTTTATTACATCTCTGTTCCATAAGACTGAATTGAGCATCCCAATGACTTGCCTTCCACTGCTAATTATTTTATTAATTTCTACCTCTGACTTTCGCTCCAGCTCTAAAATAAATGCAAAATAACAGAAAGCATTGACCTTTTCGTTTTCTTCCACCTATGTGTAAATCATGAGGATCGTTAGTGAGGTATTCTGTTTTCTGATAATTAATCTTCAATCCCCAATTTCTGTACTCAAATGGCTCTGAGCACTATGGGACTTAACATCTGAGGTCATCGGTCCCCTGTAACTTAGAACTACTTAAACCTAACTGACCTAAGGACATCACATACATCCATGCCCGAGGCAGGATTCGAACCTGCGACCGTAGCGGTCGCGCGGTTCCAGACTGAAGCGCCTAGAACCGCTTGGCCACAACGGCCGGCTTTCTGTATTCCATTGCTAATTGGTTACACATATAACTAGCGTCCTCTCCGTCTTGTGCTGTAACTATTTGATCATCGGCAAATAGCAGATGACGTAAATAAACTCCATCGTTAATTTTTACCCCATCCCATTGCATTTACGAGACCATGTCTTAGACTTATGTCTATATAGATTTTAAATAATGCTAGTGACAAGGGGCAGTCTTGTAACAGAGTCTTGCTTGTTTTAAACTTCTGTGAAAGTGTAATACTAATTTTCCCTCGACATATGTTATCTTTATTTATTTCTTGCATTATTTTAATTAAAGGACCCTTTATGTTCGCCATATGTAATGCTCACCAAAGCAGTTTTCTCGGCACAGTATCATATGCTTTTCCTAAATCTATGAAAATGAACCCTTTATTATCTGATTTTTCCCTATGTGTCTCTAAGAACTTTCGTAAGTGTGAAGCTGGTATGTTGGCGGTTCTGCAGAGGGCTAGCTCCTCACTCACGTGAAAAAATTAAAATGCTAAAAAGCCTAATAATCTTCGGAAAAAATGGAAAAATGAAAGTCACTATAAGTAATTGATTGACCAGTTCATACAATACAACAGGTGTTTACATGCAGGTGTTCTTCTTCTTCTTCTTAACTGTCGCTTAGGCCTTGGAGACCATACACGTTTTCTACATTCCTCTTCCAGTGCTGTCTGTTCGTGGCTTTTGTAGTCCATTCTTCTTTACTCAGGCCCTCATCGATTTCATTCTTCCATCTGTTCCGTGGCTTTCTTCGCTTCCTTCTGCCCCCTATGGATCCAGAGAATGTTACTTTAGTTATTCGTTCCTCCTTCATCCTAACTAGATGCCCGGCCAACATCAGTCTATTCCTCTTCATCATTTGACTAATATCAGAAAGTAGATATAGCTCCTTCATTTCCTGGTTTTTTAGCTATTCTCCACTCCTGTGTTTCTGGGTCTCTCTTGCGTCCAAAAATGTTCCTTAATTTTTCCTTTCAAAATCTAATAATGTTTGTTCATCTGCTTTCTAAATGTGAAGCTTTCTTGCCCATATAGAGCTACTGGCAGAATTACGCTCTGATACAGCCTAAGTTTGAAGCTCCTGTAAACAGCTGTACTGAATAACAAACACATCTCGTAGACCAAATTAAGCTTTATTCGCTGCTGCCATCCTCGTTTTAATTTCAATTTCCATCTTATTCTGTTCATTGATGATGCTTTGAAGGTCTCTACTCTTTTAAAAGTGAGATCATCAACTGTAAGTGAACTACCATCACTGGGTGCCTTGCACACGACCATGTACTCTGTTTTCTTGTCATTAATTTCTAATCCCGCTTTATTTGCAATGTTTCTGCAGAAACTTATCATGAGTTGTGGTTCTTCTTTGTTTCCACTTATTAGGACCATATTGTCCGCATAAGCAGGGCGATGTGTTTTATTCCTACCCATCTTTACTCCAACTGGGTTTGCTTTTTGGTGTTCTCTACCCATCTTTTCTAATATCAGGTGGAAAAGTACTGGAGATAAAGCATCTCCTTGTCTAAGGCCTGTTCTGACTTTAAACTTCATTGACACTTTTGTGTTGGATTTAGTTTGCAATAGGTTTCCTCCAAGCACATCTGTACTAGGCATATTAACTTTGAGAACCCTGGTTATTGTGCTCCTGTGCATGCTGTCGCAAGCATTTTTGAAGTTATCAAATACCACGTGGATGCCAACGTTATGTTCCCTCGCTTTCTCTTTTATCTGTCGGAGTGTAAAGAGGTGATCCCTAGTTGACCTGTCTCCTAAAACAACACTGATAGTCACCTATAATTTCTTCAGCTAGTGGTATCATTCTCTTGAGTAGACACTGTGTAGGATTTTGTAGCTTACATTAAGGAGTGAAATTCCTCTATAATTATCACAATCCAAAGGGTCATTCTTTTTTAATATGGGGCAGATTATGGTCGTTTTCCAGTTGTCAGGCATTTTCTCATAATCCCAAAATTTCCTTATCCATTTCGCAATTCTTTTTAGCAATTCTGGCTCTCCATTCTTTACTAGTTCACCCACAACTTCATCTTCTAACAATACCACCACTTGCAAAGTAGGTTAGAAATCAGATTAATAATGTTGCTCACGCAGCATATGTTCGCTTTATCGGGCAACAACAAAGTTAATGACTGTGGATGGTATCGTCAGAATCGAAATAATGAAGTCACTGCAAAAAAGTCATTAATTTTGGCACTTATCTTGAATGGATTACCACGCAGATTTCGTCGAATTTGTTGTGGCTCCTCTTGTTGATTCTAGGGTGATTCCACCTTGACCGCTAGAAGGTCCAGATCTGTATTTTAGCAATATTTAAAGACCTAACAAATGCGTTTCTCAGGATATTCTTAATTATCAAACAATCCCAGATCAGAACAATGGTATGGTAGAAATAATTTTTGACTTGGTGTTCACGATCCTCATGTTTATTAAACTTCTTCTAACTTCATATATACTTCTTCTTAATTGTCACATCATCAAGAAAACAGTTTTGTATCAATCTTCATATATTTAATTTCCCCTTTAACCAAACACAAGACTTGACTGTTCTTTTACAAAGCCTAATAACAACTTCTGCAAAGTGAAAAAAAAAGACTGCTCCGTTCGCATTCACGCCAAAACGGTTACAAGTAAGTCAAAGGTTATGACAGTCTCACAGTAATGAATACACACAAGAACCATATCACTGTAATATACCGATACATCGGAGTACCTATAGCCTACATTAATAAAACCAAATGTGAATATTGCCACAAAAATATGTCTGTCACTTCGCAGAAAAGTAGTACGATATTACTGGTGTCGAGAACTGGGGTTGGAGTGCCGTAATGGTCACGTAAATAAAGAACCATTACAATCTTCACCTGAGGCTTTATTGTTTTTTAAATTTTTAATTATTCCCTGTATTTCTTCTTCACTGGGTGGCTCTACTTTGATGTCTACTGTGTCACGTTACATAAAAGATGTTCAGTGGGGTCTTCGCAGTTTAGTAAATTAGTGATACAATCTATCCAACTCTTTTCTGCTTCAGCATCACTTGTGGGGATTTTTCCTTGGGTGTCTTTAATAAATGTTTCTTTCTTTTTATATTTTTGTGTTGCTTTCTTTACTTTTTGATACATCTGTCTTGTCCTGTGATAAATAAAATCCTCTTCTGCCTCTTTTATTAGTTTCTTTTAATGCTTCCGTTTCTCCTGCCTTAGTATAGTAGCTGTTTTATTTCTTATTCTGATGCACTTGTCTCTAAGATCGTGGTCTCTCATATTTTCTAAACACATCTTCCTAGCCAACATTCTTTCTTCAGTTTTTTTACTGTCACAGTTGGTTGAACCACACTTATCGGAATTTTTCATTTTACCCAGTATCTTAGAGGTTGCACTGTTTACTGTCTCCTTAATATGAGACCAGTCATTCATTCGTCATTGATGATGGTGTTACCAACTGACATAGGCTGAGAACTTTGTCTAGCTACGCCAACTGCAGCATTCTGTAATAGCTCCCTACATCATATGACATAGCATTATATACATCAGAAGATGCAACTTAAAAGTTAAGAATTCGGTTTTGTGACTTTAATCGACTACAATAAAAGCATCTACTGCGCAACATTGAACTTTTCATTCAGTTTTATATTTCAATAGTTTCAACACCTGTATGTAAACACCTGTTGTACTCTAGTGATTTTTTTCTATTTTCCGTCGTTCCTTAGTTGCATCAAAATTCGTCGAAGTATGTTCCGTGTTCGAAACTAATTGCAGGCAGTTTGTTGATTGTCACACGCGTTTCGCTTCTGCTATTTGTGAAGCATCTTCAGTAGCCTGTAATACAAGTTTCTTGCTATACCTATAACAAATGTATTATGTGGTAGTTACAATATGTTACTGTCTTACATTTCGTCCTGTTTCTCTCTTATTTTTCAAGCTAGAATCAACTTTTGTAGCACAAATTTGGTAATGTGAAATTATCGTTCGGTGTTACGTTTTCGAGCGCTGTTAGCCTATGTTTATGGTCCTGGAGATGTGTGCGATAGTCTCAATGCTCCTTGACCTATTCTAATGAACACATCTCCAGGATCACACACATGGGCTAACAGAGCTGGAAATCGTAAGTAACACCGAACGATAGTTCCACATTACCAGATTTGTGTTACAAAAGTTCATTGTAACCTGAGAAACACGAGAAAATATTGCAAAATTTAACACATTAACATATTGTAACTACCACATAATACATTAATTATATTTATAAAAGAAACGTCTATTACAGGCCATTGCACATGGTTCACAAATAAAGGAAGGGAAATGCGTATGGCAATTAACAAACAGTCTCCAATTACTTACGTAGGTGGAACATACCTCCACGAGGCTGTTGTATTGTATGAACTGGTCAATCAGTTGTCTATAAATGTGGAAACGGCTTAACTTCCTGGTTTCCTAGTAGGCAGAACACAGCATGCAATTCTTAACGGAGAGAAATCTCTGTTGTAGTGTATGAACTGGTCAATCAGTTATAGGCCTATATAAATATGGAAACGACTAAACTTCCTGGTTTCGTAGTAGGCGCAATACAGCATGTAAATTGAGAGAAATCTTCAGACGTTAATGTAAGTTCGGCAGACTGCAAGGGAGTGTGTAGAGGCCATTATTTTGAACAATATGTGAATCATCTAACGGATAACATCAGAAATTGCATGATACTTTTCACGGATGACCCTCCGACTTAAGGCAGCCGATTTATGTCGATCAAGAACACAAAATTTACAGACATGTCTATATCAGCTACAATGAAATAACGCAGCTAGGACACGCTGAAGCAGTCACCAGCAAAAGTTTACCAACAATTAATCCAACGCGCTCCTAAGCAACCGCTAGCAAACAAATGTATTGACCCAAATTTGTAGTAGAAATGTCCATGAAAATATTAGAGCTACGATGTTATCACCGAGAAGTAGATAAGGAAAGAGCTCTCTGTTTTCACAAGTATCGCCATTAATAAAATAAGTGTCGTCCAAGTTTTGCAAGCAGACTGGAAATTCTTCTGTGCAGTGCATTTTCCTGGCTTGTTGGACACTTGATATCTTTTCTCGCCAAAGGCAAGAGCACTGATATACAGGAATTTACCGAGTATTTGTCATTACAAAACTGGAGTCTTAGATCTCATCTAGGTACCAGATATGGACCACCTCTGAGCACTTATTTGCGAGATGAGTTAAGAAATGCAAATGAAGATGAAGGAACTGCATTAATTAATATCATTATCGCCTGATGGAATAACACATTTGATAAAATCATTGTTAGCTACAGAGAAAAGGTATTAAACTACAGACTGTTTTGAAATGACAACGAGAATACAACGAAGACAGGTCGTTGTTTAGTGAAACTTTGTATTTTTTCCCTTTATTTTATTATTATTATTATTATTATTTTAAGAGTATGAGAATAAAATTATATAATTTCTTTATGTATAAACAGGAATCAAAATTTGTAAAACCTTGTTGTTCTACTTTTGTTAGTAAACAAAGCTGTTTTGTACAGAGAAGTCGCAACGAAAAAATTACTATCGAAATACTGGACGAACTACAGAGGATCGACGTTTGGTGTAAGGACTGGCAATTTCATCACAAACAAATGTAACATAACGCTCATACATAGGCGGAAGAACACATCGCTGTACAGTAACACGACGGTAGAGAAATCAGTGGAAGTAGCCACATCCATAAAATATCTAATGAGTATGTGCGCGGAGAGACTTAAAGTGGAAAGGCAACATAAAACCAAGCGCTAGACAGGAATGTGTCAGACTGAGATTCATACGAATAATCCTCAATCCACCCACAAAGTACATAGCTTACAATGCTGGTACATTAATCGCCAGTAGGGGATCCATACCCGATAGGATTGATAAAGGATGAAGAGATGACACAAAGAAGAGTTGCGAGGTTCGTCACAGGTTTTTTTAATAAGCGAGAAAGCGACACAGTGACGCTGAGTTAACTCCAGTGGCAGACGCTGGAAGAGACGCGTTCCGTATGACAGTGCGGTTTACAGTGGAAATTCCGAAAGCGTACTTTGATCGAAGAGTCGACAAATACAGCACTACCTCCAACGCACAACACACACACACGAGCTCATCATGAAAATAAAGTCAGAGAGATTCGACTTAACGGAACCTATCGCCACTTCTTGAATGGAACAGGAAATGGAGGAGATGACTGTAGTACACAAAGTAACCTCCGTACCACGCCATAACGTAGTTTGAGGATCATAGATATAGATAAAATTTGTATTCTGTATTTATACTTTTAAAACCGTGCATAAAATTACTCTTTATGTTACGCTATAGATCGATTTTCTGCGTCATGAAAGATAATAATAAAAAATAACCGAGATACTATGAGCAATGAGCTATTGAAATCATAAAATAAAGTTTCATATTGCCATGTGGCACGATCTGTCGCCCTTCACATGAAATGCATCTTTATGGAAACATCTACGGTAACGAAGGCAATTTCATTTTCCCTATGACATCGTGGATAAGTCAGCGGCGATTGTTTCCCGGAATCAGTCGATTGATAGAAGAGTTAATAAATTCAGCGTTTCCTCCTAACTACAACACACATATGAAGTCATCATGAAGGTAAATATTTCGTTGTCCCTGTGACATCAAGGATAATCCAGTCTCGGTTGTTTTCCGAAATCAAGTAGAAAAATATCCGAGCTGAATATATATGTTCTGCGACTTTTTTCCAAAGATACGTGCTCTGAATTTCAACAGTTAACCTCCGCGTTACACACAACACTAGCGGCTGCTACTGAAGATTGTTCAGCAACTATATAAAACTATCGCGCGTTCTACACAGGCCATCGAGAAAATGTGCCAATCTTTGGTGGCTCTCCTATAGCCTTCTATCAATTCAACCTGACAAGTGTCCTATACCTATCAGAAATACCGAAGAATCAGTGAAATGACTGTGCTGTAAGCGAGCTATTTCATGGGAGATTTCATTTGTTTCAGATTCTTCCAATGAATCTCAATTCGCAGCTGCTTTTGCTACAGCTAGTTTTATGTGATCATTCCTCTTCAGGTGGCAGCGGACGGATACTCCTAGGTATATTACCGTAGTTAATGTTCGCAGCGATTTATCGCCAATAGCGTAATGGAACAGTAGTTGATGTCCGCGGCGGTTTATAGGCTGTGCATTACATTTATTCTCTTTCAGGATCACCCACCATTCGGTGCACCAGTCGCCTATCCTATGTAGATCTTCCTGCATGTCGCTACATTTCAACCTTCCTACGCACCAGTGTTTCTTAATTTTTCAACAGATGGAACACTGTAATGTACACTTTTACTGTGGAACCTCCAGCCCTCTTCTGTATAATGTTTTAATGCAAGACTCTCTAAATTGGTTGTTTACAACGAAAATGGCAATTTTTGCAACCAATAATTTATCTGTTTTCAATGTAAATTCAAAATTAACAAATATTTTTCTTAAAACAAGTTATATTTAAAAAAAATTATTAGACAATACTTTTAAATTTCAGTTATAATGTAATGAGTGGTACAGGTTCTTATTTTCGCTGACATATTTAATTTGAGGCTTTGTGAATAAAACTTGAATTCTCGTGACGGGTGAAACGTAATCTCAGAACATTGTTTCACGTACAAACATCCCTGCGAATGGAAGCGCTACCAACATAGTCTTATTCTACAGCTGGAGATATCCACCTTTTAAACTGTGCCAAAATTCCGTTAACAGCGTTAATTTAATTTTTTCTTCTAACTTTCTACTTTCTGGTAGAACAATTCCATATTTACGGTTGAATGACTAGTACACAGCTTTTGTTCTATTCATTTAGCACAACTAAAGTAGTGCATTTGTTATTCAACTTAAAACATACGTTATATTTGTTTTCAAGTAAAGACACAAACCGTACATTATTATTTTCACTACCTGGATCGGATGTTGAAGGACAACACTATGAGTTTTATGTTGTTTTTGAGCCAGATTCCTGTTTCGTTCGCTTGTAGAATCGTCACGAAGGCTTTTCACCACCATTACTTTGGCAGAATAGCTTTGCATGGCGTTCCAGATTAAACATTATTGTTTGGTTCAAATATCTTCAGGCTGACCATCATCTTCGTTAGCTAATCCATCACACTATCGTTATTGTCTGCGTATGTACGAATGCCGATAATATCATCATTATAGATGATATTATCATTTACGTCATTAACATCTAAGTCGGTGCACCCTGGAATTTTTCAAATGCTTCAATGAACTTCAAGATCGTCAGGAGTTTATTCATTCAGTGTGAAAACCTTATCAGGGATTCGCAAATGGCTTGCTATTTTTTGTTCGGCCATTGTTCCCTTATTTCTCTTTGACGTCACTTCACACTCGCAACAGGTGCGATGTAGTTCTAGAGAACTCAAAAATTTAATAATTTATCACCATTCATTCTTGCCGCTAACAGTTCTAGAGAATCAAATACTATACAGTTATAGAAAAAAATCCCGAAATCCGGATTAATGATAAACGAGGCTCCATATGAAAATATATAACGTGCGAGCATTTGGTATCCTCACAAGATACTCTTAGATCTATACACGAATAAAATGTGTTGCTGACTCAGATCCCAATACGTGAGCATGAACGGAGTGCAACGCAAAGCCATCTTTGGTTACACACACATCAGAAACAGGAATTTAAAGAGGGGCTGCTGGCACAAGGAATCGCAAATGAACAGAGCAGTGTTCCACTGTGCACAGGAGGTTGAAGCAATAACGATGGAATCAAAAATACGCAATACTCTATTCCTGGACGTCGTAACAAATTATTCTGAAAGTTCCCTTTAGAGACTAACTCGAGCTGGTGGGATTCTAAATAATTTTTAGCAAATCAATTTCCCTGAAAAATCCTTTTAGCGGCGACCGCCTGCGGCAGTCGTTTGGAGGGAACGGCAAAACGGCGCCGCACACACGCTCGCCAACCTCTGCTTCTGCTTCGGCTTGCGGTTCCCCCACTCTAATAACGAAATTGGGCTCGTCGGCTGCTTGTTTGCCTTCAAAGCGCAGTGGAATTTTGTCCCCGTGAAAGCACCCTCGCTAATTCCTCGAGCACAAATGCACCAAAGGACGAATGGCAAATGAATGCCTCCACTTCTCATATTACGAAGCAGAATGCATATACTCTCTGAGAGGGATATGTGGCACACATTCGTTCTCCTTTTGTGAGAAAGTTTTTACGATTTCATGCAGTGCCGTCAGGAAACTGTATCAGTAGTACCCCTTAACCATTGTTACATGTTAAAAAGCGCGTTGCGTCATTCGACCAGTTGATGTTTATGCTCTTTTTTAACGGTCCTCACACGCTCAATACCTATTCTTCCATACTGAGTATTGCGTAGTAGTATTGACCCTCTGAGAGCGATATTGACAGTTTGCGCAATGAGCTGTAGGAGAATGCAGAGCTTTAAAAATTTTGACGTTCGCACAGTACAGCGTATGGCGCAACACATTCTACTGTGAAGGGTGACACTGTGCAATACACGGCAGTTCCTGCGAAGACTTCGTTATTTTCTGGCGTGCAAACAAAGTGATGCGGCGCCGCTGTATGAATGTATATACCTCAGGAACGACAGATGGAAGGAATAATCTGTTGAAGTGCATTCAGGGAGGTAGTTTGGTTACATATGTATTAATTATTCAGTAATTTGCTACAGAAACATTCGACTGAATTGTTTAAGGCAGGCAAATGACACTGCAACAGCGTATTGATTCGTTTCAGCAGTTTGAATTATTTATTGCAGAAATACATAACAGCCCTACCTACAGATCCTCTACAGTAATTATCTTACTCCTTTCAGGTTTACAGATCGCTTTCAGGATTGTGGAACGAGTATATGAACGGAACCTTTTCTTGGTGTCACGAAGTATACCAGTTCGTTGAAAGATTCCCCGTTCATCCTTAAATAATTCTGATAGGTATCTCGTTCTGCATCAGATTCCCTTAGCATGTCATAATGGCAATGTGTAGAACGCCTTCCAAGCAACTTTTTTGCCCATCGCCGCTTCCTCTTAATTTTCTTTTTGCAGCAAGTAGCGACTGCAAATCAAGGCACATGCTAGCTCTACATCTTCGAACTCTACATGTTCGTTACGAAGATAGCATTCTAACTGACATCTCCCAGGCATAATTACTGCACTATAATGTTGTGACTGTCAGCCTCGATCTTCCGGGCAATGTATTGACACAATACTATAGCGCAATAAATAGTGAGGCTGTGAGGGCCCCTAACCGACACACAAACTCACACAGACCCGAGAGCGTGTCTTCAAAATGTTTATCAGCGTTGGCAAGAATGCAGTAGCATCACATTAAAAGGTGACCTGATTTTGTAAGGAACAGAACATTTACACAACTAAAAGTTTGAACGTCAGGCGCTGTACTTGCTTCTGAAATGTTGTGAACGCTGCTTCAGGAACAGAAATTATCAGCCTAGTGCAGATGTAAGTAACAAAAATTTCAAGGCGGATTTTTATTTACTTATTTATCTCTTCTTGGGTTATTTAACCAGTTAATCACACCTAAACAGGTATTCTACAAATTTTGCATTACATTCATCGTGATATACTTGTAAGTTACGTCCAATGTACTACATAAAAAAATATTTAAAAATCACTACTGTGCAGAAGGAAAAGATAAACAGACTTTAGATTCGTTCATAAGTAGTATAACAACAAAAGCAAATTGCACGAAGGTAAATTTAAGGTGTGAGGGCTGATAGTATTGGAGAGGAGAAAGGCCTGAAGAGGGAGACAATGAAGAACGTGGTACAATTCAGCTAAGGAAATTAGGACAAAAGAATCAGACGTGACTGCCTGCCAAATGAAAAGAGAATGAAGCGTAACTCGAACAAGACGAGAGCATTTGCTTTACTGCTTGAAAAACGGGTAACTAGCCATATACGTTAATTGTCAGCAACAGCCCATTTAATTGTCCTCAGGGTGTAGGGTAGCTTGTTCCGGTGGCGGACAGTAATCTCTGTTGCGGAGCAGTGGAATGCATGTACAATGAGGAGCTGATGAAGTAGACAGAGCGTATGGTAATCAAGTAACTTGTCTGGCCGCAAACAACCTAACAGTGCGTATGAAGCATTGACATGGTCAAATAGACAGATGTTAGAGACGTAATGCTCTCAAACACCGGTGGTTAATTCAAACCGTCTATTGTTATCATTACTGGAGCCGTGTTGGACTACGTCACAGTAGTGGAGGTTCGATAGAACGAATTGTTGGACGAGTTTCATGTCCTGTAAAAATACGTTCTGAAACTTTTTGGCGGCCTAGATGCGAGCGAAAGTCTTCTTGCATGTGGCCACAGTACAAGGTTCAAATCTCCCACATTTCAAAGGACCAGGAAAAAAACATTAACGTAGATATGCTAATGAGGTTGCTCCTCATGCTAGAGCACCTCAAATAATATGTTTACAAATCACCAGTACAGCTTTACATTTGAACTATACAAGGTTCAAATCTCCCACATTTCAAAGGACCAGGAAAAAGCATTACAGTAGATATGCTAATGAAATTGCTCCTCATGCTAGAGCACCCCAAATGTGGTGGTGGTGGTGGTGGTGTGTTGGGGCTTATGGGCGCTCAACATCGAGGTCATCAGCGCCCTGACACACATTAAAAGGAACGAATGTGGACAGACCTAACAAGGGAACCTCCCCATCGCACCCCCCTCAGATTTAGTTATACGTTGGCACAGTGGATAGGCCTTGAAAAACTGAAAACAGATCAATTGAGAAAACAGGAAGAAGATGAGTGGAACTGTGAAAAAATAAGCAAAATATACAAACTGAGTAGTTCATGGGAATATAGGCAACGTCAAGGAGACTTGGAACGCAGGAGCGCCGTGGTCTCGTGGTAACGTGAGGAGATGCGGAACGAAAGGTCCTTGTTTCAAATCTTCCATCGAGTGAAAAGTTTAATTTTTTATTTTCAGTTTATGTGACAAACTCTTATGTTTTCATCACTTTTTTGGGAGTGATTATCACATCCACAAGAAAACCTAAATCGGACAAGGTAGAAGAATCTTTTTACCCATTCGCCAAGTGTACAAGTTAGGTGGGTCGACAACATATTCCTGTCATGTGACGCACATGCCTTCACCAGTGTCGTATAGAATATATCAGATGTGTTTTCCTGTGGAGGAAATGTTTTCGGTTCCCATTGGAGAGGCACGTCCTTTCGTCTACTAATCGCACGGTTTTGCGATGCGGTCGCAAAACACAGTGAACAAAGACGTCAATGAACGAACGGACAGATAATAACTATGCAAAAATAAAGAAAATAAAATTTTCGCTCGAGGGAAAACTTGAACCAAGGACCTCTCGTTCGACAGCTGCTCACACTACCACGGGACCACGACGCTCCTCTGCTGACTTTGTCCATGATGTTGCCTATCACACCCGTGGACTACTCAGTTTGTATATTTTGCTTATATTTCCACAGTTCCACACAACTTCTTCCTGTTTTCTCAATTGATCTGTGTTCAGTTTTTCAAGGCCTATCCACTGTGCCAACTTATAACTAAATCTGAGGGGGGTGCGATGGGGAGGTTCCCTTGTAAGAAAACTAAAGCACACACTCAAAGAAAGCAGAAAAAGAAGGAAAATGCTACATAAGAAAGTAAAACCTAAGGAAAGGGGAAACATAGCAACAAGAATGTCACAGGAAATTGTTATTGGCTGGCCACTTACATAAAATATCGGCGAGCTTGTCACACAGTGAGCAAATTAAAATCCTCTCCCTAACATCTTTGTAAAAACATTTGACAGGGCACAGAACTTTAAAACTTTAACCACATTCGTCCGAGGGTTGCCTAAAAGAGACGGCAGGTCCGCTGGCAAGTCAGCTGCGACCCGCTGGTCAGAAAATAAAATGCAATCCAATAAAACGTGGCGCACAGCGACCTGGACGCCGCAAGCACCACACATTGGAGGGTCCTCTCGCCGGAGCAGGAAGCCATACGTCATAGGGCTGTCGCCTATTCGAAACCGAGTGAGGAGAACCTCGTCCCGTCGATGGGGCTCAAAGGAAGTACACCACACACGCGTTGTGGGCTTGACTATACGGAGCTTATTGTCAGTCACTTCCAGCCACTTATCCTCCCACCGACGCATGACCTGTGAGCTCAACAGCGAGATGAGTGCGTGCAAGGGGAGAGCACACTGAGATACTTGTGGGGCGGGACACGCCTCCTTGGCTGCGAGATCTGCCCTTTCATTCCCAGCAATGCCAACATGCCCCGGAACCCAGCAGAAAGCTACAACCTTCCCCAGTCGCTGTAGTCGGAGGAGGGCATCCTGGATGGTCTGGACAATTTTGTCTGCCGGATACAAACGTTGCAATCAGTGAAGGGCACTGAGTGAATCGGAACAGACAAGAAATTTAAGAGAGGAAGAATGTCTCATGTGCTCCAGTGCCCGCAAGATCGCAAACAATTCTGCATCATAGACAGTAAAAGTCTGAGGCAGTCGGACCTTGAGGACACGATATGGAAAAAAACCGAACAACCAAGAGAGTCCCCTTGTTTCGACCCATCCGTAAAAACAGCTACATAGTCGTGGTGCTCAGATAAAATAGCAGAAAATGCTGCATTAAAAACGGTGGCAGGAGTGCAATCTCTCTTGTACTGGAATAAATCTAAAATCACTCCGGGCCTCTTCAGTAACCAGGGTGGCAGGCGGTCAAAACCTTGGATTTGGGGTTGTACAGACTCCACACCGAGGGATTCTAGTACACGTTGCACACGGATCCAATATGTTTAAAAATCACCAGTACAGCTTTACATGTGAAATATACGAAGAATATCGAGTCAGTATTCAACTTTTTGCCATGTTCTTCGTAACATGTATTCTATCAATTTTGAAGTCGCATAAGTAATACGACGTCTTAACAAGGGATATCCTCCACTCTGGACGCATACACTCAGTGTTTCACGAGCTCCCACAAGAAAAAATACAGTGGGGTAATGTCGCCGGAACATGGTTCCCAGGCAATGGGCTCTCCATGTCCGATGGAGAGACGGAAATTTCGTATCCAGGTACTTCCGAACATCGTTCACCAATGCGGCGCAACTCCATCTTTGTGAAAGATGATGTTGGATAGCAAGTCTTGTATCTGAGCGTCTACAAATTTGCTGTCGTGCATTAGGCCAAACCAGACGTCGAATATAGGGGCTATCACAAACATCTTCAATGATATCGCATGGATGTTGTGAGCTTTAAATCTCAACATTTTGCCGATTACTCGTTGCTAATACTTGAAAGTTTGCCTAATCTGAGAAGAAGCATGTTTGCAGGAAGCTAAGGACAACGTCCATATGCTGCAGCATGTAAGTAGCAAATTCTTGTCGTCACGGTTAGTCGTTCAGCATCAGAAGTTGTGGAATTTGCACTTTCTAAGCATACAAACCAAGACGATGGCGTAATACGCAATTCAGTGTTGCTCGGGGTACACTGAGTGTCCTAGATGCATGCCGAATTGACTTGCGTGGGCTTTTGAGAAACGCTTGTGTGTTGTCTCCCACCGTCTCTTCAAAGACACTAGCACGCGAATGTTTCAGAACACTTCCAGCTGCCAGAAACTTATCGTTCCTTAATTGTTTTCGTGTTAGGTGAACCACATCTATGCAACTTACGGTAATTTCTTTGGACAGTAATCGGTGATTTAACTTCTACAAACCACACTACTGCTGTGGAATCGCCATTTTCACTTCATGCAGTCACACTGCAATCTGGCGACAGAGTTGGCATTTCCGACGCAGGAACATAAATTCTTTGAGACGCTCTATCAAATGGTGTAATTTCATTATCGTATCTACTGTAGTTTATTTTATTTTACTTTTTTTCTAGGGCTCTAAAAATGTATCACGTTTATAAGAAACACACTGTGATGCTGTCTAAGGTCGTACTAGAGACACTGCCCAACACATCTGTGCAAAGCTTTATCGGATTTTTATAGTCGTTTCCATTTCGCGACCGATCGGAACTTACTTTCTGGACACCCCTCGTACAATGGGTAGTCGCAGACTTGCTGATGCAGAGAAGAACCATTGCTCGCTCTTGGCATGGAGACAAAGATCTAGCAGACCCTACGCATAGTAACATCTGTCTCATATGCTTTCTACACTCCGTCATGGGTAGAAATTGCGTTTCTAAACGTTTCTAATAAAAGGTCATGTAATAATTCTACAATTAACCACCACCTCAGTTAATGTCAGTCAGAGATAAACTAACGAGTGCTCCGCTGCCTACCTTCGAACGTTCTCACTTGGACAGAAGAAGAAAACAATGATTTAAAAAATGCTATTAAATGTAATACATTTCTAAAACTGACTAAAAAGTATAAAATAATTTCTCCTATTCCCATAGAGATTTCTAACTCCATACAGATAGTGTTGAAAGTTTGTGCTAGTCAATTTTTAATAGCTATGAAAATATTTCTTGAATTTAAAACTAAATTCCACGTTGGTGCATGCAATAAATAACAATAAGGAGGTCATCTATCAAAGGATCAATTATGTATTGCATGCACACCACGTTTTCCGTTTTAAATTCCACAAGTACTTTCATAGCTATTAAAAATTCACAAGCTCAAATTGATGGTTCATTGAACCTTCTGCCAGGAACTTTATTGTAAATAGCAGAGTCATCACGTAGATGTAGATGTAGACTATCTGTATGAGATTACAAATCTGCATAGAGTAGGAAAATTTATTTTAAATATTTTACTCCGTTTTAAAATCGTGTTTATATTAAGAAATTTTTTATTTAAATAATTATTTTATAGCTTTTTGTCTTGTGTGTGTCAAATTTTTCTTGCGATTTCAAACATTTTTGTGAGATTACGACAGGAACGTGGTAAAATTCAAGATTATTTCAGTTCTGCACCTGAGTCAACCAGAACATTGCTTCCTCCTATGACTATCTCACGAAAAGATCTCAAAGATAAAAATTTCAGAGAATCGAGTTCAGAAGTGGACTTATCAGCAACAATTCTCATCACTATAAGTTTGGAAGTGGAACAAGAAAAGGAGGAAATATCAGTGGTGCACATGGTACCCTCCGCCACACACCTGACACGAAAGCGGGTTAATTGCAATATCATAGAGTTCTGAGCTACGTTGAAAGTCTGTAGTCTGTTACTTATTGGGAAATGATAGTGGTGAACGAAGTAGCTTCCACCACACAGTAGACACTAAAGGGAATTAGTATTACACTGTCATCCAGTTCTGAGCAATGTTTAAAGTTTCAAGTCTGCAGCTTATAGTTAGTTTAAAAGCAATTGCAATACATGTACCGAACAAACAGGCTAGAAAGCAACCGTGATAAAAACGTGTGAAAATCTATGAATTATCGGTCTTGTATTGTTTGTCTTAGTTAACTGGCTGTAGATAGCGAATGTGTATAAAGAGTATTCATCCGCCATTATCAGAAGCATACGCAATTGAATGAAGAATGTTGTTATACTAAACTATTTAAGGACCGGTTCTATAGCAGTGGAAGTCAGTAAAAGGCATCGATATTTCAAGGAAGCTTAACATTATCGGGTGGAATAGTTGTACACCGTTATCAGCAGTATGAGAGCCAGTTGATCTCCACAATTTGTTGCTGATTTACGGTTGCCAGTAATTGTCAGACGTGTACGACAAAATTTGTCATGTGACGAATATCTTGCATTTAAGAAACGACTGCAGTAAACTGCTCTAACACCCAAACATAAACATGCTAGACTGGAGTTTGCTGAAAACCATGTCATGGTCTAAAGAAGGGGTGAAGTGAGCTTCATCGATTTTATGGGTCGAATGGATTTCAGTACTATTAGCATGATCTGAGAACAGAGCAGCAGGTAAGAATGAGCAGAAATTTCGGTGGTGGAGGTGTTATTATTTGGTTAACCTTCTGCGCTAAAGGTAAATCCAGCATTGCTTGGATGATCAATACAGTGAACTCTAACATGTACACTGAGATGCTAGAGAGAGAATTGATTAGAATGTATGAGGACCTAGGGGACGAAAGTCTAATGTTTCAACAAGATAATGTATACTTACATGTTCCTCTTAGGCCAAAAAATAATCTGGAGATAAAGGTATCGATGTCTTGCCATGACGTGCACGAATTTGAACCACGGGTAAAACCTTTGAGGAAAAATTTCAAGGCCTGTTTATGGCATTGGAAGGCAATTTGAGGCCGTATGTAAGCTGAAATAGCAATACGAGCAGACTGGTTGAGAATTTCTCTGCAAGAACCTTAACAAACGCAATGCTGAAGAGAATTTTCGACGTAAGCAGGAAGAACGGAGGTTGGACTACGTACTAACAATGCATTATACAACAGAAGAGTGAGTGTCTTTATACCAGTAATTTCCTCCAGGAAATGTAAACGCCTTATTTTATTACTCAAGTTATAAAAGAATGTAGTGATTGTTTATGTGTCATATGTATCTACAGCTTTCACAGCGAACTCCATGCATTTATATTTCAGACAATGAACTGTTACTGTCGTAGGAACCCTGCATTTATTCTGATTTTCATTTCTGTAGTACCTACAGTAAGATAGAAATTTTATACGTCGCATGCTCGTTCATGTCGTGCGAGACTCACTGAAAATAATAAACGTGAAGTTATATTTAATTTTTTACTATCACTCCTTATCAGGTACTAGTGTCTTTCAGATGCATCATCCTGCGTCGGGTCAGCTGTTCAAGAAATTTTTTATAAGATATTCCCCACGTTCATGTCTTTACTGTATCGGACAGATCGTAGCTTTATAAAAGCGAGGATGGATTTTTCAACCCCTCAAATAGCGGTTTCGGCGAAAAAACGCTTTCCATACCACATTCCTGTATTTTACTTTAGTACGACAGTTAGTAAATATGCTTTGGATCACAACAAATAAGCAAAGGGAGCTTGTTTCCCAGCAAATCACGTAAATTGTTTTTAAAGCCCACATTACTTTCTGAAAGCAAAAAACAGCATGGCATAATATACGTTGTGCAAGAATGTCGGGTGTCAACACAACTCCCGCAACACTTGTTCACGGGGACTTGCTACCGACAGCCACAGCATTGCTTTACCTTTGCCTCTGTTTTTACGGTCTTCCCACCTTGCGAAAAATTCGTTGACTACCACTTTCCAAAGTACGTGGTAATAGAGTAACAAAGCAATAGTGCGGTGTAAGCAATGCAGTAGGAAGTGCTTCACTCTTCAAGTGACAGTGGTAAATAAATACAGGGCGCCCCACGAGGAATGGTCAACATTCAGACATATGACAGGGACGATCATCAAATGGTTCAAATGGCTCTGAGCACTATGCGATTTAACTTCTGAGGTCATCAGTCGCCTAGAACTAATTAAACCTAACTAACCTAAGGACATCACACACATCCATGCCCGAGGC
Source organism: Schistocerca piceifrons (assembly GCF_021461385.2). NCBI lineage: Eukaryota > Metazoa > Arthropoda > Insecta > Orthoptera > Acrididae > Schistocerca > Schistocerca piceifrons. The sequence continues at coordinate 348,889,617 of NC_060141.1, read as the reverse complement.
AGGATTCGAACTTGCGACCGTAGCGGTCGCTCGGCTCCAGACTGTAGCGCCTAGAACCACACGGCCACTCCGGCCGACGGACGATCATCCAAAGCAGAAAAGTCCGGTAAACTTGGGCTATAAAATGTATACCTTGAAAGCTATGAGCAATTCTTCGACACACTGAAGGGAATCTCTTCAACTAGACCGAATCGAAAAAGGCTAATGTAAAACACGTCTCTTCTATTCAACAAGTGTTCATTGCTCTAAGGGTACGCATTTTGCAGCCAATGTTTACTGGACTTTTTTTCTTGTTTTGATCCATACTATTGTTTTCTACCACTCTGTAAATGCAAGAATATATACTGTTTTGAATTCAGTTCCTAATTACGTGAAGTGAAATGCTTCTTGTAATGAACAATGAACGTTGCAGATGATATTGTTTCACGAAATTATCTTGAAAATTTATATAAATAAAACTGTAAATGTTCGTTTGTTCAAAATCGTGTATCTCCAAAAGTTCTTGACCGGATACTTTGAAATTTTGACACGACAACGATTAGGAACATTTGCAGCTTCTATGTAAATACAAACATAGATGTTCGTTTCTTCAAAATCTCAAGTTCTTCGAGGATTGCTTTGGAATTTTGACGCAACATTGCATTTGAATACTCACGTGTTTTTATATACCTACTGGAACACTATCTGGTATCTATGTAATATATACGTAATAAAAGGGGAAACGTTATCGACCTGTAAATGTTGGTTTGTTCAAAGTCGTTAGTCTCCGAAAGTTCTTGACCGACTGCTCTGAAATTTTGACACAACATTAAATTCTATTACGGGCATGTTTTGAGGTATCTAATTCTTTAATATATGTTAATTGATAATCCATTTAATATATAAATACATACATGTAATATACACACATCAAGAAAAGTTTTGCATCACCTCGGTTCCGAGATCTCCGTAACCTGTACAAATGGCTCTGAGCACTATGGGACTCAACATCTGTGGTCATCAGTCCCCTAGAACTTAGAACTACTTAAACCTAAGGACATCACACACATCCATGCCCGAGGCAGGATTCGAACCTGCGACCGTAGCAGTCGCGCGGTTCCGGACTTAGCGCCTAGAACCGCGAGACCACCGCGGCCGGCCGTAACCTGTACAGAAAATTGGAATAGACATCAACATAAACATCATTTCTGCCCTTTTCATTGCTCATGAAAACTACACATAGCATGTTGTGCCACCATACAGCGAGACCTTCAGAGGTAGTGGTCCAGATTGCTGTACACACCCTACCACGTCCTCTTGGACTGATGCATGCCTGTATTCGTCGTGGCATACTTTCCCCAAGTTCATCAAGGCACTGATGGTCGAGATTGTCCCACTCCTCAACGGCGATTCGGCTTAGATCCCTCAGAGTGGTTGGTGGCTCACGTCGTCCATAAAGAGACCCTTTCAATCTATCCCAGGCATGTCGATAGGGTTCATGTCTGGATAACATGCTGGCCACTATAGTCGAGCGATGTCGCTATCCTGGAGGAAATTATTCACAAGATGTGCACGATGGGGGTTAATTGTCCTCCATGAAGACGAATGCCTAGCCAATATCTTGCCGATATGGTTACACTACCTGTCGGACGATGGCATTCACGTATCGTACAGCCGTTACGACGCCTTCCGTGACCGCCAGCAGCGTACATTGGCCCCACATAATGCCACCCCAAAACAACAGGGAACCTCCACCTTGCTGCACTCGCTGGACAGTGTGTCCAAGGCGTTCAGGCCTGACTGGGTTGCCTCCAAACAAGTCTCCGACGATTGTCTGATTGAAGCCGTATGCGATACTCATCGGTAAAGGAAACGCGATGCCAATCCTGAACGGTCCATTCGGTATGCTGTTGGGCCCATCCGTAACGCGCTGCATGGTGCCGTGGGTGCAGATGATCCTCGCCACGGACGTCGGAGGTGAAGTTGCGCATCATGCAGCCAAGTGCGCACAGTTAGAGTCGTAACACGATGTCCTGTGGCTGAACGAACAGCATTATTCAAAATGGTGACGTTGCTGTGAGGGTTCCTCCGAGCCATAATCCGTAGGTAGCGGTCATCCACTGCAGTAGTAGCCCTTGGACGGCCTGAGCGAGGCATGTCATTGACATTTCCTGTCTCTCTCTATCCGCTTCAAGTCCGAGCAACATCACTTTGGTTCACTCAGAGACGCCTGGACACTTTACTTGTCGAGAGCCCTCCTGGCACAAAGTAACAATGCGGATACGATCGAATCGCGGTATTGACTGTCGAGGCCCGGTTGAACAACAGACAGCACGAGCCGTGTACCTCCTTCTTTGTGGAATGACAGGAACTGATCGGCTGTCGGACCCCCTCCGTCTAATAGGCGCTGCTCATGTGTGATTGTTTACATCTCTGAGCGCGAGTTTAGAGACATCTCTGAACAGTCCTGTGTCTCCAGAATGAGATTTTCACTCTGCAGCGGAGTGTACGCTGATATCAATCTTCCTGGCAGATTAAAACTGTGTTCCCGACCGAGACTCGAACTCGGGACCTTTGCCATTCGCAGGAGAGCTTCTGTAAAGTTTGGAAGGTAGGAGACGAGGTACTGGCAGAAGTAAAGCTGTGAGTACCGGGCGTGAGTCGTGCTTCGGTAGCTCAGATGGTAGAGCACTTGCCCGCGAAAGGCAAAGGTCCCGAGTTCGAGTCTCGGTCGGGCACACAGTTTTAATCTGCCAGGAAGTTTCAGTCCTGTGTCTGTGACACAACATCCGCAGGGAACATCTATCTTCAGGAGTTCTGGGAACCGGGTGATGTAAAACATTTTTTGATGTGTGTATAAAGGGAAAGCATTGTTACAAAAAACTCAAAATTTACCTTTCCTATTTACTTCAGATTTTTGCGAGTTACTGTAATAAACATTTAGACACATACAGACTACACCCCTTTTGGTATATAAATACATATGTAAAGTATGCAATAGTGAAACGATGTTAGCATCTAGGACAAATGTATTATGGCTTATTAGTTTATGATTACAGTACTACTACAGCATCTGATTGCAATAACAACAAGATTCAGGCTCAGAGAGAAGAGGAGCAAGAGGAGGTGGACAGAGAGGTGAGAGGAAATGGACGCAGAAAACGGAAAGGAAGAGTTGGACAGACGGGAGGATAATAGATGGACTCAGAGACGGTGAGGAAGAAGGAGTGGGAGAGAAAGGGGGGCCGCGTACAGCTAGGTCGGTCCAGCTAGTATAATATAAATTATTTCGGCTCACAGTGCACACTTTGGATGATTACTGAAAACATACAACATGACGAAAAAGTTAATGCTCCTACTTGAATGAAATAGGCACATTATTTACTCGTTTTTGGTTGGCTCTTACAGCCAGAGGGATCATACAGACATTCGTAAATATTTATTTTAGATGTGTAAGAATGATTTCATGGAGGTGGCATAATTCCATGGCAGATGAAGTTCCCGCTGATTGTGTAATGAACCGATGGGAGAGGTTTACACTCCATTCCAAATAAATATCTCCAGAAAAGACTTCCTAACACTTACCATCACCGCCGATCGACTATCGCACAGAGCCCCGACGCAGCAATAAGCATCCATGCCGTAGAGAAACAACTGAAAGAGTTGAAAACAAAAATGTCGCCAGGTCCGGATGGAATCACTGTTCGGTTTCATGAAGAGTACTCTACGTCATTGGGTGCTGACTTAGTTCGCATGTATCGAGAATCTTTCGACAAACGAAAAGTGCCAAGCAACTTGAAAATAGTGCAGGTGACTCCTATATAGCCGGCCGGTGTGGCCGAGCGGTTCTAGGCGCTTCAGTCGGGAACCGCGCAACCGCCTCGGTCGCAGGTTCGAATCCTGCCTCGGGCATGGATGTGTGTGATGTCCTTAGGTTAGTTCTAAGTTCTAGGGGACTGATGACCACAGATGTTAAGTCCCATAGGGCTCAGAGCCATTTGAACCATTTTTTTGAAAACATCATGTCCACGAATGGGCACTGCCTTTCTAAGGACGAGGAGCTGTATTTCGCTCCTACGAAATACAGCTTGCTCTTTTCTCACATGATACACTGCGCACTATGTATGATGGGCAACAGGCAGGTTCCATACTTCTATATTTCCGAAAAGCATTGGACCGGTACCCCACTGCAGACTGTTAACGAAGTTACGTGCATACGGAATAGGCTCCCAGATATGTGACTGGCTCGAAGACTTCTTAAGTAATAGAACCCAGGCTGTTGTCCTCGACGGCGAGTATTCATCGAAGACAGGGGTAACACCAGGAGTGCCCCAGGGAAGTGCGATAGAACATTTGCTATTTTCTACATACATAAATGATTTGGCAGACTAGGTGTGGTTGTTCGCTCATGATGGTGTGGTGTACAGGAAGTCGTTGAAGACAAGTGACTGTAGGTTGATACAAGATGACCTAGATAAAATTTATAGTTGGGGCAATGAATGATGGTGTGGTGTACAGGAAGTCGTTGAAGACAAGTGACTGTAGGTTGATACAAGATGACCTAGATAAAATTTATAGTTGGGGCAATGAATGGCAAGTGGCCCTTAATGTAAAGAAATATAAGTTAATGCGGATGAGGAGAAAAGACAAACACGTGAAGTTCGGATACAGCATTAGTAGTGTCATGCTTGACACAGTTACGTCGTTTAAATATCTTGGCGTAACGCAGCAAAGCGATATGAAATGGAACGAGCGTGTGAGGATTGTGTTAGGAAACTGTAGTTCATCTGTGGAGGAGACCGCATATAGGATGCAAGTCTTGAGTGCTCAAATGGGTCAAATGGCTCTAAGCACTGTGGAACTTAACATCTGAGGTCATCAGTCTCTTAGGCGTAGATCTACTTAAATCTAACTAACCTAAGGAGAGCACACACATCCATGGCCGAGGCAGGATTCGAACTTGCGACCGTAGCAGCAGCGCGGTTCCGAACTGAAGCGCCTAGAACCGCTCGACCACAGCGGCCAGCTCTTGAGTACTGCTCGAGTGTTTGGGATCCGCACCAAGTCAGATTGAAAGAAGACATCGAAACAGTTTTGAGGCGAGCTGCTAGATTTGTTACGAGTATATTCGATCAGCATGCAAGTGTTACGGATCTGCTTCGGGAGCTTAAGTGGAAATCCCTGGCGGGAAGAAGACATTCATTTCAAAGAACATTACTGAGAAAGTTTACGGAATAGGCATCTGAAGCTGACTGCAGATCTGTCCTATTGCCGCCAACATACGTTTCGCGTAGGGACCACGGAGATAAGATACGAGAAATTGGGGATAATACGGAGGCATATAGACAGTCTCGTTTCCCTCGCTCAGTTTTCGATAGGAACAGGGAAGGAAACATCCAGTAGTGGAACAGGGTACCCTTCACCACACACCGTGCTGTGGCTTGCGGAGAATGCATGTAGATGTACATTTCTATTCAGTGCTAACAATTTCTCTATTTCTAAATTAATTCACTGCTGCGAATTCCTTGACTTCAGCTGAAAATTTGTGTCGAACCCCGAACAGAACCCGGATTTCTGATTATTGCGAGCGATTGCCTTCATCACTTCACCAATCCCTGCACGCTTGCCTGACGCTCCATGATCTGCAGGGTAGTAGATGTAAACGGAATACAACTGATATCAAGGAATTCGCAGTTAGTGAAGTAATATATAAGTATTTCGTATAACTGTGGATCGTCTACAATGTCTTTTCTTTTAGACATGAGTGTAAGTATTATAAGCCGAGGCTGGCGCACGATGATAACAACACAGTTCTCGCCCGTTGCCTCATTCTCCCTGTTGCAGAAATTCAAGTAATGTACCGAGCATTAGGTGGCGGATTTAGTGAACTAGTGTATAAGGATGTAGCAAGTGTGAAATATGGAAGTTTGGGTGGGTCTGGAGAGTGCACAAGAATAAAATAGTTTGAAAAATTACAAAATTGGCGAGGTGTTAGTAGGACTCGCGCACTGCGGGTTCTGTAGAAACCTGTATATGTATGTAGATACGTCATCCATTCCGGGAATCGACAATGTCTACCATATTTGCCTGTTATCGACACTGATATTGACAAGATATTGGTCCCAGCGATTCCAAGTTTTTTAAGACTGTTTTACTCTGAAGAGACAAAAAGACTGGTACACCTGCCTAATATCGGGCAGGGACTCCTTGAGCACGCAGAAGTGTTGCAACACCACGTGGCATGGACTCGACTAATGTCTGAAATACTGCTGGAGGGAACAAGAAACCTGCAGGGCTGTCAATAAACCCGTAAGAGTACGAGGGGTTGGAGATCACCTCTGAACAGCACGTTGCAAGGCATCCCAGATAGCTCAATAATTTTCGTTATTCGGGTGTTTGGTAGTCATGGGAAGTGTTTAAACTCAGAAAGTGCTCCTGGAGTCACTCTGTAGCAATTCTGGGCGTATGGGGCGACGCATTGTCCTGCTGGAATTGCCCAAGTCCGCCGGAATGCACAATGTACATGAATGAATGCAGGTGATCAGATAGGATGCTTACGTACGTTTCACCTGACAGAGTCATATCTAGACGTATCAGGAGTCCCATATCACCCCAAATGCAAACGCGCCACACCATTACAGAGCCTCCACCACATTGAACAGTCCCCTGTTAACATGCAGGTTCCATGAATTCATGAGGTTGTCTCCATATTCGCACACGTCCTCCCGCTTGATACTCTTTGAAATGATACTCGTCCGACCAGGCAACATGTTTCTAGTCATCAACCGTCCAATGCCGGTGTTGACGGGCCCAGGCGAGGCGTAGAGCTTTGTGTCGTGCCGTCGGTAAGCAAGCGACCTTCGGCTCCGAAAGCCCATATCGTTGATGTTTCGTTGAATGATTCGCACTCTGACACTTGCTGATGGCCCAGCACTGAAATCAGTAGAAATTTTCGGAAGGGTTGCACTTCTGTCACGTTGGACAATTTTCTTCAGTCGTTGTTGGTCCTGCTCCTGCAAGATCTTTTTCCGGCTGCAACGATGGCGGAGATTTGACGTTTTACCGGATTCCTGATATTCACTGTACAGTCTTGAAATGGTCGTATGGGAAATTCCCCACTTCATCAGTACCTCGGAGATGCTGTGTCCCATCGCTAGTGCACCGACGATAACACCACTTTTAAACCCATTTAAATCTTGATAACCTGCCATTATAACAGCAGTAACCGATCTAAGAACTGCGCCAGACACGTGTTGTCTTATATAGGCGTTGCCGACCGTAGCGCCAAATTCTGCCTGTTTACATATCTCTTTATTTGAATACGCATGCCTATACCAGTTTTTTTGGTGCTCCAGTGTAACTTCAATGGCGGAGATTTGACGTTTTACCGGATTCCTGATATTCACTGTACAGTCTTGAAATGGTCGTAAGGGAAATTCCCCACTTCATCACTACCTCGGAGATGCTGTGTCCCATCGCTAGTGCCCCGACGATAACACCACTTTTAAACCCATTTAAATCTTGATAACCTGCCATTATAACAGCAGTAACCGATCTAAGAACTGCGCCAGACACGTGTTGTCTTATATAGGCGTTGCCGGCCGTAGCGCCAAATTCTGCCTGTTTACATATCTCTTTATTTGAATACGCATGCCTATACCAGTTTTTTTTGGTGCTCCAGTGTAACTTCAATAATATAAATGTGACATGAAGTCATGCAAGAGGCAGGCGACCATTATTATAATAATCAATCGTTCTGCATTCAGACTGATTCTGTCGCATTGGTAAAAGTCAAATATCAGGCAAGGAAGGACTTTATTGCCGATATGAATCGTTTCTGAATTACTCCATCAGATTTCTAGCAGCGATTGCTGCACATGGATGTGGCATTTCAAGCCGCATTTGAAACAAACATTGGTAGACTAGCCTACGCAACATAAATGGCCGTATCTCTTGACTGCTTTGACGTAGATGCTTCAATTTATTTCACAGCCAAGAGACTATAAGACTTAGTACGTGACATAATTTTCAACTGGAAAAGTCTGTCCGTTCCTGAGAAAAATTGTTTTCAAGAGTCGGAAAGACAGACGGACAACAAAGTGACCCTATATGTTATCCGTTTTTACCGTCTGAGGTACGGAACCTTAAAAAATATATACGAGTATAAGCCGAAATAGTTAAGGTGAGCGCTCCCAATAAGCGAGAAATCCGGGTTCGATTCGCGGTGCGGGACAAATTTTCACATCCCATTTTTGGGTAGTACATCTATACCTAATACTGCTGATGTCAAGGAATTCGCAGAGAGCGAAGTAATATCGAAACATTTCTTGCAGCTACGGATCGTTGACGATATCTGTTCTTTCAAACATGTACGTAAAAATTTCTCCTTCTCAGGAACGCATTTTGTGGTACTTGGCGTCTGCATTTTATGATGTTTCCCAAATAGTTCATCTCACCTCTTACTTTCAGTGTCTCATTTCCTCATCCTATTCCTGCAACATAGGATGGTTTAATTCGGCCATATTCAATTACGCATGTTTTATTTTTATTGGTGCTGAACTTACGAAGACAGTAGCCATTCCGTTCAGCTGAATTCCTTTGCCGTCTGTGAGAGAATTACAAGGTCAGCGGCAAACTTAAAAGTTTTAACCAGTCGTCCCAATCCAGATTTTTCCTTGGTTTACTTTACACCATACGTGCTGCATAGCATCTGGGATATGTTACAAATATGTGTCTGTTTATTCTCAGCAACTGCTTCCCCTTCATGTCTTTCTGCTCTTACAAGTGGCGTTCAATTTTTGTCTACGTTATAACTAATATTTCGCTCAATATATTTTATCTCTGGTACTTTCAAAATTCCAGTCAGCAATGAGAAAAGATTTTTCTAATTCTACAAATACTATATACACATATTTGCGTTTCTTCTCTAGTTATTTAGGTGAACCATCTTTTTCGACTGTAATAATTTCTAATTAAGAGCAATCGCTTATTCTGAAGCATCATCAGCAGTCACTGTAAGAATACGGCTTTTCTTCTTATCTCACATATTTATCCAATGTTGTGGTGTGCGTGTGTGTGTGTGTGTGTGTGTGTGTGTGTGTGTGTGTGTGTGTGTGTTTAAGTGTGACCTCAATCGCTAAAAACAGAACCTAAAGAGGATCAGACGATCAATTTGTTGTGCATCTGTCAGTCTGTCCGATTGTGAAAAACACTTTTTCTCAGGAACGGATAGAGGTATGATGTTGAAATTTGTGCCACATGCTGAGATCTACGGTCCCTTGGCTATGTAATTAACTAAAGGTTGTAAGTAAACGAAATCAAAAGATACGGCTATTTATAACACATATTTTGATACTTGCAAAATCACTCATCAACCATATATGCCACTTCCCGTTGGCCATGAATCATGAAATTTGAGAAGAAGCACGCTTTCACAGTACATATAACAAAAATAAAAATCAGACAGTTGTTAATTTGTAATTATATAAGACGAAAAAATATTCCTTTCGTCGTTTCTTACCCTACTTCAAGCATTCACGAAAGTCTTGGAATTTCCTGGACCGATATCTTACCACTATCAATGTTGATAACAGCAAAAATCGTCTAGGGTCTTGATTGCCGGTATAGATGAACTGCCTATATACATAATTACGTTTTTAGGAACCCTCGCAGAGCGGTACTATTCTCACCTGGGCGTTTTTTTCTCCAACTTCTTTTCTAAGATTTAATCGTAGCGTTAGCGTTACCTCTCATGTTTCTTAAGTTCTCCAGGACCGAAACTGATCTTCCACCAGTTCAGTTTCTACGAATTTCTCATTCTTATGTAAATCATTCGTGTCAGTATTTTTTTAATTGTGATTTATTAAATTGATGTTTAGGTGATATTCACACCCATCAGCTCCTCACGTCTTACTGACACAGCATTAATAAAATTAGTTGACTCAGCACTGTATATTCCGAATTGGGACCCCGTTCGCGACGTTGTCGTTTGCGTAGCCATCCCTGACTTTGTTACCCACTCTTTATACGGTGTCGTGGGTACCCCCGTTGGACAACATGTCACAGATGTGCTTTATAGGTGTCTACTGATTGTGTCTATACAGTGTAAAACAATGTAAATCTGGTAGTTGCCGCAGATCGCAGTATCCGCGCGAACAGTCACGACGCAACACGCAAGTCTTTTCTGTCATAATTCCTACACTACTGGACATTAAAATTGCTACACCGCGAAGACGACATGCTACAGATGCGAAATTTAACCGACGGGAAGAAGATGCTGCGATATGCAAATGATTAGCTTTTCAGAGCATTCACACAAGGTTGGCGCCGGTGGCGACACCTACAACGTGCTGACATGAGGAAAGTTTGCAACCAATTTCTCATAAACAAACAGCAGTTGACCAGCGTTGCCTGGTGAAATGTTGTTGTGATGCCTCGTATACAGGAGGAGAAATGCGTATCATCACGTTTCCGACTTTGACAAAGGTCGGATTGTAGCCTATCCCTATTGCGGTTTATCGTATCGCAACATTGCTGCTCGCGTTGGTCGAGATCCAATAACTGTTAGCAGAAAATGGAATCGGTGGGTCCTGCACGGGCCTTTCTGGATACAGAGAATGTTCGACTGCTGCCCTGGCCAGCACATTCTCCAGATCTCTCACCAATTGAAAACGTCTGGTCAATGGTGGTCGAGCAACTGGCTCGTCACAATACGCCAGTCACTACTCTTGATGTACTGTGGTATCGTGTTGAAGCTGCATGCGCAGCTGTACCTGTACACGCCATCCAAGCTCTGTTTGACTCAGTGCCCAGGAGTATCAAATGGTTCAAATGGCTCTGAGCACTATGGGACTTAACTACTGTGGTCATCAGTCCCCTAGAACTTAGAACTACTTAAACCTAACTAACCTAAGGACATCACACACATCCATGCCCGAGGCAGGATTCGAACCTGCGACCGTAGCAGTCGCGCGGTTCCGGACTGCGCGCCTGGAACCGCTAGACCACCGCGGCCGGCCAGGAGTATCAAGGCCGTTATTACGGCCAGAGGTGGTTGTTCAGGGTACTGATTTCTCACGATCTATGCACCCAAATTGCGTGAAAATGTAATCACATGTCAGTTCAAATATAATATATTTGTCCGATGAATAGCCGTTTATCATCTGCATTTCTTCTTGGTGTAGCAATTTTAATGGTCAGTAGTGTATTAAAGTGCGCATAGCACTCGCGCTCTCAGGCTTCCGTACAAACTTAATTATGTACATAGATAATAAAATATATAATAAAATAGAAATTTGGTGTGTTTCAATAGCCTGGTGCAAGTCTCCCTATTGGACGCCTCTTCGGCGACTTGCGTTTCCCTAACCTGCCACAGCTATCCAACTGGGGAAAGGGGGCCTACAGTGTAACGTGTTATCTGAACCAAGTGTTGTTTTTTATTTTTTATTTTTTTTAAATATTCTTTATTAACAAAACCATTATAATTATACAAAGTTGACCCACTTCCTTATTTCATTAGTGGGTCATAATACTTATACATTTATACTTAGTTCGCAGCTAGTTTCAGTTTTTGAGTGAGCTACAGTTAATTTTAACATACAATGGGTATCTAATTTCTAATATCTACAGTTTATTTCTAATTCCTATATTCTGCAGCGTCACATGTGTGCCAGTGAAAGATATAAACCCATTTTTAAATTGCCTTGCTCTTCGGGCTAATCCCGAAGAGCGTGCCCCTAGCACTGGGCAGGCCTCGATGTTAATTCGCTGCAGTTCCTAACGTTGTTTCCTAAAACTAAGTCCTACAAACCAACTTATCCTACGTCATTTCAGGTGCGTGTCATTATCGGTGGTTTGACCCCTACTCCCCCTAATTCTGTGCGTGGCGGATTCCAACTAAGGTGAAAAGTCGGCCAGTCCACGCACAGGCGGCATGGGAATAGGGCTCTGGACGCAATCAGTGGTTGTTGTCTTGGTTATTTAGTTTATCTCTCTTAGGTATTCAGTTAAAACTTTTCGTAATACCTCATTAGCCAATGTGGTTAAGGTCTGAAAAGTTTCCTCTCGTCTAAATAGTTGATATGTGTCATAGTTTGGTAGTCTCGTAGTGTGTTCGCAACATCATTGAAGAGGAGGCATTCGTAAACTACATGTTCGGGTGTACCCTCCGGATCGCCACAGTCACACGCTGGTGTTGCCCTCTTCCCAAATCGACATAAGTATGTCGGGTAGGGTCCATGGCCAGTGAGAAAATGGATCGTGTGGGCTCAAAGTATTTCAATTCCAAACGTTCCCTTACATCAGGTATGAACTGGAAAGTTCTGCGTCCAGCTTCTTCTAACTCCCAAGACTCCTGCCAGAGTTCCTCCCCTGTTTTCCTTAATTCCCTTTTAACCCCCACCCTAATACCCATGATATCTGCAATCTTCTCATAATTTCCCTTTTTGGCCCAGTACCAAGCCGCTTGATCTCTTATTTTTATGTCCAGAGGGCAGAGCTCAATTATGACTAATAGTCCCCCCCTCCTGGAGATGTTCTGTAGGCCCCCACAGATCTTAATATCATGCTTCTCTGGACCCTTCTCACTGCCATGGCGGGCACAACCCTCGTGAGACTGTGGCCCCAGACTCCCGAGCCGTAACCCACAACTGAGGTTAGGATGCTAGTGTGGTAGAGTTTAATCAAGTGTGGTGGGAGATGGAATCTTTTATGACCTATTGAGATGAGGTTATTTAATATCTGGAGAGCTCTCTGGGTTACGGTATCAATGTGCTTCCCGAAGCTCCACTTCTCATCAATGATAACTCCTACTTAGCGCGTCTCACGTCGCCGGAGAACTGGTGAGCCGTCAGTTAAGTCGGATTTCTGATACGTCCTTTTAGCAACAGGTATGTGGATTTGCTAGGCGATATCGTCATTTTGGTGGTATGGCACCACTGTTGGAGTTTGTCTATGGCTCTCTCTATTTTTGGTTTAATGTCTTCCCGGCTACGGCCGCCGACCAACAGGAGGAGGTCATCCGCGTAGGCTATCACCTCTAGCACCTCATCACTTTGTTGTAACCTGTCTAATAGTGGCTCCATGTGGATTTTCCAGAAGAGGGGCCCTAAAACGGATCCTTGGGGACATCCTTTGGTGATTGTTTTTCCAACTCTTTCGCTAGGGGATGATAGCCAGACCTCCCGATCCTTACAATAGCTCCTCAGGCAACCGTATAGCGGCCCTGGACACTCTTTCTCCCGCAAGCAGGAGAGGAGCGAAGGCCACCATAGGTTGTCGAAGGCGCCACTGATGTCCACCATGATGCCAATCACGTATTTGTGCGGGGTCGAGCCGCAGACCTCAGCCGCCAGGGCGATTGCATCAGATGCCGACCGCCCCGGCCTGAAGCCGAACTGCCTGTTGCTCATCCCGCACAACACTCGGTGTGCCGGCAATCTGTCAGCTAGCAGTTTCTCCAGTATTTTTCCGAAGAGGTCCAGCAGGCAAATCGGCCTGTATGACTTCACTTCCGCGGGGTCCTTGTCAGGTCCTTTCTTTATTATAATTACGTTTGGCGTTTTCCATTTCTTCGGAAACTTTCTTTGCCTAAGGCATTCATTGTAAAGATGAGTAAGTGGCGCAGTCAGCAGGGGCGCCAGGAACTGCACCACTTCCGCCACAATGCCGTCTGGCCCAGGTGATTTTCCTCTTTGCAACGAACTTATATGGGCTGCCATCTCCTCCTCAGAGAAGGGGTAGACAGCCGTCTCATTATTGTATGCTTCTTGATCTTCGTTTCTCAGTTGCTTCTGCCCGTCGGTCTCCCCATCCGCACTGTCGTCAGGCAGCAGGGACCGGAGGAGGACCTCCGCAGTCTCCTGCCAAGACTCCGTCATCCTGTCCCCATGCCTGACTGTTGATAGCTCCAGCGGAGAGTGGATTTTTTCTCTTACCAGCTTATAGGGAAGCCCCCAGGGGTCCATGACTAGCTGGTTTAGCTTCGCGTCCTTACTTCGCACAGTTCCTTTTGGAACCTCTGCTTTTCCTCCCTATATAGCAACTGCCACCTTTGTCGTTCCTGCCAGACGACACTGCGCTGGTAGTGCCTCCTCCTCAGCCTTCTGACATATTGGCGCAGTTCTCCCAGTTCGGCAGACCATGGTGACGGAGAGACCGCCATGGCCCTCCTCCTAGTCGGTACAGCTGCCCTCACCGCTCTGGTCACTGCACTCACCAATTCCTCCGCTCTCTGGTCTACGTCCATGTCCCGATGCATGTCACCTTCCTGTAATGGAGGAATGTCGCACTCCATTGCTAGGCGTTCCCAGTCAGTTCTTTTATAATTTAGCTGTATCTCCCACCCCATGACCCAGCGGCACTCTCTTTCTCCTAAGGTGAAAGTTTTGTGGTCGCTGGTGGTGGCGTTTTCTATAACTCTCCACTGTTGAATAATATTAGTTGTGTTAGGTGTTACAAGAGTGACATCTATATTTGTTCCTTCTCCTCCTCCTGCAGCGTAGGTAGGAGGATTGCCAGGCCTGTTGGCCACCACAAGTTGTGATGCCATAATGAGTTCTTCTACTTTTTCACCGTTCGCATCTCTTGTGCCACTGTACCACAGGGGGGATTTAGCGTTGATGTCAGCTATTATTACGACTTTTCTTCTCTGTAACGCCGTGGTTACTCTCGCTAAATGATCTATGTGCTGTTCTATGTTGTCACCATATTGAAAATACATGTTTATGAGAGTAATATTTCCCACAGGGGATTGCAGCTCCACGACGTTACAGTGGCTAATTGCAAACTGTGAAAGTGTAGTGACCCTCAAAAGTTTGTTTGTAATTATAATTGCCGCCTTCGGGTCATCCCCTCTGCTGACTATTTGCCAGCTAGCGGCCGCAAATGCAATTTTCCAAGCTTGGGAGTACGGCTCCTGTAGACAGAGTACATCTAGTCTCCTCTCCTCCACCTCCCTTCGGAGCTCCTGCATCACAAGTCGACTGTTATGAGTGTTAAGTTGTCCAATATTTATTTTTTTCATTAAGGGAGGTACGTATGTATTCGGTCATTCGGCCAGGTCTTACTCCAGTCGAACGCAATTCGTCCATGTGCTAGTACTAATTGTTGGTAAATGTCGTCGAGATCGAATTTCTCACCTCGTCTTTCGAATACTTTCTTGAGCAGGTCTCGCAAGGCCCCGAAGTCAGTGGGGAGATTCACTGATTTTAGTAGGATTCTGTCAACAGTCTCCATAACCGAGAAGGTTATCTTTCTACCCTCTTCATGCCCTACAGGGACCACATGTCGTAAGACAGTGGTCAGGGTAGCCGGCTGCTCCAATCTTGATAGTTGCATGGTGTACTCTAAGTTGGGGTACACCGTTACCGGATCGACCGGTGGTAGTCTCACTATTGGTGTGCCTTGTGTGGTAGAGCTCGTGCTTGAGCTTGTCACTGTGTTTTCCTGAATTGGTTGTTTATTTGTGTGTTCGTCTTTAGAAACTGCCACAGCCACAGGATGCCCTTGACTTTGTTGGTGTATTATCGGCTTTGTTCCCCAGCTTTCAGAGGAGGGAGTTGCGGTTATGAGGGAGAGGTCAGTTTGTACGCCTATGTCCATCGTTGGGAATTCAGTCTGCATGGCTTTGTCTACTGTTTAGATTTTAGCGGCGCCCGAAAGCGACCTCAAAAAATCCTTGAATCTGTTTGCCCTCATAGCGTCCCTCGTCCTTTCGCTCGGGGACTTTCGCTTTGGCATCCTGTTCGGTATGCCGGGCTCAACCATAATCAGTTCTAGAGATTAATCTCTGTTCAAGCATTCGATATATCGGGCAATTCCTTCCTTTTTCCCTCGATTTTTACGTGGCATGCAAATTGCCGCCGCCTTACAGTCTTTACGGTTATGGCCATTTTCACCACACTTGGTGCACGCCGACTCCGAACCAAGTGTTGTTTCTGGCAACTGCTCACATCGTTAATAGGTAAAGGCTAGATTAAAACGAATGCTGAAAGACCCGTGATTCGACAGAGATTCGACCCCGCGATCTGTCGGCACACACTTTACCGCGAGAGAACCAGGCCCAACATCCATAAAATACGTGTAGATGGCGATGGTGACGAATGATTTTGCGGGAACCAAAAGTGACATGTATGACCGTAGCTTTTGACTACATCGTCTTAGAAGCTTACTTTATTTACACCGCGTTGGGACAGTAGATCTTAGTATTTGACATAAATATAACTTCCTGTCTCTACGCGTTCTTGATACAAGTGTCTCAACAGTAGGACAGGTAATCAGTCAGACAGATAGACAATAAGGTTCTTCACCGATTGATGTACGCACTCCTAAAAATGTATGTAGTAGGCAGTATACTCTAGCCTTTTTGAAAAATTATGGGGAGCGCTTAAAAGATTATTTTTATTCGGTTCTTTACATCTGATTTTTTTTTCTTTTGATTATCGAGGCAAAGTAGGGCATCACCCATAATTATTTAGTCCTGGTCACACATTTTCACCACCAAAAACCAAGCTAAGAAACGGACGAGCTCTCAGACTCTGCATCTACATTCCACCAGTACCTTTTTCTTTCCTGTTCCAGTCGCGATATGACTGTTGTTCTTAAGCCCTCTTGCGAGGCCGAATGTCACTGATATTGTCTTCATGATATGCTCACGAGATATACGTAGGCAGAAGCAATATATTGGCTGCCTCTTCTCGGAGCTCTCAAACTTTAACATGAAACTACCCAGTGCTGCATGACGCCTCTGTTATAGGTCTACCACTGGAATTGGCTAGAAAGATATCTTGCGCTTACTAATGAACCAGTAGCGAAACGCACTGCTCCTCATTGTTGTTTTTTCATTATCACTTTTCTATGAGTTTTGTCAACTCTGTGGATTTCCATAACAGATATAATTTTTACTCTGCACTCATTCTTTGTAGCTGCTGTTTCCATAATATTTTATTCTGTTCAGTCTTTTCATTAATATTATAAATATCTAGTTCATTCCCAGTATCTTCATTTCTTATACAGTCTTCCCTGGTACAACATCTCACTTTCCTCAGAAATCACATTTCTGCTGCATATAGTTTGCTTTTATCGCGTTTTTTAGAGATCCATGATCCACTTCCGTATAGCAATACAGATGTAGCCATGGTTACATAAAATTTAAGTTTTGTGTCCTTCCGTATTTTGTTCTTGAATGTTTTGCTTATCATTCTACATACTGCTTAATATTTTCTGATCTTGCTTTCTATGCCCTCGTTCGTGTCATGGCTGACATCGCAGACCCAGAATAAGGTGACAGTAAAAGGTGAAGTGGCTAAGCCTTGAAGGGCAGAAGACGAATAAGAAGACGAAGTAATATTTTTTCAGTGACAGACCTCTTGCTAATCTACTGATCGTCAGTGTTTTAGAGACCTGGATGACTAGTCAAGTTGCAGAACAATATACGAGGGTTGTCCAGAAATTAAGTTCCGATCGCTCACGAAATGGAAACCACTGGGAAAATCCGGTAAAAATTTGCATAGATATGTTGGGCAGTATCTCTAGCATGCCAGTCGATCGTGTCGCGTCGCTCTTTTCAGTTTTGAGTGAACAGTGAGCACGTAAAGATGCATAGGGAATAGCGTCTCCCACCAAGTACGGGGGCCTGGTTAGAGATTTCGCCTGTCTCATGCAGCCCACATAACACAACTGTCTAGCAGTTCCTTCTTCATGACAATTCTCGGCCGCACACTGCAGGGGCAATGAAGACGCTCTGCAGCGTTTCCGATGAGAAATGTTTGATCACCCACAATACAATCCTTAATTGGCTCCTCCTGAGTCTCTTCTCTGCTCACAAGAACCGCTGGCTATGAAGACAAAATTTTTCCACAGACAACTAGCCGCAGACCAGTGCAGGTAAGTTGCCGAAAGCACAGGCAGTTGCTTTCTATGACGAGGATATTGGAAAGTTGATACAACACTACGACAACACTCGAAGTTGGGACGGCGACTATGTAGAGAAGTAGGTGGAAGGTGTACCTAACTGCTGCAAATAAAACGTTTCTGGTTTTCATTGTGGTTTCGATTTCACGACCGATCGGAACTTACTTTCCAAACAAGCCTCGTATATATGGCCTGTTAAACGTTCTGTGGCCAGTAGAGTTGATATTCGCTTAACAGAAGTGAGCATTATGTCATAAAATAAAATGCTGATACAAATTAAGAACATCTGTCCTTGAAAAATATAAGTATTTTATCAAGAAAGTGTCCGTATTTATAAAAAAACAAAAGAAATTATGGCTTACTTGGGATAACCGATCTCTTCACTGGAAACGAGTTACGAATCACTAATAGTCCAGTTTTAGTTGCCTTTTTAGTACATAGCATAATCGGAAAGTTAGGGTCTTCTTCCGAAATGACACCACGTACGTATAGTGCGTCAATAATAAAACGCTGGCGATTCCTAAATGTCATTAAATATGTCATATGAAAAGCATATGTTAGTTACAAAAATTTCAGTTAATTATGATTTCATTTCTTGCTTGTGGTTACGAGCATAGACGGGAGTGCCATTACATATGTGTAAATACTATCTATCATTATTCGACACCAGAAGTAGATTCTTGCCCTGTTGCCTTCTTGTACAGGAGGCTGCACCCGCGGTCGTCTTTCCTCAGCGTTACGCCTGCGGCAAAGCGGGATCGTTAACAGTAACTCACAGTTACATCTACCCTGTCTGCTAGGGCCTCTTGAGACCTCTAAGTATTGTTTACGAGGAGTGAAACAAGAAAGGATTCTATGGCCCAAAAGTGCTTCAAGAGAAAGTCCGTCAGTTTGAGTTACACGAAGCGCATGTTCTCATACTGATACAAGAAACAAAGAGAAAGAAAGCGGAGACACAATTCTGGTAGACGTCAAGGACTGAAAATTCTACGAGGCGGGTTTCATTGTGCAAGACTCCATGACAAGAAGTATTATATGGTGAGGGCCTCCTGTTGTTACAGACAAAGGAAACAATTTTTTTAAAAAAATAGCTATATAAAGATTAATCTAATTGTGAAAATAGTCAGCAGCTATTTAATGTAGTTCAGGAAGCAGCAACTTTATTCTCGTTAGCAGCTTTTCTGTTAATTTATTGGTTTGTATTTACAAGACGCATAGGAAGTAGTAAGCAGCAGTGAGGTTCTTTATTGTTTGTATATTGTACTGACTGAGTTTCTACGTTGCTTCAGTTTTGTTAAATCATACATACTACATCCCAAAAATTTCTCCTTTCGATGGGATCTACGGAATTCCATGAATCCCTAGATAAAGGAATCAATGGACTTAATATTAGCAAACAGGCAATCTAAGAGTTATTGTGCCATATCGATAGAATTTCTGCCTTATTGATAATCCTCAAAAATGTTGACTCAAATAAGTTTTTAGCGAATATGAAAGAACTGGTATGAATTACATAATTGTTTTCGTTAATGTAAATAAGAATAACAGATTGGGAAAGTGAAAATATGGAATGAGATGGAAACATAGCTAAGGAATATATATATTTATTTATTTAATCTGATCTGATTAGGAACGTAACGCTCTCTCTTACATAGGACCAGCGTTCCACACACACAGTACCTTTCTTACATCACACTCACCTAAGAAATAACAATTTTAATACGACCACTAGTATTAAAATAATTTGACTGAAGTTGCAGTGTGAGTAAATTATACTATAAACTATTGAACTAAATTCTGGCAGTATTTATACTACTCTAAATGCTGCCATTGATCGTGAGAAAAGTAATACGGAATTTAAAGAGACTGCATCGGCTAAGAATACGAGGAAATGAAGATTAGATTGGAAAGAAGGATGTAAAAGGATAACGAGTGCATAAAGGGGCAATGGTAATCCTTATTATTGCTTGAATAAATATGTCATTAACTGCCTTGCCAGCCGAAGTGGCCGTGCGGTTAAAGGCGCTGCAGTCTGGAACCGCAAGACCGCTACGGTCGCAGGTTCGAATCCTGCCTCGGGCATGGATGTTTGTGATGTCCTTAGGTTAGTTAGGTTTAACTAGTTCTAAGTTCTAGGGGACTAATGACCTCAGCAGTTGAGTCCCATAGTGCTCAGAGCCATTTGAACCATTAACTGCCTTCTGAAGCTGGAGATGTTATTCAGACCTTTAATATAACACGGGAGGTTATTCCAGGGTCGGATTTCTGCCTACTTAGGCCTTCGAGAAATTGGCCGAACAATGCAGTGGACAGATTGGAGCGAGCGACCCTACCATGTCACTCGGATAAGAGCGTTAAGGTTGAGGAGAGATAAGAGGGACAAAGTTCATTGATAAGGGTAGGAGTGAAGACAGAAGGTATTGAACTCTCTCAGCTTGTCTGCAAGCAGCCAGGCTAGCTGTTAATATGATGGTGAAATGTGATCAAATTGACGAACATCATAAATATAACCCCCCCCCTGCGGGTTCGGGGGTTAGAATAGGCCCGCGGTATTCCTGCCTGTCGTAAGAGGCGACTAAAAGGAGTCTCCAACGTTTCGGCCTTAATGTGACGGTCCCCTAAGGGGTTTGACCACTACGTTTCAAAATTTTCCGTTATTGCGTGCCATTTGGGGAAGGACGACTTACGTGGTGCATCTTAAATCCATCTTGCCATAAGATCTGGCACACCCAATATTGTTATGGAGTTGGACTTACACCAAGCTTCCGGCCACATCAGCTGCAGTATGTTCCAGGTAGCATACATTCCCTCAATTGGGCACTTCCATCCTCACCCTCGTGATATACATGTATATTCGACACCCGACATCCAGCACAGTAGCCAGTCCGTTGTGGTGGGGTCGTCATGTACCCTCTTGGTGGTAGCCCCCTGACTACACAGGGATCGCACTGCTGATGCCTGAGCTGCTACCTTCTCGCATATGCCGAGGAGTAGATGCCTATCCCTCTGGGGCATCAGGACTCCAAGCAAACGCCATCCTGCCAGGTGGTCTTTGCTGTGACTGGGTGGTGCCCATGGGGAGAGCCCCTGGTCAGAGTGGGTGGAATCAGGGCGGATGACCCGCAATACAGCGTGGTACATCATCTCTCACTTGTGGGCCTCCACCAGCAGTGTCTAAGCGATTGCGATCTAGCCTCAACAGGAAGAAATGTTATCCGAGATCACTTTCATCCCTGGCCACTCCATGGGAGGAACGTATGGCTAAAGACAGAAGTGCAGATTATTCAGCCCGGTATCTTGTCTGCACGCGAGTTTGATGGTGAATCATTTATGTTGATGAAGCCTCAGTTTTTTGTGGAGCATTTAGAGGACAAGTTTGGGGAGATGGAGGGCTTGTCCAAAACGCGCTCTGGATCAGTTCTAATCCAAACAGCATCCTCTGCCCAGTCATGGAGGTTGCTCGCTTGTGACAAGTTGGGGGATGTTTCAGTTACCAACACGCCCCATAAGAGTTTAAACATGGTCCAGGGTATTATATTCCACAGGGATCTTCTTCTGCAATCAGACGATGAACTACGCGCCAACCTAGAACGACGAGGTGTTCACTTCGTCCGGCGCCTCCATCAGGGTCCGCGGGACAATCAAGTAGCCACCGGTGCCTTCATCTTGGCCTTCAAGGTGACGTCTTACCCAAAAAGGTCAAAGTGATGGTTTACCGCTGTGATGTGAAGCCATATATCCCTCCTCTGATGCAGTGTTTTAAAAGCTGGAAGTTTGGGCATATGTCATCCCGATGTACTTCCAGTATCATGTGTCGAGACTGTGGGCGTCCTTCACATCCCAATACTCCATGTGCTCCGCCTCCTATCTGTGTTAACTGTGGAGAACACCATTGCCCCTGCTTGCCAGACTGTAGGATATTCCAGAAAGAACGGAAGATCATGGAATATAACACCCTGGACAACCTGACCTACACTGAGGCTAAGCTGAGATATGAGAGGCTACATCCTGTGCCAATGAAGTCAACCTACGCCGCTGCTCCAATAACAGTTCTCCCATCTCCTGTACTGTCCTGTACAGTTGGCTCTATGATCCGTCAGCATCCACCTGCCCCCTTGATTGTGGGGGGCACTTCACTCCCTGTTGCTCCTGCTCCATCTACTTCAGGAGCAACACCCAACTGACCCAGTGGCGTAATCTGCCTCCCCAGTCCCTTCACACCTTTCTCAGCCATGGACAATGTCATTCTGCAGTGGAACTGTGGTGGTTTCTTCCACCATCTTGCTGAGCTCCGACAACTTCTCAGCCTACACCCTTTCTTCTGAATTGCTCTTCAAGAAACTTGGTTTCCAGCGATGTAAACCCCCACCCTCCGTGGCTATCGGGGTTATTGTATGACCCATGTAGCTTATGAAAGGGTATCTGGTGGCGTCTGCATCTATGTCCTTCACTCTCTTCACAGCGAGTCGGTCCCTCTACAAACACCTTTAGAGGCTGTCGCTGTTTGGGTGTGGACGCCACAGGCTGTTACTGTCTGCAGTCTGTATCTTCCACCAGATGATGATGTCCCGCAGCATGTCCTGGCTGCGCTGATAGCCCAATTGCCGCCACCTTTCCTGTTACTGCGTGACTTCAACGCCCATAAACCTCTGTGGGGTGGGTCAGTGGCAACAGGCAGAGGCAGCACTGTTGAGCTTGTATTGGCACAGCTCGACCTTGCCATTTTAAATGATGGTGCCTTCACACATTTCAGTGTGGCAGATGGCACATACTCAGCCATCAACCTTTCGATCTGCAGCTCTAGCCTCTTACTGTCTGTCCAATGGAGTGTGCATGACGACCTATGTGGTAGTGACCACTTTCCGATCTTCCTGTCACTGTCACAGCGTCACTCTTCTGGGCGCCCTTGCAGATGGGCTATGCATAAGGCTGACCAGGACTTGTTCTCCTCCATGGCCGCTATTGCGCCTCTTTCTAATGAAGCCATTGATGCGGTGGTTCACTCTGTCACCACTGGCATCGGTACTGCTGCACTCTGCCATTCCCCATTCTTCTGGGTTCCCTCAGCGGAGGACTGTGCCTTGGTGGTCGCCTGCGATCGCCGAGGAGATTAAAGATCGCAGGCGGGCGCTCCAGCATCACAAGTGGCATCCCTCATTAGGAAATCTCATCGCCTTTAAATGGCGTGTGCGAGCCCACCGCATCATTCGCCAACACAAGCAGGAGTGCTGGGAACGGTATGTGTCCACCATTGGCCTCCACATCTCTCCATCGCAGGTTTGGACCAAGATTAGGCGCCTCTATGGCTATCGGACCCCTGTCAGCGTACCTGCGCTGTCACTGAATGGAGCAGTTTGTACTGACTCCGAAAAAATTCAAACCGCTTAGCAGACCATTTTGCTCTCAGTTCCGCTTCTGTGAATTACCCACTGGCCTTCCGCTCCATTAAAGAGCGGTTGGAACATCGGAGCCTTTCATTTGACACCCACCATCCTGAATCCTACAATGTTTCATTCATTGAGTGGGAATTCCACATTGCCCTATCTGCTTGCCCTGATACAGCTCCCAGGCCAGATCGCATCCACTGTCAGATGCTGAAACACCTCTCAGTAGACTGCCAGCGACGCCTCCTCGACCTTTACAACCGTATCTGGGTCGAGGGTGAGTTTCCATCGCAATGGGGAGAAAGCATTGTTATCCCTGTTTTGAAACCTGGCAAGAACCCATTGGAGGTGGACAGCTACCGCCCCATTAGCCTCACCAACGTCGTTTGCAAGTTGCTTGAACGCATGGTGAGTCGGCAGTTGAGTTGGGTACTCGAGTCTCGGGGCCTTCTCGCTCCATCTCCCGGTGGGTTCCGTAAAGGCCGCTCTGCCGCCGATGATCTGTTGAGCCTGGAGTCAGCCATCCACACGGCGTTTGCCAGCCATCAGCACCTCACCGCTGACTTTTTTGAAAGGCGGAAGGCGTACAATACGACATGGCGCCATCACATCCTCTCTACGCTTGATGGCGGGGGTCTTCGGGATCCGCTGCCGATTTTCATACGAAATATTCTGTCGCATCGTACCTTCTGCGTGCAAGTCGCGGCTTCCCATAGTTCCCCCTGAGTTCAGGATAATGGGGTACCACAGGGATCTGTCCTAAGTCTCTGCCCGTTTTTAATTGCAATTAACGGGCTCGCTGCAGCGTTGGGAATGTCTGTCTCAGCTTCCTTGTATGCTGATGACTCCTGCCTCTACTATGTCTCCATTTGCATTGCAGCTGCTGAATGTCAGCTGCAGGGCGCTATCCACAATGCGCTGTCTTGGGCTGTAGCGCATGGCTTCCAGTTTTTGGCTGCCAAGATCTGTGTTATGCATTTCTGCCGGCGACGCACTGTTCACCTTGAGCTGCGGCTTTATATTGCCGGCGAACTTCTTGTTGTGGTGGAGACACATCAGTTTTTGGGTGTGGTCTTTGATGCCCGGTTGACGTGGCTCCCACATATTCAGCAGCTTAAACAGATGTGTTGGCGGCATCTTAATGCTCTGCAATGCTTGAGCCACACCAGCTGGGGTGCCAACAGATCTACCCTCTTACGGCTCTACCAGGCGTTAATCCAGTCCTGTCTGGATTATGGGAGCCTGCCTTATGTTTCAGCATTCCCTTCTGCGTTGTGGGTGCTGGACCCAATCCTTCACAGCAGCATACGACTTGCCACTGGTGCTTTCCGGACCAGCCCTGTGAACAGCATACTTGTGGAGGCAGGTGCCCCTCCACTGCAGTTACAGCACCGACGTTTACTGGCCATTTATGCTACACATGTTCGTAGCTTGCCCAGACATCCTAATTATCGTCTCCTGTTCTCTCAGTCGGTCGTCCAACTCCCAGAACGTCGGCCCCGGTCGGGCTGTACGATTGCGGTCCGCATCAGAGAGCTTCTCTCCAGGCGTGGGGTTCTCCCTCATCCACCTCCTTTCCGCCCCCCCCCCCCCTGCGTACACCCCTGTTGTGTGTGCCCTGCCCTTGCCTTTGGCTTGAATTGGCACAGGGCCCGAAGGACTCACTCCCTCCGGAGGCCTTCCGCCGACGCTTTCTTTCCATCCTTGTCACGTATGAGAGCTCTGGCGTTGTTTACACTGATGGTTCGATGGTTGCTGGTCTTGTCGGTTATGCTCTCACTCTAAAGGACCGTTATGAACAACACATTGCCGGCTGGCTGCAGCGTTTTCACTGCTGAGCTGGTCGCCATCTTTCGTGCCCTAGAGTATATCCACTCCTGCTCAGGTGAGTCCTTCGTTATCTGTAGCGACTCCCTGAGCGGTTTACGAGCTATCTACCTGTGTTTTCCTCACTCTCGTCTGGTGATGGCTGTCCAGGAGTCCCTCCATACTCTTGCCCGTTGCGGCCGCTCTGTGGTCTTTGTGTGGACCCCTGGTCATGTCGGCATCCAGGGCAATGAACATGTTGACCGCCTGGCCAGACAGGCCACCAGTGAACCAACTCTGGGCATTGGCCTCCTAGAGACTGATTTGCGAGCAGTCTTACGCCATAAAGTTTTCGTGCTTTGGGACGCTGAATGGCGCGATCTGACCACACTTAATAAACTCCGTGCTGTCAAGGAGACGACGATTGTGTAGCGGTCATCCATGAGAGCCACTCGCAAGGACTCAGTTGTCCTTTGTCTGCTGCGCATTGGCCACACCCGGCTGACGCAGAGATATTTACTGAGCCTCTCTGTTGCTGCGGGGCGGCTTTGACGGTAGTCCACATTTTGTTGGCCTGTCCACTTTTAGCTGTGCTCAGGCAGACATTTGCGCTGCCTGATACGCTCCCTGCCCTTTTAACAGATGACACTGCCATGGCAGGCTTACTTATGCATTTTATTTGCGCAGCTGTTTTTTATCACTTACTCTGAGTGTTTGTAATATTTTTGTTATGAGTCTGGCCTTTGGCCTACGATTTTAGACTCGGTTAATTTTTAGTGTTTTTCTAGGTGGTTGGCTTTTCCTTTTTTGTCTCTATGGTCGGCCAATCACTGTCACACTCTGTGTGATTTTAATTCCTTTTGTCTGGTCTCAGTCTGCTCTTTCTTGTCCTGTGCCGTATGTTGTCATGTCCATTGTTCGTATTTATTCTGTGTGGGTGTTTGAAGTTTTGGAAAAAGGGACCGATGACCGTAGCAGTCTGGTCCCTTTACTCCCACAAACCAACCAACCAACAAATATAATGAACCCAGGCATTCACGATCAGTTCCATGCGCCGTGAGCTTTTATGGGAAAGGCTATATAACACCGCTCTAATCCATAATTGGAAGTATAAGTGTCTGTACAAGTTTTTTTTTTTTCAGGTCAAGAGAGAAGAGCGTTTCATATTTTTGTAGGCATCGAGAGATGCTGATACCTTCTTGCGCATTGCAGTTTTGTAATCAGTCCAATTTATATTTTCA
The DNA here is from genome assembly GCF_021461385.2 of Schistocerca piceifrons. NCBI lineage: Eukaryota > Metazoa > Arthropoda > Insecta > Orthoptera > Acrididae > Schistocerca > Schistocerca piceifrons. Next base: position 348,863,297 of record NC_060141.1, on the reverse strand, counting down.
TCTGTTGTTATTGTTAGACACGTTACTGAAAGAAAAAGGTAATGTATGTCCAATTTAGGGCTAAAGATGGAGAGAGAGATGAATCGCTTTCCTTAATGTAAGTGAAGATAAAAGAATAAGATGGTGAAAAAGAGAGACTTGTATTAAAATATGAGAAAATTTGAATTGTAATTAGTGCTTTTAAGTTGTGTGGTGTTTATGAAATGAAGATACTAAGGGAAGAGGGTAGAAATGTATGTGGCCTAGATGTTTCAGTAATTTCCAGATCTTCTTACATCAGTGGCTAAAACGATGTCTGCTGCAGGTCTTTTTAATAGATTAATAATACATAGCTGCAAGGCAAAAGAAAACAGATGGTGCTAAGCAAGAAAAAGATAAGTGATACAAGAGAAGACCAGAAATTACGTTCTTAGAATAACGAAGCACTACATGTCTATTGTTGGGGAATAACTGAGAGAAATAGAAATGTTGTGTGTCACAAATTTTAAATGTAGCCTTAGGGGCTAGTAAAGGAGTCTAAATAATATTCTTACCTGAATGATAAACAAGTTTCTTGGAATTGTAACTTTCCTGAAAATAAATAAATAATATGCAAGTTGAATATTGTGAACTATAGCTGTACTGAACTCGTTTCCTATTTTTTTACTTAGTGTGTGTCTGTTTTTTAATCCTGTAGGCAAATGGTGTAGTTGCGCAAAGCTGTCTGATAAAATGAGTCGCCAGACTATCTGAAATTGTTTATAACTGTATTTGAATAAATCTTTACCAAAATAATTAGAAAACTGTATGTAAACTAGGCTGGCCGGTGCTACTCTGTATTGTCCAGTGCAGTTGACAACGCTACGTGATTTGCCTTTCCAACACACAAAACTAACAGAATGAAGCGCTTCATGAAATCACAAAACGAATTTTGATGGAACAAATAATGAAAAATGTTTCTCAAAAATACCACACGTTGCTTCATAAGCAGCAAACTAAATAAAATTCCAAACTCTAAGTGACATACACGCAAATGCCACTCTGCTCTGTAAGAATGAGACTGTCTGACAATAAACGTACTTTAAACTCAGCTTTATCTTAACAGAACCTGATATTAATTTTGATGTAAAACTGGCTATAACAAATTTTTATGGCTTACCTCAGGCAACGGAAACTCGCTACAGAAAAATACGACGCAGCTGCAAACCATATAATAGGAAAGAAAGCCTTACGCAGCGCTGTGGAAGGACGTGCAACTATGCTAAGCAGAACGGGATTTAGTCTCTGCCAATGTGTTCCACAAAGTGCAGTGTGGTGACACACATAATCAGAAACTAGAATTCGTGAGGAGACGGTAGAGGATATTACATTTACGAAATGATGTAGAAGAAACTAGCATTCAAAAACTGTATTCAAACTGAGTTCTTAACAGTTGCAATCATCTTTACTAAAATCAAAGTTTTTGTAAAAACGTGATTCTGGCATGAAATGAGTTAATGGAAAAGGAATGGTAAATCTATAACTTCTGAGTACAAGACATGTGAAGTGATAACTTTGCATGATATGGCCTGAACAATGAAACTAACTAACCTGGAACCAATAAAGAAAAATCGTACTAAAACTTTTGTTTTTCAAACGCATCATAACTTCCAAGCAAGCAAGCAATGCAGCAATAACATCATCTGAAATTCTGTACAGTTCTCAAATGAGTCCTTACCAAATCTTGTTTCCAAAATTAATCATCCTCTCTATCTTTACTCCTGTGCTTTACAAGCTATTTCCAGACCGATCAGTAGTGTGACCAACACCCGACTCACTCACTTCCTTCTCACAGAACGCTACAGCAATAAAAATGTTAGCCAGTCGTTGTGGCCGAGCGGTTCTAGGCGCTTCAGTCCGGAACCGCGCTGCTGCTGCGGTCGCAGGTTCGAATCCTGCCTCAGGCATGGATGTGTGTGCTGTCCTTAGGTTAGTTAGGTTTAAGTAGTTCTAAGTCTATGGGACTGATGACCTCAGATGTTAAGTCGCATGGTACTTAGAGCCATTTGAACCATTTGAACAAAAATGTTGCTAACAACCAAAGATCACATAGCTTGTACTCACAACCTCTGTGACGTAACGTATCGAATATTGAAGACGACTGTTTGAAAACTGTTCAAAGTACATATATGAAACTTGACACATCGAATAGAAATACAGAGCACACATCACATTCTTTGAATACCAACAATAAATAGAAACCTTAGGTAGTTTTAACTTGTAATGTAGGAATCGGAAGGAGGAGTATTATGAAATGTTTAATGGACGTGAGACGTGTCACACTCACTGACAAGCCAACACATTACGAAGACCTGCCTAACAGAGAGTTAATCCACCTTTTCAATGAAATGCAGCAGTGACTACGAGTGACATGGATTCGACACGTCCTCGGTACGTTTCCGGATGTGTGTTGCACAGCAAATCTACGCACTGGTCAAGAAATTCTTGTAAATTGCTGTCAGGTGGTTTGTATGTAGGTAACTGGCGCCCTGTCGCCTGCCAGATTGCTCAGATCAGGCGAATACTGTGGCGAAGACGTCAACGTGATTTCACCTATCACAGGCCCGTCCCGCTAGCCACCCAGTCTAACGCGATGCTTCCCGGGCAGGAAGGCGTAGCGGTCCCCAGCACGCATCCGCCCGGCGGACTAGTGCCGAGGTCCAGTGTGCCGGCCAGTCTGTGGATGGTTTTTAAGGCTGTTTTCAATCTGCCTCGGCGGATGCGGGCTGTTTCCCCTTATGCCGCCCCAGTTACACTACGTCGGCGATTGCTGCGCAAACACTGTCTCCACATAAGCATACCCACAACTACTCTACCACCCAAACATCTGGGGCTGCACTCGTCAGGTATGAGACGTGCCCGTGAGGAGGAGGGAGGGGGGAGGGGGGTCCACTGGTGGCCGAACCTCACAATAACCATGGGTTCGGTGCGGGGCGGCGGTGGGGTGGGTGGACTGGTGGGACGAAGCCTCTCTGTCGTTTCTAGGTCCCCAGTTCAATGAAACAATACACCTATCACAACTTGTGACACGAAAAGTTATCCTGCTGGAAAATGCCATCTCCATCTGAGCAGACATTAAGCATAAGAGGATGCAAATGATCCGAAAGCTCACATAGGCTACACTGTCATGGTGCCTTCGATTACAGCCACAGGTTCAACAAGGGGAAACCCAAGTGAATGCCCCCCTCCCCCCTCTCGCACCCCCTCCCCCCCACCCCCCCACCAGCCTGCGTCCGTGGAGTTGTATATCTTACAAGCAGCCGTTTGCTTAATGACAGTGTATCCGCCCACAAACTTTCTAACGCCCGGCTCATTAGTTTTATTAGCTGTAGCCTAGCAGTATTGCAACCTCAGATATAACCTGTGGCTGTTTCATAACAAACAACTATATGCCTACGATAATGTACGCTCGCTCACGTACAGCGCAAATGTGTTATCAAAGCCACCCTCACACACGACTAGGCAGTTAATGTCGATGTGGAAATGAAATCCGACCTCACGAGAGACAGCGCCGTGGGGACACGGGACGAACTGGTTAACGTGATTTGCTGTCTCACCACTGTCCAGCGGCTGCTGTCGGCTTTTGGCTCCCAAAATACTCAGCTTCTGTACACAAATGGGAGCGCTTATTAGCTACGTTAAATATGTTAGCAAATTCCGAAGAAGAATTGAGAAAATCGAGAAGAAGATTCTGGACTCGTCGATGATTTGGACAGTTATGTTGGAGGAACGCTACATAATGCAATACAAGGATCTGAGATACACGCTAGTAGAAGTTATTCGTTAACTCAATTGAATTTTCATTATATTTCTGGATTTAAATTCAATGTAGTTCAAGTATAGTGTTTAATGTCAGTTTTGCCGGCCGCTGTGGCCGAGAAGTTCTAGACGCTTCAGTCCGGATCCGCGCTGCTGCTACGGTCGCAGGTTCGAATCCTGCCTGGGACATGGATGTGTATGTAGTCCTTAGGTCAGTTAGGTTTAATTAGTTCTAAGTCTAGGGGACTGATGAGCTCGGATGTTGAGTCCCATAGTGCTCAGACCCATGCGAACCATTTTTAATGTCACTTTACAAGTGCTTAATATCTATATTCTTGATGTTGCATTGACTACCAGAACTCTGAACTAAAGTACTTTGTGATATAGATTTTAAGATCAACATTCGTTTTGTAATTTCATTCGTGTGGAATAAGAGATCCTTTTCTAAGCTTCTTACCATAACTGAAAAAGATGTTCGCCGGCAAGATACAAATGTGAGGCGATCCATAAACCCAAAGATACCCTGATGGTCTAAAAGTCGCAACACCAAGAAGGTGCGATGCAACATAAACGAAAGTGTCTATGCGTATTTCTACATCTGATATATGATGCCTATTCAAATTTCGCAACAGTCGCAAATCAGGCCTGCTCTAAAAACACGTTCGTGAATGTTAGTTACCTATAAGATTGGACGTGGTGGATTCATCTTAGTCCAGAATGTCTTTAAGGCGACAAAGAAGCAATTATCAACACTTCAGTGAGTTTGAACGAGGTCAAGTAGTAGAGCTACGACAAGTTGGATGCTCCTTCTGTGACATTGCAGAAGGACTTGGCATGAATGTGGCCATTGTGTGTGATTTCTGGCAGTAGTGGTCATGGGAATACATGGTCACAAGAAAACCGGGCTCCGGACGTTTACGTAGCACTACTGAGAGGGAAGCTCATCACGCCTGGCATATGGCTCTGGCGCACCGTACTGCATCTGCAGCAGCAGTTTGCACCACGGCGACAGAAGAAACTGTTACAAATCGGTTATTTCAAGGACAACTCCGAGCCAGACTCCTTGTAGCGATCATTCCACTTACCACAAACCACCTCCATTTGCTACTGCAGTAGTATCAAATGGCAACTCAATGAAGGGCAGGGTCTGTTGTGTTTTCTGATGAAACCTGGTTCTGCCTCGGTGCCAGTGATGGTCGTGTGTTGTTTAATAGGAGGCCAATTGAGCGCCTGCAGTCAACCTGTCTGCGTGCTAGACGTACCGGACCACACCTGAAGGTGTGGTCTGGTGTGCTGATTTGCATTACTGCAAGATCACTCTCGTGGTTATCCCACGCATACAGAATGGAAATTTGCACGTCAGTCTAGCGATTCGCCTGTTGTGCCGCCGTTTATGAACAGCATTGCAGGGGGTGTTCTCCAACTAGATAACGAACGACCACATACCGTTGTTGTACGCCAGCACGCTCTACAGAGTGTCGACGTGTTACCTTGGCCTGCTCGATTTCCAGATATGTCTCCAATCAAGTGCATATGAGACATCATCGAACGATAACTCCTGTGTCATCTACAACCACCATTAACCGTTTCTGTACTGATCGACCAAATAGAACAGGCACGGAACTCCATCCCACAGACTGGCCTCCGGCACCTGTAAAACACAATGCATGCACTTGTGCATGCTTGCATTCAACTCTCTGGCGGTTACACCGTCTATTACTGTACCAGCATTCCACATTTGCAGTGGCTTATCTCGAGCTTACATTAACTTGTAATATTGCCATGTTAATCACTTAAACATGTTACCTAGACGAATGTGTTCCCGAAATTTCATTATTCTACATTAATTATTTTTTGGTGTTTCGTTTTAGTCCGTAAATGTATTTTAGAAAAAGTTTCATGACAGCAATAACTTGCAGTGTGTGTTTCTTTTCAGACGTGGACCGACAGTAACGTTAAGATTTGTGGAGACTGTGGAAGCATTCCAGTCGTCGGCCTTTGCAACAAGAATTGCAGCATACGCTTTATTTGCAATAAATGACATCGGCTCATGAGATACTACTTCTGTTAAATGAGTAAGAAACGCTCAGAATATTTTAGAAAACAAAAGGTGGAAAAAACATTCAGAAAGAGGTTGAATTTTACTCAAGACAACTCAAGATATGAAGACGCTAACAACTGCACAACAGGTTCGACACAGCAGCTACACTTTGTGATCAAAAGTATCCGGACATCGCCAAAACCATACGTTCTCCATGTTAGGTGCATTGTGCTACCACCTACTGCCAGGTACTCCGTATCAGCGACCTCAGTAGTCATTAGACATCGTGAGAGAGCAGAATGGGGCGTTACCGCGGAACTCACGTACTTCGAACGCGGTCAGGTGATTGGGTGTCACTTGTATCATATGTCTGTGTGCGATATTTCCACACCCTTAAGTATCCCTAGGTCCAATGTTTCATAGGTTACAGTGAAGTGGAAACGTGAAGGAACACATACAGCACAAAAGCTTACACGCCGACCTCGTCTAGCCGGCCGTAGTGGCCGAGCGGTTCTAGGCGCTACAGTCTGGAACCGCGCGACTGCTACGGTCTCAGGTTCGAATCCTGCCTCGGGCATGGTTGTGTGTGATGTCCTTAGGTTAGTTAGGTTTAAGTAGTTCTACGTTCTAGGGGACTGATGACCACAGCAGTTAAGTCCCATAGTGCTCAGAGCCATTTGAACCATTTGACCTCGTCTGTTCATTGACAGAGACCGCCGACAGTTGAAGAGGGCCGTAATGACATCTATCCAGACATCTATCCAGACCATCACACAGGAATTCCCAACTGCACTAGGATTCACTGCAAGTACTATGACAGTTAGTTGGGAGGTGAGAAAACTTGGATTTCATGATCGAGCTGCTGCTCATAAGCCACACATCGCGCTGGTAAGTGCCAAACGACGCCTCGCTTGATGTAAGGAGCTTTAACATTGGACGATTGAACAGTGGAAAAACTTCCTGTGGAGTGACCAAGCGGGGTACACAATGTGGCGATCCGATGGCAGGGTATGGGTATGGCGAATGCCCGGTGAACCTCATCTGCCAGCGTGTGTAGTGCCAACAGTAAAATTCGGAGGCGGTGCTGTTATGGTGTGGTAGTGTTTTTCGTGGAGGGGGCTTGCACCCCTTGTTGTTTTGCGTGGCTCTATCACAGCATAGGCCTACATTGATGTTTTAAGCACGTTCTTGCTTCCTACGGCAATTCGGGGATGGGGATTGCATCTTTCAACACGTTCGTACTGCACGGCCTGTGGCGGAGTGGTTACACGAAAATAACTGGCCTGCACAGAGTCCTGACCTGAATCCTATAGAATACCTTTGGGATGTTTTGGAGCGCCGACTTCCTGTCAGGCCTCATCGACCGGCATCGGTACCTCTCCTCAGTGCAGCACTCCGTGAAGAATGGGCTGCCATTCCCCAAGAAATCTTCCAGCACCTGACCGAATACATGCCTGCGAGAGTGGAAGCTGTCATCAAGGCTGAAAGTGAGCCAACATCATACTGAAATCCAAGCGTTACCGCGCGGCTTCCCCCGTCGAGTCCTCCCTCGGACACGAGTGTGTGTGTTGTCCTTAGCGTAAGTTAGTTTAAGTTAGATTAAGCAGCGCGTAATCATAGGGACCGATGACCTCAGCAGTTTGGTCCCGTAAGACCTTACCACAAATTTCACTTTTCCAGCATTACAGATGGAGGGCACCACGAACTTGTAAGAGATTTTCAGCCAGTTGTCCGGATACTTTTGATTACATTGTGTAAGTTTCACCACGTAGAATGCATTGTTTAACGGCTGTACTCACGCATTGCATTATTTGATATTTAAAATGCAAATTAAAGGTGCTTATCATAGATCTTCATAGCGTCGTAGCACACAATATATAACACTAAAAACATCAACTATATGAAGCCTTTATCTGCCGATAAGTAGTTTCCTGCCATCTTGTTATAACAACTCGTATCTAAAATGACACGTTTCCTAGAGAGTCAATTCGCTGATGCTTTGGAGCAGCTTATATTCATAGCACTTACTCTATGAGAAAGAACCACCGAAGTTTAAAGCCGTAAAATATGGCAGCTCCTATGTTCTGATTGTGACGTAAAACGATGTATCATCTTAGTGGCCAAGTTCCTGTCAACGAGGCAAACATCTGACATTCCAGGTCCTCGACAGTGTAGTGGAACGTGGAATTCCACGCTGTGACGTCACCAGATCCTCTCCACGTGTGTTTTCACATCCGATGAGAGGATGACTTAACGCATATACACTGCGTTGCACGCTGTGAGAAACAACCTGTAATCGTACGACTCTATAAACTGCTTGTAACAGGAAACATTCATGATCACAGGCGTCCGAAAGGTGGGGAGAGAGGGACAACTTGCCCCTTCCTGGTATCTGGATTAGGCTTTTTATTCACTAAATAATTCTCTTGAATTTATAGCAATTATTGACTTCTACGCATATAAACCGCATATTAATATTGCCTTAGCGCGGCAGGAAGTACCGTGACTTTAGCGATGACCGCCTATGTCGAGATTTACTTGGATTTCACGCGGTTTACGAGAAAATATGCTGACACCATGGAGCGATGCCAGTCTCGGCGCTATTATGCAGTCAAAATGGATGAGAGCTCTCACAGAACAGTGTATAGTGTCCTCAATCGCCTCTTTGCCTCTTCCTCGCACAGCCCTTACAGAGGAACGGGAAGCGACCCGTTCAACATACTGACGTGCGGATTCCCAGAACAACATAAGCATGGCAGCGGTATACACGCGCTCACCGTCCATCCTCAACTTCAAGAACGACCACTCATCTTGCTGCACAACAGAATCACAATACTAGATTACCGTTTGTTTGTGGGCAAAGAAGATCCGTGATGGCTTGCAAATTCTACATTCAGATTTACACAATAGAGCTGCTGCAACTGACTCTAAAGAACAAACCGATTTCTGCTTAATTTATGAGTCCTAATCGTTCTGCCGAAACAGAAAATTCCTTTCCACTCTGCAGAAGAGAGGAAAAAAGAGAAAAAAATTCGAAGTCTAAAGGCTGATTTCTCCATGAATTGTAACACAACACTACATGCAGTCATAGAGTACCAGTTCTGCTGCCCAGCTGGAATGATTGCACGATAGTTTGAGATCCTTGAGAAACGTTCTACCGCCTAGTCTGTGTGTGACTTTGGAAGATTTATCACGGCAATTTTATAAGTTACATGCTCTTCACTATACTTTACGTAACCAATCCAAAAAACTTAGACTTACGAACACCTTTTCTTACTTTTAGTTTTGCCGGTCAATACAAAAAGTAAAATTACATAAAATGATGAAATATGTCCATTATCGTAAACAGACTTGTTTTCTAAGCAAACACAGTGTTGTAGATGACATCAAATGTAATACGCCTTCTTTCAAAGTTTCCAGCCTGTTCCACCACTTCGAGGAATATAAATTATGGTTATTTTTGTTGATATTCATCTGGATTTTCGCACTCGTTCTCAATTTTCTGTTTGAAAAGTTTAATTTTAGTTTCGTACGTCATTATGAGGATACACATACACACATGAAAAAAAGTTTTGCATCATCTCGGTTCCGAGAGTTCAGGAACATATACAGAGATCAACATAAATATCATTTCCACCATTTTCATTGCTCATGGAAACCACACATTGCATAATGGGATTTTTACTCTGCAGCGGAGTGTGCGCTGATATGTAACTTCCTGGCAGATTAAAACTGTGTGGCGAACCGAGATACGAACTCGGGACCTTTGCCTTTCGCGGGCAAGCGCTCTACCATCTGAACTACCCAAGCACAGCTCGCAGGAGACCTCCTGTGAAGTTTAGAAGGTAGGAAACGAGGTACTTTGGGAATTAAAGTTGTGAGGACGGGGCGTGAGTCGTGCTTGGGTAGCTCAGATGGTAGAGCGCTTGCCGGCGAAAGCCAAAGGTCCCGAGTTCGAGTCTCGGTCTGGCGCACAGTTTTAATCTGCCAGGAAGTTTCATAATTTGCATGTTGTACCACCATACAGCTGGTCTAGACTGCTGTACACATCCATACCTCTAATACCCAGCAGCCCGTCCTCTTGCATTGATGCATGCCTGTATTCGTCGTGGCATACTGTCCACAAGTTCATCGAGGCACTGTTGGTCCACCCCTCAACGGCGATTCGGTGTAGATACCTCAGATTGGTTGGTGGGTCACGTCGTCCATAAACAACCGTTTTCAATCTATCCCAGGCATGCCCGATAGGGTTCATGTATGGAGAATAAGCTGGCCACTCTAGTCGAGCGATGTCGTTATCCCGAAGGAAGTCATTCACAAGATGTGCATGATCGTAGCGCGAATTGTCGTCCATGAAGACGAATGCCTCGCCAATATGCTGCCGATTTGGTTGCACTATCGGTCGAAGGATGGCATTCACGTATCGTACAACAGTTACGATGCTTTCCATGACCACCAGCAGCGTACGTCGGCCCCACATAATGCTACCCCAAAACAGTAGGGAACCTCAACTTTGCTGCACCCGCTGGGCAGTTTGTCTAAGGGGTTCAGCCTGACCGGGTTCCCTCCAAACATGTCTCAGACGACTGTGTGGTTGAAGGCATATGCGACACTCATCGGTGAAGAGAACGTATGCCAATCCTGAGCGGTCAATTCGGCATGTTGTTGGGTCCATCTGTACCACGCTGCATGGTGCCGTGGTTGCAAGGATGGACCTCGACATGGACGTCGGGAGTGAAGTTGCGCATCAATCAGCTTATTGCGCATAGTTTTAGACGTAGCACGACGTCCTGTGGCTGCACAAAAACATGCTGGCGTTGCTGTGAGGTTCCCCCGAGCCATAATCCGTAGGTCATCCACTGCAGTAGTAGCCCTTGGGCGGCCTGAGTGAGGCATGTCATCGACAGTTGCTGTCTCTCTGTATCCACATGTCCGAACAACACTGCTTTGTTTCACTCCGAGACGCCTAGATACTTCCCTTGTTGAGCGCCCTTCCTTGCACAAAATAACAATGCGGCCGTGATCGAACCGCGGTATTGACAGTCAAGGCACGGTTGAACAACAGAGAACAGGAGCCGTGTACCTCCTTCCTAGTGGAATGTCTGGAACTAACATATATGTAAAATTCATGTATGGGCCCAATAGGACCACGCGAGGTACGATCCATCAGTATCAATTCTGATGCTTGGCATTCCTTTCAGCCTTTCAGAATGAGGTCTCTTGCTTTCCTTTCTCTAACTTCCCTCTGATCAACTTTCCAAGTAAATATCTTTTGCCTGAATATTTGTCTGTCTGTAATGTCTGCCTGAGTTATACTGGCTACTTTAAGATCGTCCTTATTCGCAGCGATCCATGTAATTGGCTCAAGCTTGTCCTTACTTTTGTTTTCGTGGAATTCTGTTATTTGTTTTGTCAATCTAGTGGGTGCAATTCTTTTAATGTGCCTATAAAATCTTCGTTTTCTCATGTGGCCATGTATGTCTGTGTATTTTTCTATTTCCGTATTACTTTTCAGCCTGTAAGTTTATCCATCAGTAATTTTGGGACCTAATATTTTCCTAATAATCTTTCTTTCGAATTTCTTCAATATTCCTCTTCCTATTTAAAATTAAAGTTTCTTCTCCGTAAGGTGCTGTAATACCTAAGTTTACTAAATTTAGAAAGTGGTTTTTTAATATAAATATTTTGTGTTCATCTGTATGAAGTTGCCATTTTTTGACAGCGATCTTCGTTTGCAGCTTTTTCCAGACCATTTTCTTGTATGATTTCCCCCAAGTATTTAAACTGAGAAGTCCTTGTTATTTTTACATATTTTGTGTTAAAAACTTTGGAGCTTGTTCGTTGCACGTTACATAGTAGCTGGCATTGCAAGGGTACGTGTTTAATCCAATTTTATGTTAGTAGATCTCCTCCTTCCAGTATTCCTGCCCATCTTCACCACCTCTGTCCACCTCTTCCAGCCACCTCTCTCTGTCCATCACCTCCTGCCACTCTCTCCATCACCTCATCCATTAACGTGATCAGTCTTGTATTCTATTTGCGCCTCTCCCAACTCGCTGTCCATCTCCTCCTCTTTCCTTTCTCTGTCCATTTCCTCCTCCTCCTTTGTCTCTTCGTCTCCTCCTCCCCCATCTCTGTGCCTATCTCTTCCTTCCTCTGTCTCCACTCATCTCCTCCTCTTTCCTTTTTCTGTCCATCTCCTCTTCTCCCCTCTCTATGCCTATTTTACCCTCTCTGACCATTTCCTACTGTCTGTGACTATCTCCTTCTTCCCCATTTCTATCTGTCCATCTCCTCTTCCTCCCTTCTCTCTTCAAGTTATGAGGCTGGTGGTTCTTACCCCTACAGAATTTCTTTCCAGACTATGAATAATTTGTGTATGAAATTTGACTGAAATGGTTCCAGGGGTTTACAATGAGCATTTGACCCATAACTGCCCGCATAGGCACATGTCAAATGTATTTCATAGATATTTAACAAATTACACGCATATTGGTACACATATTTCACCGCTATCGGGTGGAAAAATGTAGGGTCCCCCTGAATAGGTCAGGCGTGCACTACACGCTACAAGGGTAGCGGAGTACGTGTGGAGTGCACATGGGGGTTTTTTAGGTTAGAGAATCCCCTCCCTAGGCCCGACAAGACGCCTCCTGAGACGCAGCAAGGTAGGAGTAGGCAAAATGCAACAGGGAATAACAATATTAATGTGCTAATAGTAAACTGCAGGAGCGTCTACAGAAAGGTCCCAGAACTGCTCTCATTAATAAACGGTCACAACGCTCATATAGTACTAGGGACAGAAAGTTGGCTGAAACCAGACGTAAATAGTAATGAAATCCTAAACTCAGATTGGAATGTATACCGCAGAGACAGGCTAGACAGTGAAGGGGGAGGCGTGTTTATAGCGATAAGAAGTGCAATAGTATCGAAGGAAATTGACGGAGATCCGAAATGTGAAATGATTTGGGTGAAGGTCACGGTTAAAGCAGGCTCAGACATGGTAATTGGATGTCTCTATAGGCCCCCTGGCTCAGCAGCTGTTGTGGCTGAGCACCTGAAGGATAATTTGGAAAATATTTCGAGTAGATTTCCCCACCATAGTTATAGTTCTGGGTGGAGATTTTAATTTGCCGGATATAGACTGGGAGACTCAGACGTTCATAACGGGTGGCAGGGACAAAGAATCCAGTGAAATTTTGTTAAGTGCTTTATCTGAAAACTACCTTGAGCAGTTAAACAGAGAACCGACTCGTGGCGATAACATATTAGACCTTCTGGTGACAAACAGACCCGAACTATTTGAAAAAGTTAACGCAGAACAGGGATTCAGCGATCATAAAGCGGTTACGGCATCGATGATTTCAGCCGTAAATAGGAATATTAAAAAGGGTAGGAAGATTTTTCTGTTTAGAAAAAGTGACAAAAAGCAGATTTCAAAGTACCTGTTGGCTCAACACAAAAGTTTTGTCTCAAGTACAGATAGTGTTGAGGATCAGTGGACAAAGTTCAAAACCGTCGTACATAATGCGTTAGATAAGTATGTGCCAAGCAAGATCGTAAGAGATGGAAAAGAGCCACCGTGGTATAACAACCGAGTTAGAAAACTGCTGCGGAAGCAAAGGGGACTTCACAGCAAACATAAACATAGTCAAAGCCTTGCAGACAAACAAAAATTACGCGAAGCGAAATGTAGTGTGAGAAGGGCTATGCGAGAGGCGTTCAATGAATTCGAAAGTAAAGTTCTATGTACTGACTAAGCAGAAAATCCTAAGAAATTTTGGTATTATGTGAAAGCGGTAGGTGGATCAAAACAAAATGTCCAGACACTCTGTGACCAAAATGGTTCTGAAACAGAGGATGACAGACTAAAGGCCGAAATACTAAATGTCTTTTTCCAGAGTTGTTTCACAGAGGAAGATTCCACTGTAGTTCCTTCTCTAGATTGTCGCACAGATGACAAAATGGTAGATATCGAAATAGACGACAGAGGGATAGAGAAACAATTAAAATCGCTCAAAAGAGGAAAGGCCTCTGGACCTGATGGGATACCAGTTCAATTTTACACAGAGTACGCGAAGGAACTTGCCCCCCTTCTTGCAGCGGTGTACCGTAGGTCTCTAGAAGAGCGTAGCGTTCCAAAGGATTGGAAAAGGGCACAGGTCATCCCCGTTTTCAAGAAGGGACGTCGAGCAGATGTGCAGAACTATAGACCTATATCTCTAACGTCGATCAGTTGTAGAATTTTGGAACACGTATTGTGTTCGAGTATAATGACTTTTCTGGAGACTAGAAATCTACTCTGTAGGAATCAGCATGGGTTTCGAAAAAGACGGTCATGCGAAACCCAGCTCGCGCTATTCGTCCACGAGACTCAGAGGGCCATAGACACGGGTTCACAGGTAGATGCCGTGTTTCTTGACTTCCGCAAGGCGTTCGATACGGTTCCCCACAGTCGTTTAATGAACAAAGTAAGAGCATATGGACTATCGGACCAATTGTGTGATTGGATTGAGGAGTTCCTAGATAACAGGACGCAGCATGTCACTCTCAATGGAGAGAAGTCTTCCGAAGTAAGAGCGATTTCAGGTGTGCCGCAGGGGAGTGTCATAGGACCGTTGCTATTCACAATATACATAAATGACCTTGTGGATGACATCGGAAGTTCACTGAGGCTTTTTGCAGATGATGCTGTGGTGTATCGAGAGGTTGTAACAATGGAAAATTGTACTGAAATGCAGGAGGATCTGCAGCGAATTGACGCATGGTGCAGGGAATGGCAATTGAATCTCAATGTAGACAAGTGTAATGTGCTGCGAATACACAGAAAGATAGATCCTTTATCATTTAGCTACAAAATAGCAGGTCAGCAACTGGAAGCAGTTAATACCATAAATTATCTGGGAGTACGCATTAGGAGTAATTTAAAATGGAATGATCATATAATGTTGATCGTCGGTAAAGCAGATGCCAGACTGAGATTCATTGGAAGAATCCTAAGGAAATGCAATTCGAAAACAAAGGAAGTAGGTTACAGTACGGCTGTTCGCCCACTGCTTGAATACTGCTCAGCAGTGTGGGATCCGTACCAGATAGGGTTGATAGAAGATATAGAGAAGATCCAACGGAGAGCAGCGTGCTTCGTTACAGGATCATTTAGTAATCGCGAAAGCGTTACGGAGATGATAGATAAACTCCAGTGGAAGACTCTGCAGGAGAGACGCTCAGTAGCACGGTACGGGCTTTTGTCAAAGTTTCGAGAACATACCTTCACCGAAGAGTCAAGCAGTATATTGCTCCCTCCTACGTATATCTCGCGAAGGGACCACGAGGATAAAATCAGAGAGATTAGAGCCCACACAGAGGCATACCGACAATCCTTCTTTCCAGGAACAATACGAGACTGGAATAGAAGGGAGAACCGATAGAGGTACTCAAGGTACCCTCCGCCACACACCGTCAGGTGGCTTGCGGAGTATGGATGTAGATGTAGATGTAGATGTAGATGTCTAGCGAGATTTGCTCAGCAGTTTAAATTCCAAGCAGCTCCATGTTTATGACATCGTATCTTCTGAAGTATGTGCTGTACATCCTATCGTATACTGTATGTGCCCACTGTCTACGAAATGTGTTGTGAATAGAGTTAGCAGAAAAAAGTAATAAACTAAAACGTCATGCATGATGCTGAAGTTTCTCGCGCATCTCAGTGATTATGACGTTACTTCTTCTAAGCTATGAGTAGTTCAATGACACATTACTCTAGGTACATTTAGCTGCACATATGGATGAAATAAAATGATCACCTTGCACTGACGGCCCGGAAAACCCACCTGAGTAAGTTCTGCCCCGAGTTGCAAATCTACATCTACATCTACATTTATACTCCGCAAGCCACCCAACGGTGTGTGGCGAAGGGCACTTTACGTGCCACTGTCATTACCTCCCTTTCCTGTTCCAGTCGCGTATGGTTCGCGGGAAGAACGACTGTCTGAAAGCCTCCGTGCGCGCTCTAATCCCTCTAATTTTACATTCGTGATCTCCTCGGGAGGTATAAGTAGGGGGAAGCAATATATTCGGTACCTCATCCAGAAACGCACCCTCTCGAAACCTGGCGAGCAAGCTACACCGCGATGCAGAGCGTCTCTCTTGCAGAGTCTGCCACTTGAGTCTATTAAACATCTCCGTAACGCTATCACGGTTACCAAATAACCCTGTGACGAAACGCGCCGCTCTTCTTTGGATCTTCTCTATCTCCTCCGTCAAACCGATCTGGTACGGATCCCACACTGATGAGCAACACTTAAGTATAGGTCGAACGAGTGTTTTGTAAGCCACCTCCTTTGTTGATGGACTACATTTTCTAAGCACTCTCCCAATGAATCTCAACCTGGTACCCGCCTTACCAACAATTAATTTTATATGATCATTCCACTTCAAATCGTTCCGCACGCATACTCCCAGATATTTTACAGAAGTAACTGCTACCAGTGTTTGTTCCGCTATCATATAATCATACAATAAAGGATCCTGATTTCTATGTATTCGCAATACATTACATTTGTCTATGTTAAGGGACAGTTGCCACTCCCTGCACCAAGTGCCTATCTGCTGCAGATCTTCCTGCATTTCGCTACAATTTTCTAATGCTGCAACTTCTCTGTATACTACAGCATCATCCGCCAAAAGCCGCATGGAATCCTTTCAGTTGGCGACTTGCTTGTCTAAGATGATACAATTGTGATGAAGAGAACACAACAGCCAGTCTCCGAGCAAAGGAAAGTCCGACTCGACTGGAAATCGAACCCGGGCCCGTTGCATTGCAGTCAGACGCGCTGACCACTCAGCTAAGGGGGCAGACGACGTATCTCGACACCGCCTGTGAAATGTGATGCGAATAGAGATACTAGTATAGAAGTAATAAATTAAAGCATCATTCATGATGCAGTTGTTTTTCATGCATCTCTGTGCTTATGACGTCATATTTCCTGAAATAAGTGTCGCACGATGATGTAATTTTTCTGATACATTCAGAGGTACGTAAGAATACTATCTGTAAAATGTGTCCCGAATACATTTAGGAGTAAGCAAGCAATAAATTAAAGCGTCAAGCTTCATGTGGCAGTTTTACAGAGTGAACAACGTAAAAGTAGTAAACGATAAACATTTTTCCTTCCGACATTTTGTGGCGGTCGTCAGCGAAAAAGTTTCCTAGAGGTTCGAAATTATGTGTGAAGTTTGTTGCAAGTCTCTCAGCACTCTCATACTCAAATACTGGATGAGTAAACTATGGGATACGCTGCTTTTTTTCACCCCGCCCCCCTCCCTCACTTTGATAGGTGGGTGATTCTTTATTCTTTCCAGACAATAAATGACCTGTACGGTATACCAAGTTTGGTTGAAATTGATCCAATGGCTTGGGAAGAGACGTGGAACATACATACATACATGTATACCAATATAATTTGTGTGGATGTATATATACAGGGCGTAATGGGAATAAGTCAGACATTTCTATCGGTGACTAATAATTATGGCCATTACTACTCACATGTTTTTAGGTTGGATATTACCTGCAAGTACATGTAGCAAGTGTAAGCCATTAATGCTTATTTTGCCTGGACTGCAGGTCACGTGTTGAAGAGTGAACCCAAAACGGCCAGTATTCTGACAGGCATAGTCCGCTTAGTTGTGTGCTACGATGATGGCTCAGAAAACATCAGGTCTTTAGGTTTGTGACATGTTTGGGAGAAGGCTGTTGTAGTTAGGTACCACAATAATAACATCGGAATTTTTATTCATATTTTACTACTGTAAATTTAGCTTTATTTCACAACTCGTTGCGTACGCTGTATTGAATCATTTAAGGCTGAGATATTATATCATTGAACCAAAAAGTGGCATTGTAAGTAACATGAAAGATGTGCTTTACATATACAATTGAATAGCTTACCGCTTGGATATCGAAGTGATCTGTCTTAAAAATACTAATTAGACGACTAACAACCGCTTGAGGTCAATAAATGTTGTGGAATGCTTGTCAAATTTAGTTCCTGAGCCACAACGCGTTTTCGAACTCATATAATCGCATGCATAACAACTGGCAATTACAGAACTTTGCGTCCTCTTGAAAAGATTTCTACGCACGGCCATGTTCA
Organism: Schistocerca piceifrons; assembly: GCF_021461385.2. Classification (NCBI taxonomy): domain Eukaryota; kingdom Metazoa; phylum Arthropoda; class Insecta; order Orthoptera; family Acrididae; genus Schistocerca; species Schistocerca piceifrons. Next base: position 348,845,324 of record NC_060141.1, on the reverse strand, counting down.
TGATTCTTGATTAAATAAGACGCTGGGGGGTAAAAAAGAGCCGTAACTAAATATCTGATCTGCGACAGCTCAACATAAACCGTTGTAAGTAGGCTGTTTAGGTTTTTTTATTGGTAACGCCACCTCTGTATGAAAATCACTGGCTGTGCTGTGTGCAGTCTGTGGCTGCTTTGCATTGTTGTAATACTCGCCATTGTAGTGTTAGGCAGCTGACTGTGAACAGCGCGTAGCGTTGCGCAGTTGGAGGTGAGCTGCCAGCAGTGGTGGATGTGGGGAGAGAGAGTTGGCGGAGTTTTGTAATTTGTCATGAACTGCTATATATATATTATGACTATTGAGGTAAATACATTATTTGTTCTCTATTAATATCTTTCATTTGCTAACTATCCCTATCAGTAGTTAGTGCCTTCCATAGTTTGAATCTTTTATTTAGCTGGCAGTAGTGGCGTTCGCTGTATTGCAGTAGCTTGAGCAGCGAAGATTTTTGTGAGGTAGGTGATTTGTGAAAGGTATAGTTTAATGTTAGTCAGGGCCATTCTTTTGTAGGGAGTTTTGAAAGTCAGATTGCGTTGCGCTAAAAATATTGTGTGTCAGGTTAAGCACAGTCATGTATAATTGTTCAAAGGGGACGTTTCATATGTCGACCCTTAGCCGAGGATACCTCACTGGAATCTTCTGATTTTTTGTTGTAGTTTGTGTAATTAGTGTAGATTTTGTTTATTGCTAGCGCGTAATTGTAGAGAAAATCTGCTTTGTAGTTGCAGACTTTCATTGTTGTACAGTAAAACAGTAGTGGCATGCACGTAGATTTGCACCAAGTATTTCGCAGCTGCAATTAACTAGATATTATTTTCAGTGCTATGTTAATGTGTTCTCTTATTTTTGATCTTCAAATTGTGTTTTTCTGTGTTGTCGTGTGAAATACTGTGACAATAATGGCGTGTGAAAAACGTAATACTAGGTTCCAAAGTAAACTGAGAAATGACAGTGAAAATGAAAGCAGTGTGTTAGCGCCACCGAGTAATGAATTAACTGATGTTCAAAGTAGTACTTTGGTAATTGTGCATAGGGAAACGGAGCGGGCGGCAAACAATGGCGTGGACAGTGAAACAATTAGTGAAGAGGGAAGCATTATCGATCGATCGGTCGGCAACAGCTCGCCTCAGGAATCCGAAAGGACAGGACACAATTTCGCAAATACTGTAGATTCAGGTTTTGGGTTATCACCGTTTTCTCAAATAAGTCAAGACACATTTTCTGCTTGTCAAAATGTGAATGTTGCCGGTGCAAATGCACTGCCGAAAAGCGTAGAGAAACAGATTCCAGACACTAATACATTATTATTGCAATTAATGCAACAAATGGAACAAAATCAGAGACAAATGGGACAAAATCCTAAAAAGTTAGACACAGTGGAACAAAATCTTAAAAAGTTAGACACAATGGAACAACACCAGAGACAAACACAGCAACAGTTAGATACAATGGGACAAAATCTTCAAAAGTTAGACACCACACTTGAACAAACACGTGAAGATTTAACTAGTGAGTTACATAACATTGAATCGAAATGTCAAAAAGTCTGTAATGACGTAAAAACACAAATTTGTGAGCATTTTCAACCCATTTTTTCGCGGCATGAAAATGCATTACAGAATCACGAAGCAGCTATAAAAGAACTGCAAACCATTGTTCATGAAAATCATGAGACCTTGTGGGCTAAAACTGACTCAGTTGCATCTACCGATTCGGTTACGCAACTTGCAAAAACTCAGGGAAACTTAAAGGACACAGTAGATTCGATTTCAACACAAATGGACACTCTGAAACTTGGTTCAGAAAAACACACTGAGGAAATGTGTTCACTATCGGAGAAAGTAGCCGAACTTTCGGATCAGGTCACTAACTTATCTACAAAGGTAGATGATGATCTGAATGACACAAGACCTGTAGCCTTCACTGACACAAAAGAGTATGAACAAATTAGAAAATTCAAACAGAATCAAAATCAAATCAATACACAGTACAAAAGAGAAATCCGGGAAGTACAAGATCAGCTGACACAGGTAATACAAGAATTACGTATTTCAGAGGATACTCGCGCCCCAATACGGGAAGAAGGACACAGAAATACGGAACAGCCACAAAATAATAACACAGGGCATTTCGGAAGTTATGAAAGAAATTGGCAATGTGCACCGAATTTTGAGATGGAACGGCCGACACGACCTAACAATGACCGATATGCGACTCGTCGACATGATGATTTTGACTATAAGCTGTTCATTACTACACGTAAATTCAAAACATTTAAGAATTCTGGCAACGACATTCATCCACAAACATGGCTCCATCAATTCTCGCATTGTTTTCCTCCCAACTGGTCGTTAGAACACAGATTAGAATTTATGTGTGGCTACTTGGAGAATGAACCAGCTGTAAGAATGCGATCGGTAATTCACGATTGCCACAGTGAAGGAGAATTTTACCATGCCTTCCTCTCAGCATATTGGTCTCAAACTACACAAGACCGAGTAAAACATAGTATCATAATGATGAAACGTTTCGAACAATCTGAATTTTCCAGTCTTATGAATATTTTGAAGACATGTTGCATAAGAATCAGTATCTTTCAATCCCATACAGCCCCTCAGAACTCATCCGCATTTGCTTAATCAAACTGCCTGAACATTTACGACATATTATTTTGGCAGGACGTTGCGAAGACGACATTGAAGCTTTTCAGGGACTGTTACAAGAACTGGAAAGTGACACTGACAATCGCGGAACGCAAGAGCACAACAATTACAGATCACATCAGTCGCAATTCCGCGATGAAAGAAATAATAACTGGATGCAACAAGGCTATTCTTACAAAGCAAATCGTGACCAAAACAGACACCACCCATGTGACAACCACTGGCAGAGCAATAATAGTTACAGAGAAAGATCGCATTTCTGTAGTAATGAATATGACAGAGATTACCATAGAAACAGGCAATATAAGAACAAAAAAAATTATTATCAAGGGAGACAGAATAACTTCAGACGCAACAGTTCAGCGTGCAGTCACGATTCAGGGAGGAATTCTCCACCATGTGACCGACAAGAAAGAAACTACAGGAACTACCGACATGACGACAGACGATATAATCATTACAACAGACCAGAATTTAACCAGAACTGGCGGGATTCAAACAGAGCAGGGCCCTCTCGACAAGGTGAATTTGTAGAAGTTAGACCTCCAAATCCCAATAACGACGCGCGCCAACAAAGAAACAGACAATGACTCACACCGCAGGCAGCCACGTGCGCCGGCTGCCTCAGAGAAAAATAACATAGCTAACCTTGAGAAAAATTCCAGTATTCTTTACCGACGTATACCGCATGATAATTACGTTCAAGTTGAAACTCTGAGTACTGTGAAGAGTACAGGATTGCACCACATTTCACATGTAAAACCGTTTATTGCAAGATAATCTGCTTTTTAACTTAGTCTTTGCCATAAAGTTTTTCACTTCACATTTCTAGTATGCTTTTTCAGACTTAAGAAACTGTGAACATGCAACAATGTTTGAAGTTAAATATCCAATCAAGAACCAAGAGAACTTATTTAAACAGAAATTACGAATGCATTGTTATAGGGAACAGACGTCACAGTGTTACTGTGTGTGTACATTCTTGTTTGTTAGTTACATGATTACGTAACGACTATAAGGCTTACATACTTAGAACATATACTGGTACTGCTAATGAGATTTTAATGCAACATTTTGGTTTACTTGAAAATACATTCTGGATTTAAAGTACTTTCAGTGAGATACCAGATGACACAGTGGTTAGTTTATGTGACAGCTACACGATTTTACCACGACGCTACTAATGAGTGACAATTTACAATGTTGCTTTTGCAGTGTTTCTGTTTTATATCTGCACAGTTTTCTGTTTTATTCTGGAAAGTAAAACAGGTTTTAGTAGTAACTTTTGTGGTATAGCTACAATGAGACTGCCTTTTCCGTAGCACAACAATACGTTACAGTACAGTACTTTCCTCATCACGGCAATAAGCGTAATAGCTAAGACATGTATACGCAAAGCATTTCACTTTTGTGTATTATGAGGTAAGTACATTGGCTTCTGCAGAACTTAGCTTTCGGAGGACAATAACTACGACACTTCCACAGAGATTATCTGACAGCAAGACGCACATTTAGCGCTACAGGACATGTACACTCCCGGAAATTGAAATAAGAACACCGTGAATTCATTGTCCCAGGAAGGGGAAACTTTACTGACACATTCCTGGGGTCAGATACATCACATGATCACACTGACAGAACCACAGGCACATAGACACAGGCAACAGAGCATGCACAATGTCGGCACTAGTACAGTGTATATCCACCTTTCGCAGCAATGCAGGCTGCTATTCTCCCATGGAGATGATCGTAGAGATGCTGGATGTAGTCCTGTGGAACGGCTTGCCATGCCATTTCCACCTGGCGCCTCAGTTGGACCAGCGTTCGTGCTGGACGCGCAGACCGCGTGAGACGACGCTTCATCCAGTCCCAAACATGCTCAATGGGGGACAGATCCGGAGATCTTGCTGGCCAGGGTAGTTGACTTACACCTCCTAGAGCACGTTGGGTGGCACGGGATACATGCGGACATGCATTGTCCTGTTGGAACAGCAAGTTCCCTTGCCGGTCTAGGAATGGTAGAACGATGGGTTCGATGACGGTTTGGATGTACCGTGCACTATTCAGTGTCCCCTCGACGATCACCAGTGGTGTACGGCCAGTGTAGGAGATCGCTCCCCACACCATGATGCCGGGTGTTGGCCCTGTGTGCCTCGGTCGTATGCAGTCCTGATTGTGGCGCTCACCTGCACGGCGCCAAACACGCATACGACCATCATTGGCACCAAGGCAGAAGCGACTCTCATCGCTGAAGACGACACGTCTCCATTCGTCCCTCCATTCACGCCTATCGCGACACCACTGGAGGCGGGCTGCACGATGTTGGGGCGTGAGCGGAAGACGTCCTAACGGTGTGCGGGACCGTAGCCCAGCTCCATGGAGACGGTTGCGAATGGTCCTCGCCGATACCCCAGGAGCAACAGTGTCCCTAATTTGCTGGGAAGTGGCGGTGCGGTCCCCTACGGCACTGCGTAGGATCCTACGGTCTTGGCGTGCATCCGTGCGTCGCTGCGGTCCGGTCCCAGGTCGACGGGCAAGTGCACCTTCCGCCGACCACTGGCGACAACATCGATGTACTGTGGAGAGCTCACGCCCCACGTGTTGAGCAATTCGGCGGTACGTCCACCCGGCCTCCCGCATGCCCACTATACGCCCTCGCTCAAAGTCCGTCAACTGCACATACGGTTCACGTCCACGCTGTCGCGGCATGCTACCAGTGTTAAAAACTGCGATGGAGCTCCGTATGCCACGGCAAACTGGCTGACACTGACGGCGGCGGTGCACAAATGCTGCGCAGCTAGCGCCATTCGACGGCCAACACCGCGGTTCCTGGTGTGTCCGCTGCGCCGTGCGTGTGATCATTGCTTGTACAGCCCTCTCGCAGTGTCTGGAGCAAGTATGGTGGGTCTGACACACCGGTGTCAATGTGTTCTTTTTTCCATTTCCAGGAGTGTATTTGAGTGGTTAAAATTGTACTTAAATCATTTATTTTTAAAGATATTTGAAGTACAATGATACAAAGGTTTTCCGTAATACATTTCATTCCATTGTTCTAATCTGTAACACCTGAGGGTATAATTACATTAATCCTCAGGGGGGTACATGCCTACTTTGTGTACCATGTGTGTGGCAACCACAAGGAACCCTAGCTAATATGGTATTTGCTTATACAACTTTACACATCGGTACCATATTTCTCTAACACACAAATTACACAGCTATCTGATCATTTAACTGAGAGATAAACATGTTTTTTACTACGTCAGTGACACATGTTTACGTAATTACACCGTTGGATAACTTCACACTTACGAAATTGTATTTTGTCTGTACTGTGTGAACTCTTCATATTTTTTCGGAACCATTGTGATACTATGAGAGCTTTGAATGGTGTATTTGGTAAGGGAGCATGATTTTAAAGTACGTTTGAGGTAGATGACACTATTGAAATGAGCAGAGAATTTTTTTTAGGTTTTGAAATTATTGCAGCAAGCTACGACGTTTTTGAGATTTGACTGAGGTGTTATGATGTTATTATTACGACGACGATGTGTACTATGCTGTTGAGATATGTTTATGATCAATAAGATGATGCTACCGTATATGAGGAATAAGAAGTGTGTTGGAAACCAAGAATCGTACTTTAAGAGTTATGAAATGTGCGTAAATGCGTGACTGTATCACAATGCTGACGAATATTTTATTTGGACACTTATATTTATAGGATTTTCTTTCTACAGATTTGCAACGCTAATTCTTGACCTGTGAAATATTTTTATGTGAGACTGTCACTGTAGCGGAAACTGCTATCGTAAATATTTCCGTAAGAAAGTTAAGTGACCACCTGCACGTAATGCGTCGCGGGCACCCACCTGGGCGACAGCCGCCCGAAAAAAAAGCCATTAGCCTTTCAGCGGCACAGGTAGAAAAAAAAAAAAGAAAAGGGGAGGCCATTATCCTCGCTATTGACGTTCCTTTGTAGAAAGCATCGCAAAAACGACACGGTCGAACTTGAAAACATATGGTTACATTGTGGAGCTCTTAATTTATGATATTTACTGAAATGCTTATGAATTGATGGGAAATATTCTTACATCTGCAAACCTGATAATGACAAGTGTCTTTCTACGAGAGTTGAGAGCTACTGACTTACGAAATGCCACATAGCTATTGAATGATGTTTTTATGCTTTGGTTTGCGTAATTGCTTATTTCATTTGACATCTGTTTTCCAGCTGTGTTGCAGCATTGGTTTCATAAAATAAAATTAAATGCATTTGCTAATGTGAACACTTTCTGTCAACAGATCTATTAAATAATAATTTTGTGATCCACATTCTTCAAAAAAGGAGCACTTGGAAAGGAAAGAACAATAAGAAGGGACTAGTAACAGTAACTGCATACATAATATTCTTTTCAAGTACATGGTAATATTTTTTTTACAATATGTTGTTGTGGTGCACCACTTTAATTACTTAGACATTAAGATGTGATTATACATTTCCCTTATCTGCACTGTTATCTTTAGTGTACTATTTTTTCTGCTTGAGCTATGTCATGTTTAGGTATTTCATTATCTGCTGCTGTTTGCCAGGCATAGTGCTACTGAACTTTTATTTGTGTTACTCTGCTAAGCCAGTTTACTACTGATTTATTTTTCTTGTTTGCTGCTCATTGCCTTATATTAGTTGTAATTTATGCTGCTTGCTTTGCCTTTTGGATTTTTTGGTCATTGCTGTTTGTGTTACTTATTTTGTGCTGCTCGTCCCTTAGTTTAGCATCTGAGCTCAGCAGATTTAAGTTAGCTTAAGAGGGGGTAGCCTCTAAGAGAATGAGTTGCGATGAATTGGAAGAAATGCATTGAGAAGTTATACGAAAAAAAGTACAGAAAACAGGTTTAGGTAGGATTTTCTTGGAAATAAATGTTGAGGTAAGAAATGTGTGAACATATAAATACAGAAAGCATGCTTAGATAGAATTTTTTTGGTGGAAACAAAGGATGAAATAAGAGGAAAGATATATGAAGTTTTGGGTTGGACTGCAGTACCAAATGTTACACTGAAAACGAACCCTGTCCTTTCCTATTGGTGTTATCCCACTATGTGTTTGTGTACCCTTGTGTATTTGTTTTCTTCCTGTCTCTGTGTAGTTTCATAGAATTTTTTCTTCTTTTAATATTAAGCTACATTCACTATGATGAGGAATACTGTTATCCTCGAATATAATTGGCATTAATAATATGTTATTTACTTTGTAAAGATGTTAGACATTATTAATTCTGTTCTGTTTAATGCTCATGTGCGAAGTTGATGTTTCAAAAGTTATTGTGATCTTTTATGTATGTACTCATGTCATAATTCCACTGATGTATATGTTACTTCGATTCTTTTGTAAAGCCTGTACTACAAATGTTATCTGTATTGTTATGTTCTTTAATGATGTATTTTGTACCTTTGTAATTGTATTTTCATGTTGTAAATTTATAATTGTATAGACACCAATTCTTCAAATAAAGTTACATTTCACTGCACACGTTTCTGTTGGTCATAGTATATGGACAATATGTAAGAAGTTGGGACTGTTAGTGTTTGCACGTGTGTTACTAATTCAGCAAGGGACTGGATAACAGCATTGCTGGTTCTAAGGACAATTTCAAAAACTTTGTGAGTGCACAAGCGGTGGTTTATGGAGTTGCTATATTCTCCGCAAGACTCTTCTATGGTGAATGTGCACCTGCACAATCGCAACAGATGGCTGCTGGCCATCTCTACAAGGACTACAGTGGGTCTGCACCTCTGGTGGCCCACCAATACCATTATCTCTACAAGGACTACAGTGGGTCTGCATCTATGATGACCCACCAACGCCATTATTTCTACAAGGACTGCAGTGGGTCTGCACCTCTGGTGGCCCACCAATATCACAATCTCTACCAGGACTCCAGTGGGTCTGCTCTGTGATGACCTACCTACCAATATTCTTCAAAACTTCGAATGACTCTGCTGTGGGTTTGCTCCATTGTGGCCCATTACCTGTCTGCATGTCAAGAGTCAGCACTGTCTTTCCGTTGGAAGGACAACACTACTTCTTCAAGACTGCATGGAAATCCACTACTTCTGTGAGCAATTTCTTTTACTAATGAGACTTTGTGAAAAAAAACTGTAATTACTATTATGATGAATGATCATGACTATCTTTATGGACTGTGAGAAAATTTAACTTTTGGCCAACATTGTATCAATAAGTGTGTGCATTTGATTTCTTTGTTATTGTAATTACGATTATGAAAAATTTTAACAAATATGTATTGGCCACTGCCCAAACCAATTTGAAAATTTTTTTGTGGGGAGCATGGGGGCTATGTAAGTAGGCTGTTTAGGTATTTTTATTGGTAACGCCACCTCTGTATGAAAATCACAGGCTGTGCTGTGTGCAGTCTGTGGCTGCTTTGCATTGTTGTAATACTCGCCATTGTAGTGTTAGGCAGCTGGCTGTGAACAGCGTGTAGCGTTGCGCAGTTGGAGGTGAGCCGCCAGCAGTGGTGGATGTGGGGAGAGAGATGGCGGAGTTTTGTAATTTGTCATGAACTGCTATATATATATTATGACTATTGAGGTAAATACATTGTTTGTTCTCTATTAATATCTTTCATTCGCTAACTATCCCTATCAGTAGTTAGTGCCTTCCATAGTTTGAATCTTTTATTTAGCTGGCAGTAGTGGCGCTCGCTGTATTGCAGTAGCTTGAGCAGCGAAGATTTTTGTGAGGTAAGTGATTTGTGAAAGGTATAGTTTAATGTTAGTCAGGGCCATTCTTTTGTAGGGAATTTTGAAAGTCAGATTGCGTTGCGCTAAAAATATTGTGTGTCAGGTTAAGCACAGTCATGTATAATTGTTCAAAGGGGACGTTTCACCGTTTTGAAATCAGGGGGAGATTCGTATAACAATTCCTGTTGGAGCCATTACCTAATTGCTGATATCTCGCAGCTAAATAGTTTCTGTAATGTACATAAATATCAGAGGTAACGTGCTCATCAGATTTTAATTAAGTAATTTCAATGGATGTATTGCAACCAGCACAAATGCAGTAAATTTCAAGGATGAGTGATTAAAAGTAGGAGGTTGCGTGCTCGTGCAATCATCGAGATGTATAAGAATTCATCGGTGTTAATTATGCATTGTTTCGTTTTTGCGCACTGATTGGAACCACAAGGAAAGATTAACTGGAATCTTTGCAGACAAAATAAAAAATGCTGCCGTAAGTATTTTCTTTACTGGAACGGTTATTCTATCCGTTCCAAGAATAACATGAGCTGAAAGCTACTTCTTCACAGATGTTACTTTAACCATAGGTTTAGGCTATACCAATTTTTGCAGTTCAGGGTGGTAACTAGGATAATATACTACAAATCGGCACCCCCCCCTTTTACCTTGCCGTTGGTGGGGAGGCTTGCGTGCCTCAGCGATACAGATGGCCGTACCGTAGGTGCAACCACAACGGAGGGGTATCTGTTGAGAGGCCAGACAAACATGTGGTTCCTGAAGAGGGGCAGCAGCCTTTTCAGTAGTTGCAGGGATAACAGTCTGGATGATTGACTGATCTGGCCTTGTAACATTAACCAAAACGGCCTTGCTGTGCTGGTACTGCGAACGGCTCAAAGCAAGGGGAAACTACAGCCGTAATTTTTCTCAAGGACCTGCCGCTTTACTGTATGATTAAATGTTGATGGCGTCCTCTTGGGTAAAATATTCCGGAGGTAAAATAGTCCCCCATTCGGATCTCCGGGAGGGGACTACTCAAGAGGACGTCGTTATCAGGAGAAAGAAAACTAGCGTTCTACGGATTGGAGCGTGGAATGTCAGATCCCTTAATCGGGCAGGTTCGTTAGAAAATTTAAAAAGGGAAATGGATAGGTTAAAGTTAGATATAGTGGGAATTAGTGAAGTTCGGTGGCAGGAGGAACAAGACTTTTGGTCATGTGATTACAGGGTTATAAATACAAAATCAAATAGAGGTAATGCAGGAGTAGGTTTAATAATGAATAAAAAAATAGGAGTGCGGGTTAGCTACTACAAACAGCATAGTGAACGCATTATTGTGGCCAAGATAGACACGAAGCCCATGCCTACTACAGTAGTACAAGTTTATATGCCAACTAGCTCTGCAGATGATGAAGAAATTGATGAAATGTATGAGGAGATAAAAGAAATTATTCAGGTAGTGAAGGGAGACGAAAATTTAATAGTCATGGGTGGCTGGAATTCGTCAGTAGGAAAAGCGAGAGAAGGAAACATAGTAGATGAATATGGATTGGGGGGAAGAAATGAAAGAGGAAGCCGCCTTGTAGAATTTTGCACAGAGTATAATTTAATCATAGCTAACACTTGGTTCAGGAATCATAAAAGAAGGTTGTATACCTGGAAGAATCCTTGGAGATACTAAAAGGTATCAGATAGGTTATATAATGGTAAGACAGAGATTTAGGAACCAGGTTTTAAATTGTAAGACATTTCCAGGGGCAGATATGGATTCTGACCACAATCTCTTGGTTGTGAACTGCAGATTGAAACTGAAGAAACTGGTAAACGGTGGGAATTGAAGGAGACGGCGCCTGGATAAACTGACTAAACCAGAGGTTGTACAGAGTTTCAGGGAGATCATAAGGGAACAATTGACAGCAAAGGGGGAAAGAAGTGCAGTAGAAGAAGAATGGGTAGCTCTGAGGGACGAAGTAGTGAAAGCAGCAGACGATCAAGTAGGTAAAAAGACGAGGGCTAATAGAAATCCTTGGGTAACAGAAGAAATATTGAATTTAATGAAAGGAGAAAATATAAAAGACAGAAGAGAACCACTTGTATGAATATCAACGAGGGCTAATAGAAATCCTTGGGTAACAGAAGAAATATTGAATTTAATGAAAGGAGAAAATATAAAAGACAGAAGAGAACCACTTGTATGAATATCAAGAGCTCAGATGGCAACCCAGTTTTAAGCAAAGAAGGGAAGGCAGAAAGGTGGAAGGAGTATATAGAGGGTTTATACAAGGGCGATGTACTTGAGGACAATATTATGGAAATGGAAGAAGGTGTAGATGAAGATGAAATGGGAGATACGATACTGCGTGAAGAGTTTGACAGAGCACTGAAAGACCTGAGTCGAAACAAGGCCCCGGGACTAGACAACATTCCATTAGAACTACTGACGGCATTGGGAGAGCCAGTCCTGACAAAACTCTACCATCTAGGGAGCAAGATGTATGAGACAGGTGAAATACCCTCAGACTTAAAGAAGAATATAATAATTCCAATCCCAAAGAAAGCAGGTGTTGACAGATGTGAAAATTACCGAACTATCAGTTTAATAAGTCACAGCTGCAAAATACTAACGCGAATTCTTTACAGACGAATGGAAAAACTGGTAGAAGCCGACCTCGGGGAAGATCAGTTTGGATTCCGTAGAAATGTTGGAACACGTGATGCAATACTAACCTTACGACTTATCTTAGAAGAAAGATTAAGAAAAGGCAAACCTACGTTTCTAGAATTTGTAGACTTAGAGAAAGCTTTTGACAATGTTGACTGAAATACTCCCTTTCACATTCTAAAGGTGGCAGGGATAAAATACAGGGAGCGATAGGCTATTTACAATTTGTACAGAAACCAGATGGCAGTTATAAGAGTCGAGTGGCATGAAAGGGAAGCAGTGGTTGGGAAAGGAGTGAGACAGGGTTGTAGCCTCTCCCCGATGTTATTCAATCTGTATATTGAGCAAGCAGTAAGGGAAACAAAAGAAAAATTCGGAGTAGGTATTAAAATTCATGGAGAAGAAGTAAAAACTTTGAGGTTCGCCGATGACATTGTAATTCTGTCAGAGACAGCAAAGGACTTGGAAGAGCAGTTGAACGGAATGGACAGTGTCTTGAAAGGAGGATATAAGATGAACATCAACAAAAGCAAAACGAGCATAATGGAATGTAGTCAAATTAAATCGGGTGATGCTGAGGGAATTATATTAGGAAATGAGACACTTAAAGTAGTGAAGGAGTTTTGCTATTTGGGGAGCAAAATAACTGATGATGGTCGAAGTAGAGAGGATATAAAATGTAGACTGGCAATGGCAAGGAAATCGTTTCTGAAGAAGAGAAATTTGTTAACATGGAGTATAGATTTAAGTGTCAGGAAGTCGTTTCTGAAGGTATTTGTATGGAGTGTAGCCATGTATGGAAGTGAAACATGGACGATAACTAGTATGGACAAGAAGAGAATAGAAGCTTTCGAAATGTGGTGCTACGGAAGAATGCTGAAGGTAAGGTGAGTAGATCACGTAACTAATGAGGAGGTATTGAATAGGATTGGGGAGAAGAGACGTTTGTGGCACAACTTGACTAGAAGAAGGGTTCGGTTGGTAGGACATGTTTTGAGGCATCAAGGGATCACAAATTTAGCATTGGAGGGCAGCGTGGTGGGTAAAAATCGTAGAGGGAGACCAAGATTCAGAAAGATGTAGGTTGCAGTAGGTACTGGGAGATGAAGAAGCTTGCACAGGATAGAGTAGCATGGAGAGCTGCATCAAACCAGTCTCAGGACTGAAGACCACAACAACAACAACAAATCGGCAGACTGTAGTAACATCTAATCCCATTGTAGATTATTCATGTTTATGATACAGGAACGGAACTAGTCACACGGCTTTGCAGTTTATTCTCTGTGGAGCAAAAACCGCTCCAATCTCTTGTTAGCTGCGATGCAAAAAAGTAACTTAACGCCTTGTTGACTAATTGCCACGAGATTTTAAGGCTCCTGCACAAAAATAAATAAAATAAAAATAAAGAAAACTTTCCCTGATGTACAGGATAATTGAATAACTATGGATTGTTGTCATGAGAGGTGTAAAAGTAATGCGCATCCAACTTATAACGGCATACTACCCTTTCCGTGCTTCTGTGAGAAGTCACTCACCGGAAGAACTGTTGTGTTATCGAAAAGTATTGGACACTGCTAACACATCACATTGTACCATGAATAATGTAACAAGTGATTCCATGGATCAGGGTCGTAGGTGTCTGAAACCGGCCATTGCTTGACTAATAAATAAAGGGCAAATGCTATAATAATTAATGGTTGGTGCTTCATATCCGAACAAAAAGCTTAAACACCGGAATGTTCAGACTGGAGTATCATTTTATTCTTGAATATACTGCTTGAAATTTATTGCTGTACAGATATATGATCCAGCATAAAAACAGAAGAGTCATTTAAAGTAGTTACTTCCTGCAAAAAAAGAATCAGAGTTACACGCGATTCACAGATAGATATTTTCATCCATTTCTCATTCCAAAACCGCCGGCAGACAAAGCAAAGTACATCTGTCATAGTAACGATGATTCTGATAAGCTGATTATTGACTGCGTCCTGTTTACACTTAATTTGCCCTTACTGTTCTGTCTCTGGTCTGGAACGTGTGGAGAATGTTAAGACGAGTGAGTATACGAGAATTTATGATGCAGGTATAGCGTCCCCAGTGCCATATTACGAAAAGACAATATTTATAAAGAAGACATTCATAATTTGTAAGAGATTTTTTTTTTCTCATGTAGCCTTAAAATAATAATTTCTCTGTGTAGGTTTAGATTGCAAAGAAATAATTTATGACAGAATGATCTAAAGAGACGCCCAGTTACACTCTTTTGTTAATTTTTTTAGTCGACCTTACTTCTTCGCTTGTCTTGAATGTGGATAGAGGGACATCTTGCGAGTGCTGACAAATGTAAGCATATTTGTATGAGTTAAGTATATAATATACTGTTTTAATATTATTGTGTACTTTTAATTTGTAAGAGGTGATCCCGATTTCATGTCCGCCTTCCTTGAATTAACCTGCATTCAAGTAATTTACAGCTCAACAATCGCAGCGGCCGATGCAGCCAACGACGCCATTACGTGGCGATATTAACTTATGAAAATTTAACGGAAGCTGAAAACTCGCCCGCTATTAGCATAATATCAATTTTTCTCCACAGCCGCACGAAGTTGCAGAAATACTTAGCTTTAAGATTCTTATTTTCAGTACCATAGCCGAGACCCAGAGCCAGGACTCTGACTACAATACAATGGTTAACGGAGGTAAGAAAATACTCTCGCGCGTGTGTGGGCCGCAATTGTAATTAATAACTAAAGATCTTTTGCTTTAACGTCAACTGACTAGCCGAGGAAATTTATATGAAAAGTTTATTACATTGTTCAACTTAAATATCATTTTTATTAAGGCCCACCACGTAAGTCGGCAACAATCAAAAAATAATAATAACAATAATAATATATACATTAAATTACGACGGCCGACGGACGCGAGATTGGCGCCGCAACTTTGGGGCCCGATTAATATGATTCTATTGTAATGAATGTAATTATGTATGTGTCTAATTGTTGTAAAATATTAATGCTTGTATGAATTCTTTTACATGTACAACAACAAAACCACACCCTGAGGAGATCTGGAGAGGAAAAAGTGTAGAAAAGAAAAAGGATTGCGAGAAAGAAAAATAAGTAAGGTAAGGCCTATTGTGCAAGCATCCTGTGTAGCTCTGTGCGGAATATCGAACACATGTGCACATGAGATACCTTCGGTGTTTCGTGTATTTATGTGTTTATTTTTGGAGGGATAATTATTCGTTTTGTGTATTTATGTGTTTATTTTTGGAGGGGATAATTAATCGTGTGTGTATCAGTGTTAAAGATTCGTCAGTGGCTTAAAGTGAATTTAGTATGGGTAAGATAGGACAACCTAAAGCATCCGTACCAGAAGAACAAAATTCTGTTAATATGGAAAGTGAGGATCATTTGCAATACGTAAACGAATCCCAAGCCACCGCCTCGGATAACATAATTTCCGGAGCGGGGGGCGAGGATCTGTGGACGGTGAATGACGCTCCACAGCAGAATGGGAATAGAGTAACAACTCCACTGCCTGGGCAGGGGGGCCAATCGAGTGCTAGATTAAGTGGGGCACCAGTATGCTCACCGATTGCAGACCCATTTGCAGAATTTCTGCGCAGGTTAGAAGAAAGAGATAGGGAAAGAGATCAGAAACTGGCTCAGATGCTCCATGAGCAAGAGCAACAAAGAGAACTGAAAGAAAGGGAAAAGGAAAGAATGTCAGAACAGAGGGAAAAACAAAGAGACGAAAAACTGGCTCAGATGTTCCATGAGCAGGAGAAAAAATTAACGCAAAAGCTCATTGAGCAAGAGCAGCGCAGTGAAGCAAAACTCGACAGTATCCAAAGCGAACTTGCCGAGATGCGGGACGCGTGCAAAGAAATACCCGATCTTGTGCAAAGCTTAGCCGGAGAGATGCAAAAATTACAGATATCGCAGGCTAGGCTTGAAGACAATGTCCAGACTTTAACCAACCGCGTGGATAATGTGGAGATAGATGCACGGAAAAGTATTGACGCATATTTGGAAGTGCAAGCTCAAAAAGTAGAAAAAGAATTAAATGAATGGCTAGAAGTAAAGGATCGCGAGATATCTGCAAAGATTGAAAGCGACGTAAAAACAGCTGTAGAACAAGTGACAGCGGCCGCGAGTGTAAATATTGACGCCAGCGCTGCCGCACTACATGCCGAATTAACACAGATTAAGTCCCGTGTGACTGCGGAGTTGCCAAATTGGCAACAGGAGGTCGCGCGGAGACTGTCTGCGTTGGAAAGCAATGTAAACAGTGGCGGACAGATCATGAATCCGACTCCGCGTACTGATTACTGTAATAACGCTGACGGTAGGCAGGGTGCGAGTGCACAACCGCAACCTAATGCGAATTATGAGCACGAACAACACGCGATACCGTCCAGCGCACATCACGAAGTGATAAATGTCCCAGAATGTAGCAATCAGATGTGCAAAAAAGAGGACAATGTAATAAAACACAGGACATTCCAACCCTTCAATAGCGAAAAACGAAATGTCCACCCTGTTGTATTTATTAAGAGCTTCAGGAATGTGTTTCCCAGGACATGGACGGAAAGACAAAGAATACAGTTCGTGGTCTCCTTTATTCAAGGTGACGCGGCACTGTGGGCCACCGACGTGTCCGAAAAATGTCTAACGATGCAACAGTTTGAAGGTGCATTCTTGCAAAAATTCTGGTCCGATAGCGTCCAAGAAAGACTACGAAAGGAGTTGTACAGTCCAGAAATGTACAATCCTAAGATGGGAACGTTACGCAAATATTTCGAAAAGTATATAAACAAAACCAGGTACTGGGACGAGCCAATGTCCGATCGTGATATAATCAGATTAATAAAATTGAAGTTGCCCAGTGAAATTAAAAGATATTTCATCAATGTGCCGGAATACGATATAGAACAATTCATGGAAATAGTGGATTCTGTTGACCTATTGATCGAAGATATGAAAACCGAAAACAAGTGGAACCATGCAGGCTATAATCAACACAAAGCCGATTACAATAGCAGCCACAGTAACGGTAGTAACTTAGTACCAAATGGTAACGGGAATAGGCAAGAGCACCGGCAACAGAATCAAGGCACAAACAATGGCAATGGTTATAACGGCAACGGTTATAATCGTGAAAATCGAAAGAGACATCATGATGGACGCATGAGTAATGGATATAATGGTAACGGCAATCCGCAATGGCGCAACAACCGAAACCAGTGGCGTGGTCGTAATGAACCGACACCACAGTGGCAACAAAACACAGCGCCACAATGGAACGCCAACCCAGGTCCGTCACAGAACATGTCAGGGAGTTACAACCGACCACCACAAAACCAGAGCCATACACAATATCAAAATACACCATCGGGGAGGCAGGGCGGCCAACCCAACAGTAGCAACAACAACAACCAGAACCACAATGTGAGGTTAGTGGAAGTGACAGACAACTGTCAACCCACTAATGCTCATCCGTTAAACTAAAGACAGCCACAATACGCTCTCCGTTGTTGGCTGCAGGATGGTGTAGTGAGGGCACATTCACGGATGACAGCCATAAACTTTGTATGCTGAGATACAATGAAGGAACAAAAATAGAAAAGGAACTTGTAGACATACCGCAGACATGTAACCGAACCGACAAAAGTGTTGTGCAGGCTATATTGCAAGCAGATATGTATGGAGCACCAATACACATAATAGTCGATACCGGTGCGTCAACCAATGTCATGAGCGCAAATTTTTACAAGTACTTGAGTCAAAATAATAGAATACCAGTATTGCCAGTGAAGAATTGTCGTGTTACAGGTGCAATAGGTGCACAATCTCATATCATAAAGCACCAGGTGCAAGTCGAGTTTACGGTAGGAAATGAAGCAATGAAAAGCTCGTTCCTAGTAGTTAAGGGATTAGGTGTTGCTTGCATCCTGGGGATGGAATTTTTACGCCAGAGGGACGCAAAAATCGACCTCTTGTGCGGGGAAGTAAGCCTTATGAATGAGGATAGACGTGTAATTTTGCCGTTGTTGAGGACACGGGAAGTGCACGGTAAATATTGCCGGAGCTTTCAAACGAGATTCGAAGGAATACAGGTAATGAATTTATATTCTGACTTAAGTACAAGACAAGCATGTTATAAGGAGTTTATTACTGAAGACAGAGAGGAAAAAAGGAAACTGATAGCCATGAAAGTTAGGGAGTCAGAACATTTGACTGAAGCACAACAAAACGAATTGACTCAGCTACTTACAGATTATGAGAATGTGTTTTCGGAAAAACCCGGTGTTATCGAGGGCTACACCTATAACATCGAAGTGGTACCTCACGATACTTTCTGTCACGCAAACTACACCATCCCGTGGTCAAAGAAGGAGGCAGTTACGAAGGAAATAAGAAAAATGCTTGATTGGGGGATAATTGAACCATCTCTATCCCCGTACAGCAGTCCGCTCGTGGCCGTAGCGAAAGCGGACGGCAGTATACGTCTCGTGCTTGATGCGCGCGATATTAACAAAATAATTGTACCTGTCAGAACGCGACCAGAAAACCTGGATGAACAGATACAGAAGTTTTATGGAGTTAAATATCTGACCTCTGTCGATATGCGTTCGTCGTATTGGCAAATCCCACTAACTGAATCATCAAGAAAGTACACTGCCTTTGTGTTTGCCGGCAGAAGTTACCAATTTAAAGTTTTACCATTTGGATTAAATGTTAGTGCAGGTGTCTTCATTGCAGCGCTCGATAAAGTATTAGGACCAGATTTGTTGGACCGAGTAACGTTGTATGTCGATGACTTATTAATAGCTACTCCCGATTGGGAAAGCCACATGGACACGCTGAGATGCGTACTAAAAAGATTTTCTGAGGTAGGCGTAACAGCAAACCTCGCAAAATCCAAATTTGGCAGGGAGAGAATAAAATTTCTTGGTCATGTAATATCACCTACAGGTATTGTGCCCGATCCGAAGAAAATGGCAGCAATTGAGAACTTCCCTCCTCCTAGAACCAAGAAACAGTTAAAGGCATTTCTGGGTCTAGTGTCATTTTTCAGACGATTCATACCTGACCAGCTTTTAAATGATAATACCCTGTTAAACTTGTTGAGAAAGAATACACCCTGGATATGGAATGAACTGTGCCAGCAGTCATTTGAGCAAATACGACAAGCCCTTCTAAATGCTAATCTACTGTCACATCCTGACATGTCAAAGGAATTTTGCCTTGCTACAGACGCCTCCACTGTCGGACTAGGCGCGTGTTTATTTCAAATCGATGAGGATGGTGGAAACAAGAACGTAAGAATAATCGGTTTCGCAAGCCGAGTGTTGTCAAGTTGTGAACGATCATATACAGTCACCGAACTCGAAACACTAGCAGTAGTATGGGCCATGAAGAAGTTCAGATACTATGTGTACGGAAAAAATGTAAAAATTTTCTGTGATCATCAGGCCTTAAGTTTTTTGCTGACATGCAAGTTAATGCACGACAGGTTGACTAGGTGGGTGCTTGCTCTGCAGGAATATCAATTTCAAATAATGTATATAAAAGGTTGTGACAACGTAGTGCCTGATGCTTTGTCACGGTTGCCACAAGGTCTGCCTGAGTTAACAACAATACTAGAACAGGCAACAGAGTACAAAATTTTAGTTATGAAAGACCCTACTTGTCGAAAAAAGTTCCTGCAGACGTGCAAGCAACTGCCTAGTTTACAGGACGAAGATGCAGCTTGGGGAAAAGTCAAACAAGAACTCCTATCTTCGGGTGGAAATCAGATAGGTAGCCATTATTCTGTGCAAAATGGGGTATTATATTACCGGAAGGAGGTTAACAAGGACTTGTGGTGTATCTGTGTACCGGAAGTATGTATTAGTGATTTAATCTGGCACGTGCACCTTTCGTGGGGACACGTGGATATTGAAAAATGTAGAGCACTTCTCGCAAGACAATGTCATTTTAAGAATATGAAAAGAATAATTCAGAATGTTGTAAGGACATGTGTAGTTTGTCAAAGGACGAAACCTACAAATCTGCCCACTGTAAGTGAATTGCATCCTGTTGTTCCTAACAAACCATTACGACTAGTTTCTGTTGACATTCTAGGGCCACTACCCACTGGCAGAGGTGGTGTGAAATATGTATTTGCTGTATATGATGCCTTTTCCAAATTTCTAAAATTGTATCCTGTAAAAGCTTCAACGGCCACACCCCTCATTCAAAAATTACGAACAGATTATTTTGTTAATGTTGGCAAACCACAGA
Organism: Schistocerca piceifrons; assembly: GCF_021461385.2. Taxonomy (NCBI): domain Eukaryota; kingdom Metazoa; phylum Arthropoda; class Insecta; order Orthoptera; family Acrididae; genus Schistocerca; species Schistocerca piceifrons. The sequence goes on along the minus strand of NC_060141.1, from coordinate 348,824,909 downwards.
TTATATTATCCGATAATGCCACCTATTTTACTGGTCTCAAATGGAAAACGTTTCTACAAGAGCAAGGTGTTAAACACATTTTTGTAGCTCGATTTCACCCGGAGAGCAGTCTTGTAGAGCGTACCTTTAAAGAGTTGAACAGGTTCATGAGAACTTACATTCCGAATCGCCACACCAAGTGGGCAGAATACGTTTCGACTTTTGAGGAACTCCATAATAGATTGCCACATTCAGCCACCGGTTATACTCCACTAGAAGTCATGTTTGGAAAGAATGAAACCGACAGCTGGCTGTCACCATTACCAACTGTACCACGACAAGTTGTACCTCACGAACAAATTATAGCTGAGACTCTAAATAACTTAACGAGGTGCGCGGAGCGCCGAAAGGAAAAGCATGACAAGAAAATAAAGAAGGTAACAGTGTATCAACCAGGTGACTTGGTTCTAATAAGGACTCATCCCAAGTCATCTCTGTTAGCGAAAAAGAATAAAAAATGGCAACTGGTGTATGCCGGGCCCTACAAAATCATAGACATACCACATGGATGTAGCTATTTGTTGGGTGACGTAGAATCTGGAGAGATTAAAGGACTCTATCCATACAAAGACTTAAAGAAGTTCGCTCAGTAGAGCAACGTTTACCTTTGTGTGTAATAGGTTAAGTTTATAGCGTATTTTTTCTGTGTGTAAATGTTCCGATTTTAGTGTAATATTTAAAGACAATGAGGCACACAAGATTAGTGCGATTCAATTTTGTAGATGTTAAGGAATAATAGTATTTTTAAGCAATTGCATTTTGAAGAAAAAAATGAACGTAGGTTTAAGAATATGTTAAAAATTTCATGTTGAAAAATGCTTTAAAAATATTTTTAAAAAATTCAATAGCATGTAATGATGAAAGAATTTTTCATTAGTGTGTCATGAATATTTTTGAACTGTAGTAGTAATGCAACTTATGAAATTAAATATTATAGTGTATAAGTCGTTTCATGTATTTATGTCTATACCGATCTTGAAATATGCTCAATCATAATTTACTAAACAACATGAGTGCAGGGTGTACATCACCCAAGGTACCTCATGTGTTGTGGACAAGGTACAAAGCAAATCAATAAACGCGACTACCGCTAAGCACTGTTAAAATATATTGCCATCTGCTAAGGCAGAGATTTGCACGAATTTGTAGTGTAAACAAAAGTCACAAATCAAACACTAATCTAGGAACTTGCACGCTAGGCCTAGATTACAAAATGTCTACAATAATGCGAGAGGCAAGGTTTTGTAAAGTCGAGCCTGGCTCTGGAGAGCAAGTACGCAATGAGTGGGCAGACATGACATGGGGACTTACCTCAGATGAGACGGAAATACAATTGTATAGTCAAAAAATCTGAAGGCAAGTACGACTCTAAGTGGAAAATAAAAAGAGATAATTAGTGCGAGAGACTGGTAAAATCCAGCACTAGCCAAAATCCAGTTCAGACTGAATGAAATACATTAGTGTTTGTGAACTAATCGAAACAGTTACTTTAAGCAGTGTGAAAAACTGTGAAGGTGAAACTGTGATATGGACAGTGAAGTGCTAGTATTGAACGTTCAACAGCGGTGAGGACGCCAAACGCCAATATTACGCACGAAAAACTGTGAATTTGCCTATAAATGTGAACTGTTAACGTGAAGTGAACCCACAGTCAATATTTTTGGGACAGACTGTAATTTCAGTGAGTACAACAATGCGAGATTGGAATGCGATGCGTGGACTGTTGCAAAACAGCGACCGCAGAAACGGCGAATGTTTGTGCTAAGCTCGTATTGGGACACTCACCAGTGCCTGCGAGTGCGGCGAAAACATAAATAATTTTATCAAGACAAAAACTGACGTGTAATGGAAACAGTATTGCATCAAAACTGCATTCACGGGAGAAGGTCCATGTCATGTTTTCTGCAAGACAGTGCTAGCTTGACACTCGGAAACTGGCGAAAACTTAACAACAACTGCCGCACTAATAAATGCTCCTTTCCCACTAGCGTAACCATCTGAAGCGGGAAACAAATATTACGTTGGTTGTGTGTGTGTTTCATGTACTACGTCGGAGATGCGTAGCAGAGCTGACTCCTGCCAACAAGAGCGGGGGGCGGATATCATCCCACTCCGCCACGCCAACGGTGCAGCCGATCAGCTGATTCTGACGTTCCGCGACGGCGAGACACACGCTGGCGTCGAGCGGGCGTTGACCTCTCCGCAGCCGCCGCGAACGCCGAGCACCGAACACACCAACCGACGCCGTCGCGAGCCAAACGTCGCGGCGTAGATCATCAACGACACCGCAATCAATTGTTATAATGGCCTCATTTTTTGCATAGTGCAACAAAAATATTTGTATGCACATCCTGTACTCCAATGACCTCCCAGAAACAATTAAGTGAAAGTGACCAAAGCAGTTAGTCTGTCGCTCCGCCGAGGTTTTCCCCAGGTTTCCCTACGGCCGCGCCAAATGGCGAACAGTTGACACCCCTGGGACTTCAAATATTCCGGACTAACTCGTGGTTGTATACCTTGAACCTCATCTACACTTTGTGTGCAACGCACCTCAGTAATTACAACATACGATGTGACATATGTAAACTGTGAAAGAAAAATCTGCGTGTGGACACTGTGGACATGAAAGTGGAAATATTTATGTCAAAAAACACGAACATTTTTTATGACATAAACATTTCGGGGGGCAATATAGCGTCCCCAGTGCCATATTACGAAAAGACAATATTTATAAAGAAGACATTCATAATTTGTAAGAGATTTTTTTTTTCTCATGTAGCCTTAAAATAATAATTTCTCTGTGTAGGTTTAGATTGCAAAGAAATAATTTATGACAGAATGATCTAAAGAGACGCCCAGTTACACTCTTTTGTTAATTTTTTTAGTCGACCTTACTTCTTCGCTTGTCTTGAATGTGGATAGAGGGACATCTTGCGAGTGCTGACAAATGTAAGCATATTTGTATGAGTTAAGTATATAATATACTGTTTTAATATTATTGTGTACTTTTAATTTGTAAGAGGTGATCCCGATTTCATGTCCGCCTTCCTTGAATTAACCTGCATTCAAGTAATTTACAGCTCAACAATCGCAGCGGCCGATGCAGCCAACGACGCCATTACGTGGCGATATTAACTTATGAAAATTTAACGGAAGCTGAAAACTCGCCCGCTATTAGCATAATATCAATTTTTCTCCACAGCCGCACGAAGTTGCAGAAATACTTAGCTTTAAGATTCTTATTTTCAGTACCATAGCCGAGACCCAGAGCCAGGACTCTGACTACAATACAATGGTTAACGGAGGTAAGAAAATACTCTCGCGCGTGTGTGGGCCGCAATTGTAATTAATAACTAAAGATCTTTTGCTTTAACGTCAACTGACTAGCCGAGGAAATTTATATGAAAAGTTTATTACATTGTTCAACTTAAATATCATTTTTATTAAGGCCCACCACGTAAGTCGGCAACAATCAAAAAATAATAATAACAATAATAATATATACATTAAATTACGACGGCCGACGGACGCGAGACAGGGCATTGTCGTATTTTCTGGTACTCAAACGTTAATTAAACAGAAGCAGAGAAAATTCCTGATTGGCGAGGGGTAATGGAGTGCTGAATCAAATGAAATATTTTCCCTACTCCGAGAAACTGAAATTCAGTTACTGTCCGAGAGGCGGCATTAATCGCGTATAACGAAGCTCGGTGCTAGCGGCATCTATGCCTCTTGTCATCCTCGAATAACAGCGGCAGCGAGAAGAGACCAGCTAAGGACGTGAAAGAGCTCTCGGAATTTAATCACCGGCAGGCGTCGAGAACTGCTGCCGTCGGAAGTTTATTTGAGGAATCTCGGGCTGCAAGACGACATTTGTAGAGAACACTGCACAGGGATGCTTCAAATACCTCAATGAACTCAGAGGAAACTGAGGTACAACAAAGTAAGAGGTAAATCAAATTATCATCTAACGGTTATACTCAGCATGTCGACCAGGCGTTAACAGGAAAATAACAATGAAGTAAGAGATGAGCTTTAGTCAAAAAGTAATTCTCATGTCGTGCCTGAAACATTACTTACTTGCGTAATGTGAATTGTTTAGTACCTCAGTGTGACGAGTGCTTAGCACACACTGTAGGATGTTAAAATTATCTTTTGTGACTATTGAAATCATTTTTCGATGGCATTAGTCATTCTATTTTTTTTTCAGTCATCAGTCTTCTGACTGGTTTGATGCGGCCTACCACGAATTCCTCTCCTGTGACAACGTCTTCATCTCAGAGTAGCACTTGCAAACTACGTCCTCAATTATTTGCTGAATGTGTTCCAATCTCTGTCTTCCTCTACAGTTTTTGACCTCTACAGCTCCCTCTAGTACCATGAAAGTTATTTCCCGATGTCTTAACAGATGTCCTATCGTCTGTCCCTTCTCCTTGTCAGTGTTTTCCATATGTTACTTTCCTCTCCGATTCTGTTCAGAATGTCCTCGTTGCTTACCTAATCAGTCCACCTAATTTTCAACATTCGATTGTAGACCCACATCTCAAATGCTTCGACCCTCTTCTGTTTCGGTTTTCCCACAGTCCATGTTTCACTACCATACAATGCTGTGCTCCAAGCGTACGTTCTGAGAAATTTCTTCCTCAAATATAGCCCGATGTTTGATGCTAGATAGACTTATTTTGGCTAGGAATGCTCTTTTTGCCAGTGCTAGCCTGCTTTTGATGTCCTCCTTGCTCCGTCCGTCATTGGTTACTTTGCGGCATAGGTAGTATAATTCCTTAACTTCATCTACTTCGTGACCATCAATCCTGATGATAAGTTTCTCGCTGTTCTCATTTCTGCTACTTCTCATTGCTTCCGTCTTTCTTCGATTTACTCTCAATCCATTTTCTGTACTCATTAGACTGTTCATTCCATTCAGAACATCACGTAATTCTTCACTTTCACACAGCATAGCAATGTCATCAGCGAATCGTATCATTGGTAGATATCCTTTCACTCTGGATTTTAATTCCACTCCTGAACCTTTCTTTTATTTCCATCATTGCTTCTTCGATGTACAAATAGAACAGTAGGGGGGAAAATTATATTCCTGTCTTACTCCCTTTTTAATCCGAGTAGTTCGTTCTTGGTCGTCAGCTCTTATTATTCCCTCTTGGCTATTGTATATATTGTATATAAGGTGTCTCTCCCTATAACTTTTTCTTTAGTGTTGCTTCCATTATCTACCGCAACTTCACAAGTGACACTCTGGTGCCTTTACCTTTCCTAAAGCCAAACTAATCGTCATCTAACACATCTTCAGTTTCCTTTTCCATTCTTCGGTATACTATTCTTGTCATCAATTTGGATTCATGACCTGTTAAACAGCTTGTGCGATAACTCTCGCATTTGTCAGCCCTTGGATTCTTCGGAATTGTGTGGATGATATTTTTCCGAAAGTCAGATGGTATGTCGCAAGAATCATTCATTCTACACACCAACGTGAGTAGTCGCTATGTTGCCACTTCTCTCAATTATTTTAGAAATTCTGATGGACTGTTGTCTATCCCTTCTGCCTTATTTGATCTTAAGTCTTCCAAAGCTCTCTTAAATTGTGATTCTAATACTGGATCCCCTGCCTCTTTTAAATCGACTCCTGTTTCTTCTTCTATCAAATAAGACTAATCTTCCCCCTCAAACAGGCCTTCAATGTACTCTTTCCTGCTATCTGCTCTCTCTTCTGCATTTAATAGTGGAGTCCCAACTGCACTCTCAATGTTATCACCCTTGCTATTTCTATCACCGAAGGTTATTTTGACTTTCCTGTATGCTGTTCAGTCCATCCGACGGTCATTTCTTTGTCGATTTCTTCACATTTTTCATGTAGGCATTTCGTCTTAACTTACCTGCACTTCCTCTTTATTTCATTGCTCAGTGACTTGAATTTCTGAATTCCTGAATTTCCCTGAACATTTTTGTACTTCTTTCTTTCATCGATCAACTGAACTATTTCTTCTCTTACCCACGGTTTCTTCGCAGTTACCTTCTTTGTACCTATGTTTTCCTTTCCAGCTTCTATGATTGCCCTTTTTAGAGATGTCCATCCCTCTTCATCTGCACTGCCTACTGAACTATTCCTTATTGCTCTATTTATAGCCTTAGAGAACTTCTAGCTTTTCTCATCACTCCTTATTGCTTCCGTATCCCACTTCTTTGTGTATAGATTCTTCCTGAGTAACTTCTTTTATTTCAGCCTACTCTTTATTACTATTACGTTATGATCTGAGTCTATATCTGCTCCTTGGTACGCCTTACATTCCAGGAACGGAATTCCGAATCACTGTCTGACCGTGACCAGGCTGCAGATCGTCTGAGCAGATCAACATAATTCATGTATCGAGTTTAAAGTTCAAAGTAAGGGATATCGATGGATGAAATTGAAGAGTACGAAAAAGGTTCGTGAGCTGAACGAGATTATCACGGATAGCAAAGCCTCACCGCGATGTAACGGCCGCTGGAAAGTTATTAGGAAATCTCAGAGACCTTCATCAACGTTTAATACGATTAAAATGAAGCCAAAGAATATTTGGCAAACTGACAAAATAAGCCTGAGATGAGAAATACGAGAAATTGTAATCGATCGAATGTTTAATCCTGTCTGCAATTCTGACGAACGAAAATTGTTTATCCGGTTGTCCAGTGCCGTGCTATACTGAAATGGAGGATGGTAAAAAGAAGGATGTAATACTAATCTACGGAATTGTTTCATTGCTAGATTTCGTATTGCCGTCCGCTCTTTAGTCACACGAATGCAGAAATACCAGACATTTACACAAGGTCAGCGGTAGAAAACATTAAGTGAAAGCACTCTACAGAATATAGGTTACGGGGTAGCATATAGTATTGTGTGACACGAATTTCTTCACCTGACAAAATAAAACACCTACAGTCGTCCTTATGATTTTATTTTATTTTGTTGCTACCAGTTTCAGTGCTTCAGTGCGTCATGTTCAGGCTGTTTTTTATGCGGTACAGGTTGATATGAGCTTGCTATGCTGATTATATTTATATGTTCTGACGATGCAATTATGGCCTAATCACTTTAGGACATGGTGTAAAAAAAGATCTGAGGATGGTCATTACGGACTGAAACCGGTCATCGTCTATAGAATTCATATTGTGATCAAAGACTGAAATAAAAAAAAAAAATAGTTGACAGTATTGGATCACTGTTTGTATACGCGACCATGTCGCAGTTGGTGAAAATAAATGTTGGCCTGTGCTGTGATAGTGCCACGCAAAACAACAAGGGGTGCAAGCCCCCTCCATGAAAAACATAACCACACCATAACACCACCGCCTCCGAATTGTACTGTTGGCACTACACACCCTGGCAGATAACGTTCACTGGGCATTCGCCATACTCACACCCTGCCATCGGATCGCAACACTGTGTAACGTGATTCCTCACTCCAGATAACGTTTTTACACTGGTCAGCCGTCAAGTGTTTACGCTCCTTACACCAAGCGAGGCGTCGTTTGGCATTTACCGGCGCGATGAGTGGCTTGTGAGGAGCCGCTCGACCATGAAATCCAAGTTTTCTCACCTCGTGCCTGGCTATCATAGTACTTGTAGCGGTTCCTGATGCAGTTTGGAATTCCTGGATAGATGTCTGCCTATTACACATTACGACTCTCTTCAACTGTACAGACGTATGACACAAGCGTCACCCAATCACGTGACCACGTTCGAAGTCCGTGAGTTCCGCGGAGCGACCCATTCTGCTCTCTCACGATATCTAATGACTACTGAGGACGCTGCTATCGAATACCTGGCAGTAGGTGGCAGCACAATGCACCTAATATGAAAAACGTATGTTTTTGGGTGTGTCCGGATACTTTTGATCACATAGTGTAGAACTTTGTAATGCTGCCAGCCACAGCCGTTGGTGTCGTAATGAATGGAAGCGAAATGAATGGCAAGACAGCTGTAATTGATGATTTCTTCATTGGCACAACCGGTTTCGCTGCGTTAAACGACATCCTCAGGTGAAAGTAGTGTCACATTAAATTATCAAGACGTCTCGCGAACTGCGAACAATTGGGGGGGGGGGGGTCATGCTGCACTGATGTGGCTCTCATTTCATCTGAGGATTTTGTTTTAATGCAGCGAAACCGATTGTGACAACAAAGGACTCACCACTACAGCTGTCTAACGTTTCATTTTTACTTTCATTTATTATGATATTGCAACAGCATGAAAATGCATCCTGTCATAAACTAGCATCTGTGAGATAATGGCTACTGGAAAACTACATTCCTGAAATTATCTGGCATGCCTAGGGTTCCGACCTTAACTCAATGGATTAGTTATGGGATGAGGTAGAGCGCCAACTTCACTCCACGCACCATGCGACGTACATCTCCATCTTCTCTTGTTTCAGATTATCATGTACAGCTACATGATTACTCTGTAATTCACAGTTAAGTGACTGGGAGAGGGATCATTGAACATCCATCAAGCTATTTCTCTATCGTTCCACTCTCGAATGGTGCATGGAAGTAATGGACACTTATATCTTTCCGTGTGAACTCTAAATTATTTTATTTTATAATGATTATCATTTATATCTACGTAGGTTGGCGCCTACAAAATATTTTCACGCTCTGAAGAGGAAGTTCGTGATTGAAATCCCATGAGACTACCATTCATCCACAAACATTGACATCTCATTCAAGGTGTTCTTAACAGAAGTCAAACCGTCATAAATGCGAAGGGTGGAAACATCCCATATTCATGTCCACTAACAGTGTTGTTGCACAACTGATCAAATATTGTAAGTAGAGAAAAGGGCAGACTTAAGTGCATTGGTAGGATAATCGAAAGCTGCAGTTTACCTACGAAAGAAAATAAGTAATTATTGTAAAGTTTCGTACCGCAAGGAAGCACGAGAGAGGATGTTGTTATGGGTGTCGGTATCCTTTTTCTACAACTCAAATGCACACGTTAATTAATACGGTTCTTTATTTACATGAACTAGAAACATTTACTTAACTTGAATAGAGTCCATGTTTTGTGGTACAAGCTCATCAGTAATAGTCCTCCTGCAGACTCATGTAATGTTAAGATCGATAATCTTGCTAGTTAAGCGCAATTCTGGTTGAGGTAAACTAGTCCCATTATAGCCGCTAATCTGGTCGCTATGTAATGTCGTAGCCTGTGACGAACTGAACCCACTCTGTGGTTAAAGTGACAGAAGCCAAAGTGGATGGTTGAGTAAGGCCCTCCGGTCAGCAGTGGCTGCCTAAATACGCTTTCTTGGAAGGACGTTGGGCATATTGCTTGTGAGTGTGTCTCTCGCCTCTCTCGTGATAGGCGCTCTTAATCCAGTGCCTACCAACTGATCTTCGTTCTTTATGTTTGCCGACTGGTGTGCTGGTGACAGCTTAGCACATGTATCGATCCCTTATACTTAGTTCCTCCAATGCCAGGTACCATATTGTGCAACAAGTGAAATCAATCATCTAGCATGTTTTGAGCTGCCTCACGTTCCATGTCCATTCATTGTAAATCCTTTCCAAAAGTTTATTTCCAGGTGTTACAAGGTCTTCCTCTACTTCTATGCCATTAGGCCTTCAAGACTCATTAGGACGAAGTTTTTTTTTGTTTCCATCTTCTGTTCTTGAACAGCCACTCGAATCAAGGTAATTGTTTCTGGAAACATCAACGAGATGATGAGGAAATTCATATAGCCTTACAATATTCCACAATGAGTTACCGTTGAAATCTATGTGGTGTTCTATTACATTTCGCAGTACAAATATTTGTTCAGAACAGGATCTCGCATTTCTAAAGCAAGTCGGTTCTTCCCATAGTCGACATCTGCTGTTTCCTGTCTCTCTTTTAAAAGAACGTGGGCAAAGACTTTGCCAGTCTCTGAGGGAGCTTGATATCTCTCCAGTTTGTACAGTCGGTTAAATTCCCTTTGTCGGGTAGTTTAACAATGATGCCTCGACTCCAGACTTTTGGAACTTGCCTTGTTTGCCAACAGGTATCGCACAGTTTAATAAGATGGTTAATGAAGCCAGAAGCCCCATATTTCAGAATTACCAGCTGCGTTGTGGTTTTTTAAGTGTCGTAATTGCTGCTTGAAAACGCATTTTTACCGTTATTTCTTACATTTTCGAAGTTGTAAGCATTAAGTGACTTGGGCTGGTTTGAAGCTTCTTTGAAGTACTCAACCTATTGGGTAGCCTGTTCATCTTTTGTTATCCAAAGATACCAATTTTTCCCTTTATGCGCAGTTTTAATAACTATACGTTCCTTAGAGATGGTATTTACAAAATTATACAGCTAACAGAACGCAAAGAAATGTGTAATCTATTAATTTTCTTGTTCTCCACCCGTAACGAAACGGGTTTCAGAAGTACATTTCATCATACTTTCTCTATGTAGCGTAGGTCAGATGGACAATATTAACTTTGCGTAGACTATTTGCAATAAAGTAATTCCTACAGGAATACACCGACAATGCTAGACATATGTTTAAAAAAAACCATCAGGGACAAGAAAAACCGACTGGTTAAAACGGACACCGGTATTATAGTTCTGAATATACGCTAGTTTTTCGGATTTGTTTGGTCTGGCTATTTCAATTTTTTACTAATAACCGAGTAAAAAAACCGAAATATCAGTTCTCTGCAGCAGAAGTGCTAAAATTTTTCAGTTTAAAACAAACCTTTTTTTTAAAAAAGCAATAATTTTCATTCGTAAAATATGCATTGGTTTGAAATATCGCGTTACTATGGAAAACAAGGAAGAGAACAGTGCTAGTTTAACAACAATGCCGACGCAAACGAGCGACAAACATATGGTATAAGAATTGGTACAGCACTGCTGAGACAATAGTGTCCCTGTGGCACAAACCCCATTCTAGAAATTTGTTTACAAAATAACATTGCAACGACGTAAAATGCTTCATTTGCCTGCCACTTCTATGATATAACAACAGAAGAAGGGAATTATGGTAACATTAAAAAATTAAAAATTAACAACACTTACCTTCATAGAATACAATAAAAATAGAACGTAGCTGATCTGTTGCCTGTGTCTACATAATATGCTTCGATCTGCCTGTATCCCTGGAAAACAGACAAATTAACACGAAACATAGAATACTCCAGTCTCTGTTTAAACCCCTTGGTACTGACTATTCGTAATGCACAGGTAGTGTTGTGATCCCCGATTACAACGTGATTTTTGGGCAGTGACTCAAAAGATTGGAATCAATTATTACTTTTCGAGGAAGGTAGCAAACGGTGGACATCTTTTGCCTATTTAGTTTAATATTTTGAGTGTATATATTTTGAAACTGAGTGAGTCAAAATTTTTCAGTCTTTGTTCGATAGCTACGTTTACCATAGGAAATCATAGCAATAAAAAGCCGAAAATTGATTATTTCAGAAACCGATTATTTTGGGGCCGTTTTAACAGACAGACAAAACTGGCTTGTGAAAGGAAAAAAAGAACGATATTACCGAAAACCAATTTTTCCAGTTATAATCGCCGTCCCTACACAAACCTCTAATATTATGATATTTTCCTTTAATACGTTCTATTGTTTCTTAAGATTACCGGCCTCGAGCACTTCGTTCATCGTCAGATGGCCGCATTATATTTACAGGACAAACTGTTAATAAATTGATGAATTTTAAAATTCCATGCTGCCTTACGGTTGAAGCATTTCAGACTGATAAATATTCGGAAAGGAAATGAAAACAGGGGATAAATTCAAGTGGTAAATTTCATGATGATCACATAACACAATTTTTTGCAGTTACTGTGTCCCAGTTGCTTTGAAGATTTACATGTTTTCCATGTAGCACGAAATATTGCATTGCCAAACGTGTTACTGTCCTATGTCTTGTTCTAAACACAATAAAAAGACTTACATGTTTTCCATGTAGCACGAAATATTATTTTGACAAACGTATTACTATCTTATGTCTTGTTCTAAACACAATAAAAAGACTTACATGTTTTCCATGTAGCTCGAAATATTGCATTGACAAACGTATTGCCATCTTATGTCTTGTTCTAAGCACAATAACGAATGCTCACAATTAAAAATGGGTGACCGTTTTCTTGTGGTCCAGCACCTCGGAGTGAGCTTCACGGAAACGGCGAAACTTGTCGGTTGTTGGCGTGCTACTGCTGCCTACATTTATGGAAAATACGATGTACCTGCGAACTGGAGGTGGCAGATATGACGACAGGCTACAACGCAGATGCAGAGACAAGTGTTTAAGAGAATACCGCTTAATGTTCATTGTTTACCTTCTGGCTCGACACCAGACGACTGCTGTCTGTTTCCAAGCTGACACAGCGAGATCGTTAGTTATGATTAGCAATGGGCATGGGGTACATTAATACTGCGGTTGCGAATCAATGGAAACGTGCGGTATTGTGAGATGAACTACATTTCTTGTTGTACCAGGTCTATGGTCGTGTCTCAATACGCTTTCGACCAAGCAAACAGCTGCTCTCAGGATGCACCACCCACGGAGGAAGACCCTGAGCCCTTAGCGTCAGCATTTCATCCGGAACAAGTCCCGTCCATTCATCCCCCCACCCCCGCCCCACCCATCCATACATATTCATAGTGTAAGCCCCGCCTCTGACCAGCCACTAGTTCTGTCCACCTGGAAGTTAGATCAAAATTCTTAGCTTCGCAGGTATGTCAGTCAAAGACACTTCCTCGAAGGACTCTTATGATATTCAGTAATAAACAAGATACTTAAGTTTGTCAATACGATATGAATGCATATTATTACTGAAATGAAAATATGTGTAGCGAATTGAAAGCATTACCAGCAACACGAAACAAAATATTAATGTAATGTTAGTTAATATCAATAAGGACAATTTTTTATGAAGTTAGTTTAATGTGTTCCTCTACGGAAACAGCACAGACAACATACATGCCGTTTACATGGTTCTCCCAAAACCGTATTTCATAAACACCTTTCCCAATACCGCTTTTAGTTAATAATGTAAATTCAAAATCAATTCTAGAAATCCGTTTCTAGTTGCCGGTTTTCCAATTCCGTAATCGATTTTCGATCCCATGTAAACGCAACCGGTTTTGAAACGTGCTTGGGCTGTCAGGTTTTGTCTTGTTTTTAATAATTTTCGGCTAATATCGACGGAGTGACTTTTCATACAGTGAACGATAATCAGAAATATTAGACTGAAGCTGTTTACACCTCGTCTAATTGAAGAGGAAGAGAGATTGTGCTGACTAAATCAGACAGCTTTTTTCCAGGTCCCATATTTAACTGGGCTACCAAATCCGCTTCAGATCTTAACATGTAAACACGACAGTGAAGAAACGTTTCCGACACTCGGTTTTCGTTTTTCGGAAGATGTGTCGCATGTAAACGTAGTGATACAATGCGATAAAAATGCTCTTGGACCTGTTATGTTGTTAGTAAGCCATGGATGTAGACGATTAACTCCATTGTCTAAAATCAACATTATACACAAGCAAGTCAAAGTCGTTTTGCTTCTCTATCTACAATTAGCTTATGAAAATTAAAGAATATAAGAATGTCAAATTAGAAATGCCTAATTAAAGCAGTAAGATATTTACATATATGGATTAATTCATCACCATTTGCATGTCTCATAGGTGAACTTTACCTTTTAAATTCTTCTGATGTCGTCCCTCTGCATTATAAATGAGATTAATTTAGGGACTCTAAAGATTTGTGGCTGTTTCTGTGCGATAAGTTAGTGTCCTACGTGTTGCTGCAAACATCTCAGAAATTAGTCTGTTGCTATAATTTGTAGTGTCTGTTGTCAACCATGAGTTTTATGCAATTTTGTGACATTCAAACCAGTTCTTATTTTTCCCTTCTTCTTTGATAATGGTGATGTGTGTGTGCTTGCCCCAGTGTGGGCTTGCAGTTAATAAATGCTAGTGTTTCATAGCTGTTATGTATGTTCTTCCAGCTATGCTAGTTCTTTTTCAAACCTTAAAATTCTTCAGCAGAACTGCTCAGTGAAAAATACACAAAAACAGCTTGTGTCGATCTAACAAGAACAAGTAATCGGGCTGCCTTTTGTAATTACAGTCACAAATGGTGTTTGTTTGACACATACTGTCTGAATTCTGCACTTAAGTTTCAACGATGCTGTGGTTCCACTTTCTCTATGTTCAAATTATTCTTTGATAGTAGGTTGTTTGTTTTTAGCTTTGGGTGACTTATCACACTGGAGTCTGTTTATTCATAGGATATTCGCCTAAATACTGAGTAAGGAATTCTGTGCTAATCTGTCTTCACCTAATTTGCTGTGGAAGTAACTGGCACAGCTGAGGCCAATTCAGGAGGTGCTTAGCAGTATGTCTTGTAATTTTGTAGCAAAATTTTCCTGCTAGCAAGATACTAATTTAACATTCACTCCAAAAAGTATTACAATTCTTCTGTACACTTGCATAACTTTTAAATGTATTGTAATGTCACAATTATGGCCTGAAATCAGTTTTTTACAAATTGAAAAAACTTCTACACTGTACATGTATGCTTCACTGTGGTGTAGCTAAAGAAGCATTTTCCTTTTTTGTTGTTTGTTGTAATATGTCAGCCATTGCCACTGTTTGTTCTGTCATAGGATATTCCACAACTTCAATATTAAATTAGTTTCACTGACTAAGTGCTGATGACATGGTGTGAGGGAGATTGAGGTGAAGTAATTTTAGATTTCCATTGATACAGACATAACACTAGTAAAAATTAAAGTGAAGAATTAAAACAAAAATAAAATCTGAAAGCTACTAATTTTTGTATAGATATACCTTAATATGAACAGCATACAATGAAGATTTGATAATGCAGTGTGTGTTCATTTTCCATTAAAAATTAAAAGTTAGTGTTAATATAAAATAAGGCAATCAACTCATAATGCAGGCTCTGTGGTGGCTTCATGGCAGTCAATGCCCTAAAAGTTACAGATGGAAATTTTAATGTCACAGACATAACACTTCCACTTACAGTGAAGGACTGGAATTATACACTTAAAAATGTTGAAATAATTGTGCAGGGTCACATTTATGAATAAATGAAGAGCATTCAGATAACAGACTTAGTGTCAAGCATTTAATTTCAGTACAAAAAAGGTAGGCTTTCCCAAGTTTCTGTGATAGGCTCTTGCCAACTTTACTTGTATCATCCTTTTCTCGCCATACACATCTATTCCCTTCTCTGTCTAGCAATTTAACTAATTTTTTTCATGTTGTGTCCTGGCAGCTTGTCCAAGAAATTAGCACAAATGTCCTCATTCAGAATCTAGTCTAATAATAACCCATTGCTCATTAAACAATGAAATGTTTTCACTCCTACTACAGGCAATGAAAGAAGTTGAACGTTTCTTCTTGACCGCTCTGGCTTCCATTAGGTATGAACTGGAACTGTGTGCCATTTCCATGCCATGATCTTATTTAAACTGAGAATTTTCCGATGGTGCAGAGAGTGTGCACTTGAGTGTGTGAAGGGACTTGGTATTACTCCAATGCATCTGTACCTTGCAGCATGGCATTGTCATCTCCTCCACTGGAAGTTCTGTTATAATAGCTTTCAGCTAGGGATTTTGTACATTTTACAAACGATGTGCAATTAGTAATGAGAGTCTGTCTAGCTTTCACACACTGCAAAACATGACGCTTTGTTCCATCAGAGGTTATTTCCACCACTTCAAGATTTTTTTTCGTGAAGTATTTTTTTCTGATTAAAAGCGTGTTGATTTGACCTTACATGGAATTATGTTTGTAAATTAACACTGAAACCACACAAATGGGTAGGTATATCCTTTACGTATTTAAGAAAATAAGTTGAAGAAAAGATTAGTATTTACAGAACTGAAAGAAATTAAGAGAAAGACGACAAACACTCTCACATGTTATTCTATTAAATGAAACCAGGGGACAACAAATTGAAATTAACAGAGGTTCCTGCACCCCTGGCGATCTTGGTTGTTGGCTGGTAATGGTCTGGAGTAGGGAGGAGAAGAGGGGAAACTGGAGGTAGTGAGGCCATGTATAAGGGCCCGCAAATTTATTTTTCTATTACAGAAGTTGCATTGCTGTGCATGGATTGCTGGTAATGGTCTGGAGTAGGGAGGAGAAGAAGGGAAACTGGAGGAAGTGAGGCCATGTATAAGGGCCCGCAAATTTATTTTTCTATTACAGAAGTTGCATTGCTGTGCATGGATTACAATAATAATAATAATAATAATTATTATTATTATAATAGTCATTTATCCTGAGATGTGTTAATTTGTTTCCAAACTTTGCAGACTTTTAACTTCCCACAGAGATGTCATATACCCCTACAGACTTTTACTTTTTCATCTCTAACCATAATCACTGAATGTGGCAAATGTGAAAGAAATCAGATGTTTCAGTCGAAAATGTATACTTTTTGTGTTGTTTGAATGAAACATTATTTTGTGTGTTAGTCACATCCCTAACAGAATTGACCAAATACCCATTTCCAAGTCGTCTGATCTAAAATATCCCTCTGGAAGTTAAATAAGTTGTGTCAAGATTTCCTCTCATAGAAGCTACCACTTTCGGAACAGTTACTGTCTTTCAAGGTAAATAAATGTCACGTGACCAGGGCCTCTCGTCAGGTAGACCGTTCGCCGGGTGCCGGTCTTTCAATTTGAGCCACTTCGACGACCCGCAGTCGATGAGGATGATAGGAAGATGATTAGGACAACACAACACCCAGTTGAGGGGGCATCGAAACCGGGCCCTTATGATTGACATTTTGTCGCGCTGACCACTCAGCTATCGGGGGCGGACACTTTCAAGGTGATAATGAATTATTGGAAGGTGCTCTATGGTGATACACATATAGCAATAAATGCACAAGTGAATACATACAAAAGGAATATACTCTTCCTCTGATGCATTCATTGCAACTGGGGGGTTAACAGTGTCTTCTACAGACCGTAACTTTAAATGGTGGCTACCAATTTATGACTCTAACTATGTTTAAAATATATACTGGTTCAAAATTCTAATTTTTTAAGTGAACTGAAAGTTTATTGTGACGATATAAACACCACCCTGTAATTTGAATATGGGTGGGGATGGGAAGTCTACATGGATCACATATAGTAACTTGTCACTATTATATATTTCACAATTTATCTGAAATTTATTGTAACTAGCAGGCACAAACATCACAAGTATTGCCACTTCCCCGCAAAGGGCTTTTTCATGATGTTCCAAGTGCCAAAAGCGAGTTACTTGTTAGTGCCAAACAGAAAGTTTTGTCTTACATATTAGTATATTTGCAGTTAGTAAGACATTTCAAGAATGTGTTTAGTAATCCGGATTACATCAAGCACCACTTAGACCATATAAACAGAGTCTTGTGTAGCATTTCAATTTCTTCATAGCTAATGAGGCTACCATTGGGATAAGTACTTGGGAAGCTAATATTTAATTCTTTATAGCAGTATACTTTAGGTACAAGAATACAATCACATCTCATAATTCATGAGTACATGGACAAAAGCTTTCACATCAGCTTATTTTATTTATTTTTTTACGTGTATCTGCACCTTGTGTTACGTCAATCATATGAAACTGACACTCAGAAGTAAATGGTTTCGAAATTATTTGTTGCCCAGTGTTTTAAGCTACTGCTGTTTTTTATGCAGAGAAAATCGCAAAGATGTTATATTATTGCAGAAATAATCATTTGAATCCAAGAGGTATTTCTCACATGGCGACACAGTAAAACATGTTGACATCTGTATAATTTTAAACTGTACAATGTAAGTTTTGCGTGAAAATTCATAACATTACAGTTCATTATGAATAAGTTACCAAGAGAATAATTAGCCAACAGTTAAGTGTTGACAGATTCCCCATGTAAAAAAGGTAGATTGCTTTTACTTTGATTATCAACAGAAAAATAAACTGAAATTTCTAAGGCTCCACCTCAAATCTCTAGCACAGAGCCTAAATTGCAAGTATGTCAAATGAGCAAGGTGATAAGTACAACAAATTCTATAATGACATTAATTGACTCAGTAAAATTCTTGTAGCTACTTAAAACATTGGAATAAAGTGATTGTGGGAACAAGTTGTAGGTGATATACAATTGGATATCTGATAGTTCAAATTTTCAGTTGGCTTTGTTACATATGCTCAACAGTAATCATTCAGTTCAAAGATTATGAATTATATCATTCTGTTAACTCTATTATGGATGATTAAAAGTTCCTCAGTGTTTGCTACAGTGAAACAAACTGACTATTTCAGAGGGGTAAAACCATGTGTCCTAGATTCATCTAAAATTTAAATATTTCTCGAATGCTTTGAAATAAGTTAAAACCCCAATTAAACAGTTACTGGTGTTTGAAGGTGCCAAATATCATTACTGGTACACTTTCCAAAAATACAATGAGACTAGTGTGGTTGTAGCAATGGATGGAATGTGTAACACGTTCCATTTCTCCTTTTGACTTAGAAAGATTTGTCTTCAATGGAGAATTTTAGGTCTTCTGATTTCACACATAAGTCATGTTCGGATTGGAGAGAATCCATCCATCACTTCTTAGAATCAGTTTCAAATGCACAAGTCATACAATTCAACGTTTATTTTGCCCTTCCCCAAGAATATTTTGTTGGTGGTGTTGCAAACTACTTTAAGTACTAGGTCTACAACTTTGCTTCCGCCGTTTTTCCTCGAAGTTCGGGGCTTTATTGTGAAAAACTTACATAAAAAAATATGATTAATAGTATTGCCCATCGCTGGCCACTACATTCTCCCCTCTTTCGGATAGCATGCAAATCCCGTGGCGGAAGAACTGGGCGACTTTTGTGGGGATCCGCGAATCGATTCACTTTTGCACTTGTTCATATGATCGGAAGTGCTGGTCAGCCAGACTGTATGCCACTGATCGAAAAAGGTGGTAGTCAGAGAGAGCAACTTATGGAGAATACGGCAGGAGGGATAGGACTTCTCATTTCAACGTTTCCATGTACATTTCGACGGGTTTAGCGATTTAGGGTCGAGCACTGACCTGCTGCAAAATTACCTTTACGTGTCTATCGCTGTACTTTGACCGTTTGTGTTTCAGTGCTGGGCTCGAACGCATCAATTGCTTTCGATAATGATGTCCTCTGTCTTCGTCTGTTTCAGTAGCAACGAAAACGTTCTGTCTTCCACCGCCTGGCCGATCTTCAACATCAAAATCACCGTTTTTAAGGCATTGAAAACATTCTCTGCAGGTTCTTCCACTAAAAGTTCCCTCACCATTCGTCTTACCCAACATTTTAAAGCCACAGCCGCAGATTTCTTCATGTTAAGGCAGAAAATTAAAACTTCCCGCAAATGGCGAGAAATGGGTACGTAAGTTGACGTACTTGATCGAGAATAACCTTATGATGCAATCACAAATCGACTAATATTTTTATGGTATAATGTTTACAGATGCCAAGGCTTATTGTATTACGCCTATAACCAACCACCCGAACCCCACTTGCCTCTACTGCCATCTATTGCAAAACGGTTGAAGCAAAGTTGTACACCTAATAAAATCCTTATCGCATAAGTAGCACCGACAGGTAGACATATATTCATCATCTTTAACAGGAGACGACATTATTTTGCTCAGCTTCTGTGGGTTCGCTGTGGAAAAAAGCCGCTTTAGAGGCCTGCGGTATTTGTACTTGTTTCCTCAGGCTTCACGTTTAAAAGCACTCATTTCAGAACACTGTTGCAACGAAGAAGCACAAGCTGTAAAATAGTGTTACAACGACGAAGCAAATGCTGTAAAAGTCAGAAACGAAACGCGGAAAAAACGCAAATACTGCTACAATGCACAAGTAAAGTGCTAAGGCGTCCAAAGAAATACGTTAAAAGATACAAATACTGCAAAGCGAGAAAACACTTCTCGCTACTGTAACGTCCATACAAAAGCAGTAAACCACGTGGAAGACTATGCACTGAAGATCCCAAAGAATATACATAGTCGCTGCAGAGGGGATGAAAGGGCGGGACTAGTTCCTTACTGTGAGGGGCGGAGGGGTGGGGGGTGAATGGGCGGGATCTGTTCCCGGTGAAATCCTGGAGCTAACAATTCGTGGTTTTATGCTGTGGGGGAAATACACCTGGGCTTCCATGCTCCTTGTGAAAGTAATCTAAGGCACCATGAAAGCTGTGACTAAGTGAATGTTACGGTGATCGTTCAATAAGTAATGCAATGCAATTTTCTTCTCGCAGTTGAAAAAGTGCAGAGTTTATTGTGGGATATCGTGGAATATTCCAACTTCAGCCCATGAAGTGTATTTTGCTACCATCTAGAAACTGAAGAACCGACTAGAGTGTTTGCAGAATGAGATTTTCACTCTGCAGCGAGAGTGTGCTCTGACATGAAACTTCCTGGCAGATTAAAACTGTGAGCCAGACCGAGCCTCGAACTCTGGACATTTGCCTTTCTCGGGCAAGTGCTCTACCAGCTGAGCTACCCAAGCACGACTCACGTCCTTTCCTCACAGCTCTACTTCTGCCAGTACCTCGTCTCCTACCTTCCAAACTTTACAGGAGCTCTTCTGCGAACCTTGCAGAACTACCACTCCTGAAAGAAAGGATACTGCGGAGACATGACTTAGCCACAGAATAGGGGGTGTTTCTAGAATGAGATTTTCACTCTGCAGTAGAGTGTGCGCTGATATGAAACTTCCTGGCAGATTAAAACTCTGTGCCGGACCAAGACTCGAACTCGGGACCTTTGCTTTTCGCGGGCAAGTGTTTTCCAACTGAGCTACCAAAGCGCGACTCAGCCCCCGTCCTCACAGCTCTACTTACGCCAGAACCTCGTCTCCTACCTTCCAAACTTTACAGAAGCTCTTCTGCGATCCTTGCAGAACTAGCATTCCTGAAAGAAAGGATATTGCGGAGACATGGCCTAGCCACAGCCTGGGGGATGTTTCCAGAATAAGATTTTCACTCTGCAGCCGAGTGTGCGCTGATATGAAACTTCCTGGCAGATTAAACCTGTGTGCTGGCCTGAGACTCGAAATCTCATTCTGGAAACATCCCACAGGCTGTGGCTAAGCCATGTCTCCGCAATATCCTTTCTTTCAGGAGTGCTAGTTCTGCAAGGTTCGCAGGAGAGCTTCTGTAAAGTTGGGAAGGTAGGAGACGAGGTACTGGCAGGAGTAGAGCTGTGAGGACGGGGCGTGAGTCACGCTTGGGCAGCTCAGTTGGTAGAGCACTTGCCCGCGAAAGGCAAAGGTCCCGAGTTCGAGTCACGGTCCAGCACACAGTTTTAATCTGCAAGGAAGTTTCGACTTCACTGTGTTCGTTATCATGAAATTCAAATTAACTTCTGTTTCTCCATGACAACACAGGCCTCACACAAGTCAGCGCACCCCAGAGGAGTTCACAAAACTTCATTGGAGATCCCGTATCTCGTATCTTCCGACTTTCAGTTTGGCCCAGTGAAGGATGCACTCTCCCGAAAGCAGTATGTGCATGGTGGGAAGGTTATTGAAGCAGCAAGACTTTGGCTCCATCGTCGACCTGTGTGTGGTACCATGCGGGCATACAGGTCCTCTCAGTAAACTGCCGTAAGGCAGTCGCACTGAACGGAGATTATGTTGATAAACCAAAAAAAAAGAGGGACATAATACCGTGTACTTTGGCACAGAAAGGGGTAAATTATGCTGCCACAAAAGTCTTTGGTGATCTACCAAACAGCATCAAAAGCATGACAGATAGCCAACTAACATTTAAAAATAAATTAAAAGAATTTCTAGATGTCAACTCCTTCTACTCATTGGCTGAATTTTTAGATATAAATTAAGGAAAAAAGAAACAACAACAACAACTTAAACATTAGTGTCATGCAATATTTTGTGTAATGTAATATCTTGTACAGACATCTTTTACTAACCTGACACGTTCCACATCATTACGAAGTGTCGTATTCATGATCTATGGAACAAATATTAATCTAATCTAATCTAATCTACTGACTAAAACCAACCTAATTTAAAAAAAGTGCTGTATTACTTATTGAACGCCCCATGTAATTCGCACCAGTTGCATCCTTTCACGCTTGACGTTATCCCTAACAGCGATCGCACTTTCAAAATGATTAACTGTCGGCATCCAAAAGCCGTAACTGTGCCACAGTGCTTTGAGAAGCGTGAGCTCACTCTGAAGTATTGGCCATCTACTTCTCCTGGTCGGAACCTGATGGGACACGTCTGGGACGCTATCAGATGCCAGTTCCGCGATCTAAAATCAGTGGTCCGTAATTTACGGGAATTGTAGGTCCTGTTCACACACATCTGATACCACATACCTCTGGAGACCATCAAGGACGTATCTAATACATGTCACACACACACCACTGTATTTCTTTTGGAAGGTAGACCAATACGACATTCAGAGGGTGCTCAATGCTTTGGTTCATCAGCTTAGGTGACCTCAGGTCCACAACACGACTTCACCGAACTACAGCCACGAGAATTTTGTGCGACAATACTTCCTTGCGATGTCTACACTACTGACAAATTGTTTTAGTGCACGTAACAGATGACCAAGTTTTCAGCAAGCAAAATATATTTGTTATATGGTCTGAGATTTATACTCTAGCCACAGCTACGCAAGTTGAATAACAGCTACTTAGCTGTTCTCTATCAGCTGTATTTATATATTCTGGAACTAAGGGTGTTCGTATTTTATCCTCAGTGTTGCTAGATCTCTGATGTAGGTTCCAGAATGGAGCTGTAGGACAGTAAGTACCAAGAGCCGCATTGCTGTCAAAACTATGTACTCGCTCGTCTTCAGGCTTCTGAGAACTTGAAAAGAGCTTTATCTCACGAAACCAGACGGATCGCATTGTGAATGCGACGTGGCTAGCTTTTAACTTCAGGAGGGTTATGTTTAACAGTTGGTCTTTGTGCCCGAATAAGCTGCTCTGGAATATGACACTCTGGAAAAAGTTAACGACAGCTTAACACTCAATTGGTTTGCCTCTGGCACTTGCTCTCAACCACTCTGCTGCAGGGGAATTGACGACCCCACCTCCTCCTCTTCACCTCTTTGTCTTCGTCTGTTTGGGTTGCATATAGCCCGAGAATTCGTGGTCTGTGGGCTGCATATAGCACGACAGTTCTTGGTCTGATGGCCTTGTTATGGACAGGCGGCGCGAAGTGCCAGAAAAAAGCTTAATTCCCTTCTGGAGAATGGAGCATTTTAGAGGCTAAGCTATTATCGTAGGAGCTGAAGAAGATAATGCCATGAAAGCTCTGGTATCGTTCTTAGTCCGGCAGGTTCCTTGGCTAATCTCTGGTATCGGAGCACTTAGACTGAACAACGAATATACTTACATGGATTAGGCGTATGTTCTTTCGGACATGTCCAAAAGAACAGATATCACTTATGACCTGCAGCCGTCTAGAACGAAATTAGAGTTATATACTAATACCTTCAGCTGCTGACGGGCGTTGATATATATCAACGGGGACAGGTGAAAATGTCTGCCCCGACCGGCACTCTAACCTGGGAACTCCTGCTTACATGGCAGACGCTCTATCCATCTGAGCCACCGAGGGCACAGAGGATAGTGCTACAGCAGGGACTATTTCGCGCACGCCTCCCACGAGACCCACATTCTCACCTTATATGCCCCCACACTACATTCGTAGTCTCCTTAGCCAACACACTCGTTACTTGTGGAACACGTTCTTACCAAGTCCCTTTAATCTTCCAACTGATGAAGGTGTCCAAGGACTTTCGATTCGCCCTGTATATCAATGCCCGTCAGCAGCTGTAGGTGTTAATATACAGAGTGTTTATAATGAATACCGGTGTTGTAACGCTTTATAATATTTATTACGTTGAACTTACAGCTATAAATGATATGTCAAATGAAAGAGCAACACAAACAGTTTTACCAAGAAACGGCATAGCGAAGTACGTGGTTGGTTGAACTTCACTGTACCCAAGTTCTGGATAGGGCGCAAGGGCCCAATGACAGGGCTTGCTTTGCATGGCCTCCACGTTCACCCGACGAAACGACATGCGATTTTTTTCCTTTGGAGCTTCATCAAGGTTCGTATATACGTATATACGTATATACGTGCCTTCGCTGAATTACGAAACCAGATTGAAGCAGCTATTGGTACAATCACTGAAGACACACTTATCAACGTTTGGGAAGAACTCGGCTATAGACTTGATGTGTGCCGTGTGACAAATGGTGCTCACATTGAACATTTATAAACGCCTTGGTAAAACTGTTTGAGTTGCTCTTTCATTTGACATATCATTTATAACTGTAAGTTAAATACAATGAATATTATAAAGCGTTAAAACCACGATATTCATTTATAAACATCCTGCATAATTCTAATTTCGAACAATGAATAGGTCTGATCACATCACACCGACGGCATCTTTTGGCCTAACACAAATTGTGGTATTCGCTACCAATTAAACTCACTGTTCAGTCCTAGCGCCGTGCGAGGTGGCGCAGTGGTTAAACACTGGACTCGCATTAGGGAGGACGACGGTTCAATCCCGCGTTCGGCCATCCTGATTGAGGTTTTCCGTGATTTCCCTAAATCGCTCCAGGCAAATGCCGGGATGGTTCCTTTCAAAGGGCACGGCCGACATCCTTCCCCGTCCTTCCCTAATCCGATGAGACCGATGACCTCGCTGTTTGGTCTCCTTCCCCAAAACAACCCAACCAGTTCTAGCGGTTGTGTCATTTAAAGTGTGTGTGGGGGGGGGGGTGGGGGGTGGGGGGCGAGGAGGCCCGATGGCACGGTCCCGTGTAGTTTCCCGTGGACACTGGCTGTCAGTTGGCTAAAGATCTCCCTCAGGAGGTTCAAATGGCTCTGAGCACTATGGGACTTAACTGCTGAGGTCATCAGTCCCCTAGAACTTAGAACTACTTAAGCCTAACTGACCTACGGACATCACACACATCCATGCCTGAGGCAGGATTCGAATCTGCGACTGTAGCGGTTGCGCAATTCGAGACTGTAGCGCCTAGAACCGATCGGCTACCCAGGCTAGCATCCCTCAGGAGGTCTACCTGTTTCTAACAAAGTAATTTTTCTTAGTAGCTTTAAAGGAAACGTGTGGAATTGGGTAGTCGATAGACCGATGGAGGTTGTCAGAGAACGTCCAGGATGCTGGAGGGAACCCTTTCGCAATTGCTGGCCAAACAAAAGAAATAAGCCGTTCCCGTTTTACAGACACGTATCAGTCTACTGGTACGCAGTGCCGCCTCTGACGAGCAACCCCATCAGATGATAAATGGCTTTGATCTCATATCGCTGCAGAAAGTTTTTAATCACACAGACTCCAGAGCAATGACAAACAGACGCGGAAGACAACAAACGAAGCACTCCGACTGCGAGTGAAGTTGTGCATCCTCTCCTTCCTGCAGGTGCAGGATGTCTGTGTTTCTGTGACAAACAGAGGGAGGGGTTGGGGTGTCTCCTTACGACTGTGTGGGATTAGGAGCGGTAATTAATGCAAAGCCGCGGCTCAGTGGGGCTCTGTCCTAACGGGCCGCGGGGCTTTGGCGAGACAGCGCGCCCTCTGGAGTCGCGGCTGGAACGCTTTGTAGCACGCGGCGCAGTGCACGGACTGGGCTCGCAGGTCCTCACTTCTTTCCTTAAGTAACCGACGAGCTACTTCACGGGTCGTCTGTCGCACCTTTGCAGTTTCTTTTCCCAAGGTACACGAGCAGAAATTATAAATCAAGGATAATTATTCCACAGCAATTTTACGTTAGTACCTGCTACTCGACGTGTTATTCACAGTATGAGCGCACTTCATCACTTCTTCTAAATCCAAGTCATTTTCCCCATTCTTCTGTGACACGTTTCTTGATTCCTGTGTTTTTGCAATAAACATTCACTTAGTAAATTCTGTGTGCTTTTCCAGCAATTTTAACAACACAATTGAAACCACATGCCGGCCGAAGTGGCCGTGCGGTTAAAGGCGCTGCAGTCTGGAACCGCAAGACCGCTACGGTCGCAGGTTCGAATCCTGCCTCGGGCATGGATGTTTGTGATGTCCTTAGGTTAGTTAGGTTTAACTAGTTCTGAGTTCTAGGGGACTAATGACCTCAGCAGTTGAGTCCCATAGTGCTCAGAGCCATTTTTTTTGAAACCACATACAATTTTTTTCCCAATTTCCTCATGCGTTTTCTGCATGTGCGTTTTTTTACGAATGTTGTAAAATGTGATTATGGAATTAATTTATGATATTTTTCAATATGGAAAATTATATACGATACAATGCAACTTCTCAGTACTTACAACTGCAAAATTTATTCTCTCATTCCTTGCGTTTTGGCAGTCTAATTTACAATTTTGTTCTTTTCAGTCATATATCCCAGAGGACTGGGAGTGAGGCAAACGGAATAGCAGCAAATGTGAGTAATTGGGACGGGATTTCCAGATACGGGATCCGCTTGATAACCAAGGGAAGACTCCAGGAAACCTTCAAAACCAGCGCGTTGGAACCATTGTAATTCCTTGTTTTTTAATTTCTAGGACTATATTATCCATTTTCCCAGGCAAAAGTTAAAGTTATCTCTCTATCTCTATAGTCTGTTTGTGTGCGTGTGTGTATGTGTGTGTGTGTGTGTGTGTGTGTGTGTGGGTGGGTGTGTTTAGGAATTCCATATCTAGTTATATCTGACATTCTCAGAAAAGGCGTAAGTAAACAATTATAGATTACCTAAAATTTGAAAGATAATGTTAAAAAATTTTCATAATTGTCCACATCATGTACATTGCAAAACATTGAAATGTGACTGCTAGTTTCTCTTGACTAAGCAATCGTTTTCTGATCTGAGAACAAGCAACCGACAAAAGTTTGAAAACGAGGATGTAAATGAAAGTAATAACATACCACCCATTGTAAAATTTATGTCAACCAATGGCTTATTGAATACCCTGCGTTGTTTACATAGCTGGAAGCTATTTAAAAAAACAGAAATGGCCGTCAAATAGGCGAGGATTGTATATATATTTATAACAACTTTTGCCTTGGCTTTCGCAAGTAGACATGGCAGTTAGTCTTGCCACAGCAATGAGTACGTCACAGTTATCTCAGACCTACTGGAAACATTTCTAACCTTTGACAAGTTACATGATGTAACGATGTTATACAGAAATTTTATGATTTACTGCAATCTCAGTAATAATCGTGTCTTTCTTTATGTATGTTATTGCTATTTTTATTTTTGTAGTAATTTTTACTTCGTACATATTTGCTTTCTTTCTGTTGTTTTGAACTAGTTGGTTTTACCTTGCTGGTTCACTCAGTTTTTTATTGAGAATGGTGCTTATAAGGACATGAGACGTTTTACAAATGATCTCTCCCAGTCATATTGTTAATATATCCTTATACATGGTTTCAGAAACAATCTGAAAAGCTTGTATAGGTTTTGCTCGGTAGGTTGTGGTGAGAAATAACTGTTCAGAAAAAAATTCAATACGTTTAGACGTTTCCGATTCAAGTGGCACAGAAGTTAGGCCGTTGCGCTCGCGAATTCAAGCGGCCTGCCAGATAGAGTTGGTGTCAGTTGTTCTCGTAGCGTAGATGATAGCGCGCGGAACTTCTCAGTCTTCTGTCAGGGTTCCATCGTTACTATCGTCCCATGTGCAACTTCTGTACCGCTCTCTAATAACGCATTTGGCGACACCGTCTCTAGCGGGCCGCTTGAATTTGCGCGTACAACGGCCTGATTGGTTAACTTCAGTGTTCATTAACTCGGAGATGGTGCAACGTATCGAATTTATATCTTAACAGTTGTTTCTGAGCCCATTCTATCCTGCAACACCCTTACAAGCTACTCAGACTATTTCTGATCGACCTGTGTAGTCCACGCATAACTGGCGGCCATTTCTGCTCTCTTAAACAGATCCCTTCTGTATGGAATTTTGCCATGAGCGGTATGTTACTACTTTTATTTACTTCCTCACTCTTAAAATTTTATAAGTTCGTAGTGTAGTTCCTAAAATTTTTCTTTAGGCAGTTTTCTGTACTTTGCTTGTTTTCAGATCTGAATATGGCTGTTGAGTCAACTGAAACGAGTAACAACATTTTAATTTCTTATAATGTATGTGACCAAGAGAGTTATGAAGAAATTTTAAAGTAATATTACATTTTAAGAAATGCAATATGTATGAAAACACTCTTAACACAAAAAAATGAGGCACCATCAAGGAATTATCCGAGTCGGACGGAAATCGGTGGATATGAAGCACATGTACACACAAACAAATGATTACAGTTACCCGAAAATTTGATGATTTATTCAGGGGAAAGAGATTCAGAAATTCAGCAAGTTAATAACGCGTTATTGCACCTCTGGCCCTTTTGGAAGCAATTATTCGGCTTGGCATTGATTGATAGAATTGTTGGATGTCCTTCTGAGGGTTATCGTGCCAAATGCTCCATTTGTGAAGCTCTTTCTCTTGAAAAATCATCCAGTTTCTGTGAAATTGTAATCGTTTGTTTCTCTGTTTATGTACATCACATCTACCGATTTCCGTGCGTCATTTTTCTTTTTTGTCTTTGAATGTAGCTTGGGAACAACAAAAAGATTGCATGGTACCCGCTTCGACAATCTTACATTGTTGTTCAGAATAGCGGTAGTCATCTTTTTTTACCAACTGCCCAATTTTGTACCGTGTGAGTAGTAAAACTTTGTAAGTACTCACCAGTTCCTCAGTAAGAGTGATTTATAGAGTAGGGATGTAAATTTACAAAATCTGTAAAGCAGAGTTACAAGAAGTTAAAGCATATAATAGTAAACACTTGCCAAATAGTTTATGTCAAAATGTTTTGAAAACCTAATGATAGTGTTCTTAAAACCCCTAGTGCCTACCACCCACAGTGAAAGATGGAGTGCACGTTATTGGGTGATAGGGAGAAGGTCGACAACTACTAATTTAGAAGAAGTGAGTCGAATATGCACAATGCACGATACTGGAATCGAGGCGCGTTGGAGTAATTGCCGATCACAGAGCAAGGCGGGAGATATTTGGCCAAAGTTATATGCAGTATTACCGTAAACAGTGCCTGTCGGGTGCGACAGAGAAATATTGGAACCCGTGTGGTTGACGGACCAAAGCAGTTCACAGTCATATTTCATAAGGCAACTAAAGATTAAAGCATGGACGTAATGATAGCTGGGCAGATTAATGTAGTGCTTTCGGACATTCAACTGAGTTGTTGATACCATTTAATACACAATATTTTCCTAATGTGACTAGGCTGTAAATTGCTCCCAGCAGCTCTAGGAAACAAATGAGTTTGATGTCAAAATATTGTGCATGAGAAATATCAGGTACAAAGAGATCATTAGAAAATACGGTAGAACAAAACAGAGTTTTGTTTATATGCACAATGATAACTCAGGAGAAGATGACACGGCAGCTGAGTAAGTCGTTAACAAAGGGAAATTGTACGTAATTGCCACACAGCACTCAGCAGTACTGTAAGTAATTTGTGTCGTCTACGCTTTGCTTGTTTGAGATGTGAACTACAATAGCTGTGCTGTCATAAAGCATCGACAGTACACCGACCAGCGCATTGCGGTGAAACAGCAACAAGAAGGCGCTGACCCGTGCAGTAATGGAAAGATCGGGCAGTGTCACACTTCCAGGAAGACAGAGTTTAGCGCCCCCTGTCAGCACTGACTTAACCAGCTGCCCATCGCCGGTCGGGCTCAGTTCGGTCATAGACTTCGAGGGCATCAGTACTGAGTTATAGGAAGACGATACTTAGCCTGAGTTCTGTGAGTAGTAATAGCGTAAAGTAACTGCATATAGGATGCACAGGAAACGCATCAAGCCTTCTCATAATGAGAAGTTAAACTATGTTTCTCTCCTTTTTAGAAATAAAGTGTTTTATTGATTTACAAGTGTTATGTTCAGATCACTTTGGATTCCTGCCACCAGCCATCACAAGTTCTCTCCTTCCTTGTTTGTGTAGGAGCCGACTCCCACAGTAGCCGACACAACAAAAGCGTCTGAGAAAACTCGATTGAATGGCACTGAAGTATCATTTACTGAGCTAAGTGCCACCACGCAGATGCGTCTTAGGTGAACCAAAGTTTAATAATTTCAACAGACTTACGAAACACATGAGATAAAATTTTTAACGGAATTTAATAACTTATTGTTGGTTTCTTGGTTATCTCTGGTTCACGTTTGGCATCAATACAGTTCTTGAAAGAATAGAATAAGGTCCTTGTTCGGGTACAACAACAGTTCTCAAGTCAATATTTACGAAACATGCCAAACAATATAGTCACCACAGAGACTGAAATCCTTCATTATTTTACTGCTGGAGTGTTTATCTATTTCTTGAATAGCAACTGGCACAGTCCTTCCCCTTTCCCCCCTCCATCACTCCGCCCCTCCTACCTACACACACACACACACACACACACACACACACACACACACACACACAATCACACACATACTCATTGAATGTACATTTACTGCTGGTAATGTGTCGATTAAGAGCAGTTTCCGGTGCTCATAATAAAATTAGTATGGGTATTTAGCTTATACTGTTGTTTTGTTTCGTACTAGAACGTTACTGTTAAGTATAAATCTAAATCTGGAAATGTAAATACCATATCGTTATTTAGTCGCTTTATTATGTGGGATGAATGTAAACTCACTGATACAGAAAGGGGATCGGACTCCCTGAATTAATTGCTGAGACAAATGAATTTAATTATTGGCTGGCAGCGATAGCAACTTACTAGGGCCTCATAACGACCACGGATAGTCCTACGATCCTACATTATTTCATCTGTGATCAAGAGAAACCCCTATCTGTATTCACAAGGTAAGATCTAATTCAGACAACAACTGATAATTCAAATTATCAAATTTGATTGGGGATATGATAGATGTTCGTAAAATAGTAGTTGTAGATTGCTAATAATTGCCTAATGGGATTTATTCAACGACAAATGACCAGATCTCATTAAACGTGGAGCACATGCACGTTGATGAACAACACTGGTCCCCACTTTTAAGGAAATAATTAATCTGCCTTTTATTAAGAGGATAGCATTTTATTATACGTGCACTATCGAAAGACTTTCACTTGCATTAACGGATTGAGGGTAGACACAGAGTAGCACATGGTAGAGTCACACAAAAAGGAGAGCCATTAATTCACGTGTGTATTCATCATACTACACTCATAAGACATATCTCTTACCGTACAGGATCATGCAAACGCTACAATATGCGTGACAGAGAAAAGGAACCGTGCTCGTATGAGAGTTGCCAAAGCCAGGCGAAAAACTAATTAATTCAAGAATCACAAAAATAAGCGAAATTTATTATACATACGGGCTTTAGAGAGTCTCAGAAAACTGATTTCTCTTCATTAAGCGGCGTTACAGCACCCTAAAGACTATCTTATGGAATGCGGCCCGACATGAATGAAGCTCACAAAAAATAGGTTAAATTCAAAATTTCGGAGCTAAATAAAAATTTACTGTTGGTGTATATATTTAACCTAGAAAATTGAGTTATATTCATTAAGCTGTAGTACAGCAGCCAATGCACTGTCTAATGGCCGCGTAACTTGGCACAACAAGAAAAGGCTAAACATGTAAACTCCAAGTTACGCAAGAATCTAGTCTTAGATACACATTCAGCAAGTGAACTACCCTGACGAAGGCCCCAGTCCTGCTATTACAGTTAACATCCCCGTGCACGCGCTAGTACCCCAAAGACCGGCTAAATGAGTTAGCAGACCATGAGCTCAATTATCCACAAGAAAGTACGTTCAGCTCAATTTACCAGACATTCAGATTGAGATAGAGGATTAGTATGAGGGGTATAATGCTGATACAATTTATACACAGGTGAAAATAAAGAAATAAAACTCTTTTCCTTCCTCTAGGTCAGCTACTATGGCAAACACATAGAGGCAGAGTCGTCACAAAAACAAGGTTAACTCTTATGGAAGAGATCTAACAGATCACTTTAAACGTTTGTGTAGGAGTGCTATAAAATTCGTGATATAACCTATTAAGTGAAATGTTTTTCGTAACTTAAAGGAACAGTTTACGGTACGAATGTGTGATTTTAAAATCATAAACTGCTGAATGAGCAACATGTATGTTAAAAGCGCAAAATTACGGACTAGTATCCATAACTTTGGTTTGCTTCAGAATTCTTGAAGATATTCTCAGTTCGAATACAACAAAATTCAAAAATGGTTCGAATGGCTCTAAGGACAATGGGACTTAACATCTATGGTCATCAGTCCCCTAGAACGTAGAACTACTTAAACCTAACTAAGCTAAGGATATCATACACATCCATTCCCGAGGCAGGATTCGAACCTGCGACCGCAGCGTTTCTCACGTAATATACTGAGAAGTATGGATGAAGGGCAACAGGCAGATTTGATATTTATAGATTTCCGGAAAGCATTTGATACGGTGCCCCATTGTAGGCTGTTAACGAAGGTATGAGCATATGGAATACGTTCACAGACATATGAGTGGCTCGAAGACTTCTTAAATAATAGAACCCAGTATGTTGTCCTCGACGGCGAGTTTTCATCAGAGACAAGGTTATCGTTAGCAGTGCCCCGGGAACGTGTAATAGGACCGCTGTTGTTCTGTATATACATAAATGATTTGGCGGATAGGGTGGGCAGAAATTTGCTGTTGTTTGCTGATGATGCCGTCGTATACGGTCAGATATCGAAGTTTAGTGACTGTAGGAAGATACAAAACGATTTAGGCAAAATTTGCAGTCGGTTGGCAGCTAGCCCTAAGCATGGAAACATGTAATTTAATGTGGATGAGTAGAGATGTCAAACCTATAAAGTTCTGATAACAGTGTCATTGGTGTCCTGCTTGACACTCAAGTAGATTAAACATCTGGGTGTAACTTGCAAAGCGATGTTAAGTGGAACGAGCATCTGAAAACTGTGGTAGGAAGGCGGACAGTCGACTTCGGTTTATTGGGAGAGTTCAAGGAAAGAGTAGTTCACCTGTAAAAGAGATCGCATATAGGATGCTGGTGCGACCCACACTTGACTACTTTTCGAGTGTTTGGAATCCGTATCAGGTGGGATTCAGAGTCGGGGGCTGCTAGATTTGTTACCGGTTGGTTTGAAGAACACACGCTTTGGGAACGCAGATGGGAATCCCTTGAGGGAAGGCCACTTTCTTTTCGAGAAACACTATTGAGAAAATTTTGAGAACCGGCATTGGAAGCTGACTGCAGAACGATTCTCCTGCTGGCAGCATACATTGAGCGTGAGGACCCCGAAGATAAAATACGAGAAATTAGGGCACATAACGGGGGCATGTAGACTGTCGTTTTTCCCTCGATGTCGGAGTAGAACAGGAAAGGAAACGACAAGTACCGGTACAGAGTGCCCTCCGTCACGCACCGTGCGGTGGCTTGCGGAGTATCTATGTAGGTGTAGATGAGATCTTTTACACAAATGGTTATCGTAGACTGTCTGCATTTTGTGAATAAGACGTTAAGCGGGTATAGGTCCTACACAGGACGATGTACAGAGCATTTGACAATGAATCGAACTGAAAGCGTCGAGACGCTCAAACATTTCATGGATTTGATAATCAATACAGGTCCATTCAAACGAGACCATGGGTTACAGTTTGGAAAATTACATCCACTCCTTTCAGAGTATTACTACCAATAGTCTATCAGACCGTGTTCGTTTGTCCTCCGATCCAGTTTATGTTTGTAAGTTTGTTTCATTTGTGCGTGCTGTATTTTGGCGATATTTTATGTGACATGTTGAAACTGATTTTGAATGTGGGAGGAAATTTTAAGTGTGAGTCTTAAGTGCGTGCAAAAAGAATAAAATAAAATAGAAATATTTTGCGAAACCGATAGCTCACTGCCCATGAAGTCCAGAGATCCCAATAGGGCACTCTGTTTTTAACTTGACTCACAGAATCATCGCAACAAATACCTGTTCAGCCATCATGATAGTCAACCAAAATCATCTATTGCTAGATATAGACTTCCCGCTGATTCCTCCATAAGTTTGCTCTTTTTGGTAAACCACGTAGTAGAATTTGTCCGTCAGTAGACAGTCTATGAAATCTCTTTGTAACACTACGGTTTACGCATTATTATGTAAGATAAATTTCAGAAGGGTGTTATTGACATGATTGTCTTCGGCTAGTTTTCTAAGCAATAATTTTTAATTGTGGTGGTAGATTATTTGCAACAAATTTGAAGGGAAAGTAGCTTTCCTGTGAAGATTAAATTGTAATATCCACCTGCTCCATTTAACTTCGGATGTGCAACCCCTTATATTGTCATTGTCTTCTAATATTTCAACTGCATTTCGTCCAACCACCTTCACAGTGAGCCGAAAGACTAACGCTCCGTCACTCGTGCCGTCCTTTTAATCTCGCGGTCAAGGCACTGCGCATGCGGCCACATATACAGGTGGAAGCGATGTTGGTCTGCTGCAAAGAAGTGCTATGTGCGTGAGTTATAACTGTGCTGCGCAGTCGACCCACGCTGGGATGTCGTTACAGCCCGCTGAGCTGCACTGTCACGACGTCTTTGTAAGTTTATTACAGAAAGCGCCTGATTCCATAACTTACCGATGCTGACAGTTACTATCTCTATTGACTAAATTCGTCGCCAAGAGAATTTCAACTGGCTCTTTCACCGCCGAGTCACAGAAAGATGATGTGAACGCTAAAATGTCTACGTTCTCTTACAACATAGAGTGACCAGTATCAATACAGCGCTCTGCCACAGCAGATTTATTCGGCTGTAAGAAGCGGGTGTACCTGCAGTCTTACGTACTTCTTTCATAGACTGTACGAATCGTCTGTCCGATGTATGTGAGGCCATATTGGCAGCGGATCTTGTAAACCACACCATTTCGGAGCATATAATCATGGAACCCAAGAGCGCTGCTGTCGTTTAACGTGACAGAAGTGCAAACCTTCGGCAAATTACTGCATAGTTCAGTGATGGGCCATCAACAAGGGTAAGCGTGCGAATCATTCAACGAAACATCATCGATATGGGCTTTCGGAGCCGAAAGTACATTCATGTACCCTTGATGACTCGCCTGGGCCCATCAACACCGATACTGGACTGTTGATGACTGGAAACATGTTCCTCCTCGGACGAGTCTCGTTTCAAATTGTATGGAGCGGATGGACGTTTACGGGTATGGAGACAACCTCATGAATTCATGGATCCCACATGTCAGCAGGGGACTGTTAAAGCTGGTGGAGGCTCTGTAATGGTGTGGGGAGTGTGCAGTTGGAGTGATATGGGACCCCTGATACGTCTAGATACGAATCTGACAGGTAACACGTACGTAAGCATCCTATCTGATCATCTGAATCCATTCATGTACATTGTGCATTTCGACGGATTTGGGCAATTCCAGCAAGACAATGCGATATTCCACACGTCCAGAATTGCTACAGAGTCGCTCCAGGAACACTCTTCTGAGTTTAAAGACCTCCGCTGGCCACCAAACCCCAGACACGAACATTACTGAGCATATCTGTGATGCCGTGCAACGTGCTGTTCAGAAGAGATTTCCACCCCCTCGTAACGTTACGAATTTATGGACAACCCTGCAGGACTGATGGTGTCATTTCCCTCCAACACTACTTCAGACATTAGTCGAGTCCATGCCACGTCCTGTTGCGGTACTTCTGCGAGCCTGTGGGGGTCCTACATGATGTTAGGCAAGTGTACCAGTTTCTCTGGCTTTCCGGTGTAAAATGTTAATCGATCTGTACCAATGATAATGAAGTAAACCAAGTTACTATCAAATATTTGTGTAACCATTTTGAAAGTCATGTATCCATTCTTCTTTAATTCATCAGAACATTTCGAAACAAACCATTTTTGAATATTTCATCAGGCTAAATCTTATGGACAAATTATTTCCACATTTTATAATTTTACATCTGGTTTTCCTACAATCAACCATATATTTCAAATCTGGGGGCCCTACCTGGCTCCCTCACGGTCACAGGACCTGTTTAATTGTCTTACTTCTGGCTATTGGCTACAAGCTATTATTTGTTAAACTGCACACACTGTGTGGATATACGTGATGTCACACAAAATACCATTTCGGAGTAGCTACTATGCTGTATATCTCATCTGTCTTCTTTAGTTTTAACACGAGAGTGGAAGTCTTGTTTTATTCATGGATGATATTAATTTCATATTCCAAATTTACTTCTTTAGGTCCGGAGATGATCTGTACATGGAACTGAAAATGATTGTACACATTTTACGATTCAGACGGTGTTTTATGTTATTAACTGTTAATATCAATTCATATTCATGAGAATGTGTGTCGCGTTCGAATAAATACGTGGAGCCCCTGAGAAACTTCCTTGAGCGTACCTCTAATCATTTTGAAACTCATTAACAGGCTTTGCCCTGCACAGCCTGTCTACACATAATTAGCATATTCATAGATCAATTATGGAACTCATTAATTTGTTCGATGTAATCCTAAATGAGTTGTTAGAATGGATAGCAAACTGGAAAACTACTTCTTACATAATGCTCCACAGAAGCTACAATGGTTCTGTCGTCTTCAAGCAGAAACTGGAGGTAGTCAAGAGCGTTGCCTGCCGTACGATTTTACCATTTGCTTGTGTCATTTCGGTGCCGCTGAGGATCATACAGAAAGTATGTATAATCATTGTGAAATATCCATATGACAGACAGTCAAATGGTAAACTCCTAGATGCTAACCTAGACCTTACCTAGACTGCAAGGAAATGTTGCACAAAAATTATCTCGTGGTTCATTGTAGTTTCACTTTCCACTAAAGAGTAAAACATTTGTACAAGCTTAGTCTTTGAGTGTCGACTAAGAAAAATACAGATTTTTTCAGAATTAACATCGGGATTTGAAGGCTTTGTAGCAGTTATTACATTCAACTTACCATTACAAATAACACAACAAATGAATGTGCAACTAAAACAGTTTTATTTGTATATTGGAGCGCATGCCCATGCACTTACCGAGTGTGACTGAAGAACGTGTTGACCAAGTGAAAGTAACTTCACGCGTAGTCCTAGGAAATCAGCTGGGAAGGCTAGTTTTGAATTAGCAAGTGCAGTGACGTCTCCATCGAGAATTTTAAGGAGTCGCTTACAAGTAAGTGCAAATCGTTTGTAGTTGTTAAATCTCTAAGACCTACAGACTTTGGTGTACGTGCCAACTTTGCATACGACATGTTGCTTCATAAGGATAAAGATTTTCTGCATCGCGTAGAACTCAATGATGAATAGACGTTTCACCCATGTGGAAATGTGAACACACACAATGCGGTTGTCTGGTGGACAGCAGATCACCACGAGATGGTTCGGCTACAACGAGGCTCCCTAAATTGAATGTTCTTTGTATCATATCCAGGCGAAAAGTTTTCGATAAAGCAACTGTAACTGGCGTTTCTTATCTTTATGCGCAACAACTATGGCTCTTTCCTCAATTGGGAGAAAATGAACCACAGAACTTTACTTGGCAGCAAGATGGTGAGCCGTCTCACAGGCATAACGTAGTATTCGATTGGTTATACGGCGCTATACCCGACCGCTGGATTGGTCGCTCAAGGAGCCGTATGATGGAGCTTGTTTCACATGGTCACGTTCACCCGATCTGATGCCACGCGATTTTCACCATTGAGGGTTCACAAAGAACCATGTGTATGTGCCTCCGCTGCCAGTTGATCTACCCGACTTAAGAAACAGTACTGAAGTAGTTGTTGCAACAATTACCCCTGTGATACTGATCAAGATTTGGGTAGAACTTGTCTATCAGCTCGATATGTGCCATGCTCACATTGAACACTTGTAAGAAAACCTGTTTGCGTTGCTCTTTCATTTGATGTACACTCCTGGAAATGGAAAAAAGAACACATTGACACCGGTGTGTCAGACCCACCATACTTGCTCCGGACACTGCGAGAGGGCTGTACAAGCAATGATCACACGCACGACACAGCGGACACACCAGGAACCGCGGTGTTGGCCGTCGAATGGCGCTAGCTGCGCAGCATTTGTGCACCGCCGCCGTCAGTGTCAGCCAGTTTGCCGTGGCATACGGAGCTCCATCGCAGTCTTTAACACTGGTAGCATGCCGCGACAGCGTGGACGTGAACCGTATGTGCAGTTGACGGACTTTGAGCGAGGGCGTATAGTGGGCATGCGGGAGGCCGGGTGGACGTACCGCCGAATTGCTCAACACGTGGGGCGTGAGGTCTCCACAGTACATCGATGTTGTCGCCAGTGGTCGGCGGAAGGTGCACGTGCCCGTCGACCTGGGACCGGACCGCAGCGACGCACGGATGCACGCCAAGACCGTAGGATCCTACGCAGTGCCGTAGGGGACCACACCGCCACTTCCCAGCAAATTAGGGACGCTGTTGCTCCTGGGGTATCGGCGAGGACCATTCGCAACCGTCTCCATGAAGCTGGGCTACGGTCCCGCACACCGTTAGGCCGTCTTCCGCTCACGCCCCAACATCGTGCAGCCCGCCTCCAGTGGTGTCGCGACAGGCGTGAATGGAGGGACGAATGGAGACGTGTCGTCTTCAGCGATGAGAGTCGCTTCTGCCTTGGTGCCAATGATGGTCGTATGCGTGTTTGGCGCCGTGCAGGTGAGCGCCACAATCAGGACTGCATACGACCGAGGCACACAGGGCCAACACCCGGCTTCATGGTGTGGGGAGCGATCTCCTACACTGGCCGTACACCACTGGTGATCGTCGAGGGGACACTGAATAGTGCACGGTACATCCAAACCGTCATCGAACCCATCGTTCTACCATTCCTAGACCGGCAAGGG
Organism: Schistocerca piceifrons; assembly: GCF_021461385.2. Taxonomy (NCBI): domain Eukaryota; kingdom Metazoa; phylum Arthropoda; class Insecta; order Orthoptera; family Acrididae; genus Schistocerca; species Schistocerca piceifrons. Next base: position 348,785,931 of record NC_060141.1, on the reverse strand, counting down.
AACTTGCTGTTCCAACAGGACAATGCACGTCCGCATGTATCCCGTGCCACCCAACGTGCTCTAGAAGGTGTAAGTCAACTACCCTGGCCAGCAAGATCTCCGGATCTGTCCCCCATTGAGCATGTTTGGGACTGGGTGAAGCGTCGTCTCACGCGGTCTGCACGTCCAGCACGAACGCTGGTCCAACTGAGGCGCCAGGTGGAAATGGCATGGCAAGCCGTTCCACAGGACTACATCCAGCATCTCTACGATCGTCTCCATGGAAGAATAGCAGCCTGCATTGCTGCGAAAGGTGGATATACACTGTACTAGTGCCGACATTGTGCATGCTCTGTTGCCTGTGTCTATGTGCCTGTGGTTCTGTCAGTGTGATCATGTGATGTATCTGACCCCAGGAATGTGTCAATAAAGTTTCCCCTTCCTGGGACAATGAATTCACGGTGTTCTTATTTCAATTTCCAGGAGTGTATTATTCGTAACTGTAAGTTGTATGTAATAAATGGTACGAAGCGCGGTATAGTTGCGAAATTAGTTTTTTTATTTGTCTGCAATCCCGCTACCTACTGAAATGTTGGGCCACACTGACGTAACAAGCTGCTAGAGGAGCCAAAACAAAATGTCTCAGCCTATTGATGGGGTTGAGTAAAGTGAGTATGGCTTGTTTAATTGCCTAAACAGCATGGATGAGTGCTTCGTTTATCACTACGACCCAAAGGAAAAAAATCAAGCAGTCGAATCGTCTGGATTCATCACCGCCGAGAAAGTCAAAGATATAACTACAACCCGGCAAGGCGGTGCTAAATGTTTTATGCGACTGCCATGGTATTTTGGAAAAAGATTGTGCTGGTACAGAGGACACCGCCACAGAAGCGTACTGAACAGCCAAAGCATTTTCGACTTAACTCTTCGGTGCTTCACCACTGCTGGGAAAAGTGTCACCTTAAAGGCTGTATGTATAGAAGAGCACAAAGACCATGGCCAGTTTTCATGGTCACAACCTGAATTTACCCTACGTAATTATTAAAGCTTCGTGACTACCGCAAGTATGGTTACTACTGCCAGTTAGTTTCGATAACTACCATAGAGATATGCAACATTCGGCGCAAGTTTACAACTGGTATACAATTTTACAACAATTCAAGTCTTTACTAACTTTATAATTTTACTACGTTTTGACAACCAGTAATGTCGTCATTAGTTACTCAGTTTAAGTATTAGGCAGATAACATTCACTTTACACATGATACTGTGGAAAGTGCGAACTAGAGCAGAAAGTGTGCACAGTTCACAACATAAGATGTTTATAAGATGACGTGTTAGCAATTCAAAGGTTTTTAAATCACCGTTTAGTTCCGATCACGAATTGCTCTACAACGGAACAGGAGTTTTTGTGAAGATACAACTTAATTTTGCACAAGGAAATACAGTTTTTGACTGTTAGACTTTTCATTTCTGTGAGCAGTTTGTCAAAGATCTTTACAGTTAATTATTTCACTCCTTACCAATATCAGCAACAGACGCGGCCTGTCAGTATTTCCACGAATGTACGAGACTCTTTCATATTTTGTTATTTACACTTCCTTTTGTGAACGACCTGGCGTATTGAACAACCTTACGTACAGTGGTACACTTCACGTACCCACAAAATCTTTTCCTTAACCCTGTTATACACACCAACAAACAAGAGTGCACTTGCTTTATGCTTTCATACCGTTTTCTGAGTGACCTATCCCGGCACAATATTTTTATAGTGTCGCCATCTCTTAGTACCTTTCAGTATCCCATCTGTTGTTGTAGGACTGAATAAAAAGTAGTGGCAACACCGCCGTAACGTGAAACATGTTCATCCAATGGCATACGCGCTGTAGCTGATAGCAGAAGGTCAGTTGGAGTAGTACAGTGAGCGGCAACGGCTGCCTTTGAGTCAGTTGCAATGTATACTGTCTGAAAGTGCTGGAGGCCAGATCAGGTGCCTTAGTAGTATGTTTTGGAAACGAGAACAGCATACATAGGTCAAGATTAAAGTTGCACGTTGTCGGAATGCAGAACTGTTTTCAGGGACTGCGTGAGGCGCGGTATGACGCATTATTGTCATATCGTACGAAGGCGAGACGGGTCAAAGTTTTTCGGTATAGCAGGGATTTTTTATTTATTTATTCTTCACAATTACGGCCTGTTATCTGAAAATACGCCATAAAAATCACATATCCTTTTATTGTAATAAAATATGTATTAATTATTTATTTCTACTACACTTACTTCCACTACTACAAAACTACATTAAACTCTTAACCAATTACCCAGCTACTAATCTACAACAAACACAACAGAATTTGTTCTCTGTTCGTTCATTTATTTTGGTACATTTAACTTGCACATGGTTGTCTCCGCTACTGGATCCGCCCTCATGGTACCCAGGTCAACAGCTATAGTCTGCTGGATTCCTTGGTCGTCGGGGAGTACGTCAGCAGCGTTTCCACTAACGCGAATAATTCCATCCATCACTAGTACGTTCTAAAGTCCACACTTCCATTATCAATTGCACCAACGGGATGTGGATTCTTGGGACAGTATTTCATTCGGTGGTCACCGACCTCAGTTACCTTCTCTCCACATGCAGAGTACGTTGTGTAGGCTGGATGGTAGCATGACTACTTATGGTTGAATGCCTCGTGAAGTCTTCCTTGGCCTTGGCAGTATCGTCCGAGATGGGCCAGGTCGACACACTCCTTGGTGCTGCTTTGGGGTCCAGCATCCTTAATATCTTACGTGCATTACCCTCTGCACCTTCATAGAGCGTGCAGTCCCACAATGTGCGTTCTGGTGCACCCACACTGCCAGAGGCACTGTCTTCTGACTTTGTACAGGTAAGTGGCCTAAGGGCCGTGGCCACACAAGCAATGTATCAGTCCACTCGATGGTTTAAGAAATCTCATTCTTCATCTTTCCCTGATGTTAGGGAGAAATTCGTATGTTTTGCTGTCCTTCCTTGAAGTGTCCCATTCTTTTTTCCACTGTTGTAACATGCGATCTTTTATTGCGTTTTTCGAACTGCCCACAGTTCCAAGTACCCTTCGTACTTCCATTTGGTTGCCTTTCTTTACCCAGTAAAAGGCTCCCCTTTTCCTAATTTCCAGTTCAAATGGTTCAAATGGCTCTGAGCGCTATGGGACTTAACATCTATGGTCATCAGTCCCCTAGAACTTAAAACTACTTAAACCTAACTAACCTAAGGACAGCACACAACACCCAGTCATCACGAGGCAGAGAAAATCGCTGACTCCGCCGGGAATCGAACCCGGGAACCCGGGCGTGGGATAATTTCCAAGTCCCTTGGGCATATCCCTAGAATTACTAATAAAGCATCATTGCTGTTGTGGAGTAAGAGCGCCTTAATTTCAATAGCACATTTCGTTGAACTCTTCTCACTACTGACGCTGGCTTCACTAACTGCAATCTAGGAGTCCAAACGCTCGCACCATATCCTACGAATGATGCTAATATAGATCATGGTATACTCTGATTGTCTTAAAGGAAAGCCGAAATTGCCTATTTACAATGGTTATGACTTCATTCATCGGGTTTTTACATTATCTGCCTGCTTCCTATACATGATGCGCAAAGTTACGACATTCGTTCAGAAATTCCTTTAGATATCTTGTTACTGCGCTTCTCCTAACCGTTACAACATTTAATTTTATTTTAGGCTGCCTTATTAAGTTCCCTTTCAGCAAAAGGTACGTTGGTTTGTGAAGTGCTAGTGACAATTTATCACTTAGACACCAGCCCTCAAGTTAGTGGAGTGCCGCATTACATTTGCTTCTATAATTCTTCTGAAGTCACCACTTAAACGAGCAGCACGTCGTCTGCAAATGCCACCATTCCGCTTATGCTACGGCTGTCATGTAACTTCTGTAGTATGGTCTCCAGAGCCACATCCCAAAGTTCCGGACCACACACTGACCCCCGCGAATAGCCTTTTGTTATTGTCTTCATTGTTTTCTTTCCTGGGAAGGTTAAAGGAGCATGTCGCCCGTGATAATAATCTCTCAGGCAATTTTACAGAGTTTCTGGACACTCCAAATCCCTAAGGCGACCAACGAGAGAAGGCCACCATAGGTTATCGAAAGCGCCAGCGTTATCAATCATCGTCGCTAGAGCGTACGTAGAATGAGTATCTGTCGCTAACGAGATCGCCTTATTAATTGCGTCTTCAGTTGACTTGCCTCTTCTAAAGCCGTACTGGTGAGCGCTCATGCCGTTTAGCAGTCTGTGATGTTGTAATCTTCTGTATAATAGTTTTTCAAGTGTATTGTCGGGAACATTCAAAAGACAAATTGGTCTGCAGGATTTGTGTATCACTGGATTTTTATCTTGACCTTTACTAATGATTGTCACTTCAACGTTCTTCGAAGTGCAGGGACCATTCCTTGCAGGAGACACTCACTGTACAGATCGCACAAGTAACTATTTAATTGTTAAGGTTTGTATTACTTCGGCAGGGATCCTGTCCGGTCATGGAGATTTTTCTTTTTCAGTCTTAAAATAATTTGCCTAATTTCTTCTTGCGTGAAAGGGCACCCAAGTTTATTGTTTCTATATTCTTCCCATAACATTTCCTGTAACGTACGCTGATCATCTGTCTCGCCTTCTTCTCCATAGTCAGGAAGTATTGTTTCCATTAGCATGGCAGCTCATTGTTCCCAACTTTCTGTTTCCGTCCCATCTTTCCTTTTGAGCGTGGATAATTGTGTTGGGGATCTACTTTCTCGCAGACTATTTTATATGGTACACCCCAGAGATCAGTTTCTAAGTTACCCTCCACGAATTGCTTCCAACGTTCCACTGTTGTTTTCTGAAACTCTTCCTTAAAAAGTTATTTAATATACCTGTACCTATGCAACATTCGGACTTTTGCTTCTTGGGTCATGCTGCTCTAGCATAGCTTCCTGGCTCTTCTTGTTTCGCATCTTAATTTCTGCAGCGTCTCGTTCCACATGCAAGGTACTCCCTTAGAACGACCTCAGCTGACAGGTATCGATGCCTCCATTGCTGTATGTGCAGCCACTGTCAGTTCTTGCGCTTTAACATCTACATTACCATCCGGAGACGGACTCCTGGACACTGAAGCACTCTTCTTAGTTCTTCCGAGTTAGCGTCCTTCATCTTGTATTTGGGCCTTTTGCGCACGTATTCTGTGGCGTCTTGGGTTTTCTTTCCAGTAATGGTATGGTGTATGATATTGTGGTCACTCGATGTCATTCCACTTGCAACCCTCCAGCTTTACACATGGCGCGCCGCTGCCGTATTTGCTAAAGTGGCGTGAATGTTTGACGTTGCACCGACCCTCCATTCGTAGGTTGGCGGGTTGTGAGGTGCATTCAATACCTGTAGGTTGAGTTCCATAATGGCTTCTTCTCGTTGTCTTCCAGGGTCGTCAGACAGGCGGCTATGCCATAATACCGCTTCGCATTTGCATCATTGGAGTACACAAAAGGTTTAGTTTCTGCTGGCTAACTATCATAGTTAAATATTAGCAGATACTCGTCGAAACACGTAAATCAGAATGCAACTCTCGCTTCCGGTTGACATTTCCGCACAGATTAAGTGCTCCGAATAGTATTGTGGTGTTTTTGTTAAGTACTATTATTGGTACCATAGGATGTTCCCCTTGTGCCACTACCCGGGCAGTAACTGGCAAACTGGGGATCTTTCCTGCCTTCGTATACGGTTCTTGAAGAAACAATATACTTAACTGCAATTCTTCTGCCACTCTTCTAGCCCCATGCAGTATACTGATACTTCTCATGGCATTGAGCTGTTCTACCATTATTCCATTAGGGATGCCACAAGGTAGGCCCCGTTCTGGACGTCCCCCATGGACAACATGAGAATTAAGCTCGTTGCCTCCCTGCTGTCTTCGGCTCGCCGATTGACTGCATCCTTTCACTGTTCAGCACAATGCACAGTGCCACACGGAGAACCTCGTGCGTGAGCTCCTGCGTATGTGCGGGTGGGAGCTACTGGAACATCCACCATATTCACCTGATATGAGCCCGTGCGGCTACAACCTACTCACCAAAATGAAGGACTCTCATGGTGGAATGCACTGCAGACATCATCCCTGCCATAGGGGGATCCGCGCGAGACAGCCACAGGAATGGAGGCGCTGACGGTGTGTGACGCCTTCGATCTGCGTAGGGGCAGCTGATATGCGGGGTGATTGCATTAAGGGTATGTAATGTCTACCATTAATGCCTGGTATGGAATGAGATTTTCACTCTGCAGTGGAGTGTGCACTGATATGAAACTTCCTGGCAGATTAAAACTGTGTGCCGGACCGAGACTCGAAATCGGGACCATTGCCTTTAGCGAGCAAGTGCTCTAGCATCTGAGCTACCCAAGCACGACTCACGCTCCGTTCTCACAGCTTTACTTCTGCCAGTACCTCGCCTCCTACCTTCCAAACCTTACAGGAGCTCTCCTGCGAACCTTGCAGAACTAGCACTCCTGAAAGAAAAGATATTGCGGAGACATGGCTTAGCCACAGCCTTAGGGATGTTTCCAGAATGAGATTTTCACTCTGCAGCGGAGTATGCGCTGATATGAAACTGCAAGATTCGCAGGAGAGCTTCTGTAAGGTTTGGAAGGTAGGAGACGAGGTACTGGCAGAAGTAAAGCTGTGAGAACGGAGCGTGAGTCGTGCTTGGGTAGCTCAGATGGTAGAGCACTTGCCCACGAAAGGCAAAGGTCCCGAGTTCGAGTCTCGGTCCGGCACACAGTTTTAATCTGCCTGGGAGTTTCATATCAGCGCACACTCCGCTGCAGAATGAAAATATCATTCTGGAAACATCACCAAGGCTGTAGCTAACCCATGTCTCCGCAATATCCTTTCTTTCAGGAGTGCTAGTTCTGCAAGGTTCGCAGGAGAGCTTCTGTAAGATTTGGAAGGTAGGAGGCGAGGTACTGGCAGAAGTAAAGCTGTGAGAACGGAGCGTGAGTCGTGCTTGGGTAGCTCAGACGGTAGAGCACTTGCCCACGAAAGGCAAAGGTCCCGAGTTCGTGTCTCGGTCGAGCACACAGTTTTAATCTGCCAGGAAGTTTCAATGTCTGGTATGAATTATAACATTGTTGCCATCTATACGTACGCCACCTTCCTGCCTTCTGCAATCCAAGTGCTGCATTTACTACTCCATTTTAGACCATTCCATCTGCTTCCCATCCCAGTAAGTCTTATAATTATAGTTGTTTCTTTGTCGAGTGTTCTTCCAATGACGTATGAGTTTGTGGTTTCTTCAGCTTGTGTAAATTTGAACGTTTCAGTTGCTTCCTGTCTCGAATGTCAACTGTAGTTTTGTTAATACTAATGTATCGTCAGTCACTTTCTGTGCCAGCACCTGGATAATTCTCGCAAATCATAACTTGATTTCTGAATCTAGTACTACAAAATAGCTAATCTTATATTTTCTTTAATCCCTTGGCATCTTCCTTGAATTTTATTAGTCTTCTACCCGTCTTACTTCGCTTACAGGAGGAAAACGTTCGTGTTAGTTTATATTTCCTCCTTTAACGACGACTCCATCTCACTCATCCATTACGATGAAACTGTCATTCACTTCTGACTTTCTTTTTACGAGTTCATTTATATTTTCATATACTTCAACTGTTTCATTGCTATCCATCTCTGCTGTTGGCATGTATACTTTTATGATTGCGAAGGCTGACGTTCAGTCTGTAGTAGTAGTTGTAGTAGTAGTAGTAGTAGTAGTAGTAGTAGTTGTTGTTGTTGTTGTTATTATTGCGGCATGAGAACCAAATGAAAGCATTTCGACCTGGTAGAGAGCGATTTTGTTTGTTATGCCAAAAACAACGTTATTTTCCACATCTACATCTACATATACGTGATTACTCTGCTATTTACAATAATGTGCCTGACAGAGGGTTCAATGAACCACCTTCAAGCTGTCTCTCTACCGTTCCACTCTCGAAAGACGCTCGGGAAAAACGAGCACTTACATTTTTCTGTGCGAGTCTTGATTTCTCTTATTTTATCGTGATGATCACTTCCCCCTATGTAGGTGAGTACCAACAGAATGTTTTCGCCACAGGAGGAGAAAACTGGTGATTGAAATTTCATGAGATCCCGTCGCAACAAAAAACGGCTTTTTTTTTAATGATTACCACTCCAATTCCTGATCATGACTGCTGCACTATGCCCCCTATTTCTCGATAATTCAAAACGAGCAGCTTTTCTTTGAACTTTTTCGATGTCATCTGTCAGTCCCACTTGATGCGGATACCACACCGCACAGCAATACTCCAGAATAGGGCGGACAAGCGTGGTGTAAGCAGTCTCTTTAGCGGACCTGTTGCACCTGCTAAGTGTTCTGACAATGAATCCCAGTCTTTGGTTTGCTCTACCCACAACATTATCTATGTGATTGTTCCAATTTAGATTATTTGTAACTGTAATCCCTAAGTATTTAGTTGAATTTACAACTTAATCATTTTGCAAATGGTTTTGGTCATCTGATGACTTTACAAGGTGGTAAGTTACAGCATCATCTGCAGAAATCTAATAGGGCTACTCAGATTGTCACCTATGTCGTTAATATAGATCAGGAACAATAGAGGGCCAATAACACTTCCTTGGGGAACGCCGGATATTACTTCTGTTTTACTCGATGACTTTCCGTCTATTTCTATGAACTGTGACCTTTCTGACAGGAAATCACGAATCCAGTCGCACAACAGAGACGGTATTCCATAGGCACGCAGTTTGGTTTGAAGACGCTTGTGTGGAACGGTGTCGAAAGCCTTCTGGAAATCTAAAAGTATGGAATCAATTTAACATCCGCTGTCCATAGCATTCATTATTTCATGAGTATAAAAAGCTAGTTGTGTTTCACAAGATCGATGTCTTCTGAATCCGTGCTATGTGTCAAAGAATTTCGTAGTTCAGATTCCTCACTTTTCCTTCGTCATATGAGGCTTTTGAACGCACTTGTTTTCTCTTGATGAAATAAGACTTTTAAAATTTCTTTTTTAATCCGGAAATTTTCTCTCGTATTAATTACAAAGGATTGCGTGGTATTCACCAGTTCTTGGTTAACACTTTGAAGGATAACCAATGATGAAAGTTTACTCCGTATCGCTGCTAGGACTGGCCGTTATTTAGGGTGAAAGAGGACAACTTCATCCAATTTGGTGCTTGTCTCAGGTTTCCGTTCACTTTTTCGACAGCTGTTTCGTTGGTGGTGAACCCAAGTTTCACCCACAGTTGCAAATCGATGTACTAAATCAGTTGGACTCGCTTTAAACCGTCCATAGTTTCCTTTTAATATTTTCTATTAGTAATCAACAAATGAGCAAACTTTTGTCATAGTTAATTTTTCATACTGAGTGCACAGCACTCTTCATTCTGATAATGTTTAGAAACCCATGCCTTCAGTTGTTTAAAACACCTTTAGTTACCAATCGTCCTGTACCATCACTACGCTTCCTCGATATCTTCCTTTTTGGACATCCTTCACGTACGCGCATAATCTTCAAGGCAAACGTGAACATGCAGAATTCTGCTTCCCATTACGCAACAGTTGCAAATGAAGTAACAGCCGATGTATCTGCAGTGCTTTGGATGACTTTCTGTGCGAAAGACCGTTCAAGATATAGACATTGTAATAGGAAAAGATTCATGTTTATCCATTTAAACTAATTATGTACAATATGACTGCTTCAAAAATCAGTGGAAACTAAACTATTTCGTAGACGAAGCTGACACTAGACTCAACTTAGTGTACAGCATGTACCAATATAGCTGATATTAACGCCATCTCTGTGTGCCCCCGAGAACCTCTCAAATTACCCCCGTAAATAACAGTTATTGTTGTCGTTGTTGCTGACCAATTTAATTATCGGTAGGCTGACATTAATAGCACTAACGTAATCAATAAAAAGCCGTTATTGGCATGTAAATAAATATATATGGAAGTGGCTAGTTTGTTCAGCGGGCAAGAGTGCCTTGTTAATAAGGAGAACTAATTTGAGAGAAGAATTTCATACAGACTATTACAACAGAAGCGTCAGTACAGTAGCAGTGGAAATATAAACAGAAAATTTAAAATTAGTCACGTATTCTGAGCGAGGAGAGACATGATATTAAATGTAATAGTATAAGCAATTTACACGGGGAAATAAATTTCCTGCTGAAGCTGTATGTTGAGCTGGTAATTATTTCTGTTTTGTTTGTATCTTTGAAAGTGTAAGGAGCAATGGCGATAAACAAATAACGAAGTTGCAGGACAGAACACGCATACGTATTTTTATTCTTGATTGTGCTAGATAGATTAATTTAACACAGTGAAATACGTTTTTATCGTCTAACTGTTTGTATTTATGTAACTCATTCAAAAACCGTGCTTTGATCATTCGCTTAAATTGACGTTCATCCACTCGATACCGATTAAATGAACTTAACTGGGGTTCTACATCAAGTTATTTTTTATAAATTGCGTCCGGACCGGCTTCTAACATGTCAAAGATAAAAGAGTAAAAGTGTAGAGGTAAAATCGGAATAAAATTAATTTTTCTGCAATTTGGAATATGCTATTTCGAAGTTCATGGTTTTAAAACGAACCGTTTTGCCTGCAGAGAACAGTAAATCACAGAATGTGGTATCAAAAGCTGCATAACCTTGCATAATTTAGATATGCTCTTTTCGTTATAAACTCTTTGTTTCTACTTCAACGATTAAGAGTTGCCGTATTAGAGTTTCATCTGTCATTGGAAATTGTTCTCATTTTACGCAAACAAGTTTACTTTGTACAGATCAGCAAGAAGATACCCTGCCTTTGGAAATGATTTAGGCTAGTTGTGTAGAGCTGGAGGTCCTGCTGAATAAGGAATGTGATCCACAGGAAACCCCTCCATTATATAGAAAACGTGAAGCTGAGAAACTTGTTGTAAGTAATAGCGATATTTTTTAAGTTCCACAGACAGCTCGCAAGATTATTCTTCAGCTTCAATTTAGCGTTTGGCATATGAATACACTGATCAGCCAAAATATTATGACCACCTATCTAATATCCATCCTTGGCACGGATAACACCGGAATTGCTATGTGGTGTGGAAACAGTGAGGCCTTGGTAGGTCTCTGGAGGTACTTGGCACCACATCTGCACTGTCAAGTTACCAAACACCCGTAAATTCCGGGGAGGGGGCGACGAGCTCTGACGCCACGTAATATCACATCCGATGTGTACCAGATCTGGCGAGTTGGGGGCCAACATATCAATTGGAATCGGCCACTATGGTTCTCGAACCACTCCATCACACTCCTGACCTCGTGACATGGCGCATCTGAGACCCCCTGCTAAACCTGCGCGACAGAACAGGTAGTTTAAATTGTGGAAAAGGGCCAAAATAACCGGCTGTAAGCTACACTCGAACGTACAAATTTATTTATTTAACCAAACATTACAAAACCCAAGAAAATTTTTAGAAAAATACAGCATTAATTTTTGGAACTTAATTACCAGCAGAATACTCCATACAGTCTCATGCACTAAGGGGAAGACCACTTTAATTTAAAATCGGCTGAAAGCCAATAACTTAAGACTCAAACCAAAATTAAATTTTTAAAAGGCCTAATCTTAAAACAGTTTCCAGAATGCGATTTTCACTCTGCAGCGGAGTGTGCTCTGATATGAAACTTCCTGGCAGATTAAAACTGTGTGCCGGACCGAGACTCGAACTAGGGACCTTTGCCTTTCGCGGGCAAGTGCTCTACCATCTGAGCTACCAATGCACGACTCAGAACCCGACCTCACAGCTTTAGGATGTAGGAGACGATATATTGGCAGAAGTAAAGTTGTGAGGACGGGTTCTGAGTCGTGCTTGGGTAGCTCAGATGGTAGAGCACTTGCCCGCGAAAGGTAAAGGTCCCGAGTTTGAGTCCCAGTCCGGCACACAGTTTTAATCTGCCAGGAAGTTTCTTAAGACAGTTCTTTAATTAGGCTTAAGGCCCAAACAATCTAAAATCTTAAGAGCAAAACATCTTTACTTTAAAAAGAAATCGGCTTACGGCACTTCTCTTAAGAGAAAAAACAAAATAAATTTTGAAAGGCCAAAAGACCTTGTTTCAAAACATTTCTTTAATTAGGCTGTAGGCCTAAACAGTCTCACATCTTAAGAGTACAACAACTTTAATTTAAAAATCGGCTGAAGGCCCACCACTTAAGACTCAAATCGAAAAAAAGTATTAAAATTCCAAAGCCATAAAATTAACAGTTCCTTAAATTAGGGTGAAGGCCCAAACAATCTTACGCTTTGTGGGCAAAACAAATTTAATTTAAAAATCAACTAGAAGCCATAAAGATAGAAACAACAACAACAAATAAAAAAAGGCAGTACAGCCAACGGCGCTCAGAAATTTCTAATTGTCGGTCTGGAATTCAAACACTAATGCTCGCTAAGGTGAGACAGGAAGTCGGCCCAACCATTCTCGATCCGACAACAACCCAACCGACAGACAGTCAGTGGACCCACCGACACGATAACTTCCGCCCCACCCGACCAGCACACAACAGGGATTTCAATGGAACAACGTAGAAGGTATTGGCGCCCACAACCAGTTGTACATTGAGCTGTCAAACTACACACCCTGCTGTACAGAGACAACACGATGAGGTAAATACACCGCCTTTATTTACGTCAACGACCACGGCAGGTAACCGAAACGTTAACGGCCACAAGTCAGAAAATTCCGCAGGTGTACTTCAATTCAAAATAACCAAGCACAGTTAAACTCGACCGGAGGGTGGCTAAAATTTGCCGACTTGAAAATACATTGTTGCTCACGGGAATATCCCAACAGCCAACGAAATCCAAACGACACAATGTGAACAGTCGTGACTTGCTGGTAGATTAAGTCAAAACTCAACTTTCGTCTTCATGATCGGTGAGCCACGCACCTCGTAGCAATGGGAACAACACCACACACTCCAACCCCCGTGGATGCTGCCAGCGGCCTCGGCCAAACAATGCGGCGCAGAGATTTCCTCGCTGGTCCACGCCACCCTACCAACTCCACAGGCCCGGAAACGGTGAAAGGATCAAGTATACGTCCGCCGATGAGACGACCAACCGAACGACCACCCAACAGTCGTCCCACTCCAATCTTCTTCCATCGGACAGTTCACGCGCGTCGCCAGCGGTGGCAAGCACTTCCTGTCGGTGCCTCCCTGGAGCCGTCCGCCGACTTTACTGCTGCTGCGTCCCGACTCTGGTCCGTTCCGAACTGACTGCCAGACACACGACAACCCGGAAATAATATCGGTCGCTCCAGAGATGGTACGACAGTGCACTTATTAATACGCGCTGCTGCTGCGACTCACGGGTAAGTAAGGCAAGAAGTTAGTCACGCCAGTAAAGGGGATAAGAAAACGAGGCGGCAGTACCGTAATAGAAGATGACAAACAGTAAATGGGATAAACGTGAGCCATGCATGGGTCAGCATCATCATGTTGAAAAATGCTACTGCCGTCGGGGAACATGATCTGCATGAAGGGATGGCTATTCGTGGTCTGGAACCTAAAGTACGATACTCCTTGGCCGTCATGGTGCCTTGGACAACCTCCACTGGAGCTTGGATTTCCACGTGTATGATCCACAGGGTGTAATGGATCCGCCGCCAGCTTGTCTGCATCCCTTAGCACAGGTGTCAAGGAGCTGTTTCCCTGGAAGACGACGGAATCGCATCCTCCTATAGGCATGATGATGTTGGCATCGGGTTTCATCAGACCATGGAACGCTGTGCCACTGCACGAACATCCATTGCCGATGGTTAGGTGCGCATTTCAGCAGTCGTTGCCAAAGTCGTGGTGTTAACATTGCCACATGTATGGGTTGTCGGCTGCGGAGGTCCATCGGTATAAGTCTTCGATGCACTGTGCGTTGAGAGAAATTTTTTCGCTGTCCACAGGTCGCCATCTGGAACCGCGTGACCACTACGGTGGCAGGTTCGAATCCTGCCTCGGGCATGGATGTGTGTGATATCCTTAGGTTAGTTAGTTTTAAGTAGTTTTAAGTTCTAGGGGACTGTTGGCCACAAATGTTAAGTCCCATAGTGCTCAGAGCCATTTGAACAATTTTTAAACAGTTCAAAAATGGTTCAAATGGCTCTGAGCACTATGGGACTTAACATCTACGGTGATCAGTCCCCTAGAACTTAGAACTACTTAAACCTAACTAACCTAAGGACATCACACAACACCCAGTCATCACGAGGCAGAGAAAATCCCTGACCCCGTCGGGAATCGAACCCGGGAACCCGGGCGCGGGAAGCGAGAACGCTACCGCACGACCACGAGCTGCGCACGCGAATAGTTCGCCGCCTGTCCTATTTTACTGGTCTCCCCAGCTTACGACGTCCGATGTTAGGATGTATGGGTGGCCGCCCAGTTCTACAATGTCTTGGGGTGATTTCACTTTGGTTTCGTCACATGTTGAAGACACTCGCCACAGTACGAGTCGAGCCGCGACAAGTCATTCAGTTTCCAAAATAATGCTTGTTCGAGCCTTCGGCCCATTACAATCTGCCCTTGTTCAAACTCAGATAGTGCGCCTACTCCATTCTATACACAGACAGCACACTCGCTGATACTACATGCACCGTGCATGTGACTAGCATTCATTCCTTGCCAGGTGACGCTACTATCGCCTAAACGGGTTTATATCGATAGTGGGTCAATGGTCATAATGTTGCGATGATCAGTGTATGACGATGTGTGCTTGCACGCATCTTCGAGGTGAACGTGTGGGCATAGTTTCGCCACGCTTTATATTCACCGTGTATTTATTTACTTGTCTACCCATTGGCAGCAGCCTTGTGGTTAGCTTGGTAAGGTTTTGACACGATTTCTTTCTCAGAGTCACTCATTTCATTCCAGAGCAGCACTTATAGCCGATGTCCACAATTAATTATTTGTTGACTACATTGCAGTCTCTTTTGCTCTAATCTTTTTGCCTCTACGCATGCTTCCATTATCACACGAGTTACACACTGGTGTCTTAAATAATGTCCTATTATCTTGTTTCTAATACTAGTGGTGTTCTCTACATGTACCGTACCCTTCCTGTTCCTTTTATTTCATATTTTATCATTCTACTTAATTCTCAGAACCGTTTTGCAACACATCAAGTCAAACGCAAGTCTAACGTAGAAGTAAGTATCCTCGGAGTAGTGAAGCAACTTAAATCACTTAATAAAAGCAAGTCTTCTGGTCCAGACAGTATACCAATTAGGTTCCTTTCTGAGTATGCTGATGCTTTAGCTCCATACTTAACAATCATAAACAACAGTTCGCTCGACGAAAGATCCGTACCCAAAGACTGGAAGGTTGCACGGGCCACACCAACATTCAAGAAAGGTAGTAGGAGTAATCCTCCAAATTACAGGCCCATATCGTTAACGTCGATATGCAGCAAGATTTTGGAACATATAGTGTGTTCTATCATTATGAATTACCTCGATGAAAACGGTCTATTGACACACAGTCAACATGGGTTTAGAAGACATCGTTCCTGTGAAACACAACTAGCTCTTTATTCACACGAAGAGTTGAGTGCTATTCACAAGGGATTCCGTATTTCTGGATTTCCGGAAGGCTTTTGACACTGTACCACACAAGCGGCTCGTAGTGGAATTCCGTGCTTATGGAATATCGTCTCAGTTATGTGACTGAATTTGTGATTTCTTGTCAAAGAGGTCGCAGTTCGTGGTAATTGACGTAATTTCTGACGTTCACCAAGGTAGTGTGTTAGGCCCTTTGCTGTTACTCATCTATAAAAAGATTTGGCAGACAATCTGAGCAGCCGTCTACGGTTCTTTTCAGATGACGAAGTCGTTTATCGACTAATTAAGTCATCAGAAGATCAAAACAAACTGCAAAACGATTTAGAAGAAATATCGGAATGGTGCGAAAAGTGCCAGTTGACCCTAAATAACGAAAAGTGTGAGGTCATCCACATGAGTGCTAAAAGTAACTCGTTAAACTTCGGTTACACGATAAATGAGTCTAATCTAAAAGCCGTAAATTAAACTAAATACCTAGGTATTACAATTACGAACAACTTAAATTGGAAGGAACACAAAGAAAATGTTGTGGGGAAGGCTAACCAAAGACTGCGTTTTATTGGCAGGACACTTAGAAAATCGGTCGAAGGCGCTGCAGTCGTGGACTGTGCGGCTGGTCCCGGCGGAGGTTCAAGTCCTCCCTCGGGCATGGGTGTGTGTGTTTGTCCTTAGGATAATTTAGGTTAAGTAGTGTGTAAGCTTAGGGACTGATGACCTTACCAGTTAAGTCTCATAAGGTTTCACACACATTTGAACATTTTTGAACTTCAAAAATGTAAAAGACCTACTAAGGAGACTGCCTACACTACGCTTGTCCGTCCTCTTTTAGAATACTGCTGCGTGGTGTGGGATCCTTACCAGATAGGACTGACGGAGTACACCGAAAAAGTTCAAAGAAAGGCAGCACGTTTTGTATTATAGCGAAATATGGGAGACAGTGTCACAGAAATGATACAGGATTTGTTCTGGACATCGTTAAAAGATTGGCGTTTTTCGAAGCGACAGAATCTTCTCACGAAATTCCAATCACCAACTTTCTCCTCCGAATGTGAAAATGTTTTGTTGACACCGACCTACATAGGGAGGAACGATCATCACGATAAAATAGGGGAAATCAGAGCTCGTACGGAAAGACACATGTGTTCATTCTTTTCGCGCGCTATACGAGATTGGAATAATAGAGAATTGTGAAGGTGGTTCGATGAACCCTCTACCAGGCACTTAAATGTGATTTGCAGAGTATCCATGTAAATGTAGATGCAGATGTAGACTCTGCCTTTCCGGTTTTGCCACAGTCAATTATTCACTTTCTTACGATGCTTGGGCCAGACCTGTACCATAAATCTGATTATTTTTTAAAATCAGTCTTTCATTAAGTTCGTATTTCAAGTAGATACATCATCATATGAGACATATGATTATTTTAAACTGATATCCGAGAGAAAGAAACGGTTTTAGGGGGAAAGTGGCCACTTGCAGGTATTTATTTTATGCCTAGATTTCACTATCCAGCATTGGTCACTTAGCGAGTTTCCTTTTCTGGAGCCTTTTTCGGAAGGTCAGAGGTGGAAGGATAGAGATAGGTGGGGGGAGTCTACCTGGTAGTACACGCCTTGGATGGACGAGACCACCGAAATCTTCCTGAAGTAATTCTAAACAGTTCCATTTACATCTTCATAATAGCGCACGTACCTTATGTAAAACGAAATATTTCTTGGGTTGCCAAAAATCGCCTCTATACGTGAATGTTCTTGAAGCACTATTAACTGTTCAAAAATAATAAATGTATGTTCACACCGCGACAGACAAAGGATAGAATGAACATGAGGTTCGGCGAGAGAAGTCACCGTCCGAGTTCTTCCACCTACAGGAGGAGAGTACGACACGCTTCTACTGAATAATTCATGCCTTTTGTTACTCTAAGAGTACTGCAAGCTCTCGTACTCCATTCAATCGACTGCGACAGACGAAGAGTAAGAAAAGTTGGTTCTGATATAGGATAACAGGCAGATTCAGTCAATCCATAAAATTTGCTCCGAATCATTCGTCACTTGCCATATCGATCTTTCTAAGTGATCAGCTTTCTTCGTGTGGTTCAAGTTTTGATATTTGGTTCCTCTTTTAGAAATTATCCCCAGCTTTACTGACACGTCTTCGCAGTGCCATAACTGGTGTTTTGAGGAATAGCTTTTGTAAAACTAATCCTGCAGCGCCTATTAGGACAGCACTCCTAATCTCAGCCTCGAGGTTTTTCTTTTTTTTTTCTTTTTTTTTTTAAAAGCCATTATATGAGGTTTTCCATGGAGTTACGAAGTCAAATACCTCGGCTCTGCTAAGTAACTTTGCTTAAAACTTATTGTTTTGATTATTATTATCATCGATAAAAAGTAGGTTGTAACTCCCGTAATATGATGGTCGGTCCAAAAGAAATCAACGTTAATTTAATTAATTGTTTTTTTACATCCTACGTATTATCTACACCTTTGATATTTTTTTAGTGTGCTCATACATTTCTGAGACACTGAATATCGTTTCTCCACGTTTATCCACTGGAAAAGTGCCTTGCCGTGGAACCAAGTCCTCTACACTAAGAAGTCAGGATCACCACGTTTGTTACTGTTTAGCAGCCTTCACAAGGAAGTCGTCGTCTCCAAATCTCGTTTGACGAATAGTAATCACACAGCGTCAGATCCGCTGTGTGTGTTTCAGTGTTGTCCATCCGAGCTTCGCCATCTCGATGGCGATTTTATCGTTGTCGTTTGGGCGTGCACTATCATGCAACTACCGATGCTGTCGAACGCGAAACTTTCGAGCATGAAGTTCCCACAACATATGAAATCCATAATAACACTTCTTTTCAGACGAACACCAAGTGCAGCAGCCAATTCGAGGAAGTGCTACGGCAGCGTGACTTGTGGAAACAAACTGTGTAAACATCTTCAACATTTTTGGTCCTGTCTTCCTCAGTTGCGCGTAATATTACGGTATATTGATAATTTTTACTTATGGACCGTCTGACAGCAACTGAATAAACCACAATTTTAGTGCCATATGCGTTTCGCCTTTATTTTCTGCAAGGCACCATCAGTGGAAGGTTTCGTGGACAATTTCTTACATATTACGCTCCTGTTGCATTTTTGATGTTGTTCTTCTTCTTATGACTGCCAATTTGCGGTTTTTTTCCCCACATGCCACAGCGCTATGAACTGAACGCTTGTTTCAATGCAATGTTTTGGTTTCTGTTGCCAGTTGTCAAATTTGACAGAAACCGGAACATTGCATTGAAACAAGCGTTCAGTTCATAGTGCTGTGGTATGTGGGAAAAGAAACCGCAAATTGGCATTCATAAGAAGAAGAACAACACCAAACATGCAACAGGAGCGTAATATGTAAGAAATTGTCCACGCAACCTTCCACTGATGATACCTTGCAGAAAATAAAGGCGAAACGCGTATGGCACTAAAATTGTGTTTTATTCAGTTGCTGTCAGACGGTCCATAAGTAAAACTTATCAATATACCGTAATAAAACTGTATTAAATTTAAAAACGAGGGAGAGAGTGTTCGTTTGAGCTACGTCAATAGCAAAGATGGAGAAAAATGTTGGATTTTTGGAAAAAGAATATATTTTAGATTTCTTTCGGAGTGACTGTAATACTGTTCATAGCCAACATCCAATATCGGTTTCGTAATACCGTGAAAAAACTAACTAGTTTGGTATACATCGCCATATTCTGATTGATTTTTATTTTGGCATTATACTAGTGATTTTTCTTTTATTTATTTATTAATTTATCTTCAGCTGATTAGGGCTATCAGGCCGTCTCTTACACCGGAAAAGGGTTTCACACATACAGTACGTTTTTTACATCATAGTTTCTTAAGAAATAAGTTTTAATATGACTAAGAGTATTAAAATGATTTGAGTGCCTGAAATACTAATTCGAGTAAATAACACTTATTATAAATTAATAAAGTTAACGCTGCCTGTACTTGTACTGCTGCAGCTGCTGCCACTAACAGTAATAATACTGATAAAGGCAACAATAATAACATTAATAACAATAATTATAGTGGCAGATGTAAAAAAATTTATAGATGTACAAGATATGTAGATATTTTCTGGTAAAGCGAAAGGAAATTTAAGGAGACTGCACCAGGACGAGCTAAGAATACTGCGAAAACAGCAATATTTTGATTAAAATAAGGCTGTAGAAAAGCTAACGAGTGCTTGCAGGGACAATGGTTATCTTTATTGTTGATTTAGTAGATATGTGATTAACTGTCTTCTGAAGCTGGAGACGTTATTCAGTTCTGTAACATAATGCAAGAGGGTATTCCTGAGCCAGATACCTACCACTGACAAGGGCTTGGAGAATGTGACTGACTGATGGAGTGGGACAGAAAGGATTTTACTCTGATGGGAGCGTGTGTTTCTGCCAGATTGTTCAGATGATAGCGTTAACGTCTAGGAGAGGTACGTGAGCTGGTACGCTATTTAAATTGTTTTGTTTTGTTTTTTGAAATCACCCGCCGTCTCAGGTCTCGCCGTGACGTCAATATAGAGATCGGATTGGAGTCTCTGGTCGCCGCAGATCTTTGGCTAGTTGACTTCTTGCACGCCGCAAGGCGACGGAACGGGAAAGAAGGGGGTTCCGATGAGAGAGTTCTGGACTGTCCGTGAGGAGCGACGTCGGTGTCGGAGGGCAAAGCCGCTTGGTCGGTGGGCTCCGCGAAAGCAGTCGGTTGAAGACGGAACGCTGTGGGCTCGAAAGTCCTAGTGTGGAAGCCCAGTGTTGTCCCGATGGCGGTCATTGTGTGGTCATTCAAGGGCTGAGAAGTGATATCTTGGTTCTGTCCTTGGATTCCGACGAAGAATTACGGCAAGTTTGGTGTATGAGGTGAACATAAGAATTCCTAAAGAGGTGCGCGTTAGTGGCGCGTATATCAGACTTGTGAGTGGTGTAAGCTTTGCTTCGGTACTGAAGTCTCCAGTTAGAGCGCTGCTTGGGAGGACAGCGTTGATTCGGCGTTGTCACATATTTAGCTGCTTTAAAGTAAATGACTGTTTTGAATCGAAGGTGGGGCAAGTGTGGGACGGAATCATTGATTGTCTCATTAAGAAACCTAAGTCGGCCCCCGGCGTGTTAAACTCTGCTATCTACACCTATAACGAGTAGTTTGACACTCTGGTAGTGTCCATGAAAGGACTTTGGAGGTACTGTTAAGTATTTGTGGTAATGGAAAGATCGACTGTTGAGCTTTTCAGTCTGACGCTTACGAATCGTGCTAATTGCAGTTTACGTCTTATGTAGCCTATTTTATGGTTCTACTTGTGGCGAAATCGCCGATAGTATTTTCATAATTTAGCTTGGAACATCATTCTGTGGTTTGGTGTGGCCTTCCCAAGAGTCTATAGCCCCAAATATTTTGTTACTGCCTTTGCTGAGGTTGACTTTCAGCAGTTGGTGAATTGTCTCCTGTCTACGCCACCGTACTGCTGTTTGGTGCGTTGCGGTATACTCAAAGTGTTCAGTAGTACTGCATCTACTCCCTCACCAGTTTTAAGATTTGCGAGCGGCATCCATATCGACGTATAATCCCAGTATGCAACTTGTGCAAGTTGGTTGCGCCCTGTTACTGTTTTGTACATCGCGGAAAAAATTTCCTCTGCCGCATGTGATCCTGAAGGACAACACGGTGCACAACAGCACATGACCAAGACGAAATCAAACGATATGTATTGTGTGTTACTTCTTACAACGAATGGAACCACTGAACCTAAGAGTTAATTTGTGTTTTTTATTTATTTTGAAAGGAAAAGATTTACATACCTGGTTAATTATAACATCTATCACAATCTGCGACATCGTCGCGAAAAAAAAAAAAAAAACAGTGACCCGTATATGTAATAAGTTTCCTTTTAATTTACGTCTATGGTCACAAAATTTTTGTTAACAGATTACCGATTTCGGTCTTTAATGACCATCATCAGATCTGTTTCATAAAAACAAAGTCCTAATGTACTGCAGCCATAGTAGCATCGTCAAATGTTGAATGCGGAATCGGCACCAGCATCGTCAAATACATATAAATAACATCACATGCACGAGTCATGTTGTCAGTAGTGCTACTCAAATACTGACAACATGACTCGTGAATGTGATGTTATTTATATGTATTTGACGATGCTGGTGCCGATTCCGCATTCAACATTTGACGATGCTACTATGGCTGCAGTACATTAGGACTTTGTTTTTATGAAACAGATCTGATGATGGTCATTAAAGACCGAAATCGGTAATCTGTTAACAAAAAGTTTGTGACCATAGACGTAAATTAAAGGTAACTTGTAACATCTATCTTCAGTTATTTGTCATAATTCGTTGGGTGTCGTATGCACCACATGTAGGGATGTCTATGGTGTAAAGTGTGTAAAAGGAAGGAAAATATTTTGAGATAGGGTGCGCATCGTAGAGGCTACATGGTTTGAGTGTACGTTGATAGTAATCCGATTTTATTCCATTTAAGTTGTTTTTTCAATTAAAATTTTGTGATCAAAATATTGTTGCCTTTAGAGATCACAGGTGACATCTAGAACAATTTTGGTATTTCTATGTGGCGTTAGAATCTTATATTTAATCTCGCATTATGCAATTAACATTTTTTTGTTTTGCTTGAAAAGGCAGTTTTAGTTGTAAGCGTTGTAAATTGATCCTGAGAGCTATTGTCTGATGTGTTATTATTCAAGGGACTGTTGGTTAAACAATGCTTCATTAGGAAACTATATTGAGGATCTTGCTGTTCATGATAACGAATGTTCACTTACTATTTGAAAATCAAGTTAGTAAAGTTGTAAAATTTTGAAGGTAAAATAAACGTTTAGTAGAGAAACGGTGCCTGCCCGTACACCCCTACAACTTCCACGCATTCTAGGTATTGGCCTTCGTGCTTTGTCTGAAGTTTTCCCCGGTATCAATCCCAGCTGACGCCTGCGGGGCCAAGTCAGCGTGAGTGATATTGTTCGTTGATAAGACAGTTGGGGAAACAGTGGGTGGGGAAATATCAGCACTTGTCTGCACGCAAGCATGATAACTGTGTATATGATGGTGAAATATGACATACGAGTCGAACGTCACAATTATAATGAACAATGGCATTCGTAACCAGTTCCAGGCGCCGTGAGAAAGGCCTTGCACAGTAGCATCGCTGTAATAAATAATTGAAAGTATGTATTCTTAGAAATTTCTTTGTCGAGTCAAAAGGGAACGTATTTTCATATTTTTGTATTGGCTGAAGAGATGCTGATACCTTTTTGCACAGTGCAGTTACCCGCTCAGTCCAATATAGATTTTCATCTGTTGTTACAAAAATGTCTCTGAGCACTATGGGACTTAACAGCTGAGGTCATCAGTTCCCTTGAACTTAAGCCCGAGGCAGGATTCGAACCAGACTGAAGCGCCTAGAACCGCTCGGTCACAACGGCCGGCTCTGTCGTTACACTACAGTCCTTGCCGAAGGAGAGAAGTTGATATTTGTGCCATTTAGGGTTAAACATTGTAGGCGTAACGTTACGCGTATCTAGGTGAGCTAATCAGCCATGTAGAACTGGTACAAGGTAAGGTAATTTTTGCTTGCGAAGTTGTGTGGCCCCAGGGCCGAGAGCACGTCCCGGCCGGGCGTGCCACCGCGGTCGCTCCAGGTAAGCCAGGTGCGTCAGCAAAGGGTCAGATGTGGGTACAACGTAGTACCGGAAATTTTGGCGACGGACAGTCGTTTAGGTGGACACGCAATGCTCCAAGAAATAGCGGAGTGTCAGACAACCTTAAAGATGGCTAACGAAGGGACCTTCTGAGAGGTGCATCGAGTTATGAGCTCCCACTTCGCCTGCTTATAGTGTCGGTTGGCACCTATCACACCCTAAAATTGCCAGTGCGGCCTCGTTTTTGAAATATTGCCTGCTAAAGTTTGGGCAACTCTTTATATACGAAAAAGATTCATTATTGTGGCAAGTGAGCGGGTAGCCAAGTGCGGCAGTCGGCTTTTGGCGGCCGTGGTGTGTGGACCTCCGGCGTGTGCTGTGCGCTGCGGTCTGCTGCGCTCCGCTCGGTAAGTCAAGCGCTTGTTGCATTAGTCAGCTGCGTTATTTCAAAACTTTTGATGGATTCATATTAGAAGGAGAGATGAATCAGCCTAATAGAAGAGACACATTGAAATTTGTTTTTGACCAGAAAGGGCAGAGACCGAATTCGTTCGAAATTGAGACATGGTTAGAGGAAGTTGGGAAAATTTCGTTTGAGGATATTATTGGTATTCACCTTTCAATTGTGAGTAGCATTGTGTATGTCAAGCTTAAAAACAAGGAAATGTGTGACAAAATTGTTGAATCTAGTGGCGTAACATTTAAGTTCAAACATCACGATGGCAATGTTAGTGAAGTTCGTGTTACGCATGCTGGCTTTGGTTTAAGGACTGTCCGCATCTTTGAGCTACCATTTGAAATCAGCGCTGAGCAGCTCAATTCGGTGATAGCTCCTGATGGGAGAATAATCAGCAATTTTGCAGAAAAGTGGTCTCCTGCTCACAAGTTCCCCGTCTTGAATCGTATCAGGCAACTGCGAGTTGATTTACACAAGCACATACCCTCGTATATAAATGTTTGTGGTTATCGGGCTATAGTAATATATGATGGGCAGCCAAGAACCTGCGCGTCTTGCGGCGGTACAGGCCATGTCTGCGCGCAGTGTATACAACGCCGAGTGGCCCAGCTACCTGCGGGCGAAGCAGTGAGACCCCCAGCCATGTCAACATTGCCTTTAACTTATGTAGCGGCAGCCGCCGGACAATTCCATACGCGTGACGCTCCTGACGCTACTCAGGATGATGCAGCTCGCGACAATGAAGTGATAATGGAAGTTAGCGACTCGACGGTGACAACACAGCCAAAGAGTCAAGAAAAAGAACCAAATATCTCTGTTCAAATAGAACAAACTCCTGAACCGGTTATAGTCCTTCAGAATGAGCAGTCTCCAGAAAACCACAAGGAAACCGACCCATCACTTGCCAGCGAACAGGACCGAGCGCAAGAAACCCAAGAGGTAATGGAAAACGATGAAACCTCCCCAAGAGCCAGTCCTCCAAGGAAACATAAAAAGTGGTGACTAGCTCATAAGGGCGCTGAACAACTGGCACCGCCTTTGCGAGAAAAAGCAAAGCAGATTAGCAACAAACTGCATGAAGAACAACATAGTAATCCGATTCTGAGTATGCAGGCACCTGACCCCTTGCAAGCCAAATCAAATACACCATGCCCCATGTCAACAGACCATTCCTCACACGAGAGGTTGAAGCTGATAGTAAATTTCGATTCAGAAAAGGTTTTCCCTGATACTAGAAATGCAGAAAAAGAGACATCGAAAGCTAATCAAGACAAAACCTGGGCTGATGAATCGGAAGAAATGAATCAAGGTGAAGAATTGAATGAAACTGGAGGAACGGAAGAGACTCCTGCCCCAAGAGATCAACTGAACACGATGGATACATCATTGCCGGAACATACACGTGAAAAAGAATTTTCCTCCGACAGCACTTCGTATGACGAATATTGACTTCGGTAATGAATAGGACAATATGAACGCAGCAGAAGCCTACAAAATCGCTAAGTTGAACATTAATAAGATACGCTCCTCCCTGCATTTACAACGTCTGCAAGACTTTCTATACGCAGCTGACGTTGATATAGTACTGTTACAGGAAGTAACAGATATTAAATTAGAAAAGATACATGGATACAACGCCATAATAAACCCCGGTATCGGTGCAGAGCTGGGAACCGCAATTCTCACGAAAGAAGGCATCCGTGTCACACAAATAGCAAAACTTGAAAACAGCAGAGGGGTTGCAGTGACTGTTAACAATGCCCGCATCATCAACGTTTATGCACCGTCAGGCAACAATAACAGGCGTGCTAGAGCGGATTTTTTTTAAAGTGAAATCGTTCATCTCTTCGGTACACGTCAAGATTATATAATCCTAGCCGGCGATTGTAATTCTGTACTTAGCCCGAAAGACCAGACACCGAATTTCAACAAGTCCGTAGAACTGGAAAGAATAGTCCACCAAATGCAGTTAACCGATACCTGGGAACATACCCATGGCGCACATGCCGGTTTCACATATTTTACCAGTCACTCAGCAAGCAGGCTAGACAGAATTTACGTCTCGTCCAACCTTAAGAACCATGTACTCCAGTCTGAGGTCTGGCCCACTATGATTTCTGACCATGCCGCGTACATCACCACATTAAATTTGGAAAAATAAGAGACTTACCGAGCGAGGGGCATATGGAAACTCAACATTACACATCTCCAAGGTGAGGAATGTCGCGTAGCATTTACTAATGTGTGGCAGGAATGCGAGAAACGATTCCCGCTATACAGTTCTGCCATAGCTTGGTGGTTACAATGTGCGAAGCCTAAAATAAGAAGAATGCTGATCGAATACTCACGACAGAAAAGTTTCTGGATTAAAAAGACGACTGAATTTTATTTTAGCTGCCTTAGAGACCTGTACACCTTGGACACTCGATTAATGGAGAACTTTAGCCGGATTCAGAAAGTTAAAGCAAAACTTTTAGCACTGAATCGGCGACGGTCAGAAGGTTTTAAAAGTCAGAGCGAGTCTACACAACATTGTAGAAGGTGAAGAAACAGCTATGTACCATGTAATGCGTGAGAATAAGAGAGGAAACAGAAAAATACTGGCAGAGGTTAAGTTACCTGTGGGATCAGGCATACAAAACAGCATGAAATTCGAAACGCTGTTCAAAAATATATCTCAGATATGATGTCCACCAAACCTACCGTCGACGAGGCGCGGCGTGATCTTGTTAGAAACGTATCAGGACGAATTAGTACAGAGCAAGTAGAAAATCTCATGACCGAAATAGAAGAGGACGAATTGAAAGACGCAATAGCACAGAGTCCTAAAAATGAGTCTCCAGGACCTGATGATATCCCCGTGGAATTCTACCAAGTGTTCTGGCCACAAATGAAAAGCAAGTTGCTATGTATGTACAACGAAATCATGAGTGGCACTGTTGCCGCTCCCAAAGAATTTCCTGAAGGGATCATAGTTCTAATTCCTGAAAACTCACTTAGCAAAGCAATTGAAAACCTTCGCCCAGTAACATTACTCAACAGTGATTACAAAATTATGGCCAGCGTATTAGCAAGAAGAATAAAAATGGTTATTAACTCTGTAACTGGCACGTACCAAACATGTGTAGGCAAGACAGAAACATCTATCAGAATATATGCGAATGTAGGGATATAATATCAACCACAAATGTATGCCGAATAAAATGTGCTTTAGTGTCATTAGACTTCGAGAAGGCGTTTGACAGAGTCGATCATAAGTATCTCCTTGGTATTATGGAAGTAATGGGATTCCCACCACGATTCGTGAGGATTATTCAACAAATTCTGAAAAACAGTGTAGCACGAATAATGATAAACGGACAACTAAGTAGAGAGATTGCATTGACTGGATCCGTACGTCAAGGTTGCCCTATGTCAATGGCCCTTTTCGCAATAGCGATAGAACCTCTCCTCGCGACACTCACGCATCACCTGCAAGGATTGTGTATAAACGGCAAGAAAATAGTGTGCAACGCCTACGCAGATGATGTGGGCGTCCTGGTTATAAATGAAGATGAAGTGGCGAAAGCTCTTCAGATTGTACACACATATGAACTTGCTTCTGGCGCCACACTAAATAAAAGGAAGTCAGGCATCATGAACCTAGGTAGAGGAATATCCATGCAAAATCGGGGACAATTGACGGAAGTATCCACATTGAAATGTTTGGGTATTGAATTTAGGAGCAACATCCAACACACTATTGCCGTCAATTATAAAAAACTACTTGCAAGAATACGAGCATCTGTACAAGGAAACAATATGAGGCAACTGGACGAGATACAGAAAATCAAACTAGTAAATGTGTATATAACATCCAAACTTAACTATGTTGTTCAAGCTTTTCCGATGCCATTAGAAACAGCCAGAAGAATGTTATCCGCGATAGGAAGCTTTGTATGCCAAAGCAACATTTTCAAAGTGAAGTTCAATACACTAATACTCCCAGCAAGGAAAGCAGGTTTAAACCTTGTTGATGTCTGTTACAGGTCACGAGCGTTCTATGTGTGTCGAATGTGCAACCAATGGAAACAGATGCCCGACAGCTTAAAGGCCCACTTGCTGAATGAAATTGCTCCAGCAAGCATGCAGCCGCCAATAGATGTGAAGCATATACCAGCTGGTCTTTGTCACCTGAAAACTTTTCTCGTTGAGTACAGTTATATCTCCTCGAGGCTCTCAGAACAGCAGTTGAAGAGAGTTAAGGACATCTATACATATTTGATGGAAGCTAAGGTAGGAAATATTATTGAAAGAAAATACCCCAACAACGACTGGTCTGCAATTTGGAAAAATATCCACGATCGGAACTTACCCTCTAAGGTGAAAGCAACTTGGTATAATGCAGTCAACAGGAAAATATCAACTAATTCCAAATTGCATGTTATACATCTCACAAATTCGCCCTTGTGCGCGTCATGCAACCTTCTTGACACTGAAGAACACCGATTCGTGTGTGAAAGAGTAAGAGACATATGGCATATAGTTAAGCAGAAATTAGCGACCGTTAACAGAACATTAAAACGGGAAATGGATAGGTTGAAGTTAGATATAGTGGGAATTAGTGAAGTTAGGTGGCAGGAGGAACAAGACTTCTGGTCAGGTGACTACAGGGTTATAAACACAAAATCAAATAGGGGTAATGCAGGAGTAGGTTTAATAATGAATAGGAAAATAGGAATGCGGGTAAGCTACTACAAACAGCATAGTGAACGCATTATTGTGGCCAAGATAGATACGAAGCCCACACCTACTACAGTAGTACAAGTTTATATGCCAACTAGCTCTGCAGATGACGAAGAAATTGAAGAAATGTATGATGAAATAAAAGAAATTATTCAGATTGTGAAGGGAGACGAAAATTTAATAGTCATGGGTGACTGGAATTCGAGTGTAGGAAAAGGGAGAGAAGGAAACATAGTAGGTGAATATGGATTGGGGGACAGAAACGAAAGAGGAAGCCGCCTGCTAGAATTTTGCACAGAGCACAACATAATCATAACTAACACTTGGTTTAAGAATCATGAAAGAAGGTTGTATACATGGAAGAACCCTGGAGATACTAAAAGGTATCAGATAGATTATATAATGGTAAGACAGAGATTTAGGAACCAGGTTTTAAATTGTAAGACATTTCCAGGGGCAGATGTGGACTCTGACCACAATCTATTGGTTATGACCTGTAGATTAAAACTGAAGAAACTGCAAAATGGTGGGAATTTAAGGAGATGGGACCTGGATAAACTAAAAGAACCAGAGGTTGTACAGAGATTCAGGGAGAGCATAAGGGAGCAATTGACAGGAATGGGGGAAATAAATACAGTAGAAGAAGAATGGGTAGCTTTGAGGGATGAAGTAGTGAAGGCAGCAGAGGATCAAGTACGTAAAAAGACGAGGGCTAGTAGAAATCCTTGGGTAACAGAAGAAATATTGAATTTAATTGATGAAAGGAGAAAATATAAAAATGCAGTAAGTGAAACAGGCAAAAAGGAATACAAACGTCTCAAAAATGAGATCGACAGGAAGTGCAAAATGGCTAAGCAGGGATGGCTAGAGGACAAATGTAAGGATGTAGAGGCCTATCTCACTAGGGGTAAGATAGATACCGCCTACAGGAAAATTAAAGAGACCTTTGGAGATAAGAGAACGACTTGTATGAATATCAAGAGCTCAGATGGAAACCCAGTTCTAAGCAAAGAAGGGAAAGCAGAAAGGTGGAAGGAGTACATAGAGGGTCTATACAAGGGCGATGTACTTGAGGACGATATTATGGAAATGGAAGAAGATGTAGAGGAAGATGAAATGGGAGATATGATACTGCGTGAAGAGTTTGACAGAGCACTGAAAGACCTGAGTCGAAACAAGGCCCCCGGAGTAGACAATATTCCATTGGAACTACTGACGGCCGTGGGAGAGCCAGTCCTGAGAAAACTCTACCATCTGGTGAGCAAGATGTATGAAACAGGCGAAATACCCTCAGACTTCAAGAAGAATATAATAATTCCAATCCCAAAGAAAGCAGGTGTTGACAGATGTGAAAATTACCGAACTATCAGCTTAATAAGTCACAGCTGCAAAATACTAACACGAATTCTTTACAGACGAGTGGAAAAACTAGTAGAAGCCAACCTCGGGGAAGATCAGTTTGGATTCCGTAGAAACACTGGAACACGTGAGGCAATACTGACCTTACGACTTATCTTAGAAGAAAGATTAAGGAAAGGCAAACCTACGTTTCTAGCATTTGTAGACTTAGAGAAAGCTTTTGACAATGTTGACTGGAATACTCTCTTTCAAATTCTAAAGGTGGCAGGGGTAAAATACAGGGAGCGAAAGGCTATTTACAATTTGTACAGAAACCAGATGGCAGTTATAAGAGTCGAGGGACATGAAAGGGAAGCAGTGGTTGGGAAGGGAGTAAGGCAGGGTAGGTATTAAAATCCATGGAGAAGAAATAAAAACTTTGAGGTTCGCTGATGACATTGTAATTCTGTCAGAGACAGCAAAGGACTTGGAAGAACAGTTGAATGGAATGGACAGTGTCTTGAAAGGGGGATATAAGATGAACATCAACAAAAGCAAAACAAGGATAATGGAATGTAGTCTAATTAAGTCGGGTGATGCTGAGGGAATTAGATTAGGAAATGAGGCACTTAAAGTAGTAAAGGAGTTTTGCTATTTGGGGAGCAAAATAACTGATGATGGTCGAAGTAGAGAGGATATAAAATGTAGGCTGGCAATGGCAAGGAAAGCGTTTCTGAAGAAGAGAAATTTGTTAACATCCTGTATTGATTTAAGTGTCAGGAAGTCATTTCTGAAAGTATTCGTATGGAGTGTAGCAATGTATGGAAGTGAAACATGGACGATAAATAGTTTGGACAAGAAGAGAATAGAAGCTTTCGAAATGTGGTGCTACAGAAGAATGCTGAAGATTAGATGGGTAGATCACATAACTAATGAGGAAGTATTGAATAGGATTGGGGAGAAGAGAAGTTTGTGGCACAACTTGACCAGAAGAAGGGATCGGTTGGTAGGACATGTTCTGAGGCATCAAGGGATCACCAATTTAGTATTGGAGGGCAGCGTGGAGGGTAAAAATCGTAGAGGGAGGCCAAGAGATGAATACACTAAGCAAATTCAGAAGGATGTAGGTTGCAGTAGGTACTGGGAGATGAAGAAGCTTGCACAGGATAGAGTAGCATGGAGAGCTGCATCAAACCAGTCTCAGGACTGAAACCACAACAACAACATAACAGAACATCTCCAACCGTTTTCACCGCCGCAGATTTTCTGACTCCAGAAGCAGTGCCATATCGTAATACGAAAAGAAATGCTGTTAACTGGCTAAAGGGGCACACAGTGCACTATCTCTTGAAGGCAGAAACTAAAAGCAAAGAAGATTACTGCGTGTATCTAACGACTCAGCACCATCATCTCATGTGGACGAAAGACTACAAAAAAAATTACGCATGCTTCCTAAATAGAATCATGGAATAAAATTATACGGAGAACAATAACAGATTAAGATTGGTACGGAATTGAGAGATGTCAGCCTTGCATGATTACAGATAACTCGAACCGGAATGCCTTCGATCCTTTCACGAGACACTACAGAAAAGAAATCAAGTCCGTGGAAAGACGCACCGGACTACATCCTCATGAAGAAATTAGACATCAAGTTTTATGTATTTTATTTTTTATACTCATCTTATGCCATACGCGGAGAAGTTTTAAGTTCTAAAAAACGTTCTTCAAGGGGATGCAAGATTTTATGTTTTCCTTATGAAGATGAGAGACTTCACGTTTCAGTTTATTTTAATATACTTGTCTTTCCATTAGCAACAGGAAGATTCATTACCTTTAATTAATATTAAGAAGAAATATTTATTCTCATTAATGTTAGCTAAGGTAATTTAGGCATCCAGCTTACAGAAAAAAAATTAAGAAGCCGAAATAAAAAAATAAAAAAATAAAATAAAATAAAAAGATACAGAAAAAGAAAAAGTGGCCGAGCACTCGCAAAAAGTAAGAAAAATGAGGATTTGGCATCAAAAACATAAAAAAGTACATAAAATAAAAAAGTAAAAAACGTTGGTAGAAGGATGGACTCTTAATAATAAAAAAAAAGTGGCAAGCGAGTGAGCGAGACTCCCGTCCAGCCTATCCTGGTTCGAGACCCTCTATGCTAGTTTTGTTTCCTTTTTTTTCAAATGCCTGTTTTAATTTCTAATTAATCATGAAAATTCCGCAAGGAATTGATTAAAAAGAATTACAAGCCTCTATAAATCAAAATTACACATTAAATGTCAAATTTTGTTTCAATATTTTGTGTTTTTTTTATTTTAACAGTATTCCATAACGTCAATGCAGTGGTGTTTCCTGCGGACTTGAGAAAATACAGATGCGATTACGACGAGAATGAATGTGCATTCGTACAATGTTCGCGGTGTCGAAAGTACAAATGTTTTGATTGTTTTTATATAAAGTATCATCCGTCGGAATGTACTCGTCAAAATATAGGAAATATCCATTAAATGAGACATATTTTTAATCCCACATTCGTTGGTATTTTTTTTAATATTCCGTACCTCAACGGAACAAAATTAAAAATACAACAAAAAAAATTTAATAATAATAAAATATTTGAAAAAATTGCATGACGGTTAATTTCATGTAAAAATAAATATAATAACGCAAGAGATTCAAACAAAATTTGACATTCAATGTGTAATTTTGATTTATAGAGGCTTGTAATTCTTTTTAATCAATTCCTTGCGGAATGAATTAAAACAGGCATTCTAAAAAAAAAAGAAACGAAATTAGCATAGACGGGTCTCGAACCAGGGTCGCTTGGACGGGAGTGTAGTTTGCTTGCCACTTTTTTTTAATATAAAACAATTAAATAATCATATTAGGCAATTTCTGAAATACTTGAGAATGGCGGAAAGTAGATATATAATAAAGTTGACTAGCCTTCCAACTACACTTTCTGGACATTAATAGATTCTTAAGTATCTGAAGTGATCAGATCTATATAATCAGACTTTCACTGCGAAAGTGACTTACACATCACAGTACAAAAATGAACAGGGCAATGTGCCACCCATTGAATATTACATTTATCAGATAGAATCTTATGGTTTTAACCAATCGATAAGGACATTTCTATAAAAACTGTCTATTTCCAAATTTCTAGTATAAGCCAATAATGCACCTTTAATGTTTTGTGTTTTGACACTATTAGACACACAATCTCAATGTCACATAAGTTCTGTGCATTAGCTTATAAATTTCAAACACTACTCTCTGAAGTAGAAAAAGCACACATCATAAATATACTGTAAAATCATAAATAGTATCCTTAAGGTAACTACAATACATCACTGTCAACACAGCCTTCTTTTTTATATTAACCAATGCCCATTGTTTCAAATACAATTTTTAACATATTACCGAACTTTTTCGTGTGATTCGAATAGCTTCTAATTTTGTGAACTCACACAGCATGTGTACCTTGAACTCTGTGATGCTATCGGATCCTAGTTTGTTAAGGACGTAGTTAACAAAATTTCCCAGCAACCAGTACACAGCGTTATTTTTTGCTTCTGGGAAATAGCGTGCTTCATGCCTGTGTATCAATGACAGCGATATATACTCAGGGGATGTTCTTGTAATCAGAGCTATTTGCTCCCGGATCCACTTCCAACTATTAAACGTGAGCACATTAGAACTAATGTTTTCCAAATCTCAGTCCACTCAATGTTTGGAAATTGTCGTTCTATTTTGTTCCTTCCTTCGCTTTTCTTTCGTTCCCGCAATATGGCTCTCGATGTTAAGTGTCGGGACTGCCTGAGTTCGACACTGACATAACTAAACTCAACATAGAAAATCCTCACGTGCTGTAAGCGACTGTTGGTATTCTGCACGTCAATCGGAGGAAGCAGGCTTGGAGGTTTAATGATCTCGAAAAGTTGGCTGGTTATGCTTTCTTGCGAGTCTCTTATTAAATTAACTTGCCTTTTGATAAAAAGAGCAGAGGCTTTATCCGTTATATCAGTTAATCCTAGTCCACCATTTTTAGGATCTAAAGTGGCTACTTTAGCAGGTACTCTGAACACTTCACCTCTCCACAAAAAGTTGGTGATTTTAGACATTATTCTCCTCGCTATCATTATCGGTATTGGAAACAGCTGGGCAGTATAATAAGCCTTAGCAAAGGATGCATCAGTTGATATACTGTGTTCTTTGAACTTGGTTCATATATCGAGTTAAATTCTCTACAATGGCTCCTTGCACTTTATCTGCTGCAACTTTCCAATTTAAAGCCGTCATTTTCATAGGGCATGCTGTCAGGGTGATCCCAAGTGTTTTATGCTGTCGGACAAATTTTGCGCACTCGACGTTTATATTATCAAAACCTCTGAGATTTAACATCTTACTTTTTTTCGTTTGCATTGGCTCCAGATGCTCTACAGTACGAATCAATTACTGTTGCTAGCGTGGTTACCTCGTCATTGTTCCTTATAATGACCCCTATATCGTCAGCATAGGCTCTTATAACTGTTTTATTTCCTGATAATGTTAAGCCTTTTAATCTAGCATGGACATGTCGGAGGAAAAGTTCCAGCGAAATGGCGAAGAGCGACATGGACAGAGGACTTCCTTGAGGAACACCACGTTGTATTTGCATCGGCCTGGATTGTTGACAATTCACCGCTATTTTAGCATTTATTCCAGTTGCTATGTTCTTTATCAACTGTATGACCCTATCATTGAAACCTATTTTCTTCAATGTCTGTAGAAAATATTCATGATTTACTACATCGAACGCTTTATAAAAATCTAAAAACAATAAAGCACAATTTATGTTTGTTACCGAAGTTACTGCAATGATATCCCTGAATTCCGCTAGATTTTGAAAAATGGTTCTACCTTGCGCACAGTTTTGATGTTGACTAATAATTTTATCTGTAAGGCATGAAATTCTCTTGTTTATTATTCTAGCTATTAATTTATAATCAGAATTCAGCAGTGAAATTGGACGAAAATTATTTAAATCTTTGTTTCCATTATTTTTTGGCACCAGAACAATTTTACTCTCCTTAAACTCAGCCGGAATCATTTTACCCTGAATAACCTCATTTACAATGTCCGTGATTTTCGCACCTACTATTGGCCAGTAACGGATGTAAAATTCTGCTGGTAGACCATCCGGTCCTGGGGATTTTTTTGGTGGTGAGGCGCACAGAGTCTCATACACGTCTTCTTCACTGACAACCTCGAGAAAACTTTCGTTGTCATCTTCTGTCAGCTGTGGAGCTAGGATGTCAAGGAATTCTGCCAAGGAAGCATCACTATTTTGATGTACAGATATAGCTCGCAATAATAGCGATAAATCTCGTCCATGATATCCTGCTGGGTTCTGAGAGTCGTACCGTGTTTTGTTCGAATTTTATCAATAAAAGTCCTTCTCCCGTTTTTCGTATGCTTCACTAAATGATATAGGGAAGTAGTTTCATCTTCTGACACCGAATTTGCCTTCGATTTTATTTTCAACCATTCCATTTGACTTCTCTTGACATTAAGTAACTTGGCTTTGACTTTTTTGATGTCTGCAATCCGAAGTGAGGAACCTGCTGAGACTTGATCATATAGATCTCTCAAAACGGAATAGTAGCACTCTATAGCACATTTCATTTCCCTTGCACTCTGGGCACTGTATTGAACAAGAACTTTCTTCAACTTTCGCTTTGCCATTTTAACCCACCAGTCAATAGCAGTGGCATATCTACTACGGGCTCGCAGGCATATTGTCCATGTTTCTTTAATCAGATCTTCTAGACCATGATTTACTAACAAGGAAGTGTTCAAATTCCACTGATTCTTGAATCGGCGAACCGACTGTCTTGTTAGATTTATGCAAGCTAAGACACTTAAATGGTCTGAAAAGTACGTAGGAATGGTTTCTACTTTTGTCACGGAAGTTTCAAGATTTTTAGAAATACAGGGTGATTCAAAAAGAATACCACAACTTTAGGAATTTAAAACTCTGCAACGACAAAAGGCAGAACTAAGCACTATCTGTCGGCGAATTAAGGGAGCTATAAAGTTTGATTTAGTTGTACATTTGTTCGCTTGAGGCGCTGTTGATTAGGCGTCAGCGTCAGTTGATGCTAAGATGGCGACCGCTCAACAGAAAGCTTTTTGTGTTATTGAGTACGGCAGAAGTGAATCGACGACAGTTGTTCAGCGTGCATTTCGAACGAAGTATGGTGTTAAACCTCCTGATAGGTGGTGTATTAAACGTTGGTATAAACAGTTTACAGAGAATGGGTGTTTGTGCAAAGGGAAAAGTTCTGGACGGCCGAGAACGAGTGATGAAAATGTAGTACGCATCCAGCAAGCATTTGTTCGCAGCCCAGGAAAATCGACTCGCAGAGCTAGCAGAGAGCTGCAAATTCCACAATCAACTGTATGGAGAGTCCTACGAAAAAGGTTAGTTATGAAACCTTATCGTCTGAAATTGGTTCAAGCACTGCCTGCAGCTGATAAGATTAAAAGAATCGATTTCTGTGATTTTATCCTTGCTCAAATGGAAACAGATGAATCTTTCGTTTCAAAGATTGTGTTTAGTGATAAAGCAACTTTCCACAGTAACGGGAAAGTCAACCGTCACAATGTCTGTATATGGGGCACTGAGAATCCACGGGAAACAACTCTGTATGAACGTGACTCGCCTAAGGTGAACGTTTTCTGTGCCATTTTCGCCAATAAAGTTTTTGGTCCCTTTTTCGTCGAAGGTCCTACTGTAACTGGACTACAGTATCTGGAGATGTTAGAGAATTGGCTGTTCCCTCAGCTCGAACAAGAAGCACAACAATTCATATTTCAGCAGGATGGAGCGCCACCACATTGGCACTTATCTGTCCGTAACTACCTGAACGTCAACTACCCGAGGCGATGGATCGGCCGCCAGGCAGCCCGTGACAGAGCACTTCATCACTGGCCTCCAAGAAGTCCTGATCTTACCCCCTGCGATTTTTTCTTATGGGGGTATGTTAAGGATATGGTGTTTCGGCCACCTCTCCCAGCCACCATTGATGATTTTAAACGAGAAATAACAGCAGCTATCCAAACTGTTACGCCTGATATGCTACAGAGAGTGTGGAACGAGTTGGAGTATCGGGTTGATATTGCTCGTGTGTCTGGAGGGGGCCATATTGAACATCTCTGAACTTGTTTTTGAGTGAAAAACAAAAACCGTTTTAAATACTCTTTGTAATGATGTATAACAGAAGGTTATATTATGTTTCTTTCATTAAATACACATTTTTAAAGTTGTGGTATTCTTTTTGAATCACCCTGTATATAGTCTATCAATCCTGCTACGTGATGTTGCCGTGACATAAGTGAACTCGTGGAGGGGTATCTGATTTCCCATATATCCTTTAATTCTAAACCAGTAACTAGTTGTTTTAGTTCACTTGAGAAATTAAAATTAGGTAACTGATCTTTTCGATTTAAAACACAATTAAAATCACCTCCAAGTAATAACTGTCTTGGCGATTTCCTTACCAAGTATATCAGGTCATCTTTGAAGAAACGTGCCCTGTCAGCTCGATGAGAACTTCCTGAAGGGGCGTACAAGTTGATGATAGTCACATCATAGATAATTAGTCCTATTCCCCTTCCGGATTCCAGTCGTTCCACCTCGCTTACTGTAATCCCTTCCCTCACCGAAATAGCTGTTCCGGCACTTGTTTCGGGAGACACATTTATGTAATTGACAAAGCCGGGAATTACCAAATCCGAAATTAGATCTTCTTGTAATAGGGCAATATCAGTCGCGGATTCGTACAAAAATTCCTTAAGGGCCGATAATTTCAAACGAGTCGTGATTTTATTTATGTTTATAGTGGTGACAGAATAAGATTGCGTCATTGTGCTTTCACTATGTAGTTGTTTTGATGAACTAATTTAGTTTCCTTTGGTTCAGGGTTCAGGTAAGCTGTAACAGTTTTCTCGGAAGGCTGAACATGGAATAACACTTCCATCTGTTTATTAGTTACTGTCCCGTTTTTTTCTACTTCTGATGTTTTCTCTTGTAACGCAAGCAGAA
This sequence comes from Schistocerca piceifrons, assembly GCF_021461385.2. Classification (NCBI taxonomy): domain Eukaryota; kingdom Metazoa; phylum Arthropoda; class Insecta; order Orthoptera; family Acrididae; genus Schistocerca; species Schistocerca piceifrons. The sequence goes on along the minus strand of NC_060141.1, from coordinate 348,747,981 downwards.
TGATTTCCTGGTAAATTTTCTGATTTTTCCTCCAGTGATTCGTGTACGACCGTTTCGGACTGAACATTCTTTGGGCTAGGGTCGCCCCTACCGGATTTTCCCTTCCCTTGGTTACGAGCTACATTCTCATTTGGTTGCGTCGGTATTTTACTTCGCAGCTTATCTGGAACAGCAGCAGACGCTTTCGCAATTTCGATTGCCGGCGCCTGCCGTGAGGTGTTGACCGTGATTTCCGTTTGGCCACCACTTCCTCGTTCTTTATTAATTTCACTCACTTTCTGCTCGAGGGAAACAAATGGAGACAGTAGTTTTGCAACCTCTCCATGAATTTGTTTATTAACAGATAAATTCTGATCTTTGCAATCGGCTACTGCACCTGTTGTTTCTTGCAAATTAATGCTGTTTGCACCCCCTTCATTTTCTGGTACCGTATGTATATTATCTTTCTGTTCATTAGTTTCCATTCGCATTTTCCCTTCAGGTTCCTCTGCCTCCTCATCGCACTGTTTTTGCTTGCGAAGTGAGTGAGTGGGACAGGACAGCTCGTCCTCTGAACAACTATCAGTTATCTCCAGAGGTCGTTTTTTCGGTTGCATTTCAGTTTCACGAGTAGTGGCAACAGGGTTTCCTTTTGTTGTTAACGGGGGAAATTGACTGTTATCGTGAAGGGACACATCAGCTTGGCCTGCTGCGTTAACATCCTCAACCAGTTGTTCCGGGCTATTCTTTGGTAACAGATCATTTAAGGTAAGCTTCTGACGCTGTACCAAATTACTTTTAAGAACAACAGTTCGCCACGGACATTCCTGTCTGAAGTGGCCGGTTTGGTTACATATATGACATGTAGCTTCCTGACCTGTATAAACAATTTGTGCCTTATACCCACAAACAGTTATGTGAGACGGAATATTCGTCTTAACGTCCATCTCTACACAGCGGACCCCGTTAAAACACTGCAGTTTAAAGCGAGGCGACCATCTTTCATTTACAATTGATTTAACGTCTCCGTAGTTTGAAAGAGCTTCCTTAATCTTATCAATTTCAATTTCAATGGGAATATTCAAGACACGAACGGTTTTATAATGAATGTCCGCTCTATAGATGGAAACCTTACTTTTATAACCATTTCTATGCACAAAATCTGCTTCATAGCCCCACTTTCGTAACACTTTATCAACAGTCGAAGCACTGATTAACTTGACAGAAACACAGTATTTTCCCTGATCCAGTTGCCAGGTATGAACGGTTTCAGAATTTAGTCCAGTTACCTGTGTAATCCAGTCATCTATTTCCAGGGATGTCGGCTGAACAGGACGGGATTCCTTGTCAAACGCAAATACCAGAGTATTCTTCCTGAGGTTTGTAGCCATGGTTAATCCAGCGAAGCAATTTCGGTTAAACAACCGAAATTCCAAGTAGCAGCAGCAAGACCAGAAAGAGCGATCAGATCACAAGGAACAGGAACGAACACGGAGATTAACGGACGGACGGCACTCGGCGAAGCAAAAGTACAGCGATGTAAACACTGAAGTGCAGCGCAACAGTTAACAACGGCCACTCGCGAGCGCGGCTGAAACGGAACTGCCACTCGGCTACTCGCTTACTTGCCAAAATAGTGAAATTTTTCTGTATATAAAGAGCTGCCTAAATTTTAACAGGCAATATTTCAAAAACGAGGCCGCATTGGCACCTATAATTTTACTGTGTGATAGGTGCCTACCCACACTATAAGCAGGCGAAGTGGGAGCCCATAATTCGATGCACCTCTCAGAAGGTCCCCTCGTAAGTTACAGCTCACTGAACTTAGACAACATATTACAGTCAAATATTTATGCAAAACTCTGTAATTTTCTATCTCATATAAATGAGGTGCATCCAATGACGCCACAATATTTCAAAATCATTAAAATATAAAAGTTGATGTTTCACAGTGAAAAGTTTCCACACTGAACCCCTGCATTAACTATTAATCGCTTCAATCGATTTCAGCAAACGATATCTCAGATGATAGCAATGCACTGAAAGATACATGTCTGTATCTATTTTTTTTTCTTGACTCATAACGTCTTTTGTATCGTTTTTACTACGCAAATTTCTGTCACAACATCGTATTCTCCACGTTCACACAGTTAAGGGATTCGCCTTGAGTACCTTATATTTTATGTTGGTGTATGAACAGTTTACTATTTTGTCAATAACTTTATTCAGATGTTGGTTGCAATTGCTATTTAAAAACTGTGCTGAATTTAAAGTGATCAGTCACGTGTGTTAGCAGACACCACGATTGAAAAGATAATCAAAAGACGGTTGTATCAAGAAGGTATCAGTAATCATTTAAACAAAATTTAACTACAAATAGTTGTCATCTAACGTGAACGCACTTGCTCAAGAATACTAGCTTATTTAATTCTGAGCAAACCTTTATGTGCAATCATTGTACATAAGTTTAATGTGTCCAAATGTATATAACATTTCTCTACATAAATATTGTTGTAATACATTGGTTTAGTATGGGAAAGTGGTCAAGATGAGTGAAATCATGCATACAGAACGAAGTAATGTTTCTGGCGACGGCCTTCAACCAATGGATAAACAGACAGCATCGAACAACTGTGGAAGTCAAGTGGAGGCTGAAACTTTTCGAGCGAAGAGCTCAAGGGAGCGATTCTGGGACTGTTAGGTCGAATGATGGAAGAAGGTAGATCTGTCTATGGCAGCGTGCTTGATTCAGTTGTATGGGTGATTCATTATAGGCAGCGAACGGCCACTACAATAGTCTAACTTTTGAACATCTGAACATCATATAGTCACAGGTACGGAAATGGTAAATGTAGGTGGATATAAGCTTTCAACACATGTAAGTAGAGACACTACGGAGAGAGGAGGAGTTGCCATATATGTTAAAACGTCATAGAGTGAAAAATTTGGAAACTAAAAAATTTTGCGTAGAGCAACACATAGAAGCATGTACATGTGAGCTTAAACTAAATAAAAACACTTTTATAATTGTAGCCATGTACAGGTCCCCACTGTGAAACTTTCAACTACTTTTGAAAAACTTGGGTTCTTTGTTGTGCTAACTGTCAGACAAAGGAAAGCAAATTATTGTTTGTGGCGATTTCAACGTAGATTTTCTGAAAGAATCAGATAGAAAGCTTGACGTTAAAGTATTACTTGGTTCTTTCAGTTTGACATCAGTTATTTATTTTCCTACTTGGGTGGTAAAGGAAAGCAGTACACTGATAGATAACGCTTTCATAGACCAAGATAAATTTGATTAAATAAAAACTTTTCCTATTAAGAATGGTCTGTCTGATCATGACACACAGCTAGTTACTGTATCTGATGTAGCTCCATACAGTAATGCAAAACAGTCCTCCAAAATAGTGCGTTCCATTATCGATTTAACACATCAAAATATTGGGGAAAGCTTGCAACAGTTAGACTGGGTTGAGGTGTACAGGGAACATGAGGCTAAATTAAAATTTAACCTATTTCATGATACCTTTGTGAGTATGTTTGAAAACAGTTTCCCTAAGAAAACAGTGAAATATAATTGTAAGAAACCACGTAAAAATCCATGGCTTACTAAAGGGATAAAAATATCTTGTAAACAGAAAAGGGAAATGTATCTCATAACTGAGAGGAGTAATGATCCTGAAACAACGAAATATTCTAAAACCTAGAGCACTGTATTGAGAAAAGTTATTAAAAGTTCCAGAAGTATGTGCATTATGTCTGAATTTGGCACATCTGATAATGAAATTAAAACAATGTGGAATATTGTGGAAACGGAAACAGGGCAACCGAGAGCATAGGCAGACTGCGTTTCTATCAAACACAATGAAAAGTTTGTTATCAAGAAGTCAGAAGTAGAAAACATTTTTAATAATCATTTTTAAGTGTTGTATAGAAAATAGGTTATAGTTATTCATTATAAAATGCAAGGCAGTATATGGAAGAGGCAATACCTACTCAATTTGACAAAATTCAAATTCAACCCACATCTTCTACTGAAATTAGGATAATAAAAGCTCACATGGAATTGATCACATTTCCAACAGAGCACTAAAAGATTGTTCACAAGAAATAAGTAGGATTCTCAGCCACATATGTAGCAGCTCACTGAAACAGGGAATTTTTCCAGATCGACTGAAATATGCTGTTGTTAAAGCATTGCGTAAGAATGAAGGTAGATCTGATGCTAACAACTACCGCCCAGTCTCACTTCTGTCAGCTTTATCCAAAATTCTTGAAAAAGTAATGTATTCAAGAGTAGCATCACATATTTGTAAAAATGAAGTACTAACAAAATGTCATTTTGGTTTTCAGAAAGGCTTTTCAAAAGAAAATGCTACATATGTTTTCACTGATCAAATATTAAATGCAATGAATAACCGAACATCACCCATTGGGATATTTTCTGATCTCTCAAAGGCTTTTGATTGTGCGAATCATGAAATTCTTCTACACAACTGGTCATTAAAATTGCCACATCACGAAGATGACGTGCTGCAGACGCGAAATTTAACCGACAAGAAAAAGATCCTGTGATATGCAAATGATTAGCTTTTCAGAGCATTCACACAAGGTTGGCGCCGGTGGCGACACCTACAACGTGCTGACATGAGGAAAGTTTCCAACCGATCTCCCATATACAAACAGCAGTTGACCGGCGTTGCCTGGTGAAATGTTGTTGTGATGCCCCGTTTATGAAGGAGAAATGTGTACCATCACGTTTCGGATTTTGATAGAGGTCGGATTGTAGTTTATCGCGATTGCGGTTTACCGTATCACGACATTGCTGCTCGCGTTGGTCGAGATCCAATGACTGTTAGCAGAATATGGAATCGGTGGGTTCAGGAGGGTAATACGGAACGCCGTGCTGGATCCCAGCGGCCTCGTGTCATTAGCGGTCGAGATGACAGGCATCTTATCCGCATGGCTGTAACGGATCGTTCAGCCACATCTCGATCCCTGAGTCAACAGATGGGGACGTATGCAAGACAACAACCATCTGCACGAACAGTTCGACGACGTTTGCAGCAGCATGGACTATCAGCTCGTAGACCATGGCTGCGGTTACCCTTGACGCTGCATCACAGGCAGGAGCGCCTGCGATGGTGTACTCAACGACGAGCCTGGGTGCACGAATGACAAATCGTCATTTTTTCGGAAGAATCCAGGCTCTGTTTACCGCATTATGATGGTCATGATGGTCGCATCCGTGTTGGGCGACATCGCGGTGAACGCACATTGGAAATGTGTATTCGTCATCACCATACTAGCGTATCACCCTGCTTGATGGTATGGGGTGCCTTTGGTTACACGTCTCGGTCACCGCTTGTTCGCATTGACGGGACTTTGAACAGTGGACGCTACATTTCAGATGTGTTACGACTCGTGTCTCTAGCCTTCATTCGATCCCTGCGAAACCCTACATTTCAACAGGATAATGCACGACCGCCTGTTGCAGATCCTGTACGGGTCTTTCTGGATACAGAAAATGTTCGACTGCTGCGCTGGCCAGCACATTCTCCAGATCTCTCACCAATTGAAAACGTCTGGTCAATGGTGGCCGAGCAACTGGCTCGTCACAATACGCCAGCCACTACTCTAGATGAATTGTGGTATCGTGTTGAAGCTGCATGGATAACTGTACCTGTACACGCTATCCAAGCTCTGTTATACTCAATGCCCAGGCGTATCAAGACCGTTATTATGGCCAGAGGTGGTTGTTCTGGACACTGATTTCTCAGGATGTATGCACCCAAATTGCGTGAAAATGTAATCACATGTCAGTTCTAGTATAATATATTTGTTCAATGAATACCCGTTTATCATCTGCATTTCTTCTTGGTGTAGCAATTTTAATCGCCAGTATTGTAGATAAGCTTAAGTATTGTGATATGAGTGGAAAAGTTTACAAATTGTTTAATTCATACTTAACTGGAAGACTTCAGAAAGTTGAAATTAACAGTACAGATAGTCTACAAAAGCCAGCAGAGTCCTCTAACTGGGGCGATATAAAGAATAGTGTCCCACAGGGTCTCTTATTGTTCTTAATATACACTCCTGGAAATGGAAAAAAGAACACATTGACACCGGTGTGTCAGACCCACCATACTTGCTCCGGACACTGCGAGAGGGCTGTACAAGCAATGATCACACGCACGGCACAGCGGACACACCAGGAACCGCGGTGTTGGCCGTCGAATGGCGCTAGCTGCGCAGCATTTGTGCACCGCCGCCGTCAGTGTCAGCCAGTTTGCCGTGGCATACGGAGCTCCATCGCAGTCTTTAACACTGGTAGCATGCCGCGACAGCGTGGACGTGAACCGTATGTGCAGTTGACGGACTTTGAGCGAGGGCGTATAGTGGGCATGCGGGAGGCCGGGTGGACGTACCGCCGAATTGCTCAACACGTGGGGCGTGAGGTCTCCACAGTACATCGATGTTGTCGCCAGTGGTCGGCGGAAGGTGCACGTGCCCGTCGACCTGGGACCGGACCGCAGCGACGCACGGATGCACGCCAAGACCGTAGGATCCTACGCAGTGCCGTAGGGGACCGCACCGCCACTTCCCAGCAAATTAGGGACACTGTTGCTCCTGGGGTATCGGCGAGGACCATTCGCAACCGTCTCCATGAAGCTGGGCTACGGTCCTGCACACCGTTAGGCCGTCTTCCGCTCACGCCCCAACATCGTGCAGCCCGCCTCCAGTGGTGTCGCGACAGGCGTGAATGGAGGGACGAATGGAGACGTGTCGTCTTCAGCGATGAGAGTCGCTTCTGCCTTGGTGCCAATGATGGTCGTATGCGTGTTTGGCGCCGTGCAGGTGAGCGCCACAATCAGGACTGCATACGACCGAGGCACACAGGGCCAACACCCGGCATCATGGTGTGGGGAGCGATCTCCTACACTGGCCGTACACCACTGGTGATCGTCGAGGGGACACTGAATAGTGCACGGTACATCCAAACCGTCATCGAACCCATCGTTCTACCATTCCTAGACAGGCAAGGGAACTTGCTGTTCCAACAGGACAATGCACGTCCGCATGTATCCCGTGCCACCCAACGTGCTCTAGAAGGTGTTAGTCAACTACCCTGGCCAGCAAGATCTCCGGATCTGTCCCCCATTGAGCATGTTTGGGACTGGGTGAAGCGTCGTCTCACGCGGTCTGCACGTCCAGCACGAACGCTGGTCCAACTGAGGCGCCAGGTGGAAATGGCATGGCAAGCCGTTCCACAGGACTACATCCAGCATCTCTACGATCGTCTCCATGGGAGAATAGCAGCCTGCATTGCTGCGAAATGTGGATATACACTGTACTAGTGCCGACATTGTGCATGCTCTGTTGCCTGTGTCTATGTGCCTGTGGTTCTGTCAGTGTGATCATGTGATGTATCTGACCCCAGGAATGTGTCAATAAAGTTTCCCCTTCCTGGGACAATTAATTCACGGTGTTCTTATTTCAATTTCCAGGAGTGTATATTAACGACTTGCCACTCTATATTCATGAAGATGCAAAGTTAGTTTTTTTTTTTTTTTTGCTGATGATACAAGTATATTAATCACACCCAAGAAGTAAGAATCAGCTGAGGGAAATTGCAAATAATAACCGTTTCAGCAGATCATCGATGTATTTCTTCCAGTTCAATTTCTCATCAATGCACACACGCAGAAATTTTGACTATTCTACCTTATCAACAGACTTCCGTTCATAGTGTATATTTATCAGCGGTGTGACGCCATTTACTGTAAATAATTGTGTAAACTGTCTTTTCTCAAAATTTAGTGAGAGTCTATTTGCAGAGAACCACTTAATAATTTTCTGAAAGACTTTCAGACATGTTAAGGTAAAAATAGATCTGCTAAGCAAGTACACAAATTCCGCTGCTTGGGAAGTATAACAACTAATGACAAAAGATGCCCTATTCGTTATTAAAACAATAATTGTAACCAACAAAAGAATCAAAATTTACAGTTACTGTATTACTAATCAAACATTTTAATGTAGGAATAAGTAAGATAATCGTTAATGTTACTGCTTGAAGAGTTTTGAAATATGTTGCTGAACTATGTGTCATGGTGAAACAAAACATGGAAAAAATTGTTCACGTTGCACATGTTAATTTGACATATCGAATTCATAAAGAACTTGCTTGAAGGAAACGCTCTGAAGGGAAAAAAAACAGCAGCTCGGGTGAGAACATTCATAGTCCCACGGGAGTAATACAGAACTAACTATGATGTGTATAATCACATAGTACAGATGCGTAGAGGTAGGACAGCTTTATCATCAAGGTCCTGTCTTTAGTACGAATTAAAATATCTTGGAAATTCCGCTGATTTCGCTACCTACAAAAACAATCAAACATACATATACATTGAGACTTCCTGGCAGATTAAAACTATGTGCCCGACCGAGACTCGAACTCGGGACCTTTGCCTTTCGCGGGAAAGTGCTCTACCATCTGAGCTACCGAAGCACGACTCACGCCCGGTACTCACAGCTGTACTTCTGCCAGTATCTCGCCTCCTACCTTCCAAACTTTACGGAAGTTCTCCTGTGAACCTCGCAGAACTAGCACTCCTGAAAGAAAGGATATAGCGGAGACATGGCTTAGCCACAGCCTGGGGGATGTTTGGAAGGTAGGAGGCGAGATACTGGCAGAAGTAAAGCTGTGAGTACCGGGCGTGAGTCGTGCTTCGGTAGCTCAGATGGTAGAGCTCTTGCCCGCGAAAGGCAAAGGTCCCGAGTTCGAGTCTCGGTCGGGCACACAGTTTCAATCTGCCAGGAAGTTTCATATGACCGCACACTCCGCTGCAGAATGAAAATCTCATTCTGGAAACATCCCCCAGACTGTGACTAAGCCATGTCTCCGCCATAGCCTTTCTTTCAGGAGTGCTAGTTCTGCAAGGTTCGCAGGAGAACTTCTGTAAAGTTTAGAAGGTAGGAGGCGAGATACTGGCAGAAGTAAAGCTGTGAGTACCGGGCTTGAGTCGTGCTTCGGTAGCTCAGACGGTAGAGCACTTGCCCGCGAAAGGCAAAGGTCCCGAGTTCGAGTCTCGGTCGGGCATACAGTTTTAATCTCCCAGGAAGTTTCATATCAGTGCACACTCCGCTGCAGAGTGAAAATCTCATTCTGGATACATACACATTATTAGTGAGTACTCTTATAGCCTCCAGTTTCCAGTTCTTTCAATGAGCAAGTTGTTAACAGAAATTTGTGAAAAATAATTTCTATTTAGCATTTCATAACAAACAGATGATGATCAGGGATACTGTGCTTTAAAAGTCGTGGACGCTTGGTGCGAAGAAGCTTTTGAAGATTTTGGTAACTATAATAGCAGCAGCACACTGTGAAAATAGCCTGACCACATAACAAGCAACTAGTGGAAAAAAGTAATAAACCAGATTTTATTATTTCATGCAACCGTCTGCTGATCCAGGATAGATGATCCAAAGTTATCATTTAATAAACAAATAACTCATAACGAGCAACTGTGTAGAATATCATTTTTCTTTTCGGAAATAAACGTGGAAGGTACCGTTATACTACACTGCGATCCGATTGGTATAAAGCACTCATAAAACAGTTTATAAAACCAGTTTCACAGTCTGCGAGAGAAAAAAATTACCACAAAAAATCAACCACATCAACCAGCGAAGCCAGTGTGCTTTCCTGATAGGAAAGTGAATCTGTGGATGGGGATTGTGTTCCCGAGCAGTCTCAGCGTTCCCGAGCTAACTACCAATAACAGCGTTGTAATAGGAGGTGGCGGGCAGTGGCTGTTAATGGGAGTTTGTATGACGTTATAATGGCTGTTAGGTGGAGTAACAGCTCCCAGGGGGCTGCGCGGCCGCCTAAGACGCCAGCGCCGCTATGACGCTGCCCTCTGTCGGCCGACAGCGGAACTATCACCACGATGGCTCTCAGCGGTACGCAAGCAACGAGAAGCCACGGAATATTTACCGCGTACATATTGCATCACCGTTTACTGCGTCGTCTCTGAGGTTGGCGTTTTCGGACGGTTACCATATAGAGCTAATTTTACATCTTTTTACGATGGGAGACATATGTTACTGTTGGATGCAAGCGTTGATGATTTTATTGAAAAACCAAAAATTAATATTTGCGTCTCGTTCCGAATGTACTTTTAAATACAGGGGTGCGAATGCACGTTTGGACAGAAACATCCATCCATACGATTTCCCTGTAAGCACATTACTACATTACAGTGGACAACGATTACACTAAACTTACGACTAATACACCTGTGCCTAACGTTACGTACAAATCATATTCGAGATACAAAAATAATTGTTTGAAATGCAAAGTATTTTTACTTTATTTAATATTTTGGTTTAAGGAAAAACACCTTTCACCAAATAAAATTATGTGACCTAATGATAGAAACAGAATATTTGACTTCATTAGTAATTAACACACAATTTCTGGCATAAAACAAAATTGAATAAAAAAAGCGAACAGCTACGTGACGCAATTTGTCTAAAGATACATTACATTAACTTGACAGAACCTTTACAATAAAAGACGCAGTTGTTTCTTAATACAAAATTCTCTCTCTCTCTTTCTCTCTCTCTCTCTCTCTCTCTCTCTCTCTCTCTCTCTCTCTCTCCGTCGTCTTATTTTAGAGTTCTCAATGGATCAGTTCATGGTACTAGAGGCTACCACAAGAGAAAAACATTAATAATTTTTAAAATACTGTACATGACAACTGTCCATGGACAGTTGCGTTTATCACATTTTATTAACATATATCCTCTTCAGTGAGGCACTAATCACGCCTTAATTGTAACAAACTCAGTTTTCGGAAGTGAACAAATCAGCTAGTATACCCTGTAATGGCTGTGGGTGTATTACTTCACAGGTCGTACCAAGAGTCTACTTTGTCCACATCCAAAGTCACTGATCATAATGTTGTTCGCCCGACTATTACTTGTAAAAGCTACATATTGACTTAAAAATTATATTCAGACCCACTAATAAAGCCTTTTAGTTGCGGCACTTCAGCCATATGCTTCCTTTCAGGTTTTGCTCTTGCTGCAGGTGGTATGAGGGAGGAAGGGTGACATCGGGTTTTATGTTTCACTTCTAATGTTATGTTTCACTTGCATATTGCAGAACTAGGCTCTTCGTTTCAAAATGTTGAAAAATTCGAAACGGTAAAAGTCAGCAAGGGGATTCCTAGTTACAAGCAGGCGTTCACATCTTTAAATTGGGAACAAGAAGATACATGTATAATTGAAATGAGTGGAGTACAACACCTGAACTGCCTTCGTTTTTGGCTGACATTTACAGCATTGTATATGTTGGCCATTAAATATACTTGTGTACGGGGCATAAAACGATAAGAACATTTAAAGTTAAAGTAAATGTATACATACCAAACTTTGTAACTACTGTAATAATATGTGAATTTCTGTTCTGTTTTACTTCTGAAGCACTTTATTATTAGAAACAAAGTAAAGATTTACACCAAAGACTCTGCAAATTGGCCAAGCTCCTAGAAGTGAAAAGAACTGAGTAACTTTTTATTTAAAAAATATGAAGTATTGTGCTTCACTTTTTCTCCTCACACTCCTCCGCCCTTTCTCGTCATGCTGTTGCAACGTAAGCATCTATGTTTCTATATAATCTCGTTTTCTCTTAAATGGAGCTTATTCTAATAACTATGTCTGTGCAATTAATTTCGTAATATTTGACCCGATCAGTTCCCATGCTGATAAAGATAATTTTGTATTTAATTGTGTATTCCTTTAGAGGATGTAAAGAGAGGATAGGAGACGAGTTGTTGATCATTTCTTTCGGTTCTTTGCGTATATTTATTTAAGTAAGAATTTCGCTAGGATGATCCGTCGATTGGCGTCGAACAATGACACCAGCAACCGCTTCATTAGATTGATGTCTCCACCCTCATAAAAAGAAACGAAGTTGAAATGAAATATTACGGTGATTATCTAAAGTACTGGATCATGTTAACTGTAAAAAAGTGCTTTGATAATTGTATCTTACTATTGCCGTGAATTACGTAGAAAACCTATTTAAAATACCTCATTTTTTCATCTTTTAAATAGAGAGAGTAACGCCTCACACTGTAGTGTTTGCGTCTAGTGCAAAGAAAGTACAATAAGGAACGAAAGAACTTAATAGAGTAAGTTTGAGAGTATGTATACAATAAAACAAGTTGTGCGTGGTCCACATACCATTTATCAACTAACAGTGACGTCATACTATCCGTTGATGATCTGGGGTATTTAGGGCACTAGTGGACGGACAGCCAAAGAGTCTAACACATGAAAAAAGTGTTTTGGAGAATCAAAACAGGTTTTTTAAAGGAAGATATGCTACTGGTAATGATACTGTATCATCTGTTAAGACTTACGTAGTGAGACAAACATTTGAGGCGAGTAAGTGAGCTGTGAGGAGATATGTGCTGGGTATCACTACGAGAGAAAGAAATACAAACAAAAAATGGGTCGGGAACACACTGGACTGAAAGATCTAATTATTACCCTAACGCAAATAAAAATGCAGGTGAACCGAACATGTAGCCCAGGCACCCGTACTTTTGCGAAGACTATTTTCGCCAGTGTGAAAGTGATTTGTTTTAATATATGAATATTTTAGCGATAAGCTTCGTTATTGTGTGTTTCAACCCCTGTCCGCCTCCTCAGTTTCTTAATTAATCAATTAAAAATCTTTAAAAGCAAATTTTGTATTGAAAATGCAAGTTAAATACGTTGCATATTGTGGTGTATTTTAGCAACTAGGTTACTTCAGAAGCAGGTCGAGCAGATACTACAGCAAATTATTAGTAATTTTTTAAAACTTGAAAATTGTAAATATTTAATGTTGGGAGCAATTTATGTTCCCAGAGGTGACGTATTGTATAACATCGTTAACTCTTTGTAATGTTAGTACTTCATTGCAGAATCAACGATTCACATCAGAGAACAATTGTCTTCATCTGGATATAAGTTCAGCAAATGCAGCCAGGTCTATGCTATGAGGATACTGTCGTCGTAGAGATTGTCAGTGGTCACTGACTTCACAGAGGCTGGGGGAACAGCACTGCGCTCTAACACACACTGAAGTGACCAAAGGCACGGGATAACCCCTGATAACGTGTCAGTACGTTTTTTGGCCGGCGTAGCGCAGCATCTCGACGTGTCATCAGCATAACAAGCAGTTGGAAGACCTCTGCAGAAACATTGAGCCATGTTGCCTCTATAGGTGTCCATAATTGCGAAAGTGTTGCCTGTGGAGGAATTTGTGCACGAACTGGACTCTCGATTGTGACCCATAAATTTTCGATGGGGTCCTTGTCGGACCACCTGGCTCGCCAAATCATTCGCTCGTATTACCCAGAATGTTATTCGAACCAACAGTGAACAACTGTGGCCCAGTGACATGGCCCATTATCATCTACAAAAATTCCATCGTTGTCTGGCAACATGAAGTTCATAAATGGCTGGCAATGAACTAGCCGAGCATAGCCTTTTCCAGTCAATGATCGGCTCTATTGTATCAGAGGAACCACTGCATTCCATGCAAACACAGAACACACAATTAAGGAACCACCACCAGCTTGCACGTTGCCGTGTTGAAAGTTTACCGTCTTAACTCCTTGCCTAGGGACGCCAGATGAAAGTCGATGTCAAGCCCTGAATCAAAATTGCGCACAGATAACTGGGGAGAGGAGCTTGAGAGCGCTACCTAGAGAGCGTGTCCTTTTTGTACAGTACTAGGCAAGGGGCTGGAGGGCTCACACGCTATAGCTTTTATTTTAAATAAATTCCTTAAACTTGAATTCTTTGTGATTTCTAAGGTACGTTAAAGGTTGATGACAGTTGATTACCTATTTATTTTAAACATTATCACTCGACTTTACAGCAATAGCAGCAATTGTTTCAGTTTACAGATATTACAATTTCACAGCTTATAGCTCGGGTGTATTATATACTAATCTGCACGCACATTTCTACGGGTAAGACTGAATTGCGTTGGCCAGATGTATACCACCAAAGCCTCCCAATATTTTACATAGGACATCCACTACGTGCGGAGGATAACAGGAAAACTGGGGACCAGATACATTAGCACAGGGGGTCAAATTTCCTAAATTAAAGAGATCATTCATTTCCTTACACAATCGGAAGCTGGAAATAAAAGAATTAGTACAAATATTCAAATACCTCTCTTCCATGCGTGAACATTGAGACAGGCGCACTGAGGGCACGTCTGCTCACTTACCCGTCTTCTGCAACACTCCCTAGAATATGGCGGGCACCCGGAGGTCTTCCTGGGCCCCGGTGGAGGGGGTGGTCGAAACACTTGGCCGTGACCAAACTCTCCATCCCAAATCTTGTGACACTGGAAAGTCTTTGACTTTTACCTGACTGTGCTGTCTCTCTGATCCCCTAACCAGGAGTAAGGTTGGCACTACTATACTACAGAACTACTTCCCAACAAAGATTTGGCCACGTTTTACGGAAAGGTGTGAGGAGGATTAGGAAAGTTCATATGCAGATTCACATCCACGTACAAGAAATGCATAATATACGACACATATAAATACGTATTATGGAGCCTGACGCATTTCTTTCTACCAGTCCACATGTGTTCTGTGGCACCCGCGGCCTGCCGCGTCGTGTAGTAAAATTGGCTGCGGAGCCGCCTGTTTCTATTTCCCGGTGCGAGCGAGCAGCGAAACCTGCTGCTTATAGAGCGTAGACTACTGTACCGTTTCAGTGTTGACAACTTGAGTCCTTGCTTCGTGGGGTCTGCACCATGCAAGAACCCTACCATGAGCTCTTACCAACCAAATCGGGGTTCATCTTAGCACACCGTGGTTTTCCAGTCGTCTATGGTTGAATCGATATGGTCACGAGCCCAGGAGAGGCGCTGCAGGTGATGTCGTGCTGTTAGCCAAGACGCTCGCCTCGGTCATCTTCTGCCACCGCCCATTTACGCCAAATTTCGCCGTACTGTCCTAACGGATACGTTCTTCGTACTTCCAGCAATGATTGCTGCGGTTGTTACACATAGTGTTGCTCTTCTGTTAGCAGTGACAACTGTACGCAAGCGCGGCTGCCCTTAGTCGTTAATTGAGGGCCATCGCCACTGAGTTGTCCTTAGTGAAAGGTAATGTATCAAACGTGGTATTCTCGGCACACTCTTGACACTGTGGATATCGGGATATTGAAATCCCTAATGATTTTCGAAATGAAGTGTCCTATGCGTCTAGCTCCAAGAACCAGTCCGTGTTCAAAGTTTGTTAATTCCCGTGCGGCCATATTCGCAACGCAAACTTTTTCACATTTGTCAACTGAGTACAAATGGCAGTTCCACCAATGCACTGCCTTTCATATCATTTGTAAGCAGCACTGTCGCCAACTATATACGTGCAAAATCGCTATCCCGTGGCTTCTGTCACCTCAGTATAAATAAAAAAAATGGTTCAAGTGGCTCTGAGCACTATGGGACTTAACATCTGAGGTCATCAGCCCCTAGAACTTAGAACTACTTAAACCTAACTAACCTAAGGACATCACACACATCCGTGCCCGAGGCAGGATTCGAACCTGTTACCGTAGCGGTCGCGCGGTCCCAGTCTGAAGCGCCTAGAACCGCTCGGCCTCAGTGTAAATAACTTTCCGGTTACTGCGTCATAGGGAAATACTTGGAGGTGTGTCAACGCCGACGTCTCCGATTTTTTGCAGCTTCTGGTAGTAATTTTTTACTTCTGGTGCCATCGCGAGGTACCACCCTTTGTACGACAGCTCTTTGTACGGACGACACCAAACATACAGCAGTAGTTTTAGTTCCACCCTAATTGAAAGCGTACTTAATACAATGAAGAGACTAGGATAGCACCATATCTGCAAATATCTCACTGTATACTCACTCTGACAAGAAATCGCCCCCAGTTCTAAGTAGACAGGTCCTTGTCAGCAAATAGAATGAGCAAATATAAACTAACTCCCTGAACTAGAAACACTGTTGCCCACATTCGAATCGGCAGTAAAGACAGGATTACACCTTGAGAACAGAGAACAGACTGAGAGAACATTATAGCAGGTAGAGACTGAAAAAAATCTGACATTTCCTGAACATGCTATTAATTGATGTTATTCTTATAATATTACATTTGACATTCTCCTTCGAGAAAATAAAGATAGAAAGTTAAAATTAAATTCTATCAATAAACACCAGTTACAGTATTCTGACTTAGTGCTTAATAATCAAACACAATTCCACTGTTCACCGTTGTTAAAGTAACAGCAGCCAGTTAACAGTTTCTCTTTTTCCTCATTATAAGATAATGTGCTTGCTGTAAAAAGTGTTCCCCATTCCTCCACAGTGCACTGACTTCGTCCTCTGCGATTCTCTTTTGCTTGCTCATTACTTTCATCAGCACTGACTTGGTGTACCGTTTTACAGTTAATACAGACAATTAATAATTGACAACCAATGCTGTGCAATCGCAATAAAGTCATGCACACTCTGCTTCAAGACTGCCTGTGTCGCAGTGATATGTTGTTCGACAAAAAATGGTTCAAATGGCTCTGAGCACTATGGGACTCAACTGCTGTGGTCATCAGTCCCCTAGAACTTAGAACTACTTAAACCTAACTAACCTAAGGACATCACACACATCCATGCCCGAGGCAGGATTCGAACCTGCAACCGTAGCAGTCGCACGGTTCCGGACTGCGGTCCTAGAACCACGAGACCACCGCGGCCGGCTGTTATTCGACACTTTCTTTGAGTTGCCAAGGCGGTGCGCCTGGTTGGTTAGGTAGGAGTTGTAGTTTGTGATGTCTGAAGATAGGTGTAATTCCGAAACGCGTAACATGATCTAATAAAAGAGTCAGTTGAACATCTCATGACTTTATTACGATTGTACAGTGTTGGTTGCCAATTATTAACATAAAAATCATCGCAGGCCTCAGACGGGATTTTATGTCCTGTATACAATACAGACAAGAAGTAAGATTCGAAGAGAACTGATGGAATAAATTGATATAACGGAGAAAAGGAGATGAGAGGTGGGTGGTAGGCAGTGCTTAAGTGACTATCTCACACACACATATATATATATATATATATATATATATATATATATATATATATATATATATATATATATATATACAACGCACGCTCCATTTAACACTGTACCAGCAGGTCCCACGCTCGGACGACAATCTGTTGCGGAGCGCTTCGCTGCAGAGCCAACAGGCCGCGACGGATTGCTTTGCAAGTGACAAGAAAACGATCGATGGCAATTTTTCACATCGCTGACGGTCACCGCACACCACCATCTATTCTGCATTGATAAAAAAGGGACCGTGCGTACTTGTCATCACCGACATCGTACAACTCTATGGTATACAAGTATGCAGGGCTTGGTCGGAAATGAAAGTGACAAAAATACGAACTTTCAGATGGCCAAGCGTTTAGGAAAAATGGGATTATAGGCGCGGGTCGGTTGAGGCACAATCCATGTATGTTAGCATCGAGTTCACACAGTGGTTGGTGCAGTGGAAAGAGTACAGAATGGCAATCCGAGAGTCATGGTGTCGATTCCATATTCGGAAACTTTCATTTACTTTCAGTTTATACGGTACGTACACTGTGAATAGATCGAAATAATGCTCAGTATATTGTACTTATTAATGTTTTCGTGAAATCATGAAAATAAAAGACAAAAGAAAATTTGGAATTACAGATAAATTCCAAGAAAGGATTGTAAGTACAGCATCCACGAGGACTCTGCAAATAACTTTTCAAGATGGGGCTGCAATTGAAGGGTACAGGACTTAGCATTCTGTTGGTTCCATTTTAACCGTCAAGCAGCCCCCAGCAGCTGCAAGCGAACTACAGCATCCCTTGTTGTTATCACCTGTAAAGTAATAAAAGGATCTTATTTTATATACGAAGTTTTCATGTACGTGTTAAAATTCGTTCTTGGGAATTTGCCATCCCAGGTTTTCAATGTCTTTACTTTTCATGCCATCTATGAAAATTTTAACATATACAATATAGTCATCATCAGTCAATTCAGTCACTAAATAATGTGGCCTCCTCGAGTCGTGGATTCAGGTAGGCTTTCAGCAGCCCTCTCCAAGTGGAACGGTCTCGGGCAGTTCTCTGCCAGGTGCAACCAGCGATCTTCTTGACATCTTTGTCCCATCTGTCCAATGGTCTTCTTCTAGGCCTCCGATGCTCTCTCGGACTCAATTCCAGTACTAGCTTGGTCCATTTTCTGTCTTTTCTTCTCTGACGTGGCCAGCCCACTTCCATTTCAAGGAGCCTTCGTCTCAGATGTCATCTGCCCTTTTCCTATCCTTTCTTGTATGGGCCAGCACTGATCTTTCCATGACTCTCTGTGCTGTCATAAGTTTCCCTTTTGTAAATGAGTTCAGTGTCCGTGTCTCGCAACCATACGTCAGCACAGGAAGAATGCACTATACAAATACTATTTTCTTCAGATTTACTGGCATTTTTTATCTGAATGCTGTTCAATTCCTCCCAAATGCTTGCCTGGCCTTACATCTCCCTTCATATTTACAATCTAGCCAAGGTAGATACATTCACTGACCTCTTATAATGGACTGTCCTTGACTTTCACATCTGCAGCTGGGACCCATTTGTTGGACATTACTTTTGTTTTGGAAAGGTTCATGTTCAGGCCAATAAACTGACATTCCGATGCAAGATCTTTAACTAAGTTTTGGAGCTCTGCGAAGTCGTAGGCCAGTAAGGTAATATCATCAGCAAATCTCAGGTTCGTAAGCCTTCTTCCATTAATTCTAATTCCCTTGCCTTCCTGGCTCAGCTCTGACGAAGCCATTTCCAGTACAGCCGAAAACAGTTGCGGAATTCTTGAGTTGATTGGCCGATGTTAGCATAAGCTGAAGAAGTCTCGTAGATATTTCTAAGCACTTCAGTGTACACTGCTTCCACTCCTTGCTGACTCAAAGCTTGGAGGACAGCTATATGGTTAACAGAGTCAAATGCCTTATCAAAATCAACAAAGGTAATGCAGAGAGGCAGTTGGTATTCGTTTGCTCTGCTTATACTTCACTAACGGTCTGAATGTGGTCAATGTGCTACAATGGCTTCGGAATTGTGGTTGTTCTATAGGTTGGGCTGAGTCTAGTGTGGAACTAATTCGATTTAACAGGATCTCTGTGAAAATTTTGTACAAAATAGAGAGCAAGCGGATACGACGATAGTTTCTGATATTGTGAATACTTCCTTTCTTGTGTATCAATGTAATCTTTGCCTTGTTCCACTATAGTGGGATTGAAGCATAGTGCAGGCAGGAAGTAAATACTTTTGCCAAGTGATCTATTCTTACTTCTCCTGCCAGTTTCAGGATGTCAACACTGAGCTCAACATTACCAGGCACTGTTCCCTTCTTCTTGCTATCTAGAGCACACTTGACTTCCGATGGGAGTATGTCTGGAACACTAGGTACATAATTTAATTTAGCTACACAAATTTTGCCTTGGTTTGTTATGCAAATTGCTATAAAAGTGCCCGCATCTCGTGGTCGTGCGGTAGCGTTCTCGCTTCCTACGCCCGGGTTCCCGGGTTCGGTTCCCGGCGGGGTCAGGGATTTTCTCTGCCTCGTGATGGCTGGGTGTTGTGTGCTGTCCTTAGGTTAGTTAGGTTTAAGTAGTTCTAAGTTCTAGGGGACTGATGACCATAGATGTTAAGTCCCATAGTGCTCAGAGCCATTTGAACCATTTTTTTGCTGTAAAAGTCTCTGATGAACTTCAAAACCTCCTCCTTTTCAGTCATTCGACTACCATTTCCATCAAGTGCGATTATCTGCTTTTTACCGATTGTGAGTTTGCGTTTGGCTGACTCTAAACTTGTCTTGTTCTCTAAGCTTGCTCGTAAGGTGTCTTCACTAAATTTATGTATGTCAGTTCTCATTTCTCTTCCCACTGCTTTACATAGTTCGGAATACGCTACCATGTCACGATCGGTTTGGATTTTCCTTTCTCTCCTTTGTTGTAAAAGGTTTTCAGTTTTGGCACTAAATTTTTGTGGTTGTTTATTCTTTCGGTATAGGCCACCAACTTCTTGTGCACTTGAGACAATCATTTCCGCCAAATCTCCATCTTCAGTTACGTGGAACTTGCTTTCGAGGACATCTTGGAACTTCGACGAATGCTCTTCCAGGCTTTTGAGATTGATTACACTTCTCTTCCCTTTCGTAAGTTTATTCCTTTTGAAACACGTATGTAACGCAGCAGCGATGGCGAGGCATTGTAGCATCTGTGACCAGAGAGTATGCGCTTGACCGCGTGAGTGTTGCGAGCGGTTCTTAGTCTGTCAGTCAGTCGTTGCGAGTCGGTCAGTAGTCGTTGCGAGTGTGTAGCTCTATCTAGTTGAGAGCAGTACTCTAGTAGTAGTCGTGCAGTGCAGTACGCCAATAGTCGTCATGGAGAGCGGTCGGCAACACTGGTCAAGATGGTGAATAAGTTCCTCCAAGCGGTGCGCAACAACAAGAGCAGAAATGTGACATCCATTTATTCTGAGGTAAGACTTTAACTCTGATTGTTTTACACAGGGCCAAAGACCGATGTTTCGGTTTAATTGAATTTCCTTATCACTGAATGGACTTTAATTTTTTTTGAAGGATTTACATTCGAGTCAGATTGCGTATTTCACATTTTTGTTGCCATTGTCAGTACATTTCATTGTGGGCAGGTTACGCTTACAGCAATGTCCATTAGCATCCCTAATTAAATATTGTCGTGTTTCTTTCTTTCAAATTTTTGTGGGGAGATTACACTCGGCTCCCATTTGTATTAAATAATATTGTCTTTTTCCCTTTTAAATTACGGCGGGGAGGTTACACTTGGCGACACCCAGTCCAGGATCGTATTTCGTTGAGAGTCTTTTGAGCGACAGTCAGATATCTGCTCTTATTTGCTTAGATATAATTAGGATTTGGCGCAACGCTTTTATTAACTTGTGACTTTGTTTCTACAGGTCAACGGCAATTCGTTGCTCTATTGTATTTGTGTGCTGCTTTTGCATTTGTGCTTATTTGTTTTTGAATAATTGTGACTATTGTAAAAATGCCGCGAAAGACTGTGAATAGTGTATCGCGAGGTATTATGAACGAAATTACCGACTTAAACAACGTGACCAATAGTAATTGTGACACGCAGTGTAATGATGACAATCCTGCGTTCACTGACAATCAATGCATTCCAACCACTAGTGATGACTTTTACCCTGATAATGAACAAACAAACTCAATTGTCTCGTCTGTTAATTTGACGACAATTGATGACGCAGAACGCTCTATTGTAATGAGCGCTGCCCAGCTTAACACACCCGATTCGGAAAACTCAAGTAATGTACAGACAAATTTGTCTAATGAAAATGAACAGATCACACAAAGTAGGACAGATTTATTTAATTCCGAAACAATGACTGATAGTATACATTTGACTGACAAACCTTTTTGTAAATTTCAAAATGACCAAATGGTTACAGAAAGTGAAACAATTCCAGATCCACTATTGAACAGCACAGAGAATAGAAATGCTGACCTTGAGTCGAATCCAATTATGGCTTTGTTGCGACAAATGAGCAAACAACTTAGTGAACAGGACGAAAAATTTAATAAAATTAATGAAAAACTTGATAAGCAGAACAAACGACTGGAAGAAGAGAACAAACAATTTAGAGAATGGAACAAACAATTTTCTGAATGTATTAAACAGCCGAGGGAAAAACGCGATAACCTTAATGAACAGAACAAACAAGCTAGCGAACAGATTACAGCTGTTACCATACAATGTCAGGACACTGAAGTACAATTACGTGTGAATACTAAGACTTGTGCTAATAACAGTAATGAAAAAGTTGGCACTGTTGCACAAGAATTAAGTAGCACACGTGTAGGCACAACAGAATCACATAAAGACGAAGTTAATGTAGTCACTGAACAATGTTCAGCAAACGCAACACTGATACACGAAATTAATGCAGTCACTGAAGAATGCCCTAAAAACGAAGTACAGATACGCGACGAGTTTAATTTGAAGTCACTGGAAGTTTCACACACTGTGAATACGGAATTTGTTAATAAAAGTGAACGACACGAGAACAACCAAATTGACGAAAGTAGTAAAGTAACAGAATTAACAATTATTTCAGTCACCAATACGTCACAGAATCCGCCACTTAGCGAACATTTGTCTGACTCACGCAGCGTGTATAATGTGAGCAATTTACAGCAACTACGCGACTTAAAATCCGAAAAGCCACGCGACTTAAAATCTGAAAAGCTACTCAACTTGAAATCCGAAATGACACAGACGAACAGATTCACACACAAAGCCGAACGTGTTTTCAAATTCAATGACGAGAACGTTGATTATAAGCAATTTGCATTTGTAAGAAAATGTAAGGAATTTAATAATGACAGTGTACAGGTACACGCGTTGCACTGTATACGACAATTTGTTTTTATGCTTTCACCGCTATTACCTGTAATGCAGAAACTAGCTTTGAACCTGATGCGACAATTTGCTATTGCATTTTCAACAGCATTGCCTGTAATGAAGAAACAACAATTAGCATGCAGACAGCAACTTATTTCTGAATTTGTACCGCCATTGCCTATAACACAAAAGCTGAAATTTATTTGCAGTGCGTAATAGACCTCAGGGGATTCATTACGCTTTAATGAATATGTGCCGTAGCGAGCATAGGGCCCCGAGCTGTAGTAGTGCTGTTTCATCTTTAGTTTTCTGCACTGCTGCCTTCTCTTCTACTATCCTTTATATCTATCCAAACTGCTCTATAACTATTGCTCTACCTAGTATTAAGAATATGTAATGAAAACCCGATAAGGCAAATTTTTACCGAATGTGACAATTTTCATTAGGCACTCCAGAATCACGGGAACTTAAATAACAGATAAAATCGTAATCATCAGTATGTACAAAATTTTCGTCAGTCGCAACCATATTTTTGTAACAATAGATGTTTTTCACCGCAACAGCATGAAAGTCAGCCGCTTAGCATACCTAACCAACAATGCAGTCTACAAGGTCAACCAAACTTTAATGTTTCGCCGCGTGCACGTATAGTCCCTGGTATAACAAATAGTAACGCATGGCAGCAAAAATAACTACGTACAGACAACACACCATTTCAATTCCTATCGCAATGCGCCGTATAGAAATTACTATCATGACAGACGTAAAAATAACGAGCACAATTTTCAGCGTACATTTAATAGCAGTCGATCTTTTCAGCAGCAAGAACATCAGCAACAACATATTATGATGAATGAAACAGACAATAGGTGTCATCTATAGCGTAACACGTCAGTAAGAAATAACAGAACAGTTCATATAGTGGATATGCCACAACATTCTCCCGTAAATAATAACACGTACGATAAATTTTAACCAGATACAGCACAGATTACATATTACAGTAACGCAAACATTACTTTTGACACGCAGAATTTTGCTCACGAGAATGTTATTTGAAACATGCGTTGTTGAATGCACCACTTTTATCGCACCCAGATCTTACTAGAAATTTTTCCATTGCCACTGACAATTCTAACACCGCTTTAGGCGTACACATTTTCCAGGAAATTGAAGAAGATGGTTCTACAGTAATTAAAAACATCGCATTTGCAAGCCGCATTTTGTCACCTGCTGAGCGAAATTACTCCGTTACAGAACTTGAAACATTATGTGTTGTATGGGCTTTTACGAGATTTAGGCACTTTCTTTATGGCAGACATCACAGAGCGATACAATTTTTACTTTCGGCTAAATTTACTCACGATAGATTAAGTAGATGGAAACTTTATTTACAAGAATTTAATTTTATTCCCGGTACACAAAATGTTATAGCAGACGCACTATCGCGTTCTCTCGGCAACAATCAGCAAGACGTAGCAACCAACTTCTGCAAAGCAAATTTCAGTGTCATGTACATTCAACAAGTAGCATTTGAAAATTTTATTTCGTCGTCATTACAGGACATAGCAAAAGAGCAAAATAAAGACAACGTGTGGAAAGAAATTAAACACCTTTGGCAAGATAGGAATAATGTTACGATTAGAAACCATTACACTGTACGCAATGACATTCTGTTTCGCCGCTCTCATCCAGACAGCAACAATTGGTTATTATGCATTCCTGACGAACTGGTTAACAAATTAATCTGGTACACTCATTTAAGTTACGCACATTACGGAGCACGAAAATGTTTTCTTATACTGAGACAGAACTGTTATTTTACCAACATGGAGAAACGTATACGACGAGTTTTAGCGTCTTGTAAAATTTGCCAGAAAGCTAAGTCAGACACCACTTCACATATTCCTCCATTATATCCCATTATACCTGTTAAATTAAGACACATGGCCGCAGTAGATATTTTTGGTCCGATTCCCAGAACTAACAGAGGTTTTTGCTACATATTTGTCGCTGTTGAGCTTACTTCAAAATTTGTTACTTTCACTCCATTACGCAAAGCTACTGCTAAAACTGTTTCGAAAGCATTTGTAAAACATTTTCTATCTCATGTAGGGCATGTAATGAAAGTAATTTCTGACAATGGATCTCAATTTCGTAGTACCTTATGGACACGCATGTTACGAGCCAGAAACATTTCTCTGATGTATATATCCAAGTACCACGCCTCTTCGAACCCCTGTGAACGGTTAATGAAAGAAATTGGTAAACTGTGTAGAATATACTGCCACAAAAGACATATTGATTGGGATACATACATACTCTCATTCCAAGATGTAATTAATTCCATACCAAATGAATCCACTATGCTATCTCCGTCTGTTATACTGAAAAATGCTGAACCACCTAACAAAATTAAAGAATTAATAACATTTCCTACATCTCGTCGATTACGACACCACGAAATAATTGACATTGCGCTGAACAACATCAGACGTGCCGCAGAGCGCCGGAGAAGACAGCAAAAACAGGTTTGTACACGCCGTGACTTTCACGTTGGACAGAAGATACTAGTACGTACACACTATTTATCCAGTAAATTAAAAGGTAAGTGCAGTAAATTTGAACTTCTATACGCAGGTCCATATCGGATTCTCAGCATCCCTCACCCCAATGTTGTACACGTCGAAACTTTGAGAACCAGAAAATCGAAAGGCAATCACCACATCTCAAACATTAAACCGTTTATTGAGTGAAACCACTGTATGATTCAACACACTATGATGCCATTTACTAATGCAATTATTTCACCTGACTAATTACTGATGATTATCGTATTTTTTCTTGGCAAGTGCCCGGCAAGGTAAGGTTAGCAGGTCGCTCTTCTTGTCGTTACACATCAGACCGTGCATATTTTTTCAGACACACTTACGTATTTTATGACTAATTATGCAATGTTAGCTAATGACATGTTAATTTCATTACATTTTTTTTTATTAAAGTCTTTAATTCTCGCCTTGATCAATTACACTACATACAAGCTGAACACAACGAACATCACATTTGTCTTTTTATGTACGATTGTATTCCAGTTTTGTTTATATGCACTGTGAAATAATTAAGATATAACACACACCAGTTGACTTTGACATTTTTTGCCTTATGACATCTCAACATCGTGACTGTTTTACATTTTTTGCTGCTGCATTGTATTATTCTGTGTACATTTTCGCATCTGAACACTGTCAATGTCTTTGACATATTACGTTTTCTGTCATGTTATGCTGTATGCTTAATTGTGTCAACATAAACCAGTCATCATTTAGTGGGTATAGGATTTAAATGCAAGACATTAATCTTTGTTCATCAATTTCAGAAAGAAATGATGCATGTAAGAAATAAAGTCAACAGAAATGGGAATTTCACCTACGGAATAAACGAAAGGAGATGCAATAACTTTATGAGGAAGAGTAAATGGATCAGGATTGGCAGGCATTAACAAGAATATACAATACTCATCACAGAATAGCAGTCTTAACTAATTTTTTCTTTCAGAATACAAGGTGATTGATGCAGGCTGTCAGAGAGAACTACACATCTTAGTTTTAGTGATGAAATATGTTAGAGTTAAGGAATAGTTGGATAATGAGTAATGAAGTGATTTTTTGCAGATGATAATTAATACTGATGAATGATGATGAAGGATATGATGTTATGAATAATGAAGTTTTTCTTTACAGGTGATGATAATAATGAAGTTATGATAATATGGATAATGAAGTGATGGATAATGAAGTTTTTTCTTTACAGATGAAGATAATGTTGAAGTTACGTATTTATGCTACGTAGTTATTTAAGTATTTGTTGCAGTTTGTTTTGACAGCAGGTGTTATATTGCATAGTAGGATGACGGAAAGTTTTGGAAAGGACAGCTATGGAACACATTTTTATACACATTTCACTATCTGTTAATTCGAGGTTCACTACTTTTCAGCATAGTGTGCGTTTCTTCTTTCAGGTCAATAATCCATTTTGTATTTTTTTTCAGGAGAAGTTTTTCATGATACTTGCTAAACCTGTTACTTATTATATCTGTTCTAGTACTTGCATTTTTATTTTTTACCCATTTGTGTCTATCATTTATAAATGTGATCACATATACTGCCTTGTTGCATAACCTTGCTACAGCTGACTCATGACGAATGACGTTACCTATCCTCATTTGCAGCAATAGGTCAAAAACAAATAGTGTTTTGCCTCAGCAATTAATTATCGATCCCAACGCAATGCATTGCTAACAAAAAAAAAACAAAAAAAAAATAAAATAAAATGTATTACCAGTCCCAAGTAGTGATACCAGTTTGAGATAATTCTGAATAATACTGATTAGCTCTGAATAGTATGTCACTTGAGTAATGACTTCTTAATGAGACAAAAAAAAAAACGTTTATATTTAAAATAATGCTTTGTCACTAGTTAATAACTGCCACTGTTTATTGTAATGAGACTACTTATAATGCCTATGATTACTAATGCTATGACTAATTAACTGATTTTAATAATGACTTTGTAATGATCTGAATACTACTGAAGGAGAAACACTGTTTATTGTAATGAGACTACTTATAATGCCTGTAATTATTAATGCTATGACTGTAATTAACTGATTTTTAATAATGACTTCGTAATAATCTGAATAATACTGAATGATGATTCTATTCAATACTTGCTGGCCACTGAATGCCAATAATTAATGTCACTTGAAGAATTGTTATTAATTATGCCATTAATTAGCCCTTTTTTTTCCCATGTTGAGTTTTCATGTTTTGGTTAATGGCCAATGAGTGCCAATAATTTGTATCACTCAATGTATTATGTTAATGCTAGGCCAATAATTGACTCTCCTTTTCAACTAAGACTTCTGATGAACATTATTCTGTCATACTAAATATACTTTGTAACTGGCCAAGGACCGCCACTGTTTATTGTAATACGATTACCCATGATGCCAGCTAGTGATTCTTAATAGATTGGAATGACACATAATTAATTAACTATGGTACTGTTTAATAATGCTTTGTAATTAGGAGAAGACTAATAATTCTTACTATTGGAATGACAAATGATTAATTAATGACAAATGATTAATTAACTGTAATTAGACAAATGATTAATTAACGACAAATGATTAATTAACTGTAATTAGGAAAAGGCTAATGATTATTATTGGAATGACAAATGATTAATTAACTGTAATTAGGAGAAGGTTAATGATTCTTAATTACACTCTGTAACTGAAAAAAATGCGATTATTTCATAATGCTTTGTAACCAGGAAAAGAAGGCTACTGATTCCATGTAAAACAATTAATGAACATTTTTCTGTAATACTACATACTTGGTACAGAAATGTTCAATAACTGGGCTATGAATGCCACAAACTAATTAAGTCTCTAATTGTCAATATTATGTGACTTGATGTCCTTCACCTCATAAGCTGACTACCCTGAATTACTGCAATGTCCATTTGTCCTGTTTATCCTAGTGATCATGGAGCACTATCTTTGGTTTTGCACTAATTCTACGTTGGTGTGCCTTGTAAGAGCGTGGTGTTGACACGACATGCTGTCCACCACCATGAGCGATGAAGACATTATTATGGTCCCACTGTTTGGTGTACCTAATGTACTGCCAAAATGAAAATATGGAACATTACTACGACAGTTCAGTGTCTTGGCTACACTGATAAATTCTGATGGGAAAAGAACTTCAAGTTGTGTCACTTGGTGTTGTACTTCTGTGGAAAGATATGGACTTTCAGAACAGCTGTGTGCAATCTAAAGTGCTACAACCATGATGCAATCCTTCCCTTTCCTATCCTGATTCTTGTCACATAAAAAAAAAAAAAAATTTTTTTTGGTAACATCATTTATGTTCATAGGTTATACATTTTTCGATTTGTTGAACTCCAGTGCGAGTACACTTACGGCACTGGTCGACATGATGTTTTGCCATTATGTTTATTTGTTGTGAAAATGCTAAAGACATTTATTTTTTCGATTTGTTCTGAAGTACAGTCTATGTACACTCTTGTCTTTTATATTGTAATGACATGTTCTGAACTACAGTGCATGTGCACTTATGTTAGGTGTTAATATGTTTCCTACTGAACTTCAGTGACTGTGCATTTTTCTCATTTTTCAATATGATTTGTACTATTCTGTATATTCAATACTTCAATGCATATGCACTTATGTCATTTGTTACTAATTGTATATACATTTCATCATTTACTGATATGTTCTCAACTCCAGTGCGAGTACACTCATGTCACTTGTCAACATAATATTTTTGCCAGTCTGTTTATTTGTTCTGAATATGCCAATGAATTTTTTCAGTGCCTCTGCACTTTGTTTTCTGTCAAATAATTTGTATACACATTTTTCTGATTTGCTACTATGTTTTGCACTCACATTTGTCTTTGTCTGATATATCTTGTACTTAGTGCGTGTGCACAACATTTACTTTATGTACTACATCTAATTATTCTGTAAATTGTAGAAGTTTATTAGTTAATTAAAAATTTTGCCGCGATTGGCAAGTCCAAATGACTCACCATCGCTGCCAAATTTTTGCCCCCCCAGTGGAGGGTTATGAAACACGTATGTAACGCAGCAGCGATGGCGAGGCATTGTAGCATCTGTGACCAGAGAGTATGCGCTTGACCGCGCGAGTGTTGCGAGCGGTTCTTAGTCTGTCAGTCAGTCGTTGCGAGTCGGTCAGTAGTCGTTGCGAGTCTGTAGCTCTATCTAGTTGAGAGCAGTACTCTAGTAGTAGTCGTGCAGTGCAGTACGCCAATAGTCGTCATGGAGAGCGGTCGGCAACACTGGTCAAGATGGTGAATAAGTTCCTCCAAGCGGTGCGCAACAACAAGAGCAGAAATGTGACATCCATTTATTCTGAGGTAAGACTTTAACTCTGATTGTTTTACACAGGGCCAAAGACCGATGTTTCGGTTTAATTGAATTTCCTTATCACTGAATGGACTTTAATTTTTTTGAAGGATTTACATTCGAGTCAGATTGCGTATTTCACATTTTTGTTGCCATTGTCAGTACATTTCATTGTGGGCAGGTTACGCTTACAGCAATGTCCATTAGCATCCCTAATTAAATATTGTCGTGTTTCTTTCTTTCAAATTTTTGTGGGGAGATTACACTCGGCTCCCATTTGTATTAAATAATATTGTCTTTTTCCCTTTTAAATTACGGCGGGGAGGTTACACTTTCACCTCTTACATCGAGTTCGACCTTTGCTCTCACCAGACGGTGATCACTGCCAGTGTTGAACTGATTTAGCACTGATACGTCTTTTACAGTCTGCGGAATGTTTGACAGAATAAAGTCTATCTAATTTTTGAAACTGAAATTTGGGCTCCTCAGAGCCCATTTTCGGTCAGGGTGCTTCTTAAACAACGTATTCATGATGGACATATTGGTGTACTCAGTGAACTGGACTAATCTCTCACCTCTATCGTTTCGGTCATCAATCCAATAGTTGTCCACCACTGTATCACATTGTCTCTTGTTGCCAACTTTTGCATTAAAAATCACCATTAATACTGAGTAGTATTTCCGTTTGTTTGTAGTATGGCTAACACAACTATTGAAAATAAAAATAAAAAGTAATCTCTGCGTAGGGGACAGACCCCATGACCCTTGGATTACCGCTTCGTACTCTTTCTGCTGAGCAAGCTGCTGTCTGTAAATTAGGCAAACATATATGGCTCATACCTCGACAGGATGCTACAAAATTCTGTTTTTTAAAACCCTTCGTCATCTGAAAGTCCCATTTCTGTCACTTTAATTTCGGTCGATGTCTTCCATATATGATAAATATTTTTATCACAGAAAGTCTCCAGAACAGCAGTTTCAGTTAGAATAATATTGGCACTTATTCTATTTACTATCTGTAGGAGGAACTGTAACAATGATAGTAAATCTAAAGTTTAATAACGAGGCTTTTGAATCAGCGTAGTGCCTAACACTAAGGTAATATCTGTAACCTAGGAATCGATATATGACATAATTATCAGCATTTAATCTTATGTCAAATTTGTCAATCTAGTCACAGTGAATTTTGAAATCTAGAGTGATGAAACCGATTACTCATTAATGTTCCTAGTGATTAGGTCGCTGGCCGGCCAGTGTGGCCGAATGGTTCTAGGCGCTTCAGTCTGGAACCACGCGATCGCTACGGTCGCAGGTTCGAATCCTGCCTCGGACATGAATGTGTGTGATGTCCATAGGTTAGTTGGGTTTAAGTAGTTCTAAGTTCTAGGGTACTGATGACCTCAGATGTTAAGTCCCATAGCGCTCAGAGCCATTTTTGATTAGATCGCCACAGAGTGCCGAAACAAGAAATCAATTTAAAAAAAAAGCGATTTCTTAACTTCGGTGCCATCTTTAATTCCTTTCTTCTCACACGACCTTAGATCTGGCTTTGGTAATATATTTTTTGCATTTCCTTCCACTCTTTTTTTGTTTTAATTTTGACTGTCATGACAAAACATGTTTTGAACGCCACACTTTTCTATGTCGTTTGAGTAAAGTATAGCCGAGAGAAATTATTTGATTTTACACCCCCTTCCCCTCCCCCCCCCCTCCCTCAAGCCAAATTGGACATTATTCTGCACTGGTGTCAAGAGGCCTACACAGTTCGTCAACTCAGTGACTCTGTATTGCACTGCGATGATTTCGAAAATAGTCTGTGAATATTCAAATCCACCATGACGGAAGAACAGCGCAAAAACCGCTGTCACATCAAAGAAATAGTAAAATTACGATGAACAGCGTGAAAAGCAACGAAATCCAAGATATTCAGTGGTCTCTGCGGTATTGAGAAACGGTATTTGCACGCTGCTCCAAAAACGGTTTTCTCTTTAACGAGCAAAACAGCAACTGAAAGGGATATTTACTTGTTCAGGTAATCGTTGCATGCATTTTTGGGTATCGGACTTATGAAAATCATGTCGTACTTTTCCAGAGTTTTATAGCAATGATGTATTTAAACCATCTGGGTACAAGTCAATTAAAATCCAATTACCATCAATTTGAGTTAAAGAGATAGATACGTTCAAAGAATTACAGGAGGATGTAACATGCTACACCTAAAGTTGGTGGTATCAAAGAGTGACAGATTTCCTCGATGACCTGTTTGAAGTCATTTGGGTTTCTAGCTTCGATTACACATATAAGTCATTCTTAATATATCACTGCAAAAATAAACTTGGTGTTAAAAACTGAGGACTAGCTACAATTTTCCAGGAAGTATTTTTTCAATAGTTACACTACATCACGTGCAGAAAGGGGCTGGGTAACTGTATGGCCTCTATTGTCTGGACCCCAGTTTTCTTGGGGAGCACGTAAATGGTTGAAGGAAAAAGCTTGACGTGTCCCACCTCCGAAGTAAAGTGGGTCAATGATCTCCTCTCCGAGAATTCCACACCTCACTTTACAGTACCATATCCTTTTACGATCAAAATGACCACCCACCTAGGATTTTCTGTGGCCTGATTACTCGTATTATGACGTTTTACTGCACCATAAATTGTTTACGTGAACGTGGTCAGAAAACATTCTTCTTTCTAAGATGTCCAGAATGAATATTTTCATGGCACATGCGTAGATAATAACTCTCCCATTGAAATCGTTACCATGCAGCTCCCTTCTCAGTGGAAGATGGTGTGTGTGAAACTTATGAGTGTATTTTTCACCAAACAGGCTGCAGTAACTGCAGCTACTTCTCGTATGCTGACATGAGGGACGTGATATATTGCAGCTAAGTCAGTCAAGTATTTCCATGTTCTCACTTCTTGCTAGCCTTCTACTACCCTGGAGTAACTCATCACTTACAAAGAAAGTAGTGACTGCGCAAACAGCGAACAGTAAAAATAATAGGTTGTGTTCACCCACAGACGTCATGTAACTACCTCTTCAAGGGGCTAGGCATTTTAACTGCTCCGTCACATTACACATTTTCGCTAGTGGAATTCGTCATAAATAATCCATCACAATTTGAGAAGAACAGTGGTGTGTTGTACATACTGAAACTTCTTTATTTATTTCTGAAACTCCTGAGAGAAATTGCTTAATGCATCTGAACCTTCTAAAACTGCTGAGTGCAACTAAACATACTGTCACTTCGCTATTTTTTATCATTTCATTTCTGACCTACAGAATTATTCCTAACAAATACGGCTCCAACTTATTCTATCCACCAATGACTCACAATATATAAGGATAACGCAATCTGACTATCAATTAACACAAAAGGATGGCCCTGAATTAGAAGAAATCCTAACAGTAACCTGTACGTTTCTTAATTCACTTACCTCACAGAAAATCTTCATCACACGAACTACAGTAGATACAGCAAGTATACAGCTAAATGGAAATATTCTAACTTCTGTAGGCTCTAACAACTAATAAGCATGTGGTTAGGAAAGGAATGATTTTGCTGCAGAGCAAACAATGTATTTAGCAGATTTTACCTTAATCAAGTGACATCCAGTTCCAAAAATTATATAATCGTCAATAATTCCATTACCCACATTTTACAACCTGAAACGTCCCCATAGAAAAATTATACATGACTGTGCTTAAACTGACAAACAATACTTTTAGCGCAACGCAATCTGACTTTCAATAATCCCTACAAAAGAAACCTCACAAAAATCTTCATTACTCGAACTACTGCAATACAACGAGCGCCACTACTGCCAGCTAAATAAAAGATTCAAACTACTGAAGGCACTAACTACTGATAGGCATAGTTAGCAAACGAAAGATTTTGATAAAGAACAAACAATGTATTTACCTTAATAGTGTTCAAAAGTAATAATATATATAGCAGTTCATGACATCCAGTCTTACAAATTTACTGTCTCTGATGGACACACGTCCAGATCGCTCTCAAAATTCCGTCATCTCTCTCCCCACATCCACCACTGCTCGCGGCTCACCTCCAACTGCCCAACGCTACGCCCTGTTAACAGCCAACTGCCCAACACTACAATAGCGAATATTACAACAATGCTAACCAGCCTCAGACTGCACAAAGCACAGCCAGTGATTTTCATACAGAGCGCTACGTGGCGTTACCAATATAAAAACCTAAACAGCCCACTTACAAAATCATGTCCAACCAATATTAAATCTCCACGGTGGACACACTAGCGCTAACACTACTTCTAACCTCCTTCACTGCTAACTATTAACTTCTAACTGCTATCACTGCAAACAATTATCTTCTAACTGCGAGTCGTTCCATCCACAGAGTTTCGTGCAGAGGGCGCACAGCGCTGTCAGTGATATTAATGCACTCTAAAGCGCTGCCAATATACAAACATATTGCTGCGCTAGTATCAGTCTCAGTCATAGGAAAGGGGAATTTTGTTAAAATTCAGTAAAGGCGCGATTGGGCGATGATGTCTGGAGCCGCTGACCTTGTGTGGTAATAGTCGGCAGCCAGGAGGCCGGGCAAAGTAAACATGGCACGGAGCTGTACCGACATACTGCACATACGATTTGTTTGGAATGAAGCTTCGACCATAGATACTAGTAGACTGGTCTTGCTGTGCAGAAACTATAGGGCTGGTGTGGCTCCAACATAAACCACGTGACTGTTGGCAAAACGTGGCGGGATTTCAAATCAGCGGGTTGCGATCCTATGTTTGTATCTTATTTTATCCACATTTCTCAATTGACTGCCAAGCGCTTCCAACAAAAATTACTTTTTTATTTACGAAAAATTATGTCAGAACTACATTTGATCTGGATTTGTTCACAGTACCATTTATAAAATCTAACAAATACATTGAACGCCCCTCTGGTGGGCAGCGGGACGAAATTACTGTAAACTATCAATAAAATGTCATTAAAACTCTTGCAAACAGTAAGCGTGGGCTCGTGTCAAAACTTTACACATTGGATTCGCCGCGTTTTGAGCTCTAGTCACTTATAAAAGAAAATGGGATATGGGAATTATATCAACTATAGATGCCAAAACTGTCGACTTTAGGAGCAGGTCCGTTTTAGAGTATCAATTTTAAGTGCACTTAAAAGGTTAAGTTCCTACTATTTTTACAAAAAATTTAAACTATCAGTTTTTAAAAAAAAAGATATTTTAGATGAAAGGTGAGACTTTGAAGTGTCAGAAAATAATTTTGGAGCCTACATTTATTTAATAGTATTAGAAGTTAGAAAAAAATTCTCTTCATGTGTCGACTATAGGTGCCCCTACCTTATCATAATCTCACTTGTATATACAAAAAGGCGCGTATGTGCAGATGGCTTAAAGTTTTTCCGTTTCAGGGCCTGTATCCAAAGCTACCTTCGGTTTTCATCCTTAGGGAACCTATGATTAGGAACGAGAAACAGTTATACTTGCTTCTGTAACCGAATTATCACAGATACTTTCCAAAATGTAATATGAGTCAGACTTTACAGGCATCACTTTCAACACTTTAATTTACGTGATAATTGATTTCAAGTGTAAAAAAAAACATATAAAAGTCACGTCTGCAGATTTCAATAAACGCATCTGCACTGTCATAGAAACACCTACACGTGAAATGTAATGCCATTTCCTCCGACAAAACGCTTGGTACAGCCATAAGCGCAACACGAAACAACCATGTTTTGCCAACATTCACGTGAATTTATCCCAGAGATGTTGGAGCCACGAAAATGACGTCAGGGCCAGTCTATTATATTTATGGTCGAAGGAATGAAGCAACAGCGAGGCAGGGAACTGTAGCGTTGCTTGAAGTTATTGCGATGTATGAGGCGAGGCAGTAGGCCAGAGCTGGGAGGGTGATGTGTAAGTGGCTGGCGTATGGGTTTTTACCCCTGCCATAGTTTCTGTCTCTGACATTACATCAGAAGCAAGGGGGAAAGCAGTATAAACAGTCAGGCACTTTTAGCTTGAGGGGTGCCAGGTCAGTCGAGAGTCGGGTCAGACCTGTGCTGGTCTACGCTTATAGAGGCCAGTCTGGCAGCGATGTTGTAAAATTCTATGTAAAATCCGGCCGCTGTGGCCGAGCGGTTCTAGGCGCTTCAGTCAGGAACTGCGCGACTGCTACGGTCACGAGTTCGAATCCTGTCTCGGGCATTGATGTGTGTGGCGTCCTTAGGTTTTAGTAGTTCTAAATTCTAGGGGACATGACCTCAGATGTTACGTCCCATAATTCTCAGAGCCATTTGATCCATTCTATGTAAGCCTGTACTTTATTTCTATGTATTCCGCCACTGCGGATGCAATACTTGGACGGGACGGAAAGGCAGCCGGGTACTTGGAGATTGCACGGCCTGCCTGAAAGAGGGCAGTGACAGCGGTCTGCAGCAGCTCCAGGAAGGGGCACGTTCGTTTCCCATCTGGCGTACCGGGGTCCGGGCGAGGCGTACGCTGCGGGGGCGCGGCAGCGCTGCAGCGGCGCCAGAGGCTGCTGCGAGTGTAGCCATCCAGCAAGCACCACTAGCGGCAAGTTGTGGCACAGCATCCAGGAGGGTGCGGGTTCGAGTCCGGTCCTGTCCTGGGAGCAGCAGCGGCCGAGGGCCACGGGTGACCAGTACAAACACCATCGCCCCATGGTCAGACAGAGCAGGCCAAACGGGGCGGCAGCTGAATGGGTTGAAAATAAATAAATCGCCAGGTCCTGATGGGATTCCAATTTCGTTATACAGACAGTACTCTACTGCATTGGCTCCTTACTTAGCTTGCATTTATCGCGAATCTCTTGCTCAGTCCCGAGCGACTGGAAAAAAGCGCAGGTGACGCCTGTATATAAGAAGGGTAGAAGGACGGATCCTCAAAATTCCAGACCAATATCCTTAACATTGGTTTGTTGCAGGATCCTCGAACATATTCTCAGTTGGAATATAATGAATTTCCTTGAGACAGAGAAGTTCCAGTACATGCATCAGCACGGCTTTAGAAAGCATCGCTCCTGCGAAACGCAACTCGCCCTTTTTTCACATGATATCTTGCGAACCATGGATGAAGGGTATCAGACGGATGCCACATTCCTTGACTTCCGGAAAGCGTTTGACTCGGTGCCCTACTGCAGACTCCTAACTAAGGTAGGAGCATATGGGATTGGTTCCCAAATATGTGAGTGGCTCGAATACTTCTTAAGTAATAGAACCCAGTACGTTGTCCTCGATGGTGAGTGTTAGTCGGAGGTGAGGGTATCATCTGGAGTGCCCCAGGGAAGTGTGGTAGGTCCGCTGTTGTTTTCTATCTACATAAATGATCTTTTGGATAGGGTGGATAGCAATGTGCGGCTGTTTGCTGATGATGCTGTGGTGTACGGGAAGGTGTCGTCGTTGAGTCACTGTAGGAGGATACAAGATGACTTGGACAGGATTTGTGATTGGTGTAAAGAATGGCAGCTAACTCTAAATATAGCTAAATGTAAATTAATGCAGATGAATAGGAAAAAGAATCCCGTAATGTTTGAATACTCCATTAGTAGTGTAGCGCTTGACACAGTCATGTCGATTAAATATTTGGGCATAATACTGCAGAGCGATATGAAGTGGGAGAAGCATGTAATGGCAGCTGTGGGGAAGGCGGATAGTCGTCTTCGGTTCATTGGTAGAATTTTGGGAAGATGTGGTTCATCTCTGAAGGAGACCGCTTATAAAACACTAATACGACCTATTCTTGAGTACTGCTCGAGCGTTTGGTATCCCTACAGGTCGGATTGAGGGAGGACATAGAAGCAATTCAGAGGCGGGCTGCTAGATTTGTTATTGGTAGGTTTGATCATCACGCGAGTGTTACGGAAATGCATCAGGAACTCGGGTGTGAGTCTCTAGAGGAAAGGAGGCGTTCTTTTCGTGAATCGCTACTGAGGAAATTTAGAGAACCAGCAATTGAGGTTGACTGCAGTACAATTTTACTGCCGCCAACTTATATTTCTATGAAAGACCACAGAGATAAGAGAGATTAGGGCTCGTACAGAGGCATATAGGAAGTCATTTTTCCCTCGTTCTGTTTGGGAGTAGAACAGGGAGAGAAGATGCTAGTTGTGGTGCGAGGTAACCTCCGCCACGCATCGTATGGTGGATTGCGCAGTATGTACGTAGAAGTAGGGCGGCAGGGCCAGGGACTGTAACAATCTCCGGAATCACAGCCATCTATGCGAATCAAGACGCGACGCCTCAGTGAACGACGACCGGGCAGAGTGCGGCCGCCTTCCAGATGAGCAGCCTTGCAGATGGTTGTGGGACAACGCTGCGGGCGGCAAGCCGACAGATGCAGCACCCGTCGTAATACTGTAAATTATGTGAATAAAGGAATACTTCCGAATAACGCTATATTACTCTGCACTGCCCCTTGACGCTATTGAACTTGTTCAACCTCCTGACGAAATGCGGCGCAGTGGTCCCCGGCTTCAGCTCGGCCATCTGGAGTCCCGGGTTCGACCATTGACACCCCACAACAATATAAACAGGCTACTTACATAGCCCCTCTGCTCCTCTCAATAAAATTTACAAACTGTTTTGGGCAGCGGCCACTACAAATTTGTTAAAATATCTTATATTAACAGTATCAAATAGATCAGATGCAAACTATTAGTAATACGTTGTTGGTCAATAAAGCAAAAGTTGTCCTCACAGTCCCTACAGACAGTCCTAATCATTCATCGGAAGAGTAATCTATGCACGAAGTCTCAGCAGTAAAACAAAGTGCGCACGTACATAGTGGACCTCCATGCATCCTGGAAGAGGTAGTGTTGTCCTCCCAACGGAAACACATTGCTCACTCTTGAGACGAAGACATGAAGATTGGTAATGGGCCACAACAGAGCAGATGCACAGCAGAGTCAGTTGAAGTCTTGAAGAAATATTGGTAGACTTGGTAGGTCTCCACAGAGTAGACCCACAGTATTCCTTGTAGAGACTGTGGTAGTATTGGGCTACCAAAGGTGCAGACCCACAATAGTCCTTGCAGAGATTATGGTAGTAGTGGGCCATCCACTGTAGTCCTTCTAGAGATGGCCAGCAGGCCAGCAGGTGCACAATCACAATTGAATAGTCTTGAGGATAATGTAGCGAGTCCATGAACCATCACTTATGCACTCATAAATTATATATATATATATATATATATATATATATATATATATATATATAAATTGTATAGCTAGGACCAGCAATGCCGTTAACCAGTCCCTTGTTGAATTATCAACACACTTGCAAGCACTAACACAATCATACCACCTCTGAGATTTTATACATTTAGTATGACCAATAGACAGATGTGTGCAGTGAAATGAACCTCTACTATTTACATAACTTGGAGAACTGGTGTCTATACAATTTTTCAGCATAAGAAATAGTTACAAAGGTACACAAAAAATGATTATATTAAAGGACATGGTAATACAGGTAACAATTGTATTAATACAGGCTGTACAGAAAGAATAAAAATAAACATATACATAGGTATATAAAACATTCTAGGTATTCTTGCCGCGTCGGTTCTGGATAAAATCTCGAGCTTTCGACGATTGTAAGTGGTGGCTCCACCGGCGCGCGCGGTGACACCGTCTGCAACAGCAGTACGTAATCGCCGACCAATCATAAGTCGACCAATCAGAAGCCGTCTTCGGGCTATATAGAGGCTACCACAGCAGCAGCGAAGACAGTCAGCTCCTGACGATGGCTATGGAGATAATCGTCGAAAGCTCGAGATTTTATCCAGAACTGACGCGGCAATAATACCGAGAATGTTTTATATATAAGTGCCGTCGCGAAAAACTTCGTTCCCATACTACTTTCCTCTACGGGGAGGACGTCGCACACCAGGTTCGTCAACTGGAGAAGCTGCGCGTCAAACATGGACAGTTGCGGAGTAATTTGGCATTTCTGCAACGCTCTCGCGATAAGGAGACTGTACGTAAGTTTGCTATGGTTAAACACCATATCAAGTCAGTTGGAATGAAAAATATATTACAGAAGACTAGCCGGGCGATCGTCAGAGAAAGGTTACGACACACAAGGTACGAACTGCATCTTAATGCACGAAGTTTACATAGTTGCTATCTTTTGTTATCTACAGTTCTCTCGCCGTTTGACTGGGAGTGGATCGAAATGATGACGGCTGCTAAGGAAAGAGCTCATCTTAGCAATACATCGGCTAGACAAGTAAAGAAATTTGAGCATCTTGCAGCTATGCAAAGATCAGAATCGTACGAAACAGCACGCACTGTCGTCAACCTTCGGGCAAGAACCTTGACAAAGAAGCCATCTCGGCCTTTAATAAAGGTTCGAATTTTGCTCCTACACCACGTACTTTACCCATCGTGGATCTTATCAGTGGAGTAGAACAGGCTGTGCGGCATCTTGCACAGGACGACGCCGACGAAGTGAGACTTGTTACCAGTCGCTTTTTGGCCTCAGCTCAGCCCCCCAGATATAATATCAGTAGAGAGGAGATAGAGGGGCTGCGTTTACTTCGGAAGGATGAAGATCTTGTCATATTACCAGCTGACAAAGGAAATGCCACCGTGATCCTTAATACTACCGAATATCGTAGAAAAATGACGTCACTGTTGGAGGACAGTACGTATAAATATCTTAAACGGGACCCAACTTTGACGTACAGCAGAAAAACCATGAAGTTACTGAAGAATTCCGGGCTGCCAGACGATGTTACAAAAAATTTCAGAGTCCGAGCTCCTAGACCGCCCAGGTTGTACGGACTACCGAAGATCCACAATGATAATGTTCCCATGAGACATGTTGTCAGTGCAGTTAGTTCTCCTACTTATAAGCTGGCCAAATACCTAACAAAGTTGATGTCTCCTGTAGTCGGCCGGTGTGAACATCACATCATAAACACCCAGATGTTCATTTAAAAAATTAAAGATATTATTGTTAGTCCAAATGACATTTTAGTCAGCCTGGATGTGGTGTCGCTGTTCACAAAAGTTCCTGTGGAGGACACTTTGAAAATGCTGGCGGATCTTTTTCCTCCTGAAACTATAAAGTTGTTCCGGTACGTGATGACGACCACCTACTTCTTGTATGGTAACAAATTTTATGAAATGACGGACTGTATGGCGGTGGGCTCTCCGTTGTCTCCACGACTGGCTAACTTTTTTATGGAGAATTTTGAAGAACGTGCATTAAATTCGGCTCCCCTCCATCCATCCTTATTTTATCGTTACGTTGACGATACATTTATGATCTGGCCACACGGCGCAGGAGCTCTCGAACAATTCATTGAACACATGAACGGCATACATTCGAACATCCAGTTCACTGTCGAGATGGAGAAGGAAGGGAGACGGCCTTTCTTAGACGTTTTAATACAACGACAGGCGGACGGGCGTCTTGGCCACTCTGTATACCGTAAGCCGACACATACCGATTTACACCTGAATGCACAGAGTTTCCATCATCCTGCTCAGAAGAGAGCCGTTTTGAACACGTTGGTATATAGAGCCAAAACTGCTTCTGACGAGGACCACTTAAGGTCCGAGATCAGCCATCTGAAGAACGTGTTCCGAAAGAATGGCTATGGTGCACCCGATATAAAGGCAGCGTTCTCCAGAAGAAGGAAACCTGAAAATGCTGCACACTCACAGGATGAAACACCGATTGTGGCTCTTCCTTTTTGTGGCACGATTTCCAGCAAAATAGGAAGAGTCTTGCGTAAACGAGGTGTATAAGACCGATTTTTCGTCCTCCTAAGAAAATTCAGGAGATGATACGCCCTGTTAAGGACAATCTCGGCCTCAGGGTCCCTGGAGTTTATAATAGACCCTGTGAGTGTGGAAGCGATTATATAGGTCAGATGATTCGTACCGTTTCCGTCCGCTGTGCAGAACACCAACGCCATATTAAAATAGAGAAATGGAGAAATCGGCAACTGCGGAGCACAGATTCACGAACAAACATAAAATATTGTTCGATGAAACTAAAATTCAGTCCCATGTCTTCACGTACTGGGATTCTGTTATTAAGGAGGCTGTTGAAATAAGAATGAGCCAAAATAACTTTAACCACGATAGCGGATACCATCTGAGCTGTGCATGGAAACGAGCGCTTGACGCAGAGCAGCAGCAGAGACGTTCCTTCCAAGCTTTACGTTCCAACGGAAGCGTTGGCGCCACCGGCGCACACAGTAACACCGTCTGCGACAGCAGTACGTAATCGCTGACCAATCATAAGCCGACCGATCAGAAGCCGTCCACGGGCTATATGGAGGCTACCACAGCAGCAGTGAAGACAGTCAGCTCCTTACGATGACGATGGAGGTAATCGTCGGAAGCTCGAGATTTTATTCAGAACTGACGCGGCAAGAATACCGAGAATGTTTTACATCTAAGTGCCGTCGCGAAAAACTTCGTTCCCATATACATAAGTATTTCAGAAATTATGACATAAATAAATAAATGAAAAATGAGAATATTCTTAAAACGTTAACTTGACATATGAGCATTAAAAGGAAACTTAACAGAATAAATATTGTCTGAACATCTTTCCAAAGTAAAGAATACGTTACAAAAACAGATTACTTACTATTGGAAGGAAAAAATTCTACTAAATTTCTCTTCACACAGATAGGAAGAACACAGACACACAAGGGTACAAATAAACACATAGCAGAATAACACACAAGGAAAGGACAGGGTCTGTTTTCAGTGTAACATTTATTATTGCAGTACTTGTGCCGAGCATTGTATACATCTCCTTTCAATACCATCCTTCATGCCGATCCCTCTATAACTTTCAGCCAGAACTACTTCATTTAATTCTCAG
This sequence comes from Schistocerca piceifrons, assembly GCF_021461385.2. Taxonomy (NCBI): domain Eukaryota; kingdom Metazoa; phylum Arthropoda; class Insecta; order Orthoptera; family Acrididae; genus Schistocerca; species Schistocerca piceifrons. The sequence goes on along the minus strand of NC_060141.1, from coordinate 348,705,626 downwards.
GCATGTACCTTAGTTCAACATTTGTCTCCCAAAAAAAGGGTCCTATTCTTATGTATTTATACTATCATATATTTCTTACCCCCTCATGAACCATGGACCTTGCCGTTGGTGGGGAGGCTTGCGTGCCTCAGCGATACAGATGGCCGTACCGAAGGTGCAACCACAACGGAGGGATATCTGTTGAGAGGCCAGACAAACGTGTGGTTCCTGAAGAGGGGCAGCAGCCTTTTCAGTAGTTGCAGGGACAACAGTCTGGATGATTGACTGATCTGGCCCTGTAACAATAACCAAAACGGCCCTGCTGTGCTGGTACTGCGAACGGCTGAAAGCAAGGGGAAAATACAGCCGTAATTTTTCCCGAGGGCATGCAGCTTTACTGTATGGTTAACTGATGATGGCGTCCTCTTGGGTAAAATATTCCGGAGGTAAAATAGTCCCCCATTCGGATCTCCGGGCGGGGACTACTCAAGAGGACGTCGTTATCAGGAGCAAGAAAACTGGCATTCTACGGATCGGAGCGTGGAATGTCAGATCCCTAAATCGAACAGGTAGGTTAGAAAATTTAAAAAGGGAAATGGATAGGTTAAAGTTAGATATAGTGGGAATTAGTGAAGTTCGGTGGCAGGAGGAACAAGTCTTTTGGTCAGGTGAATACAGGATTACAAATACAAAATCAAATAGGGGTAATGCAGGAGTCGGTTTAACAATGAATAAAAAAATAGGAGTGCGGGTAAGCTACTACAAACAGCATAGTGAACGCATTATTGTGGCCAAGATAGACACGAAGCCCACACCTACTACAGTAGTACAAGTTTATATGCCAACTAGCTCTGCAGGTGACGAAGAAATCGAAGAAATGTATGATGAAATAAAAGAAATTATTCAGATAGTGAAGGGAGGCGAAAATTTAATAGTCATGGGTGACTGGAATTCGAGAGTAGGAAAAGGGAGAGAAGGAAATATAGTAGGTGAATATGGATTGGGAGAAAGAAATGAAAGAGGAAGCCGCCTGCTAGAATTTTGCACAGAGCATAACTTAATCATAGCTAACACTTGGTTCAAGAATCATAAAAGAAAGTTGTATACGTGGAAGAATCCTGGGGATACTAAAATGTATCAGATAGATTATATAATGGTAAGACAGAGTTTTAGGAACCAGGTTTTAAATTGTAAGACATTTCCAGGGGCAGATGTGGATTCTGACCAGAATCTATTGGTTATGAACTGTAGATTAAAACTGAAAAAAACTGCAAAAAGGTGGGAATTGAAGGAGACGGCGCCTGGATAAACTGACTAAACCAGAGGTTGTACAGAGTTTCAGGGAGAGCATAAGGGAACAATTGACAGCAAAGGGGGAAAGAAGTGCAGTAGAAGAAGAATTAGTAGTTCTGAGGGATGAAGTAGTGAAGGCAGCAGACGATCAAGTAGGTAAAAAGACGGGGGCTAGTAGAACTCCTTGGGTAACAGAAGAAATATTGAATTTAATTGATGAAAGGAGAAAATATAAAAATGCAGTGAATGAAGCAGGCAAAAAGGAATACAAACGTCTCAAAAATGAGATCGACAGGAAGTGCAAAATGGCTAAGCAGGGATGGCTAGAGGACAAATGTAAGGATGTAGAGGCTTATCTCACTAGGGGTAAGATAGATACTGCCTACAGGAAAATTAAGGAGACCTTTGGAGAAAAGAGAACCACTTGTATGAATATCAAGAGCTCAGATGGAATCCCAGTTCTAACCAAAGAAGGGAAAGCAGAAAGGTGGAAGGAGTATATAGAGGGTCTATACAAGGGCGACTTACTTGAGGACAATATTATGGAAATGGAAGAGAATGTAGATGAAGATGAAATGGGAGATACCATACTGCGTGAAGAGTTTGACAGAGCACTGAAAGACCTGAGTCGAAACAAGGCCCCGGGAGTAGACAACATTCCATTAGAACTACTGACGGCCTTGGGAGAGCAGGTCCTGACTAAACTCTACCATCTGGTGAGCAAGATGTATGAGACAGGCGAAATACCCTCAGACTTCAAGAAGAATATAATAATTCCAATCCCAAAGAAATCAGGCGTTGACAGATGTGAAAATTATCGAACTATCAGTTTAATGAGCCACAGCTGCAAAATACTAACACGAATTCTTTACAGACGACCTCGGGGGAGATCAGTTTGGATTCCGTAGAAATGTTGGAACACGAGAGGCAACACTGACCTTACAACTTATCTTAGAAGAAAGATTAAGGAAAGGCAAACTCACGTTTCTAGCATTTGCAGACTTAGAGAAAGCTTTCGACAATGTTGAGTGGAATACTCTCTTTCAAATTCTGAAGGTGGCAGGGGTAAAATACAGGGAGCGAAAGGCTATTTACAATTTGTACAGGAACCAGATGGCAGTTATAAGAGTCGAGGGACATGAACGGGAAGCAGTGGTTGGGAAGGGAGTGAGACAGGGTTGTAGCCTCTCCCCAATCTTATTCAATCTGCATATTGAGCAAGCAGTAAAGGAAACAAAAGAAAAATTCGGAGTAGGTATTAAAATCCGTGGAGAAGAAATAAAAACTTTGAGATTCGCCGATGACATTGTAATTCTGTCAGAGACAGCAAAGGACTTGGAAGAGCAGTCGAACGGAATGGACAGTGTCTTGAAAGGAGGATATAAGATGAACATCAACAAAAGCAACACGAGGATCATGGAATGTAGTCGAATTAAGTCGGGTGATGATGAGGGAGTTAGATTAGGAAATGAGACACTTAAAGTAGTAAAGGAGTTTTGCTACTTGGGGAGCAAAATAACTGATGATGGTCGAGGTAGAGAGGATATAAAATGTAGACTGGCAACGGCAAGGAAATCGTTTCTGAAGAAGAGAAATTTGTTAACGTCGAGTATATATTTAAGTGTCAGGAAGTCGTTTCCGAAAGTACTCGTATGGAGTGTAGCCATGTATGGAAGTGAAACATGGACGATAAATAGTTTGGACAAGAAGAGAATAGAAGCTTTCGAAATGTGGTGCTACAGAAGAATGCTGAAGGTTAGATGGGTAGATCACATAACAAATGAGGAGGTATTGAATAGAATTGGGGAGAAGCGGAGTTTGTGGCACAACTTCACTAGAAGAAGGCATCGGTTGGTAGGACATGTTCTGAGGCATCAAGGGATCACAAATTTAGCATTGGAGGGTAGCGTGGAGGGTAAAAATCGTAGAGGGAGACCAAGAGATGAATACGCTAAGCAGATTCAGAAGGATGTAGGTTGCAGTAGGTACTGGGAGATGAAGAAATTTGCACATGATAGGGTAGCATGGAGAGCTGCATCAAACCAGTCTCAGGACTGAAGACCACAAAATATTTCTCACCCCCGCATTTGTTTCCAAGAAAATCCTACCTAAACCTGTTGTCACTATATCCTACTTATCTATTCATTTACTTTTTCAGAAAAACTGTTCTTCTTTATACAATACTCTTTGGCCAAACCTTATCCTTCTAGCTTCTCAATGCATTTCTTCCCAACTCATGATAACTCATTTTCTTATATAGCATACCCTCTCTTAAGCTAACTTAAATCTAGTGAGCTCAGATACATAGACTAGAGAATGAAGCAATGCAGCAGCGCAAAAAAAAATAACACAAACTACAACAACAAAAATGCAGATTGGCAAAGCGAGCAGCGGCGTATCTAAATTAGCAGAAACAATGCAACATTAGAAGTAATATCAAGCAATATGCAGTAAACAAGACAGGTATATCAGTGTAAATCTGGCTTAACACAGTAATACAATGTAAAATTCAGTAGGACAATGCCTGACAAATAGCAGCAGCAAATGCAGTAACTTATATCTAAAGATGACAAAGCACAATCAGAAAAAAATATTACAGTAATGACAGCAACGCAGATAAGGGAAATATCTATTTATGTCTTAATATCTACGTCACCTCTAATCACTAGAGTGGTGCACCACAACAACTTATTCCACAAAAAATTTACCAACTCCTTGAAAGAAAATTATGTATACAATTCCTTTTAGTAGTCCGTTCTCCTTCTTATTGTTCTTTGCTTTCCAAGTTATCTTTTTTTAAGAATGTGGATCATGAAATTATTATTTAATGGATCTGTTGACAGAAAGTGTTTACATTAGCATATGTATTGAATTTTACTTTATAAGATCAATGCTGCAGCGCATCTAGAAACTAAATATCAAACAAAATAAACAAATATGTACAAAGGAAAGTATAAAATATCATTCACCAGCTGTATGGCGTTTCATAAGTCAGTATAAATTATCTCTAGTCTTGCAGACATTTTTGATTATCAGGTGTGTGGACATAAGAATATTTCTCATCACTTCATAAGCGTTTCAGTAAGTAGCACAAAGTAACAGCTCCAAAGTGTAATCATATCTTTCTAAGTAATAATGTGTTTGTGGTGCGTTCTGCAAAGAAGTGTCAATAGCGAGGTCAATGGCCTCTCTTTTCTACAGCTGTTCGAGCGCTCATTGGAGTGCGGGGTGCTTCACAGAGGCTTAAGCGACACCATTTAAAGTTGACAGGCAATGCAACAATGGGTTTTTCCAGGTGTCTAGCGCGCAGCCGGGCGCAGCAGAGCATTAAATCAATGTCACATACATTCCTTTCCAAAACACTAACGACAGAATTTTCCACTACAATGACAGTCTGATACAAATAAAAACTTTCACAGGTCAAAAAAGTTACAGTAGAAGTGTGCAGAAACGAAATCTCATCAATAACAGTAACCGAAAATATACATCAGCGTTGTGATATTCACATTCACATATACACCCACATGTCATAACTCTTAAAGTACATTTCTTGGTTTCCTACATCCTTTTCCACAAACCAGAGTCCCAAACCAACTACTCATTATTAATATACATATAAGTCGATACTGCTTCAATACTTCATCATAATAAACATGTAGCATAATCATGTTCCTCATATAGCATCGCCTTATTGATCATAAACATATCTCAACATCGTAATACGCGTCTTCGTCATAATAAGATCATCAGACACATCAATCAAATTTCAAAATCGTCGTAACGTCCTCCCATAACCTCAAAATCTCTAAAAAAAAAAAGTGCTCTTTTGCTCGTTTCAGTAGTGTCATCTACCTCAAACGTACTTCAAAAATCGTGATCCCATACAATATACGTCTCTCAAAGCTCTCACAGTATCACAATGGTTCTGTAAATATATGAACAGTTCACAAAGTACAGACAAAGTAAAACATCTAAAGTGCAAAGTAACTGAACTGTATAATTACGTAAATATGTGTCAAAGATGTACTAAAAAAGTTTATTTCTCTCAGTTAAATGACCAGATAGCTGTGTAATTCTGTGTTAGAGAAATATGGTAGCGATGTGTAAAATTGCGTAAGCAAATATCATTTTAGCTAGGGCCTGCCACACACATGGTACACAAAGTAGGGATACTCCCATGAGGGATAATGTAATTATACATCAGATGTTACAGATTAAGGGTGCGAAAAGAAATGTATCACCGAAAACCTTCTCTGTATGATTGTAGTTCCAAAATGTTTCTAAAAGTGTTCCAAGTACAAAAAGTAATCACTCAAATGCTTGTCATGAAGCGCTAAACGATACTTCTACCTGTAGTAAAATTTCTGTCATCGCTTAATGGTAAAAATGTACCAAGTGCCGTAGTTATCGTTGTCCATAAACCAAGTTCTCCAAAGATTAATGTACTTACCTTGTTATATACAAAATTGAAATGCTATGCGTATAAATGTCGTAGATAATATGTGCATTGCCTTGATCTTGAAAGTACTACACTGTAACAATTGTTGTGTTATGAAAATCACTGTCTCGCTGTAGCTATGCCACGAAAGTCACTACCAGAAGATGTTTTACTCTTCAGAAGAACGCAGAAAACTGTGCAGACATAAACACATTCAGCGCAAGAGCAATAATGAATATTGTGTTACACATTAGTAGCGTCGTAATATAATTGTACAGCTGTCAAACAAACCAAACACCGTGATCCCCCAGAAAGTACTTTATATGCAGATTATTTTTATTTCTTTCAAATAATCCAAAATGTTTCAGTATAACCTCATTAGCAGTATATGTTCCAAGAATGTGAGCATTATAAGTCGTAATGTAATCGTTCAACTAACAAGCAAAATGTACTTATAATGATACGATGCCGTCTGTTCCCAATGAAAGTGAACTCGTAAACTTACTGTCTTAATAAGTTCCATAGGTTGTTGACTAGATAGCTGACTTCAGAACATCACTGCATGCTAAATGTGACAAAGCGTAATAGCAACTTGAAATGAAAAGTTTTATAGCAAAGATTAAGTCAGAAAGGAAATTATTTCTCAATAAACGGTTTTACATGAGAAATGTGGTGTAACCCTTTACTTTTCGTAGAACACGGAGTTTCAATTTCAACGCAACGCTATACGTTGGATCCTATAAGGTCCATTGTAAATCAGAAAGAATTTGTGACTCAAATGTTTCTTCTTACGTGACAATGTATGGGCTTTAATGAGAACTTTTTGACCAATGTGTAGTTTCTTTGCATTTGTCTGACCTTGTAATTTTCTACTTTTGTCTGCAGCAGAATTTATATGTTTAATAGCCAAATCAATTATATCTTTATGTCGAGGTTTACGTGTGTTCGGAAAAGGTACAAGCTCTCTGCTTCTGTTCGGTGGTTCTTCATTGTTCAGTACAAGAATAGGTGGTAAAGCAGTCGAGTCATGAGGCATTTCATTCAGTACATGTTGAAATAAGTATAAGGATCTGTCCCAAAATGATGCTTTCTGTGACAATAAAGTCTACAAAGCTTAATAATTTCTTTCATAATCCATTCAGACGGGTTGAAATGTGGAGTGTACAGTGAAATAAAAACAGGCTTGGTATTACGATTCCAAAGCATGCGTGACCTAATAGCAGATGTGAATTTTGGTCCATTATCTGAAATGACTTTGGCAATGTGTCCAACTTCACGTAAGAAATGTTTAACAAAGGCGTAGGATACAGACGGTCCAGTGGCTTTGCGTAAAGGTGTGAGAGGATCAGATTTTGAAGTAACTACAACAGCGACGAGAACGTACGAAAATCCATTCAATGTTTTGAGCAGGTGCCCCAAAAGATCAACAGCAGAAAATTCTTTTAATCTAGTAGCAATAACAGGAAACAATGGAGCATGATGTGAGATGGTAGATGGTTTAGCTTTTTGAAAATGTTTACAAAAATTCCAGACTCTCATAGTTCTTTTTTCCATGTTGTTAAAATAACAAGTCGTCCGAAGAATACGATAACATTTTCGTGGACCAAAATGTGCGTAGCTGAAATGAGTGTACCAGATGAGCTTATTAACAAAATCATCAGGACTACGAAGTACCCATAGCTTATCATCAACAGTGTAACGTTTGAAGAGTATGCTGTTTCTAACCAGATAATAATGACGAATCAGCGTGTATGTCTTTTCATGCCATTTACTTTTGATATCTTTCCAGATCGGATCCTTGTCTTGTTCATAAGCAACGTCCTTTAAAGATGGAGTGACGATGTTTTCAAAGACTACTTTTTGAATGTAAAGAATATTGAAATTTTTCTCAAGGTTGGCTTCTGTGTTGCGTTTCTCAAGGCCAGCCGGTGCACGTGACAGTGCGTCCGCTACAATGTTTTCATTGCCAGACTATTGTGAAGTCGAATTCTTGCAGAAACAATGCTCAACATTTCAACCTGTCATGATTTAAATTTTATGGCAGAAGAAATTGTAGTGCTCGATGATCACTATAAGCTTTTACGTGTTTGCCAGAAAGAAAGAAACGAAATTTGTCAAATGCCCAAACAATAGCGAAAACTTGTAATACAGTGACGGAATAATTTTTCTCGGCTTTTGTTAGCTCACGGCTAGCAAATGGTATGGTTATCTGAACAATAATGTTATTTTCTATGGCTTCTTTAAATAAGTGGACACCAAGACCAACTTTAGAAGAATCCGTACTAAGGCAGAAATCTTTTGACAGATCTGGGTGAGCTAAGATACTTTCAAAGAATCGAATTCCAACTGTGCCTGTTCGTCCCAGTTCCAAACAGTGTTTTTGCTAGTGAGGGAACAAAGTTTTGGTGTTACTAGAATTTGCATATTCAGGAATCGACGTTAGAAATCTACGAGACCTAGAAACTGCGAACTTGTTTTCTTGTGAATGGAACTGGAATGGCTCTGATTGCTTCCAACTTTTCAAGATCCAGCAGAATGCCGTCATAAGAAATAATGTGACCCAAAATCTTCACCTTTGTTCTACCGAATTCAGATTTTTCCAAGTTAACTGTAATTCCAGATTCTGCAAAAATACGTAACACCCTGTTGAGGATACGATTATGTTGTTCCTAAGAGGCTTTTGCTATTAAAATATCGTCCACGTATAAGGTGATGTGACGTTTTAAGAAGTCAGGTACTATGGAATTTAACCCATGAATGAATGCTGCCGAAGAAATGTTGAAACCAAAATGACATCTCCGAAACTGATAACAAACGCCAAACAAAGAAAAGCCGTATATTTTCTACATTCTGGATGAAGTTCAATTTGATAGAAGCTGGATCTGAGATCAATGGAAGACAACACTTTTACGCCATGGAAATTTTGAAGAAGTTCTTCCAACGTTTGCTTCCTATCTGTTTCATGAATGATTATGGTGTAAGAGCTTACTACTGGTTCAATAATGCCCTCGTCAAGCATAGATTGTATTTCTGTTTTAACACGGTCCCTATAATGTGCCAGAATTACGTATGGTCTGACGCAAAAGTTACTATGCTCACGAACACGAAATTGATATTGAAATCCTTTAATTGTTCCTGTTTTATGAGTAAAAATTGTAGAATGTGCTTGTAAAATGTAAAAAAGGTCCCGTCTATCAGTGTCATTACAGTTCTCAACTGTTTGAAATTTTTTCTGAATGAAAACGTTAGTATCTAATACGTCATCAATATCGTCCCTGTCAGTATTTGCAAAGTGATTATTAGTGTCAAATTCCGTCGAAAGTTCCAAACTCTGATCTAACAAAAGGTAAAGCCGACAGATTTCCTCGTCATGGTTTGAAAGCCAATCTTCAAACTTTAAAGCTATTGACTTACCTTCTTTCTGTAACCTTATTTCAGCGTCGTGAAAGTTTAAAACTGGTTACTCATTCAAAAAGTTTATACCCAATATAATCTCCGCCGACAATAATGGAACAATAAGGAAATTCGTAGCAAATCTGTAACTTTGACAAAAGAATTCTAATAGTTTGTATTGCACCTTGTAATTTAATCTTGCGGAAAAGAAGTGTGGGGCAGTTATTTGATCTGTTGCATTTACTGAAAGCTGTTTCACTAACTACTGAAACAGGACTGCCAGAGTCAAGTACTGCCGTAAATTTTATGTTACTTGCTGTGATGTGAATTACAGCATATGCAATATTGTTCTGTTTCATGTCATGTTCCTGGAGTAACATGTCCCTATTGTCTTCCATTTTCACGTAATTGATAGTCACGGCAGCTACGTCGTCAGCTTCATAAGTACGTTTTGTGGTCGTTACTGGGATTTGGAGGTCTAACTTCTACATTATCAGCTTATCGAGAGGGCCCTGCCCTATTTGAATCACGCCAGTTCTGATTAAATTCAGGTCAGTCGTCATAACTATAGCGTCTGTTTTCACGTCGGTTTCTTTCTTGTCGTTTAAGTGGTGGAGAATTCTCCCGGAATCGTAATTGCGAGGTGGACCGTTGCGTCTTAAGTCATTTTGTCTCCCTTGAGAACAAGTATTTTGGTGCCCACATTGTGTACTTCTACGGTTGTCTGTCATAGTCGTTACTACGGAAATGTAATCTTTCTCTGTAACTATTGTTATTCTACCTATGGTTGTCATACGGGTGGTGTCTATTTTGGTCACGATTTGCGTTATAATAATAGCCTTGCAGTGTCTGGTTTTTATTTCTATCTCTACGGAATTGTGATGGTTGTGACCTATAATTGTTGTTGTTTTCCTGTTTTCGCATCACGCGACTGTCTGTGTCGATTTCCAATTCTTGTAAAAGTCCCTGAAAAGCCTCGATATCATCATTGCAACGTCCATACAAAATAACATGTCTTAAATGCTTAGGCAACTTACTTCAGCCAATGCGAATAAGTTCCGAGGGGCTGTACGGGTCTGACAAATACTGATTTTTGCGCAATGTATCTACAAAACATTTTACCAGGCTGGAAAATTCAGATTGTTCGAAATGTTTCATCATTATAATGCTGTTTTTTACACGACCTTGAGTAGCCTGAGACCAGTATGCAGAAAGAAAGGCATGATAGAAATCTCCTTCATTGTGACAGTCGCGGATAACCGACCGCATTCTTTCAGCTGGTTCATTCTCTAAATAACCACACATGAGTTCTACTCTATGCTTTAATGACCAATTCGGAGAAAAATAAATGAGAAAATTGATGAAGCCAAGCTTGTGGATGTATGTCATTATCAGAATTCTTACGCGTTGTGATTAAGAGCCTGTAGTGAAAACCATCGTAACGGAGGGTTGCAAATCGGTCACTGTTACGTCGTGTCGGCGGTTCTATCTAATGACACGCTGTACCTTGTCAACTCCTTTCAAAATCTCCGAAATAGCCAGTGTTATTACTTTGTGATTTTTCCGTATTTCTAAATCCCTCTTCCCGTGTCGGAAGGCGACTATCCTCTAAAATATGTGGTTCTTGTACCACAGGTACCAACTGATTTTGTACTTCCCACATTTCTCTTTTGTGTTGTGTATTAATTTGTTTCTGACTGTGTTTGAATTTTCTAATTTCCTCGTACTCTTCTGCGTCAGTAAAGTCTTGTATAATTCAAATCATCATCTGCCTTCGGAGATAAATTCTCATTTCCTCCGTGGGTTTTTCTGAACCAAATTTTAGAGTGTCCATTTGTGTGGAAATCGTATGTACTGCGTCCTTTAAGTTTTCCAGAATTTTTGCAAGTGGCGTAACCGTATCAGTAGATGCGACTGAGTCAGTTTTAACCTGAAAGGTGTCGTGATTTTCGTGAACAATAATCTGCACTTCTTTTATGCCTGCTTCACAATTCTGTAATGTGTTTTCATGTCGCGAAAAAATAGGCTGAAAATGCTCACAAATGTGTGTTTTTACATCTTCAGAAATCTTTTGATATTTCCATTCGATTTTAAGTTGCTCGGCAGTTAATTCTTCGCGTGTTTTCTCAAGAGTTGTGTCTAACTTTTGAAGTTGTTACTGTGTTTGTCTCCGATGTTGTTCCATTTATTTCTGATTTTGAATTAATTGCAATAACAATGCATTAGTAACTGAAACATGTTCCTCTGTGCTTTTCGGCAGTATATTCGCATCTACGGATTTTGCAAGATTTTGTTCTGTTATTTCACATTCCTGATGCGAACTCTTACCGAACAATTTATCGATAATACTTTCCTGTTCACTAATTATTTCACTGTCTACACCGTGATTTACTGCCTGGTCTACGTCCCTGTGCACTATGACCAAATTACTGTCTTGAATATTTGACACTTCATTATAAGGTACTAACAAACTACGCTCGTCTTCACTGTTATTTCTCAATTTATTTTGCAGCCTAGTGTTACGTTTTTCACATTCAATTATCATCACAGTATTTCAGACGATAACACACAAAAAAATAATTTGAAATGCTAAAGTGAGAAGACACACTAAAGTAGTACTAAAAATAATCAATATCTATTTAGTTTCAAAAGCGACTTTGAGATATTTGGTGCAAATCCACGTGCATGCCACAACTGCTTTGCTCATTACAGTACAATACAACAATAAGAGACTACAACTACAAAGGAAATTCCACGTACAATTACGCGTTAGCAGTAGACCATAAATAACTTCTAATCATGCACTAATTATTCAAACTACAAGAAAATCAGAAGATACCAGTGAGGTATCCTCAGCTAAGGGTCGACAGGTGAAACTTCTTTATTTATTTCTGAAACCGCTCAGAGATATTGCTTAATGCAACTGAACCTTCTAAAGCTGCTGAGTGCAACTGAACGTACTGTCACCTTGCTATTTTTTATCATTTCATTTCTGACCTACAGAATTATTCCTGACAAATACAGCTCAAACTTATTCTGTTCATTGATGACCCACAACATACAAGGATAACGCAATCTGACTATTAATTACCACAAAGGGATGGCCCTGAATTAGGAGAAATCCTATCAATAACCCACACATATCATAAGTCTCTTACCTCACAGAAAATCTTCATGACACACGGACTACAGCAGATACAACAAGTATACAACCAGATAAATGAAAAACTTCTAACTACTGTAGGCTCTAACTACTAATAGGCATGTGTTTAGGAAAGGAAAGATTTTGTTACAGAGTAAACAATGTGTTTAGCAGATTTTACCTTAATCAAGTGACATCCAGTTCAAAAAATTATATAATCGTCCGTGACAATCAGTTCCAAAAGTTTAACAACCGTCAATAGTTCCATTAGCAACGTTTTTAATCCATGTCCAACCAATATTAAATCTCCATGACGGACACACGTCCAGACCGTCTGCTAGCGCTAACATTTCTTCCAACCTCCTTCACTGCTAACTATTAACTTCTAATTGCGAGTCCTTCTAGCCACAGAGTCTCTCACAGAGAGTGTACAGCTCCGACGGTGATATTAATGCAGTCTAAAGCACTGGCAACATACAAATATATAAACAGACTACTTACAATACCAACAACACTAGAGGGAGAAATGATCTTTATTGCCCATCGATAAATCCAGAGTGGCTCAGAAAGGATTTCAAGATGCAGCAAAAATTTTTTTTGATCATTCTGCCAGTAACTAAAAATGTCTGACAAGTATCGGAGGAAGATTTTAATCTAAAACCGTTTCTCCTGGAAAACTACTTCTATTTCTTTCGCATTTCTGCTCCAAAACTGGTAACCAGATTAAAAAAAACACTAATTTTTGAGTATAGTTACATGAGTAGGAACAAAATGATAAGGTTTTCATTAACGTAAACAGTAATCATGTATGCACACCCTGTAAACTTACTCGTCCCACATCATTTCGATAAAACAGTCGTTAAAATGATCTATGGGACATGTAAGTAACTGACTATTAAAACCGCGGCTTCTGAAACTATTTGGCAGATGCAGCAGCCAAGGAGTTGTGCAGCGACCGATCGATCGTTCAGTGTGCCACCCCCTGCATGCTATAGCATTGTTGTTGAGGTAAAAGGTCATGTGTCTGTGGGAAGACGAATCGCTGGAAGCGACTTATAGCTAACAGCTTCCGCAGCTTGCCCATGGCATACCTCCTTCGAGCCACACAGTGGCTGCGAGGTTCTGCTCAGTTCACATAGGGCACGGCCCTTTGACGTATAGCTTCTTGCTCCGGCGAGAGGACGCTCCAATGTGTGATGCTTTTGGTGTTAATCACGGAAATGTGTTCTTAGGGTGTTGAGTCATCCGCTTCCTTTTACTTCTTTTTTAATCTGAATCACCCAAACAGCCAATACTCCTGAGAATTTCCTCTAGTTTTTCTCTTGTGTTACTGGTGTTTTAATTGACAGCTTTAGAACCACTTGCCACTTCAACGCTTTCTGCTATGGTTTGAGGCGTCGCGACTGTGGGAGTGGTCATGGGTAAGTCTGGCAGAGAGTAAATCGCTCCAGGGAAATGCTGGGATGACTTCTTTAAAATAGCATGGCCGATTTCCTTCTCCATCCGAGCTTGTGCTCCGTCTCTAATGACCTCGATGTTGACACGGGACGCTAAACCCAATCTTTCCCCCTTCCTACCATTGGGAGAGAGTGAGTGCTATTTTATCTCAGATTGCTTTTTATATTTTTAATTTTTGGTTTAACCTCATTCGTTTCTGATAATCGTCATATGGGCACTGGTAACCTGGTCTTTGACCGCCATAAACCACACACACACACACACACACACACACACACACACACACACACACACACAGAGTCGAGCATCAGCAGCATGTTACCGTGCCCGTTGGCTGTGTACATCATGTCAAGCCATGTCATGTCCGCGTCAATATCCGTGGCAGAACGACCATCATCTGTTGTCGAATTTTGACTTCTCTGACACACAGCATTGTCGCTACACCTCTGGTGGCCCACCAATACTGTAATCTCTACCAGGTCTACAGTGGGTCTGCTCTGTGATGACCTACCTACCAATATTCTTCAAACCTTCGACTGACTCTGCGGTCGGTTTGCTCTGTTGTGGCCCATTACCTGTGTGCATGTCAAGAGTGAGCACTGTCTTTCAGTTGGAAGGACAACACTACTTCAAGACTGCATTGAAATCCACTACATCTGTGTGCATTTTCTTTTACTGCTCAGACATTGAGGGAAAAAAAAAACACTGCAATTTTACTGTGATGAGTGATCAGGACTGTCTTTATGGACTGTGAGAAAATTTCAGCTTTTGACCAACATTGTATCGATAAGTGTGTGCATTTGATATATTTGTTAGCGTTAATATAAAAAAATGTAACAAATATTTATTGGCAAATGCCCAAAACAATTTGTAAAATTTTTTGTGGGGAGCATGGGGGCTATGTAAGTAGGCTGTTTAGGTTTTTATATTGGTAACGCCACGTAGCGCTATGTATGAAAAATCACTGGCTGTGCTGTGTGCAGTCTGTGGCTGGTTTGCATTGTTGGAATTCGCTATTGTAGTGTTGGGCAGTTGGCTGTTAACAGCGCATAGCGTTGGGGAGGTGAGCCGCCAGCAGTGCTGGATGTGGGGAGAGAGATGGCGGAGTTTTGAGAGCGGATGATCTGGACGTGCGACCATCAGAGACAGTAAATTTGTAAGACTGCATGTCATGAACTGATATATATATATATATATATATATATATATATATATATATATATATAATGACTTTTGAACACTATTAAGGTAAATAAATTGTTTGTTCTCTATCAAAATCTTTCATTTGCTAACTATGCCTATCAGTAGTTGGTGACTTCAGTAGTTAGAATCTTTTATTTAGCTGGTAGTATTGGCGCTCGCTGTATTGCAGTAGTTTGAGAAACGAAGATTTTGTGAGGTAAGTGATTCATGAAAGGTATAGGTTATTGTTAGTCAGGGCCATTCTTTTGTAGGGATTATTAAGTCAGATTGCGTTGCGCTAAAAATATTGTGTGTCAGTTTAAGCACAGTCACTCATAAATTTTTCCAAGGGGACGTTTCATAAGTCGACCCTTAGCCGAGGATACCTCACTGGAATCTTCTGATTGTTTCTTGTAGTTTGTGTAATTAGTGTCGCTTTTGTTTATTGCTAGCGCGTAATTGTAGAGAGAATCTCCTTTGTAGTTGCAGTCATTCATTGTTGTACAGTAAAACAGTTGTGGCATGCATGTAGATTTGCACCAAGTATTTCGCAGCTGGGCTTGCCATTAACTATATATTATTTTCAGTGCTATGTTAATGTGTTTTCTTATTTTTGCTCTTCAAATTGTGCTTTTCTGTGTTATCGTGTGAAATATTGAGACAATTATGGCGTGTGAAAAAGGTAATACTAGGCTCCAAAGTAAACTGAGAAATGACAGTGAAGACGAAAGCAGTGTGTTAACGCCACTGTGCAATGAATTAACTAACATAATAATTTGGTAATTGTGTATAGGGAAATGGAGCGGGCGGCAAATAGTGGTGTAGACAGTGAAACAATTAGTGAACAGGGAAGCATTATCGATCGATCGATCGGCAACAGCTCGCCTCAGGAATCCGGAATGACAGGACACAATCTTTCAAATACTACAGATTCAGGTTTTGGGTCCTAACCGTTTCCTCAAATGAGTCAAGACATTTTCTGCTTGTCAAAATGTGAATGTTGCCGGTGTAAATGCACTGCCAAAAAGCATAGAGAAACAGATTCCAGACACTAATACATTATTATTGCAATTAATGCAACAAATGAAACAAAATCAGAGACAAACACAGCAAAAGTTAGACATAATGGAACAAAATCTTCAAAAGTTAGTTACAATGGAACAACACCAGAGACAAACACAGCAACAGCTTCAAAAGTTAGACTCAATGGAACAAACGCTTGAACAAAAACGTGAAAATTTAACTGCAGAGTTACTTAAAATCGAATATAAATGTCGAAAAGTCTCTAATGACGTAAAAACACAAATTTGTGAGCATTTTTAACCTATTTTTTCGCGTCATGAAAATGCATTACAGAATCACGAAGCAGCCATAAAAGAACTGCAAACTATTGTTCATGAAAATCACGACACCTTGCAAGCTAAAATTGACTCAGTTATATCTACCGACTCGGTTACGCAACTTGCAAAAACTCAGGAAAACTTAAAGGACACAGTAGATACGATTTCAACACAAATGGACACTCTGATACTTGGTTCAAAACACACACAGGGGAAATCAGTTCACTATCGGAGAAAGTAGCCGAACTTTCGGATTAGTTCACTAACTTATCTACAAAGGTAGATGATGATCTGAATGACACAAGACCCGTAGCCTCCACTGACACAGAAGAGTATGAACAAATTAGAAATTCAAACAAATTCAAAATCAAATCAATACGCAGTACAAAAGAGAAATCCGGGAAGTACAAGATCAGTTGACACAGGTAATACAAGAATTACATATTTCAGAGGACACTCGCGCCCCAATACGGGAAGAGGGACATAGAAATACGGAACAGCCACAAAATAATAACACAGCGCATTTCGGAAATTATGAAAGAAATTGGCAAGGTGCACCGAATTTTGAAATGGAACCGCCGAAACGACGTAACAATGACCGATATGCGACTCGCCGACATGATGACTTTGACTATAAGCTGTTCATTACTACACGTAAATTCAAAAATGGTTCAAATGGCTCTGAGCACTATGGGACTCAAATGCTGAGGTCATTAGTCCCCTAGAACTTAGAACTAGTTAAACCTAACTAACCTAAGGACATCACAAACATCCATGCCCGAGGCACGATTCGAACCTGCGACCGTAGCGGTCTTGCGGTTCCAGACTGCAGCGCCTTTAACCGCACGGCCACTTCGGCCGGCCGCGTAAATTCAAAACATTTAAGAATTCTGGCAACGACGTTCATCCACAAACATGACTCCATCAATTCTCTAATTGTTTTCCTCCCAACTGGTCATTGGAGCACAGGTTGGAATGTATGAGTGGCTACTTACAGAATGAACCAGCTGTAAGAATGCGATCGGTCATTCACGATTGTCACATTGAAGGAGAAGCTTCTGTAAAGTTTGGAAGGTAGGAGACGAGATATGAGGACCGGGCGTGTGTCGTGCTTCGGAAGCTCAGATGGTAGAGCACTTGCCCGCGAAAGGCAACGGTCCCGAGTTCGAGTCTCGGTCGGGCGCACAGTTTTAATCTGCCAGGAAGTTTCATACCAGCGCACACTCCGCTGCAGAGTGAAAATCTCATTCTGGAATCATCCACATTTGTTTAATCAAAATGCCTGAACATTTAAGACATATAATTTTGGCAGGACGTTGCAAAGACGACATTGAAGCTTTTCAGGGACTATTACAAGAATTGGAAATTGACACTGACAATCGCGGGACGCGAAAACAGGAACACAACAATTACAGGTCACATCCGTCACAATTCCGCGCGAGGACAGAAATAATAACTGGACACGACAAGGCTACTCTTACAACGAAAATCGTGACCGAAACAGACACCACCCGTATGACAACCGTTGGCAGAATAAAAATAGTTACAGAGAAAGATCGCATTACCACAGTAATGACTATGGCAGAGACGCTCAGAGAAACATACAATATAGGATCCAACATAAATATTATCAAGTGAGACAGAACAATTTCAGACGGAACGGTCCACCGCGCAGTTACGATTCCGGAAGAAATTCTCGAACACGTGACCGGCAAGAAAGAAGCTATGGAATCTTTCGACATGACGACAGACGATATAATCGTAACGACAGACCTGAATTTCGTCAGAACTGGCGAGATTCAAACAGGGCGGGGCCCTCTCGACAAGGTGAGTTTGTAGAAGTTAGATCTCCTAATCCTAATAACGACACGTGCCAACAAAGAGACAGACAATGAATCGCACCTCAGGCAGCCACGTGCGCCGGCTGGCTCAGAGAAAAATAACATATACGATAACCTTGAGAAAAATTTTAGCATTCTTTATCGACATATACCGCTTGATAATTGCGTTCAAGTTGATTTTCTGCGTACTGAGGAAAGGTAAAGGATTGCATCACATTTCACATGTAAAACCGTTTATTGAGAGACAATCTGTTTTTTTAACTTAGTCTTTGCCATAAAATTTTTCCCTTCACACTAC
Organism: Schistocerca piceifrons; assembly: GCF_021461385.2. Taxonomy (NCBI): domain Eukaryota; kingdom Metazoa; phylum Arthropoda; class Insecta; order Orthoptera; family Acrididae; genus Schistocerca; species Schistocerca piceifrons. Next base: position 348,687,262 of record NC_060141.1, on the reverse strand, counting down.
TAGTACGCTTTGTCAGATTTAGAAACTTAACATGCAACTATGTTTTAAAATTAATTATCCAGTCTAGAACCTAGGGAACACATTTAGACAGTAATTACGAATGCATTGTTATAGTGAACAGACGACAGAGTGTTATTGTGTGTGTACATTCTTGCTTGTTAGTTGCACGATAACGTAATGACTATAAGGCTTACATACTTAGAACATATACCAGTACTGCTAATGGGATTTTACTGCAACATTTTGGTTTACTTGAAAATACATTATGGATTTAAAGTGCTTTCTGTGAGATACTAGATGACACAGTGGTAGTTTATTTGATAGCTACATGACTATATCACGACGCTACTAATGTGTGACACAATTTACATTGTTGCTTTTGCGGTGTATTTGTTTTATATCTGCACAGTCTTTCTGTGTGATTCTGTGAAAGTAAAACATGTTTTAGTAGTAACTTTTGTGGTATAGCTACAACGAGACCGCCTCTTCCGTAGCACAATACATTACATTACAGTACTTCCTTCATCACGGCAGTAATCGTAATAACTACGATATCTATACGCAAAGCATTTCACTGTTGTTTATGACGAGGTAAGTACATTGACTTCTGCAGAACTTTGCTTATGGAGGACGATAACTACAACACTTCTACAGAATTATCTTACAGCAAGACGCACAGTTTAGGGCTACAGGACACGCATTTGAGTGATTAATTTTGTACTTAAAACATTTATTTTTAAAGATTTTTGAATTACAAAGAAAGTTTTCCAAGATACATTTCATTCCATTCCTGTAGTCTGTAACACCTGATGGTAAAATTACATTAATCCTCAGGGGGGTACACGCTTACTTTGTGTACCATGTGTGTGGCAAACACAAGGAGCCCTAGCTAATATGGTATTTGCTTATACAACTTTACACATCAGTACCATATTTCTCGAACACAGAGTTACACAGCTATCTTATTATTTAACAGAGAAACAAACATTTCTTTTTTACTATGTCAATGACACATTCTTATGCAATTACACAGTTGGATAACTTCACACTTATGAAATTGTATATTGTCTGTACTTTGTGAACTGTTCATATTTTTTGGAATCATTATGATACTATGAGAGCTTTGAATGATGTATTTGGTATGGGATCATGATTTTTAAAGTACGTTTGAGGTAGATGACACTATTTAAATGAGCAGAGAATTTTTTTAGGTTTTGAAATTATTGCAGAAAGCTACGACGTTTTTGAGATTTGAATGAGGTTTTATGATGTTATTATTATGACGACGATGTGTATTATGCTGTTGAGGTATGTTTATGATCAATAACCTGATGCTATATGAGGAATTTGATTATGCTATGTATTTATTATGATGAAATATTGAAGAAGTGTCGACGAATATGTATATATGTAATAAGGTAAGGAATAATGAGTAGTGGTTAGGGACTCTGATTTCTGAAAAAGGATGTTGGAAACCAAGAATCGTACTTAAAGAGTTATGAAATGTGTGTAAATGCGTGAATGAATCACAATGCCAGCGAACATTTTTTGGACACTATTATATTTAAAGGATTTTGTTTCTACACATTTGTAAAGCAAATTCTCGACCTGTGAAATTTTTTATATGACACTCTCACTGGTGTTGTAAATATTTCGGTAAGAAAGTTAAGTGACCTTCACGTAATGCGTCGTGGGCCCCCAGCTGTGCCACCTGCCTGGGGAAAAAGCCATTAGGTGGAGAAAAAAAAGAGGATATTATCCTTGCTATTGACATTTCTTTGTGGAAAGCACCACAAATACGACACGCTCAAACTTGAAAACATATGATTACGCTGTGGAGCTCTTAGTTTATGATATTTACTAAAATGCCTAATGAAATGATGAGAAACATTTTTACATCTATTGTTTCTCTAGTTGAGAGATTTTTTTACTGCCTATGGAGACGCCATTTGCCTAGTGAATGATGTCTCTTGCTTATTATATTTATATTTATTTTTATATTTGCTCAGTTTGTTTAATATCTAGTTTCTAGCTGCACTGCAGCATTGGTTAAAATAAAATTTAATAGACATACTGATATAGATATTTTATGTCTACAGACACAGTAAAGGATAATTTTATTATATATTTTCTTTAAAAAAAGGGAGAACACAAATAGACATTTCCCTTCACAGGAACTGCATAAATAACTTTTTAACGATTTGGTAACTTTCTTGCAGAGTAAGTTTTTGTGATGCATCACTCTAGTGTTAAGATCTGACATAGGTATTAGACATTTCCTATCTTTACTGTGACATTTTTTCTGCTTCAGTTTTGTCATTTTTAGGTACAAGTTATTGCATTTTCTGCTGCTGTTTGTCAGGCATTGTCCTACTGAATTTTATCTTGTGTTAAGCCAGTTTTAACACTGATTAGTTTTTCTTGTTTGCTGCACATTTCCTTATATTAGTTGTAATATTGCATTTGCTTTGCTAATTTAGGTATACTGCTGCTTGCTTTGCCAATTTGCATTTTTTTGTCATTGCTGTTTGAGTCAATTGTTTTGTACTGCTGCATTGCCTCATCCCTTAGCTTATGTATCTGAGCTCAGTAGATGTAAGTTAGCTTAAGAGGGGGGATACTATATAAGAAACTAACCATGGAGAATAGGGAAAGAACGCATTGAGAAGTTATATGAAAAAGATTTGGGCAAAAATTAGTATTGTACAATGAGAAATCATTATTTTGAAAGAGAATATGAAGCAAATAGTAGGTTTTAGAGACGACATGTTTAGATAGGATTTTCTTGGAAATAAATGACAAGGGAAGATAATGGAAAATAAATAATGAGGTAAGAAATAAGTGAATATATAAATACAGAAAGCATGCTTGAATAGGATTTTTTTTGTGGAAACAAAAGTTGAAATAAGATGAAAGATCTATGGAATGAAGTTTTGGGTTGGACTGCAGTACCAGACATCTCACAGAAAACAAACCCTGTCCTTTCCTTTTGTGTTATTCCGCTATGTGTTTGTGTACCATTGTGTATTTGTGTTTTTCCTGTCTTTATGTGTTTAGCCAATAAGATTTATGTTGTAGAATTTTTCTAGTACTAAGCTACATTCACTATGATGAGGAATACTGTTATCCTCAAAAATAACTTGCATTAATAATATGGTATTTACTTTGTAAAGATGTTTAGACATTATTTTAAAAAGCTATTCTGATCTTTTATGTATTTACTTACGTCATAATTCCTGTGACACTGATGTATATGTTTATTTCTATTCTTTTGTGAAGCCTGTATTACTACAAGTGTTATCTGCACTATTATGTTCTTTAATTACGTATTTTGTACCTTTGTAATTGCTTTCTTATGTTGTCAATTTATAATTGTATAGACACCAGTTCTTTAAATTATGTTTCATTTCACTGCACACGTTTCTGTTGGTCGTAGTATATGCACAGTAGATGAGAAGTTGGGACTGTTAGTGTTTGCACGTGTGTTAATAATTCAACCAGGGACTGGTTAACAGCATTTCTGGTTTTATGGACAATTCCAAAAACTTTGTGAGTGCACAAGTGGTGGTTTATGGACTTGCGATATTGTCTGCAAGACTCTTCGATGGTGATTGTGCACCTGCACAGTCGCAACAGATGGCTGCTGACCGTCTCTACAAGGACTGCAGTGGGTCTGCACCTCTGGTGGCCCACCAATACCGTAATCTCTACCAGGACTACAGTGAGTCTGAATCACCCAAACAGCCAATACTCCTGAGAATTTCCTCTAGTTTTTCTCTTGTGTTACTGGTGTTTTAATTGACAGTTTTAGAACCACTTGCCACTTCAATGCTTTATGCTATGGTTTGAGGCATCGCGACTGTGGGAGTGGTCATGGGTAAGTCTGGCAGAGAGTAAATCGCTCCAGGGAAATGCTGGGATGACTTCTTTACAATAGCATGGCCGATTTCCTTCTCCATCCGAGCTTGTGCTTCGTCTCTAATGACCTCGATGTTGACACGGGACGCTAAACCCAATCTTTCCCCCTTCCTACCATTGGGAGAGAGTGAGTGCTATTTTATCTCAGATTGCTTTTTATATTTTTAATTTTTGGTTTAACCTCATTCGTTTCTGATAATCGTCATATGGGCACTGGTAACCTGGTCTTTGACCGCCATAAACCACACACACACACACACACACACACACACACACACACACACACACACACACACAGAGTCGAGCATCAGCAGCATGTTACCGTGCCCGTTGGCTGTGTACATCATGTCAAGCCATGTCATGTCCGCGTCAATATCCGTGGCAGAACGACCATCATCTGTTATCGAATTTTGACTTCTCTGACACACAGCATTGTCGCTACACCTCTGGTGGCCCACCAATACTGTAATCTCTACCAGGACTACAGTGGGTCTGCTCTGTGATGACCTACCTACCAATATTCTTCAAACCTTCGACTGACTCTGCGGTCGGTTTGCTCTGTTGTGGCCCATTACCTGTGTGCATGTCAAGAGTCAGCACTGTCTTTCCGTTGGAAGGACAACAATACTTCTTCAAGACTGCATGAAAATCCACTACATCTGTGAGAATTCCTTTTACTGCTCAGAAAAAAAACACTGCAATTTTACTGTGATGAATGATCAGGACTGTCTTTATGGACTGTGAGAAATTTTTAGCTTTTGACCAACATTGTATCGATAAGTGTGTCCATTTGATATATTTGTTCGTCTTAATATAAAAAATTTTTAACAAATATTTATTGGCCAGTGCCCAAAACAATTTGTAAAATTTTTTGTGGGGAGCATGGGGGCTATGTAAGTAGGCTGTTTAGGTTTTTAAATTGGTGACGCCACTTAGTGCTCCGTATGAAAATCACGGCTGTGCTGTGTGCAGTCTGTGGCTGGTTTGCATTGTTGGAATTCGCTATTGTAGTGTTGGGCAGTTGGCTGTTAACAGCGCATAGCGTTGCGCAGTTCGAGGTGAGCCGCCAGCAGTGGTGGATGTGGGGAGAGAGATGGCGGAGTTTAGAGAGCGGATGATCTGGACGTGTGTCCATCAGAGACAGTAAATTTGTAAGACTGGATGTCATGAACTGATATACAGGGTGAGTCACCTAACGTTACCGCTGGATATATTTCGTAAACCACATCAAATACTGACGAATCGATTCCACAGACCGAACGTGAGGAGAGGGACTAGTGTAATTGGTTAATACAAACCATAAAAAAATGCACTGAAATATGTTTTTTAACACAAACCTACGTTTTTTTTTAAATGGAACCACGTTAGTTTTGTTAGCACATCTGAACATGTAAACAAATACGTAATCAGTGCCGTTTGTTGCATTGTAAAATGTTAATTACATCCGGAGATATTGTAACCTAAAGTTGACGCTTGAAACCTCCGACGTTCAGTTGGGTGTTGTAACAAACACGGGCCACGGTCGGCGAGCAGCATCTGCAGGGACATGTTTACGATGACGACCGTGTTTACGAGTGTGGCTGTAGTGCACTGTTGTGGTTTGGTCTAGCTGTCGCAGTGTCCGCATGTAGCGCTTGCTGCTATTGTTACTCTGCATTCGTCTCCGCACGCAGACCAACTGTAGGGCACCGTGTTACCAGACGTCTGTGATAGTGTAGTGTTGTAGGAACTGTGACCATGGTGTATTCGAACTCTGAAAAGGCGGAGATGATACTCATCTATGGCGAGTGTCGACGAAATGCAGCTGAAGCCTGCAGGGTGTATGCAGAACGGTACCCGGACAGAGAGCATCCAACGTGTTGCACATTGCAAAACATCTACCGCCAACTGTATGCAACAGGTATGGTCGTATCACGCATATGGGTCCGTAACAGGCCCGTCACAGGAGAAGCGGGTGCAGTTGGTGTGTTAGCTGCTGTTGCCATGAACCCATACATGAGTTCACGGGACATTGCGAGAGCCGGTGGACTGAGTCAAAGTAGTGTCATGCGCATACTGCATCGTCACCGCTTTCACCCGTTCCATGTGTCGCTACATCAGCAATTACATGGTTATGACTTTAATCATCGAGTGCAATTCTGTCAATGGGCATTAACAGAGAATGCGTTGCAGTTCTACCTGTTTACCGATGAAGCGGGTTTCACAAACCACGGGGCAGTGAATCTACGGAACATGCAGTACTGGTCCGCGGACAATCCTCGCTGGCTCAGACAGGTAGAGCGACAGCGACCGTGGACTGTAAATGTATGGTGCGGAATCACTGGCGACCACCTCATTGGTCCTCTTTTCATTGCAGGGGCCCAAACAGCTGCAACATTCATCGCGTTTCTACAGAATGATCCGCCAAGGTTGCTTGAAAATGTCCCACTGGAAACGCGTCGACGTATGTGGTATCAGCATGATGGTGCACCTGCACATTCCGCAATTAACACTAGGCTGACCCTTGACAGGATGTTCGACGGGCGTTTCATAGGACGTGGAGGACGCATAAATTGGCCAGCCCGTTCTCTTGATCTTACACCTCTGGACTTCTTTCTGTGGGGTACGTTAAAGGAGAATGTGTACCGTGATGTGCCTACAACCCCAGAGGATACGAAACAACGTATTGTGGCAGCCTGCGGCGACATTACACCAGATGTACTGCGGCGTGTACGACATTCATTACGCCAGAGATTGCAATTGTATGCAGCAAATGATGGCCACCACATTGAACATCTATTGGCCTGACGTGTCGGGACACACTCTATTCCACGCCGTAATTAAAAACGGAAACCACGTGTGTACGTGTACCTCATCCCTCATCGTAATGTACATGTGCGTCAGTGAAAAAGACCAATAAAAAGTGTTAGCATGTGGACGTAATGTGCTGTTCCAGTCTCTTCTGTACCTAAGGTCCATCACCGTTCCCTTTGGATCCCTACGTAATTCGGTGCTCTCCGATACACACGATCGAACAGCGGAGGAGTGGTACTCAAGCGCCAACTTTAGGTAACAATATCTCCGGATGTAATTAACATTTTACAATGCAACAAACGGCCCTGATTACGTATTTGTTTATATGTTCAGATGTGCTAACAAAACTAACGGGGTTGCATTTAAAAAAACGTAGGTTTGTGTTAAAAACATACTTCCGTACATTTTTTTATGGCTTGTATTAACCAATTACACTAGCCCCTCTCCTCACGTTCGGTCTGTGGAATCGATTCGTCAGTATTTGATGTGGTTTACGAAATATATCCAGCGGTAATGTTAGGTGACTCACCCTGTATATATTATGACTTTTGAACACTATTAAGGTAAATACATTGTTTGTTCTCTATCAAAATCTTTCATTTGCTGACTATGCCTATCAGTAGTTAGTGACTTCAGTAGTTAGAATCTTTCATTTAGCTGGCAGTATTGGCACTCGCTGTATTGCAGTAGTTTGAGTAACGAAGATTTTGCGAGGTAAGTGATTCATGAAAGGTATAGGTTATTGTTAATCAAGGCCATTCTTTTGTAGGGATTATTAAGTCAGATTGCGTTGCGCTAAAAATATTGTGTGTCAGTTTAAGCAGTCATTCATAAATTTTTCCAAGGGGGCGTTTCAGACTGCCCGCATTTGAAACTTCCTGGCAGATTAAAACTGTATGCCCGACCGAGACTCGAAAGCGGGACCATTGCCTTTCGCGGGCAAATACTCTACCATCTGAGCTACCGAAGCACGACTCACGCCCGGTCCTCACAGCTTTACTTCTGCCAGTATCTCGTCTCCTACCTTCCAAACTTTACAGAAGCTCTCCTGCGAACCTTGCAGAACTGAAAGAAAGGATATTGCGGAGACATGGCTTAGCCACAGCCTGGGGGATGTTTCCAGAATGAGTGAATATCTCATTCTGCCCGCATTTGGTTTAAATACATCAGCTAACCGATGGAAGAAATGTAATGTTGAAACAAATTGTAAGACTTTGCTTTAAGTCTCAGAAAAATAATTAATAACTCCGTAGATGGAGTAACGTTTCGTATGTTTACTTAATTAAGCAAATATTCCATCCTTTCTTGTGTATACGCCGGATAGCGTGCGTGGTAGCCAGCGGATGCATTTTCTCTGATGGTCCTGCAGGAACCGTCAATTTCTGTTTTTAACAGAAGACCAAAACCAAAAGGCGCCCGTAATCTTATTACTAATTTCAAATGAAGCATAAAGTCAATGGTAAACATTTTTGAGTTTCATATTACGGACAAAACGTTTTTCAAAGGTATGTTTGCTAGCACTATACACAATGTAATACTTACTTCAAAAGAACTCCAGTTCTGAAACGAAAACAAAGCAGTAACCAAAATAAAGGTAGTTCTTTTCCCGTGTGCACATCTTTACACACATGTGGAATCCAACTATGTTGCTGATACGCATTCAATTTTGTGTTTCTCTATCTTGGTCATTTTAACAGGTCTCAGTCCTCCTTAAAAAGAGTTCCACAACCTGGTAGAGACTTTGCTAATAAATTCTGCCCCAGAATTTGACGTTAGGCGTTTCTGAGGCCATTTGTAAGAGAGAGTGCTGGTAGCGGCATATCAGACGATGCATTCCAAGTTAAAAAGGTTCCTATGTACACTTAATCACTTAATAAGATTCATATCAGCAGGTACATCAACTCAATCCACTCAGTTAATTCCTGTCTTCTGGAATAAGGTTTTCAGGAGACGAGCACAGTGTGAGGACCTCAACGTTGGAATGCCTTAAGGTCTATACATTACAGATGGGTCTCTACTGATGACGTATAGACCTCAGATTACCTTCAAATGCTAATTATGTCCACTGTATAATGAAAATCAATGTAGATAGCGAACTGTAGCAAGTATGTGTGGTAATCTTATCAAACGTTTTTTCAGTGATATACGCCTCAGTTCACCGTCCAGACGCTACTAGTTTAGCAGAGTGTGCAACTTGTCTCTGGAGTGCTGTTACCACATTGCAAAACACTCGTTAACAAACTGATACCTTAGTTTCTCCCGGCTTGTGCAATATTCACATAACTTACGGGAATGGAGCAGGGTGACGTCGTCGACAACCGCCGATACTTCGAAAGAAGTGCACCACCCCATTTTCAAGGCAAAACCGCAGCAAGTCTGAGCAAATGAATTTAAAGGCTCGGTTTTCACAGAAGCTGGCCCGAGTGGCCGAGCGGTTCTAGGTGCTACAGTCTGGAACCGCGCGACCTCTACGGTCGCAGGTTCGAATCCTGCCTCGGGCATGGATGTGTGTGATGTCCTTAGGTTAGTTACGTTTAAGTAGTTCTAAGTTCTGGGGGACTGATGACCTCAGAAGTTAAGTCCCATAGTGCTCAGGGCCATTTGAACCTTTTTTTTCTTTCACAGAAACTCCGCAAAGACAACACACACACACACACACACACACACACACACACACACACACATGCGCGCAAACAAACTACTTTTTCCTCGAAGTAGTTGTTCAGCACAAAAGAACGGAATGGCTGGCGGAGCCAGACAACCGACGTCAGAAATTATCGATGGGGAAAAATGACAATGAGCGTTTGGCGTAATTGGTCGGGAGGCCCCTTGCGGGGCGGGTCCGGCCGCCTTGGTGCAGGTCTTATTAGATTCGACGCCACATAGGGCGATCTGCGCACCGGATGGGGATGAAATGATGCGGAAGACAACACAATACCCAGTCCCTGGCCGGAGAAAACCTCCGACCTTGCCGGGAATCGGACCCGTTCCCGTAGGACGGCAATCTGTCACGTTGACCACTCAGCTAACGGGGCGGACATTATCGATGGTGAAATTGGTAATCAACGGATGAGTTATCATAAACTCTGTCCCTCTGCTTTTTGACAAGTGAGAGAGCAGGATTCCATATAGAATTCAAACAAAAATCACTTTATATATAGAGATGATCATTTTTATTTGAATTCTGCATGGAATCGTGCATTCTTACTTGTCAATAAACAGAGGGACAGTGTTTATGTTAACTCATTCGTTGATTATTAATTTCATTGTCGATGATTTTTGACGTCTGTCATCTTTGGTTTTAAGTTATTTGAACATATCATACGGCTGATCTCTACGGTAGTACTCTGTATGGATTAAAACAGCTTTCTATTTAACCCTGTGGAAGACTTTTCATGTTGACAAATAGTGATATTGTACCACTGTTTGTCAACAAAGAATGTCTTCCACATTAAAATAACGAATTTTAATGTTTCTTAGTATTTTTGAAGGAAGTGTTAAGACCGTAGTGCATTCATTGCCGCTATATTAAGAGATGACCTGTCTAGGTATTAACAATCATGATAAAGACTGTTGATGCACAGTATACCATTTTAACAAAAAACGCTATAGGCATTTAATGTATACTATTATACTACATTTTTCACTAATCATACAGAAGAATCTGTGACTGGACCTATAATATAACTTATATAGTGTATAAAATGGTCTACTTATCTCAAATGGAATAACAGAATACGTGGGGAACCGTAGCGGTTTAAAGACTTTATTGTTAACATTTTGGAGCGGGATGTCCATCGTCCAGTGAAGTTAATGCAGACTCCAACAAAGATAACATATGCAGTGCATGTAACTATTACATTTACAATGGAGAAACATTTAATCTCAACTCAGTGCACTGATCTCCACAATTACTGTCAAATATAGACACTACTAGATAACCATTGGTTACTATAAACGATGTTACTCCACAGATTTTAAGAAAAATAATCACTGTGTCGAATAGACATCGCCCAGTCCCTGTTAACGACTTAGTGTACAGATCTTACATGTCGTACTACCATAGTTACTGAGATGTTTGTGGTGGTGAGTTCCTATGGGGCCAAACTGCTGAGGCCATCGGTCCCTAGGCTTACACACCATTTAATCTAACTTAAACTAACTTACGCTAAGGACAACACACACACCCATGCCCGAGGGAGAACTCGAACCTCTGACGGGGGAGAGGGGGGGGGGGGGGCGCTCACTAACCGTGGCAAGGCGCCTCAACCGCCCGGCTACTGTGTTGTTCTATAGCAGTACAGGAATACACATACGGCTAACATATTGCCACTATTGAGGTAGCGGGTTTCGGTACACAAATAATGGTAACCTCTGTGTACCCATTCTCTTTAGTAGATTCCCCCGATCGTATTCTTTGTGATGTGGTAAGAAAACGTGTTACTATAGCAATAAACATTAGTTTACATTAAGCTTCAGACATGGGAGACATGGGAGATAGGTACACATTTTGGATATGTGTATTAGAGATACAAAGTCAAACAATAGTGGAGGGCTGCCACTTGGTGAACTTACCGAAAATGACACATTTGTAATTCTTTGCAATATGTTAATAAGCGCTTTTGGATGTGGAAATAGTATGGCAGTATCCTCAATATACATAACTTGACAAAATAGGGTAACTGGGCTACGGGTTTACGGTTGGGCTGAAATACAATCAAACCAAAAGCGGTGATGTGTTCTCGTGACCGGTCGTAACGCCATCTTGGATCTTTAGAATATATAAGGAGGCTTCATAGTCTTCTGTTTTCGCAGAAAGTGTCACCATGGCTTCCTCTAAAGTGCTAGAAGCTTCCCATCTATTAGCAAGACAGATGAGACAACTGACAAACGCTCTCGTTTGTGGTTATTATCGCAGAACCTGCACACTGTTCTTACAGATATTTGTAACATAAATTACAGAAAACGGCATACTCCTGTCCAGCAAGAATTGAAATGTGTTTAAGCCTATTACAGAAACGTTTTGTGGCATTATGACAGCTAAAATGTGTGATCAAGTAGTCTGTCAACAACAACTGATGAAAGTGCGGGCTGTAATGTTATAAAAAGTCACGTTATTTAAAAATTATCTATGTAGTAAATTCTCAAAGTTCACCTCTGTGAAACATGGTGTCAAGGGAAAGCTGCCATTGCTCCTACGTGGGAGCTATACTGTAACATCTAGAGGAGTACGGGAAAAAATCGGCAAGGAAACACCAGGAACCATTTCGAATAAATAAAGGAAACCCCATGAACGTACGATATAAATTAGAATTGGTTAATGTTACATCGCTTTATGGAATGAAGAGGTGCACGGGATACCGCAACACCCTTGTGTAGATAAGCGTCATCTTATGCAACAGAGCGTAAAATAAGATGTTGCTGGGATTTATAACAAAGTGGAAATGTCCGACTACCTAACATCAACTCACGACTTCTGAGTGCAAAGACCCTACCTGGAAAACAGCAATGTGATTGTAAACAGCTCTAAGACATTTGAGATTGACTATTTAATCTGGATGAGTGCCAGTTGTAGTGTAAAGATATGTAATAAATTTATGTATCAAATCATGAGCCCAGGAGAGGACAAAGTTATCAGTAACCACCTCATCAAATTTATCAAGTGCCGCGAAATGCATCTACAAGAAACTTTTACTTTCTCTTCGGCTAAATAGCATTGTATTACGAGACTTGAAACAACGATTTGCAATTACAGAATAAGAGGTGTGTTCGACCTTGTATAAAACTGACTAAGTGTATTTAATGCCAACAAACAATTTAAAATTGTCCGCAGCTCGTGGTCTTGCGGTAGCGTTCTCGCTGCCTGCGCACGGGGTCCCGGGTTCGATTCCCGGCGGGGTCAGGGATTTTCTCTGCCTCGTGATGACTGGGTGTTGTGTGTTCTCCATCATCATTTCATCATCATTGACTTGCAAGTCGCCGAAGTGGCGTCAACTAAAAAGGACTTGCAATACGGCGGCCGAACTTCCCCGCATGGGGCCTCCCGGCCAACAATGCCATACGATCATTTCATTTCATTTATTTAAAATTTACACCACTTTATTCTGCACCAATCACTTCTTCTTCGAGAAATTATGGGGTAGGTTACAGAATAGTTTCTTTGTTATATTTCGTAGTGTTCTGCAGTTTGTCTACTGGCGCATTACGGATACCCGAATCTTGAACGGTGTGCAAGTAAACCTCCCAGCCATAACCAAAAAAACATTATGAACTCTGTTCTGTTTGCTCTTTGTTTTAATTATTTTCTGTAAAATATGTGGAGATTGTTAATGTAGACTCCAACAAGGATGATATAAGTATTATTAATAACTGTTATACCAGAACTAGAGAAACATATTTATTCAGTATAGGATGTGATTCACTGTAATACTGTCAGATATAAATACTGGCAAATAAGGACTGACTCCCACAAATAATGTCATTGTAGAAGTCTTAAGAAAAGAGGGAAAGTATTGAACAGACTTAAACAATATGGCATTAACGAAATTCCTCACCCAAGTACAGTTAACATATTATGTGTGGTGTTGTTGTGGCCTTCAGTCCAGAGACTGGTTTGATGCAACTCTCCATGCTACTCTATCCTGTGCAAGCCACTTCGAGTATCTACTGCAACCTATAATATTCTGAATCTGCTTAGTGTAATCATTTATTGGTCACCCTCTACGATTTTTACGCTCCACGCTTCCCTCCAATACTAAATTGGTGATCCCTTGATGCCTCAGAACGTGCCCTACCAACCGATCCCTTCTTCTGTGCAAGTTGTGCCACAAATACCTCATTTCCCAATTCTATTCAGTACCTCCTCATTAGTTACGTGATCTACCAATTTAATCTTCAACATTCTTCTGTAGCACCAAATTTATTCTACTCTCTTCTTGTCTAAACTAGTTATCGTCCATGATTCACTTCGGTACATGGCTACACTCCATACAAATACTTTCAGAAAATCTATACTCGATGTTAACAAACTCCTCTTCATCAGAAACGCTTTCCTTGCCATAGTCAGCCTACGTTTTATATCCTCCCTGCTTCGACAGTCACCAGTTATTTTGCTTCCCAAATAGCAAAACTTATCCACTACTTTAATTATCTCATTTCCTAAGCTAATAACCTCAGCATTACCATATTTAATTCGACTACGTTCCATTATTATCGTTTTGATTATGTTGATGTTTATTTTATATCTTTCTTTCAAGACACTGTCCATTCCTTTTAGCTGCTCTTCCAGCTCCTTTGCTGTCACTGACGGAATTACAATGTCGTTGGAATACCTCAAAGTTTTTATTTCTTCTCCATGGATTTAAATTCTTACTCCAAATTTTTCTTTTGCTTGCTCATTATACAAATTGAATAACATCGGAGATAGGCTACGCCTCTGTCTCACTCCATTCTCAACCAATGATTCCCTTTTACGTCCCTCGACTCTTATAACTGCGATCTGGTTTCTGTGCAAACATTAAACAGCCTTCCGCTCCCTTTATTTTACCCCTGCCACCTTCAGAATTTCAAAGACAGTATTCCAGTCAACATTGTCAAAGGCTTTCACTAAGTGTACAAATGCGAGAAAAGTGGGTGTGCATTTCCTTAACGTGTCTTCTAAGATAAGTCGTAGTGTCTGTATTGCCTCGCATGTTCCAACATTTCTATGGAATCCAAACTAATCTTCCCCGATGTCAGCTTGTACCAGTTTTTCCATTCTTCTGTAAAGAATTCGTGTTAGTATTTTGCAACCGTGACTTATCAGACTAATAGTTCGGTAATTTTCACACCTATCAGCACCTGCTTTCTTTGGGATTGGAATTATTATATTCTTCTAGAAGCCTGAGGGTATTTCGCCTGTCTCGTACATCTTGCTCACCAAATGGAAGAGTTTCATCACGGCTGGCATTCCCAAGGTTATAAGTAGTTCTAATGGAATGTTGTCTACCCCGGGACCTTTTTTCGACTTTGGTCTCTCACTGCTGTGTCAAATTCTTCACGCAGTATCATATCTCTCATTTCGTCTTCATCTATGTCCTCTTCCATTCCCATGATATTGCCCTCAAGTACATCTACGTCCTCTCCATTCCCATAATATTTCCCTCAAGTACATCGCCCTTTTATAGGCCTCTTTAATTTTCCTGTAGGCAATATGTACCTTACCCATACTGATACATGCTTCTACATCCTTACATTTTTTGAGACGTTTGTATTCCTTTTCTCCTACTTCATTTACTGCATTTTATATTTTCTTCTTTTATCAGTCAAATTCGCTCTTCTGAAACCAATGGATTTCTACTAGCTCTTGTCTTTTTGTCTACTTGATCCTCTGCTGCCTTCACTATTTCATCTCTCGAAGCTACCCCTTCTGCCTCTACTGTATCTCTTCACCACGTTCTTGTCAATCGTCCCCTAATACTCTCTCTGAAACTCTCTCTTTCAGTTTATCAAGATCCTATTTCCTTAAATTCCTACATTTTTGCAGTTCCTTCAGTTTTAATCTACAGTTCATAACCAATAAATTGTGGTCAGAGTCCACATCTGTCCCTGGAAATGTTTTACAATTTAAAACCTGGTTCCTAAATCTCTGTCTTACCATTATATAGTCTCTCTGAAAGCTTCCAATGTCTCTAGGCCTCTTCTAGGTATACAACCTTCTTTCATGATTCTTAAACCAAGTGTTAACTATGGCTAAGTTATGCTTTGTGCAAAACTCTACCAGGCGACTTCCTCCTTCATTCCTTCCTTCCAGTCCATTTTCACCTACTACTCTTCCTTTTTTTCTTTTCCCTACAATCGAATTCCAGTCCCCCATGACTATTAAATTTTCGTCTCCCTTAACTATCTGAATGATTTCTTTTATCTCATCACACGTTCCCTCAATCTCTTCGTTATCTGCGGAGCTGGTTGCATATAAATTTGTACTTCTGTGGTAGGCGTGGGCTTCGTATCTATCAGGCTACAATAATGCGTTCACTATGCAGCTCGTAATAGCTTATCCGCGTTCCTACGTTTTTATTCGTTGTTAAATCTATCCTACATTACCGTTATTTGATTCTGTATTTATAATCCTGTATTCACCTGAAGAGAATTGTTCCCCTTGCCACCGAACTTTACTAATTCCCACTGATTCTAAATTTAATCTATTCATTTCCGTTTTTAAATTTTCTAACCTACCTGCCAGATTAAGGGATCTGATATTCCATGCTCCGATCCGTAGGACGCCAGTTCTGTTTCTGATGATAACGACGTCCTCATGGGTAGTCCCCGCCCGGAGATCCGAATGAGGGAATATTTTACCTCCGAAATGTTTTATCGAAGAGGATGCCATCATCATTTAATCATACAGTAAAGCTGCATGCCCTCGGGAAAAATTACGGCCGTAGTTTCCCCTTGCTTTCAGCCGTTCGCAGTACCAGCATAGCAAGGCCGTTTTGGTTATTGTTACAAGGCCAGATCAGTCAATCATCCAAACTGTTGCCCTTGCAATTACTGAAAAGGCTGCTGCCCCTCTTCAGGAACCACACGTTTGTCTGGCCTCTCAACAGATACCCTACCGTTGTGGTTGCATCTACGGTACGGCTATCTGTATCGCTCAGGCACGCAAGCCTCCCCACCAACTGCAAGGTTCATCGTTCATGATGTCCCTTTGGGGGGGGCATCATGTGTATGAAAAAGAAAACCAGAATTAGAAGAAATCAAGGTTTAAAAAAATCTGAGGTACATGGTGAAAAAACTTGTGCGTGAAGGATGAATAGAAACTACACTACTGGCCATTAAAATTGCTACACCAAGAAGAAATGCAGATGATAAACGGGTATTCATTGGACAAGTATATTATAGTAGAACTGACATGAGATTACGTTTTCACGCAATTTGGGTGCATAGATTCTGAGAAATCAGTACGTAGAACAACCATCTCTGGCCGTAATAACGGCCTTGATACGCCTGGGGATTGAGTCAAACAGAGCTTGGATGGCGTGTACAGGTACAACTACCCATGCAGCTTCAACACGATACCACCTTTGACCAGACGTTTTCAATTGGTGAGAGACATAGAGAATGTGTTGGCCAGGGCAGCAGTCGAACATTTTCTGTATCCAGAAAGACCTGTACAGGACCTGCAATATGCGGTTGTGCATTATCCTGCTGAAATGTAGGGTTCCGCAGGGATCGAATGAAGGGTAGAGTCACGTAACGAAATGCAACGACCACTGTTCAAAGTGCCGTCAATGGGAACAAGAGGTGACCGAGACGTGCAACCAATGCCACCCCATACATTCAGACCATGTGATACCCCAGTATGGCGATGATGAATGCACGCTTCAAATGTGCGTTCAACGCGATGTCGCCAAACTCAGATGCGACCATCATGATGCTGTAAACAGAACCTGGATTCAACCGAAAAAATGACGTTTAACCATTCGTGCACCCAGATTCGTCGTTGAGTACACCATCTCAGGCGCTCCTGTCTGTGATGCAGCGTCAAGGGTAACCGCAGCCATGGTCTCCGAGCTGCTAGTCCATGCTGCTGAAAACGTCGTCGAATTGTTCGTGCAGATGGTTGTTGTCTTGCTAGCGTCCCCACCTGTTGACTCAGGGATCGAGACGTGGCTGCAGGATCCGTTATAGCCATGCGGATATGATGCCTGTCATCTCGACTGCTAGTGATACGAGGCCGTTTGCATCCAGCACGGCGTTCGGTATTACCCTCCTGAACCCACCGACTCCATATTCTGCTGACAGAAATTGGATCTCGATCAACGCGAGCAGAAATGTCGCGATACGATTAATCGCAATTTCGATAGGCTACAATCCGACCTTTATCAAAGTCGGAAAAGTGATGATACGCATGTCTCCTCCTTACACGAGGTATCACAACAACGTTTTACCAGTCAACGCCGGTCAACTGCTGTTTGTGTATGGGAAATCGGTTGTAAACTTTCCTCATGTCAGCACGTTGTAGGTGTCGCCACCGGCGTCAACCTTGTGTGAATGCTCTGAAAAGCTAATCATATGCATATCACAGCATCTTCTTCCTGTCGGTTAAATTTTGCATTTTTAGCACGTTATCTTCGTCGTGTAGCAATTTTAATGGCCAGTAGTGTACTTAGAAACTGGGAAAAAGAAGCTACTGCATATGTGGCGTCAAAGAATCAGATTTATGGCCAGTAGCACCGTAAGCATATTCTATTAATTTTTTAATATGTTATGTGTTTTAGTTGGAAGATGAACCCATTATTAATGCCCGCTAAAAGGTGTTTATACAACATAGGCCAGATAGCATATTTGCTCTTAATGGAATGGCGGAAATCTATGTTACGCAGTTGATCTCATTTGGTACTTAGCTAACATGAATGGATTGTCGGTGTAATGTGCTTTGCTTTGCGTGAGCACTCGCTATTCGTATTTTTAATTTCGCTGTTAATGCGCAACAATTAAAAGAAATTCGAACTAGCCTAATTTAGTGCACTGTTTCAAGTGACCACATAAGCTTCCCCTACAAAAATCATTTAGCTCGTAACGGGTGGCAAAACGACACTTTCTGTCGATTTTAGGTGGCGCATTTAAGACACGGTGAGCTGTATTTTTAGTCGACTCCATCCATCGGCTTCAAAAGCGAATTTCAAATATATATAACAAAATACGTGAGGAAACCAATCTGACGTTTCTTACGAGGGGCATACTACGATGGCTAAGATAGTCAGTAGGTGTCCGGATAGTTTTGATAAGATAGTGTATATAGAGGCAGAAAGCACTGCTAAGAAGGAGCCAACTTCTAGAATAAGTTTTCTATTAAGTGTGGTTTTGTTAAGCGTTTTTTATATAGTTTTATTGGAGCATTCTAATTCGTTTAAGACTAGTTGCTTGATGCCTCCCTGCGGTTGCCTATGGCCTGCGCGACGATTGGAAGACAGTGGTTCATTGTTTCGGTCATTCGGAATGAGTATTATTGTTTATTCACGTACCCGCTCTATGTGAGTTCGTAGCGATAGCAGTGCAGCCAGTCGTCGGGAGCTGTGGCGCCAGCATCAGACATGTAGCACAGGCCATAAGAAGCACAAGACGGCTCTGGCGTGTCGCATGATGCTATGCGACACTCTGGCAACAGAGTGAACATTACACAGTGTGTTGTTTGTTTAAATATGGATGCTACAATTACTCCTGAACTTTCTGAGCACTGTGGGACTTAACATCTGAAGTCATCAGTCCCCGAGAACTCAGAACTACTTAAACCTAACTAACCTAAAGACGTCACACACATCCATGCCCGAGGCAGGATTCGAACCTGCGACCGTAGCGGTCGCGCGGTTCCAGACTAAAGCGCCTAGAACCGCTCGGCAACACCGGTCGGCTCCCAGGAGTGGTGTAAATCGTTTAAAAATTAAATACAGGTATCAGTAGTGCTGACAATATTGTCAGGTATGAGGGCAAATTACTTTCAAGTTCCTGCTTCATCGCTAAAAAGTGAATAATCCGATGACCATGAAAAGTAGCCAGAACTGCGTAAGCAAATGCAAAGCGACCCTCATTTCTTACCTGAAACGTCGTCGCTAATTTTTAGCGTTACTGTGAGAAAATCAGTTCAATTGCATTACTGTGGGTGGCGAGGATGTAGACGCAAAGGCACTGTTACACGGTATCATGAACGAACCTGGCTACCTACCGCAAGCCAACCACGCCGAGCCGCGTGACGTCACAGAAAAGCAACTATGAACTACTCTAAGAGGAGTATCGACGCCATTGGGCCATGAGGGTGTTCATCTGTACTTGCCCTGAAGCAACGTATCAGGGCAAGAAACGTCCCATTAACCACCATAAATACCCTTTGATTGTAGCACAGTCCTGGTCAGTCCGGCAGCACCCTCCACAACACCAGGGCCAAGCAGATCTCTACTATGTGAAAGACGAGCGTTTCATTCTCATTCACTATGCATGCCTTTCATATTTCATTCGTTTTGCAATTCTTTCATCATCTTACAATTGCAGTGGAATGCCTATATGGCTAGACAATTTTCTGCAGCAATATTGCGCTGGTCAGTGAGAGAGGATGCACGCAGGATATTTTCCGTTATTTGTGAACCAAATTTAGCAGTCTCCGTGGAGTGGCGGTGACGGCTTTCCTTTTGCTCGTTGATCATTGCTGTAGATAGCGTGTGGGACCAGTTTGAATGCCATGTAATGGCCAAAGTTGCCCCCCTGTCCTAGTCTCACAAGTTCTGGTACCAATCCCGAAGCTTAATTTCTCACTACCTTTTAACGCTGCAAAGTAACCTCTCTGACGAAACTCTGACCTTCTTCTGACGAATCACGAGCCATTTTCTGGTCTTCGGGCGGCTAGCCACAACGGCATCGTGCTTCACGGCAATCCCGTGGCCTCTGATTGGCCGAGTTAGGAGCGTGCGAGTTCTCGCGACCCGCCCCCCCCCCCCCCCACTGCTATCCTTTGGAGAAGTGAAGCCTTAATCAATTCCGTCCTGTCCCTGCTCGCTGGTGGAGGCTTGAGGTCACAATGCTGATATCGGTAAGCATCGGTGTTCTCAGTGAATGCCAACTTAGCCGGTTATAATGCACGTAGAGCATTAGGGATTCGTTAGCGGGAGAGAACTATTTTCTTTTCCATTCTCATAAATTTTGTTTCGTATATTCGGCAACTCGTGAGTAATGCTGGACTTGCCGTCTGACCTTTGTCCGTTACGATCGCGAGGTCAGCTATGGGTCATATGATGGTAGGGATTCTAGTCTTCAAGGCTGCAGTACTGCCTTTAGCATCTCTTCTTTGATCTCTTTCGATAAGTTTGTATATTTAAGTTTCTAGATTGTAACTTCGCGAAATGGACTCACGGTCCTTTGTGCTAGAACATGCGACCACGTGGTGAGCGGTTGGTCTTGCGTCCTGCTAATTCCGTAGCAACTTCTTAGCCATGCACTGATTTTATTTTCTTCGCTTAAACGAGTGTTGCTATGACGGCTACTCTTGTGAGTTGTCTGATTTTCGGTGGGGCGGCCACTTTGACACTTTCTTATTCTGGTACTTATCGCTTACTCATTTTACGGTAGTGCCGAGTGCATAGTGGCAGTTCAACTCTCTTGTAAAAATGATAGCGTATTATTTTCATCACAACGATCGGAACCCTTATTCCTCTTCCCAACACTCTTCTTTCTTTGTGATGGCGAAGAGGGCAGACTGGTGGATCAGTCTTTCCTTCCTCCCACAACATTATGGTCAGTAGTATCTGTATGAGCGGAAATAAAATTATTTTATTTGTATTCATGCAAGTTCTCGTTTATGTCCTTTTTTTATAAATATGTCTTATTGAAGTTCATCTGCATGCATCAATTCAGTGAAACTCCGCTTCCACGTAGAGCAGCTTGCAACCCCCCATTAATCATTAGGATCAGCAAAACTTAATTTATCAATAAACACTTTGCTTAGTCGGTCTCCGCAAGGTCGTGCGGATCTCGTGCTCTTCTTTGTAGCGGCCGAGTTTGTTCTTGCAGACCCGTTTCGACCTTGCATTCACGGAACCGCTGATAATTGAAAAAAAAGTCTTCCCTTCCGAACTAGGGAAAAGTCGTGACTCGCTGCGAGTCATGAACAAAATTCCACTTGATGTGGTTAAAGTTGGCTGCCTTATAGGCGATAGAGAGTTTGAATTTTAACTATGGCCTAGTCACTAAATTCATTTGTTCAATCTTTCCCCAATTCGCACAGAAAGGTATTTAAGACAAAAAAGACACCGCTTTTACACGTAATGGCCTAGTGAGCAGCCAATGCCGGCCGGAGTGGCCGTGCGGTTCTGGGCGCTACAATCTGGAGCCGAGCGACCGATACGGTCGCAGTTTCGAATCCTGCCTCGGGCATGGATGTGTGTGATGTCCTTAGGTTAGTTAGGTTTAATTAGTTCTAAGTTCTAGGCGACTGATGACCTCAGAAGTTAAGTCGCGTAGTGCTCAGAGCCATTTTTTGAGCAGCCAATACCAATTTGGGCACTCATTTCCAACAAACTGGGTCATGGGCTTAAGTGCTCACCTATGGTCTTGGACCAGTACAAAGTATGAGCCGTCTCCAAGCTCTACAGCAACAGTGACACTTCTGCCTCAGAGGTTAGTGGTTTCTTTCCAGAGCAGCACTATCACCATGAATCCACGCGGCGGGGAGGGGGGGAGAGGGGGGGGGACCTTTTACTCCTGGAGCAGTGGACCTCTTTTAAAATCCTAGCAGCTGTTACGTCATTGGCACTTCTATCTCACAGTCGCACAGTTCCAACTGGGCATGTGCGTACTAAGTGAAGCAAGCAGTGCCAGCAAAGCAAGGCACCGGAATCACACATCCACTATGGTATGGAGTAACTGGCAGGTCATGCCCTGCAGGAGCGTGTCCATGGTATCGCAGCAATCTTGATCATTGTAGCACTAGAATAAATAAAAATCTCTTACCTTGCAGTTGAGTTTTCCTAGCCACCACTCACCAGCACCATAACCTTAACATCCCAACACTCCATCATCTCTACATTATAGTGGCCCCAATGATCCTGGGTTATCATATACCTGTATGATCCTTTCACTCTGATGTAGACAATATGAATA
The DNA here is from genome assembly GCF_021461385.2 of Schistocerca piceifrons. NCBI lineage: Eukaryota > Metazoa > Arthropoda > Insecta > Orthoptera > Acrididae > Schistocerca > Schistocerca piceifrons. Next base: position 348,664,921 of record NC_060141.1, on the reverse strand, counting down.
TCAAGTATCACACAATTAGGTAGAGGGGAGGGTGGAGAGGACCAATAGGAGGCCTAGAAAAGTGAGGTAAATCTGGTAACCATGTACGCTGAGCTCATTTCTCCAATCAACAGAACAACACTTCTCTGTCATTATTAAGTCACACAACTGGCCTTCAAAAGTGATACGGAGGATGACATGGGGGAGGGGGAGGGAGGACCATGATAATGAACTTTTCCCAAGGTCAAGGTCAAGGTCAAAGCCAAAGGTCAATGACACCTGACCCTGAATGCGAACAACCTGATTTAACACTTGCGCATTTCAAGGCCATTTAAGTTCTCTCTGAGGTGGAATGCCTATACCCATACTGCTATCATGTACCAATGGCCAAGAACCGACCACCAGTGCGGGGAGTGAGTGTCATGAAACCACATGAAAGCAGTGGAAGAAATCAGTATTGAGGTACAGAGTGCTGCCAGCAGTCCAGCAAGCACACTGACTGTGCATAATGAGTTTAAAAAATCGGGTAGGATAGTCGAGCAGCTTCTCGCCACACATATCTGTAGTCAATGCTGAGCTGCTTGATGTGATGTAAAGAGTGACGTCACTGAACAGTGGATACCTGGGAACGAGTGGTTTGGAGTGATGAATCACCTTATACCCTGTGGTAATGCGATGGAAGGATTTAGGGTTGGCGAACGCCGGGACACCGTTACTTACCATCAAGGGTAGTACAAACAAGTGAAATATGTAAGAGAAGGTGTTCGGGCTGAGGGTATTTATCGTGGTTAGGGAGTGATCCCCTTATTGTGCTTAAGGAAACGCTAAGTATGAAAGAATATTAGCACATTTAACAGTATTTTGTACCGTGTGCAGTAGCGAAAGAGTTCGAGGATGATGACTGTTCGTGTCAGTCTTACGGCGCATTCTGTCATCCGGCAACATTTGTGTAGCAATGGTCTGTGAACAGTAACATACCTGAAATGGACTGGTCCTCCATGAGTCACGTCCTGAGTTTGATGGAACTGCCATGAGATGAGTTAGAACGATGTCCTTGCTCCGCAACTTAGCGCCAAATGTCAGTAATAAATGGAAAGTGCTAGTGTGCTTTTGTTCAACAGTATTAATTTATCGTGTTAACCGGTTTTCGGCTCACAAGGCCATCATCAGATATTTACTGACTACTGTCGCCGAAGAAGTTACAATGTTTGTAGACGACACTGGAAAAAAAGTTATACACCTGGGTTGAAGCACAAACGCACAATAAATAATACCTTTGGCAGTGTGGTGCAATGCAACGAAAAAAGCAATAAGTTGAATAATAACTAAGTTTAAAGGGAGTAAACAGGAAAGAACTTTAATGCGAAAGTGGAAAAGCATGCATACGTAACAGTTTACATCAATAAACAAAAACAAAAACATTAAATTAGTACTTAACAAGGCTACTTCAAGAGGTACGAAACATGGAGAGTGATACACAAACCAATTAAAAGAAAGAATTATCAATTGTAACAACAGAATGTGTGAAGAATTTAAGCAATATCAATAAGATATACAAATATGAATAAATGCAGGAAAACGGAGGAGTGTGAAGGAACGTAGAGTAAATGCTATCTTTTAGAGTGTAGTGGCACTGTGTTTTATAAAGTAAAAAGTTAACAGTATACAAATATAAAGGGAGTAAATACGATAAACATTATCACTATACTCAAAAACTGTGCCTATATTATAGTTGGCGTTAAATAAATTAATCAAGTAAAATGAAAGCAGTACTTGACGAGACAACTTCAAGAGGCTTTAAACTTGGAACATAATAAAAGTATCGATTAAAAGAAAGACTTAGCAATTGCAAATACAGACCATAAGGATTACATAGTTAATTTCAATAAAACAAAAGAACTCAATGAATACAGTTAAATGGGGGAATATGAAGTAACAGACAGTGTGGGAAGAAATGAAAAAGTGAGAGGACTATGTGAAGCTTAGAAGAGGAGAAGTATTAAGCTGTGTCTGGCCCTTTAGATCTGAACTGTGAGCTTGATCTTTGTTAATATTCAGGCCTTCAGCAGATTCACTTTATAGCCTTTGTTTGCTAAGTGGACATAGGACTCTGGCCAGAAGTTGTGGCTCTCACTCAGTACATCATCAGCAAGTGTGGAGTCAGAATTCTGCAACTTCCAGTTACGTTCAAGTTAGCCAGCCTAGTTGCTATGTCTCTGCCTGAATGACCAGTCATCATTACCGTATCTGGATTCCTCTCTTGAGGAAGAATGGGTTACCAATTCTCCACAGCCATTCAGACACATCACTGAAAGTGTGTTTAGCAGATTTCAAGCCACCATAAGGTCCAAACGGAATGCGCTCTGTAATAATGTCCACTACTAGGTGTCCAAATGCTTTTTATCAGGAAGTATATCGTTGCTGGTCGTGGGCGAGCGCTGCGGGCTGTGCAGCAATTCTGCGGTCAACTTGCTGAGCAGGTAACTCGTTTGGACGTACAGAAACTGCACGTACGGTGTGTTTGAACCGATCATTTGAGGCATTTTGACAGACTGAACAGAACACACGTTGTTACACAGTGGCGCACTCACGATTGACCTTATGCTGGTTACCAGATTGCACTGACTCCACAGGTTTAATTTTACCTCTACTACACAGGTGATTTTACTAAGCTAAAATGGTGTCCAAAACTAAAGCAACAAACGGAAATTTTGCAAGGTTGCTTTTATTTTTCCACAAAACAGTATAAACAGGTGATAATACAGTAGAAATAATGTAAAGAAAAAGAGAACGTAAACAACTGCAACAAGCATAACGGTAGATAAAAATGTTCTTGGTTTTTTCCAACTTAACGGATTTGCACACACATTCCGACAAGTGGTTAATGTGCTCAGTATGGAGTGTGACCACCTGTGGCAGCAATACAGGCCTGACAATGTTGGGGCATGCTGTGAATGATGTCCTCAAACTTACATTGAGGCAATAATGCCCATTGTTCGTGCAGAGCTGCTCGCAAGTTTTGCAGAATGGTTGGTGGATGCTGATGTGATGCAACACGTTTCCCTAGTGCATCCCAGACATGATCTATCGGATCCAATTGGGAGAGCGAGCAAGCTATGCCATGCGTATGATATTTTCCGTTTTCAAGACAACTTAAACAACCCGTGCTCTATGAGCTCGGGCATTATCATCCATCTGCACTGGGTCTGTGCCCACAGCGTCTCGCAACAACCGCACATCTCAAGATCTTGTCACAATACCTGACAGTCGGCAAACTTCGCGGTCTGTGCCCACAGCGTCTCGCAACAACCGCACATCTCAAGATCTTGTCACAATACCTGACAGTCGGCACACTTCGCCGATTCACTCATACAATTTCACGAAGAGCTGTTCGATGGACTTTCAAAAGGAAGAAAATAACTACCAAAATGGCTCTGAACACTATCGGACTTAGCATCTATGGTCATCAGTCACCTGGAACTTAGAACTACTTAAACCTAAGTAACCTAAGGACATCACACAACACCCAGTCATCACGAGGCAGAGAAAATCCCTGACTCCGCCGGGAATCGAACCCGGGAACCCGGGCGTGGGAAGCGAGAACGCTACCGGACGACCACGAGCTGAGGACTAACTACCAAAATAAAGATATTTACTACAAGACGATCCTATAACTTATCGATCTCAACGGTTCACAGTCAGCATGACTGCTTTATAAATGAACCTATTTAGCAGATCACGGAGGCTCCTGACATGAGGTTGGGTAGAATATGTCGGCATAGCAAAATCAAAGTTTCGTTGACACCGCCGCTATCAGTAGTTCAGGCCGAGAAATTTCATCCTTAGCTTGTATCTATGTATGTAATTGAACGGCGGACCTAGAAACGACGGAGAGGCTTCGTCCCCGCGGTAGCCCTTAGTGGTACACAACCCCACAACAGGCTACAGCTGTCCGCTCACCCCACCGCCGCCCCCCACACCGAACCCAGGGTTATTGTGTGGTTCGGACCCCAGTGGACCTCCCCCCTCCCCCTCCCCCCAGGAACGACTCATTCCAGACGAGTGCGAGTGTAACCCCAATGTTTGCGTGGTAGAGTAATTATGGTGCACGCATACGTGGAGACTGTTTGCGCAGCAATCGCCGACATAGTGAAATTGAGGCGGAATAAAGGGAGCCAGCCCACATTCGCCGAGGTAGATGGAAGAAAGCCTTAAAAACCATCTACAGGGCTGGCCGGCACAACGGACCTCGACACTATAATCCGCCGGGGGGATTCGTGCCTGGTACAGGCACGCCTTCCCGCTAGGGAAACGATGCGTTACCTCACGGCTAGCCGGGCGGGCCCTCTTTAGCTTAGTAACAACGTAATTAATTTCCGACATTTTCCCGACGAGTCGGGGAGCACGTTAAACGTTTTATTTGGCTGAATGTAGCTGTATCAATAATATTCTTCACATACATGTTTCTGGGAAACAGCACTGCGGAATGAACTCAGTACACGGCACAATATATCTTTTTTCGAAATACCGAAAAAATTTCGTAACACGACTCAACATTAAAGAAGACTGCGAACACACAAGAAAAATATTTCCATTCTCAACACTGTGACGCTATTCCAGCGTCTCAGATAACAGTTTAGTAGAAGCAGAGCTTCTGAACAATCAGTGCTACACAATGATTTTCAGTGAAGCATACACCTCAGTTTATCCACTCTTGTTTTCTTTACTATGTCATTTGGATGTAAAGTAACAGCTTCAAGACTTTTGCTGATGGAAAAAGAAATTGTAAGGAAAGAAGAAGCATTCTCGTGTTTGAAACTGAGAATATCGGTTTCGACGTCTCTATCACAGAAGAGAGTGTGTGTAGACAAAGGACGATTGTGAAGCCTGCTGGCGGGACCATTTTCTGGCCCCGCCTGTTTACGAGCCACCCAGGCACTGGCGTCCTCCCCCACATAAAAGAAGACGACGTCCGTGCCGAAGTGCTGATACTGCAGCTCTGTTACCTTCGTATCATCATATTATTGTAGCAGCTCTCTAGTTGTGATCCTCTCTCTTTTGAGATGATCAAAACGTTAGCTTGAAACATCGTTTTGTAGCAGTAATCATGTGGTTGTTCTGAATTTCGAAACGTATATTAAGTTGACGCTTGCTTGGAAAAAATGATTTAACCTGTTTCCCTCTCTTACACTCACCCCAAGAACTAATTTCATATAAATCACTTATCCCATCAAGCAGTTTTTACTACCACAATAAATTGACCTGACAGCAAGCTGCTATTCATCAAGCAGAGTGTTAAAAATGAAGTATCCGATAAAGTATCCCATATTCTTATAGCTGATTCTGATACCAATAAAACGGTTCAGAAACAAAAAGTTGTAGGTATACATGGTATTATGACTTCTGATAGTCGTCTCTTGTTGACACAACACTATGTGCTCCGTATGTTTACAACACATTCTTACGAAAATGGGACTTAACATCTGAGGTCATCAGTCCCCTAGAACTTAGAACTACTTAAACCTAACTAACATAAGGACATCACACACATCCATGCCCGAGGCAGGAATCGAACCTGCGACCGTAGCGGTCGTGTGGTTCCAGACTGAAGCGCGTAGAACCGCTCGGCCACACCGGCCGGTCACATTCTTACACATCCTTCATTTATGGATCACGAAGTCACACGAATACACATGGTTGCCACCGAATTTAATTAAATGCATGGGGGCACCCGCTCCTGTAACGTGAGCACGTTGTCGATATCTTTAGAGACACATGGCCAACCGATTGTGACTCAATAGATAGGCCATACTGCTTGGCATACCTCACCAGTCCGCTGATCACTAAACTCTTGGATTTGGTAGTCATATCAACTGTACAAAGTTGTGTGGTACTGCTTCGTGCATAACAACATTCATTATCTTTCTTTAAGCGAATCTTCTTTCCATCAGCTGAGAAAGAATCTATTACCACGTCCGGTAAAGTGAAGGATCCTTGTAGCATGTCAACCGCAATTACTTATCACCGATATTAAAGCAAACCTAATGCCTTGTTTCCGTGTCTACTCAAAAATTTGCATTTGTGCACGAGTGCTAATTTGTTATTCCTTCCATATTCATCCCACCTCATAAGCGTGTATAGTTCAGCACTCAATCTCATGATTACGGAATGGAGTGACTGTTATGACGTCTATCAGTAAAACAGCTTCTAACAATACCACCACTTGCCAAGTAGGTTAGAAATCAAATTAATAATGTTGCTCACGCAGCATATGTTCGCTTTATCGGGCAACAACAAAGTTATTGACTGTGGATGGTATCGTCAGAATGGAAATAATGAAGTCACTGTAAAAAAGTCATTAATTTTGGCACTTATCTTCAATGGATTCCCACGTAGATTTCGTCGAAGTTGTTATGGCTCATCTTGTTGATTCTAAGGTGATTCCACTTTGGCTGCTAGAAGGTCCAGATCTGTATTTTAGCAAAATTTGAAGACCTAACAAATGCGTTTTCAGGAAATTCTTAATGATCAAACAATCCCAGATTAGAACAATGGTATGGCACAAAAAATTTTTGACTAGGTGTTCACGATCCACATTTTTTATTAAACTTCTTGTTCACATATACTTCTTCTTAATTGTCACATCATCAAGAAAACAGTTTTGTATCAATCTTCATATGTTTAATTTCCACTTTAACCAAACAAAAGACTTGACTGTTTTTTAACAAAGCGAAATAACAATTAAACTTCTGCAAAGTGAAACAAAGACTGCTCTGTGTGCATTCGCGCCAAAACGGTTACAAGTAAGTCAAACATTATGACAGTCCCACAGAAATGAATTCACAGAAGAACCGTATCACTGTAATATATCGATACGTCGGAGTACCTATACATTAATAAAACCAAATGTGAATATTGTCACAAAAATATGTCTCTTACTTCGCAGAAAAGTAGTACGATATTACTGGTATCGAGAACTGGGGTTGGAGTGACGTAATGGTCACGTAAATAACGAACCATTACAAGCTGGTAGAATAAGTCTAAAGGCAAACAATGATAAGCAATGAAAGACATGCACGCGAATGAGTTCTGAGAATTCTGGAGACAAAGAAAGTGATCCATATCTTAAAAGGTAATTGTTTCCATGTGTATTACACTTCTAGTTTTGACCAGTAGTATCTCTTGCAGGAGTACAGGACATTTCTTTCACACACCCTACATATCCGTTGCCCGCTACGCGTATCCACTGATAAGCCATGACATTATGACCACTGCCCACGGAGACTTTGAATGTCGCCTGTGGCACGTGACGCGGTAACGAAAGAATGTAAGCTTAGCAGTTACGGACGGGGGATCACCCTAGCGAAGATGTGTGCTGCAAACGGGGAAATCCACTGAGATGAGAAAATTTGACAATGGCAGAATACTATTACGCAGACCCTATTAATGAGTATCTCGAGAACGGCGAAGATGATCGAATGTTGACGTGCTACTGCGTGAGCATGTGAGGAAATAGGTAGGACAGTGAATTTATCACTAGGTGCTAAATGATTGGACGTCCACGACTCTTCACAGAATGTGTGGTTCGGAGATCTGTCTGCACGGTAAAGAAGGACAGATAGTGATCTGTGGCATCTCTGCCTCAAGAACACAATGCTGCTGTTGCAGAACACCCCATTCATTGTACGTTGTTGAACATGGAGCTCCGCAGCAGACAACCCCTACGTGTTCAAATGTTGACCCAGCGATATTGTCTGTTACGACTGATGTGGACACAGCGCCATTGTGATTCTATGGAAACGTATCGGTTCTTCGGGTGAATCACATTTTTGCTACTCTAGGTCGAGGGTCGTCTCCACAGACGGGGCTCGCAACGTGCAGCACACCACGGACGCGGGCTGGTGAAATGTGTTCAAATGTGTGTCAAATCTTATGGGACTTAACTGCTAAGGTCATCAGTCCCTAAGCTTACACACTACTTAACCTAAATTATCCTAAGGACAAACACACGCACCCATGCCCGAGGGAGGACTCGAATTCCCCCGGGACCAGCCGCACAGTCCATGACTGCAGCGCCCTAGACCGCTCGGCTAATCGCGCGCGGTGCGGGCTGGTGAGTTCCGTATTATGCTACGAGAGACATTGTCCTGTGCTTGCACGGGACCCGTAGAAGTGATAGAAGACACGCTGACAAATGCGAACCACCTGCAGCCCTTCGTACTTGATGTCTTCGCCGACAGCAATGTCATCCTTCAGCAGTATAGTTGTCCGTGTCTCAGAGCCAGAACCGTGCTACAGTGGTACCAGGAGCATTATATTCAACTCATGTTGGCGTCTCGGCGACCAAATTCGTCTGAAGTAAATCCTATGGAGCCCGTCTGAGTCGGTATCGGGTGCCGTGCGCATATCAGTGGCTCCTTATTTACGCGAATTACACTACTTGTGCGTAGCCATCTAATGTCACGTACCCCCACAAACCTACCAAAAAATTGTCGGATTCCTAATACGCAGAATCAGTGATGTATTTCATTCCAAAGCCGGACAAAGAAGCTATTAAGCAGGTGGTCATAATGTTTTGGCTCGTCAGTGTATTTCAGTTAATTATTTATACCAGTGAAAGATATGGACAGATGTGATCGTTTCATCGTGATTATGATATAAGCGTTTACATGTCTCGTGCAACACTTATGAAAATCTTTTCGAGGCTGACCTATATACAGATACATTGGGAAAGCAATGCAGCGTATTTTTTGTTGTAGATACCACAGGTTTCTGTTCTGAAATCTTACTACCCGCATAATTTTTTTTCCTTATACGCCAGTCTAATTGTAATCTGACGAAACATAGGTTCAAAAGGCTCTGAGCACTATGGGACTTAACATATGTGGTCATCAGTCCCCTAGAACTTAGAACTGCTTAAATCTAACTAACCTAAGTAAATCACACACATCCATGCCCGAGGCAGGATTCGAACCTGCGACCGTAGCGGTCACGCGGTTCCAGACTGAAGCGCCTAGAACCGCACGGCCACAACGGCCGGCTGAAACGTAGGTATTTGCTGTTTATGACAGGGGTGGCTTATCTGTTAAGCTATAACAACTCATAGTTATGTGATCTATTTTCCAAGTCGTAGAGAGTTTGAACATATTAACAATAAAAACATTTCATATTATAAAGCGCTTATGACAACCCGACCACAAAAGTACCGCATTCATATCATTGGAAAAACATGTTAAGACGTTATGTTTTCTAACAACGGAAAACTGATAATATTTATGCCATAAACTAAAAATCTGTGTTCAGGACGCAATTCATTATTCAAATAATAATATCAGTAATACCTGAAACTCAAAAGGAAAACTGCAGATATTCGTACGTCGTAAACAGTAGCACTTAGACTAATAGTAGGTTAAAGAAGAAATTAATGCAACGAAGAGTCAAATGAAAGATGAAAGCTAGAGAAGTAAGATAGCATCTTATATATCGGGAAGTTTCATTTAAATAACAGTATCATTTAATGGACAAAAATTAAAGGATTGTAGTCATCGAATTTGATTTTTTATACGTTTGTCTAAGTTCACTGAAACCTTATGGTCGAATTCTGTATATTTGGGAGGGGCCAACGGTCAGTAAGATCCCAAAGTAAAGGAGTCGGTCTACTCAGTGTTGTTTACAGTGGGAACAGACGCTGTTTCCCATTTGAGATTATTTCTCTACTTAACGATTCCCATGATTCCTTTGAATGCACAACCGATTTTATACGGTAAACAGTACTATATTTTATCACTCTTTGGTTTTTCATCCCCCTTGTCTTTTGAGGAACAAAAAAGTGCTTTTGGGGTTCCGTAACTCAGTTGGTAAAAAAGGAACCTTTATAGGATCACCTTGTTCTCTGTCTTTATGTCCGTCTGTTAAGACTCCTTTCTTCAAGAAACGGTAGAGGAAAGTGATCTGAAATTCATGTCAAATGCTAAGGTGTACGGTCCCTTGGCAGTGCAAAAAATCTAAAATTCTAAGCAGATAAAAGATACGACCATTTATGTCATATTCTGACACTCACAAACTCACTTACAACAGGGCGTATTCTGCTCACACTTGTCGGATTTTTTCCCTTATGTCTGGTCACTTATTATGCTAGTCCGTATACCCCTCTATCCCTGTGCTCCCTTCCCGTATGCTGTGCATTTATCCCAGACACGGTGATTTCTGAAACCAAATCCCATTAAGTGAATGATGGTCCAGATTTCCAGTTACCAGCAGTTTCAACGATTAGCATAACTGTTTATTGGTGCCGAGTTCTAGCTGACGTGAAAAACAAAAGTGTGTATAGAAGAAGGCGTTATGTCAAGCCGTAAGGTGAAAAGATTACCAGCTTGAATTCAACATACATGGCTACTGGTATGCGTCCGTTGATGAAGCACAAATCAGAAAAAAAAAGAAAACGAAACAAGCGTGAGTAGTACTCGATCTCTGAGGGTTTAATACAAACTTAATTATGTATATAGATGATAAGAATGATTTTCTGTGCCTCTGTGGCCTGGTGGTAGATTCGGAAGTGGTATGATCCACTGCAGTATCCACTTCACACCAATCGATTTTATTTAATTTTAAATAAATCTTTCCAAGGTAAATAACTGCTCAAGGTAATTTCATTACATTCGGGTTTTCCTGCACCGTATGAAGTCGGCAGATCATCCAATACTTTTTACAACTTACACCACATAATTCGACATATACGAATTTTTCGTATGAGCCGATAATTAAGGAAGATTACCCTTCATTCTAGGAATACTTTCTATCATCGATATCACATTATCATCCTCATAATAAGATATGATAATTTTTTGTATATCCAAAGTGAATATTCCATCTGCGACATGCTTCCGACGAAGATATAAATCACTTTGCCTTCACACCACTTCCGTGCTTTCATCATATAGTCCTCTCTTAAACTCCTGTGCCTTCTCTATTTCTTTTCAGGCCACGTCCGAATCCGAATTCACTTTAGAGCAGATGGATAAATTAATTCCTCTTACATTCATTATCGTTTGAAATCAAAAAACTTACTCAAACACATATTAAGTAGTTCACCTTCCTGAAAGTAAAATTAAATTAGGATGAGAAACCATCAAACGAATCCCAATCAACACCCTAAACAGAAACCAACTTGCAACTATACTAAGTGGCAAGATTGTAGCAAAATTTAAGTGTTCATTATCGATGATTCCTGCAAGTCCCAAAAATGTCACACATACACTCTGCAGTGTATAGCCTCTTAGTAGTAAATCTGATCTCACCATGTGTGTATCATAGCCCAACACCAAACACAATTACTATAAATTTAATCATAGTCCATCGCTCCTATGTAATTCTTAATCACTATGAATTTAATCATCCTAACCCATTTCAGGCAGTTAATCACTTCAGATGACATTTCTTAATATCCTGATGGAGATACAGTACTCCGATTCGTAGACGTTCTGGATTCGCCAATAAATACGCACTAGGGTCTGGAATCTTCACAATTATAAACGGCCCAGTGTTTAATAATTACCACTTCATATTCTATTTGGAAGGTAATGAGGATCGCGGATGTGATCGCAGCAATACATTTTCATCGATCCTGAACGTCTGCATTCGTTGGGTTTGCTCTCGTAATCCTTTTCTCTGATTCTGGCCTTCTCGCTGAGATTAACCAGAACTTGTCTAATTTTCTTTTCCCAAGGTACGTCAGTATCTTCTACCATGGGAATTTTATTTGCCTGTTCATTTCTTTTCTTTCTTCTAAACATTAATTCAACAGGTGTGAATTTGATTGAGGCGTGAAGCAAGTTGCTTATAACTGCCTCTCCTACAGGTTTCTTAAGACGCCAGGGAACCGGATAGAAGACATGACAGCATGTCCTCTGTGACGCAACATCAAGCTGACGCGCACATTCTTTGATAATTCCGTGTTTTTCATCAGTGAGGTGCATAGGTTCCTTTACTTTATCGATTACTTGATGTGAAAATGTAGATACTATAACTTTCCACTGGGATCGTTACATTTAGCTTAACTTTCTATTTGATAAAAGAATATAACAGTTTCAAACTTCACAAAATTTATTGACAGCTGAACTGCATACTCGTCACGTTAACAAAAACACTGACTGACATACTTCACTCTTTCACTGACTGACAAAACAGCAACTCAACAACTGACTCCCTCGCAGCACCGCTGCTTTGCTTTATATAGAATTTTAACAATAAATTTCAAAATATACCCATTATTAAATTTGTAACATTTAGATGTTACAATTATAATTTACAAACCCTAAAGAAGCTGCTGTTACAGCCGAATAAGGTATAAAACACAATATTAATTGACATAATTTTTATGGTATCATCACTAGTTTTAAATATGACAATCGATCTGAACTTTAATTACAATAATGTCTCTTGTATTATTTTAGTTACGTAATCAATTACGGAATTAATTTGGTTTCTAACATTCAATGATAGTAAACATCTCGTGCTTTATCCGACTACATACGTAAAATTTACACATAAGGCCTCAAATTCTGAAAATCGGAAAGTTGTGTGATGTAAACAATCGGAGAGTTAATTAGAAACGTAATTACAAAGGATATTAATAACAGAGGAGGACATAAAAATAGATAGAAAATGAAAATAAATCGCTTGGTAATAACATTTAGCCGTTTTTCAAGATAGTGAAGTTCTCTGTGTCAATACACCAATCAACTGCAATTAAGGTAATTAGAGGCGCCAGCCACTTACGCCAACATTTCCACAGCCTCTTAATATTTGCCGCCAGATATTTAACACTTCAGTTTCTTGATTAAACATCTAACTCAGCGCCAGTACGTAATTTTGTTAATGACAACAATTCCCTGACAATCATGATAATGTATGTCCTTCCAGGACATTCTATATGCTTTCACAATGAATGTCAAGTGTTTCAGCAAATTGGACAGAATTATATATATACACAGTGTGGTCGGAAAATGTCTGAAACGCTCGTAGGGGTGTTGCAGGACAGGTTGCACCGTGACGTAAACGTTAAGAAGAAATTCGATACGTTGCACCGTTTCCGAGTTATTAAGCACTGAATGTAGCCAGTCGGGGCGCCGCGCGTTCACATTGAAGCGGCCTGCCAGGGGCAGTGATACCTAACGAGTGCTTTGATTGGCTAGCAGAAACTTGAATTCGCGCGCGAAACGACCTTATTGGCTAACTTCAATGCTAAATAACCCGGAAACGGCGCAACGTAATGCATTTTTTTCTGAACATTTATGTCTCAGTACAATCTGCTCTACAACATCACGACACGCGTTTCAGACATTTTCTGACCACCCTGTATATATAAAGACACACATACAAGTCCCTAAGAAGCACTGACTCGTCCGACAGCCTCCCGGATGCATAGAAAAAAAGTGGTATCAATCTCTTCATTAGAGTCTTGAGGAAGACTGTATCGTTGTAATACTTTCATTCTGTTCAGGGAAAACATTTTTCAGCACTTATTTTATGTGATGATCAGGGTTGCGCAGGCCTCACGGCAGTACCGCTCATGTACTCCTTTTTTCCGTAATAAGTCATCTTCCACTAAAGCACCGTCAATACAAACTTTTGCTATCCCCACTGAGAAGTCTATGCTTCCTTCCATCTCTCGTATGCTACCAATGACCGTGATACAAGCCACGATCGATTTTTCGACGGTCAGGAACGAGCATTTAATTGCTGTATTTGCACATTTCAATTTCAGTTGTGTCTGGTTCCTGACACCTTTGGATCTTGTGCTTAAGGCTCCTATAATTCTGCAGTTCTCCACTGATTTCCCGGGATACAAGCGTGCCTACAAGTTACGTCACACCAAATAATGTTCCAAGCCACTGGCAAACGAGAAGTTAAAATAACCAAAGAATTAAACGTACCTTCCTCATTCATGAAACTATATTTTTTTCATAAATGATCTCCATAGCTACGTTTCAGGATATAGCATCCTCGTGTATGGTAGCTTACAAACAATGCCGCTAATTACAGTTTCGATGCAATCCTACTCTCCACAATTGCTAAATCAGCAGTAAGTAGGTCCATAGAACACGTAATATTCCACATTATATCCACAGAGTTTTTATATCACGAGTCAGAGATAATTTGCCTCTCGCAGTCACAATCAGTCTTTGATCCAAATAACAATAAAGTAAAAAAAAAAAAAAATTATGCATCAACACGTTGATCACCCCTGCCCTGGCGTACGGGACCAGAAGTCCCACCGCCACACCTTAACCTGCCCATCTTAGGCAAAATTTTTCTGCATGACTCATGTAGCACTATCACCGTCAGAGGGTGGTACGGGACTACAAGTCCCACCGCCACACCTTCAAAGTGAATTGCAGTGACTGAGTCACTGCCCTGTGGAAATTTACCGCCTCACCAACACAGTTAGACCGCAATAGACCGGTGATGCTGTATTGTAACATATCACCCCGGACTACAAGTCCATTAAAAAAAAAAAAAAAAAAAAAATGCATCAACAATGGCGCTAGTTTAAAATTTTGAAACGGAAGAAAGGTAATAGTAAACACAGCCGTTTATGTCACATATTTTGGTACTCACAGACTAACTACCTACAACATAAAGGGAACCTGAGTTCAGTTGGAATCTTAAAATTTGGCGAACGGCAAGTTTTAACAGAAAAAAAAAATGCATCAACAATGGCGCTAGTTTAAAATTTTGAAACAGAAGAAAGGTAATAGTAAACACAGCCGTTTATGTCACATATTTTGGTACTCACAGACTAACTACTTACAACATAAAGGGAACCTGGGTTCAGTTGGAATCTTAAAATTTGGCGAACGGCAAGTTTTAACAGCGCAAGCAAAGGAAAAATGCGAAAATTATTAATTTGTGATTATATCACATAAAAAGATTTTTGTCATTTGTGATCACTCCGTTTGGACCCCCTTTTCTTAGGAACGGGAAGAGGTATGAAATAGAAATTTATGTCAAATACAAATGTTTACGTTTCCTGAGCAGTGTAAATAATATAAGTTTCTCAACCCACGCAATCAAAAGATGCGGTCGTATATGTCTCATATTCTGATGCTGGCAAATTCACACATCAGAACCTATAGATCAACTACCTGTACACAGGAAATCGATATCGTAGGAAGCTTGATGTAGATCTATCGACTCGTTCGTACGCGTTTAAGCAGTTATTATTTCCTTGCCGCATCCGTGAATAATACGATGAGTAACTGTAACACACACTGTAATGTTGTGGCCTAGTAGTTAGCAGGTTCGATAACGTGATTTGTTTACGTGCCTAATGACCTGTTAAGATTTATTATGTTAATATTACTAACTCTGAAACTCAAAGTCTCACAATTTCATGCCACAGTAAAGCATTCATAAGCAAATTACACAACCTGCATCAGCAGTTCTCATTAACAGTCCTCGATGTAATGACAATAACTGCCTTTAGTCCTTGGTAATATCGTTGCTTTCCATACATACAGTACATGTATACACATTCATCCGCAATTAACGGGCCGTGAATTACATACGGTGCTTCTTCACCGCAAGCTTAAATAGAATACACAATTTTGCTCATCTGAATAACATAATACTTCAAGATCGGATCAAGATAGCAGTAATTCAACACATATGCGAAACATCCTCTTAGTGGCTCACAAATTAATTTTTTTTTTACCACTACATTTACAATCCCCCCCATGAACCATGGACCTTGCCGTTGGTGGGGAGGCTTGCGTGCCTCAGCGATACAGATAGCCGTACCGTAGGTGCAACCACAACGGAAGGGTATCTGTTGAGAGGCCAGACAAACGTGTGGTTCCTGAAGAGGGGCAGCAGCCTTTTCAGTAGTTGCAAGGGCAACAGTCTGGATGATTGACTGATCTGGCCTTGTAACAATAACCAAAACGGCCTTGCTGTGCTGGTACTGCGAACGGCTGAAAGCAAGGGGAAACTACGGCCGTAATTTTTCCCGAGGGCATGCAGATTTACTGTATGGTTATATGATGATGGCGTCCTCTTGGGTAAAATATTCCGGAGGTAAAATAGTCCCCCATTCGGATCTCTGGGCGGGGACTACTCAAAAAATGGTTCAAATGGCTCTGAGCACTATGGGACTCAACATCTTAGGTCATAAGTCCCCTAGAACTTAGAACTACTTAAACCTAACTAACCTAAGGACATCACACACACCCATGCCCGAGGCAGGATTCGAACCTGCGACCGTAGCAGTCCCGCGGTTCGGGGACTACTCAAGAGGATGTCGTTATCACGAGAAAGAAAACTGGCGTTCTACGGATCGGAGCGTGGAATGTCAGATCACTTAATCGGGCAGGTAGGTCAGAAAATTTGAAAAGGGAAATTGATAGGTTAAAGTTAGATATAGTGGGAATTAGTGAAGTTCGGTGGCAGGAGGAATAAGACTTCTGGTCAGGTGGCTACAGGGTTATAAACACAAAATCAAATAGGGGTAATACAGGAGTAGGTTTAATAATGAATAGGAAAATAGGAATGCGAGGAAGCTACTACAAACAGCAGAGTGAACGCATTATTGTGGCCAAGATAGATACGAAGCCGACACCTACTACAGTAGTACAAGTTTATATTCCAACTAGCTCTGCAGATGACGAAGAAATTGAAGAAATGTATGATGAAATAAAAGAATTTATTCAGATAGTGAAGCGTGACGAAAATTTAATAGTCATGGGTGACTAGAATTCGGTAGTAGGAAAAGGGAGAGAAGGAAACTTAGTAGGAGAATATGGATTGTGGCTAAGAAATGAAATAGGAAGCCGCCTGGTAGAATTCTGCACAGAGCACAACATAATCATAGCTAACACTTGGTTTAAGAATCATGAAAGAAGGTTGTGTACATGGAAGAACCCTGGAGATACTAAAAGGTATCAGATAGATTATATAATGGTAAGACAGAGATTTAGGAACCAGGTTTTAAATTGTAAGACATTTCCAGGGGCAGATGTGGACTCTGACCACAATCTATTGGTTATGACCTGTAGATTAAAACTGAAGAAACTGCAAAAAGGTGGGAACTTAAGGAGATGGGACCTGGATAAACTGAAAGAACCAGAGGTTGTACAGAGTTTCAGGGAAAGCATAAGGGAACAATTGACAGTAATGGGGAAAGGAAATACAGTAGAAGAAGAATGGGCAGCTTTGAGGGATGAAGTAGTGAAGGCAGCAGAGGATCAAGTAGGTAAAAAGACGAGGGCTAGTAGAAATCCTTGGGTAACAGAAGAAATATTGAATTTAACTGATGAAAGGAGAAAATATAAAAATGCAGTAAATGAAGCAGGCAAAAAGGAATACAAACGTCTCAAAAATGAGATCGACAGGAAGTGCAAAATGGCGAAGCAGGGATAGCTAGAGGACAAATGCAAGGATGTAGAGGCTTATCTCACTAGGGGTTAGATAGATACTGCCTACAGGAAGATTAAAGAGACCTTTGGAGATAAGAGAACCACTTGTATGAACATAAAGAGCTCAGATGGAAACCCAGTTCTAACCAAAGAAGGGAAAGCAGAAAGGTGGAAGGAGTATATAGAGGGTCTATACAAGGGCAATGTACTTGAGGACAATATTATGGAAATGGAAGAGGATGTAGATCAAGATGAAATGGGAGATACGGTACTGCGTGAAGACTTTGACAGAGCACTGAAAGACCTGAGTCGAAACAAGGCCCCGGGAGTAGACAACATTCCACTGGAACTACTGACTGCCTTGGGAGAGCCAGTCCTGACAAGACTGTACCATCTGGTGAGCTAGATGTATGAGACAGGCGAAATACCCTCAGACTTCAAGAAGAATATAATAATTCCAATCCCAAAGAAAGCAGTTGTTGACACATGTGAAAATTACCGAACAATCAGTTTAATAAGCCACGGCAGCAAAATACTAACACGAATTCTTTACAGACGAATGGAAAAACTAGTAGAAGCCGACCTCGGGAAAGATCAGTTTGGGTTCCGTAGAAATACTGGAACACGTGAGGCGATACTGACCTTACGACTTATCTTAGAAGAAAGATTAAGGAAAGGCAAACCTACGTTTCTAGCATTTGTAGACTTAGAGAAAGCTTTTGACAATGTTGACTGGAATACTCTCTTTCAAATTCTAAAGGTGGCAGGGGTAAAATACAGGGAGCGAAAGGTTATTTACAATTTGTACAGAAACCAGATGGCAGTTATAACAGTCGAGGGACATGAAAGGGAAGCAGTGGTTGGGAAGGGAGTAAGACAGGGTAGTAGCCTCTCCCCGATGTTATTCAATCTGTATATTGAGCAAGCAGTAAAGGAAACAAAAGAAAAATTCGGAGTAGGTATTAAAATCCATGGAGAAGAAATAAAAACTTTGAGGTTCGCCGATGACATTCTAATTCTCTCTGAGACAGCAAAGGACTTGGAAGAGCAGTTGAATGGAATGGATAGCGTCTTGAAAGGAGGATATAAGATGAACATCAACAAAAGCAAAACGAGGATAATGGAATGTAGTCGAATTAAGTCAGGTGATGCTGAAGGAATTAGATTAGGAAACGAGACACTTAAAGTAGTAAAGGAGTTTTGCTATTTGGGGAGCAAAATAACTAATGATGGTCGAAGTAGAGAGGATATAAAATGTAGACTGGCAATGGGAAGGTAAGCGTTTCTGAAGAAGAGGAATTTGTTAACATCGAGTATAGATTTCTCAGGAAGTCATTTCTGAAAGTATTTGTCTGGAGTGTAGCCATGTATGGAAGTGAAACATGGACGGTAAATAGTTTGGACAAGAAGAGAATAGAAGCTTTCGAAATGTGGTGCTACAGAAGAATGCTGAAGATTAGATGGGTAGATCACATAACTAATGAGGAAGTATTGAATAGGATTGGGGAGAAGAGAAGTTTGTGGCACAATTTGACCAGAAGAAGGGATCGGTTGGTAGGACATGTTCTAAGGCATCAAGGGATCACCAATTTAGTATTGGAGGGCAGCGTGGAGGGTAAAAATCGTAGAGGGAGACCAAGAGATGAATACAGTAAGCAGATTCAGAAGGATGTAGGTTGCAGTAGGTACTGGGAGATGAAGAAGCTGGCACAGGATAGAGTAGCATGGAGAGCTGCATCAAACCAGTCTCAGGACTGATGACCACAACAACAACAACAACATTTAAAATATTGAACAACCATTAAAATTAAATTAAAACTCCATGCTCAGAGGCAAAACAGCTTGCGGATGTGCTTTAGCCAGCGAGTATAACGTAAATTTCGAAACCCCGAGACGTCAACATCTAATATACAATTATGGCAACAACAAAAGCTCTCCATCGGAATGAGAGCTTGCGAAACGTTTTATTAACAGTGAGCACCTACGCCGAAGACTAAAGCTCTTAATAAAGGTTAACACAGTTAGTAGCAGGTAGAATTCATAAGCAATATACCGTTCAGCCAGAACATTACGACCACCGACCTTCTGTCGATATAAACACGCTCAGGTGACAGCAGCGTCACCAGGTGAGGAATGACTGCTAGTTTCAGTGAGCGTGCTATCCGTGTGTAGAGTGGAGAAGGCGCGAAGGGCAGACTGTGATGGCATGGCGGCTCGGCACAAGCATCTCGGAAACTGCACGACTTGTGGGGTGTTCGAGACGTGCTGTTTAGAATAGATGAGATTTACTTTCAACCCAATTGATCCGTAGTGAGGAGGTCCTCCAGGGTGTAGAATATGTCAGATGACAAATATTTACAACTAAAACAAGTAAGTTAATATACCTTCCACAGGTCCCAAGTGGATGATCGTCCTTTTCTTTCTCTTCATTTTATTTCTTTTGATGAACACTATATGAAAGGATCCTTTCACAAAACTCATTTACTAAGATCGCATTAATGCACTGAATTTAAAATTTTAAAAAAATTTATTTATAAGGAAATAAACATATAATAGACCTACTACAATACTTATTTACAATGAAAACGTTACTGCACTGAAATGGTGCAGAAGTTTGATTGTACTTCACACACACACACACACACACACACACACACACACACACACACACACACACACACAAAATCAGCAGTTGGTTCTGCTGAGAAATTCATCAATGTAGTAGAAGGAGTTGGCCTCTTAAACTGAATTTCGCTGGTTGTTAAGCTTTTTATGGCTCCTGGCAAGTTATTGAAAATGTATGTTCCTGAATAATGCACACCTTTTTGAACAAGTGTTAGTGACTTTAAATCCTTGTGAAGATTATTCTTATTTATAGTATTGATTCCATGAACTAAGCTGTTGGTTTGAAAAAGATGGTATATTTTTAATGACAAATTTCATTAAGGAATAAATATATTGGTAAGCAGTGGCTAGTATTTCTAGTTTCCTAAACAGGCCTCTGCAGGTTGTTCCCGAGTAATAACTCTTATTGCACGTTTTTGTGCCCGGAAAACTTCAGCTTGGCTTGATGAATTACCCCAAAAAATAATCCCATCTGACATTATGGAGTGAAAGTAAACATAGTATGCCAGCTTTTTCATCTTTATATGTCCTATTTCTGACAGAATTCGCATTTGTTTTACATTTCAGCAGTTCTGTGGTGTGCTCCTCCGAGTTGAATTTATTATCAAGCTGCAATCCGAAGAATTTAACACTGTCCACTTCTATCTACTTGTCATAATATGTTAGGCATATACTCATGGGACACCCCTTACAAGTTCTGAACTGCATGTTGGACGTTTTTTAAAGTTTATTAACAAAGATGAACCGTGAATTTACTTTCAAAACCTTTTCTTAAGAATTTACTTTATTTACTAGCGACTCATCAAGAACATTAACACATTTAATCACACTATGTGAGCGTGGAAGTAGTTGCCAGTGGGTAACTGATGAAAACAAATCCAATTTCTTTCAACAAATGGAAATTTATTTCCTAAAAGACTTCTTTTTATGAAACAGATTTAAAATGATAATCAGAAAGAACCCTCTAAATATCAAGTTACAATTTATTCAGAGGCAGAAAGAACAAAAATTTTTTAACAGTATGAGCTTTCGGGATGAGAACCTTGCCGCTTCCTTTTGACACGGCCGTAGTCACGACCGCTCACAACAACCTCTGAAAGACTACACTGGCGCAAATCTGAAACACACCAAATTCCTTTAAACTAAAAATATTTTAACAACTCACACAACCACATAAACTATGCATCCGGTAGGAGGGATGGAATTGGTACAAAACACCTACATTAAAAGATTAACTTGCCACCGAAGGTGCAACTTGATTTTTTTTTTAAAAAAAAGCTTACAGTGGAAGGGTTGCTCTCGTGTCGGCCGCGCAGCCATTACCCCTCGCTGTACGGAACGGCCCACCGGCTTGGCTTTATATACTAAAATAACCATTTAAATAAAAACCCATGAAATGCAGTCTCACATAAAATATACAAGTTTAGCCAAACATGCTCTACATTACACATATACCGCCTCTCAAGATGATAGGCAAGATAAAAACATATTTCAGGAATTCGACCATTACACTTCAAGCAATAAATTCGTGGACACCGAATCCGACAAACATGTCAGAGACAGCTATTAACGTACGGCAGACCGACCAACAGACAGACACTAACTGCCTAACAAATGTGGACGAGAGACAGACTGACCAAGAAAACAAGTAGAATATAACAAGTAAATGAAACAACATATTACGAATCACTTAACTTCTAACAAACTGCGATGTCTGGCGAAGATCTGGCGCAGCATCCCCAAAACGCTCTCCCGAAACATCCGCTGCCAGCCGCTTCAACGGACGCAGGAAGGCGCCCCGATCTCCCGTCTCACGGCGTCGCAGCTCGCATCGACCAGACCGATGTCGTAGGTTGACTCCTGTTGCTCTCGTGTCGGCCGCGAAGCCACTACCCCTCGCTGTACGGCACGGACCACCGGACTGACGTGGCGACCTCACAATGCACCGACGCTAAGACGGACAAGTCATCTTGTGTCCCAGATCGCGACCGATCAACCGATCGATCGATCCAACCGCCAATGACCATTTCCTGAACAAACTCGAGCAGACTGGCGACCTAACGCACTCTACACATACTAGCACTCTGACCGACAGACAGACGCTGACTGCCCCACACTGACCTGGCTTACCAACTGACCAGACTCGCCCCCCTACTGGCGAGCTCATAGCCCCCTTAAAATCACGTGAACAAGCTACCTTTCCCACCAGAGGGAGACACCAAGCTGCGATTGCCACAGCGGTGCCACCGCCAGAAACGGAGGGCGACTGCTTCACATTGTGTGCTGCGGCGCGCTCTTCAAAACAGCAAATTTACCACGGCTCAAAAGAAACTTCCTGACAGATTAAAACTGTGGGCCGGACCGAGACTCGAACTCGGGACCTTTCCCTTTCGCGGGCAAGTGCTATACCGATTGAGCTACCCAAGCCCGACTTACGACCCGTCCCCACAGTTTCAATTCTGCCAGTACCTCGTCTCCTACCTTCCAAACTTCACAGAAACCCTTCTGCGAACCTTGCAGAACTAGCACTCCTGGAAGAAAGGATATTGTGGAGACATGGATCAGCCACAGCCTGGGGGATGTTTCCAGAATGAGATTTTCAGTGTGCAGCGGAGTGTGCAGGAACCAGTAATTAATGTCCACAAATATTTTAATAGCCGATCTACCAAAGACTACACTTGATTTGCTATTTATTGCCATGTTTGTATCATCGGCAAACAAAACAAACTTGGCATCTGCTAATGTTACTGATGAAAGTTCATTGGTATACACAAGAAAAAGTAAGGGCCCTAGATGGAAATTCAAATTATGGAATTTACTTGAAATGTCTGGTCTGAGGTATCCCATGGACGCATCTGATGAACCTGACAACCCCATCTTTTCAGTAACAGTTATAGGATGGTCGTTAAAAAGTTCTGCAACACTATACACATCTGTCACCAGTGTATCATTTACTGTTATGCTATTCGCCCCTTTTCATGTCTGGTTCTACTGGTCTCCTCCTTCACTATATCCCATATTGTCTTTATTTTATTATCTGATATAACTATGTTTTCCTTGCCATATATTTGCTTGATGTCCGTATTACAGCCTTTAATATTTTGCAGTATTTCTTGTAATGTGCTGTAGCATCAAGATCAGAACTGTTTCGGATTAACAGATACAGTTTTCTTTTTGTTTTACAAGACACCTCTATTCCTTGAGTAATCCATGGCTTCTTTGTTGGCTTTGGCCTAACCTTGGTTAGTTTTGGGAGAAACAGTGTTCAAATAAGGTAAGCATTTTATTAGCAAAAGCGTTATATATATATATATATATATATATATATATATATATATATATATATATATATATATATATATCATTCATGCCACGAGCAGGTGTAAACATCACTCCAGTGAGTGTCCTAAAACAATCAATTTTTGGCTTATTGATCACGCTCTTGAGTTCAGATTTAACAGATTTTATATCCTCTTCAGTAATAACATTTAACAGATGGACCTGCATGTCATGGTCTGAGAGGCTATTGACTATTGGTTTTGTAAAGTAATTTTGTTCATTGGACTTTTATATAAATATATTATCAATGACTGTTTGTGAAAATTGGCTACTCTAGTTGGGAACTTTTCAGTGTGAATTAAGTTGAATGATAGTGTTACTAACTCAAATAAGTTCTTGTTGGGAGAGTATTTAAGGAAATCTACATTTAAGTCACCAGCAACCACTATTTCTTTGTTTTTGGTTGTTAAGTGGGCCTGTACAGCTTCAAGGTGGTTCATGAACAGATTAAAGTTACCTGCAGGTCCTCGATATGCACTTAATATTATGAAGGATTTTTTATGAAGTTCAACTTCTGTTGCACATGCTTCCATATGCTGTTGTAGGCAAAATTTATGAATGTCTATGTTCTTAAATTTATGACAGTTCCTGATGGATGTGAAACTCCTCCTTTCTCCATTTCTGCTCAACACTGTGGTGTGCATCTTAGACACATGGTGAAACCACGTCGTGAAGTTTGGCAGTCGCCCCTCATTACAGATGTCGGGTTTCGTAGGCTGGGCAGACTGGTGAAACAGGACAGGCGGCGAACTCCGGCGTAACTAACATTAGCTGCGCAGAGTAAAAGGGTGCCTGAACACACAGTGCACCGAACACTCCCAACGATTGGTATCCGCAGCCGACGACACAAGCATGTGCCAATGTTAACAGCTCGACATCGGCAGCTACGAGTGAAACGGGCATGTTGGCGCAGTGGAAGAGGGTTGCATGGCCTGATAAATCCTAACACCTTCTTCATCATGTTGATGGGAGGGCACGAATACGTCATCTTCCAGGGGAACAACTCCTTGACGGAGAAAAGCTGACGGCGGCTCCATTATGCTCTGAGGAACATTTATGTGGGCACCCATGGGCCCAGTAAAGCTCGTGAAAGGCACAATGACGGCCAAGGAGTATCGTACACTGGTTGCAGACCACGTACTCCCCTTCATGACCATCATGTTTACTGACGGCAATTGCTTTTTTCAACAAGATAATGTACGATGTCACAAGGCCACTGCTGTAATGGAGTGATTCGAGGAATACATTGGGGAGTTCCAGTTGATGTGCTCACCGCCCCAAGTCGCCAGATGTGAACCCGACCGAACACATCTGGGATGGGATTGAACGTGACGTCAGACCTCAAGGTTCCCCTACCCAGAATTAACACGGAGTTTAGGTGACTTGTGTGTGCAGATGTGGTGGCAACCCACCAAGGCCTTTCTGCTTCCATGCCACGACGCGCCGCCACTGTTTCTTGTGCCAAAGGTGGACGTACCGGCTGTTAGGTAGATGGTCATAATGTTCTGGCTGATCCGTATACAATTACCAAGAACATCGGTGGAGAGCAAAATACGACATACCAATTCAGTACACGAAGTTGTTCAATGAACTGTGTCCCTCCTCATACAGGCTACCTCTTGGTAATTCATTTACTGTTGAACAGAAGCACCAAAGTTTAACTGACCTCAGCTTGATCTAGCACGTCAACAGCAGAGAGTGCTATACACTAGATCCGGGACAGTTGACGCTAAACGATGCCTTAAAAGAACCATCGCAACAATACGACAGATTATCATTGACACTGCATGGAGAGCTGCATCAAACCAGTCTCAGGACTGAAGACCACAACAACAACAACATCATTGACACTACTATGTGCCGTCCACTCTCCCTTGCAGTGCAATGGCATTCACCGTGTTTTCACATTCTAGCCACTTGCTAAACTGTATTCCTTCTCCGTAATGAGTACTATCCCGTTCAGACGTTAACACACGAGAAAAGCTAGGCTCCTGCTTCTCCGCTCCGAACCTCCTCGTCTTCGGCACAGAGTGCATGACCGGACTGAAAGCCAGGGATCGACTTTATGAATCTCAATACAACCACAACAACTGCGACTTATACAACGGTATTTACATAATCGTAGCTTGTGATGAAGAATGTGGAGTGTAGCAGCTCAGAGTAAAGTAGTTCCTGCTTCATTTTATACAGGAATTTGTTGAGTAAGTATAGATTGTGATCTGTGGGTCTCGGCACACAGTGGTTTAATGTTCAACAACCTACAATTTTGTTCAAAGTGAAAATAGGACAGTGGGAAACGCAGCTGGAAGCCAAACGGCACACTGACGTCTTGTTGTAACAGCCATTGCACACGGGTGCATTGACAGTTCGGGCCCGAAGGCACACTCCGCAGATGAGCGGTTATACACGCATTCCTGAAAGCAGCGGCGTGTGCAGTTGCTCGCGGAAGCAGACAATGCCATGCCCGCGGCAGCGCACCGCTACAGCTGCCGCAAGCGGCGCGTGGTAACCAGGAACACCGGCACATCCGCCGCGTCTCTGGGACGGACTATATTCTCTACAAGCGCGGAAGTAGACTGTCGCAGGCGAGAAATTTTTTCTTCGATAAAACAGCTATACTGGCAAAATAAGTGAAGCACCAAAATGTCATGGTCGGACGTCTATGCAACTTCGTATTAGTGCAGTCCATCGGTGGATATGTGAACCGTGGATTTATTTTCCGAATCTTTTTTATTAAAGAATTTACTTTATTTACTGGCGATTCATCAAGAACATTAACACATTTAATCTTACTATGTGAGCGTGGAATTAGTTGTCAATGGGTAACTGATGAAAACAAATTTCTTTCAAGAAATGGAAATTGTATTCCTAAAAGCCCTTTTTTTTAAAAAAAAAGAAAAACAGATTTAAAAATTATAATCAGAAAGCACCCTCTAAATATCAAGTTACAATTTATTCAGAGGCAGAAATAACAATTTTTTTTTTTTTTTTTGACAGTATGAGCTTTTGGGCTGGGAAACTTGCCGCTCCCTTTTAACACGGCCGTAGTCACGAACGCTCACAACAACCTCTGAAAGACTACACTGGTGCAAATCTGCAACACACCAGATTACTTTAAACTAAAAATTTTAAAAACTCACACAAACACATAAACTATGCACCCCGTAGGAGAGATGGAAACGGTACAAAACACTCACATTAAAAAAACTTACTTGCCACCGAAGGTGCAACTTGAAGTTAAAAAAAAAACCCTCTTACGGTGGAAGGATGGCAACCTTATATAATAAAATAGCCATTTAAATAAAAACCCATGAAATGCAGGTTTACATAAAATATACAAGGTTGGCCAAACCTACTCTACACTACACATATACCGTCACTGAAGATGATAGGCAAGATAAAAACATATTTCAGTAATTCGGCCGTTACACTTCCATCAATAAATTCGTTAACACCGAATCCGACGAACATGACAGAGGCAGCTATTAACGTACGGCAGACCGACACACAGACGGACAAACAATAACTGCCTAACAAATGCTGACGAGGGACAGACGAGCAAGCTGGGGACGAAAGACTGACCAAGAAAACCAATAGAACTTAACAAGTAAATGAAACAACATACCACGAATCCCTTAACTTCTACTAAACTGCGACGTCTGGCGAAGACCTGGCGCAGCACCCCCAAAACGCTCTCCCGAACCGTCCGCTGCCGGCCGCTTCAACGGACGCAGGAAGGCGCGCCGATCTCCCGTCTCACGGCGTCGCAGCTCGCAGCGGCCAGACCGATGTCGTGGGTTGACTCCCGTTCCTCACGTGTCGGCCGCGAAGCCACTACCCCTCACTAAACGGCGCGGCCCACTGGACTGACGTGGCGCCGACGCTCAAGACGGACAAGACATCTTGTGTCCCAGTGCGCGACCGATCAACCGACCGATCCAACCGTCAATGACCATCGCCTGAACAAACTCGAGCAGACTGGCGGCCTAACACATACTATAGTTCAATTCTTTTATCTTGGCGGCTCGCGCGTGCCCGCCTAGACGCGGGAGATTGCTGCGTTGCCAGTTGCACGCGACGCACGGCCAAGAGAAGCAGCGCCATAATGGCATAGTTCGCAAGCTTACGTTTAGGGGGGAGCGGGCAGTTCATGAAGTAAAGCCACCACGGCCGCATTAACCCTTTCGCTGCTACAAAGACGTGCTCCCTGCATTCCGCGCTGTGGGCGATTTGTCACTGCACTGCTCGCCTGTGCAGACACATTGTGTTCCGACTGCTTTGACACTTTTTATCATTCGATTCCACAAAAACTATTTGGCTCAAAAATTAGATTTTTTCCTATCTTCTTGACTGATACCTTCCCCCCATAAATGACTTAATTTTGTTTCGATGTTCAACGCAGTTATTATGCAGCATTAAATATAGTAGACCATAGCACGAAATTTTGAAGAGTTTGCAGAGGTAAAGTCCATAGAGTATACTTTCCGGATGGTCGATTTTAGTTGCCACAATGTTGAGAATGAAATGTGGACAAGATACCCATATATTTCATTTAATTTAAGTACCACATAAGTGTCGTATGTAATACTGAAAAAATATTCCACGTTTCGCGACTGTAACAAAAGTTTTACTTACACTGGGCACGTTTGGCTTTATTTTAAAGCACTTCAATCAATCAAAAGGAAGTAGACAAAATATATTAAACTAAACTGTGGACTTACAAAAACATTAGGACTTGAATATACCGTCTGTCAGTGAAGTGCTCAGAGCTATGTCAAATATAATTTTATGTGTGGCACACACAAACAGCATTTATTTGCTAAAACACTAATGAGCCAACACAAACGTTGAATATTGTGCTACCGCAGCACAAAACTACGAAAGATGACTTGGCAATGGAGGACACAAAATACAGTCCTCTTATGATGCTTCAAAAGAAAGAAACGCGTCTCTTCTAAATAAGTCGCTTATTACAGTTGCAGAAGAGGGATAATATTTCAATACCATTGGTAAAACTGCGACTGTGGAACAAAAACAAGAAATAGAACATGAATACCATTGTGTATGTGCCATACCTTTCACCGATGGAAGTGCTTTAAAATAAAGCCAAACGCGCCCTGTGTAAATAACACATTTATTACAGTCGTGAAAGACGGAATATTTCTCAATATTACATACGACACCCATGTGGTACTTAAATTAAATGAGATATTATTATACAGTAAATATTATATGAAATTTAGGTATCTTGTCCACATTTAATTCTCAACATTGTGGCAACTAAAATCGACCATACGGAAAGTATACGCTATGGACTTTTACCTCTGCAAACTCTTCAAAATTTCGTGCAATGGTTTACTACATTTAATGCTGCACATCAAAACAAAATTAAGTCATTTATGGGGGGGGGGGGGGGGGGGAAGGTATCAGTCAAGAAGACGTGTAAAAATCAAATTTTTTGGCCAAATAGTTTTTGTGAAATCGAATGATAAGTGTGTCACAGCAGTGGGAACACCATGTGTCTGCACAGGCGAGAAGTGCAGTGATGACAAAATCGCGCACAGCGCGGAATGCGGGGAGCACGTGTCTGCAGCAGCGAAAAAGTTAATGAAGAGGCAAAGCACTAGAAATTTCATTCAAACGAATAAAATTCGTGAAGTAAGGCACTCCAATATTGTTTTTAAATAAAGAAAATATTAAGCACCGCAGGAGGTTTAACCTCACAACCTTTCACTTGGTAGCCCAACACCTTAACCGTTCCGCTACATCAGCTCATCGAGAAGAGTACCTACATTAGGACTCTTAACACTTCACGCAACTACTTAGAAACACTGTTGGTATGACTATGAATTACTCACGCTTCGTCGAAGTACAATAAGAAATAAACAATTACCGCTGTTCTTTATTGCGAAAAAGCAGTTCGTGAGATTGAAACAAGCATCTTTCCTTGCTATCGCCTGAATTAGGAGTCTTATTGCTTGTTTGGTTTAATTAATTAATAGAATATGAAGTAATTGGTATAAAGAATGCATTTTCCAAACCTTCTATAAAAGAAAGTCTGCTATCAAGACATTGCTTTTGTTCTATTACTTTATTTATGACTGAACGTTTCTAAAACAAGACACTCGTCTGTGCTCTGCACTGCAGTCGAGATCTGGCAACGTCGTTCTCTGTTCATTGGCTGACTGTGTTTTGTGACGTCAGATGCGCAGAACGAACCTAAATTCGGCCGCCAAGATATATAACGCGCACTTTAGTACTCCGGACAACAGACAGAACCTGACTGCCCCACACTGACCCGGCTGAACGAGTGACCAGACTCGCCCTAGCCAGCTCATAGTGCCCCTTAAATGTACATGAACAGGCTACCTTTCCCCTTTCACACCAGAGGGAGAGACCAAAGCTGCGATTGCCACAGTGGAGCCACCGCCAGGAACGGAGGATGACTGCTTCACCCAACGCGCTATGGCGCGCTCTTCAAAACAGCAAATTTTACCATGTCTCAGTATGTAAGTGTTAAAAGTTGCAGTTGTCTTTGACAGGTACTACGGTCATGGGAGAGCATTAGTGTTGTACATGTTCAATGTTGTTAAAACACCTGTTAGGGTGCATAAGGTTCGTGAGCAGCGTCTGATATAGAGTGATCACTGTGAAGGACACCATGGAGCGGACTCATGTGAGACACCGTTACCAGAAAGTGGCCTCATAGTGGGTCTCCATTTAGCCAGCTAGTAGAATCGTGCAAGATTTAGTTTCGTGGGTCGCTTGGAAGTGTCAGTGGCCTGATGTTGGGATGCATGAGAACGTGATGGCAGACACACTCATATTCGAGATTTTTGTCGACAACGTCTGACCACCGTACTGCGCACCAAGCACATCGTAATGCCTTCACATCAGCACCTGCCACCCGAGAACGAGTGAAGGGCATCCTGAAACATCAAGTGTCGTCCCACACAATTGGTCAGAGACTGGCAACATGTAGGGAAGCAGCCTACTCACGCTGTTGTTAATTCACATCAGTTTCCATTGTGTGCCAGCCAGTCTGCTGTAACTAGTTCTGACGTCATAAATGTTGCGCAATACCTTAAAAATCAAGCAAATGAACTAAAACTTTTCTAGAATGTCAGAAATAATACTAAACTAATGTGTGTTAAATATCAGTTCGATAACTTCAGCCATTTCCGAGATTTGGACGTTTTTCTGGAAAAATCATTGGCGCAACAGAACAGAGCTAGAGACTTCAAAATTTATATTTAGATTCATCTTTCATAATGATTTAATAAAAACAGTACTTTGGATTTCACAAATTAAGACTTTAGTGGAAATTCATGATTTTGTGGTTTTCGTCTCAAAACTGAAGGAAGCAAGATAGATTAAGTAGGCTAGTAAATAAGGCTAGGATGTTTAGATTTAAATAGGTTGGAGGTCCGCTATGATTATGAAAATGTGTAAAGTTTCTTTTTAATACCTATAAAATTATAGCGATAGCGGATCTCAACAGGGCCAGTTCAGAGCTCATCTGCTGCGTGCAGGGTAATTTAATTAATTCTCTCGCCCAAAGTATTTAACTTAGCCACGTCAAAATTTTATTATCAATACTTACCTGCGTGCTGAATGCACGTTTAAATTAAGAGCTTCTTCGGCCATCAGCCAAAGAAGCTATAAATTATTATGTAACTTGAAGTGGTGCGTTACTAGCCCAGCGGCTAGTCGAGAGAGCCGGAAAGATCAGGCGTTCCCTTCGCCGTCCGCACCGCGGCTTTATATATAAGAACACTGCGCGAGGAAGCAAGGCCCCAGTTCTCTCCAGACGCTGAATGACACGCCATCTGTGTCGGTAGTCGCGTCGCATCAGTGTATCTGCTACAAACAGCCTCGGGTGCCGTATTAAGTTACTAGAGATACGCGGAACCATGAAGACATTTTATGTGAAGTGTTAATTCTGGGATGATTTTCATTAACTAGCTTCAGTTTGCGTATTGTCGTATTTTTCACGTGCCGTCGCGGGACAGACATTCTACCAAATATT
This sequence comes from Schistocerca piceifrons, assembly GCF_021461385.2. NCBI lineage: Eukaryota > Metazoa > Arthropoda > Insecta > Orthoptera > Acrididae > Schistocerca > Schistocerca piceifrons. The sequence goes on along the minus strand of NC_060141.1, from coordinate 348,633,535 downwards.
TAGCGTGGCGTTTGATGAAGTATTTTCATCAAATTATGGCGAGCATTCTTTTTTAACATTTAATTCGGACATTTATAGTTGCATCAGCGCATTAGACTCTGAACTGCTCTGTTAGTTAGGTTGTAGGGATACTTGTGGTTTTTTTCAGTGAATTTCAGAATATACTCAACTATTTTGGAAAACCGTTTTTGATTAGAAATCCCGGACAATCTCCTAATTCCTCAGAGCTATAAGCTGCAGCTATAAGAACATTCTCAGGTAAAGTGGGCACTAGGATATCTATTTACTGGCTCCAAGTTTTATTAAATCACTTTCTGGGGGCCACGAAGTAAATAGAGAGCCAGTGTTGAGAACGGCAAAAGACAGCATTAACAACATTCTAAAAGCTAGAAACTTATTCAACACGCAAGCATATACAACAGTAGATTTATTCTTATTCCAACGCATCCGCCGCCCCACATATGGTGCATCGGCCGGGAAATCAACTAAGTGAAAGTGATTTTTAACTATTCGGATTCGCGAGTGGAATGCGACACGCAACTGAGTATAAAACAGTGAAAGTGTTACGTGTTCATGTGGACGACGCAATTGGATTAACAACGCATCTGGATTGACGGAGCTGGCACTGAGTCTAGCGGTGCTGCCAGCATCGCGAGAAGCCAGTTTCGCCGTACCGCAGTCGTCCGCTGGAGCAGCCGACGCAGAGCCTGCAATTGCGGGCCACGCAAACACACAACAGCCGTCGGAGAGCCGTCTGCAGTTCAACGTGCCACGTCGCATCAGGAATCCTGGTACGCCGCGCCGGCAACGCCATACGTCGTGCAGAAGGAACTAAGTTAAGTGAAAAGCTGTTAAAAATTTTACTAACCTGTACTAAAAGACTGTCGGCGATGGAACCGCCAAAAGAAACTGAGGTTAAACTTATATCAGAACCTATGTCTGTTGAGGGAACTGTAAATCCAGACAACGGTTCGAGTGTAAATATGCATGAAAGTAGTAATGTTAAAGTGAAATATGAAGTATTGTCTCCTGACAGTAGTGTGCGAAGGGGCAATGATTCAATAATAGAGACCCCTGTAGTAAAGCAGAAAGTAGAAATTGTAAATTTATTGGATGATAGTTTCTCTGAAGAATTAAAAATGAAACAGTCATCAGAGATGGTAGAGTTTAAGAAGGAGCAGTTAGATATGACTAATCAATCAGAAGTTTCATTTAGTTTTGATGATTCTGGTATTGGAGCTAGTTTTTCGTCACCTGAGTGTGATAAAAAGCCAGCTAGTGAGCAAACCAAAGATGCTGGGGCTGTTGATCTAAATGTTATATTACAAGCAATAGCTGCCAGTAATGCAAAAATGTCAGCCAGTAATGCTAGAATGACAGCTGAATTAAAGTCTGAGATTGTGGCCAGCCAAACAAGTTTTAATAAGCGGTTGGAGGTAATGGACGATACCTTCAAGGCTGGTTGCAATAAGTTGAAAGAGGATCTAGACAGTTTGAACTATAAAATTGATTGCAATCATGAGGATATTAAGAAAAAGGTTGCTCAACAGTTTTCTGAAATGTATAAAACAGTTAAATCCGAAGTTGCTGAGGTTCGCAAAGACTTCCAAATGGAAGATGCGAAGCTGGAGCACAAGTTAACAGAAAAGATCGAGGCGGAGTCTGAACTGTGCTCAGATAGATTTAAAGATGTTAATATAAAAGTAAACATATGTCAAGCAGAAGTAGAAGCAATCAAAACTGATACTACTCATATTGTGCAAAGAGTAGATAATGTTGAAACGAAAGTAGAAAATATCAGTACTAACATTGCTAACATTGAAAGTAAAGTAGCTTCAGTAACTTCTGGTAATGGTAATGTACAACAAGTTGTAGCTGCAAACGCCGCTTTTATCGGGTGTCGGCAGTTTTTGCGGTTCGATCCAGATAAAAATATCCATCCGCTAGATTTCTGGAACGATTTTGAAGATGTGATTCCATCAACTTGGTCTGAACGAGAGAAAATCTCGTTTATTAGAAGCCATTTAGCAGGTGACGCCATGCGTTGGTCAGCTGATGTTATGTTAAAGTGTAAAACATTAGCGGAGTTTAAAACAGCTTTCATTAATGAGTATTGGTCTAGCAATAAGCAAAATGAAGTGTTGAGAGAATTTTGGAGTGGAAAACGCTTCAATGCAGGTAAGGAATCAATTAAAGAGTTTGCTAGGTCATGGATTTCACGGTTGTCACATTTGGCGGAAAAGCTGAAACCTGAAATGATTATACTAGGTCTTGAAGCCAAACTGCCATGGTATTGGCAAACTAGAATTATATCTGCCCCTAGAGACAATCTGGATCGTTTCATTGAGTATTTGGAACGTGTAGAACGTGTTGCTGCCAATGAGGAGCAAGCACGTAATAACCGAAATGCCAATAACAATAATAGTAATTTTAGGAACGAGCAAAGTGGCAATGTAAACATTAGAACAGTAGGTGTTCGCCGTCCTAAGAGAGGTAGGAATTGGGGAAATAATTATCAGAACCAACAATGGCATTCAAATGACAGTAATGTTGTGCCAAACAAAAATATGCATGTAAACCACTGTACGGAAAGCAATGCTATGCCAGTTAACTATAATGAAAATAAAGGAAACAGCAGTAGGCCGAGGCAGGAAAACTAGTTCCCGTCTATGAGGACACTGGCGCTCACCAGGCGGTTACTTTTCCTAAGCCAGTAGTTAAGGGAATTGGTAAGACAGATCAGAATACTCAAACTGAACATGTGGATGAAGAGTCGATAGCACCTAAGGATACAACAGAAATATTAGATCACTCACAGTATTTGATAGATACCGTGTTAGAAACGCTTTCTAAGTGGGAAGAGAAAGAGAAGGCGCAGCAGTGTAACAGTAGGGATGAGCTACAAAATACTGAATTGACAGGTGAAGAAGCAGAAGAAATTCATGCTTATATTTACGATGAGGATGATGTGCTCTTATCTAAAGTGCCTGTGCAGGATGTTGATAATGTACTAATAGATTTAGGACAGGAGATAAGTGAGAATGTAGAGGGTAGCCTGTTGGGGGTCGATGAACCCAGTAGCTGTGACCAGTTGTCACTTGAGAAGGAAACCGACGATAATGGTGAAAGTGGTTTAGCTGTAACTAGTATTATGCCCGGTCTGGAGGCGCAGAATCGCTCAGACTACAGTAATTTGGGTCATGTTCAGCAAACTAAATGTAATGAAGTCGTGCGGTGTTTCGATTTAAAATTAATAGACCGACTGGAAAAGGCAGCTGAAAATGTAATTCAGGAAACCCCTACACACTGTGACCTAAATGTAATGAAGACAGATGTCGATCACTTTAGTTGGAGACAAATCCAAAAGGAACTACTAGATGAATGTGAGGAACCACCTGTACAACCTAGAATAAGCCACCCTATAATAATAGTGAATATGTTGGGTATCAATGTACGTTGTCTCTTAGACAGTGGAAGTGAGGTGAGTGCAATATCTCAGTCCTTCTTTGATGCATTACCTGGTAAGGACAAGCTTACAGTAATGGGGGTATCAGGACTAAGAATAATTGGTGCTACTGGCAAGGTGTCAAAAACGGTAAAGCAAGAAGCTTTACTGCCCTTTAACATTAATGGTAATTTAATTGATCATCCATGTTTAATTGTAAACAATCTCAGTATTGAGGTTTTAATTGGCATAGATTTCTTGTCAAAATATCAGAGTGTTGTTGACTTTGAAGGAAGCCAGTTGAAAATGGTCTTGCCAATAACCGGAGTAATTATAGTACCTTTTAGTGATAAACATGTAGTAACTGATCATGAAACTTGGGAGCTGCCTATACGAGTTCTGAAAAACAGGAGGTATTGGGACGAGGATGTTAATCTTAATAACAATAAGTTGAACACAGAAGAAAAAGAAGAAGCAATTAGTTTAGACAAAATAGAAACTAAATTACAGGAAATCGATAGGATTTCAGCCAATCAGAAGGAAGAACTGAGACAGGTTCTAAAAAGGCATCATAAAGTATTTTCAGATCGACCTGTCAAATTCATAGGTAGCCAATGAATGCTGTAGGGAGGAGGTTGTTCTGTAACCTCTACACAGTGTGGCAGCTGTGCAGTCCCAGCTGTGTGAGATCTTCTTTCCCTTTCAGGTCTCACTCATTCTTCATCTTTTCTATCCACCTAAAATTTCTAACTCTTATTTACAGCATTTAACCAATGAATGCTGTAGGGAGGAGGTTGTTCTGTAACCTCTACACAGTGTGGCAGCTGTGCAGTCCCAGCTGTGTGAGATCTTCTTTCCCTTTCAGGTCTCACTCAATCTTCATCTTTCCTATCCCCAAAAATTTCGACCTCTACTTTCCAACACAAAATTTTCCGGTATGATTATCACGTCAATAATAAACCAATGAATGCTGTAGGGAGGAGGTTGTTCTGTAACCTCTACACAGTGTGGCAGCTGTGCAGTTCCAGCTGTGTGAGATCTTCTTTCCATTTCAGGTCTCACTCATTCTTCGACCTTTTCTTTCCAGACATGAAAATTTTCTGTCATGACTATCAAGCCATGAGTTATGTAACCATTCTATCTACCGATTAGTGACAAAAGAAAATACCTAATGTGACAAACCTAATAGTGACAAACAATAGGGAAGTATGAAGTAATTAAGATACAATGTATTTGAGTAACAATTATGTATAGTACCCTGGTAATATAGTAAGTATGAAGTGTTGTTTTATTGGAAATGGTCCACCAACAGTAATTTAAAAAGATATATGAATTCATGTACAAGCAGGATCTGAAGTGGTAGTGAAACCTAGTGTATGCATTAGAGCTAACTAAGAAATAGTAAAAGAGATTGCTTAGTGTTAGGAAAAATTTGCAGATAAGTTGTAAGATTAAACTCACCTGGTGTAGCAAGGAAAGGCAGTGTAATAGAATTGAGCAGTGTTTGTGGACACGTCACTGAAGTATTTATAAGGTTGGAGCTGGCCATTATTTTAGTGTAGTGTGTGACAGGATACACCTACATGTATTGAGGTTATGAGTTGGAGGCGTGAATGCGACCATAGGTACCCTTATGTTAGATGAGACAGAGCAGCTCATGGTGTCCTATAGGTTTAAGGAATTTAGCATTACGCTCGTCCATAATTACTTGATGCACTTTAGTGGTAGGTCCGAGAGAGACTACCTGAGGTTTCAGCGTCCGATCGAGTGGAAATGGATTGTCGCGTGAGCAAATTAATCAGCTGCAGTACACTATAAATATGAAATAAATGTGCTTTCCTATGCTTTAAAATGGAGTGAGTGTTAAATAAGTTCATACACTAGCAAAGTAAATAAGTAACATAATGACAGACGTGAAACCATATTTTAGCTCAGCATGAATACACTTCAAAGTAAGTAAGTACCTAATTGTAGATGTGGAACTGACAACAGCAGAGGACCAATAAGTGGATTTTGTAGTCAACTAAACGTAGTGTGTTTTGAACACTCGCAATTGTACTGTTACCAAAAGTTACTCACATGTACATGGAAGCTGAGAAAACAACCACTAATCATACTCATACTATCTCTAAGAATAAAGTAATCAAAGATGAGCCAGTTAAGTAAATAAGATGCAGATTTGTCAGAAATGTACCGAGCATTGGTTCAGTGTTCCGGCCCAGAAATAATAAATTCAGATTAAATATGATTTATGACTGTATGCCTTAGGAGCATAAATTTTCTCTAATACATGACTAAAGGCGTTTTGAGCCATTTGTTTAACGATTTTATGACAGTTAAGTAACCGCGAGACTAATACTGAAAAAAAAAAAAAAATTCTGTTAACTTTGTTCCAGTAACATATTGGAAGATAAAATGTATATATCCCCATTTCTTTGTGACCCACCCTTAGATATTAAGTGAACAGAGTCTGAGGCACTCTTTTTGTTTGTTCTACAGGACAAACCAGATAATGGCAGCCTGGTAGCTGCGTGAAAGCGTGGAGTGACTTGGACACAACTCACAGTGACCCCTCCCCTTTCCCCCATGTAATTTAGAGAGAACGTGAAGGACGCACACCATAGCAACTTCCCCTCCTCTACCCTTGTGAATGGAAGTGTAGGACGCCAGCCAAAGCGGCTACAACCACGTGTGTAAAAATTATTTGTGAACTTTTTCTTTCAGGTTTAGAAAAGACTGCTAAGAGATAATCATCTGTTAATGTATCATGTTATTTTCTTAGAATTTGTGTATGTAAAAATGTATTTAATGTATGTAATGGAGCTAAGATTTTTATAATTTTTCTATTTGTATGTGTTTGTTTGTCTAAGGCAATATGTATGCCAAAATATTTCATGACTTTGCTTTAAAAATTTGAGTAATGACATTGTTTAAAAGGCAGTGAACATGCCTACAATTTATATAATTAATGTAGGTAATCAGTTTTCTTTAATGTTTCTACAGGTTTATATTTCAATTTTGATTTTTCATAGGGAGTTAAACTGTACTCTTGCTTCCCTTTTTGTAATTAAATTTTTTTTTTCATTCATTAACATTCATAAACAAAAAATTTAAGTAGAGGGTGATGTAGGGAAGCAGCCTACTCACGCTGTTGTTAATTCACATCAGTTTCCATTGTGTGCCAGCCAGTCTGCTGTAACTAGTTCTGACGTCATAAATGTTGCGCAATACCTTAAAAATCAAGCAAATGAACTAAAACTTTTCTAGAATGTCAGAAATAATACTAAACTAATGTGTGTTAAATATCAGTTCGATAACTTCAGCCATTTCCGAGATTTGGACGTTTTTCTGGAAAAATCATTGGCGCAACAGAACAGAGCTAGAGACTTCAAAATTTATATTTAGATTCATCTTTCATAATGATTTAATAAAAACAGTACTTTGGATTTCACAAATTAAGACTTTAGTGGAAATTCATGATTTTGTGGTTTTCGTCTCAAAACTGAAGGAAGCAAGATAGATTAAGTAGGCTAGTAAATAAGGCTAGGATGTTTAGATTTAAATAGGTTGGAGGTCCGCTATGATTATGAAAATGTGTAAAGTTTCTTTTTAATACCTATAAAATTATAGCGATAGCGGATCTCAACAGGGCCAGTTCAGAGCTCATCTGCTGCGTGCAGGGTAATTTAATTAATTCTCTCGCCCAAAGTATTTAACTTAGCCACGTCAAAATTTTATTATCAATACTTACCTGCGTGCTGAATGCACGTTTAAATTAAGAGCTTCTTCGGCCATCAGCCAAAGAAGCTATAAATTATTATGTAACTTGAAGTGGTGCGTTACTAGCCCAGCGGCTAGTCGAGAGAGCCGGAAAGATCAGGCGTTCCCTTCGCCGTCCGCACCGCGGCTTTATATATAAGAACACTGCGCGAGGAAGCAAGGCCCCAGTTCTCTCCAGACGCTGAATGACACGCCATCTGTGTCGGTAGTCGCGTCGCATCAGTGTATCTGCTACAAACAGCCTCGGGTGCCGTATTAAGTTACTAGAGATACGCGGAACCATGAAGACATTTTATGTGAAGTGTTAATTCTGGGATGATTTTCATTAACTAGCTTCAGTTTGCGTATTGTCGTATTTTTCACGTGCCGTCGCGGGACAGACATTCTACCAAATATTTAGCGTGGCGTTTGATGAAGTATTTTCATCAAATTATGGCGAGCATTCTTTTTTAACATTTAATTCGGACATTTATAGTTGCATCAGCGCATTAGACTCTGAACTGCTCTGTTAGTTAGGTTGTAGGGATACTTGTGGTTTTTATCAGTGAATTTCAGAATATACTCAACTATTTTGGAAAACCGTTTTTGATTAGAAATCCCGGACAATCTCCTAATTCCTCAGAGCTATAAGCTGCAGCTATAAGAACATTCTCAGGTAAAGTGGGCACTAGGATATCTATTTACTGGCTCCAAGTTTTATTAAATCACTTTCTGGGGGCCACGAAGTAAATAGAGAGCCAGTGTTGAGAACGGCAAAAGACAGCATTAACAACATTCTAAAAGCTAGAAACTTATTCAACACGCAAGCATATACAACAGTAGATTTATTCTTATTCCAACGCATCCGCCGCCCCACAAACAGCCAGACTAGGGAATTACCGCAGCCTACGTAATATAATAACACAACACATACGGCTACTTTTGCTGTGGTGTCCTGGCCCCGAAGCATCAACTACTGATGAATAGCATCGCATTTTGTTCAGCGATGAATTGCGGTTCTGCAATACTCCGGATGACCATCGCCGTTGAGTATGTCGGTGAGCTGGGGAAAGAACCCATTTTTCCTATGGTTCGAAGAGGAACAGCTGTCTTATCTCTCCCGTCATGATGTGGGGAACCACAGAGTGAGACTTCAGGTCACGGCTGATAGTGACTAAGGGAACTCTGACGGCACAACGGTACGTCATGGGCGTGTCGCCTTATCATGTGTTAGCTCACAAGCGACAGTACCATGATACCATTTTTCAACAGGAGAAATATCATACAACCGTGGCCGGTATGTCTATGAACTATTTGCGTAATGTTGCACTACTCATGTGTCCAGTAAGATACCCAGATTGGTGCTCGATAGATAAAGAGTGTGACCAGTGCCAAATCCGCCCCAGTTCCAGCATCCAGGATATGAAAGATCACTTTCTACGCTGTTAGCCAGTTTGCCTCGAGAAATGATGCACCGGCCTTACGACTGCCTTCACAACCCAATCAGTACAGGCATTCAGTGCAGAGGGGGATGCAATCTCGTACTGATAAGTGGCTCAAACTGCTAAGTTATCTCTCAATTTGATTCGATTTATAATCACCGATTACCCTCTCAACTTGTGAAGTTTCCTTTCGTTTCTTCCTCCCATTCTAGATGCTTCAATTTTATTTTATTTATTTATTTTGGCAGTACACACTGATAACCAGAAAGAAGTCTCAAAAGGCGTGAATCTAGAAGGTTCTTATGTTTGGAATGTCTCCGCATTCTGGAGCCGGCCACGGTGGCCGTGCGGTTGTAGGCGCTGCAGTCCGGAACCGCGGGACTGCTACGGTCGCAGGTTCGAATCCTGCCTCGGGCATGGATGTGTGTGATGTCCTTAGGTTAGTTAGGTTTAAGTAGTTCTAAGTTCTAGGTGACTGATGACCTAAGATGTTAAGTCCCATTGTGCTCAGAGCCATTTGAACCATTTTTTTCTCCACATTCTGGAAAATTCGATACTTGTATAAATAGCACCGGTAGCACTCTCCGCTTAAGAGGAACTTCCGTGTGTACATTGTTGTCCGTATAAAACGTACTTTCAGTGCTGTTGTACTTCATTAGTGACCCGGCTTATGGTACTTGGACTTTACTGTGGTTACGACGTAACAATATTAGTTGCTAATTTCCCTTTGTGTATAGAGCGAGGCCAGGTAACCGTGTCTCACCTCACCACCAATAATGCCCCATGATCCTTGGACGAAATATTTTATGAGGAAAAATAAATATAATGGCGACTAACAGAAATTTAAATTTTGTAAAATAAACTTTGAGCAGACATATATTCCCAGCGACAGAACGTCAAGATGTGTTGTACGTTGTACTTACTTCAATTGGCATAAGGAACCTATCGTGCGCTCCTATCCTCGTTGCTACAAACATCCGCATTCTTAATTCTCATAACTCGCATAAACTGTATGTTGTTCCCCATGACTACTATTTGATAAGGTTGGGGGGGGGGGGGGGGGCTGTGAGTGCATCAGAGTAAAGAAGAAAAACACTTTTCTTTTGCGTAAGTGATCGCGGAGAATGCCACGTATTTTCAGCAATATAGAATGCGTTGAATTATATATGTCTGCGGCTTCTATGATGCAAAACTCAAAGAGCTGACGATTAGAGTCGATTCGTTAGGCATGCTATGATGACAATTTGTAGTGAAATATTCGTGAAAGAAAACCATCCACATACGAACACCAGTTCTAACTTATTTCTTGAGAAAAATGTATTCTGCCATAGATTCTCTACAACGCTAGAAATTTGTTGTCACATTACAACAACAGTGGGAACTATAAGTAATCGGAAAGCGACGAACTTAGAATTTAAATTTGCAGAGGTAATTACACCGATCAGCCTGAATGTTATGACCGTACCGTATATATATATATATATATATATATATATATATATATATATATATATATATATTATGTGTGTGTGGGGGGGGGTGGGGGGGGGGTGGGGGGGTGGGAGGGTGGGTGGGTGGGGGTAGGGGCGTGGGGGATGCGTGGATGGGTGGGTGGTTGTAGGTGCTCAGTACCTTTCAGGTATGCGTTTCACATTCCTAATTAGCGGCCATCTTTTTCTTGTTTGGATCTATTCTACTTCCTGCAGAAATATGGAATACAGAAAACTTGCAGTAGAATAGATGTGTTTCACACTATCGTAGGCGAAAAAGTGCTTATAGCTCTTAAGGCAAGCGTTTTCATCTCATTTTGTTCCATGCTGCCACCTCTGAAAATTGCCTACCCTACAATCTTGACAACAGCAGTACGTGTACTGTATTCCACTGTCAGAGGTATCAGAACGATTTTCGCTTCCAACTTTCGGCTGTGTCGTTTCCTGGCCAGTGTCCCTTACCTCCGACTAACAAATTAACTCTACCTGAAAGTTTATAACATCATAACGGAATAACCCTGCACACTTATTTAGTAAATCCACCTGTCCCTCCTGAAGACTAGTGAAGCCTACATAAAAGGCAAAACTACCAACAAACAGAGTGACTTTAATTAAATGTACTGGAATGAGTTACAAAGATGAGAATGAAATCAACAGATGTGCAGTGACATGTAATGATAGTAGTGGAACCCGTTGAGACACACTGAACCTTGATGGAGACAAGCTACTAGCTCAGAAAAAAATCGTTCTTGGGTGCATTGTCCACTCTTCTGCCAATTAAAAGACTATGAACTAAGCACAGGATATCTAGATACTGTAACTAACTTAATGAAATCACGGGAAGTTTTTCCGTCATTATGAGAAACTGAGGGACACTGAAGACAGCCCAAAAGCTCTCCCTTACGTTCCCAGTGACTGCAGACACCTTTACGAGAAACCAACTGATAACACCAGCCTACAATGTATTGAAATGGATGAGAATGACATAAGATCTATGGAAACCAATAATTCAGGCCTGCGATGATCTCTTAGACCTCACCGTGTGTTAAATAGAATCAATAGACTCATCGAAGACTGTGGAAGGTCATTCGCATGAATCTTTGGAATGATAAAGTTCTAATTTGTAGCTTGTTAAGACTCTATACACGAAGGGAAACATGTTTTACGCAATTAGTAGATAACATTGCCAAAAATGGAATGAGTGATATTCTCTTTCATACATCAATCGTCTGTATGCAGGCTGGTTTGTAACAATATCAGAAAGCTTTTGTATGTATGAATGTACCCCTCTAGTTACTTTACGGTGCATGAAGGACGGTACGTCGCACCAATGTTTTCGATTTTCTAACGACCTCCTTTCACATAATGAGAGAGAACCTTATGCGTATACATCTACAGATGCGTACCTTATGTTACTTGCACTACTCCTTCACGAGATATACGATGATGGAAGCACAATGGTCGCCTTATCTCCTTCACGTACCCGGTTCTCTGAAATCAGCCAACAGGGTTCCATGAGAGCTACGTTGCTTTTAGTCACATATTTCCATTTCATATGAACAGCAACGAACGTTTTGACTCTAGCAACGCGTCTCTGATACCTTCCGATTACTAATGTCACGTGTATTTGATAAAGAGAACAGTGCATTTTGTGATACAGGAGTGGACCCGAGGTGATGATGTACATTGAAAAGAGTTTCCTTTCCTCTTAGTTTTATCTTGGCCTTGAACATTGTAGGGGGAAAATAGGGTTACAGGACAGTCTGCAGTTCCCGGCTGTTAGGAGAAAAGGCAGAAACACAAACTTGCAGGAATGGCCAGTTGATTCCTTCGGCCAGTGCCAAACACTGTCACAGAGCACCTACAAGAGGTGCGTATCTTGTGGCTCGATAGGATACTCGCAGGAGACTCATGGTTCACAATGATCTGAATAAACTTATTTATTTCCTTCAGACCAACTATTATAGTCCAGGCTAACACTGAGTACTAGAAAAGGGTAGGATGCAACTTATTGCACAAAAGATTCCAGTGTTTTGAGTCCTTGGGTTGAGAGCTAACGGAATTAGCAATCACTAGCAGGACTGTAAAGTACAAAATGAGAAAACAAACTTGGTCCCATGCGGAGGTTGTAGACGAATGACACGGAGTTGTCATCCGAGCTGAGAACACTTGTTAATACAAAAAGCCTGCGTTTTTGAAAGTTTCTGGGACCGCAGTGTTTCTGCGTTTCTATAGTCGGCCGGCCAATCCATCCCCTCTTTACAGGCGTCGGGCAATTGGACGTGGAGCTATGCGTCTCTCTGGTGCCTGTGTCTAATCACGTTCAGGTCCTTTCCCTCCTGGTATTCTGTAGGTGGGGATGTCACTGGATTTACATTAATGAAGTACAGCTTTGGTAGCAACAACGTTCAGCTGAACGCTAAACGTCTTTAACCTTTCTGTTACTCCATACCAACCTTGTACAAGGCAACGATTCGATAAAATATTTAAAGTCTCATACCTCAGCGATCTCGCTTGCACTGTAGTGATATCGACCCAAGGCGAGCGCAAAGAATAACATTTCAACACTGAGAGTGGGTCAGGGAAAATGCAACATCGGAGCGTCTGGCGGGACAGACAGCTTACTTTAGTAGCAATGTAGTGGGGAATAGCAAGTGGCGTCATCGTCTTTACGTGATGAAAGAAAAGTTATTCCTAATGCAACTACGCATGTCAAGAACTTTCACGCACCCACCCTATACTATAACAAACTCGTTAAGCAAGCACAGCGAGTGATAATTGCCGATACCTTCGTAATATTAAGACGTATGCGATCATTACAAGTGACGTCGAGTAACCATTATCCACTCCTTCGCTGCATAAATACCCCAGAAATTTAGCTCGTATGGCAGTCGGCCACACGGATCAATGGTGCACAAAATATTCGTACTCAATTTCCTGATTACATTAAAGTGACGTTTGGCACAAGCCTGTTGTAGATTTCCTGCATGCTCTTGAGCAACGTCAGCCGCTTCCTCATCATAATCACTAGACGCAGAGTTCATCATCACAACCTGACGCTCTTGCAGATGGTCTGACCGAGGGTTCTTCCCTATCGTCTCGTGTCATGACACAAGAAACGCTTTCCTTGCCATTGCCAGTCTACATTTTATATCCTCTCTCCCTAGATCATCATCAGTTAATTTGTTCCCCAAATAGCAAAAGTCATTTACTACTTTAAGCGTCTCATTTCCTAATCTAATCCCTGCAGCATCATCCGATTTAATTCGACTACATTCCATTATCCTCGTTTTGCTTTTGTTGATGTTCATCTTATATCCTCCTTTCAAGACACTACCCATTCCGTTCAACTGCTCTTCCAGGTCCTTTGCTGTCTCTGACAGAATTACAATGTCATCGGGGAACCTCAAAGTTTTTATGTCTTCTCCATGGATTTTAATACCTACTCCGAATTTTTCTTTTGTTTCCTTTACTGCTTGCTCAATATACCGATTTAATGACATTGGGAAGAGGCTACAACCCTGTCTCACTCCCTTCCCAACCACTGCTTCCCTTTCGTGCCCCTCGACTCTTCTAACTGCCTTCTGGTTTCTGTACAAATTGAAAATAGCCTTTCGCTCCCTGTATTTTACTCCTGCCACCTTCAGAACTTGAAAGAGAGAATCCAGTCAACATTGTCAAAAGCTTTCTCTAAGTCTACAATTGCTAGAAACGTAGGTTTGCCTTTGGATACATTCAGCCAAAGAAACGCTTTGCCTCGAGAGTTCGATTTATGCCAGCTACAACTCAACAATTTTACCCTCTTACATCTGTCTTGCTTCTGGTCAGGTCAGCCGTCGTCGTCCTACGATCAGTGTGCGACCTATTTTCATGTTGCTGCTATTACCGGTGGGATCGCTATCTGCTTATGGCTTAATAAATGTGTTGTAATTATAATTGTCGGTATTAAGATGATACAAGCTTATCATTCCCGATGTTGTGGTTATGTACAGTATATCCTTTCATTTTTCTTTTATATTTTCACTGAAACAGGAAGTTTATTTGGAAGTTCATTTTCTGAGTTGTTTGAGTCCTGTACCCTCGTGGACCGGATATATACTCGTTCCATTGGCATCGGTGCCCATGCTATGTACAAATGTCCCTTTTCAACCGGTAGCAACTCTTCTCGTACAAATCTTTCTTTAAAACCCTTCTCTCAACATAAAACCATTTTGTACTTCTTTTGTATTTGGCTCAATGCCTTTGCATATTGTGAATTAGAAACCCTCAATGTGCACTTTTATGTCCTGTAAGAAGAGTACTTTTTCCAATAGAGCAAATTTCTAACAAGTTTTATGTCCATATATCTGCTTTTTTCGAAACCGCCTTTGCTTCTGCCTCACACACTAGATTAGGCAATGCTATCCTTCTGTTCCCTGTCGACTGCTCTAGATTTCACATTACGCACAACGCTTCTGTCATCGTTCCCATGGTATATGTTTTTCAGCATTCACTGGTGAGTCGTCGAACTGCTGGAAACTGGTGGTAACTGCAGCAGCGCCGTCATCCCTAGCTACAGATGTTCTCTTATCAAATACCCATCTGAAAGTCTTATTTGTAACCACGAAAATCGTTATTTGTGTTTTTAAGGCATGCTCGTAGATGAACTATTCTAATTGCACCTTCGTGTGCATGACACGGACGATACCTGTAAGCAAAACTCCAGCCACAATAAAAGTTCTGAGCTGCACATTCCAAGACAAATGTTTTAGTCTAAAAGATATATCTTACAAGAAAATACTTTTGATACTTGAGAAACTGTATTCTGTTGCGCTATCATTGCCAAAATTAAAGTTCTCCTTACTTAATAAAGTCAATTGTAAAATTAATGGACCTGCTGAGAAAACGACGTAACTACATTACAAATGTTGGTACTTTAGTTGATTCATAGACAACATTGGCGTTCAACACTCACGGGCAAATGAATAATACACATTAAAGTACTACTTTGTAGTACATCTCTCCGCACGATGATAGCGACGAGGAGACGATGTGAAATCCATGAGAGATCAAAAATTGCTCTAAGCACTGTGGGACTTAATATCTGAGGTCATCAGTTCCCTAGACTTAGAAGTACTTAAACCTAACTACACTACTGGCCATTAAAATTCCTACACCACGAAGATGACGTGTTACAGACGAGAAACTTAACCGTTAGAAAGAAGATGCTGTAATATGCAAATGATTAGCCTTTCAGAGCATACAAACAAGGCTGGCGCCGGTGGCGACACCTACAACGTGCTGACATGAGGAAAGTTTACAACCGATTTCTCATTCAGAAACAGCAGTTGCCCGGCGTTGCTTGGTGAAATGCTGTTGTGATGCCTCGTGTAAGGAGGAGAAATGGGTACTATCACGTTTCCGCCTTTGATAAAGGTCGGATTGTAGCCTATCGCGATTGCGGTTTATCGTATCGCGACATTGCTGCTCGCGTTGATCAAGATCCAATGACTGTTAGCAGAATATGGAATCGGTGGGTTCAGGAGAGTAATACGGAACGCCGTGCTGGATCCAAACGACCTCGTCTCACTAGCAGTCGAGATGACAGGCATCTTATCCGCATGGCTGTAACGGATCGTGCAGCCACGTCTCGATCCCTGGGTCAACAGATGGGGACGTTTCCAAAACAACAACCTTCTGCACGAACAGTTCGACGATGTTTGCCGCAGCATGGACTATCAGCTCGGAGACCATGGCTGCGGCTACCCTTGACGCTGCATCACAGACAGGAGCGCCTGCGATGGTGTACTCAACAACGAACCTGGGTGCACGAATGGCAAAACGTCATTTTTTCGGATGAATCCATGTTCTGTTTACAGCATCATGATGGTCGCATTCGTGTTTGGCGACATCGTCGTGAACGCACATTGGAAGCGTGTATTCGTCATCGCCACACTGGGGTATCACCCGGCGTGATGGTATTGGGTGCCATTGGTTACACGTCTCGGTCATCTCTTGTTCGCATTGACGGTACTTTGCACAGTGGACGTTACATTTCAGATGTGTTACGACCCATGACTTTACCCTTCATTCGATCCCTGCGAAACCCTACATTTCAGCAGGATAATGCACGACCGCATGTTGAAGGTCCTGTACCGGCCTTTCTTGATACAGAAAATGTTCGACTGCTGCCCTGGCCAGCACATTCTCTAGATCTCTCACCAATTGAAACCATCTGGTCAATGGTGGCCAGGCAACTGGCTCTTTACAATATGCCAGTTACTGCTCTTGATGAACTGTGGTATCGTGTTGAAGCTGCATGGGCAGCTGTACCTGTACACGCCATCCAAGCTCTGTTTGGTTCCAATGGCTCTGAGCACTATGGGACTCAACTGCTGAGGTCATCAGACCCCTAGAACTTAGAACTACTTAAACCTAACTAACCCAACACACATCCATGCCCGAGGCAGGATTCGAACCTGCGACCGTAGCGGTTGCGCGTTTCCAGACTGTAGCGCCTAGAACCGCTCGGCCACACCGGCCGTCCAAGAGAGATCGTTCAAGCGGCTCCCACAACTGATCAGAATTGTGTCGAAAGAACACACTCTTCGCTGCAGGATGTTCCAGTTGTGATTAGCAGGATGAAGGAGGGCCACACAATCACTCTGATATTCATGGAGTATTCCTCAAATAATGGCATTTTAATTGCAGCCAGAGCAGTTGGGTCATGCAGCGTGTCTCCAGAGGTACCGGCTGTTCATGAGGTACAGAAAGCAATTAAATGGATAAAAGTGATCAGCTGGTGGATCCTTGTATTGTTAGACATTGAGATGCGTTTGCACTCATATCAAGTGCTGCTTGTCATGCCAGCACTTGGACCGTACGCATTTCTCCTCGCCCATTTGATTCATACCGAAAGGATGTGTAGGATACGACGTTCACGTATGTAAGGACGAAGATGCAACTACTAACCGTTTCCGTAAAAACTGAGACTGAAAATTTTAAGCGTACTCACATTCTTTGTATGGTCGCTAGCATTCCAAAAGGTCACAGCCGTGAGAGCGAGCACTCAGTTTCATAAGCATGATGTCTCTGATGCGATTCTCCCGTCGGTAATTGTTTTTCATTTCAACGTAATTCTAGCAACAGCTGTATTATGACTGTGCAGATTATTAATAACTAATGTATCATTTATTGTTTTCATAATCTTTACCCTGAAAAAGGAAAAAAAAACTGTTTTCGTAAGGGGATGGCAAATGAAATAAGGCTACATGAGACCTTGCAGTGATATCAGTATAGTCATTTTATTTACATTATAGGTTTTGTATTCATGGCAAGTATAATGTGTAGTCTGTGGAATATTGCACGAATCAGGATGAAAAAGGTTAGAAAAATTGAAAACAATAATTATTGCGACGTACACCACAAGTAATGAACGACTGTTGTTTTCATTAGCATGTCATGGGATTCGTTTTTCAATGAACTGTTGTGAAACAGATAGGATTTTCATTTATAAATGGTTCTCAGAAGCTACCTCTCTATTCTGTTCGATGATGTGTATGAAATTTTATAGTTGTTTTATGAGGTCCTTTACAAGCCTGTTAAACTAATCATTTCTAGGCTGTACCAGCGTAGTGCACACTGGAGAAATTACGAAAACATTGTACGCTGGCAGATCCTCTCCGTCCTGAAAAGTTTCGTCGTACAAACTCAGGTTTGTTTGCCATCTCCATGAATTTAAGAGTGGGAGAAATTGTTATTGTCTTACGTATGGCTTCAAAACGTCCGCTAGAAAATTCTTGTGTAATGCTGTCGTATGTTTGCCGGATCTTGAAGATGATATTGTAACGTTTTTGTATTTACTTGCATACCCAACCGATTTTTGAACCCTTGGTCCAAATGAGCTAGTGATCTCTTGTAAGCAGACGAAACCTGTTGGTAGCAACTGCTGTTTGTGAATGAGAAATCGGTTGTAAACTTTCCTCATGTCAGCACGTTGTAGGTGTCGCCACCGGCGCCAGCCTTATTTGGACAAGGTGAAAGCATATAGTGCAGCGTACGAATGCGTGATCTCGTGCACATCTTTTCGCTGCACAAGAACCACCTTTCTTCCCTGTTCGGAGGAGGAGGAGGAGGAGGATATTAGTGTTTAACGTCCCTTCGACAACGAGGTCATTAGAGACGGAGCGCAAGCTCGGGTGAGGGAAGGATGGGGAAGGAAATCGGGCGTGCCCTTTCAAAGGAACCATCCCGGCATTTGCCTGAAGCCATTTAGGGAAATCACGGAAAACCTAAATCAGGATGGCCGGAGACGCGATTGAACCGTCGTCCTCCCGAATGCGAGTCCAGTGTGCTAACCACTGCGCCACCTCACTCGGTCCCTGTTCGGCGGTAGTTCGGTTATAAGTGGACTGATATTAACATCCTGGAATAAATATAGTTCACAACTTCGTAACGTATGGTCGATAAAAATTGTATTTCAAGTTATATGAATGAATGATTTCTTTCCACTTGTTTCATCAGTGTTAATGATAAAACACTTGTCATATTTTGGTATGAGGGCTCCATTCTGGACTCGGAATTTTGCTGCTGCATCAAGGATTTTCTGCTGTGAAACGCTTTCACTCTCGGATTCAAAACTCATGATTTTTCTGAGAAGAATCCAATGTCTCCGTCTGAGTCCATTGCTGCAAGTTTCTCGTCGTCACCTGCTGATCACATTCTCGAGTTTCTATGAAACGATCATAGAGCCACGATCCAATGCCTTAAGATTCTCATTCTTCGTTTCACCTATTTTTTACGTTCTTCCCATCTTTTCAGATCTTTCTTGCATTTGAGGCGTGATGTTACCCTTCTACGAAGAATGACCTTCTTCATCTCGAATGCTCTCTCACTCGGCTGACAACAGTAATCTTTTAATCCAGCGTAGTATAATCGCTGTCCATCTTCGCCTGTTTCTCTTGGGGCTCGTAATTGTCTGATGAAGATCAAGCGACTTCTTCGGTTTCTTCAAAAAAATTTCCTTCGTCGATCTCTTGATAGGCAATTAGATCGTCTTGTGCCACATGTTGTTTCTCCATTAGCATTTCAGAAGTGTTGTCAGATATTTGATCTCCTATTTCCATGCGTTCCTGCGAGATTACTGTAGCAAGATTCGAAGCGTTGAGATAGTTTTTGAGAAAGAGCTGTTCACTATGTTCGAGAGGCGTTTTTAATTGCACTTCTGAAACTTAACTGTAATGCGATTCAGTTTCACTGTCAGGTTCGCCTTGTCTTGATGTAGAAATACCTGCCACATCACTATATTTACTCCTAAAATCGGGCATCTTGGAGCGTTAGCAGTTACCTACCATGGAGGCTATTATTCTAATGAAATATTCTCCGGATTTTTGAACTGTTCCCTTTCTCCCTCCGCCATCCGAAAGTCGTTCTATGTGCATGGAACGCCGGCGGCGGTGGTCTCGCGGTTCTAGGCGCTCAGTCCGGGACCGCGCTACCGCTACGGTCGCACGTTCGAATCCTGCTTCGGGCATGGATGTGTGTGATGTCCTTAGGTTGGTTAGGTTTAAGTAGTTCTAAGTTCTAGGGGACTAATGACCACAGATGTTAAGTCCCATAGTGCTCAGAGCCATTTGAACCATTTTTTTGTTCATGGAACTGTTCCTAGTGGGACGGAATTACCTGTAGGAATGTCGAGAAAATGGGTTCATGGTGGGTCGAAACGTAACTTCGGGGTTACCGGGAAAACTGGCCACTTGGTGAGTTTGAACGTATCTGGAGGAATACGGTTACTATGGGAAGCTATTTCCATAATTTTAGAGAAAAATCGCTTTTTTTCGGGTTAAATTTTATGAAAATAATAAATAAATGATTAAATATTCATGATTTGCGCATTCATAATAAATCAGTTGTTGGAACAAACAGAAGGTACCGGGAGGAGATTCGCTTCAGAGACCTCATGCTTATGAAACTAAGCACCTACTCGCTCAGCTGCCGACTCCACGAATACTAGCGACAATACAAAATCTATAAGCACGCCAAAAATTTTCATATTGGATTACCTCGAAAACGGAAGATAGTGGCGTCTTCCTGTTTACAGATGTTGTAGTACTATTCGTGCCGTGAACACCCTGTTCATTATGAATGAAATCGGTGAGAGGATTTCCGTATGGTCCCTTTCTAAGTAAACATCTCTTGCACAAGAGTATTTTTGCCATCTGACTCTACGGTCGCCTGTTGGTACATAACGACATATTCGTACTCTCTTTCGAAAACATGAGTATGTTCGTCGACTCATCAGTCCAGGTGTTCTTATCGCATTCTTTGACCATCCAGCAGCAGATTTTGTTACTGTAGCACCCTTTATAGACGCAGACCACTCGTAGAAATAACACAGTATGAGCAGACGCTAGCAACACAGCGACATGTAGGAGAGAAAGGAACGCCGAACAGTGTAGGCTCTACCTTGGAACACGTTACTTAACTGTGCAGACACTTCAGTGCCTAAGATCAACGACGTAATCTGTATATTCAGAAATGATCATCTGTCCACAACGATGGTACGTAAGCTTGGCTGTTAATTTTATCTCACTACGGATCACAGTACGTATCATTAAAACGAAGCTATGTACTATGGTATAATGGGGCTAGTGGTAACTTTCGGGATATACTAATGTTGATTTTAATGATGCATCTGACTCACAGGATATAAGTTCGTAATATTAACTACCACCAAAGCTAATATCAGTCACAATGAAAAATACTATCCAAAGGAGTATAGGACGGATAGAAATCATAGGTTCCACTTTATCACTTGCAGCGACAAACTAAAACATGGTTCAAATGGCTCTGAGCACTATGGGATTTAATATCTGAGGTCATCAGTCCCCTAGAACTTAGAACTACTTAAACCTAACTAACCTAAGGACATCACACACATCCAAGCCCGAGGCAGGATTCGAACCTGCGACCGTATCAGCAACGGTGGAACCAAAATATGCTACCAATGTATAAAAGTGATAAATAAGGGCTACCTGAACCGCTGATTCCAATTATATGCTTTTCCTACCAAAGTCTCAAAGCACTATGTTAACTCATCCAATCAATGTGGACTTTAAGTACTTTAACGCAAAATTAAATGTACATTCAACTTCTAAACACGTTAATTGATCTTTACCTATCAGTCGTTGCTAGTCAACGATAACGTCTATACGCAGCATCTCGCTACAACGAGATCATCACTTAAATCGAATTACAACGTCTTAACTCTTTCTCAAATATCTCAACCTCTCTGGATTAAATAAAAATTCTTTCTTTTAAAATTAATTATCTTTCATGAAGCGTAAACTAGCGTTCTCTTTTCTTAAATCGTTAATGTTTTTTCTCTCGTTGCAAATTAAGAAACATAAATTATTGTATCGGTTCTTTATCGGGTTAACGTCTCTGAACTTTGCTTCGACACAATGTCAACCTTATCCTTTACGTATCTGTGGCTCCTTTTTAATACTTCACGATATAGGAAAATAGACATCTGCTTTAATATCGAACTTAACTTTCAAATATCTTTCCAGTAATGATTCGGAGATTATTATTTGCTGATTCGTTTTTATAGGTTTAAAGGAGAAAATTTCTGACTTTATTCTCTGTTATTGTACCGTGTGCAGGTACAAGTCAACATACTTCGTTATGAGTGCTGTTTAACTACACAAAACCCTAACTAGCGGAAACGTAATAATAAAAAAATCACTGCCTCTTTTAAACTATGTGAACTTTAAACGGAATACAAATCTTAACCACTTCAGGCGTTGACATTCCGCATTCCGCTAACCCGTAAATATTTAAATACGCAATAATACAGCTATATATAAAGTTTTGCATCACCTCAGGCCCGAGAGCTCCAGAACCTGTACAGGAAATTGTAATAGAGATCAACATAAAGATCATTTTCGCCCTTTTTATTGCGGATGAAAACCACACATTGCATGTTGTGTCACCAAACAGCGAGAACTTCAGCGGTGGTTGTCCAGATTGCTGTACATACGGGTACCTCTGATACCCAGTAGCACATCTTCTTGCATTGATACATGCCTGTATTCGTTGTGGAATACTATCCCCAAGATCATCAAGGCACTGTTGGTCTAGATTGTCCCAGTCCTCAAGGGCGAATCGGCGTAGATCCCTCAGAGTGGTTGGTGGGTCACGTTGTCCATAAACAGCCCTTTTTAATCTATCCCAGGCATGATCGATAGGGTTCATATCTGGCCGCTCTAAACGAGCGATGTCCTTAGCCTGATGGAAGTTATTCACCAGATGTGCACGGTGGGGGCGCGAATTGTCGCCCATTAAGACGAATGCCTCACCAATATCCTGCCGATATGGTTACACTATCGGTCGGACGATTGCATTCACGTATCGTGGAGCCGTTACGGCGCTTTCCATGACCGACAGCGGCGTACGTCGGCCCCACATAAAGCCACCCCAAAACAGCAGGCAATCTCCATCTTGCTGCACTCGCTGGACTGTGTGTCCAGGAGTTCAGCCTGACCAAGTTGCCTCGAAACATGTCTTCGACGTTTGTCTGGTTGGAGGCATATGCGACACTCATCGGTGAAGAGAACGTGATACCAGTCCTGAGCGGTCCATTCGGCATGTTTTTGGGCCTATCTGTTCCGCGTTGCATGGTTTCGTGGTTGCAAAGAGTGACCTGGCCATGGACGTTGAGAATGAAGTTGTACACCACGCAGTCTCTTGCACACAGTTAGAGTCGTAACACGACGTCTTGTGGCTGCACGAAAAGCATTATTCAACATGGTGGCGTTGCTGTCAGGGTTCCTCCGAGCCATAATCCGTAGATAGCGGTCATCCACTGCAGTTGTAGCCCTTGGGCGGCCTGAGCGAGACATGTCAACGACAGTTCCTGTCTCTCTGTATCTCCTCCGTGTCCGAACAACATCGCTTTGGTTCACTCCGAGATGCCTCGACACTTCCCTTGTTGAGAGCCCTTCCTGGCACAAAGTAACAAAGCGTACGCGATCAAACCGCGGTATTGACCGTCTAAGCATGGTTGAACTACAGACGAGCCGTGTACCTCCTTCCTGGTGGAATGACTGGAACTGATCGGCTGTCGGACCCCCTCAGTCTAATAGGCGCTGCTCATGCATGGTTTACATCTTTCGGAGGGATTAGTGACATCTGTGAACAGTCAAAGAGACTATGTCTGTGACGCAATATCCACAGTCAATGTCTGTCATCAGGAGTTCAGGGAACCGGAGTGATGCAAAACTTTTTTCATATATACACAATTTGCGTGTTCTCGAAAAAATGGTCCTTGCTTTGTCGTTTACGGCCCTTGGGAAAAGCTATAAAATCGAGATCGCATATGCAAATCCCCAGCAACTTCCGACACTTTCTCAATGATACATTAACAACGTAAGACGTCCTCTCTCTTTACATCAACAATTACGCTTAGGCGCATCTCTAGAGAGATTTCCAAAATTTATTACTATAAACAACGATTTCGCTGAAGCCATAAAATACACCCTAACACAACATCGCAGAGGCACCATTCCTAAGTGCTTACTTTCTGTTCCACAACCACAGGATACGAGCGCAACGCTCCCAATCCCTTAGTGTGTGCTAAAAGCCACTTCATAAAATCTAATAATGATTTCACATGATAATGTGTCTCGTCTTCGACAAACCAACGGAAAATCTCCTGTTAAATGAACACAGTACACCTGTAAACGGTTCGCTATCAAGCAACCCAACCTTCAGCCACTGCATCCGCACAACATTAACAAGCAGGAGAAACAAATCTCAGACTTCAATAAATAGTAGCCTCAACTGATACTACCCATAAAATTCTAATTTTCGTCACAAATTTATCTCCTGCTTTTCCCTCCACACGCTGAGCTTAAACTCAGCGAAAAAAATACTTTCTCCAACTAGAAGATCAAATTTTCAGAGTATGTGCCTTCACGTCTTAAGAGTTGTTTTGAAGTCTCCCGAATTTAAACCGCGCAGCAGACAACTTACTGCGATCCTCTCATTGCCACTCGTTCATCGAGACTCTCTCTTGAGACTAATTCGTGAGACATTAATTCAAATAATGGACAAGCCAAGAACCATTTACGGGGAAAAAATATATCACGCTAATTCTCTCTTTAAATTACAGGTGTTTCTTCTTATCAGCCGCTGGTTTGATCTTGTTGAGACTAGCTTCTCCGTAGCTGTAATCTTCCCCGCACTTCGCCTCTCTGCAGTCAGCTGGGCGTAGTTAACTCGCTGACTTGACTGGAATCTGTTTTTCACGTACATCACGCGACAAGATCTACAACATTTCAACACAGGCACATATAAGAAAATGTTAGAGACTCATAAATAAACTCTTGATTCTTCCAGAAAACACTCAACCCCGAAAATAAGACGAAGCGATAACACCTGGCAACGCGCTTTAATTTTGCCGCAATACAAGTTCCTTCATCGGCACCTCATGCCACTGTAACCTATAATGATAGAGGTAGTCGTTGGGATGCTGGCTCTTGAACCCATTAACGACGAGATGGTTCTATATTATATGGCTGCTCACTAATTGTTGATGTTCAACAAAGCATTTAACCCCTTCCGCCCCCTTTCCCGTCTTCTGCGTTCTAAACGCCGGGCAGCCGATCGTAAACCGATCACCATAACATTTTCCGACCATAGCAACTGACTCTGCCTTTTTTCAGCCCTTTGGAGCATTAATGCGTAAGCTGCTGGGAATTTAGTTGGGATACACGTCAGTCTCGACCGTGGAGTACAGTCAACATCATTCTCAATTGATGACTGTTCCAGTAAATGCGGAGACTGAGTAAGGTGGATGAAGAATTCAACATTAGTAAAAGTGAACAGTGAGATATAGCATGATTCGTAGCATGTTGCTCCTGGGTCAGGAAGTGTTCTGTACTATGAAATTTGATACTTTCTGTATATTGTCCGTCTCAGTTCAATTATTGCTGCAGTGGTTGGCGGTTTCGGGTTGACACGCCCCTTCTCAAACCACACAGCTAAAAAATTACAAATATCATGTCTTATAATAACGTTTACAAGCAATATGCATGTCCATATTACAGGTTTTTATAGA
Source organism: Schistocerca piceifrons (assembly GCF_021461385.2). Lineage (NCBI taxonomy): Eukaryota > Metazoa > Arthropoda > Insecta > Orthoptera > Acrididae > Schistocerca > Schistocerca piceifrons. The sequence continues at coordinate 348,608,299 of NC_060141.1, read as the reverse complement.
CTTATAGATATACCTTTTTATTAACTGTAACTAAGCATGCAATATGGTGTCGAAAGGCACGAATAACCTCTCTACAGAAAGTCAACCTGTGGTCAACAAGTACTCTTACTGATATTAGCCGCCGGCCGCGGTGGTCGAGCGGCTCTAGGCACTTCAGTCCGGAACCGCGCGACTGCTACGGTCGCAAGTTCGAATCCTGCCTCGGGCATGGCTGTGTATGATGTCGTTAAGTTTAAGTGGTTCTAAGTTCTAGGGGACTGATGACCTAAGATGTAAAGTCACATAGTTCTCAGAGCCATTTGATATTAGCTTATGTGTCTACTGTTGCAGCTGATTGACGCAACCAAACTTACAAACATAGCTTTCAACAGTCAACAGGGCACCTAGGTAGGTGTTACTTCATATACACTTGCATGCTGTATGCCTGTCTTAGTTTTCTGTGGTGTCATTTATTGGCAACACTTTTCAAAACTAGAGACATATCAGTTTTACATTACAGAAAATGTTGACCATTTTGTTTTACAAAATGACGTAACATCCAAATGAAAATAGAAAATTAACATTTTTAAAAAGTACAAAAATATCAATCTTCTATCATAGGTAATGTTAACAATATTGTTTTGCAAAATAACGTAGCAGCCCCATGAAAATGTCAATTTTGCGTTACAGGAAATGTTAACAACCTTGTTTTACAGAATCACTTAGCATCCAAATGAAAATATCAATTTACAATGTCTTTAAAGTAGAAAAATGTCAGTCTTACATTACAGAAAATATTAAGAAATTTGTTTTACAGTACAACATAGCACCCAATCAAAATATCAATTTTACAATACAAGAAATATTAAGAATTTTGTTTTACGAAATAACTTAGCATTCAAGTGGAAGGTACAAAGCTAGGAGGTGACTAAATAGCGCACCCTGCTGTATAAAACCCTTCGTTTTTATTCCAGGGTAAAGTACCAAAAATTACTGCCTTCCATACCGGGAGTCAATACTACAATCTAAAGTATGGTTTTTTTCATTGTATGTTATCCACGTACAGTCAAAAGAAATAAAATAAGGTGAAAGACATAAAACAGTTACGTCTTTCTCAAATTATATTATTTATGTAACCTTTGGTAGTGAACCACCGGTTCCATCCCTACCATGTACACCTACATCAGGAATTGCATGGGAATGATTTCCAGAATCGTGTACAGTTCTGTCAGTGGGCACAGCAGCAAATCCTCGCCAACCCTAACTTCTTCTCCAATGTTATATTTACCCATGGAGGTTCCTTTCAAGCAAAGGACAGGCAAATACAAGGAATGTGCATTATTGGTCCAGCGACAACCCACGATGTCTTAGACAGGTGTAACATCAGCGCCAGTGGAGAGTTAACGTCTGGTGTGGGATACTTGGTACTACACTTATTGGCCCTTATTTCATCAATGCTACTCTAAACGGCACAGCGTATGCCAACTTCCTCAGACGAATTCTTCCTCCTCTTCTGGATGAAGTGCCGCTAAGAACCAGAACGCTTATGTAGTGTCAACAAGATGGATGTCCAGCACATAATGCCATTAGTGCACGTCTTGTTCTGAACCGAAGGCATCCTGCCAGATGGATTGGTCAAGGAGGAACAGTTACTTGGCCTGCTAGGTCTCCTGATTTAAATCCTCTGGACTTTTTTCTTTGGGGATGCAATCAAGACTCCAGAGGACATGCAGGAACGTATCGTGCTTGCTTATAATTCTCTTCAGCGGGCAACACTGGAAGCAGTAAATAATTATTTCATTCAACGAGTGCACCAGTGTATCTGTGTCCAGGATCACCACTTTGAATGTTCTATTCTTGGGCAATGGTACAGGGGACTCAAAGTCAATTTTGTGTTATGTTTTTACTTGGTTTTCATTTGATTTCTGACAACTCCAGCAAGTGGACGAGTTTGTGATCCCAGGCTCAAAGTCAGTCTTGTGTTATGTAATTAATAACGTTGTATTTCAGTGAATGGTACACTGTGATACATTTTTGAATAGGTTTTTAGGCGAGGAAATGAATTACCGAATAAACAATACAGGGTGCCATTTAAAAAAGTCATAGCGCTGTTCATATCGTTGTAGAAACAAAGCTACTACTAAGGCAGTCAGTCTGATTGATGTCCCCCTAACGGCTAAAGAACATTTGCTTGAAACATTTTGTAATATGCGTCTGGAAAAACAGTTATTTAGGGTGGTCAAGATATATGGGACATCCTGTATGTAAACCTTTAATAAAGACGAGAACCATACGACAGACAGAAAAAAGATAGAGACATAAAGCATAGAAATGAGATGTGTTACTACTTTTTGTCCAATTCTAATGTTCTCAGGAAACAAAAACATCCAAACGCAGTTAGATGTAAATGAGTATGATTATTAGACACAGAGGAAAGGAAAGACATACTGTAGCTACATAGGCTTACGTGGCACGTATAAAGATGATGAAATTCTGTTGGATGTTGTTCCGTTTCACTGAGTAAAATACTTAAAGTATAAACGAGAAAGTCTTGTCATAAGGAAGGCCGTTATAATACGGCCGGAACGTCCGTTTTATACTTGATATTTTAAGTATTTTAGGCAGTGACGCGTTACAACGCCAAGAAGAATTTTAGTCAAAACCAAAGATAAATTGGATTGTGGCAGCAAACAACGCAGACATTACAACTGCTCACGTTAGTGACTACAGTTAAATTTTAAGTACACAGTTATTTTATACGTACACAAAATTTCACATTCAGCCTTTCATATGCCATAGTTCTATAGCCGCTTCTTGTAGTAAAGTACTATTAAATCATTAATTTTGAGGCTGTACTCAGTCAATAATGTTTAAATAAAGGTTGTACCAAACATAAGTTTGCACTGTTTAAACTACAATAACAGTAACATAAGTAACTAAAACTATGAATTTTTAAGTAACATAGGAGGTCATGATATTACAGATGACGTTTAACTGTTGAAGACATTCAAAATGTTCCCCACTGAGAGCAGTTGTCTGCAGCGCTTCGGAACAGACGTACACTCATGTGCCATTGGAATGCATTCACAGGCAGTCGCAATCGCTTCTCTCATGTTATTTTGTTAGCAACAGCATTTTTATCTATAAGAGGTCTTCCGAGAGTCATTTTGGCTTGGAGCATATTTGTAACATCCCAAAACGATTCATATAAAAATCTCTGTCGTATTCTGGGTGTTAGCTGAATGTGGAAGAAAATCTCTCCAATCCTGTAGAGGCGTTCCAGGAAACGTGGATGTCGCTAAGTTAGTCTAATAAATAACTGATGTTACGTATCTCCTTGTAAGATGTTTCAGGCTGTACTATGATTTTGTTGGTGTAATCAACTCGACAGAGGCGAGCGAAACATCCTTTTTTTGCTATGATATTTGCCATTGCCGTTAGCATTGAGCATATGTCCCCTCTTTCTTAATTGTTAGCTTACATTATTAATTCCTCCACATAATAAATATATAGATCAAAAGAACCGTAATAAGATGATCCGTGATTATGCTGTTGGCAAATATAAAATTTGTTCCGAGATATTAAATTGTATAAATGTAATGTGTTAACGTTGAACGAAAACTGAAAAAACGAGGAATAATAAAGCGGTAAATAAGTACCTCTCACATGAATAACATGAAATGTATATTACCAACCTCCGTCTCAGTAAATGAGATCGGAGATTGCGTCTAGGCTTCAGTAATTACTACCGAATATATTGCATCCTTATCGTGCGCTGTAGCCTTTTGTGAGTATTAATTTTCTTCTAAAAACTTCTCAATACGAAGAAAGCGTATAGAGTGAATAATTACTTTAATCCAGCATCATACGAGTAATATTAAAAGCAAAAATGTAAATGGTAGTTCATAAAATTCAAATTGATTAATGGCAGATTTTGATCCTCCATTGAGTACGTGTGAGCAGCTTATACCGTTAATGTAGTGCTTCGGACGAGAAAAAATTGGGATGCGGCAGGGCATATGGCTCTGAGCACTATGGGCCTTAACATCGGAGGTCATCAGTCCCGTAGAACTTAGAACTACTCAAACCTAACTAACCTACGGACATCACACACATCCATACCGGAGGCAGGATTCGAACCTGCGACCGCAGCAGTTGCGCAGTTCTGGACTGAAGCGCCTAGAACCGCTCGGCTACCACGGCCGGCGGCAGGGCATACTTTGGGACATTGTATGCTCTTGCCTCTCTTGACGAATCCACTCCGTACCGATTGGTTGATTGCTGTTCTTTCTAGAGAACAGTATTGCCTTAAAAATCCCAGGACTCAGGGATCAATAACTCCTTACAATCCACCGCTGAGAAGAATGAACGCTACAAGAATGTGGCAGTAAGTCGGCTGTGTTTTAGAGCACAATAGTATGGACCATTCTAGCAATATTTTTTATATATGCAGTTGAGGAGGTGAAATGCAAACACGAACATGTCCAGTAAATTCAGTTTGCTCCAGTAACATAAAACTTATTTCAGGCGCACGTACGAGTGAAAATAACGTATTTCAATGCAGACGACTTTATTTTTGTGCTAAAAGGCAGTTCATATCTCTAAATCAAACCTACAATGAAAATATTCCTTTTACATTTATATACGGACTTTCTCTCATTTGCATCAACTATTTGGACTGGTTGGGCTCTGAATTAATTTCAAATGCAAGTATACACTATTTTGAAAATAACTGACATGCTATTGCACAATGATTGTCATACTATAGCATTTAACCTATTTATAATAATTAAAAATTATGAACTGGCTACTTTAACACTGATATTCAGTGGTTTACTCTGAATTTGTTGTTGTTTCACAATTATTTAAAATGTTTCAAATCACCATAAGAGAATACAGTGATGTAACAGTGCCATTACCTACTATTGGAATATTTCTTTGAGGTATCTCTTACACTTAAAGATATAAACCAGAAGCATCCTCTAAACAATTACAAACACTTTTCTCTACCTTGTGTCTATTAAACATGGTTATACCGTCTGAGATGTATGTATAACATCTGAAATCCTCTTGATTTTTCCTATCTTCTCCGAAAGTAGTTTACACTAAACCATCAACATCTTTCTTCTTGTCATCTGAGACTGAATGGTTGACAAGTTCTTCAGGTTGTGGTTACAGAGAGAGTTTTGTTATGGTCCCTTCGCGTATCTAAAGAGACTTCCTCTCTTTTACATCTTGCTAAGACCTACAGAATGCAGTTGCACCCATATCAGTGTGTGTGTGACCCCCAGCTTCATACTTGTATATGAAAATCTGTTTAATTCCACTTGTGTAGTCTAAATTTCATAGGCCACTAGCTAGTTATTTCACGTGTATTACACTCCAGTTGTCACCAAGGTTTCTTATTTCACTCACTGACTGGTGAACCGCATTATATTCCTCTTTTGTTAAAGTTGTTGGCCTTCTTCGTAGAAGTTTCTCTGCTCTACCGAAAATGCGGCCAGCAAGTAAGTAACTGTGTAGTACTGTGCAGTATTATTATAAGGGTGCAGAGAAGCGAAAACTGATGCTAAAAGCTGTATTGCGTGGGAATGTCTGGTCATGAGCTGGAATGGAAACCAAGTGACCCGAATCGAAGCCTCCTGTTGGCCCTAATAGACTAGTTCTTCTTCGCATTTTTATGTGGACAGGTTGGTATTTACTCTCAGCCATCTGCTTTCACAGGCTTGTATCATGGCACATGTTCGATTTCACTTAAATTACGTGATGTACTTAGATTATGCTTGTCCTGTATGTGCCATTCCATTCCGCATCTCATTTTTTTTTAAATGTGGACATGTTTAGTTCTGCGTGTCGCCTCTTCAGTAACACCAACACTGTAGCTGTAACTGACTTGAGAAAGTCTGAGCGATGTAAATATATCCAAATGTGTCACCTCTTTGATGTACTATAGCTTCTGGAATAATAACAGCTATATTATCCATTGTGTGTACATGATGACGTTAACTGATATATGAATATTTTTTTTACTACTGGTGGTATGTACGCAGCTACCAGTGAGGGAGGGGATTCCTTTTGTGTAGCAATACACGTTTCGTTTTGTTCAGTTAAAACATTGCCAAGGGTCGGGTTTCCAGCCAATTTGTTGCTTACATAAGGTATGTGGGTATCGTGATAACTTCCCTCTCTGGTACTGTTATTGTAATTCAAACTAAGGAAAAATGGGAGACCATAAACAGCAACCAATGAAACTCAACAAGCCTGATAACGAAGTCCTCTGGGAAGTCAATACTTTTATGGACGACCAATAATTCCGACCACAGATAGCCGTGGGGTGGAAAGGATTTTCCCAGTGTCCGCCTCGCTCCTGATAGACATTCTTATCAGATGATTACTGTAGTTTGGTCTCATTAACTGTATCATTCCGATGCAATTTAATTTACATAAAGAAGTTTTTTCCTTGAACAAATCATCCATTTTTTAAAAATTATAACCATTAGTTTGTCTGTACATGTACATCAGATCTGGTAATTTTTGTCCCATTCGGATACTTCCTTTGTGGTGCGACGTCTTTCTGGCTTAGAGTGCACAACAAATCGAGTAATATTGACAGTTATGGGCGCACTGCTATCATTAACACAATTTGCCACAGCAGAGGACGGAAGTTCAGTGAAACTCAGTTTTCCAATGAAACTCAGTTTTTTGGAACTACACTTCATTATATGGCGTATGAGGTTTACATTAGAACATATTGTAAGAAGTTCTTTTCTTAAGGTGCGTATGACAGAAAGTGAAGTTACTTTAAACTTTCTGTGTTTCGCCTTGGAAGTGACAATCGGAGATAAATTAGAATTGCATTACTACCTTCAGCTGCTAATGGGCGTTGATATATATCAACGGAGACAGGTGAAAATGTGTGCCCCGACCGAGACTCGAACCCGGGATCTCCTGCTTACATGGCAGACGCTCTATTTATTTGAGGCACCAAGGGCATGTCCGAAAGAACAAACAACATATCCATATAAGTATATAGTTCTGGCAACACAGGCCATGACCTTCTTCTTCTGTGCGATTGCACACATATTCCCCGAACTCTTACAAGACTTGGTAAGAATGTATTCCACGAGTAATGAGTGTGTTGGGGTGGGACACTACGACTGTAGTGTGTGGACATACAAGGTGAGAATGTGGGTCTCGCGGGAGGCGTGCGTGAGATAGTCCCTGCAGTCGCGCTCTCGTCTGTGCCCTCGGTGGCTCAGATGGATAGAACGTCTGCCATATAAGCAGGAGATCCCTATTTCAAGTCCCGGTCGGGGCATACATTTTCGCCTGTCCCCGTTGATATGTATCAACGCCCATTGGCAGTTGAAGGTATTAATGTATTTCTAATTTCGTTCTAGACGGCTGCAGGTCATCAGTGGTGTCTGTTGTTTCGGACATGTCCGAACGAACAGACACCATATCCATATAAGTATATCGAAGATAAAAGTGGCCAGCAGGAATACACACGCTCAAAGAGGGCATTCTTGACCGGTGAAATGTCGGAACGTGTCGATGCAATTCTTCGCCAGTCCAAACGGAAATGCTGCTACGCAGTCCAGGGTGATGTACATTACAAGATGAAGAACCTTTTTATGCTATTATAATGCCACCCTGGCGGACAAGTGCCCTACGAAGTACTGCACTGTCCAGTCGCAGTGATGTGACCATCTGTCGAAAGCCTGAATAACCATCTTTTACAGCGCGATATGAGCCGAAAGAGAGTCGTTGACGTTATGGACGGAACCGCCAGGTATTTGGAGGCATGCTGATTCCAGTGCCGCGGCCAGGTACGCAAGGTTTCTCGGTTTGGCATCCACGACGCGAACAGCGCGATCGAGGTGGTCCCACAGATTCTCGTTTGGGTAAAAATCTGGGGAGTTTCGTGGCCAGAGGAAACCGCTAAACTCATCCTGGTGTTCTTCGTGACACGCACTTACGCTGCGGGCTCCGTGATACGTTACATTACTCTCCTATTTGATGTCATAGTGCAGAAGAAAAACGATCAGCATGTTGGGGTGGACTTGGTTCCCAAGGATAAATGCATACGTGTGCTGATCCATTATGCCTTCCAGAATGATGAGATCACCCAGGGAACGCCACGAAAACACCCCCCTGACCACATCGCTCACTCCTCGTTGCATGGCGACTGCTTTCAGAAGTTTCAAGCACTGCGGCCGAGCGGCCTTCCGTCCAATGGAGCACAAAACGTGAAAAGGCCACCTCTCGCCATTCTGTGGATGTCCAGCTGCGGTATTGGCATACTGGAGTACAAATTCCAGCCTTCATCGTCAATGAATAGTTGTCAGCAAGGGTGCACGAAAGAGGTGCCTGTTGTGGAGATCCATACGCAGCAACATTATCTGAACGGTCGTTGAGGAGACACTGTTGGTACCCTCTTGGTTCATATGGGTGGTCAGTTGCTCAAAGACGGCCGCGGTGGCCGTGCGGTTCTAGTCGCTGCAGTCCGGAACCGCGGGACTGCTACGGCCGCAGGTTTGAATCCTGCCTCGGGCATGGATGTGTGTGATGTCCTTGGGTTAGTTAGGTTTAAGTAGTTCTAAGTTCTAGGGGACTGATGACTAAAATGTTAAGTCCCATAGTGCCCAGAGCCATTTTAACGATTTAGTTGCTCAAAAGTTGCACTGTCATCCATGAACCGTGGTGCAACACAGCTACCTCGGCACTGGTATCGACAGCACCATTTCGCTATGCGTGGAATACTTTAACGATGGCAGCAAGCGAACAGTTTACAAACTTAGCTATTTTGGAAATGCTTCCACCCTTCGCCCGAAAGCCAATGATTATGCCTTTTTGAACGTCGGATATGTCATTCGCACCGTTACCCCGTTTCCACATTGCAACAACTACTGCTTGCTTTCCGTGATCCCCCAACAAGCTGTATATACGCTCTGCTGCCAGTGCTGCAACCTGCCGTTTGTGAGTGGTTATTGCACGTTGACGTAGAACACTGGCGGTGGTCACGTTAATGTGACAGGACCGGAGTAACAGTCACATAAACGCGATATTATACAGTATGAGAGTGTTATTAGTACTTTTCTATTGAAAAAAAAATACACAAAAATGCACACAACTAACGATAGAAATGAACTGGCAACAGTAAAAGTGGAAAGAATGATAAGCAACTATTAGGAAAGAGCGACTGAACCTGAGTTTATAGCTGAAATATTTTACCGGCCAAAAAGAAACGAAGAAAGTTACTCATGTATAAAGTTGCAATAGATATAATATCCCAAGTATTGTCGTGGCAATTCATTTGGATAAAGAGGGAAGCTTAGAAACACTAATAAATAATACGTACAGGCTACATAAATCAGATTAACTAAATGAAGGTATAAATCAAAGTTAGGAATGAAAACTGGAAGAGAACGTGTGTTGCTGTTTCAATAGGGCACTAAGACGTTGAAGGAAAACAGTCGGAGAAAAATGGTGGAGCGAAAGAAATAAACTGGACATTCTATTTGTCTCTTAGATTAAGAATTATCTTGAAGGAATAGTCAGAGATGAATGAATTAGATCTCAATATACCTCATAATTATACAAGCAAACAAATGTGGAGTACAAATAAACAATCTCATATACCAAACGTAGAGCTATAAAATCCTCAGATCACAGCATTGAGTGAAATAAAGTTGAAGTTTGCGGATGACGAATAGCAGTTAAGACAATTTGTGTTGGCACTAAGATAAGTATCATCTGGGAGTTCCGATGAGCGATATTTGACAGATTGTCAGAAAACTATATTTCATTTGACCAGTGAAGATATTTCGAATGTCCCTTACCGTATGTGTTTTGTCGTTGCTCTGTTCTAAGACAGCTACTGGAACGCGTTAGAAAAAAGTAACCTCCTCGAGCACTAATCGTTTCTCTTCATTTCAGGTGTATTGGTCGTCTACTGTAGTCGGTAGCATCCCACATTAAGCCTGCTGATCATCTATTCATTGGTTTTATCCCAGACAGCTATCCCTTATAATGTCGATTCCATTATGTACAGACAAGACGTCCCCACTACAGTACTCATCAACTCGTCCAGTACGCTTCTGTCGACAGATTCCACATATCGATCAATGTGGTAGTTATACGCCCCCATATGGGCTGCAGGGTAGACTACAATTATATCATAAGCTGAGAAACAAAAGGGTAACGCTTTAGCGAATCTATCTGTCTCAGGAAAGATATATTAATAAATAACATAATAAGGATCACGACTAAGGAATTACTGTGAAGTAACAGCTGTTACACAGATTACATTTGTTATTAGCTTATTAGCTACGAATTCTGTAAATGTAGTATAGCTGACTAGTTGTATCAGAACGCTAGGGTAAGTGTCCATTATACCAAAGATTACCGAGGTGGTCAAGAAAGCAAAGTACTGCGTCAGCTAACTTACGGCGTGGTCACCATACACCAATAGCGACCGGGGCCGTGTGGAGTAGCACCCTGCAGTTTCACAGACTGTCTGCCATCCTCACAGACGAATATCAGTATCAATGTGAACTGATGTGGATAGAAACATAAAGAGGGTATCACCCACCTACAGCCATAAGAATGAATCTGACATGGAGGCAAAAAAACGTCATCATTGAGAAGAAATGGTACTACGGATCGTGAACAAAATCTTTTGTCGTGCAACGTTTGCTGAGTTATGTCGGTATAACATCATGAACCATTGGGGAGGCTTGCGTGCTTCAGCGATACAAATAGCCGTACCGTAGGTGCAACAACAACGTAAGGTTATGTATTGAGAGGCCAGACAAACGTATGGTTCCTGAAGAGGGGCAGCAGCCTTTTCAGTAGTTGCAGGTGCAACAGTCTGGATGATTGACTGAGCTGGCCTTGTAACACTAACCAAAACGGCCTTACTGTGCTGGTACTACGAACGGCTGAAAACAAGCGGGAAACTACAGCCGTAATTTTCCCGAGGGCATGCAGCCTTACGGTATGTTGCATGGAGAGCTGCATCAAACCAGTCTCACGACTGAAGACCACAACAACAACAACAACATCATGTATAACGTCAGATATTTACAGGAGAGCGAAGGACAACGTACATCAAACATTGCACGATTATCGTTGAGCTGTTGGAGATGCACATTGTTTAAAGAACAGAGTCGTTCGATATGGTCCACATCGTCCCTGGATCACACTGAGGCTTATCTCGGACAGCGCCTGCATCGTCTCATCCGCCCTCCACGAATCCCACAATACTTGCAAAGGAACCTTCCTAAGCAAGGTTCAACATCTTTATTGGAGATTACTGCTGAGAATTTGGTTGTGACAGCTAGACATTTCACGTGGAGGTTACAGGTGGACGGGTATACCTCAGGCACATGACCCGAATGTTCTGTCCACCCCGTTTCTTCTTAAGTTCTCTCTCTCTCTTACGCAGAAGATATCAAACGATCCTTGTTGACAACACTCACCTTGACAGAAAATTTCCAAAAGTTTAATAGGCTCCTTCGTTATTGCGAATGAGGAATATTGTTTAGGGATACCATCATAATCCAGGCTTCGTCGACGAGAACTATTCTTATGGAATGTGTACCATTCCCAGTCACAGTATCTTTGAAAAAAAAAAAGTATAACACACAGTATAAGTAGAATATCATCCGTAATCAGAATGATTCTTCAGCTTCCCCCGGCGTATTTGTTGCTCGAACAGTCCACGAGTATACTGCCGGTTCATAGTGTCCAACGGTCCCGTTGGACACTATGAACTGGCAGTATACCCGTGGACTGTTCGAGCAGGATGAATCTTCACTCAGCAGCAGAGAGTGCGTCGATTTGGGACTTCTACATCTACATCTACGTGGTTACTCTGCAATTCACACTTAAGTGCCTGGCAGAGGGTTCAATGAACTTTTTTCGTACTACTTCTCTACCATTCCACTCTCGAATGGCGCGTGGGAAAAAGGAACACCTAAATCTTTCGTTCGAGCTCTGATTTCTCTTATTTTATTGTGATTATCATTTCCCCCTACGTATGTGGGTGTCAACAAAATATTTTCGCGTTCGGAAGAGAAAGTTGGTGATAGAAATTTCCTAAATAGATCTCGCCGCGAAGAAAACCGCCTTTGTTTCAGTGACTGCTATGACTGCTACCCCAAATCGCGTATCATATCAGTGACACTCTCACCCCTATTGGGCGGTAACATGAAATGAGCTGACCTTCTTTGCACTTTTTCGATGTCCTCCGTCAATCCTACCTGGTAAGGATCCCACACCGCGCAGCAATATTCCAGCAAAGGACGGACAAATGCAATGTAGGCTGTCTCTTTAGTGGGTTTGTCGCATCTTCTAAGTGCTCTGCCAACAAAGCGCAGTATTTGTTTCGCCTTCTCCACAATACTATGCATGTGGTCTTTCCAATTTAAGTTGCTCATAATTGTAATTCGTAGGTATTTAGTCGAATTGACAGCCCTTAGATTCGTGCGATTTATTGTACATCCCGCCAGATTAAAATTTCGTCCTGGAACGGGACCCGAACGCAGGAATTTTGCCTTTTCCTGGCAAATGCTATACCTACTTAATTTTTAGCCGTCGCTGGGGTGGACAGAGTTGGACAGGTGTCTGTTGTCGAGGCCTGGCCACGACGTGCGCCACCACCAACTACGGGACTGACACTGAGAACGACTGAATGGTAAATAGGATTTTTTATTTCGATTTTTGATTTACTCACTCATTTTGTACTTCTTTTTTATTTTTGTTTCGCGGCGAAAGATTAAATAAGTCGACTAAGGAAACGAGAGAAAAAGAAATAAACAAAGAAAGCCTTCCGGGAGGGTGAGAAAAGCTGTGGTGCTTAGTGATCCCTGCAGTGTCACACAACCGCCGCTGGAACTGTAGGTTACGTCTTCATGAAAAGATTATTAATTCGCCAGAGTGCGGTTCAGCATGTTTGGAGTCGTCAGCCCGTGAACGGGGGTCGTCTCCTACCCAGGAGGTTCCAGTTGCATGGAAAGTCGTGGAAAACACTGTCTAGGTAATTTGAAAAGAACTGTTGATACTTTGGGTTGCGAACAATTTAGGCATGCCATTTTTGTAAGTAATTCCGGAAGTCCAAGACATCTTTGGTATCACCCCGAAATAGGTAAAAAACCACGTGTTCTTTCATTCATGTGAGTGCATTGTTTCTCGTACGAGGGTAGTAGGTATCTACCGGGGAGGCCTGTGGAGAAATATGCGCCAGCGTCACTCGAAGAAAGTAGGCCAGGATTCGTCGAACCCGGTTCCAGATGCTACCCTCCTCTCCACAGCAAAGACGATGTGCATCGTGACTGGCGTTGCAATGGTGCAATTGGGTCGGTCCGCTATGTTGATCCTTGATTGTGTCACCTGTTTGCACCTGATATTTCAAATGCACTGAACATTAGTGGCCACCAGGCCAGTCCTTTTCGTTCTCTATACAACCTTCCATCGTACGTGTAAGTATTGAGACTCTGTCATGTTGGGGGTCGACCCTTTGGAGGACATGGTAATCGTCCCGCGCGTCATCATATGATGCGTTGCTGATACAGTGAGGCGAACACAGCTAAATTCGACGCAATCATGGCTTAGATGGTATAAAGAAGTGGGAACGTTTCATGTCGTCACCGGGGGAAGGAGGGGTGGGGGGCGAGCAAGAGAAGGTGGCCAAAACGATTCCAGGAAGAGGCCCATCAGGTTTTGTGGGCCAGTTCTCCACAGCTTAAGTTGTTTGTTCAGGAAGAGGACCACCCCCTTGTCATGAAAATGAACAAGCCCGAGGCCCCCTCAATTAGAGGGAGGTGGAGGGATCGGTAATTGACCTTGAATAACATGTCAGTGGTGACGAAAGATACGAAGGCTGCTAACAAACGTCGCGCAATTGTGGCTGACATAGGTAAGATCTGGGCCAAGTGAGGGAGACGAGAAGCCAGGTAGACAAAGTGTGTTCGTTGAATGATGTCCATGTCTCGCACCCGTTAGTCGGCAATGAGACCCCTGATGTGTTGCAGAAGATGCCGATGGTAAAGGGCCGCTGAGCGGCATATGTCGCTACCGAAATCGATGTATAGGCACTTCAATGTGTCACATAATCGGAGGGGGTGACGCACCCCGAATGAGGTTCTGCTTCCACATTTATAGCCACCTATTTTTCTACATTAAAGACGCTGCCTGAGACTGTACTGTACATATGTATCCAATCCCGTGTATTACAGACATCGTCCCCATTTGGAGCATAAGTACCAGATCGTTGACGTAGACTGTACATCGAATCATAACTCCAGCGCCAGTACATACAGTATTGTCGAGAACGCACATCTCTGTCACACAGAACGTGTGGTAGCAATAGGCGCTTGAGGCTGTCGTTCAACGGGACATCGGAGTTCGACATTCGAAGGAGGCGTATGGCCACGATAATGAATGACTGCGGACACCTCATGTTCAGCAGAATGTGTATCGAGTAAGTACGGTCGACTCCGTCGAAGGTATGGCTAAGAACCATGGATGCCAGACCACATGGTAAATTTCCATCTTCATCACGGCTGTTGTATTACGATATCTGCACAAAGCAGCTTGGATATTATTTAGTCCTCCTAACAATGGGATGACGCTAGACAGCGTCCGACGGATTCGTGCCGCCAAGAGGCGGGTGAATTGAGAAGTGTAAGGGGCGATAATCGTGAATCCGCACTTTGCCTTTCGGTTTCGGCATAGGGATGATCATTCCTTCAGAGAAGATAGCGGGAATTAACGTTCTGGGGACAGCAGATCTCGACTGGGGGATCGAAAATGTGGTGCAAGTAAATACTGGAACATTCGATAGAACTGCAAAGGCAGTCCGTCCAAGACCGGTCATTTATGGGTCTCATCTTTACTGATGACATCAAGCATTTCCTCCTCAGCAACGTCTGTCTTCAAGGGTGGGGGTTAACATACCAAGAGACCTGCTGTGTGACATCCATCAGTCAGTCGGTCGAGCCCTAGACCGGAGTGGACCTTGGTGTGGTGTTTGTAGAAGGCTGCACTGATGTCGTGCTGTGTAGAAAAGTGGCGCCCATCGTCCGCGCCAATAACATGGTTCAGTGCTCGTTGGCGTCATCGGCGTCGTCTGTTAACATGATACATGGATGACCTGTCTGCCGTAGATCTTTCTGGTATCCGTGCGCGAACGACTGCACCTTCTAACTGTCAACGCACGTTTAGCGATTTCTGCTTCTCTAGTGAGGGCGGCAGCGAACTTTAGTCATATAAGACGTAACAGAAGTCGAGTAATTGCCGATTACATGGGACGACATCGCGACAATACGCAATCAAGGCACGCCAGATTATCGGTTTGGCGCAAGCAGTCTACCACTCTAGCGTTGAGGGATATGCTCCTATGCAACAGACGTATGAGTGCCAAGCATTCTCGATTGCGAGTTTGCAGTTGCGGGAAGTCAGATGAGCAGTGTTAAGCTTCCAGGTGCAGGTGCATCAGCTTCGCCACAACTGCTGGCGGTGGAGGGCCAAAGCACTTATGGAGGTGATATGGTCCCTAAAGGCAGTTGGCTACAGCTCTGCATCTCGCAACGTGGATGTAAAGGGACGAGAGACATATATCTACCCAATGCGACTGGGAGAATGCCTCGTGTAATGGGTGAACCCAGGACACTCTCCTTTTAGATAGTCTCAAGTATCCATCAGTCTAAGGTTTCAAACAAGAGTCCCTTGTCCACCATATGCAGAATGTCACAGGTGCTGGTCCTTTGGCGCTAAGAAGCTGTTAAAGTTGCCGCCAAGAACGATCTAGTCATGCCTGTCCTGAAAAAGAGGAGCAGTTTCTTCCACAAGAGATCGCGCACGTTCTCGGCAGCCTGTTGTACCAGATGGAGCGTAGACATTCATAAGTCTGTGAGTGTCCTTCCTGTGGCGTTGGTGAGATAGAGCACATCATCAGCCTGTAGTCCCTCATTGAGGATGATCACGACGCCACTGACGGTGGGTAAATTGTGGGACGTAAATGCATTATAACCAAGTATGTCGGGGAAAGCTGCTATGCTGACCTCTTATGGGGAGGCTATATCGACGTCAGCTGCGTTTAAAATGTCCTGTAACAACTGTAACTTAGGACAGGTGACTGTGATATTTAGACTGATGGTGCAATTCATCATACCTAATTTCGGTCTCCTCTGTGAAAGATCTCATCAGCTACTAAGCTACGAAGGCAACCCGTGAGATGTGGCGGAACCATCGCTTCCCACTTTTGCGATCGTTGTCGCTGTGTGGTGTGGGGGGCGCCCAAATGCTTTTCATCATCGGCCACCATGATGTATATTCTTGCAATGGTTGTGGGGAAGTATCTTCTGTGACGGCGTATTGCAGAGTTGGAGGTGACTCCGGCAAGGGGGTCAGCTGCAGAGGTCAGCTCGCGGGATGGAGATGTGGCTAGGAGTAGGTTGTCGGGTTCTGTGACCACTGGATCCCCGAAGTGTTATGTAACAGTGGCTCGTGCATGCCATGGTAGATTTTCACAAGAGACAGTCATCGCAAGGTGTCCGACGGGGGAGGGCCACGGTCGTATGCTCCTGCTATTTACGTCCCAGTGGGAGTTGTGTAAGGCGAGAGACACCGACCTGACGTGACATTCCTGGTCACATCCGGAACACGTACATGGCTGTCGGTCGTAATTACTGTTGTTCAACAGCCAACAGCGTTGATATATGACGGCACGTGTTTAGTTAGCTCCGTTAGGGACCGCGTATGTTTTCCGGCTACTGGTCGAGCACTTCCCTTATGGTTACAAGGAACCGACGGCAACGTCAAGTGGCACTTAAAGGGAAGGCTCGAATACCTGTAGAGAGTGTAATCCGAACCCCGCGTGGTCGACGGTGGCTGCTCGTGTCACTCGACATGTTTGAACTTGAGGCCGCTGGAATATCTGGGCACTACGTCATGACAGAAGGCGTCGATTATCATTTTGACGTTTAGGACGTTACTGGCGACAGAATGGTGGATGCCTACTATGTCCTTGCGATCGAAGAGAACTTCATCGCGAAGGAAGCACTCAATTTCAAATACCCTGGGTCGTGCATAGTCCGACTGAAAACTGAACTTAATCGTGGATATTCGATATGCGTGAGATATGGCGCACCTGTCAATAGTTACAGCACTAATCGGTGGCGAGGATGTAAACTGACGGTGCGTGATCGCATACACCTCGGACGGGACTCAGACAAGACGTCCACGCCGCTACCCTGCCGAAGACAGACTGTGGTAAGCTATCCAAGCAGGATTCACAATCTCACCTCATAGTTCTATTTCCGCTACTCCTACGAGGGCTATTTCAGACTCCGATAGGTCGCGAAATTAAAACAGCAGTGTGTTGCGCATTGTGTATTATGCTCGCCTATCGTGTATTGTCACACTTTTCAGCACTGAGTGCGCAGTGAGCGTGTGAAGATGCCTACAACAGCTGTACCTCCCGCCAAGAGTGAAGAACCTATTGGAGGTCCCGCCTGATTTCATGTTGTCCACATAACGTAACTGTCATGTGTTTCCTCCTTCATGACAATTCTCGGCCGCGCACTGTAAGTGCAATGAAAACGCTCCTGCAACGATTTCTATAGGAACTTGACTCCCACTGATGTTCATCTCTTCGCTCATATGAGCTGGTGGCTATTAGAACAGCACTTTGGGACAGACAACGAGCTGTCGACCAGAATGGGGATTTGGTGGAAATTACAGGCGACTACTTTCTATTATGAGGATATTTGAGAGGTGGTACCACGCTATGGCAAATGTCCGATTCGAAGTGATGACTATGTAGAGAGTTAACTGAAAGGTTTAGTAAAATGTTTCAAATAAAATATTTTTGTTATTTATGGACTCTTGTGTTACTTCTTGGTAGAACAATACCATATTTGATGTTCAATAAAAAGTAAACTTTTTTTGTTCTACTGATTTTTGTTTATTTCTCACTGCTTGTCAGCTTATTCAGCCGTCTGCAGACTACAATTGACCTGCGTCCACATGGAACACTTCTTCTTAGGTAACCAGGCATTACAAGCAAAGATACGATCCACTTGCACAGAATTTGCTCGACAAAACTTGTTTTCTAACGTTGTAAATAATTAAATTAGACAATATTACAGCATTACAAGTTATACGGTTATAATGCTGAAGTTTATGAGGTCGTGTCCTTGGCTGAGAAACGGTAGAACAAAGTACTGTTCATTTATGTTATGCACCAAACATGTTTTTAACATTGTTAATTACGCTTTACGCAGTGGTCTATATTAAACACAATAAGTAAATAAATACGCAATAACATAGTATTATAAGTTATATGGTTATGATGCTACAGTTTTTGAACTCATGACTTCGGTCGGCAACTGTCAACTGAGCACTACTCACTTACGTTGCGGAATTCAAGTTTACGCATCGAACAATATTAAACCCAGCACATGATTAAAATACTCAATGTTCCAGTCTTACAAGTTATACTGTTATAATGTTAAAGTTTTTGACCTAAGCAAGATAAGAAATATGAAATTCTATTGTTTTAATTTTGTAGAGCAGTATGTGTCATTGTGATGTGGGTATGTGTCTGGTTCCAGAATGAAATTTTCATTCTACAGCGGGGTGTGCGCTGATATGAAAGTTCCTGGCAGGTTAAAACTGTGTGACGGACCGAGATCCGAACTCAGGAATTTTGCCTTTCGCGGGCAAGTGCCGGAGAGCTTCTTTAAAGTTTGGAACGTGGGAGACGAGGTACTGGCAGAATTAAAGCTGTGAAGACGATCGTGAGTCGTGCTTGGGTAGCTCAGTCGGTCGTCGGCATGGTAGCTCAGTGTGTTCGGTCAGAGGGATAGCTGTCCCCTGTAACTAAACAAAACTGAGTGAATGGACCAACGATGAACTTTAACAAGTGTCATACGCCGTCCGCCACGAACAAATACAACGACCAGTAACGACCAAATTAGATTTTAAAAAACCGGTAGAGCACTTGCCCGCGAAAGGCGAAGGTCCCGAGTTCGAGTCTCGGTCCGGCACACAGTTTTAATCTGCCTGGAAGTTTTACTGAAAACGCTGATTGGCACAGCTGACAACGAAGACATTTGCAATTTGAGCTACACGATAGAGCGGATATATGGAATAGCAGATGCTACCAGATCCACTGTAGAATGGTGTACCACCAACCTGTCACACCTGGAGCAGCACACCAGGATAGTGCGAGAACTGACTGCCGAACTAGTACAAAGTACGCGAGATGACGCATAGGCTTTAAACAGCGACTTAGAAGCAGTGCAATATCGACTGAACGAATTATACCGAAGAATAGCTGTGGCCAGCTTGCTGTGGTTGTTAACAGTCTAAACGGCACAAACATGAGAGTGACTACGTCACAACAGGCAGTATATCACGCCATTCACGGACAACTACGTTCTATTTTGTTGCCCCTACAGCAATTCTTAAATGACTACGCAAAGTGCGGAAGGAACTCATGGCAGAGCTACAGCACATAGTAGAACGAACCGTGGGAAATTTGTCGCTATTCTACCACGTGTCCACCGTTGAAACGAGTAGTGACAGTGCAGGGATTCATATGTTAAACCGACTCCCAGCAGTGGGCGAGAACGCTAGGTATCAGTGCTTTACAATGCACTCCAATGAACTGGGATACTACAGGGGAATGGTACAGGAACAAACCGAGGGAGTGCTAATAATTTCTGAGCAAAGAGAGAGAGCTACGCTTTGATGTCGTTGGAAGACCTATTGGGATTTCAGAGTAAGATGATACAGACTGGCGCACCGACATTCAGTGTACACTTATTCCTGGGACAAGCTGAAGCAAGTGAATTCAAAGGGAAGTGTTAACGCTGTGTACTCATTTCCAGAGATTAGGCAATCACTGGGTTTACTCAGTTTTTTCAACGGAAATGTGTATTAATACGGACACGGAAAACTGAAGGCGATGATTAGAATGGAATTGTGGAACAGGGCAATAGCAATAAATGGTACGGCTTGTGACATAGTGAGCACAACATTTCGTCTAACAGTAACGGTCACTAGTGCAACTACTCTGAAAGGTACATAACGTACGTTACGAGAATTAGGACAGAACAAACGCTCTGGCACGTACAGGAGTATCGTGCTGGGCAGCATCACACTGCCACAAATATAAGTGTGCGTCTTCCAGTGCTGTAGTGGTTCTGATTGCAATTTTGTAATCCACTTCTTTTTCAAACGAAAGTCAGTACATCTAGGAGTCTTGCTTGTGCTCAAAATATCTATTGATTGGATTGTAAATAAATCGAAGTAAAAGTAAGGGATTACGTGCAAACTATTAGACGAACTCGAAAGGAAAATTGCTGTTATCGAGTTAGAAATAGTTTCCATTAAAATCAAGACAACTGTGTTGGACATAGAAAACAGTATTTCAGAAGTCAAGAAGCCAAGCCACCTAAGCCACCTAAGGAGAAATGCTGAGCAGGTCGAGGTTAGTGCAGTAGCAGTTGTGACATGTAGGAGCGACAGAGCCAACAAGTTACTAAAATATGAAGCCACCAAACGGGAAGACTAGTGCAAATGATGTCATTGCTACATGGTTCATAGTGCCCTCACATTGATGTCATGGTCACCAAATTCGCCAGTTGTGAAACTGAGACACTATAGAACGCCAGCCCCGCACCGACATAAAACTGGCTCTTCATGTACCGGAATTGCGTGCCCTGTGCAGCGATGTCTAGTGCCACATACCTCCGTAAAAATTTGATGAGCTAAGGTCACGGAGAATCGCTGCTGTACTTCGTTCCCAACTGGCTTCAATACGCAGGCGGACATAATGCTTTGGCTCATGAGTGTACGTAAACATGTCAACAATGGTGGGCGATAGAAACAAATGGTTTGTGTATTATTAATCAACCTGTTTCGGATACTATGTAAAGAATACTTGAAATCAGAAAACACACAAAGATATTTTGATTTGTCAGTGTATGCAATGATAACGTAATCCTTGTGTATTACTGAGGAGCTACATCGTCTACTGGGAACATTAATCTTAATCCTTCGTTCATTTGTAAATGTCTATTGGGACAGGTGAAACACTGAATTATAATTTGTACTCATAATTCGGCTCTTTTGCTTGAATTATGTTTCAAAGAGTTTTGTCACGTGTTACATTATTTACATTGTTGTTACGTAAGGCCTATTAAACAGGTAGAGCAGCGCATATACATAAATTGTACAAAAATGTTTTTAATAATCGATTCTTGTGGTTTTTGTACAAATATTGCTTATGACTGCACTGCAATCGTTGTAACGCTCTAATTATGATTGTGTTTCATCTTAAAATTACCATTGTATTTCGTAATGTACATCGGCTGGATATCTTTGTAGTATTATCTTTGAGTCTATGAGTGCTTTGGTTACTCATGCTATGTCCAGACTACATACCTTACGTAGTTTGCTGTTATATGCGCATTACGATTGTTGCTGATATGGGAGAATTATTGTACTTCTGTATTATTATTCGTGAAAGTGACATTTAATGACATTTCATGGTTCAGCACGACACGTGACTTGCAATAGCCAATTTTTCGTAAGCTACGTTTTGTATTTTGTGTCCCTAAGACGTTTGGTACATTAAGGTTTTGTTGTCATTTCAGTTTTCTATCGTTGATAGTTGTTGGCCTGAACCGAAAGCAAATTGATAAATTGTTCTAATGCAGCCAAGTGTCATGAGTTTCCTGAAATATATATACGTTGCTGACAACTGCCAGAACAAAACTCCTAATTTTAATTCCTAATCTGGTTACAAAATTGGTGTTTACTTACGTTCGAAAACGACTGCTATTCTGATTCAAGCCTCTAAAACAGGTGGTAAGTGCAACGTCACCAGGACCTGATTAGAATATTCTCCACATAAGTTGCTTATCATTTGGTGGCCCCCCTCCTCCCCCTGTTTCCTCGTACACTTTCATCCGCGTCATTTTTCGCTACTAATTGTGATAACCAGAGTATAGAAATCTTACAATTCTAGTGCCACTGGTGCCCGTTTCAGCTTGGCGCAGCAAGAGGCTGCGTTTGTCGCTTGGGCCTTGAACCGGTCCTGATCGTCACCATGTGTACAAAACATAAATTATTTTCGAAATGAGGAGGGAAAGATTGTCGTTTAACGACCCGTCGACAGCGAGGTCATCATAGACGGAGCACAAGCTCCGATTAAGAAGGGATGGGAAAGGTAATCGGCTGCGCCCTTTGATAGGAACCGTCCCGGCACTTGCCTTAAGAGATTTAGAGAAATCGCAGAAAACTCAAATGGGAGTAGCCGGACTGTAACTTGAACCGTAGACCTCTAGAACGCGAGTTCAGTGTGCTAACCAATGCGCCACGTCGTTCGGTCTTTTGGAGCGATTTAATGACATTCAGAATCAGTAGATCGCCTCTGGACAGATCTTGCGCAGTACTAAAACCACATTATCCAGGAGATAGGCACCAATGACCATGTTCTCCACAGGTGAATGCTACCTCCGTGGATACTTCTGCTCTCTGAGAGAGATTAGAGATGCAGGAAAACTGTTTCGCTTCTAAGATGTAAATCTGGCTACGCAAGTTTTAATACTTAACAATGTTGTTCTTTGCAATCATTAAATTGCAGAAATAAAGAATGAAATTGTATTAACGACGGGCGATAAATTATTATTAACAGAAAATTGCGTTGTGTACAAATTATTCCACTTTGTGGTACTGAACTGCTGTGTGGTAGGTGTGTGTACGTCTGTGTGTGTATGCGTTTGTTTGTTTGTTTCTTTGCGTGTGTGAGTGTATGTGTGTATGTGTATGTGTGTGTGTGTGTGTGTGTGTGTGTGTGTGTGTGTGTGTGTGTGTACTGACACTGATTATTTCAAAAATCTCTCGCAGCAGAGTTTGATAAGCGTGACAGGCACACATTAATTTTAATATGACACCATAGACCCAAAACTGGCACTGAAACCAATTAAAATAGTTATAGTTACAAAACCACGATTCCAGCCAAAGCTTTTGGGGAATATCCCTTTGTAACTAGCTATGCCAGGACTGAGAATCCATTCTCAAATGTTCCTAATAGACACTTTTCTTCCACTCTAAACTCGCTGAGAACAGAACCGAGACCTACAACAGCTCACTGCTTTCTTGCAAGCGTGGAGAATAAGACGCGAAAAATTATTCGTTAACTAACTAATTAAAAAAAACTAAAGATTAATTTAAAACCTTATTGTTGTGAAGCTAACGTGAACTTTAAATACGGCAGGTGCAAAATTGTTAGTGACAAACTGCCATTACGTAAACCATACTGTGACACATACAGAAGCCGTTCCACTTACTTTGAAATTTAAAATAAAAAATTAATACATTTTGATTACAAAAGGCAAACTACGTAAACAAGAAATGTCTACCAATAACTGACAGAACGAGATATACTAATTAGACGGTCCAGACTGGCCATTTTACCTTATGAATTGCTGAGGTCATCGGTCCCTAGGATTTACACACTACTTGATCTAACTTAAACTTGCTTATGCTAAGGACAACACACACACCCATGCTGGAGGGAGGATTTGAACTTCCGACGGGGGAGCCGCGTAAACCGTGGCAAGGAGCCTTAGACCACGCGGCTAAAATCGTTGGATGCACCGTCATAAAATGTGTGGGGACTAACTGGGGCCCACAAAAATCAGTCGGGATATTTTGTTTTGGCGTTAAACCGCGGGGTCGTTTGGCGTGTTCTGGACCGCTCGCGATCAAATATTGACGTAGTACGTTCTTAATCATTATAATAGAACACAGTAACATTAATTAATTAACCCGACCGTGTAAAATACTAGATAGAAGGTTATACACCGAGCTGAGGAAAGAATACTGTTGATTTAATTACTCTTTCACTCAAAAGAAAGCGTCAAAACGTCGTTGAAAGTTTATGCTCCCATCAGCGGAACTTACATTTTAGGTAAATCAGCGATATAATTTAGATATTAAATTTAGAACCTACAAAAACTGTTTGGAAATGTCATATTCCAGAGAAGCGCAGAAGGGTCGGTCGCCTTTAAACTTTCAGTTCAAATATTGTCACCGAGATACAGATTCCCCCTGACACGTCCCTTAGTAATATGTAGTTGTTGTTGTTATTGTTCATCTTCTTCCATTAAGTTGAAAGCTTTCTGAACACGATAGATTCAGCTCTTATTTGGTTTGCTAATACTTCTTCTTACCCCTAAATCGGAAACATCGTACACTATAGGTCAAAAGTGTACGGACACCTAATATTGCACGTTATATCGGGTGTGTGTCGATCCTACGCCTTTATGATGGTTTCAATTCTGCTGAAGACACTTTCAGTGATGTATCGAAACATATGTGTAGTAGTGGCAGCCTATTCTTCTTCACGACCCGAAACTGGAAAAGGCAGAGATGGACGCTGGGGCCTGGAGTGTAATCGATCTTCTAACTCATCACAAAAGTGTTCCATTGGGTTCAAGTCGGGGGTCTGGACAGGACAGTCCATTTCAGGAATGTTATTGTCCACAAAATACTGACTCACGGTTGAAGCCTTATGACAAGGTGCATTGCAATGCTCATACAATTAGTTATTGTCTCCAGACTGTTCCTCTACCGTACGTAGAGTACAATGCAGTAAAATGTCTTCATACCCTTCTCCATTTAGCGTTTTCTTAAGCGCAGTAAGAGAAATAACGAAAAAAACTTCCATACCATATCGTAACACACCACATCCGCCCTACTTCACTGTTGCTACTACACACGTTACCAGGAAACGTTTAAACGTTCTCTAGGCATTCGCCAAACCCTAAACTTCCAATCGGGTTGTCACGGGCTACTGCGTGATTCAACAATCCAAATCACTTGTTCCTAGTCATCTCCTGTCATCTGGCGTCGCCCTTTTCACCACCTCAACCTTCACTTGGCATTGACTACATATATGTGTGGCTTGTGAGAAGCTGGTGGAGCATCGTAACCTGTTCCTTTCAATTCTCAACGCTTAGTCATTACCATTACCATTAGCTGGGCTGATGACGGCGCTTTGGTATTCACGAGTGATTTATTCCGCCGATTTCACGCATTTTTTTTGACAACTAACCTCCGGGGTGCTGTCCGTCTTACAGGAGGTCTGCCTGCTCTTGGTTTATCTATGGTTGTTACTTCGTGTGTACACTTATCAATCGCATCGTCAACAGCTGGCCAGAGCAGCTTTAGAAGGATTTAAATGTCCGGGGTTGGGTGGGTGATTTGGGGGAGAGGACCAAGCAGCGTACTCATCAGCCCCATCGGATTAGGGAAGTATGGGGAAGGAAATCGGCCGTGCCCTTTTCAAACAAACCAACCCGGCATTTGCCTGAACCGATTTAGAGAAATCGCAGATAACCTAAATCAGAATGGCCGGACGCGGGTTTGAACCGTCGTCCTCTGGATTGCGACTCCAGTCTGCTAACCACTGCGCCGCCTCACTCGATAAAGCGTCCGTGTTGTATTTGTTTCTCAGGTGACATCCAATGTTTAGACCACGTTTGGAGCCCGCCGCCTCACTCGATAAAGTGTCCGTGTTGTATTTCTTTCTCAGGTGACATCCAATGTTTAGACCACGTTTGGAGCCCCTGAACTTTCCTATCTGATCCATCCTGCCGTTACTTCTTCTCTTCTGACAACTCAACTCTCCCCTTTTTTTTATTGTATAAAAGGGTGGTCCGCTCCTCGCAACACCTAGTGGAAATTTCCGAACTACACCCCCGGATACTTTTCATCAGATAATGTTTGTCCACTTAGCACATCACAAATTACTACTACTGAAAAGTATTCTTTGATATTATTTTTCCATAAACACAGTGTTTACTTGTAAAAAAAAAACCGCCAGGGTATCCGAGAGCACTATGCGCTGCTTCCTGGACTCGGGTAGGCGCGCCGGCCCCAGATCGAATCCGCCTGGCGGATTAACGACGACGGCCGGTGTGCTGGCCAGCCTGGATGTGGTTTTTAGGCGGTTTTCCACATCCTACTAAGTGAATACCGGGCTGGTCCCCGCGTCCCTCCTCAGTTACACGACTCGCAGACATTTGAAAACACATTCACACTCTTTCACGATTTACACTAGATGCAGACAGCTGGGGTACACTAATTCTGTACCGGGGGGGTATGGGGTGGCGACAGGAAGGGCATCTGGCCACCCCTTCCAATTAACCATGCCAAATCCGTACTTCACCCTGCCGACCCTGCGCACAATGTGGGATAAAGGCGGTAGCAAAAGAAGGAAAGAACAGTGTTTCCTTGTAAATTCTATTTAACTATAACGGAAGTGTGAATACATAATTTTTTATAAGTACCGATAATTTGAACCAGATTTGCTTTTTATTTTGCAATGGCTCATGAAGTAAAACAGCCAACGGTCTTGCCGCTCGCCGCATTGGTAACGCCGGTTCCCGTCAGATCGCGTAGCTAAACAGGTTCAGCTAGGACATGGATGTGTGACCATCCCGTTAAATGAGCGCTGTTGGCAAACAGGATGAACTCATCCCTTGTCAGGCAAACTGAGGAGCTACTTCATTGAGAAGTAGCGGCTCCGGTCTCGTAAACTGACAACGGCCCGGAGGGCGGTGTGCTGACCAAATTCCCCTCCATATTCGCATCCTGTGATGCCTATAGGGTGATGATGACGCAGCGGTAGGTCATTGGTTGGGACTTCGGAGGCCTGTTCGGATGGAGTTTAGTATTCATAAGTAAACACTTTATGTGAGACATCAGTACGTACATTGGGTTTCATAGACTAGGAGAAAGTTATTAAATCAATTATCTGGGTTAACTTATTACATAAAATTTTAAACTTTGTTTTCAATTTATTTAATCCTTGGCACATGTTCTGTGCTTGTGACTAAAGTTACGGCATTTAGCTCAAAGCTTTTCCTGTTAATATTATATTTGCTGTTACTCCCTAATTTATCAAGAACACAGTAATTCTGAAGTAATAAACGGAACTTTTAATATTCTGTGTTACGCCTGTTGTAGCTCATGATGAGTGCTTGTTTGCGATACACTTTTGAAGTTCACGATTTCGACGATATCACTCCTGTCTACGAAAAATTATCCCAACTACATGCCGACAAGTACAGAGACCATCATACTCTGTGTTTGCTGTGTCGTTTTCTCACTCATTGCGCTCTCTCTACTTTAAGGTCAACTCTTACGTTACTGTACGGTCAACAGAGAGGAGTTACCGGTCCTAAACAATGTAAAATCCTCTCTAACTAAATAATGCATCCATCTTCTCAAAATCGTTTTCTGTATCAGGAATCCGAATTGGGAAGGATCTTCGTCAGAATATTAGAGAAATGAAATTCCTTTTGAACTTCATAAGACAGCTAATGATCCACCTATCACAACTGCTACATTGCTGATGTACAGCACACTCTTGTCAGCCCTCTCCCACATAACTCCTTTCCTCTTCCCCTCCTTTTGTCTACAGAGTCCTCTAGTGAAAGTCAGTTCTTTCTCAATTGCTACTAACACCATCATTTCAGTATATCCCTCTTTATTACCCCTTCCACATCTGACGATACAAAACGTGGCTTTGATATTCCTAATGCGCTTTACTCTTAATGTCCTTTTAATAACGTTATTTTCTTTTCTGAGAATAGGGCATCTGAGGACCACGTTCCAATTCCAATTCTTCGTTCTTTGTTCCTCTCTTTTCTTCCAGTATTCCTTCATCTGTTATGTTTCTTCTTCCTGTCTTCAGACCATTTTGAACTAGTCTTTTTAGCCACTTTGGAATCCAACCATTTTCAACACTTTTCCCGAAATGCCTCTCTCTTGTTTATGTTTTCTATTTTTATATTGTTTATTTCTAAATTTTTTTACTTCTTTGACCCAGCTTGTTGTGAACTTCTTACCCCACAAATATTTGAAAAAAATTATTAGTTATTCTACTGTCTCACAAGCTGCAACATAGTCGCGTGTGTAAACAGTGATCCAGATATTGTCAAATACTTTTTATTCCAATCTTTGATCACAATATAAAGTCCTTCGACGACGACCGGTTTGAGTCAGTAATGACCATGTTCGTATCTTTCCAGGCCCTAATGTGATAAAACCGTAAAAGCCTCGTCAAGACATACATACATCAAAAAAGTTTTTCATCACCCCAGTTCCCAGAATTCCTGAAGACAGACGTTGACTGTGGATATTGTAACACAGACACAGTCCCTTTGACTGTTCAGAGAAGTCACTACACCCGCCCAAAGATGTAAACAACCATGCATGAGCGGCGCCTCATAGGCGGAGGGGGTCCGATAGCCGATCAGTTCCAGTCACTCCACCAGGGAGGAGGTACACGGCTCGTGTTGTCTGTAGTTCAACCATGCCTAGACGGTCAGTACCGCGGTTCGATCGAGTCCGCATTGTTACTTTGTGCCAGGAAGGGCTCTCAGCAAGGTAAGTGTCCAGGCATCTCGCAGTGAACCAAAGCGATGTTATTCGGACATGGAGGAGATGCAAAGAGACAGGAACTGTCGATGACATGCCTCTCTCAGGCCGCCCAAGGGCTACTACTGCAGTGGATGACCGCTACCTACGGATTATGGCTCGGAGGAACCCTGACAGCAAAGCGACCATGTTGAATAAATCTTT
The DNA here is from genome assembly GCF_021461385.2 of Schistocerca piceifrons. Taxonomy (NCBI): domain Eukaryota; kingdom Metazoa; phylum Arthropoda; class Insecta; order Orthoptera; family Acrididae; genus Schistocerca; species Schistocerca piceifrons. The sequence goes on along the minus strand of NC_060141.1, from coordinate 348,579,646 downwards.
TAGTGCAGCCACAGGACGTCGTCTTACGACTCAAACTATGTGCAGTAGGCCGCAAGATGCGCAACTTCACTCCCAACGTCCATGGCGAGGTCCATCTTCGCAACCAAGACACCATGCAGCGCGGCACAGATAGGTCCGACAACATGCCAAATGGACTTCTCTTCGTCGATGGGTGTCGCGCATATCTTCTACCAGACAATCGTCGGAGACATGTTTGGAGGCAACCGTCAGGCTGGAAGTCTTAGACACACTGTCCAGCGAGTGTAGCAAGATGGAGGTTTTGGGGTGGCGTCATGTGGGGCCGACGTACGCCTCTGGTGGTCATAGAAAGCGCCGTAACGGCTGTACGATACGTGAATGCCCCCCTCCGACCGATAGTTCAACCATATCGGCAGCATATTGCCAAGGCATTCGTCTTCATGGACGACAATTCGCGCCCCCATCGTGCACATCTTGTGAATGACTTCCTCCATGATAACGATATCGCTCGACTAGAGTAGCCAGAATGCTATCGAGACATGAACCCCATTGAATAGGCTTGGGATAGATTGAAAAGAGCTGTTTATGGATGGCGTGACCAACCAACCACTTTGAGGGATCTACGCCGAATCGCTGTTGAGGGGTGGGACAATCTGGACCAACAGTGGCCTGATGCACTTGTGGATAGTATGCCACAACGAATACAGGCATGCATCAATGCAACAGGACGTGGTACTGGTTATTACAGGTACCGTTGTGTACAGCAGTCTGGACCACAACCTCTGAAGGTCTCGCTGTATGGTGGTACAACATGCAGTACGTGGTTTTCATGAGCAATAAAACGAGCGAAAATGATGTTTATGTTGATCTCTATTCCAATTTTCTGTTCAGGTCTAGGAACTCTAGGAACCGAGGTGATGCAAAACTTTTTTTGGTGAATGTGTAAATACACTCAGCAAGTTGTACTTGACGATGCTTTGCTGAGTGTATTTATATGTTTTGACTATGCCATTACAGCTTTATCGCATTAGGTCATGGTGTAGAACAGATCTGAAGATGGTCATTACTGACTGAAACCGGTCATCGTCGGAGATTAATCCACCGTCTTGCATTCAAAATAAATGCCCAAAAAACATGAGTCCTCTTTTTCTCATTACATTTGAAATATTTTTCATATTTTGGTTTATTTCAGTATTACTTTGTAATTGTCAACTTTCTGTTCTGTTTTGTGGCCGTAATATTTTCCTAAGAATTCGCCTTTCTGGTATTTCTAATTTTTCTAAATTATAGTTTCTGCTTGGCATTCGCTTGCATATAGGTATCCTGGCTTCTTTATTGTGCTGTAATGCCTTATTTTTGCATTTTTGGGTAGACACTTTTTATGATAGATATCTTTGGTGATACCATGCGCTCTTTTTTTATGCAACCTTTCCTCTATTGCAGATTTTTCCAAAGAATTTTATTGGATTCTCTCCCCTAGATATGTGAATTTTCTTACGCTCTTGATTTGCCCAATATCTCTTCTCAGAAATTTGTTTGTTACAGATTTTTTTCTTTTTTTTCAGAAATTCTTAAGCCCGTTCTAATGGCTATTTCTTCCAGCAGATTTATTTGTGTTATAAAAGAAGCCATATTTTCGGAAAGTATAGCAAAATCACTTGCAAATGCAAGAGAGTTATGTTGGTATAATGATTTTTCTCATAACAGTTTATCAGAATGAGATTTTCACTCTGTAGCTGAGTGTGCGCTGATATGAAACTTCCTGATAGATTTAAACTGTGTGCCGGACCGAGACTCGAACTCGGAGAGAAACGGCATACAGTTGATTCCTGTCATGAAGCGCTGGTCAAAACTGTATTTTGCGGCATCTGGTACGCGATGTAATTGACCCAATAGCCGACTATGGCCAGAAATGGAGGGCAGCAGCCAGACGGGAAGCCGATAAACAGGATTAGCGGCAACGAAGTTGGAGAGATCAAGTAACGCAATTGGAAGTCGTTCGTCGGCGCTCGCCAGCGTAACTGGGCCGACGCCGGCGTTACGTTATCGTTAGCGCAGCCGAACTACGACGACGCAGCTCCAGCATGCTCGTACCACTGACCTTCAGTGAAGTTGCCGCCGCGACCTGAGTGCCGAAGTTAGTTGCAAGCGTAAACTTAATTAATGGAGCTCTCAGGACATTGGGTACTATATCAAGAGTGTTCACATGCGGTTTGGTCGCTGCTACTGAGAACTAGCAGCGTCAGACCTTAGAGTTTGTCTGAGACGTTCTCAGCATCCACTAAACGAATTTGAAACCATTTTGAGTCACTGGCATTTCAATTAGATTGAGAGCGTCTTCTATGTCTTAATACCTTGTTGGAATTTTTTCATCTCTGCACAGTGCGATATAATTTCATAATCGATTATCGAGACGGCGACACCTGACAGCAAACATTTTTGAGCCCAATCAAATGTTATATCACATGAATACCATTCTTTCTACATAAGCCATATTTATAACAACGGTGTAGTACTGCTGACAGCATGTTGATTTCATTGATGCAAGACAATCCTTTCGAAACTTTATTTTATGTTTATCGTAAGATCACACTGAAATGATGTAAAAAGACTGCAAAAGTGAACTTCGACATCCGAGACATGAAATCGACTGCAGCCATCAAATTCATCACATTATATTGATGAAATCCACAGTTCATATTTGTTACATTTATACACTACTGGCCATTAAAATTGCTACACAACGAAGATGACATGCTACAGACGCGAAATTTAACCGACAAGAAGAAGATGCTGTGATATGCAAATGATTAGTTTTTCAGAGCATTCACACAAGGCTGGCGCCGGTGGCGACACCTTCAACGTGCTGACATGAGGAAAGTTTCCTACCGATTTCTCAAACACAAACAGCAGTTGACCGGCGTTGCCCGGTGAACCGTTGTTCTGATGCCTCGTGTAAGGAGGAGAAATGCGTTCCATCACGTTTCCGACTCTGATAAAGGTCGTATGTAGCCTATCGCGATTGAGGTTTATCGTATCGCGACATTGCTGCTCGCGTTGGTCGAGATTCAATGACTGTTAGCAGAATATGGAATCGGTGGGTTCAGGAGGGTAATACGGAACGCCGTGCTAGATCCCAACGGCCTCGTATCACTAGCAGTCGAGATGACAGACATCTTATCCGCATGGCTGTAACGGATCGTGCAGCCACGTCTCGATCCCTGAGTCAACAGATGGGGACGTTTGCAAGACAACAACCATCTGCGCGAACAGGAGCGCCTGCGATGGTGTACTCAACGACGAACCTGGGTGCGTGAATGGTAAAACGTCATTTTTTCGGATGAATCCAGGTTCCGTTTACAGCATCATGATGGTCGCATCCGTTTTTGGCGACATCGCACGTTGGAAGCGTGTATTCATCATCGCCATACTGGCGTATCACTCGGTGTGATAGTATGAGGTGCCATTGGTTACAAGTCTCGGTCACCTCTTGTTCGCATTGACTGCACTTTGAACAGTGGGCGTTACATTTCAGATGTGTTACGACCCGTGGCTGTACCCTTCATTCGATACCTGCGAAACCCTACATTTCACCAGGATAATGCACGACCGCATGTTGCAGGTCCTGTACAGGCCTTTCTGGATACAGAAAATGTTCGATTGCTGCCTTTGCCAGCACATTCTCCAGATCTCTCACCTATTGAAAACGTCTGGTCCATGGTGGCCGAGCATCTGGCTCGTCACACTTTGCCAGTCACTACTTTTGATGAACTGTGGTATCGTGTTGAAGCTGCATGGGCAGCTGTACCTGTGCACGCAATGCCCGTATTACGGCCAGAGGTGGTTGTTCTGGGTACTAATTTCTCAGGATCCATGCACCGAAATTACGTGAAAATCTAATCACATGTCAGTTTTAGTATAATATATTTGTCCATTGAATACCCGTTTATCACCTGCATTTTTCTTGGTGTAGCAATTTTAATGGCCAGTAGTATATATAAAATGGATCTCAGACTATTTTTATCGACTCCCACCATAGTAAACTCAATATAAGGTTTTACTGCTACTTTTCCGGAAACTTTATTTTTCGTAAACTCGAAATGGAAGTAATACTCAAGGAGGAGAAGTCTTCACAGTTAGCTAATGTAGAGCAGAAGTTAGGTGGAGTAGGGTTCCTGCTGGGGGTTGAGCATACAAAATGGTTCAAATGGCTCTGAGTACTATGGGACTTAACAACTGATGTCATCAGTCCCCTAGAACCTATAACTACTTAAAATTAACTAACCTAAGGACATCACACACATCCATGTCCGAGACAGGATTCGAACCTGCGACCGTAGCGGTCGCGCGGTTCCAGACCGAAGCGCCTAGAACCGCTCGGCCACCATGGCCGCCCTGAGCATCCATGGAGTTCAATTTAACAGTTATTTGATTTAAAATCAGGATAATAGAAATGCACTTTCACTAAAGCAAAATACTTTTCTAGTCTGTAAGGATCGTTAAGCAGGGCTCGAAATAACCAATGCGAGAAAAGTGTCTTCCGTTAAATAAAAGAATATAACTGATAAAGGCATGAAACGCTTGTATCTTAGGACACGAACCTACAGGTCCTTGAGAAACGGCTGAGGGAAACTACTGAACATCATTTCCTACCATGTACTTTTAAAAGAAGTTTATTATCCAACAATAGTTTCTTTTCCTCAGTACTAACCAGGTACAAGTCTCAATTAAAAAAAAGGAAACACATTAAACTTGAGCTTTCACCCTTACGAAAAACATTAAATATCGTAAGTAACAGAAACATCTTCCCTTCAAGAAATTGTTTACATCACTTAAAATCGTTGTCAGGCACAATTACAGTTAAAAAGACGTGGTCTCACATCGTTTTATGGTTGTAGGGCACCACAGCCACCAGAAAATTTCATCAGTTGGCATAACAAAAAGCGAAAGCTGTTGTAAAATTTACCTTAACGTGAAGTAGCCGTCTGAAGATGAAACTGTCGGTTCGAAACCGGTAATACCGCTATTTAAATGAATAACATGTAAAAACTAGCTGGTTGCTATCTTCTTTGTAAGATTCAACGTCTATTAAACTATCAGAAGTGAAACCATTTAGATATTCTTACAATCTGTTTTCTGCTTTAAGAAAATTACATTTCATCAAAACATTAGATATTAATAATTTACACTGATATTCATGCCGAGCCAATTCATAATCTGAAAATAACTATGGAGTAGTAGGGCGACGCCACGTCAAACTTTGGAAATTTGTGGTAAGGTCTTTATGGGACCAAACTGCTGAAGTCATCGGTCCCTAAGCTTATGCACTACTTAATCTAACTTAAACTAACTTACGCTAAGGGCAACATACACACACACACACACACACACACACACACACACACGCACACAGACACACACACACCCCGAGGAAGGACTCAAACCTCCGACATGGGGAGCCACGCTGACCGTGACAAGGCGCCCGAGACCGCTCGGCAGCCCCGCTCGGCTCCCCACGTCAGGTCTGGGCACAAACCTACAGACGGCACAACAGATCCCAGACGTAGACCTCGCGACACAGACCCCCCACCCCCCGGTGGAAAACAAGCCGAGAGAGGATAAGTTGTGCACTGCAACGTATACAGCAATACAGTAATTATCTCACAAGCAGTGGTCAGGGCAAATAAAACGAAGTCTTTGTTCCGGCTCTAAAGAAATCCAGTAACAAATATTAAGTTAAGATTAAAGAATTATCGATTTTAGCTCACTTCGCGAAGCTTGTTAAAGTTAACAGGTTCGAGCGAGGTTCACACTTAAAACTGGAACTGCTACCGGCCACGGATCGAAATTATTAGTATCCTAAGGGTGGAACAAATATTATCACAATCTTAATAAACGCAGAAGCAGCCTTCAAACTAGTATAACATCCAAAGGTATACAAATGGCCTATTACTACTAGCTTAATGGTCAAATCAGAGGTTCTCAAGAACTTCAGTTGTCCTCAAGGAATTGAATTTAACATAGTTTTAAATATAATTTAACAGATGCAAGTACCATTTAAGCATCATACAAAATATTCCACCCATTTATCCTAAAGTCTAGTGTGGGATATAAGGGGAGGAAAAAACTTATTGGCTGCAAGAAACAAATCAGTGCTACGAAATAAGTGGTTCTCTTTTCTAAGAACCATCATAGTGACAAACTATAAATGGGTACAGGCGCGTAGGCTTTGAAATTAAATCACAAAAACAGCCGTTAACACTATACTTAAAATTGGGCCCCCAAATTAAAAAAAACTCAAAAAGAAGCCGCCCAAAACACGTGGAAAAAGCAAGAGGAAGGCAAGGGCACAGCTGCTTCAAACACAACCAGCAGCAGGCAATGGAGGCACGTATCTGGAGAACATACAAGTGGCGGTCACCATAAACATAAGGAAGTGGAACCGGGGAGCTTCCTCGACCAAGTAACCTGAAGGAAGCGTTGACTCGGTGACGTCAAAATCCTGTGGCGAAGGTGTCCCGGTCGTCTAATGCAGAAGGGGACACGACCCGTGGGCTTCGCCGAATCCCGCCAAATTCTCCGGGCGGAGCCCGGGTGCTGCGAGAACAAGTACAGCCACGGCAGGACTAGGCTGGCCCACCGTCCTGCACGGTCAGCAGTGCCCACCAACGCTCACACCAGAGAAACGATGCCTCGGCAATACTGAACAATTACTCTCCAGGAAGCCCCTACCTTCCACCGGCCGCACCACCCACCATAACACCAGTCCCGATTGTCACACTGCCTTTCCGCATAACCCGCTTCCTCTCTTTCTTCAGAGAGAAAAACAGAGACCCTCTAACAGGCAGAAAACGTACTCAACTCGCCGGAACCGAGCTATCGAAATAGGCGCACGGCTCAAAATTTATGTCTTTGCTGTACTACACATAACTGGGCAATATTAACTGGGGAACATCACTAACAATTTATAACACCTGGCTCTCGGCCACAACCTGAATTAGTATCTGAGACAATTACAGCGGTAAACCGTAAGGTAGAGACTACTTAAGTACGATCATAACACACAACTATGCATTGCTCTACTACTACTACTACTACTACTATTACGAAAATAGCCAGACAGCTACACACAACTCTCTGCCAAATTCCCTCCGTGAATATCTTACGCAATAATTGAAACAACTAATTATTCACGTAGCTCAGGTAACAAGATGAATTCTCAGCAGAATTGTGTGAACAACTGAGACACGCTCTTAACGTAGTTTAAAGAGAATACCTTAAGAGTGAAATAGGAGCGATCTAAAATCTTACGTTTGACGGCGTTCCGGCAGCGAATAAGCAATATAGCATGTCTGTGATACGTGTATACAGGGTGGTCTATTGATACTGACCGGGTCAAATATCTCACGAAATAACCATCAAACGAGAAAACTACAAAGAACGAAACTCGTCTAGCTGCCATAGATCAAACGGATATCAACTGCGTTTTTCTGAATAGCAACCCCCATTTTTATTACATTTACGTGTAGTGAGCAAAGAAATATGAATATTTTAGTTGGGCCACTTTTTGAGTTTTGTGGCAGATGGCGCTGTAATAGTCGCAAACGTAAAAGTACGTGGTATCACGTAACATTCCGCCAGTGCGTGCGGCATTTGCTTCGTGATACATCACCCGTGTTAAAATGAACCGAATACCAATTGCGGGAAATGTCGACTTCGTGTTGATGTATGACTATTGTGATTAAAATGCCCAAAGGGCGTGTGCTATGTATGCTGCTCGGTATCCTGGACGACATCATCCAAGTGTCCGAACCGTTCGCCGGATAGTTACGTCATTTAAGGAAACAGGAAGTGTTCAGCCACATGTGACAAGTCAACCACGACCTGCAACAAATGATGATGCCCAAGTAGGTTTTTTAGCTGTTGTCGCGGCTAATCCGCACATCAGTAGCAGACAAGTTGCACGAGAATCGGGAATCTCAAAAAAACGTCAGTGTTGAGAATGCTACTTTAACATCGATTGCACCGTACCATATTTTATGCACCAGGAATTGCATGGCGACGACTTTGAACGTCGTGTACAGTTCTGCCACTGGAGGCAAGAGGAATTACGGGACGATGACAGATTTTTTGCGCGCGTTCTACTTAGCGACGAAGCGTCATTCACCAACAGCGGTAACGTAAACCGGCACAATATGCACAACTGGGCAACGGAAAATCCACTATGGCTGCGACAAGTGTAACATCAGCGACCTTGGCGGGTTAATGTATGGTGCGGCATTATGGGATGAAGGATAATTGGCCCCCATTTTATCGACGGCAATCTATTGATAGTGATCGCGCCAAATATCCCTCGAAATAAGCATCAAACGAGAAAACTACGTAATGTTTTACCGATGTTACTACAAGATGTTTCACTGCGAGCCGTGGTAAAAATTTCTGTTTTGAATAGCGAGCCGCAGCGCGTAGTGTAAAGAAGTCGCCCTCCGTTTCTGGCGGTGGCGCCGCTGTGGCAATCGCAGCTTTGGTGTCTCCCTCTGCTGGGAAAGGTTGCCTGTTCACGTGCAATTAAGGGGCGCTATGAGCTCGCCAGTCGGTCAGTCTGGGTCAGTCTCTCGTCACCAGCTTGCTAGTCTGTCTCTCGTCCGCATTTGTTAGGCAGTTAGTGTCTATCTGTCATTCGGAGTGCTAGTATGTCTGTCGTTCGGATCAACCTTTACAGCCGGCCAAATTAGACTGTTTCCACTCCGCCAGTAAGAGAACTCAGCGAGTGGTCGTCTGGTCGGGGCTTAGTTGCTGCATCTGAGTCGTCGCGCCGGCCGGAGTGGCCGTCTGGTTCTAGGCGCTACAGTCTGCAACCGAGCGACCACTACGGTCGCAGGTTCGAATCCTGCCTCGGGCATGGATGTGTGTGATGTCGTTAGGTTAGTTAGGTTTAATTAGTTCTAGGTGACTGATGACCTCAGAAGTTAAGTCGCATAGTGCTCAGAGCCATTTGAGTCGTCGCGTTAGGCCGCCAGTCTGCTCGAGTTTGCTCAGGCAATGGTCATTGGCGGTTGGATCGATCGGTTGATCGGTCGCGCACCGATACACAAGCTGACTTGTCCGTCTTGAGCGTCAGCGCATGTGAGGTCGCCAAGTGAGTCCAGTGGGCCGCGGCGTATAGCGAGGGGTAGTGACTTCACGGTCGACACGAGAGCAACAAGAGTCAACCCACAAGATTAGTCTGGCCGTTGCGAGCTGCGACGCTGTGAGGCGGGAGATCTGCGCGCCTTCCTGCGTCCGTTGAAGCGGCTGGCAGCGGACTGTTCGGGAGAGCGATTTGGTGGTACTGCGCCAGGTCTTCTCGAGAAATCGTAGTTTATTAGAAGTTAAGTGATTGGTGATATGTTGTTTGATTTACTCTTGTTAAATTCTACTTGTTTTCATGGTAAGGTCACCAGCCGTTTTGCTTTGGGGTCGTCCCACCACTCTTCTCCGTTTGCCCACCCGCGGTAAGGTGGTTGTTTATAAATTGGCTGGTCCGTTTTTCCCTTGTGGAGTAGCGGCGGGTTAGAGCAACCTGCAGTTCGGGTTGTTCGGTAATCTCCCTATCTATCTACCGTACGTTAGTAGCTGCATCTGTCTTCTTGTTTGTCGGATTTGGTGTGTTAACGAATTTATTGCTTGAGTGGTAACGGCCTAATACCGGAAATATGTTTATCTTTGGAAACTTTGATATTATTGTCTGTGATCTTGAGAGGCGATATCGGTGTACTGTATTGTTTGGCCAACCTCATTTTGTATATAAAGTTGCCATCCTTTCACCGTAAGAGTTTAGTTAAAATCAAGTTGCATCTTCGGTGGCAAGGTTAATATTTTAATTGTTAGTGTTTTGTACCATTTCGATCCCTCCTTCCTACGGGGGGGCGGGGGGGGGGGTGCATAGTTTCAATGCTTGTGTAAATTGTTAAAACTCTTAGTTGAAAGTTATCCAGTGTGCTGCAGATTTGCACCAGTGTAGTCTTTCAGAGGCTGTTGTGAGCGGTCGTAACTACGGCCATGTCAAAAGGGAGCGCCAAGGTTTTCCGCCCGAAAGCTCATACAGTCAAAACTTGTTTCTTCCTGCCTCTGAATTAATTGTAACTTTGATATTTAGAGGGTGCTTTCTGATTATAATTTTAAATCTGTTTCTTTTAAAAAATGCTTTTAGGCACTATTAAATTGAATAAAATTCCCAGTTGTTAAAAGGAATTTGGTTATGATATCATCAGTTACTCCCTGGCAAATACTTCCATGCTTACATATTGTGATTAAATGTGTTAATGTTCTTGATGAATCGCTAGTAAATAAAATGAACTCTTAAGAATATTCTTTGAAAATAAATCACGGTTCACACTGCATGACAGAATTGCGATATACTTCCAACAAAATGGATGTCCGGCACATAGCTCGCGTGCGGTTGAAGCGGTATTGAAGCGGTACTGAATACCATACTTCATGACAGGTGGATTGATCGTCAAAGCACCATACCATGGCCTGCACTTGCACCGGATCTGACGTCCCCGGATTTCTTTCTGTAGGGAAAGTTGAACGATATTTGCTATCGTGACCTACCGACAGCGCCTGACAACATGCGTCAGCGCATTGTGGGTTGGGTTGTTTGGGGGAAGAGACCAAACAGCGACATCATCGGTCTCATCGGATTAGAGAAGGACGGGGAAGGAAGTCGGTCGTGCCCTTTCAAAGCAACCATCCCGGCATTTGCCTGGAGTGATTTAGGGAAATCACAGAAAACCTAAATCAGGATGGCCGGACGCAGGATTGAACCGTCGTCCTACCCAGCGCATTGTCAATGCATGTGCGAACATTACGGAAGGCGAACTACTCGCTGTTGAGAGGAATGTCGTTACACGTATTACCAAATGCATTGAGGTTGACGGACATCATTTTGAGCATTTTTTGCATTAATGTGGTATTTACAGGTAATCACGCTATAACAGCATGCGTTCTCAGAAGTGATAAGTTCACAAAGGTACATGTATCACATGGGAACAACCGAAATGAAATGTTCAAACGTACCTACCTTCTGTATTTTAATTTAAAAAACCTACCTGTTACCATCTGTTCGTCTAAAATTGTAAGCCATATGTTTGTCACTATTACAGCGCAATCCATCACAAAGCGAAGAAAATTGTCCAACTAAAACATTCATATTTCTTTACGTACTACACGAATATGTAATAAAAATGGGGGTTGCTATTTTAAAAAACGCAGTTGATATCAGTTTGACCTAGGCAGCGCCATCTAGCGGGCAACCTCAGCGCCATCTGGTTTCCCCATTCAAGCTAGACAAGTTTCGTTCTTTGTAGTTTCTTCGTTTGACGCTTATCTCGTGAGATATTTGGCCCGGTCACGATCAATGGACATGATGGCAAGGGATTAGTGTGAAATTGGTGTCTTTCTTAGGCGCATGCGGTAAATACGGCAACGTGAACTATGGGGACGTTATTACCAAATGCGCTCAAACAGTACCAACTTGCTGTTATTCTTTTGTTGGCTGCTGAAGGACAGACACCAATGGACATCCAGTGGAGAATGAAGAATCTGTGTGAGACAGCATGTCTGTCGAAAACCATCTGTGTGGAAAACTGCCACAAGGAGCGCTGCAGGTCCATGATAATGCGAGCCCCCGTACTACAAAAGCTGTCGCACAGAAGTTACGCCAACACAAGTGGGAGACACTCGAGCAATTACCCTGCAGTCCTGATTTCTCCCGGCCGCAGTAGTCGAGCGGTTCTAGGCGCTTCAGTCCGGAGCCGTGCTGCTGCTACGGTCGCAGGTTCGAATCTTGCCTAGGGCATGAATGTGTGAGATGTCCTTAGGTCAGTTAGGTTCAAGTAGTTCTAAGTCTAGGGGACTAATGACCTCCGATGTTAAGTCCCATGGTGCTTAGAGCCATTTGAACCTGATCTCTTCCCATGCGATTATCATTCCTTCGGTCTCTTGGAAACCGACCTGAAGAGTCGACGATTCGTGTCGGATTAGAATATGCAGCACTCAGTCACGGACATCTTCACGCAGCAGGACACTGTCTTTTACCAAATGGGTATCTTCAACCTGGTGTGTCGGTGCTATGATCACTCAGTGCCCACGGCTATTTTGCCCGATTGGCATACCGATTTTGGACTGTACGTTCTTCGAACGCAGACTCTTTGGTCGATCCTTATACAATCAATATGCTCCAGTCAGCAAAAATAACTGGTCTCGGTCAATGCGATCACAGCCACACTCATATGTTTTATCAACCGGTCGCTGTGGCTAAGCGGTTCTAGGGGCTTCAGTCTGGAACCGTACTGATGCTATGGTAGCAGGTTCGAATCCTGTCTCGGGCATGGATGTGTGTGATGTCCTTAGGTTAGTTATGTTTAAGTAGTTCGAAGTCTAGAGGACTGATGACCTCAGATATTAAGTCCCATAGTGCTTAGAGCCATTTGAACCATTTTTTTAAGCACAACTTGTCACACGATAATGACAAACGTCTGTGCAGAAATTGCGACTACCAAACAACCTAACACACAACACAGTGCACTGTAGCAACCATGAACCATCAGTGTGAAACCGTACGCAGCAAAAACTGCTCAGGTAGTTCAAAAAATGGTTCAAATGGCTCTGAGCACTATGGGACTTAACATCTGACGTCATCAGTCCCCTAGAACTTGCAACCGTAGCGGTCTCGCGGATCCAGACTGAAGCGCCTAGAACCGCTCGGCCACACCGGCCGGCGCTCAGGTAGTACTCCTCTTAACATGCAGTAGAAGCACAGTTGTCCCCCACGATTGTGATCGCTGTCCATCCAGCCAGGAAATGGCAGCAATCGCTTCACTATGTTGTGTCTACTCAGCGGCCATTCCCCTTGCAGAGTATAGTGACATACAACAGACAGTACCACAGCACAGAAGAATCTTGAGACCCTCGCTGAAGGCCATGCCCAGAACTCGTTCGTTCGCCTTCGCGCAGCGACTGACCCAAATACCTTCGGCCCAGCTCGCCATTACGGATATTTCGGCTACATCCTCGATCCGGCTGCTGCCGAGGTGCCGCGGTCCTGTCCGCCGCTTCCTCCGCGGTGACAGGGCTGGTTTCCAGCAGATGTTGCTGGCTCCAGCTGCTGCAGCTGACCGACCAATCCGTCGGCAGGCCTGCTACCAGCTCGGTCACTCCGGCGCTCGCGGCAGTCACATGCCAGCGTCGCCCGCCACGTCGAGGCTCCAGCGCGACACTCTCCTCAGAATAATTCTGTGGGGTCCGAGGAAAACATTCCCCATTCGAGAGGAGACAATAATAAATTTGTGATTCTGTCAGAGACGACAGAAGACCTGACTGGCAGTTTGAGCGGAATATATGCTTTTAGAAAAGAGGTTCTGAACATTAACAAATTTAGAATGACGCTAATGCAACGTAGTGGAATTGAAGTGATTGATGTCCAAGGAGTGATTCTAAGACATGATGCGCCGCACTAACGGATACCTCGTAATATCAAGGCGGACCTCGGTTTTCCTCGCATTGTGCAGCAACCTGACGTGGCATAGACTCAAGTCGTTGGAAGCCCCCTGAAGAAAACTTGAGCCATGCTGTCCTACAGCGGTCTATAGTAACGAAAGTGTTGCGATGCAGTATTTTGTGCACGAACTAACCTCTCGATTATGTCCCATAAATGTTCAATGGAATTCATGTCGTGTGATCTCGGTGATCAAAGCATTCGCTGAAACTGCCCAGAATCTTCTTCAAACCAATCGTGAACTACTGTCTCCTGGTAACATGGTGCATTGTGATCCATAAAAATTCTATAGTTGTTTGGGTACATGAAGTCAAGGAATGGCTGTAAATAGTCTCCAAGCCCCTGAACATAACCATGATCGGTTTAGTTGGGCCAGATGATCCAGTCCATGCCATGTAAACACACCATTATGGAGCCATCACCCGCTTGCTCAGTGCCTTTTTGACGACTTGGGTCCATGGCTTCGTAGGGTATTAGCCACACTCGAACTCTACTACCATCTTTAGTAACTGATATAGCGACTCACCTGATCGGGCCTCAGTTTTCCAGTCGCCTAGAGTCCAAGCGATATCGTCACGAGCGCAGGAGAGGCGCTGCAGGCGATGTCGTGCTACTAGCAAAGGCACTCGTGTGCGACCACACCATAGTCCATCAACACCACATTTCGCCGCACTGTCCTAACAGATATCTTGGACGTACGTCCCACATTTATTTCACGCAGTTTTGGTATTCTGTTACCACTGACAACTCTACGCCAACGCCGCTGCTCTCAGTCGTTACGTGAAAGACATCGGCCACTGCGCTGTCAGTGGTGAGAGGTAATGTCTGAAATTTCATGTTCTCAACGCAGTCTTGACACTGTGGAGCTCAGAATATCGAATTCCCTAACGATATCCGAAACGCAATCTGCCATGCGTCTAGCTACAAAAACCATTCCGCGTTGAAAGTCTGTTAGTTCCCGTCTTCCGACCACAATCACGTCAGAAACATTTTCACATGTATCACCTGAGTAAAAATGACAGCTCCTCAAATGCACTGCCGCATTATACCTTGTGTACGCGATACTACCGCTATCTGTATATGTAAATATCGCTATCCCATGACGTATGTCACCTCATTGTATAAATAGTAGATGAGTTTCTCTATTCGAACAGCAGAATAACTGACGATCTCAAAAACAAAGATGTCGTAAAATGAGAATTGTCAACACAAAAAAATCTGAATTACGCTAACGTTTACATCTATAGGTGAACAGCCTGAAAGAAAGTAATCTGAAACATTTAAAAGAGTAGGAAAAGAAATGAAAAATTATTTTTGAAACAGTATGTGATGACATCTTGGTTTGTCGGGTGTTCTGCCGGATATCAGCGTCGTACTTGCACGATATTTCGGTCACGTAGCTCGTAACCTTCATCAGGTGCGACCTGCGACTGCTCCTCGAGTGGACAAGGTCCAGTATTTATGCCATAGGCCGGGAAAGCCTGAAGAGTTACAGTATGTGATATTGTTTCAGTGATTGAGTCAAACTTACTGAAAGCTTTGCAGAATGAGCCACCTCACGACGTTGCACACCATCTGTACTGAATGCGTGCATTAATTCGGATGGGAAGGTTGTAACAGAGTTGTTGTAACCTCTGTTGAGGCGAAGTGACTCACAACTGTGTTATCTTGTCCTTGATGTCCTGCGACGCACTTGACGTCCCAGCTGGTGCAGTACATGTTCTGTTGTGAATAGATCTGGGGATAATGCTGTCCGTAGGAATACTTCAACAGCACACAGACAGTCCATAGGGACACCTTCCTCGTGTGGACAAGCAGCGTCCTGTTGAAAAATTACACTACGATACTGTGGCATTACAGGTAACGTATGAGGTTGGAAGATGTCCGTCATGCCCCATTGCGCTGTTAGACCTCTTTCAGTCACTCTGGTAGCCTGACGTGAAGTCATACCCAGTTGCCCCCCACACCATGGATAACACCATATGCCTATCCAAAACAACAGAAGAATAGAACTTCTCCCATGGTTTGTGCCACATTCGCCAGCGACAGTCATCTGGGGTAGTGCAGAACTGTGATTCATCGAGAAATCCTATGTGACGCTATTCATACAGTCCATGCTTCCAGTCGCAGCACTGCTCAAAACATATCAACTTATGTTGCTGTGTTAACTGCAGCCTTCGCCTGGGCAGATGATTTCTTAATTCAGCTGCTGCTAGTCTCTGACAAATGGTGCTTACACTTACTTTTAAGTTTCATCATCCCCTCTACATCATCACATTATTAAGGTTCTTTTTGTATTTATCAACTTCTCGTCTGGTGTGATTTATGATCATACATTACAATCCTCCATGTCATACAACATAGGTGCACTTCACCTCTGTTGTGGTATTATATCCGTAACGAATGCGATATTTTTTCAATTGCTACTGGGACATACATCAGCCATTGGTATATCAACATCTGGATGGCTCAGCCCTGCAATTTAAAAATGCAGTTTTAATCTGAAACACATAAACTAGAACCATTTATCTTTGTTCCTAAAGTAAAATTTGGAGATTCAAATGGTCCTCGTCATTGTGAGTTCAGTTTACTAAAGTGTTCTGTTCTCAGCATTTTTTTTTCTAACAATAAGTCTTGGTCTTCCTTTTTAAAAACCTCTGGGTCGTTGAGTTCTATCTTAATGATATTAAACTATTGGGTTCTTAGTAAAATTTCTTCTCTAGCCACTTCGAAAGCGTCTGTTAACTGTCTCGTTAGTTTATACACATAAACATCAGTGTAGCACAGCTTGAATATTCATATTACACCTGTGCATTAATTCGAATCAAGTATACCTTATACTGTTGTGCAGAGTGGAATTAAACACGAATATACCGTAAAGGACCACCCCGCATAATGGTATACACAATCACAATCTGTCTCAAATACTATACAGTAAAATGTCTCCTTTCTAACGCTCGACTATTCTAATGTCTGCATTTTGTTGTCTGTATTCCCTCTGTCCCCAGTACTCTACATACTCATCTCAAAACGTTACTCATAAACTTCGGTCCATGACTGGTTAATAGTACTGACTATATTCCATATCATACTACCTCTCCGTCAGTGAATGCATGTGTGGCTATTTTCTCATTCGCTAGTATAATCGCTACTGTAAATTTCACAAAACCATCGTGGAAATTGAGGATATATCTTTTCTAACTGTCCATACAATACCTCTCGAAACATATTTTTGCTGTGACTGTGATAGACAAACGTGATCATGTTTGGTATGTGTTACATTTGCAAGTAACACAAATTCTAGATAATTATTCATGCCGTCCCAGTTTTACATGGTTTAATTTTTTCTTGAGTTCTGTGTATCCCTTGGTGACCTCCTAAAGGTGATCTATTTCTTTTCCTTTTTGCTGACCTGGGGCCTTGGTATTGAGTATTATATACTACCTCTCTGGGTCTCTCTGTCACATACTGTTCCTTTTTTGTGCCTCTTCTTTACTTTCCCCATCCGATTGTCTTATTTCCCCGTTTCGTTATAGATTTAGCTATCTCTGTGTCGTCTTCAGTGGCACTATCCTCTTCCATTTTATGAATTTTGTACCTTTTATATCTGATAGTTTTCACTGGACAGAATTCACCTTGGCATCAAGTCATCCCGGCTTGTATACAAATGTGTAATGACATTCTTCTAAAGTCAGTTTCCATTTCATTAGCCTTCTTGATGGATGCTTCACATTAAATGCCATTGCAACTGGTATATAACTGGTCAACACCGTAAATTTCATTTCATAAAGACAGGTTCGGTATTGTTTCACCATCCAGATAAGACATAAACAATTTATCTATGTTGCTTCCCTCTGTACTTTGTTTACCATCCTAGAATGCGAGGTCAGCACGTATCTTCCATTGAGGCAGTATTACTCCCAACGCTTCTCCACAAGCATCTGTTTTAACAACGAATGGCTCTTCTAAGTTTAGAAGGCGCTTAAGTTTGACAATCTTGCCTTTAATTTGTTGATGGCACCTTATTGTGTCTCACTCCATTCAGACTTGATACTGGCCAGGCAGGAACTGGTTTAACGCATTTATGATCTCTCTGCTGTGGGGAATAAACTTATTCCTTTCAATTCTTTAGTTGTCTCTGGACAAAGGAAGTTAGTTAAGTTTTCTATGTATCTTTCACCTATTTTAATCCTTGTCCTGTATTTTGTCACAGAAATATCCCTTCCTTTCTTGAAAACTCACATTTTTTGGGCTCTAACTCCAAGTATTGCTGTCTTAGTCTGTCAAATTTAGTTTTTATATTTCATGGTGTTCTAGCAGCGAACTGCCGTGACACATAATATTATCTAAAGACACAAATCAAAACGCAACATCTCTCTTCGAAATTTGCTCAGAGTTAGTTTTAATCCAAACGACATTCTTTTGTATTGACAGCGTAGAAAATCTGCACTAAAAGCTATGTTCTCTGTGCCACCTTTGTCCATTAATCTGTCGGTATCTGCTTGCCAATTTTGTAAAATATTATTCTTTTCCAATACGATCTAAAATCACCAGAATATTTGGAATCACAGACGATTCTCTTACAGTAATTTCATTTAATTAATATCATTTCCTGACATTTCTTTCACTTATGTGTGCATTATTTCCTGTTTGCTTCTGGCGTTCTGTATGGTCTGTTCCGACTTAATTGGTTTTCTGTACCTCCCTATTTCCATATAATCCACCTTGTCCTTTAGAGATGAAAAATGTTGTTATACTTAACACATAGTCTCCTTACACCATATCTTTTTCCTCATTTAAGTTTTAATGTACCTCTACCAGCTTTTGCCTGTATGAATATGTCGTAGGACATTCTTGACTTTGTATGATTTTCTGTACCGCTCTTAATTCAGGCACTGCTTTGCTATGAAGCTGTACTACATATGTCTTGACATTTGCATGTAGTATTCAAAATACAAGTCTGCACTTACTAGATCTTGTGGCATCTAAATTCCCAATAATAAATCCTGTTTAGAAATTGCTGCTTTTTCTTTGACCTGGCTACCTAATCATAAATTTAGAATTCATACTTTTTGTGGGCCTATGTTTGGCCATGTTACTTTTTTTACTGTAGCTATGTCAGCATAAACCCTTTCTAAAATTTTTAATGAGGGACTGAAATAGTACTCCATCTGTTCTTGTTGGTTTGGTACTTCAAGTACTGCAACGATAAGATTTAATTTCCTACAAAAATGGTTTTTCTATGAAAATTATTCGCCACTTAGTCTTTCATTACTAACAATCCTTCATATGGTAGGTCGGCGGTGAGGCGGCGCACCACTTGCTCCCAAACAATGATGATTTGTTCACCTTTTTTCCATTCAGGCACGGGCCATAGCTGTAGCACATCAAGATAAGAAACATCAGTTACAGTTGATTCACCGAAAAGAAAGGCCCATAAACATTCTGCCGGGATATTTCTTGGGGCTAAGCGTGAAAGTCTCGCACTCTTTCAACCACTTTTTTAATTCCATATTTTCCCCATTGCGCACATGTATACAAACGAAACCGTTTGAGTTGATCTTTCATTTGGTGTATTATTTACAAATGCGTGTTGAACATAATAAATGCTACAACGCCTTAAAACCGGTATGTTCATTTTGAAACACTCTCTAGTTCGATAGTTTGTTAGTACTTCCTTTCATATTGTATTGTGGTTCGGTCGCTGTCTTGTAATTTTATTGCTGCAAATGCTGCACAAAGAACTTCAGTTTCAGCCTAATTTTATTTAAGACACACAGGAATTACAACCATTTCCTGTGAGCGACCATGATTTAAACTGATGGCGAAAGTTGGAAATTTGTCCTGGACCAAGATTCGAACCCAGGTCTCGTGCCGACCAGGCACATGCGCTGATCAATACGCCATCTGGACACAGTGGTCATCGCAACTTCATGGACTATCCTAGCACGTCTTCCGTCAGACTCAAATTCTCAACTTATCCACACACTATTAACGTAGTACCCCTTCCCCATTATCCTCATTACTCGCGATTCTCGTAAGAGCTGGAACCAGATGTGCATTTGCACTGAAGAGACCATTGGCTGACACCGCCTTAATTACGTATATGTGGTGTCCGCTCTTTCATACATGTCCGAAAGGACACACACACACACACACACACACACACACACACACACACACACACATATATATATATATATATATATATATATATATATATATATATATATATATATATATATATATATATTATTTGTTAATCAGTCACTTTACTTACAATTGCTGTTGTTGGAAAATTTCATCGAACGAATATACTGTTGCACTGTTGCAGTTCTGATAGCTGCTCTAGCAGCACATCCAGTGATGTACAGTTTTAATTTGCTTATTTTTTCTCTGTGTATTGTTAATGATCTCTGGGTGGTAGTATAATAAAGATTTATGTACAATGGTCTGCAAAACTTTGCGCTAAATCGTAAACTGATAATGAAGAAAGTCGAAGATTTGTGAAAAACTATGTGATTTGGTGATGTCATATGATGTCACATTTACACAGCTTTTATTTTTAAAAAAATCTTAATAAATACTTACATTTCAGAACGTGCATAAGTGTAGAAGAAAACCAGACGCCACTGCTGTTCTTCGAACTATTGGCTTAAAACTTAAAAAGAGTAGATAGGCCTCTTATCACAGCCCTGGAAGTAAAACCAAGAGGAAACTTTCATTGAAATGAGCAATAGCTTGGAAAATTTTGCAGAACACGTTAGAAGACTGGAAGAATCAACAGGGACGTGAAGTTCCAAAACAAGCTAGGAAGCTAGTGACAGATACAAAAGCCAAGCAGAAATGGTTATAAACTACATAGAGTGGAGCAGATAGGCTGAGGTGAAAGAATTGAAGCCAGGTAGGATAAGACGAAAGCCAAAATGAAACCACTAAAAACCCTAATGTATCAGAAAAAAGAACAGGAGAACTGAAAGGATCGAGGTAGTCGCTGCTACTCTATACGAATAATAAACGTTAAAGATAGATAATACAAAGGGAAGTTGCTAGTTTTGTGACGTAACTCTTGGAAAAATTATCATGAAATTTATTCTGATCAATTTTGGTGCAGTGGAACAGTAATCTTCTATTACGATTAATATTAAAAGGCAGTCATAGGCTGCAAAACGTCCTTTATTAGGTCAAAAGTGAAGCGTTTTGTCAGTTGCATCACCTTCCTCGATTCTAGCATTTGTTATTCTATTGTTTTACCTAATACATTAAAGTTTTTAATGTTTTGATTTCGGCTTTCATCTTATCGTATCTTCCTGCACTACTTTCAGGTAACTTCATGATGTCCTACCCAAATGAAATGCGTCTTTTTCGAGCCAATGAAGGACAGCCTGCAATGTATGACGTATTTTAATATTAAAATAATCATGTTTAATTTTTAGCAGTTTCGATGCTAATGCATTTTGCTGCGACATTAGGAGAAGAGACAAGTTCGCTAAGAATCTAAACCATTATTCTAGTGAGTGAGCGAGAAAGCTTTCATTAAAATTACTATATGGAGAAGCAACATAACATTCGTGACTGAAATAAAACTGAACTTCTCGGTCAAAGAGAAGTTAATGTAAAAGCAACAAATTAAAAAAAAAGGTGAAATAAATTTGTTTGTTCAGTACACTACACTTTTTTTTCTTTTATTGTATTTCAATTCCCCATCGGGGCAGGCTGGAAGCAGCATATGCACTGCTCTTCAGTCGAAAGACATAGAACAAACAATAGAAGACACTTAAAAAATAACAAAGGAGAAACCAAGGTGAACATAGATACAAAATGGGGGAACATCATAGAAGACAATAGACAAAAAAGGGGGCGACTGTAAAATGGAGATAAAAACCGTAAAAAAGTAGCACACACAAAAAACCACACACTGGGACCATTAAAAGAAACAAGGCACAGTATAACCGGAGCATAAAAGTATCAATGGATGGAGTAGCACATAACAAACACTGACAGTAACACTAACTATACGGCCACCACATAATTAGAATCACACCTCTCGACGCACAGGAGAAACAGCACTACACACAATAGTGAAGTGGCACGATGATCAAAACGGAGGAACTGTCATGTGCAAGGAGTGATGGAGAAGGGAAAAAGGGAGGGAGGGGAAGAGAGGGGGGAGATGGGTGGGGGGCGCGCCAGACAGGGACAGGTAGGGAGGGACATGGGAGGGAAAGAGGCATGGATGGGGGCAGGGGCTCAGGGTGGGGGGGGGGGAAGGAGGAAAATCCATTCTAGAGAGAAGGAGGGGAGAGGAAAAAAGGGGACCCTGGCGAGGGAGGGAACAAGGCCAGGTTATTGTTGGAAGGAAGGGTACATGTCAGAGTGAAGTTCACATCCGTGAGGGGGAGGTATTGGAAATTGCCCTGATGAAGGAGATGGAGGGTGTGGAGGTGTACAGAGGGAGGGATACAGCGATAGAGGCGAGAGAATGGGCGGGGTGTGGAGAGGAAGGAGGAAACCAGGGGGTGGGGGGGATCAAGCCTGCAGACAATGTAAAGGATGCGGAGATGTTGGAGGAACAGGAGGTGGTGGGGGGAAGGGAATAAGTTCATACAGGAGGTGTACCGTATAAAAAAGGTTGAATGTTAAATACAAGAGTCAGATACAACCTAGGATATTAGGAATTAAGTACTATAAGCAATAACCTCACTGAGATGATTAAGGTGTGTGAGAAGACAGAATCGAGTTTGCATACACGAGGGGCGTTCAATAAATAATGCAACAGATTTTTTCTCGGCCAATTTCGGTTAAAAATGCGGATTTTGTTGTGGGTCATCGTGGAATATTCACGCTTCATGCAACATAGTCCCATGAAGTTTCGATTGGTAGCAGCGCTATACGTGACCTCCAAAATGGCATTTGTAACAGAGGTGCGTGCCAGGAAGAGGCCTGTCATTCAGTTTCTTTTGGCGGAAAACCAGAGCATCACAGACATTCATAGGCGCTTCCAGAATGTCTGCTGAGACCTGTCAGTGAACAAAAGCATGGTGAGCACTTGAGCGAGGGGTATGTCATCGTCACAACAAGGTCACGGAAACCCGTCCGGTCTCCCAAGTGCCTGCAGGCCGCACATAGCTGTGACTTTTGCATTTCTGGAACGTTTCCATCCCCACAATACTGCAAACGAACTTTTTCTTCTCCATTACAATGCAAGGTTTCACACTAATCTGCGAACCCGAGAAGAGCTCACAAAACTTCCTTACCACTATACACCCCTGAATCCGCATCTTCCGACTTCTATCTGTTTGGGCCGATGAAGGATGCACTCTGTGAGAAGTACTACATGGATCATAGGAAGATGACTGATGCAGAAAGACGTTAGATCCGACTTCGATCAGTAGAGTGCTACCATGCGGGCGTGCAGGCGTTCCAGTAATGTGGTGTGAGGCCGTCGCCTGACCGGAGATTACGTAGAGAAGTAGAGTTTTGTAGCCAAAAGAATAGTGAATAGTCCTGAACAAAACGAAACAGGTTTCACAAAAAGAAAAGAACTTTTGCGTTACCTACCGAACGCCCCTCCTAGTAATAATTTGGAGACGTATATCACATAAATTAATAAGCGATGGTACTGATCTCCCATAGTACAGGAAACGGATCAGATTACTGTTGCATTAGCAACGAACAAAGCTGCCAGATATGCAAGAATGCTAAATTTCGAAGATTGGCGAAGTTTTACAGAAGTTCGAAACTTAGCGCGAACTTCAGTACGAGATTCTTTTACTAGTTTTCACAACCAAACTCCGTCTGTAAATGTGGCAGAAAACTGAAGAAGATTCTCGTCACATGTAAAGTATACCTGTGGCAAGAATCAATCAATACCTCCACAACGTGATAGAAATGGTGATACCACAGGAGACAATGTCACTAAATCATAGTTACTAAACACAGTTTTGCGAAACTTGTTTACCAAAGAAAATATTCCAGAATTCGAATCTAGAATAACTGCCAACATGAGTAACTTAGATGTAGATAGCATAGGTGAAGAGAAGCAGCTTAAATCACTTACTAAAGGCAAAGTCTCCGGTCCAGGTTGTATACCAGTCAGGTTCCTTTTATTGTATGCTGATACGGTAGCTCTCCATACTTAGCAATCTTACACAACCGCTCGCTGGTAGAAAGATCTGTACCTCCAGACTAGAAAGTTGCTCAAGTCACGCCAATATCCAAGAAAGAAAATAGGTGTAATCTGCTGAGTTACAGACCATATCACTAACGTCGTTTTGCAATAGGGGCCGGCCACTGTGGCCGAGCGGTTCTATGCGCTTCAGTCGGGAACCGTGCTCCTGCTACGGTAGCAGGTTCGAATCCTGCTTCAGGCATGTGTGTGTGATGTCCTTCGGTTAGTTAGGTTTAAGTAGTTCTACGTCTAGGGGACTGACGGCCTCAGATATTAAGCCTCATAGTGCTTAGCAACATTTGAACCATTGTTTTGCAATAGGGCTTCGGAACATATACTGAGTCCGAACATAAATTGCCTTGAAGATAACGATTTATCGACAAACAGAACGGATTCAGAAAATATCGTTCTTGTAAGACACACTTAGCTCTTTATTCTCACGAAATAATGAAATCTATCAAGGGATGTCAAATTCATTCCATATTTTTAGATTTTCAGAAGACTTTTGACACTGTACCTCACAAGAGACTTCTAATCAAATTGTGTGCATATAGAGTATCGCTTCATCTGTGCGCCTGGATTCGCGAGTTCCTGTTAGAAATGGGACAGCTCATAGTAACTCACGGAAAGTCATCGAGTAAAACAGAAGTAATATCTGGCGTTCCTCTGCTGTACCTGATCTACATGAACGGTATAGCAGACAATCTGAGAAACCCTCTTATACTGTTTGAGATGATGCTGTTATTTTCCGTCTTGTAAAGTCATCCGATAGTCAAAAACAGTTGCAAAATGGTTTAGACAAAATATCTACAGGGCGCGGAAAATGGCAATTGACTCTAAATAATGGAAAGTGTGAAGTCATCCATACAAGTACTAAAATAAATCTGATAAATTTTGGTTACACTATAAACCACACAAATCTAAAGGCTGTACAATGATGAATAACTTAAATTGGATCGATCACATTGATAATATTGTGGATAAAGCAAACTATAGACTCTAATTCATTTGCAGAACAGAAAGTGGAACAGTTCTACTAAAGTGTCTGCTTACACGACGCTTGTTCGCCCTCTTTTGGAGTGCTGCAGTGCGGTGTGGGATCCCCTTCGCATTGTAATGACTGTAGCCATTTAAAAACTTCGAAGAATGTAGCTCATTTGGTTGTATCGTATAATAGGGGAGAGAGTGTCACAGACATATACATGAACTGCGGGAGGGAGTGGGGGCAGTCGTTAAAACTAAGACCTTTTACGTTGCCTATCGTACAGTGAAATTTCAATCACTATTTCTCCTCCTATTGCGTAAATATTCTGTTCGCGCCCATCTACATACGGAGAAATGATCGTCATGATAAAATGAGAGGCATCAGGGGTCTCGGTTTTCACTCGCATGGTTCAATGTGGAACGGTAGAGAGAATGCTTGAAGATGGGTCGATGAACCCTCTGCCAGGCACTGAACTCCAGAGTAATCACGTACATGTAGATGAGTTTTATGCATGATGTCTTTATAATGACTCAGGCATTAGATTCCCTAGAGCAGTGGTTCCCAACAGATGGTCCGCGGACCCCCAGGGGTCCGCGAGCTATGCCAGAGGGTCCGCAAGACACTATTAGGATAAAAAATATATTAAATATATTTCGTATGATAAAAGATTTTTTTGTTTTGGCCGTTTCCTGCTTGAGCAGAGCTTTAGCGAACGCTAACATCTGCGTCTAGCGTTTTCCGAGAGCCAACTGACACTTGCACCCTCTATTTTTTTTTTTTAGGACTTTGTTATACTAAAAATCCAGATTTACAGACAAAGATTTTGAGCAATAATCAGAATTTTAACAATAACAATGATGGCTAAATTGAAAAAGTTTTAAGCTCAATACTTTCCAATAATGAGTATGTCAATGTTTTTTCTGAGTACCAAAAATAGAAAACGTATAGAAAGACTCTTAATTTGGCTTTTTTAGGTACTTGATACTGTGATACTGTGATATGACAAAGTACCAATCATGCTCGATGAGGGGTCCTCAAGAAAATTTTGTTGGGAACCCCTATCCTAGAGCATCTTGAGGTACGTGAAACAAGTTATGAGTTAAAAGGTAAAGAAGATGTTACCAAGTGAACTGTTAAACTGATGTAAACTATTTTCAACTGCCGAAATTAAAAATATTATAATTAGCATGTTGCCACTATTCTTAAGAATGCTGCTGCTTACTCAGTTCCGGCCACTATATGTTGCCGAATATACACTATTTATAACACAGCAATAGTTACTGGCGTACTTCGAAAGTAGCGACTTTCTTACAGTGAGCACTGCGCGCATTCACTTATTGTACAGCTGACATGAAGCACGAATTCATGAATATAAATAATCAAGTAATTGTTGCTAGTGGCGAATGAGATTGAAGTATAATCATCCTTCTTATTAACAGAGATTGTGAACTGATCTTAGTCAGAGACGGGTACTTGTTAAAGACTACCGCACATATTTTTATGCGTTGAGCCGCACCTGTGTAAATCAAAGTTCAGTTGAAACAGTATTGTTGTTGTTGTTGTGGTCTTCAGTCCTGAGACTGGTTTGGTGCACCTCTCGATGCTACTCTATCCTGTGCAAGATTCTTCATCTCCCAGTACTTACTGCAACCTACACCCTTCTGAATCTGCTTAGTGTATTCGTCTCTTGGTCTCCCTCTATGATTTTTACCCTCCACGCTGCCCTCCAATGCTAAATTTGTGATCCCTTGATGCCTCAGAACATGTCCTACTAACCGGTCCCTTCTTTTTGTCAAGTTGTACCACAAACTCCTCTTCTCTCCAATTCTATTCAATACTTCGTCACTAGTTATGTGATCAACCCATCTAATCACCACCATTCTTCTGTAGCACCACATTTGGAAAGCTTCTATTCTCTTCTTGTCCAAATTATTTATCGTCCATGTTTCACTTCCATACATGGCTACACTCCATACAAATACTTTCAGAAACGACTTCCTGACACTTAAATCTATACTCGATGTTAACAAAATTCTCTTCTTCAGAAACAATTTCCTTTCCATTGCCAGTGTACATTTTATATCCTCTCTACTTCGACCATCATCAGTTATTTTGCTCCACAAATAGCAAAACTCCTTTACTACATTAAGTGTCTCATTTCGTAATCTAATTCCCTCAGCATCACCTGACTTAATTCGACTACATTCCAATATCCTCGTTTTGCTTTTGTTGTTGTTCATCTTATATCCTCCTTTCAAGACACTATCCATTCCGTTCAACTGCTCTTCCAAGTCCTTTGCTGTCTCTGACAGAATTACAATGTCATCGGCGAACCTCAAATTTTTTATTCCTTCTCCATCGATTTTAATACCTACTCCGAAATTTTCTTTTGTTTCCTTCACTGCTTGCTCAACATAGAGATTGAATAACATCGGGGAGAGGCTACAACCCTGTCACACTCTCTTCCCAACCACTGCTTCCCTTTGATGTCCCTCGACTCTTATAACTGCCATCTGGTTTCTGTACAAATTGTAAATAGCTTTTCGCTCCCTGTATTTTACCCCTGCCACCTTCATAATTTGAAAGAGAGTATTCCAGTCAACATTGTCAAAAGCTTTCTCTATGTCTACAAATGCTAGAAACGTAGGTTTGCCTTTCCTTAATCTAGCTTCTAAGATAAGTCGTAGGGTCAGTATTGCCTCACGTGTTCCGATATTTCTGCGGAATCCAAACTGATCTTCTCCGAGGTCGGCTTCTACTAGTTTTCCATTCGTCTGTAAACAATTCGCGTTAGCATTTTGCAGCCGTGACTCATTAAACTGATAGTTCGGTAATTTTCACATCTGTCAACACCTGCTTTCTTTGCGATTGGAATTATTATCTTCTTCTTGAAGTCTGAAGGTATTTCGCCTGTCTCATACATCTTGCTCACCAGATGGTAGAGTTTTGTCAGGACTGGCTCTCCCAAGGCTGTCAGTAGTTCTAATGGAATGTTGTCTAGTCCCGGGGCTTTGTTTCGACTCAGGTCTTTCAATGCTCTGTCGAACTCTTCACTCAGTATCATATCTCCCATTTCATCTTGATCTACATCCTCTTCCATTTCCAAAATATTGTCCTCAAGTACATCGCCCTTGTATAGACCCTCTATATACTCCTTCCACCTTTCTGCTTTCCCTTCTTTGCTTAGAATTGGGTTTCCATCTGAGCTCTTGATATTAATACAAGTGGTTCCCTTTTCTTCAAAGGTCTCTTTAATTTTCCTGTAGGCAGTATCTATCTTATCCCTAGTGAAGCCTCTACATCCTTAAATTTCTCCTCTAGCCATCCCTGCTTAGCCATTTTGCACTTGCTGTCTATCTCATTTTTGTGACGTTTGTATTCCTTTTTTCCTGCTTCAGTATTATCAGCTACAAACAGAATTGTGATAAAATGCACCTTTAAGTGAATTCCAATAACTTCAAAGAAACCACTACAAAAATTTCTGTTGTTCACTTTGTACTGTGCAAATACAACACGGTTTTGCATCTTGAATAATTATTTTAACTTGTTTTGTGTTAAAAAAGAACACTCGGAATATCTGAATTTTGAATAAACAATTGCATTTTGTGGACCAAGGAACTCATGTTAATGTTATTCTACTTTAAGGAACGGCTAACGAATACCATATTTACTATAAATGAGAAAAGACGATTCGTATCACGGAATCTATTTGCAGTGCAACTGCGGAAGAATGTTTATTGCAAAGAATGTCTCTCGTAACGTAACATTATTGATTCACAGTCCAGACGAATGTTCCTGTTCCCTCTACTATTTATTACAGCCCGTTGATAAACAACACTTGGTTCCCAGCACAAAACATCATTTGCACAGGTGCGATCCGTCCCCTTCTCACCGTTGCTGTAACACGAGTCATTAAGTGCGGCAGAAAATCGGGACATCGAACTCTGCGAAAATACCTGTCGACCTCGTTGGATTCTTTGTAACAATGCTACCGTAGTGCGGCCCAAGGTTGTTCTAGCCCCAGCCGAGCGATGTATGTTCATTCAATTTCATGGTCCATAAACCCGACCGAATTGCTTGTCGGTACACTTCGCAACAGGGCCAATTTAATTCGGAATTGTATTACCCCTGCTCCCTGCCGGAATGGCCCCGAGCATAGGAAATAAAAGCCGACGGCTGCAGCCAGAGAACGCTCCATCTAACCTGATGATATCGTTCAGCCGCTAGTCTGGCCCGGGTTTAATGTTCGCTCCTAATGTAATACCTAACATCGCGGTGTCATGAGGATTAATATTTTTCAATGCTATAAAAGACTGTTATTGAGATTTCTTGTAGTTCAATAGAATTCCTTTCTTTGCTCTTTCCTAGTTCAGTGCTTATCACTTTGATTTCACGAAAAAGCATGTCTCTGTATTGGTACGTGGAACAGGAATATCAGTAGAGTGAGCATGTCATTTACACATGACGCCAAAGTCAGTCCCAGACTATCACGTGTCGTCAATGTAATGCCGTTCGTTTGCATTTTTAGATATTACCGAAATTTTAATAACATAAACATTTGCCCGGATTTTACAGATTTGTTTACTAATAGCAGCTGTGATCAATTGTTGTTGCTGTCACGTACGCAAATGGAAATACATCAAACGACGGAAAGTTAATTATCATATACATTTTATTTAGCGTATGGCAGAAAACATGGTATTGTTATACATTATGGTACAGACACAAAACAATGGCACTAATGAAAAGCAGATAAATGATGAGCTACAGCTGTCGCACATACACAGAGCAATAGAAAATTAACTTCTCAGTCCCGTCAAACGCTCAGTGTTAGCAGGCACTTGCATTGCCGGAATACGATCTGACGGATGGTCAGCGGTTCCTCACCTCAAATGCAAGATGAGTCGGTCAACTTCGACCAACTGAAAAGAAAGCCACCGCATACTCCATTGTTTGTGTAGGTCATATTCGCAGTCTTACATTATTTCGGGGTAAATCAAAACTTTCTTGTTTGTCGCAGCTATTTAGATCGGCTTGTACTCCTGGATTTATATTTGTTCCCCTTTATGACGTAAATCAGGTCCGTCATTAAGATATTCTGAATGAGTTTTTTCATTCCTCGTTATCTGGGTTTAAGCCTGTCAGTGGTAGCATTTGGGATAAACTCAGAATTGGAGTCTCGGTTTTGTCCAGTGTCTTCTTGTACTTTTTATATTTCTCATAGGTAAGTATCACGAAGATCTAATTTAACTGCAGTTTTAAGAAGTGAACAAGGCCGAAAAATCAATTTTTTCGCCGAACGGGTGTTAGCGTAGTAGTACATTGTGAACTATAAAAATGGAACGGAAATCGCTCATGTACCCGTTTAATCAGTCTTTAAATATTAGTTGGTTTGAAGAAAGGAACAGATCCCAGTTTCGAGTACGTCCACCCGTAACGTTATGCTTGCTCTAACAACAGATGTTCGTATCTACCTTTCAGTTGCTTAAAACCTCGTGTCTGCTGTGCATCATAATATTGATTTGTGTTAAATGTCTACGTCTGAGCTTAGATATTTTACATTAAAGGTAAATGAATAATAATTATTCATACATAAACTATTCCCAATGGTTTAAAAGCGAGTCAGTTTGGCAACAACAACTATGAAGTCCTCGTAAATGTCCTCATTTTCGATTTCAAATACAGGCAGTTAGAATATTTCGTACATAAAGGTTATTTAACCGCATCTGAGTCCATTGATGGTGTGGCGAAGAAAACTTTTTTGCTGCAAAAGGACAAGTGCGTCTCGCATTGCAATAGAAATGGCGTATAGAGATTTTCAATCTGCAGCGGAGTGTGCGCTGATGTGAAACTTCCTGGCAGATTAAAACTGTGTGCCAGACCGAGACTCGAATTCGAGACCTTTGCCTGTCGCGGGCAAGTGCTCTGCCAACTGAGCTACCCAAGCACGGCTCATGCCACGTCCTCATAGCTTACTTCCGCCAGTACCTCGTCTCCTACCTTCCAAACTTTACAGAAGCTCTCCTGCGAACCATGCAGGACTAGCACTCCTGAAAGAAAGGATATTCCGGAGACATGGCTTAGCCACAGCCTAGTGGATGTTTCCAGAATCAGATTTTCACTCTGCAGCGGAGTGTGCGCTGATATTAAACTTCTTGGCAGATTAAAACTGTGTGCCGGACCGAGACTCGAACTCGGGGCCGAGTTCGAGCCTCGGTCTGGCACACAGTTTTAACATGCCAGGAAGTTTCATTTATTTGATGTCGGAAGTTATAGCTAATTTTCTTCGTTATTTGTGGGCTATGCTGAAATAACTAAGGCCAGGTTTCTCTTCTCTCATTACCTTTATGTGTTACATTTATATCAGCGTCATGCAGTTGAGTCTGACGAGTCCTAGTATAGGAGGGTGTCGTTAGTGTTGTTGTAGATGGCAATACGATGAAATGAAAAGAGAGGGAGAAAAGCGGTTTCAGTACAAATCCCCTCTGTTGGTGTCGTACTATGGGAATCGCATACTTAATTTACGACTGTTATGGATTTACCTGTATGTACAGTGTCTCACGCAGACACTCCAGACTGATTTGTGCATCTACACGATACGGTGCTCAATAAAAATTTCTTTCAGAATTAGGATTTGAAACAACAATCTCAGAATAAGGAACATCAGTATAAGCTGGCGTTAGCCATCGCTAACAGTAGTAATTGAATTTGAATTATGAAACTTGAATACACGTACTCGTAGCTTAATACAAGCGTTTCCTTTTATCACATGTGTCATAAAGAACATAGACACATGCAAATACTCTTCAACCACACACGGTCTGTACCAAATGTTTTCAAACTTTTTGGATCCACATGTTCACCGTTGACCTGAACATAAACACCCACGGCTCCTTTCGATCATTTCACCCGACTCGAAGGGAAGGAGGAAGGCACGAAAATAAATGTTTAAAGTCCTGTCGACAACGAGGTCATTCGACATGGAGCGTAAGTTCAGACAGTTGTTGTTAAGAATTGGGAAGGGAATCGGTCGTGCTTTTTCAAAGAAACCGTATCAGCATTTTCCTGGAGATGTTTCGGAAAATCACGGAAAATCTAGACCTAGATGGCCGAAGACGGGTATGAAACTCCGTCCTCCCGAATGTGAGTCCCGTGTGCCAACCATCGCACCAGGTCAGTCTCGAAGTGCGCGGTAAACAAACTTAAGTTTTGAAAAAAGTTCATAAGAGTAGTTATTTTTTAGTTAGCTGTTGGCGAAAGATGAAAATGTCTTTTAATGTTGTTACATCTTATTCTTGCAACGAAATTGATGGGAAGGATGGTCTTTTCCTTCTTCACCATCAGTTCCTCCAAATTTCTACACAAGGTTAAAAACAGCGACTCACATACTTTCTTCACATACATTCGCAAGCTGTATAATGTGTTTATGACTGGCAGTGCTGAAAAACATAGATCCGTAAGTAGGATGTTTCAAAGGGTATCAAAACTTGCGAATACTCCAGCCTCACCACGCTTCAAAATTCAAGCAGTGATGGGGAAATGAACTTCGATTTCAATGTGGAGTCTGATGAAATATCAATAAACAGCTGTTGTTCTTCAGTGATAAGTGTTGATGGAAGCTCTGTATTGGATGAAAGCACAAACACAGACCGTTCTTAATCATCTGACAGTCTTTGTCTTCTGAAACCGTGTGAGTAGTACGAAAAACGTAATTTATATCTTTATTACCTAACGTTTTCTTCCATAATACTAGACTGCCATCTACGACGCTGCCATAGCAACAACACTTAGTTTCTGGACTACTAGGTATCACTATTAGCGCACACGCT
The DNA here is from genome assembly GCF_021461385.2 of Schistocerca piceifrons. Classification (NCBI taxonomy): domain Eukaryota; kingdom Metazoa; phylum Arthropoda; class Insecta; order Orthoptera; family Acrididae; genus Schistocerca; species Schistocerca piceifrons. The sequence continues at coordinate 348,547,142 of NC_060141.1, read as the reverse complement.
GTTCCCTCACTCAGAAAGCAAATAAAACATATTTGCGAAACAACCGCGACGTCCCTAGTAACCGCGACGCATAGTCTCATAACGCCGTTTTGTACATTGTGACGGTACAAATCCCCGTTATTAGATGAATATTTCTGGTATGCAAGGACTGCTTTGTGGAGAGCGAGCGCGCTACATGGTGCGCGATTCGCGGAAGCGCGTGGCGCGCCCGCGCGAGATTTTGCAACGGTCTCTCCGCGGCAGGGCGACCACGTGGACTGTTTGGTTTTTCGCGCATTACGCGAAAACTAAGTAACTTACGGTGAAGAGCGATGTGGCAGTGGATTGTGGTTAGCAATATGCACCTTCTGAAAGATCGATCTTTATTTCAAGTCACGAGACGCAAAAGTTATAGTAACCTCAAAATCTGTTAATATCACGAATACTGAAACATTAATAAAAATAGTAAATACCGACTTACAGGGATGAGCGAGCACTCATTAAAAACGTTTCGTCATAGCGGATTGAGTGCCGTAGTCATATGTTAAGATTCATAAATAATTAAGCCCGTAAAGAGCAATAAACAAAGTTTTAAGGAAAATTGTTTATAAAGTTCAGTAGAAAATTCAAGACGTAAAGAACGGCACTATGTAATAGTTTGGGTGGCATCGCACGTATTTTAAACTAGTTAAGTTATGCTATACACTTAACTTGCCATAGTTTCCTTTGTTTGCAAATTATTATTAACATTTATCGCCCATAATTAATTAATTATTATAGATATGAAAATTTTTAGTAGCGTAATGTGTAGATCGCTATAGATTACGTCTGAAAACGGTGCTACATGCAGTTCTATGTCAAAACTTTGCAGCTCAGATGTCAACAAACAAATTTGCGCTAAGTGGCGAAATTTTGCAAAAACTAAAACTTGGTTTACGGGCGATAGAATAACCCTAGAAATTAATGTAACATAGTAAATGAGATGTATTTTTTAGCGCGGTTCCGATGGTGTACTTATTTCTGTCGAGGGATGCATGTATTACAATTTGTAACCCTGGTGAGACTGGTACTTGCATAACGAGGGGGATGATGTCCGAGCCTATGTAAGCGAGCGGCCATCTTGGCTAGCTAGGGCATAGCCACCTATGGCAAACTAACACACGCAAACAAGCGACAAACGTCGGCAAGCCCCTGCATATCAGCAACACTGACTGGCAACTACCAGCTGCTATTAGAGCCGACCAACAGGCCACAGCAGGGACACCGACGAGCTCGCCCACAGACGCACAAACAATCCGCCAACATTCCCTCACACTGTGCCTCCGGTATATGACCTATCGGACACAAGAACGATAATAAAACTAACTGCTGCAGGTTGCTGACGCTGAACTAGGACTCTGCACCAGCACCCAGCGCCAGACGCCGAGCAACACAACCGCACAACGTCAAGGTATCGACATGCATGATACCCATTACTAACAAAGCCTATCCTTGCACGACCTATCGCAGGCAGCAAGACAACCGCTACTGCTCTTACCACCCGACCTAACTATCGCAGAGGTTTTTTTCTCTTGGCTCTTGCCTTGGCACTTTTTTTCCTCTGCCCTTCAAACCGCTACCCTGCGTTCGATTTCGACCCAATCTATCTCCAGATGAGCGCGTATTAATGGTTAATCTTAACCAGACGTACGCAAACATCGCAGTACCCACATCCTGCGACACCTAACATTAGTGAATACTAACCCTTATACAGAGATTGCAGTAGACCCATTGTGTTGGCCATCATGACGGTGTGGGCGTGGAGGGGCTCCACCTTTTGTAAAAAAAAAAATGGCCAGGGGTCAGTCGTTGGTCAGTCGTTTTGGAGGGTGGGTGGCGAGCGAGCCCCACTTAAGGGTGGCCCATGTGGTCGTTTGAGAATTCTTTTTCGCGCCGATTTATTTCGACAAAGAGTAGTGTTTGATAGTGGAAGTGTGCAAGCATATATTTGGTGAACTGGAAGTGCTACGATTATTTGTGTGAGTACGATTAACGAGGAATACATCGTCGTAAGTGAACGTGTGGCGGTCTGTGATTTCGCGCCAAAACTGCTAGAACAAAGAGGACAGTCGGACTTGTGGATCTGTTCGAACTGACTCAATAACTTTAGATTTTAGCAGCCTAAATTACTGCTACTGAGGGCTCGGAGTCAAATTGTTATTAAAGTAAAACTGTAAACCGTCTCACCAGTGCTAATTTCATTGTGTGAAAGAAAAGGACAACGCCAATAAATAGTGATTGAACTGTGACGTGAAAAAACTGATTTTGCTATAATAATCGCCTAATTTTGTTCCCTAGCGTAAACTGTAGTTATGTCTGAGTCAATAATTAATTCAAAAACTATAACAAATGCGCGGATGTGGAAGTGTACTAATGCACCAAGTGTGGAAGTCATCCCCTGAGACTTACGTGAGAGCCAAAATTTGCAATAACATTTTTTAACCAAAATTACCGCCCCGTCGCAACATTCTGTACAAACAGTGACGTGCCTCTACACTGGAGGGGGAAAAAAATTCGTTTAAAACTAGGAAATGTACAAAATTTGATTTAAGTGCCAAGATTCAGCACAGACTACTTCTTGGCTCCTGATCTTTGCTTAGAGAATGTGGCCGGAAGCAGCGATCATGTTGTCTCTTGTATCAAACTATAATGGCTGACGGGGAAAAGTGAAGAACAGCCTCCGCATAAGAGCACGCCACATAATTGTATTACCTGGCATCTTACAAGACAGCGACTCGTCGGGAGGGAGGCAGTTTCCACACAACCAGTAAACTTCCCGTAGCCTTTACCCACGCTGCTCCATACGCATAAACTTGGAAGTTGTTTACATCAAGTATGTGGTAATGGGCCGTCTTCGTGCATTACAACACGTATATCAAGCAAAATACGGCACTAGGAGTTGGTGTGCTGTTAAATGTGTCAATCATTGAGGAAACTTTTTCCTCGTCCGAGAATTTCTTGTTCATGAATCTCAGCAGCGTATGTCACTTATACATGGCGATCAATAACAGTCCGAAGAGCTTCTAAAGGTGTTGCGGGGTAGGATATCACAATTAATAAAATATTCCGGGCTATTATACCGTGGTCGAAGAGATTTCACTTTAAAACATGACGTTTGGTCCCCAGCTGCGGAATTTTAAAGGGAAGGAGGAGGGCGTGAAATTGAATGAAATATGGATTCCGATGCTGAAGAAGATTTGTACCAGTCTTCCACCATGGGATGATAGTAACGGCGGACGACCGCAGTCGAAAAAAAATGGTTCAAATGGCTCTGAGCACTATGGGACTCAACTGCTGTGGTTATCAGTGCCCTAGAACTTAGAACTACTTAAACCTAACTAACCTAAGGACATCACACACATCCATGCCCGAGGCAGGATTCGAACCTGCGACCGTAGCAGTCGCACGGCTCCGGACTGCGCACCTAGCGACCGCAGTCGACAACTGCCAGATGCGCTCGCGTATTCAAAACATGTGACGTCACTCCACTGCGCGGAAGCTCACGGAAGTGGAACTTTACTGTAGTCAGTAGCGAGCCAGGATGTGAATCGGACAATCCCCCTTGAAAATGTACTCCGGAGATGTGGACGAAACGTTGGGTTTTGAAGTGAAATCCCTTCGACCATGGCATAATAGCAAAAATGGTTCAAATGGCTCTGAGCACTATGGGACTTAACTTCTGAGGCCATCAGTCCCCTAGAACTTAGAACTACTTAAACCTAACTAACCTAAGGACACCACACACATCCATGCCCGAGGCAGGATTCACCCTGCGACCGCAGCGGTCGCGCGGTTCCAGACCGTAGCGCCTGGAACCGCTCGGCCACCACGGCCGGCGGCCTAATAGCACGGAATATCTTATTAATTGTGGCAATCCTGGCTGTGAAAGTTTACATTTTGCAGGGTGGGTTGTGTTGAGAAATAACTGTTAAGAAAATGCTTCAATCCGAGTTATTTAGCTTTTCAATTAGCCAATGAGGTCGTTGCGTGCGCAGATTCAAACACTTCCAGGCGATAAAACGTTGCAATGCGCAGGCATCTGTGGGTCCGTGAGTTACCATTTGTTGAAATGATTATCAGTTGAAATGTACCATTTTCCGAAGCGATAAATTTGGGCTAGGTGAGCAAAAGCTACGTTTATTTGGTTGAGGCGACACCGTCTCTGGCAGTCTACTTGAATTTTCCCGCGCGACGAACTGGTTGGCTAACTTTAATGCTAAATAACTGGGAAACAGCTCAACGTATCGAATTTTTCTTAACAAGTATTTCTGAGCACAACGTCCCTTGCAACACACTTACAACCTTATCAGGCTGTTTCCAACTGCCTTATAAGAGTGAATCTCAACTCCACCTAATTTAGGGATATTTTCTGAATAGTTTGGTATCAGGGATCCGTGGTCACCTCTGACTCGTTACAGATTAACTGCGTATTGTTTGTGATGTTTTATCGGATTCCTGATATTCACGATACACTCGTGAAGTGATCGTCCGGGAAAATTCCCAATTCATCGCTACCTCGGATATGCTGTGTCCCATCGCTCGTGCGCCGACTGTAACACCACATCCAAACTGACTTAAATCTTGATAACCTGCCATTGTAACAGCAGTAACCGATCGAACTGCGCCAGAAGCTTATTGTCTTATATAGGCGTTCCCAACCGCAGCCTAGTATTCTGCCTGTTAACCTATATCTGTATTTGAATACGCATGCTTATACCAGTTTCTTTGGTGCTTCAGTGCATAAGATGTCACAGCATATATTTTTACGTGAAAAAGAAAATAATATATTGGAACGAATTGCAATTTATGAATCCATTCCATAGCAACCAATTTTTTGTATCTAAGAGGGTAGTGTCGCCAATGTCATCGCAACAGGATCCCATGTTTGTTATCCTGATTTCGGTTCACGTTTTCTAGGCATCTTCGTGTCCTAGTATCTGAAACAATGCCAAGCGGCTGCAACAGATCGTTTTCAATCGGAAGTATTACGCCAAATATGACAGAACACAGGTGGTTTTAAACGATATAACTTAATTTAAAATTAACACAAAAGTATAGAACGGAGGATGGTAGTTTTATATGTTAAAGGTTTTAGAAGTCAGTTTTATCTGTTGTATTATGCGTATTTTTGAATTGAGAATTGCGCGAACGCCTTGGCCATTTTTGCCGACGAATAGTTTGCCCACTTTTCACGATCGGAAGCCATGTCGGCATTAGTGATCCGCAGCAGAAACTAACAAACTGAAATAAATAATAAGGCCGAAAGACGTTTAAACACTGATACTGTAACAAATTATTACCCTCCATACAAGTGTGGTAAAAAGAATGATGTAAGTGATTTATCTTTCACCAGGTGACTCAAAAATAAAGATTTTACTAAGAAATAACGGAAAAAGTATTCTCTGTCAATCTCACGGGCAACTATGGCGATGCCTATTAACATTATTCTAACCACTTCTCGGCAGGAACCAGCACTGTTCAGGGCAAATAGTATGCAAAGGCCACTATTCCCGTTCTGGCCACTTCAGACGCCTTCCCCGACCAATCTTACTATTAATTTAAAGCATACATAAATTAGTAAGTTAAATTAATTAATAACAGTAACTGCAACATGAGATACGATCATGAACATTTGAATGTCAATTTACGTTTGCTCATTGCATTGTATTACAACAGCCTCAATTTGTTTTCATATCACTTGCCACAAATATCTACCACGTTGGAAGACTATCGTCTCTGTAGTGAACATTCACGCACTCATGTTGCTTCCATTTGACATTTCTACGATTGCAGCTGATCGGTGATAGTTGTGCACGCTAGTGAGTTGTTAGCACTGGAAGACAAACAATAAAATATTGCCCTCTATCACTTCTATTTATCCAGCATGGGCCACGCTACATTCCGTTCTGGCCCTAGCGTAAGCGGCTTACTTCCCTTAGTTCGCTGCCGAGTGCACCAATGCCAATGAAAACGAAGCACAACTTAATACGTTACTGTCTCTATGACTGAGCAATAAATCTACAGTCTTAAATAGCTCTTATTGTTAGTTAACGTTTTTGGATTCTGCTGCTAGTTCCTAGACGCCTATTGTTATAAAATACGGTTGAAAATCGCGAGCTGCACGAAAATCTAATTCGGGCAGCAGGTTTGACGACCCTGCTCTACATCAGGGCCGTCCACGGCATGCCAAACTTTGCGCGTGCAAAGGTGTGCGGGCCGCGGGCGGGCGAAGGCACGACCTGTTTCGGCTTTACTCGTTCCTTCCCGGATGTAGGCCTGCCTGGTACAGCGTGACATTTCATTTAGCACTGCGGTGCGGCATTTTTCGGTTGGCACATCTCTCTTCAGTCCGGCAGAATCGTAGTGTTAGCGTTGTTTACCCTTCGCTGTTTGTTCGTGATATGAAGCATGTTCAAAGGTCAAGCGGCTATTTGCACATGAAGAGGCAGTCTAGCGATCTGCACTCACGAGCCTTTAAAAATGGAAGGGAATGGCATCAAAGAGAGAAAATTCTCGATATACTAGGTCTACAACTTTGCTTCCTCCGTTTTTTCTCGAAGTTCGGGGCTTTATTGGAAAAACTTACAAAAAATTATGATTTATAGTATTGCACACCGCTGCCTATTACATTCTTCCATATTTCGGATAGCACACAAACCCGTGGCGGAAGAACTGGCCGTCTTTTAATATACGGGACATAAAATCCCGTCTGAGGCCTGTAATCATTTTTTATGTTAATAATTGTCAACCAATGCCGTACAATCGCAATATAAAGTCACGAGATGTTCAATTGACTCATTTACTAAAACATGTTACGTGTTTCGGAATTACACCCATCTTCAGACATCAGGGGCTGAAGTTTGTCATGTCTGAAGATGGGTGTAATCCCGAAACGGGTAATGTGGGCGTCTTTTGTCAAATGATCGGAAGTGCTGGTCAGCCAGACTGTATGCCACTGACAGAAAAAGGTGGTAGTCAGAGTGAGCAACTTATGGAGAATACGGCGGGACTGATAGGACTTCTCATTTCAACGTTTCCATGTATATTTTGGTGGGTTTTGCGACATGGGATCGAGCACTGACCTGCTGCAAAATTACCTTTACGTGTCTATCTCTGTATTGTTGCCATTTGTGTTTCAGTTCTGGGCTCGAACGCATCGACTGCTTTCGATAATGAAGTCATGTGACCGTCTTCGTCTGTTTCAGTAGCTACGAAAACGTTTTGTCTTCCACCACCATGCCGGTCTTGGACATCAAAATCACCAAGATGTAGGCCTAATGTATTATGCACTCACATAAGCGATAGGTACTCTAAATGTACTATGAGACAATGCTACAGTACCACGCAGAAATAATTTGCAGATTTAATTGACAATGAAAAAGCAAAAACTTATAACGATCGAAACATTGGATTCATTTTTCTGTACATCAATTGTGCGAACTTTTCAGGCACGGAGCACGTGAAGAAATTCGTGGCACGAACAGTATTCTAATTTCGCACGTAGAGTGTCAGCTGCAACAGGGTTAAAAGGAACTGAACTAAGAGTATGGCGACTTTATGTACACTACTGACCATTAAAATTGCTACATCAAGAAGTAATGTAGATGGTAAACAGGTATTCATTGGACAAATATATTATACTAGAACTGACATGTGATTACATTTTCACCCAATTTGTGTCTATAGATCCTGAGAAATCAGTACCCAGAACAACCACCTCTAGCCGCAATAATGGCCCTGATACGCCTGGGCATTGAGTCAAACAGAGCTTGGATGGCGTGTACAGGTACAGCTGCCCATGCAGCTTCAACACGATGCCACAGTTCATCAAGAGTAGTGACTGGCGTATTGTGACGAGCCACTTGCTCGGCCACCATTGACCAGACGTTTTCATTTGGTGAGAGATCTGGAGAATGTGCTGGCCAGGACAGCAGTCGAACATTTTCTGTATCCAGAAAGGCCCGTACAGGATCTGCAACATGCGGTCGTGCATTATACTGCTGAAATGTAGGGTTTCGCAGGGATCGAATGAAGGGTAAAGACACGGGTCGTAACACATCTGAAATGTAACGTCCATTGTTCAAAGTGCTGTCAATGCGAACGAGAGGTGACCGAGACGTGTAACCAATGGCACCCCATACCATCACGCCGGGTGATACGCCAGTATGGCGATGACGAATACACACTTCCAATGTGCGTTCACCGCGATGTCACCAAACACGGATGCGACCATCATGATGCTGTAAACAGAACATGGATTCATCTGAAAAAATGACGTTTTGCCTTTCGTGCAACCAGGTTAGACGTTGAGTACACTATCGCAGGCGTTCCTGTCTGTGATGCAGCATCAATGGTAACCACAGCCATGGTCTCCGAGATGATAGTCCATGCTGCTGCAAACGCCGTCGAACTGTTCGTCCAGATGGTTGTTGTCTTGCAAACGCCCCCATTTGTTGACTCAGCCATGCGGATAAGATACCTGTCATCTCGACTGCTTGTGATACGAGGCCGTTGGGATCCAGCACAGCGTTCCGTATTACCCTCCTGAACCCACCGATTCCATATTCTGTTAACAGTCATTGGACCTCGACCAACGCGAGCAGCAGTGTTGCGATACGATAAACCGCAATCGCGATAGCCTACAATCCGACCTTTATCAAAGTCGGAAACGTGATGGTACGCATTTCTCCTCCTTCCACGAGGCATCGCAACAACGTTTCACCAGGCAACGCCGGTCAACTGCCGTTTGTGTGTGAGAAATCGGTTGGTAACTTTGTTCATGTCAGCACGTGGTTGGTGTCGCCACCGGCGCCAACCTTGTGTGAATGCTCTGAAAAACTAATCATTTGCATATCACAGCATCTTCTTCCTGTCGGTTAAATTTCGCGCCTGTAGCGCGTCATATTCGTGGTGTAGCAATTTTAATGGCCAGTAGTGTACTACTGCAAGGTACGTTGCTTTCCACAAGGGATAGGGATGAGAGGATTTTTTAGGTTGAAACTCGCTATTGTTGAATTTATGAAGGAGAAAGCAGTGCAGGATCGAAAATTATAATGTCAGGAATGGACTGCAGACATTGCATTTAAATCGACTTAACTACATGCTGCCGACGGTAAGGCACTGCAAGGTGCTCTTTTTCGCTTTCCTCAGGTACTTCCCACGTCTCCATACTGTGGCTGCAAAACTGCCATAATATTTCGACCAAGATAGCTGTGTGAAAGGTGCTTTCTCGATAATGAAAGTAAATGAGTCACGATTACATGGCAATCTGAGTGCTAAAAGATGTGAATTTGTCTGCTTCTGTTCGTAAGGTGGCAATCTGCACCACGTTAAAATTATACTGGGTGAATCACCTAAAACATCGCAGATATTGCGGTAGGGGAAAGTATTATTGATGTGCGGTTTTTGTAGAATGGATTTGTGGTCAGGGGTTCTCACTGTTAGCCAATAAGCAGATTGTAGTAATATTTACAAAGTACTTTTTTGGTGCAAAAACGAACATTTTTAAATTGAACTTTCCTAGTGACATTAAGAAACTAAATTAGGGTAAGTCAGAATGTTAGTGGTGTCTGTTGTAGGATTCCAGTTCGATTCGTTTAAGAGATGTATTCTGAAAAGATCCACACTGACATTTGTTTGCATCAGTCAGTATGTGTAGTTGCTATGTACGAGTTGTTATATTTGCTTACAGTTGTTGTTGTTGTTGTGGTCTTCAGTCCTGAGACTGGTTTGATGCAGCTCTCCGTGCTACTCTATCCTGTGCAAGCTTCTTCATCTCCCAGTACCTACTGCAACCTACATCCTTCTGAATCTGCTTGGTGTACTCATCTCTTGGTCTCCCTCTACGATTTTTACTCTCCATGCTGACCCCCAATACTAAATTGGTGATCCCTTGATGCCTCAGAACATGTCCTACGAACCGATCCCTTCTCCTAGTCAAATTGTGCCACAAACTTCTCTTCCCCCCAATCCTACTCAACACCTCCTCATTAGTTATGTGATCTACCCATCTAATCTTCAGCATTCTTTTGTAGCACCACATTTCGAAAGCTTCTATTCTCTTCTTGTCTAAACTACTTATCGTCCATGTTTCACTTCCATACATGGCTACACTCCATACAGATACTTTCAGAAACGACTTCCTATCACTTAAATCAATACTCGATGTTAAAAAATTTCTCTTCTTCAGAAACGCTTTCCTTCTCATTACCAGTCTACATTTTATATTCTCTCTACTTCGACCATCATTAATTATTTTTCTCCCCAAATAGCAAAACTCCTTTCCTACTTTAAGTGTCTCATTTCCTAATCTAATACCCTCAACATCACCCGACTTAATTCGACTACATTCCATGATCCTCGTTTTGCTTTTGTTGATGTTCATCTTATATCCTCCCTTCAAGACACCATCCATTCCGTTCAACTGCTCTTCCAAGTCCTTTGCTGTCTCTGACAGTGTGCTAGTGTATTTCTTGAGTGCATGCGATTTGCTGGGCAATTAGTGTGCGACAGTCCAAGCAGTAGCTCTTGACTGGACGATGGGATTTACCAGTGCAGAAAAAGCCGACATGTTCATTATGTAAAGAGGGTGTAGGAAAACGCAGTTCGTTCTTGTACGGTGTATGTGGCAAGATATCCGAATAGACGTCAACCATCTCGGCAATTATTTACCAACGTCTTCAACCAGTCACGCAGAAGTGTTAGTGTAACGCCTAGACAACGTAACAGAAGGAAACAAATGATGACAGGAGGCAAATTGATTTTCTTTCTGTTGTTGCAGGCGATCCGCACTTTAACCCCCACGCAATCGCACGAGGAAGTGGCATCAGTCGGGGAAATCTCCTATGCATTCTCAGTCGACATAGATTGCATCGTTATCTCTTCTCTCACCATCAAGAGCTGCATGAAAACGATAGTGAGAATCGTGTTAATTTCTGTACGTGGACATTTAGACAGGATACTCTAGATGTATCACGTATCTTGTTTTGTGATGAAGCAACATTTACCAATAATGGCCAGGTGAACCACCGAAATATGCACCATTGATCTGTTGACAACCCCTGTTGGCTTCATCAGGTGAAATGCCAGTGCCCATGGATTGCAAAAGACTAGTCTTGGATACCGAACCATGAGCTCATAGACCTGTGTTTAATACACGGAACGTTGAATGTGCACAAGTATCGCAACCTTCTAACACACCATCTTCCACGGATGCTAGAAGACGTTCCTCTACATACTAGGAGGAACATGTAGTACCAACGTGATGGCTGTGCAGCCCACAGTGGACGAAGTACTTCAGCAAATTTTCATGAATTTTTTTCAAATCGCTGGATTGGACTCAAAGGGCCTGTACTTTGGCCTGCCCGTTCCCCGCATTTCACTCATGTAGACTTCTTTTGTGTGAGGATAACTGAAAGACGCTGTCTACAAGAACATGCCAATTGCAACCGATGATAAGCAACGACGGATTACTGCAGCTTTCTCGGACATTTCCGCTGGAATGGTAGCTCGTGTGCACCAGTCGTCGGATGCCAGATTGCAAGCATGTATTGCTGTTGCCGTTCGTCTTTTCAACACGACCTTTGATGGTCAGTTGTCTCGTTACTAGGGCAGAATCCACGTAAATAATGTATGTGGCTTGTTGTTCCTCACTGCGTGCTACGATAGATACTGTAAAGGTATAGGTGTGGGTACTTTTCAAAATACGATACCTTGTAAACTAAACGAGTCGCACTAGAATCCTTTGACAAACACCATGTACTTCTAAATTACCCTGGGTTACGTTTTTAGTGGCCAAAGGCCTTGCCACAGTGGTAACACCAGCTCCCGTCAGATCACCGAAGTTAAGAGCCGTCGGGCTAGGATGGGTGACCATCCGGTCTGCCGAGTGCTGTTGGCAAGCGGAATGTACTCAGCTGCTCTGAGGCAAACTGAGGAGCTTCTTGATTCAGGAGTAGCGGCTCCAGTCTCGTAAACTGACATACGACCATGAGAGCAATGTGATAACCACATGCCCCTCCATATCTGCATACAGGCCTGTGGGCTGAGGCTGACACGGCGGCCGGTCGGCACCGTTCGGCCTTCGAAGGCCTGTTCGGACGGAGTTTAGTTTAGTTTAGTTTTTTATGTCAATAGGCTTTGATCTCTTTAAAAACTTGTTTTGCACAAAAAATACACTTTCTAAATATTATTACAATCTGTTGATTGGCTAAGAATACGAGTAGCGGACTACTAAGCCATCCTGTAAAAACCATACATCAATAGCACTTTCTATACCCGTGATATTTACGACGCAAGTTTTAGGCGATTAACCCAGATGCCTTCCTGAAAAAAAAATCATTGCTTTGCTCTCCAGTTCTTCGAATTAAATTATGATTTTTCAGATGTCTCCCCCTCCTCCCCCAGCGGAGGATACAACGCGTGCGCAAATGAGGACATTGTGTTCAAGTGGTGCAGTATAAGTCGAAAAGCCAAAGTCTTTTATTTGATTTTATTTCACCAAAATACATAAATTACACAAAGCTTACTTAACGGTTATATACATAAACTATGGTTTTACGCTTGTAAGTAATGATAATCAAAGAAACAATTTTTTTTTCTGTACAGACGTAAGTGAATGTTACATTTTACACAAAACAATTTGGTTTTGCCTCTGCAATCCGGCCTCTTGCACCTTTCAAATGATTTTTTTGTCACTGACCACTGGAAGATGCTCAACGTTGTCTAAACGAACATCAGCTTCTGGACGAAATTCCGCATTGGCTCGTTTTGAAGTACCTGGACTCTAACTAGTTGCACGCCCCCTTTTCCTAGCAGCTGCCTTATCTATTTTTGTCAGTACTTTGGCCACACTTGCCCTAAATGAAACAGATCAAGGGTCTTATTTTTAGGATCACCTAACTCTGATGCGTTTTTCTTGAAATCAATCCATGCATTTACATATGCAATATCAATTGCCAGATCAAGCATGCGCCCACTTTCAGGTCGCAAAACCGGCTATAAATCGTCAAAAATGGCTGTCGAAAATCGTGTTCGGTTTCAAAAGCAGCCAACTGCATGTCGTCTTCGGGTGAAAAGTCTGCTAAATGCCCAATAAGCGAGGCTGTCACCCTGCCACGTCCGGATAGAAAGCACGTGAAAAGATATCAGACTTACCAATCTGGACATTCAAAGCTACCTTACAAACTGTTACTATCAGAATGGATATTTTTCTAATTCAGCTTTAGGCTGGCTGCCCTGTAACAAATTCGTACGCAACACTAACATTCTTGCTGCCAATGCATTGTTATTTCGATGGGACGAGTGTTTCGTGATTGTCTCAGTGTCACTTATCATGCAGTTAGCCGGCTTTGCGTCTAGGCTACTCAGCTTACAGTATACCGTATGATATAAAACGTCTAACATTACCTCCATCATTGTCCTCTTGCTTAAAGTTATAGTGACGATCATCGGACAGGTCATCAGTTCCAGATGAATTAAGGAGCTCTATAACTACTTCTTCTGTAAGTGGCCTTCGTCTGTTTTGAACACGAGGCAATGTCAAATCACAGTAAGATCACTAAAAAGACAGCGAAATAATGTCCTAAATTTCTATGCTATTATAACCTTTCAATCACAATGTCCTCATTCAGAGACATAAATAAAATATGTCACTTACCTTTCGTTCTGAAAGACACTTTCAGTTTTCACCTTCACGAATGCACCTTTCTACGCACAAATAAATTTCTTTTACGTAAACTCAAAAGATATTGATGGGAGATACAAAGATTACTGGGATGTGCCCATGTGACTGTGCGCATTCTTTTGTTTTGTTTTGTGGTACCACAGATTGGCAGTAGGTATCGAAACTGTTCTTAAATAAACTCTCTGCTTATGACAATACGAGGACAACATTTACAAATGGTAAAATTTAACGAATTTTAATATACTAAGCATTTATTTATCATGTCCTTGTAGGAGGACGCCATGCCCGAAAAGGTTAAAATTGTGTTAAAGTTAATACCAAATCTTGTTAACGTACTATTTGAGTCTTGTAGGAACCAGTAGCTGACAGTAAAAGTTCCACAGGATGATCTCAATTGGTCACATGTAATAAAGTGGTCATACTGCTGAACGTATCTGTCTAGACCTCATGGGTATTATTTCACATATGATACAGTGAAGGTATCATCTGTAATTTATTTATTGTTTAGTGGAAATATATGTAAAAAAACATGCAGATTTCAATGCAGCAGACTCGAGGGCATGTTCTCCTAAATCCTCCATAGTTAGACTTCTAACAACAGGTGTCAAAGGACTCTCCGCTGCAACTCCATCTGTCTATTTACAGAACAGCTCATTGAATAAAAAGTAAATGGTAGTCAACACGTGTCAAAATAAACTGAAGAGCATAGGAAACTTGTACACCTGCCTAATATCACGTAGGGCCCCCGCGAGCATGCATAAGCGCCGCAACACGAGGTGGCAACGACTCGACTATTGTCTGACTTAGTTAAAAAAAAATGTATGAAATATTACGGGACTTAACTGCTAAGGTCATCAGTCCCTAAGCTTACACACTACTTAACCTAAATTATCCTAAGAGAAAGACACACACCCATTCCCGAGGGAGGATTCGAACCTCCGCCGGGACCACCTGCACAGTCCATGACTGCAGCGCCTTAGATCTGACTTAGTGCTGGAGGCTGGTGGTGGTGGGTAAGGTCCTATGGGACCAAACTACTGAGGTCATCCGTCCCTAGGCTTACACACTACTTAATCTAACTAACTTACGCTAAGGATAATACACACCCATGCCCAAGAGAGCTCTCGAACCTCCGACGGGGGAGGGGGGGGGGGGGGGGAGAGCCGCGCGAACCGTGGCAAGTCGCCTCAGACCGCAAGACTACCCTGCGCAACTATGCTGGAGGGAACTGTCGCCAGATTCGCATCCTACCGGCATCGTGCGTCTGGCGCGGCCGACCCCAGTGCCTCTTCGGTACCACCTGCGCAAGGGATGGAGGTTGGACCCATCGTTTTCGCCACTGCAGCAGCTCAGCTTCCCAGCGCTCGTCCCGGCGCCAGCCGTGAACCATGCACCGTCGTCGTAGTCATCGGCGCCGCCGTCATCATCTCCGCCCTATTCGTTTTTCGTCAGACCAGCTCAGGCAGAGGGTGGGCATCTGTTGGGGGATTATACAATTGACGTTTCCCTCGGAGCTCAAGATGGATGTCGGGGTGCGGCTGGGAGTTCGGTGTCCAGCCCCAGTAGCGGCTCCCTATTTTCTTCCCTGTT
Source organism: Schistocerca piceifrons (assembly GCF_021461385.2). NCBI lineage: Eukaryota > Metazoa > Arthropoda > Insecta > Orthoptera > Acrididae > Schistocerca > Schistocerca piceifrons. The sequence continues at coordinate 348,531,850 of NC_060141.1, read as the reverse complement.
GTCGGCCGTAAGATGGCTCTCTACACGACAAAGATGGGACATTTTCGAGGGGGGGGGGGGGGTGAGGGGGGAGAGGAATGTGTGCAGACCTAGATCAACGGCTGCACACTGTCCAGTGCAGTGCCGTGAAACGGCATTAACAAGGCATTGACCCGCGTGCCAATGGAAAGAGCGGGCAGTGCCCATGAAGACAGAGTTCAACGCTGAATTAACCAGGTGACCATCGCTAGTCCAGTTCGGTCTCAGACGTCGAGAGCATTAGTACTCAGTAATAGGAAGACGATACGTATCCTACGTTCTGCGAGAAGTAATAGTGTAGAGTAATTACACGTAGAAGGCACAGGAAGCGACTTAATACCTAGAAGTTATATTGCTTTCTTTTATAGAAATAAATTGTTTTGTTAGTCATAAAGTATTATGTGCATATTATTTTGGATTCCTACCACGGGCCATTGCAAATTCTATCCTTCCTCGTTTCTGTCGGCAAGACACAATAGACTGAAGAGCCAAAAAACCTGGTACACCTGCCTAATATTGAGTAGAGCCCCCGCAAGCACCAGAAGTGCCGCAACACGACGTGACAAGGATTCGACTAATGTCTGAAGTAGTGCTGGAGAGAGCTGACATCATGAATCGTGCAGAGCTGTCCATAAATCCGTAAGAGTAGGAACGTATAGAGATCTCTTGTGAACAGTGAGTTGCAAAGCATCCCAGATATGCCCAGTAATTTTCATGTCTGGGAGTTTGGTGGCCAGTGGAAGTATTTAAACTCGGAACAGTGTTCTTAGAAATACTCTGTAGCAATTCAGGACGTGTGTGGTGTCTCATTGTCCTGCTGGAATTGCCAAAGTCCGTCGGATTGCACAGTGTACATGAATTGATGCAGGTGTTCACAGGATGCTTACGTACGAATTACCTGTCTAGACGTATCAGGAGTCACTCCAACTGCACACACCCCACGTCATTATAAGGCCTCCACCAGCTTGAACAGTCCCCTGCTGACATGCAGGTTCACCGGCCGCTGTGACCGAGCGGTTCTAGGTGCTTCAGTCCGGAACCACGTGGCAGGTTCGAATCCTACCTCGGGCATGGATTGTGTTGTACTTAGGTTAGTTAGGTTTAAGTAGTTCTAAGTTCTAGGGGACTGATGACCTCAGATGTTGAGTCCCATAGTGCTTAGGGCCATTTGAACCATCTGACATGCAGGTTCGATGGATTCATGAGGTTGTCTCCATATCCGTACACATCCCCCGCTTGAAACTCTCTGAAATGAAACTCGTCCGACCAGGCAGCATGTTTGCAGTCATTAACAGTCCAATGTTGGTGTCTACGGGCCCAGGCGAGGCATAAAGCTTTGTGACGCGCAGATATCAAAGGTACACGAGTGTGCGTTCGGCTCCGATAGTTATCAAAGGTACACGAGTGGGCGTGCGGCTGCGAATGCCCATATCTACGATGTTTCGTTGAATAGTTCTCACGCTGACACTTGTTGATGGCCCCGCACTGAAACCGGCAGCAATCTGCAGAGGGGTTGCACTTCTGTCACGTTGAACGATTCTCTTCAATCGACGTTGGTCTCATTCTTGCAGTATCTTTTTTCGGTGGCAGCGATGTCGGCGATTTGATTTTTTACCCGATTCCTGATATTCACGGTACACTCGTGAAATGGGAAAATCCTCACTTTATCGGTATCTGCTGTGTCCCACCGCTCGTGCTCCGGATATAACACCACGCCCAGACTCGCTTAAATCTTCATAACTTGCCATTGTAGCAGCAGTAACCGATCTAACAACTGCGTCAGACACTTCTTTTTTATATAAGCATTGCGGACAGCAACGCCGTATTCTGCGTGTTTAAATATTTCTGTATTTGAATACGCATGCGTATATCAGTTTCTTCAGTGCTTCAGAGAGTGCTAGTTAATTCAATACCCAACCTAACGTTAGTTAACTGTCACGATTGGAAGAGGAAAACAAGTGAAGAGAGAGAAGGGAGAGAGAGAGAGAGAGAGAGAGAGAGAGAGAGAGAGAGAGAGAGAGAAAGCATGAAAACTTACTCAAAATATCAGACTCATTCAAACGAAGATCCTCTAATGGACATAAGAAATCTGCCATGTTCCTGTACACACTGGCCAACTAGTGGGGTAAATAGAGTAGCAAGGTCCCTTGACACTTAATATGTCAGATCACCAATGCCACTGAAAATTGGCCTAATAGGAATCCCTCCCTTGTGCATTTTCGGAAGGCCGTACAATGTAGAAGGGACTATACAATAAAACTGTCGATAGTCTCTTATGGATCGGAACATTTATTCATGAGATCTGTGTTCCTTCCCGTCAACGCTTTTTGCCGGATGATCATTTAGTCTGTGATACACAGTGTAAAAAGCATAGGGCCAGAGTTAACGATTATTCCAATTACATATCATAGTTTTAGTATTTTTTATCGGTAACTTCTGACGTTGGTCGTCTTTGATTATTTGGTGGCATTAGACGTGTAATTTGTGTGTAATTTCTTTCTGCACATGTCGTGCTATTGGTTAAGTTTCCTTCCAGAGTGCTCTGTCGTTGTATTTGTGCCATGGGAATGATAGGGTGTCAAACTATCTAAATACTTACTGTTTTCGATGACCCGGTAGCATTCCTATCACATGTTTGTGCATAGCATTTGGTTGCTTAGTCCTGTTTGTCTCTGTATCCGTGTTACAATTAATATGCCAACACAACAGTGCAAATATCGGCAGTTTTCACTGTGTGAAATGCTGGGAAATAAACTTGTTCCAGTCACTTACAGCACTTGCTGTTGACATGAAGAACAAGCACTTCACTGTTCGAACTCCGCTTCCATTCTGTACTGCTCGGTTCTGTGTTGGGTTTGTCTCTCTTCCAGTGTTATTCTGGAGTAACAGTGATTGACAACAGTATGGACAGGTGGACTGATAAATTGGCCTATATTCACCTCGTCTATGGATGAACTGAGTGCAGTGGGAGAGCGACAAAAGACACTATGCTGAGCTGTTCTCGGAGCGACGGCAAACTTGTCGCAGTACTTTTGCATTTAAAGGTTTTTACACTACTTTTTATTTTGTATTGTACATCTTACTGATTGCATACATCAGCCTTTCTCACAATTGTATATATATTCTCACAGAAACAAAGGTAATATGGGTAACAAACTGAATAAATCATAACTAAATCACTGCTCTGTATTATTTTCACAAACTTTCACAAAATTTCGTATCCTTTTTTTAATGGATACACAACCTGTGCCGTTCATGTTTTACTACTGACACAATGCTTCGTCCCATGCTTCGGTGTGCTTATGTTACCTGTGTTTTACATACTACTTTATCTTCCTGTTCTGGGTCTTACTGAAACTCGTCTCAATCTGTTTTTGAGCGGGCGCTAAAGACCTTGCCATCGTGCGCCCATACAAACGTCTCCACTCCACTCAGTAAAACGTAATCCACATGTCACTGCGTGTCTTCTATCTGCACGTTTTCCAGCACTTAAAAATTTCTTGCATGTGTCATTTTTTATTTTACCTCACCATTAGCACGCCCGGTTAGCAGTGAGTCTAGAGCACTGCTTTCCGGGCGGGTATGCGTGCCGGTCCCCGCCATGAAACCGCCCGGAGGATTAGTGCCGAGGTCCGGCGGTTTTCCATCTACCTCGGCGAATGCCGGCTGGTTCCCCTTATTCCGCCTCAGTTACACTATGTCGGCGATTGATGCGCAAACACCGTCTCCATGTATGCGTACACCATAATTACTCTACCACGCAAACATTTGGGTTAAAATCGTCTGGTGTGAGACGTTCCTGAGAGGAGGTGGGGGAGGGGGGGGTTGTCCACTTGGGGCCGAATCGCATAGTAACTCTGGGTTCCGTGTGGGGCGGCGGTGGGGTGAGTGGACTGCGGTAGCCTGTTGTGGGGTTGTGAACCACTGGGGCTACGACGGGGATGAAGCCTCTCCAGTTCCACAATAAAACCTCACCATTTCTCAATGATGAAAAAGCACTTTCGTTTCTTTTGGAGTTTTTATGATTTATCATAGCTAGCGCATTCCAGCGGTCGTTCTTCGCCAAATTTACGGCGCTTTCAAGCGTTTTTTGTTTTCGACGCTTGGAGAACGTTTTTGCACAGATATTTTGTCTGCTTATCCGAAGAAATAAAGTTTTCTTGAGTGAATTTCGTCGTTACCTGCTTCGTCATCAGCTCACATTTTTCTAATGTGAGTTTACTAATACCCACTTTTAATGCAGTGATCAGAAGTTGCAAATTAGATACACGTTCATTTAGTTTTGATATTTCGCGTTTACACTGTACACACATTTTCTTTGTAACAATGAAATTATGTCTATTTCTTGCATATACACAATAAAATTTCACAGTGGTCGCCATCGTAGCCAATGTCAGCTACAGTAGGTGCAAATTCGTAAGTACGAATGCACTTCAAGACAAATGTAAACAATATCATTACGTCTATACCTACCAATCTCGTCCGCAACGATCTGGGAAAAACAACATATTATCTTGTAATGCCATGTGGCCAGGGCCTCCCGTCGGGCAGACCGTTCGCCTGGTGCAAGTTTTCGAGTTGACGCCACTTCGGCGATGGGGATGAATTGATGATGATAAGGACAACAAAACACCCAGTCCCTGAGCGGAGAAAATCTCCAACCCAGCCGGGAATCGAACCCGGGCTGTTAGGTACGACTTTCTGTCGCGCTGACCTCTCAGCTACCAGGGGAGGACATGATCTTATACTTAAAAACAGATTATCACAGCTGTTGTAGGTACAGGCACAAATAACGCGGTTGCTTTATCCACACCCAAAATCGAAAATCCTGTAAGAAGAAATCGTAAGAGCACGCATAACACGTTAAAATACGTCAGCGTAACTACTGTAACATACTCAGACATGGCGTGGACAAAGCTTTAAAGTCAGTTAGGCCTACGACGCATGTCGACAGTCACATAGTCAAACTTGTCTGTGTACCAAACCCAGCAACTTGACGTGTCTCCTACTGAATTTTGACATGTTGACCACGCTCGCTGTGCTTATTTCCATTTCAGAACTTACACTGAAAAACTTAAATGTGTTATGTATGAGAATATTTTAGATATGATTTCAAAAGCGTCATCACATAATAATTTTTGGTGTGATATAGCTTGATAATGTCCAAGAGGATGAAGTGAACTAATTTTTAATCTACACATACATCTACACGGATACCCTAAAAATCACACAGAAGTACCTCTATTATTCCAATCTCGGACAGCAAGGGGAAAAATTCAACGCCTATAGCTTTTCGTGCGAGTTCTGATTTCTCTTATTTTATTATGATGATCGTTTCTCCCCATGTAGGTCGATGCCAACAAAATATTTTCGCAGTCGGAGCAGAATGGTCGTGATTCACATTTCGTGAGAAGATTCTGCCTCAACGAAAAACATCTCTGTCTTAATGAAATCCACCCCAAATCCTGTATCATGTCCGTGACATTCCCCCCCCCCCCCCCCCTATTTCCCGATAATACAAAACGTGTTGCTCTTCCTTGAGCTTCCTCGATGTACAACATTAATCCTATCTGATAAGGATCCCATACCACGCAGCAGCACTCCAAAAGAGGACGAACAAGCGTAGATCTATTACACGCTAGCAAAACGCAGTGATTTTTTGTCTCCTCACAACATTTTTTATGTGTTCTTCCCAATTTTAGTTGTTCGCAACTGTAGTTCCTAGGTATTTAATTGAATTTACAACCTTTAGATTTCAATGTTTTATCGTGTTTAACGGATTCTTTTTAGCACTCATGTGGATGACTTCGCACTTCTCATTATTTAGGGTGAATCACCAATTTTCGCACCATACAGGTATCTTTTCTAAATGGTTTTGCAATCTATTTTGATCTTCTGATGACATTACTAGACGATAAAAGAGCATCGGCAAACAACCTAAAATGGCTGCTCAGATTGTCTTCTAAATCGTTTATACCAATAAGGAACAGCAGAGGGCCTTTAATAGTGCCTTGGGAAACGCCAGAAATCACTTCCGTTGTACTCGATGACTTTCCGTCATTTACTACGAACTGCGATCTCTCTGACAGGAAATCACAAATCCAGTCATACAAGTGAGACGACATTCCATATGCACGCAGTTGCACTACAAACCGCTTATATGGTACGGTGTCAAAAGCCTTCCGACAATCCAGAAATACGGAATCAATTGAAAACCCTCGTCAATAGCACTCAGTACTTCGTGTGAGTAAGGAACTATTTATGTTTCACAAGAACGATGTTTTCTAAATCCGTATAGTCTCTGTGTAAACAGGTAATTCATAATGTTCGAACACAATACATGTTCCAAAACCCTTCTGCCTTATCGATGTTAATGACATGGGCCTATAATTTAGAGGATCAGTCCTGTTACCTTTTTTGAACATTGGCGTGAGCTGTGCAACTGTGGAGCTATTGTATCAGCATCCTCTGAAAGGAATCTAATTGGTATACAGTCTGGACCTGAAGACTTGCTTTTATTAAGTCATTTAAACTGCATCACTACTCTGACGATATCTACTTCTAAGTCACTCATGGTGGCAGCTGTTCTTGTTTCGAATTCTGTAATATTTATTTCGTTCTTTTTTTTTATACAAAATCTTATGGGACTTAACTGCTAAGGTCATCAGTCCCTAAGCTTACACACTACTTAACCTAAATTATCCTAAGGACAAACACACACACCTATGCCTGAAGGAGGACTCGAACCTCCGCCGGGACCAGCCGCACAGTGGAGCCCTAGACCGCTCGGCTAATCCCGCGCGGTCGTCTTCTTTGGTGAAGGAATTTCTGGAAGGCCGTATTTAGTAACTCTGCTTTAGCAGCACTGTCGTCGATAGTATTTCAATTGATGTCGCGCAGAAAAGGCATCGATTGTGTCCTTGATTTTTTTTTCTTTATTGTAAATTCATTCCCTGACGCAAGGGCAAGGGAGGGCTGGCAGCGGCACTCTCCACCACTCTTCAGCCAAACGGTTGTAAAAAATATATGAAAGGGGAAAAGGGAGGTGATTCGGAGTTAAAACATACATTAATACGGGGATATGCACAGGAGGGACAGTTAAAAAATCGACATAAAGTTAAAATAACACAGCTGGCAATTCGTTGCGCACTTAAAATCACAAGAGGCAAACACAAGTGAAAAGTGGGCCACAGAATAAGAACCTCACAGAGCGATACACGTAAAAAACAAAGCCACTGAAAACGGCTGAACACTCACATAAAATGAAAACCGCTGGTAGGTAGGTTGGAGAAAAGGAATTTGTGTCCTGCCTTTAGCATAGTTTACATAGCATAACGAAAGCACAATGAGTATTACTTATTGAATGTGTGGTGTCCGTTCTTTCGGGCATATCCGAATGAACAGGCACCACGCATTCATATAACTGATTCTCCTTAATGGACAATCAATACAACACCTTTAGTCCTCCTGCGAGTATCTCAAAGTAGCACGCATAGACACATGCTCGGGGACTGTGTATAGATGGCGCTAGTGAGAATATGGTTCGGCTACGAAACGATCCGAGATAGTCCACGGAAATGCGATAGATGACGCAGTGGAATAACGTAACTGCCTGGTAAGCAGACAATCCCGTGTTCCAATCACGGCCCGGCACACACATTCGCTCGTCGCCGCTGATACCACATAAAGTCACGATGCAGCTGACATCAGTAGTCCCTTCTCTTTCCTTTCATTCTTCTCCCTCTATCTTCAGTTTACACACTACAGGCATTACGTTTAGAAATGACAGAGTAAATACAAATGATCCTAGGCAGAGTCAGAAGGGGGAACAATGACCAAACATGGCAAAGTACTTTCCAGCCAACAATGCACAGATCATATATCGTAGTCACTTTCTTCCTTGCATACCACAAACGCCAACTAGAAACACAGCATGTAACTTCCAGTACTTGTACAACATTACACACACCGAACTCAATGCCCGGATCACTACTCAAGATATATCTACACTGTGCACGACACGCAACACCGCTCCTGGTCACAACGGTGTTACCTATCGTCACCTCCATGAAGCTCCCGCGTCCTTCCTCTCCATCCTGGCCAGACTATATAATGTGGTCTTGCCCACCTGCTTCTACCCCAACCTGTGGAAAACCTCCAGGATCCTGATGTTCCTCAAACCCGACAAACCGCCATCCGCTCTCTCCTCCTACCGTCCCATCAGCCTTATCTCGGTCTTCGGCAAGATCCTGGAATCCATCCTCACTCGAGACATCCACCAGCATCTCCACCAGCACCGCCTCCTTCCCGCTTACCCAATGTGGCTTTCGGCCGTCCTTCTCTGCCGATGACCTTCTCCTTCAACTCACTCACCTCCTCTCCGAACAACTCAACTCCTGTCGTTCCACCATCTTCCTCTCCTTCGACCTTGAACGTGCCTATGACCATGTATGACATTCCGGTCTCCTCTTCAGGCTCCAAACCTTCCCCCTTCCTCTTAACTACGTCCGTCTGATCGCCTCCTTTCTTTCTCATCGTCCTTCCTACGTCACCATCCATAACACGGATTCCTACACCTCCTACCCCTGCCCCAAGGATCCGTCCTCTCCCCCCTACCTTCTTTACATGGCCGCCGCCTTCACCTCCCTTACACCTTCTCTAGTGCGCCGATGACACCGCCTTCCTTGCCCTCGCCCCCACCCTGCAACGCTCCCAGCACCTTCTCCAATCCCATCTTGACCGGTTCACCACTTGATGTAGCCAGTGGCTGCTCAGATCAATCCTTCAAAGACCCAGGCTATCATGTAGGCAAAACCACCCCTTCCTTCCGTCTCCTCGATTTCTATCTCACTATTTACGGACGTTCTATCAACCTCACCCCCACCTTCAAGTATCTTGGCGTCACCCTTGATCGTCGCCTCTCCACGGCCCCCCATCTCCTGACGATTGAGCCAAGGCACACTCCCGACTCCCCCTCCTCAACCTCCTTCTGGCCGGACATTGGGTCTGGACCCCTCCACCGTCCTCCACACCTATAAATCCCTCATCCGCCCTATCCTCTGTTATGCCCATCCCGCCTGTATCGCCGCCCCTCCTATCTTCTACAAATCCCTTCAAATCTTGGACCACCATGTGCTCCGCGTCGCCTATCGCATTCGCCTCCCTTCCCCTACGCAGACCCTCTATGACTTAATTTCCTTTTCCTTGAACAGATACAGATCCTTTAGACCTCCCACAAACTTGTTCCCCCTCATCCACTTTCCCATCTTTTCCCACCCCCATCCACTGCCATGCCTGTACTCCCACATCCCACCCGCTCTCCATCTCTCCACACTCCATACGCTTGCCCAAGATGGCTTTCGCCAACTTCCCCTCCCTGATGATGCCCTCATCCTCTCCATATACCCCTCCTACCAACTTTGATCCTCCCCCATCTCCCCTGTGTTTTTCCTCCAGGGAACCCTCTTTCTCTTCTCTCCCTTCTCTCTTCCTCTCTCCCTCCCCTCCCCCCCCTCACCAGGCTTCCACACTTCCCCCCTACCCTATCCCCTCCCTCTCCCTTCTCCTCTCCCACTGATATCAACCCCTCCTCCTCTCCCTCCTACCCTCACTTCTTCCCTCTGGCACGCCCCTGGCATTTTCGTGTGAATGGTGCATGTTCGTGCGCTGGAGATCGTTTCCAGTGTGTGTTTGTCTTCGCGTCAGTACTTCAGAGTCTCTATGTTTGTGCTCCTCCGTTCACATGTATAAACTCTGTCTTCTCGTTGTGTACACTGATGAACGTTTTTATCCAACCACTGTGCCCGTGAACGGCTTCATTTATGTCTGTCTCCCGTTTTTTACCACAATGTTTGTTTGTTTGCCTGTCTTTCTGTTTACTGTATGTGTTCTCTATGGCCGAAGAGAGCCATAGATATGCCGCTGCCGGCCAACCTTTATTGTAAAGGTTTCAAAATAACAATAAAGAAAGAAGAAAAACAGCATGTACATGTTCGCCTGAGAGATCTGTGACGTCACAGGTATTTAATTGAGGCTAACTGATGCTCGTAGTTGCTGTCACTGCGTTCTTTTCATTTGTAATTGAAATCTCGTCTGTTACGGTTGTGATACAATCATTAGAATATTACTTAGTGCTCTTTCAAAATGCCTTGCAAGAAAATTTTGATGGCGGATCTAAAGTTAGTGAAGCCCCATCGATAACGAAGTCACTAGACACAAACTCCGATTAGGGATGGATGGGGAAGGAAATCGGCCCTGCCCTTTCAGAAGAACCATCCCGACGTTTACGTTATGCATAAACGATTGCGAGTCCGGTGTGCTAACCATTGTGCAACATAGCGCGGGCCGAAAGTTGTGTGTTTTTTCTTTTTTTTTCTTTTTTTTTCTTTTTTTTTTACGTTACCGTCTGATGAAGGCTGAAGGTAAAACTAGATCTTAGTAGTACACAGGAAAGCCTGAGTAAATATTTCATAGTAAGCGTCTCCAGATTTATCTTGATTAATACGTAACAGAGCATTATGTTACCTGTCTCTGTCCAGCATTCTTGAATCAGTTTTCCTTAGTTCAATTTGCATCATACTTATAATGTTAAGACGTATGATTGTTTTAAAAAAATGCGCATTGTATTTCGATCATCGTCATTAGTCTTTTTACTCACTGTTGAGTGTCATGACCTCATTTCCTCATTCATTTTTACGTAGTTGAAACTTCAGACAGATGTCTCCATCCACAGCGATCTTCGTCCATTCTTAATATGACTTGAAGTGGCAGGGTGGTAATCTTCTTCGCTTGATCCAAGCACCTGTTTGCTGCTCTCCCACGTTGTCCTCTGCCCTCAATTTTTCCTGCACGATAGTCTTCTCTAAATTATCCCCTATCCTTCTCAGGATGTGCCCATGGAACTGAAGGTATCTTTGGCTGACACGAGAAGATAACCTTCTAGTGATTTTAAATTATTCTATTATTAAAACCTTTGTTCTATCTTGTCTCAAGGTACACGTAGCATCCTCCGCCAACACCACATCTCGAAGGCATCAATGCGGCTCTTATCACTACCTTTCACGGTCCAGGTCTCGCATTTCAATATGGACGACATTTTAAGTAGTATCAGCACGTAAGACAAAAATATTAGTACACTGCTAATAGAGCGTCGAAACCTCAAGAAAGGTGGGTCAAAATTTATTCAATATTTACCAGAAAATTCTTCTAGCCAATCTACGTAAGAAAGCATAAATGAAGTACGATTTAATTTTGTTACAGTTTAATTTTGTTGTGATATGATTTGTGGGTGAGTTATGGAATAAATATTTTGTAAGTGTTCGTGAATGTCGTCTTCTTCGTATTCGAAGCAAATTATTATTATGCATATAGTCAAAGCTCTGAGTTGAAGGTTACTTAACTAAACCGGTATTTACGGTAAGCGTATGCTGTAAGTGGATAACACTCCCTATTTATAGATAGTTTACCTTTAAAGACACAGGATCGAACATTGGAATAACTCGAATCAATTATGAGGCCTTCTGCTTTAGAAACTAATGCAACAGAATAACATAGCACTCGCACAGCTGTAGAAGTTTGCCTAATTTTCGATAATGTCTGCCATTCTTTAATCAGTGACTGGGGCAGTTGCAAAATCATGACGTCACAATAAGCGCTGTGGAGCTTTATTTCGTAGGTGGCGTTGAAACCACTACAGTCTTGGCGGCGCATGTTACCGTGGAAAACAGCGTAAACTTCTGCGCTGCGTGCTATTCAACTTGCAGTAACAACAGCACACAAATCGTCATAGTCAACATATTTTCACTCAATTTTTTGTCACATCCCCAAGAGAACTATACCACTATACTTTTCTCAAAAAAATCTGCTATGCCGAGTTCCACTTTTAAAATAATCCTACTAACCGGTGTATTTTTGGAATACGTCAATGTTCTTTTTTGATAGCGAAACAGAAAAGCTTTAGAAAACAAATATTTCCTGTCACATCAAAATTATACCCGACTCAGCAGCGGCCAGGGTTAGCTGAGACCCGCTGTGTACATGAAAGTGTCACACTATGTTTAGGGAGAAAAATTGCTGTTTAACAATACGCCGATGACGACGACTTAGAGACAGAGAAAGGGTGGGAAAGGAAATCAGCCATGCCCTTTCAAGGGAACTATCTCAGTATCAGCTTTAAGGAGATAGACCAGGGTAGAATTACTTTAAGCCTAATTTTTTATTGGCTTAAAATGTGCCTTACAGTCTATTTTTAGGATTCCTTCGTGTACAATGTGCCATAAATATCAAATAATGTTAAAATCGATTTAATACTATAATATTTACCGGCCCTGTTAGTTTCGGATAATATAACCGAGGGTAGTAGTATCGACTAAAATACCATTTATAACAAGATTTATGTTCGTTGGTTTATGAGTTTATGGTAAGCAGTCCGGAAACACGTCCTTGTTTCGCGTCAGATTAATTTGTCATTTCTCTTATTTTTTTATAAGAAGTAAAACGTGAGTGCTTGAAACTGACAACCGAGTGTATTTATACGGATAGAAAAAGTTCGAAAAGTACTTCCACCCGTGCAAACAAACGCTTCACTTGGTAAGCGGAAGCCAGTTAATCGATATAATTTTGTCCAAATGAGAATGTTTCGACATTGGCGAAATAAACGCCAGCTGTGCTGTACTGGCATTGTCGATTAAAGGTTTTTTTAATTTCTATATTAAAAAACAAAAGTTTAAAATTTAAACGCTTGTGGTATCAAAACAAGGCTTTTTAAGTTGGCGTAAACTGTAGTTCATAAAATACACATGCAGTTCCACTACATGCTTTTTGTAACTTGTGAGTCGGCGTTTTTGCAGCTGTTGTATGTGAGATATTTTAGTTTCTATTATTGGTTCCCCTTTTTTTTAAGGACTTGTTCGTCGAAAAAATTAACTTTCATTTCAGAGTCCTGTCATTTTGTAAAACAATCATTTTTTAAAATATCCCTACGTACTTGATTCTACAATATCTTAACTTTCAAAGCAGTTTTTACAATTTTGTTCTAGGTTGAAAAATGTGGCTCTCATAGCTCCCAGCAACGGCTCTCGCACTCAGCGAATACCTTTCGTCGAAATCGTGCAATGTTCTCGGGGCGCAAGTTTCTTACTTAAAAAGTACGTAATAGAACATTAAAGTTGCACAATAAAGTTCTGAGGACAGTATTAAAATTTGTTTGTTATTCTATTGAAAAAGGTATGATGAACATCCGTTAAAAAGTCGAGCGGCACTCTTGTCTACACCCTTAAGCGATTGAAGGAATAAATGGAAAACGAAAATCGGAAATGCTGCTCAAAGATTTGAATCGCCATCCTCCGGAATATGACTCCAGTCCGTCACCAGAGTGTCATTTAAAACTGTGGCAATCCAACACTAGTAACAGTTTTTCTTGCCACATCACGCGTAACCCCCACGGTTCCTTTCCTTCTGCGAATGTATTCTACAACGTAGCAGGGCTTTGACTCGCCGTATCAACTGGCGCTCAACGGGAAAACAATAAAAGGCTGCGAGAACCGAGGGGAAAGGATTCTGCTCGACAGATTACATTCATCTGGGTGAAGAGACGTGCAGCATGTGGGAAGAGCTACTGCTATGTTACAGTACTGCAGAGGCAGTAAAAGAAAGGAGAAGAAGAGGATGAGAACGAGAAGGATGAGGAGGAGGAGGAGGAGAGAGGAGAGAGAAAAGACGGAAGCTGCGGGCAAACTCGATAACGACGCTGGCGGAACGGGCAGGGGCAGCAGTTGCTCTGCCCGCCGGCAGAGGGCGCTAGAGTGCGGCGCTGCGCGTGACGTGGAACTGAGTGGCTGCGGCGCAAAGCGAGCCTCCGCTCGCCTAGGAGACTTGTTATGCAAGCCCGGCCGGCCGGCTATTCTCCTCAGGCGCCTCCCTCCAAATTCTACCACCATCAGCCTTTGGAAGCCCCGCCCCCTGCTGTCGGTGTGTGGGACTGTTCCATCAGAACAGAGTGACGCTGACTTGCCACTGAAGTACGAGTGAAATAATGTGAGTCAATCTAATTTGAAAGCATTTCGCTCCATTTTAATATTTAAGCGTCCTCATACATTTAAGCAAGTGCTCAGACCTCTACAATATTTCTTCTCAAGCGGCATCTAATGAGGCTGTCTCGGAGATACTAATCTGTTCTTCTAGTCCTTGAAGGATTCTACTAAATCCAGACACGTGCACTGTTTTAATTGCGGTGTATGGGCTATTTTGTTATATCAAGAATTTTCAGTACTCATGTTATATTCCTATGAATGTGTATGTCTCATATGTTATTGGTTGTCTTTCTTCTGACTGAGATGATGATTTCACTGACGGCAGATAACTACATCACCAATTTCGTATACATGCGAGGGGTGTTCAACGAGTAATGCAACCCAATTTTTTCTTGATTGGTGACTCCATAGTGTCCTGTGCACTACGACCAGATAATGGGTATACTTGGAAGGAGAGACAGCATTGGTCGTATATTTTTGTTTATTATCGCAAAATCGATTTTCGGTCACTTAGTGACCATCTTCAGTGCTGTAATATATAACTTAAATTAGTAAGCACTGGTGTCAATAGTCTATGTGATCGCCGTAAGCTTATTGACACCAGTGCTTACTAATTTAAGTTATATATTACAGCATTGAAGATGGTCACTAAGTGACCGAAAATCGATTTTGCGATAATAAACAAAAATATACGACCAATGCTGTCTCTCCTTCCAAGTATACCAATTTTTTCTGTAAGCAGTTTGGTTTCCAGTTTGCCCCACTCTTTTGGCTACAAAAACCCGATTTTTCAATATAATTTTGTCCAATGCGACGGCCGTACCCAATCTTACGAAAAGGGGGACGGTGCTGTATGCCCGCTTGATACTACTCTACTGATCGAAGTCTGAACCACTTCCTGCATCAATAACCTTCCTATCATCCACGTACTGCTTCCCGCGGAGTGCATCCTTTATTGGGCCAAACAGATGGAAGTCCAAAGGTGCGACATCCGGGCTTTAGGGTTGATGAGCAAGAACAGTCCAATGAAGTTTTGTGAGCTCCTTTAGGGTGCGCAGAATTGTCTGAGACCTTGCGTTGTCATAGAGAAGGAGAAAGTCGTTTGCATTTCTGTGTCGACGAACACGCTGAAATTGTTCCTTCAATTTCCTGAGGGTAGCACAACACACTTTCGAGTTGATCGTGGATCAAACAGAATAACCCCTTCAGAGTCCCGTGAGACCGTTGCCGTGACTTTACCGGGTAAGGGTGCGATTTTGAGCTTCTTCTTCTGAGGAGAAATTGTGGGATGCGCTTCGTTTCCGGTTCGTAGTGATGAACCTATGTTTCATCGCCAGTGACGATGTTTGACAAAGAATTGTTACGATCAGTCTCGTAACACACAAGGATTCCGCACAGACGGCCGTTCGTTGCTCTCTATGGCCTTGTGTTAGGCGATGAGGAACCCAGCAGGCAAACACATCTGACTACCCCAACTTGTGAACGAGTGAGTCAGCAGCAACAAAGACGTCCTTTTCTGCAGCGCTGTGTTTGTGATCCGTCTATCAGCTTGAATGAGAGTGTCCGCACGTTTCATCATTGCAGAATCATAGATGCACACTGTCGGCCGGCAGGTGGAAGATCGGACAGGTTTGCGCGACGTTGTTGTCGCCCAACGGCTCACCGTGCTTTTGTTCACTGCCAGATATCCGTAAACATTAGGAAAGCGCCTATTAATACCTGCGATGCTCTGGTTTTCCGTTAAAGGAAAGTGACTGACAGCTATCTGCTTGGAAAGCACGTCCATTAGCAGTGTCACTTTGAACGCTACGTACAGGGCTGCCACCTGTCGTAACTTCATGAAATTATAACAGCTGAAGCGGGAGTACTCCACGATGTTCCACAGCGAAATTCACATTTTTTCAACCGCAACTGGACGATAAAAATGTATTGCGTTACTTACAGAAAGCCTCTCGTTCTATAGAGCGCTGAAAATCCACACTTTACCAATTGCATTTTACGTATTTACAGATGAGGTGCGTGGCTCTCAGGCCTTATTCTCATCGGCGACACATATCCTAGAGAGAACTTTATCATGGTCGCTGCTCAAAGATGAGATGCAGGAAACGGTACACATTTTAGGAAATAAGAAACTTGCCAGGCTACGGTCCGAAGATCTAGGGTTAGCTACGTTTGCATTGTTAGGACATTTATGGGTCACTTATCACTGTTCTTAGCTATGGCTATGTTGTTGATGTGAAAAATACCTAGATACAACACGATCCACCTCAAACTGTAGGTCTCTCTATAACTAGCTGGTTAAGTGTACTCAAAGGTTGGTGGAAGGCGAGGACATATTACCTCCAATAGGACAACATTTAGCAAACCAAACTTCACGCTGATAATACCTTTACCTTCCTGCCTTAGAAATGAGCCAGGATCGTCACTGAACGTGTAGCATCACTGGATGTTCAGTGACAATATCGATATATCCACCAGCTTGTTATACAGTTTACATTGAAGTCATATCATCAGCACTAACTTTTTCGTGATAAAAGACCGACGCAATGTCGTTATGCCGCATTCGATTCAGATTACATAGTTACATAGTTCCTACTATATCCAAGCCATTGTAAAAGGTTGGGAAGTTTTTCTTTTACTGTCAATATCGGTACGCTAGAATCGTCAAAAATGTGCACAGTAAATACAAAAAGCTAACTGCGAGCCACTATACTGTCTAAAGGGGTTCTCCACGGGGTGCGCTACAGTACTGTAGAAGATACGAACAAGGGTGAGTCATAAACTAACGGAAATACACATTCGTATGAATCCTGAAATGTGAGCGGAATCCACGTGTTACCGTGCTCATTTCACTAACGGAAACAGAAACTTTTATACCACCTAGTACCAGTATGATATTCATCAAATTTTGCGAAGAAGTTTATTAGGTGAGGGAGAATATATGCAGTCTATGGCAAACCGCGTCTCCTCCAAACACCACTGTACTTGAGCTGTTTGCCACAACTATAGTTCCGCTGCTTCAGAATGATTCATACTACAATAACATACGCTCAGAGGCTCCTAATATTCATTCTAATGGAACAGGGAATGAGATAGGCGGACGTCACAACGAATGTCGTTGTGAGGCCGAGTGATGTCTCTGCACTGTGGAACAAGTTTCTAGCGACAGGCTCAATTAGGGATCGTCACAGAAGTGGCCACGGAAGAAAAAACAACAGATGTGCAATACCACTATCTGCGCGTAACAGCAAGCAGAAACACTCAACACAATGGTGCCCGTCTACGGTGCATGTTCCAAACAGCTTCAGGAGTGCAGGTATCAACAAAAATGATGCGAAATAGTCTCTATGAGCAGAGATCGCCTGCCAGAAGACATCTCAAGGCTCCTCCTCTTAATCGAGGTCCAATAGGGACTCGTGTCTCATGAGCACGAAATCACTCTCTATGGAATAGGCAGCAGTGGGATACAACGCCCATTTCCGATGAGAACCGTTTCAGTCTCCACCCTGGCAATAGTGATATTCGTGCATGGAGGCAACGAGCGTAACGTATTGTAGGTTCGAGTCCTCCCTCGGGCATGGGTGTGTGTGTGTCTGTCCGTAGGATAATTTAGGTTAAGTAGTATGTAAGTTTAGGGACTGATGACCTTAGCAGTCAGATCCCATAAGAATTCACACACATTTGAACATATGTATTGTAGGCCGCCACCCTTATCAAAGCCGTTCAATTGTGTTCTGGGGTGGAATCATGTATGGGAGCAGGACACCACTTGTGCCAAAACATGCGATGATGATTGGTGTGAAGTATCGGGACGACATCTTTGCACGTTTAGTGGTTCCATTTGGTGAACATACTGGGGCGGGATTCTCGCAGATGAGAGCGCCCATCGTCACGGTCTTGTGTTCATCTTTCTAGAGGAGCATAGGTTCAGTCTAATGGAATGGCCTCCTGATCCGCCAGATCTCGGGCCACGCTAAAACACGTGGTTTGCTGTCGTTGTGTGCCACTGTAGTCCTTACATGGCATTGTAGAACCCGTTGTGGAGGTAAGGGACAACATCCCACAGACTCTCTGGACAGTTTTCTGAAGAATACGCCTAACCACACTCAGAAGTGTCTTTAACTGCGAGGCGGGCCTATTGGTTCTTAAACAACGTGTTACATAAGACGACAGGAACATGGACTGTGGGAAAACCGGAACGGAAGAGAATCGAAGTATTTCAGATGTGGTGCTACAGACGAATGTTGAAAAATAGCCTCTGCATAGAATATGTGAAAGACACGACAAGAAGAAGCGACAGGACGATAGGTCATCTGTTAGGGGACCAGGGAATGACTTCCATGGCACTAGAGGGAGCTGTGGACGGCAAAAACTGTAGAGGAAGACAAAGCCTGGAATACATCCAGTACCTAACTGAGGACTTATGCTGCAAGTGCTGCTCTGAGATGAAGAGGTTGGCACAGGAGAGGAATTCGTGGAGCGGGCCGCATAAAACCCGTCAGAAGACTGACGACTCGAAAAAAATGGAATCTTTTATAGATCATTACAGAACAAAATCAATTTTGTTTCCTGTTACATCCGGTATTAACAAAAAAAAAATGACAAATTTTTTTACCGCTGTATGCAGAGTAGAACACGCCCACTGTACAACGTCCTCTACGATTTTTGTTTATTTACTGTCAATTTTTTGACTGTTGGTAGTATCGATTCGTGTTCGCTGCTTCATGATGCCAAACCAAAAGTGTAATTTTTAACACCAAAGTGGGTTTACTATTACCACTGGCTGTAGAGGAACTGTAGAATGTACGTTGTCCAAATCAAAAAAATGGTTCAAATGGCTCTGAGCACTATGGGACTTAACAGTTGTGGTCATCAGTCCCCTAGAACTTAGAACTACTTAAACCTAACTAACCTAAGGACATCACACACATCCATGCCCGAGGCAGGATTCGAACCTGCGACCGTAGCAGTTGCGCGGTTCCGGGCTGAGCGCCTAGAACCGCTCTGCCACCACGGCCGGCTCCAAATCAATCTGTGCAGTTGGACTCGGTGGAAGGTCTGACACTGGGAATCACCTTAAGAAGAAAAGGAATCGTATGAGTGTTGAAACGAATATGCACATATATATGTATATATATATATATATATATACATATATATATATATATATATATATATATATGAGAATTTAAATAAAAAGAAATAAATCAGTTTATATTTAGAAATTTATTTTAACATTGATCATTGAAATTTCAGCATATTAAACTTGATTCCTAACTAAACTGGTGCCTTATTTAGGATTGTGAAAATGTGAGATTGTAATCTTATGGAACACATCAAATATGGAGCCAAGATTGGGAGACTGCATACAACACTGCATTCATAAAACAACACACAAAGAACGTTGAAACATATGCAACAGAAAATTAACCACTACCAACCGATTCAATTTTCACCCAAAGAAGTTACGTTCGTAGCACAATCCTGTCCGTCATGTAATTACCACACACTAGTATACTAAATTCGTATTAACTCTTTGTGAAATCTTCCCAAAAGAATAGCTGAGGGCTACTTTGATGATTACACCACATTCTTCACGTGGTCAACTTGGTTTACACAAAGAGTGTAACTCCACAATAATTTTGATAATTAAAATAAATTAGATCGAAAAGCAATTTACAAAAGAAAAACCTCGAACTGGTTACTATCGTCTTACTATTAACCTGATGGGTCAAACAATTGAATAAGCACGTGGTACTGGTTTCACAAAGTACACCCCACATGGGTTGAACATAAAGAAAAGTTGTTATATTGAAAATTATTGTCAAGACGAGACGTTATAATCTCACGCACATTCGCATTTAAGATTGATGAACTTAGAGTTACCGATCAACACGTGGTTCCACTTTACTCACAAAGTAGTGACAAAGCAACTACCGGAATATATTCTGAACTTCACACGAGAATTACACTGCGCTGAAATTTAATATAACATTAGACATTTTAGAGCTAAACCTGAAATAAAGGTGATTAAATTTTCAGTTAGGCTGAACTTAAGAAATTCATTGTCCTACGGACTTAGCAGAGACGCGCTTAGCCGGAGATCTTACCACTTCAGACGCTCGCCGCGGACAAACTGCCGTGGTCCCTTCCTGAGGGTGGCTCACAAGTACAAACGGAAGTGGCCAGAGGGGCAGCTTCCTATACCAACATGACAACGGACGGCCAGGACCATGCTAAGAATGGAAACCTCTCTGCCTTTAGAAAGCGTAGCTACCTGTTCCGACGTTGGTCCTACTGTTCTCTAGCAGACAGGCTTGTCTGCTACCCTCAAGCATGCAACTAGAAACACATTTGCTCATTCATCCTCTCACACAGAAGGGAAGGGGGATGACAGTATCTTATCATATACAGTATATAAAAGAAAGCAGATGTAGGTTCCGTATGAGACTGTGTGACATGAATTACATATAAACTGTGTTTTAAAGTGTAGTAGTGTGACAGATCGTTCTTGTTTATGTGTAAAAGTAACACGTTTCACTGCTCAGTCTCCTCCCAGATAGTCAGAAACACCACAGTAAATTTAGAAGCGGAATTTATGCCATAAATGACAACATATTTAAGAAATTAACATGAAAGGAATCCAACAGAGACCTTTCACACTTCCTGATAAAAAATATGCTAAAAGTGAAAAGTACGGTGACAAAATCTGAGTGCATGATTCAAAGTTAAACTTCTATGTCCATTAATTTTTTTTTATTCGTGACACATTTTTAACGTAACTAAGTCGTTTTATTTTTTCTAACTTTTAAAAAAGTTCCTGTCCTTTAATTAAAATGAGATTGGCACCGTACGTTAGATATACACACTTATTTTATTTCGAGTCAAAAACATTACAACAATATTTACAATATATACAATATAACAAATCAGGTCAAATCATAAAAGAACAAACTAAACGGTATTAGCCCAAAATTGTGCAACGGCAGCAGCATTGTCTGAAACATCAACAAGCTCTTGTGTGGAACATGATACAGGACATCTAGGACAGTTAATTAAATGTTTGGTTGTCTGTTCTTCTCCGCAGTCACACAAGGTGGAAGATTCCTTCATGAAGCCCCATTTAAACAGATTGTCCTTAGTTCGTCCGACGCCACTCCTGAGCCGATTTAGAGACTTCCACACTGTCCAGACTTGATTTCCACCAGGAGGAAGGGTCTCAGAAGGAGTCATCCAATCGTTACTGTCAGATTTTGCTGTCCACTGAGATAGTCTGGCTGCTCCAGTCCGACCGGTGAGGGGTGTAGTAGTTCTCATGAAGCTCCTCCTAGATTTGAGTCTACTAATTGGTAGCTGGTATCCATGTAGCAGGTGATCGGTGTTATGATCTGCTTTATGTCTCTCAAGTTTGGCTGCGACTTCACGCCTTATGTCTGGAGGAGCAATACCTGCTAGTTTATGGAGTTTATCAATAGGTGTAGCTTTGAGGCATCCCGTTACTGTCCTGCAGGTTTCGTTCAGGGCCACATCAACCTGCTTTGCATGAGATGACTTGTACCATACAGGACATGCGTATTCAGCTGCGGAATAACACAAGGCCAAGGCTGATGTTCTTAGTAGTTTGGGATCTGCACCCCAAACGCTGCCAGTGAGCTTCCGCAGGATGTTGTTACGAGCAGCAACTTTCTGCTTGGTGTTAGTGCAGTGTTTTCTGTAGGTCAACGTTCGATCTAAGGTGACACCCAGATATTTGGGGTAGAAACAATGTTCAAGCTCTTGATCTTCCCAAAACACTGTAAGTTTTCTATAGGCCTCTCGATTGCGTAGGTGGAAAGCACAAACTTGAGTTTTAGCAGGGTTCGGTCTTAAGTTATTGACTCTGTAGTACTCAGATAGGTCCTTGAGAGCAACAGTAAGCTGGTTTTCTACTGTGTCAAAATCTCTGGCTTGTGTGACTAAGGCAAGATCATCTGCATAGATGAAACTCTTTGTAAGAGAAGGTTGAGGCTGGTCATTTGTAAATATGTTGAACAATATGGGGGAAAGGACACTACCCTGAGGCAAGCCATTCCTTTGACTTCTCCATCTACTCTTTCTTCCTTGGAACTCCACATAGAATCGCCGGTTTTCCAAAAGTGTCTGCACAGTTCTGGTGAAATTAATGTCTCTAGTGATGTAGTAGACTTTGTGCAATAATTGTCGATGTTGAATGGTGTCATATGCTGCTGTGAGATCCACGAAGACAGCCCCGGAAATGTATCCTTTTTCATATCCCTCTTCAATATGTTCAGTCAGATTAAGGACTTGTGCTGTACAATTCTTTCCAGGTCGGAAACCTGCTTGTTGAGGTATGAGTTGTTTTTCAACAATGGGAGTGAGTCTATTTAGCAACATTCTTTCATAGATTTTATACAAATGGCAAAGGAGCGAAATCGGTCGGTAGTTCTTGGGATCAGCTGCACCCTTTCCAGGTTTTAGTAAGGGAATAACTTTAGTTTTCCTCCAGATGGCAGGGATCTGTTTCCGCTTCAGACAACCATTATAGAATTGCAGAAGCCATCTTTCCGTGATGGGACCAAAATGTTTAATTTGCTCAATCATTAGGTCGTCTAGACCAGGCGCTTTACCATTTTTGCATTTCTGAATTGCGGTTCTGAGTTCTTGTAAGATGAAGTCATTTGATATATGGTTGTTTTCACGTTCAGGTTCTCTTTTGAGTTTTGTTCTATCTTTAGAACAATTGACCCTTCCATTCTGAACTAGATGATGAGCAATTTGATCTGGTGCAATGTTTGCATGGCCATGATTGTGGACAGGGTCGTTGTTCAGGCGTCGCAGCAACTGCCAGGCTTTCTGACTGCTTTTAGACATATCAAGGTTCTCGAGTAGCTCTATCCATCGTTCTTTTTTGGATTTGGCTAAGGCTGAGGATAAATTTTGGCCAGCAGTTAAGGTTTCAATGCTGTAAGGATTATCATTGAAAAGTTGGATATAGTTATGTAGATGCTTCACGGATTCTTCTGTCAAGCCAGGTATGTAGTTAACTCGACAGCCTCTGGGAGTTGAGAGTCTTGAGCATCTTTTCACGGCTTCTACAAACTCATCATAGTTGGAAACTGAGGGTTCTATGCGTGAAACTTCTGAGTCAAGGAGATCAGCAAACTTCTGCCAGTCTGCTTTCTTGAAATTGTATCGCCTTCGGAATGATGTGATTCTAGGAGTAATGGCTGCAAACACTTGGCAGCCTATGGGGCGGTGTTGAGTATTTGGTATCGGATTTAGAACAGTTTTTCTGCATTGGTGAGCTATGTTCTCGCTAACAAAAATTAAGTCGGGGTTATACCCACGTTTCCAACGCCCACTGTTAAAAGATGGTGGGAGTTTATTATCATGGACAAGATTAAGATGGTTGGTATCAGCCCAAGTCAAAACTGCTTCACCATTACTGTCGTCCTCAGCATAACCCCAAACACTGCTATGACTATTGAAATCTCCAACAATAAAGTGAGCTTGTTGATTGGTGTAGTTGTCTGTAGGTGAAAATTGGAAATCTGCTCCTGGGGGTTTGTAAATTGACGACACAATACAACCATTCAGTTCTACAGACAGTATTTCAATATTGTTGAATTCTGTAAGTGAGGTAGAGAGAACAGCTATATCGTTCCTCACAAAGATAGCACTGCCATATTGTCTATGGGGTCGCTCAACTGCCAGTTTCATCCCAAGGATTTTTGGTCTTCTCATGGTGTCATCTCGATGGATATACACACTAACCATCATGCACTTACACCACTATTAATCTGTAGGAATGACGGTTTCAACACTGAAAACGCAAAAAATTTTAATCCTTAGGTCCAACAAACAAGGAAATATTGGAGTATCTCTTTGATAGTAATTGGGCAGATTTCTCGTGGAGTAACGCACTTGGTTTTCATCTTTGTACATTTAAAAATAAGAATAATATGTGTCCTGTGGTATATGGGTCATTTTTCTTGTGTCGGGAATTTTCACTGCAAATTGGTGTAGGTTCCCTGTTGAAATTTATTGCTCATTTATTATGGGTTATGTTTGTCTTCATATACGCATTCCACTGACTGTGAAGTTAACGTCAGTCACAGCGGTTACCTGTCTTAACCACTCCGTATGAGCGGAGCTAAATGCTAAAACTGCGTGGTTCACAGTTTGCTTTTATTCGCGTATAAAGCAGGGTCCACAAACAGACATAGAAGAACAATGCATCTTAACAACCACATGCTGTCACATACAGAATTTCGAGCAACCTATGAAGCTTGTCATCAGATTCGCTTTAGTGTCACTGTATGGACAGACTATGTGGATGACAGACTCGTAGAGCCGTGGAAATAAACGCGTTATTGGCGGTCGTTACCCTTGTGGGAAGACAGCACATGTGGTTTATGCACGACGCGTGGTGTACGCCTGTTTTCTACGCCTCACATGAGTGCCTCTATGTCTAATTTTAATTAGCGACTGATGGAAAAGGCCCTGTAACATGCCTGCATGACTTTCCGTTTCACCCTCATTTCTACAACATGCTTCTACGAAATCCTTCTCTTACTGTGTGTACTATGATCCAGCTGGAGCGTTTCTTGTTGGTTAACGTCGTAAAAATGCTTGCATGGAGCTATGGATCTTTATTACTATTTATATTTAATGATGATGCCAAAACTTTGATAGTTTCGGTAGTACGAGACATTTTACCACGAACTTATAATTGCTTGTGTTCGGCAACAACACTTAAAACATGTAGACGGCGGCTACTAGCAAAGAAATAACGGGGAAAGTATTGGACTCACAATGTACCGTACATCAAAATCCAAAAGTGTAATGTGCATTATAACAACTAAATAAAAAAAATCTTTTTTGAAATCAGTGGATATAGAGGCACTGGTCACTTTTTGCAAAATTATTTATTACTGTTAACTTAAATATTCAAAGATGTATTGCAATTAACACAGATAATAAACCGTGACATTAGTTACATCCTCATGTACAACGATAAAGATCTGCTAAAATCTTTCTTTACTTTACACCTAGTTCCTACAACATATCGTCATCTGACAGACTTCTAAATTTGGAATTATATGTACCACTTGTTTATTATATAATGCGATCAAAAAGTTTCAGATTGAGGACATTCTTGTACAATATACGCAAAGTACCGTGACTCCGATGTGGGTATATCAGCATCGACATGTAAGTAAGAGATTAGTGTGGCATGTCTTTCCGACATGCGAGCGGTAAATGCAGGAATGTTTTTTCTGAACGCATCCAAACAACGGGCTGTATGTTCATTTCACTCCCGAAGGACAAACACCGGTAGACATCCATCGGAGACTGAAGAATGTGTATGGGGCAGAATGTCTGTCAAAAACCATTGTTTTGGAGTGGTGCGAGAAGGAATGTTGCTGCTTCATGATGACGCACGTCCTAATGTTGGAAATGTCGTAACGCAGAACAAACTCCAGTGCGAACCTCTCGAGCACCCGCCCTGTAGTTCTGATCTCGCCCCATGCGATTATCCCGCCTTCGGTCCCTTAATAAAGGCCTTGAAGGGTCGTGTCGAACGAAGATGTACAACAGGCAGTGAGGCACTTCTTCACTCACCGGGACACAATTACTAATTGTGTATCTCAAATGTTTTTTATTCCAGTCTTTAATCATAATATCAATTCTTTTGACGATGACCGGTTTCAGTCAGTAATGACCATCCTCAGATCTCAGTACTGATTTTCTGCATCAGTTTACAGAGCCTTTTGACTCTGTCGTAAGCCTGCCATGGCACTAGTTTCGCCAGCTGTGACATAGTCGCGTGTATCAAGTGATCATTTCTTTCACTGCTCATATACGCGATACATTAACGCCGTAACGCCACGACAGTGGAATACAAAAAAAAAGCCAAATTGGCTTTAAGTGTAGCACATGTTTGGTTATGCAAATGTTTAGCGTTTCAATGCAGCACACAAAGTAGGTAGGAATGACGTCGTCTACATTCTGTATAGCCGGCCGCGGTGGCCGTGCGGTTCTGGCGCTGCAGTCCGGAACCGCGGAACTGCTACGGTCGCAGGTTCGAATCCTGCCTCGGGCATGGGTGTGTGTGATGTCCTTAGGTTAGTTAGGTTTAAGTAGTTCTACGTTCTAGGGGACTTATGACCTAAGATGTTGAGTCCCATAGTGCTCAGAGCCATTTGAACCATTTTTTACATTCTGTATATAAGTGAAAGACTATGCAGCCGATTACTCTCTGAAAAACGCATTTCAATGTTGACTGATTGTTAGAAGGTCGTACCATTGTTAGAAGATCGTACTATGTGATGATACAGTTATTGGTGGCCCTTACTTTCGATCTATCACTGCCACACGATACATGTACAGTAAATAGCTTTCACCATAATAACAAAATTTTGTAACATAATACCGCAAGAAATGAATGCTCTTTCCTGTGTTTCGTGGTAGGAGAGTGGCGTCTGGCACAGTTATGACGCAGTCATCATCGCTGGGTTGCACTGGAATCGACAATCACATTCCAAAGAAGACGTCCTGAAGCAACGCATATGACCCTCCGTTAATAATGGTGAAAAATGAATTTTGTAATTAGAATACGTATTCGGTTCTTGTTCTGACCTGGTTACGATCAGTTGTGATCTGTTGATATACGTCGTTAATATCTGAGTAGGGGCCCTGTTACCGAATGTGTGCAATAATTCTGCAATAAACTTTTGAAAGTTGAACGAAAGTATCTTGGAGATTTTGGAATTCTACTGGAAGAGCAATTTTGTGGATTCCTGGTCTGTAAAAAAACTTTCTTTCCAGGAAATCAGCGTTTTGTTGGAGTTACCATTTAGCACATTTCACAAGAGATAATACGGGACAGTAAGATCTGTGGTTTATAGGAGTTACGTTACTGATTTTGAGGTGACTTTATTTCACGATAGTTGACTGGAAATGACATTTATAAAAAATTTTCAAGGATGAAATGACATGATATTCATTCTGAATCTGCTGCAAATAAAGTTAAAGATGAAATAAACATTCAAGTGACAGTAAGTAAATAATCAGACACAGATAACCTTTCCAATTGAAGCGTCACTTGTACAGTAACAATGCTAATATTGCTGGACGTTGTAAATACAACAAATACAATAGTAATGTGGAATGTCGTCGTACTGATGAAAGGGCTATAATAAACAATATTTTAAAGCCACAGCATGACTTAAAACTGATGGTGCAGATTAACTGAATTTGTTTTTCGTGTATTAATTACAGACTATTTCAAAACCCAGTATGAGCGGACTTGAGATAATTAATGGTTCCACGTTCGCATGGAGTTAATATCTGTGAGTTACTATACCAGCGAAATAAAAAAGACTGTGGTAAGATGATGTTGAAAACTCAAATGTTACAACTGACACTAATGACAGAAAGCTGAAGCCCCTAACGATCGACTATCAAGATTAGAATCTGCGACTTAATTAAATGTTATCTTTGGAACTATACCATGGTGTACGTCTGCAGTACGTACCAAACATTACTGCAGGATCAATTCGTAATTTACAGATGGCACATTCCGTTACGGCGTACTAAACAGTGTACTAAGTCTCACGTGAGAAGGAGGAATAGCTCCAGCATACGTCGGAAATCGACGGAATAACGCTTGAAGAGGCTGTGGTTTATCGTTCTGCTATAGCACTGCGCACGTTGCTCAGGTTTCCTCAACTGTGATGTCAACAGGCAATCGATGGGTTTAGGAGGGCCATACCCAGCGCTGTGCACGATCATGACGGCTCCACGCGTCTAGTGCCCAAGAGGAGGGCAGATATATTGTTCACTCGGCTACGCAGGATCCTATAGCTATGTCAGGTACCTTGAGGCAGGAAACGGACATGTTTGCAGAGCGACAAGTATCCATACAAACAGGGCGGCGACATTTGAAGCACGCGTCCAGCGACAACATTGACCACACGAATGGCACAACGAGTCTTTACGACGAATCTCGGTTCCGCGTACAGCATCAAAATTCGCCCGTACCTATGTGAAAGCTCGGAGGAATACGAACGTTGCCAAAGCTTGTATCTGTCATAGTCATATGAACCCAGCAGCTGGCATGATACTGTGGAATGCCAGTACATTACACGATAACGTGTGCTTTGCGTAGCTCGCAACGTGAACAAAGACGTTATGCCACTAAAACAATAAAAACGACACATCACGGAGAAATTGTCCGAATGGAACGGAAATCGATGGATGTGATCCTGTCAAACAAACGACTAAAGTTTCAAAAAAATGGATGATTTATTCAAGAGAAAGAGATTCACAAATTGATGAAGTCAATAACGCTTGGGTCCATCTCTGACCCTTATGCAAGCAGTTATTCGGCTTGGCATTGACTAATAGAGTTTTTGATATCACAAATTCTGTCCAAGTTGCGCGTTAGATAGTCAAAATCCAGAATTGGTTGAAGCGCCCTGCCCATAATGCTCAAAATATTGTCAGTTAAGGAGGGAACCGGAGACGTTATTGGCCACGGTAGAGTTTGGGAAGCACGAAGTCAAGCACTAGAAAATCTCTCTGTGTGCGGGCGGTCTTTATCATGCTGGAATGTAACCCCAGGATGTCTAGGCGTAGAATATCTTCGGCGTACCGCTGTGTTGTAAGGGAGATGCGGAGGACAGCCAAAGGTGTCCAGCATCACTCCTTTCTGTTGGATTCTCTGGTGGGCGATAGTAAGGTTGGTAACCAACCGCTGTCTCAGGCGTCTGCAGACACCCTCTTCGTTCGTCATCATTTCGAAGCGGGACCCATCACTGAAGACAATTCTACTCGAGTGAACGAGATTCCAGGCCGCTGTGCCCGACACCACTGCAAATGGGCTTGTTGCTGAACAGAGGTCAATGGTAATAGGATAGGCGCAAGGGGCGCCCTAAGCTCAGCCCCCTTTCTATGTGCTTCGCTTTAGTGGGCCTTTAGTCACTGACGCACCAGTTGCAAGTCAGAGCAATGATAATGATGAACTTCGGGCTGTCGTTTCTCTAAATCGACCGCCACTTTCTTGACGCTGTGTTCGGTCACGATTCACGCATTACTGCCATCATCGTTGTCGTCGTATAGTGTCGAGCGACACACCGATGATTCCAACCAGCTTCTTTGTGCCATCTACACGTCTCCTCTCAAATTCTGACATCTGCGTAAATTTTTCACCTGTGTGGGAGGCATAGTTACTGTCCAGCTGAGTACACGAAATGAAATCCGCAAATACTTTATGAAGTGGTATCAACATGTTACCCTTGCCTGCTGCGCGGTGAAATTGCGCTGCCAAAGATTATACTAATTTGCCTTATCCGTCGATACCCGTCTCTGTATATACTTGCATAGCTCCTTCGTGGTAAATGGCTTTCTTTTAGTGTATTGTTGAAGTATCAAGTAGCTAAGCCCTGTCTTCGAACTCTCGATGACATTACCTGTCAGGTCGACAGCAAATGACTGCATACTGCTTGTGTTGTTCAGATCTACCTCCATGCAGAAAGTGTTGTCCTGGCCACCACTTCCTCCAAATCTCTCACTCATTACATGGGTTACCGAGGGACTGGCACGCCAGCACTCGCCAGCCTAGATGATTTGTGACGTCTGGTATAAAATTGAAGCAGAACATACCAGTATTTGTCATCCAGATTCAGTTCGACTCGATGTTCATCCGGGTTAGACCTATTGTTTCCGCCAGAGAAGCCACCCGTGTGCTCTTCATTTTGCACGCCTTATAATCCCAAATCACCTACAAATTAATTTTAATTTTAATAATCAACAGCCTTCGTTGCACCGTTTACCTAGAATTTACCTAGGTCTCAGTCGGGATAACCCAACCTTCTTCAGAATAATAGTAACTACCGTTTGTCCATAGTGGACATCGTCAAGCTAAAACTACAAGTCCATAAATTATCGTCAGACTATAAAACGTATCTGGAAGTGCCTCGGCCCTACTTCGCGATACGGCGAGAAAGGAAGAATGAATCGATTGTTGGTGTTAATAACGATCATCCTCCTTTACCTTCTCTGCATTACTGCAGATGACGTGTCACTGAGCACATTTTTTCTGTGCAGGCAGTACATGTCAGGCGCCTAGTTGTTTCCACTGCACTGTGTGGAATACGAAGGTTCTGTTATAGTTCACTAACCTACTGTCTTCAAGTTGATGTCCCCAGCGCAGAAAACAGCACGCAGGTCGTAGGTTCTGTTTCTTGAGGCTGAAACTGACTTAGCGAGGTTCTGTTCTGAAATAATGTATCACTTCTTTGGGATGTCACTCGCGTATTTTAATATAGCCACACGAGAAGACTACATGATCTTAATACAACACCTTGTGACACAGCAAAGTACCTGATCAAACACAATGTTTACGAAAATGTATGTTTACACTATTTGTGGCATGTGTCTGTGCCTGATGATTATCAGAGTGAATCTTTTAATACTGAATACTGGCAAACACATCCTGCCAGAGACAACATCACTGTACATCTCGACTGCCTAATCCAGAGTGACGAACAGCCCGAAACACTTCGCGCGCCATACCAGAAAAGGCGTGACCCGAACGTTTCCGAAGCCCTTCGTCTGCAATTTCTCAGTCTTTTGTTTTTGATTTAAATTGTTTTTAATAATTCTAAAATGACTGATTCATATTCAGCTGTTGAGAGATATTTATATTAAAAACGGAAGTCATTCCAATGAGTAGTTTAACTAATAATAATAACTATACTTTAACGTTTTGGCGCCCTTGCTCCGAACACAACAGCCAATCACAGAGCAGTAGCGTTATGCAGGCGGCCTTTCTCACGGGAATGGTACCGGTTCAAATGGTTCAAATGGCTCTCAGCACTATGGGACTTAACATCTGTGGTCATCAGTCCCCTAGAACTTAGAACTACTTAAACCTAACTAACCTAAGGACATCACACACATCCATGCCCGAGGCAGGATTCGAACCTGCGACCGTAGCAGTCGAATGGTACCGAATCTAACATCTGTCACTGGTACCTCACACCACATTTCGTACTTCTTGCATCTCCACTGCTCTGGGAACAGCTTCTTGGAGCCTAATATGATGGCTGACTAAGAGGAAATATAACAGCGACCGCGATTGGGCAGCCACGAGCGCTGTACTGGAACAGTAGTTTTAGCTTGACGATGTCCACGATGGACAAACGGTAGTTACTGTTATTCTGAAGTAGGTTGGGTTATCCCCACTGAAACCTAGGTAAATTCTAGGTAAACGGTGCAACTGAGGCTGTTGATTATTAAAATTAAAATTAATATTTATACAGTTGCTGACAGGGACGCGAAATGTTGAAGATATTCACTTACAAATTTAATGATGCATTCTTCTGCTGTATTCTCCACACACAGAAAGTGAAATTTGGTTTTTTGCTGTCCTTCCTTGGAATACAGTTTTAACCCTTTGACTACCATCGAGACGTATGTGTCCCACAACAGGTTATCAGAGAACCAATTGGAATTTGTTGCATAGTATTGCTACGTATTCGTGTCCCATTCTTAAAGGTGAGCGTACTAATGACTATCAAAATTCTTCAGGATTACAGATTGCATCTGTAGGCTGTGCTGCTTTCAAGGCTCGTGGTTAAGCTCTCGTCACGGTATTGTCATATCAATTAGTTCTTACCTGTAGAACGGCAGCCCAGTTACCCGATTCGAGGAGTGGGCTGACTTTGCGTCTTCCCGGACACGTCATGTTAACGACTTGCAACCAAGAGCTGAAGCTGGTCACGTCACAAGTCACAAACGAAGCTCATAATGAGCACCTGTAGTGTGGGTTATAAAATTGAATAGATGCTCTGTCCACTGATGTTTGAAGTTTGCAGTATGTCTTGTAGTTTTTGCGCATTCGTCTTCTGAAACGGTGGAGATATTTATGAATAGTCCCGTGTCTCCTACCCTCCATCCCACAACTCCCTTGGACAATGAAACGGCGGGAAATATTCTATTGATGTTGTTTCTTCTGATTAAGAAATTATTTGAAATAACTGTGAATTAATGACTTTCAAACAAAATTGGCGGTCAAAAGGTTAACCGCCAACAGTGTGGAGGCGGAATAGGGGTAAACTGTAGCGGCAGTGGAAGAGAACTTGTAGAAGACACTTGGCTGTGAATAATTTAGCAGAAGTGGGACGACAAAACTTAGGACTTCGGGATACCAACAGATTAACTTCAAAGAGTTTGGTCTAGCAGATACTTTCGTTATTTCCTGAAAATTTTTAAATTTAGCAGTAAATAGCGAATGAAGTTAAAAGTAATGGTACAATCTGTAGAGTACAGTACGACAAAGTTTGAGCTCTTCTTCGCAGGCCTGCTATTCCGTGCCCTGGTGAGTGTGAATTATGCATGAACAGCCTCTACTGGCGCCGCTGTTTGCGTAAGAGGCGCGTCGGCTAAGGCGCAATCGGTCTAATGGCACAGCCGGAGGTTCACGCAGAGGTCGCGCGGGTTGCCTGCCGCACAGGCGCCGCCGCATACGGACTGCGTCGCGTGTTTGCACGAGTCCACACTTGCGCCAAGTTTCCCCCCTCACACGTCCGGCGTTGCTGATTTATGT
This sequence comes from Schistocerca piceifrons, assembly GCF_021461385.2. Taxonomy (NCBI): domain Eukaryota; kingdom Metazoa; phylum Arthropoda; class Insecta; order Orthoptera; family Acrididae; genus Schistocerca; species Schistocerca piceifrons. Next base: position 348,499,186 of record NC_060141.1, on the reverse strand, counting down.
TGTTTTCTGCCGCCTACGCGCTCTGGGCAGGAGTTATCGGTGTGTTGCGCTGCGTAGATCTAGGTTTGTAGGCTCCCTGCTTTGCGTCATACAAAGGCTGTTTTGCTTAGAACTTCCGTAGATACCTGAAAGTTGGCCGGCGTGTCACAGTAATCGATTAGTACTGTTTTAACCATCAGACCTTTATCGTCAGATCGAGAGTTTAAATGTCAGAGCCTCGTTTTCATTTAGTGGATAGCAGAACGTGACATTTATGATGTAACGTTCAAATGGTTCAAATGGCTCTGAGCACTATGGGCCTTAACATCTGAGGTCATCAGTCCCCTAGAACTTAGAACTACTTAAACCTAACTAACCTAAGGACATCACACACATCCATGCCCAAGGCAGGATTCGAACATGCGACCGTAGCGGTCGCGCAGTTCCAGACTGAAGCGCCTAGAACGGCTCGGCCACTCCGACCGGCCTATGATGTAACGTATTGAAGATTGTACGAGTATGTAATTACAGATAACTATTGTCAGCCACTTACAGAATATGTGTTTATTTTCGACAATTAATTTTCGAGCCTTTCCAGCTTCATCTTCAGGTGAGATGTTCAGAAGCTACGTAACCATATACAATGAGGTGACAAAAGTCGTGGGACAGCCATATACTCATATAGATGCCATTACTGCAGGGTACACAAGGTATGAAAGAGCAATGCTTTGGCAGAACTGTCATTTGTATTGTAGTCAAGCCTTGTCATCGCTCTCCAATTTCAACTTCCGACGTTTCCCTCCATTACCAAACTGACGATTCTTCGGTGCCTCAGCATGCGTCCTACTAACCGATCCCGTCTTTCAGTCAAGATGTATCATAAATTTCTTTTCTCCCCAGCTCGATTCAGTACCTCTTCATCACCTTCACGATCTATGTCTGTAATCTTTAGCATTCTAAGGTGGCTATAAATGCTGTAGTTTAAGTTACGTCGTGTGGTCAGTATTTCCTCGGGTCTTCCTACATTTCCCTAGATGGCAAATTGATATTTTCAGAGGTCAGGCTGTAAGTGTCTTCACATTATTCTCTAAATCATTTCATTTACTATCATGCAGACATGTATTATTACATGCGATAATGAGGAAGTATTAAGGAAGTGGCGCGTGAATGGGCCGAATATGACGTGGGGAGACTCGGAGTTGGGCGATGGGCAAACACGGTTTTCTCCGTACCTCGTAAAGAGAGCACACACATAAGCGATAGTTATTTAACGTGAATATCCTGCAAATGCCGAAGCAAAAGATAGAATTGCCCTCAGCTTTCATATTCACTTCATATGCTCAGTTTTGTTTAAAGCATATTATGAATACGTGAATAAAGTGGTTAGAAAATGAATTGCTCTTAAAGGACGCGGTGTACCAACGACCACAAAAGTTCTCTTAATCTCTGCACTTTGTCACGGATCATTTCGTTTATCCGAATTAGTGTTTTAATCGCTGATGACCGAAAGGTCGCGGTACATTCCGCTCTGTAAATGTGTAACATTCTTATCATACTGTCTAGGTGTTTAGTGAAGCATGCAATGGTAAGTATAGGGTTCCGATTACATTATGTCATGTCCTGTGTGGTAAAGATAGTAGCGGTACAGAGCGTTACAGAAGCGAATAAGATTTTGCTCTCATTCGCTGAAAATACCGAGTATCCATGGGTTCCACAATTTTGCACTCAATATGTAGGGAGAGTATATTTGGAGTTCATGGCTTTCCGTGAGGGCCATTTGCGCTATGGTGTCAGACACAAACTACTTCAGTGTGTTTTTATTGTTGTGTCGGCACCGACACAAACAAGGAGGGACAGAATTTGCGACGGAGCGTGGTAGGAAACCTAAATTATCTGCACTTAATACTTTCTGATTAGTAGAACAATTTATTTCTAAAAAGCAAAGTAACATCAATTCTCGGTATGGAGTGGCTACCTGTTCTTCCTATATGCAATTACTGTACACACTATTATTACTTGTAGAGCGCAAGCTAAGTATCGTCTTACTATTACTCAGTACTGATGCTCTGGAAGGCTGCAATCGAGCTGGGACCGATCAGCGATGGGCGTTAAGTCAGCGTTGACAGGGGGCGCTGAACTCTGTCTTCCTGGGGGTGTGGCGTTGTCTTCTCTTTCCACCCCCCCCCTCCCCCCGGCCGCTCACGAATGCCATAGCGTTGTAGTGTAGGGAGCCATCTTACGACATCGGGGAAGAAGACAGGAAGATGGGTCGTGTGAGGAGCCAAGCGCCGCAAATGAGACCGATGCCGTGCCCAAGGCTGCGCAGCGCATCCGTCCTGAGTTCCGAGGTGCACGTAAATCGGATAATCACCGAAAAGTTACCCACCCTCTTCCTCAACTGGTCCGACAGAAACCGGATAGGGAAGAGATGACTACGGCGGCGGCGACGGCTACGACGACGGCGCCGGATCCACGGCGGGCACCGGGACGAGCGACGGGAAGTTCAGCTGCTGCGGCGATGAAGGAGATGGGTCCAGCCTTCATCGGCGCCGCAGGCGGTGCCGAAGGGGCACTGCGGGGCGTCCGCGCCCGCCGCAAGATGCCGGTAGGATGATAATCTCAGAACAGAAAATCTGCAGAAAAATGTTGCAATCTACAAGCACGAAACTAGTTCTAATGGCGCACAGCAAACCAGCAGGGCCTTCAATTACACTGAAGAGCCAAAGAAAATGGTACACCCGCCTAATCGTTATCGTGTACGGCACCCACGAGGGTGCAGGAGTACAGTAACACGACGTGACGTGGAGTCGACTAATGTCTGAAGTAGTGGTGAGGGAACTGACATCATGAATCCCGCAGGTCTGTCCATAAATCTAGAACAATACGAGGGGTTGGAGATCTCTCCTGAACAGCACGTTGCAAGGCATCCCAGACATCCTCTATAATGTTCATGTCTGGGGCAGAGGAAGTGTTTAGACTCAGAAGAGTGTTCCTGGAGGCACTCTATAGCAATTCTGGACATGTGGAGTGTCGTATTGTCCTGCGGGAATTGCACAAGTCCGTCGGAATGCAAAACGGACGTGAATGGACGGAGGTAATCAGACAGGATGCTTACGTAGAAGTATCAGGGGTCCAATGTCACTCCAACTGCAGACGCCCCACACCATTACAAGGCCTCCACCAGCTTGAACAGTTCCTTGCTGACATGCAGGGACCATGGATGCACGAGGTTGTCTCCATACCCGTACACCTTCACCCAATCGATACACTTTGAAACGAGACTCGTCCAACCTGGAAACATGTTTCCAGTCATCAACAGTCCAATGTCAGTGTGAACGCGCCCAGGCGAGGCGTAAAGCTTTGTGTCGTGCAGTCATCAAGTGTACACGAGTGGGCCTTCAGCCCTGAAAGCCCATATTGATGATGTTTCGTTGAATGGTTCGCACGCTGACACTTGCTGATGGCCTAGCACTGAATTCTGCAGCAATTTGGGAAGGGTTGCACTTCTGTCACGTTGAACGATTCTTTCTACTCGTCGTTGGTCCCGTTCTTGCAGGATTTTTTTCCGATCGGAGCGATGTCGAAGTTTTGATGTTTTACCGGATTCCTGATATTCACGGTACACTCGTGAAATGGTCCTACAGGTAAGTCCCCACCTCATCACTACGTTGGAGATGCTGAGTCCCATCGCTCATATGCCAACTATAAAACCAATTTGAAACTCACTTACGTGTTGATAATCTGCCATTGTAGCTGCAGTAACCGATCTAACAACTGCGCAAGACACTTGTTGTCTTATATAGGCCAAAATTTCGAAGAATCGTTGCTCTCTCCAGCTCCTAGTGTACCAATAACTCTTAAAAGAACAGAATTAATAGGCGCATAGCAATACTCGTTGAGCGTGGGAGGTGGCGTGCGATGCGGTGGGTGCAGAAATTGGCGCAGCGTGCGGTATTGTCGGCAGTGTAGAAGCTCCGCTGGCGATTGGCGGTGGCAGAGCACGTTGCCAGAAAAAGCAACAGCGCCTGTTACCGTGTTTGGGAGGCGCGCTGTTTGTTCATCTGTTGCTTGAACCTACGCATTCGTTCAGCTTCTCCGTTCGACTAAGGATGAAAAGGGGCACTGGTAAGGTGAGTGATACCAGTGGCAATACAAAAGTGTTCAAAGTCATGAGCCGTAAACTGTCGTCCGTTGTCTGTTACCAACACTTCAGGGAAACATTACAAGCTAGAAATAGATCACATGGCCTGAACGGTACTATGTGACTTAGGCGCCTTCATGGACACTGCAAAGGGATATTTGCTAAAAGAGTCCACAAGGAAAAGGCAAATAATGTTAAAAAAAAGACCATTAAAGTTAATAAGCACTCGTTGCCACGGCGATCGAGACTTTGGCTACGCTGACAACGTTTGCGTCGGTGCCAATAATTTTCAGCTCAAGTGCGATACTGTGAAATCATTTGTTTAATGTCAGCGTCCATGCCCGACCAAGCAGTGCCGACACGGTAACTGTTACGTGCGTATAATTCCACAATGTCCTTGGTGGAGCAGAAACAACACATTTTTTGTAATACTTTAGGAATAGGCACAGACGATTGCCCAGGGTAATTTCATAATGAAATCACACCGTACTGGGAGGAGAGACTTTGCCGACGACCAGTATATCGATGCACAAGAGAACTCTGAATGTTTTTTAGTGAACGAGGCCAAGCAAAATAGATGTAGTGCAACAATAGGTTCAAGTCAACGTCTGATTTTATGTCCTGTGCAATTTTCGTGTAGTGCAGTGGGAAAGTCAGTAGAAGTTCAGTATCGTGGGCATCGATATGACAAGATGCGGCAGTGGCATCGAATTCAGAATCAGGACCCAGACGAAGGCGAGAAAGGGCGTCATAATTTGCATACTTCGACGTGGGCCAGTACAATACTTCGTACTGATACTGTGACAGTAAAAAGACCAACGTTAGAACTTCTCATCCGTGCGCAGAGGAACATGTTTGAACTGATGAAACCAGATATGAAGTGCTGTGTAAAACTTCCGACTAAACAGATAATGGTCATACATCGTCACGCCATAGATAATAGCGAGCTTTCCCTATTCGATTTGGGAATTAGTCTGGGTCAATGACTCGGAAGTGAAAGCAATGACCTGTCCTGTGAACCAAATCCGTGCAAGAGCACAGTTTCGATTCCGTACGAAGAAGCACAGGCTCATTGAGATCGAAATGAACGAAGCATCTGTCACTCAACAGGGCATTTTTAAGTTTCTGGAATGCATCTTGATTGGTTCAAACAAAAGACACATTCTTCCGGCACAAACGGAGCCACGATGTGGGCTGCTTTGGGTATAAATTGGTTATAATGTGTCCTTCCCGAGAACTAACGGCAATTCCGTCACTTTCCGGGGGGCTTGGAGGTCCCAGATGCCACCAAATGTGAGTGGAGGGGATTAGTAACTTAGCAATTAAGAACATGGCATAAGTACTGAAAGAGCCACGTCACACCTGAAACTGCAGCGGAAAGTACTTGAAAAAGGGTACAAAGTTACTGATATATTCCTCCTGTGCACGTCCTGACACCACAATATCGTTCAAATAATTTGAACAGAATGGAACCTAGGCAGTAAGCTGTTGTAGCGTTGCAATATTGCAGGCGCAGAAGCGTTGCCAAAGGGTAAGCGTAAAAATTGAACCACCCTAACTGTATGTTGACCGCAAACACTTTATGAGACGCCTCATCTAGCAGAATTTCCAAACACGCATCACGTAAGACAATTTTTTTTAAAAAATAGCGGTCTATACCAAACCCGTACGTTAATTCCTCAGGGCGAGGCAACGGATAAGAATCAGTATTTGGGATTCACAGTGGATTTACAGTCAACAAAAAGACATCTACATCTACAAGGATACTCCACAAATCACAATCAAGAGCCTGGCAGAAGGCTCATCGAAACACCTTCGCAATAATTGTCTGAAATTCCAATCTCATACAGCGCGAGGAAAGATCGAACATCTATATCTTTCCGCTCGAGCTCTGATTTCGCTTATTTTAATGATCATTTCTCCCTATGTCTGTCGGCGTCAACAAAGTATTTTCGCATTTGAAGCAGAAAATTGGTGATTGAAACTTGGTGACAAGATTCCGCCCCAACTAAAACCGTCTTCGTTTTAACGATATGGGCCTACACCCAAATCCTTTACCATTTCAGTGACATCTCTCCCCTATTTCACCCTTATTTGATCTTTCTCGATGTACTCCGTCATTCCTACCTTATAAGGATTCCACACCGCGCAGCAGCATTCTGAAAGAGGACGGACAAGCGTAGTGTAGGCAGTCTCTTTAGTAGATCTGTTACATTTTGTAAGTGTTTTGCCTATAAAACGCAGTCTTTGGTTAGTTAGCCTTCCCCACAACATTTCTATGTGTTCCTTCAATTTAAATTGTTCGCATGTGTAATTCCTAGGTATTTACCGGCCGCGGTGGCCAAGCGTTTCTAGGCGCTCCAGTCCGGAACCGCGTGACTGCTACATTCGCAGGTTCGAATCCTGCCTCGGGCATGGATGTGTGTGATGTCCTTAGATTAGTTAGGTTTAAGTGGTTCTAAGTTCTAGGGGACTGATGACCTCAGATGTTAAGTCTCATACTGCTCAGAGCCATTTGAACCTAGGTATTTAGTTGAATTTATGGCCTTTAGATTTGACTGATTTATCGTGTAACCGAAGTTTAACAGATTCCTTTTGGCACTCATGTGGATGACCTCACACTTTTCGTTATTTGCCAATTTTTTCACTATGCAGATAGCTTTTCAAAATCGTTTTGTAGTTTGTTTTGACCTTCTGATGGGCCTGTAATTTAGTGAATTACTCCTATTACCTTTCTTGAATATTGGTGTGACATGTGCAAATTTCCAGTCTTTGGGTACGGATTTTTCGTCGAGCGAATTGTTGTACCGTACACTACTGGCCATTAAAATTGCTACACCAAGAAGAAATGCAGATGATAAACGGGTATTCATTGAACAAAATTATTATACTAGAACTGACATGTGATTACATTTTCACGCAATTGGGGTGCATAGATCCTGAGACATTAGTACCCAGAACAACCACCTCTGGCCGTAATAACGGCCTTGATACGCCTTGATACGCCTGGATGGCGTGTACAGGTACAGCTGCTCATGCAGCTTCAACACGATACCACAGTTCATCAAGAGTAGTGACTGGCGTATTGTGACGAGCCAGTTGCTCAGCAACCTTTGACCAGACGTTTTCAGTTGGTGAGAGATCTGGAGAATGTGCTGACCGGGGCAGCAGTCGAACATTTTCTGTATCCAGAAGGGCCCGTACAGGATCGGCAACATGCGATCGTGCATTATCCTGCGGAAATGTAGGGTTTCGCAGGGATCGAATGAGCGGTAGAGCCACGGGTCGAAACACATCTGAAATGTAACGTCCACTGTTAAAAGTCCCGTCAATGCGATCAAGAGGTGACCGATACGTGTAACCAGTGGCACCCTATACCATCACGCCGGGTGATACGCCAGTGTGGCGATCACGAATACACGCTTCCAATGTGCGTTCACCGTGATGTCGCCAGACTCGAATGCGACCATCATGATGCTGTAAACAGAACCTGGATTCATCCGAAAAACATTGCGTTTTGCCATTCGTGCACCCAGGTTCGTCGATGAGTACACCATCGCAGGCGCTCCTGTCTGTGATGCAGCGACAAGGGTAACTGCAGCCATGGTCTCCGAGCTGATAGTTCATGCTGCTGCAAACGTCGTCGAACTGTTCGTGCAGATGGTTGTTGTCTTGCAAACGTCCCCATCTGTTGACTCAGGGATCGAGACATGGCTGCACGATCCGTTACAGCCATGCGGATAAGATGCCTGTCATCTCGACTGCTAGTCGACTGCTGGTCGTGCGGTAGCGTTCTCGCTTCCCGCGCCCGGGTTCCCGGGTTCGATTCCCGGCGGGGTCAGGGATTTTCTCTGTCTCGTGATGACTGGGTGGTGTGTGATGTCCTTAGGTTAGTTAGGTTTAAGTAGATCTAAGTTCTAGGGGACTGACGATCATAAATGTTAAGTCCCATAGTGCTCCGAGCCATTTTTTTTTTGCTAGTGATACGAGGCCGCTGAGATCCGGCACGGCGTTCCGTATTACCCTTGTAAACCCACCGATTCCGTTTTCAGCTAATAGTCATTGGATCTCGACCAACGCGAGCAGCAATGTCGCGATACGATAAACCTTTATCAAAGTCGTGATGCTGCTCATTTCTCCTCCTTACACGAGGCATCACAACAACGTTTCACCAGGCAACGGCGGTCAACTGCTGTTTGAGTATGAGAAATCGGTTGGAAACTTTCCTCATATCAGGACGTTGTAGGTGTCGCTCTGAAAAGCTGATCATTTGCATATCATAGCATCTTCATCCTGTCGGTTAAATTTCGCGTCTGTAGCACGTCATCTTCGTGGTGTAGCAATTTTAATGGCCAGTAGTGTATATGATTGTTAAGTGCGAAGGTATTGTATCAGCATACTCTGAAAGGAACCTAACTGATATACAATCTGCACTGGAAGACCTGCTTTTGTTAAGCGATTTAAGTTGCTTCACTAGTCCGAGAATATCTGCATTTACGTTACTTCTCTTGATTCGAATTCTGGGATATTTACTTCGGCTTCTATGGTGAAGGAATTTCTGAATGTTCTATTTAATAACTCTGCTTTGGCAGCACTGTCGTCGATAGTATTTCCATTGCTATCACACAGAGAAGGCATTGATTGTGTCTTGCTGCTAGCATACTTCACATACGACCAGAATCTCTTTGGATTTTCTGGCAGATTTCGTGACAAAGTCTCTTTGTGGAAAATGTTACAAGTATCTCACATTGAAGTCCGGGCTAAGTTTCGAGCTTCTGTAAAAGATCTTGGAGATTTGGAAACAAATTCTTCCAGAAGGCTTTGGTAAGATGACTAAGGAAGACGTCCATTGACTAGCCTGGGCCAATAACACGATTGTCTTATCATTCTTTAAGTTCACTTGCCACTTTGTCCCGAAGTGCGTGAGGGATGGGACGCTCCCGAAAAAACTAGGTTGCGCTACAGAATTATTTGCTCCGCCAAGTCCTTCAGAAAATAAAACAGGAAACTCCTCAACCAAATGAGTAACACTGTCTCTTGGATTGAAAGTGTAAACATAAAGTAAATTGTCCTGAATACGAAGACCAAAGAAAACAAATGAATCTAACCAAAAAAATGTTTTCACAGCCTCGTGAACGCAAAATTGTAAATGTCCCTTTTCTGGTGCGTGACTAGACTGCGGTAGGAAAACCACATGTACCAAGCACTGGAATGTCCTGACCGTTATAAGCAGTAAGTTGGGTGCAAGATTTGGTCAACCTCGGCAAGCCCAAGTGTTTGTAAGTTCCACGGTTAAGCAACTAAATGTAAGCGCTAGTGTCTTACTGAAGTCGCACACAGCTTCTGGCAATGACTTAGTTCATCAACAGTTTGTTTGACTGTCGTCGCACGACACTTTGGTGGAGTGAAGGGACATCTGAATTTGGTCGTTACTTGTTTCGGTAGCCGGTTTAGAAAAACTAAATTCACCGAGTGAGAACGTGCTCCGTGCGTACAAGAGCAACATTGGTAGAGTTCTTTTTCTGTTACAAGAACATAGACTGTACATTACCTGCCTTTCCACTAGCAGGGCAAGTCACGTTCTGTGAAAGACAGTTTTGTCTCTTAGGCACGGAAAGGCAGCAAGAACATGATTTCACAGTAGATGCACTCATTGACATTTATTTACTGTGTCCACGGCGCACTGGCCTGTTTGCGTGTGGTGGTCGGTCACAAGGCCGTACCTGTTTGTCACTTTGTATCACACTGCAAATAGGAGGACTTCAAAGTTTTCCACGGCTCTCTCACACGAGTCCTGTTGTTCAATAACTTGTAACACTAGTTTCAATGTAGGATCAGAATGTTTAAGAATTTGTTCATGAATACCACTGTCTGGCACATGGTACACAATTGCTTCACGAATCATTGCGTCACTATAGCACTGTCAACAGCAACATTGAAAACGACCCTGTTGTGTCAAGCTCTAAAAGTTAAGTGACTATTATGGCTGTTATGCAATCGAAAGAACTTGTAACAAGCTGCACCAAACTGTATCTGTTTCTCGTCACACTTAGTGGGAAAAACTAAACTCCTCCCTAACAGGCCGTGCAGGCCTAACGGTACCGACCGGCCACCATGTCATCCTCAGCTCACTGGCGTCACAGGATGCGAATATGGAGGGACATGTGTTCTACACACCGCTCTCCCGGCTGCATGTCAGAATCCGAGACCAGAGCCTCTACTTCTCAATCAAGAAGCTTCTCAGTTTGCCTCACAAGGGCTGAGTGCACTGCGCTTGCCAACAACGCTCGGCAGACCGGATGGTCACCCACCCAAGCGCTAGGCCAGCCCGACAGCGCTTAACTTCGGTGACGAAAACCGGTGTTACCACTGCGGCAAGGCCGTTGGCCAACACTCAGTGAGGGCGAAAGCTAAATCTTCAAAAACTATCTACTTTGGCATACTAGTCATTAATAAATTCTGAGCAAGACTATAAGCCGTTGACAAGAAATAAGAAAGTTGACAGTACCTTGCACTTTATGTGTAGCACAATGAGCGTCGAACTGAGCGTAGTACTCGTTCCATTCCTCTTTGTGTTCACTGAAAGCTCGGAACGGTGGAATGCGTGGAGGTGGTGCCATGGATGAGGCCAGCTGTTTTGGCGGATCTGATGCAGCAGCGGCTTGTGCATTAATGAACGGAAGGGCTGCCGTCGTCAAAGGGCGTCATTTGGTGTTTCTGCAAGCCAGCAGCAACTGGAGGCGTAGACGGAGGTAGTGTAGCGAGCGGATTACAGGCATTTTAATGAGAAGAGCGCCGCAACATACAATTAGAAGCTAGGAGCGCGAAGTGGCCGCGTGGTTTGAGACGCCATGTCACGGATTGCGAGTCCCCTACCGCCAGAGGTTCGAGTCCTCCCTCGGGCATCAGTGTGTGTGTTGTTCTTAGCATAAATTAGTTTAAGTTAGTTTAAGTAGTGTGTAAGTCTAGGGACCGATGACATCAGCAGTTTGGTCTCTTAGGAATCCACAAACATTTGAACATTCTTTAGAAGCAAGACAAATATACAAAAAGCGGAAGCGTTGCGGATAATGTGCAAGAAAGAATAAAATTCTCCTCAGAAAAAAAGAAGGAAAGATTAGAGACGCGGAGTGACGGAGCGGCGAAGTGCGAAGGCAGCGTTGGTTCGGTAATCCTCGGCGCTAGAGGCTGTGGCGGCTACCCTGGGAGTCTGCACAGGCACCAACATGGAAGAAGAGAAATGGCGATGGCCGGTGTTAGGAACCCAAAATGATCTGTACGTAACAATTTGTGAGTAATACAGCAATTTATTTCTGAAAAGGAAAGAAACGTGACTTAACTTCTAACTATGGAGTGCATTCCTGTGCTTCCTACATGCAAGTATTTTATACACTGATACTACGAGCAGAATGCAGGGTAAGTATCGTCTTCCTATTGCTTAGTACTGATGTCTTCGGAGTCTGCTAACGAACTGGACCCGACCAGTTTCTCCTTTTTTTTTAAATTGTACTTCAGTTCCCCATCCGAGGCTGGCTGGCAGCAGCATAGGCGCTGCTCTTCAACCGATAGACGTTATGTACATAACGGAAGACATTTACAACAATATAAAGGAGAAAATTTGGCCGAAAATAATGGAAGAGAGAAAACAAAATAGGGGGTTGCAGAATGATTAAAACAGCCATGCGATGGGCGGCGTAACACAGAGCAATCACGGACAGCAAAACTATGTACAAGTCAAGCACACTGTCCCGATGGTGTCATCGCCACATGTCCGACGCCTTTGAATGCCGCGCGCAACCTTCCCGCGCCCGTACTACGGTGTGGAGCAACCATTCGCGTCTCGCCCTCTGCCAACTGCCACGAGGGGCGGCCGTGGAGAACGGTTGCAACCAGAGAGCGAGACAGAAGAGCGGAGCCCCGGATTGCGTCAACCTGCTACACGACGTGTTCCGGACAGTAGATGCCTTTGGTTGGTATCGGTGACACTGGGGATAGTACCAATCATTAACATTTTTTAGTTATATTGAGCTGTGGTGACTGGAACAATCATCACCCAGGGATGTTAATACTGGGCATGTTCTATGTGGCTCAACCGTGGCGTAAATTTAACAAACAGAACTGTGCGGAAGGGAGAGTCCGAAAACTTGTCATGCTACTCATATGTACTGTATTCAAATGGTTATTTTCGTGTCCCTTCCAGAGACAGTCTTATAAGTGTGTATTGTTTTGTAACTATTTGCATTGAGCAAAGGTAGACGAATGAGAAACTGAAGTAATTTTGATATGACGAGCACATGTGTTATATTCGAGTCTTGTTGTGAAGTTTGCTTGCCTAAAGTACCACATTAAATTAAATTAAATGTTCCATTGTAAACTTTTTTGGGCATTTTGTTTTAAATCAATTGTTTCATGCTGTTTTTAAAAGTTAAGGTTTAAAAACATGCGTAGAACTGTTGTATTACGCCTACAACATCACCCCCAGCCCTTCCACTTAATGCCCCGTTACACACACGATTAAAACCACAGCACTTCACGTCACTGGAGAATGGCACCGAACACAACACTGACGTGGACATGTTGTGGAAAGGAAGAGGACACCAGGGGATGGGGGGGAATCAAGCCTGCAGACAGTGTAACGGATGTGCATATGTTGGAGGAAAAGGAGGTGGGGGAACGGGATGAGGTCGTACAGGAGCCTTGCGAGGGACTGAAGGCAGGTTTGGTAGATGGAGCGCATGGCGTTCAAGGATTTGAATGAGAGGGGGGGGAGCGGATATCCAAGCAACGCTGGCGTAACAGAGGATAGGATGGATGTGGGAGTTGTAGGTGTGGAGGATGGTGGAAGGATGCAATCCCCATGACCAGCTGGACAGGAGATTTCAGGAGGCAGAGTGGGTAAGGGCTTTCTAGTGGATGGTCAGGACATGAGAGGTCCAGGTGAGGTGACGGTCGAGGGTGAGGCCAAAATATCGCAGGCTAGGGGTGAGCTGGATGGGACGACCATAAATGGTTACATAGAAACCATGGAGATGGAAGGAATGGGTGGTGGAGCCTATGATGATTGCCTGGGTCTTGCAGAGGTTGATACGAAGGAACCACTGGTTGCAACAAGTGGTGAACTGCTCAACGTGGCTTTGGAGGATGCATTGGCTAGAACAGAGAGCCAAGAAGGTGGTGTCATCAGCATATTGGAGGAGGTATACAGGTGGGGGTGGCTTGGGTATATCGATGGCGTACAGGTGATAGCGGAGCTTGGGGGATGCCAGCGGTGGGATAGGTAAGAGAGTAGCTTTCGACCTGAGTGGTGATGGATTCCTGGTATTCATCCAGTTGGCGCAACGGGAGTCAAGATGACTGTTAGAGGAGGTGCAGGGTTGGGAGCCAGAGGCAGGTTATGGTGAGAGGGATTGGGAGGTGGTCACTACCTGTGGGGTCAAGGATGTCTACATCAGTATGCCCAAGGAGGTTGGCAGAGGCAATGACAACATCAACAGTGGTGTTGCTTTTGGGCCAAGTGTGCTGAGGAAGAGGAACAAGATCACCTTCAATTTTGGGAGGAACTGAGGCTATCACCGAAGGTTGGCAGGGGAGTGGCTGTTGATGTCGGTGGTAATTAAATAGATGGAGAAGATGCAGTCAACATGGATGATAGATGGAATAGCAGTGGAGCAGACATAGATGGTGGCACAGGTGATGGTGAGGCAGGGGAAAAGATGCTGAGGATGAGGTGTGGGGTGGGATCATTGAGGAGGGGTTGTGGTCAGATGAGGACATGCTTAAGATGGCCAATGGTGACTCCACCCTGTGCTTGGGGATGAAGAGCATTGGTTCGATGGGGGACACAAGGAGAGGTGTGGACAATATGGTTGGGCTGGAGAAAGGTTTGTTTCAGGAGGAAAGTGTTGACCCAGTATTGGGAGAGGATGGTCATGAGGAGGTATTTGGTGGTGTGGAAGGAGCAGATGTTCTGTAAGAGGATGGAACATTCGTGCCCTGCCATGATGGGAAGACAGGGGGGGGAGAGAGGAGAGAGAAGAGGATTAAACTAGGGTGTCCAGGTGGTTCAAATGGCTCTGAGCACTATGGGACTTAACAGCTGTGGTCATCAGTCCCCTAGAACTTAGAACTACTTAAACCTAACTAACCTAAGGACATCACACACATCCATGCCCGAGGCACGATTCGAACCTGCGACCGTAGCAGTCGCGCGGTTCCTGACTGTGCGCCTAGAACCGCGAGACCACCGCGGCCGGCTGTCGAGGTGGGTGAAGGTGAAGTGTGCTTGGTTGTGGGAGTCAGTTGCAAAGGTGCTGAGGTGAAAAATGGAGCAGGCAGTGAGGGAGATCTGTTTGAGGATGTGGGGGCATTGGAAAGGGTGGATGTTCGGGAGTACTATGGTTAGGAAACAGATGATGTCTTCATCCATGGGGGTGGATGGAGGGAATTTGTGGGGTGGGTGGGGGTCAATGGGACAGATGGAAATGGTAAGCTCAGGGGTGGCAGGAGGAGGTTTTGCCTTACATTTGTGGGAGCAGGTGGGATGTGCTCCATTGCAGGTATTACAGGAAGGAGGGATGGCAAAGGTGGGTCAGTTTTTGAGAAAATGGGAGGCCTTGCGATGGGGACAGATGGAGAGGGGTTTCACAGTTGTGGGTAACGTGATCACTATACATTAAGCAACAATGGCAGGGATAGGATTGGGGAGAGGATTTGGAGGATTCAGCTGGGTGGCGGCACTGAAAAATCATGGCACCATGAGTGAGAAAGTGGTCGATGGGGGTGTGGACTCCAAAAAGATCCACATAAGGTAAGTGGGACTGTAGGCATTGTGGATACGCCAGACAGAGCAGATTCCAAGGTCAGGGTGAGAGTTTGTCTCAGCAAGCACCTTATCCCACACAATTACCGAGCTGAGTTTGGTGATCATGGTAGTGTAGGTTGGGGCCGATGGGCAGGCTGGGGCTGGTGGGGAAGAGTGTCAGGGATGGTTCAAATGCGTTCTCAGAAATGATAAGTTCACAAAGGTACATGTATCACATTGGAACCACCGGAATAAAATGTTCAAACGTACTTACGTTCTGTATTTTAATTTAAAATACCTACATATTAACAACTGTTCGTCTAAAATTCTGAGCCATATGTTTGTGACTATTACAGCGCCATCTGTCACAAAGCGAAAAAAGTGGTCCAACTAAAACATTTATATTTCTTTACGTTCTACACGAATATGTAATAAAAGTGGGGGTTCCTATTTTAAAAAACGCAGTTGATATCCGTTTGACCTGTGGCAGCACCATCTAGCGGGCCAACCATAGCGCCATCTGATTTCCCCCTTCAAGCTAGACAAGTTTCGTTCTTTGTAGTTTTTTTATTTGACGCTTATTTCGTGAGATATTTGGTCTGGTCACGATCAATGGACCGCTCTGTATAAAATTTATCTTGATAAATTCGGATGGTTCTTTGTTATTGTTGTTGTTGTGGTCTTCAGTCCTGAGACTGGTTTGATGCAGCTCTCCATGCTACTCTATCCTGTGCAAGCTTCTTCATCTCCAAGTACCTACTGCAACCTACATCCTTCTGAATCTGCTTAGTGTATTCATCTCTTGGTCTCTGGGGAGCAATAAAAGTTATAAATGTAGGCGTGTAGCAAACTACACGGCCAGGTGCATGCTATTACCTATTTTTCGCAACCTTTCACTGTTATATTCAAATGCTTTTTTAAATAATAGTATTTTCCTAGATTCTAGATATAACTTCACTCATGCTGAACATCAACAATAAATAACATTGATAAACCGTGGAAAATGATATGTCACAGGCTGGTTCTTTATAATGTAAATAATTTGCCTTTGTATGTGTTGGTTAAAATTCACCTAAAGTTTCTCAATTCTGTCATGGCGAAGACATAGTCCTGCGAACTGGATGATTCTTTTCGGTACAGCCTGTAATTCTGAATTAAGGGCTGATGATCTGATAATATCGATACGTTAAGTTCTTTTTCATTTTACATTCAGTTCACTAAAATACAAGTAATTGGTTCGTGAATGAAATAAATGAAATGCAGTGACATCAGTTTATTTCACAGAAATTCGCTCTGAAAAGAACGTGTAGACTTCGGCCACAATTAAAATTTTGTGGCAAACGAGATCTCTAACACGGATGTCACACTTATCGCGAACAGTCGTCATAACCAGTTACGCCTTAACAGTATAACGTAAGTTGCACTGAAAGTTTCGGCTGGTCCTGTACACATATTACAATAAATTAGTTGGTTAACGCGGCTGTTGGCGAAAAGCATATGTTCTAGGTGTGAAAACCAGCCTGTGACATATCATTTTCCACGGTTTATCAATGTTATTTATTGTTGATGTTCAGCATGAGTGAAGTTATATCTAGAATCTAGGAAAATAGTATTATTTAAAAAAGCATTTGAATATAACAGTGAAAGGTTGCGAAAAATAGGTAATAGCATGCACCTGGCCGTGTAGTTTGCTACTCGCCTACATTTATAACTTTTATTGCTCCCCAGAAAATGAAGGAAATATTAAGTCGTATATTTAGCTCTAAAGCTTTTGGAAAGAGGACTACGGTAACAAATGACTTCTTTCTAAGGTCTGCGTCCCACAATAACAGATGCGGAGCGCTTTCATCCCAATTTACACATAAAATACCGTAACAAGTTTCGAGCCGTTGTCAAGGACTGTAAATTTTATATTTGTTTTTTGTAAAGCAGATAGTGTGAACTTTCAGAAAGAAGAAAATTTTTTTGTCCGAGATATCATGAAGTGGGGTTATCAGAACGCTTTTATCAAAAGACTGTTGGGGTTACCAATCTCAGTCAAATGAAAATAGTATTCCGCTCACAGTATTCTGTGAGCTATGTATTCATAGCAAGAAGAGACACTGTAAATTACCTGTAAACCAAAGAAGGCAATCTCATGCCACCAAGTAACACACGCAAGCCCACATCTGTAGTACATAAGTTCCTTAATTGCATTTTCTAAATGTGTTAATTTCTGATGTTATCAAATACTGGTTACGAAGGAAACGGAAAAGTGCGTGAAGATGTACAGTAATAGCAGCAGACTGTGTGAGGGAGAGTGAGTTGCATTCAGAGGAAAAGAAACTGTAGTCATTTCATGCATGGTGGCATAGAAGAATCTTAAAATTTAATTGAAGATAAAAGATTAGAAATGATGATATACACTGATGGGAAGAAATTCCAACAACAAGAAATAATTGATGAAGAGTAACGAATTTTCGGGAATACATATGTTTAGGTAACGTATTTGAGTGATTACGTTGCAAGTTCACTTGTTAAAGTAAGCGGCGAGAGAAACGCCATTGCTAATGTGAAATGCTGGCACGTTAATGACCATTGTAACCGCCAGAATGCTGAACGCAAGCATGTAAACGTGCATGAATTATGTCGTACCGGTGCCGGTTGTCAGCTTGTGGGACAAAATTCCACGCCTGTTGCACTTGGTCGATCAATACAGGGACGGTTAATGCTGGTTGTGGATGACGCTGCAGTTGTCGTCCAATGGTGTCCCATATGTACTCTATTCGAGGCAAATCTGGTAGTCAAGCGGGCTAAGACGCCATGTTAACACCCTGTAGAGCAGATTGGGTTACAACAACGGTATGTGGGCGAGTGCTATCATGGTGGAAAGCAATGCCTAGAATGCTGTTCATGAATAGCAGCACAACAGGTGTAATTACCAGACTAACGTTCTAATTTTGCAGTCCGGGTGCACGGGATAACCACAAGAGTAATCTTGCTGTCATACGAAATCGAACCCCAGACTATAATGCCAGGTATAGGTCCAGTGTCTAAGCCGCATGCAGGCTGGTTGCAGGCGCTCCTACCCAACAAACGACCATCACTGGCACCGACGCAGAAACATTTTTCAGTAGAAGACACAACAGACCTCCACCCTGCCCTCCAACGAGCTTTCGCTTTACACCATTGAAGTTGCAAACAACGGTGGTGTGTAGTACGCTACAGGGCGTCTGGCTTGGAACTGCACTTGAAGTAACCGATTTGTAACAGCTCGTTGCGTCATTTTGGTACCAACTGCTGTTCAGATTGCTGCTACAGATGTAGTACGATGCACGAGAGCCGTAGCCAAACACAATGGTCTTCCCTCTCCATAGTGCCACACGTCCGTCGGCAGCCCTGTCTTACTTTTGGAAATTTGTGGGAAGATCATAAGATCTGAGGTCATCGATCCCTAAGCTTGCACACCACTTAATCTAACTTACAACTTACGCTGAGGGCAACACATACACACACACCTATGCCCGAGGGAGGACTCGAACCTCCGACGGGGGGGAGGGGGGGGGGGGAGCCGTGCAAACCGTGACAGGACGCCCTGGACCACGGTGCTACTCCGCGCACCCGCGGTAGATTCCCGTGATCACTGCTGCTAGCAATCATGCACAGAGGCTACGTTTTGCCAAATCTTTCTGCAATATTGCAGAATAAACACACAGTTTCTTGTAGCCCTATTACACGACCTTGTTCAAATTCAATAAGTTGTTGATAATGATTTCTCTGTCGTTTTTAAGGCACTCTTCACTAACATCATCTCACCACGTCTTATGTCAGAGGTAACTAACGTTCACGACCATTGCAGTGTGTATTTAAAGTAAACCTGATTTGCGTCCTCCACTCTTATGCTACTGGCACGAAATTTCAATAGATGTCATCATTTAGATGTAGAAATACACCTACCAACTTTCGTTTACCTTGAACAACCACTTCCTGGTGTTGGAATCCTTTTTCCGTAAGTGTACTGTAAGAAAGAATAGCTGAGGAAAGCGCAACTGTTAGCCGCGCGGTCAAGGGCGCCTTGCCACGGTTCGCTCGGCTCCCCCCGAGGGAGGTTCGAGTCCTCCCTCGAGCATGGGTGTGTGTGTTGTTCTTACCGTACGTTAGTTTAAGTTAGATTAAGTAGTGTGTAAGCCTAGGGACCTATGACCTCAGCAGTTTGGTCCCATAGGAGCTAACCAAAAATTTCCAAAATTTTGAATGAGGAAAGGCAGGAAGGCAGCTGCTAGACGCCTTTGCACAGATAAGTGCATTACCCCACCACTAGCCTCTATATTATGAAATGTACTGACCGCATGTTTTATTCGAAATGATGTGGTATATAAACCGAGAAGATTTCCTTGCAGACAAAACATTCCGTTAACATTCTCTCCCACAGTCCTCAGTAGTTGTGCCACGAGACCGCCATAACACTCAGTTTGCGAGAGTACGCATTCCACAGGTACGTTACAACAGTGCACGAGATCACTGTACAAAGTCTGAAAAACTGTTTTGCGAATCTTACACAATCGATTCCAAGCGTATCACACAAATAGGTTTTGTTGCTATAGCCTACTGTTTTCAGTCAGTTGCCAGTGAGCTGAGCTTACAGATTTTCCTACTTCCTGATGTTTATACAGGAGACCATATTTACAAAATACAGTATGTTGAACAACAAGGATAGATATGTGCAGATGACGAAAAATCACATGCAGATATACTTATCCCGCCACATTTTATTAATACAAGTTCTCCGTATAAAGACAGGGAGCTGTTGACACCTATTGTGCGACTGGGCCATAATACTTCGTGATAAACCGAAAGGAATCAAACACAAAACGTTCTGTGTCTTCGGAGTCTCAATAAAATCTTCTCAGTTTACATGATGCCTCATTTCGAATAAAATAGTCGAGTTTCCGACAGCTGTCTGCGCCATCGTCATCAGGAGTTGATATCACTGGATGCCGAGGTTTGTGCGCTGTTCTGCTTACATAAATGTAATGGAGCGTCTGGAATCTTCCAGAGAGTGCCGGAGTGGCGCATGCACGAGGTAGAAATTGAAGCTGCATATGGGATTGCTTGGGGAAGACCGAGTATCTGGGGTGGGCACAAAATGCTAATGGATCCTTCTGTCACCCATTAGATTCATCTCCTGATGTAACCGAAAATTGCACAGAAGAGCTCACTTCACTTCTACGTAAGTTCCCCTGTCGTACTGTAAACATCGGCGGAGAGTTTATTCATCCAACAGTTAGTTGGAAAAATTACAGTTTTGTTTGTGGTGGGTGTGATAAGGCATCCTGCGAAACTTTACTAAATGCCTTCTCTGAAAAATACCCCATTCATGACGGATATATATTGTGTCTAATGGCAACAAATAAACCTTATCTCTTTGAGGATGTCCACATCGAAAGTGGTGACGCGGTTGTGGCAACAGTGATTACCAAAGTACAAAGGACGCTAAAACAAGCACAAAGATATGTATATTCAGTAAACTAGATAAAAAATCAGTTGTCTCAATGAAGAACTTGAAATTTTCAGCACAAGTCAGGATCATATACAGGTGCTCTGGCTCAAGTTCAAAACAGTTGTTGAGCATGCAGTGGATGGATATGTACCCAGTAAAAGAGTTCATAGTAGGAGGCAGCCCCCATTGTATACAGTCACTGTAAAGAAACTTATAAAGAAACACAAATTACAGCATAATAGGTGTAAAAGAAACGTAGGGCTATAGATGAAGGGATGCTGAATGAAACGTGTTTGGCTGTCAAGAGAGCAATGCGCAATGCCTTCAATGACTACCATAGCAGAATATTGTCAAGTGATCATTCACAGAACCCAAAGAAAGTCTGGTCATATGTAAAAGCTGTTGCCGGCCGGAATGGCCGAGCGGTTCTGGGCGCTACAGTCTGGAACCGCGCGACCGCTACGGTCGCAGGTTCGAATCCCGCCTCGCGCATGGATGTGTGTGATGTCCTTAAGTTAGTTAGGTTTAAGTAGTTCTAAGTTCTAGGGGTCTGATGATCCGTGAAGTAAAGTCCCATAGTGTTCAGAGCCATTTGAACCGTTTTTTTGTAATGGCTGTTAGTGGCATCAATGTTAGTGTCCAGTGAATGAGGCAGGAACTGAAGTTAAGGGTAGATAATCAAAAGATCAAATGCTTAACTCCGTTTTTAAATGCTCGTTAACAGAATAGAACCGAAGATAATTACTCCAACTTAATGCTCGTACGGCTTGAAAGATGAATCAAATAAGTATTAGTGCCAGTGATCTAGAGAAACAGCTGAAATTGTTCAAACTCTACAAAACTCAATGGCCCGTAGAATCCCTGTTAGATTCTATAATGAATTTGCGGCTGAGTTAATCCCTCTCCTAACTACAATCTGTCGTAGGTCCCTCGAACACAAAACCGTGCCCAGGTCTCGGAAAGACGCACAGCTCACAAGATAGCGTAAACCATCCATAAAACTACCGTCCGATATATTTGACATCGATTTGTTGTAGAATCTTAGAATATATTCTGACCTCAAACATAAGTGTCTTGAACAGAATGAGCTCCTCAGTGCCAACCAGCATGGATTTCGAAAATATAGATCGTGTGCAATTCACCTCGCAGTTTTCTCACGTGACACACTGAAAGCTTTGGATCAAGGCAATCAGGTAGATGCATTATTTCTTGATTTCCGAAAAGCATTTGACTCAGTACCATACCTACACTTATCGTCAAAAGTAAGATCGTAAGGCGTATCAAGTGAAATTTGTGACTGGTTTGAAGACTTTTTGGCAGGCAGGACGCAGCATGTGACTTTGGATGGAGAGTCATATCAGAGGTAGAAGTAACTTCGGGTGTGCTCCAGGGAAGTGTGCTGGGACCCTTGCTGTTCATGTTGTATATTAATGAACTTGCAAACAATGTTGTTGTTGTTGTTGTGGTCTTCAGTCCTGAGACTGGTTTGATGCAGCTCTCCATGCTACTCTATCCTGTGCAAGCTTTTTCAGCTCCCAGTACCTACTGCAACCTACATCCTTCTGAATCTGCTTAGTGTATTCATCTCTTGGTCTCCCTCTACGATTTTTACCCTCCACGCTGCACTCCAATACTAAATTGGTGATCCCTTGATGCCTCAGAACATGTCCTACCAACCGATCCCTTCTTCTGGTCAAATTGTGCCACAAACTTCTCTTCTCCCCAATCCTATTCAATACTTCCTCATTAGTTATGTGATCTACCCATCTAATCTTCAGCATTCTTCTGTAGCACCACATTTCGAAAGCTTCTATTCTCTTCTTGTCTAAACTATTTATCGTCCATGTTTCACTTCCATACATGGCTACACTCCATACAAATACTTTCAGAAAGGACTTCCTGACACTTAAATCTATACTCGATGTTAACAAATTTCTCTTCTTCAGAAACGCTTTCCTTGCCATTGCCAGTCTACATTTTATATCCTCTCTACTTCGACCATCATCAGTTATTTTGCTCCCCAAATAGCAAAACTCCTTTACTACTTTAAGTGTCTCATTTCCTAATCTAATTCCCTCAGCATCACCCGACTTAATTAGACTACATTCCATTATCCTTGTTTTGCTTTTGTTGATGTTCATCTTATATCCTCCTTTCAAGACACTGTCCATTCCATTCAACTGCTGTTCCAAGTCCTTTGCTGTCTCTGAGAGAATTACAATGTCATCGGCGAACCTCAAAGTTTTTATTTCTTCTCCATGAATTTTAATACCTATTCCGAATTTTTCTTTTGTTTCCTTTACTGCTTGCTCAATATACAGATTGAACAACATCGGGGAGAGGCTACAACCCTGTCTTACTCCCTTCCCAACCACTGCTTCCCTTTCATGTCCCTCGACTCTTATAACTGCCATCTGGTTTCTGTACAAATTGTAAATAGCCTTTCGCTCCCTGTATTTTACCCCTGCCACCTTTAGAGTTTGAAAGAGAGTATTCCAGTCAACATTGTCAAAAGCTTTCTCTAAGTCTACAAATGCTAGAAACGTAGGTTTGCCTTTCCTTAATCTTTCTTCTAAGATAAGTCGTAAGGTCAGTATTGCCTCACGTGTTCCAGTGTTTCTACGGAATCCAAACTGATCTTCCCCGAGGTTGGCTTCTACTAGTTTTTCCATTCGTCTGTAAAGAATTCGTGTTAGTATTTTGCAGCTGTGACTTATTAAACTGATAGTTCGGTAATTTTCACATCTGTCAACACCTGCTTTCTTTGGGATTGGAATTATTATATTCTTCTTGAAGTCTGAGGGTATTTCGCCTGTTTCATACATCTTGCTCACCAGATGGTAGAGTTTTGTCAGGACTGGCTCTCCCACGGCTGTCAGTAGTTCCAATGGAATATTGTCTACTCCGGGGGCCTTGTTTCGACTCAGGTCTTTCAGTGCTCTGTCAAACTCTTCACGCAGTATCATATCTCCCATTTCATCTTCATCTACATCCTCTTCCATTTCCATAATATTGTCCTCAAGTACATCGCCCTTGTATAGACCCTCTATATACTCCTTCCACCTTTCTTCTTTCCCTTCTTTGTTTAGAACCGGGTTTCCATCTGAGCTCTTGATATTCATACAAGTGGTTCTCTTATCTCCAAAGGTCTCTTTAATTTTCCTGTAGGCGGTATCTATCTTACCTCTAGTGAGATAGGCCTCTACATCCTTACATTTGTCCTCTAGCCATCCCTGCTTAGCCATTTTGCACTTCCTGTCGATCTCATTTTTGAGACGTTTGTATTCCTTTTTGCCTGTTTCACTTACTGCATTTTTATATTTTCTCCTTTCATCAATTAAATTCAATATTTCTTCTGTTACCCAAGGATTTCTACTAGCCCTCGTCTTTTTACCTACTTGATCCTCTGCTGCCTTCACTACTTCATCCCTCAAAGCTACCCATTCTTCTTCTACTATATTTATTTCCCCCATTCCTGTCAATTGCTCCCTTATGCTCTCCCTGAATCTCTGTGCAACCTCTGGTTCTTTTAGTTTATCCAGGTCCCATCTCCTTAAATTCCCACCTTTTTGCAGTTTCTTCAGTTTTAATCTACAGGTCATAACCAATAGATTGTGGTCAGAGTCCACATCTGCCCCTGGAAATGTCTTACAATTTAAAAACTGGTTCCTAAGTCTCTGTCTTACCATTATATAATCTATCTGATACCTTTTAGTATCTCCAGGGTTCATCCATGTATACAACCTTCTTTCATGATTCTTAAACCAAGTGTTAGTTATGATTATGTTGTGCTCTGTGCAAAATTCTACCAGGCGGCTTCCTCTTTCATTTCTGTCCCCCAATCCATATTCACCTACTATGTTTCCTTCTCTCCCTTTTCCTACACTCGAATTCCAGTCACCCATGACTATTAAATTTTCGTCTCCCTTCACAATCTGAATAATTTCTTTTATTTCATCATACATTTCTTCAATTTCTTCGTCATCTGCGGAGCTAGTTGGCATATAAACTTGTACTAATGTAGTAGGTGTGGGCTTCGTATCTATCTTGGCCACAATAATGCGTTCACTTTGCTGTTTGTAGTAGCTTACCCGCATTCCTATTTTCCTATTCATTATTAAACCTACTCCTGCATTACCCCTATTTGATTTTGTGTTTATAACCCTGTATTCACCTGACCAGAAGTCTTGTTCCTCCTGCCACCGAACTTCACTAATTCCCACTATATCTAACTTCAACCTATCCATTTCCCTTTTTAAATTTTCTAACCTACCTGCCCGATTAAGGGATCTGACATTCCACGCTCCGATCCGTAGAACGCCAATTTTCTTTCTCCTGATAACGACATCCTCTTGAGTAGTCCCCGCCCGGAGATCCGAATGGGGGACTATTTTACCTCCGGAATATTTTACCCAAGAGGACGCCATCATCATGTAATCATACAGTAAAGCTGCATGCCCTCGGGAAAAATTACGGCTGTAGTTTCCCCTTGCTTTCAGCCGTTCGCAGTACCAGCACAGCAATGCCGTTTTGGTTATTGTTACAAGGCCAGATCAGTCAATCATCCAGACTGTTGCCCTTGCAACTACTGAAAAGGCTGCTGCCCCTCTTCAGGAACCACACGTTTGTCTGGCCTCTCAACAGATACCCCTCCGTTGTGGTTGCACCTACGGTACGGCTATCTGTATCGCTGAGGCACGCAAGCCTCCCCACCAACGGCAAGGTCCATGGTTCATGGGGGGGGGGGGGGGGGGGGGGGGGTTGCAAACAATATTAACACTAAAATCAGGCTTTTTGCAGATGATGCAGTTAACTGAAATGAAATACTATCTGAAAGAAGCTGCATAAATTTTGATTCTGATATTGGGAAGATTTCGATGTGGTGCAGAGATTGGAAACTTCCTTTACGTGTTCAGAAATGTAAAATTTTGCACTTCACAAAACTAGTAAGCTTAGCATCCTATAATTATAATATACATGAGACACTGTTAGAATCGCCGAACTCTACAAATATCTGGGTGTACCACTTTGTAGGGATATGAAATGGAATGATCACATAGCTCCAGTCGTGGGCAAAGCAGATGCTAGACTTCGGCTTATTGGACGAATACTGGGGGAGTGCAATCAGTCTACAACGGAGATTGCTTACAATCACTCTTGCGACCGATTCTAGAACACTGTGTATGGGACCCGATCCAGATGGGACTAACAAGGGATATTGAAAGTATACAGAGAAGGGCAGCACGAATGGCCACAGGTTTGTTTAATCCATGGGAGAATGCCACAGAGATATTGTGGGAACTGAACTGGAATGCTCTTGAAGACAGAAGTAAACTGTCCCGAGAACGCCTATTGACAATGTTCCAAGGACCGGCTTTAAATGATTAGGGATATACTACAACCCCTTATATATAGCTCACATCGTGAGGATAAGATTAGAGTAATTACTGCATACATAGAACCATTCAAACAATCATTCTTGTCAATGTGACAGAAAGAAACCCTAGTAACTGGTACAATGAGACAAACCCCCGCCATGCACCTCACGCTGATTTTGCGGCGAATATACAGGGTGTTACAAAAAGGTACGGCCAAACTTTCAGGAAACATTCCTCACACACAAAGAAAAAAAATATGTTATGTGGACGTGTGTCCGGAAACGCTTACTTTCCATGTTAGAGCTCATTTTATTATTTCTCTTCAAATCACATTAATTATGGAATGGAAACACACAGCAACAGAACGTACCAGCGTGACTTCAAACACTTTGTTACAGGAAATGTTCAAAATGTCCTCCGTTAGCGAGGATACATGCATCAACCCCCCGTCGCATGGAATCCCTGATGCGCTGATGCAGCCCTGGAGAATGGCGTATTGTATCACAGCCGTCCGCAATACGAGCAGTAAGAGTCTCTACATTTGGTACCGGGGTTGCGTAGACAAGAGCTTTCAAATGCCCCCATAAATGAAATTCAAGAGGGTTGAGGTCAGGAGAGCGTGGAGGCCATGGAATTGGTCCGCCTCTACCAATCTATCGGTCACCGAATCTGTTGTTGAGAAGCGTATGAACACTTCGATTGAAATGTACAGGAGCTCCATCATGCATGAACCACATGTTGTTTCGTACTTGTAAAGGCACATGTTCTAGCAGCACAGGTAGAGTATCCCGTATGAAACCATGATAACGTGCTCCATTGAGCGTAGGTGGAAGAACATGGGGCCCAATCAAGACATCACCAACAATGCCTGCCCAAACGTTCACAGGAAATCTGTGTTGATGATGTGATTGCACAATTGCGTGCGGATTCTCGTCAGCCCACACATGTTGATTGTGAAAATTTACAATTTGATCACGTTGGAATGAAGCCTCATCCGTAAAGAGAACATTTGAACTGAAATGAGGATTGACATATTGTTGGATGAACCATTCACAGAAGTTTACCCGTGGAGGCCAATCAGCTGCTGATAGTGCCCGTCACGCTGTACATGGTACGGAAACAACTGGTTCTCCCGTAGCACTCTCCATACAGTGACGTGGTCAACGTTACCTTTTACAGCAGCAACTTCTCTGACGCTGACATTAGGGTTATCGTCAACTGCACGAAGAATTGCCTCGTCCATTGCAGGTGTCCTCGTCGTTCTAGGTCTTCCCCAGTCACGAGTCATAGGCTGAAATGTTCCGTGCTCCCTAAGACACCGATCAATTGCTTCGAACCTCTTCCTGTCGGGACACCTTCGTTCTGGAAATGTGTCTCGATACAAACGTACCGCGCCACGGCTATTGCCCCGTGCTAATCCGTACATCAAATGGGCATCTGCCAACTCCGCATTTGTAAACATTGCACAGACTGCAAAACCACGTTCGTGATGAACACTAACCTGTTATTGCTACGTACTGATGTGCTTGATGCTAGTACTGTAGAGCAACGAGTCGCATGTCAACACAAGCACCGAAGTCAACATTCCCTTCCTTCATTTGGGCCAACTGACGGTGAATCGAGGAAGTACAGTACATACTGACGAAACTAAAATGAGCTCTAACATGGAAATTAAGCGTTTCCGGACACATGTCCACATAACATCTTTTCTTTATTTGTGTGAGAGGAATGTTTCCTGAACGTTCGGCAGTACCTTTTTGTGACACCCTGTATATAGATGTAGAATGCAGCTTGGCAGCTTCTAGCAGCTCCGTTTCTCCACGGGACCAAGTGACGTCATATGGCTCGAGAGGCCAGTGTCACGTTTGAAACTGTCGCTCGCTCGACCCAACAAAACGAGAGTTTTGCCTCAAACAACATCATACTGGGATTCTATTATCAAAGAAGCGGTAGAAATTTCAATAAGCAGCAACAGTTTTAACGGAGACATACACTTACAATTAGTACGGCATGGAGGTTTGCTTTGAATATTGGGCGAAAGCAAAGACGTAAGATTGACGCTTGTTGGGATACGGTAGTAGCAGGTTCAAACGTGGCGCCGGCCGCTTGTGCCATGTGACGTCACTCAGTTCCACGCAAGGCCCACAAGAAAGACAGGCGGTGGCGCGCGCGTTACAGCACGTGACACTACAGGTCTTACGAGTGCCAGCAGCCGTCTGAGGCAAGGAGCGAGTAACTAGTTCAGTCAAATTTAATAACTCTTGTCTGCGTGTTCTCGATGCCCAAGACAAAATTAATATCTTTAGTGGGTACCTTTGCGATTAAATATTGATTTTCCTTGGGCCCTGAAAGGAGGCGAGCATTCACGACATGAGGCGGACAAGCAAACTACCGTGCCGTCAAACGCTTGTTGCAGGCACCGTAGATGCCGTTGCCCACTGTCCCGCTGCGGGACGGAGCCTCTAGCAGCTGCTCAACTTGCCTTCCGCGCATGCGCCACTGCGACACACTTGGAAGGTTCCAGGAGCTGCCAAACACTACGCTGTGCCAACCCAGCCGCTATAGTCAGTGATATCAAGTCCTGATGACGGTGTCGGAGACAGCTGTCGAGAGTTTTACTATGACGTGAGTTGTAAATCGAGAAGATTTCTTTCAGACAAAACTTTCTGTTAAAATGTTCTCCCACAGTTCCCAGTGCCACGAGAATGCTTCATCTTAGGTGGTTTCCACGTGATAGGGGCGGCCCACTTTGTATTCTATGTTAGGAACCATATTGTTTTATGGTGTGAACAACAATTGAAAGGTTGTGGTGATCCTATTCCATGGCCAAGTAGTACGCCAGACACGGCACGACATCTCTGAGATGGATTATTCAGCAGAATGTTATCGTCAGCAAAAACAAATACGGGAACATATGAAAGACCTACTTTGCGAGACGCTGATAGATACATGAGTGGAAGTGGTCACTAGAACTGAAGCAAGTACGCCATCATTACTGTGTTCCTGTATCGCGTGAACAAGTGAATGGTGCATAGCTGTACACTTGCTTGCGCTCATCTATGGGGATGGGGGACTAAGATGTGGTTCCTGAAGAGGGGAAATAGTCCTTTCAGTAGGTACAGGTATAACAATGTGGGTGACTGACTCAAATGGCTTAGTAACGTTAACGAATATGGCCTTGTTATGTTGGTGTTGCAAACGGCCGTAGCAAAGAGCAAATTACAGCTGTTACATTTCCGAGGATGTGTAGCTCTTGTGTATAGCTCAACGATGATGGAATTCTCTTGCATAAAATACTCCGGACAAAATACTCGTAGTCCCCCATTCACATCTCTTGGAGGGACTACTCCGGAAGCTGTCTCAATCATGAAAAACAAATATGGCGTTCTACAGATTGAGGCGTGGAATATTACATCCCTTAATTGGATATATAGTTCAAAGAATATAAAAAGAAGAGAGACTGAAGATAGATGTGTTCGAAATTAGTGATATGTTGTGGCAGGCAGAAAAGGACTTCAAATTACGTGAGTACAAAATCAAACAGGGCAATACAAGAGAGGATTGGAGTGTGAAAAGGAAATTAGGAAAGCGGATAAGACTATAAACAGCATAGAGAACGCATTATTACAGCCAAGGTAGTCACAAAGGCAAAACCTGCCACAGATGTACAGGTTTAATGGCTATTAGAACAAACTGAATGAATGTGTAATGAGATAAAATAAATCATTCAGGTGGGTAAGAGGGCTACAAATTATTGATGGGAGACTGGAATCCTATAGCAAGAAAAAGGAGAGAAGGTAAGAGAATATGCACTAGGGGAAAGCAGTGAATGAGAATTCCATCCGGCACAATTTCGCAAAGAGCTTTCTCTAACACCAGTAGGATTAAAGTGACATTTTAAATATACTTCTCCCTTATTTTCTCCTGTTGAGTCAATTGCATCGAATGTTGTTTTGATCAGTTTTATATTTAAAACTTATTAAAATTTGTAGGTGTATTTGCATTGAGTTCTTGTGAGGTCGTTATGGCTGCGATTTATATGGTTTCTTTATTTCTCGAATGTAACAGTGAAAATAGAGTGATGAATTTAACGTTGAATAGCTGTAATACGAAGCACCCGCAACAGTGAAACTAACATCCCGCTTATTTATGTATCCATTGTTAAGTTTTCTTGGCCAAGTTGTTAGTGTTTTCACTCAGCATGTCATAAAATTAAACGATGAGTGGAAATCGTATGAGTTGTTCTGATATACAAGCAGTTTTGAATGAAGAAGAGGAATCGCGAGAGGCTGACGCTATTATTTTTGAAAGCAGTGAATTAGCTGAAGATTCTGACGAAGATGACGTTAGAGATATGGAAACTACTGTTCCTGAAGTTGATGACAGATCAGAGTGTTTTCAAGTAATTATATTTCATCTGCCTTTTGTTTACAACATCAATAGTAACAATGATAATAATAATAAAATGTAAATATATATGAAAAATATGTATAACACTAATCCCATTGTTTTCAGTTTCAGAAGCGGAAAAAAGTATGGAGAAAAATCTTTTTAGATTACATGGGAATCAGCCAGTACGAAACATAGTGAAGACGGTCCTAGGGCCGTGGCACATTTTATGGAATGAAAACTACATGTAGCCATCATTTGAATTATTTGCGAAGCCCAACATTTTCGAGAATATTTTGCAATGGACGATCAAGGAATGTAACATTACTTTCGGGAACAGATGGATAGATCTCGATTGAGAAGAAATTCCAATTCTTTCTCGGCCTACTTATACTTGCAGAAGTCTAAATAGGTCACAGTGAGGGTGTAGTTCATTTATGGAACAAAGAGCACTATATTATTTCTACGGCTAAGAACCGTTTTACATAAATAAAAAAAAAAATAAATGAAATGAGCGTATGGCATCGTTGGCCGGGAGACCCTACCTGGGGAAGTTCGGCCGCCAAGTGCAAGTCTTATTTCAGTCGACGTCACATTGGGCGACTTGCGCGCCGTTGGTGAGGATGAAATGATGATGAGGACAACACAACACCCACTACCCGAACGGAGAAAGTCTCCAACACATCCGGGAATCGAACCCGGTCCCGCTCGCATTGGAGGCGAGCACGTTACCACCCAGCTAAGCAGGCTAACTATAGAAATATTGCGTTTTTTTCGGTTTTAAGCTGCACAGCAGCAGTTACAGAGCCGTAGTTAAGATAGTTTGGCTGCTATAGAGGAATATTTGAATAGTAAGTGAGCACACAACATGATAATATTACAATTGATAGGCAACTGGTAGTTTTTATGGATAGGTATGGTTTTCGTCAGTATACCCTTCAAAACCTAGAAAGTGTTGTCTCAAGATATTGGCTTCATGTGACAGCTCTAATTAGTACATAATGAACCTGCAGATGTACACAGGAAAAGGTGCAGACTAGCCTAAAGAAATAAATCAGGGAAAAAATGTAATGATGCAACTGACCGAATATTTATTAAGGGATTGTAGAAATATGACAATAGATAATTTCTTCTTAAGTATAGAGTTGACAAACAAATTAGAAAGAAAGTTGTTGTCTCTGCTTGGAACCAGGGGAGAAAGTCGTCTGAACTACGTGAAGATTTTGTTGCAGCAAGGGAGTGAACTGCAGCTCGGATTCCAACAATCAGCTACAGTAATCACCTATTGCCAGAACTGGGTAAGACAGTGATACGATACTAATGAGTACTATGTACTTCAAAGAAGAAATAGCTGAATGTGAAGCAGTAAAATCTGCCATAGTACTAGACTATAATGCAATCAAGTTAGGTACAGACTCTATGGACGAATTAATTAGGACCTCCATTACAAAACACATGGCAAGAAGATAGCCCATGGATATTTTTAGAAAATTTTTGATATTAGTGGTCTCAGTGCTTTCACAATTTGGCTGGACTTAAATCCTGGCACGAAGAAGGAAGCAGCAACAAGAGAAGATAATTTCATCTTTAACTGGGATCGTGCGTAGTATAGATAAACAGGAGTCGGTGCTATGGCATATGTAGATACTGCCTGTAGGGAGCTTTGGAGAAACTAGGAGCACCTGTATAATTATAAATAGCTCCAGTGGCAAGCCAGTACTAGTCAAAGAAAGGAAAGCTGAAACATGGGAGGAGTATACAAAAGGGCTACAGAAGGGAAACAGATTTGAAGACAGTGTTATAGGAGGAGAAGAGGAACCATATGAAGATGAGATCGGAACATCACAAAAGAATTTGACAGAATACTGAAAAACCTAAGTCGAAACAAGACCCCTCCAGGACATAACGTTCCCTAAGAATTATTGAGATACCTGTGAGAACCAGCCGTGGCAACACT
Source organism: Schistocerca piceifrons (assembly GCF_021461385.2). Lineage (NCBI taxonomy): Eukaryota > Metazoa > Arthropoda > Insecta > Orthoptera > Acrididae > Schistocerca > Schistocerca piceifrons. The sequence continues at coordinate 348,467,062 of NC_060141.1, read as the reverse complement.
ATTCCGCACGGTATGCAAAACGTATGAGACACGTGAGATATCTCCAAACTTCAAGAATAAAGTAATAATTCCTATTCTGAGTCACGCAGTTGTTGACAGGTGTGAATGTTACAGAACCATTCAGTTTTATAAGCCGTGATTGGAAAATACTGATAGGAATAATTTTCAGAGTAATGGAAACACAGGTGGAAGCCCAACTGGGGGAAAGATCAGTTTGGGTTTTGGGGAAATTTAGGCACAGCTGAGAAAATACTCACCCTACAACTTAGAGAATGAAGGCAAATCTATGTTTATACACTCCTGGAAATGGAAAAAAGAACACATTGACACCGGTGTGTCAGACCCACCCTACTTGCTCCGGACACTGCGAGAGGGCTGTACAAGCAATGATCACACGCACGGCACAGCGGACACACCAGGAACCGCGGTGTTGGCCGTCGAATGGCGCTAGCTGCGCAGCATTTGTGCACCGCCGCCCTCAGTGTCAGCCAGTTTGCCGTGGCATACGGAGCTCCATCGCAGTCTTTAACACTGGTAGCATGCCGCGACAGCGTGGACGTAAACCGTATGTGCAGTTGACGGACTTTGAGCGAGGGCGTATAGTGGGCATGCGGGAGGCCGGGTGGACGTACCGCCGAATTGCTCAACACGTGGGCCGTGAGGTCTCCACAGTACATCGATGTTGTCGCCAGTGGTCGGCGGAAGGTGCACGTGCCCGTCGACCTGGGACCGGACCGCAGCGACGCACGGATGCACGCCAAGACCGTACGAGCCTACGCAGTGCCGTAGGGGACCGCACCGCCACTTCCCAGCAAATTAGGGACACTGTTGCTCCTGGGGTATCGGCGAGGACCATTCGCAACCGTCTCCATGAAGCTGGGCTACGGTCCCGCACACCGTTAGGCCGTCTTCCGCTCACGCCCCAACATCGTGCAGCCCGCCACCAGTGGTGTCGCGACAGGCGTGAATGGAGGGACGAATGGAGACGTGTCGTCTTCAGCGATGAGAGTCGCTTCTGCCTTGGTGCCAATGATGGTCGTATGCGTGTTTGGCGCCGTGCAGGTGAGCGCCACAATCAGGACTGCTTACGACCGAGGCACACAGGGCCAACACCCGGCATCATGGTGTGGGGAGCGATCTCCTACACTGGCCGTACACCACTGGTGATCGTCGAGGGGACACTGAATAGTGCACGGCACATCCAAACCGTCATCGAACCCATCGTTCTACCATTCTTAGACCGGCAAGGGAACTTGCTGTTCCAACAGGACAATGCACGTCCGCATGTATCCCGTGCCACCCAACGTGCTCTAGAAGGTGTAAGTCAACTACTCTGGCCAGCAAAATCTCCGGATCTGACCCCCATTGAGCATGTTTGGGACTGGATGAAGTGTCGTCTCACGCGGTCTGCACGTCCAGCACGAACGCTGGTCCAACTGAGGCGCCAGGTGGAAATGGCATGGCAAGCCGTTCCACAGGACTACATCCAGCATCTCTACGATCGTCTCCATGGGAGAATAGCAGCCTGCATTGCTGCGAAAGGTAGATATACACTGTACTAGTGCCGACATTGTGCATGCTCTGTTGCCTGTGTCTATGTGCCTGTGGTTCTGTCAGTGTGATCATGTGATGTATCTGACCCCAGGAATGTGTCAATAAAATTTCCCCTTCCTGGGACAATGAATTCACGGTGTTCTTATTTCAATTTCCAGGAGTGTAGCATGTGTAGATTTAGAGAAACCTGTTGATTATGTTGGCTGGGGTAACAAGGAAAATGTTTCCAGAGATGAGTACTTTATTAACATTGAACATACCCTGAGATGACAAAAGTCATTGGATGCCTCCTAATATCGTGTCGGACCTCCTTTTTCCGGGCATAGTGCAGTAGCTCGACGTAGCATGAACAAGTCGTCGGAAGTCCCCTCCAGAATTATTGAGCCATGTTGCCTCTATATTCTTCCAGATGGTAAAGTGTTGCCGGTGGTGCGGGATTTTTTCCGCTAATTGACTTCTCGATTATGTCCAACAAATGATCGGTAGGATTCATTTCGGGCTATTTGAGGGGCCAAATAATTCTCTCGAATTGTCCACAATGTTCTTCAAACCATTCGCAAACAATTGTGTCCCGGTGACACGACGAATCGTTGTTTTGGAACGTGATCTCCATGGACAGCTGCAAATGGTCTCCAAGTAGCCTACCGTAACCATTTCCAGTCAATGATCGCTTCATTTCGACCAGAAGACGCAATCCATTCCTTATAAACACAGCGCACACTATTATGGAGCCTTCACCAGCTTGAAAAGTGCCTTGTTGACAACTTGGGTCCATGGCTTCGTGGGATCTGCGTCACACTCCAACCCAACCATAAGCTCTTACCAACTGAAATGGAGATTCGTCTGACTACGTCACAGTTTTCCAGTAATCTGGGGCTCTACCATATGATCACAAGCCCAAGAGAGACGCTGCAGGTGATGTTGTGCTGTTTGGAAAGGCACTCGCGTCGGTTCTTTGCTGCTGCGGCCTATTAACGCCTAATTTCGCCGCGCTGTCTTAACGGACACGTTCGTCGTACTCGTAAGTCCCACACTGATTTCTGTGGGTATATCACACAGTTTCGCTTATCTGTGAGCACCGACAGCTCTACGTAAAAGCCGCTACTGTCGGTCGTTAAGTGAAGGCAGTGGGCCACTGCGTTGGCCTTGGTGAGAGGTAACGCCTCAAATTTAGTATTCTCGGCACATTCTTGACGCTGTGGATCTCGGAATATTGCATTCCCTAACGATTTTTGAAATGGAATGTTCCAAGCGTCTAGCTCCCAACTACTATTCTGCGTACAAAATCTGTTAATTCCCGTCGTCCGGCCACAATTACGTCGGAAACGATTTAACATGAATCACCTGAGTACAAATGACAGCTCTGCTAAGGCACTTCCTTTCTATCCACTGTGCACGCAATACTACTGCCATCTGTATATGCGCATATCGCTATCCCTTGACTTTTAGTCACCTCGGTGAATAATTCAGATGTTTGTGGGAATAATAAAAGTAAAGTAAAATGGTGGAAGTATTATCATTTGAAGCTAAAAATTCTGTTACTTGAATGTGCGAGAGTGAAAAGTATGGAATAGTTGACAACAGTGTTCAAATAAAGGAGCACTTTCTTATCTCATTCCTATTACAAGTTTCTAAAATTCATTTAAATATACGAATAGTACTTACTGAAATGGCATAATGGCGTGTGGCTTAATTAGTACGAGTTATTCACCTGACCCGGTCATACTGATTTCGTTTTCTTGTGGTTTTCCGAATAATTCCGGGAAAAGGCCAGAATGAACCAAACTAGTAGGTCATGCCTGATCTTCCCATTTCTTGCTTTGGATCAGTAAAATGAAGTACATTCTGTAACTGGATTTGAATTTATTATTATTATCTTTATTATTATTATTATTACTAAGCTGTGGGATGTCTAAGTTGATTGTTTAATTAGTTACTTTTTTCGGTCAGTAAGTTCTGGGAACGTTCTGAAGTATTCTACGTACAAGTTTCATTAGAACAGCATTCCAACTTGATAAAAAATAAATAAAATAAATGTACAAAATACTGTAAAATTAAATCGTAGATTCTGTAATTTGATTCCATCTTGTCTCGTTTGGTTAGGATGATAACACACACTAGTGCGGCGGAGAGGTACTTTAAGTTTTGAAGTCGCATATTATACTTTTCGAGATGTATCCTCACTTCATTTCATTTCCTCCCATCCTTTCATAAATCATAGCCGCTCTGTGCAGTAGAAATGTACCAGTTCACAATAAAATCCTACATCATTGTCATGGATACGAAAAAGACACGCCCTTGACATAGTTCACTTGGCAAGCTTTATCTCAGTATTTTAATAAATCCCCAATGCACACGCAAAATTTGGTTATCCAGTGAAGAGCCAAAGAAAATGGTACAGCTGCCTGATATCGTGTAGAGCCCCCGCGAGTACGCAAAAGTGCCGAATCACCACGTGGCATGGACTCGACTAATGTCTGAAGTAGTGCTGGAGGGAACTGACACCATGAATCTTGCAGGGCTGTTCATAAGACCGTAAGAGTACGAGGAGTGGAGTTCTGTTCTGAACAGCACATTGCAGGGCATCCCACATGTGCTCAATAACGTTCATGTCTGGGCAGTTTGGTGGCCAGCGGAAATGTTTAAACTCAGAAGAGTGTTCCTGGAACCACTCTGAACCATTCTTGGACGTGTGGTGTGTCATATTGTCCTGCAGGAATTGCCCAAGTCCGGCGGAATGCACAGTGGACATGAATGGATGTACGTGAGCAGACAGGATGGTTACCTACTTCTCACCTGTCAGAGTCGTGTCCATACGTAGCAGGGGTCCCATATCACTCCAACTGCACACGCCCCACACCATTGCAGAGCGTTCACCATCTTGAAAAATCCCTTGTTGACATGCAGGGATGGTTGGTTCAAATGGCTCTGAGCACTATGGGACTCAACTGCTGTGGTCATAAGTCCCCTAGAACTTAGAACTAATTAAACCTAACTAACCTAAGGGCACCACACACATCCATGCCCGAGGCAGGATTCGAACCTGCGACCGTAGCGGTCACGCGGTTCCAAACTGACGCGCTTAGAACCGCACGGCCACACCGGCCGGCGGAACAGAGTAGCAGGGATGCTGTGCTGTGAACAAAGCCGCTCGCTTCAGTCGTTTCCTGCCATGGCCCATTAATTCCAGATTTCACCGCATTGTCTTAACGGGTACCTTTGTCGTACGCCTCACATTTATTTCTGCAGTTACTTCACACATTATTGCTTGTCTGTTAGCACTGACAACTCTACTCAAAAGCCACTGCATTCGGTTATAAGTAGTGAGAGGCAATGACTGAAATTTGCTATTCTTGGCACTCTCTTGATACCGTCAATCTCTGAATATTTAATTCACAAAGGATTTCGAAAATGGAATGTCCAAGGCGCCTACTTCCAACTACCATTCCCCGTTCAAAGTCTGTGAGTTTCCGTCGTGCGGCCATAACCATGTCCGATACTGCTTCACACGAATCACCTGAGTACAAATGACAGCTCCATGCACTGCCCTTTTGTACATTGCAGAACCAAAGAAACTGGTACACCTACCTAATATCGTACAGGGGCCCCGCGAGCACGCAGAAGTGTCGCAACACGACCTGGCGTGGACTCTGCTGATGTCTGAAGTAGTGCTGGAGGGAAATGACACCATGAATTCTGCAGGGCTGTACATAAATCCGTAAGAGTTCGGGGGTGGGGGGGCGGGAGGGGGGGGGGAAGGGAAAGGTTGGAGATCTTTCCTGAAAAGCACGTTACCTAGGGCTCTTGGATATGCTCAATAATGTTCATGTCTAGAGAGTTTGGTGGCCAGAGCAACGTTTAAACTCGGGAGTGTTCCTGGAGCCACTCTAGCAATTCTGGACAAGTGCTGGAGCTGCCCAAGCCCGTCGGAATTCATAATGGACATGAATGGATGCAGGTGATCAGACAGGATGCTTAAGTTCGTGTCACCTGTCAGAGTCGTATCTAGACGTATCAAGGGTCCCATATAACTCCAACTGCACACGTCCCACACCATTATAGAGCCACCACCAGCTTGAACAGTCCCGTGCTGACATGCAGCGTCCATTGATTCATGAGGTAGTCTCCATACCCGTACATGTCCATCCGCTCGACACAATTTGAAACGAGAGTCGTCCGACGAGGCAACAGTCATCAACAGTCCAATGTCGGTGTTGACGGGCCCGGGAGAGGCGGAAGGCTTTGTGCCGCGCAGTCATCAAGTGCAGGGTTGCCTTTTGTCACGTTGAACGATTCTCTTCAGGCGTCGTTGGTCCCGTTCCTGCAGAATCTTTTTCCGGCCACAGCGATGTCGGAGATTTGATGTTTTACAGGATTTGTGATAATCACGATATACTCGTGAAATGGTCGTACGGGAAAATCCCCACTTCATCGCTATCTCGGGGATGGTGTGTCCCATTGATAGTGTGCTGGCTAGAACACCCCGTTCAAACCCACTTAAATCTTGATAACCTGCCATTGTAGCAACAGTAACCGATCTAACAACTGCGCCAGACACTTGTTGTCTTATATAGGCATTGCCGATCGCAGCGCCATATCCTGCATGTTTACCTATGTCTCTATTTGAATACGTATGACTATACCAGTTTTTTTGGCACTTCAGTTTGTCTCGTGTATGTGAAACTACCGTCATCTGTAAATGTGCATATCGCTATCCCATGGCTTTCTTCATCTTGGTGTATATTGGTCTTCTGTAATAAAGCAGCATTAAGAAAGCTATGAAAAGATCATAGCGAAGTACAGGTGTCTATGAAATCAAAGGTTACCTTTCCTGTCCTTCATTAAAGATGTACCTGACAGCATAGGAAAGCTCTTAAGAAAGACCCCTCCCCCCCAACCGAATTCAGTTGGATAGGGTTCAGTTATTGCACCCACAAGCGGATACTATTCTAAACAACCCAACAGTTTTAACTGGGAGGGGGGCGAGGGTGTGAAACTGAACGGTATTTGGATTTTTCTAACGGGCTGGAATTGGAGTGTCACAGTTTTCCTCCTACGATGACGTCTTCTTCCACACGACGCACACGATTACTTGTGGGATCGATTCCAGTCTCTGCCTTCTCTTACAGTATCTACCTGCATGGCTCCATTTACAACTACGGATGTTATTATTTGATGCCTTAACACTTGTTCTATCATCGTCTCCGTCCTTTCCTCAACGATTATGCAGAGATCCATCCGATGTTATATCAGCCCGCTTAAATGTTCAGCATTTTTCTGAAACTCACGTATCAAATGTAAGCGTATGCTTCCGCAGACGTTGTCACTGTGTAACGCCGGAAATGCATATCCTCCTATTTCCATCTATTGTACTATTATTTTTTTCCTTGTTTTGCTACCGCAAGATATGACATTTCTGTCTCTTTATATATTGTAATTGCTTTACTGTTTGGATATATATATATATTTATGCACTTATGTCGATCTATAATTGGTTTGTTTCGTAAATATTATTTGTATTTTTACGCTGGGTCTTGCCTAGGGAAAACTGCTATCGAACGATTACGTCGATAGGTCGTGTGACGAATCAAAGTGTGTAGGATCTTTGGTAGTGAACTCTGCCGCGTGGAGCGCGGCCAGAACGGTAAGTCAGGGTCTGGCGGGAGTAGCGAGTGGAGCAGGTGTGTTGTGTGACGCTCCCGCGAGTTGCCGCGCTTTCGGGGTTTGGCAGCATGTAATTGCGCTCGACTCGCGATGATAGTTTCTGACATGGTGTCGCGGACGGGAAGCATTAGCTGGCGCACATCAAGAGCCCGTTTCGCCTGGTGACCGTGTCGAGAAGAAGGCGCGCCAACATCCAGCTTCTGCAACAGCGACAGCCGACAATGAGTGACTGTCGCCACCTCCTCGACCGACGGCTTCAAACCTTCAATCAACCGACAAGGAAGACTGGACGCACGTAAAGTTTTAGAGCTGTATGGCAGACCTCAGCTTTTAATCTTGTTCCATTTTCGTAACTAAAATTACAGCAACTTAGCATGAACCTTTGTTGCTCATTGTCCCAATTGCATTGCCAAGCAGGGTCCCTTCCTTTTCCGAAATGAACCCGAGTGTCGTTGAAATTCAAACGCCAGCATAATTCCATTTCACTGCTTTAATTTCAAAGTTCAGTTAAAGTCTCAGAGCTGGCTACAATATTCAGATTACACAAGCACGAATTAAGAGTGCGAGCTTTGTTACCGTATTTTAGCTTACCTGTGACTGCAGCTCAGCTTGGTACGTACTACATTTTACTATTGTTAATTGTTCAGAATCATTTAATTCAAGATCAAAGTTAAATCTCTTATTTCTAAATTGCGTAGATTCAAGTAGCTTTTGAAACGATTGTTGAGGTAGTCCAAGACTAACTGTATTTTACTGAATTTCGATGTGCTTCAGAAAGAAAGCTCACTATTAACTTCAGTCACTAAATTAACTTTCGATTTTCCGGTTTTATTAATTCTTTTGCTAAATTAAGTCAGGGTGTAGCGAAATTTATTACTTCTGACAAACTTTCAGTTTTCACACTACACGTGTCAACCTTCAGTTGCCACGCTTCTAGTGCTACTTATATGTGTAATAATCTTTCTTTTTCAGTTACTATAGTAATTGTCCTTAGGACTGGCGACCGTGATTTCCCCAAATCTCAAATACCTAATTACCGCTAGTTAATTGTTAATGTAACGGCTGCACATTTACTTTCTTTATTAACTTTACCCCTTTTCAAAATTAATTTCCACCAGTTTCATTAGCACATTTCCTTTCATTAAGATGTAACCCTTTCCTCCCTCTTTACCGACAGGTTAACTTCGGTGACGATTGCTTTTCCAAAACTCCCATTAGGTACACGCGGTTTCATTTTTCACTGTCATTAAGGTCGGTAAGTGAGGGGGGAGGTTACACGTGGCGACCTGGTGACAGGACAATCTTCGGATTTGAGGTTGTTCTGGACACGAAGTTTGCATTGTGCAAATATCGTAACAAAGTACTGGTTACGTACAGGCCGTTACGTCAGCGAGAATAAGTAGTGGGAGTAATCCTAATTATATTTGAGATTTGTCATTTATATTGAAAATTATTAAAATGAGTGAAGGCAACAATTACCAAAATTTGGTAGACTTGGATACGGAACAATCGGTCGAACAGTGGGAAACGCGCACGGCGGTTCCCATTGTTCAGGGGCAGGCGGCTAGCATGAAAGACGCGACCGCCGAAACGCAACAAAGAGCAGAAATGGAATTCCAAACTTTAGAAAATGTTTCGGAATCGGAAGCGAAAATCAAATCTGTACCCCTTGATGATGAATACGGGGGAACATGTATAGAGGAACCAGCTACGGAAGTAAAACCGGTAGTCTCCGGGAATTTAACTGATTTATTGAATGTTTTGATTAATGAAATCAAGAGTCAATCGGCAGAAATTATAGCTCTGTCTGCCAAGCAAGAAGCTCAGTCTGAAAAGATTGAACGAAAGCTAGACAATCAGAACAAAGCTATTAATGTTGTTAACAACAATGTTGGAGTTGTTAATACAAAAGTTGATAAAATCAAAGAAGATATTGTTGTAATTAATACCGAAATCGGTAATCTGAAACAGGAAATGATAGGCGTTCAGGCGGAAATTGCGAGCATAAATACTCGTTTTGATTCCGAAATTAGCAGAATCGAGAAAAGTGTAGGAGAAGCAGTTGCTCCGGTCATCGAGAATAAGGTGACGGAACAAATTCAATTAGTGAAAAAAGAGGATCAACAGAAGGTGGAAACTTTAAAGGCTTTAGTGTCCGAAGTAGACACTAAAGTGAGGGAGCAGGCTAATACCTGCGAAGAGAAAAAGAGGGAAGTGGAAACGCTTGCGACAACCACTTGCCAAGTAATTACGAGAGTGTCGGAATTAGAAAAGAAACTTGATGAAAAACAGAGCTATGTGCCAATCTGTGCACATAGTTCGGAATTGTTGACGAAAGAGGAGCGGTTCGACCCCTTGAAAAAAGGCGGTATACACGCGACGGATTTCATTAAGAATTGTGAAAGAGTTTTACCCAGATCATGGACTAATGAGAGAAAAATTAATGCGGTTATTGATGTGCTGGCTGGTGATACCAAGCGTTGGGGCTTAAACCTCAACATTACGAACCTGACTTTTGACGAGTTTAAAAATTTGTTTCTGGCTGAATACTGGTCGGAGCAAAAACAGCAAAGTGTCTGGCGCGAATTTGTCGTATCGAGGCCTTTCGATGCGAATTCGCGCGGTTCGATGAGGGAGTTTTGTGAGGGCTGGATCCGCAAGTTGGAATATTTGCGTGATCGCCGCACGGAATCCGAAATAGTCTGGGAACTCTACAAGAAGCTTCCAGATGATACAAAACGCTACGTAGGAAGCAATTACAGGACAATCAATGATTTCCTGGAAAGAGTTGAGGACGAGGACAATTGGCGCAATAATCGCGACAGTGGTAGAGGCCGTGGTAACAACAACAGGTACCACCCCAACCATAACAACGATAACCATGGGAATAATGCATACCGCAGCAATGACAATAATGGTTCGGACCGTAATAACAATCGGTACAATGCAAATAATAACCGGAATGACGGAAACCAGTATCATACTAGCGTGATACGGGCTGCGCAGAATAGTAATAACGCCAGAGGGTGTGACCAGCCGCCTCAGCAGTATCCGGGGAGCGTATCTGCTGGGACGAGACAGGGAAACCATTAGCCGCGCCGGTGAGGGGCCGACCGGGCGTGGAGAAATTTTGGCGGCCCAATAACAGGAGAAAACCCAGGTGTCGTCGTTATGAAAATTCCGTATGGAATAATCAACGGCGGGAGAGTGTGCCAGTGTTAGGAGAAAGGAGTGCGCCCACAAGTAGTAAATCAGCTGTATACATGGCAGCAGAAAATACATTCACTGTCAGTGAGAACAATTTAAGTAGTGTTCCGGAAATCGATTATAAAGTGGCAGCTGTAATACCCACAGCGGAACTGGAGATTGAGTTTAAGAATGATTCGCAATTGTTGAGAGAAGATCAGATGTCGGATAACACGTCCGTCATTGAGCGAGGGGATGCAGAGAGGGATGAGGTCTGGTTACGGCAGTTCGGTCGCTTATACGACGAACTAAGAGATTATAGGGGCCTGTACGGGAGAAGTGTTTATAGGGAGCGCGGGCAGGATTTGCCGCGTCTCGTCCCACAGGAGGATAGTAGTTGTGAAGTGATAGAAAGTTCTGGCCCTAACCGGCAGACTTTACTAGAAATAGTTGATGTTAATGGGGAGCACGAGCAAGATGCGTCGTGTTTCGTCCCGCAGGAATTGAATGTTGAAGTAGTAACGGAAAGTTCTGGCCCTAACCGGCAGACTTTACCGAAAGTTGTAGTGGTAGAAGTAGCCGACCCATCCGACGCAAACCTCCAGTTTAAATATTGCGAGAGTATTAAGGAGAAAGATTACGAAAATTTTAGTGATAGCCGGACACGATTGGAAGAAAAGCACGTAGATTACAGCGTGTACGAGGTTAGAGCTGACGTTATACGGTCAGACGGTAGCAGTGTGGGTTGCGCAGATCCAGAGGAAGTAATTGCAGATACTACTGGGCACATTTCTCCAGGTAGATTGGCGGATGAGATTAATCTGACCAAAGTGGAATCAACGAAGGTGACGATTAGTGAATTGATAGCAAAGCAACACTCACTAGTTGACGAGTTACAGGAAAAGGTTTCGGTATTGGAGGCGAAGCTACAGACTAAGCCTCAGGACAAACGTGTTAAAATTAAAACTGTATGTAAACAGAGGCTGAAAAAGCCGCCAGATAAATCGGATTTAGGATCAAAGCCGAATGGTTTTTTCTGGAATGACCTGGATATAGACGAGGATTTACTGTGGGAAAATAAAGAAACAGTCGAGGACAAGTGTAGACAGATAGTAGTGTCTGTTAATATGCACGACCTACAACTAAACGTGTTGATTGACACCGGTGCAGAATTGAGTGCTGTATCTGGGAAAATATTTTAGTTACTGAAAGACAGACCTGGCATCGTAGTTATGCCAGTAACAGGAGTGAAAATTATCGGTGCTACTGGGAAGGCCAGTAAACCGGTCACAAAACAGATTTTTGTCAACTTCGAGATATGTGGGGCACGATTTGAACAAGAGTTTGTCGTCGTGCCAGACTTAACTACGGGAGTAATTATCGGGTTAGATTGGCTATTAAAGTACCGTGCAGTGATTAACTGCGAAAGCAAAACTTTGACATGTATGTCACTAGATAAAACAATGGTAGTTTATTTTGACGAGGCAGGAGACGGTGTGCATAGGCAATACCAGCCTATACACATTGTTAACTGGCCGGATGACATTGACGTAGGAATGAGTTTGAACTGCCATAACATGAGGAATTTCGGCATTGACAAAAGTGTAGAAAGTGAATTGGAAGAGATAATCAAATTCCCTCCACGGATTAACATTAGTATTGGTGTGAAAAAAGATCGTTTGCGAGAAGTAATGAAGCTAAAAGCCGATGCTCGCATACGTCGTCATGACGCTAAAGCGCGTTTTGCTAAGTTTGCAATCGGAGACTTAGTACTTGTAAAAGCTCATGAGAAATCGAGCGAGATAGACCATGAAAACTCTAAATTTAAGTTTGTTTATAATGGACCATATAAAGTCATTGGTATGCCTCACACAAATGCTTACGGAATATTGTAGACTTGAAATTGTACCAACCTAGGATCGATTAATACCACACAATGGGTAATTTATACAGTATGTAAAATAGAGTGTAAGATTTAACGATTTGCTAGATTGCCATGCTTTTGACTGACCAAGGTCATTAAAGAAGTTGTAATTAATAAGTAATTAATTTTGATTAATCAATTTAATTTTAATCAATTTAATCATGATCTAATCAACTGAAAAATCCAAGCTGCTAGTTTAAGTTTTCAGCTGAGTCACAGTAGATTAAGGAATGTAAATATGATTTTGTAAATAGCTGTAAGATTTCATAAATATGTGATTTACTAGTCATTGCCGATGTACTTAGACGCTGTTTTAAGTTTCAGGCTAGTACATGCGTGTGATGATGGACAGTGTTGAGTTATCCACTGTGATAGTATTAAGGGACTCCTTGAGATTACTCGGGAGTGAGTTTTTCCTAAAGAATTCAGTGAAGCGGACGTTCTGGAAACGCCGTCACAAGGGCGAGTGAGATCAAGCGTGCCGCACACGCGGGCGCAACAATACTGGCGAGGCGAGCCGCTGTCGGCTCTTGTGCCGCTGTTGGCTCTTGGGCCGCTGTCGGCATTCTTTGTACTTGCGAGTACGGAAGGCGGAATTGTTTTTCTTCCTGGACAGCTGAAAGAATTCTACTGTCAATATTTATGTTTTTTTCGATCTGATGTGTGTTATTTTCTTGTTTAGCGTTTAATGGACTCCCATGACGAGAATATTAATTATGAAAGGGTTATGTAAAAATGTGTATTCTATGTAATTAATTATTAATTTGCGTATTTTGATCTACCTGTTTTAATGACCATGTACTCTGATTAATTTTGTAAATAGTATTCCATTTCTTGATACTGTTGGGAATTTTGACAATTTTAGAATAGCTAAACCATTTTCTATGTTTTCTATGAATTTTAATATGTTGTAAACCTGTTTTATTTTCTGCAAGATGACAGAGTGGAATAAGATTAGGAGTGTCTCCACTCAATTATTATGGTCTAAAAATTGATTTATGCTTAGTTAGACGAATGCTAAATTTTGTTGATGTTTTGAGCATATGCATTTCCGCTGTTTCTTTTTTGGGACATTTTCTGAGTCTGTTTACGTTACACGAACATCCTCAGACAATGTGGGGCACGTGTAACGCCGGAAATGCATATCCTCCTATTTCCATCTATTGTACTATTATTTTTTTCCTTGTTTTGCTACCGCAAGATATGACATTTCTGTCTCTTTATATATTGTAATTGCTTTACTGTTTGGATATATATATATATATATATACTTATGTCGATCTATAATTGGTTTGTTTCGTAAATATTATTTGTATTTTTACGCTGGGTCTTGCCTAGGGAAAACTGCTATCGAACGATTACGTCGATAGGTCGTGTGACGAATCAAAGTGTGTAGGATCTTTGGTAGTGAACTCTGCCGCGTGGAGCGCGGGCAGAACGGTAAGTCAGGGTCTGGCGGGAGTAGCGAGTGGAGCAGGTGTGTTGTGTGACGCTCCCGCGAGTTGCCGCGCTTTCGGGGTTTGGCAGCATGTAATTGCGCTCGACTCGCGATGATAGTTTCTGACATGGTGTCGCGGACGGGAAGCATTAGCTGGCGCACATCAAGAGCCCGTTTCGCCTGGTGACCGTGTCGAGAAGAAGGCGCGCCAACATCCAGCTTCTGCAACAGCGACAGCCGACAATGAGTGACTGTCGCCACCTCCTCGACCGACGGCTTCAAACCTTCAATCAACCGACAAGGAAGACTGGACGCACGTAAAGTTTTAGAGCTGTATGGCAGACCTCAGCTTTTAATCTTGTTCCATTTTCGTAACTAAAATTACAGCAACTTAGCATGAACCTTTGTTGCTCATTGTCCCAATTGCATTGCCAAGCAGGGTCCCTTCCTTTTCCGAAATGAACCCGAGTGTCGTTGAAATTCAAACGCCAGCATAATTCCATTTCACTGCTTTAATTTCAAAGTTCAGTTAAAGTCTCAGAGCTGGCTACAATATTCAGATTACACAAGCACGAATTAAGAGTGCGAGCTTTGTTACCGTATTTTAGCTTACCTGTGACTGCAGCTCAGCTTGGTACGTACTACATTTTACTATTGTTAATTGTTCAGAATCATTTAATTCAAGATCAAAGTTAAATCTCTTATTTCTAAATTGCGTAGATTCAAGTAGCTTTTGAAACGATTGTTGAGGTAGTCCAAGACTAACTGTATTTTACTGAATTTCGATGTGCTTCAGAAAGAAAGCTCACTATTAACTTCAGTCACTAAATTAACTTTCGATTTTCCGGTTTTATTAATTCTTTTGCTAAATTAAGTCAGGGTGTAGCGAAATTTATTACTTCTGACAAACTTTCAGTTTTCACACTACACGTGTCAACCTTCAGTTGCCACGCTTCTAGTGCTAATTATATGTGTAATAATCTTTCTTTTTCAGTTACTATAGTAATTGTCCTTAGGACTGGCGACCGTGATTTCCCCAAATCTCAAATACCTAATTACCGCTAGTTAATTGTTAATGTAACGGCTGCACATTTACTTTCTTTATTAACTTTACCCCTTTTCAAAATTAATTTCCACCAGTTTCATTAGCACATTTCCTTTCATTTAGATGTAACCCTTTCCTCCCTCTTTACCGACAGGTTAACTTCGGTGACGATTGCTTTTCCAAAACTCCCATTAGGTACACGCGGTTTCATTTTTCACTGTCATTAAGGTCGATAAGTGAGGGGGGAGGTTACAACTGTCGATGAAATTCTTCTGGTTGACCACATTGTCAATATATAAAATTGTCCGTTGTTTCGTCCACTATTGCAAACGGCCTTCCTCACGGCTTTGTGCTAAGCTGCAATAGTTGCCGAAGCGTGGGACAATTTTATATATTAACAATGCGGTCAATAGCCCAAAATAATTTTATTGACATCACATATCAAACTTTCGAACCTCTATTGTCTTTTCCGTTTCTCTGCATATTGTTCTTGACGGAAAACTGGATGCATACGCTATTAACTTGATTCCGCGGTGGTCCTTGCGCTTATCATTCCATGTTTCTTGCATGTCATCTCTCATTGTATTTTGCAACGTCAGCAGACAGTATCTCCCCTTTTTAGAGGCCCGGTTTACTCTATCCGTTCTCTCATCTGCGTTCAACTGTGGAACTGTTTTTGTACACTTACTCTTTTCCGACCACTATTCTCTTTGTGAGCCATTCATATTTCTCCTGCAGCCATTTAGATTTAGTGTCCCTCCATTCCCTACTGATTTAGTTCCTACGCAACCTATGTTACAGTACTCTGCGATCTTTTTGGAGATTCCTAAATTTCTTTCTTTCTTCAATCGACTGAAGAATTTCATCTTTTACTCAAGGATTCTTCATAGTTACCTTTAACTTGTGTACAGGATGGTCGAAACAGTCTGAAAAGAGTCTCTGGGGGACCGTTTGAATTTTGTGCACGCAGCGGCCTGATTGGCTAAATTCGACGCTAATTAACTCAGAAACAGAGCAATGTACTGAATTTTTTCTTAACAATTATTTCTCAGCACGACCTACCCTATAAGACCCTTACAAGATTTTCACACTATTTCTGGCCACTCTTTAAATATGTAAGTATAATTACTGTGATTTCCCTGTTAAGCGGTGCTCATTCCTCTTGATCTGAGTTGCATATTGACGTATACATTATAGCAATAACTGCCCTCTTACAGAACTTCGATGCATATCTTCATTCCTCAATACTTCAGTGTGCCACTCCCTCTGACGCTGATTCATTATCACTACTGTCTTTAACTTCGGCCTTCTACATTTCTAAAATATCATCCGAGTCTATATATAATCCTGGTTACGCTTTACAATGTAATATCTGATTCTAAAATCTCTGTTCGCCATTATGTAGTCTATCTTCTCGTGCTTGCGGATCTTTTTTAAGCGTACCTCCATCCATCGTGGTTCTTGAACAGTATATTTGCTATTATTTGTTGAATTTTTTTGCATAACAAGCGGAGTCTTTCTCCTCTCTCGCTTCCACTACCCAGTCCGCTTTGTTGCACAACTTTGTCTCTTCTTTCTTTCCCTACTTTAGTCACCGACGTTAATTAGACTTACATTTCTATTTACATAATGAAGTCTTTCAATATCCTCACAGGCTTTCTCCATTTCTACACGTTCGCATGCGTACCCGAACTGTTTGTTGTGGGTTCGTCATACTGACTATTCCGATGACAATAATCAAAAATGGTTCAAATGCCTCTGAGCACTATGGTCCCTAATATCTGAGGCCATCAGTCCCCTAGACTTAGAACTACTTAAACCTAACTGACCTAAGGACAGCACACACATCCATGCCCGAGGCAGGATTCGAACCTGCGACCGTAGCAGCCCCGCGGTTCCGGACTGCGCGGCAGGGATGGATTCATGAGGTTGTCTACATACCTGTACACGTCCATCCGTTCAATACACTTTCAAACGAGACTGGTCCGACCAGGCAATATATTTCCAATCATCAAGAGTCCAATGTCGATGCTGACGGGCCCAGGCGAAGCGTAAAGCTTTGTGTTGTGCAGTCATCAAGGGTACACGTGTGGACCCTCGGCTTCAAAAGCCCATATCTATCACGTTTTGCCGAATGGTTCGCACGCTGACACTTGTTGATGGCCCAACACTGAAATCTGCAGCAATTTGCGGAAGGGTAGCACTTCTGTCACGTTGAACGATTCTCTTCAGTCGTCGTTGGTTCCATTCTTGCAGGATCTTTTTCCGGCAGCAGCGATGTGGGAGATTTGATGTTTTAGCGGATCCCTGATATCACGGTACACTCTTGAAACGGTGGTACCGGAAAAACCCCACTTTATCGCTACCTCGGAGATGCTGTGTCCCATCGCTCGTGCGCCGACTATAACACCGCGTTCAAACTCACTTAAATCTTCATAATCTGCCATTGTAGCAGCAGTAACCGATTTAATAACTCCGCCAGACGCTTGTCTTATAAAGACGCTGCCGACTGCAGCACCGTCTTCTGCCTGTCTACATACATTTGTATTAGAATATGCGTGCCTGTACCAGTTTGTTTGGCGCTTGAATGTAATTTATTGCACTTCGTTCCAGGGAATAGAGCGAACATAGTGCTTTATGTCGGGAGATTTGAGGATCCCGCTTAATGCGAAACTAATTTCTTTTGCTCAAAACTACGCTTGTTTCTTCAGTTTGAGACGGTTTACCACACCAACAATGGATTTTTAAATCAGAAAATCTTCTGAAGTATACAAATATACAAAGTGAAATTAGTTTTATTTTCGAGTCATCTTGTTATGAATTGTATGCTCAAATGTGTCCATTACGTCTGCTTCCTCCTTTCTTACGATTCAGTAAATTCTTACACAACATGTTTCGTAATCAGCTTGCTCTCTACAACATTTAGATCTTTTACATTTGTTTTTTTGATAGTGGTTGAAGGAAGGAAGAACGGAAGAATGTTTATCTTTAATGTGACTTTGACGTCGAGAACGTTACCGGAAGTGTGCAAGTTCGAAGTAGAGACGGACTGGGACGGTGGAAAGGTCATCGTTCGTGTCCCCTCAAAAACACTTTGCCGGCAGTAATCTTGTGCAATTTAAAGAAACCACAGACAACCGAGTAACGACAGTAGTACGCTGATTTGAATCCCACTCCTATAGAATACGGGTCTACTGTCTTAGCCATCACGTTCCTGCGAAAGACAAATGTGAGCAGTCACTACTTAGCCTTCTCATGTGTTCAGTGCTCTAAGCTCCGAAATTTCTGCATGTCTGACGTACATAGTGGGGCCGACAGGTATTGCAAGTGAGCTGATATATTCCTACATGGCTGAATTCATTTACAGGTTTGTTGCTTGTCCTTAGATGGTTTCTGTGTAGTCAGGCCAGTAGGCTAATTCAATTCATTGTCTCCTTATGGTGTCATCATTTCAATGTCACACTTTACACTTCTTTTGTCAGTACCATACGATCTTTTTTATCTTCGCATTGACCAATCTTGGTCACGTAACTACTTAAATAATTCTTATTGTTTGCTGTTTCAGATTTTCCTAGTACTCTTCCATCAGCTGATATACTTTGTTGTGCTTAGTGTTGAGTTGTTTGTGTGCTCCCTTCCGGTTGTTCGAATTCCTATATTTAGTCCAATGCTTGTTGGCTTCTTAGCTTTTTTTCATGGTTACCATTTAGTTGTTGAGTTTCCTTCTCGTATCAATTTTGTTTTGGTTCTCAGCTGCGGTACGTTTCTTTCTTTCGAAACATGTTCAAGTAAATTTGTGAACCACGTATGGAATTATCCTGTCAACTGTTTCCGGGTAGTGGTAGTGACCTTAACGGTAAATCGCGTTCTGAAAAGAGGAAACTCACATTATTTGCTTTCCCTTCATAGTGTGAGTTTCAGAATATTCTGTGGCATGTCTCTTCCAGTGCTTATTGTAAAGAGCCCCCTGAGGGTGAGCTTTATTGATGCTGGAAAGTTCGAATGACAGTTATATTTCCTCAAATCAGAGGAGTTCCCGCAAACGGATGCGACCGCCAATCTGTCTGTTAACGACACATGCAAGCTGGCTGGCACAAAGGCTGCTGCAGCGCTTTCAGAATATCCCGTGTCACGCTCTCCGTTTCTGCTATCGGTTTGGTGCTTACGCGTTGCCGTTCTACTGGGCTTAGAGCGATAGATGTTCTGTTTTCGTCTGCTGAATCCTGTCACTGTACTAATCCCTGAGTACGTGGTATGGAAGCCATGGGCACTTCCCTGAAGCAGCACGCTTCCAACAAAGAGGGCGTTGTCGCCCTCTGCCGTCCATTACCGTGTCACGAGCTGTCTGCCCCATCACTCAAGCTGCTTTGTGTGGTTCGCGCAGTATCCGGTCCGCGGATGTCAGCCTGGGGTACTGACCACAGTAGTTCTACCGGAATGACATGACGTGACGGTAACAGACACGGGTCACAGCCCCGACGACCGCAGGTGAAATATTGTTCCTGCCAGTGCTGTGTGCGACGAGGTTGTTAAGCACGTGAATCACCGGTTTCGATTACTCTAAACGATGTCGTCGCAGAGTACGCCCGCTAACGAAGCGTTTTGCTTTATTTCTAGGGTGCTCCGATTGCTGAAGTCTCTTTTTTATGCGTGTGTCGCAAATAGGCAAAATTTATTTGGTTTCGTAATTTAAAAAATCAGTTACAAGAATTGGAAGCTGTTACCTTATATACAAATAATCCTACCAGGAAGCAATACATAAAATCCAGAGGAACTTTATAATAATAATGCGGGGCTAGTTTGTGAAATTCCAGAGATTTAAGAATGCAGAAACTGGCCATTATTAAATTTGCTTTGGTTTTAATCAGAAATTTAACCACTATAATATGGTCTTGTCACGGGAAGTGGCCTCTCGAGCCTCCTTTCCGATCTTACACGCGATGTTTCATACTAATCACATTGATCAGTCACTTTTGGAGTTCCACGACCTACGAACGTATCACATTTAATATGGAATATGAAGAAATGCACTGTCTTAATATTACGGATCTCCGCATTATGTACGAAAACCTCCACAGTATAAACCATGGCACACAATTTCATCCAAAGGAAGAAAATAAGTAATAAACGATACAAATATTACAAAATATGTCAGTGTACTCAGCTCTTGGAATATTTTTCAAAAAGTTACCAGCCTATTAAAGGGAGTCGATATTTTCATATCGATGAACATTCTTAAGACACAGTTTTAGAGAGTACACTGATGTAAAACGAAACAGAGGTTTATACAAAGTTTGCTGTGAAAGTTGTTCGGTAGGCCAGATTGGAAAAAGTTTCAAGCAATGGTTTCTGAAATCTCTTGAGGCATTTAGGCTGAAAAGTTCACAAATTATGTAGAGCCATACAAATGATGGTCACAGGTGATAAAATGAATGCAAGAGACACCACAGTGAAGAGTAAAAATCTGGATTTACTTGAAAAGCTGCAAATTTATTCAAACAAAATTTAGCAACTACAAAATGTATTGAATGATAATATTTAACTCTACATCCATCAAATTCTAAGCAAATTTTCTGATCCACTTGTGCTTAATACTCACTCAGTCTGGAAAAAAAATCAAGGTATTTAATTTGATACAGTCATGCATACAGTCTCTGAAATTAACACGGAAGTGTACATCATAATTGGTAAACAACTAGTATCTGTCTTTAATTCATATCTCTAAGCGTAGCACGCTATAATACCTACCGATCCAAAATTTTATCTTTGGTATCAAATCGTATTTGTATCATATACCGTCACTAAACTGTTTGCGATCTTCCTGTGTTTCGTTAGGCTACTATAACCCATTGTTGCTGGAACTAAAAAACGCCTATACCCATAACAATTGTCTATTTTTATTGCATTTTTCTTTGTATTCTTTACATATAACATTATTTATGATGACATTATATGCAATAAACCACATAAAAACAAGCCACAGGGTCAGTTATGTCAGAGTGTACAATCTGCAATTATGCTGTTTTTTTTTTACGTTGACATTCTTTTGGCCGTTCCGGTATTCGCTTGCTTTACTACAGAAAAGGGATAAGAAATCTAAAACAGGAGCTCAGGACGAGGATATGAACCCTACCGTCTGCAAATACAAATCTAGTTGCTTCCCTCGGTATTGTGATTATTGAGGGCTAAATGTACGTTCAGGACATCGCAGAAAGCTTAAACTGTCACTGATATTTAGTTTGGCTTTTAGAAAAGGAAAAGGAAGCAGATACGGTTTTTGAACCTGAAGCTAATAATAAGGAAACGTGTAGAAGTACGAGCATAACGTAACTGCGTTTGCTTTCGACAATGTAAGGTGGAGTATGGTGTCAGAAATTTGTAAATACTAGGAATTGAGTTCAAAGGAAGAAGAGGGGTCTAAAATATTAAGAAAAATCTAATGCATCTAACATAAAAGTTAGTCAATGTTAAGAAGCATGTGAAGTACAGCTGCAGCTTGTTGCTAATGTCATTTAACTGTACATCAAAGACCCAATGCTGGAAATGAAAAAAAAAAAATATAACACGTCTTCACGGTGTGAGCTAGTGACAGTGGGGTGCACCTAAAAAGATCGGGATATCCTTCTCCATGAGTTTTCTGTAAGTGCTGTGGCTCGGACATAAAGGAAATGGATTTTAGTCTCGTTATAACTTCAAGAAGAAAATTGGAATTAAATGTGATTTTGGGGAAACTCGTTTTATTATGGTCACACGAGAAATTTATCAGCTCTATAAAGATAGATTTATGCGCAAAAAGATATAATGTCTAAAAAAAAAAAAAAAGACTATTTTGGTCTCGAGCGCGGAATTTTCGTGGTCAGACCCTCTGAAATTGTATGCTCGGAATAGTCATACACAATTTATGTGATTCTGATTACAGTTTGCGAACAGTACGTTTAGAAACATCGATCATTCAGATCAGGTAATTAGTATGATCTAGTTTGTGGCGACGCGTCATGGTTAAATTTAAGACTGTGCAGCTCGTTACTTCCCACCGCCTAAGAAAACACAGTGATGTGCCTTCAAACTTTCCCGTCCCTAAGTAAAACGAGACCAGGAATAGCGACCCTAAATCTGTATGTCCACCGAGTTACAGAAATTTCAAACTAATTTTATAAAAACTGTCTCTTTTATGATCGCAACTGCTTCTCAGCTTCCAAGGTCGATTCCTAAGAGTTTTTTGCCTTATTTCAAAAAAGTAAGTCGATACTATAGTAAACATAAACAATGAAAGGTTATCTCTTTACTGAAGTAATACAGAGCTATCGTGGAAAACGTGGATTAG
Source organism: Schistocerca piceifrons (assembly GCF_021461385.2). NCBI lineage: Eukaryota > Metazoa > Arthropoda > Insecta > Orthoptera > Acrididae > Schistocerca > Schistocerca piceifrons. The sequence continues at coordinate 348,444,927 of NC_060141.1, read as the reverse complement.
AGCAGCTGGACAGGAACTATACATCAGTTTTATTGAAGATAAAACGTACAGTAACGGGAAAGAAGTCCCAACATCAAGAAATAATTAATGCAGCATTATGAGATTTCGGGAATACATTGTCCAGGTAAGGTATTTGCGTGGTTTACGTTGCAATCTCATAGGTTAATTGAAGCGCGAGAAAAGACATTGCAATAACCGGTGTAACCACCATAATGTTGAATTGCAAGCATGCAAACGTGCTTGCATTGTGTCGTACAGCTGCCGGATATCAGTTTGTGGGATGGAGCGCCATGCCTGTTGCTGTTGGGAAAGCAACACAGGGATGGGTGATGCTGTTTGTGGGTAACGTCGGAGTTGTCATCCGATGATGTTCCATATATGAAACTTCCTGACAGATTAAAACTGTGTGCCGGACCGAGACTCGAACTCCGGACTTTTGCCTTTCGCGAGCAAGTAGGAGGAAGGTAGGAGATTAGGTACTGGCAGAATTGAAGCTGTGAGGACGGGTCGTGAGTCGTGCTTGGGTACCTCAGTTGGTAGAGCACTTGCCCGCGAAAGGCAAAGGTCCCGAGTTCGAATCTCGGTCCGGCACACAGTTTTAATCTGTCAGGAATTTCATATCAGCGCACACTCCGCTGCAGAGTGAAAATCTCATTCGTGTTCCATATATGTTCGATGGAGGGAGATATGGGAATCCAGCAGGACAAAGCAACGTGAGGACAAGCTGTAAAGTGCGTTGGGTTACAACAGTGGTATGCGGCCGAACATTATCCTGTCGGAAAACGCCAGCAGGGATGCTGTTCATAAATGGCAGCACAACATGTAAAATCACCAGGATGAAGGACAAATTTGCGGTTTGCGTGGGATACCCACGACAGTGCTCTGACATACAAAATCGCAGCCCAGACCATGATTCTAGTACCTCTACGCCGGCGACAGGTTGGCTGCAGGAGCTCACCTGGTGTCCTCCTACCCAACACACGGCCATCACTGGCACAGAGGTAGAACCGGCTTGCGTCTGAAAAAACAACAGACCTCCACTCAGTCCTCCAGTGGACTCTCCCTTAATAGCACTGAAGTCACAAACGGCGGCGGTTTGTGTCAGTGGTATGAACGTTAGAGAGCGCCTGGCCTGAGATGCCCTTGAAGGAACCGATTTGTAACAATTCCTTGTGTCATCGTGGTGTCAAGTATTGGCCGAATTTTGCTTCTGCAGACGCAGTACGATGATCCAGCGCCAAACGCCGAAGGCGACGGTCTTCCCTCTCGATAGTGTCCCGTGGCCGTCCGGAGCCCGGTCTACCTGCGACTGTAGCTTTCTGTGGCGACCGCTACTATCAGTGATGTACAGTGGTTACCTTTCTACCAAGTCGTTCAGCGATATCAGGGAAGGAACAGATAGCTTCTAGTAGCCATATTACAAGACCCTGTTCAAACTCGGTGAACCAGCCGGAGTGGCCAAGCGGTTCTAGGTGCTTCAGTCTGGAACCGCGCGACCGCTACGGTCGCAGGTTCGAATCCTGCCTCGGGCATGGATGTGTGTGAAGTCCTTAGGGTTAGTTAGGTTTAAGTAGTTCTAAGTTTTAAGGGACTGATGACCTCAGATGTTAAGTCCCATAGTGCTCAGAGCCATTTGAAACTCGGTGAGCTGTTGATAACGACTTCTTCATCTTCTTAATGACGCTCTTGATTAACATCAACTCTCTACATCCAAACTCCGAAGTAACTAACGCTCACGAACGGCACAGCACATATTTAAGGCAAATCTGATTTCTGTGGCGCGCGGGATTAGCCGAGCGCTGCAGTCATGGACTGTGCGGCTGGTCCCGGCGGAGGTTCGAGTCCTCCCTCAGGCATGGGTGCGTGTGTTTGTCCTTAGGATGATTTAGGTTAAGTAGTGTGTAAGCTTAGCGACCGATGACCTTAGCAGTTAAGCCCCGTAAGATTTCACACACATAAACAGAATTCTGACATCTGTGCTCATAGTGGCGCTGCCAGCGCCGCTCTTATGTGACTGGTGCGAAATTTGAATACACGTCATCTTTCGGGTGGACAAACACGCCAACGAACTTTCTTTTATCTCGCACAAGTCTCTCTTGGTGTTTGATTTTTTTTTTTTTTTGTTCGCCAGGTTTTTAGATTAACTCTCAAAGGTAGTCGAACTCCAAACACTGGGTATTTCAAAAAGATTCACTGGATTACACAAGACTGTGTCTTCCACAAGAATGAAGATGGAAACAACTGACAAGTTTCAACTCAAGCATCCAAATTAAACCTTGTCGTCAGTTTTAAGTTCCCAGTTCTTGTTGTTGCAATAGGTGTCTTCCTGTTGCAGATGGCGTATTCGCTCGTTCATTCCCCAACTTGAATTGAGTCAAGATGGTGACAACACAGCAACCGGAGACGTTTTACGTTATCAGTCCTCTAACAATTGCAATTCAATTAAAACTGTGTGGCGTGATTTCCATCGAGAGTACGATACTGCACCTCCTACTGCTCAGAGGATCGGGCAGAAATACCAGAAACTTCAAGACACAGGTTGTTTTTCTCAGGTGAAACCCAAGGGTCACTTCCGGGCTCTCGTTCGTGACACAAAATGCAGCAGCAGAGTTCTGTAGCAGTCCACAGAGATCACCTCATCGTGTCAGACGAGAATCAACGATCACTGAGGTGTCTGTGTGGCGCGTTTTGTAGTGATGTGTGCGTTTCAACGGTTACAGGATTCAACTGCTGGAAATCCTTCGTGATAGTGATATCTACATCCATACTCCGCAAGCCACCTGACGGTGTGTGGCGGAGGGTACATTGAGTACCTCTATCGGTTCTCCCTTCTAATCCAGTCTCGTATTGTTCGAGGAAAGAAGGATTGTCGGTATGCCTCCGTGTGGGCTCTAATCTCTCTGATTTTATCCTCATGGTCTCTTCGCGAGATATACGTAGAAGGGAGCAATATACTGCTTGACTCCTCGGTGAAGGTATGTTCTCGAAACTTCAACAAAAGCCCGTACCGAGCTACTGAGCGTCTCTCCTGCAGAGTCTTCCACTGGAGTTTATCTATCATCTCCGTAACGCTTTCGCGATTACTAAATGATCCTGTAACGAAGTGCGCTGCTCTCCGTTGGATCTTCTATATCTCTTCTATCTCTGGTACGGATCCCACACTGCCGAGCAGTATTCAAGCAGTGGGCGAACAAGCGTACTGTAACCTACTTCCTTTGTTTTTGGATTGCATTTCCTTAGGATTCTTCCAATGAATCTCAGTCTGGCATCTGCTTTACCGACGACAAACTTTATATGATCATTCCATTTTAAATCACTCCTAATGCGTACTCCCAGATAATTTATGGAATTAACTGCTTCCAGTTCTTGACCTGCTATATTGTAGCTAAATGATAAGGGATCGTTATTTCTATGTATTCGCAGCAAATTACACGTGTCTACATAGAGATTCAATTGCCATTCCCTGCACCATGCGTCAATTCGCTGCAGATCCTCCAGCATTTCAGTACAATTTTCAGTTTTTGCAACGTCTCGATGTACCACAGCATCATCCGCAAAAAGCCTCAGTGAACTTCCGATGTCATCCACAAGGTCATTTATGTATATTGTGAATAGCAACGGTCCTACGGCACTCCCCTGCGGCACACCTTAATTCACTCTTACTTCGGAAGACTTATTTCCATTGAGAATGACATGCTGCGTTCTGTTATCTAGGAACTCTTCAATCCAATCACACAATTGGTCTGATAATCCATATGCTCTTACTTGATTCATTAAACGACTATGGGGAACTGTATCGAACGCCTTGCGGAAGTCAGGAAACACGACATCTACCTGGGAACCCGTGTCTATGGCCATCTGAGTCTCGTGGACGAATAGCGCGAGCTGGGTTTCACACGATCGTCTTTTTCGAAACCCATGCTGGTTCCTACAGAGTAGTTTTCTAGTCACCAGAAAAGTCATTATACTCGAACATGATACGTGTTCCAAAATTCTACAACTGATAGACGTTAGAGATATAGGTCTATAGTTCTACGTTAGAGATATAGGTCTATAGTTCTGCACATCTGTCCGACTTCCATTCTTGAAAATGGGGATGACCTGTGCCCTTTTCCAATCCTTTGGAACGCTACGCTCTTCTAGATACCTACGGTACACCGCTGCAAGAAGGGCTGTGTAAAATCGAACTGGTATCCCATCAGGTCCAGCGGCGTTTCCTCTTTTGAGCGATTTTAATTGTTTCTCTATCCCTCTGTCGTCTATTTCGATAATTACCATTTTGTCATCTGTGCGACAATATAGAGAAGGAAGTACAGTGCAGTCTCCCTCTGTGAAACAGCCTTGGAAAAAGACATTTAGTATTTCGCCCTAAAGAGTTTTGAGCTATCATTCTGTTTGAAGTGTGGAAGATAACGATTTCCAATCACGTTTAGTGTTCAGTTAAGAGGCTAGATCCGTTTAAGTATAACAGTGAATCATTACAGCGTAAGAATATACGGAACACAGTAGCTACATACCACAATTAAGCACAAGAGATGTTCTCCGAATCTTGTGTGTAAATGTCACTTTCTTGGGCTTTTCTCGAATACCCCGAGAACCGTGACTTCTGGCAAAAATTGTTCCCAGTACAAATTTAAACTACACTAAATTTTCTGCAAAAAAAAAACCTACTGTTAATTTTTTTCTCTTTGACATAGTTTGCGCGTTGCAGGAGATGGAGAAAGCGAGATTATTAAAAATAGTGTTTTGATGGTATAAATTAATGTTAACTGTTAAACAAGTATATTAAGAACAAATGTTAAATGTATTTACCACATCTAAATGCATTAGAACTGTATTAATGGATAAATTTTGTTCTGGGAGTATAAGATGGTGGAAAGGGGGATCGTGTTCGTGCACTTACCCTCTTCATAAATCTGCAAAATGTGGGGTGAGACGGTTATTCTCTACTCTCTCTATCGCACTACATCACTACAGGGTGTTCCACAAAGTTATACCGACCCTTCCTGCAGGCCGCGGTGGCAGAGCGTTTCTAGGCGCTTCAGTCCGGAACCGCGCTACTGCTACGGTCACAGGTTCGAATCCTGCCTCGGGCATGGACGTGTGTGATGTCCTTAGGTTAATTAGGTTTAAGTAGTTCTGAGTTCTAGGGGACTGATGACCTCAGATGTTAAGTCCCATAGTGCTCAGAGCCATTTGAACCGACCCTTCCTCAGTGTACAGACGTGCCCAAGGGTATTTATTTTCGACAATGTGCGTTAACACTACATGTAATACGGATACATATACTAGTAATACTACCAGAAGCATCACATATGGACAGAATCTACATAATATGATATTGTAGACATATGTGTCCGAAGAAACAGACACTGTGACGACTACTACTGTTAGGTAATACATGAAATGTATTCGCAGTCGCGTATATGGACAATTCGAGCACGAATTTCCCACATGTTTGAGTAGTCAGCTTAACCACTTGAGCTATCCGTACATACTTCCATATGTCGTCCTCCATTTGTCTTCAAACTGCACTCGTACTTGTATTGCGTATATTCAAGTACAGGGGAGACATTTTATTTGAAAGTCTCTTGCCCGGTATCGCCGGAAATATTTATCCGCACCATTTTCGTTTCCCAATTTATGCGCCTCATGTGCATTCAAATTCAAATGGCTCTGAGCACTATGGGACTTAACTTCTGAGGTCATCAGTCCGCTAGAACTTAGAACTACTTAAACCTAAGTAACCTAAAGACATCACACACGTCCATGCCCAAGGCAGGATTCGAACCTGCGACCGTTGCAGCAGCGCGGTTCCAGACTGTAGCGCCTAGAACCGCTCGGCCACTCTGGCCGGCTCATGTGCACTACTAGTTGTCAGAATGGTGTTTGATTCTCCCACTTGGGCACTGGGGGTCTGATGGTTAGCGAGGGCTACAGGAGTCTGTCGGAGGCGTTTATGTAAACCATATATTTTTTGAACAACCTAAGAGAGTGCCCACCTCCTGTGGCGCATCCTGACGTCGGTCCATAACGTCTTCCCACTGGTACATTAGAAGCGACACCCTTGAAGGCTACGTATGTCGCTGTCCCAGCATGCTGCAAGGTGCTGAGTAGCGCCAGAGGCCGACAGCTCGAGCAATCAAAGCTTTCCTGCACGACAACAAATCGTGCTTGTCCCAGCCGACAGTGCGAGAAGGTTTCCTAGGCTCGTGGTTAGTGACAGACAGCGTGAGGCGTAGGAGGTATTCAAGTAGAAACCTCGGAGCTCGCGGATGGCTGGCGCTGACAGACACTAGAGAGGGCCCCAGCAACTCGTTGGGTAGAAGGACTTCAGTTCGAGATCTGGCCCATCAGCGGGCGGCTCGAGCCCCTGGAAGGCGGCTCTGACACGATGACGGTGAGTGGAGCTGTCTCGTGGAGAAAGCTGACGTTGTGGCTGACACTGGCGGATGACAAACCTGGCTGGAAGTCAGTATTAATACGCGCCAGGGAGGGTCTATTGCGTTGTTATGAGTGCTAAAGTCTCGTACGCTGCATGCGGAAATTTCTCCTAGTTTCGGTAACCGTCTCAGCAGGTAGATGGCGACGCGGGGTGAACGCTGTGACGCAATACTGTACCAGCAGCTTATAGCCACAATTGGTCCACTTTGCGGCATCTAGCCTACCTGCCTAGGTTTGTGTCTTTGTGGCCACTAAATCATATCGCTCGACTGTAATCTTTGCGGGAACCGCAATAAACCTAAGTGAGATAAACTGCTTAAAAAAGCTTCTGTGCTGAATAAGCACCAAGGGATTCACTGAATATTTTATTTTTATTCCAATTTGGCCATTTACGGCTTTCATGACAAGTCGATTTGCTCTTTTTTTGTCTTTCAGCGCTATTTCATCCACCTCTGCTGTATACTCTTTTCTTCGGACCACTTCACATCTGTTCTCCTACTGCTTCCACTTTGGAGTCGTAAGTTTAATAGCTACCTTCAGAAAATCTCTCTTTCAGTCGCTACTTCCTCTTCCTACATGTTCTGTATTTCTAACCCATTTTTAATTGACACTTCCTAGCAAACTAAAAATGCGTGCCGGACTGAGCCTCTAATTCGGGGCCTCTGCCTTCTTCGGGCAAGTGCTGTAGCACCTGAATTACTCAAGCACAAGTCACGAGCCGTCCTCACAGCTTTACTTCCCCCAGTACATCGTCTCCTAGCTTACAAATTTCACAGTTCTCGTGAAAAACGTGCAGTACCAGCACTCCTGGAAGAAAGGGTATTGTGGAGACATGGTTTCGCCACAACCTGGATAATGTTTCCAGAATGAATTTTTTCAATCTGCAGATCAGTGTACGCTGATACGAATCTTACAGGCAGATTAAAACTGTGTGTCGGAATGAGACTCGGACTCATGACCTTTGCCCTTGGCGGGCAACTGTTGTACTAAATGAGCTACCCAAGTGCGATTCACGATCTGTCCTTGAACTTGCCCGTGAAAGGCAAAGGTCCTGAGTTCGAGTCTCGGTTCTCGGTCTGGCACGCAGTTTTAATCTAAGAGGAAATTTCGTATCAGTGCCCATTCCGCAGCAGAGTGCAAATTTCATTCCAGAAACATTCCCCAGGCTGTGGATAAGACATGTGTATGCAATATCCTTTCTTAATGGGTACTAGACCCGCAAGTTTCAGAAAAGAACTTCTGTGGGGTTTTAAATGTGGGAGACCAAATACTGCCAGAAGTAAAGCTGTGAGGACGGGCTATCTGTCGTGCTTGCGTAGCTCAGTTAACAAAGCAGGAAAAGGTTCTTAAATCGAGTCTTTGTTCGGAACGCAGTTTTAATCTGCCAGGAAGTTCCATATCAGCGCACGCTCTATTTGAGATTGAAAGTTGCATCCTGGTATCATTTCTAAGTTTTTGGGTTTAGTTTGTTCTTTTTTTTTTTACTCATATATACCCTGAAGATAAGTCATGTAATCCTGTTGTCATTCATTCTGGGTAAATGTCCAAAAATATTGTTTTATTTTCTTACTGATTCTGTTATTTTTATATATTTAATATCAAATATTTCTTCGAAGTTTCCTGACTTCTGTGCTTCTTATTGAATGTAAATTTTCCTCACTATTCCTCCCGCTAATACGTTTAATAAGTATAGCTTCTAGTTCAGAGTTAAGCATTCACTAGCGTAAAGGCATTCTGGTTTCATTATCATTATATAATGGAATACTTTTGTATTCCTTAACATGCACTTTTTACTGTCAATATTTTTTATTATTTTGGAATCCCTTTCGCTTTCATATACCTCTCCGTTTACAGTAGACTTTTAAAATGGAATTTCTTTAATAATCTCTCCTAAGTACATGTACGTTTTGACCCTTTTTATTTGATCAGTTTTTGTCTGTAAGTTTGCGTGCATATGTTATTGTACAGATAAATTTGGTTTCCTCCACACGTATTCTTTAAGGGGACATTGTATGCCCTATGCCGCCAATGTTAAATTATCGAATTTTGTGACCCATTATCTTCGAAACTTTCTAAGACACCAACTTGTAATTTTCCATAATTGTTGAATGCATCTTTCTAGATCCACTGAACTAGAATTATTACTAAAATTGTATTGTGGGGCATATTATCTTTTTTTTTCAAACACTCAATTTTTTGACAGAATGCATCTTTCTACATACACTGAACTAGAATTATTACTAAAATTGTATTGTGGCGCATGTTTTTTTTTTCAAACACTCAATTTTTTGACAGAATACATCTTTCTAGATACACTGAACAAGAATTATTACTAAAATTGTATTGTGGGGCATGTTATCTTTTTTTTTCAAACACTCAATTTTTTGACAGAATTTTGTGAATAAGTGAACATAAAATCAAAACAATTCAGGATATTTTCATTATTCTAGTTCCATATGTTTCGAACCTTACATTTGGCTTGCTGTGAAAATTTCATGTCTCTACCGTCAGTACGTTTTTAGAAAATGGGTCATTTATTGCAAAAAATGTAGTTAAGAGATACTGAGGTTTAAAACTTTCTTTATTACAAATCCCTATACAGACTTACATTTCTGCGTCTTTTATGCACTAGAATTGCTCGGGTCCGTAGTCTGTGTCTTCTTCAGTGTCACAACAACGAGTGCTGGCCTCCTCCTTTTCTTTCTTGCTTGTTCTGTTATTTTCTGAACAGCTAACTTTGCTCATCCAGTTCCCGCAGGCCTTTAGCTGTGTTCTGTCCAAATCTTACCCCTAACTTCTCCACAATCTTAATTCTTTCATAGTTCTCACAATTAAAATTTATTACAGCATCACACACTGCTAACTTTAGAGTCATAAGCCAGCAAATACATTTTTAGGCAAATGGCACCATACAACATTATTGGAGGACTCATTCACATTCTGGGTCTTCCCATGTAAACACTTCATTAGTAGGTCAGGATTTGCCAAATCTCTGTAAATGGGTTTGATTTCCTCCATTACTGCCAAAGCAAGAGAATGGTTATGTGTAAATTCATGTAGGGTGCGAGAAAATTCAGGCTGCCTTTGTTTACACCAAGGCTTTAGTGGAGGTGGACACAAAGCATGACATGGCTTTTCAACAGTTGATATTCGATGAAAGAAAGTGCTCCACACAGCTCTTTTCATCTTCTCTAAACTGTCACAGTTATCTCTAATGGCCTACCCATAATATTCCTGTAATTCATCAATTACCTTGCCCGTTAGTCTTCCAGCACATTATATCTTCTTGCCATCAGACAGTTTTGTGTTACCCAGCTTGGTTTCAAGGTTACGCAGATGTGTTCCTATCCTTTCTTGACATGTCCTATACACTCAAATTTTTGTATAGGAACATCATATGGCTTACTGTTTTTACTGCAATGAAAGCCTTGCTGTCTCCATCACCTAAGTAATTCACATATCTAACAAGTCTCTCCTTCTGCAAACGGTGGAAAATGTTAACGGCTCCTTTTAATTCCATTCATCCACTTCTGCCATAATAATTTTTATATATTGCTGCTTGTGAAGTAATCTGTTCTTCTGGTTTACAGTACAACCTTCGCAGTACTTACTGAGAACTTCAAAACCCAAATCTTTCCTTATTGCAGATGTAAAATCATTTTTAGAACTAAACCTACATTTTTGCCAGGATCCATTCGCAGCAATGTTGATGTCTGTTTCACCCTCATTTTGTTCAACAGCTTCTAATGTGGCAGCAACCACTGAATCTTCAGCCGCAGCATTTATAGAATGCCCAATTGCTGTTACATATTTCGTATACCTAGAACTTGGTTCTGACAAATTCAACACAGAGCAGAGAACATTACCAGCCATTGCGCCTTTACCAATACATCTGAGGCCATAGAACGGTCTGACATTAGTTTCATACAATTAATTACCTGAACATTTTGATGAAATATGAAATGCTTTTCCGTTTTTGCATTTCTGACATTTAATAATTAATTTAGACACAACACACGTTCTAACTCCAATATCCTCATAACGTTTAACTTCTCCACCACAAAGGCAACAACAGACAGTTTCAGAAAGTACTTGCGCAAGGATTTTCAGATCAATAATGACGTCGTTCATAATGTCATTACTTTTACTACTGTCACCCGTTTCTAAAGTTACTTTCCTTTTTGATGCACTATTGTGATTTCTTTCACGCCTAATACACGTGTTTTCAAGTACTTCTGAAGAACATGCAGTTGTCACATATCTGTTGCCCGTAAATTTGAGTTTCTTGAAGTTACTTTTACTCTTAGTCATTTTATTTACATTTAAAAATCAATAGAAGTTAGCTTACTACAAAAATAGCCGACAATCACACTACTTTCAACGAAAACTAATATCAAAAGCAAAGGACTGATTTGTTTATTCTTAATGCCAACTTCTGAGATGTAGCAATAGGCACAAAACAAAGCAATTCACAGCCTTCTAGACTGTGTAGTTCCCAAGATTAGACTGCTCAACTGTGGCAGTATATCCGTAGCCGCGAAATTTGACAGTCACACGTCAACATTAAAAAAATTATCGTAGAAAACAGAAATTGTCAAATTTCAACGAATTTCACGTACAATGCCCCCTTAACTGCGTTACTGACTGTCTGTTGAAAGAGAGATCTGTTTTTCTGTATCTGCATCTCCTATATTTTTGGTACGCAAAATTTTCAGATAGTACAGGCTGTGAAGGTATTTTGTTAATATTACGCAAAACTACGTACTACATATATGTCAGATACATATTCTCGCCATATTCACTCATCCTGCTTTCTGCACTAGTTTCAGAAGCATTGAGAGATGCTTAACTGGAATGAAAGGTGAAATACTCGGCATAATCCTGGCGAAAATGACACATTAATCCTGCAGATACGACCTCAAGTAGCCTCCGCAGTTCTAGTTCGGCCAACATTGCGTCCCTCCAGTCATAAAATCGCCAGAGCACTTCTCATACCGCGTTGGTACACAAACTTTAAGCAGATTATGTTCTGTAAGCAGTAATTTGTACTGGGGGATCCGTACAACAATTGAGTACCGTTGTGTTTCGAAATATATATTTTTCACAATCTTTTTTTTTCAAATTTTTTTCCCGTCAGTCGAGTGACATTTCTTGACAGCAAATTAGTCTGATGGAATGATGTTTGCTCTGTGAAAAGTGTTTCCAGTACTGTTAGCATTCGACAAAATTAATAGAACTGTAAAAACTACTTTAGGCTACAGCAGACTGTCGTAAGTAAATGTAGATTTCCGTATTTTTCCTAGTAGCCTTCATCAGTGGAGTTCCCACCTGCTTTGGGCAGTGGAGTGCCTCTAAAAATCGGAAACTGTGAACCGTCTACATTTTTTTAAACAGGATGGAGCCCCTCCACGCCCACACCGGCCTGATAGCCAATACAAAAGGTCTACTGACATCTCTGCATATTGGTTTCCACGACGTGAGGTCTTGCAGGATGGGGGTACTGCGATGTTTGCGTAAATCGTGTTATGATTACTATTAACACGCGCTCATCTGGAGACAGATTGGGTCGAATGTTGAACGAAGGGTAGCGGTTTGAAGGGTGTAGGAAAAAAAGTTCCGAGGCAAGAGTCAAGAGACAGAAACCTCTGCGATAGTTGGGTCGGGGTATAGGAGCAGTAGCGACTTTCTTGCTGCCTGCGACAGCTTTGATGATAAGACGCGAGATTCGAGATTAAAAGTCAAAGATCCCACTCAGTCAGACGGTATCACCACACAGAAGATACAAAAATTTTCGGAAATCGCATCAGTTAATTAAATACAAACGAACAGTCACTTCATCACTCAAGAGTTAGCACGAATTCTTTGCAGAAAAATGAAGTCGCACTTATTCTTCAGCACTTATTACTAAAAAGTGATAAAGCACTATCAAATCAGTTATCAAGTTACCTTCAAACAAAATTACAAGAACCCAACAAAATGCTTGAAACAAAACCAAAAGAAAGCAATGAGTCAATCGTAACGACAGGCATGGGAACAGGACTAAGCAAATTTGTACAAGATTAGAAGAAATTCCAAAAACACATACATAATTACAACTTCAGTTTTCTCAGAACGTGGCTGATGTTGACATCAAATTTAAAAATATTCCAGACACATACAGAAATGGGAAAGCTTCAGTTACTGAATAAATTGATAAAGCAGTTACTAGTGTTGTGGTAGCAACATTGCAGCACAAATCACAACATTTTTCGGAACAGATGTAGAAATTGAAAACAGAAATAAATAAAATTGACACCAGTGCAAAAGAACTATATGAAACACTGAAAGCACAGGTCGATGAACATTCAGAGAGAGTTGAGCACATTGAAGTAAATACAGGCGATCACTTAGCAGGCACACAATGAATACAGTTTAAAGAATCCAAAGAATTTCAATCTTTGGGGCGTTTTAAGAAACGGCAGATGACGATAAACAAGCAGTACAGACCAGGCATCAGTAGGTTACGCACTCACCTAGCTGACAACGAAAAGCATTTGACACAAGAACACCGACTTAGACGAGACTTTGTCAAAATGCAACCTTAATGCAGTTCTTCTAGCACATGATACAACAGAACAAACATTTAACAGAACCGTTGAGCCAATTTGCTTTTATACAATCAAAACATCCACGGGTGTACTGCCGGTCTACAGTGTCCAACGGGCACAATATTTCGGCGATCATAGATGTCGCCATCATTAGGTGAACTGACGGACTGAGCTCCTGTGAACGTGCCGGTACGGAGATCCGTACGCTATGGCTGCTCAGAGGGAACTGGCTTCGGTCGCGGCGGCGGCCGATTTAAATACCCTCCGCCCGCGGCGCACTCCCGCCGCCGTCCGCGCCACGCGACACGGTCACGCGGTGGAACAGATTGCGACGGCGTCTGAGATGACGTCGGTGTGATGGCTCTGTCCGCCGCGGTCGTCACAACTATACGTTTGCTCGATTTACTCTAGATTAACCCAATCGCTGGTTCCCAAGCCTTGCTAAGATTATAGCCACAGTCACGGTTTATGAGGTCGTCATTGGTGCGAATTTCGAAGGCCTCTCTAACAACGCTGTCCCAGTATCTCGACGTCTGTACCAGAATCCTCGTGCGTTTATACTCCATAGCGTGATTTTCCGACAAACAATGTTGACGCGACCGCCGACTTGCTCGGATGCATCAATAGAGTGTGCCTCTGGTGTTCACGGCATCGATCCTCGACGGTACGCATCGTCTGAGCAATATACGACTTGCCACATTGACACGGAATCTGGTACACGCCGGCCTTCTTCAGACCGAGGTCATCTTTGGCGCTCCCCACCAGTGCACGAGTTTTATTCGGAGGACAAAACACAGTTCCGACCCGGTGTTTCTTCCAAATACGGGCGATTTTCCCCGAGAGTGCGCCTGTATATGGAATAAACGCAGTGCCTACCTCCTTCCTCGTGATTTCATCCATCTCCACAGGTTGTGCTGTAGTGGTTGGGCGGAGGGCACGTTGAATCTGCCACTCTGAGTACCCATTTTTTCGAAATATAGTTCTCAGATGTTTCAATTCCTGGGGTAGACTCTCTGCGTCAGAGATAGTGCGCGCCCTATGTACTGGTGTTTTAAGTACTCCATTCCTCTGTGAAGGGTGGTGGCAGCTGTCGACGTGCAAATACAGATCATTGTGCGTTGTCTTCCGATACACCCCATGACCTAGGGTGCCGTCAGCCCTTCTCTTGATCAAGACGTCAAGGAAAGTTAATTTAACATCCGTTTCAGTCTCCATAGTGAATTTGATGTTGGGGTGTATGGAGTTTAGATCTGTAAGGAAGTCAAGGAGTTTATCCATACCATCTAGCCAGAAGACGAATATGCCGTCCACGTAACAGGAAAAGCGAGTAGGTTTCCATTCGGATGACGACAGGGCTTCCTCCTCGAAGTTCTCCATGTACAAATTCGCTACCACCGGTGAGAGTGGGCTACCCATGGCGTCTCCCTCCGTTTGTTCGTAGTATTCTCCATTAAAAAGAAAATACGTGGAGGTCAAGACATGCCTAAAAAGTTCAGTGGTCTTCTCGTCAAACTTCTGACTAATCAATTCTAGTGACTCTCGCAGGGGAACCCTTGTAAACAAGGAAACGACATCAAAACTCACCATGATATCTGACTCATCCAACCTGAAGCTATCAAGGCGTTTAACGAAATCCAAGGAATTACGGATGTGATGAGGGCATTTACCCACATAAGGACTTAATATTCCCGTCAGGTATTTGGCCAACCAATATGTAGGTGCCCTGATGTTGCTGACAATGGGGCGTAATGATACCCCCTCTTTGTGAACCTTCGGGAGCCCATATAGTCTAGGCGGTACCGGACCTTGCGGTAACAATTCCTTAGCGTCACCCTCCGGTAAATCTGCGTCCTTGAGAAGCGACCTCGTCTTGTTCTCCACCTTCTTTGTAGGGTCAACGCTGATCTTCCAGTAGGAATCGTAATTTAGCAGGCTCTGCATCTTATCAGTGTAGTCCTTATGGGAGACAACAACTGTAGCATTTCCTTTGTCAGCCGGTAAGACAACAATTTAAGAGCGCTCTCTCAGATCACGAATGGCCGCCCTCTCTTTACTGGTGATATTTGACTTCATCGTCTAGGATTTCGTCAACGCACGACAAGTTTCACGACGTATTTCCTCAGCTGATTCAGGCGGAAGACAACGCACACTGATCTGTATTTGCACGCCGACAGCTGCCACCACCCTTAACAGAGGAATGGGGTACTTAAAATTCTAGTACATAGGGCGCACACTATCTCTGACGCAGAGAGTCTACCCCAGGAATTGGAACATCTGAGAACTGTATTTCGAAAAAATGGGTACTCAGAGTGGCAGATTCAACGTGCCCTCCGCCCAACCACTACAGCACAACCTGTGGAGATGGATGAAATCACGAGGGAGGAGGTAGGGACTGCATTTATTCCATATACAGGCGCACTCTCGGGGAAAATCGCCCGCATTTGGAAGAAACATCGGGTAGGAACTGTGTTTTGTCCTCCGAATAAAACTCGTGCACTGGTGGGGAGCGCCAAAGATGACCTCGGTCTGAGGAAGGCCGGCGTGTACCAGATTCCGTGTCAATGTGGCAAGTCGTATATTGGTCAGACGATGCGTACCGTCGAGGATCGATGCCGTGAACACCAGAGGCACACTCGACTGATGTATCCGAGCAAGTCAGCGGTCGCTGAACATTGTTTGTCGGAAAATCACGCTATGGAGTATGAACGCACGAGGATTCTGGTACAGACGTCGAGATACTGGGACAGCGTTGTTAGAGAGGCCTTCGAAATTCGCACCAATGACGACCTCATAAACCGTGACTGTGGCTATAATCTTAGCAAGGCTTGGGAACCAGCGATTGGGTTAATCTAGAGTAAATCGAGCAGACGTATAGTTGTGACGACCGCGGCGGACAGAGCCATCACACCGACGTCATCTCAGACGCCGTCGCAATCTGTTCCACCGCGTGACCGTGGCGCGGGGCGCGGACGGCGGAGGGAGTGCGCCGCGGGCGGAGGGTATTTAAATCGGCCGCCGCCGCGACCGAAGCCAGTTCCCTCTGAGCAGCCATAGCGCACGGATCTCCGTACCGGCACGTTCACAGGAGCTCAGTCCGTCAGTTCACCTGATGATGGCGACATGTATGATCGCCGAAATATTGTGCCCATTGGACACTGTAGAGCGGCAGTACACCCGTGGATATTTTGATTATCAAATATGCCAGGAGAAACTCAAGAATTGCTTTTATACAGATTTCTATTTTGAGAGTTACAAGATCTTTATGCGTTTCTTTGCTGACCAGACATCAGGAAGAAATCATAGATTCATTCCGTGACTTTTAAAATTGCTTGAGATTCTAGAATCAGACTATATTTACAAAAACATAAACTTTTATCAGAACAACCGCAGTTGCAATGACAACAGGAATAGTGGACAGAGACTTTGTCAATATGCAACCTTAATGCAGTTCTTCTAGCACATGATACAACAGAACAAACATTTAACAGAACCGTTCCGCCAATTTGCCTTTATACAGATTTGTATTTTGAAACTTACAAGATCTTTATGCGTTTCTTTGCTGACCGGACGTCAGGAAGAAATCATCGATGCATTCCGTGACGTTTTAAAATTGCTTGAGATTCAAAAATCAGACTGTATTTACAAAAACATAAACTTTTATCAGAACAATCGCAGTTGCAATGACAACAGGAATAGTGGACATTTCAGATTATTTAGTGGCAACAGAGACAGAAGATGCAGGAGCAACCAATGGCACCGGAAACAATATTAGGGACATAACAATTTCAATGGACCACTACGATACGACCAGCAACAAAATCCGAATTTTTAACACAACAATCAGCAGTTTCATAATTCAAGGGGAAACACGAACACTCCTCCACCACAGCATAGCAAATTTGCTAGCGATTACGTACAAAGTAATAACAATTTGGATATGCATAGGCAGCAACCACATAATCACAACTATCATAACAATAGACAACAAAACCAAGATCTCCAAGCAAATGAGGACCATGGAAATAGGAGAAATGAAAATTACAGACAAGAGCAAAATTGTGTTTTCAATGAATCGGACAGCTGTTTTCACCCAGGACAAGTTAATTCTGATAATGCAGAATGGAGGCGATCTGTACAACTAGTTGAAGTTCCGCAGCCTATTTCACAGCAACGGTACGATGACGAACAGCAGTGACTATAGGAGAAGACCACAGAAAATTCACACACAAAGACAACACGATGTTTTACCAAACCCATAGACATCATTGAAAGTATCATTTGTTTTGAAGATATTAGAGATACATTGTTCAGATAAAAGAGACACCTCAAAACTAAGTTCATCATACAGTCATCAGCTTACAGATGGGCACATATACTTTAAACTTACTTAGACTCACGCTCTCCAGTTTCAGTAATTATTAATGTTGCGTTCAATAAATGAATGAATAGTTCAGACGAAACTTGCTATACTTTACTATTAGATGCAACAAAAGTTAGAAAAGCTATTTCAGACAAAGGTGTCGATGTAAAATCACAAACACATTTGCAGTTTACTGTAAAAGGTAACACTTTCTCTGCAGACTTCTGGATCGTTCCAGAACTAACAACTTGGCATGGCTTACTTAAACAGATAAAAAGCGGTAATGGATTTTGAGGAGTCATGTATTTTGCTACAAAACAACGATACGCTTGTTACATCGCATTTTGAGAAGAGTTTTTCAATTGAGGAACAGGATATTAACAGGCTACAGTTTTTCACATCAAACAAAAACGTCAATTGGTACACGTAATTATTCACTGACATAGGATTTTTTACTATTAATGAAAATGCAGAATCAAATGTAGATTTTTTCGGACAATACAAGCAAAAATGTGGAGGTGTGAAGCTGCAACAGACAGGGATAGGAAACAATTTCAGGTAGTCCTACAGATTGATGCGCAGGTTTTTGACAACTTTCGCGAAACTGTGCACCGATTCGTTTACTAATTTCAGTTGAGAAAAACGCACGATTCTTCTGTTTCTAAATGTTACAACGTTCCATTCATTTGTAGCGACAAAGCAAAATAGGAAATTAAATCTATACTCCAAAAACGCATAACTGAAACTGCTGGTAGCCCTCATAACAGTCTGTTACACGTTGTTCCAAAAAAGGTTGTTACTCTCGGACTTGCTATAGAAACGAAAGTAATTAATGATATCATGAAAATAGAAACAAAAGGACTGCAGACATCAGGTGAGTTGCTACATTACTTTCATGGAGTCACTGCGTTTTCCACAACAGATTTAAAATCAGGATTCTGGCGGATCGAATTACACACCAATTGAAGTAAATATACAGCCTCTTATGCATCAGAATTTGTTGTCAATTTTGCGACTACCTTTCCATCTTAATATTTCATCGGCAGCTCTCATTAGAGGTTTGAACTCCATTCCTCCAATACATGTAAAGGACAGAATCATTTCTTGATGACATACTTGTTGTTGAGTAAATATTGTACCAGCATAACAGCTTCTTGAAATGACTATTGTAAACATTTTCCAATCGTATAATTATGGTCAATTTACCGAATCTGACTTTGGAAAGTTTTGTATTTAACTTTTAGGTCATATCATTTCAGATTCTAGTATTAAACCCCATACAGACAAACTTCAGACCAATCGTGATTTTGCTGTTTCGACTATTAACCGCTAAGCTAGAAGTTTTCTGGGCCTCGTAAATTTTTTTTGATATTTCATTCACTACAATGCTCTGGACGCTCCATTTATGTGAGTCAAATGGTAAAAAGTCTATTGATTTTGGGACGGAAAATCCCAAAATGAATTTGATAAACTTAAAAATGCTTAATTAAATGCACCTTTACTTTCTCACCCTGAGCTTTCGCATGATTTTGGGATCGTGACTGACAGCTCCAAGACAGCTTTTGGCGTCAAGGTGTTTCAGGAGGTAAAGGAAAATTGTGTTACTATTATTATGAGTATGGAATTTGCCAGCCGTATTCTTTCTGCGTCTGAAGAAAATTATTCAATCACAGAAGATGAGGCATTAGCTGTCGTTTGAGCCTTTACAAAATTTCGATATTTTTTATTTGTCAAACTTACAAAAGTATACTCTGACCAGCGTGCATTAGAATTTATTACGACCGATAAACTGTTTCATGATCTTTTGGAGAGATGGGTATTATATTTACAGGAATTTTGTTTCACCGTTACACAGATTCCTGGAAAAGACAATACTGTTCCTGACGTCATTTCACAATCTCTTGGTGCCTCACAATTTGGTTCATCCACAGGATCCTGTCAGGCTAGTTTCAGTGTTCTGTACATACCACAAGTTTCTTTCGAAAATTATCTTTCTTCTACTTTACAGGTCATTACGAAAGAGTAAGATAAAGATCCCATATGGAAAAATATCAAGCAGCTGTGGCGAAACACAAACAGCTCGACAGTTAGACACTGTTATTTGGTTAGCAACAGAATTCTCTTCAAACGTTTAAAAACTCACAGCGATACGTGGCTTGTTTGCCCTCCACATGATTTGGTCAAAAACTTACTTTGGTATATTTGTCTTAGCTATGCACGCTGTGGAGTAAAAAAAATAATGTTTTTACGTACTTCGTCAGACCTCTTATTTTCTCAACCTGGAATAACGCATCTGACGTGTTCTGAACAAATGTAAATTGTGTCAAAAAGCTGAAACATCCACCAATGCGCATTTTGCTCAGCTGTTTCCCATCATTCCAGTTTAACTACGTCAATTATCATTCGTGGACCTGTTGGACATCTTATAATGAACAGAAAAGGTTTCTTGTATATATTGCCAGTAGAGCTCACATCAAAATTTGTCTCTTTTACATCAGTTCAGAAAGCGACTCGAGAACTGTTTCTGCAGCATTTACCAATGATTTTTTAAAAGAAGTTGGACATGTCGACGAAGTTATTTCTGACAAGGGTCCCCAGTTTCGTTCTGCTCTTTGGATACGTACATTGAAAAATAGAAAATTACAACAATTTTCATTTCCCAGCACCACACTTCTTCCTGTCCCTCTGAAACCATGAAAGAAATGGGAAAATTATGTAGACTACGGTGTCACAAAAAGGACACAGAACGGGATAGGTATATTAAAATCTTTCAGGACACCATAAACTCTTTATCTAAAGATCCGGCTTTACTCTCTCTACATTTGGTAGTGAAAAGTAAACTGACAAAATGAGAGAAACTATGCCATTTCCAAGGTCACAATGCTTAAGATATCATCAAGTCATTAAACAGCCCTTAAAAACATAAAACTGACAGCTGAGAAGGGAAAACAAATGGAGATGGGAAGATCTAACAGTAAAGACTTCACGGTAGGTCAAAATGTGTTAGTTCCTTCACACCAGTTATCGTACAAATCAAACAACAAGTTTAAAAACTTCCTTTTAATCTACAATGGACCATTCCATATTCGTCGAACATCTCATGCGAATACGACTGATGCCTAAACACTGCGCACAAAGAAATCGCGTGGTATGAACCACATTTCCAATGTAAAATAATTTCTAGAATAACTACTTGGGCATTTTTTTGCTAGTTAGAACACATTTCTTTGCATAGTCATGTTGTGATACATGTGATTTTCTTATTGACGAGTGGATTATTGCAAATATGTAGAAGTCATTGCCAGTTCATCCTACGTATCTGCAGACGTACTTAAATTTTCTTACATAAGGTAGAAGAGGTTAACCATTTCGTTGTATTTCTTTCACTTTTGTATTTCTGTTAAAACAATGTACTTTACTATTACAGATAAAGATTACAATGTCACTAATAATGAAACTTTCTAGCAGTATGTGTCACACAAAGAAGCAGGCAAAACTACATTCCAAAACAGGAAGCAGTAACATTTAGACGAGTAGAAATGCGTAATGGCACAAAACCTTTCGTGTTGGATTGTAACATCGGATACTGCGTAAACAAATGGAATTTTTCTTAGAAGCTGACCTACTGAATTATCTATCAACTGGATGGTATCGGCAGTCGTTGCACAGAACGCAACTGTGGGACAGGTAGAGAAATTTAGGTTGGCTTTAAGAGCACTGAACATAAGAATGCCGGGTAACAGCTATAAGTGGGAACGTTATATGAGCTTTTTTTGATTAATATTCTATGTTGTGTTAGCACGTATGAATTTGAGATGATGAAGTTGATGATTTTGTGTACTTCCAGATTAAGTATTTCAGGTTTTAGCAGATAAGCAATGAGGTAAGCGACTGTTAGAGATTATGTGATGATTTGCTTGTAGCGCACACATTGAGTTGTTATGATTTAATGATTTCTGTGTAGAGTGGGGGATTTGTTATAAATGGAGACGACATACGTTGAGAAATTGGCTGCTTTACTTGACACATTGTGACGAGAACTTTTGTCCTATAACCACTTTCCTGAATGGTTAGTGATATTTATGTGAAATGACACTTCTGTTTTTGTGCTTGGTTTGACAACGGTTTGGTTTTGCTTTATCTAACAACTCTTCTTTCTTTGTCATTTACCATATTAATGATACTTTTTAGTTTTTCAGCTCAAATTTATATACGTTTACCAATCATTTAACACAACTATTCTTTATCTTCTAGAATGAATTATCCTATTCTTTATCTTATTTGTGTATAGCTGTAAGGAATTTTTGGTACCACTTTGTCCTTCTTGCACTTGGGTATGCTAAGCATTTTTTTAGATGACGATTAGTTAGCACGTGCATAGAATAAGCATCTGCGCCCACATTTTGTGGTGGACTGACTACCAATGTTTTAATTAATTAATTTCTTTTGACAAGTGCAACAATAATTTTGTACACAAACTTTTATTCCCTTCCTTCATTCACTTTCCTTCTGAATAGTCGCTCAAGCTAGAAATTTTGTAGGAAATAGTATTATGTTTTGTGATTACTGTACACAGTATATTAATTAACCATAAAGAAGCATCTACTTTTGTAACGGTATTTTGATAGATATTTGTACAAAAACGCTATGATTTTTATTTTCAGTTAATGTCTTCCATGAATATAATGTGTTTTCCTATTTTCGTACCTACAATATTGCGTAACTTTGATGTAAAGAATTTCGTGCATATGTTCATATGGTTGTTAATATGGTGATCTGTGAATTTACACTGCACATTGTGGACTGATCTTGAATGCCAACAACAAAATTTCCTCTTATGGAAACTTGCTTTAGATATTTGTTTGTATTGCTATATGGTAATACCAACACATTTCAGTTTTTATTCTACCTTCTGTATTTACACATTTGTAACAGTATTAGCTTTTTACGTCTTATTCTGAGCCATAACATTCATGGGCATATTTAGGCACACTCTCCCGCACCATACGACACTTAATGCAATTTATGGGCGTATTTTTACAACAACAATATGTTAGCTCACTTCAACTGGATTTACGGAATTGTTTCACAGACATTTGGCGAAAAAAGGCTACTTTTCCGCATTACTACGGTACTTTACAATACTGTTGTGAGAGGCTTTGGCTGTGAGTTGTCAGTGGAATATTTATGTACCTTACAGCATCCTCTTAGTCTGCTATAAGCCTCCTCACAAATAAACCGGTACAATGATGTAAATGTTATTGCACTGAGTCGTCGACAAAACATATTTACTTCAAGACTCTTTTCGACGAGTTTTGTGTGGTAGTGTAGTGCGTACACTGAATTGAACGACGATTTTTGATGTCTTCTTGTAATTCAAAGATGACAACATAGATTTTGCAGCGCTGTAAAAAAGAGTGACTTTACCACATTTGTTTCCTTGCTGATGCTTTGATCACGCTGATGGCTGTGGACTGCTTTGGTCTGTTTATGCGCCTGTGCATAATGATTTAACACAGTCTCTCAAAGAGTATTATCGCCTCTGCACGACAACTGAAAACAATTTGTAAATCATGAATACTGTTATCTTTTTATACTATTAGTGATTATAAGTTCTTCATTTCTAATTATGTCATTCGTGTTTTAACTTCATTAGCAAAATTGCAGTCTACGCTTTGTTAACCATAAATCTCATTCTGCAAAATTCTGTATGGAGATGCCGAGGGATACTGAAAGATGTGTGCGTTAATTTTCATAAGAATATTTCATGTAAGGTTTGATTTGCTTAGACATGTGCGTGCTTAACCGTACAGAGATAAGTCAGAAGTGATCTTTGCTCTGCGAAGATGGGCGCCAGATTTACCTGGAGCAGAGGAGACAGTCAATTGAGCTTTGGTTTTAGATGTGAACAGTTGAGTTTTGGTTGAGCAGTAGCGAGGGACAAACAATAGAGATTTTTGGAATTACGTTACGAATCAGTAGAAGACTTATTCCAGAGAGAAAAAGAATTGATTTTTACATTAGCGCAATACTATATGTACAGCATGGACTACAGATAACGATTAAGTCTGTCTTATTTGCGACAGCGGTTTGATAATCCACCGTTCTCTGTTCATCTGATGCCCAGACCAGGAATATTTTTGGTTTTCATTTTTCTGTCAAGATTTGTCGAGTCATTAAGTGACAAATTGATTTAAGAATTAGATTTTGGAATTCTGTATAAGGAGAGATTATGCTGGTAAAATTTAATTTGTTTAAGTTCATTTTTTTAAATTCTTGTGTTACTATTAGGTAGTTTCATTAAATGCTACCAAGTCTAAGGAAATGAAACTGGAATTGAGTTCATTTAAATCACAGCCATTGCCCACATCCCAAGCATCAATTAATTTTCAATTATTGAAACACCGTTATCAAAAAATTATGAACCAAGAATGATAGCAAAGTTCTTACAGTAACACTGCAACTCTGCGTTTCTTTGTAGTCAGATTTTTGCAGCTCTTTTATCGAGACTCGTTATAGATACGATAACAGTTTGCACCCAAGTAAGACAAATTGTGTAGACGTCAAATTCTTTGTTTAAAATATTTAATTAAATTTCACAGGGACAAACTATATTTTCAAAGTAATCAGTTTTCTTTATTCAAAGTTCGTTGTCTTTGTGATTACAGTAAGTTTCAGAATGGGCATGGTTTTATTAAGATTCTTTCAGTTCGATTTGTCTATACATTCTGGTATTTGAATTTTGTCACCAACATGAACAGTTAAGCTACCTGCAGATTAAGATTCACTTTCGTATTCTCTTTCGCTCATTAAAACTGATGGAAACTAATGACTTTCAACTGTATTTCCATCGTGCTTTGATTACATAAAAGCGGAGGCGCTACCCTATCAACGAATTTTTATTGCTCTCAAAATGCAATTTATATTCTGTAAGGATATGCAATACACCATGGACTAGTAGACTAGAAGGAAAGTCATCGAGTAAAACGGAAATAATATCCGACGTTTCCCAAGGAAGTGTTGTGGGCCCTCTATAGTTCCTGATCTATATTAACGACATAGGAGACAATCTCGGTAGCCGTCTTAGATTTTATGCAGATTATGCTGTCATTTACCGTAATGTAAAGTCATAAGATGACCAAAAATATGAGATATATGTATGGTGCGAAAAGTGGCAATTGACCTTGAATAAAGAAAAGTTCTTCGTATGAGTACTAAAAGAATACTGCTAATTTTCAATTACGCGATATGTCACACAAATGTGAAGGCTGTAAATTCAACTAAATACTTAGGGATTACAATTACAAATACCCTAAATTGGAACAGTGACATAGATAATGTTTTGCGTAGAGCAAACGCGATTCATTGGCAGAACTCTTAGAAGGTACAACGGGTTTACTAAAGAGACTACTTACACAATGATTGTCCGCCCTAATCTGGAGAATTGCTATATGATGTGGGATCCGCACCAGATGGGACTGACGGATGACATCGAAAAAGTACAAAGAAGAGCAACTCGTTTTGTATTATCGCGAAGTAGGGGAGATAGTGCCAGACATGAAACGTGAATTGGAGTGGCAATCATTAAAACAAAGGCGATTTTCATTGCGACGGGATCTTCTCATAAAATTTCAATCACCAGTTTTCTCCTCCGATTGCGAAAACATTCAGCTGGAACCCACCTACATAGGAAGAAATGATCATCACGAAGAAATAAGAGAAATCAGGGCTTTCACAGAAAAATTTAAGAGCTCGTTTTTCCCGCGCTCCGTTCGAGAGTGGATCGATAGAGAGACAGCTTGAAGGTGGTTCATTGAACCCTCTGCCAGGCTCTTTACTGTAAATAGCAGCGTAATAATGTAGATGAAGATGAACACTGAGTAATGTATGGTTCTCATTATGTGCGAAACAAACAACTAAACAGTCGCGAAAAAAAGAGGTTACACAGTTTCTCTCAAATTCATTTATGTTTATTCCCTATCAGTGCTACCAGGATTACCGGTAATCCTACCATTTACTACGTCATTTATGTAGAGTACCAAAACTACCCCACTGTAGTTTTGATCGAGTGATATCTAGGTATTACTTACACTACTGGCCATTAAAATTGCTACACCATGAAGATGACGTGCTACAGACGCGAAATTTAACCGACACGAAGAAGATGTTGTGATATGCAAATGATTAGCTTCACAGAGAATTCACACAAGGTTGGCACCGGTGGCGACACCTACAACGCGCTGACAAGAGGAAAGTTTCCAACCGATTTCTCATACACAATCAGCAGTTGACCGGCGTTGCCGGTGAAACGTTGTTGTGATGCCCCGTGTAAGGAGGAGAAATGCGTACCATCACGTTTCCGACTTTGATAAGGGTCAGATTGTAGCCTATCGCGATTGCAGTTTATTGTATCGCGACATTGCTGCTGGCGTTGGTCGAGATCCAATGACTGTTAGCAGAATATGGAATCGGTGGGTTAAGGAGGGTAACACGGAACGCCGTGCTGGATCCCAACGCCTTCGTATCACTAGCAGTCGAGATGACAGGCATCTTATCCGCATGGCTGTAACGGATCGTGTAGCCACGTCTCGATCCCTGAGTCAACAGATGGGGACGTTTGCTAGACGACAACCATCTGCACTAACAGTTCCACGACGTTTGCAGCAGCATGGACTATCAGCTCGGAGACCATGACTGCGGTTACCCTTGACGCTGCATCACAGACAGGAGCGCCTGTGATGGTGTACTCAACGACGAACCTGGGTGCACGAATGGCAAAACGTCATTTTTTCGGATGAATCCAGGTTCGCTGACCGCACCATGATGGTCGCTTCCGTATTGGGCGACATCGCGGAGAACGCACATTGGAAGCGTGTATTCGTCATCGCCATACTGGCGAGTCACTCGGCGTGATTGTATGGGGTGCCACTGGTTAAACGTCTTGGTTACCTCTTGTTCGCATTGACGGCACTTTGAACAGTGGGTGCTACATTTCAGATGTGATACGACCCGTGGCTCTACCCTTCATCGATCCCTGCGAAACCCTACATTCCAGCTGCGTAATGCACGACCGCATGTTGCAGGTCCAGTACGGGCCTTTCTGGATACAGAAAATGTTCGACTGCTGCCCTAGACAGCACATTCTCCAGATCTCTCACCAATTTAAAACGTCTGGTCAATGGTGGCCGAGCAGGTGGCTCGTAACGATACGCCAGTCACTACTCTTGATGAACTGTGGTATCGTGTTGAAGCTGCATGGGCAGCTGTACGCCATTAAAGCTCTGTTTGACTCAATGCCCAGGTGTATCAAGGCCGTTATTACGGCCAAAGGTGGTTGGTTCAAATGGCTCTGAGCACTATACGAATTAACTTCTGAGGTCATCAGTCACCTAGAACTTAGAACTAATTAACCCTAACTAACGTCAGGACATCACACACATCGATGCCCGAGGCAGGATTCGAACCTGCCACCGTAGCGGTCGCTCAGTTCCAGACTGTAGCGCCTAGAACCGCACGGCCACTCTGGCCGGAAGAGGTGGTTGTTCTGGGTACTGATTCCTCATGATCTGTGCACCCAAATTGCGTGAAAATGTAATGATATATCAATTCTAGTGTAATATATTTGTCCAATGAAAACCCGTTTATCATCTGCATTTCTTCTTGGTGTAGCAATTTTAATGGCCAGTTGTGTATGTTGTTACGACCCACTATTGTTGCTTCAGTTTCTTGTTCTTAAATGGATTATAGCTTCAGGTTACGCGAATGGAGTTGAGACACGATTTTATAACACCTCTTCAGAATATTACTCGATCCAAGTGGCATCAATTCAGCATATAATGCTGGAGTTGACTGCTCACGTACACTCTTATGGAGAACAGGTTTGGTGTGTATAATTTCATTCAATTTATTTTATTCTTGGACTATATAAAACTTATCAATCAACATAAGTAATTTCCAGATATTCCGTAGAGTTGTCAACCATGTAAAAATGAAAACGTTGTTAACTACATCTCCATACATACTACGCAAGTCACCATACCCGTAGGGTACCCTGTGTTATTGTACCACTCGGAAATGGAGCGATGGGAAAACGGCTGTTGTTCATATATGCCAGTTACATAATCGCGGCACAATTACTCGTTTTGATTTCTGCACCAGTTTCAAAAGAAAATTAGTCAAAAAATTATTATCAAAAGTTATTTGTGATTAAATAATTTTATGTATGTTCTCTAGGTAATCTAGAAGTGATAATGTTTTCAAGCATACATTCGTATTTCCACTGTGCGTTGGTTGCCACACTAGTTTCTCGTAGGTGGCGCCCAGAACTTTTTCGCAAGACTGTCTGACTCTACCACCTGCGGTGGATGCATACATGCCCTAGTTTATATTCAATAGGTTAAAGTCGATACCAACTAATATAGCTCTACTGAACGAAAACTAAATAATTCTACAACTTTTACATCTGAATCGGGTGAGCAGTATAAACAATCATAAATAATTTACGTTCACCTAGTGCAGCTACTCGCGTACAGATAACTGCATAGTCAGATTCAGTTCCGGCCTTGAGTGACGTCTGATCTGTTGCTTCTATGACAAACCAAACACTGCGTTTCATTCATGGAACACTTAGAAGATGAAACAGATCTACTAAAGAGACTGCCTACACAGCGCTCGTCGTCCTTTTGGAGTACTGCTGCGAGGTGTGGAACCCTTACCAGCTAGAATTAACGGATAACTCGAAAAAGTCCAAAGAATGGCAGCACATTTTGCTTTATCGGGAAATAGGGGGAGAATATCACAGATATGATACAGGATTTGGTGTCGAAATCAGTAAAACAAAGGCGTTTTTTGTTGCAGCTTGATCTTCTCACAGAATTTCAATCACCAGTTTTCTTCTCGGAATTTGAAAATCTGTTATTGACATCGACTTACATAAGGAGAAGTGAACATCATTATAAAATAAAGGAAATGAGAGCTCACACGGAAAGATATAGGTGTTTATTTTTTCCACGCGTTGTTCGATAGGGGAATAATAGAGAATTAGTGTGAAGGTGGTTCGTTAAACCTTCTGCCATGCACTTAAGTTTGGTATACAGGGTAGTCGTGTAGATGCAGATGTAGAAGTGGATACAGCTTGCGCTCCTCGTAAAGTATACTCGTGGTTCCGAGTATAATTTCAGAATGTTTGTTACGAATTTCTGTTGAAATCTTGATTTTGGAAGTGTTTCTAGTTCGTACGCGATCAGATTTCGCTCTCCGGTAATACAGATAGGAACGGTGAAATGGGTACTTAAATTTTACACAAATATTTTGAAACATTTTGCATATTTCCAATCATTCCGTTTGCGATACTACCGATACCGCACTTCGAGGAAGTCTCTGTTGCACTTTCCTGTGACTGCCTGCTTTGAGATGAAGGAAATGAATACACCTAGGAAGACTGTAAGGCTCGTTGAAAGTTGCAAGAGCAAGCTGGATGAGAATTGTAGACTCCTGATCTGACACCTATCAGTCATCTGTCAATCAACGTCTTAGGCAATGAACTCAGTAATTTGGGACACTGAAAAGCAGCTGCAGTTATTAGCAGCGATTCAGCAAGAAAAATATACACGCCACAGCATTACCAACATATTTGTGCAAGTGGGATCAGATATTTTTACTCTTTTGTCTTAAGAAAACATTTCAGCTACCGTTATAATTTTCAAGATACTCTCAGTCAATTAGTGGTAGCCTCTGATAATTCAAATGGTTGTCATCTATTTTTCGACACCTCCAGCCACAACGGAAATCATTGTTTAGTAAATCCAGAGAATCACATGGAGCATTTGATATAAGAATATAGGCTAATGGCATTACAAGAGTGACAGAATTACTAAAATACCGGAATCACAACTGTATCATTTCTATAGAGCCAAAATTGATCAGCTCCTACGTCACCAGTTTGTGTAAGGGGCTTATGCTAACACGAGAGGAAAACTGGTTAAGTAAGAACTGCCTCAGACCATAACGTTGAATATTTAAGAGAAGAATAGAATAATACTAGTGGAATGGCAGAATTACTAAAATATTAGAAGCACGACTGGATAATTTTCGTGAATCTAATAGGGGTCATCTTTCTACTTCACCAAAGATTCACATCTTTTGTGCAAATGGATTAGACGAACTGTAGAGATTCACTGGATAAGGACAGACTGACTCCAACACAAGACTTTGGAAACGGGGATATCAAATATTGTTAATGAACCAATCGTTATCCGAAAAAGGATCATTTTTCCGCAGGTCAACATTAGGCTTGATCTACAGAAAGAAGTCTGCCAGGACATTCTCGTGTTTTAGATATACAGTTGTTGCTGTTCCTACATTGTCGTTCCAAGTGATATGATCAGGAAAGCTCTGCTAACTCCTAAGTTGTGTCTTGGTACATAAGTATCCTGCGTGCGGTGAAGATTGACCATTACGCCATTGATGTTAAAAGCCAACGGGTTGGGTGTCAAATGGTTCAAATGGCTCTGAGCACTATGGGACTTAACTTCTGAGGTCATCAGTCCCCTAGAACTTAGAACTACTTAAACCTAACTAACCTAAGGACAACACACACATCCATGCCCGAGGCAGGATTCGAACCTGCGACCGTAGCGGTCACTCTATTCCAGACTGTAGCGCCTAGAACCGCTCGGCCACCTCAGCCGGCGGTTGAGTATCAATTCTGTCTGGCGTGAAAGTGAAGAACTACTAGCCCCGTAAAGTAATATCCTTGCAACAAGTATTTCAATAGCTAATTCTGCCCCTGTATTTAATAGAATAGCCACAACAAGATATAGGTAAATGCTTACAACTCCTGCCCGAAGTGAGCTACAACTGCCTTCACTTAATACACATTAGTATATAACACTTGATTCAACTTGAACAGAAGATCACCAGGACACCAACATTAACTCAAAAGCACTCTAACTGTGTTCCTTGCAAACTGCTGAAGCCGTTCCTCGCCTTCCTGCAACGTCGTGTGCGCCACCGGAGACAAGAGTACCCCACCCCAGCACGTTGTTGTCCCACTCAACAGTGCACGCCCGTGATAACCATGTCCGCCCTGTGTCGATGCAGACGCCATCTCTGTGAGGCTCTTGAACTTGGCTTCCGACAGACTGCCTCCCTTGGTGTCTCTCCAGCTCTTCTCGTCACTGACAGTCCATCTCTGTGGACACGCAGTCTCCAGCCTCGGCCGCCAGCACAGGCCTATAAACCACGCCACCAGTCGACGGAGGGCCACCGGCCCCGGCAACTGATTCATTGCTTGCTTCTCGAAGATGTGTCCTGTTTAGAGTTATAATCCTACCGCAGGATACCGTAGACTAACGTAAGTAAGCATAGACTATGGTAGTTTTACTAGTAGCTTCGGTCAGTTAAGATTGTAGTCGCGTTACGTGTACATTAGGTGTGTTGGGGCGTGTCACCTCACTTCTGTCGCTTTGTTTGCGTATGCGATCAGCGTCTTACTATATTCTCCAGAAACGGGAAGCGGTGTACCGCCTGGAAACCTCCTGTCTGTTACTTAAAAATAAACATTATTTATAGCAAATTGAAGTCGTCATTGTTTAACTAAGTTTTTATTCGAAAATTGTTGATTTGTAACGTGATGCAAAGGGATGTTTTAATAAAAATACAAACAGTACTGGTTTATCTTATAGCTCTAAAAACGCAGTTTCTTGAAAAAAAAGTAAAATAAAAAAAAGCAAAACAAGAATGCATCAAACATCACATCAGTACTTCGTGGATCTTATAGATAACATGTTTCTGTTATGCATGTTCAGCCTTCGCACATTTCAATAATGACAGGGAACTCCTGCGTTTAATCATCATGAAGAACGTTCTATTGAGTACAAGAAACAACAATAATAATACACTGAAGTGTCAAAAGTCATAGGATACCATCTAATACCGTGTCGTCCATAACTGGAAGAGTGTCGGCGATGCAGGATTTTGTGCACGAACCTACCTCTCCATTATGTCCCATGAATGTTCCATAGGGTTCACGTCGGGCGATCTGGGTGCCCAAATTATTCACTCGAATTGTCCAAAATGTTCTTCAAACCAGGCGCGATAAATTTTAGCCCAGTAACATGACATCCTTGTTTGTAAGATGACGTCCATGAATCCCCTGTAAATGGTCTCCAGCTAACCGAACGTATCCATTTCCCGTCAATGATCGGTAGAGTTGGACCTGAGGACTCAGTTCATTCCATGTAAACACGTTTTATACCATTACAGAGCCACCATCAGCTTTCACAGTGCCTTGATTAGAACTTGGATCCGTGGCTTCGTGAGCTCTGCACTGCACTCGAACCATACCACAGCTCTTACCAAATGAAATTCAAACTCATCAGACCAGGCCACCGTTTCCAGTCGTCTAGGGTCCAACCGATGTGGTCACGAGCCCAGGAGACGCGCTGCAGGTGATGCCGTGCTGTTAGCAAAGGCACTCGCGTCAGTCGTCTTCTGCCATAGCGCATGAACGCCAAATTTCGCCCCACTGTCCTAATGAATACGTTCGTCGTACATCTTACATTGATTTCTCTGGTTGTTTCACGCAGTGTTGCTTGTCTGTTAACTCTGGAAACTCTACATAAACGCCGCTGCTCTCAGTTGTTAAGTGGAGGCCGTCGGCCACTGCGTTGTCCGTGGTGAGAGGTAATGCTTGGTATTCTCGCCACACTCTTGATGTATGGATCTGGGGTATTTCATTCCTAATCATTTCCGAAATGGAGTGTCTCATCTGTCTATCTCTAACTATCATTCCGAGTTCGATGTGTCAGTTCCCGTCGTGCAACAGTAACCTCGTAGGAAACCCTTCCACGCGAATCGCATGAGTTCTACTGACAGTTCCGGCAACGCACTGACCTTTTATCCCTTGTGTGCGCGATACTAACGCCATCTGTATATGTGTCTATCGCCATCCCATGACTGTTGTCACCTCAGCGTATGAAGGACTGCGTAATACAGGGAACAAGTTTCATCTTCATATTAATCCTCTGTCTGTTACTTAAAAAAACGGCATTCACAGTAAAAATGAAATGTCATTGTTTAATTGTGGTTTTATATGGAAATTGTTGATTTATAAAATGAAACAGAAGGATGCTTTAGCAAAAATACGAAAACAATAGAGTTTTTATCATGTAACGCTATAAAACGCCATTTTCTCAAAAAAAAATAAAATTAAAAAAACCGCAAAAAATCAAACATCGCTTTAATACTTTGTCGAACTTATAAAAAGCCTGTTTCTGTTGTTCATAAACAACCTCCGCTTCATCATTAATGACCGGAAACTCTTGTGTTTGATCGTGATGGGGAACTTTCCATTGAGTAGAAAGAACAAAAATAATAATTTAGTTTTTTATGTTAGTGCATGTAGACTGTAATTGTTCCATAGGTCATTGTTTTGGTTACATGTTAGATCTCAAGTTCCGCGAGCCACTAACTTTTTTTTACTTGTAAAATGCAATTTATATTTCGTAGGGATATAAAATACGCAATGTACTTTCACTGAACGACGTTCAATTCTGATTATGTGTAAAAGAAGCAAACAAGGAACAAAGAGAAGTCCTCGGTTCCCAGTTGCACTCTCACACATGCATTTTCGTTTCTTTCCCTACCAATACTACCGGAAGCCTACCATCTTCTACGTCATTTATGTACTGTATCAAAACTACTGAACCGTAGTTTGGTAGAGCGCAACTCTAATCTCGTTGTACATGAGTCGAGCTGAATGGCCGCCATCGTCCGCGCATCTCACCAACACGGGCGTGGTGGACCTGACTTCGGCCATATGCCTTACAGTGCATGCCCTCTGGTGGTAACAATATCACATATACAAGAACAAGGTCGCTGGCGCCGGATAACATTCCCGTGCCGTTTGACATGGGACATGGTTTTATGCCGTACTACATTCAAAAAATAAAATTGTTTCTTTGGGATAAATATTTCCTTGGATTGTCTACTGCCAGTCCCAGAACCTTACTTTTACATTCAATTCCTCATCCTTCGAATTTCCTTTCTAAAATGTGTGTTTTCTTTTTCTCTTGATGCTCACTGCATTTAACAATTCCCTGATCTGAATTTTCCGCCTGCCATTAAAATTTTTGGTACAGCATTGCTGTGTGATTAGTTGATCGGGTCACTACTACCTGTGGTAACTCTACTTGTGTGGCTGCAATCGCGTTTACAGCTACGACGTACTCCTCGAGAGCAGAAACTTTTTTTTCTTATGGTCTTCTATGAAGCTGAGTCGCAATTTTGCCTATTGTCGCGACATTTTCGTTTCTGGCTTGTAACTGGGCGAGTAAAGTGGCGCAATCTTCCGCGGTGGCCATATTCACCAGATAAAAGTACTGAAAACATAAATTATAAACAGATGAAAATGGGGAAGAAGCACATAAAATATCTCAGTGATTTAAATATTCGGGACAACGTAAAATGGCAATCAACCACACTCAAGCTGGTTACACAAAGCAATCTAGTGGCGCAAACAAGGCTTACACATGCTTGGTACACCTACCGTCAGTAGCGCTTCGCAAACTGCTAAACCTAAAATCGCAACAGACACTAATTATAAGCACCCAGACTATTAATACCACTAACGCTAAACATATTAAGAATATCTACCTAAAATATTAGGAAACAAGCTGGACAGACCCCAAAGCCTTAAAACTCTCGCCACATTCGTGTGAACGTTACCTGAAAAAGAGGGCAGACCTGTCGGCAAATCTGCTGCCGTCCTTTGGTCAGAAAATAAAACACATTCTAATAAAATGTAGCACACAGGATCTGAACACACCAAGCACCACACATTGGAGTGGCCTCTCGCCGTAGCAAGAAGCCATGCACAATAGGGCTGTAGCCTATGCGAAGACGTATTAGGAGAATCTCATCCCATCTGAGTAGCGGGAATGAGGACACCAGTGCTGCATTGTAGGCGTTACTAGACGGAGCTTCGAACCACTCGGTTTCCCATCGATGCGTGACGCAGTACCTCGATAGCTAGACGAGAGCATGTAGGAGGATGGAGCACTGAACTGACCGAGGATCATTATAATTGTTCATCGCCACTACATCCGCCCTTCCGTTCCCTGTGATATCCATGTGCTCTGGCACCCAGCAGAAGGACACCTCATTCCCCAGACGCTGCAGCCGGAGGAGGCGTCTTGGATATCCTAGGATGCTCGGCGAATGGCCTTAAATCCCATCGAGCACTTGTGGGGTGCGTTGAGGTGACGTATTGCAAAATGTCCACATGCACCAACGACCATGCAGAAATTGTCAACTTATAGTGAAACGGAACGTCCTGCCACAAAATATCGGCCGTCCGCTGTCGCCGAGCGATTCTAGGCGCTTCAATCCGGAACCGCACTGCTGCTACGGTCGCATGTTTGAATCCTGCCTCGGGCATGGATGTGTGTGACGTCCTTAGGTTAGTTAGATTTAAGTAGTTCTAAGTCTAGGGGACTGATGACCTCAGATGTTAAGTCCCATAGTCCTTAGAGCCATTTGAACCATTTTGAACAAGAACTCGTCTCGAACCTTGTGGCCAGCATGGGAGGATAGCACATTGGACAGCATGCATTGCCGTCCGTGGTGACACACACAGTATTAAGAACCATGTTCCGCCTTTTGTAGTGTGCAGGGGACCATCATAAATCATGGTGAGTTCGGTGCAATTATTTTCTTTGAATGCAAGCGTCGTTTCCGTTCGTCTTATTTAGTATTTCTTTCAGTTATCATCTCTACTATACTGTAGCAGTTCTTCCTACGTATGGTGCAAGTTCTTTCGAGCCATACTTCTTGCTAGTGACACATCATGCGAAAGTTACTTCCGTTCTTATGTTTTTCACAACAGGTTATATACCACCATGAAATCCGACGGTTCTTTTGAAAATGGCCCATGGGGACCATCCGACCGCCGTGTCGTCCTCTGCTGAGGACGCGGAAAGGAGGGGCGTGTGGTCAGCACACCGCTCTCCCGGTCGTTATGATAGTTTTCTTTGATCGGAGCCGCTACTATTCGGTCGAGTAGCTACTCAACTGGCATCACGAGGCTGAGTGCACCCCTAAAAATGGCAACAGCGCATGGCGACCCGGATGGTCACCCAACCTAGTGCCGGCCACGCCCGACAGCGCTTAACTTCGGTGACCTGACCACAAACAATGAGAGGATATACTCTTCTTGTACTTAAGACGGCATTGTGCATTTTGTATTATATCACGACGCAATTTCCGTCGGTGGCCTGACGGGCACCGGTGTATCCACTGTGGCAAGGGTGTTGCCAAATTTCGACTTTAGTCATTATAAATTAGTTTAGTTACAACTAATAATAAACATTAAAGTCCACAAGACACATATGTATGAATTACGTTATGCTTATAATCATATCTTTTATACAGATGGTATGGGTAACAAACTGTGACAACAGCCTTCTAAGCACCCATCCACTACGTCATTGTCGACAGTTGCTGTGTTTTATCATACGCATGGTTCCTGAAAATTATAGTTCTCATTATTTTCATGTGAGCGCTCTGCAATTTCTGTGTCCTGTATAATGTCTGTCTTTAATATTTGGTACGATACCACTTCATAATGACTTATATATATATATATATATATATATATATATATATATATATATATATATATATATATGACCAAGAATGCTGAAAATGTTGTCATTCAAATAATTCTAGTTATTTGTTGTCAACTGATCCGTTAGCAGACGGACAGGCAGGTCCACAGGTCTCTGAATTTCTTAGTGACAGTAAACTGGACGGCAATTGTCGTTCCCGAGGTGGTGAAAATAATGACTCCATGTTCTGTTTGGTGCACTGAGTGCTACGCACTTGTTCAAGCACTTTCCAGTGTGTTCGGCAACTTATATGTTTTTTAAGTATCGAGTGCCTGCAGAAAAACGTCTTTATTCAATAGCACTGGAAAGGATAATTTCAGTGGCTCTTACCAGGTTTAAGATCAAATTTCACCTTAAGCCCGATTTTTGTTTCTGTGTCCTAAAACTCCTCTTCCTACTACACGACTGACAGCAGCAGATTTTTTTGTCGACATCGACCATTCTTGTTTGGATCTGTCATTACAAATTCCTTCACTTTCAGATTGTGTGTTTACTATCAATCACCAATGTGGCGTTGGTAAACTTACTGTAATTATTGTTTCTTTCAAATGACTCCTTCGTCTCAGAAATTTTATGTTACATATTAGCACCGTAATCTACCCATTTTCCGCACTAAAACAGCTGAAAGTATTCGCTTGTTCCCGCGCAGCGACGCAGCAGGTAGCAAAAAGGAAAACAGCCGTAACTCGTGGTAGGTATGCGGCCTGCATTCACCCAGGAATCTCATTTAATTGTTCACAGAGCATGGTGGATCACCTCACACAGTTACGCGCAGTATAAATTCATTAAATGACGCTATAAATCTTGCTAACCTGTCTCTAACACAAAGGACGAAGTGTAACGAACATTTGGAAAAATAGAGATTAAGGTAAAATGCGTAATTAATGACATTAATAGAAGTTTTTGTGAAGAGTAGTATTCGGTCGTTCAGAGCCGTCTCATTGCTACGTCAGTGCTGTTATTACTGACAAGTGTTGAACCTCATTTGCTCTACGTCACTGAACACCTGTTAAAGTATCGTTAGATAACACAACACATGTTGGGACTGTTCCGGCTTTGAGTCAAGCGCCGGCACTCCAGTCGGGAACGATAGAGCGGACAGGGCTGTGAGAAGAGGTCAGCCAATTTCACGCTGACCAACCCCTCTTCTCGTCGTTCTTACAACGCGACAGCATCGGACTCTATACGAAGAGAACATAAGCGCCACTCCCGACTGGCCGCGCCCAACTTCTATCGCAGCATCAAGGTTAGGTACTTCAAGACAAGCGAGTTAGGAATTATTTATACTGAAGAGATTTCTTATTTCCATGTCGCTCTTTGCTTGCGACACTTCTGTGTTAATGTCGGAGTTAAGTATTGTCATTGTTCATTTCCTAATAAAACTCATTAATACGATTTTGTTGAACTGTTATATCGCGATCCGAGAAAGCAGGTTTCCTAGACATCCCCTATTCAACGGCTAGTCAGGTTCAACAGGGGCATATAAAACTGGTCCGAAAAACAGAGTTACAGGGTACAAGGAAACACAGCAGAGGAAAGGAAATACAGTACTTATTATAGCAGTTGTGGTAGTGGCCACCATTCACCTCTTGGAACTTTTTAGTCCTGGTCAGCAAGTTGCTGAAGGCAGATCGAAGCTGGACTGCTGGAACTGTTGCAGTTTCATCCGAAATGTTCTGCTGCAGTTCTTGAAGGTTATGAGGGTTGTTGCGATACACCTTAGACTCGAGGGCTCCCCACGCAAGGTAGTCGCACTCTGGCACATCAAGTGATCTGGTGGCGGGCTAGGGACGCAAACAAAGTGACCTGTACTAACAACCCCGTCAGGCGTGAAAATTGTGTAAATGTGATTCAACATTCGGCCGGCTGTATGGGCAGCTGCTCCACCCTCTTGGAAGTAACTCTAGGTCACGGGTTGTAGTTACACTCCTGGAAATGGAAAAAAGAACACATTGACACCGGTGTGTCAGACCCACCATACTTGCTCCGGACACTGCGAGAGGGCTGTACAAGCAATGATCACACGCACGGCACAGCGGACACACCAGGAACCGCGGTGTTGGCCGTCGAATGGCGCTAGCTGCGCAGCATTTGTGCACCGCCGCCGTCAGTGTCAGCCAGTTTGCCGTGGCATACGGAGCTCCATCGCAGTCTTTAACACTGGTAGCATGCCGCGACAGCGTGGACGTGAACCGTATGTGCAGTTGACGGACTTTGAGCGAGGGCGTATAGTGGGCATGCGGGAGGCCGGGTGGACGTACCGCCGAATTGCTCAATACGTGGGGCGTGAGGTCTCCACAGTACATCGATGTTGTCGCCAGTGGTCGGCGGAAGGTGCACGTGCCCGTCGACCTGGGACCGGACCGCAGCGACGCACGGATGCACGCCAAGACCGTAGGATCCCACGCAGTGCCGTAGGGGACCGCACCGCCACTTCCCAGCAAATTAGGGACACTGTTGCTCCTGGGGTATCGGCGAGGACCATTCGCAACCGTCTCCATGAAGCTGGGCTACGGTCCCGCACATCGTTAGGCCGTCTTCCGCTCACGCCCCAACATCGTGCAGCCCGCCTCCAGTGGTGTCGCGACAGGCGTGAATGGAGGGACGAATGGAGACGTGTCGTCTTCAGCGATGAGAGTCGCATCTGCCTTGGTGCCAATGATGGTCGTATGCGTGTTTGGCGCGGTGCAGGTGAGCGCCACAATCAGGACTGCATACGACCGAGGCACACAGGGCCAACACCCGGCATCATGGTGTGGGGAGCGATCTCCTACACTGGCCGTACACCACTGGTGATCGTCGAGGGGACACTGAATAGGGCACGGTACATCCAAACCGTCATCGAACCCATCGTTCTACCATTCCTAGACCGGCAAGGGAACTTGCTGTTCCAACAGGACAATGCACGTCCGCATGTATCCCGTGCCACCCAACGTGCTCTAGAAGGTGTAAGTCAACTACCCTGGCCAGCAAGATCTCCGGATCTGTCCCCCATTGAGCATGTTTGGGACTGGATGAAGCGTCGTCTCACGCAGTCTGCACGTCCAGCACGAACGCTGGTCCAACTGAGGCGCCAGGTGGAAATGGCATGGCAAGCCGTTCCACAGGACTACATCCAGCATCTCTACGATCGTCTCCATGGGAGAATAGCAGCCTGCATTGCTGCGAAAGGTGGATATACACTGTACTAGTGCCGACATTGTGCATGCTCTGTTGCCTCCCCCATTGAGCATGTTTGGGGCTGGATGAAGCGTCGTCTCACGCGGTCTGCACGTCCAGCACGAACGCTGGTCCAACTGAGGCGCCAGGTGGAAATGGCATGGCAAGCCGTTCCACAGGACTACATCCAGCATCTCTACGATCGTCTCCATGGGAGAATAGCAGCCTGCATTGCTGCGAAAGGTGGATATACACTGTACTAGTGCCGACATTGTGCATGCTCTGTTGCCTGTGTCTATGTGCCTGTGGTTCTGTCAGTGTGATCATGTGATGTATCTGACCCCAGGAATGTGTCAATAAAGTTTCCCCTTCCTGGGACAATGAATTCACGGTGTTCTTATTTCAATTTCCAGGAGTGTATATGCATACATTAATTTCCAGTCGTAGCCACTCGTCATGATCAGTTTTATTTGCGACACTCCGTGTATGCTAGAAGCAGGTCCTCCTTCTTAATGGTCACTGCAAAGCTCCACTTCCGACGAATTCTACCACATATTATAGTAGTCTTACTTTATTTTCATTTATTTCATTTCAGTAAATATTTTGTGGCCCAAATATTTTACTTTACGTTCGCGTCTTCATTAGCGATCCTGCTAGCTTGCGTTTTATAAACTTTAGGGACTGTTTCGCACACTCACACTCAGCTACTTTGACAGCAGGAACGGAGAGAATTCAGATACTTATTCAAACTGAGAGGAGACTGCTCACTAGGTTGTCCCGGATAATTTGGTTGACTGCTACTCCACATAGATGATTTCCAAGCAGTAGAGGAGATTAACCTCTTCCTGTTGTAACTGAATGTTTAAGTAATGGAAGACTACAGGATAAAGAAACACGTGCAATATGCCATACTTGTGATCGAGTCTAATTCTAATTGCGTTAGAACTATATTAGTTTCAACAAACAACTTTATGTGCAATATGATTTTGACTTTAGTGGCAGTTGACTTTTTTATGGAGAATCTTGAATAACATGCATTGGGTAACGCGGTACCAAAGCAACATAATTGCCTCTGCTATGTGGGTAACACATATGTTGTACGGCCACACGTTAAAGAAGAGGAGGAGGAGATTAGTGTTTAACGACCGTTGACGACGAGGTCATCAGAGACGGAGCATAAGCTCGGATTAGGGAAGATTGGTGATGGAAATCGGCCGTGTACTTCCAAAGGAACCATCCCGGCATTTGCCTGAAACCATTTAGGGAAATCACCGAAAACCTAAATCAGGAAGGTCCGAGACGGGTTTGAACCGTTGTCCTCCCGAATGCGAGTTCAGTGTGCAAACCACTGCACCACCTCGCTCGGTCGTTAAAGAGGAGTTAGATACACTGATGGCTACGAAACTTCCAGCTACAGGCAAAATAGCAAGTAACCAAATTTTATTTATTGTGCACACACAATATAGTAACAAGAATACATGATAAAATTAGACAGTGACTTGAGGGAATACACAGTGCGAAATTTACTACACAGAGTTGCCACATCAGGTATAAAAAATCGCTGTACTTAAGCATGGCATAGGGCGGGACTGAGCTTGGGTGAAAGATACGGGTTGGTCGTTCCATGCTGCTACATTTGTATGGCAGTCAAATGTGGCATGCGAATGTTGGCATGCTACTCTCTCAGAAAACCAACACCTGATGTTTTCAATCGATGAGATATCTGGGGAACGTGCCTGCAAGACCAAAAGTCAAACATCTTATGTATCGAGGTTATGTCAGCATAGCGCGAGCTACATGAGGTCTTGCGTTATCTTGTTGAAATACGGATCACAGATGCTTCGAAGATAGCACACAGCCAAATGTCAGAAATTTAATCTCTGCTGTTCATAACGTCGGCAGCATGGACCAGAGGTGAGAGTATTGTATACCTAACGGGACCCAATACCATCGTGTTAGATTCGGGACCCGTGTAACGACGACGAATGAAGTGTGACATTGTTATTCGTCTTGGAGTCCCCCACTCATTGGGTGAGTGTGTGTGTGTGTGTGTGTGTGTGTGTGTGTGTGTTGGGTCTTACGGGCGCTCAACGTCGAGGTCATCAGCGCCCTGACACACACTAAAAGAAACGAATGTGGACAAATTTAGTAAAATGGATGCATACACGCAAAGAAAGCGGAAAAGGTGAAAAATGCTGTATAAGAAAATAAAACGTAAGGAATACGAGAAAAGAGCGTCAAGGATGCAACAGGAAATTGTCACTGGCTGCCCACTTACGTAATATATGGGGGAGCCAGTCACCCTGTGAACAAATTAAGACCCCCTCCCTAAAATATTGCTAAAAGCTTTGGACAAGTCACAGAACTTTAAAACTTTAGCCACATGCGTTTGAGAATTTCCTAAAAGAGATGGCAGATCCGCCGGCAAGTCAGCCACGACTCGTCAGAAAATAAAACGTGGCGGACAGTTACCTGGACGCCACAAGCACCAAACATTGAAGGGTTCTCTCGCCGGAGCAGGAAGCCATGCGTCATAGGACTGTGGCCTATCCGAAGCCGAGTGAGGAGAACCTCGTCGCGTCTACGCGGCTGGCAGGAAGTACATTACACACGCGTTGTGTGCTTGACTAAACGGAGCTTCTTGTCAGTCATATCCAGTCCTCATCCTCCCACCGACACATGACTCGTGAGCTCAAAAGCGAGATGAGTGCGTGCGAAGGGGATGGCACACTGAAATAGTTGTGGATCGAGACACGCCTCCTTAGCTGCGAGATCTGCCCTTTCGTTCCCAACAATGCCGACGTGACCTGGAACCCAGCAGAAAGCCACCGCCTTCTCCAGTCGTTGTAGCTGGAGGAGAGCATCCTGGATGGTTTGGACCATTTCATCTGCTGGATAAAAACGTTGCAATGAGTTGAAGGGCACTTAGTGAATCGGCACAGACAAGAAATTTAGGACGGGAAGAGCATATCATGTGCTATTTTGCCCGCAAGATCGCAGATATGTGAATCGTGATGCTGATGCGTCACCAGGCCTCATACGAAAAGACGACGGGTACGGTGTTGTCGTTGGGCATCTCTGCTGCGGCGTCAAAGAACGAGCAACAAATGGCCACCGTGCTGGCTGTCTGTAGTACTACAGACGTCGACGATCTCTCCCTTTGAACATTTGTCTTACTGTAAGTAAAACCATTTGCAGACTGGAAGTATAAGGCTATTAACCCCTTGGCAACTATCGCAAAGAGCCGTTCACACCCTGTATGACCATCCTCAACCCTTCTATCCCATAATGAGATGTCAGGCATGAGATCCTGACCAACATGGGCAGCTATATCGAGGTACGATTTATCTCTGTAGGCCACTATCTTGTCGCTGTCAAATACTGACCAATGTTTGAAGAAAATTTTCTTTCTTCCTCGAGGCATAACACGATCTTCTCACAAATAACAAACATTAAAACGCTATTTATGAATTAGAAACCCATAGCGTAGAACGTAGATGACTCTGCTCAAACCTACTCGGTGCGACTGAGTGATAATGCTAATCGTTCGCATATCTAAGGGTGCAAAACAGCTCATGTGGATACGCGTTTAGGTGCGCCGCCATCACAATGTTGCAGTTTTAAGGGCCAGCCGATTCTTTCAGTGACATTCATCAAAAATCAGCTTCACTTTAAATATAGCCGGTCGGTGTGGCCGAGCGGTTCTAGGCGCTTCAGTCTGGAACCGCGCGACCGCTACGGTCGCAGGTTCG
This sequence comes from Schistocerca piceifrons, assembly GCF_021461385.2. Classification (NCBI taxonomy): domain Eukaryota; kingdom Metazoa; phylum Arthropoda; class Insecta; order Orthoptera; family Acrididae; genus Schistocerca; species Schistocerca piceifrons. Next base: position 348,401,957 of record NC_060141.1, on the reverse strand, counting down.
AATCTTGCCTCGAGTATGGATTTGTATGATGTCCTTAGGTTAGTTAGATTTAAGTAGTTCTAAGTGACTGATGACCTAAGATGTTAAGTCCCATAGTGCTCAGAGCCATATGAACCATTTTTGAATATAGAGAGTCATTTGTCTCTCGTTCCTAGATGCATACATCAACAAAAGTGTTGCATCATCCACATACGACGGCAGGTGTGTTGCTATTGCAACTGTTCGCTTACCGGTCGGAAGGTCACCCCTGACGTTGTTTGTAAAAATACACACATTTATTATGAGCGCTACCTACGGGTAGAACTCCAAACTCGAATGGATTGCAGCATTTCAAATGAAAGTGAAGTATCAGTAGTGACGCATCGTAAACGTCTGTGAAACAGTAGAGTGATTATACATCATGTCAGGAGGGACAATCCCGATCAGAGAACAGATCTGTATTATCAAGTTACCGGCAAAGGGCTGGTTAACAAGCGGAGCTGAAAGTGATGTGGCGCGGCCATCAAATCGGCTCCAGTCGACATGTAGTGTTGAGGACTTACACGGCGCATCCCATCCACATTCGGTAGGTTCACAGATTTATCGATATCTACGAATTCTGAGTCAAAGGAATCGTGGGCTGAAGGCTTCAAATCTGAATTCGGCGATCAAGGAGGCTACAGGACGTCATGTATCGCATCAAACTGTTATTTGACGATTACTTAATGAGAATATCCGTTCCCGCCGACCATAGTCAACTCCACGCCATTCACCACAACTTCACGGATTCCGTTACAGCTGGGCAAGAATTTAAGCAAAATGGCAGCCTCAGGATTGCCGCCGGGTGTTGCTTACGAACAAAATCCGGATCTCTTTGTACCATGATAATCGTAGACAACGAATTTGGAGACAACTCAATAACTTCGAATGCCTCCAACATTGTGTCGCACATGTGCAACAAGGTGGTGGTGGAATGAAGTTCTAGAGTGCCATTATATGGGGCCACCACACATTTCCCATGGTTATTAAGGGCAGTCCTACTGCTCTACGGTACAGGAATGAGATTCACAACCTACAGTGGAACCGTATAGCCAATATTTTGAGCCAAAAATGTGAATGTAGACAACGACCACGTACTTTGCGCGACTTGCTCACAATCGTCATCGAAGAAGGGCAATTTGAATCAGCGCTAGATTGATGAGGCAACGGCCTTGTTGCAGTGGATACACCTGTTCATGTGAGATCACCGAAGTTAAGCGCTGGCACTTGGATGGTTGACCATCCAGCCGCCATGCGCTGTTGCCATTTTTCGGGGTGCACTCAGCCTCGTGATGCCAATGGAGGAGCTACTCGACCGAATAGTAGCGGCATTGGTCAAGAATACCATCATAACGACGGGGAGAGCTGTGTGCTGACCCCATGCCCCTCCTATCCGCATCCCCCTCTGAGGATGACACGGCGGTCGGATGGTCCCGGTAGGCCACTCGTGGCCTAAAGACGGAGTGATAGATTGATGATCTCATCAATGGTACGCAAGGGGGCCGTTCCACCACGTACTGACGGTGCTCAGGATTATTGCAATAAACCTCCCATGGGAGACATTATTTTGCTTTTACTAAAATTTTCCTTTCTTTGATTTAGTTATCTGGACATGTTTCAAATGAATATACGAGTACACACATTCCTCAGAGCCAATTTTTGTTTTCTGTACCATGAATTTTGAAGTACAGAAGCGAAGCAAAACTTTTGTTGTTGTGTCTGTGAAAGCTTATAGACGACACGACCAGAATCCTGGACACCTGACGTGTAGAAGCCTAACAACACAAGTATGTATTTCGGCACTACTTCCTATCATCATATGCTCCAAAAACAAGCAGTACTAAACACTATGTCTCTTCCTGTCTTCCGCTTCAGTGCAATAGCACTTTGGAATCAGAGTTCAATTTATCAAGGGAAAAACTGATGATGTGTTTGATGGTTTTCAGGAGCTAGAGCCTTGAAACTAGGGTATACTAATAAGAGAAACCAGATAATAAGGATCGGACTGCTCATTCTGTAAGATTACCTTTCCTTGCCACTGTAATTTACCGCGTAAGGAAAATTCGTTAGAAAAATGGCATAAAAACTACATTGTTTGGACAATTACAAAAATAGGCGCTCTTCTTTAACCTCAAATGGACACACCTGACCACCTCTGCATCACAACACTCCATACGGTGTGGACAACCATCAGCTGTCTAATGGAATGACGACAGTGAATATTTCTGTAGTTCCGGGGATCGAACCCCAACTTCTCGCGAGCGGTCGTCTTACGATTACGCTATTCGAGCATGACTCAACGCCAAACCCATACTTCCTTATGCCGTCAGTCAAGTGTCTACAACCTGCAGTCATACATCCACTACGTACATTCTGGTACAGTGGACGCATTTTAACTGAAAGACTCTTGCCCGTTGTTGCTGTGCAATGTTCCTTGGGACATAAAAGCATGTACGAAGGAACATCGCATCGTATTTCTGAACAACGCAAGTATTGAAATATCGTATTAATCCTACGACAGCGGGCAAGGGAATTTCAATTAACATATCTTTCCTGTAGGGGAATATACATAATGGATGTATGACCGCAGGTTGCAGACACATTGTTAACGACATACGGAAGTCTGGGTGGGGCCGGGAGTCGTGGTCGGATAGGCTAATGCTAAGGCGACCGCTCACGATAAGCGGGAAATCCACGTTCGAGTCCCGGTTTTGCAAAAACGTTCTCTGTCCTTATTTCATTATACAGATGACGGTTGTCTATATAAGCAACGGCGAATAAATTTCATGCATTATCCTAAATGAGCTGAAAATCGTCTAGAAAACTAAAAAACGTTTCACCTGCTGAAAGCAGTTTACAGTGAAATAGATTTTCCTGAAGGAAAATAGTTTGTAGTATGTTCCGCTCGCAACTGCTACTACTAATAGCAAAGACCAAACGAGCACATGTGCCACGTTAGTTAACTTAAAGAATCATTTCAGGAGTAAATAATGCATTAGGGACTTCAGGCTAATATCTATTATTGTTCAATATTAACATCGAAGTCCAGAAGCACCATTGGACCTGCCGGCCGGAGCGGCCGAGCGGTTCTAGGCGCTACAGTCTGGAACCGCGCGACCGGGCATGGATGTGTGTGATGTCCTTAGGTTAGTTAGGTTTAAGTAGTTCTAAGTTCTAGGGGACTGATGACCGCAGCAGTTAAGTCCCATAGTGCTCAGAGCCATTTTTGAACCATTGGACCTATTTGCTGCATAAATACCCCTCATTCACAAAAGGAGAAAATAAACCAATATACTCGTTAAACTATTAAATGAGTGAAAAAGTAACATGGTATTCGACTTGTATCTACAGAGGAATTAATAAAAAGCCAATATTGATCCTCACCCATTGGGAAAAAGCCACGATTGGAGCAAGGACACCAAACCTTATGGACATAGACACACAGCTGCAACTAAAAAACCGTACAAAATTAAATCAACTCAATGTAGCTCAAGCCAGAAACACTCTCAGCTAAATTTCTGGAAGCTGCAGTTGAGTAATGCCCATCTCACATCATTCAAAAAGATAACATGTCTGCCCCTTTACTAGCGCTGCAGTCCGGAACCGCGGGACTGCTACGGTCGCAGGTTCGAATCCTGCCTCGAGCATGGATGTGTGTGATGTCCTTAGGTTAGTTAGGTTTAAGTAGTTCTAAGTTCTAGGGGACTGATGACCTAAGATGTTAAGTCCCATAGTGCTCTGAGCCATTTGAACCATTTGAACCCCTTTACCAACGAGGGATACTCCTCATCGCACCCCCTCAGATTGGCCCAGTGGATTGCCTCAAAAACTAAAGAGAGGTCAAGCATGAAAACAGGAAGAACATGTACTGACCGAAGCAAAATAGCAACACTGAACTGTCGAAGCTTAAGATGTGCAACATCGAGCGAAACGCATGAACCACAGCGTTGTGGATATGTGGTCACCGTATTGGACTGCCGAACGAGAGATCCAAGTTCAGATCTCCCTTGAGCCAATGCTTTCTTTTTCACAAATATATTAACTGTGTGAGGTCTATACGGCATCTCACCTCTCACTATTCATCACATTTATTAGCGACGGTAATATATTCTTACTAAATGTTCATGTTCTATAACTAATGTATAGCATGAAAATGCCAAGACGTGTCTGTAGTCTTGGCACTGTCATACTATTGTAGGCGCCCCGGAGTCCCAGTCGCCTACGGTGGACTGGATGGCCGAGCGGTGACCTCTCCAGATGTCAGGATGCTAGGAAATGGCTGTAGAAGCGTCAGAAACGCCAAAGAAACATTATTAATTCATAACACCTTTATTCCTGCCGAGTACAATGTGGCTTGGTGATATCAACAACATTCTCCGAGTCCTTGCTGAGTCGTAGCGATGACACCGGATCCGGGCCGCACCAGTCTTGTTAGCGCAGCGCAGCGTGCTGTGACGCAGCAGAGGAATGTCCTTACCTCGGCCGCGCGTGGTTGGAGTCCCCGGCGCTGTCGGCACCAGAAGCGTTCTCGTAGTGCGGAGTGTACTCTATCCCACCCCGTCTTCTTCCCTGCTCCTCCTGGTGGCTCGTCCGCGGTGGACGGGCGGAACGGGCTGCAGTCCCCCCGCGACATCGACTAACCCGGTTGTGAAGGCGGATGCACAGGGCCTAGGTCCCGCACGATCTCGACGACGGCTCACTGATGTGGTCAGCATTGGCGGCGAGCGAGTCTGCCGCGATGTCTGCTAATCCTGGGTTCATGATTGACAGCGGCAGCAGAGAGGACTAGAGCTGTTACTGTCCCCTCACGTCTGCTGCTGGATGGGCCGCCCTTACTGCAACATCTCCTTAATAAAGATTAACATGTCGATCACCAAGCTCACCGCTACGCAGCGACCCAGTACACATCTAACTGCAAGTCTAACTGCGAGAGCGTGTGCCTTGTTGCTATCAAAGCTGGCGTATTTAAAGGACGCACGAGCGACGACCTGATGTCATGCTCGTTTGTAATGACCGCATTCGTTCCACTTGTACTGCTGACTTATCTGTCGTACTCGCCCCTTAGGTGTCCTTGCGACAGAGTTACGTGTTGTTGTGGCAGACTTACGCGAAGTTGTGAAGTGCAGTACAGCTGACGCTATCCTCTGTCTTGCACTCTACGAAAGTCTCCGTCTAACACAAACCCACGTGCTAAGCAATTCTCTCTCCCTTGTTGTGCGTAACCAGGCCATTGCCCCTGCGCGACGACACATTCCGATATATGTGCAATCCTCTTAGTTCTTGGCTAACTTACTGCCTCTGGCTCTCGGCATAGGCAACGAAACTTTGACAATATTCACGTTTCCACCTCTTTACTGTTCTGCGACACTACACTACACTGGTTATAGAACATGAGCGTGTAGTAAGAATATATTACTGTCGCAAGTAAATGTGATGAATAGTAAGAGAAGGCGAGATGCCGTATAGACCTCTCACAGAAATGCAAGAAACAAATAAATGGGTGTGAACTGCGTTACAACAAAGGAATTCAAGAGTCAAAACTTCTAATAGGGAAGGCAAGAGTCATAACATGTATTAATGTATTAACTGTGTGGAACAAATAGGAGGCACGTACGTCTTGAGATACGTTCGTTACGACTCACTGTTGCAGGCGAACGTTGCACCAACACACAGAAACAAATCTGAATTTAGGGAACAGACATGTCAATGACTGGATGGACAGTTCACAAAAATAGTTTAACACCATATGCACATAACCACGATGCCGTGGCTAATCAGATGTCGTCGATGTAGCACATCTTGGGCGTGGACCGTCCGCTGTTTCTATTTTGCTCTTTTTTTAACATTTCAGTATTTATTTTCATGCTTGATCTCGGTTCAGTTTTTGTCGGGCTGTCCACTGGGCCATCCTACCACTAATTCTGAGGGGGCTGCCATGGAGAGTTTCCTTTGTAAATTATCGATTTGTAGAGTTGTGTAAATAGCATCTCGAGCTCCGAGTTCACTAGCAAGCAAGGTGGTCCAATGATTGGCACACTGGACTCGTATCTTGGGGACGGCTGTTCAAAACCGTCTCCCGGCATCCAAATTTAAATTTATCATGATTTCCATAAATCACTGCATGCAAATCCCGCTATGATTCCTTACACAGAACAGGACCGATCTCCTTCACCATCTTCAACAGAAACGCCCAGAGCTTGTGCTCTCTCTGTAGTGACTGCGTTCGCAGACAAAAGAATGGTCAACGAAGCCTTTCATAAAGCCAGTGGCAATCAACTCACGGAGTGAAGCATTGTATAAAAGCCGTTTCTAAAACATATCTATTAGCGTAATAGGATCACTGAATGGTTAACACCAATATGGTACATCTACGTCTACCCCTACGTGATTATTCTGCTATTCATAATAAAGTGCCTGTCGGAGGGTTCAATGAACTACCTTCAAGCTGTCTCTCTACCGTTCCACTCTCGAACGGCGAGGGAAAAACGAGTACTTAATTTTTTTCTGTGCGGGCCCTGATTTCTCTTATTTTATTGTGATGATCATTTCACCCTCTGTATGTGGGTGCCAACGGAATGATTTCACAATCGGAGGAGAAAACTGGAGATTAAAATTTCATGAGAAAATCCCGTCGCAACGAAAAACGTCTTTGTTTCAATGATTGCCACTGCAATTCACGTATCATGTCTGTGGTACTATCTCCCCAACTTCACGATAATACAAAAGGAGCTGCCTTCTTTGTAAATTTTCAATGTCATCCGTTGGTCCCATCTGATGCAGATCCCACACCATACAGCAATTCTCCAGAACAGGGCGGAAAAGCGTTGTGTAAGCACTCTCTGTAGTAGACCTGTTGAACCTTCTAAGCGTTCTGCCAATGAATCGCAGTCTTTGGTTTGCTCTACGCACAACAATATCTATGTGATCGCTCCAATTTAGGGTATTTGTAACTGTAATACGTTAGTATTTAGTTGAATTTGCAGCCTTCAGATTTGCGTGACACATCAAGTAATCGAAATTTAGTAATTTTTTTTTAGTACTCATATGAAGAACTTCACACTTTTCTTTATTGAAAATCAGTTGCCACTTTTCGCACCATACAGATATCTTATCTATCATTTTGCAATTCGTTTTGGTCATCTGATGACTTTACAAGATGGTAAATGACAGCATCATCTGCAAACAATCTGAGACGGCTGTTCAGATTGTCTCCTACGTCGTTAATATACGATCAGGAACAATAAACGGCCTATAACACTTTCTTGGGGAACGCCGTGAACTTCTGTTTTACTCGATGACTTTCCGTCTATTACTACGAACTGTGACCTTTCTGACAGGAAATCACGAATCCAGTCGCACAACTGAGGCGATATTCCATAGGCACGCACTATGGTTAGAAGACGCTTGTGAGGAACGGTGTCGAAAGCGCTCTCGAAATCAAAAAATATGGAATCAGTTTGACATCCCCTGTCGATAGCACTCTTCATGAGTATAAAGAGCTAGTAGTGTTTCGCAAGAACGATATTTTCTGAATCCGTCCTGACTATGTGTCAATAAATCGTTTTCTTCGAGGTACTTCATAATCTTCGGTTACAGTATCTGTTCCAAAACACTTCTGCAAAACAACGTTAGTGATATGGGACTCTAATTCCTACTTCCCTTTTTGGGTATTGGTGTGACTAGAGCAATTTTCCAGTCTTTAGGTACGGATCTTTCTGTTAGCTAGCGGTTGTAAATAATTGCTAAATATGGAGCTACTGTATCGGACTACTCTCAGAGGAACCTAACTGGTATACAATCTGGACCGGAAGCCTTGCCTTTGTTAAGTGATTTTTAGCTGCTTTGATACACCGAGGATATCTACTTCTATGTTTCTCATCTTGGCACGTGTTCTTGGTTGGAATTCAGGAATATTTACTTCTTCTTTGGTGAAAGAGTTTCGGAAAACCATGTCTAATAACCCCGCTTTAGTGGCACTGTCATCAGTGAGTTCACTGTTGTTATCGTGCGGTGAAAGTATTGATTGCGTCTTGCCAATGATGTGCTTTATGTATGACCAGAATCTCATTGGGTTTTCTGCCATATTTCGAGACAGAGTTTCATTGTGGAAATTATTGAAAGCAACTCACGTTGAAGTACACTCTATATTTCGAACTTCTGCAAAACTTTGCCAGTCTCGGTGATTTTCGTTCTTTTAAATTTGGCATGCTTTTTTCGCTGCTTCTGCAACACTGATCTGACCCGTTTTGTGTACCATGGGGAATCAGTACCATCACTTATTAATTTATATGGTATACATTTCTCAATTGCTGTAGATACTATCTCTTTGAAATTATTTCACAACTTTTCTACACTTACGCGATCAGATTGGACGGAGTGCAGGCTGTCTCTTAAAACGGTGTTAAGAGCGTTTTCATCAGCTTTTTTAAATAGATATACTTTGCGTTTCTTTTTCATGGTTGTAGGTGTTATGGTATTCAGCCTAGCAGGAACTGCCTTGTGGTCGCTAATCCCTGTATTTGTCACAATACTCACTATTTGTCCAGGATTGTTTCTGCTTTCGCAGCCATTTACGCTTCGAGTGGGCTCATGAACTAATTGTTCAAAATAATTTTCTGAGGAAGCATTCAGCACAGTTTCGGATGACGTTTTATTCCTGCCGCCGGTTTTAAACGCATAGTTTTTCCAGCAAATCGAGGGTAGATTGTAGTCACGACTGACTATAATTCTATGAGTGGAGTACCTATTTACAACGAGACTCAAGTTTTCTTTGAACTGTTCAGCAAGTACACTCCTGGAAATGGAAAAAAGAACACATTGACACCGGTGTGTCAGACCCACCATACTTGCTCCGGACACTGCGAGAGGGCTGTACAAGCAATGATCACACGCACGGCACAGCGGACACACCAGGAACCGCGGTGTTGGCCGTCGAATGGCGCTAGCTGCGCAGCATTTGTGCACCGCCGCCGTCAGTGTCAGCCAGTTTGCCGTGGCATACGGAGCTCCATCGCAGTCTTTAACACTGGTAGCATGCCGCGACAGCGTGGACGTGAACCGTATGTGCAGTTGACGGACTTTGAGCGAGGGCGTATAGTGGGCATGCGGGAGGCCGGGTGGACGTGCCGCCGAATTGCTCAATACGTGGGGCGTGAGGTCTCCACAGTACATCGATGTTGTCGCCAGTGGTCGGCGGAAGGTGCACGTGCCCGTCGACCTGGGACCGGACCGCAGCGACGCACGGATGCACGCCAAGACCGTAGGATCCTACGCAGTGCCGTAGGGGACCGCACCGCCACTTCCCAGCAAATTAGGGACACTGTTGCTCCTGGGGTATCGGCGAGGACCATTCGCAACCGTCTCCATGAAGCTGGGCTACGGTCCCGCACACCGTTAGGCCGTCTTCCGCTCACGCCCCAACATCGTGCAGCCCGCCTCCAGTGGTGTCGCGACAGGCGTGAATGGAGGGACGAATGGAGACGTGTCGTCTTCAGCGATGAGAGTCGCTTCTGCCTTGGTGCCAATGATGGTCGTATGCGTGTTTGGCGCCGTGCAGGTGAGCGCCACAATCAGGACTGCATACGACCGAGGCACACAGGGCCAACACCCGGCATCATGGTGTGGGGAGCGATCTCCTACACTGGCCATACACCACTGGTGATCGTCGAGGGGACACTGAATAGTGCACGGTACATCCAAACCGTCATCGAACCCATCGTTCTACCATTCCTAGACCGGCAAGGGAACTTGCTGTTCCAACAGGACAATGCACGTCCGCATGTATCCCGTGCCACCCAACGTGCTCTAGAAGGTGTAAGTCAACTACCCTGGCTAGCAAGATCTCCGGATCTGTCCCCCATTGAGCATGTTTGGGACTGGATGAAGCGTCGTCTCACGCGGTCTGCACGTCCAACACGAACGCTGGTCCAACTGAGGCGCCAGGTGGAAATGGCATGGCAAGCCGTTCCACAGGACTACATCCAGCATCTCTACGATCGTCTCCATGGGAGAATAGCAGCCTGCATTGCTGCGAAAGGTGGATATACACTGTACTAGTGCCGACATTGTGCATGCTCTGTTGCCTGTGTCTATGTGCCTGTGGTTCTGTCAGTGTGATCATGTGATGTATCTGACCCCAGGAATGTGTCAATAAAGTTTCCCCTTCCTGGGACAATGAATTCACGGTGTTCTTATTTCAATTTCCAGGAGTGTATATCTTCTGAGTCAGGGGTTCGGTAAAACGATCCAATTAATAGTTTAGTCCGATTGCCAAGTATAATCTCTACCCACACTATTTCGCAGGACCTAACTACTTCAATTTCACTACAAGGCAAACTACCTCTGACAGCAATAAATACTCCACCACCAACTATATTTAATCTACACATTCTGAACACTGTTAGATCATTTGAAAAAAATTTCTACTGAACTTCTTTCCGGCTTTAGCCAGCTTTCTGTACCTATAACTATTTGAGCTTCAGTGCTTTCTATTAGGGCTCGGAGCTCTGGTTCTTTCCCAACACAGCTACGGCAATTTGCAATTACAATACCGATCGCTTCTACAGCTACCTCACTATGTTTTACCTTCCCCATTTTAGACGAACGCCCTTTCTGTGGTTCACTCAGGCCCTCTAACCTAAAAGAAAATAAAAAAAAAAACAGCCTCTTCCACACAGACCCCGCTATCCGTGTAGCCGCTTTCTGTGTGTAGTGCACTCGTGACCTATTAAGCGGAACCCGGAAACCCACCACCCGATGGCGCACGTCACGGAATCTGCAGCCTACACGGTCACAGAACCGCCTGAGCCTCTGATTCAGACCCTCCACACGGCTCTGCATCAAAGGACCACTGTCAGTTCTATCGACGATGCTGCAGATGGTGAGCTCCGCCTTATTCTCGCAAGCAACACTGGCAGGCAGTCTTTACCATTTCGGCTAGCCACCCGAAACCAGAGAGAATCTACTCCGATCCAAAGCGACATACGTCATTGGTACCGACATCAGCCACCACCTGCAGCTGGCTGCACCCTGTACTCTTCATGGCATCCGGAACCAGTCTTTCCACATCCGGAATAACTCCCCCTGGTATGCACACGGCGTGCACACTGGCTTCCCTCCCCTCCTTGGCAGCCGTGTTCGTAAGTGGCACCATTATGCGCCTAACGTTGAGTTCCCAACTACCAGCAAACCCACTCTCTGTGAACGCCCAGACCTTGCGGGCCGAGAACCTTCCTCTGGAACAGGTTGGACGATTTCATCCGGCTCAGAGACATCGTCAGCCACAGATAACAGCCGAAACCTGTCCGTCAAACGAATCGGGGAGGCCCTACAATCGGCCACTAAGGAAGTCTTTTGCTGCCTGCCAGACTTTGGTATGATCTCCCACGTGACAACGGATGAGCGGTTAACCTCAGTGCAGGCATTACCCGGGGCGGCCACAGCAGTGGACCGATCGGGGGACACGTGGGACGTGCTCGACGTCCCTCACATCCCTGCGTCCGACCCCCCGCAGTGATGCCCCTTGGCAGCAGTCTCAAGCTGTGTGACGGAAGCCAACACATCCTCGAGCTGTAAGCGACAGGTCGCCAACTCAGCTCGCATCTGCACACAGCAACAATGGTTCCTATCTATTACTGCAGTCGCTTCCGTTTGAAGCTAGTAAAAACATGTAACAAACGAACGGTTTACTTGGCTTATTAGAAGCAGTGCTCTCTCACTAACAGTCTAAACGACACTGAGCTACACTAACCAAAAGAAACAAAAATCTGCACGATACAAGGGTCGATATAAGGGTCGATAGAAAGGCGGCACTGTACGCTACACTGTTATTAAAATAAAAGCTTGTGCCAAGTAAGCTCTCGAATACGCAAGAAATTACAAAAATAATCTAGTAACTACACCTGTATTTGTAAATAAGTCGCTCCTGTTGAAAGCTAGTGAAATATATTAACAAACGAATGGTGTACTCGCCTTATTAGCGGCAGGAGGTGCTCTGTCTCTGACAGTTTATACATGGGTTGTGTAGTTAGTGTGTATGTAATTAGTGAAAGGTGAAAACTGCAGAACATTACTGGATCAGTACATTCTTGCGTGTTGATGTCACTAAGATTTTTAGAGTCTGAAGTCGATTGTTCTGCTAGTTAATGAACCCAAATAAATGCAGTCATGCTTCATCAGAGCAAAAGGAGTATTTCAGAACGAACCTCTCCATCATGCTCATCATGCAGTTGCAATACAGACTCGTTTTTGCATAGTTTAGCCTAAAATCCACTCATTTATGGATCGGGAACACCACAGTCAACGGGAAATACTCTACAGAAAATGAAAAATTTCACTAGACTGCACAGTAAACGAACAACACCCCGCCACCCGTTCCCACCTACCCACAAATTGAACCACCCACCCACCCACATACACAAACACACACCTACACACACACACACACACACACACACACACACACACACACACACACACACACACCTCATTAACCGCCAAAAGATACCGGGAAATGTGTCTGAGTGCAACGTACAAACTGAATACAGCCAAAAAAGTTATTGCCGGAATTAAAAACCGTACACTAAGAACGTATTAAATTCTGAGTCGCAGATGACAAGGGATAGGAAAAACACCAACTGTAAAGTCATAATTGATATTCCTTCAGTTAAACAAATAAGATCCAAGCAAACAAGAGTACATTTGATAATATAACATAATGCTACGGAGCATTAACATTATACTACCTTCTACAGTGAAGCGCAAAAGAAACCGGTATAGACATGCGTATTCAAATACAGAGATACGTAAACAGGCAGAATACGGCTCTGCAGTCAGCAACGCCTATATAAGACAACAACTGTCTGACGCAGTTGTTAGATCGGTTACTGCTGCCCCAATTGCAGGTTATGAAGATTTAAGTGAGATGAACGTGATGTTATAGTTGGTGCACGAGCGATGGGCCATTGTATGTCCAAGGTAGCAATGAATACGGGATATTCACGTGCGACCATTTTACGATTGTACTGTGAATATCAGGAATTCGGTAAAACATCAAATCTCCAACGTTGCTGCGGCCGGAAAAAGATACTTCAAGAATGGGACCAACGACGGCTCAAGAGAATTGTTCAACGTGACAGAAGCGCTATCCTTCCGCAAATTGCTGCAGATTTCAATGCTGGGCCATCAACAAGTGTCAGCATGAGAACCATTCAACAAAACATCATCGACATTGACTTTCGGAGGCGAAGCCCCACTCGTGTACCCTTGATGAGTTTACAGCACAAAGCTTTACGCTTCGCCTGTGACCATCAACACCGACAGTGGACTGTTGATGACTGGAAACACGTTGCCTGATCGGACGACTCTCGTTTCAAATTGTATAGAGCGGATGGACGTGCACGGGTGTGAAGATAGCCTCATCAATCGATGGACCCTGCATGTCAGCTGAGGACTGTTCAAGCTCGTGGTGGCTCTATAATTGTGTGGGGAGTGTGCAGTTGCAGTGATGTGGGACACGTGGTACGTCTAGATACGACTCTGACAGGTGAAACGTACCTATGCATCCCGTCTGATCACCTGCATCCATTCGTGTCTAATGCGCATTCCGACGGACTTGGGCAACTCCAGCTGGACAATGCGACGCCCCACTCGTCCAGAATTGCTACAGAGTGGCTCCAGGAATACTCTTCTCAGTTTGAACACTTCCGCAGGCTACCAAACTCGCCAGACATGAACGTTATTGTGCGTATCTGTGATGCTTTTCAACATGCTGTTCAGAAGAGATCTCCATCCCCTCATACTCTACGGATTTATAGACAGCCCTGTAGGATTTATGGCGTCTACTACTTTAGACATTAGTCGAGTCCATGCCACGTCGTGTTACGGCACTTCTGCGTGCTCGCGGGGACCCTACACGGTATTAAGCAGGTGCTACAGTTTCTATGGCTCTTCAGTGTATAATGACCGATGAAAAAACAACACACCCGACGGATGGTTAAACATTATTTTTGCTGTTACTGAACCGCTCTTAACATCTACAATCATCGTTTTACTCTACAAGTGCAAGTTCTAAATGATAGTCATGTCTGACAGGAACGGTCTGGAGAGAACAAATATACTCGTAATCAATGGGTAGTTCTATCTTTGAAATTTTATGCGGAGATAGGATTGTGCTAGGGAGCGGTGCCCTAAGCCGGGTGCGCCTCTTCGCTGCTCTGAGTTACAGTCAACAAAGTTTCACAAGCAAAAGCAAAAAGAAAAAATAAGTTTTGCTGCAGGAGCTCAAGAGCGTGAGAGTCTGAACCGCGTCACAAGACTTTCGCTCCTCTCTTGCTGCCGGGGAAACTTTTCCGTCGCACTTTTCGTTGTTTCTCCAGCTTTAACGGATATATATTGTGCTGCCTAGTCTGAGATTAACAGACTTGGTACTTGCTCGTAATTTGTCAGAGGACAAGAAACGATTATGAGATCCATTCCGACATTTCTCTTACATTTATGAGACCTTATTTTGGTACTTTTAACTTTCTGTTTCGTAGTCCACAGAGACACTACATCTATAGAACTGTCTGATTTAATTTTTTTTTTGTAGTTTTTATGCACCGGTGCATTACTGTAAAGCGGATGGTAAATTGAAGATAAAATGTCTTAGGAGATTAATTCACGTTATATTCTTCTTCAGACTTCTTCAGTCTCTGCTGCCATTTACTTTGAGACTTGTCACTTGTTCCCAGGAGGCTGTACACTGTCGAAAACCAGTGTCATGTTAATTTTTAATAGTTATTTTGGTAATTTTGTTGTGAATAATTGGACTTATTGGTTAAAACGGTTCAGTTTTTCGTAGTTGTCCATCGTTACTGGACATATAATGAAAGAAATGTGGAACGTCTATCAAAATATTATTGTTGCTGCGCTGGTGAGGATGCCTCCTGCCAGTTGTCTGTGTTAATCGCACATCCTGATTGGGTACTTTCTTCCTTGGTGCTGGGAAACCACGAAAATGGAAGTATACAGCAGTTCCAATAGATGAAGGGTAACAACATATCAAGTCTCGTGGCCTACATATTCATCAACCACTAAAAAAATAAAATTTTATAGGTAACAATAAACTTGCTGAAAAAATATTTCATTAAAGGCCAAAGTTAATGATAGACTACTCTTTCTCGTTAGCACAGACCATGAATTTGACGGATTTCTTGTATTACTCAGTTCACTTTACAATAAAATAAAGATTAAAGTAGAGCATAAGCATACAATTTCGGTAAGATTTTAGACCTCAGAATTATGAATGAACAATGCGAACACAAATTTTACATCTGCAGCAAACCAACCTGCAGTGATGTCACAATACATAAATCTTCAGACAATCCAAACTACAGTATGATACATTTAGGTTCATGCAGAACAGGACACTCACATTACCTTTAAAACGGGGACAATCCAAGCAATCTTAAATAATGGGTTCTTCGTAAATGCAGCTGACAGACTGCCCAACAAAATACCGGCCAACATCAGTAATACAATAGTCACAACACAAATCTTCAGCGTCACTCCCTACTTAGGCACAGAATCACAAAAACGGCAAATTTATTTAGAAATACCAGTATAAAAATATTTTCCTCCACAAACAACAAACATGGCCAACACTTACCTCACACACTAAAATAAACAATCCCGTAACAGAAAACGAACATGTAATTTACATTGTAACAGCTGCCTGAATTCTGCATAGACAAAAGAGGAAGAACTTTCGATACACGCTGCAAAAAGGTGACTGATGCTTTCAGCCTCAACCATTTTGATAAATTTTCGGTAGCTTACCATCTGCACAGCAGCCTAACAGTACTCCACACAGAAAATATTGGCAGAAAACTTGATATGCCAGGACAAATACACATTTGGCTGCAGAGAGAAAATATTTCTAAAAACGTACTACAGAACGGACAGAGTTTAAGAGAGACAGTAATTTCAAAAGTCTGTTTCTTCCTAAAGGAAAGAGAATTAATAGTTACAAATATTTTTCAGAATAAGATCACATCTGATGTCTGCAAGATAAAATTATTTTTAAAATTACATCTGTGTGTCCATAATAATGTAACATCATGGCACCAACGTAAAAATAGCAACACCTGTGTACATATGGAAGTGTAACATATTTAAATTCTTGATATTCTTCAATTCGTTTTGTTTACAAATGTGCTGCTAGACGGAAAGTGTGTATATGTATAAAGATGTGTACACATACTGTGCTTAAGAACTATATAGCTACTGCTGGGGAAAATAACTAATTTTTCTAAATCTTCTCTCTTTTTCAGCTTTTGTCCCAATTTCTTTCAAATATTTTTGTTTGTGGTGACTGATTTTGGACTACATTATCCATTCTCAAACCATTGGCCTCGTTTCCGGTAACTTCCCAAGGACAAGTAGTGAAAGCTCCCTCCAAAAGTACGCAATATCTTGCACTGTATTTATATACCCTTAACAGGATCAGCAGTAATCTAAACTCGAAAAGTGATTTAGACAGATCAAGCACATCGATATGAGTTGAGTCGATTCAAGGTCGGCGGATACCTACGCTATACTGCATCATTCGGTGTGGCAGTGGGAGGCTTCACATGACGCATGAGATTTTATGAGATCATGGTTTTTGTTTTTCAAATAGGAATTTATCCTGGATGGTGCATCTCTTATTACAAACGTTCCATGTACTATGCTGTACAAGTACTTTCCCTCAGTTTTCTTTCAGTGTCTTGTAATAATGCTTTCGTTACTGCCTTGCAAAGAGGAATTTAAAAATTGTATTTTGAATTAAACGATATGTGTTTTAACTCCCCCCTAACGAACCAAGCGCCTTGGCATGATAGGGTGGCTGGCGTCCCTCAATTGACACAGATAGCCATGTGGTAGGCACAAACGCACCGGAAGGGTCTGTTTAGAGGGACCTGACTAACATGGGGTTCCTTAAAATGCCCACAGGCTTTTTAATAACCGTAGAACAACTTTGTGAATGGTTAACTGATCTGGTCTTGTACGATTAGCTAACACGGTTTACTACGACGGGTATTCGGAAACTAGGATCCGATCGGTTGCCAAATGGAAACCACTGTGAAAATCAAACACGTTTTATTTGCAACAGTTAGCTACATATTTCGGCTACTTGTCTACACAGTCACCCCTTCGACCTAGACATTCGTTGTACCGTTGTACCGACTTTACACTACCCTCCTTATAGAAGGCATCCTCCTGTGCTTTCCGTCTGTTCTGTACGCTTGTCTATAGCTTGTTGTGCGTGCCAAAGTACTGTCTTCATAGCTAGCGGTTCAAATGAGCAGAGATGAAACCCAGTGGGAGGCCAATTACAGGCTGCATTGTGAGTAGTCAAATATTTTCCATCGAAAACGCTGTAGAAGCATCTTCTTTGCCTCTGCAGAGGGCGGCCGAGATGTGTTGTGAAGAAGGAAATGCAAGACGGTGCGTTACGTGGACTGCACGACATCAGGCGAAATCTCTCACCAAGCCCTGATACTTGGCGGGAGACACTATTTATCTAGTGCGTTCAGAATTGAAAGGAGTGGCTTGACGCGATCGAAGGCCATAACACTGGCTAATGCATCGGCGCAGAGCTTCATCGGATTTTCACTGTGGTTTCCTCTTTGCGCCCAATCAGACCTTACTTTCCGAAGAGCACTCGTATGTTGGTACTGCGGCACTTTGAAACAAGGGGGACAAGCAACTCTAGTGCAAGGTTTTCTGATGATGACATCCACTAGTACATTCCTGAGACAAAATAGTCTTTCACTCAGACCTCCCAGCGAGAACCATTGAGGCCAATATTGCCATACGAAACAAGAAATCTGGCGTTCTGTGGTTCGGACTTCAGAATGTGAAACATTAGGTCCCTTAATCGAGTGAGTACGTTAGGGAACTTGACAAGAGAACGGAATAGGTTGAAGTCAGATGTAGTGGGTATTAGTAAACTAGTCAGGTGGAACAGAGTTCCATGTCGAGTGAGTATGAGATTACCAACACAAAATCAAATAGGGGTAATGTTGGAGTAGGTATAATAATGAATAAGAAAATAGGAATGCGAGTGAGATATTGTGAACAGCATAGAACAATCATTTTAAATGCTAGCACAGCCACGAAGCTACCACCCAAGAAGAGCAAAAGTTTCTATGCCTACGAGCTCCAAAGATAATGAACACATTGAAATAATTTCTGATAAGGTAAAAGACATTATAGGAATGTTAATAAAAAAAAGTTTGTTATAGTGGGAGACCGGAATACGAGAAAAGGAAAAAGCAGGGAAGGAAAAATTTTGGGAAAATCTGGATTGGGTGAAAGAATAAAAGGGAATTCGCCTAGCAAAATTTGACACAAAAGACGGTTTAGCCATTGAACATACTTGGTTTAAGAGTCGTTAACGAAAGTTGTACCCTTACAAGCGCCCTGAAGACCACGGAGGGTTTGAGATAGATACTTGGTAGTACGGCAGAAGTACAGAAACCTAATTGTAAGCGTCATTGTACATCCAGGAGCAGATACTGATATTAACCACGACTTATTGTCTATGATTTCAGATTTAAAGTGGAGATATTACAGAAAGGAAGAAAATGAAGGAGATAGTACTTTAATTACTTGAGGTAACCAGAGATTCTTGAGTCTAACTGATCTTTGAAGAAGTATGGACTGAAACGAGGGAGAGTAAGACAAAGAAGGTGAATGCGTAGATTTGGTACGAGAAACAATGAAGGCATCAAAGGAACAACTAAGCAAAAAGACAACGCCCCTTAGAAACTCTTGAATAGCATATGAGATATTGGATTTAACTAACTAACAAAGAAAGTAAAGGGAATGGTGCCACTGAAGCTGGAAAAATGGAAATACGGACTAGTGAAAATGAAATTGCCATAAAATGCAAAATTATGGCAGTAGAAATGCTTCTATGAGAAATGTTATAGATGCTTGAATGACAAAAGGAAAGGTGTATATCAGGTAGAGGAAAATTATGCTCCATCAATATCAAGATCTATGGTGGTGTGGCAGTACTACGTAATGAAGGAATGGCTGAAAGGTGGAAGAAATATATACAAGGGCTGTGTAAAGGAATGAAACTTGAGTCAGGTGGCATCTTTTTACTGCAGTAGCACTCCGAAGAATACCGTTTCGTCCTGTGAGTTGACGCAGCTTCTCATTAGAAACGACTTATTCTAAATTTACTCTGTGGTCCTTAGTTTAATCTCCTATATTCCGTGAATGTTTGTGTATTTATCTGGCAAAGTTCTGCGTTTTATTTACAGGTACGGCATATTACCGCCGTCTGCATCGTGCTAGGAATTTGCCTTGTGTTTGAAGAGCTGCTTGTAGTACTCAGATCCGTCAGTAGCATGGCACATTTCCTTAGCAGCTTCTTATTATAAGTGACTTATACTAAAATTCCTCTGTGTTTTTTAGTTTAAACTCATATATACCGTGCAAGTCAATGTACTTATCAGGTACACTTCCACGTTTTATTAACTGCCTAGTTTACATTTCCGCCCTCTTTACCATGGACAGGAATTGTGATTGCTGTGTGCAGATGCCAACCGAGTTGATGGCTCTTCCCTCACAACTGCAGAGGTTATTTGCTTCGATCAGAAGTTAGAGGCTGTTGCATCACTGATAGGGACTGGATCTGAGGATCCATAGGACGTCTTGCAACACAAACGTGTCCCCCGACCCGTACACTTCTCTGGCCGCCCCAGGCACTGCCCGCCGTGAAGTTTATCCCTCACCAGTGGTCCAGTGGAACGTCGCAAATAGCGAAAAGACTTTTTGGGGAACCGATTAGAAGGCTTCCCTGGTTTGTCTGATGAACAGGTTCTCAGCTCTGTCTGTGGCTGACGAACACCCTGGGTCAGATGCAGCTTCTTGCCAGAGGAATCCTCTCGGCCTGGAAGGTCTCAGCATTCACAAAGAGTGGAATTGTTGGTTGTGAGATCCAACGTTTGGCGGGTAATGAGGCACCTTACGGATATGGTTGCTAATGAGTGGGAGCAATCTGTGTGCATACTTGGAGGAGTCGTTACAGATGTGGAACGGGTTCTCCAGAGTGCTAAGAAGAGCACAAGTTGTAGCAAACTGCAGCTGGTGCCTTACGTCGACACAGACGATGTGCGTTGCTTCGGATCGAAAGAGATTTTCTTTGGTTACACGCGGCCAGCTGAAGTGATAGAGAACACCACGCATGCTTGCAAAATGGAGGTGGAGCTCACCATCTGCAGCATCATCGACAGGACTCACTATGGTCCTTCGGTAGAGAGCCGAGCGGAGGGTCTCATTCGGAGGCTCAGAGGGTCCTGCTACCGTGCAGGCTGCAGATTCCTCGACTTGAGCCACACTGTCGCGGGTTTGCAGGTTCCACTTAATGGGTCAGGGATCCACTACACGCAAGTGCCAAGCTACACGGACAGCGGGATCTGTGCGGAGGGAGCTAGGCAATTTTTTAGGTTCGAGGGTCTCACGAAATCACAGAAGATGCGTCAGTGTAAAAGGTTACAGGGCAAATACTGACGAAGGTAGACATAGCGACTATCAGTATTGTAGTTGTAAACTGTAGTAACTGTGTTGGGATAGAACCAGAGCTCTAAGCACTATCAGAAAGCACTGAACCTCAAATTGCTATAGATATGGCAAGCTTGGTAAATCCGGAAATAAGTTCAACCGAAATTTTTACAAAGGATTTAATCGTGCCCAGAAAGAACATATTAAATATAGTTGGTGGTGGAGTGTCTATTGCTGTCAGAAGTAATTTTCCTTATGGTGAATTGCAAAATAAACAGGTAGTGAAATTGGAGTAGAATTGCCGAATATATGCAACTGAAAATCCGCATGCGCATCAGCCGGCACCACTTCCTTCTGCAGCGGTGACTACGTGGTGCGGGTTGACGGCATCGTTTGTCGTAGGGCCGTACTTTTTCGAGCAGATGAGTTTAGCGGTTTTTCTTACCCGTACCGTTGCGAATAAACGCTATGAGAGACAGTTGCGCACCAAAGTCATTCTAACCATTCAACAGCGTGGATGTGTGCTCAGGGTCATTTTTATGCAAGATGACGCTCTTTCGCACATCGTACATCCATTGACGCGGCTGCTCCAGAGGCATTTCGGAAATGCTAGAATTATCATCCGTCATTTCTTAACAGCGTGGCCGTCGTGGTCGCCTGGTCTTAATTCGGGTGACATCTGTCTGGGGGGTTATCTGAAAGGGATTGTGTTTTGCGCTGTAATTACGAACGTAAGTGAACTGAATGCACGCATTGCGCAACATATTCTGAACGTGACCCCCGAGACACTCTCATCTATTGTGGAAAATGTTATTTCTGGGTTTCAGCTTGTCGCAGAAAACGATGGACAGCATATTGAACATGTCTTGAGCCAGGTTCACGACAGTTAGAAACAGATGTAATTTTGCTTTTTAAGCTGTTTTTTGTCTCCAGGATACTTAAAAATTTTGCTTTTTACGCTGGTTTTGGTGCCAGGACAATAAGAAACCAACTTTTTCCCGTTATAAGTGGTATTGAGGCCTTATATAACTCCTGCCTAGAGCCTGGGTAACGGGAGAATGACACATGCATGCACAGTGACTGGTGGTCTGAAGCGGGTTCAGTCGAGTACGTAGTTCTAATTTTCATCCACCAGAGTACAGTAGCGGACAGAGACACTCAAGAAACAGGTCAGGAGAATGTTTTTGTGAATTGCTCTGTTTGTTTCTTGAACGCTTTTTTGTACAGTATTGTATATACTTTTAGTAGTGTGAATGTTGCGTGAATGTCGTCTACAGTAAATATGTAGATCATGGTTCTACTAATGAACGCTGTAGTGTAATAAATAAGACTGATTGCAGACGACGGGGAATTTTTTATCATAATATGTCAAGTAAGTTTATAGTAAAAGAAAAGCTAATTCGAGTGCAAATGAAAATAGTTAATAACGTAAAAGTGTAAACAAAATATCAGAACGTTAAATATTTATTTCGGGAAAACGTAAAGGTCGAAAGTATGTTATTTGTTGATTGGTTAGTCATGAAATAACGTGGGAGAATAATGTTTATCTATTGGCCTTAAAGGAAACTGACCAATCAGAACGGAGTATTCTTCGCGTGTCTTTTATCTTGGAGATAGAGAATGCTTACATCAGTCTAAGTAGGCGGAGCCCAGCCTTTCAATGGTACGGTCGTGTGTAGCATGAGCTCCGAAGGAAGTTATAGGTTGCCGGTTTTAGTCGTGCTACAAGTCTCAAAAGTGCTTTAAAGTGAAGGCATATTTGTTCTGGTTTTTTTTTTTTTTTTTTTTTTTTTTTTTTTTTTTTTTTTAGAAAGTACGGATTTATGTAATTCTGCGTGGTATGTTGAGCACATCGGTGACCAAAAACTTGAGTGCATTAGACACCGATAAACTTAATGGTGTGGCGAACATTTTCATTTAAGAACAATCCGTGTTTAGTAGCTGTTCAGATTTCGGGAAATACGTTACCATAAACTTGCTGACGTGAATGAAAGGGTTTGTGCATGACTGTGGTAGGATTAGTACGTGCTTAGCAGTGAACGTGTAATTCTCGGCTTCAGAATATACCGAAGTTTTGCCAGTATTTCCACCTTTCATTCAAAATTAGGACCTTTGCTCGATTTTTAGAATAGTTACATTGTATGCAGCCTGGTGCGAGTCTTAGTACGGTAGGTTTCTGCTCGGCTTTCCTACCGGCGATCTACTGCGACGAATTCACGGGTAGGTGCTGGTAAAAAGGACGCAAGGAAACGCGCCGCCGCAGTTTGACTTACCTAATTAATAGTGCCACAATTGTTGACTGCGCAACATTTCTTTTTCTTTGAGTCATCAGTCTTCTGACTGGTTTGATGCTGCCCGCCACGAATTCCTCTCCTCAGCACTTGCAGCCTACGGCCTCAATTATTTGCTGAATGTATTCCGGTCTCCGTTTTCCTCTACGGCTGTTACACTCTGCTGCAGCTCCCTCCAGTACCATGGAAGTTATCTTAACAGATATCCTACCATTCTCTTCCCTTCTCTTGTCAGTTTTTTCCACATATTTCTTTCCTCACCGATGCTCCGGTGAACCTCCTCATCCCTTACGCTATCAGTCCACCCAATTTTTTTAAATTTTTCTGTAGCACCACATCTCGAACGCATAGATTCTCTTCTTTTCCGGTTTTGCCACAGTCCATGTTTCACTATACAGTTCATTTACAGGCCAAACGTCCTGTGAATACACGTTAAGTGTCTCTAATGCAGTGGTGTCCACTGCCTTCTGCAGCCTCATGTCATTGATCGCTGATCCTTCGGCCTTTACGAGCAGTTTCCCACCGCAAGGGCAAGAGTGTGCCCTGAACCTCTGTCCGCTCCTCTGGTCGCTTTGAGGAGGCCCTTGGCTGAATGAGGGTGAGTTCTTATGCCGGAAGTTTTCGGCCGCCATTGATGATGATTTAGATCCAAAATCTAAGCGCTGGTGGGATCAAACCCTGGGAGGGGATGTTTTGATCAGCGACCAAAGACGCTACTCATAGATCAGTAATAAGCGAATACGGATGGTGTAATATGCAACTCAAACAATAGCCGACATATTACGATTCAACTGTCATTTGCATCCGATACCATTTGCGTTAAGTCGCTTATAGCGCCGTCTATTGGTAAATTTTTCTTAAATTTTTATGTTCCGCGACCTTTCTCCGTGCGTCAATAATACGCTGTTCCGATTGGAGCAATGATTGTCATTCTAAAGCGTTTTGAAAGTGGAATCTTAACTGTGTACCCTGCAAATAATTTGTACAGTCAACGGCGAAAATCTTGTCCATAAAAAAAATAAATAAATAAATAAATAAAAGGCAGAACAAAGAGCTCGGATTTAAAAGGGTGTAAGACAGGGATGTGTTCATCCGCCCCTACTGTTCAGTCTATACGTCGAAGAGCAATGAGAGACATAAAAGAAAGAATGACCAGAGTGGGACTACATTTCAGGATTAAAGGATATCGATGTCAAGATAAGATTCACTGATGACATTGCTATCCTGAGTTCAAGTGAAGAAGAATTATTCTTTGTGTTGAATGCAATGAACATTCTAATGAGCACGGAATGCGGATTCACAGTAAATAGAAGAAAGACGAAAATAATGAGATGTAACAGAAATAAGAAGAGCAAGAAACTTAACATCTGAATTGGGGTACACGAAATAGATGAAGTTAAGGAATTCTGCTGGCTAGGTATCGAAAGAACCCATGACAGACGGAGCAGGGAGAACATCCAAAGCAGACTAGAAGTGGAAAACAGGACATTCCTTGCCAAGAGAAGTCTGCTAGTATCAAAAATAGGTCTTAATTTGACGAATAAATTTCTGGGAATGTACGTTTGGAGCATAGCACTGTATGATAGTGAGACATGGACTGTGAGAAAACCGGGAATCGAAGCCTTTGAAATGTGGTGCTACAGAAGTATGTTAAAAATTAGGTGGATCGATGTGGTAGGGAATGAAGGGGTTCTCCGCAAAATCGGGGAGGAAAGGAACATTTGGAAAACACTGACAAGGAAAAAGAACAGGATGGTAAGGTGTCTGTTAGGACATCACAGAATAATTTCCAATGTTACTAGAGGGAGCCGTAGAGGGTAAACACTGCAGAGTAAGACAGAGACTGGAATCCGTCCAGCAAATAATTTAGGACGTTTGTTGCAATATTGCTACTCTGAGATAAAAAGGTTGAGACAGGAGAGAAAGTCATGCCGGGAGGCAATAAACCAGTCAGAAGAAGAATGATGACTTTGAAAACAAATAAATAAAATAAAATAATGAAGCAAATACACGGATAATAAGTTTTTATAGATACCTCTGCATTCCGTCGAACTCATTCTAGATCTTCAAACGTTCTGCTTTATGAATGAATGCTGCTTCAGGATGTTTATGTTTCTTTGTTTCTCTCTTGGCAACGACAAACAAAATGTCATGTTTTATTCTACTTTTGGTTGTTATGTAATAATAAAGTAGCTAATACCTCAATGTGCGTGTCGATGGGCATCATATATGAAGGAGACTGCACTATGCTTCGCACTAGATCAATTTTTTCATTCCTTACTTTAATCTCATTTATTAAGACATACGGTTACTAGAAATTCTGTTTGCAGTTAGTATGCAATAGGAAACCAATCCTCACAGACAAATTAAAGTTCGATGTATCACGAGAGTCAGCACACAGATATGTCTCTGGGTAAAAATGCACTACATGCACTGCACACCTCCCGGAATATAATTGTTTCCAAATCTATATATAAGTGTAGAGCATGTAAGACTCTCACTGCACGTAATGGTTTTGGTTCTTCACAAGAACGAAGAGGATGCAACAGCTTCCATTCACATTACTTCACATCATTCTTTTGCCGGACCAATGGTAGTATGGCGGCTACATAAGTAAGTGGAGCTCACTGAACTTTATTGATAAAAAAGTAAATAGAAAAGTTTGGAATTCTACATATCGTCGACGTCGAAGTCAATAAAGATGGAGCTTATGTTTCGATGGGTAAGAGGGTTGAAGGGAACTGACAACAATTGGCACACAATGTATTCTTTTTTGTAACGCTATCAGTTTCTCGTTCAAGACTGCAGGTTCTCCCACACTGCCATAGCCTCTAATGGATCAGTCCTTCGCACAGAATAATCAAGTACCATGCTTGTGTGCACGCTATACACTTTTTTCCTTCTCCGGAAGTAAGAAGTAATCTGTTCTGCGGAAGTTCTTTCCTAGATAAAGTTTCTCCTTGCAGAACGAGTGCATGCCCACAAATTGTGAGCACGGAACGTTTCCACGGCCGTTTCAGCTCAGATAACAGAACTTACATGCAAGTTTTGCACGATTTCAGCTTGGCGTGCGTTACGTCCCAGAAACGTGAAAGGTTATGCAACACTGTGTAAGCCACCAAATGTCCATTTTTTCGGGTGCATCGCACTTATGAGTGGTTTGACGCAGTTTTCTCTCTCGTGCCATTCACTTCTACCTAACTGCATCAATTTCCTGGTGTAAATATTTCAATCTCTCTTGCCCTATAATTTCTGGCCTCTTCGTCTTCCTGTAGTAACACGAAAGTTATAGCTCGAATTTTTAACGTAAGTTCATCACCCTGCCCTATTTTTCTTTGATTTCTTTCATAGTCGTTTCTGTTTAATATCTGACTTTCTTTTGGCGAGAAACTGTATCTGAGTATGTGCTTCTGATGTCTTTCCTGCTTCATCCGTTATGTGTCGGTGGAAAGCCTTACAGTCTAAGAATGGTAGCAAAACAATTTATTACTGCATGTATCAAAAGAAACACAACACAGAATATGTCCATGATTAGAGAGCGAATACTAAAAGCTTTGCTTGGCAGATCTGAAAAACATTTCATCTAGTTGTACTACTTTAAAAAAATCTTCTTAAAAGAGTTCCAGTTTAGCAGCTGTTTATGTTTAGTCGATTTTAATCTGACTGACGTGACATCTTTACCCATCTTGCTGTTTTTAGACGTTTCGTAAGAGGAAGATTTTGTGTTGGTGTTAACTCCCTTAAGCCTTGAATCACACACATCGACTAGGATTGTGATGAACTGAAAGTGTTAGACTACATGACCATATTTTGAGTTATTTCATTGTATAAGTTTGGTTGTATATGAAGACAACACAATAAATACAATAATAGAAACCAATTTATACAGAAGACAGTAGTTTCTAGCTGTACATAGTAAACGAGTTGTTACCAGCATGTGATGAATTCTAAAACACAGCTGATTACGTAAGACGACTAATCTTCACTAAACTGAGGGCTAGCACTTTCTTACGCCGATCTCTTCGTTTTATGTGCAGTTTCTGTCACACAGGTCTAATAAAACCTGCTAGGGGAGAGCTCTAGCAGTAGCCATCGGCTCTCCCTTCTTTGTTTCTCTTTTTTAGTACTGGCTGCCAGACCCTCGGCCACAGGTTGTACCGTCTACTGTAACGTATCGTAACATGAGTGCTGTCGTCACCTGACCTAATTTAATTGTAATAAAACAATAGGGAATTTTACATTATACACTGCCAAATCAGGAGAAATCCACTTCACTGTCTTCAACCAGGGGTAAAGCTTCCTCTTTGTATCATAGAGAGCATCATGGACACACACACACACAGATTTTTGGTCGTCTATCCTTCCTCACAGTCACACAGTAAGGGTTCGCATTATTTTTCCTCTCTTAATTGTACCGTATGTCTTTTTGCTCAGGCCAACTTTCAACATATTCAAGAGTCCCATCTCTATCTCTTGCAACACGTTCAAGACTCACTATGAGTAGGGTGTTAAGGAGGGTACGGGCACACAAAACAGTTCAAAAGTAAACAAGAAAGAATCACAGTGTCATAATACAGCTGATGCAATTGTGAATATCATGTTCAAGATCACTGGCGGCACCTGTATAGTTCATCCACCAGGGAGGGAGAAGAATTGTACGATGAGGAGAGCAAGGGGAGAGGTGGAAGACCATTCCCATTAGATCGGCCTCATCGTGCAGTCTGCCAGTCACTGTGAGACCCCCGGGGTCCCGATTTTTCAATCATTGTTGTGCAGGCTCAGCCCCCCCCCCCCCCCCACATCCTGATAAACAACTGCCAATATAAGTAGTGCGTTGATGTATAAACCTACGTGTGCCTGCAGTAATAGCTAGCTGAACTTACAAAGGCATCACAGCCTGCTAACTGTCAGCTTCTGGTGGTGGTACAATACAGCTTTTATAGCTTTTTCATGGCTATATAGGATGTGTTTGTGGTGTCACCGCCAGACACCACACTTGCAAGGTGATAGCCTTTAAATCGGCCGCGGTCCGTTAGTATACGTCGGACCCGCGTGTCGCCACTATCAGTGATTGCAGACCGAGCGCCGCCACACGGCAGGTCTAGAGAGACTTCCTAGCACTCGCCCCAGTTGGACAACCGACTTTGCTAGCGATGGTTCACTGACAAAATACGCTCTCATTTGCCGAGACGATAGTTAGCATAGCCTTCAGCTACGTCATTTGCTACGACCTAGCAAGGCGCCAGTACCAGTTACTATTGATACTGTAAAACATGTACCGTCAAGAGCGACGCTCATCATTAATAGATTAAAGTTAAGTATTCCACCAGCTACGACCGTTTTTCTAAAGTCTAATTTCCTTGTCCCGTTCCAGACCTCACGCCAGCCTGCGTGAGCTAAAACGCGTGCCTTTCGGCTTCCTCTAGTGCCCGGTGTTGGCTCTCCTGCCAACCCACAACATTGGCGACGAGGATGGGATCACTTGACCTAAATACGCTCTCATTTGCCGAGAATATACACCACACGGTGCATATGTGTCTGTGAAGCGACACATCATTAATTTGTGGCAGCGTGATTGATATCCAACTTACGCACTGGAGGGATAAGGCTACTGCATGACTCTTGTTCCTCTTCACCCTGTACACAGAGAAAAATTCTGCTAATGGTCATTAATAAACCAAGTGGTCTCTTCTACACAGACGCCCCTTCGTCAATGATATATCTGATATATCTGATGCATGTAGACGATAGTGTCAGCAACTTTCTTTTACTAGCTTCAGGGCTGTGCACCGTTTCGAAGGATAAATAATTCAACATAAACTGTCATAATATCCTAACTACTTGTTTTAAGCAATGGACTGCTGTGGGATACCGTCTTAATATTTTTTGTTAAATAATACACTTTCATAGTCGTTCACCATATTTAAATATACACCACACGGTGCATATGTGCCTGTGAAGCGACACATCATTAATTTGTGGCAGCGTGATTGATATCCAACTTACGCACTGGAGGGATAAGGCTACTGCATGACTCTTGTTCCTCTTCACCCTGTACACAGAGAAAAATTCTGCTAATGGTCATTAATAAAACAAGTGGTCTCTTCTACACAGACGCCCCTTCGTCAATGATTAAACATATCATTAATATTACACTTTGTGCTCAAAAGTATACGGACACCTGGCTAAAAATGACTTAACAATTTCAGGGCGCCCTCCATCGGTAATGCTGGAATTGACTATGGTGTTGGCGCACCCTTAGCTTTGATAATAGCTTCCACTTACGCAGGCATACGTTCAATTAGGTGCTGGAAGGTTTCTTGTGGAATGGCTGCCCATTCTTCAAGGACTGTTGCTCTGAGAGAGGTATCAATGTCGGTCGGTGAGGCCTGGCATGATGTCGGCATTCCGAAGTATCCCAAAGGTGCACTGCAGGATTCATGTCAGGACTCTGTGCAGGCCAGTCCATTACAGAAATGTTATTGTCGTGTAACCACTCCATCACAGGCCGTGCATTATGAACAGGTACTCGATCGTGTTGAAAGGTGCAATCGACATCCCCGAATTGCTCTTCAGCAGTGGGAAGCAAGAAAGTGCTTAAAACATCAATGCAGACCTGTGCTATGATAGTGCCATGCAAAACAACAAGGGGTGTAACCCCCCTCCATGAAAAACAGGACCACACCATAATACCACCACCTCCGAATTTTACTGCTGGCACTACACACGCTGGCAGATGACGTTCACCGCCCATTTGCTACACCCACACCCTGCCATTGGATCGCCATATTGTGTACCGTGATTCGTCACTTTTCCACTGTTCAATCGTCCAATGTTTAGTCTCCTTACACCAAGAGAGGCGTCGTTTGACATTTAGCGGCGTGATGTGTGGCTTATGAGCAGCCACTCGTCCATGAAATACAAGTTTTTCCACCTCCCCTCTAACTGTCATAGTACTTGCACTGGATTCTGATGCAGTTTGGAATTCCTGTGTGATGGTCTGGATATATGTCTGCCTATTACACATTACGACCCTCTTCAACTGTCGGCGGTCTCTGTCAGTCAACAGACGAGGTCGACCTGTACGCTTTTGCGCTGTACGTGTCCCTTCACATTTCCACTTCACTAACACATCGGAAACAGTGGACCTAGGGATGTTTAGGAGTGTAGAAATCTCGCGTACAGACGATTGACACAAGTGACACCCAATCACCTGACCAAGTTCGAAGTCCGTATGTTCCGCGGAGCGCCCCATTGTGCTCTCTCACAATGTCTAATGACTACTGAGGCCACTGATATGGAGTACCTGGGAGTAGGTGTCATCACAGTGCACATAATATGAGAAACATATGTTTTTGGGAGTGTCCGGATATTTTTGACCACATACTCTACTTCCAGTGTTGAAAAGGTTTTTGTATAAATAAATTCATACGATACTTTGTAGTATTAGCTCAGTCCAGTATTTAAATCTATTGCTACTTATACCCGACTTTGAAATATCGTGCACCACAGTACATACCTGAAATACTGAATGGGCGAAATGCAGTCGACATATTTACTCATTGTCCCTCAAGTGTGATCCACAGCAGTACGAATAGTTTGGAAATACAAGTGTTGTAGCTCCTCACGTAGTAACAGCAACAACACCACAGTACTTTCGTATCAGCATATATGTCTATGAGTAAAAATTTCCTCAAATACCAAACAACAGAAGCTGTAACCAGCTGGTTTTCCATGTTCAGAGGAGTTTTCAGATTGATACCAACTACAAGCTGCAAAATACCACAACTCTTCTTCTTCTATTGTGCTTTTTACAGTGTAGGACGCATTCAACATAAGGAATAGCGATTATGGGACAGCGAAAACCTGTTGCATAAACTGCACAGGTCTGACAGTAATATGAGATATGTCAACAGAAAACATTGCTGTGTCATTCGACAGAGCGCCTACATTTAATTTGGTGTGGGAGGGCCACAAATGCACAGATATCGAATGACTGTATTTAGTCACTTAATCATCCGTGGTTTTTCCAACACTGAGACATTAGTTTTTGCTGTATATGTCTAAACTGAGCACATAAAATATCGATTTTCATTGCATTCAACGGGATTTTCCCTCTTTTATATTGCATAATGCTAACACCATCCTAGCAGTCAGACATCTATAAACACACTAGCATATTATGACAACCAATCTATGTGTGTGTTTTTCTATTTAATGGAATGAAGTAAAAGTAATTCTCGCGATAATTCTACCATTTCGCACAAACACTGCTCTACTGCCACACCTAATGTGCACTACATACGCACAATAAGGTCTTTAGCACTTAACAAGCGATCTATGGAAGAAAGACCTACATCCAAACAAATGCCTTAGAAGCTGCTGTACAGTACATAGGCGAGGCTACATCATACCTTCTTGTAAACAACGGAGGACCCATTACTCTAATATCGAGACTAGATACAGTGCATACACACATAATGAGGAGCACTTAATACGCACAAAACGATGGTTACTAACTTTCATCGATTTAGTTTTGGCTATTTCTCAAGGTCGTCCAACTACCCACATCCCATACATGCAGATCATTGTAAATAGCAGACTCATTTACGATTCTTTTGCTAGGGTAGGAAATATGGAAACAAATATTATTGTATAGAACCTTTTATTAATTTTCGCATTTGCATTTACACACTGACAACATTTCTTTCTTTATATTTGTTTGATGTAGATTTAATAATATCGACCACAATTTTTAACTTATAATTCAAATCTATATCTGAATTTTGTATTTCTTTCTCCATCGACTAATTTGACAAGTACGAACAAGGAATATTCTCAGACTTTAACACACATCTAATTTTTTGTCCTGTGAACTATCCGTCTTAGAGCTTCACCAATTATCTCTCTTCCTTCCTTCAATTCTTCTAGATGAGAGCTTTTGGGAATTCTACTTTCACCTCTCGTTTACTCTATAATACTGTTGTTAAAACCATCCACATTTTCCTGGGTTACACTGCCAATCTTTCTGTTCCATGGTTCTGTGGAATTTCTGTATAGAACTTAACGTTTATAGCTTTTGTAAAAGAATTTCTGTTAAATGTGGTTATCCCATCAGTTTTAAACTTTGCAAATAGGTGTTTTGTAGTGAGGTGCAGAACATCACCTCCTCCAAATTTGGACATTTTATAACCATCATTTTGTGATGGTCCTGATCGGAATAGGGCTCTGTAAACAGATCTTTTGAGAGACCTTTAATGTAATAAATTATCTCATTTCTAACAATTTCGTACAGTATTCCACTGTAGGGTCAATCACCATTGCTGCTTGCTAATATTTTATATTCCCCTGTCATAGCCAGATTTTTCCACACATTGTGTTTAAAGTAACGTCTAAACCTAGCCTGCACATCTGCAATGGCTTCTTATTTTTCCAACAGTAGTATACATCCCTCTTTTATGACAGTCATTTTCACCATATTCGCCAGTTTTCGTTTTCTGACTTCGACTTCTCCCATTCCAGTTTCCTTTTTCATACATATAACACATTCACTGTAATTAGGGGAGTAATTTGATTCATTAACTCTTTTTCTTAAGATTTGTGGAATGATATTATTGACAGAAACCATTCCTAATTCAGCAATATCTACATTTGATGGTATTGTGGGGAACAGAGTCCTAGATTGATAAAAATATGTTTCTCTGGTTTTAATATGACACTCCTGTACAACATATATTGTCTTGGTTGGAGTATGTGTAAGGAATTTCCATATAGTTGGCAAGTAGGTAATTAAACCAGTACGTAGAGAAAACATAATTTATAAGCTTTTCTAAATGTTGATGATCGCGAAGACTTACTTCTGCAATTATTAATTTTCAGGTACTCTCACTACCCCAGTAAACAAATTTCTCTGCGTTGTTAAACAGCACAACCCAGCTGTTCGGTGAGTTATTCGTTATTTCATACCACATAGAAGCCATTGCCACAGAGTACAGTGGAGCACATTTCAAATACTGTTAGTTGGTGTTCAATACACTTACACGCTCTTGCACAGGATCAAATACACGATCCATTCCGTAGTTGTATATTGTTAGATCAAGTCTGGTAATACCACGTTCTTTACCCAAGGAGAATGTAAAGGCCGCTTGCAGTCCCAGGCTTGTGATTTAATATTACATTTGCTATATATCTTTACTCTTCAATCTTATTGTCATCCACAATGAGGCAACTGTTTCTCCAGCAGTCTCCTTCCATGCAAAAGACTTTGCTTGATATCAGGTAGTCGCACATCAGCAGTTTGTTATAAAACCTAAAAAGTCTTGTGTGATGTCCTAATCTGAAAGATAATACTCATCTACTTGAGGCAGCTATGCTGTGGTATTCCAGGCAGCTCTTCCATTGATAACATCCATTGTGTGGTATAGCCTCAGGATTTTCATATTTCCTCGAAATTGTTTCCAACGCTCTCTTACCTATTTTTCAGAATATTCATATTGCTGTCACACAGGAGAATACAGTGTAGTTGTCGGTTTGGACTCACATTACGGTCCAGATACTTTTGCTAATACACTGAAGAACCAAAGAAACTGGTATAGGCATGCGTATTCAAATACAGCGATATGTAAACAGGCAGAATATGGCGCTGCGGTCGCCAACGCCTGTATAAGACCACAAGTGTCTGACGCAGTTGTTAGATCGGTTTTTGCTGCTACAATGGCAGGTTATCAAGATTTAAGTGGATCTGAATATGGTGTTATACTCGGCGCACGAGCGATGGGACACAGCATCTACGAGGTAGCGATTAAGTGAGGATTTCCCAGCACGACCATTACAAGAGTGTACCATGAATGTTAGGAATCCGGTAAAACACCAAACCTCTGACATCACTGCCGCAAGAAAATGATGCTGTAAGAACGGGACCGACGACGACTGAAGAGAATCGTTCAACGAGACAGAAGTGCAATCGTTCCGTAAATTGCTCCAGATATCAATGCTGGGCCATCAGCAAATGTCAACTTGCGAACCATTCAACGAAACATCATCGATATGGGCTTTCGGAGCCGAAGATCCACTCGTGTACTCTTGATGACTCCATGACAGTGAGCTTTGCGCCTCGCCTGGACCCGTCATCACCGACATTGGACTGCTGATGACTGGAAACACGTTTGCACGTCGAACGAGTCTCGTTTCAAATTGTATCGAGCGTAGGGACGTGTACGGGTGTGGAGACAACCTCAAGAAACCATGGACACTGCATGTCAGCAGGGTACTGTTCAAGCTGATGGAGGCTCTGTAATGGTGTGGGGAGTGTGCAGTTGGAGTCATATGGGACCTCTGATACGTATAGATAGAACTTTGACAGATGTCATGGACGTAAGCATCCTGTATTATCATTTGCATTCATTCATGTCCATTGTGCATTCCGACGGACTTGGGCAATTCCAGCAGGACAATACGGTACCCTAAACGTCTGTAGTTGCTACAGAGTGGCTGCAGGAACATTCTTCTGAATTTAAACACTTCTCCTGGCCACCAAACTCCCCAGACATCAACATTATTGAGCATATCGAGGATGCTTTGTAACGTTCTGTTCAGAAGGGATCTCCATCCCCTCGTACTCTTACGGACAGCCCTGCAGGGTTCATGGTGTCAGTTCCTTCCACCACTACTCCAGACATTAGTCGAGTCCATGTCACGTCATGTTGCGACACTTCTGCGTGCTCGCGGAGGCCCAACACGATATTACACAGATGTATTAATTTCGTTGGCTATTCAGTGTACGTACTTTATGCAATTTTTCAAGGAAGCAGCTTGCAGAATAAATTCTCACTGTCATGCACAGAATAGTAAATCTATATTAATCAATTACGATTTTGTTTTACTTAAAAATATATTATAATGTGTAATACATCAACAGAGCATTTTTTCAAACAAATGTTTAGGATACTTCGACAGTTTATGTTGAATGATTTACTCTTCATACTGCTGCACAGGACTAAAGCTGGTGAAAGTAAGTTGTTGACACACTTGTCAGCACGCTTTCAATGTATAAGAGACACCACAGCATACAGGCCAATGCACCATATCCTCGACCGCAATGCTTCTGTCAGAGCTCTGCCAGTGGGGGTGACGAACAAACAGTGCATGAAGTCGCAATGGTGTTTGAGAAAAACTGCAGCAAGACTGTTGCGATGTCACTAGAGAGCTGGTCCATCGCGTTTTTGTGGTAATTGCTAGTATTTTCTGTCATTTTATTGCATCGTCACAAAAATGGTTCAAACGGCTCTGAGCACTATGGGACTCAACTGCTGAGGTCATTAGTCCCCTAGAACTTAGAACTAGTTAAACCTAACTAACCTAAGGACATCACAAACATCCATGCCCGAAGCAGGATTCGAACCCGCGACCGTAGCGGTCTTGCGGTTCCAGACTGCAGCGCCTTTAACCGCACGGCCACTTCGGTCGCCCCATCGTCACAAGTTCGAACCCATGTTGTAAAGTCATTGCGCTATGTGTGTGCTTAACTTTTCTTAACACTCAGATCTATTAGTCATAAGTGCGAAACTGCACTCATCTCGTATAAAGATGATACAGCTTCTAAAAACTGTACTTTACCACCTCCAGAAACTGACAGTTAGCAGGATCTGATGCTTTTAGAAGACCAACTAGCTATTACTGCCAACATACACAGGTTCGTGCTTCAAGGTGTAACGTTTATCAGCTGTTGTCGTGTCTGTTTGCTTCATATCTTAATTTAATTAACATATGTAGATTGAATGCAACAAAAACGAAGCAGGTTTTTCTGTCCATTTACCTTACACAGTTATTATATCGTTGTCATAAGTTCATTTTGATGGGGTTTGATGTAAATTGATTGTACTGTGTATGTGTACTTGTCTTCTAGCATTAAAATCTATTTGTAATATCTATGAGGGTGGAAACCATTCTGCTGAACCATGTTCCTCTTCAAAGTTTAGGAGTCCAAATAAAATGTCATGTCTGGATGCAGATGTTTGTGAATACAGCGCACATACTGTATGAACTGTTGCTGCTGCTGTGATGTGTGTATTTTTAAGTGGAATATCTCCATCATCTGTCAGCGTTGTTATGATAACAAAGCACTGAGTATAACAATATACACACAAAATAATAATTAGAGATGGGTATTGTATTTCATTGACTGGTAGGGCTCAAAATTACTGTACTATCTTAACGTTACGTCGGCACACATTTACATTTCAGTATACGTGTTTGGACACCATCTTGCCCTGTTGAACGTTTCAATGTTCATTTGTTACCTCATTCAGTACATCATTCAGCTAGCATTGTGTATTATACAGACATGTTGCCTATTCCAGGTACTGAGGTGTGAGAGCACACATAGTTTGGTGTTCATTGTGTGAAAACAAACGTAACTTAACCGTAATAGATGCAGAAGAGTCCGATAATATATGAGTAACGTCATTTACTTGATAAATAATTCAGAACAAATTGACTGAGAACATGGGGCTCCCTCGACTAATATTTTCCAACATTTTTGCATACTATAAGCTATGAAGCCATTATCTTATTCTGTCAAAATATTTAATCTCGCCATTTTTAACTCTACTGGTCACTACTGCAAATGAGGGAACTTATGTAATTGCAATAGTTTGTTATAACAAACACCCAGCACTAAGCTACAATGGAGGGCATATTGCTCGAAAGCAGTGGAGCCCTTTTTACTCTTACCAAGCAAACAGTAAATGAAGTCGCTCACACAGTCGAATTATAAAGTCAAAGTTGGTAAAAGGGTGGGGGAGAGGGGCGGCGAGCTTGTTCGGAATTGTCCGAGACGTCGGTACCCTGGGACCCCACAACGACTGGCAGACAGCATGACGACGTCTCAATAAAGCGACTGGCCGATCTCTCCTCCCCTCCCCTTCCTCCCTGTTTCCTTCCGCACCCAACCGTCCATGTGGGTGCGGCCTTGACATGTGTCGCCAGTGACCCTGAATTACAGATTCACAACTGCGTTATCTGTAACCCTTACTGGTGGAGAATTTTGTATTCTGTTCTCTACTTCAAACCCTACTACGGTAGAATGTATGGTAATGGTACTACCCCGTGTTCTAAGTATTACGGGTGGAATTTTCAAAGGCTGCTGCCTTAGTCGCACCGACAACGGGACTTCCAGCCGACGACCGACATCGGCGGGAAACGGCTGATTTTTAAGAATCTGTAGGCCAGTACGTAGCCATCTACATGCATACCATCTCAACGGTCGAACTTACAGACTAAGGACGACGATCGGCAGAATTCTAATCAGTTAGTTTTCTTCAGTCAATTCTGGCGACGTTCCCACACGCACAACATTGGTTATGAACTTCTTTAAGTTTGGCACAAAAAAGGGGAGTTTGGGGCATCCTGAGGATTAGAATTATAATAACATAGATACTTTTCGGAATCTGTGGTCTGAAATCGCTTTTATATGATAAACCACAGGTTTCGAATAGTTAAAAATTTATTGTAATTAATTAAAAGTTAGCTAAATTACATTATGGATATACTGTGGCTGTCTAGCCAATTCTGTGTCATGTGTATAATGCCTGCAGCGTGTTATTTGCTACATAGGCAAAATTCCCGTTGGCAGTTTGTGGTCAAAGTTATAACGTAAAAAAATTATGATCAACTGAGAAAGATAGTTTATGCCAATTTTGATGCTTCAAGTTTCTGTAGTGGATTTATTTTGTGTTGTGATAGGTGACAATTAGCTGTCTATGAATTATTACTACTGCCTAGTGGCATTCTTAGGCTAGCAGTGTAGTGATTCTGTTATACGATGTGGTTTGCGGCTGTGACGGGTGTGTTTCCATTTTTCAGTGCTTTAGGTGTTGAGGGGAATCTTATTCTAAAACTTACAGTCTTTCACAAATATGCTGAATAACAGTCATTGAAGGTTGATTGATATACGTCTGTCTGAAGTAGTACAAAGTGTCTGTAACCCTGCATTTTAGTGTCTCCGCAAATCTTCTCGAATATGTAATAGAACACTTCTCTGTTCATATATTCGTAAAATCTGTCTGATTATTCCAGTAACTGAGGAAAGAGAATGTAGTTCTCACCACGTTCGTTTCGAGATAGCTACAGCTCATTCGCATGCATTCGTCGCACATAAAGACTCGTCTCAAAGCACAGAGGCGTCGTGGGGTGCATTCCGCCCAAGGGGGGAAGAGTAGATTCTAACTCACTGATCACGCGAGAAACTGACGGAGGTCGGACGCACTGTGAGTAGCTCATCGGCCGAAGTTATCGGACCACCTCGGCTGACGTAATCTGGCAACCGTTGTGGGTGCCTTTGCGACTGCAGCCTAACAGTTGCTATAAAAGTTCCCAACATATCAGTTAATTATGGAGGTGCTCGTATACTGTTGCTTAGTGCTTGTCTCTGCCTTTCTGTGGTATTTGTTTGTGATGATGGGTAGTGGAAGATGCGCTGACCTGCACCCACGCCAGTATGAGATGTCATCTTGCACAAACATTTAATGAAGCAGTGCCAGCCAGGGAGCAGATAATTTTCGTGTGTTCTAAGCATCCAGTAAAAAATATTACAGTATCATCTAGGACAACGTGTACTTGTTTCACATGAATCGACTTTTAAGACGTTGTTGTTGTTTTATGACCAACCTTTTAGTGTACTGTCATCATACTTTACACAAAATGTGAACATTTAAGTAGGGCGCCAGAGTTTGCATTTTGATTTGAGGCATTGTCAGAGAAGTTAATCATTGTCACCTACACGAACACGATGCAGTCGGCAATCAGCGTGCGTCGGGAACCGAGTGAGCAACTAGGCAGTGCCATCTTCTAATGTAAATGCGTTATATGGAAAGCGACAATATTTCCGATAGTGATTCATTGAAATGTGATTTGAATATTGTGAAGAATCGGACGCAACTATGTTTATAGAAAAGTACAGTATTTGCTAACGAATTTAAGTATTTTTTGCTCATAGTACGTATGTACACATGAGCATGGGTTCTTGTCAAGGTATTTGTGACTGTCTCACAGTGAAACTTCAGTAGAATTCCTACATTCAACTGTGCCTGTCACGTATAATCGTGTTTGCCATCAATACGATGCTAGTACTAATAAAATTTAATGCAATAGTAGGTCGGAAAATATTCTGGGCTTATTCCCTCAATAACGAAAATTATCATTACTGTCTTCCTCTCAGCAATCAGGCTATTGCTAAATTCAGAACCCCCCAAAAATAATACATTCTCAGAGGTCTTCCTATATCTCTTGTCTCACTCGGTATGTAGATCAGGATCTTCTGGGAAATTCTATAACCTGGCATTCTATGAGGTGTTGTCTCCAGCTTTAGCGATACTTTTGAATTTTTTTCATTCATGTTGAAAATATTTAATTCTGTTCTAATATCTTCATCTTATTCAAGCCTCTTCTTGTGCATCCCTTTGTCTTCCTTAGGAACCTCATTTCTGGGTCAAAACCAAAACTTATGTCACAGCCTAAGTAAGAGAGTCGAAAGCTGAAATTGAACTATTTAAAACAATTGTTGATGTGCCTGCGTATTTTACTCGGAATGCAATTATTTCGTTTTATTACTAGAAACTTTCAAATTGTATTGGTTGCATATTTTGTTCACCTGGTATACTGATCTTCGAAGGTTATATTCATTCTTTTGAATAACAAAGATATCATCCGCGAACAGAAGCACATGCAGGTATCCATTATTCCTCATCATAATTCTTTTGTTTACTTTACATTTCAATCTACGAATGAAAAAGTCAATACAAATATTCAGAAGACTAGACTAGTCCACCCCCTTGTCTTACTCCTTGGTTAACAGCTATATCTTCTACCTGATTTCCACGTGTGTTTATTTCAATGTGTGTATTTTTTTAGATTTTTCACTCCCTGTGTTAGGTGATAAGGATGTCAACGTTCACATATAACCTTCAATAGGCTGTCATGGTTCATACAGCCGAAAGCTTTCTCAACGTCGATGAAGGCCACATGGGTTTCAAGATTAAATTTTCCGTGTTGTCTATTATATTCTTAACTAACCTTTTCATGGATAAAATTTATTTTGCGTACATCTGAAAAATGAAAGGTCAAAATCCGTCTTCGTTTGTAATAAATAATACACACCCAGCACAAAACATTTTGATCCGACAAATTCTGAAAAATTGTTAAGTGGAACACATGTGTCCCATAAAGATGATTAGATCCACATTTTCATGTGGACCTAAGATTTTCAAATTAAATTTTTTATTTTAGAACGATTTTCTTAGAATTACATTATGGAAAGAAGTATAGCGAAACAGTACCAAAACACATATATTCTCTTGCAATGAAAAACACAAATTTTGAACATAACATTTGAAGATGGTGTTGACATAGCACAAATCAATTTTTTCTACATTCTATGACGTTTTGTGGGGAACATACGTCCCTCTTCACACAAATTGTGTACATACCAGCAGAATTACTGAGTTGTGTAGTAATGTTTCATAGCAATGTCTGTGGGGTCTAAGAAAACACAGTTAGTTAGTTCTGTCATTCTTCGAATGGTAAAGATGAAAATTTGATACAATAGCACTGTACTACCTGTAAACACACGTCTACTCATTTGATTACTCACAGTCTTCTATATTTCCATCCCGTGATCTGTAGTATTTTTCTCTAAGTTCTCGCTACATTCCAGCACAAGACATATATGAGATATATATGTCTCAACGCTCAAAATTTCGTATTACTTCAGTAAGACATATGTACCCCATCAACCACGTGAAGGTTTCGTCAGTTGTGACGACCTTTATGAAAAGAGCTTGACACATGTTATCTGGAACTGTTTTCATCAAGTGTGAGAGTTTGTTAACTTCTGTCATATTCAAATTTGATACAGTAATGTGGCTTGGAGCCTAAACATTCCGCATGTCTTTGTATTTTCACCTGTCATTGAGCCCTGTTCTTCAGTTGTGCTTCCAGTAAGCAGAACATATTATAGTTTTGGGTGGATATTGTAATTTACCAGATAAAGACTGGGAGACTCAAACGCTTATAACGGGTGCCAGGGACAAAGAATCAAGTGAATTTTTTTTTAAGTGCGTTATCTGAAAACTACCTTCAGCACTTAAACAGAGAACCGACTCGTGGCGATAACATATTAGACCTTCTAGTGACAAACAGGCCCGAACTATTTGAAACAATGAGCGCATAACAGGGAATCAGCGATCGTTAATCCGTTACAGCATCGGTGATTTCAGCCGTAAATAGAAAAATTAAAAAAGGGGGGAAGATTTTTCTGTTTAGCAAAAGTGACAAAAAGCTGATTTCAGAGTATGGACTATCAGACCAATTGTGTGATTGCATTGAAGAGTTCCTAGATAACAGACCGCAACATGTCATTCTCAATGGAGAAAAGTCTTCCGAAGTAAGAGTGATTTCAGGCGTGCCGCAGGGGAGTGTCGCAGGACCGTTGCTGACCTTGTGGATAACATCGGAAGCTCACTGAGGCTTTCTGCGGATAATGCTGTAGTATATCGAGAGGTTGTAACAATGGAAAACAGTACTGAAATGCTGGAGGATCTGCAACGAATTGACGCATGGTGCAGGGAATGGCAATTCAATCTCAATGTAGACAGGTGTAATTTGCTGCGAATACATAGAAAGAAAGATCCTTTATCATTCAGCAACAATATCGCAGGTCAGCAAATGGAAGCAGTTAATTCCACAAATTATCTAGGAGTAGGCATTAGAAGTGATTTAAATGGAATGACCATATTGAATTAATCGTCGGAAAAGCAGATGCCAGACTGAGATTCATTGGAAGAATCCTAAGGAAATGCAGTCAGAAAACAAAGGAAGTAGGTTACACTACACTTGTTCGCCCAGTCCTTGAATACTGCTCACCGGTGTGGGATCCGTACCAGATAGGATTCATAGAAGAGATAGAGAAGATCCAACGGAGAGCAGTGCGCTTCGTTACAGGATCATTTAGTAATCGCGAAAGCGTTACGGAGATGATAGATAAACTCCAGTGGAAGACTCTGCAGGAGAGACGCTCAGTAGCTCGGTACGGGCTTTTGTTGAAGTTTCGAGAACATACCTTCACCGAGAAGTCAAGCTGTATATTTCTCCCTCCTACGCATATCTCGCGAAGAGACCATGAGGATAAAATCAGAGCGATTAGAGCCCACACAGAGGCATACCGACAATCTTTCTTTCCATGAACAATGCGAGACTGGAATAGGAGGGAGAACCGATAGAGGTACTCAAGGTAACCTCCGTCACACAGCGTCAGATGGCTTGCGGAGTTTGGATATAGATGTAGATGTAG
This sequence comes from Schistocerca piceifrons, assembly GCF_021461385.2. Classification (NCBI taxonomy): domain Eukaryota; kingdom Metazoa; phylum Arthropoda; class Insecta; order Orthoptera; family Acrididae; genus Schistocerca; species Schistocerca piceifrons. The sequence continues at coordinate 348,359,765 of NC_060141.1, read as the reverse complement.
AACCACGAAGTGGCTGAAAAAACGTGATCTACATACAATTTGTTGCTCGGAAACAAAATTTTCTGTGATAACCTTCTCGTGATTATTGACAATCTTTGAGCATAGTTTGTAGCCAGTATTTAGAAGGCTGATGCTACAATAGTCTTCATAGTCATTGAATTTCTATTTTAGGAAGAATGAGATTAATTTTGGTCTACACCACGGTTCAGGGAACTTGCAATGCCTCCCACAGTTACTTTTTAATTGTAAAAGTCTTTTATCTAGTGATAAGCCTCCAGATTTTATTAGTTTCGGCATTTATCCCATCCACCTCGATAGCTTTCCTGTTCTCCAACTTTTCAAGTCCTCTTGTACCTCACCCGCAGTAATTTGATCTACTGCTTTTGTTGACATACTTTCTGCAGTATAATATTCGCCCTTCTTTGAACACCGTTAGTCCGAATAATTATTTATTCATTGCTCATTGGGTGTGATGTTCAGTGAGATAATGCATTTTCTTCCATGTTCAGGTCGCTTTCGTAACTTGTATGCACACTGCTGTCTACAGTGTACTTCGTGTTCTAAGACATTTATGAACGATTTCTATGACTCTTGGTGTGACTTTTGTCCTAATTCGCAGCGTTTCTATTTATTTTGTATGTTTCCCAATTCTCTGACGTTCTCTATGTAGAAACTTCAAATCAGCAACCTATTTTTCTTTAATGCTCTTTTTAATTTCTGTGCTCCAAATTCCGAGTCGTCTTTCCCAATGTGTTTTCTTCCTTTCGCCAAGTGCTTCTGAGGCTGCTTCGATGATTCAGGTCATAATATTATTCCATTGTATATCGATGTCTTTATTGACTGGAAGTGGAGGAAGTTATTCTCAGAGTCTGTGTTGATGAAGTTTCCTAATAATATATTCCGACAGGAGATGTACCCTGAACAACTCATGTTGTGGCTTGTTTCAAAGTTCCTTTGTTTTCTTTTATTTTGATAGTAGCCCTGTCTTACTGCAGTCCTTGCTATCATGTCCTTTTACATTTTCCTCCTTTATCTACTGCATTTCCGAGGGAGTAAAATTCGTCCACCTCTTCAAGGACCTCTTGTCCAGATTTAAAATTTAGTCATGCGTCTCCCGTGCGCAGTATTAGTTTAGCTATCGTATTGTTTATAAACATACTACAGCCATGACGTAAGAGACGTTCATTAAGTATCCACCGAATTTCCAGGTCACTTTTAACAATTATTGATATATTTTCATCGGCAAATCGGACCATACTGATTTCCTGTTCATGACAGACAACTATCCATTCTAGACAGCCCTTCACGTCCCCAATAACCTGCACACAGTTTAAGTGTTAGTGCTGACAAGAAGCGCCTACTTCTTACACCGTTCCACATCTTCGGCACTTCTACCTCCGTGTCATTGCTGACTTCACTAATCGTCTTCACATAAAGTAAGCGTATCACATTTCTGTCGCTGCAGCTGACACCACCTTACCTAAAATATAAAACGTTCCATTCCATTCCAAATTATCAAAAGTGTTCTCATCATTGCGTATATATTATCTGTTTCTGTGTTTTTCGTAAATCTGCACTGTACTATTGACCACAGTGGTAAAATTGCGTCTCGAGTACTCCAACTTGATCTAAAATCAAACTGTTCTAGTCTACTTCCAGTTTTCCATTCCACTTTTCAACACACCACTCTCCTGAATATCTTGGACACATGTAATGCTCGACCGACTGTAGAATAATTATCACATCTATCGGCTCTAGTTTTATTATGAAATGGAGTAATTATATATTCTCATAATCTTGCGGAACGTCCCCATTTTCATCCACGACCTTTCATAGTTCTTGCTCCACCCTTTGGCTTGAGGCCCTCAGGTGTTCCTTTGGTATTTTGTCAGTAACGGGGCAATTTTTCTTCTGATGTCATGCAATTATTTTTGAAATTGATAAACACAGTAATGTATCTCTATGATGTTCTCCTTGTAAGGTTTCTTCATTTTCAGTTTCTCCTAGGCAACTATAGCGTTTCGCGCGATGAGTATTGTAAAGTGACACCTGGAAAGCAAGAAGTTGCGACCTTGAAACTTTGTGATACCGAAAGACCTGTACATTTATCCCGATATAATAACTCCATACTTAGCAATCACATACAAACGCTCGCTCGTAGAAAGACCCGTACCCAGACTGGAAAGCTGCACAAGTCACACCATTATCCAGAGAAGAAAATTTGAGTAATCTGCTGAATTACAGATCCATATCAGCAGGATTTTCGGACGTATACTGTGTTCGTACATTACCCCGAAGAAAACGATTTATTGACAAATAGCTAACAGGGTTTCAGTTAACATCGTTCTCTTGAAACACAACTATCTCTAAATTCTCACGAAGTAATGAGTGCTATTGAGACGGGATTGCAAACAGATTCCAGATTTTTAAATTTCCGGAAGGCTTTTCACACCGTTCCTCAAAAGCCTCTTAAAATCAAATTGCGTACCTATCTAGTATCGTCTCAGTTGTGCGATTGGATTCGTGATTTTGTGTGAGGAAGGTCACAGCTCGTAACAGCTGCGGAAAATAATCGAGTATAACAGAAGAATTATCTGGCATTCTGCAAAGAAATGGTGTTCTAGGACCCCTACTGTTCCTCATTTACACAAGCGATTTAAGAGTCAATGTGAGCAGCCCTCTTAGATTGTTTGCAGATGTCGCTGCCTTTTAAAGAGATTAGATGATAAATTCCAATTGCAAAGTGATTCAAACAAATGGTGGAAAAAGTGGCAATTGACTCTAAATTATGAAAAATGTGAACACGTCCACTTCTGTACTAGAGGAATCCTCTAAATTTCGGTTACATGGTAAAACACACAAATCTAAAGGCTGTCATCTCAACTAAATACTTCTGGATTACAGTTACAAACAACGTAAATTGGAACGATCACATAGATAAAGTTGTGAGTCAATTAAACCAAAGACTGCGAGATAAGGGCAGAACACTTAGAAAGTACAACCGGTCTACTAAAGAGACTGGTTGGACCACGCTTGTTAACCCTCTTTTGGAGTATTGCTGTGCACTGACTGATCCCCATCAGATGGGACTGGCAGAGGACATTGAAAACGTTCTAAGAAAGGCAGTTGATTTTATATTATCGTGAAATAGGGAAGAAAGTGCTACACATATTATTGAAAGGCATTTTTCGTTTTGGAAGGATCTTCTCGTGATATTTCAGTCACCAACTTTTTGATCCGATGGCGAATATATTCTGTTGGTGCGCACCTACATAGGTAGAAATGATAGTCACCATAAAAAAGCAGAAATCGGAGCTCGTGCGGAAAGTGTTCGTTTATCCCGCGCTTACTCTACCAGAGTAATTATCTAAACGTAGATGTAGATGTACGTATTCACCTTTCAATGCGGCACAAAGTTTTAGCAACAAGGATGAATTTGCGAAGATCTGAGTTGTAGCAGTCTACATTTTGTCCGTTCACGAAACGTTCCACTTCGAAAATCACCTTGCCGTCATTCTGAGATTCCCTGCTTCTCAATGGTTCCTTTATCAGAGGAAAGAGGAATGAGTCACTTGCTGAGACGTCAGGCGATCTCTAAGGTGAGTCATAATTTTCTAGCCCAAAGAACCAGTGTATATGCAGAATGTGCTGTGCTTTCACTTGAAGCAAAAACACACCCTTGGACAGTTACCCTATCCGTTCCATGTTGACAGCTTCCAGAAACATCTTTAGGAGTGAATTTTTTTCTGGAGCTAATAATTACAGTGTTATGACTTCCCCTCGAATAATTTCCACTTTTCTTGCCTTGTTTGCAGCATGAATTACGAATTCCTCTTTTCCATTTTTAAACTTTGTGACCCTTTTTAATCATCGTGCCCCATAAGTGATTGTTTATTAGCCTATGTGGAGCAGTACTCTATTTCAGTTTTTTACCTCTCTCGTGACAGATTTTCTTCATCGATTCTTCTTTATTTTTCTTCCTTTCCGGATAACTTCATTCGTGACTTACCTTCATTGTTCTTATTCACCTAAACATTTTCATATTTTCGTTGTTACCTTATTATTAATTCCAGTACCTCATTTGTTATCCATAACCGTCTGTTTCAAAGACATACCATGGTTATCCACAGCAGTAAGTCTTTTATGTGTATTTATTTCTTTGGTACGTTGCTCTTCAAATGGTTCAAATGGCTCTGAGCACTATGGGACTTAACTTCTCAGGTCTTCAGTCCCCTAGAACTTACAACTACTTAAACATAACTAACCTAAGGACATCACACACATCCATTGCCGAGGCAGGATTCGAACCTGCGACCTAGCGGTCGCGCGGTTCCAGACTGTAGCGCCTAGAACCGCTCGGCCACACCAGCCGGCCCGATGCTCTTCCAAGATAGTCTTAGCTTCCAATATCTTCAACTGGACTAGATTGCAGAATTTCAGCTACTCTCTCATTTCTTCCTTGAATTGTAACGGACATTTGGTTAGTACTGTGTTTTGCTCACTAGCGACATTAACACCAGAAAATCTCTTCCAGTCACCCACCACCTTTGCGTTTTGACCGTCAATTTCAAATCTTCTTCGATCCACTGGCGTCTTCTACGCAGACTAGCTTTCCGAGGGGTTCGTGAAAAGTGTATTTACAACACGTAGCTCGCGCTAAGCACTATATGCTATTTACATTCCTCCCTTCTGATTTAATTAGGTGAGATCTAAATCCTCTGTTTAGTGGTCCGTATCTTCATCTCCCATTATGATTAAAATTCACTCTGTTCGGCATGTTCTAGAATTCCAGCAACGTTATGAGACACTTCTTCACTTTCTCCACCGTACACATCTAATGACTGACACGTATACTCCATTGTTACAACGTCTGTTGAATATCTATTTCGTTTGGCCGTAATGTTCTCTCTCTTTGCTGCAGGTAACTCGTTACTCTATTACCAGTTTCTCTGTTCATCATTATTTATGCTCTTTCACTATGGTTATCTGATCCAGTATGAATAATCCTATGATCCCCACTCCAGAAATTCCCCTCTTCTAGAGCTCGCTTCTTGCTAATTCCTAAAACACCTAACGGAATCTTTTCCATTTCCACCTTTAGATATTATAGTTTCTAACAGTGCCATAGCGTTCTAACATTCCAAGTTCCTACTCTCAGTGGCATTGTGTGTTAAGGCTGTATCTTCAAAACATGAGGCTGACCTCTCTTAGTTTAGTCCAACAACTCCTGTAGGCAATAAAAGAAAAAGGTTGTAACTCCGATTCCTTAGAGTATGCTTTGTCTCTTTGCTTCATGCAAGAAAGGCACAGACATGGGGTTTTGTGGATTTGTACTTGGGTAGATCTTCGTATGATACTCGGAAAAAGTTATCGTTGATTACGGTAACTTTCGTTCACTTTTTTACAAGTGCCTTTCGCAGGCTACCAAAGCTAGGTCATCATGCTATAGAAAACTATGATTCGTTCGTTTTTGACGATGAAGACTAGTCCACCGAATACCAACATTTTTCAGCTTTCAGTCCATTAATAGGTCATTAATGGTAATCCAGCTTTAGTCTGACAGACTTTCACTGTGCTGTGTTTATTTAGGAAAACATTCCGCTTTTCAGAAGTATACTACACGTTAGGCATTAGCATCAATATTTTAGGCTATTTGAAAGACATGTAAAATATCTTCGACTACCATTAGAAGTTTGTGGCCACGTTTCATTCTTCAGCTGCTTTGTCAAGAAACTATCGCAAGGAAATTATTATCCGAGAGGACCTAACATATGCACTTCGTTTAGAATGGAGACTGAGCGTTACAGTGACAAAGCACTACTGGAAGTGAAGCTCCTTGGCCTGTCTGTGTGTCGTGGTCAAAGTAACTTCCGGGTTTACGTCTCGTCAGTATCTCTTAGATGCACTTCCGCCACTCTTCACTGTACTATCACTCTGCAGAGGACTGTAGAGGAAGACAGGGACTCGAATACATCCAACAAATAACTGAGGTCGTAGCTGCTAATCGGAGATGAAAAGGTTGGCACAGGAGAGGAATTCGTGGCGGGCTGCACACACCAGTCAGAAAATTGATGTGTCAAAAAAAAAAAAAAAAAAAATAAGAGAGAATTTGGAAATGACAAAGCGCGGTTACTAAAGGCAGCCATACGAATGCTTTTGGCCATTAGGAAGAGAATTCGGTTTCCCATCAACATTAAGGGAGATTGTAGTCTGGGATCAACTGGAGAAGCATGTGCAGCATACTGCCCAATGAGTTTCTGAAGGAACGATGCGAAATTCATTAGAAACTCTTAGGAGAAATAACGAAAAATCTACACGAGGATGTCTAGAAAGAAATTTGAGCCCCGCTCGACAAGACCAGATTTATCGCGCCGCGTCGCTAGGTCACTTTACTGAGACATAGTGATGGTGTATGCCAAACACCACCAGACGGCGACCGACGCGCTATATTCAGCGTTTCTCCGTAGTTCTTCCCACAGTGATGAATCCGAATGTTACAACGTCTATGAGTACTCTTGGATTTTTCTGAGATAAATAATACTGAAATAAACCAAACGTATAGGAGTACGGAGTAATAGTAGATATACAGAGCGTCAGTACTTTGAACGGATTGCGTTATAGGTAGATTGTGATGAACAAGTATGACGGAGGCGTAGAGACTTGTCTTATCTTTAAACACTGGTATGATTGATATTTTTCAGAATTGACACATTATACAAAGGAAGTGTGTTTAAAAATGCTGATGTCGAACATCGAAGTCTTTTTCAAGAACATAGATCCATAAACTTGCTGAGTCTGTGCTGCCAATTTGGAAATACATTTATAGATGCTATGCAGACACTAGAAATGAACTGACCCGATGAAATGGATAAGACATCTTATTACAGCACGATGACAGTCGTGTTGTTGTATGCGTTCTTGCAAGTTCTTGTTTGCTGTCCATATAGACCCTGCTATAGACGATCGATTTGACAGTATCATGCTCAGAGAGGCAACATAAAATATTTGTAGAAAGCCGCAATTGCCTCAAAATTACTGTTGTTCAACTGGATGCCCAAACGAAGAAAGGAGGACTACATTTCATTGTGACGTTGACAACAAGGTCATTGGAGCAGGAGCACCATATTGTATAGCAAAAAGATGTCGAAAGAAATATGATTGTGATTTCTTTTTTCCACACTCTTGTCGGTCTTACACTGTCCAGATACATTAATAGTGACCACTTGTCAAAACGCTGAATAAGCAGCTTTCGCGGCGCGGACCGCTGCGAGACCCTCTGGAAGAAAGTCATTGAGGTTCGGGAAGGTACTGACAGAGATGTGTAGCCATGCCGACTCCAGTGACGTAGGTAGCTGCGCTAGGTATCTCGGTTGAGTGTCCATGGTGCGAATTGTTCAACTGAGGTGGTCCCAGTCTACATAATCGTCTTGAGAGATTCAGTAACGTTTTAGATAATTAAATTAATTCTCATTTATTGTTTCATCTCAGTCGTACTTTCTTATTTCGATGTTTCGATTACTCTGGCTCATTTTCATATCGGAGTAGTTGCAGTCAATAGGCCGTCTTCACTACTCAGAACCACATACCAGAGTCGTATCAGTACTCTGATATGTGGTTCTGAGTAGACGCACGGGTTTCTGACGCAACTGCTTGGATCTGAAGAAAATCCATGGTGACCGAAACATGTAATCTATTTAAAAATTTGCGACTAAGATGGAACAGTAAATGAGAATTATCTCAATTGTATTGTTTGCCTTAGAAAATCTGCATTGTATAGATTCTCTCAGAGATATTTCTGAATAGTTTGGTGTGATCCATTACGTTCTCTCGCGATCCCTTCTGGTTCGATTGAAAAGTCACCTTCTCTGTAACAGTTGCCTTGGTGCAACTGATAATTTTCTATCGTTTTGCGTCCGTGGAATGTCTTTCGCTGTTTGGATAACTACCTTTGTTAAGTAACTGCACATATCGTAGTATTACAATAAATGTGATTAAGGGAACAATAAATTACAGCACACGTCATTATAGTACGTAGGTGTTATTACTTATTAAATACGATTATTTCGTTATAATATATACTCACAAAAATACTCGTTAACTGAAGTGCACGGTACTATGTGACAACAGCAGAGCGTATGAGATATATTGGTACACGTAGTCCTTGGTGTATAATAGTGATAGGCCTGTCTTAAAGGGAACATACACTATGACATTCCACGTTAGTCAGCAGTTTATTACAACCGTAGCTTCGCAATCCTTTTGTAGTACGTAGATACAGATTAATTCTACTTTAGAATTTAAACGTTAAGTATGATGATTTCCTACAGCACGCAGTATTGGAAAAAGGAAGATTTGCATATAACATAACTTCGACTACGATTTTGCCGAAGACGAGGCAGTAGCTAGGGTTGGACAAGAATATAGCAGAAAGTAAGCTGTGACTTTTGCAGAGGGCCCATTCCAGCATTTGTGTTAATAAATTTATATAAACCACGTGAAAGCTGGATGTCCAGATGGAATATTAAGTTTGCCTGTTCCGAACTGGAGTCCACAGTGCTGACCACAACGCAATGTTGCTCGGTAGAATAAGACGTTACACAGTTCAGGACGTTTTGTAATGAGCTGCCTCATACAGTTTTCTACGAAAAAATGACTGCATTCAACACAAGTGCTACAGAACCTATTTCTGTTTAGTTTCTGATTTCTTTTTATTCACGTTTTCAACATGTTTACGCATTTTAATTTAATATTTCGAGTAAATCATTGCGTTAACTTAAACTGGTTCGTTGAGAGGTATTTAGAACATAGTGTTCCAACATTTTTCCCTACAGGAAAAATTAAATGGTCACTATCCTTGTACGATAACACAGAAGTGTGTATCAATAACGTGTAATTAAGCACTTGTGAGTGACTGAATTAAAGAATATTAGACAATGGACGCAGAACGAAATATTGAGTTTGATGGGGAGATATAGAAAGAAATAAAACTCATCGTTATTAGAGCGTGGCTAGTAGCGGCTGTTTCCGGTCGTGTCGTCAGAGCACAAATCCAATATCTTAAAACTTTTCAGCAGTTGCGATTGGAAATGAGAGCAGTTTGAATAATGGATGTACCTAGCCCCGAAAGTTACGAAGTTAAACTACGCAAGTATGGTCTCAGCGATTTTGTCAGAAGAGAAGTGTAGAAAGATTGCAAATGAGAGGCAGGTAGGGTGGGGGGGGGGGGGGGGGGGGAGGGACACACTACTGAAATTGAAGGTATAAATGAAGAGATATTACTGTAACCGAATAACAGTTTCCAAGTTCATAAAGTTCCAGAATTACGCTGCTAGAGTAAAATATCGAGGACGTTGCAAAGAGACAAATGAATCGGAACATAAATGGGAATGCGAAACGATTCTCTTTATCAAGATTCTGTTTGGTTGTCTAAGTAGACTGCACACACCTGCAGTTGTGAGGAAAACGTTGACAGCAAAGTAATGTCTGCAACACGATGTAATAAAAATATTTACCGTAACAGTGTCAGTTGCAATTTGTCACAAAGTGTGACAAGTTTCGAACGCTTAACAATCATCTTCAAATCTATAAATGATTATAAAACATTAACAAACGTCTGTTTAAATAGATAACATATACAGAACACACTAAAATTTTAGAATTGTGCTTGATTAATTAAGAGCTATGCAAAATCTTTTTTAGGGTCAATGTCTCAATTGGTAACGCTGAAACCTTACAGAGTGACTCTGTTTTCCGTCTGTGGATGTGTGTATCTGTCTGCCTGGCTGGCTGTACGACTGTTCAACATCAATTTTCTCCTGAAGAGTTATAAGAATTTTTGTGAAGTATTAAGCCCTACAGTCCCTTGGCATTTTAATAAAGTGATGTTTGTAAGTCAATCCAGTGAAAAGATACAGACATTAATATCTCATATTTTGATACTGGCAAAGTCACACAGCAAAACCCATATCGTTTGTCCTCCTGACATGGAATCATGAAATTTGGCAAGAGGACAGCTTTCACAGTACAAGTAAAGGAAAAGAACCAGACAATTCTTATTTTGTATCACTTGAAAAACATTTCTTTTTTTTCATTTGTTATACGACTTCAAACTTCAAATTAAAACATTCCCGAAAGTCTTGGAATCCCTGAGGCTGATAACTGGTCAGTATCAATATAGATAAGAGGCAAAAATCGTCGAAATCTTCGCTTTTCGGAGTGGATAAACTGTCTATATACGTAATTAAGTTTGAGCGGGACCCTCAGTGCGCGAGTCTTAAGCTCACCTGGCCAATCTCTTTTGAGTATAGGAGATTTGCAACAACAAACATAATGTCTGAGAAATGTAGTTAAATTAATTTCCTTTTTCATCAGTCTACTGACTGGTTTGATGCGGCCCGCCACGAATTACTTTCCTGTGCTAACCTCTTCATCTCAGAGTAGCACTTGCAACCTACGTCCTCAATTATTTGCTTGACGTATTCAAATCAAATGGTTCAAATGGCTCTGAGCACTACGGGACAACATCTTAGGTCATCAGTCCCCGAGAACTTAGAACTACTTAAACCTAACTAACCTAAGGACATCACACACATCCATGCCCGAGGCAGGATTCGAACCTGCGACCGTAGCAGTCCCGCGGTTCCGGACTGCAGCGCCTAGAACCGCAAGACCACTGCGGCCGGCTTGAAGTATTCCGATCTCTGTCTTCATCTACAGTTTTTGCCCTCTACAGCTCCCTCTAGTACCATGGAAGTCATTCCCTCATGTCTTAGCAGATGTCCTATCATCCTGTCCCTTCTCCTTATAAGTGTTTTCCACATATTCCTTTCCTCTCCGATTGTGCGTAGAACCTCCTCATTTCCTACCTTATCAGTCCACCTAATTTTCAACATTCGTCTATAGCACCACATCTCAAATGCTTCGATTCTCTTCTGTTCCGGTTTTCCCACAGTCCATGTTTCACTACCATACAATGCTGTACTCCAGACGTACATCCTCAGAAATTTCTTCCTCAAATTAAGGCCGGTATTTGATATTAGTAGACTTCTTTTGGCCAGAAATGCCTTTTTTGCCTTAGTGAGTCTGCTTTTGACGTCCTCCTTGCTTCGTCCGTCATTGGTTATTTTACTGCCTAGGTAGCAGAATTCCTTTACTTCACTGACTTCGTAACCATCAATCCTGATGTTAAGTTTCTCGCTGTTCTCATTTCTACTACTTCTCATTACCTTCGTCTTTCTCCGATTTACTCTCAAACCATACTGTGTACTCATTAGACTGTTCATTCCGTTCAGCAGATCATTTAATTCTTCTTCACTTTCACTCAGGATAGCAATGTCATCAGCGAATCGTATCATTGACATCCTTTCACCTTGTATTTTAATTCCACTCCTGAACCTTTCTTTTATTTCCATCATTGCTTCCTCAATGTACAGATTGAAGAGTAGGGGCGAAAGGCTACAGCCTTGTCTTACACCCTTCTTAATACGAGCACTTCGTTCTTGATCGTCCACTCTTATTATTCCCTCTTGGTTGTTGTACATATTGTATATGACCCATCTCTCCCTATAGCTTACCCTTCTTTTTTCAGAATCTCGAACAGCTTGCACCATTTTATATTGTCGAACGCTTTTTCCAGGTCGACAAATCCCATGAAAGTGTCTTGATTTTTCTTCTTTAGCCTTGCTTCCATTATTAGCCGTAACGTCAGAATTGCCTCTCTCGTCCCTTTATTTTTCCTGAAGCCGAACTGATCGTCACCTAGGGCATTCTCAATTTTCTTTTCCATTCTTCTATATATTATTCTTGTAAGCAGCTTCGATGCATGAGCTGTTAAGCTGATTGTGCGATAATTCTCGCACTTGTCAGCTCTTGCCGTCTTCGGAATTGTGTGGATGATGTTTTTCCGAAAGTCAGATGGTATATCGCCAGACTCATATATTCTACACACCAACGTGAATAGTCATTTTGTTGCCACTTCCCCCAATGATTTTAGAAATTCTGATGGAATGTTATCTATCCCTTCTGCCTTATTTGACCGTCAGTCCTCCAAAGCTCTTTTAAATTCCGATTCTAATACTGGATCCCCTATCTCTTCTAAATCGACTCCTGTTTCTTCTTCTATCACATCAGACAAATCTTCACCCTCATAGAGGCTTTCAATGTATTCTATCCACCTATCTGCTCTCTCCTCTGCATTTAACAGTGGAATTCCCGTTGCACTCTTAATGTTACCACCGTTGCTTTTAATGTCACCAAAGGTTGTTTTGACTTTCCTGTATGCTGAGTCTGTCCTTCCGACAATCATATCTTTTTCGATGTCTTCACATTTTTTCCTGCAGCCGTTTCGTCTTAGCTTCCCTGCACTTCCTATTTATTTAATTCCTCAGCGACTTGTAATTCTGTATTCCTGATTTTCCCAGAACATGTTTGTACTTCCTCCTTTCATCAGTCAAGTGAAGTGTTTCTTCTCTTACCCATGGTTTCTTCCCAGCTACCTTCTTTGTACCTATGTTTTCCTTCCCAACTTCTCTGATGGCCCTTTTTAGAGATGTCAATTCCTCTTCAACTGTACTGCCTACTGCGCTATTCCTTATTGCTGTATCTATAGCGTTAGAGACGTTCAAACGTATCTCGTCATTCCTTAGTACTTCCATGCTAGAGAGATACATTAAAAGAGATACATTTTGCAAAAAGTGATACAGTTTGCTATAATCAATAATTAATAATTAAATTCAGACATAAATCTTAAGCACTGACTGCATGCTATTGTCACCGAATAGGGGGAGGGGGTAGGGGATGCTGTGACGAGTACGTTTCTGGAGGTGTACATTGGGCTCAGTCTGAACGCGGCCAAGGTGCAGCAAACTGCCAGCGAGTGTGGCAAGCTCCTGAGATCGTCCTCCACCGAATGAAACTGTGGCAGTCAGGGAGAGCTGCCATGAACTTGGCCGTCGACAGAATTCTTGAAGCCGGCCGGTTGGCCGAGCAGTTCTAGACGCTTCAGTCTGGAACCGTGCGACCGCTACGGTCGCAGGTTCTAATCCTGCCTCTGGCATGGATGTGTGTGATGTCCGTAGGTTCGTTAGGTTTAAGTAGTTCTAAGTTCCAGGGGACTGGTGACCTCAGATGTAAAGTCCCATAGTGCTCAGAGCCAACCATAATTCTTAAAGTACGCAGCATCATTAAATTTATACTGGAAATTACTTTAGCTCGTTGTTTTAAGTAATGTCCACAGATTGTAATTTATTCCAGAACGTTCAAAAAATGTCCTTTGGGTGCGGTCTGTAAGAATTAAAGATACATCTCTTTTGACAGTACCAAATATTTATTTTCAAGAAGGTGGTAACCAAAATCTGTATTAATATCTCGTAGTGATGTGTATTCTGTCGAATGGATCTCTAAAGTTCTACCATTCTGATCGACCTGCCCTGTAGGAGAGCCATTGCGTTTAATTTTTTACATTCCGTATGTTCTTCATTTATCATTTTATTTATAAGCACCATGTGCTTCGTTGAAACAAAGAATCTGTTTAACACTGCTCTAAATGACCCCCTTTTTTGTATTCCATAGGCACACAAAAGTTTTATATGCACATGCTGTGTTTTAATTTTTTTTAAAAAACAATTTAATGACTTAAAATGCCAACATTTTAAGTTCGGGTTTTCCGTGACAGTTATTGAAATTAAATGAAACAACAAGTTTACTGTTACCAGTCACTGTTTCTTCATCCCCATGACGCGATTCGAAGATTTAAACCTCCATCATTGGTTGGGTTTACATTTGTTAGTATGACATGTGTGTGTTGTGTTAATATTTTTGCAGGAACTTGTGGCACTGTCTAATGGTGAAACAAAACACTATTTTGGGTTTCTTTAACAAAAAACTAAACCTATATCTAATGGTAAAAATAAAATAACTAAAATAGAGTACCTCCAGTGGTTACAGGTTCCATTCACTGTCGTACATATCACATATAATCTACTGTCATATTTTGTAAGCAAATACAGCCTCTGGAAACTATGACGTGCAAGGATCGTATAGAGGATGAGAAACATTATCACGAAGTACAATATACTTCGTAACAACATTATTACAGACTTAATTTTTATAGGATTTTGGAGATGTTTGTTTTGAGGTGTCGAATACATGTTTTGGAATAGATATGTCAGGTGGTGTATAAAACGAATTTGACAAGTTAATATAGCTTAAATTTCATACTCGTTTATACAGTCAGGTGACATATTACAAACATAAAACACAATAATTATTCTGGCTACAGTGGTAAAATTATTCACAAATAACAATTTTGGTTGGGATTCACAGGTAGATATGGAAGGCTGAAGGCAGAGGGAGAGTAAGTGAGACGGGGAGGGAGGGTGGAAGGAGTGATTGGACGAGAACAAACTTTACAAGGCATGGGGTTCTTAAGATTATATCTGTTACATGTAATAACTGCCCAAAGGTTGGGGTTATACACTTTGAAATATGTAGGTGGATGTACAATAGCTCTATTGGTCATGTACCGGAATGGTGCCATTTTGTGAGCTGTGGGGTGACAACAGGAGATGTGGATTGTAGTATGTGTTGTGTTAGGCTTCCGCTGGATTTCTAATTGATGTCTGTTATTCTTTAGTTTAATGGAAGGTCTAAAAAATTTATAATTGGTTCAACTCACTGATGCCATCTTTTGTGCCTTTTATTAAAATGATGGTATCATCAACACGCCTGTAGTTGAATATGATATTTCTGAGGAGGTGGTGACTGGAATTCAGGATTTAAGCCTCATTTGAAATACAAAACATTTGTTCCTCTGTGCCAATAGATCCCACACTACAGATAATCAATGTAAACTTACAAAAGCACAAAAAAAAAGAATCCCTTCAACTCATGTTACTGAGCTACTGGAACTTCTCGAATTCACACATTCATACAAGTATTTTACATTTAACAATAAAATGTACAAACAAACAGATAGCCTGACAATGGGCTCCGACCTTTTGGATTGTTAGAAATATTTGAATGTAATTTAGAAGAAAAAAATCTTGATTTCCAGTCACCATCGCCTCAAAAATATCATACACTACTACAGACATGTAGGTGATACCATCTCTTTAACAAAAGGTACAAAAGATGACATCAGTGAGTTGAACCAAATTTTCAGCAATTCCCGTAGAAACATAAAATTCAAAGTTGAACACCAAGTGATGAGAGCATAACTTTTTAGACCCTCCATTAAGGGGAAGAATAACAGACGTCAGTTTTAACTCTAGCGGAAACCTACCACAACACATACTGAAACCCACACCTCCTCTTGTCACCCCACAGCCCACAAAATGGCACATGACCAACGGAGCTATGCAACTACCACTCTTTGAAGACAAATGTAAACAACAAATTGAAATAATAAAGCAAACACTTATTGCAAATGTTTAAAACAGTTCCGTAGTAGGCACCCTAAAACACTCAATAGTGGCAAAGCAATTACACCAAAAAAGCAAAAAGATAACATCTTCCATTCAATCCCCTTTCTATGTAAAATTTAAAATCAGATTGTCATTGTCGTCAAACGAAAAGTTTACCACAGACACCAAGCTTCTACAGAAGTTACCCACAATGTTAGCACACAAAACTCACTTCATCACACATGTGTACAAAATTTAATGTTTGGACTGTGACTGCTTCTACATAGGCAAGACAGTCAAATCATTTGAGATTAGATTCATAGAATACATGGCAGAGCTAAAAAACAAATAATACCACACATCAGTAATTGCCACCCACCTGCATGAAACAACACACCAGGTTAAAACCACAAGTATCAGCATCCTACATATCCCACCTGAAGGGAAGAAACTTGACGTCTTTGAAACACACCAAATATACAAACAAAACATACTGAATCCATCTTAAATGACAAGAATGACAATGTTACTGTTTCCAGCAACTGCCTGTGTTATTAAATTTGTAATGTACACACACACACACACACACACACACACACACACACACACACACACGCACACACACACACACACGTGCACGAACGCACACATGTGTGCACAGACACCTTCACATTTACTGTAAATAGTTATGTTACCATGACACCACCCCCCCCCCCCCAAATGTGCCAGGGATTGACCTCATTTACAAATATATCATCACACCAACAGCTTGTACCCCTATCAGCTTGAAACTATATGTAGATCAAGTACTGGCACAAATAGTACATCCATCTACATATTTTAAAGCATTAACAAATGTATCGCCCCAACCTTTAGGCAGTTATTACATGTAACAGATATAATCTTAAGAACCCCATGCCTCGTAAAGTTTGTTCTTGTCCAATCACTCCTTCCACCCTCCCTCCCCGTCTCACTTACTCTCCCTCTGCCTTCAGCCTTCCATATCTACCTGTGAATCCCAACCAAAATTGTTATTTGTGAATAATTTTACCACTGTAGCCAGAATAATTATTGTGTTTTATGTTTGTAATATGTCACCTGACTGTATAAACGAGTATGAAATTTAAGCTATATTAACTAGTCAAATTCGTATTTATACACCACATGAAATATCTACTCCTAAATATGTATTCGATACCTCAAAACAAACATCTCATAAATCCTATAAAAATTAAGTCTGTAATAATGTTGTAACAATGTATATTCTTTGTACTTCGTGATAATGTTTCTCTTCTTCTATATGATCCTTGCACGTCATAGTTTCCAGACGCTGTATTTGCTTACAAAATATGACAGTATATTATATGTGATTTATTATGACAGTGAATGGAACCTGTAACCACTGGAGGTACTCTATTTTAGTTATTTTATTTTTACCATTAGATATAGGTTTAGTTTTTTGTTAAAGAAACCCAAAATGGTGTTTTGTTCTCCACTAGACAGTGCCACAAGTTCCTCCAAAAATCTTAACACAACACACACATATGTCATACTAACAAATGTAAATCCAGTTGATGATGGAGGTTTAAATCTTCGAATCGAGTCGTGGATATAAGTAAACAGTGACTGGTAATGGTAAAGTTTAGTGACTACTTAGTGTTGTGACCAACAGCTGAAGCTAGTTGCTCACATGATTGAAGATTAAGGAACCTGTTGATTAGTAAACGAAACTATGGCATCTTGAATGTGGCCAGATGCCATCATCCAGGATCTGTGGTGAGATTCACACATACTGGATTCCTGTAAATACTAAGTTTATGTCTGCCATTTTGTCTAACGACAGTTACGTGATGGAAATTATTTACTCCTTTATGTACATGTTCACCAGTAGATTTTACTTTAGGATGCAAAGTACTAAACTTCAAAGCAATGGCACAGGTCTCATTTTGACCTCTTTCTAACAGTAAAATGGAATTGGCGGTATATTGGTGTTAATTTGTTGTTTTCTTGGCTGAATGGCGGTCTGCATCAACAAATTTTTCCTTTATATTATTGATGAAAATTTCTGCCACATACCTCCAAGGGCGTTACCAATTGGTGGCAAGTTATGTCATTAAAAGTAAAGTGCATGTAATCAGACGTGAAGTTCTAACAACGCTATTAATTCTATGTCTCCTCTTCCGATACAATTTGTGCTTTAGCACAGTTTCACTTTAAACAGGATTTCACTGATTGTCACATTTGTATACAAGTCCACTTTGTCAAGCAATTTAAGCAATGCGTTCACTGGTATCGAAATACTTTTGACGTTAACATCAAAATCATAGGAGATTTTAGCACTAAATTACTATTTAAGTAAATACAAATCTTGGTAACAATTTTTAATGGGTGCTTTAGGAATCTGTTCATCGTTGGAGATTATTCTCATAGACTTGCCTTGTTTATGTGCCTTGAGCTATGCTTGCACGACAGTTATTTGCTGGTTCATAACGAGAAAATGTTTGTTTCCAGTATCATTAAACAGGAAGCTAGAATTTAGAATTTTCTGTTCCAGCTGATAATGAAATTTCCTTCTACCATCATTTATTTCTTTTTTCCATTGCCTAAAATAAAGTTTTAGGTTTGAAATGCTTCCTTTTATCGGTCTCTGTAACTAATGTTTTACACTGTTGTAACGTTTTATTCATTCACTGTATTGTATTGCTATCATTATTTTAGTTCTTATTAGCGTCTTTTTAAATTATTTTACTAACTTTATTGTAAGCAAAGTGTGGTGTCACCGCCAGACACCACACTTGTTAGGTGGTAGCCTTTAAATCGGCCGCGGTCCGTTACTATACGTCGGACCCGCGTGTCGCCACTGTCAGTGATTGCAGACCGAGCGCCACCACACGACAGGTCTAGAGAGACTTACTAGCACTCACCACAGTTGTACAGCCGACTTCGCTAGCGATGCTACACTGACAAATACGCTCTCATTTGCCGAGACGATAGTTAGCATAGCCTTCAGCTACGTCATTTGCTACAACCTGGCAAGGCGCCATAGCATTTGATATTGAGATTCTATTAATGTATCATCAAGAGCGATGTTCTACAATTATGGATTAAAGCTAAGTATTACGGCAACTGCGTCCGTTTTTCTAAGTTCTCATTTCCTTGTAATGTTCCCGACCTCACGCCAATCTGCGTGAGCTTAAAAGCGTGCATTTCGGCCTCCTCTGCCAACACTTCACGAAGTATCAACATAGCTGCAGACAGACTGAGTCCCTTGTACACAAGCAGAGAAGTATGTATCGGATGACTTCTGGCGAAAAGAATGTGCACTCAGTATTGAAGAACAATGTTTGACTTCAGTTGTTTACATTTACAAGATGCCTCATGTTTGCATTTTATGAGTGTTTATCTCAATAACTCGTCACCTTCAGATGTATTTTAGTTCATGTTTGTGACTATATCTTCGTTGCCTTTTAATACAGCGCAATATTAGTTGTTTATCCACTTCCCAAATCTACCTTCCACACCTCCCTTACTCTTCATTCATGACTTATGTATCTCTTTGACACAGAGAGATTAGAAAATCCTTGATACCACTGAATGTTGTTACTAGTTCCCTATAGTGCTATTCATCTTCATTCACTGCTTATGATTGTCTTCTTTTCTAAAAAAAGGCGAATTTTCACAATTCATGATTAAACAGGTTAATTTTCATTGTTTTCAGTCTTTGTTATCTACGTAAATAGATGATTATTAATGTTTTATTTTTATTTGTAGATAAGAAGAACCTAGTAATCACTTGTGCCAATATTCAAATGGTATTGTTACAACGAATGAGGTGTTTAGTAGCAAAACTGGCCAATTCACTGAAGGCATATTTTTGAATATGGATGAAACACCTCTAGAGACAAAACAGTGATGGACACAAACGTTTTCCTGTCATACGAGGGTGAGTCAAATGGAAACCTTAACTATCTTTTTAAATATTATTTATTGTGCAGAAGTTGTACAAACCTGCATCACTTTTACACATAATCTCCCCCACGTTCAATGCAAGTCCTCCAGCGCTTACAAAGTGCATAAATTCCTTTAGAAAAAAAATTCTTTTGATAGTCCGCGCAACTAGTCGTGCACCGTGTGGCGTACCTCTTCATCAGAACAGAACTTCTTTTCTCCTATTGCGTCTTTGAGTGGTCCAAACATATGGAAATCACTTGGGGCAAGGTCTGGTAAGTATGGTGGATGAGGAAGAAACTCAAAATGCAGGTCTGTGATTGTTTCAACTGTTGTACGGGTAGTGTGGGGCCTTGGTAATGTTGCAAAAGGACACCTGCTGATAGCAATCTACATCGCTTCGATTTGATTGAAGGCCGCAGATGCTTTTTAGGAGATCTGTGTATGATGCACTGTTGACACTGGTCCCTCTAGGCATGTAATGCTCCAAAATTACGCCTTTTTCGTCCCAAAAGAGAGTCAGTATAACCTTCCCTGCTGATGGTTCTGTTAGAAATTCCTTTGGTTTTGGTGATGTGGAATGACGCCATTCCTTTCTCGCTCTCTTCGTTTTCGGTTGGTGAAAGTCAACCCAGGTTTCGCCCCAGTAACGGTTTTTGCAAGGAAGCCATCACCTTCTCTTTCTAAGCGCCTAAGAAGTTCTTCACACGCGTCAACAGGTCGTTCTCTCATTTCAGGAGTCAGCTGCCGCGGCACTCATCTTGCAGACACTTTTTGTGAAACTGGAGCACATCATGCACAATGTGGTGTGCGGATCCATGACTAATCTGTAAACATGCTGCAGTGTCATTCAGTGTCACTCGGCTATTTTCCTTCACTATGGCTTCAACTGCTGCAGTGTTCTGTGGAGTCACAACTCGTTGTGCCTGACCTGGACAAGGAGCAAATTCCATTGAAGTCACACAATTTGCGAATTTCCTACTCGATTCGTAGACTTGCTGCTGTGACAGACATGCATCACCGTACTGAACCTTCATTCGCCGAAGAATTGAGCGGTTCCAGACGCTTCAGTCTGCAACCGCGCGACCGCTAAGGTCCCAGGTTCGAATCCTGCCTCGGGCATGGATGTGTGTGATGTCGTTAGGTTAGTTAGGTTTAAGTAGTTCTAAGTTCTAGGGAACTAATGACCTCAGATGTTAAGTCCCATAGTGCTCAGAGGCATTTGAACCATTTTCGTCGATGAATTTCAGTAGGTTTCACACCTTCACTACGCAAAAACCGAATAAGAGAACGCTTTTCTTTCCTGGTGCAAGTAGCAAGTGGGGCGGCCATCTTTATGCTGATACTGAGACGGTATGTGTGCATCTGCACTATGCTGCCACATACAGGCCATTCTGCACGACTGGACTAGCATTCGGGAGGACGACGGTTCAATCCCGCGTCCGGCCATCCTGATTTAGGTTTTCCGTGATTTCCCTAAATCACTTCAGGCAAATGCCGGGATGGTTCCTCTGAAAGGGCACGGCCGACTTCCTTCCTCATCCTTTCCTAATTCGATGAGACCGATGACCACGCTGTCTGGTCTTATTCCCCAAACCAACCAACCAACCAACCATTCTGCACGCTGTTTGTACCATGCTTAGCAACTTACAGGATAACGGTGCGAAATTTCGATTCGTTATTACACATTTACGGTTTTCGTTTGACTCACCCTCGTAGAAACGTTCTGAATGGTTTAATACTGAAGTTCTGTTTTTTTTGTGAAATTTGTCTCATAATGAACTCTGTTTTTTGTTATTTGAAGTTTTGACTTGGCTGTTTTTTCATATAGTTTTATTTTTTATTTCAAATTGGTACTTTCATTCAGTTCCAGAAGGTTGCGAAAAAAGCAGTTAAGTGAAATTAGTGATATTGTAATTACATTTCTTTATGGCAACAAAAAAGAGTTTTTATATAAACTGGACAACAACATTTCAAGAAAAACATAAGAACACAGAGCAGAATACAAATAGGGATTTTTCTCAATAAAAGTTTATAGTTCACTTAGAGCTTGAACTCAACGAAAAGGAAGTGTCTACAAGTAATCAAGCGTATTAATAGAACCGTTGTTATGGTAGACACTTTTCATACATACCGACTTATACTGTTCTTTTAAATCTTCAGTTGTCTCTCATTTATATTATAATATCAGGCTTATCACATGAACCATTGAAACAAACTTCAAGGGCTGTTGTGGAACTCTCATTACCAAAGCAAGCTATTTCACTAGCTACCATTATTGTTTTGTAAAACTGTACTGACAGATCTTTCCATGCTGAGCCAAAGAGTTTCTGCAGAAGATCTTATCAGGCAGCTTCATTGACTAAAGTTTCCATTATGTAGCATGAGGTGTGAAAGTCAATTTTTCCTTTTACAACTCGGAATGATAACAACATTACACTACACAATAATACACAAGCATGAAGGAAATAGGACTGCTTTCGAGCCAAATAAGTGAGAAACCTGCAAATAGGGAAATTAGTGAAAAAGATTGGGTTTGTCGAAGTACAATTGAACTATTATGACTTCAAGGATTATACAATATAATGACCACTTATAAGGTCATAATGTTGTGTACTCTGACAACCTGAAATTTCAGACAAAAATGCTACGACATAAAAGTTGTTACTCATTCTTCGGCATGGCCAGTTATCAATTCACAGCCTGCAAGGATTTCTCCATTAGACTGCATGACCAAAAATTAAGTTTTTTGTCATGTAAGGAAGTGCCTGATTTTGAGGCATATACTTGTTTCCCCTGATAGCAATATATTTCTACTTTAAATCGATATCATGAACTCACTTTCGCAAATTTTGTGCCTTTCCCGAGTATGAATCCATACATCTCAAATATTTTTAACAGTATAAATATGCGACTTCTGTTATGGCTGTATGTCATACATTATGAAAGTAATGATACAAACATGCTACGAGCAGAACTGAAATGTGTCAGACAAAGAAAGCGTGAAAGAATTGGTTTCGATTGAGTATCTGTATCCAGAGAATGCAGAACCTCTAAGCAGGAATCATTAGGGGACAAATGCATGACTGTAGAAGCATGTTGTTACTAGAGGGAAGATAGATATCGCCTTTAGTGAAAGTGAAGACACCTGTGGAGAAGACAGAATCAGCTGTATGAGTAGCAAGATCTCAGTTGACAATCTACTACAAAGCAAAGAATGAAAAACACAAAAGTGGAAGGAATATATATAATATAGATGAATTTAAGAACAATATTATAGAAGGGGAAGAGGAAGCAGGTGAAGCTGAGTGCGAGACGGGGCATTGCGAGAGGGATGTAATAGAGTTCTGAAAGTGTTAAGTCGCTGCAAGGATCCTTAAGTACACAACTTTCATAGAATTACTGAGAATCTTAGAGAAGGTCGTAAGAACTATTTTGGCTTGTGTGCAAGATATATGAAACTGCGGAAATACCATCATTAACTCAATAAGAATGAAATAATTCCTATTTCAAACAAAGTAAGTGCTGACATGAGTGAATACTGCCCAATTAGTTATAGTTGCAAAATACTGACGAATCATTTAATTCTGGTACAAATTGTCTTTGGTGAAGATCAGTTTGGGTTTGGGAGAAATGTAGGCTCACGTGATTCAATACTAACCCAACGACTAATTTTAGCAGCTGGGTCGAAGAAAAGCAAGCCTACAGTTATAGCATTTGCAGATTTAGAAAATGCATTTGACAGTAGTGACTGCAACACAGCCTCTGAAATTCTGGAGGTAGAAAGGATGAAACACAGTGACAGATGGTTATCTGCAACTTGTACAGAAAGCAGACTGCATCGTAAGTGCAGAAGGAAACGAAAGGGAAGCAGTAGTTGAGAAGGTTGTGGACCATTGTTGTTGTTGTGGTCTTCAGTCCTGAGACTGGTTTGATGCAGCTGTCCATGCTACCCTATCCTGTGCAAGTTTCTTCATCTCCCAGTACCTACTGCAACCTACATTCTTCTGAATCTGCTTAGTGTATTCATCTCTTGGTCTCCCTCTATGATTTTTACCCTCCCCGCTGCCCTCCAACGCTAAATTTGTGATCCCTTGATGACTCAGAACATGTCCTACCAACCGGTCCCTTCTTCTCGTCAAGTTGTGCCACAAACTCCACTTCTCCCCAATTCTATTCAATAACTCCTCATTAGTTATGTGATCTACCCATCTAATCTTCAGCATTCTTCTGTAGCACCACATTTCGAAAGCTTCTGTTCTCTTCCTGTCCAAACTATTTATCATCCATGTTTCACTTCCATACATGGCTACACTCCATACCAACACTTTCAGAAACGACTTCCTGACACTTAAATCTATACTCGATGTTAACAAATTTCTCTTCTTCAGAAACGCTTTCCTTGCCATTGCCAGTCTACATTTTATATCTTCTCTACTTCGACCATCATCGGTTCTTTTGCTCCCCAAATAGCAAAACTCCTTTTCTACTTTAAGTGTCTCATTTCCTAATCTAATTCCCTCAGCATTATTCGACTTAATTTGACTACATTCCATGATCCTCGTTTTGCTTTTGTTGATGTTCATCTTATATCCTCTTTTCAAGACACTGTGCATTCCGTTCAACTGCTCTTCCAAGTCCTTTGCCGTCTATGACAGAATTACAATGTCATCGGCGAACCTCAACGTTTTTATTTCTTCTCCATGGATTTTAATACCTACTCCGAATTTTTCTTTTGTTTCCTTTACGGCTTGCTCAATATACAGATTGAATAACATTGGGGAGAGGCTACAACCCTGTCTCACTCCCTTCCCAACCACTGCTTCCCTTTCATGCCCCTCGACTCTAATAACTGCCACCTGGTTTCTGTACAAATTGTAAATAGCCTTTCGCTCCCTGTATATTACCCTTGCCGCCTTTAGAATTTGAAACAGAGTATTCCAGTCAACATTGTCAAAAGCTTTCTCTATGTCTACAAATACTAGGAACGTACGTTTGCCTTTCCTTAATCTTTTTTATAAGATAAGTCGTAAGGTCAGTATTGCCTCACGTGTTTCAACATTTCTATGGAATCCAAACCGATCTTCCGCGAGGTCGGTTTCTACCAGTTTTTCCATTCGTCTGTAAAGAATTTGCGTTAGTATATTGCAGTTGTGACTTATTAAACTGATTGTTCGGTAATTTTCACATCTGTCAACACCTGCGGTCTTTGGGATTGGAATTATTATATTTTTCTTGCAGTCTGAGGGCATTTCGCCTGTCTCATACATCTTGCTCACTAGATGGTAGAGTTTTGTCAGGACTGGCTCTCCCAAGGCCATCAGTAGTTCATGTCCTATTTCCAATGTACTTTGAGCAAGCACTAGAAGAAACCAGGGAGAAATTTTAAAAGGGATTTAAACTTCATGGGGAAGAAAAAATGCTTCTGAGCTTTCCAATGATATAATTCTGTCAGAAAGAGAAGAGAACTCGGAAATCAATTGAACCAAAGGGATTTAGTCTTGGAAAGAAGTAATAAGCTGAACATTAACTAAATTAAAACATGGGTGATGAATGTAATCGAACTAAATGAGGGTATTAGATTAGGAAATACGATTTTAAAAGTATTAATGAAGTAAAAGACCTCCATATTTCAAAACACAGTAATCATCTGTATCACTCATTGATAACAGAATAAAATCACCACGCCAAAAAATCTATCACACTTGGCAAATTAGGTCATCAATAAGCAATACTCTCCAACAATACTCTCCAACAAAGTCAACACTCTAAGCGAACTATCAAGCAACACAACAAAAATGTCAAAAGCAAACAAACGAAATGAACACACGTCCGTACAAATTCAGATTCCGTGGATACAAATGGGAAACAAAACAGTGAAACAAACAATTCTCACGAACGCATATGGAACGTAAATTGTGGAGTGAAACATGTAGTCAAGCCACAGTAACATAACATCCAGAATTTACCAATGATTAGAAGAAATCATAAGGAAACACTGTTAAAATATGCAACACACTCTGTGAGTAATAAACCATACCAAACAGTTCTCCATACCAAATAGCTTTCCAAACCAAAACGTCACAAAATTTTTACCGATAGGTACAGGTCATTTTAATCCTTTCGGCCATGGTGTCCTCACATAAGGACATACCAAATAAATGCTTAGTATATTAAAATTTGTTAAATTTTACCTTTTCTGATTGTTTTCCTGATATTTCCGCAAGCAGAGAGTTTATTTGAGAACAGTGGTGACATCTCCGGTCAATCAGTGGTACCACAAAACAAAGCTGAATGCGCACGGTCACATGGACGCTCCCCAGTAATCTTTACACCTTCCAACAACCGGTTAATGTCTTTGAGTTTAGGTAAAACAATTTATTTGTGCGTAGAAAGGTGCATTCTTGAAGCTGAAAACTAAAGGTGTCTTTCAGAACGAAACGTAAGTGACATATTTATAACTTTATACATGTCTCCAAATGAGGACATTGTTATTGAAAGGTTGTAACACCATAGAAATTTAGGACATTATTTCGCTGTCATTTTAGTCATCTTATGATTATTTCACAATGCTCCGAGTCTAAGATATACGAGGGCCACTTAAAGAAGAAGAAGTTTCAGAGCTCCTTAATTCATCTGAAATTGACGATCTATCCGATGATCCTGGCGATAATTTTGAACAAGAGGAAAATGATGGAAGTAATGTTAGACGTTTCATACCATACGGTATAATGTAAGCCGAGTAGTTTAAATGCAAAAAGTGCTAACTTCTTAATAAGTGACACTGAGATAACCACGAAACATTCTTCCCGTCCAAACGACAATGCACTGGCAGCGAGAATGCTATTGTTGCGTATGAATTTGTAACAGCACAGCCAGCCTAAAGCTGAATAAGTAAAATACCCAACTAATCGTGACAGACTGAAAGGTAGCTTTGAATGTCCAGACAGGTAAGTCTGATGTCTGTTCACGTGCTTTGCGTCCGTACATGCCAGGGCGATAGCCACGCCTATTGGGCATTTAGCGGGCTTTGCAGCCGAGGACAACATGCAGTTAGCTGCTTTTGAAACCGAATACAATTTTCGACAGCCACGTTTGTTCATACAATTGATATTTCACGTGGAAATACATGGACTGAGTACAAGAAAAACCCATCAGGATTAGGTGTTCGTAAAAATAAGGCACTTGATTTGCATCACTTTAGGGCAACTGTGGTCAAAGTATTGATAAAAATAGATGAGCCAGCTGACAGGAGAAGAGGGCGTCCCATTAGTTAGAGTCCAGTGTCATCCCTGATGTTCGTTTGGACAACTTTGTGCATCATCCACTGGTCAGTGACAAAAAGTCATTTGACAAATGCAAGAAACCGGGTTACAAAGGCAAAACTAAATTTAATTGTGTAAAATGTAACATTCACTTACGTCTGAATAGAAAAAAATTCTTTCTTTGATTATCATTCTTCACAAGTGTAAAACCATAGTTTATTTATATAATCATTAAGTAAGCTTTGTGTAATTTATGTACATTGATGAAATAAAATCAAATAAAACTCTTTGAGTTTTCGACTTACACTGCACCCACTTGAACACAATGTTCTCATTTGTGGACGCGATATATCCCCCCTTGGGGGGCACCGCGGAATATTTTATACATCTGAAAAATTATAATTTAATTCGAAGAACTGGGTAGCAAAGCCATGGTTTTTTTTTCAGGGAAAAATTTCGTGACCGAAAGGGTTAAATACAAAAACAAAATCACATTTACCAGGCAAATAAAAACCAAATGCAACTCAGGACAAGTCAAATACAACAATGGTTAACGTAAAAAAGTGTCATAGGCCACTATTTTAGGGAAATGTGTAGTTTAAAGGTTGTATTCTAAACAAAAATTCGGTTCAGACGTTTCTCTAAATCTCTGCTTTGTACATGACATGGTCTATTAATTTACACTTGTGACTTATTTCTGCTGGCAGCCATATGACACACATGATCTTAAAAAGAAAGTTAAATACATGATTTATGTAATTTGACCAACAAAAAAACCTGATGTGATATATTCCTAACAGACATAAAATTGGTTATGTGTATTTTACCAAAAGTAGAAGTAAAAACCTACAGAGGCTACCAAAACTACACCGAAACGTGTTTGCATATTACATTGAAGCAGAAATTGCATTCTTGCAAAATGTGGGACCTTCTTTAATTAATTTTATTTTCTGCAAGGATGGGAACATAGCTTTAAATTCCAATACGACATACACTATGTGATCAAATGTATCCGGCCACCTGGCTAAAAATCACTTACAAGTTCGAGGCGCACTCCATCGGTAATGCAGGAATTCAGTATGGTGTTGGCCCAACCTTAGCCTTGATGACAGCTTCCACTCTCACAGGGCATACGTTCAATCAGATGCTGCAAGAATTCTTGGGGAATGGCAGCCCATTCTTCACGGATTGTTACACTGAGGAGAGGTATCGACGTCGGTCGGTGAGGCCCGGCATGATGTCGGCATTCCAAAGCATCCCAAAGGTGTACTGCAGGATTCGGGTCAGGACTCTGTGCAGGCTAGTCCATTACAGGGATGTTATCGTCGTGTAACCACTCCGCCACAGGCCGTGCACTATGAACAGGTCCTCAATCATGTTGAAAGATGCAGTCGCCATCCCCGAATTGCTCTTCAACAATGGGAAGCAAGAAGATCTTTAAAACATCAGTGTGCGCTTGTGCTGTGATAGTGTCACGCTAAACAACAAGAGGTGCAAGCCCCCTCCATGAAAGACACGACTACACCATAACACCACCGCCTCCGAATTTTACCGTTGGCACTACACTCGCGGGCAGATGACGTTCACCGGGAATTCGCCATACCCACACCCTACCATCGGATTGTCACGTTGTGTAGCGTGATTTTCCACTGTTCAATCGTCCAATTTTTACGCTTCTTAGACCAAGCGAGACGTCGTTTGGCATTTAACGGCGTGATGTGTGGCTAATGAGCAGCTGCGCGACCATGAAATCCAAGTTTTCCAACCTCTCGTCTAAGTGTCATAGTACTTGCAATGAATCCTAATGCAATTTGTGATTCCTCTGTGACGGTCTGGGTAGATGTCTGCCTATTACACATTATGACCCTCTTCATATGTCGGTGGTCTCTGTCAATAACAGACGAGGTCAGCCGGAGCGGTCTAAGGCACTGCAGTCGTGGACAGGGCGGCTGGTCCCGGCGGAGGTTCGAGTCCTCCCTCGGACATGGGTGTATGCGTTTGTCTTTAGGATAATTTATGTTAAGTAGTGTGTAAGCTTAGGGACTGATGACCTTAGCAGATAAGTCCCATGAGATTTCACACACACACACACACACACACACACACACACACACACACACACACACACACAAACACACAGATGAGCTCAGCTTGTACGCTTTTGTGCTTTACGTGTCCCCTCACGTTTCCACTTCACTACCACATCGGAAGCAGCGGAGATAGGGATGTTTAGGGGTGTAGTCTCACCTACAGACGTATGACACAAGTGACACCCTATCGCCTAACCACGTGCGAAGTCCGTGAGTTCCGCGGAGCGTCCCATTCTGCTTTCTCACAATGTCTGATGATTACTGAGGTCACTGACATTGAGTACCTGGCATCAGGTGGCAGCACAATGCATATAATATGAAAGACGTATGTTTTTGGGGGTGTCCGGATACTTTTGATCACATAATGTATTAAAAGGACACGAGTTTTGCTGTTTGGTCTGCAACAAAACTGATGATGGAGGTAGAGTCCATATAAAATTCAGAAAGAAAAGCCTTTCTGAAAACTGGAAATTGGATAACATCGAATATAAACTGAAGTCTTGATTTTGAGAATAATTTATTTTTATGGCACAATGTCAACATCATGAGTTGTAGTGAACTGCCACACCTGTCTTACAATCTGAAGATGGCCAATGACAGGCAAATAGGGTAATTTCGTACTGAAATAGGCTGTTATTTTGCTGGAAAATAATTTACGTTTGAAATAACAATTTGAACAACCAACGATATCTCCAGTACTTCTTAAGAGTCGTCATTTCCATAAATTTGAGTGTTAGTAGGATTTTTCTGATGACATTTGCTTGGAGTAGCCTAGTACGGAAGTGAAGCGTGGACAATTAGCAGACATGAAAAGAATGGAAGCTCTTTGAATGTGATGCTACAGAAGAATGTTGATTATTAGAAGAGTAGATCGGGTAGCTAATGAGAAAATTGCGGCAAAAAGAAATTTACGACACAATTTGACAATAAGAGGGCGTCTGTTGGTAATACGCATTCTGTGACATCACGAAATTGTCAGTTTAGTATTAGAGCAAAGCGTGGGGGATATAAATTGGCAAGGAGACCAAGACTTTAATATAGAACGTAGGCTCAAACTGATACAGGTTCCAGTAGTTATGCAGAGATGAAGAAGATTGTACAGGACAAACAAACGTGAAGAGCTCCATCAAATCAGTATTCAGTCTCTTGATCACAACAATCAAAACGCCCATCGACCACTTAAAAACGTACTGTTAAGTGGAAGACTTGTCATGAGCCGAAATTTTCCAGTAAAATAAAAGTGTCGCACGTAGCTGCGAGCTGTTAGATTATCCGGTCGTGATGATGTCGTGTCAAATATCCTAACAACAAACAGGACTCGGCCATCCTGATTTAGGTTTTCCGTGATTTCCCTAAATCGTTTCAGGCAAATGCCGGGATGGGTCCTTTGAAAGGGCACGGCCGATTTCCTTCCCAATCCTTCCCTAACCCGAGCTTGCGCTCCGTCTCTAACGACCTCGTTGTCGACGGGACGTTAAACACTTACCACCACCACCAACAACAAACAGGACTAAAATTTTTAGTGTAAAGGGTAAGGAGAAAAGATGAGTGAATCAAATACAATTGTAAGATCAATGATTACTGGTATTCAGAAATAAATGTTATGGAAAGTAACATTTTGGTTTGAGAAGTTCGACATGACACTGTTTGCAAGTAACCAGCCAAGAACAAATAATGAGTTTAGGTAAGAAAGTGAAGATAATATACAGGAAAAAATTGAAATTAGTTTACAATGTGAGTTAGATGTGCCATGCGAGGTACTCATCTTAAGACTACATTATAGTTCTAAGGATTTAATATGAAGTTGCTAATAAGGTATAGAAAACTTGAACGCAGACAATAAAGCTTCCGAGAACTTGCTCATAATTGCAATATTAATGTAATCAAAACGACTATCAGTCGAGAATCGATCAATGAATCTGAAAGCGACATGATACTTGCCGCGCCGGCTAGGGTGGCCGAGCGGTTCTAGGCGCTACAGTCTGGAACCGCGCGACCGCTACGTTCGCAGGTTCGAAACCTGCAGCGGGCATGGATGTGTGTGATGTCCTTAGGTTAGCAAGGTTAAGTCTCAAAGGGCTCAGAGCCATTTGAACCATCTGACACTTGCCGCATTTTCAAATGTTCTAAGAATGTTGGGCCTTATGGTCTGATAACCTATGAATTAATATTGTTTGTAGGAAAATGTTCTGTTATAACTGGCACTGAAACAGTAGTCTGACAATATAGTGAGTGCAGGGATATTAATATCTACGTATTGCAAAAATGGTATTGTAGTTCTTGTACAATCTAGCAGCAAAAATGCCCTTCGATAGAGGGAAGACCTACTGCGCTAACTACCTGTTAATTTCGATACCTGTCTCGCGAAAGAACCGGATTGTCTTCCCGTAGCAATTTACCATACCCTTCCAGATTCCCATGAATGAAAAAATTGGACAGTTCGTTCCACGCTTTAGAATGATCAGAAATGAGATGGACAGAAATACAACGCATTAGACAGACTTAATGTTATTGTAGGATTAGGGACGTACTCGCTTAGACTTATGGAGATAGGGCATCTTGTCTGTAAGAGAGAGCGATGGTTTGCAAACCCTGGTTTTCTGGTGGTTTGTGTTACAGACCTTTTAGTGTATTGCCCACCACTCAGCCCTTCCCTCCCCTGCTCACTATTTCCATGTCTGCTCACTATTTACCTTTCTGCTCAGTATTTCCATGTCTGTGCACTTTTTCCATATCTGGCTTACTGTTAAGCATATCGTAAAAACGTAAGTGAGAATAGAAGTGATAAAGGAATCCAGTGTCTCGATAAGACAATTTGCTCCAACAATCAATGGCAGAAAATTGGTGTGTATACAGTGTGGTTTCATATTTTACTTTCCATATTAACGCAGAAATGCGATAGCAAAGGACGCAATGTTCATCTGTTTGGGCTTGGATGTACATGAAGTCCTATTCTGCTTTACACAAATCTTCACAGTCACTCTGTCAAAGGCACGCCAATTTCTGATGTATTCATGTGAAACTTGAGCTTCTTCCAGCTCAAATGCTCAAACAACTTGTGAGAATGCAGCCGGATGGTGTCCTGAAAAACTGCCGGTATTTGATAAGAACTGACTTTACTTCTGCCAGTACCTTGTCTCCTACTTTCCAAACTTTACAGAAGCTCTCCTGCGAACCTTGCAGAACTAGCACTCCTGAAAGAAAGGACATTGCGAAGACATGGCTTAGCCACAGCCTAGGGGTTGTACTGGCAGAAGAAAATCTGTGAGGATGGGGCGTGAGTCGTACTTGGGTAGCTCAGTTGGTAGAGCACTTGCCCGCGAAAGACAAAGGTCCCGAGTTCCAGTCTCGATCCGGCACACAGTTTTAAACTGCCAGGAAGTTTCATATTAGCGCACACTCCGCTGCAGAGTGAATATCTCATTCTGAAGCGACGAAATAGTTATTATTATATACAGTGAACACCCAAAGAAACTGCTACACCTGCCTAATATTGTTTAGTGCTTCCGCTACCAGGCAGAAGTACCGCAACACGACGTGGCATGGACTCGGATAATGTCTGAAGTAGTGCAGCAGGAAACTGACACCATGAATCCTGCAGGGTTGTTCATAACTCCGTAAGAGTAGGAGGTGCTGGAATTCTCTTCTGAACAGCACGTTGCAAGGCATCCCAGATATGCTCAATAATGTTCATGTTTGGTGAGCCTGGTGGCCAGAAAAACGTGTTTAAACTCAGAGGAATGCACCTGGAGCCACTCTGTAGCAATTCTGGACGTGTCGGGTGTCGCATTGTCCTGCTTGAATTGTCAGAATGCACAATGGACGTGACTGGGTGCAGATGACCAGACAGGATGCGTACTTACGTGTCAGAGTCATATCTAGATGTGTCCGAGGTCCCATATTACTCCAACCGCACACGCCCCACACCATTACAGCGCCTGCACTAGCTTTAATTGTCCCCTGCTGACATGCAGGATCCATTTATTCATAAGGTTGTCTCCACACCCGTATACATACATCCGCTCGATACCATTTAAAGCGAGACTCGTCCGACCAAGCAGCATGTTTCCAGTCATCAACAGTCCAATGTCGGTATTGCCGGACCCAGGCAAGGCGTAAAGCTTTGTGTCGTGCAGTCATCAAGGGTACACGAGAGGGCTCTCGGCTCCGAGAGTCCATATCGATGATATTTCTTTGAATGATTCGAACGTTGACACTTTTGATGCCCAGCATTGAAATCTGCAGCAATTTTGCGGGAGGATTGGAGTTCAGTCACGTGGAACGATTGTCTTCTGTTGCCGTTGGTCCTGTTCTTGCAGGATCTTTTTCCGACCGCACCGATGTCGAAGTTTTGATGTTTTACCGGATTCCTGACATTCACAGTACACTCGTCAAATGGTCGTACTGGAAAATCCCCACTTCATTGCTACCTCGGAGGTGCTGTATCCCACCGCTTGTGCGCCAAATATAATAGCACGTTAAAAAACTTCAATCTTGATAACCTGCCATTGCAGCAGCAGTAACCGATCTAACAACTGCGCCACACACTTGTTGTCTTATATAGGCGTGTCCGACCACAGCACCGTATTCTGTCTCTTTACGTATCTCTGCATTTGAATACGCATGGCTATACTAGTTTCTGTGGCGCTTCAGTGTAGTACTCGTATACTTGTAGTAGTAAACACAGGAGGTTTGATATTTGGTCAGCAAAATAAGAACGATGGCTGAAATAGAGATACGAATACAGCCTGGCAATAGTAAGAAAATATTTCTGGAAAAAAGACGAAAATTGTTAGCATGAATATAAACTTAAACGATAGGAAATTTTTTCTGAATGTTTTTGTCTGGAATGTAGTCTTTTGTGGATGTGAAACGTGCGCGATAAGGAGTTCAGGCAAGAAGAGTGTAGAAGCTTTTGAAATACGGTGCTAAAGAAGTATATTGTGGTGTAGATCAGTAGTCTGAGTAACTAATGAAGAAGTACTGAACCCAGCTGAACAGAAAAAAATAATGCCGTTGCACACATTGTGATGAGATACCTGACATGCACCACTTCCTCCAACAGGTGGAACACCAAGAAGGTGATACCATATTGTGTAGCACTCGAAGTAGCTGACTCTACGCCTCTGACATGCAGGAATCAAGCAGTCAAATACAACCTCAATTAATCAAAGCTTATCAAGGGGATAAACATGAACAGAAAAGGTCACGCCATAAACACATCAATGCCAGGAGCCCAAACATCGCTAATTACATGAAATGTATTCTGAATTTATGATTTACAAGAAAGCGGGGAAATGAATACCAAACACTGAAATCTCTAGGAAAGAATGCACTACATGTGTGGTGAAACGCCAAAGAACGAAAGTTACAAAATGATATCAAGGAAGCGGCTATAGGGTTAAGACGAACAAGAACGAAATACTAGCAATGAGGTGCAACAGTGGAGCACGATGGAATATTACCTAGCCTGTTGTTCGTAAGATCTCTTCGTGTTACGAGAGGATGGCCGCGGTTATCTTCCAATAATGTGCATCAAGGAGCTCTTTTATGCCTCTTGAACAATAAACACCATACTCGATTTTCAAAGGCTGTCACTACCCCTGTAAGTATGCGAAGTCTTAGAGCCAGACTTTCGGCAATAAAGCCCTACCAAGAGGTCTTTTGTGACGGACACTGACTACGTGGAACTTTCGAGTTGACTACTTCAGAACACCGACAGAACTCAGTCTGGATGGCCCTGCTGGATCGTGTTTGAAGACTCGGTCCCAGCAAGAAAACAGCAGACTGTCAGGGTGAGCACTATTTTCTATTGGAACGTTCCTCCAAAAATCTATCCCTGTCCTGAAGGAGAGTTCTAAAGGAACTTTCGAGATCTGTTAGGTCCTGGCCCTTAGTGAATGGTCCTCACTGCCAACTGCCTCCCAGGAAGGCATCCCTGCACTTCTGGCGTCCTTCTTCAAAGACAGGAGCCCCTCCAACGGTCACCGCCATCTTGGTGGAAACCAGTAGTTAATAAATTTCCTTTAATTTACGTCTATGGCCACAAATTTTTTGTTCACAGATTACCGGTTTCGGTCTATAAGACCATCTTCAGATCGGTAGCAAAAAAATGTGGGAAAGACATAACCACACTCGCAGGTTGTCTACAGCTTAAAAACAACAAATAGACGTAATTGTCAATTTATTGCTTTTAAGCTGTAGACAACCTGAAAGTGTGTTTATGTCTTCCCCATATTTTTTTGCTACAGATCTGAAGATGGTCATTAGAGAGCGAAACCAGTAACCTGTGAACAAAAAGTTTGTGACCATAGACGTAAATTAAAGGAAATTTATTCTACATACGGGTCACTGTTTTATTCGTGACAATGTATCAGCTTGTGACAGTAATTAATGTTTGAAAGACGTTGGATTAAAGTTAACGTGGCCAAGAAGAGACAAAGAAATTAAGAAGGCAAGGTTTTTTTTATTTTAATTTAATTCCCAGAAAAAATAAATGTCCTGTCGGAACACCTTGGGACATCAACGAATCGCAAATTCAGTGAGTGAAATGTGTCGGCTTTAGAATACAGTGTTCAGGTCCAACTGGGTGTTGGTTGTAGCAAAAGGTACACTGAGACGAAGAGACTTGAGCAGGGTAGACTAGCATCGGTAGCTGTATCAACCAGTACTCAGACAGAAGGTCGCAACAACAGCAATAAAGACGTAAGGAGTAGTTTCTTTTAGCTTTAAAAAATAGCCAATATCAATTAAGAGTGACAATTGTGCGAAGACTTTCGGTCCCAAACTGTACGTAGGTCGACAGCAGACATCTTGTTGCACGCCACGAGCTGGTCTCGAAGGTTGTTTACTTGCCTGGCAGCCACTATAAGCAGCAATTCCGATATCGGCTCAGATAACGAGACAATCTATTCGCATCCTTATCCGGAGGCACCACATGTTCACTGGCGGCAGTGAGCGCACAAACTCTGATTGGAGATCCAGCCCCCTCTCGTTACGTCACGTCACGTGGCGTTGGCCAGTCATTTTTATAACTTGATAAAGTGGCCCTCACAACAACAGAAAGTCATTCTGATAGTCTGTTGGTTACCACTGGCTTTCTCCCAGTTGATAATGTACACTAGAGACTTGGTCTCGGTCTGGTGTTTCCTTGTAGTTAGTATTCTCACAGTGCTACGACGGACTTTGACTTATTTCAGAGACTTGTAGCATTTAACAGTATTGATTCTTATCGTAACCACCGCCAGCTAAAAGTGTTGTTGTGCTCCGAAATCTTTATTTCTAAATAACTTGAAGCAGATTCTGTGTTCAAATAAAGGGGACGGTAACACTGTTACAATAACCGGTATTCGCACACACAGCCCATTGTGACTGGCATCTGATACATAGGAACGACAATATAAGTATGCACAGCAGCATTGATAAAACAAAGCGCTGTGATGCAGAGATACGCATTATGCAAGTATTTTTTTGTTTTAATCTATAGAAAGTTTTCTCGTGCAAACGAAGTAGATACGCCAACACTGATTCTTTATCCCCTGTCTCCACTGTTGACAGGCAGTGTGTCATAAAATCGGGAAATGCAGCTAATGGTGTCAATAAGACGTCCTTTATCAAACACATGAAAGCTGCAAAACGATCATCGTATACGACTGCACATGGTGTGCCATGGATCAGGAGCTAGGTGTCCCTAACACCACAAGTACGACGTCCTCGGAGTAGTTAAGATATATTCTGAGCTCTGAGCTAAAACATAACGACAAATCTCGAAAGGAATTACCTACACTATGCCAAGAAACTTTCTAATTTTGAAAACATTTAGAAAGCATTTAACAAAGTGCCTCACTTGCGTTTATAATCGAAAGTACGACCATATGTGGTATCCGGCCAAATGTGTGACCGGATTGAGGATTTATTGGTCGGTAGCACGCGGCATTTTATTTTACATTGAGGGTAGAATATAGCGGTATAATATGTAAATCAACAATTGTGTATCTACTCAACAAATTCTAGGAAAATAGCCAAGTATTTCTCCCTTGGTCAACAGTTCTAGTTAAAAATGTATTCAAACGAGTGAAACGCAAAGATTCTGAAAATTATAGAGAAATTAGTCTCATGAACACAAAATATAGAATCTTTACTAAATCCACAGTAAATGAATGACAAATGATAAACTATTCCAGATCGACTGCTAAAAGAAGAGCAGATTAAATTTCCGTGCCGCGCCAAGTGGCCGCGAGGTTTGGGGCGCCATGTCACGGATAGCGTGGACCCTCCCGCCGGAGGTTCGAATCCTCCTTCGGGCTTGGATGTGTTTGTATTCCTTAGCGTAATTAAGTTAAAGTAGTGTGTAAGTCTAGGGACCGATGACTTCAGCAGTTTGGTCTCTTAGGAATTCACACACATTTGAATATTTTGAATTTCGGAAAGGGAGATCGCACATGGATAATGTCTTCACCTTTTGGCAAGTAGTAGAACAAAGAAGAGGAAGGAGTTTGGAAATAAATCTCGCCTTTATAGATTTTCATAAGGCATTCGAAAGGGAAATCGAATAAAATTATTCGTAAATACTGCAATGATGTTCATCCACCACGTATGATTTTGATAACACGTTGTCTGTATACAAATACTAATTTTATCACAAACATGGCAATTAAAGGAAGTGAACCGATTCTAGCAAAAACAGGACTTTGAGGAAGGTGCAGCTTATCATCCACTTATTTTAATATCAAACACTCTTTCGGTTTCCCGATGTAGTCGTAGGGTCGCGTGGTGCAAGTTTGCTTTTATGCCCAGAAGCTAATAACCTGTAACTGTAATCCTGAAGTCCAATAGCCTATGCATTGGGTAGAACTGCAAATTAGCAAATTCCACAGAAATATAAAATGTAAGATAAATGACTAATTTAATAACATGGGTTCTATTCTAATGTCTGTAATTGATTTAGATGACATAGAATTATGTTGAATAATGTTAATACGAGAAAGGATATCTCAAATAATCGGGAAGTGATCTTACAATGTTAATTTAAAATGCAGACAGAAGATGTCCTTATCAGATACAGTAAAATTGCAATAAGAGCGTTACGAGAATGGTAACAAAATCTTCGGACTGAGTATTCATCAAAGATACGTGAAAACTAAATATATATCGTAATCACAATACACGAAATATTCACCAGCTCAAAACAGTTCAGAGTTCAACATGATGATTTACAAATCATCACGCACAATACAAAGAATAGCAACCCATATCCTGTCTGTCCTCTGTTTCGTAATATAAATGGAACACATTCATATCTCTCTTGAGTTAGCGTCTCTTCAAAAGGTAGAGTATTGTGGAGGCCATTCACCATCCGGAATTGATCACCTATATGACAGCATCACGCATGTTACCACAGGCAGGTCTGCCTTCCTCCAGTACTCAACGCAAAAGTGTGTAGAACCACTCCCTTGAGCTCTTCACTTGAAAAGCGCCCGTCTCCGCTTGACTCCCATAGTGGTCCACTACATTCTGCTTTTCCATTGGCTGAAGGCCATGCCCAACAAAAAAGAAAAAATCGATCTTAACTGCTGCAAACATGTCCTAATTGATCTTGACCACTTAACTGCAGTAAACTAGTATAGTACAACAATATTTAAATAAAGGAAAGGTTATAACATTCGTTCACACCCAGACAGTACACAATGATTACAAGTAAAAGTTTGCTCAGAAATAAGATGGTACTGATTGTCAAGTGTGGGCATGTTACATGACATCGAATTGTCATTAAATATTATTTAAACAATTATTTATGCCATCTCGACAGAAGCATCTTTTGGGTCTCTTTCCAATTGTGGTGTCTGATAACACATGTAATTGACCATTTTTAAATTAGCACAGTTTTTTAATAGCTCTTGCAATCAACATCGAAATGGAGGTACTGGCAAAATAGTAAACTGTTCATTAAATAATTACACAAAGATGAAAATATGTGTGGTATTCATGCTGTATTCATAGCTGTGTAGGTGTGAAGAATACGATGTTCTGACAAATATTTGCGTAGCAAAAAAGTTGCAAAATATTTCATAAATCGAAATATAAAGCAGATACAGATAAGTGACTGTCAGGGACAGTAGCTATCGTGCAATGCTATCTCCGGAGATACCACATGTTGAAATCACGAGAAGCATTTAAAAGTTGTTAATTAGAGGTACATTATGAAAACGTTTATTCGCTATGAAATGTTAAATTCTATAGGTTTTATTTCTTTGTTTTTTAAAATATTTTTTTGAAATATTATCTTCTGTAGTTTAAAAGATATTGATAGATTTTTGTATCATTGGATGAGCCTTATTTTTCAGAGATTGCAAATGTATTAAGATCCGCTTTACTGTGTCACTGTGATTTATTGCGAAGTCCAGAGAGCTGTAACTTAGCCATCTTTAAGGTTGCCTGACACTCCGACATTTCTTGGTGCATTGTCCGTCGCCAAAAATACTTGTAGTGGGGTTAACCCATGTCCTGTTCTTTGCTGACGCTCTTACACCTGACCGAGTGAGGTGGCGCAGTGGTTAGCACACTGGATTCGCATTCGGGAGGACGACGGTTCAATTCCGCGTCCGGCCATCCTGATGTAGGTTTTCCGTGATTTCCCTAAATCGCTTTAAGCAAATGCCAGGATGGTTCCTTTGAAAGGTCTCGGCCAACTTCCTTCCCCATCCTTCCCGAAGCCGATGAGACCATTGAACTCACAGTTTGGTCTCCTCTCCCCCAAATTAACCCTTGCACCTGGCTCGTCTGTAGCGGTCACGGCGTGCCCTTTGTCTTAGACCCGCTAGCGTTTAGCCGTACAATAAGCTCATCTTAACTCGCCTGCAGACGTGTAGCGT
This sequence comes from Schistocerca piceifrons, assembly GCF_021461385.2. Taxonomy (NCBI): domain Eukaryota; kingdom Metazoa; phylum Arthropoda; class Insecta; order Orthoptera; family Acrididae; genus Schistocerca; species Schistocerca piceifrons. The sequence goes on along the minus strand of NC_060141.1, from coordinate 348,320,190 downwards.
TATAATCAGTTCTTATTAAATATTAAATAATGGACAGAACACCCCCCCCCCCCTCCCATGACCCTAGGACCACGCCGCTTGTGGGATGGCTTCTGTGCCTCAGCGATACAGATAGCCGTACCGTAGATGCAACCACAACGGGGGGGTATCTGGGTATCTGTTGAGAGGTCAGACAAATGTGTAGTTCCTGAAGAGGGGCAGCAGCCTTTTCAGTAGTTGCAGGGACAACTGTCTCGATGATTGATTGATCTGGGGTTGTAACACTAACCAAAACGGCCTTGCTGTGATGGTACTGCGAACGGCTGAAAGCAAGGGGAAACTACAGCCGTAATTTTTCCCGAGGGCATGCAGCTTTACTGTATCGTCAAATGATGATGGCGTCCTCTTGGGTAAAATATTCTGGAGGTAAAATAGTCCCCCATTCTGATCTCCGGGCGGGAACTATTCAGGAGCACGTTGTTATCAGGAGAAAGAAATCTGGCGTTCTACGGATCGGAGCGTGGAATGTCAGATCCCTTAATCGGGCAGGTAGGTTAGAAAATTTAGAAATGGAAATAGATAGGTTAAAGTTAGATGTAGTGGGACTTAGTGAAATTCGGTGGCAGGAGGAACAATACTTCTGGTCAGGTGAACGCAGGGTTATAAATACAACATCAAATAGGGGTAATGGAAGAGTAGGTTTAATAATGAATAGGAAACTAGGAATGCGGGTAAGCTACTACAAACAGCATAGTAAACGCATTATTGTGGCCAAGAGAGATACGAAGCCCACACCTACCACAGTAGTACAAGTTTATATGCCAACTAGCTCCGCAGATGACGAAGAGATTGATGAAATGTATGAGGAGATAAAAGAAATTATTCAGATAGTGAAGGGAGACGAAAATTTAATAGTCGTGGGTGACGGGAATTCGATAGTAGGAAAAGGGAGAGAAGGAGACGTAGTACGTGAATATGGATTGGGGGGAAGAAATGAAAGAGGAAGCCTCCTGGTAGAATTTTGCACAGAGCATAACTTAATCATAACTAACACTTGGTTCAGATAGATTATATAATGGTAAGACAGAGATTCACGAACCGGGTTTTAAACTGTAAGACTTTTCCAGGGGCAGATGTGGATTCTGACCACAATCTATTGGTTATGAACTGTAGATTAAAACTGAAGAAACTGCAAAAAGATGGCAATTTGAGGAGATAGGACCTGGATAAGCTGAAAGGACCAGAGAGTGTAGAGAGCTCCAGGGAGAGCATTAGGGACCAACTGACAAGAATGGGGGAAAGAAATACGGTAGAAGAAGAATGGATAGTTTTGAGAGACAAAATAGTGAAGGTAGCAGAGGATCAAGTAGGTAAAAAGACAAGGACTAATAGAAATACTTGGGTAACAGAAGAGATATTGAATTTAATTGAGGAAAGGAGAAAACATAAAAAAGCAGTAAATGTAGCAGGCAAAAAGAAATACAAACGTCTCAAAAATGAGATCGACAGGAAGTGCAAAATGGCTAAGCAGGCATGGCTAGAGGACAAATGTAAGGACGTAGAGGCTTATCTCACAAGGGGTAAGATAGATACTGCAAACAGGATAATTAAAGAGACCCTTTGGAGAAAAGATAACCACGAGTATGAATATCAAGAACGCAGATGGAAACCCAATTCTAAGCAAAGAAAGGAAAGCAGAAAGGAGAAAGAAGTATATAGAGGGTCTATACAGGGGTGATGTACTTGAGGATAATATTATAGAAATGGAAGAGAATGTAGATGAAGATGAAATGGGAGACATGACACTGCGTGAAGAGTTTGACAGAGCACTGAAAGACCTGAGTCGAAGCGTGGCCCCACGAGTAGGCAACATTCCATTAGAACCATTGACAGCCTTGGGAGAGCCAGTGCTGATAAAACTCTACCATCTGGTGAGCAAGAAGTTTGAGACAGGCGAAATACCCTCAGACTTCAAGAAGAATATAATAATTCCAATCGCAAATAAAGCAGGTGTTGACAGATGTGAAAATTACCGAACTATCAGTTTAATAAGCCACAGCTGCAAAATACAAACACGAATTGTTTACAGACGAATGGAAAAATTGGTAGAAGCCGACCTCGGGGATCATCAGTTTGGATTCCGTAGAAATGTTGGAACACGTGAGGCAATACTGACCCTATGACTTACCTTAGAAAATAGATTAAGGAAAGGCAAACATACGTTTCTAGCATTTGTAGACTTAGGGAAAGCTTTTCACAATTTTGTCTGGAATACTCTCTTTCAAATTCTGAAGGTGGCAGGGGTACAATATAGGGAGCGAAAGGCTATTTACAATTTGTACAGAAACCAGGTGGCACTTATAAGAGTAGAGGGTACATGAAAGGGAAGCAGTGGTTGGGAAGGGAGTGAGACAGGGTTGTAGCCTCTCCCCGATGTTATTCAATCTGTATATTGAGCAAGCACTGAAGGAAACAAAAGAAAAATTTGGAGTAGGAATTAAAATCCACGGAGAAGAAATAAAAACTTTGAGGTTCTCCTATGACATTGTAATTCTATCAGAGACAGCAAAAGACCTGGGAGAACAGCTGAACGGAATGGACATGGTCTTGAAAGAAGAATATAAGATGAACATCAACTAAACCAAAACGAGAATAATGGAATGTAGTCGAATTAAAACGGGTGATGCTGCGGGAATTAGATTAGGAAATAAGACGCTTAAAAGTAGTAAATGAGTATTGCTATTTGTGGAGCAAAATAACTGATGATGGTCGAAGTAGAGAGGATATAAAATGTAGACCGGCAAAGGCAAGGAAAGCGTTTCTGAAGAAGAGAAATTTGTTAACATCGAGTATAGATTTAAGTGTCATGAAGTCGCTTCTGAAAGTATTGGTATGGAGTGTAGCCATGTATGGAAGTGAAACATGGACGATAAATAGTTCAGACAAGAAAAGAATAGAAGCTTTCGAAATGTGGTGCTACAGAATAATGCTGAAGATCAGATGGGTAGATCACATAACTAAAGAGGAGGTACTGAATAGAATTGGAGAGAAGAGAAATTTGTGGCACAACTTGACTAGAAGAAGGGATCGGTTGAATGGGCATATTCTGAGGCATCAAGGGATCACCAATTTAGTATTGGAGGGCAGCGTGGAGGGTAAAAATCGCAGAGGGACACCAAGATATGAATACAGTAAACAGATTCAGAAGAATGTAGGTTGCAGTAGGTACTGATAGATGAAGAAGCTTGCACAGGATACAGTAGCGTGGAGAGCTGCATCAAACCAGTCTCTGGACTGAAGACCGCAACAACAACAACAACAAATGGACAGAACTGGACCGATTACTTACAAAAAAAATAGGGAAAATACCAGGCGGCATTCGATTACATGCCGAGAAGAAGAATTGGTCGAGGACAACCCAGGACACGCTAGAGACAACTTTGAACTCATTTCGGGAAAAAGCCGTAATACAAGAAGTACGGAAGAACAAGATAAGTGTGTTTGGACTCTTGTTGCTGCAGTTGAATGACCTTGCAGAAAATGTTAATAGCAAATGCAGAGTGTTTGCACATGATGCAGTTATCAATAATTCTGGGAAAAAGTGCACAAATATAATGTAGGAGCTTGATCAGACTATAAAGTGGTGCATAGATTGTCGAGTTGCCTTAAGTGTTTAGAAATGTAAAGCTGCTCACTTAACAGAACGAAAAAACTTAGCAGACTATGGTTACAGTATCACTGAGTCACTGAGTCGTACCACTTCCCTTGTGTTATGTTTTGTAGGGATATCAAATGATATGATCACACACATTCAATTGTAGTGGCTTAGATTCATTGGTAGAATGATGGGAGAATGCACTCAACAGAACCCTCGTGGGACTTGTCACGGGTTTGTTCGACCAAAGGAGAGTGTCGCCGAGATATTGAACAAATTGAAATAGCAGACGCTTGATGATAGATGTAACCTATCCCGAGGAAGGGTATTTACCAAGTTTCAAGAGCCAGCTTTAAGCTATGAATCTGCGAAGCATTTTTTTATGTCTGCGCAGGGGCTTCCGCTATTTTTCTTGTAAGGAGGATGCCAACGGCGTACTTTTTCGACCATTCTCAATCTCCTTATCTTGTAACATGCCCATACCTGTTAAATGCCGGTTTTTTCAGCTTATTGGGAAATCACATGACAGTTTTCACTCCTCTCCTGATTTATTTATTTGGGATTTCCTCTCGCCTTGAAACTTTACAGTTTCTTGTGAAAAAATTGATTTGCATGGCTTAAAGTCATCTTCATTTGTCATATCCCAAGTTTCCTTTCCATGTAAACTTATTATTTATTTGCACGGCTTAATGTCATGTTCATTTGTCATACCTCAGGTATCCGTTCCATATAAACTAATGACTCATATAACCCTTTCTTTACTTTTTTAAAAATTTTATTTGACTTTAGTATGGAATTCAGCTTATCGATTGCTTTTTTATGTTGTGTTGTCCTCTGGCTTATCTCTTGTTACTGGAACACTGGTCTGATACTGTAACTCCCGGGTACTTACAATTTTAACATACCTCATTAGTTTTTTTTATCTTTTTGTCTTGTTTACTTCCTAAAGAGAGATGCTTTATTTTAGAGAATATTATAGTTAGTCTGGTCTTATTGTGCGTATCTAAGATTTTCTTCAGCCTGTGTTTTATATAGTAGTCTTATGCAGCCAATATTATCTGATCATCAGCAAATAGTAAGGTCGATAGACAATCCCCATTTGTGTCTAATCTCATTCCTGCATACCTTTTCAGTCATTCTTTAAGACCTTTGTTTAGGAATTTTAATCAGAGTAGGTGCTGTACAGTACTCTTACCTAAGTCCTTTGATTTGTCATATACTCAGGAGATTTCATTTCTTGCTTTAATTTTTGTCTCTAGTTGTTGGGAAACTTTTCTATCTTGAGAAACATGTATCTTATTTATTATTATCTCGTCAATAAGTCAATGCATATTATTTTTTGGTACGACGTCATACGCTGTTTGTGAACCTATGAAAATCATATGTGTGTGTCTCTTCCCCTGACTCTTCTTGTACAAGTGTCCTTTATAGCAACTATATCATCTACAAAGATATAGCCGGTCTATTCTTCTCCAGTTATAACGTAATCTCCAGAAATTCGTTTGTAATTCGACCACAGAGCCTCCCTACACATGCTGCGATTATAATGCTCCTATATGTAAGTGTTGCTACCTTTTTTTTACGCTTTCGTGCCATAGTTCCAGAAAAGTGGTGGTAAGTTCAGTGACGGTGATGGAGGATCATACACCCTCCTCTCGATGCAGACCACAAAGTCTCAACAACACTGAGATCTGGTGACTGTCGTGTCCAGAGGAGCTGCAACAATCGATTCTCATGCTGAGAAAATCAGTCTTGGGCGATGAGAGCTGTGTGAACAAGGGCCCTGTCGTCTTGGAATACAGCTTTACCACTGGGGAACAGACACTGTTCCATGGGAAGATCCTGGTCAGCGAAACTGCTCGCATGATCATTATCAATTAAGCAGCCTTGCAAAGTATCCATGTGGCACATGGGATATCATGATACAGCTTGCAAATGATCACTGAGTCCACGACATATTTCACTCTTGGGTTTTAAATTCAGCCATAAGTAGGAAACTATGTGCCATAAGACTCATCTCACCAAACACCTTTCTTCCAGGTCTGCGTAGTACAAGCTTTATGTGGTTTTTACTGTTAAGGTTATTTGCATCACTGAAGTGAGGTTTTGGAATTCCAGCTGGCTCTGCAGTTTCTGGCTCATGTGGTTGTTTTCTGTCTCGTCCAGTACCAGAACTCAGCACACACTTTCGTCCTCGTTCTGTATTGCAGATCATATTTTGTCAGTTTCTCTGTTTGCGGTATAAATCTTTGCCATGGTGCCTCTTAAAACACCAAACACTTGATCTATCTTAAGCTGGGTTCCCACGGGGCGTGAGCACGAATGTGTGCCACGCTTTCGTGCTTGATTTCGTGCCATGACAGGAGTGAAACCATCAGTCGTGGGGCGTGGACACTTCACACGGAGTGGAGTGTCAACGAAAGCGTGATTCAGTTGATCGCGCAGGCCATGAACGAGCTCCTTATCCAGAGTTCTGCTGTGGTGAGTTCGGTTTTTGCTACTGTTTTTGCACAGAGAATGAATTGGTTGGTGGAACCTCCAGAAAAACGGAAGAGAAGACAATGGTGGGTCAGGAACTGGATACTTCAAAGAACATCGAGGGCACATAATTTGGTTGACATGGAACTAAGAAACCATTACTCTGAAGATTTCAAAAACTCATTATGAATGTCTCAGGCGCAGTCTGACTACCTTTTGGAACGCGTTTCACCTCTGATTTCAAAATCAGATACTAATATGAGACAAGCAGTAAAAGCAAAAATTAAACTTCAAGTGGATTTACGCTATTTAGTCACAGGGGACTCTTTTAAAAGTCTGGAATATTTATTTCGTGTTCCAAAGAACACAATTAGTAAATTTATACCTGAAACCTGCGAAGCGGTCCACAAGGCACTTATGGAATACATACAGGTAATTACAATAACATATAGTATACAACTTTTTCGTTTATTATTTTATTTCAATTTTCAACATAGTAATGTACGAGTATTCTAGGTCTAAGTATTTCAGGAATAGAAAGAAACAATAATACGAAAATGGTTGATCAACATAATAATATTGATCATTAAAAATGTTACCAGCATAGAAAGAAATAATTGAGTAACAAAATAAGATCGACCTATAAATTTGTAAATAAATAGTCATCTGAGAAATCAGAACTCATATTTGATTCTCTCTCACTTGGTAGTGTTGATTGGTTGGTGGGAGTTGGTGGTGGGCACATCGCATTTGTTATTTGTGACGTAATTGACTCTTGAAGCCTCGTGGCAATTGGAGGTCCAAAACTGCGTAGCATTGACGCAACATACTTTCAGAAATAGTCGAAGGAGCACTCTTGGTTCATTACTGCAGCACGATTTGAAATAGATTGTATCTTCTCAATCGCACATGGAAAAATAACCGATTTGGGAGTCGTGCAGAACATTTTCGCCGATTTTGATGATGAAGTCTGCGATGGAGTTGAAGGCACTTTTCGTTTTAGTACTGCCCTGAGTGTCTTCTTTTCTGCTGGAATCTGTGATGTGCTTGGTGTGATCTAGTTGAGATCGTCAACAGCAGTTAAATCTACAGATAGGGATTGTGGCTTCTCCAGTTGTGATTGTTCATTTGTGTTTATTGGTGACACCTGCAATCAAAACATTAATTTTGTTTAAGGCACCGGCAACTTCAGCTGAATAGAGAAATATAGAGTATGGGTTTAGAGAACGATGGAACTTTCCAGGCTGTGCAGGAGCTCTGCACGGAAAACATATTGTCATTCGTGCCCCTCCCGCTACTGGATCTGATTATTAGAATTACAAAAGTAGTTTCAGTATTGTGTTGCTAGCTTTAGCTGATTCCGATTATTGTTTGCTGTATGTCAATGTAGGAGCTGAAGGAAGAAATTCTGATGGTGGTATATTTCAAAACAGCTCATTGTACAACGCTTTGGAGACAAATTCCCTTGCAAGCCAAGTGATTTTGTTATTGTAGGGGATGAGGCGTTTCCGCTAAAGACTTACCTGACGAAACCTTACAGTCGGCGTAACATGTCTCGACAGGAAAGAATCTACAACTATCGAGTTTCAAGGGCTCTAAGGGTTGTAGAAAATAGTTTCGGCATACTTGTGAGTAAATTTAGAGTATTTGAAAAACCAATATCTTTAAAAATACCGTCGGTGGAATAAGTAGTTCTAGCCTGCAGCTCGTTGCACAACTGGCTGCGGAAAACGAATCCCGCCTATATCTCACGAGGTTTAATTGACTTTGAGGATGAAAACCATCGTATTTTCCCTGGATCGTGGCATCAAGAGGAAATTACTGGCCTACAGAACCTTCCGCAAACTGCTAACAGACATACACATCGACAGGCACAACAAATTCGGGATAAGTACCGTGATTACTTTAACAATGAAGGTGCTGCGCCCTGGCAAAATGTACTACTCGGCGATGTTCCAAATACAGAACCGTAGAGCACGTCAGTGTCAATATTGTGCTCAGTTATTTTGTACATGTTTGACTTCAATTAGTATGTGTCACAAAGTAAATGCATTGCTAGATATATTTTATCATAAGAATGTATTGTTACAGTGCTACATACTGGTGTGTTAAAAGAAGCTGGTTCAGTTCCAATGATACACCTACTATTCTGTATAATCATTATAAAAACTGTTGTAATAATGTAAATGTAAGGAAAAATTTTGAAAATGTATAAAATTTCAAATATTGAAACAAACTTTTATTTCACTTACCAGATTTGATAGTGTGGGTCGTTGCTGAACGAATGGGCGAATGAAAGAATTCATCTTGTCAAACCAGATGATTTTTTGTTCATAAACCTCGTCAGTGCCGGATCCAGATCGTTCGGTTTCTATTGTTTTCTTCAGTTCCTGCCAATACGAACTCCTCAAGTTTTTAAATTTCGCAATTACTTCTTTCTGTCCGAATCCTGGAATTTGGAACGCATCACTAATTCTTTTGGCAGCAGCCATTCTTGTACCTCGGTCACTGTACTCTTCTCTGCTTACATCATACAAGATCTGCTCAGTAGCGTCAAGTTCCAGAAATTCTAAAGCTTCACTGTCTTGCAACTTGATCACACAACCTTTAACCTTTATGCGATCGCGCTAGAAATAGTCTCGTGTTCGGACCTATTTGAACTTGTCCTGAGAAGCAGAGAGGTGCGACTTGAACGAACTTTGAACAACATCTGTCGGAAAAAGGTCAAACTAGAGAATAAATGTCTCTCCCGCCGCCTCGTTACCTTTGTGGAGTAAGTATGAAGCGAAATTGCAAAAAGGCGGCGGTTACTTCACCGCCCGCGCGAGCGCTTGAATGTTAATGGCACTAGTTGCCATCTTGTTGTTAGTAGCACTAGATGTTGTAATCTGACACAGCCACAGACGAGGAAAACTCACGACTGAAAATCAAACACGATTGATATGAAGCGTGAGCCCTCACGCCTGCCCGTGACGTCACAGTCAAACTCACGACTCTTCGTTCACAAGGGTAGTGTTCCACGACAGCATGTCTCACGCTAGCGCGTCACGCCCGGTGGGAACCCGGCTTTCGTTATGGAAGTACCGACCAACAGACACTAACAATTTGCCCACCTCTGATTTCACTTATCTCCAACACAAGGCACTTAAAACTACACAGAACACTGCCCTGATCGCAGTTGACACTTGCGACCTACTGAGGACATTGCATGGGTGCCGTTCGTGGTCAAATACAGTATAACTGTCAAACTGGTAGGATTGGCTGTTGTTGTTGTGGTCTTCAGTCCTGAGACTGGTTTGATGCAGCTCTCCATGCTACTCTATCCTGTGCAAGCTTCTTCATCTCCCAGTACCTACTGCAACCTACATCCTTCTGAATCTGCTTGGTGTATTCATCTCTTGGTCTCCCTCTACGATTTTTACCCTCGACGCTGCCCTCCAATACTAAATTGGCGATCCATTGATGCCTCAGAACATGTCCTTCCAAACGATCCCTTCTTCTAGTCAAGTTGTGCTACAAACTTCTCTTCTCCCCGATCCTGTTCAACACCTCCTCATTAGTTATGTGATCTTCCCATCTAATCTTCAACATTCTTCTGTAGCACCACATTTCGAAAGCTTCTATTCTTTTCTTGTCTGAACTATTTATCGTCCACATTTCACTTCCATTCATGGCTACACTCCATACAAATACTTTCAGAAACGACTTCCTGACACTTAAATCTATACTCGATGTTAACAAATTTCTCTTCTTCAGAAACGCTTTCCTTGCCATTGTCAGTCTACATTTTATATCCCCTCTACTTCGACCATCATCAGTTATTTTGCTCCCCAAATAGAAAAACTCCTTTACTACTTTAAGTGTCTCATTTCCTAATCTAATACCCTCAGCATCACCCGACTTAATTCGACTATATTCCATTATCCTCGTTTCGCTTTTGTTGATGTTCATCTTATATCCTCACTTCAAGACACCATCAATTCCGTTCAACTGCTGTTCCAAGTCCTTTGCTGTCTCTGACAGAATTACAATGTCATCGGCGAACCTCAAAGTTTTTATTTCTTCTCCATGGATTTTAATACCTCTTCCGAATTTTTCTTTTGTTTCCTTCACTGCCTGCTCAATATACAGGTTGAATAACATCGGGGAGAGGCTACAACCCTGTCTCACTCCCTTCCCAACCACTGCTTCCCTTTCATGCCCCTCAACTCTTATAACTGCCGTTTGGTTTCTATACAAATTGTAAATAGCCTTTCGCTCCCTATATTTTACCCATGCCACCTTCAGAATTTGAAAGAGAGTATTCCAGTTAACATTGTCAAAAGCTTTCTCTAAGTCTACAAATGCTAGAAACGTAGGTTTGCCTTTCCTTAATTTAGCTTCTAAGATAAGCCGTAGGGTGAGTATTGCCTCCCGTGTTCCAATATTTCTACGGAATCCAAACTGATCTTCCCCGAGGTCGGCTTCTACTAGTTTTTCCATTCGTCTGTAAAAAATTTGCGTTAGGATTGGCTAGCATATGCATATACGTTGAAGCATGCATTTCTTACAGCGCTTCCAACTTTCTGCCCAATCAATGTCTTTTGATAGTATTTCAACCACTCCTCCATTTTTATAAATGGTTTATTTACAGTCTATTAAGTAAGATTTTGTTCGGATTAATCAGTAGAAAAATGCATTTGACAATGAACTGAAATATACACAATCATCATATATGAACAAAAGAGAAATGCAAATACAATTAATAATACGTCCAGTCAACCGCAGCGATGATAATTGGTTGGCATCTCGGATACATTCTTTAAACCAAGTTTCCCGAGTATTCACGTGGAAGAGACGTCCAAATACGTCGAGTTTGTGTCGAGAGCTGTTTCAAAATGAATTTTGCTTGTGCTTGACGCAGTGTCAAGGATGGGTTTCCCGGAAAAAGATTAATAAAATTTTTTTCCACAATGGGGGTCACTTTACCTATTAAACCACATTTGTCAAAGTCATCAACGTTTTTAATCAATCTGTAGCCTGTCACCCACTTTTGTAAAAACGACTTCGATTTCCTCGGATATTTAGACGCTGCGGAATGACTCATTTTCGGACCTTTGAGGTGACTACAGAGAAACATATCCTCGTAACGCGATGCGTAGGCTGCACTTACTGTAGCCTCCACAAAGAAAAGAACAGGACATGTGACTTTCATTCCCCGTGGGATAATTTATTTACAATTTTCATGTATTACCTCTGCAAAGGGTATTAGATAATATTATATTTTTCTTTTTTTTTTAGTAAAAAAGCGGGATGCGTAGCTGCCATCTCCCTCTGCTACGTTTTGTTTCGCGTCGAATGCAGCGCTGTACCTGACGAAGTGTCAAGGTGTGAAATTGTATATCTAAAGGTTCGTATATGTATCAGATGTTAATTTAGTTATCATTTATAGATACGCTGCATTCCCCATGTCATGATTTTAATTATTTCAGTATTTCTAGCATTTCCTAACGGCAGCGCGTCAGTTAACAGAGTATCGTCGGTGGAAGACAATACACCGCCATTACGCGGCAAATTCAAATTTACTTCAATATTGCTTTTCACCTCTTCCAGCAACAGCAGAAAACTATCTAAAATTATTTCACTCAAGGGTGTCTATCAGACGATTAAGATTTCTAAAGATTTTCTAAGTCTTTATATACCGTATAGCTATATAATTTCCATAGTTGTCTCCTGTTACTGAAAATGGCGCTGCAGTTAGTAGCTGCTAGAAATGGTGAAATAATGAAAATCATGACATGGAGGATGCAGCGTATATATACACATACACTGAAGCGGCAAAGAAACTGGTATAGGCATGCGTATACAAATAGAGAGGTATGTAAACAGACCCAATACGGCACTGCGGTTGGCAACACCTATATAAGACAACAAATTCTAGTGGAGTTGTTACATAGATTACTGCTGCTACAGTGGCAAGTTATCAAGTTTTAGGTGCATTCTGAAGTGGTGTTATAGTCTGCGCACGTGCTATGGGACACAGCATCCCCTAGGTACCGATGAAGGAATCAGGAATCCGGTAAAACAACAAATCTCCGATATCGATGGGGCCGCAAAAAGGTGCTACAAGATCGGGACCAACGACGACTGAAGAGGACCGTTCAACATGACATAAGTGCAACCCTTTCGCGAATTGCTGCAGAGTTCAGTGCTGGGCCATCAACAAGTGTAAGCGTGCGAAACATTCAACAAAACATCATCGATATGGACCTTCGGAGCCGAAGCACCAGTCGTGTACCCTTGATAACTGCACGACACAAAACATTACGCCTCGCCTGCGCCCGTCAACAAAGACATTGGACTGTTGATGACTGGAAACGAGTCTCGTTTCAAATTGTATCGAGCGGATGGACACGTACGGGTACGGAGGAACCTCATGAATCCATGGACCCATCATGTCAGCAGGGGTCTGTTCAAGCTGGTGGTGGCTCGACAGTGGGATGGGGCGTGTGCAGTTGGAGTGATATGGGACGCCTGAACGTCTATATATGACTCTGACATCCAGCCTGATCAGCTACATCCATTCATGTTCATTGTGCATTCCGACGGACTTGGGCAATATCAGCATGACGATGCGACATCTAACACGTCCAGAATTCCAACAGAGTGGCTCCAGGAACACTTTTCTGAGTTTAAGCACTTCCGCTGCCCACCAGCCTCCCCAGGCATGAACATCATTGAGCATATGTGGGATGCCCTGCAACGTGCAGTTAAGAGGAGATCTCCACCCTCCTTGATTTCTTAAGGGGTTTATGGACAGCCCTGCAGGATTCCTGGTGTCAGTTCCCTCCAGAACTACTTCAGACATTCGTAGAGTCCATGCCATGTTGTGTCGATGCACTTCTGCGTGTTCGCGGGGGCCCTTCACATTATTAGGCAGCTGTATCAGTTCCTTTGGCTCTTCAGTATATATATGAGGTGTGATTGGAAAGTTTTAAGAATGGATCCGCTACTTCTTATTGGTTTGGCAGGCAGGTACACGGAGGGTGACGAGTGAGACATGGCCTTCTCCTTGAACCCTCTCTGACAGGTAACTGCGTTTCCTTTATTCACTTCGTTGTGGCACCTGTTTGAGTGCGCGTCTGTTAGGGTTTGTTGCCGGATTCTGTCTGCGTGAAAATGGATGTAAAAACGGAGCAACGAGTTTGTGTGAATTTTTGTTTTAAAACCAAGTAATTAGCTTCTGAGAATTACTAAATATTAAAAATAGCTTTTGGAGATAATTGTATGAGGCAGTCAAATGGTTTTGTCCGATTCAACACATTTAAAAATGGCCGCGAATCATTTGACGATGAACCACGGTTCGGCACCTCAAAAATGAATGAAAATGTTGTGAATGTTCGCGACTTAGTGCGCTCTGATCGTAGACTTACAATTAGGGAGATGGCTGATGAACTAATTTGAGTTACTATGCAGTTCAGGCAATTTTAACTGAAGACCTGAAGATGCGTTGAGTGTCCACATAATTCATTCCAAAAGTGTTGTCAAGTGACCGGAGACAATACCGGCTTGAAGTGTGCCAAGAACTGATGAACTGGACTAAAATGACCCAGATTTGTTAAATAGGGTAATTACAGGTGAAGAATAGTTGTTATGTGGATATGATCGTGAAACCAAATTGTAGTCTTTGCGGTGGAAGATTTCAGGTTCATCGCAATCGAAAAAAGCATTGCAAAGTCGGTCGAAGGTGGAGAAAATGTTGGTAATTTTTTTCGATTTTACCGGTATTGTTCATCATGAATTAACCCTGGAGGACAGACCATTAACCAACAATACTACAAACATGTCCTTGAGCGTTTGCGCGAGAAGGTGCGGAAGAAAAGGCCTGCATTGTGGAAAGACAGGCGCTGGGTGATACAACATGACAATGTTCCGGCTCATCGTGCCTTCTCCATCGTTGAATTTTTGACCAAATTCAGAATTCCTGTGCTTCAACAACCGCCATTTTCTCCAGATTTGGCACCTGCGGACTTCTACCTGTTTCCTCAACCGAAATTTTCACTGGTAGGGAAGCTATTTGACTCGATTGAAGACATCCAGGTAAATACGGAGAGCGTCCTTAACACACTTCAGGAAAACAATTTCCAGGAATGTTCCCAAAAGTGGAAACACCGTTGGAGTCGGTGTGTTCAGTCAGAAGGGGACTGTTTTGAAGGAGATTCATCACAGTAGCATGTAAGTACCACAATTGTACCATTCTTCAAACTTTCAAATCACACCTACGAACAGCAGCTTTGGCCTGTACAAGCGATAGGAATTTAAATCATATAAATTACGGGGGACCCCGTAAATGGTAGCAGTGATTTTAAATAACTTTAAAAAGTTATTCAGAATAATGTCACCTTTACAGTACTTCGCTCTTGTACCACGGAAGCCGAAAAACAACTGAAAGTTATTTTACCCAGATATTAGGTAGGCTTGTAGTCAAAAAAATGGTTTAAATGGCTCTGGGCACTATGGGACTTAATATCTGAGGTCATCAGTCCCCTAGAGCTTATAACTACTTAAACCTAACTAACTTAAGGACATCACACGTCCATGTCCGTGGCAGGATTCGAACCTGCGACCGTAGCGGTCCCGCAGGTTCCAGACTGTAGCGCCTAGAACCGCTTGGCCACACAGGCCGGCTGCTTTTAGTCAGAATAATACTAAACAGAACTGTACAGCGTTGTGTATCTCAGTCAAAAACTGAAAGTAAACTTATGTCCTATGTACATTACACGAAGGACAAGCTTCTTTTGCCATTCGTATATAATGCCAACCAAGCTCCTATTTAATAGATTGCTGTTGTTCTCCTCTTCTCTAGGTTCTTTCCTGTTTCACAGATGTGGATGTGGAAGGCGACAGGGCGGAGTACGTGCGCCCCAGACTCTCCCTGGAACAGTGGGGCACGTCCCTCTGGAGCGTTCCATCGTGCTGGCCTCTGGAGCGCACGACAGCGCGGCGGATGGTCCCGCAGCGGCCGGCGGATGGCGGCTGGCGGCTGGTGTGACCGTGGCCCGGTTACCCTGGCCCCGGAGGCCGCACCGAGCGCGTGACCCGGCCGGGCGGCGCAGCGCAGGTCCGTAGCTGGCGCTGGCGGAGGCGGAGGAGGCGGTGGTGGCGGTGGGGCGGGGGCGGCGGGGGCGGATCGACCGCGCGGCCGGCCTGGCGGCAGTGCGCGCCGCGCCAGCCACCGATGCGACACGGCAGCCGCAGCCGCCCGCTCTGAGCCGCACGGCGCTCCGCTGCCGCCGCCGCCGACCACCCTCACCACCGTGAGTACTTGCGTGCTGCCTGCTACCTGCTACCTGCTACCTGCTGGCGTTCCCGCCTCACTGCGCGCCTGCCGACGCCCATCCATCACTCCTGTACATGAGCTGTAGCACTAGCCACATGCCCCATGGACATCGAAAGTTACTGCTAGTTTTCGAATCCAACACTGTATGCTATTACTACTACAACTTACATCGATTCCAGTAGTTAATAGCTACTTTTTTCATAAGTTAATCCACCTTCATTGTTACACTATCATATTCGTCAATGGCAATTACAACTCTTCAGTTGCCCATTTTTGGAATTTTTAATTTTTTTTTAATTTTTTTCAAGTTCAGTTCAGCACACTTCCATTCCCTGTGCATAAACTGAACTTCAAGTATGTTTGTTGAACAACTAAAGATATTCCACTCTGTTGTAACCATATTTGAGCTAAAACCTTAAAGTATTAATCCGCTGAATTAATTCCTTAATAACTATCCTTCCATTCATTCATACTGAAGTCAAGGAATTTTAATGGTTCGTAATTACGTACGTAGCGGTGCAAGAGACTGAACTGCACCTACGAGCTGCTTGATTCTTTTTCCGTTCTGTTACAATGCCGTGCAAGTATTTTACTGTTGAGATGCTGTTACATTGACCATCTAGTACAGCAATGTTTCTTTTTCACATCAGCTGTACATCCATCCCACCCGCCTCGTCGACACACAAAGCTAGTGTCATTTTCCCGACAAACATTAAACCAGACTTAAGCGTGATACAACTTCTGTTACTGTTTCAGTCTTCATAACGTAATTCGTCCGCTACTTCACAAATCCTTTCTCATTTCCTCATTTCCATACAAACCCCGAATTCCCAAGTTCTTTTTTAACTGTTAATTCCTTACGATTATTTATTTTTTTACATATTTCATTTTCTTCCACTCACCTCGCTTTACTGTTTTCAGACTGAACGTACAGTTTTCGTTTAAGATGGGGAGGGGGGGGGGGGGCGGCGGGTGGGGGGAGGTTATGTCGCAAGCTGTCTGACATCCAGTTTACATAATCTGAAGCGTAAGCGGTACCAGGCTGCAAAATATATTTCAATTTTATTACACTTTCATTGATGTACATTGGTGCAAAACAAGTATTTTGTTTATAGTTTGTTTTTAGTCATTCAGTTATTAGTTTCTCCACTACTCGTGCCAGTGACTCACAATTTTTAAAAAAAACTTTTTTTATTGTTTTGCGAGGGCTACAAGCAACATTTTTCTATAAAAATATTGATAACAATCTGGTAATTTGTCTTCTTGCAAGAGGAAGAGAAATGTAGAAGATGAGATATCGATGTCTGAGCTCTTTACAAATACCATACCAAAAAGTAAAAGAGTGATACCACACTTACAGTGACAAATACACGAACCACCGTCAGTATTTTGTATCACCTAGTATTTTTCTTACTATAGCTGTATAACACATAACCTGTCCGCCACATGGCATACTGTTGCAAAAATCCTTTTGCTCTCTTCATTTATCATGAACAGAATGCACTTTCATGACTTTGCACCTAAATATGGCGGTGAGATCCATTCAAAAGGACGGTGGAGAAATAAATAAGAAACTAACGCAGAAAGCTACTTCATTTATATGTAATTATCAGTCGGAGCCGGCACAATGAAATGCAGGTGACCATTAAAATTTTATGATCTGTTTCTCAGTTAACTTCCCCGTCTGTTGCATTTCGTGTAAATACGAATTTTAAAGTGTTAAGAATAAAACGCTTCGAACTATTAATTACTTCGACATTGCATAGACAGAAAAAATGCCTTTTTTGCATTTTGTTTTATTTTCACGTAGCCTCTTACATCAACAATCACAGGGCGACATATTAAGGAAACGAAAGGCAGAAAGAGGATTATACGTGAATAAAGTCTTTCTAGACAAATTAATTTTCAACAGAAAATAACTGGGAAACTTGTTAAAACGCCCCTCCGAAAAGAAGATATCAGTCAGGTGATTTTTCCGAACAGAATTCATCAGAAAGAATATTTACTGGAGGAGATGCAGTTAACCCTCGATGAGCATATAGTAATCACATATTCTGATATGCCAACTACAGTGCTTTACTAGGCACGGTCGTTCATGAAGATGCTACGTTGTTACCATACTCCTCCTAAAACTCTATACAACTATTTTTGGAACCTGCAGGACAAATTTCTATGGAAATTTACCTTCGTAGACCGGAAACAAAACTTTAAAAACATGGAAGAGAGAAAGACATATTACGGATCGAAACAGGAATTCCACTTGAGAAGAAGAAAAATGAAAATCCTCGTACTATAGTGCTGTCTTAGCAATTTCCTTAATTGCGTGAGTAAATTGTTGGATGGTTCCTCAGATAAGGTCGTGGATGGCTTGTTTCACCATCCTTAACCATTCAGAGATGCAACTGAACCCCTTATGAATCCGACGGCAATGGGGTGAAAAATCGACATGTCTATTAACCTTACTACTGTTGGTTCTCTGCAGATGACTCGATATATTTCCTGTGGTTGAATATCAGTTCCGAGTCGAAGTGGGCACTTGAATTTATGTGGTACCTACAACGCCACCTTCTTCACTTAACTCCGTTGTCCACAATGTCTCCGCATAGGAGGGGCGGTAGTTTTGCCGTATTGCGGAGCGCGTTCGCTGACCTTTGCTCGGATTGGTCCGCCTCCAAGTTTACCGTTCTCCTACCGGAAGCGGCGAAAAAGTCTGTCCAGTCTGCGCCGGCGGCACCTGCAGTGACAGCTGACGGCAGCCACTGGCTGCAGGACCTTCCCCACCGGGCCGCAGAGTCGGCGGTCGCAGCATCGGAGACCTGGCGCCGTTCCAGCAGGCAGAAACCATTGTGCGATCTCGCTGGGCTGGGGCCAGAAAGTAAACTATGAGACAAAAGTATCCGACCACGTACCTGAAACAACAGCCGGCGTTTGCTCACGGTGGTTAATAGTTAATTCCAACATCCCCAGAATCCGCTTGCCGCTCCGTTCCTCCTCCCCGTTACTGATACCCTACGAACACACCAACACTGTTACATGTTTATCAATACTCTGAAAAAGATTTCTTCGAAAACTACAGCCCATATGCCTAGCAGAGGTAAATGAAAATATTCATGTTGCCTCCGCATGTAACGACTAAAGGGGTAATCGAAAAAATTTCGTTCGAAGGCCGTGCAGTCCTGAATCGGTACGCCAATCAGGAAAAATCGCAGTGAGCAATGAAGCAAGCATGCTACCGACGCACCAGATCGAAGATAACCGTCTGGTAAAACATCATGTTCTGTTGCGTGAAAAGTCCTTAACTGCCTGCTACAAATGTCGTCGGAAAGAAATCGCTGACTCTTCAAGGCCTTCTGTAAGGGACCACTTACGTGATAATCAAATGGGGAGAGATCAGGACTGTAGGACAGTCTTCCACTTACATTGATGTAACTTCTGCGTTGCGACTTTTGCAATATGAAGACATGCGTCATCACGAAGCAGCAGTGTTTGTCGCATCATCCCACAATGGTGGTTTCTGACAGACACGCTACCCACATACACATTCTTTATTCTCCGATGGATGTCTACCGCTGTTTTTCCTTCGGCAGATAGTAAAATGATAACAGCAGGTTGGTCTTGCTTGTATGCATTTGCTAATAACATTGTCACAGTTCACACTATCGCGTTTAGCGGATGTACGTCGGAAAGACATGAATGACACACTAATCCCCTGCCTACTTGTCGGTGCTTATCACCATATCGGAGTCGCGCTACGTTGCATATACGATGCAACAATGTCCTGAAACTGAAACTTTTTTTTGACCGGCCTGTGTGGCCGAGAGGTTCTAGGCGCTTCAGTCTGAACCCGGCGACCGCTACGGTCGCAGGTTCGAAACCTGCCTCGGGTATGGATGTGTATGGTGTCCTTAGGTTAGTTAGGTTTAAGTAGCTCTAAGTTCTAGGGGACTGATGACCTCAGAGCCATTTGAACTATGTTTTGAAACTTTTTGTTTGCATACACACGCACACACACAGAGAGAGACACCCACAAATATACATATATGACGTCCCTCTTGAGATCCGTCAGGAGCATTTCCTCTGGCTTTCCTGTAGATATTTGCAATTTCGTTTCCGCAAGGTGTACTAGGAGTCAGTCTAAACACACAGTGCTCATCCCGTCTTTGATGCGACACCTAGTGTCACCGGTAAGCGTCAGTTTGCTCCCCGCTACAAACAAAGCAATTTTTAAAGCGAAATTTCACGACGTGCACGGTTCCAAATCAGTTAAGCGCGATATTCGTTTTATCAATATGTGTTAACAGACACTAAAACACGAAGAATAAACAGCAAAAAAAGGAAGTGAAATGGGCTATGGCGACGTTGGCCGTGAGACCCCACTCCTCGAAGTTCGGCTGGCAAGTGTAAGTCTTAATCCAGTAGACGCCACATTGCGCGCCGGTGATTGAATAATGATGACGACAACACAACACTCAGTCCCCGAGCGGAGAAAATCTCCAACCCAGCTGAGAATTTATTTATTTTTATTTTTATCTGCTCGGGGCGGACGTCGCCATACACCCGTTTCAGCTCGTCGTTGATCCATTAATTCAGTTTTTTTTATTACAAAGGCAGCTAATCCTCTGACCGAACACGTTGAGTTACCGTACCGGCTGCCACCCAGCTAAGCAGGTGGACAATAAACAGCAATTAAGCAGCGACTAAATAGCGCTGCATGCTTGGCCGTAACATTCAGCGCGAGCCAAGGCAGTGCGGTCGCTGCTGGAATGCTGGTTATTCTTCGAGTTTTACTCTCTCTGTTAATACGTATCGATAAAACAAATATTGCACTAGATTATTCTGGGACAGCCTTATCGAAATTTCTGCTTTAAAAATTATGATGTATGTATGGGAAACAAACTGACCATTTCCGTCGACACTGGGCGTCACATGAAAGAGCAGGTGAGCATTATTTAGCCGGCCGGTGTGGCCGAGCGGTTCTAGGCGCTTCAGCCTGGAACCGCGGGACCGCAACTGTCGCAGGTTCGAAACCTGTCTCGGGCATTGATGTGTGTGATGTCCTTAGGTTAGTTAGGTTTAGGTAGTTCTAAGTTCTAGGGGACTGATAACCTCAGATGTTAAGTCCCATAATGTTCAGAGCCATTTGAACCATTTTTGAGCATTATTTGTTTTGTCTGACTCCAGTCACGCAATGCAAAAACGAAATTGTAAATATCTGCTGAATCAGCAGAGAAAAAGCGTGTGACGATTCCTAGCCGAGATAGTTGAAAAAAATCATGGGGTAGTGATATGCACGTAAACAAATGGCGGGAGTATCGGGTACACAGGGTGTAAAAGCGCACTGCATTGGCGGAACTGTCACTTGTACGCAGTTGATTAATGTGAAAAAGCTTCCGACGTGATTATGTCCGTACGACGGGAATTAACTGGCTTTGAACGCGGAAAGGTAGTTGGAGCTAGACGCATAGGACATTGTATTTCCGAAAACGTTAGGGAATTCAGTATTCCGAGATGCAAGAGTGTCAATAATGAGCCTGGAACACCAAATTTCAGGCATTACCTCTCACCACGGACAACTCAATGGCCGACGGCCTTCACTTAACGACCGAAAACATCAGCGTTTGCGTAGAGATGGCAGTGCCTACAGACAAGCCGCACCGCCTGAAATAACCGCAAAAACCAACGTGGTACATAAGACTAGCGTATCCTTTAGAACAGTGCGTTAATGGGCTATGGCAGCAGACGACCAACGGGAGTACCTTTGCTAATAGTAGAACATCGCCTGTTGGACTTCTCCTAGACTCCGATCATTAACTGGAAATGGCTGTGTTCGGCAATTTGCAGGCCATTTGCAGCCAATCATGTTCCCAAAAAACAATGGAATTTTTATGGATGACAGTGCGCCAAGTCACCGGGCGTCAATTGTTCGCTGTTGTTTTGAAGAACATTTTAACAATTCGAGCGAATGGTTTGGCCATTTAGATCACTAGATTTTAGTCCCATCGAACTCATATGGGACGTAATCGAGACTTCAGTTCGTACACAAAATCGTGCACTGGCAACACTTTCGCAGTTATGGGCGGCTATAGATACAGCATATCTGTTGAGCCCATTCCACCTCGAGTTGCTGCACTACACGGGCAAAAGGAAGTTCGACACGATATTAGGAGGTTTTCCATGACTTTGTCACTAATATAGTTGTTGGTTGGATTGTAACCCAAAGAAAAGCTCACAGAAAATGTTAGGTAAAGGTAAATGGTTCAGTTCACTGTAGACTTCCGTAAATTCCACTGAATATATTTAGTGCCTTTTATGAATTCTCTCCACAACACCAAGTGCAGCTGTTCTGAGGCCATCTTGGCTTCCTTTCTTGGAGCAGAACCGTTCATAATTCGGACGATCAATTCGTCTCCTGTGGCTACTTTTCCTTTCTAGATTCCACCTTTCCACTATCCCCACTGGAGAAAATGTAAATGGGTAAAGTCCGGGAAATTCGGTGGCTAAAAAACGTGAATGTTTCTGCCGATTCTTTTTTTTTGGAGGGGGGGGGGGGGGGAAGAGGGGAATGTTACGCTTATATAGTATGTCACCTGAGGACTAGAACGTGAAGGGCCTCTGTTATACTGAAAGAACATACCCCAAAGCAACCTCTTCCAATAATGCTTAAATCTCGTTATCTAGAAAGTCTAGGTAACAGGGCCATGTTATAGGATGCGGTAACACAACAGACCCCGTGAACTGATTGTTTATCATACCAAATCATCTACAGAGAATCATTTTTGAAAAGCTGTCTCAACAAAGGCATGTGGGTTTTCGTCGGATCATTGATGCGGGCTACGAGTGTTACCGATACCGGTGCGGGAGGAGGTGGCTTCATCTGTTATCTATTAATAGAATGACCAATTTCCAATTCTTTACCTTCATATTCGTCTCTAAGGTATTTAATCCGCTATAACTGATAGATGTAGTGGGCACGTTTACAGAGTATCCGTCACTTTCTTAACTGCGGTGGTTATACTTGCTCGTGGTCTCACGGTAGCGTTCTCGTTTCCCGGTGGGGCCAGGAATTTTCACCTCCCTCGAGATGAGTGGGTGTTGTGTCGTCTTCATCATTATTCCTCCCCCTTACGGTCGGAGGAAGGCAACGGCAAACCATCTCGATTAGGACCCTGCCTAGTACGGGTCTCCCCCATCGTTCCCCTACACTACGTCAAGAAGCACGGGAATTCATTTCCATTTTCCATACTTAAAGTGCAGCTAGGCACAAAGGTCCAGCGTGCCCTATAATTGTCGTACTGCAGAGAAACTTGGTGGACACGATACTACGTTAACGCGGTGCCGACTCACGCGGGAAGAAATTTTGGCCACCAGGTTTAAATCTGGAGCTGTACAATGTCTCGTCGTCGTGCCAAGTGCTCATATCGAACAAACTGTGCAAGCGGCGGTTAATAATAAAATAAACATCATGTAGCTTGTTTGACTTTTTGTGCCCTGGCTCGGAACTGGACTTGAAGTAAACGATTTGTAAGTCCGTAACGTTACTAAGGTGCCAACTGCTGCTCAGATTGCTGCTCGAGATGCAGCACGATGCGCCACAGTCATACGCCGAACACGATGGTCTTCCCTCTAGGTAGTGCCATGTGGCTTTCCAGAGTCCAGTCTTCTTGCGACCGTACATTCCGGAGACGACCACCGGCCGGAGTGGCCGAGTGGTTAAAGGCGCTACAGTCTGGAACCGCACGACCGCTACGGTCGCAGGTTCGAATCCTGCCTAGGGCATGGATGTGTGTGATGTCCTTAGGTTAGTTAGGTTTAAGTAGTTCTAAGTTCTAGGGGACTTATGACCACAGCAGTTGAGTCCCATAGTGCTCAGAGCCATTTGAACCATTTGAATTTGGAGACGACCGCTGTCACCAATCATGTACAGTGACTACATTCCTGCCAAATCATTCTGCAATATCGTAGGATGAACATCTAGCTTCTCTTAGACACATTACACGACATCGTTCAGACTCGTTGACGTGTTAATAATGGCGTCTTTGTGCCGTAAAGGCATTCTTGACTAACATCAACTCACCACGTCCAGTCTCAGAGATAACTAGCGCTCTCAACGGTTATGGCATGTATTTAAACGAAATCTGATTTGCATCCTCATTCCGAGCAAGATCGTGCAGCGGTTAG
The DNA here is from genome assembly GCF_021461385.2 of Schistocerca piceifrons. NCBI lineage: Eukaryota > Metazoa > Arthropoda > Insecta > Orthoptera > Acrididae > Schistocerca > Schistocerca piceifrons. Next base: position 348,296,581 of record NC_060141.1, on the reverse strand, counting down.
CACTCTGGACTAGCATTCGGGAGGACGACGGTACAAGCCTACGTGCGGCCATCCTGATTTAGGTTCCCCACGATTTCTCCAGATCACTTCAGTCAAATGCCTGGATGTTTCCTTTGAAAGGGCACGGCCGTCTTCCTTCCCCACCCTTCCCTAATCGGATGGAACCAATGACCTCGCTGTTTGTTCCCCTCCCCCAAATCAGTCATCCAACCAGCAACCACACAGTGGAGCTACTAGCGCCACTCTTACGTGACTGGAGCGCAGTCTTTCGTACGTACAAATATGGCTACCAACTTTCGTTTATGTCGTCCAACTCCTTGGTGCAGTGATTTTCTTTCCGTCAGTGTCATCTTTCATACGTTTGGTTTGTATATGACATGTCATTCTCTCCACTAAAGGATGATGACTGACTATCACAGCGTTTCTAAGCGATGTGAATTTTATTTTTCTTGTCGGTATTAAAACACATACATCAATATAGGCCTATCAGTATGATATAGATTTTGTTGTCGATGATGTCTCTAATTACGTACTTTTACAACATTTTACGACTTCGTTACTTTAGTATATTGTGGCTGCGTTAGTGGAGTCAGTATGGAGTAAGGCTGGTGGACAGCAAGAATTTCTTTTTCAAAATATTTTCATATTTATATGTTTTATTTGAAGATCCTATTCTCTTTCAGCATCGTGCGAGTGAAATTCGAATTTGTCATTCATGTACAATGTGCTAGTTTTGTGATTGTATGATTCCACTATTCTTGGTGGTTTTTTATCTTATTTTTATTTATTTTTTATTTTTGGTAATTTGTGTGATCCATTGCAACATATGGTATATTTCGTAGGGATAACATCGGTCCATATCCATCGCTCATTACTTAACGTGGTTTCGTGGGCTATTATTCTGGTTAATAGCGTTTCCTGTATTACCGCGTCGTTACGGTAACCCTGCCTGAAAAATCTAAATACCTGTGATACTCACGAGACTTTGCTCTGATTTTATCCGTAACGTATATCTACGATTACGTCGTCAGCATCACGTTACATAAAAAATGGTTTGTATACTTCCTTCAGTGGTTCATGGCTAACGTGATCCTTACACTTCTTTATAGCAATATAAAGCGGATATTTTCTAAATGTGAGCTTCATTTCGTCCCACAGCTAAATTTCGCTATATATTGGTACATTCTTGCACTGTCTACAACAGCCTCTAGAATTTTTAAGCAGATGTCCTAAATCTCTTGTCTCTCATTCCACATACAGAGGACAAAGGCCGTAACACTCCAATAAACTCAAGTTCAATGTAATTGATAGTCCTTTCTAGACAAGTCACTCGATTCCAATTTTGTCTCACAACGTATTCCACTTTATGTTGTCTACTAGTATAAGCCATGCAGAATTAATCGATTTGGTGCAATTTGGGCTTCTGTTATTCAGGTTGTAATTGACTACTGTCACATTCTTCTGCTGCCTATATGGATTATGTTGTATTTGTCCATATTTTATGTGAACTGTCACATGCTCTACAAGCGAAACTTTTCCTTGTAACTTTCCATATGGTTGCCTATTGGTGACATTCTCCTGTAGACACCAGCCAGCGGGGAAAAAAGTCTTGAAGAGCTGCTCTCTCTAAATAATTGTTTGCGTGAATCACGAAGGCTCTTCAGAACTGTGATTTGTATAGCACTTGTTAATATTATCACTAAAACTTCTGAAAAAAAGCTGTGTAGAGGCTCAATTCAAGGGGCGACACTTCCGTTTCAATACAGTTCAGTTTCCTGCGTCACACAAAAATCTCAGAACAGCAGTTTCTGAGTCAGAATGATACACAAAAAACAATACGTCTGGAAGGTGAAAGTTCACAGCCTGGCACAGAGATGTCACTGATATCGACGAAATTTTGTTTTGGTGTATTGCTACATGTCGCGCAGTAAGGCCAAGTGTTAACTTGTTCAGCGTAACAGCTTTTTTTATACAGTTTTCAGTCGTGTTCTCTACAGCGTAGAGGAAAATAACCTGACAAAGAAGTCAGAGCATGGGAGGGGCCGTCGAATCGAACAATTATTCCCAAATAAGTCTAACTAAACCAGCTATGGCAAAGACTGCCTTGTTGCTAATTTGATGAGTACATGCGCTCTTTGGAGGAGCAGATATTAGATGGAAAAAGTTACTTGAAATTCACAAAGTCCCGCTCAAACGTCGCTGATTTTCTGTCGTTTCATGGCCGTAGCGCCTCAGTAGCGCATTTCCGACATTTGGCTATTGGTAAAGGTTTGCTAATTTGATGTCACCTACCCTACTCTGATCTGTTTATTGGGTATGCGCTTTCACGTAGATGTAGATTGGTGTGCAAGACGTAATGACGAATGAACTTTCGTAAGATGTGTCACAGCCGTGTAACATATCTCGATGAAACTTGGACCACTCATAGAAAGAAGTGCTACAGATCGTGCAGAAGGCAACTGAAAGAAACACCCAACGACAGGAACAGAAATGACACATTTGGTAAAAGAGCATATTTACAGTGGTGGTCCCCTGAACATTGTGAAAGGCAAGACGCGGTCCTCGATTGAGTGTGTAATCACCATGGACAGCAATACATGCTCTGTAACGTGCTTCCATACAGGTCCCGATGTTGGTAAGGGGTTTTTGTGACAGGGCATTCTGTTCCTCGTCCAGCGCCGTTCGCAACTGTTCAGTCGTGTGTGGTGTATGTGGACGTGCTCCCCAACGCATCACACAAGTAGTCGATGGGATTTAAGTCGTGGAATAGAGCAGGCCAGTCCATTCGCAGAATATCCTCCCGTTCCAAGAGCTCCTCCACCAGGGCTTTTTTAGAGATCGCACATTGTCATCCATAAAAACGATGTTATGGAAGAGCGCGCTCCTGAAAATACGTACATGGCGAAGAAGTAGCGTCGCAATAGCCTTCGCTGGAGAGTGTACCGTGTTTATTAATTTGGAGGTCGGTACTCCCATGTAACGTTCTGCTCCCCCTTACAGTAACAGCAAGATCACCAAGCCGATGTTACTCAACAATATCATTGGGTGCATTGTGTGTTCCCATCTCTCGCTGTACCAGGATACCCCCAGAATCACTACTCAGACTGACTTTGCTCTCATTCGAGAAAAGCACGCGACCGCACTCTTCGGTCGTGTGCCTATGCTCTTGACACCATGGCAAAATGTGCCGCGCAAGTGCGAGTTTCAGCCCGTGCTGTTTCTGTGCCGCTTTGGAGCGTGAGACTGCGTGCATTACAGCCCTGTTAAATGTTGTCGCAACTGCAGTCGCTGTTACTGTAGTTGCCTGTGACTGACCACCTCCTCTCCTTAGAGCACCAGTGCCTGTGATTCGAACGCTTCCAATTCATGTGAAACAGTCTGGTCACACTTCTTCCTTCTTCCAGTTTCCCGATGATTCTTCCTCTTGAAAAGTGACTCAGTTGTTGTCTACCGATCAAGGTGTAATGAATAACACAGCTACAGTCCACCATAAGTGATCGCTGAGTGAGTGTTCTTTCAAAAATCTGTGTTGCTCGGCCACTCCATTTGGTGCACAATGGTTCAAATGACTCTAAGCACTGTGGGACTTCACATCTGAGAGAGAACTGCTTAAACCTAACTAACCTAAGGACATCACAGACATCCATGCCAGAGCGAGGATTCGAACCTGCGACCGTAGCAGCCACGTGGTTCCGGACTGAAGCGCCTAGAACTGCTCGACCACAGCGGCCGGCACTCCATTTGGCGCTCTAGTCAATCCAACCCCACGCCATGTGACACCCGACCTCCAGTGCACGACTGGGAGGCCTGTGGCTACGCGCTCCCGCACTTTAATTCATTTCCACCAAGTAGGAAGTATATTGTGTATTGATGGAATTACTGCACAATCACTGAGTTCTTTGTTTAGAACGGTTTGTCGGAAATTCTTATAATGATGTTGTAAGAATGTAAGGAATCATCATCTTCATAGCTGACAAAAACGTCTCTTGTAGATGAAATAAGTAAAAGGCATCCCAATATTTGAGAACAGACATGGAAACTGCATTCTGTTTCTGGACTGTCAGCAGTGTAAGAATCTGTTGATTCCATTGTTGCATCAGGAGGATAAGTCGGTATATATTTCATGAACAATAAACTGTGACAAAGGTTTGTGAACGATGGCTGCTCTATTTCTTTCAAGCTGACTGAAAGTATATCGACTGAGTTTGAGTGAGGAATTGTAATTTATGATGAGGCAAAGTATCACCTCTTAACGCCAGAGAAAAGGTAATGAAAGCAGGAGTTGTAGCAGGTATACCTATAACAAACAAGGCGATGTTGATGTCTTGTGCTTAAAGATTTATAGTTAATGATTTATGAGCTGCACAGGAGCTGTTTCTTATTGGTTACCTTGCAGATGGTAAAGAGAATGCCACATTTCCAAGTTTCAAGGTTTTCTCTAGAGTAACGTTGTCATTTTTCTCCCGCAATATTTTTCAGTTGTCTTTCCCGAGTGCTGACCGTAGAAACGTTTTCTCGCTGTTTCAACTACATTCTAACCGTAAACGAGACATGCTGCATGCCGCTCAAGCAACTGCTTGCAGGCGCCGCCAAAGGATAAACAGCCTTGCAGCACCATGGTGGAAGCGACGAACTACTGGAGTATTCATAAACAGAGGAGTTATAGGCATTCGTCGCGAGTGCACGTTGACTGAAATCAATGGGGAAAGTTGAAAACTTGCGCCAGACCGGAATCCAGGCCAGATCTCCTACTTAATATTATCCTTTTTTTGTTCTGTTCATAATTGCTCTAATCATTTTATCTGGGTGAACAACGCATCATGCCAAACTTTTAATTGCCCGCCATTTTCCGACGGAATGCCCATTTTTTTGAAACGTTACGTTCCCGTTTGTGCTTGCCTTCTGAATATCGGTCGTTTTATCAAACGACGCGCAGGCTGTCGACCGTGTTTTACTTTTTATACGTCGTAGCAATATGGCGAAGGCCATTTAATTTTTAGTTCTGGACCTCCATTTATCTATGGCGTCTCTTACAGACCTCTCTCTACGTCCCCCTTTTTAGTTCTCTTATCTTCCGTCTATTGGGATTGACTGACGTGTAGTCGTGTTTAACTCCTCTTTATCTTCGTGTTTTACAGATTTGACATGGTCGCTTATGACCCTAGTTGTTTTTGCGTCCTAAAACAAAACAAACTATCAAACTCCTTTAAGTAAATTGTTGAATAACACGCTCAATTTTTTTAAATTTTTTATTGTAGAGGGCAGCCTGCCTTCCGACCACTGCGCCATCCGGACACAGTCGTCATGGCAACTGCACGGACTACCCTAGTGTGCCTCCCGTCTGTTCCAATTTCTCAGCTTATCCACACACTGCTGATATAGTGCCCCTAGCCTGTTATCTTTATTATTCGATGCATTTCGCTTATTCCCGTAAGACAGCATCAAGTACGCAAAGAAAGCCTAAAATATCACAAGAAATGCTTTCGCATGCAGGTGGTTTGGACCAGCTGAATAGAATAATACCTGAGAAGAAGACAAATACCCACCTGTACCGTGCACAATTGCTCTAATGTACTCTGGTAAGGAAAAAACCTAGGGATGTGATGTTGCAATTGTGGGGCCTTCCACAATATTATCAGGATTTGTTAACCTCTGCGGCTCGCTCCATCGGAGGTTCGGGTCCTCCATCGGGCATGGGTGCGTGTGTTGTCCTTAGCGTAAGTTAGATTAAGTTATATTAAGTAGTGTGTAGGCTTAGGGACCGATCACCTCAGCAGCTTGGTCCCATAGGATCTTACCACAATTTTCCAAATTTTGTTAACCTCTGACATCTACATAAGACCACATCTTAAGTCCTCTGTGACTGAAGAATATTTTGAGTCTCTTCGGTCTATAGCAGCCGTAGATAGGCACTGTACAGATCTTGAAAACCCACGCTCCAGGGGTAGAATCTACTCACTAGACAAGGAACTGAATGCAGCATATCTACCTTAAAGGAGACTTAAATAACATAAGAGCGTTTTTGACACAACATGCACATGATTTCGATGATAACTCAGAAGCCCATAATTTTTAACCTTGCGTTAATATGCAGTCCTTAGGTTAGAACAGCAACAATTGTCTTCCTTAAAATACACGTAAAACCTCACATTAATTAATATTGCCTTATGAATTTCGGCTTATGTAAGATAAACAACACGTTCATACAACAAATATGGGTGTAGTTGTTTCATTATGTTCACTTGTGTCCCTGCTGTTGCAGCACGTCTAGACTGTGGGTAGTGTCGGGAGAAGAGCATTCCAAGTCACTGAACATCCGAAGACCGTGTTCCGGAAGAAAGACTAGAAGGATTGGCAAATTCGGAGAGTCCTAGATCCTTCAGCCACTGTACAACATACGGAAACAGAAGAGGAACCTCAGGAGGATGCAGCACGAAAGATTGGATGAATTGTCTAGGAACACAAAGTGAATACGATTTCTTGTCCCCAATAAGAAACACGAGCTCTCCTTGGTAATGTCAAAGACGAACTCGGTTTATGGAAATTCGTGACTCATCAGTTACCATACCAACGTGCCAGGAAATATATAGGTCAGACCGTGCGTACTGATGAAGTGCTTGCCGGGAACACCAACGGCACCTCAGATTGCAGCAGCCAAACAAGTAGCCAGTGGCGGAACATTTCCCACAGGAATTACACGAAGCGGATTACTGAAATTCTGTAGGGAGATGGTGTTGAGCGGTAGTAACCTTGGCCACAAATTTATTAACAAAGTTATTGAAACGTAAACCACTTTATTGACACAGAAAAAGTATCAAAGGAAAATCCCAGCAAGTGTCGCCATAATTTAATTTCCTAGTGACTTTATCTTTTCGAAGCAAGGGAACTGATAACACAATTTGAAAAACCTCTAAAATAACAATTATGAAAATATTTTAATAAAAGAATCTTAAGAAAAAATGTTCTTGAATCTTGACATCAAATCCAAGCCTTAACACATGTTCAATGAGATCAGCAATGTGCCGTTTAACAATATTTTTCATACTTATGCTTTAGGAACCTAACGAAATGATTAATAGACCATTAACATCCGACATCTATTGGGAAGTAAAACAGATCACACGTAATTAGGAAAAACAAGCAAATCCAAGTAAATAGGCTCATGACAAGTTCACACAAATTACAATCAGTTGGTCGTGCAGGGTCAAAACTTCTTTCTTTTCTTTATGGAGAATACTCAACCTGATTGGCCAACTGAATTTTAGGCTCTCACTGTTGTATGATTAACAGAGAGAGGAACCACTTTAGGACTGGGCATTTCTTTCACTCAAAACCCTTTAGCAGAACTCACAAAATAAACCCCATGTGTTCAAAAAATGGTTCAAATGGCTCTGAGCACTATGGGACTCAACTGCTGAGGTCATTAGTGCCCTAGAACTTAGAACTAGTTAAACCTAACTAACCTAAGGTCTTCACAAACATCCATGCCCGAGGCAGGATTCGAACCTGCGACCGTAGCGGTCTCGCGGTTCCAGACTGCAGCGCCAGAACCGCGCGGCCACTTCGGCCGGCCCCATGTGTACTGAAGTGATTCTGTACCAAGTAAATTACTAGGTAAGAATTTTAGAAAAAATGCAACACTAAAAGACGCTGGAGAAAATTTTGAAAAATCGAGCGGTGTGCTGAAGTCATGTTATGTACTGTTTAATTTAGATGACGCTAGTCAGCGCGGCCAACACCAGGCAAGTGACTCCCACACCGCCAGTTTAACACTCAAAATTACACAGACTTGAACGAGACTACTTCAAAGGTTCACAAAAGCGGCTTTACAGACGACGATGGATAACCAGGATGGTAAGTAAGAGAATAGCCTTTTCACACGTAAACTGTAAGATTGGGACTGCAGTTGAGTGCTTACCATAATTTCCACGAAGTAGGAACGTAAGTCAAGAATCTCCCTATCGGGTGAGCATGTACACCAGTCATCCTCGTGTTCAGTCCTTTAGAAGTAGCTGACATTAAAAGAACCCAGTGCCACAGCTGACACAGGTTTCTTCTGAATGATCCAAATCCACGTATAAGTCGGTGGCCAAGCAACACATCGAAATAAAGTCTACAGCGGGCAATCCCCACTGATGCGACCGACACGGGACATTACATAAACACTCTGACTAACATTCCAGAAGCACCAGCAAGCCACCGATCTTACGGTGCTTACTACCCGCCGTAGCAACACAAACCGCTAGAGATCCGATCACTCAGAGAGAACAACCGTCCCCGCTGTCGTCACTGCGCTTCCCTCTCGTGGCGGGAAATCTATGTGACTCTACCACAGTCAGGGATACTGACTACCAGAGGCAGTTATAGATATTGAATCGCTTCACGGTATAACTGCACAGCACAATTACGACCATATTGGGGTTCAGATCAGAGATCTAACGTCTGGGACTGTTGCATTAAACAATCTGGGACTGTTGCATTAAACAATCTATCGAGTTTCGAGTAAAGGAATCGCTGATCAATCATGACAGCAGCTACGTCCCTAGTAAGATACGATAACCCACAGTTAGCCCGATTAAGTAGGAAAAGGGATACCCCACAGCGAACCGACTTCGGGGACAGGTGGATGTACAGCAGAGGTAACGCCGAGACTATTACTTGGGCAGGAACCTAGGACGGATAAATGTGTCGGCGGGACGGTTGAGGGAGGAGATGGTGTGCATGGACGGCGGATAGAATGGCAGTTCGGAAGGAGAAAGAGAGGACCGGAAGAGATAAAAGAGTTCCATCACCTGCCAAGTGATCAGTTCATCAGCACTTCTGATGATGCCAATATCGTCGCTTGCTGAAAAATTGTGGCCGTTGCACACCGACATCCGGCCGTTCGCCCGTGAATTATTTTCTCATTTCTTCCTACTACAATCATGTCACGAATGGTCTGTTGCCAATGACACTTGTTCGCGACTGACGTTTACTTGCACTTACCAATAGTACCAGCAGAATATTTCAAGTTCTTGTGAAGGTTATGTCTCCATTAGCTAGAAGCAATTTTTAAATTCTGTGCCTTGTATTAAGAATTCTATTTAACTCTGTTAATAATTAATGTACACAAAAAAGAAATACTAGTGTAAGGAATACTAGTGTAAGGAATCGCAAAATGTAATTTTTAAAATTAAAGGTAACAAGGTAAAATAATGAGGAGCCTGCAGATATTTAAGTATAATGGGCGACAAAAGGTTTACTTTTGAAGGCCGTGGAACCCAGAATTGGTAACCTGATCAGGAAAAATCGCCATGAGCTGTGAGGCACCGACGCTCGAAGTTGAAGATACTCCTTTCATAAAATACTATTTCATAAAATAAAGTCTATAACTGCCTGCTGCACATCGTCGTCCGACAGGAATCGTCGCCTCTTCAGGGCCTTTTTTAAGAGACTGAAGGCGTAATAATCACACGGAGAGAGACCAGGATTGTAGGACGCGTATTCGGGTGTCTTCCACATGAGTTTGAGTAACTTCTGCTTTACGACAGTTTCGATATGGGATCATGCCTTCTCATGAAGCAGCGGCACCCCTTGTCGTACCGATCCACAACGGTGGTTTTCGATGGACGTGCTGACCCGTACACATTCTCCATTCTCCGATGGATGTCTACCGGTGTTTATCTCTCGGCAGTCAAGAAACGAATAACACCACGTTGGTCCTGTTTGGACACGTTTGGTAGTAAAGTCGACATAGTTCACGTTTCCGTATTTACCATACGCACGTGTGAAAGACACGATTGCACAGTAATACTTTGCCTACATAGACGTATATCTGCATCGGAGTCGCACTATGTTGCATAAATGCTGCAACAACGTGCCCAAACGTACACCCTTTGATTGCCCCTTACAGTAAGGAAATTGAATAAGGAACAGAGACGATAGAGAATAACGAATTATATGTTATAAATAACAGGAAACGGTGTGTCCTAAAAAAATAAAATCTGATGCGAGGAAAAAAAGTATTCATTGTTGCACTGGAGCATAAAAATTTATGTTCGTGAAACGTGGACTGTAAACAAAAAGGGAATGAAACCTCCTGACATATGATGTTTGCGAAGCCTGTCTAAGTGAAAATCGACTAATATGACCGCAAACCCGGAATTCTTTCAGAGAACCGGTGACGAAAGAATATTACCGTAAACAATAGAACGACCAGAATCTGAGTGGTTAGGTGGTGAATGATACGCCAGAACCAATTCCCTGTAATCCACCTGGAAGCAACAATAAAGGAAAAGAAAGTGCGAGTAATTCCCTGTCTGTTATTTACAAAATATAAATAATGCTGAAGTCAGTAAGTCTGTAATCGATCCAGATGGACAGCTACGAACAATTCGTAAGATTGATGATGAAGAAGAAAAACGTTTGACCTTTACCCTTCTAATAAGTGATGCCTCAATTAGCAACAAATGAATTAGTCGCTCCATTCTGTTAAAATATTCTGTTTACAATTACAGCAACTTTATTTTTTCCACACCTTGAGTGTATATCACTCTATAAACGGGAAAAAATTTCTCATGATCTCTGACTTATATAACTGAGTATGTTGGAAAGCATTCACTCGCTTCCTTCAGTATCTTAACTTCGTGGCATAGAATTAAAGTCGGCCCAGATATATTTCAGGTTGTTCTTCACGTGATTTATGTACTAGTCCGCCAAACATCAAGGAAGATTTCTATACGTCCATGAGGAACCAGTTTGCAGTCAACCGTATCGCAGACGTACAGATATGTCACATGGGCATCATATCATCTGAACGCTTTGCCCAGAGGCAATGTGATATCCCCTTTCTTTTAATATCTTTCCTACATAGAATGCAACTCGTAGCCTGGTATTGTCTTGACGAAATGTGGCTTCAAATGGTTCAAATGGCTCTAAGCACTATGGGACATAACATCTGAGGTCATCAGTCCCCTAGACTTGGAACTACGTAAACTTAACTAACCTAAGTACATCACACACATCCATGTCCACGGCCGGATTCGAACCTGCGACCGTAGCAGCAGCGCGGTTCCGGACTGAAGCGCCTAGAACAGCTCGGCAACTGCGAGCCAAACTGTTGCATGCAGAGTTATCTGTTGTGAGTCCAATACATTTGTCCATCAAATCTCCCGTAGAAGGATGTCGCTGTGCGGGATTGCCCTCAAATCGTCGAGTTACAGTCTGAGTTCAGAGTACTACACTTACCTTTCGTCCGCTTTGCAGTTCAGATTGTCATCATTATTAGACGATTTAACACTCACATTGTAAAAAAGTTGCGGCTAGTGCCCACCACGACATTAAATGCTGCCTAGTGGCATTACAGGCCTGTGACATGCTAAGGAATGTATATAAGCGGAAGAGAGGCGATAAGGCTCCCAAGTGGCAAAATACACACAGTGAAGCTACTTTGACGAAGCGCAAACGAATATGATGCAGCACCTGGAAACGTGAATCTCTAAAACGGCGAAGTTCGTTCGCTGTTCGCGGGTTACTATCGTGAACATACACAGTCCAGTTACATTAAAGTGACCACTGCATATGTCAGACGTCAGCATACAATAACCACTCACATAGACAGATGGCACCCGTAGCAGTAGAGGGGAAGTGAAGTATATCTAGTGGAAGGAAGGAGGGAACGCAGAAAACAGTGCGGACATTTTCGTAATGCGTAAACGGAGAGATGTATCTGACAGCTGGAAAGGGCATGATCATTGGTTTTCGTGTCACGGCTGGAAGCATTTCCGAAATAGTTAAGTTTGTAAGCTGTTCGCGTGCCGCTGTGGTTAAAGTACTCTGTGCGTGGCATAATGGCCTTACCCAAAACGGCGTTGAGGAAACTGTGGTGCACCAAGGGTCATCCCAGTTTTCAAGAAGGGACGTCGAACAGGTGTGCAGAACTATAAACCAATATCTCTAACATCGATCAGTTGCAGAATTTTGAAACACGTATTATGTTCGAGTATAATGACTTTTCTGGAGACTGAAAAGCCACTATGTAGGAATCAGCATTGGTTTCGAAAAAGACGATCGTGTGAAACCCAGCTCGTGCTATTCGTCCACGAGACTCAGACACGGGTTCCCAGGTAGATGTGGTGTTTCTTGACTTCTGCAAGGCGTTTGATACAGTTCCCCACAGTCGTTTAATCAGCAAAGTAAGAGCATATGGACTATCAGACCAATTGTGTGATTGGATTGAAGAGTTCCTAGATAACAGAACGCAGCATGTAATTCTCAATGGAGAAAAGTCTTCCGAAGTAAGAATGATTTTAGGTGTGCCGCAGCGGAGTGTCGTAGAACCGTTGCTATTCACAATATACATAAATAATTGTGGATAATATCGGAAGTTTACTGAGTATTTTTGCGGATGATGCTGTGGTACATCGAGAGGTTGCAATAATGGAAAATTGTACTGAAATTCAGAGGATCTGCAGCGAATTGACGCATGGTGCAGGAAATGGCAATTGAATCTCAATGTAGACAAGTGTAATGTGATGCGAATACACAGAAAGAAAGATCCCTTATCATTCAGCTACAATATAGCTGGTCAGCAACTGGAAGCAGTTAATTCCATAAATTTTCTGGGAGTAGGTATTAGAAGTGATTTAAATTGGAATGATCATATAAAGTTGATTGTCGGTAAAGCAGGTGCCAGACTGAGATTCATTGGAAGAATCCTAAGGAAATGCAATCCGAAAACAAAGGAAGTAGGTTACAGTACACTTGTTCGCCCACTGCTTGAATACTGCTCACCCGTGTGGGATCCGTACCAGATAGGGTTGATAGAAGAGATAGAGAACATCCAACGGAGAGCAGCGCTCTTCGATACAGGATCATTCAGTAATCGCGAAAGCGTTACGGAGATGATAGATAAACTCCAGCGGAAGACTCTGCAAGAGAGACGATCAGTAGCTCGGTACGGGCTTTTGTTGAAGTTACGAGAACATACCTTCACCGAGGAGTCAAGCAGCATATTGTTCGCTCCTACGTATATCTCGCGAAGAGACCATGAGGATAAAATCAGAGAGATTAGAGCCCACATAGAGCCATACCGACAATCTTTCTTTCCACGAACAATACGAGATTGGGATAGAAGGGAGAACCGATAGAGGTACTCAAAGTATCCTCCGTCACACACCGTCAGGTGGCTTGCGTAGTATGCATGTAGATGTAGATGAACGATAGCTGCGCAGATGTCTACGAGCAAACAGACTGAAACTACTCACCAACTGACCTCCCAGATGAACCAAGGGGCTACCAACAGTGTCTCCTCAATGACCGTTCAGTGAACGTCGCTGCGTAATGGCCCGCTCAGCAGGCGCCTGGTTCATGCACCAACACTGACTGCTGTTTATTTGCGATGAAGGCTGAATTTACAAACCAATATCGCAACTGGACGTCCACTGAAAGACGATAGGTGGCCTTTTGGGATTAATCACGTTTTATGCTTCATCGGGCAGATTGCCGTTGGCGCGTACACCTTGAAACGCCTGAAAACAAAGGGTTAAAGCCAGGAGGCCGGAGTATTACGAGCTAGAGGATGTTTTCGCGGCAGTCCTTGGATGATCTCGCGATTGTGGAAGGCAGAATGGATCAACACGTGTATGCATCTATCCTTGAGAAGTATGTCCACCCCTGCATGTACACTCATGTTCATAAATTAAGGATAATTGAAGAATGTGGTGCTACACAACGTGGCAATACACAAAACTGGGGCTAATAGCATAGGCACATAAGGAACACATACGACACAGATCTGTAAGTCCACGGTATTTGTAATAAGTTGAGAAAACCGTCCCCAAACACATGTGCTACAAAACGCCACTGTTTCCTGCGCATGTACCCCGACGTCAATATGGGATATGATCACCATGCACACGTTAACAGGCCGCACAACGGGTTGGCATACTCTGGATCAGGTGGTCAAGCAGCTGCTGGGGTATAGCCTCCCATTCTTGCACCAGTGCCTGTCGGAGCTCCTGAAGTTTCCTAGGGGTTGGAATATGTGCAGCAATACGTCGACCGAGAGCATCCCAGACGTGCTCGATGGGGATTAGGTCTGGAGAACAGGCAGGCCAGTCCATTCACCTGATAGCTTCTCTTTCAAGGTACTCCTCCACGATGGCAGCTCGGTGGGGCCTTGCGTTATCATTCATCAGGAGGAAGGTGGGAACTACTGCACCTCTCAAAATGCAGATATACTGGTGCAAAATAACGTCCCGATATACCTGACCTGTTACAGTTCCTCTGTCAAAGACATGCAGGGGTGTAAGTGCATCAATCATAATCCCACCCCACACCAACAAACCACGACATCCATACAGGTCCCTTTCAAGGACATTAAGGGGTTTGTATCTGGTTCCTGGTTCACGGCAGATGAAAAACCGGCGAGAATCACTGTTCAGAATATACCTGGACTCGTCCGTGAACATAACCTGGGACCACTGTTCCAATGTCCATGTACTGTGTTCTTGACACCAGGCTTTACTGGCTCCCCTGCGAGCAGGGGTCAGTGGAATGCACCTTGCACGTCTCCGGGCGAATACACCATGTTTGTTCAGTCGTCTGTGGACTGTGTTTCTGGAGACAACTGTTCCAGTGGCTGCGCTAAGTTCCCGAGAAAGGCTACCTGCAGTACTCCGTGGTCGTCTGCGGGCACTGATGGTGAGATATCGGTCTTCTTGTGGTGTTGTACACTGTGGACGTCCCGTACTGTAGTGCCTGGACACTTTTCCTGTCTGCTGGAATCGTTACCATAATGTTTGTGGCACAAGGAGGGCCCCTGCTACGACCTGCTGTGTTTGACCAGCCTCCAGTCGTCCTACTATTCTACCCCTCATAACGTCATCAATATGTGTTCTTTGAGCCATTTTCGACACACAGTTACCATTAGCACGTCTGAAAACGCCTGTACTCTTACTCGCTGCACCGTACTCTTACATGCACCAACAGACCACTGCGTATGTGGACTGCTGCCAGCGCCACCGTGCGACAACCACAGGTCAAATGCACCGCATGGTCATACCCCGAGGTGATTTAAACCCGCAAACCGCCCACCAGAGCGTTGTTTCATCATGTATCAGCATTATCCTTAATTTATGAGCATGAGTGTAGTTTGTTTTTCGTCAGATGATGGCGTCTACAAGGACAATGCAAAGTGTCACACAGCTTCCAGTGTAATTGCGCGGTTCTAAAAGCACCAGGATGAGTTTACCGTACTCCCCTGGCCACCACCGAGCTCCCCGGATTTATGCCCAATCGATAATATGGGAGACAACCCCGTTCGAGCTGTTCACGCCGTGGATCCTCAACGTAGAAACCTAGCACATCTGGTTGTATCACCAGAGTCGGCATGGCTCTAAATGCCATCGGTACCTTCCAGAACCTGATTCACTCTCTTCTTACACATCTCGCAGCGCTCCATGCTGCAAAAGCAGGTTTTTACGGTTCCCAATAGGTGGTCACATTAACGTGACAGGACGGTATATATGGAACGTAATTGCCAGATAGTGAAGCTACGGGTAGGTGACAAGATGTTGGACATCCACGCCTCACGACATAACGTGGAGGTCAGAGGCTTATCCACTCAGTAAAACTTGGTAAGTGACACAGATCTAAACACAGAGTTACGCATCAGTAGAGAAGAAAGTTACATATTTAGCATTTTCTCTGTGCTTTCGTAGTTTAATTCTTATACTTCTTGCACATTGCTTTTAAATAAGAGGTATAATCTCGTTGTTTACTACATGTAAAGTATAGATCACCACGGTGGGTAACGCAGTTGTCATTTGCTTGTTTTGAACGGCCAGCGGCCGTTCGTTTCAGCATAATCAGTTTCTTCTACCGCCAGTGATTCATTAGCAGTGCAGCAAGTTAAGCTTTCTCCGTCTGCTTTCCTGGTTAACGGTTAAGTTAATAATAGTAGAATGGATAGGACGTATGCGTGCTGTTTGTGGACACAAGAGGAGCTGGCCACAGTTCTAGAACAGCTGAAGACGGCTACGGCCACGTTATCAGTTTTCAGGCTGCTGCCTCGGGGTGCAGCAGTGGCCGACAATTTGGCACGTCGCTTCGGTCACCTCATGTGTCGCTTGTTTCCCCCAGTGCCTCTGCTGCCAAGACACCTTGCAGTGTGGATCTTTCGTCACCGAAGGGTAAGTGGCGGCTGGTGACGCATTCGCGCCACTCTAGTTGGAGAGCCTATGTGGAGGCTGGACTCTGGCCAAGCCCATTCATTCTGTGAGTGGACAGGCGGCCACTCCTCCAGCAGGGCCCTAGCAGGCACGTTGGGGGAGGAGTTTGCTGGCTGTCGGAAGGTTCCTTATCAGGAGCGTTAAGGAGCGAGCCCCTTATGGAAATAGCGTCCAGGGCCGTGTAGAAATCCAATGTTTACTCGGTATGTCTGCCAGGGGCCTCATCCTATATGTTGAAGGCCCTGCCTGCGGCTATCGGGGGTGCAGGGTGCAATCAACTGCTCCTTGTGGCTCACCTCGGCACCAGTGATGTAGGCCGCTTGGGTTCTGGGGTCATCCTCAGTTCGTTCGGCCAGCTGCAAGAACTGGTGAAGACGGCTGACCTTGCACGCGGGATGCAGGCAGAGCTTACAACTACCAACATCGGTTTACAGCCAGATGGACAGCCTCAACTAAGGATTCCGTCGATTCTGTGACAGTCTTTGCCGCACACTTCTAGATCTGCGTTGTGGGTTGGGGAATTGTAGCACTCCCCTTTATGAACTAGCGATACAGTACACGAAGAAAGGAGCTAGACGAGTAGTAGAGTACTTGTCATACGCACTTTTTTTGGCTATGTGAAAGTTGGAGATCCTTATATGACACTTCGACAGTAAATTGCTTGAGTATTCGCAACATAATTCCTGAATTTGTTGCCCTCCAGGAAACCTGTCATGCCTAAATTACTCTCGGTAAAGAGAACTGGCAACTGGCTGAAACCCAAAGAAGGAAGCTCCGAAATATTTAGCGAGACATGGAATGTATGTAGAAAAGGCAGCTTAGACTCCATACGTCTCGGGGGAGTGGGTGGTTAGTTGCAGTCGACAAAAATAATGTGTCTGTCGAGGCAGAAGTTATGGGCGACTATGAAATTATTTGGATATGTGTAACAGGTATAGGTGAACTCAGGGGAATTATCGGAGGTTTTTACCGGCTACCGGATTCCACCGTGACAGTTTTAGAGTCGTTCAAAGAAAGTCTATCTTCAACAGTACGTAAATACGCAGATCATGTAACATTCTTCACGAAGATTTCATGCAATATTAATTGGAGGCGACTTACCGAGTATAGATTTGTACGTCTATGGATATACTGCAGGTAGTACCAAAATTCGAGAGATCATAGGCAATGGAAACGTTTTTGACCTTCTGTCTAAAAACAAGCCTGACCTTATCCACGGTGACGATGTAGAGATAGCGATTAGTGATCATGAAGTCATCAATCATAGCGACGATGGATACTACAGTTAATAAATCCATCAAGAAGACTAGGAGAGTATTTTTGCTAGAAAGAATGTGGATGATGGGCATCAGGCTGATTCCGCATTCCTAGGTTTATGGAAAGTGTTTCACATGGTGCCCACTGCACACTTTTAACGAAAGTACGAGAATATTGGATAGGTTCCCAGATATGAACACGCATCGAATACTTCTTGAGCGACAGAATCCACTACGCTGTCTTCGACGGCAAATGTTCATCAGAGACGAGGGTATCGGCAGGAATGCCCCAGAGAAGTGTGACAGGACCGCTGTTATTTTCTGTTTACACATATGATCTGGTGGACGGGTTTAGCAGCAAGCTGCGGCTGTTTGGTGATAACGCAGTGGAATAGGGGACGTGCCATCGATGAATGAGTGAACAAAGATACAAAATACTTAGACAGAATTGTTGATATGAATGACAGAATTCTCTAAGTGTGGAAAAATCTAAATAAATGCAGATATGGAAAACAATCCTATCATGGTCCAATACCCCATAGGTGGTGAGCTGCTTGATACGATCACGTACGTTAAACACTTATGCGTAATGTAGAAAAGCGATATGGAATGGATCGAGCATGTAAGGGTTGTAGCTGGATGGCGAGTGGGTGACTGCCGTTTATTGGAAGAGTTTTTGGAAGGTGTGGTTCATCTATAAATGAAGCCTTGTATAGAATACATTTGCGGCCCATTCTTGAGTACTGCTCGTGTGTTTCGGATCCTCACCATATCGGATTAGAGGAAAATACCGAAGCTATTCAGAGGCATGCTGATAGAGTAGTTACCGGTCGGTTCGTTCAACACGCTAATATTGTGGAAATCCTTTGTGAATTCAAATGCCACTCCCTGCAGGGGCAATGACGCTCTTTTCACGAAGCACTATTGAGAAGATTTGGAGACCCGGCATTTGAAGGTGACTGAAGAACGATTCTGCTGCCACCAAGGTACATTCAGCGCAAGAATCACGAAGCTGAGAGAATTTATGGGCCGTATGGAGGCATGTAGTTAACAGTTTTTCGCTCGCACTGTTTGAGAGTGGCGCAGGAATGGAAATGATTAGCTGTTGTACAAGACAGCATTAGCCGTGCGCTGTACCGTGGCTTGCGAAGTATATGTTAATGCAGATGCAGATAGTGCAGGCTATAGGATATTCTAGCAGGATAACTTTTGGCCCCAAAAGGACAGAATCTTCACACAGGTAGAGAACTCAAGTTAACGAATTGTCCACCAAATACGCATGAGGTGACTTCGGTGGATGACATCTGAGACGCTATTGGACTCCAGCACTTGTGCGTAAACGTAGTGCCCTATATCTCCGGAAACTTACAAAAGACTAACATAATCCATCATGTTGCGATCCAAACGTGGAACAACTCACTATCAAAGACCAGGCTATAATTTCTTGGCTCATCAGTATATATTTATACTCTTCTGAAAACTTATATCGCGAGACTTCTCCTTGTTCACTTTGCACTGAAACTGAGTGTAAAAGATAGTACGAATACAAATAGCATAAATATTTTAAATGCCGTCTTCCCCAATATTACTGGCATTTTTTGCCATTTTGTCCATCATTTCTGAAGAAATCTTCGTATGATGTGAGCTAGGACGTCGAAGAAGGGACACATGGCGGAGAGCACACATTATCGAGAATGGACCACAAACCCGTTGCTCCATTAATGGAAAACGTGATGGAACACTGCTGAGCAAACATTCTTCTTTGCTTTCCCTGTTGATCTTTCATCTATTCCGCAGAACGAGCGAGTGTGTGGCTAATTGATTGCAGTGCAAACAGTTGTATGAATAACATTAATTCACGAGCTGACCCGAGATTGTATGCTCTGCGAGAGCGTTGATAACACAGACCTCTGTGGTTTCACCGGCGATATCGCAAGACTTATTGTACAATGGTCCGAAGGGGAAAGGTCAACTTCTCCGCTTCTCTTTCGAGCTAGATAATTTGCGATAGACTAACTTTCAGCAAAATGAGTGGTATATTACAAATGTTCTCGCTGGCCCTTAATGAAAATTTCTAAATTATTAAAACTTGCCGTTAATATTTTACA
The DNA here is from genome assembly GCF_021461385.2 of Schistocerca piceifrons. Classification (NCBI taxonomy): domain Eukaryota; kingdom Metazoa; phylum Arthropoda; class Insecta; order Orthoptera; family Acrididae; genus Schistocerca; species Schistocerca piceifrons. The sequence goes on along the minus strand of NC_060141.1, from coordinate 348,277,006 downwards.
AAAGCTTGAGGGGACGAACGTATCACGATTCCGGTAAAATTTATTTCGGTAACAGCTAATGAAAATAAAAAAAATCCATATCAATCTGCGGAAGATTCAGAAACAAATATCGTGTTAGCATTCTTTTCTAAACTACCAAGTTTCCCCGTCGTATAACGTGAGAAATACATTCACTTGCACATTGGAATCAAGAGAAGTAATAATATACCACTGATGCCGATGCTGATTCCGTTGCGTGCTGTTACATTTCCATTTTTTATAGAAGAGTATAATAATGGAAACGTACAATAAGGAATTTAGTTTCCGACAGGCTTTAGTCTGAAGTTATACCATTCGCAGACATCCAGCAGGAGGTGCCAGAACTTTTCAGGTAACCGACAAGTAACTGCCATTTACAGTAACAAGGTTGAAGAAAAACCTACTGCACAGGAAGTTCTACAAACTCCGTTCCAACATTTAATCTGATCACGGAAAACAAAAACACACCTCGCCGGGCCTTCTAGTCCCCGCCCTCGACAGAAGTCTCGCTGACAAAGTTTTTCTACAGAAGATCAAGTGAATCCACGTCACGCAACGGCGCACATCCGCTGTGAACGTTAGTCACAGCACGGTGTTTATCTATACCATTCAGGAAGACAATGTGAGCTTCAGCTACAGAAGCAGCCCATCGTTACTATTAACAGCTCCTGTCACTGTCACTAACAGTTTTGCGAGTAGTAGCGATAAATTTTTAGTTACACTACTGGTCATTAAAATTGATACACCAAGAAGAAATGCAGAACATAAACGGGTATTCATTGGACAAATATATTATACTAGAACTGACATGTGATTACATTTTCACGCAGTTTGGGTGCATAAATCCTGAGAAATCAGTACCCAAAACAACCACCTCTGGCCGTAATAACGGCCTTGATACGCCTGGGCATTCAGTCAAGCAGAGCTTAGATGGCGCTTATACACGTACAGCTGCCCATGGAGCTTCAACACGATACCACATTTCATCAAGAGTAGTGACTGGTGTATTGTAAAGAGCCAGCAGCTCGGCCACCTTTGACCATACGTTTTCAGTTGGTGAGAGATCTGGAGAATGTGCTGGGCAAGGCAGCAGTCGAACATTTTCTGCATCCAGAAAGGCCCGCACAGGACCTGCGACATGCGGTCGTGCATTATCCTGCTGAAATTTAAGGTATCGCAGGGATCGAATGAAGGGTAGAGCCACGGGTCGTAACTCATCTGAAATGTAACGCCCACTGTTCAAAGTGCCGTTTGCCATTCGTGCACCCAGGGTTGTCGTTGAGTACACCACTGCAGACCCCCCTGTCTATGATGCAGCGTCAAGGGTAACCGCAGCCATGGTCTCCGAGCTGATAGTCCATGCTGCTGCAAACGTCGTCGAACTGTTTGTGCAGATGGCTGCTGTCTTGCAAACGTCTCCATCTGTTGACTCAGGGATCGAGACGTGGCTGCACGATCCGTTACAGCCATCCGAATAAGTTGCCTGTCATCTCGACTGCTAGTGATACGAGGCCGTTGGGATCCAGTACGGCGTTCCGTATTACCCTCCTGAACCCACCGATTCCATATTCTGCTAACAGCCATTGGATCTCGACCAACGCGAGTAGCATTGTCGCGATACGATAAACCGCAATCGCGGTAGGCTACAATCCGACCTTTATCGAAGTCGGAAACGTGATGGTACGCATTTGTCCTCCTTACACGAGGCATCGCAACAACGTTTCACCAGGCAACACCGGTCAGCTGCTGTTTGTGCATGGGAAATCGGATGGAAACGTTCCTCATGTCAGCATGTTGTATGTGTCGGCATCGGCGCCAACCTTGGTGAACGCTCTGAAAAGCTAATCATTTGCATATCACAGCACCTTCTTCCTGTCGGTTAAATGTCACGTCTGTAGCACGTCATCGTCGTGGTGTAGCAATTTTAATGGCCAGTAGTGTACTATCTTGAAAAATCATGTTGCGACCATGACAATTAGTGACATTGTTAAAGATTCTCTATATATTTACCCTTCAGCGCGACAAGTTTTTCGCAACCATGTATGAATTGGCGGAGATGTTGGTCTTACACTGTCCAATCATACTGATTTGACCACCTGTCATAGGGGCCTGAATAACCAGCTTTAGCAGCGCGTACCACTGCGAGATGGGCAGGAAGAGAGTCAATGATGTCCTGCAAGGGACCAACAGGGAAGTGGAATCATGTTGAATCCAGTGCCGTGGACAAATGCGCTAGAATTCTTGACTGAGCATCTATGACGGGAACAGACAGATCGATATGGTCCTACAAATAGTCGATTAAAATTAAATTTGAAACAGTCTTGATAGCAATCTTCTTAAAATATTTTTTTTATTGGAGTGTAACCTGTCACACGAGCGTCGAGGGTCGGCGGAACTCATCTAGCAGTGTTCATCCACCGCTCTAGAGTCTGAAGATGACTCTTTCATAGAGTCACCCCAATAAAAAAAATATTTTAACAAGATTGCTATCAAGACTGTTTTAAATTTATTTTAACTACTTTTAAGATCGCTGACCATGTATCCAAATATTTCAAAGAATACTCGATTGGCTTTAACCCTTCAACTGCTCTTGACGTGTTAACGCCTACGCGTAGACACGTTCAGAGTACCAGGTAGAAGGACAGGTGGTACGCGTAAACACGTTCAGAGCACACAGGGACAGGTACAAAGGCGCGCGCGTTAACACGTCCAGAGCAGTTAAAGGGTTAAATTCACGGAGTTTGGGGGCCATGCACATACATTGTGAACTATGTGACACGTTGCATTGGTCTGCTGGTAGATGCCAACGCGCCGAGGAAAAACAATCTGCATGTAGGGGTGGCATAGTGTCCAAGGATAGATGTGTACTTGTGTTGATTGATTACGCCTTCCAGAATGACGAGATCACCCACAGAAACCAACGAAAACATTCAACAGGCCATAAGTTTCCCTTCTCCTTTGTCTTCAGAATTTCAAGCTGTACAGGCCATTTGTCCGATGGAGGATAAAAAGTGATTTATCGGAAAAGGCCACCTGTCGCCATGCAGCTGACGCCCATTTGTAGTATTGGCGTGCGAATTTCAACCATCGTCACTGATGATCAGCAGTCAGCATGGGTGCATCAACCAGGCACATGCTGCGAAGGCCCATACGCAGCAACAATCTGCTGAACGGTCGCTGAGGAGACACTCTTTGCACCTCCTAGATTCATCTAAACTGCTAGGTTCATCTAGGTTGTTGCACAGTAGCACGTCTATTCACCCATACACACCTCGCCAGTCGTCATTCAACCCTGTCATCTATGGTCCGTAATGAATCACAGTTGCCTCGGCGCTGGGTTTGAATAGTGCCATTTTGCCGTGCACGGTATACTTCAACCTCGGTGTCTCGCGAACTGTTTACGAACTTAGCCATTTCCTAAATGATTCCACCCTTCACCCGAAAGCCAGTAAGCATGCCGTTTTGTGCTTTAGATAAATCGCTCCTTTTGCTAATTAGAACACGGACTTGATGTTTTTCACTTCTCCCCGATATACTTTATATATTATCCTTTGCTAGTGCTGCCAACTGCTGCCTGTGAGTGGTTATTGTTCGCAGAACGTCGAATATAGGCGGTGGTTACATTAAAGTGACTGGACCATGTATAAGTGTGTACTTAACTGACCAAAAACACGCCATCCAAAAAAGTCACAAGGTTGGTATGATGGAAATGTCTGTTTCGCAGTGGTTTTTTCATCCGAAGATAGACGAAGAAGTCATTGAGTTCCGTGTCTGGAGCCTAACAGGGGCTCAAGATGGAGTTGCGGGGGTTCTACATTTGATGTCCCATAGAAGGAGCAAGTCAAACTGTGTCCTGTGCTGAATGACTTGGAACCGTGTCGCAGAGCAAGAACTCCTTACTAAGCAGCTTGCCCTCACCCTTCATCTTGACAGCTTCCCGCACACCTGTCAGGAGACTACGGGACTATCCCTCTGTTATCGTTTGTCTCTTTGAAACATAATCAATTAGCACTACACCATTCATCTTCATCATCAGTTTCCTGCTATATTATCAGGTCCTTTGCCTCTCCATTTTCTGCGAGCCATTGCTTCCTTCTTAAAGCTGCTGTATGTTGTACCGTCCATCACGCCATCCAGTATCTGAAATCTCTTCCTTCCTCGCTTCCTTTTCCCTTCTACATAACCTTCTAAGACTGCTTGTATCAGTCCGTCATTCTTTCTTAATATATGCCCAATCCAAATTCTTTTTCTTCTTTTTATTACATGTGGTAACTGTCTTTTCTCTTCCACTCTTCTCAGTACCTCTTCATTTCTTACTCTATCTAACCAACTTATTCTTTCCATCCTCTGCCATGTGCACATCTCAAAAGCCTCCAGAATTTCTCTCTCTTTCTTCCTCAAAATCCATGTTTCAGTGGCATACAGAAGAACACTCCATGCAAAACATTTTATGAGTCGTTTCCTCAGTTCTCTGTCCTGACCTGACTGCTGCAGAAAATTATCCTTTTCTTATAAAATGCCTCTCTTGCCATAGTTATCCTTGTTTTAATTTCTGTGCTGCACTTCCAGTCGGTGTCTATGCTGCTTCCAAGATACTTAAAATTTAGCACGTGTTCTAATATTTCCCCATTCAGCGTAATTTTTATTTCTTTATTTCCTCCTAGTGCCAATACTTCTGTTTTCTTTGTGTTAATTTTCATTCCACAATTTTTTTCCGTTAACTTCAATGGTGTCCTCTAAATCCTGTAATTCTTTTGCCCCTGTGGCTAGAAGGGCCATGTCAGTAGCAAACCTCAAAAACCCCTCTCTTCTTCCTCCAATGTATACTCCTTTGCCATCTAATGAGTATTGGTCAATCATATTTTCCAAGTAGTGGTTGAAAAGGGTAGGTGATAGACAGCATCCTTGTCTTACTCCTTTTCCTAGTCCAATACAGTTTGTACTTTCTCCTCTCACTTTAACTGAGGCTTTTTGATTTATATGTAATAAGTTTACAAGTCTTCTGGTTTTCCAGTCCACTCTCTTTTCCCTCACTATAGCCGCCAGTTTGTCCCAAGCCACATTGTCAAAAGCATTCTGTGTCATCTTACCTGATGATGGTTTGATCTTCGTCTGTTTCGAGAGTGGTGAACCCATATCTTTCTACAGATTTCATTTCTCCTTTGCTTTGGAGTCATAATGATACATATAGCAGTCGTCCATCGTGATTATACTGTCCAAGATTTCATCTGGATTTGTCTGAACCTGTTACAACATTTCTACTGCTGCCTCAGATCGCCAGGAATACTGAGTGCATGTGGGCAGCCGTGGAACCAAGCACCGGGCGCACTTTGACATCTTCAGACGTATATCAAGATGTTGAGAACTACTCCATAGCTGATTTTCACTACACCAGTCTCCCATCAGTTCCCGTCTAGTCACAGAGGGATAGTCTGCGACTTGGTTCTTCGTTATTTAGGTTTCTTTGACCACAACTGAATCCAAACTTCCCGGCAGGCTGGAACTGTGTGCCGGACCGAGAATGTAATTCGGGTCCTTTGCCTTTCGCGGGCAAGTGCTCTACCAACTGAACTTCCCAAGCACGACTCACGATCCCCCTCACAGCATTAATTCCGCCAGTACCTCGTCTCCTACCTTCCACACTTCACAGAAGCTCTCCACAACTGAATCGTCTGCGCCACCTAACAACTTTGTCGTTTGGTGTGGCATGATTCCCGTTTATTTCCACAACTCAGAATAGATTTTTACTGCAGTGTCACCTCAAAAATGCAGTAAACGAAAGAAATGTGCAGCAAAATAGTGTCACGGAGAATAATAATAGAGATCAATTTTATAATTTAACCCCTTTAATCCTCCAATTGTAAATAACAAAATAAATGGATTGCGCTATTTTTTCGTTCCTGTAGCGGTATGTTAACACTAGTGCACCACGAGGAAACAGTGTATTTTACCAGTGCAGAAATTCACCCGCAAACACACAAAAAATATTTAAGTAGCTTTACTTTTTCGAGGGGATACTTAAAAGTCTTCCATTACCCAATGTTCATATGTTCACAAAATTCAGCAACGAAATTCGAAAGTCCCTCAAAGTTTCTCTCTCTTTTCAAAAAAGACTCAACAGTAGTAGCTGCAAATATATGGAAGAAAATATCGTCCACTTCGGTCCCTTTTGCCAGTCCCATCAGAGTTCGCACCGATTTTCCAGTTCGTGTCCTCTTCTTCAGATACTGACCCAGGCAACATTAACTTCATACCATTCCAAAGACAAGCTGTAACAATGCATTGATTTGCTTGATACTATGACAAGGGCCGACTGAAGTGGTGCCTCTTCTACGTGTACGGAAGTGCAAACGACGTAGTTGCAATGCGGAAAGGAATCAAGTGCTGTATACTATGTTTGTCAACATTTACAGAGCAGTCGCTATTTTTCTGTAGCTCCCAAATGATAAGTTATAAGAGCGTGAAACTTACTACAGGGCTGGTAAAAACAGAACTAGACGGGAAATATTTCATGCACCTTGTAATAGGCAACCCAACATACATCATCCATACCCCATATCAGATGATGTAAATTGCAGATCCTTCGGAGGATTACCGTTCTGTATTCTGTCCAATACACCACTGCTGCCTAAAAACTACGTTAACATGAAAGGCTCACACCTCAACCGATCGGCGCCAAAATTAATATCACATTCACTTCGCGCCAAACCCTCCATACATTACAAACGTAGACGAAATAGAGCCTGACGGGTAGGCGCGGTTCCCTTGTAAGCCAAGGAAAGACTGGATTTTATTAACATAATATGGATAACCCACGAACAGATCCTGGATGGAGAATGACCAACGCCATTGGAGGTTACTGATATACAACATGTCACCGATGTTGGGTATCAAAGTGCTCAAACAAAGACCACAGCTCACAAGCGTTGGTGACGAAGTGTTGCCCTTCCGCTACTCGCGAGCGCCCAAAAAGATGTCAAGTTTTGAGCGTTATCGTCTCAAGACTGACTGCCGTAACAGGAGTCTATGTCAGTTAATCATTGACTGGTAACTCCCACCACATTGCTTCAGCTTTTAATATCATCTTATAGTAACTGCGACTTGGAAAAATAATTAATGTCTGCAGACAACATGGCGGGAACCACACCCTGTTTGCCTATGTGTCACGATTATTTCAATTATATTTAATAGTAAACAGGACGTGCACTATTTAAATGCATGGTCTGTGATTCGTTTTCATCGATTTCTGATGGACTCCAGTATTCAAGGCACAAAAGGGAGGAAAGTCCATTCCCCGTTGCATCACGGGAGTGCTGACATCATCTACTTGGAATTTCGAAGTGGCACATCTGTCCCTCTCTTACAAAGGGCTATTAGGTCTCTCCAGGCTCTCTACAAGTTTTGCGAGCCACTTTCTACTGGCATCTGCCCGCATACGGATTTCCAAGGAGGAAACGTATGAAGATGCAGACTTCCTCGTTATCCGTATGTGCGGCATATCTTTCGTGTTAACGAAAGTAATATCCCGCTTTACCTCTTCTTAAATCTCAAATGAAATGAATGCCATGAGGAATGGAATATTTGTTAACTGCGTTCAAAAATGTGGTTCAAATGGCTCTCAGCACTATGGGACTTAACATCTGAGATCATCAGTGTCCTAGAATTTAGAACTGCTTAAACCTAACTGACCTAAGGACATCACACACACCCATGCCCGATGCAGGATTCGAACCTGCGACCGTAGCGGTCGCGCGGTTCCAGACTGTAGCACCTAGAACCGCTCGGCCACCCCGGCCGGCAATATTCTATAGGATATGACATTACACTGGGGCGACAAAAGCCATGGGATACCTCCTAATACCGTCTCGGACTTCCTCTTGCGCGGCGTAGTGCAGTAGCTCCATGTAGCATCGTCTCAACAAGTCGCTGGAACTGCTGTGCAGAAATATTGAGCCATGGTGCCGCTATAGCCGTCCACATAGCGAAAGCCTTGGTGGTGCAGGATTTTCGTCATGTACTTACCTCTCGCTTATGTCCCATAAATCTTTAAGGGGATTCATGTCGGGTGATCTCCGTGCCAACTCTAACTGTCAAGGTTGTTCTTCAAATCAATGGCGAACAATTCCCATGAATTGCTGCAAATGGTCTTGAAGGAGCCCAACATACCATTTCCAGCCAATGATCGCTTCAGTTGGACCACAGGACCCAGTCTATTCCGTGGAAACACGTCCCACCCCACTATCGAGCAGCCACCTGTTTGCACAGTGCCTCGCTGACAACTTGGGTCCATGATTTCGTCGGGTCTGTGCCACACTCGAATCCTACCATCAGCTCTTACCAATTTGAAGTCTGGACTCATCTGACCAAGTCACGGTTTTCCAGTTCTCTAGGGTCCAACCGATTTTTTCACGAACGCAGCAGTTGAGCCGCAGGTGATATAGGCTCTTAGCAGAGCCACTCGCGTCGGCCATCTGCTGCCAGACGCCATTAACGCCAAATGTCGCCGCACTGTCCTAACGGATACGTTCGTAGTAGATCTCACACTGATTTCTGTGGTTATTTCATGCAGTGTTGCTTGTCTGTTAGCACTGCCAACCCTACGCAGACCTCGCTGCTCTTGGTCGTTAAGAAAAGCCCGTTGGCCACTGCGTCGTCCGTGGTGAGAGGTAATGCCTGAAATTTGGTATTCTCGATACACTCTTGACACTGTGGATCTCGGAATACTGAATTCCCTAACAATCTCCGAAATGGAATGCCCCACGCGTCTAGCTCCAATTACAATTCCGCGTCCACAGTCTGTTAATTCCAGTCCTGCGGCCGTAATCACGTGGTAAATCTTTTCACACGAATCACCTGAGTACAAGTGACATCTCGGCCAACGCACTGTTCTTTTGTACCTTCTGTTCGCGATACTATCGCCATCTAGATACGTGCACATCACTGTTCCATGACTTCTGTCATCTCAACGGCAACCGGCTGTCACCTATTTTACTTGCTCCGTTCCATTAAGACCTGCGAGATGTGATGTGACCAGCAAAGAGAGTGGAACTAGACGGTTACAGAATAAGGTGAAGCCTTTTTATCCATTACACTTTATATTATGACGGCCGCTACACAAGTTTCAGTAGTTTTTGAGAGATGGTTTCAACATCAGTGGCCCAAAGATGAGAACTTTAACACTTTGAAAGTGTGGCTGTGTTTAATGAATAATGTATTATGTTTTGATTGCTGCGAAGTTATAACGATTGTTAACAGCGTATCTTCGTGAAACCGCTTGTACCTGATGTTCTGTCGGTGTATGTGCTGCAACCGTTTCAAGTTTAACCTTCAGTTGTCAAATGAAGTTTAACATCAGTTCCACATCAGCTCCTAAATATCATAAACAATAGATTACGATACATGCATGCAACCACATTTAAATACTCTTTCGAAGACCACCATGTAGCCCCTTAATTAAATCTACAGGCTCACCAAAACAAAACAAAAATTGTGATGGAAAAATTTACTCACCAGTCAGAAAAACTATGGGATAGGGGTCTTTCTTCGTTACGCTTCCAAAAAGATGAGGATACAGTGGCTGATGCACCATTACGTATACTCCCACGGTGGTAAGAAACCGAATCTGTGTGCCAATTAGCCCCTCATGCCAACTAATCACACTCTCCCCTGTCATATATAATCATTCCACCCGTAAAAATCACAAAACTAATTCCTGTGGCCCGAACTACACCCTTCACACGCTTCGGGTTATACGCACCATTCGGCCGTCCGTGTACCCGAAGCATGGTGTCATTTGGAAAGAGGAAACACTATGTACATTCACTATCGTCCATTTTCTGTGTTGTTTGGTCCATTGAAGACGCCCAGCTTTATGCACCGCTTTCATCAGAGGCCTTCTGTGGGATTTCCGACTCCAAATGCCATCTGTGTGCAGTTCCGTTCATAGCTTTTTCTCGGAAACTACTTTCACTAACAGCAGCAATTCCTATCGAATTTGAAACCGACTGTCATCGACAAGACGAAACACTCTCTCGCTCTATAGACTGGAGCCTTTTTACGGTCACCGTTCTCGTTCTAAATTATATGGTTGCTAGAGGAACACTATTCCTTGTGTAAAGTCGTCGGAAATGTGTGCCGATACCCCCACTTATCGAGCAACTTCCTTTATTGTACAGTCATTGGCACGTCCCATTCTGACAGCTCTTTTCTGCTATCATGCGACGTTTCCAATTCGACACACGTTAATAGGGCTGATCCCGCACAACTGACTTTCACGTACACTGGAATTCGTTGCTGTGACTTAAGTCAGCACTGCAGTGTCCCATGACCGCCTGGTATCAGTTCTGCACCATCTACTTCGCTCCAAAGCAAAGGGTGTGCTATTTTATCGGGCTCTCTTAAGTCTCGTTTGGTGATCTTATTTGCCTGTAGGGCCTGTGATACGATTGCCAGCTGCACTCACCTTCAGAGAACGCAGAAACGTAGTGTCCAGACACATGAATCTGTTTGTTCTGCAGTACTCCGATGGCCACCAGCACACTGGTAAGGTTATGCACGAACCCCCAAACCACCCAAAGGGTATATAAACAACCAGACTATTGTCTTAATAGTTTGAGAATGAGAGCGTTTAGTGACTTGTAACAAACTTTAGGAACAATTTCAAATCTGTTAGATACTTCGTCTAGCTCATAGCCCCCACAAAATGATGAAAGGTAAAACGTTTACCGCTTAGTATATTTTCTCTCTAAATACAGTAAAACTGCAGCATCAGGCATGAGGTTTGATTTATTAATTCTTTACTACTAACCATATTCACGACTCATATTGCAAACATTATTCATTCCAGTGTAGGTACCTGCAAAAATATATAATTGTTGGAGTCATATATCAGGAGATATGACGTTATAAACAGTCTGCTTGAAAAACAGCGGCATCACGCATGATGTTTTAATTCATTACTTTTTTATTGATAATCCTATTCGCAACACATTTTGCAGACAGTATTTACAAATTTTATCAATGTACTACACATAGTCCAGGAGACATGATGCCAGATGCACTGAGCTGCGTAAAGGCGAAGGTGCTAGGCGAAATTCGCGAGAGATACAAGTGAAGTATGTGTGCACATGCGTGTGGGATATGTTACATAGATGTGAATTACATCTGACATACCAATTTCAACCAAACTGGAAAGAAATACTGTGGCAATAAGAACCAGCAAACTCATAGTGGGGTGAAGGTGATAACGTGGAACAGAGAGAGAAAAGGGGGGGAGGGGGACATGCTGGAAGGGTATCCTGTCTCTTCTGTTTCTGGATATAATTTGATTTTTAATGTATTATTTGGAAAATAATATTTAAATTTGACTAAAATAAATATTACTGTTACCTCTTCTGCAAAAGATTGCCTGCCAGGGTGGCCGAGTGGTTCTAGGCGCTACAGTCTGGAACCGCGCGACCGCTACGATCGCTGGTTCGAATCCTGCCTCGGGCATGGATGTATGTGATGTCCTTAGATTAGTTAGATTTAAGTAGTTCTAAGTTCTAGGGGACTGATGACCTCAGAAGTTAAGTCCCATAGTGCTCAGAGCCATTTGAACCATTTTTTCCGCAAAAGATTAATTCTTGAAATGAAAATAAGGTCTTTCCTTTATACAGAGATTTTTTACGTGGTGCACAATATACGTACGTTGGAGATAGAGTTTGTCGTATAATCGTGAATGAATAATCGTTACTCTTGTTAAATAAGCTGATAATACTAGACATTCTGACGTTACTAACCTGATTTCGTGATGTAAATGCTTTTAACTGTGAAAAACGTGGGAAATCTCCAAACAAGATTTTGTGTTGCTACGTAATTCCAGACCAAAGCGTATCTGTGCTATTTTTGATCAAGAAACTGAAGAAAATAACTTGAAAACATAATGTTATCATGCACTGCAGTGCTGGAAGAGAAAATGCTTGAACTACTCGTACTTCACTCCAAGTTGCCCGTCTTTCGCGCAGTTGAAATAATTTCAAATGTACCTCGTAATGGCGGTGCCTGCAGCCAGTGAGCGATGTTCCTTCTGCAAAGAAAACTAAATGGAATATTACCAATATCCATTAAATAATTTCAACACATTTTTAATACAAATTTACACGCCTTTTGTTCTGTAACAGTATGTACTAATTATACATTCGCCCGACCCCATAGGCGGCTACCTAGACTGTGCGCAGAATAATGTGGCCGGTTAGATGCGCAGTCAGCAGGGCACGCATGGAGAGAGCTTTAGTGTTCGGGGTTGTGGGCAGGCGCTATAGGGGAAACGCCGAGCACTGGAGGGGAAGTGCCTTTCTAAACTGAAGCCTACACTCATATTATTTTGGAAATATTAAGTGGAGGCTCTACACGCCCACACTTGCATGGTTACCACTCAAAAATATCTACTGTCACCTCTGCTTTGGTTAGTATCTAAAAATATTTCTGCTAAAAATGCAACTGCAGCAGTGAGTTATTTTCGCCTTGCTTGTTAACAATTTGAAACTTTCACAGAAGCGTCATTAGTGGCGATATTTGAGTATAACCTATTGACCTCTTGTCGCAATGTTGAATTTAGCCAAAACGCAATGAAGTTTAGACAATGTCACTTCATTATAATGTTGTGAAAATGCAATAGTGAGATAACTCTGGACCAGTAGTTTATTAAGGGAGGAACTAAGAAAACGTAAAGTCAGCAATTGATGACAAAGCACCTCTCGGTACGATAGTAAACGTGTAATGTCTTCGCTTATATTGTTCCAAAACTCACAGCATTTCTCATTTCAACAGGTATCGATGGCCAAAAAAAAAAAAAAAATTGCGTTCTTTCACAAAAAAAGTCTGTAGTTATCGGAATAACGCGGTAGATAATGAAGTTCTGCATAACACCCGCCTGGCAAAACTCTCTCCTCTTTGCGTGTTATCATTTACCAAAATCTCAGTTCGACATGTCTAACGATTTATGAACTACGAGGAATGTTGTGAACATCTCATTCTTGCTTCATCACTAGCGCACGCGATAGCAAATGAGTGTGCATCGTCAGATCAATTTTCTCGAGATAGATGATAGATACTCCACCCAAGCCTAAAGTAAACTTCAATATGTTAGATAAATTTCATATACAGCAACATATTGTGTAACATGCTCCAAACGCTAAATCATAGCGACCCCTATTTTTCACTGCAAACCTTTTCAAATTTCTGAAAATTTCTGGCAGTGTCTTACTTATATACAAGTACCACAATAACTATGACCCTTAACGAAATGATGGACATGTCATGGCCGGCCGGTGTGGTCGAGCGGTTTTAGGCACTTCAGTCTGGCACCGTGCCACCGCTCCGATCGCAGGTTCGACTCCTGCCTCGGGCATGGATGTGTGTGATGTCCTTAGGTTAGATAGGTTTAAGTAGTTCTAAGTTCTAGGGGACTGATGACCTGAGATGTTAAGTCCCATAGTGCCCAGAGCCATTTGAACCATTTTTGATATGTTATGACTAAGCTGACATACAAAGCTGTAAGTAGCGCAAAAATGAATTTTTTCCGAATAGATTCTGTAAAATAGTTTCAGAGAGATTGCAAGGCGTACGCTGACCGGCCGAAAGCGGGCAATACCGATCTCTCCTTCCAAATCAACAAATGTACTCACCCAGCGCTTTGGACTAAAATTGGTCAGTGCACATCGGCCACAGTATCCAGCGCGGCTTCTGAACTGAGAGAGCGAACTTTTTAATGGTCTTCTTGATAATATTAATAGCACGAAGATATCAGATAACAATAATTAATTGTTCTTTCTACGATTAGCGTAACAGCCGTACCTGTTTTATTCTCTGGTACGTCATATAGTAATGATTATTATTATTTTCGTACAAGAGCGTCTGTCATATTATAAATGTCACATAATTGGCATAACACATTCACATGTCCTTTCGTAAGGGTATGCTACAGGGGGGGGGGGGGGGAGGGAGAAGAGATGGATGTAAAAAGTAAAAAAAGGAAGAGATGGACACAGAAGCGAGGGAGGAGGACTAGATGTCCAACAACAGTGGGGAGGAGGACGGACCAAGAATTAGGGGCTGGAGGAGATGAGTAGAGAATGGGGAATGGAGGGAGTGGCCGCGCGGGATTAGCCGAGCGGTCTTACCCGCTGCAGTCATGAAATGTGCAGCTGGTCCCGGCGGAAGTTCGAGTCCTCCCTCCGGCATGTGTGTGTGTGTGTTTGTCCTTAGGATAATTTCGGTTAAGTAGTGTGTAAGGTTAGGGACTGATGACCTTATCAGTTGAGTCCCATAAGACTTCACAGACATTTGAACATTTTGGCGGGAGTAGACAGAGAGAGGGGGGAGGAGGAGTTGGACAGAGAGCGATGAAGATTGGCGTAGATACATACCACGCTAACACCGGGCACTCAGCAAGTCATCTATAAATTTCGGCGTGCTTTCTTTAGAGTCAAAGCATTGTTGCAAATAATCGCCTTAAAGCGTATCCCCCAAGAGACTACAGAACAGAACACACAAGGGTCGTACCTGCGTTTCGGTTACTAAACAGCGTAAGAGGTTCTAAGCGAATACAAATGGGCATGCACAGTTGCGCTGTTGGAACTGCAAGCGCATCTGCTAAGTTGAACAGAAAAAGGGGTCGTTTTGATCACACCTTAAATGGCATTTCGTAACCACACATTCGCAAACTATCCACAGACGGCTCGTTTGTATACACACGTTTACAAGAAACCTTTTGCTTCTGTCAACGTGAACTTTCACCTGAGGCAGTTTTCGCAATAGTTTACGGAACACCCTGTAGCCCATTACGAAAGCGGTTGTGTGGCGCAGTCGGCAGCGCTCGCGGATCGAGTATCACCTGGCTGTGTGGTCGGCTATGGGGCCGGCGTGCAGAAGATCGATTTGCGGGCGCGTCTCTGTGGCGACGCTAAGGCCGTCGCGGCTTTGATGAACGCGCGCGGCAACCACGCCCGCTGCAGGAGGGTGTGTCCGCGACCTTCACGTGCCGCGCCAGCGCAAGCGCCAGTGCCCGCTCACCGTCCGTGCCTGCCGTCGCCTCGTCCGCGAGCCGCTGCACCACAAGAGGCGTTTTAATCTTCAAGAGAGCTCCAGGAGAATATGCCGCGAGAGTAGGCGCGGTGTCTTTCAAAGCAGCAGCTTTAGCGTCATGCAAATTTTTACGACGGTCTTAGATGGTTCTACTTCGTCTCATCTCTATGCAGGAATCCGATTTAACGTTTCACTGGAACGTCTGCTTCTTCCGCTGGAAAGCGTTGTTCTGATCTGTTGGGAAATATTAAGGGGCTGTAAAAGGAACAAGAAAAGATAAAATGAAAGTTTCAGATTAAAAAGAAAAAAAACGATAGTTTCGAGCAGTCATTTGACTTTCTGTATACCTGGACAGTATTTAAACTTTCTTTCCTCTCTAAACACAGCGTTACTTGTCTGATAATGTCGAGTTAATTAAAAAAATTCTTTCACCTAACTGGTTACAAATGGCTCTGAGCACTACGGGACTTAACAGCTGTGGTCATAAGTCCCCTAGAACTTAGAACTACTTAAACCTAACTAACCTAAGGACATCACACACATCCATGCCCGAGGCAGGATTCGAACCTGCGACCGCAGCAGTCGCGCGGTTCCGGACTGCGCGCCTAGAACCACGAGACCACCGCGGAACTGGTTACAACCACCTTGTGTTCCAAAGTGGTAGTTTTGCGTAATTCCGATTTTAGGTGTTTCAAATAAATAAGAATTGTGTAAACTCACGATATTAGACTTTTCGTTATCTCAAATAAGTCTACATCTACAGCTACACGATTACTTTGCAATTCACAGTTAAGTGCCTCGCAGGGCGTTCATCGAACCACCTTCAAGTCGTTCAAACAAATTTCGGGCTTGCAGCCGGTCGTCGTTCGATACTTCGCACGATATTTCAACTGGGCACCAGCCAGTCATCTTCAGGTGAGCCGTCGCAGACTGGCGGAAACGTCCCTCGTCCCGCATATATAGAATACTGTAACTATTCTGCGCATGTGTCGAAAACTTGATAGATGAACCACACTGCCCGCCGGCAGCGCCCTCGCTGGTGGGATAGCGGAACTCAGACGCCCTCTGCGTTGCTGTTTGCTACGGCCGTCGACGCACTCTGTCGACTTCGATTTGAGCAAATGGTGGAGATGATGGATTTCCATGTACCGTCCAGCTGGTAGTCGCTGTCACGGTTTAACAGATTTTCCGCCAGTCGTATTTCTACGGATTCTTTAATAACGGAGTCCCAGAAAGACGTTGCTGTGGACCGGCGGAAAATCTGTTACACCGTGACAGCGGCTACCATCTGGACAGTGCATGGAATGATATTATCTCCACGATTTTCTCTAATCGAAGACTACAGAGTGCGTCGACGGCCGTGGCAATCAGCAACGCAGAGGGTGACTGAGTTCTGCTATTCCAACAGCCGTGGGCAGTGTGGTTCATCTATCAAGTTTTCGACGCATGCGCAGAATAGTTACAGTACGCTATATATTGCGGAACGGAGGACGTGTTCGCGTCCAAGTTTTGGTCGGCCTTCCGTCGCCTTACCGGAACTACACCCTCCCCCTATTATCCTCTTCTCCATGATGATCGCCCTTTCCCTGACGCCCTTAGTAAGGCCAATCACTTTGCCTCCTACCTCTCCGATGTATTTTCCATCCCCGATGATCCCCAGTTCGATTACTCCCTCTTCCCGGATATCCGCGATCGAACTGACACCTCTGTCCCTCCCCTCGCTCCTGGTTTCCAGTACTTGGACAACATTGCACACACGGATCTCAATGCCCCTATCACTACACAGGATCTTATTGATACACTCCGCACAAAACGCAACACCGCTCCCGGTCACGATCGTGTCACCTACCGTCACCTTCGTGAAGCTCCTGTCTCTTTCCTCTCCACCCTGGCCAGGCTCTACAATGTAGTCCTGTCCACCGGTTACTACCCCGACCTGTGGAAAACCTCCCGTATCCTCATGTTCCTTAAACCTGGCAAACCGCCGTCCGCCGTCTCCTCCTACCGTCCCATCAGCCTTACCTCGGTCTTCAGCAAGGTCCTGGAATCTATCCTCACCCGACACATCCACCAGCATCTCCGCCAGCACCGCCTCCTTCCCGTTAACCAGTGTGGCTTTCGGCCGTCCTTCTCTTCCGACGACCTTCTCCTTCACCTCACTCATCTCCTTTCCGAACAGCGTAATTCCCGTCGCTCCGCAATCTTCCTCTTCCTGGACCTCGAACGTGCTTATGACCGCGTATGGCATTCCGGTCTCCTCTTCAAGCTCCAAACCTTCGCCCTTCCCATTAACTACGTCCGTCTGATCGGCTCCTTTCTCTCCCGCCGTCCTTCCTATGTCACCATCCATAACACAGATTCCTACACCTTTTTCCCCTCTGCCGGTGTGCCCCAAAGCTCCGTCCTCTCCCCCCTTCTGTACCTTTTGTACACGGCGGACATGACGCCGCCGTCAGCCCCCGTCCACCTTCTCCAGTTGGCCGATGACACCGCCTTCCTTGGCCTCGCCCCCACCCTGCAGCGCTCCCAACACCTTTTCCAATCCCATCTTGACCGGTTCACCGCTTGGTGCAACCAGTGGTTGCTCAAGGTCAATCCCTCCAAAACACAGGCCATCATTGTAGGCAAAACCACCCCTTCCTTCCGCCTCCTTCCCAGGCCATCATTGTAGGCAAAACCACCCCTTCCTTCCGCCTCCTTGATTTCTATCTCACCATCTATGGCCGTCCTATCGCCCTCACCCCCACCCTTAAGTACCTTGGCGTCACCCTCGACCGTCGCCTCTCCTGGAATCCCCACCTCCGGACAATCCAAGCCAAGGCACGCTCCCGACTCAGTCTCCTCAAGCTCCTCTCCGGCCGTACGTGGGGTCTGGACCCCTCCACCATCCTCCACACCCATAAATCCCTCATCCGCCCTATACTTTGTTATGCCCATCCGGATTGGATCTCTGCCCACCCTACCTTTTATAAATCCCTCCAAATCCTTCAACGCCATGTTCCCCGCCTCGCCTATTGCATCCGTCTCCCCACCCCTATGCGGATCCTGTACGATCTCATCCCCTTCCCCCACCTCCTCCTTTTCCTTGAAAGGATACGGATCCTGTACACCTCCTGTAAACTCGATCCTCCTCACCCGCTCGTCTCCCTGATCCTCTCCCACCCCCGCCCGCTGCCGCGCCTGTATTCGCACGTCCCACCCGGTCTCCATCTCTCCACCCTCCTTACCCTCTCCCAAGGTGGCTTCCGCCAGCTCCCCCTCCCTGATGATGTCCTCCTCCCTCCCCTCTGCACCCTCTCCACCCGCCTTCACCCTTCTTCCCCTCTTGGCAGGTCCCCAGACTCGCACACGCTACGTGGACTTTCGCGCGCCGGAGATCATCGCCATCTGTGTCTCGTGTGTGTGACGTCGTTTTGTGTTTTTAGTGTCCGCCATCACGCTTCTCCGTTCACTTGTGCCATCGGATTCATCAGTGTTATGTGCGCCGTGTCAACGTGTTTTCAGTGTCTTTCTCGTCGAGTGTGAACGGCTCCGTGTTTTTTGTGTGTCTGTGACCACTATTTTTTGCCCGTCCCTATGTTCATTTTAATTCTCCATTATTGTACTGTTATTGTCAACTCTATGGCTGAAGAGCGGCGTAGCATGCCGCTGCCAGCCTACCTGATTGTTCAGGTGTTAAAATAACAATAAAGTAAAAAAAAGACGTTTTCGCCAGTCTGCGACGGCTCACCTGAAGATGACTGGCAGGTGCCCAGTTGAAATATCGTGCGAAGTACTGAAAGACGACCGGCTGCAAGCCAGAAATTTGTTTGAACAGTCAATTCGCCGGAAAAATTTTGAAATTTACATCTTCAAGTTATTCTGCTACCGTTTCACTCTCGAATGACGCGCCAGATACACAAGCACCTAACTCTTTCTGCACGAGGTCTAACTTCTCTTAATTTATCACGATGATCATTTCCCTATGTAAGTGGGTGCCAACAGAATATATTGGGAATCGCATCAGAAAGCTGGTGACTGAAATTTCAAAACATGAACCTGCCGTAACAAAAAACGCTTTTGTTTTAATGATTGCCACCCCAATTCAGGTATCATGTCCGTGGCATTCTGTCCAGTATCTCGCGATAGCACAAAGCGAGCTTCCCTTCTTTGAAATTTCTCGATTTGCACTCAGTGTGTCGCAAAATCAACGTCTACCCCTATTGAGCGGTAGACGTTGAAGCTCTTGGTTATCACGTATTTTTACAATACTCCGCGAAACTGAAGAAAGTTTTCGACTGGTTATCTTAAAAGCTGCTAGTATTACCAATCGCACATTTATTTACGTAGTTTCTCCTACCTTATCGCTAATGTCGGTCTTTGATATGTGTCTGTACTAGTAATTTCTGTAAGATGTTAATGAATCACAACTCCCCATCGACAGAATATACTGTCCTCTTTACAACTTAGTACCAAAGCCAAATAAACCTGCGAACCTAAAGACATTCTTCTTAAAACAAGTAATTTCGTTACTGTCTTTGACCTCTTAGAGGTAAGGATGAGCAAATATTCGGATACACCGTTCATTTTCGTTTTCATTCCACTCACCGCAATTGTAAATTAATCTTCGAAGTTGGTGTGATGTATCCTGTGGGTGGTATATACACTGATCAGTCAAAATGTTACAACCGACTACCTTATAGCCGTACGCCCACCTTTGCCACGGATAATGGCGGCGACGCGCCATGGCATCGAAGCAATGATGCCTTTGGAGCTCGCTGGAGGCAGCTGGCACCACATCTGCGCACGTAGTTTACCTAATTAGCGTAAATTCCTGGGAGGGGTCGATGAGCTCTGACGCCACGTTCAGTCTCATCCAGAAAGTGTTCGATCGGCTTCAGATCTGGCAAATTGGGGAGGGGGGCGGGTGAGGACAGCACACTAACTGGAACTCCGATCAGTTTCCTTGAACCATTCAGTCACACTCATGGCCTTGTCACATGGCGCGTTATCTTGTTGAAAAATGCCACTGCCGTCGGGAAACATGGTCGTCATGAACGTGCGTAAGTGGTCTGCAACCAGTGTGCGATACGTCTTGGCAGTCGTGGTGCCTTGCACGACCACCACTGGACCTATGGATGCCCAGAGCATAATGGAGCCGCTGCCAGCTTGCCTCCGCACCTCAGTACAGGTGTCAAGGAGCTGTTCCCCTGGAAGGTGATTGATGCACCCTCCCATCGGCACGATGGATTTCATCAGACCATGGCACGTTCTGCCACAACGCCAGCACCCAGTGTGATAACCGCGTGCCCATTTCCGTCGTAGTGGCCGATGTCGTGGTGTTAACGTTGCCACATATATGGGTCATCGGCTGCGGATGCCCATCATTAGGAGTGTTTGGCGCAGTGTGCGTTCAGACACACTTGTGTTCTTCCCAGTATTAATGTCTGATGTTGGTTCCGGCACAGTTCGCCACCAGTACTGTTTTACCACTCCGCCCAGCTTACGACGTCTGATATCTGTCCTAATGAGGGGTGACTACCCAGTCTGGACGCAGTTTCACCTAGATTTTGCCACGTCTTGAAAACATTCACCAAAGCACTCCTCGAACACCCGAGAAGTCGTGCAGTCTCCGAAATGCTCGTGCCGAGTCCCCGCGCCATCACAGTCTTGCCCTCGATGAAACTCAGATGAATCGCATTCCTTCCCGATTCTACACACAGGCATCACACTCATGGGTACTACACGCACCGTGCACGTGTCTCACTGGCATTCGTCGCCGGTTGACGCTGCTATTGCCTGGACGAGTTTATATCAATAGTAAGTCGGTGGTCTTATTGTTCGGTCTGGTCAGCGTATGTTTTTATATTCATGGTAACTACACCGCAGGAAGAGACTTGAAACCTAACATTGAACTAATGTGGTAGAGTCAACCGGTTGTTACCCCTAACGTCGTCGTTTCTCTTCATTGATGTGTAGCTTGAATATCAAAGAACCAGTGAGATAACTGAAATAATGCTGAAACATGCAACTAAAATTCTAGGGAAACAGTGATCACTTCCACTTTCTCTGAGTATGATGATGATGAGGTCACATACTCTGAGGAGCGTAGGGGACGATGCGGGAGACCCGCACCGCCGTACTAGGCAAGGTCCTAGCAGAGGTGGTTTGCCATTGCCTTCCTCCGACCGTAATGGGGATGAATGATGATGATGAAGACGACACAACAACACTCAGTCATCACGAGGCAGGAAAAATCTCTGATCCCGCTGGGAATCGAACCCGGGACCCCGTGCACGGAAAGAGAGAACGCTACCGCAAGACCTCGAGCTGCGGACTCTTTGAGTATGAGTGTTTAAGAAAATCCCTCTCTAAGGCCGTACAGTCCTAAACCTTTATGCTAATCACGCAAAATCGACGTCAGCATTGAGGCAATCATCCTACCGACGCACCAGATTGGAAATACCCGTTTGCTAAAGGGCCGTGTCCTGCTGCGTGAAGATGTTTGTAACTGCCTGCTGTTCATTCCAGTCCGGCAGAAATCGCGTCGATCCTTCAAGGCGTGAGAATCACATAATCACATGGATGGGCGGGGGGGATCAGGATAATAGGGCGGGTGCCAGACCGACCTGCGTCTTGTGTCGAATCGCGACCAGCACGGGACTTGGCAGATCATACCACAACGGTGGTTTTCGGCATGCTGCCCCTTACACATTCTTAAATGTCTGACGGTGTTTGTCCTTCGGCATCCAAGAATACAATAACAGGACATTGGTGCTGTTTGGACGCACTTGCTAATAACGTCGCCATAGTTAACATTTACATATTCATCGCACGCGCGTCGGAAGAACACGAATGCCACCCTAATCCCTTGTCTACATTTCGGTGATTATAAACCCGCATCGAAGATGCGCTACGTTGCAAATACGTTGCAGCAACGGCCACAATCAGAAACTTTTTGATAACCCTATACAATTTTTTCTGCGGAACACTAAAGGCAGGATTGTAACAAACTGTTGAACGAAATGAATGGGGTAACTAGCTCAATTTGTAGGTTAATTACATAGGATGAAGATGATGATGAGTATTGAAAATGTGAATGGTGTCTCGGTTCACATCACCACTACCCCAAGGGTCACTAAAAGTAAAATAATTTTATCGCCTTCGGATAACGGTTGTTTAAGATGACGAAATCAAGAAAAATATCGAAGGTAAATTGCATTGCTGGTAATCAAATTCGTGAACAAACAAATTCCGCTTCCATAAAGTATTGATGTTACATCGAGGAACAAATGCTTGACAATGGAGACACAGAGTGCAATATTCAATAGGATTGCAACATGGATCATGGGAAGTCGGGACGCATTTTAAATAAGGGCAACAGAACAATTTTAAAAATCTAGTTGTCCTGTGGTACGAAATAAGTAGGTACTTGATATGGGTGATCGATGAAGTTTATAGTTTAGTTGTCATAAAAAGAAGCGGGGCTTTGTAACATATGCTGCGGCATCCAGAAGTAGGTAACCTGGCACTGGAACGAGCAGTAAGGGGGTAGTGGGCAGAGAGCTAAGGCAGCAGACAAAGATATGAACGAGCATACAAATTATGGAGTGTACTGTGTGCAACAGCGATGCAGAGATGCAAAGATTACAACAGTCTAGGAAGAGGTAGTGAATAGCGCTCCATTAGTCAAATTACGACTATTTCAGTCGAAAGATGTCATTGTGGTGAGCGACCGTTCAGAAAGAACGTGGCACAGCAACTTCATGTCGTTACCAACGGCAACTGGGGTGATAAAGGTCTCCGGCTGGGACGTGTGCGGCTAAGTAGGTCAGTAGGTCACATCCGGTCAGTCGCAGAGAGACCCGCAAAAGAGATGTTTGTGTGAATGCACTCGCTTATTGAATTCAGCAGCACGTGCTGCAATCAGTGACGTGTATGGGATTCCACACGCTTTTGCGATCACTGCCATATTCGACAAACGGCTCTGCGGCATAGGTCGCTATATCGCGGTTTGGCGATGAGGTCCATCCGGTGTTTAGCCAATGCAAATTCCAGATGTGGAAAGCATTTTCGTCACGTTTGACCAACAGAGCTGGAGGTGCAGAATACCAATGCTTCTGTTTGTTATCTCCGAATGTCTACGCGTTACAGCACGACACAGACAAACAAGTTTATGATTTTAAAACTCATTATTACTTATTTCTGTGTGAATATGTGGCCGTAACGCATAGCACGGCATCTACATCTGCATCTACATGGATAATCTGCAGAACACATTTAAGTGCCTGGCGGAAGGTTCATCGAACCACCTTCACAATTCTCTATTATTCCAATCTCGTATAGCGCGCGGAAAGAAAGACCACATATTTCTTTCCGTACGAACTTTGATTTCCCTTATTTTATGGTGGTGGTCGTTTCTTCCTAGGTAGGTCGATGTCAACAAAATATTTTCGCATTCGAAGGAGAAAGTTGGTGATTGGAATTTCGTGACGAGATTCCGTCGCAACGAGAAACGCCTTTCTTGTAATGATGCCCAGACGAAATCCTGTATCATTTCTGTGACACTCTCTCCCATATTTCGCGATAATACAAAGCCTGCTGCCCTTATTTGAGCTTTTTCTATGTACTCCGTCAGTTCTATCTGGTAAGGATCCCTCGCCGCGCAGCAGTATTCCAAAAGTGGACGGACAAGCGTATTGTAGGCAGTCTCCTTAGTAGATTTGTTACATTTTCCAGGCGCCCTGCCAATAAAACGCAGTCTTTGGTTAGGCTTCCCCACAACATTTTCTATGTGTTCCTTCCAATTTAAGTTGTTCGTAATCGTAATACCTAGTGCTATTCACTGCTTATATTATATATCCACAAAAAAAACCCTCACTTCCCATGATGCTGTAGCATTATATAAACCTCTGATTGCAGTTGATGATAGTGTGAAGTGCAATATATATATTATGTAGGTAACTTAACGACTTGGTGAGAGGATTCTATGTTTCTATTAAAACTATTGCGTCCCAAAATATAGTTTTTAGTGTAACATTTGCCCCATGAAATACTCTTCCGGACATAGAAGAGTGACAACCTGTTAAAATGCGCTCCATATTTAACAGCGGTAAACACATTTTATCAGGTACTGTTACTATCTATGATAAATATCATTATCGCTAGTCTCTTAGCGGTACTAGACTTTCGAGCTCTCTTTCTCTGATTTGTTTTAACATTCTGTGGCAGCCCACTCATATCACCTTAGGCATTAAAATAGATCTCGTTGTTTTACCATTCTCGCGATCCAGATGATTCGGAGAGATCCTCATTTGCTGTACTGCAGGTGTATCAGGAACCGCCTGGGCGGCGGGTGCTGGTGCACGCACCGAAGTTACGGCGCTGAGCAGTCCCCAGATCAGGAATAACAGACTCGCCAGATCCGAACGCAGCCACGTTTGGCAGTGTTCCCAGAGGTGCTAGCCAGTTGGCACCACCGAGGGAAGCTTGACCCACTTGTACACAAATGAGTAACTGACAATACTGATTAGCAATGTCAGCTGTCGACGTATGGAATCCATCTGTCAGTGCTAACGTCGTATGGTATCAGTATAGCAGGCAGTTAGCTTAATGACTAAGTACTTTGACAGCAAGGAGTACCAAACTCTAACTATTCTTTGTAGGCTAGTTTGGTGAGCACCTTGAGAACAACATTTATCTTTCACTGCTACACAAATCACACATTTCCTTAATAACCAGCAATGTTCTCAAACACGTTAATAACATCTCTCCCTCCCTCTCTCTCACACACTCTCTCTCTCTCTCTCTCTCTCTCTCTCCCTGTCAGACGGCCGCTGTGGTCAAGTGGTTTTAGGAACTTCAGTCCGGAACCACGGTCGCAGGTTCGAATCCTGCCTCGGGCATGGATGTGTGTGATGTCCTTAGCGTAGTTCTGTCTAAGCAGTACTAAGTCTAGCGACTGATGACGTCAGATGTTAAGTCCCATAGTGCTAAGAGCCATTTGAACCACTTTCTCCCTGTCTTCCCTTCCTCTCCGTCCCTTATATGTCCACACACACAGGCACGAGCTAGTACCCGCAAGCCATCCCATAGTGTGTAGCAGAGCTTACTTCGGGTACTGCTGTCATTATGACCATATCAGTTCCACTCCCAAACGGTGCAGGATATTTTTCGGTATGCCTCCGCATGAGCTACAGTTTCTTTGATTTTCCCGTCATCGCCATTCCATGAGAAGTACATGAGAGGAAGGTATATGTTGCTTGGCTCCTCTGGGAACGTGCATTTTCCGAATTTTAAGTCAGCCGTTGTGGCCAGGCGGTTCTAGGCGCTTCAATCTGGAACCGCGCAGCTGCTACGGTCGCAGGTTCGAATCCTGCCTCGGGCATGGATGTGTGTGATGTCCTTAGGTTAATTAGGTTTAAGTAGTTCTAAGTCTAGGGGATTGATGACCTCAGATGTTAAGTCCCATAGTGCTTAGAGCCATTTGAACCATTTTAAACCGAGTTTTAACAGTAAACTTCATCCTTAAGCACATCATTTCTTTGATTGCGTCTGAAACTGGAATTTGTGACCACCTTAAACGAACCTGGCCGAGCTAGGCATCGAAGAGGACCTTGGACTCGCTTTCGGGAAGACGGTGGTTCAAAACCCCGTCCGACCATTCAGATCTAAATTTCCCGTAATTTCTCTGAACAGCTTCAGCAGTTTAAAATAGGTCACCCTCGAGGATCATTACTGTTCCAGTGATTGATTTCCGTTCGTGTAATCGGACAAAAATTGATCTTACTACCTATCTTTGCTTACTATTTTACAATAGTTTATGTTGACTGTTAACTGTCAGCCCCTTTTCCGAGCGTCGATTTTCTACAGATCATCTTGCATTTCACTAGGTGAGAGTGTTGTACCTAGGACCATGTGATGTTTTCGTTCGATACTTTAGTCCAGTTATTCATTTTGCAACCAAGCGAAGGAATGAGATTTTCACTCTGCAGCGGAGTGTGCGCTGATATGAAACTTCCTGGCAGATTAAAACTGTGTGCCCGACCGAGACTGGAACTCGGGACCTTTGCCTTTCGCGGGCAAGTGCTCTACCATCTGAGCTACCGAAGCACGACTCACGCCCGCTACTCACAGCTTTACTTCTGCCAGTATCTCTTCTCCTATCTTCCAAACTTTACAGAAGGTCTCCTGCGAACCTTGCAGAACTATCACTCCTGAAAGAAAGGATACTGCGGAGACATGGCTTAGCACAGCCTGCGGGATAATTCCAGAATGAGATTTTCACTCTGCAGCGGAGTGTGCGCTAATATGAAGGTGTTTCAGTACGTAAAATGCAATAATTGTAAAGTAACTGAGATTGGTTAACATCTAAACAATTTTATCGCTCTTGAAAATGAAAAATTTTGTTGGTTTCCAACAGCTTCAGTTTCACAATATATATTTAACTTGTAACTGATCTTTGAGACAACTTCTGCTTTCTTTCATTTCACTTACTGACTATGGACATGTAGTAGAGTAATAATATAACACATATACTATTGAATGCAGCACTGACAAGGTTTTCTCAATTGCAGCGCTTTAAATTTCAGTAGAATATTTGTTCCTAGGTACATGACCACTGTGTATCTTGGAACACACTTTTGTATTTGCATAAACCTTAGTTTTCCGGATTAATTTCCATAATTTCAGAAAAAACCTGCAACACATAAAAAGAGAATGCTGTCATTTAAAAACGAAGTAACAAATTCATTAAAATTCTTTTACATGGATTGCTAGAGGCGATGAAATCCTGCGAAGTGTTCCAAGGTACCCCTACTCCTAGTCTCTTCTGGTGTCGCTATTTGTGTACATACAACAGCATCACCTACGAACAGGCTCACGCACCTCTCATTGTTATGTGCTGTATAGTTCGTGTTTTCTGTAAACAGTATTGACCGTACCGTCTACCACTCCCTCAGGTCACTCCCGAAGTTACATCTTAAGATTTGAGCGCGTTAAGAAGTACACTGCATTCTATCTGCCGGAAGTTCGGATCCAGTCACAAGGTGCGTCCAGTATTACGGAATCTCTTATTTCGTTTACTGAGCGGCAGTGCGCAACTCTATGCGATGCCTCGCAGAGGTCAAGGAACGCGGCACTGACTTGGCCACCGTAACCGATTGTCATTTGTATCTCACGGAAGGGTATAATGAACCGCCGTTTATGAGAGCAACGCTTGTGGAACTCACACCGATTACTATAGTAGAGATTTAAAATCTCCAAAATGGCTCAAAAACGAAGGATACAATGGTCTCCACAATTCTATATAAGGCAGACGGCAGTTATATAACTCTTAAGTTATGTGCATCCGTTCGGTATCTCATCTTGCAAAGCTGAATGACCCTTCATCACTCCAGTGACCACCGCTGGTCTGCTGCTGAAGGCCAGCAAAGTTATTTCGCATACTCTATACAGAATCATACAGATATCGCCTTTCGTGCGATGATTTACACGAAGGACCGCATTAGCCCTTTCACGCCGGCGCCGTGATGGCTGCGTCGTGCGCTGTGGCCGAGCGCAAGTTCCTCTCGGCCGTGCCCGCTGTGCGGCGCGTTTCTCGCTCTCCCCGCGGCGCTACTCTGTCCTGCTTTCACACTCGTAGTCTTACCGCAATTATTGGACTTTATACTACATATTTATCAGGGAAAATATTTATACAAATCACACACGTTTTCGATATCGTTTGTGTCTGTGCACAAATACAAGTCTGGGGATGCCAATGGGACAGCTGGAGTAGTACGTGTACCTGATGCAGAAGCAGCTAGAATAGGTGTTTCATGTTCATCGTCAGATTTGTACGATGATTCCCTTTCATCTTCAAAGTCACTAACCAGTGTGAGAAAAAGAGCTTCGTCCACAGTATATCGCTTATTTGTCATATCACTTCTAGTAGAAATTAAAGTTAACAACACGTAGAGTGACCAGACGTCCGGATTAATCCGGACATGTCCTCCTTTTTAGCTCTTTGTCCGGGGTCCGGGCGGATTTTTACAGTACCCGGCTTTTTCGCAAAGTTGAGCGTAATACAGTTAAATTTACAATTCGTCCCGTTCTATTGCTCGTCTCTTAAACACTTTAACTATTGGCACAGCCTTCGTGATAAACACGCACGAAGACGGTGCTAGTATGTGGCACCAGGATCGTCGATGTCATCGTTGATCGACCTATAAGCAAATGCAAATATCGATTATTTAAAATTTTCGTTTCGTATCTTTGCTTTGTATTGGCTTCGCTTCCTGTAGTGCACGTATGATTTGTGAGTGTAATTTTTAACCGAGTAAGTTACGTGAAATATTTGGCTATGCATAAACGAAAGTGTACATTTTCTAATGTCCTTTCCTGCAAATATCCGGCTTTCAAGAAACGGAGAAATGAATTTGAAGCGGAATGTAAGACATACGGAGCTGGAACGTACGTCTCAGTGGCCAATAAAGGTAAGAAATAACTCGACAGATTAACTGTCATGGTTTTATTTCATTTTTCCATAGTCATTCAGTTTATTTGTATTCGGAAGGTTGAAGTACAGTTTACATGTCGTCAGCTGCTTCTTGAATTGTAGATGTTGGTAGCGGTGCGTCGAATGAAGGGAGGTGAATGGTCTTACGTTTTTCGCTTTGTAAATAATTCCGTGTTGTTGACATAACAAAACAACTGACGCCACACTGTCACCATAATCAATGTTTTTAATTTTTTTATATTTCTCAGTTAACCACCACCTGACCATACGTAACAATTAACTATTAGTTTTACAGGGAATTCCCGGCAATCACGTGACTTGTCCAAAGCTGACGGATGGTATCCTCATCTGCAGTTGACCCGTTTGATGTGTCCTCTTTTTTCTTCCTTTTTCCGCCTTTTTGAAACTGTTTGTTCTCCTTTTTAAATAATTGCATCTGATCACCCTAACAACACGTCACTTCAGAACAGGAACAAGGCGGGAAAGGAACAGTGCAACTCAAATTAAACCAACGCGTTGGAACTGAATACAACTGCATCCAGTGACTGTAGTTAACTACATACTTCGAACAAAGCAGCTAGCTGGTGCATAGGTCAAGCTTCCACACACGTCAAGCGCAGTGAAGCGGAGAAATATGACGCGAGGCGAAACTGCTACAGCAGTCCACCGGCTGGGCGGCACATTCGCTCCCAACTGCTACAGAAGTTCACCATAGCGAAAGGGTTAAGAACAGCCGCAGTGAAACTTTACTACGAGAGCGAATTCAGTACTTTGGCCTTCTCTGTGTTCTCCTTTGTTTCGGTGCCAATGTCGTTGTACAAATGATTTGAATGCTTCACAAATTATAAATAAGAGTAAAAGTTATTAGGATGATTTGACGGTTTGGTAGCCGTTATTTACTTTCCAATCACTGAATATTTCTCCTATATCACTTATTTCTATTTTTCCTTCGTAGTCAACAAAGATTCGGCTTCGCTGTGACGATCAACTCTTTGATTGCGTAGCCACTTTCCAAGACGACTATTGATACACGGCTGCTCTTTTCCCTTTCGCAGAGCTTTCCACAAAAAAAAAAAAAAAAAAAAAGTCAAATGTGTGTGAAATCTTATGAGACTTAACTGCTAAGGTCATCAGTCCCTAAGCTCACACACTTCTTAACCTAAATTATACTAAGGACAAACACACACACCGATGCCCGAGGAAGGACTCGAACCTCCGCCGGGACCAGCCGCACAGTCCAAGACTGCAGCGCCTCAGACCGCTCAGCTAATCCCGTGCGGCAGAGTTTTCCACAATACATTCATTTTGTAAAGGGTATTTGTACAATATCTCATAATTTTGTCCACTGATACTCAGTATCTTCGCCGGTAACGGTGAATTATGTTAACTGCACGTACACGGTGCTGCAGGAGCGACTTTCATTAAATAATTTAACATGTTTCTTTTCCCGATCAATTTAGGCTGAAGAATGCAGAACTTGCTGTGTGGCATAGTGGAATGTTGCTGCTTCAGACCCTATAGTTTCGTGAAGTTACGGTAGGTGGCGGCGCTATTAGTGGCGTTCAAAATGGGGTCTGTAACGTACGTGCGTTGCTAGCAGAGCGCTGTCATTGAGTTTCGATGAAAAAGGAGAGCATAGTAAGGATTCATATGCACTTCCAGGATGTTTACGGAGATTTAGCAATAAACAAAAGCACCGTGAGTCGTTGGGCGAGGCATCTGTCATCATCGCAACAAGGTCGTGCAAACCTTTCCAGTCCCCCGCGTGCCAGCCAGCCGCACATATCTGTGACTCCTGCGCTGTAGGAACGTGCGGACACTCATTCGAGGTGATCGGTGGATCACCAACAACTCGCTGCGCGACTCTCACTTGTCCACCTGTTGTTTTATTTAAAACTAAGTGCTAGCTGTGTTCCTCGCAGCCTGACAAAGGCCACAAAGAGCGATTAAGGACCATTTGTCCGAAATTGCTTGCGCATTACAAGGCCGATCGTGATAAACGTTTGTCGAAAATCGTCGCAAACGATGAGACATGGATTCACCACTTCGAGCCAGAAACAAATCGGCGATCCACACCACCTCCCCTCCGAAGAGAAAATTCAAATCCGCACCCTCAGCCGGAAAAGATATGACGACGGTCTTCTGGGACTCTGACGGGGTTATTCTGTTTCATGTTCTCCCTCATGATGCAACGATCAACTTTAAAGTGTATTGTGCTACACTCGGGAAACAGAAGAAACGTCTTCAGCGTGTTCGTCGCTACAACAATGGAAACGAACTTCTCCTTCTCCCTGACAA
Source organism: Schistocerca piceifrons (assembly GCF_021461385.2). Taxonomy (NCBI): domain Eukaryota; kingdom Metazoa; phylum Arthropoda; class Insecta; order Orthoptera; family Acrididae; genus Schistocerca; species Schistocerca piceifrons. The sequence goes on along the minus strand of NC_060141.1, from coordinate 348,246,147 downwards.
CGCAAGGCATCACACATAGCGGCTCACCCGAGAGTATCTCATAAAACTCCAATGGACTGTTTATTCCTATTAACCCTGCAGCTCGTATCTCGCGCTTTCCGAGTTCGATCTCAGACTTTTCACCCACATGGGGCACTCATAGCTGTGTGTACGCTGAGTTTCTCGCCGCCAAGCAGGAAACCATAAGGACCGTCCACCTGTTCGGACCAATGAAGGAAGCACTCCGCAGGAAGTAGTACATGGGTAACGGAGAGTTTATTGATGCAGCAAAACGTTGGCTCCGACATCGACCAGTAGAGTCGTACCATGCGGGCATCCAGGCCCTACCAGTAAGGTGTTGTAAGGCCGTCGCATTGAACCGAGATTATGTTGAAAACCAGGATTTTGAAGCCAAAAGTGTGGGGAATAATATGGTGTATTGGAATCTGAATAAACCCAACCTGCTTTCAGACAAAAAATTTGCGTTTCTTATTGGAAGTCCCTCGTATTTAAGAAGGTGGTAGTACGAACTAACTCTAATAAAATATTCCATACAACATCTGTCCAATCTTAATTGTGTAGAAATACGGATGTTAGAATGTGACCCGCCAGGTTAGCCGAGAGCGCTAATGCGCTGCTTCCTGGACTCCGATTGACGCGCCGGCGCCGGATCGAATCAGCCCGACGGCTTAACGATGGTGGCCGGTGCGCCGGCCAAACTGGATGTGGTTTTTAGGCGGTTTTCCACATCTCACTAGGTGAATACCTGGCTGGTCCCCACGTCCCACCTCAGTTACATGGCTCACATACATCAGAACACATTCGCACTATATGGATTACACTAGCCACAGACAGTTGGGGTACACTAATTGCATCCCGGGGGGTACGGGGTGGCAGCAGGAAGGGCATCCAGCCACCCCTTCAATTAACCTTGCCAAATCCGTTTAATCATGCCGACCCTGCGTCATTGCGAGAAAAAGGCACAAACAAAAGAAAGAAAGGAAAGACGGATGTTAGAATGTAACCTAAACAAACGAAGGCGGAAGGTGCTAAGCAAAAGCTACTGATTAAGTTCGAATTTGGTTTTCATAAATTCCACCTTAGAGTTCTCCTAAAATGTGTTGTGTGGTATGACAAACAATTAGTTGATTGGACCTGTTGTGTTACCGCATTGTCTTACAGGGATCCGTTATCCACAACGTCTTGAAAACGAGCTTTCAGAGCTACTGAAAGACGTTCCTTTGGCTGGAAGAGGACGCGTGCATTTTTCCAGAAAGACTGGGTCCCTGTACATTCTATTCGTCAGGTGATACAAATTCTAAACCCAACATTTTCTGGAGGGTGGATAGGTAGAAATGGTCACGGTTCTTGGTACCTGCACCATATCTCTCTTAAGACTTTTGGCTGTGGGGATCGTTGAAAGAGACGAATTGATCGATGAGATTATCAATGGTGCTGACTCCACAAAGAATTGCCAAGACGTCCTCAGCAGAGATACGCTTGGTGCTGTCAAGAGAATTGGAAAGGGTACTGAAGCCGGAGGGGTAATTTAAGAAAATCGTATTTTTATCTTTGTCTTCTGGAAGTATCCTCTTAGGTTACGTTTCAGCAGATGTATCTCAATAAACAATATAAATTGGAGGCGTGTGGAATCTTTTTATTCGTGTGAGTCTATTCTGTCACTTAAAACATCTACTTTTCCTCCTGGAACATCCTGTATAATCTGCAGCCAGTTTTCTGCCACACTTGCTGAGCAGAAAATTTTTGTATCTTTTTTAACATTCATTCAAACGATGGTAGTCCCTGATATTATAACAACCTTACGGTCAGCATTTTGCTCCTTTATGTTAACTGACGCTTTTGGATACCAGATCTAAGACATTGCCTTGCAAAGTCCGTATTCTAAATACGCAAAGTAATTTTCACACACGACATTCAGAGAAATATTATACGAAATCCACTACTTGGCACTAGTTTTTATATCATGATTCATTCAGTATATACCTAGAATACTCTAATATCCCCCTGTTAGCGCAACACGATGAAGAAAATTATGCGCGAGATACTCCAAGTTTTCTCTGAAATGTTTGGCCATAATAAGAAGCTTGAGCCGATTATCCTTTGTGACATACCTATGTCACTTACGTTCATCCCCATTATTTCTAATTTACAGCGTGTAAAATATTCATTAGATGTTATTGGTACTAAATACGCCATCACCATTTCCGTCCTAGCGATATATACTTCAGTTCTAATTTAAGATTCCATTGCTGTTTGACTTTGGTTTTAAGTGCTTCTGCTGTACGTGGTTCTACATAGGTATTACTATCTGTAACAAATGAAACTAGTTCTGTTAACTTACCACAGACGCTCCTGCAGTATCCAATACAATTCTTCTTCCGAAGAGGCCTCTGAAGGCCAAACGGTACCGACTTACTGCCGTGTCATCCTCAGACGAAAGATGTCACTTGATGTGGAGGGGCATGTGGTCAGCACACTGCTCTCCCTGCAGTTGTCAGTTTTTGTGATCGGAGCAGCTACTTCTCACCCAAGTAGACCCTCAGTTGACCTAACAGGGACTGGTTGCACCCCGCTTGCCAAAGGCATTCGGCTGACTCGGGCGGTCACCTATCAAATTGCTAGTCAAGTCCGACAGCGCTAAACTTTGGTGATATGGCGGGAACAGGCGTTATCACTGCACCAAGGCCGTGCAATAGCCAATTGCAAAATAATTATTTTCCCTTTCTGATCTGCAAAACCGAAAGTTCTCTATGATTAATGAAGCTGATCTGCTCCTCTTTCTTATGGAAATTTTACGAGAAAAATTTTATCTAACTTCCTCCAGCCATGCACCAAGTCGAGTCTCGATGTTTACGATACGGAGATAGCGGTGAAGAGCACTGATTCACATTGAGACATTGAGTTGATGGTAAGTTAACGGTGAGTTCGGCTGATGTATTCTTATAATCTACAACAGCTCATGTCACATTAGTGCAGCACTGAGCCCATAGACTACTCGACACTGCATATGTACACGTACATTTCATGCGAACCGCATTTCATTATGAAAGACATGACATTTTCAATTAATTCAGCGTTGAACATCAACAAGTAATCAAGCTAACTCCTGTTTTCTATTTTGCTCTGTCTGTCTCCAAGGGCAATTTCCCAACCGTAACTAGAATCAGTATTCTGTCTCTGACATGTTCGTATAGCTTTCAATTCACTTTATTCCAGTAGAAAAAGCTTTCACGCTATAACTCACTGTACTAAACCCAAAATTTTTTACTCGAGGTGGTTGCAGCATTTTGCGATAATTTTCCGTAGCCACATGCATCTACATCTACGTCCACAATAGGTACTCCGCGAGCCACCGTACGGTGTGTGTCGGAGGGTACCTGTTCCACCACTTGTCATTTCCTTTCCTGTTCCACTCGCAAACAGAACAAGAGAAAAACGACTGTCTGTATGCTTCCATATGAGACCTAATATCTCGTATCTTATCTACGCGCAATGTATGTTGGCTTCAGTTGAATCGTTCGGCAGTCACCTTCAGATGCCGGTTCTCTAAATTTTTCAATTGTGTCTCTCAAAAAGAATGTCGCCTTCCCTCCAGGAATTCCCATTTGAGTTCGCTAAGCATTGCCGTAACACTTACGTGTTGTTCAAACCTACCGGTAACAAATTTAGCAACCCGCCTTTGAAATTCTTCGATGTCTTCCTTTAATCGGACTTGGTACAGATCCCAAACCCTCGAGCAAAACTCAAGACTACGTCGCACCATCATCCTACATGCGATCACCTTAAAATTCTCCCAATAAACCGAAGTCGACAGTTCGCCTTACCTACCACAGTACTCACAAGTTCGTTCCACCTCATGTCGCTTTCCAACGTTACGCCCAGATATTTAAACGACTTGACTGTTGTCAAGCAGGACACTAGTAATACTGTATCCGAACATTACAGGTTTGCTCTTCCTACTCAACCGCATTAATTTACATTTTTCCACGTTTAGAGCCAGCTGCCATTTATCACAACAACTGGAAATTTGATCTAAGTCGTGTTGTATCTTCCTACAGTCACTCAACTGGGACACCTTCGGCACGCCACAGCATCATCAATGAAGAACCGTAGTTTGCTGCCCACCCTATCAGCCAAATAATTTATTTAAAAATAGAGACTCTGCTCTAAAATACTTACTGCCTAACATATATCTGTCTTTTAATGCCGATGAATAAATGATAGATAACACCGTCAAGCAAATTCGGTGACCAGTTGAGTGTATACCTCTGCTGCAAGCAGAAGAATGTAGATACGCTTCCTAACAGTTCTTTCAACGCCAATCGTCGTTGTTGTTTCCAGGGGTTATGCTAGCAAGATATTACCAAGGCAGCAATTATGTCGTCTATGTGATCGTCCAGCACAATTCTAGGAAAAGATGTTCGTGCGACACCGCACCGATCTATATATCTGTAACGTGCGTCTTTGCTAGTTACAATTTTCACTTATGGCTGTAACATGACCAGGAAATTTATGCGCCATACTTTTCAAGAATCGTTCAACCATTTCGATACATCATGCAGATCGCCAATAACAATGAAAATAATGCACTGACGGAAAAAAATCGAAACACCAAGAAGGATATGTGTGACATAAACGAAAGTTGGTCGGCGTGTTTCTACATCTGAAATATGATGTCTATTCAAATTTCGGGCCGTTGACATGAGAGTACCGCTTGTAGCGGCACTATGAGGATGCAAATTGGGTTTGCTTCAAATACGGCCGTGAGCGCTAGTTACCTTTAAGACTGGTCGTAATGAATTGATCTCAGTCAAGATTGCCTTGAAAGCGACAAAGACGTCTTTATCCATACCTCACTGAGTTGAACGAGTTAGTCTAATGGGGGTGTGACAAGCTGGATGTTCCTTCTGCGATATTGAAGAACGTCTTGGCAGGAATGTAGCCATTGTACATGACTGCTGGCAGCTGTGGTCATGAGAATGTACTGTCGTAAAAAGACGGGGATCCGGACAGCGGCGCCGCACTACGGAGTGGGAAGACCGTTGTACTCGGTGTATGGCTGTGGCGCGTCATGTTGCATCTGCAGCAGCAATTCGAACAGCAATTGGCACCACAGCGACACAGTGAACTGTTACAAATCGGTTACTTCAAGGACAGCTCCTTGCCAGACGCCCTGTAGAGTGCACTCCACTGACCCCAAACCACCACCATTTACTTCTTCAGTGGTGTCAAGCGAGAGCTCATTGGAGAGCAGGGTGGAGATCTGTTATGTTTTCTGATGATGGCCGGTTCTGCCTCGGTGCCAGTGATGCCCGTGTGTTGGTTAGGAGGAGGTCAGTTGAGGGCCTGCAAACAACCTGTATGCGTGCTAGATTCACTGGTTCTACAATTGGGGTTATGGTCTGGGGTGCGATTTCGTATCACAGCGGGGGCACTCACATGCTTATCCTACGCACTCTGACTGGAACTTTGTACGTCAATCTGGTGATTCTACCTGCTGTGCTGTCATTAATGAGCAACATTTCTGGGGGTGTTTTCCAACAGGATAATGCTCGCATACATAGCGGTGTTGTAACCCAATATGCTCCACAGAGTGTCGAAATGTTGCCTTGGACTGCTCGATTTTCAGATCTGTCTCCAGTCGATCACATATGGGACATCATCGGAAGACAACTCCAGCGTTATCCACAAACAGCATTAAATGTCTGCGTTGACCGACCAAGTGCTACAGTCATGGAACTCCATCTCAGAAGCTGACATCCGGCAGCTATACAACGCAATGCATGTACGTTTGGATGCTTTCAATCAACATTCTGGTGGTTACACTGGTATTTAATGTACCAGCGTTTCACATTTGCAATGTCTTTTCTCGCCCGTACGTTAAACTGCGATCATGCAACGTTAACCACTTAAATATGTTACCTAGACAAATATATTCCTGAACTTTCACTGCTGTACCTTTATTATATCTTGGTGCTGCGATTTTTTTCGACAGTGCATTGTAGTACACCCTTGCGCCTATGCATATCCACGTAACTTCAATTTGAATTCAGTGTTTCTTTCACTGCAGACAGCCTGCGTAAGTGTGTGGTCCGTTTAGCTGACTGCCATGTGAAGGACCTGGGTTCTATACCTGGTCACGCCAGGAGTATTTCCTTGGTGGGAGACTGGAATGGTGTGTTCTCAGCCTCCTGATCCCAACTGAGGGGCTACTAGACCGGGTAGTAGCGGCTCCATGTCTACTAACATGACAATGGTCGGGAGTGCGGTGTGCTGTCCCCCAGTCCTCCACACCGCATTCACATTACGATACAGGACACGGCGGTTGTCTGTGGCTAGAACGGCGGTGCTTATTATGTTATGTCAAGAAATCTACAACACGCACCAAAACTTTCGTTTTCAATAAATATTTCACAATTAATTAACGATTTCTTAACTACTTATTTATGGCTTCAGACAGACTTCCAAGTACTACTTGATAGTCAGTGCCATTTTAAGTGAAAATAACTGTAATATTTCACCCTAAACTCTCCTGGAGTAAGTTACCGCCACCCAAGGAATAAAAATCTCCCACAGAACTTAATTATTATAGACGCTCTGTACATCTACATCTACATCTACATACCTACTCCGCAATCCACCATACGGTGCTTGGCGGAGGGCACCTCGTACCACAACTACCATCTTCTCTCCCTGTTCCACTCCCAAACAGAACGAGGGAAAAATGACTGCCTATATGCCTCTGTATGAGCCCTAATCTCTCTTATCTTATCTTTGTGGTCTTTCCGCGAAATGTAAAGTGGCGGCAGTAAAATTGTACTGCAGTCAGCCTCAAATGCTGGTTCTCTAAATTTCCGCAGTAGCGATTCACGAAAAGAACGCGTCCTTTCCTCTAGAGACTCCCACCCGAGTTCCTGAAGCATTTCCGTAACACTCGCATGATGATCAAACCTACCAGTAACAAATCTAGCAGCCCACCTCTGAATTGCTTCTATGTCCTCCCTCAATCCGACCTGATAGGGATCCCAAACGCTCGAGCAGTACTCAAGAATAGGTCGCACCAGCGATCTATAAGCGGTCTCCTTTACAGATGAACTACATCTTCCCAAAATTCTACCAATGAACTGAAGGCGACTATCCGCCTTCCCCACAACTGCCATTACATGCTTGTTCCACTTCTTATCGCTCTGAAATGTTACGCCCAAATATTTAATCGACGTGACTGTGTCAAGCACTACACTATTAATGGACTATTCAAACATTACAGGATTCTTTTTCCTATCCATCTGCATTAATTTACATTGATCTATATCTAGAGTGAGCTGCCATTCTTTACACCTATCACAAATCCTGTCCAAGTCATCTTGTATCCTCCTACAGTGACTCAACGACGACACCTTCCCGTACACCACAGCATCATCAGCAAACAGCAGCACATTGCTATCCACCCTATCCAAAAGATCATTTATGTAGATAGAAAACAACAGCAGACCTACCACACTTCCCTGGGGCACTCCAAATGATACCCTCACCTCCGATGAACTCTCACCATCGAGGACAATGTTCTCTGTGATCAATCATTTATTGTTCTATCTATTTTATTTATATATTTGTAACATACGCCACGTATTTGATGACAACAATTAACCATTACATATATGTGAATTTCCATCAGAATCTACACTCCTGGAAATTGAAATAAGAACACCGTGAATTCATTGTCCCAGGAAGGGGAAACTTTATTGACACATTCCTGGGGTCAGATACATCACATGATCACACTGACAGAACCACAGGCACATAGACACAGGCAACAGAGCATGCACAATGTCGGCACTAGTACAGTGTATATCCACCTTTCGCAGCAATGCAGGCTGCTATTCTCCCATGGAGACGATCGTAGAGATGCTGGATGTAGTCCTGTGGAACGGCTTGCCATGCCATTTCCACCTGGCGCCTCAGTTGGACCAGCGTTCGTGCTGGACGTGCAGACCGCGTGAGACGACGCTTCATCCAGTCCCAAACATGCTCAATGGGGGACAGATCCGGAGATCTTGCTGGCCAGGGTAGTTGACTTACACCTTCTAGAGCACGTTGGGTGGCACGGGATACATGCGGACGTGCATTGTCCTGTTGGAACAGCAAGTTCCCTTGCCGGTCTAGGAATGGTAGAACGATGGGTTCGATGACGGTTTGGATGTACCGTGCACTATTCAGTGTCCCCTCGACGATCACCAGTGGTGTACGGCCAGTGTAGGAGATCGCTCCCCACACCATGATGCCGGGTGTTGGCCCTGTGTGCCTCGGTCGTATGCAGTCCTGATTGTGGCGCTCACCTGCACGGCGCCAAACACGCATACGACCATCGTTGGCACCAAGGCAGAAGCGACTCTCATCGCTGAAGACGACACGTCTCCATTCGTCCCTCCATTCACGCCTGTCGCGACACCACTGGAGGCGGGCTGCACGATGTTGGGGCGTGAGCGGAAGACGGCCTAACGGTGTGCGGGACCGTAGCCCAGCTTCATGGAGACGGTTGCGAATGGTCTTCGCCGATACCCCAGGAGCAACAGTGTCCCTAATTTGCTGGGAAGTGGCGGTGCGGTCCCCTACGCCACTGCGTAGGATCCTACGGTCTTGGCGTGCATCCGTGCGTCGCTGCGGTCCGGTCCCAGGTCGACGGGCACGTGCACCTTCCGCCGACCACTGGCGACAACATCGATGTACTGTGGAGACCTCACGCCCCACGTGTCGAGCAACTCGGCGGTACGTCCACCCGGCCTCCCGCATGCCCACTATACGCCCTCGCTCAAAGTCCGTCAACTGCACATACGGTTCACGTCCACGCTGTCGCGGCATGCTACCAGTGTTAAAGACTGCGATGGAGCTCCGTATGCCACGGCAAACTGGCTGACATTGACGGCGGCGGTGCACAAATGCTGCGCAGCTAGCGCCATTCGACGGCCAACACCGCGGTTCCTGGTGTGTCCGCTGTGCCGTGCGTGTGATCATTGCTTGTACAGCCCTCTCGCAGTGACCGGAGCAAGTACGGTGGGTCTGACACACCGGTGTCAATGTGTTCTCTTTTCCATTTCCAGGAGTGTATTTATTTTTCTTTCCCTTATCTTTTTTTTATTCTGACCGATAATTAAGTTCAGTGTGCCTATAACACTATTCTTCCTTGTATTTATTTCTCTATACTACCTTCACTAGAACATTTAGATGAAAACTGGTATATTTAATGGCACACAGGACCCAGCATATACACTCAGCCCGTGTAAAGCTACTTCTTGGATGTGGTGGCTCTATTGACGACGGCTCTACTGTTCTTCAACCAATGGTGGAGGAAATGAAACTAGCAAACCAGATAGTCAAATAATCGACGGTACATACAGTTGAAGAGATTCATCGGACTACAAACCAAAGTACATTAACCGGTTAAGGGAAGTATAAAGTTTGAATCGATCGTGCGAGAGAAGCTTTCAGTTAGTCAACGAATACAAATGATAGCGTTCTCTGAGTCCAGAGCTTCAGGCGCTACTGGTGATGACATGAATCACAAATAAGATCAAATTGCAGCTGGCTGCACCCGCACGTTCAGAGCTTACGGAAGAGTCTTCGTACTTCTAATGCAACAAGGGTCGACGACCATAGTTCACACTAGATTTAATTCCCGATTTGACTGTTGTTTACGTAACCAACTTAATTTAAGCTTCCAGCGACCAGAGATATTTCTCTTTGGGACTGTCTGAACCTGCTAGGAAAATAAATACAGAATGACACAATCACTTGGATGTTATATGCTCAACACACGTATTTTTTAACAAAAGACGTACTACTTTCAAATTTGAAGCTTACTTTATTTCTCCATACTGTCTCTTCCGTTAACTCAGCGTTTAAGAGAGTAATTCCGCTCTGTTACACTAACAACGTTAATTACCTTAAAAATGATCAAACTATAACTTACTCGTTTCGAAAGAACAAGTTCCCATCTTCACACACATAACGTGACATGTTTGAGAATAAATAAATGAATAAAAGTATAAATAACTTCATACATTTAATAAAAGCAATTTTAAAAAATGGTAAAATATTTTGTGAAACGTTTTATCTAAATGTAACAATTAAATATATTAGAAAAATACCTGACGTGCATTTGGCTGATGGTCGTAATCATGTACAATTGCTAATCCAAACTTCACTGATTAATTTAGAATCTTTGGATTTTAAAGGGGCCTAGAAGATGACTGCTATACATGATTTCATGCATCATTCAAACGTGCGTCAAATATTTTCTGAACTATTTTTTTCCTTTTTGACAAGTCATTTCACGAAACGTTTGATCATTTTTTAAACTTTTTGTTTTCTAATTTTGCTTGCAAAGCGGAATATATATTACATTTAAATTTTGATCGGTATTCTATTATTTACTTAATTTCCATGATTAATTCGAAGCAATTTGTTTTTCGCTAAGCTAGACCTCACATTAGTCATTCTGATAACTCATTCGTCTATTTCCCATTGTATGTTTTGCCATGAAAATGGAGGCAAAATTTTCCCCGCAAATGACTCTTGCAAAAATTACCAAGAATTAAAAAATTTTAAGCTCTTGTTGGCCACCGCCACCATTGATACCGTACACTATGCTCAATTGCTAGCGTTTGCTGTCATAGCATACAAAAGTTTGTTCTACACCTCCATTATACTAGGACTAGTGCGTATATTACATGGGAATATCTACAGTTCGCCTGGATACTCCAAGTTATATTAAACTGCAAGGAAGCTACCTGCCAAAGATACATTCACGAATCTATATCGTATTTAACTGTCGCATTCATGAGCCCATAATCTGAAGGAATATTACATTCGTCTACCGCGCACATCACTGTTGTGCAACTCTTCAGTCGCACTGTCGTTAGCGTTACGACTTACAGCACCTCCACGAATCTCGAAGAAATAACATACTTAGTTTGTAACTTGCTAGTACAGAACGATCGGATATTTCGTACTCTGCGATAAGATTTGCAATTCTTGCGTAAGTCGCTATGGCAGTTTAAAGATAGTCTCCGAGTAGTTTAGCTTGACTTTGACGGGTAGCTGCCTTGCACTTTACATAGTTGGGGGTGACTCAACTGAGCAGTTGATTTGTGCGTGGAGTGCATATCGGACGAGCAGAGAAACAAGAAGCCGTGACATAAAATGCGTTTTACCGCTTCAAGATACTGTGTGTACCATGGGACGGAAGGGAAGATAACTTAGTCTGAAGAATTTACTGCTTATTATTTTTCTTTCTTAGTCATGGATTAATTTATACTTTTACTGCTAGAGGTATTCTTATTCTTGTGATACTAAGTGTCTATAGGTGAAAGTTGATATTGCAAAACATGTCAGTTTCTATATGATCAAGCTGCAAGGTGATTAAACCAACAAAGCTTTTTAGAGCCGAGCTGTTTTCTTAAACTGATAATTACAAATGCGACGTCACTCCCCTCGAGCTTTGGATAAAATGAAATGTAAGGGTTTGTCCACGCGCTTTAGGGCACTCGTGTCGCAGCCGGCTCTAGTACCCGTTACTGAATGTTCAATGCGTTATTATTTCAAAATCGCTTCCAGAGTACCGCTCAGGAACTCTCTGAAGTCCGTGAGAGGGCCTGTAGCCCCATCCCATTCTTCACTTGATTCTTCAAATGATGTATGAAGAGTGACGAACTATTTATCATTTCATGCAAGTTTCACACATTTACAAAAGGCGACATTGGGTCGCCGGCAGGGAACAGTTACCTACATTTTATAATTTTAGGAACAAAACACAGTCTCGTTTACATATACGGGGTGGCTCAGCTACCCTACCGATGACGTTTTATTAAAACCATAATTTTGTATCTGTCCCTCAAAAACCACGGGTAAGATTTTGATATTCTCTCGCTCACTACCCGTAAACTATTAGTCCTAGAGAAAAAAAGAACAGGACCTTTTTGATAGGAAAATTAACGTAGTTAAATTTTGAACTAGGTTACATTTCTGCTGGTGGCCACTGTTTTCGAATTATTCAAGAAAAAGGTGCAAAAGTTACCTTCAAACGCCCCACACTCGTCTCTCCCGTCAGAATCTCTAGTACGTTGTTGTGGCACTCCATCCTACCACGATACAAACATCAGTGATTGCAAAAGAGCTATTTCTTTAGGTTATAGGAGTAACTTTGTGACAACACTTATACCTGCAGAAGCAAGTTTAGAAATTACTGAAACTGTAGAATAAAAGTCTGATTAATCAAACTAACGACGTTTGTGAATAGTTTCCAGAAAAAGACGAAAGTTTCTTTTTCCCGTTACAACATTTTTTAAATATAGAATATGAAAATATACCCTACTATGGGGTAAAGTTCTTAAGTTAAAAATTAACAGTAAATCAGCTATTATAAAGTATGGAAAATGTATTGTACCATTACTAGAGAATATTTAAATAGTAACCTTGAAAAAAGGTTACAACATTTTCTCAGTCTGCAACGGCAAAAGAAAGAATTAAAAAGTGTAATTTTTGTCACCGGAGAATATGATTCCTAATTTAGAATTTTGGAGTTTTCTGATTTCAGGCTGTAAATAACCGCTAAAATCTAATGATTGAGTAACATACCCTTTATTAGCACCAAATGTTTTTTTCATGAGTAAAGAGTAATGCATAAGTGTCACTTATTCTGGAGATGTTTCAGCCATAAGAAAAAATACTCAGTCTTTGTGCTTTTTAATGCAGGAGTCATATTTAAAAACTTCCCAAGTGAAGCTCAGAGCACCAGCGAAAGCAACCGATGCACTTAATCCAGGTCCCTTCAGAGGTGTAACTTGACCACAGCTGGTCGCAGTAAATGCGACTTGTTCATAAGATGATGAGTCTTTCGACATGATTTCATCAGCTCTTGAATCGCAGTCTTCCTCACAGTGATGCTCTTCCATCATGACTCTCTGGTTCTCTCTCACAAAGAGCAACCTATTGGCAACCCCAGATGTTGTACTACTTACGTCCCTTCACTTTGTTTACGTATTTGGAAAATTTACATCACCAATTTAATCGACATGAGCTGTTAGTATCTGACGGATTACGACGTGCCGTTTGCTAAGCGACGTCGAGGGCTCATTACACTGCAACCCTCCTCGTTGGCCGAGATATATCGGCTGCAGCTGGGGACAGTTGCGAGGCATTGTAGGCCGGCGCCGGTCCCAGAAGTGCCGTTACAACTCGATGAAGGCCGCTCGCCCGCGGCGAGGCCTTTGTCCTGCCTCAACAGTCCTCTTGCTGCAGCGAGAGGCCGCAAGTTTGGCGCACGCACCGCTCTGCGCCGCGCCTGGCCGCACCGCACTCCGCTCCGCAGCCGCGCCTGTTGGGTTGCCTATCGACCGGGCGCCGGCTCCACGTGGCGCAGCAGCCGGCGGACGCGAGCGTCGGCCGCGGGCCGGCACGGCTGCAGCTGCGACCCGACCGCGGCCAAAGACACGGCAGGCACGGAGCGCTCGCCCGCAGCTGTCGCTATCGACCTGCTGCTGCTGCCGTGCGTCACGGCGCGGCTTGGCCGCCACTTCACCTCACGGGCGCAACACCGCACTCCTCCCGCTCCCCACCGCAGCTCCGCGGTTTTTCAGCCGGCGACCTGCCAGCAGGGTCGTTACCGCGCGACCCGCTCTTATCTGCGTGTCGGAGCGCTCCCGTAGGACCGGGGGTGAGGGAAAAAAGCGATAAAACCGTCCTATATGAAGCCTGCATCGGCGCTCGAGCACGCGAATGATGCTGTGGCGACAAGAGTGGAGGTGCGAGAGATGGATCGCGTATGCTGAGCCTTTTGTTCCTCCGCCGTGTAACCAGCACCGTGACTTCGATATCGCTAATGGAACCGCCTAACATGCCGTCCTCTCTTGCACCTGGCGTCTGCAATGTGGTTATCGGCTGCTAACGCAGTCTTTTCGATTGCGGCTAAAGCGACCTCTCAGGTGTCCGTAGGACATGCGACAAACTATTAATCATCAGTATAGATTTATTTTTGAAAAAATATATCGCTCCAGTAGGCTACTTTTTAAGACAGTGCTTTATTAATTGTTTCTAATGTCGAAGTACATTTACAAAGTAAGAGGACACCAAAATTATATCAAAGTCAAAACACAGAAGCCTATATAATTGCGCTGGGTAATGTATTCACAAAAACCAAGAATACCTCTAACAGATGTGCCTACAAAACACTCGTCAAACATAAATTTCGTTCCATACGTGGTATTCAATAGCAGTGTGTTTTGCGTTTTAGTTATTTCATCACTATTGCCTCACACGGTATGGGGATGGGCTGTCAGCAGTACGAAATTCCACTGTTCAGCCAAAAGCTTTTGAAATGTAAACAAAGATGATTTAAAGGTGTAAACCTCACACATGGTTTTAAAACCCATAAAATAAATTATGTCTGTTGGCATTCACGTAAAAACATTGAAACTGTAGATATTATTTCTTTTTTTAATTAAATCGAAACGCTAGTTATAGGGAGGAGGAGAAGGGGAGTATTTTTCTGGTTGGTCTAGAGAAAGAGGATGGTGGGGAGAAATGAACTTGGCGCTTAAATTGTAGGCAGTGGTCATCCGAAGACTAGTCCACAGACTTCCTATGGCTGGTTTGTCTAGGTGTTCCATGGACAAATTATAGAGAAGTGGAGAGGCAGCGTGCCTGGCGCCTCAGTAGTCAGAAGCATTTGTCTGCAAAGGCGTCGACAAGTTATGACAGGTTTTCTTCTGGCGAGACGCTCACTCCATGGACGAATGAGCGTCATTTGTTGCAGTTATTATATCGGAGGTGATTACACATAGAATGTTCAATCTTCTCTACCACGCCTGGGGTTGTGGCCTGGCATGGTGTTACACAGGTGGATCTCTCCCGTTCGTAACCTGGTGGCCACTATCGAACGAGGAGTTCCATACGGTATCGACATTATTCAATGAATACAAGTGAGGAGTTCCTAGTAATCTAGGTACATACCAGTCTTTGATATTTCCACCTACGTCTTTGGATCTGTTTGTCGTTATTACCACGAGCGCGACATCTCTCGGCCAGAAATGATATACTTTTCTGCAACATGTTTTAAGTATGTATTTTAGTTTCTTTTAGTCCTTTGATTTAACTAAAAAAACAAAGAAAAGGTTACACATGGTTTTAAAAGCCATAAAGGCAATACTGTTTGTTTGCGTTCAGGTAAACATATTAAAACTGTTGATTTTTTTTGTTTTCAATTAAAATCGAAGAACTAAAAAACAGTAACTAAAATACATATTCAAAACGTATAGCAGAAATTGTGACCTTATCATAAAAACAGCGCTGCACTTCCATTTAAAAGCCGAAGGACCTGCAATGAAAGAAAGGTATTTGAGGAGAGGACAATGAGTTCTAAACGATTGAAAGGTGTGGGTAAAAAATTTAGGAGTCTGTTGGGTAGGAAACAATGGAGACGAAAGAAGGTGTTAGTGTCAGGAAGAGTTGTGTAGGTGGGCGCAGGACCGTGGTATCAAGAGAAGGAGGGGCAGGTGAAGTAGAGGGGGGAAAGGGAGGTGGAGCCCTGAGTTGGACAGGTGCGTTGGAACCGTAGTTGGTAGGATGGATGAATATCGGCGTGGATTTTGTAACACTGCGCTTTTGGGCACACGATACTCATTAAAGCCTGTACTATGGTAAGTTGACGGGCTTCACCTTAAGAGAAAGGATTTTTGTATAGATGTTGACCGCGTGTACCTGAATGGAGGCAAATCAGACTTACACCCACTCAGTAATAACAATGATACGTCAAGCAAGTACGAAATGAAACTACACGTCAGGACGGACAAGAAACAACACAGAAGATGCTACCAAATTGTTAATAAAACGGTCGCCAGCCTAATTAGGCATTAACTAAGTTTCTTCCCTGTACAAGTTGATGTACGTTTATGCCAAACAACACACAATAATACTGCATAATATGGTAAATGTTAGAACCAGAAAATCTACTGAACTGATAATTTCACTTTCAGTACCAATATGGATAAACCATAAATACATAACATTACAGTATAATGTTTATTACAAAACTTCGTACTGTCCATTGATCTGATTAAAATCGGGCATAGGTTACCCTAGAAATAGCACTTTCGAAACACACACACAATGTCAGTTTCGATAAATGTAAAACACTGATAAATTTTGGTTTTTATATTGGCTTTAACTTGGCTGGTCTAATCAGTTTAGAACACTTCAGAATTCAAATGAATAAAAAAGAGGGGGGGCCCTGAAACTGTTATGATCACTGTATTAAAACTATTAATCATTGAAATCTTTAAGCACTCAAGGTTTCCAATATATGAGTTACTACTCTTTTTATCTTATTTCCTGCTCATTTAAAATACCATTATATGTGCCTCAAAATAATTAAACTTCATTACTAATTCAATTTCAAAATTATCTGCCAACTTTGTCAGACCTATGTTATTCGTCTATTATTTCATTAACAACAAAGTTCTTTAAACATCATTCTAACATAGCTAGGTCTGCAGGTGATTATTATTAACATAAACTTTAATTCTTCATTTCGGGACACTCGGATTGCACAACATGTGGAAAGGACCCTGTCTAGGTTAGTTGTGAGGGTAATTAAATGATAGGACAGTTCTGGTAAAATTTAAGTTGTTATTGAACAGTATGGAACAAAAGTAACACTGGTCCACACTAATACAGTACTAAAAGTTTCAACCTGTTCGTATCGATGCGGCGGTTGGCAGGCGGCGAGATGGCGAGGCACAGAGCACACATACAATCACAGCTATGGCTCTTGATGTATCGGCACTTTACTTCTTCATAGCGTCGCAATACTTTTCCATTTAGTGCCTATGGAATTTTGCCATGCTGTAAGAGCGTTGGAACGGCTTATCCGAGGCTCAATGAAACTGCGTCTTCCAGGAGAGCCCCCTCGATCCAGAACGTGTTGCTCAGACCAATTCCCAACTCCGACTACTACTGCTGAGCCTGTTATGCCATGCCGCGCCCGTGTGCATTTTCCCGCGCTCGCCTGCCATCCACCTTTTACCGCTCCCCTACAGACAGGGTATTCATCCGAGGTTTTGCATTCTCCATATCCTAATACATTACCTACGTATGGACCAGGCGCACAATTACAACCTTAACATCTTACAATAGTTTCAACATTTCTTACATTTCTATTCTGTTATAATATTGCTTGAAATTTGGTATAAACATTAATATTCACATCGAAAGTTGTTTATAGTTTCTTTAACACAATGGCAAGAAAAGAAAAAGAAATGAAATCAGAACATCGATTACACTAATTTATCGAAAATCAGAAGAAAAAATTATTATATGTACAATAGTATAGCGTTGGTGTTGTTACAATTTCACTGTCTGGAAGAGGGAGTTATTCTAAGTTGTGATGGGATAGCATATGCAGCGTGTGTAGGTATAAGGAGAGTGAGATGTGTTGGCCAAGGCTCGGCAGCATATCAGGCTTGGTAATGAGATAGGAAACAATGAAGTTATGGCAATCAGGTGTACGGTTAGTGTAGGATTTGCGGAGGTGTTCAGTGTACATGAGGAGGAGTGGGAATTCCTTTATATGGTGGAGGATCCGTGTGGGAGAGGGAAAACGAACGTAATAAGCAAGGCTTAATGCAAGACATTCAAGTATTTGGAGGGCCTGATATCCTCGAAAAATTTGCAGAGAAGAGGACTGATGTATCGGACCAAGGTTTTATAGGTGTGGAGGATAGGGGACAAGTGCAATCCCCAGGTGGACTTTCTGCTGAATGGTTAGCAAGTGAGAATCCCATGTTAGTTGCTGGTCGAGGGAAGCTCCAAGATATTTAAGTGTATTAGTTGATTGGTTAGGACAGTTGTAAATAGTGAGTTAGAAGTCTTGGAGGTGCAAGCTGCAAGTGGTCCGTCATATAACTATTGCCTAGGTTATTCGGGGCTTTGATCTTGACGACACTTTGGTTGCACCAGGATGTAAACTGATTAATGTGACTCTAGAGGGATCTTCGGGGATTCTGGAGTGTAGGGCAGAGGCGAAGGGTCGTAAGTGCTCAATGTGTAAATATAAAATGCATTGAATAAGAAGTGTAGCAATAACGCCAACTTGAAATTCCATATACAAGCAGTATCAACGGTAAGAGACGCGTCGCAACCTACCACCACAAAGCGCACCTACACATCACTATTTACAGTGCCGTCTCACACGTACAAGTGTACGTGGGAAAATTGTAACTGCCGATGAAACAGTGTGCGCTCAATGGGCCCTGAAGTACTACCGACAAACAATTACAAAGTACATCATTCGGCGTAATCTAATATTAAAGCAGGAAGAATCTTTTGTACAGTTCAATAAAATTTAGAAAACTTTTAAAAGATTAGATCCTTCGGCAGTACCACAAAATTACACAGTGTAGTTGTAGTTGGGCATGTGGCAAATACACTCGCATGTAAAACTCAAATTTTATGTCGTTCAGCACAATAACAGATTCTTGTCACATAACAGAATGGATAAAATTCCAAGGGGAGCATAAAGTAAAAACATAAAAATAACGTGTGGAACGTTAAGGTGCTCAGTAGAGAAGGATACAATGTACACAATACATACCTTTTTTGAATAGCATTATATAATCATCTGCATTCTTGACGTCAAATACGTTACCTCACAATATGTTATTAGTGCAATGCACAGCGAACGAGATGGCGTCATGGTGTAAAATATAAAGTACACTTCACGAGCCCAGGTGTTACTTTCTGAATATTTGATCACAGTCTTCTAAAATTTGCTATTCCTTAGCTCTATTTGTTGATTAAGAATACAGTCCCGCTGTTTAGGCAAGTGACTGTACATCTCAATTTCTTCAAGTATGTTCACCATTCTGCCTTTGCCGATTTTGTAATGATGGTATAAAATTTGAAGTGTGCGCACATTGTCTTGTGACGTATGATTTTCATTGCACAGGTGGGCGCTAAAAGTATGTGTATTCTTCTTGCTTATCACTATGTGTTCTCTCTATCGCACCTTAAAGTTATGTCCAATTTGACCTACTTAAAATTTATCGTAGGTACTACAATTAATGTTATATATTCCTGATTGTGAGAATGGTAGAGAATTATTTATAATATACTGAATATTTACCCCAAACAGTTATCATTTCGGAAGGCTACCTGAATGTTAGTGTTCTTTCACTTATTTACTTCACTGTCTGAAATAGTTCCTATGTACGGTTACACAGTGTATCTGGAATTTACCATTACAGATTCGTTCTCTATTGTAATTTCTTCATCTTATACATCACTAAGCGAAGAGTTCAATTAACCGATAGGCGTACAGTGATGGAATACGATATTACAGGCGTGGCAGCACACCAAGACTGGTATGCTGAATACCAGGATTAGACTGTTGCCGCGACTATAGAAACATATCCGCCAGTCCCTACATCTACAACACTCAATATCTTATCCGAGGGCCGAACGTGATGGCCAAGCGGTTCTAGGCACTTCAGTCTGGAACCGCGCGACCGCTACGGTCGCAGGTTCGAATCCTGCCTCGGCTATGGATGTGTGTGATGTCCTTAGGTTAGTTAGGTTTAAGTAGTTCTAAGTTCTAGGGGACTGATGACCTCAGATGTTAAGTCCCATAGTGCTCAGAGCCATTTTATCTTATCCGAGGCCAATTATAACCGATTACCTGTCGCAGACAATGAAATACGCCACTACGTATTCATTCACTCTCTCATTCGTAATTCTTCACCACCTATCCCACTTCACGTCAGGCCTCACTTTTTCTTTTTCCCTCTCTATTTTTTCTCATTCCTTTTCCTCTTTGTACTACGTTTTACCCACACGCCATGCTCCTCCCCAAATTCTGTCCTCCTACTATCGACCACAAAACCTACCTCTACAGATGCAACATAGGCAACCTAGTTCTTATTATACCCATTCCCTTCAACCACACGGAAAACGTAAGGTTTCCCCTTCCAGAAACCATTTCTCCCAGTGGAGATCTTTCAGTTTTTTAGTGGAAACACAGCGATATTTCTAAATTACGTCACTGTTCTTGCAACGAATTTTAAATACTTTTTCCTACTCTTATCTTTACCTGTTATTATTAATTAAAAATTTCAGAAAATCAACAATTTCATGTTAAGTAAATACCATCAAAAATCCAGTTTTGGAAGTTTTTGAAATATTTGCAAAATTATTCGACTTTTAAATATATTTGCTATGTCTTTATGTATATTTTAATGCTTAATGCTGAAGAACAGCTTGCAGCGCATCCTGCCCAAAAAAGGGGCGAGGGGAACGAAATCACGACAAAGAAATAAAGATAGAGAGAGTAGCATTGCATAATGTGCCACCGATGATTCTTAAAATGTGTGCAACATGTCCCTTACATCCTTGTTAATTTTAGAATATTCTATCGACTGCTATGTCACGGTATTTAATTCTTAATTGACTTCTGATTTACTGAATTCTAATCGGTTTATTTCATCAGGATACTTGAAGACGTACTAAACCCGAAATTGTACAATAGTACAAAAGTTAGGAAAAACTGATAGTAGCGGGTTGACTACAATCATTGCACAAGTCTACGACATAGTTGACAATCAGATACGACAGTTTACCAGAGGATGACAAAATTTTTAATATATAGTCGTGATTGGCTGGCGAGATGAACACGCAGCTGGTTCTTCTCTGGAGAAGCGAGGTCGTTTCGTTTCTCCTCTGTATCCGGCAGCCCACTTTTTTCTGTCAACTAAAGGTCCTGCTAACGTCCCGAGATCTCACGGCATATTGGCTTGAGGTCTGTACTGTACTCGACAGTCTGCAACGATCCCCCTGCGCTGAAATCTTGTGCTGTCTGTTCATTAAATGCATCCCTGGCACACCATCATATAAAAGCTACTACTGTGGTCGGGTCGTCCAACAACTTATTGTCGCCCCAAACCAAAAATCCGGCTTCTTGGTGCATTTAATGTTAATTAATGGTTGGTTCAAATGGCTCTAAGCACTATGGGACTTAACATCTGAGGTCATCAGTCCCCTAGACGTAGAACGACTTAAACCTAACTAACCTAAGGACATCACATACATCCATGCCCGAGGCAGGATTTGAACCTGCGACCGTAGCAGCCGCGCGGTTCCGTACTAAAGTGCCTAGAACCGCTCGACCACAGCGGAAGGCGCTTCACAACGGGAATTAACGGACTTTGAACGCGGAATGGTAGTTGGAGCTAGACGCCTGTTCGGAAATCGTTACGGAATTCAGTATTCCGAGATCCACTGTGTCAAGAATGTGTCGAAAATAGCAAACTTCAGACATTACCTCTCACCATGGACAGTGGCCGACGGCCTTCACTTAACGGGCGAAAGCAGCGGCGTTTGCGTAGAGTTGACAGGGCTGACAGACAAAAAGCACCGCATGAAATAACGGCAGGAATCAATGTGGAACGTACGACGTTAGGTGAGTGCGGCGAAATTTGGCGTTAATGGGCTACGGCCGCATAAGATAGGCTCAAGTGCCTTAGTTAACAATTTGGTATCCTCTGCAGCGCCTCACTTACTCTCGTTACCATACTGGTTGGACCCCAGACGACTATAAAACCGTGGACTGGTCGGATGAGTCCCGATTTCAGTTGGTAAGAGCTGATGGTAGGTTTCCAGTGTGGCGGAGATCCCACGAAGCTATGGACCCAAGTTGTCAACAAGGCATGTGCAATCTGGTGTTGGCTCTACAATGGTGTACGCTGTGTTTACATGGAATGGACTGGATCTTCTGATCCAACTAAACCGATCACTGACGGGAAATGGTTATGTTCGGCTACTTGGAGACAATGTGCAGCCTTTCATGAACTTCATATTCCCAAACAACGATACCCCGTCTCACCGGACCATAACTGTTTGCAATTGGTTTGAAGAACATTCTGGACATATTCGAGCGAATGATTTGGCCACCCAGACTGCCCGACGGGAATAACATCGAACATTTATGGGATTTCATCCAGAGGTCAGTTCGTGCACAAAATCTTGTACCAGCAACACTTTCACAATTATGGACGGCTATAGAGGCAGCATGGCTCAATATTTTTGCAGAGGACTTCCAACGATTTGTTGAATCCAGGCCACGTCGAGTTGCTGCAATATGCCGAGTAAAAAGAGGTCCGTTAAGGTATTAGGAGGCATCCCAGGACTTTTACAAAAATGGTTCAAATGGCTCTGAGCACTATGGGACTTAACATCTGAGGTCATCAGTCCCCTAGAACTTAGAACTAATTAAACCTAAGGACATCACACACATCCATGCCCGAGTGGACTTTTTCACCTCAGTGTATTTACTACTAATGCCCACAGCGAGACTGAATGCGGCCTGGTGGCATTGCGGGCACATGACGCGGTGAGGAAATTATGCAACAGGAGCAGTGACCAGTGGGTAATAAATCTGGCTATGAACTGGGCTGTAAATGGAGAAATCCATTGACATAACTGACTTTAACAAAGGGAATACTGTTATCACCCAGCGTCTGGGAGCGAGCATGTTAGAAGCTGCGGAACTGGTCAGCTATATATGCGCTACTGTTGTTACCATCTATGGAAAATGGCAGAAAGACTGTGAAACCGTGAGGTAACAATGTCTCATCAGAGAAAATAGAGGTCGGTGGCTTGCTCGTTCTGTAAAGTTAAATAGGCGGTGATCTGAGGCATATCTAACTATAAGACTAAAATGATAGTGCAGACAAAAGTGTTTCCGGATCAAACCGTTCAGCGGACATTGTGGAACGTGGGGCACCGCATCAAGTGGCCCCTACGCGTTCCCATGATGTCGGCATCAGCCATTACGACTACAGTGAACATGGACTCATCGATACTGGACTGTAGTTAAATGGATACGTGTCACTTGGTCGGATAAGTAACAATACTTGTTACACCAGGCCAATGGTCGGGTACGAATATGCCGTAACCAGGTGCACGGCTGCTCGGGACACGAACCGCGCCACGGATGCAGACCGATTGGGACAATATTATGCTTTCGAGGACGTTCACATGGGCGTCCATGGGATCTGTGGTAGTAATCGAAGATACCATAATAGTTCGGGACTACGTGAACATTATTGCGGACCAGTTGCATCGTTTCATGCGTGATGTCTTTCACAACGTCGATAGCACCTTCCAGCAGGACAACAGTCACTGTTACAAGTCTATAATCGTACTACAGCGGTTTGAGTAGCATGTTAGTGAACTGCTTTCGTAATAAAACATTGTCGGGTTTCAAGCCGCGTAAAGTGGTTTACTGCTCACGAGCTTTCGGCAGACATCTCCTCTCCCATTGTCAAGTGGATGACTGTCGTGTGGTTGTCATTGCCGTACTTATATGGCCACGCCGTCGCTGGTGACGTCACTAGTGCTCGGTCCCGCACTATATGTGGTAATGTTTTGGCCGCGCGACCGCTGGGCCCGCTTCAACTCCCTCAACACCTGATCCCACGCTGCACTCAGCTGCAGTCCACCGTCGCTATTGAAGGTGTTGTCAGAAATTCTAATCTCTATGGCCTCGTTTATCACGCTATCCCAGAAGCCATTAGTCCGTTTAATAACAGACGGCTCGTCAAATGCAATTCGGTGTCCGTTTTCCAGAGCATGTTCTGCTACAGCTGACTTTTCGGGATAGTGCAGAGGGTAAGACCTTTCATGTTCTATGCGGCGCTGTTCAATAGTGCGAACAGTCTGGCCGAGATATAACTGCCCACATCCACACGGTATCTTGTAAATTCCTGGCGTTCTGAGGCCTACATCGTCTTTCACAGATTTCATTAGTTGCCAGATCTTTGCCGGAGGCCTGAAGTTGTGTCTATTTCATGCCTCTTCAGGAGCCGACTAATCTTCCCTGTTGTCGAACCACAAAACAGTAAGAATGCAAATTGCTTGGTGTCTTCCTCAGAGGTCTTCTTTCTTTGAGGCTTGGATGATACTGCTTGTGAGATCTGTGTGGCCCACCGCCACACACCGTTGGGTGGCTTGCGGAGTATAAATGTAGATGTAGATGTACATCAGTATTTACTTCATTTGCAGACTTAGGTAGTATCTCCAAATACATTTGACAATAGCAAGCCATTGATGCTAATTTCCACCTGGCTAGAATGCCAGGTACTGAAGTGTTGAAGACGTGGTCGTAAAGCAGTCTATACTGACAGGCATAGTCCACTTAGTGGTGCAGAAACGACTGTGCAGAAAACAACAGCTCTTAAATATTGTGACGTGTTTGTGGGACCAACGCACTGATGTGTATTCGTATTGAGTTATCATATACAAAAATGTCCGCATTTGGTATACCCGTTACATCCTGTATAATATTGTATCATATTTGTATTTTATAATCATGAGAGAAGGGAAAGGATGAAACCCGGTGCAAGCACATAGGCTACTCCTCTCGAATACCATCAAAGGGACATCCAGGCTTAACATGTCGATCTCAGCGATGCATCACCATAAAAGTGTCGATGTTCTCATTTCATGAGACAGCAGAATAGTTTTAATTTTAATACGGTATATTGACTCAGTGTATGGTGCTCTGGTACTATATACTACCATATCGTATCCTGTTGCCAGTCAGAGAGACATGGTGCAGATTTATTCGAAAATCAGGATTCGGATCACCTGTGACTGAGTCGGATGCTACTGCACATACTTGCGTTTGTGAGCTCACCACCAAGACAGGTCAAGAGACAGAGAAAAAGAGAGAGAGAGAGAGAGAGAGAGGGAGAGAGAGAGAGAGAAGGAGAAGGAGAGAGAGAGAGAGAGAGAGAGAGAGAGACAGAAGAGAGAGAGAGAGAGAGAGAGATGGAGAAGGAGAGAGAAAGAGAGAGAGAGAGAGAGAGATGGAAAAGGAGAGAGAGGGGGGGGGGGGGCGGGGAGTGTGAGAGAGAATGTACATCGATGACCCAAAATGTTCTGTTCATTGGTCGGTGGTTTGTGAGCGCGAAACTTGCGTTCGGTAGTGCCCCAGACGTGTTCCATCGCATTCAGAACAGGTTAATTTGATGGCGAAGACACCAAAGCAGTTATGTACGAATGCATGCTTTCGCGGTGATATCCCTTAATAAAACATTCTCGTGTTTCAAGCCGCGTTAAGTGGTTTACTGCCCACGAGCTTTCGGCAGAGATCTCCTCTGCCATTGTCAAGTGGATGATTGTCGTGTAGTTGTCATTGCCGTGCTTATATAGCCGCGCCGTCGCTCGTGACGTCACTGGTGCTCGGTCCCGCACCATATATGGTAATGGCCATCCCGCTTCAACTCCCTCCCGTTCTTGGACATGCTTGTCCGCCGCAAACCCAACGTGTCTCTAGGTCATAGCGTTTACCGCAAGGCCACCCACACGAATCGGTATCTGGACGCCACCAGCTTCCATCACCCAGCACAGAAACAGTCAGTTCTGAGGACCTTAGAATATCGTGCTGAACCGTCTCAGACACTGAAAACTTGCCGAGAGAATTGAGCCACTTACAGAAAGTTTTTGAGGAAAACGGTTACATCAACAAACAGATGTTGTTCAGTACGCTATCCTCAGTTACCAATAAAAAAAAATCTGTACTTATAGCCGTTACATCCTGTATACACCCCAATCACAGTCACATACACTTTTCAGATATGATAAAGAAACTAGCCCCATACATATTAAGGAAAGAGGTCATTGTGCTTGGAAGAAGAAAATCCTTTTCGATTAGACGGCTGAACTACCCTTCAGGGTCTCTCACCCGACATGTTATACAACTTTCTTTTGCCACATACTGAACATAAGACTGTGTCATTGGTTTCCCTTGGATCACAGTTCACAGATTCTTAAGAGATATACTGATTCAGGTGGTACAGGCTGTCTCTTGTCTCTTTACGACATCAGCAACGTATTACACACCACGAATTTGGAGTCCTAAGCCAAATGGTGACCCATATGTTACCCATAAATGATTCAGCTATGAAAAATCTGATCAAACAAAAGTAAACTCAAAAGGGAAATACGAAGTTAAATCGAACTGGAATCTGTCGTATATGTAATTGGGATAAAAAGCTTGAAGACACTGAAATATAGATTTTCTGCAGGCACTCCTTAGCAAAGAACAATTTCATTGCGTTAGTTACTCCCTCAGTTTACACTTTGTCTTACAATTTTCTCACCCGGTATACATATTTATTTCAATATAGAGCTGTTTGTGTATGTAGCTGATAATTCAGTTACATCCGCTACCGTGTCAATCATTTGCAGATACAAAAAAAAATATTTTTCCAATGACAGGTCTCGACAACGTGCAGTACGGAAAAGCGAAACCACGCACTGTCACTGTGGTTGATGCCACCTTAGTGAGACAAGTCTACAGTTCACTTCTGATACATTTGTCAAATCAAACACCTTTCAGCCGTCTGCTGAACATCACATGCCGAGTCGGCAGGAGCCTGAAGATGGCGTCACATATTGCCGAAACTGGTGACCCAAAAAAATAACAGTTAGGAAATTTCGACGGCTGAAAGGTGTTTGAACTGACATTCTGTATTGAACAAACGAGGTCCAGTAACAATCTCCAAAAAGATGGGCATACGGAGATCTAATAAATTTATTCTTGTTAGTCTTATTTTATCCATGATGCCGTAGGAACCTTGATTTGACCACGAATCTTCTTCAGTAGGCTTCTTGAATAAGAACTTCTCGTTTTACTAACCGCATTAGATTCGGATAAAATTTTAATTAAATGCATAAGGTAGCAGTTCCTTAATTGGATGAGCGAGATAGCTATTTTAATCCTCAGCATCTGCAGAAGTGTGGCACCAGTCTGGCACCTCTGTAAAATTTGTCGGGAACTCACTGTACTATAGCAATGATTTCTTTGCATCTTCGTGCAACTGTTTCGGACGCTGTTGAATAGCGCGCCTCATTAATAGGGAGCGGTGGAGAGCGAAAGAGTGACGAACCACTAATTAAGGCAACCATTATATTTGTCTCCGCCCGCAGTTCCGCCGAGTGAAAATTTATGGTCCCGTTCTATATAGTACAACATGCGCATGCGAATAGTTCACGCATTTTCTTCCCAGGGTAATGCATACAGTGCCGACAAAACTTTAATTCTACGCAATAATGATTTGTTTTCCGATGCTATTTTCAAAGTTAAATATTACAAGCAAGGCTAGCCGATGGTATCTGTTACGGTATGAGCTTCCGTTTGCGTCAGAAAGAGCTAGATTTTGATTACATACATTGACACTGACTTGAAAGCTCTTCAACTTGACCTGTCGAAGAGCAGGCAACTGAGGGCGGCATTTGAATAAGTACTTGAATGGGCAGCTTTTGCAAATCACTGGTATGTGTATGACAGACTGTATATCTCGCTGTACGATGTATTAGTATTTCTTTCTGTTTCATTCGCGTATGGAGCGCTGGCAGATCAACTTGTTAAGCCTCCTAGTACCCCTGAGGTCAATATGATCCATAAGGACATTGGAAATACATATTTTCCTTGTTTTCAAAAACATAACTTTTAAAATTTTCAACTTGCTCCTATGAGTTAATTTTATCCAATTACGATTAGTTCATTTTTAAATTTACAACATCTTAATATTTTATCGTGCTTTTTCTTTTCTTTTTGCGCTGAATGCAACTGGGTTCAATGTAACTCAATTTAAACTGTTGATTTGTTTCTTGAATGTAACATACATGAAAACAGAAGGATGACCGTTACGTTGAACAACAGTTATATGGAAGAACTGCAACAACCAAAGTATTATTTCCCGCTTACTTTTGTACCCCTTGCTACGGTTACATGCACCAGCTATTGTTGTACACTTCCTAGTATCACTGGGGGTAGTATGATCCCACAAGCAAATTGGAAATACGTTTTTCTCCTGTTTTCAAAACTATTGTAGGGAAGCAGCCTACTCACGCCGTATAAAATTCACATCAGTCTTTCCATTGTGTGCCAGCCAGTCCGCTGTAACTAGCTCTGACGTTATAAATGTTGCGCAATACTTTAAAAATCAAGAAAATAACCTGAAACGTTTCTAGCATGTCAGGAGTAACACTAAATCAATATGTGTTGAATATATGATCAATAACTTTAACCATTTTCAAAATTTGGACGTTTTTCTGTAAAAATCATTGGCGCAACAGAAAAGAGCTAGAAACTTAAAAATTTATATTTAGAGTCCTTTTTGATAATAATTTAGTAGAAACAGTATTCTGGATCTCACAAATTAAAATTTTAGTTGATATTCATGATTTTCTGGTTTTTGTCTTAAAAATTAAGGAAGCAAGATAGATTAAGTAGCCGAATAAATAAGGCTAGGATGCTTAAATTTAAGTAGAAGGGAGATCCGCTATAATCATAAAGATGTTATAAGTTTCAACTGAATAACTATAAAACTATAGCGATAGCGTATCTCCAAAGGGCAAGTTCAGAGATCGTCTACTGCATGTAGTGTAATTAAATTAATTCTCTCGCCCAAAATATTTGACTTAGCCACGTCAGACTTTTATTATGATTACTTACCTGTGTGCTGATTGCACATTTAAATTGAGAGCTACATCGGCCATCAGAAAAGGAAGCAATGATATATTCGATAACTTGAAGTGGTGCATTACTAGCCCAGCGGCTAGTCGGGAGAGCGGATTTGATCAGGCTTTCCCTTAGCCGTCCGCACCGCGGCTTTATATATAAGAACGCTGCGCGAGAGAAAAGGCCCCAGTTCTCTCCAAGACGCTGATTAGTGCACCACCTGTGCCGGGAGGGGGGAGTCGCGTCGCGTCGGTGTCATTGCTATAAACAGCTTCAGATGCCGTAATAAGTCACTCGGGATACGGGTAACCATGAAATCGTTTTTGAGTGAAGTGTTAATTCTGGGATGACTTTAATGATCTATCTTCAGTTTGCGTATGTCGTATTTTCACGTGTCGCCACGGGACAGACATTCTACCATTATTTAGCGTGGCGTTTGATGAACATTATCATCAAATTATGGCGAGCATTCACTTAAACATTTAATTTGAACAGTTATACTTGCATCAACGCATTAGACTCTGAACTGCTCTGGTAGTTGGATTGTGTGGATTCTCTTTGGTCTGTGACTTTCAGAATATAGTGAACATTTTAGAGAGAATGGTTTTTGATTATGAATCCCACACAATCTCCTAATTCCTCAGAGCTATAAGCTGTAGCTATACATGTATTTCTCAGATGAAGTGGGCACTAGGAATTCTAATTACAGACTTCACGTTTTGCTAACCACTTTCTGGTTGCCAATGTTGTAGTTAGAGAGCCAGTTTTGAGAACGGCAAACAACAGCATTAAATAAATAATAGGAATATTTTAATAACAATTATTTCCACCTGCTGCCCCACACTATTATACTGCAAATATTCGGCTTTCTCTCTCCAAGTCAACTGCATGCAATGGTGCTTTGTTCGTTTTTATGTTTACAGTACATTAAATATATTCATCCTTTTTTATACTGCGTTCCATCGGGGACAATATGACCCCAAACTCAATTTCTTCTGGTTTCTTGAATGTAACATATACGAAAACAGAATGATCACTATTACATTGAATTGATGAGGTATATGTTTTTGTATTAGTTCATTAAAACACCATCAGTAAATCCTACGTAGATGGCTTGGGGTCTTTATGACCCCAGTAGTACTCAGTGAATCAAAAAACCCTGGTAGTAGGAGTATTAAATACCTGTCGGGGTGCTAACTATTCTTGTCAGCAGATTAAGTTTCTCAGAGTTTCCGTAACGCTCTCCAATGAGTGACAACTCATGCCAATCTTCTTTGTATACATCTTTGGAATAATCTTGGAAATTCGAGGATCCATTGGCAAAAGAAATAACGTGGATCAATGGTTCGGGAATCTGCATTTGTGGAAGCAGAAATACTTTCGAAACGCAGCAACTAAAAAGAAAAACCGACACCTAAAGTTTCTGCCGTGTGCTCGTTATTACTCTGAACGTTTTCAAGGTTAAATGAACTGTTGGCTGAGCTCTTATCCCTTGTTGGTTTGAACCACTTCCTGACATGCTGTTCTCATTTACTTACCCCGCACACCTCCTCCTACTTTCGCTTGGTCCATAGAATAAAAGCTTTGGTTTTAATGTTTACCACTGGTTCGTTCAGATTTTCTCATTAAGCTATTAAGCAACAAACGATATTCTGTGTTAATTACTCATTGAAGAGTGCATATGCACGTAGATTGTAGTTTAAAACACAGATTTTATTAAATATTTAAAAATTACGTCCATCTCCAAGAGATGATTTTCAGTAAAAAGGATTTTTACTTTCCTAAACAATCCAATTACCAAGCAGTCTTGGTTTTCGAAATGGTGCAACTACCGCTTCGGAGATGATTTTGGTTCTCGGGAAGAATTTTCGTTTTCAGCAACACTTTAGTGACTCCTCTTCGAAACCCATGATCTAGAACTGACGGAAAGCTGTTTTGGCGACAGTGTGGTAGACAATAACAGGAATACGGGAAACTGCGTCTCAGGTTACAAACTGAAAGGTCTCAGACTAAGTCCTAAGTAGGTTCTTGTGCAGTGCCGAACAAGAAAAACATTTGAGACATTCGCATCAGCACTTTAGTTGGTCCTATCAAACCTAAATTTACTTCTTGGTGAGAACTGATGTACTGAATGTCGAAGTAAGCATGTTGTTAGGAAAATTGTTCCAATAGTTACACGAAGTCAGCGGAATCCTGTGGCAACAAAAAATGTTGATCCAGGTCGAATGGTTACCACAGCACACACAAAATATTAGACCACTTTACGGAAACCTGAACAATATGAAGCACTTAGCTTGGAAATAATCCATGTTTACAGGACCGTCATGTTGTACTCCTTACTTCGTTTACATTTAAAAATATATCTTCGCCGGGAATTAATTTTATAAGCATACCGCCTACACGATAACATTGCTTGGAAAATACGCGCCAAAAATTTATCATGAATTATGATGTAAATCGTTATGGCGTCCGCTCTGTTGTGCATTGTAATTGTGAAGCCTTGAACCAAAGTCTTTTACTTGGCGATGAAAATAAACATCACATGAGTGGCACACAGGTGTGAAGTTTGACGGTTTTACTTCTACCACTCAAGTCGTTTGCACCCCCCCCCCCTCCCCCCCCCCCCCCGCCACCATGTCATTTTAAAACATACAAACAATACGCGACGGTGTTGGTTTGTCCACTGCATGAATCCAATATTAACAAAACTTGTTATTAGGAACGCATGGATTTAAAGCATTCTCAAGACATATCTTGTAAATTGAATTCTTCTATTTCCCCGATATGGAGCGAGTGACGTAAACGTTAAGCGACTGACCTCCTCTATACCCCGAGGATCAATTAACCATTAGTTTCTTACAAGCACGGGAAAGCATTATTCAACAACTTTCCAGACGCTGTGATGGAATATTACACCGTGTACGTGTGCGTTAGTTGATGTACACTACAAACTGCGACAGGGATTAGTTTTACTCCCTTATGTGATAATGAGCGTCAACTATTCGTCTTCGCAGCAATCTTATTCGGAACTGTTTCCATGGAATTTGGCTTAAAATTTTGTTTCTTTACTAATTAAAGTCGTATAGAGGATGCACAAAGCCTGCCCATAGAGGCTTCTGCAGCGTAGACGAAACAGCCTTGACAATATGTGGGGTCACCTGAACACAATCATGGTCTCTTAGGCAACCGCAAACATTTTTCAGTGAGGGCGTTGACCATGTTGTCTCACTGCGAGAGAAATATATTGACAGTTATGGCTATTACTTTTTAAAATGAGACACAGTTTACGAGGTAGAGCTAAAACGTAATGCCTCCGAATTTCTTACCCGAAAACTCCTAAATATTTTTAAATAACACGAACGTTATTAATATTCTAAATCTGCATATTTATATCTTAACATAGTCATCCTGGCGACGAGCATATTTTTCCCAACCAAGAGACTAGTTTGTTGATACCGCCATTGTAAAATGTTTGACTATTTGAGGGAGCCGCACAATTTCACTTCTGCTTCCAACGCTTTATCACGGTTAAAGCGAAGTCCTCGAAGGTGCTCTTTAAGTTCTGGAAACAGATGAAAATGGGATGGGACCAAGTTGGGACTGTATGGAGGATGATCGATGACAGTGAAGCCAAATCATCGGACTGTTACAATGTGTGGTCTGGTATTGTCATGCTAAAGGAGAGGGTGCTCCATGTGTGGAAGAAATCTTAGAATTTGAAACACTATTACAGCACGCTGTTTCTCACGCATCGACATAGTTACGTCATACACCACCATTTTGCACTCTGCTGTACGGAGCCCTCTGAGAGCATAGGGTTGCAAGTATATAGACATGGAGAATACATTTTTAGAATAATAATAACACTTGTATTCAAAAATCCTTAAGATTTTTATATAAAAATTATTAAAAATTCGGAGGCATTACTTCTCAGAACGGCTTCGTCTTTAATTCTTTGCCCATTTGTCTCGCTGTCATTTTACATCCACTTATACTTTTACTGATCGTTAGAATTACTGGAGCTGGCAATGCTATATGCTAATATTGTTGGGTGCAACACATCATGCTTGATTTCTGTGCAGGACATCGTGATTATTTTTTCAATGGTTGCTGCAATGATGTTGGGTGCAACACATCATGCTTGATTTCTGTGCAGGACATCGTGACTATTTTTTCAGTGGTTGCTGCAATGATATATAACTTATCTCAAACAGCTACGGTCGCAGGTTCGAATCCTTCCTCGGGCATGGATGTTTGTGATGTCCTTAGGTTAGTTAGGTTTAAGTAGTTCTAAGTTCTAGGGGATTGATGACCTCAGATGTTAAGTCCCATAGCGCTCAGAGCCATTTCAACCATTTGATCTCAAACAAAACAGACTAGTTTGTTTGCCGCGGGGAGTGGCCGCGCGGTTTGAGGCGTCATGTCAAGGACAGCGCGGTTCCTCCCACCAGAGGTTCGAGTCCTCGCTCGGGCATGGCTGTGTGTGTTGTTCTTAGCATAGGTTAGCTGAAGTTACTTTAAGTAGTGTGTAAGTCTAGGGAGCGATGACCTAAGCAGTTTGGTCCCTTACGAATTCACACACATTTGAACACTTGAAATAGTTTGTTTTAATTACTTCTGTTCCTGCAGTAGACGTGATGAGTAGCTCATTGGTTTATTCTTATCAGCTGCGCGGGATTAGCCGAGCGGTCCAAGTCGCTGCAGTCTTGGACTGTGCGGCTGTTCCTGGCGGAGGTTCGAGTCCTTCCTCGGGCATGGGCGTGTGTGTGTTTGTCCTTAGGATAATTTAGGTTAAGTAGTGTGTAAGCTTAGGGACTGATGACCTTAGCAGTTAAGTCCCATAAGATTTCACACACATTTGAACATTTTATTCTTAACATTCAGATCTGTCACACCGTCAGACACATTATACGTTTTGCAAATCAACATTAGATTACTTTTAAACGATCCACTGGATACCAGCGATCATTTACCGATAGACTTCATGCGCATTCGCTACTTGTGTAAACCTGCACTTTCCTCTAATATTGAGTAACAGCGTCATCTCTCATGTCATTTGCAAATAAAGCTATATATATTACCTAATCATGTTGAAATCTGTTCACAAACATGCATGTAGTTCGAACTGAAGCATTGAAGGACTGACGATTTCAAATTTTACACTGCTTTTTTCGTAATGTTTCTCTTTCACGTCTTTTGTTCCCCGTTTTCTCATGCCTTTACGATCCCGAGAGAGCTTTCAGAAACTTGTTCGGAGTTTCGGAGGGTCACAATGTCCAGGGATCAATAGTTAATGCCGTGCAGCGAACTACGCTGGTGAGTTGAAGGTCTCCGACCTAGTAGAAACTGCTCCGATAAACTGCTACAGAGAATTCGCTTGATATTTGAGTTGCACGTAATAAAATAATCTTATCGCGTCTCCCCTATTAACCATGAATGTGTATTTTTAGCCTAAGTATTTTTGACACATACTGATGTCTTTTCCGCATGTAAGGGTGACTCATAATGTAATGTCAGAGAAGTTCAAACGGTCACATCAAACTTGCATCTCCATGTTTTCGCGGCGTGAAGACTGTTCCATAAAATTTTGGGCATGCAGCCGCATAAATTTAGTTTCTTCTTCTAATAATTCGGCTGAATACCATCCAGCCATCTTCAGAGTTAGCCGAGGTGTCTGACGCTCCAGCACTTGCTCCGTCCTTTTAAACTCAAGGACCGAACCACTTCATATGCGACCAAAGACACACAAGGCGCCAGAGACGTTGATAGGCGGCAAAGAGGTGTAACATATACATGGAAATAAAATTTATGGCTGCGCAGTCGATCTACAAGGTGATATCGATGTGTCACGGAGAGCTGTACCATCGCGACGTCTTTGTGATTTCATTACAGAAATTGCCGTATTCCATGATTTGTCCAAGCTGAAGCCGCTAACTCTATTAATTAAATTCGTCACCAACCGAATTTCAATTACTTCTTTCACTACTGAGTCCCAGAAGGATGAAGTAGAAGATAAAATTTCGACTTTATCGTACACCATAGAGTGCCCAGTGTCAATACAGTGCTCTGCCACCGCAGATTTATTAGGTTGCAAGAGACGAGCGTACCTGCGGAGCTCTGTGCATCTTTCCTGCCGCACACACAGTGGATCTTATAAACCCCAGGCTTTCGAAGCACCACATCATTTTTAACGGATCCAGGAGTGCTGCAGTCTTTGGTGGAGGGTGAAAAATCACTTTCACTTCGTGTTTCCTGAGGATCCATCCTATTTTTGACGAAAGGCGTCCCACGTAAGGCAGGAAAGCCATGGATTTAAAACTTTCACTGTCATCTTCCGCTTTTCTTGTACCCACTGTTGATTTCATTTGTCGTGCCTTACGTATCTGTTGTGGAGAGTACCCGTTGGCTTCAAAAATTCTTCTCAGGTGTAGAAACTCGTCCTCCAGACTCCTCTCGTGAGTAATGACATGTGCTTTGTGTACTAGAGGTCGGAGTTCACTCGTCGTCTGCGAAGGATGGTGGCAGCTATTTGCACATAAATATAAATCCGTATGGGTCGGTTTTCGATACACTACATGTCCCAAAGTGCCATCATCCTTGAGCCCGTACCAACACATCCAAAAGTGGAAGGCTTCCATCTTTTTCGATTTCTATCGTGAACTGAATTCAGATGATTTGAAAATTCTTGTAGCGTGTCTTCACCACGGGACTACACTACAAACGGGTCATCAACATACCTCCAAAACACCGTGGGTTTCAAGCTAGCAGATTCCAGCGCTTTCTCTCGAAGTCCTCCATAAAAATGTTGGCCACCAAGGGCGACAAAGGACTACCCAAGGCGACACCGTCAGTCTGTTCATAAAATTTGTTATTGAATAAAAAATATGTCGAGGTCAAAACGCGTTCAAATAAAGCTGAAATTATTTTATCGGAAGTCTTTCCAATGAGAGACAATGATTCCAAAATATTAGAAGAAGAAACTGAATTTATGTAGCTGCACGCCCGAAATTTTATGAAACGGTCACATCAAATGTTACAGCCACTTACACCCATTCACAATATCCTGGTATTCACAGTCATTACTTTGTAACAGGCTCCATACTTTTAAACAAACGTTGCTACTTTCACTGCATAAACTGGTCAGTGAGTGCATAGAAAAAATGATTTCTTCCACCGTTGCCAAAGAATCATAGCGTGCAGATGATCAATATTAGTTGCACCACTGGAAAGAGAGCTTCAGCTGACTGATAACGAACTGAATCGGCGAAAATAGAAAACCTTATTTCCGTCAATGATTAACAACTGAGCAACCACTATCATCGAATTTTACAGCCACGTTAACAGCTTATAGTAAACTAAAAGCCTAACACAAGAGCCTCAAAAGACGTCAGGCCACACTGTGCATACGTAGTGGAAAAGACCAAACTGTTGACCCCTTGCTATTAGTCTGCATCTTTTTCACAAAAGAGATGAAAGAAAATCTCAGGAAGCAAATAATTAGAAACAGTAAACTGGGCCATCAATAAATCATACTTACTTTATAAATTTGCCATAGCTTTTTACGCGTTTCGTAATTCAATGAGATTCTTGGATACGTAATCATCGAGCGGTACAGACACATTTTGCATATCCTGAAAAATTTTGAACATACACCACATGGTTACAGGTCCCCAACCATAACTCATGCAGCCATTGATGAACTTTTTGTACTGAATCTCAGAGGGAAAATGCAATTACTTATATTTCAATGTTAATTTAACTATGTGGTGTATATACTTAATGTTTCAGCAAATTGTAACACTTGATATATTATGTTTTTTATGAGGAAACGCAAGAATATGATGTAATACTTAAGTTGTTTTATCATTATGACTCTAATATGGCACAGATAACATTATAAGTTAACCTCCAGACATATAATGTTTCAATACCAAATAAAAACAATAGTAAAATTTTTATCTCGAGTAGCCCCCTTTGCTGGACTAACATTAACAGAGAAGGCACTGCATCAGTGCGGCTAGTACAGTAAAGTTTCGAAACCCATCTCATTGTAATCGCAATCTTCATTCACGATCAACAGTTCGATGCAGGCTATTTTTAAAATGATTATTGTTTTACTTGCAGCAGTCGTCAATTCTCGAATACTGTATATCAGATGTCTGTGTGACGCTACTTCACGCCTTCCCAACCATTGCCCGCACATTCTTGTACTCCGTTCCAGGTGTCCACGAGGTCGGCGGAAATTAAAACCGTAGTCTTCCTTCTGTTCGTATTTTGTCGTAAATCTTGTTGGTGTCTTTTACTCTTTACTTCATGTTCCTGATCTTCCGTTACTGGAGTTTAAAGACTAATTTCATTTCTCCATGCCTCTCAGACGTCCGCTTCGTATCGACTCCTATCTTTTACCTTTAAAGTCGTCCATCATCTTCATAATTCTTTTGTGGTGGTATCTGATACGGAATCCGGCCGTAACACCTTACAACTTCTCATTTTTATACATGTTTTAATCGTTTCTCAATTAGGCTTTTCTAGCGTTTCATACTTATGACTTGTATAAAACTCAACAAATCTTACTGGGGACCAAAAACACTGATTTATGCTTACCTGTTTGTGCTTTGTTGATTCAGGCATGGTACATAAATATAAATAAAACTATGCATATTTTTGTAACAGTTATTACACAACTGTTATGTTTGGAAAAATAGTACAGTTTTCTTTATTTCCCTGGACGGACAGTGAAAGGTGGCTACACTGAGTCACAGCGCCAGAGATTGCGCCAAAGAGTTTTATTCCGCCGCCTCCAGTGGCAGTGCTTGTTCAGAAGTTGTGGTGGTTAGTGCTTTGCTGAGAGGATGTTGATAGCTGTATTATTTGAGGCTATGTCGTGTGCAGTTGTTTTGATGGGCTAGACAGCAGATGTTGTTCGAATGGAGATGTTGTAATGATCAGAGTGTATTTTTAGTCAATATATATGAAGGTAAAAAACATTTTTT
This sequence comes from Schistocerca piceifrons, assembly GCF_021461385.2. Taxonomy (NCBI): domain Eukaryota; kingdom Metazoa; phylum Arthropoda; class Insecta; order Orthoptera; family Acrididae; genus Schistocerca; species Schistocerca piceifrons. Next base: position 348,208,581 of record NC_060141.1, on the reverse strand, counting down.
AATTTTTTTTTTAATTTCCTAACTAACAATGCCTCTTGGTCACAGCTTCAGTCAACAAAGCATCTGGCTTGTGTTCATGTATTAGACTGTAATTCGGGTTTCTATGTTCAATTATAGTATTTCAGTTTTATTTAATTAATTCAGTGTAAATGGTATTTAAAATATCTTGTCTTATTGAGGAAGAACCATGCCAGATGTGTACGTTGAATCACACTTCCACACACAGAACAGTTACACCTGTGCTTTGTTGTTCGTAGTTTTTGTTTCGTAGCTTTTATAGTTGCTGGAGACTTAATTACACTCCTGGAAATTGAAATAAGAACACCGTGAATTCATTGTCCCAGGAAGGGGAAACTTTATTGACACATTCCTGGGGTCAGATACATCACATGATCACACTGACAGAACCACAGGCACATAGACACAGGCAACAGAGCATGCACAATGTCGGCACTACTACAGTGTATATCCACCTTTCGCAGCAATGCAGGCTGCTATTCTCCCATGGAGACGATCGTAGAGATGCTGGATGTAGTCCTGTGGAACGGCTTGCCATGCCATTTCCACCTGGCGCCTCAGTTGGACCAGCGTTCGTGCTGGACGTGCAGACCGCGTGAGACGACGCTTCATCCAGTCCCAAACATGCTCAATGGCGGACAGATCCGGAGATCTTGCTGGCCAGGGTAGTTGATTTACACCTTCTAGAGCACGTTGGGTGGCACGGGATACATGCGGACGTGCATTGTCCTGTTGGAACAGCAAGTTCCCTTGCCGGTCTAGGAATGGTAGAACGATGGGTTCGATGACGGTTTGGATGTACCGTGCACTATTCAGTGTCCCCTCGACGGTCACCAGTGGTGTACGGCCAGTGTAGGAGATCGCTCCCCACACCATGATGCCGGGTGTTGGCCCTGTGTGCCTCGGTCGTATGCAGTCCTGATTGTGGCGCTCACCTGCACGGCGCCAAACATGCATACGACCATCATTGGCATCAAGGCAGAAGCGACTCTCATCGCTGAAGACGACACGTCTCCATTCGTCCCTCCATTCACGCCTGTCGCGACACCACTGGAGGCGGGCTGCACGATGTTGGGGCGTGAGCGGAAGACGGCCTAACGGTGTGCGGGACCGTAGCCCAGCTTCATGGAGACGGTTGCGAATGGTCCTCGCCGATACCACAGGAGCAACAGTGTCCCTAATTTGCTGGGAAGTGGCGGTGCGGTCCCCTACGGCACTGCGTAGGATCCTACGGTCTTGGCGTGCATCCGTGCGTCGCTGCGGTCCGGTCCCGGGTCGACGGGCACGTGCACCTTCCGCCGACCACTGGCGACAACATCGATGTACTGTGGAGACCTCACGCCCCACGTGTTGAGCAATTCGGCGGTACGACCACCCGGCCTTCCGCATGCCCACTATACGCCCTCGCTCAAAGTCCGTCAACTGCACATACGGTTCACGTCCACGCTGTCGTGGCATGCTACCAGTGTTAAAGACTGCGATGGAGCTCCGTATGCCACGGCAAACTGGCTGACACTGACGGCGGCGGTGCACAAATGCTGCGCAGCTAGCGCCATTCAACGGCCAACAACGCGGTTCCTGGTGTGTCCGCTGTGCCGTGCGTGTGATCATTGCTTGTACAGCCGTCTCTCAGTGTCCGGAGCAAGTATGGTGGGTCTGACACACCGGTGTCAATGTGTTCTTTTTTCCATTTCCAGGAGTGTATCTAATTGTGGTAACGGAAATTTCCTTTCATTCTTTGTTGTTCTTCTATGCAGTCAGATTGCGTACTAATACTAGTCAGGGCCAACCGGTTACGAGACTTCGTAATCGGACAGTCAGCTACTAAAATTAAAATTATTTGCATTGTATTTAATTAAGCCCCCATGCACAGTCCCCTGCTGACATGCATCGTTCATGGATTCATGAGGTTGTCTTCATATCCGTACACTTCCATCCGTTCGATACAATACGAAAAGAGACTCTTCCGACGAGGCACCATATTTCCCGTCATCAATAGTCCAGTGTCAGTGTTGACGGGGCCAGGCGTAATGCTTTGTGTCGTGCAATCATCAAAGGTACACGAGTGGGTCCTTAATTTCGAAAGCCCATATCCAATATGTTTTGTTGAATTATTGATGGTCCAGCATTGAAATCTGCAGCAGTTTGCGAAATGGTTGCACTTCTGTCACGTTGAACCATTCTCTTCAGACGTCGTCGGTCCTTTTCTTGCAGGCTCTTTTTCCGTCGGCAGCGATGTTGGAGATTTGATGTTTTACCGCATTCCTGATATTACAGTACACTCGTGAAATGGTCGTACGGGAAAATCCCCACTTCATCGCTACCTCGGAGATGCTGCGTCACATCGCTCGTGTGCCGACTATAACACCACGTTCAAACTCACTTAAAGCTTGATAACCTGCCACTGTAGCAGCAGTAACCGTCCTAACAACTACGCCAGACCCTTGTTGTCTTATGTAGGCATTGCCGACGGCAGCGCTGTTTCTGCCTGTAAACATATCTATGTATTTGAATACGTATGCCTGTATTAGTTTCTTTGCCGCTTCGGTGTATAAGAGTATCCACTATGCCTTACATTCATTGTGATGCCACTGACAAATGTTATCTTTTCTTACTTTATTAAAACGTTTTGTGCTCTGATTGCTGCTCCCTCCAACAGATAATTCTGGAGTTAGACAATGGTAGTACGACCGCCCTGTGTCTCTCTGATAGCGCCACCACTGCAGTGTGCATTGCTCACGACCCGCCCTTGTCCCGTCTTTGCTTCCGCGTCGTACCACCTATTTGTGAAATGGGCCGTAGAGACGTTCAAAAATGGTTCAAATAGCTCTGCTCACTACGGGACTTAACATCTGAGGTCATCAGTCCCCTAGAGCTTAGAATAGCTTAACCCTAAGCAATCTAAGGACATCACACACATCCATGCCCGAGACAGGATTCGAAGCTGCGACCGTAGCGGTCGCGCGGTTCCAGACTGAAGCACCTAGAACCGCTAGGCCACAGCGGCCGGTAGATGTTCATAAGTTCATTATTATGAGCGAAGGTACAATATGTACAATCTTTTATTAAAGAATTGGTTCGAAAGTAACTAAACAAATAGAAATCTAGTCATACAACGTCGAAGGGAGTAAAGAGGTACAATGAACGCATTAAAAGTGGCAGCAGGCAACAGTCAATAACGAACCGCCCAATATAAATAACCATGTATAACCAACAAACGTTACGACCGCCTGTATAATAGCATGTTGGTTCAACTTTGAATGCAGTACGGCAGAATTTTTGCGTGGCGTGTTCCTGATGAGTTTCCGGAGCTATCTGGCATACAAGTGTTTACGCACTGATCATCCAGTTCACGAAAATGGCGGAACAGTGAATCCAGGGCGTGGAAGCGACGTCTGATATGGTCTCAGATATTTTCGACTTGGTTTAGACGGACATTTATGCTGGTGAAAGATGTCGGGGAAGACAAGGAGCATGAACGGATATAGGTGTCCCACAATAATATTCACGTAGTCCTCAGCTGTCATGGCGCTTTCATTAGTACCGAAGATCCCATGAAATCTCAGAAAAAATGTGCTCCGTATCATAATACTACCCCTGACAGGCCTGAGTCCGTGGCTTGGTTCATATCCCGATCATTCTCTCGCCTTGATGAAGGCTTATCCGGACAGGATTAGTGACATGGCCTTGCAAGGAAAGTGATTCATCCGGACAGGGGACACGCTTTCATTGAACCACGGTCCTATCTCCATCATCCGGTGTCATTACATTTGTAATTGACGATGTCATTTGGGCCACTGGAAGGACGTAGGAATCGTCTGCTGCGGATCTCCGTGTTCACTGATGAACACTGAGGAGGTTGCTCCGAAAACTTATACCTACACCAATGTACTATCCTGTCTGCAGATCTGCCACTAAGTACCGTATATCCTTCATCCGACCTCCACATCTTTGATAAGACGTAGTCGTCCATCACTGCGTCGTCTGTTCGTGGTTTCACCGTCCTTCAACCCCTTTCCATAGATGCTCACGGCAGTAGTCCGCGAACATCCGATCAGCTTCGCTGTTTCCGAGATATTCGTTCTCAGGCTCTTGGCCATAATAATTCACCGTTACCAAATGTCTGAGCGGTTCTGGGCGCTACAGTCTGGAATCGTGCGACCGCTACGGTCGCAAGTTCGAATCCTGCCTCGGGCATGGGTGTGTGTGATGTCCTTAGGTTAGTTAGGTTTAAGTAGTTCTAAGTTCTAGGGGACTGATGACCTCAGAAGTTAAGTCCCGTAGTGCTCAGAGCCATTTGAACCATTTTACCAAATGTCGGTTATCTCGGTGGGTTAGCGTCGGTTGAAGAATTCCCGATTCGTCTCTGTTTCTGTTATTTATTGTGATTACTACATCATTTGCCTGCAACGCCGGCAGGCAGAGTTAAGTCTCGCAGTGGACATTAGTCGTAATGTGTTGTTTCATCAGTGTATGTTACTTTCTCAGGCATCTGGTTCATACGGCGGTAAAAATCACAGACTATGCGTCATATCCAGTCTTTGCATCAAGAATTGGACGGAATTATGTGGTAAGTAACGGTTAACTGGGAAAAGTTATTTCTGGAAACCCTGCGGTAACTTCCACGCCTAGCGCCGCCCGTATTTTCCTCTACGGTATTCCCTTCGCCCACGGGGTCAGTATTACGTATCTGTCCCACGACTTACGTCACACCACTGCGTGCTGGAGCACAGCCCAAAACGACAACGAGGACTGGTCTCGCCTACAGCTAGTGCTGCGTATGCTGCAGACGGCAATCCCCGGCTACATGTAATTAAATAGGAATGGACTGAGCTGTCCTGTGTAACGTATCAGTGTTAAGCCGGCTACGAACTGGCTAGCACACCGGTGCTGGAAGAAAGAGAAGCGGACGTAAAATCGAACTCTCCCTTCCTCCGGCGCGGCGGGGTGGCGTCCAGCACGCGACGGCCGCACGCCATCACTTTACGGGGTTTTTGCCCGGAGCGCCGGCGTCGGCGTCGGCGAGCAATGCAAACCAGCAGCACCGTATCGTACACAGCGCAGGGACTCTATTTTTCCTTTACACGGCTCGTAAAATGTTCGCCCTTAATTAATGTTAACGGCATAATGTTTCCGCACTAGCTACAAAACCACGAAACGTCGTGCAGTTCATGAACGTAAGAAACAAAGGGACCAAAACAAACAGCTTCTGCTTATCTAAGCGAAGCAAATAAATCCAATAAAGAGAGAATGACTATATCAGTTAATGGACTGAGGAAATTGGAATTACTGCATTTTCTAAGCTTTCCGGTGATGAACTCGAACGTGTGATCTTATTTATTTATTTAGTTTATTATTATTTCAGTTTCCCGCGAGGAGAGCTGGAAGTGTTCGAAACCACTCTTCAGCTTAAGTAGCGGATAATTAAAGTGCAGCAACTCACTGAGGTCCAACGTAGGCTGCAGTTATCTTGTGGCAGCGAAACTTGATACGCATTAATTCGGAAACGCTTTAAGTTGGAAAAAAAATAGTTCCAGTTTTGGCCACCACGTGCGAATCTGGCACTGTGTTTATATGACGGTATTACATTCACGTTCTCATTTGACAAACCATAATGTGAGTGAACAGTATGGCTATCGAAAAGAGAGATACTGCGCTATTAATAAAACTGTTTCTATGTGCGGCCGATGTGACCGAGCGGTTCTAGGTGCTTTTGTCCGGAACCGCTCTGCTGCTACGGTCGCAGGTTCGAATCCTGCCTCGGGCATTAACGTGTGTGATGTCCTTAGGTTAGTTAGGTTTAAGTAGTTCTAAGTCTAGGGGACTGATGACCTCAGATGTTAAGTCCCATAGTGCTCAGAGCCATTTTGTTTTTATGTGAACTACAGTAATTATAGTGAAGCACTGAAAGTGCATCGCCGAGTGAAAGGTCTGAGGTGAGGCCCGATCTCATTAAATGGTCTAAAGAAGACGATAATGAAATTCGAAACACGGGTGAACTTTGTGTGGCACCTGGGAGAGGGAGGCGTCCCTTCCCAGTGGTAGTTATTGGTTTTGCTGTTGCAGAACATGCCACAGATAAGTGCCAGTACTCATGCAGTATCACAAGAATTTTCTATCCCATGGTCAGCAGTAGCGAAAGTTTTACTTGTGCAAGATCCAGTAACCTCACGAGCTGCAACAACGTCCTGAATTTGCTCTTCAGTTTCTGGCTCGGATCGAAGTTGACGACATGTGCTTGGGCAAACTTCTATGGAGTGTCGAGGCAAATTTTACACTACAGGGTGCAGTGCATGCACAGAGCTGCTGAATTTGGAGCATTGACTCTCTGTTCGTCCATAATTTTACAGATCCCATACCATCATCGAGTGACATTCCCTCCACGTCACATTCCACATACATCTCCTTTCCCCAACTCTCATCCTAAACCAACGGATCATATTACCATATCTTTTTCTCTTCATCGTGCACCTTCAAATCCATATTATGCACCAGAAAACACTGTCCGATCATTCCATACCTCACCCTCTTATCTCCAGTCCAGGTACGCTGCTGAGCTGCTAAACTAATATTCCAACTTTGTGATGTATACATCCTCTCCCTCTGATTCTTCAATCAACTCCCATTTCCCAATCATGTAATGCGTCACGACGTATACCCGTACTATTAAGCATAGTCTACAATACTCCATCCCAGATATATCGTAACGTATCCTACCGCTTCTCGTTCATGTTACATGCCATCCTTCATTATTATATGCATCATTGTAGCTAGAAACATCTAAGTGCTGACAATTGGCGAATATTGTATTTTCTCATCACCAGAACCATTTTCATGCCACAGCGACATCAACGTTATCGTCTACCTGAACAGTGTACCAAAAAGAAACAGGGTTGGGGAATATTTACAATTAAACTGAAGTGGGAATGATCCTTCTTCATGATCTCACAGAAGATTCTGGGAGCGGCCACCGTTAATGTCGACTCAGTGATGTGTTTTATGTATCAAACCGTGATAGACTTGTAGCAGGTCTGCCTGAGGGATATCAGCAGCACATTTTCAGTGTTCTATTGTAGCTACTGCAGTGGGTGAGGATTATCTGAGCAAACTCTTCAGTGTAATCAACAGATACAAACCACAGGAAACAGAGGAAGCCACGACACTTCACTTCCTCTGCCGATTGCGCTCTCCTCACCGAACACTTGATGCTCTCGTGACAGGTTGTCAAGGCAGTTGCTCGGTCTTACTGTAAATATCCATACAGTCGCTCATTTTTTGTGAGGTCCGCCTATGAACTAAACAATTTCTAGACCAATCGATTAGCAGTATAAGTTTAGTGAAAGAATTTTGTGACGACGCGGACACCAGCCATCGCGTACCAAACATCAATCTTGAGATTATGCACCGGACTGTTGGGGATTTTGCTATCCATAACTGCGCATATTTTATGAGTTCACATTCGCTGACAGGTTGAACAGAGCCTCATCATTCAGACTTCATGACACAGCGAGGTACTCAGAACAGAGCATGCGAGAGATGTATATACGCAAACATGCGACAACAATCGCTTGGCCCATCGAATTAGCAGTTTCCAATATTTTCTTTGACTGACGGTTCTCCTGTCCATTAAGAAAAATCAGTTCCGTGTCAGTCTTATAAACATTTTCTGGGGCATTTATTTCGTCCACCCTATAAATTTAACTGTGGTGTAGCCTCCAAATCAGTGTCGAAAAATTATTGCCGTGATACTTACAAATAGTTTTTAAGACCAAAATATTATTATTTGTCTTGCGTTACACGAAATCGTAAAGCACGTAGTACTGGGTGGTTATAATTAAGATCCAGCTACTCACGGATGGAAATGGAAATGAGCGTTTGGCGTCATTGGCCGGGAGGCCCCTCGCGGGGCAGGTCCGGCCGCCATATCGCAGGTCTTATTACAGTCGGCGCCACATTGGGCGACCTGCACGCCGGATGGGGATGAAATGATGATGAACACAACACAACACCCAGTCCCTGAGCGGAGAAAATCTCCGACCCAGCCGGGAATCGAACCCGGGCCCAGAGGACGGCAATCCGTCACGCTGACCACTCAGCTACTGGGGCGGACTACTCACGGATGCCCATAGTGGACGAAACTTGGCAGATATTGTAGTACGTTAATGCGGAACCGGTACATGCTGGAAAAAATTTTGTTACTACTTTGGCCACCAGGTGCAAATCTGGTGCTGTGAATGCAGGAAATAAGTATGGAACTGTTTCCATAAGTAATGGATTATGGACGGGACGTGAGAAGAAATGGTCAAACAAGTGTTGATTTTATTATTAGACTCCGTTTGCACAATTTGTTCAGTATAAGTACCAGAGTCGTGGACGAGATCCTGCATCCGTAAGACGATGTGATCAACAGTTGCTCCTAGCAGTTCGGGTGGAATCTGAGCAACGTGTTCCTGTACACTGGTCTTAAAATCAGGTACAGCTCGAATGTGACCTTGGCAATAGCGGTCTTTTCAATATCCCCAGAGGCAAGAGTCACATGGATTCAGACCATGTGATCTTGCAGGCGATGCATGTGGAAAATCTGTGAAGATGAGACTTTCGTGGAGGGTTGGATTAAGCAGATCTTTCACAGAGCGAGTGACATGAGGTATTGCCCCATCTTGCTTAAAAACAGTGGTTTCCACACAGTTGCGCCCTCCCAATGACATGCCGTACTAGGAGATCTCCATAACGTGCAGACGTCGTCGCAGCACACCAGACAAGCGCGCTGCACGTATTCTCTTCAAAGAAGACGCGCCGAAGTAAAAGTGCTTGTGATTCCACACCACACAGTCACATACAGCGAGTGCAACGGTTCTTCATCCACAACACGGGGATTCATATTGCCACAAATTCAGCAATTCTGTTTGTACACTGCGTGCTGTAGTGTGAAATGTGCCTCGTCACTCCACAGAATATTGCCCAGCCACAAGTCATCAACTTCGATCCGTACCAGAAGCCGAAGAACGATACAGCGGAGCACGAGGTTTCAGTTCCTGCACCTTCTTGATCTTGTACGAGTACAGAAATAAAGGTGCTTGTGAAACCATATCACATAGTCACATATGGCTAGAATTTCATCGGCCTCTAACATAGAGTACTGCAGCCATTGTAACAGCACCTGCGTATATTGATGGACCTGAAACATTACCAGGAAAGGTGTATCCAAGACAAGATTTCAGCCACACGGACAAAAATTAACCAACCCTTGTAAACTATTTTCTATGCGGAGCCACATAACGTAATGCAACACGATCGCTGAAATTTCCTGATCTTAGTGGTGACTTTTCCTTACTTGTAGGATATATTAAATAACAGACACCCTACATTCAGAGCTGAAATAAAAATAAGAATTCGAGAAATGATTGGCAATACTGAGAGCATCCTCTCGACTCTGCAAGGGAAAAATGTTCAAATGCGTGTGAAATCTTATGGGACTTAACTGCTAAGGTCATCAGTCCCTAAGCTTACGCACTAAGTAACTTAAATTATCCTAATGACAAACACACACACCCATGCCCGAGGGAGGACTCGAACCTCCGCCGGGGACCAGCCGCACAGTCTGCAAGGGAACCTGGTAAGAGGAGAGTGCAAAGTGGCAGAGTTAAAAATTTTGTCCAGCTGAACGAAAGGCAGTGGTGGCAGTTTCCCTGCTATGTACTCGAGCGACATGTTTTGCAGTTACACAGCCGCCGTATGTGTGATAAACATTTAGGTTGAAGAGTTTGTTTTCATAAATACTAGACGTCACAGAAAACGGTAAAAATATAACATCTCCTTCGAAGATCATGAGACATGATGAGGTTGGTGTAATAGTAACACTCACTAACCAAACAAAAATCATGTAAAGGGATGACGGGTTAGTTTTCGCAGCCCAAGAAAGCAAAACAAGCCAGGACCATTGCGAATAGGAAGCTATTCTGTGTTGTCAGCCCGAATGGTACAATCCACAGTGGCTTTGTTTGTCAATGTACCACAGTCAAATAGCACTACTGCTATTCACCTGTTACATAAGTCGCATTTTCTTGATCGCGTTGATGTGAAACAAGAATGGCAGAGCTTACGATAAGAAGCTGTGTTACCTAACTGCCACATCCTAACGGATGAAGACTGTTCAGCTGATCAAAACAGTGTGCGTTAAAGATATCTATCGTTTTACATTTCTGAAGTAATAACACTGCGCTAGTACAACTGCTGCTAGCCTACTTGGGTTGACGCTCAGTCAAGCACGAAACTGGAAAGGGCGAATTTGTGGCAGTCCGCTGCGATCGACGATAGTTAACCCAAGAATACTAAACGAGAGAAATGTTAACATTTCTACCAAACCATCCTAGATAATACTAGTCCAAACTTTATTCAAAGGCAGACATAATTGATTGGTATGCGTAAGTTAATTAGAATTATTAGGTTTACAATGGTATGTTACGTACCAAGTGAAATAAAAAATGTCCCGGTTTATACCCTACTGCGATTGTAAACTGTACATGGGGTTTAGTAATCTAGAGTTACACGGACAGCGGGCCGTGCCATAGGATCCAATTGGTACGTCTCTAGTTCCGTGTAACTCAGCAGCTGTCTGCTACTGTAAACAACATTACAGCTCTGAGGATGTTTTGTTGTGTGGCACACTTGCAGCACTTAACAGTTAGCGTGAGACGCGGAAAGCTCTGATTAGAGGAAGCAGTTCCAAAGCGTGAAATGACAGCTAACAAGTAATTTTAATCAGGCTAGTGCTGGAGATTTCATCACTACCAGCACGTCGCTCACGTGGATGAGCTGTCGTTACTTCTTTCTGGCCGCTTATTTTCTCTCTGTTAAGTAACTACGCAACGGGAAAACCGAATACACATTGCCTTACAAAAGAAATGAAGCATCCGGAAGGGGGGAGGGGGGGGGGGGACGAAATGAAACTTCATGGATTGAGAAAGTGTGTGGTTTTAATGCAGTGATACAAAATGGGATCAAATTTACAAGGAACTTGGTGGTATAGCCCCTCTTACCAGTACGACGTGCACCCCATTCGGGCTGGATGCATACATTGATTTGGTTGGCAACTGTGTCATAAAGCTGTTGTATGAGGACTGTGAGAAAATTAATGAGACTGGCATCACTGCGAACAATCTGACAATGTTGTACTGTTCTGCTTCTGTAGGCTCGTGTGTTCATCCCTTTCAAATGTTCAGTCCGACTTTCAGCTCCGTACGGCCATCAAGTGATTTTTTAGACCACCATCAGTGAAGTTGTGTTTTTTCGTGTATTATGAAAATGGAACAGTGGAATTTAGAACAACATTATGCCCCCCCCCCCCCCCCCCCCCGCCGTTCCACTCACGGAACGCGCGAGGGAATAACGACTGTCTGACCGCCTCAGTTCGAGCTCTAATGTCCTTTGTCTTTGAATGGTGATCATTGCGCGATTTGAAAGTTGGTGGTAATAATATATGCTCTACATTCTCGGCGAAGATCCGATTTCGGAATTTAGTGAGCAATCCCATCCGCTTAGCCCGCCGTCTATCTGCAAATGTGTCCCACTTCAAACTTTCTATGAGAAAGGAGACCTTCAAGGAGACCTTCAACTTTAAAAATCGACGAAAACATCGAAAGTGTGAGTACTCTCGTGAGAGCAGACCAGAGTTTAACAACAAAGATGATGGGTGACATGCTAAACACTTTCACCGTACATATGAATTACAGATGCGAAAGGTTTGTGCCGAAATGGTGCAGAAAAACTTTGCAATTGGGAAGGACAGTCAAGGAAACGTGTGCCCTGGTCTTCTTGAGAGGATTTCCAACGACCACGAATGGTTCAGTCGTGTGTTCACGGTAATGAATCCTGGAATTTTGAGTACGAGCCTGAGACAAAGGGGCAAAGTGAGGAACAGTACGCTGGGACATCTCCTCGACCGAAAATAGCCCGAATAAGTAAATGAAAGCTCAAATGAACGCTGATTTGCTTTTTTGACAGTACGGATGTCGTGTATAAATAATTTGTTTATCCAGGAGAAACTGTCAGAAAAATGTTATTTTTGAAAGGATCAGGAAAAGGATGAATCGAGTGAGACCGAACATTGCAGACAAGTGGATGCTGCAACATGACAACTCCCAGAGTCACACGGCTACTTCCATCACGGAATTATTGACCTCAAAAAGCATTCCTGTTGTTCCACAGCCCTCAATTTACCTTATATGAGTCCTTTTAACTCTTTTAATTTTCCGTCCACAGCTCCCTATTCGCCTTGACTGAGTCCTTGTGACTATTGTCTTTTCCCGAAACTGAAAAATGTCTTACAACATCATTTTGGGACTCTGCAGAACATTCAGAAGAATGTGATCGATGTGGTAAAGGCGCTACCACTTGAGGAATTTTAGCGCTGGTGCAGACACTGAGAACAACGTCTCTGAGGTGCATAGGTACCGAAGGGAACTGCTTCGAAAGGTTCAATATTGTTGTGTGAAAAAGGAAATAAAAAATTGGTAGATAAAAAATAAGTCTCATTAGTTTTCTCATATACTTCTTATCCTGGTCCACAACTGTCGTGACTTTATATTCTGGATACTGGCACTGAGATGTTACTGATTTACGAGCTGGACCCATACATGTTCTACTGCAGACAGAGCTTGGAATCTTGCTGTCCATGGAAACACCTCAGCATCACTCAGATAGCTCACAGAGACACGTGTCTTGTATGGACGACCATTGCCTTGTTGCAGGATGTCGGTGATGTAACGTTGTACCATCAGAGTTTTCTCAATCACTGTCAGCTGTTACCTGAGGTCATACACGATGGCTTCCTATCCTATGACGCCAGGAGTACATCACCTGTAAATGTCTAAGACATTGGAAGAATGAAATCACTCTCCTGATCGCCAACATCTAGTCCACGATGATCAGCCAGGGCACCGTAGAACCGCGGCTCATCGGTGAACACTGCGACGCCATTCATCGGATGTCAGCGCTTTCCACCGGCGGCATCACTTCCACCGCATCCGTTTTTGTTGTGTTCACGGTAGCCTATATATAGAACGATAATTCGCTAGTCCGGCTGCTACAAGAGCATCTACATCCACACAAATACTCGACATGGCACCGTACTGTGAGTGGCGGAGGGTACCCTGTACCACTCCTAGTCATTTCGCTTCCTCATCCACTTTCAAAGAGAGAGGGAAAAACGGCTGTCTATACGCCACCGTATGAGTCCTAAATTCTTATCTTCTTGGTCCTTCCGCGCAATGTACGTTGACGGCAATACGAGGGCTATTCGGAAAGTAAGGAACTATCGGTCGTGACATGGAAAATACAGTGAAAATCTGACGAAACTTTGTGCAGATGCGTTGGGCACTGTGTCTAGTAGGCTCGTCGATCGCATCATGTCGCTCGTTTCAGTTCTGAGCTCACAGCAGAAACGTAAAGATGGGTAGAAATTAGCGTCTCCCGCCAATCATGAGGGTCTGACGAAAGATTTCGCCTGAAGCTATGCAATCCACATAACATAACTGTCACGCGGTTCGTTCTACGCGACAATTCTCAGTCGCACTCTGCAGGGGCAATGAAGACGCTCCTGCAGCGTTTTCGATGGGAAGTGTTTGATCACCCACAATACAGCACGTAATTGGCTACCCCTGAGGTTCATCTCTGCTCAAATAAACCGCTGGCTATGAAGACAATATTTTGACACAGACAACGAGCTGCAGTCCAGAGTAGAAAATTGTCGAAAAGCACAGGCGGCTGTCTTCTATAACGAGGGAATTGGAAAGCTGGTACAACGCTACGACAGATGTCTAAGTCTGAGCGGCGGCTGTGAAGAGAAGTAGCTGGAAGATGTAGCTACCCATTGCAAACAAAACAGTTTTGCTATTCTCTGTGGTTTCTATTTCACAACTGATCGTTCCTTACTTCCCGAATAGCCGTCGTAGAATCATTCGGTAATCGGCTTCAAATTCCGACTCTCTAAATTTTTGCAGTAGTGTTTCTTATAAAGAACGTCGCTTTCACTCCAGGGATTCGCATTTGAGTTCGCGAAGCATCTCCGTAACACTTATGTGTTTTTCGGACATACCGGTAACAAAATAGCGGCCGGACCTCTGAATTATTTCGATGTCTTCTTCAGTCTGTTGTTCGGACATACGGGTAACAAAATAGCAGCCAGGCCTCTGAATTACTTCGATGTCTTCTTCAGTCCGACTTGGTACGGATCCCAAACACTCGAGCAGTACTCAAGAATACGTCGCACCAGCCTCCTATATGCGGTCTCCTTTTCAGGTGAACCAGTCTTTCCCAAAATTCTCCCAATAAACCAAAGTCGACCATTCGCCTTCCCTACCACAGTTCTCACATTCTCGTTCCATTTCATACCGCTCTGCAGCGCTACGTCCAGATATTTAAACGACTTCACTGTGTCATCCAGAACACAACTAATACGGTATTCCAATATTACAGGTTTGTTCTTCCTAGTCATCCGCATTAACTTACATTTTTATATATTTAGAGCTAGCTACCATTCATCGTACCAACTATAAATTTTGCCGTACACCATAGCATCACCACCAAACCACAAAAGACTGTTGCCGAAACTGTCCGCCAAACGATTTATGTATATAGACAACAAAAGCGGTCCTGTTACACTTCCCTGGGGCACTAATTGTCTCTGATGAACACTCTACGTCGAGGACAACATACTGAGGTCCATTGCTTAAGAATTCTTCGATACACCCACATATATGTGAACTTAATCCATACGGTCATACCTTCGTTAACAGCCTGCAACGGGGCACCGTATCAAACGCCTTCCGGAAATCTAGAAATATGGCATCTGCCTGTTGCCCTTCATCCATAGATAGCAGCACATCATACGGAAAAAGCGCAAGCTGAGTTTCACACGAGCGATAATTTCTAAAACCATACTGATTCGTGAACATAAGCTTCTCAGTCTCAAGAAAGTTTATTGTATTGGAACTGAGAATATTTTCAAGGATTCTGTAGCAAACCGGCTTTAGGGTCATTGGTCTGTAATTCTGAGGGACCATTTTTATACTCTTCTTATAAACTAGAGTCACTTGTGACTTTGTGATGAGTGAAAGATTCGCGACAAATGCATTCTATGTTAGGGGCTCATGCCGTAGAGTATTCTTTGTAAAACCGAACTGAGATTCCATCTGGACCTGCTGATTTATTTGCTTTCAAATTTTTCAGTTGTTTGTCTACGCCAGGGACGCTTATTACTAGTTCGTCCACACAGGAGTCTATTCAGTGGTCAATCGATGATATGTCTGTATGATTCTCCTGTGTGAACTATTTCTTGAACATGAAATTTAAAACTTCGGCTTTCATTTTGATGTCTTCAACTGCCACACCAGATAGGTCTGTCGCAGCCTTTAGACCCTCTTAGCAATTTTACATGGGGCCAGAATTTTCTCGAGTTCTCTGCCAGATCTTTTACTAAGGTATGACGTTGATACCTGTCGTATGACAGACCTTTTCACAGACGCACGACTGTATACAAAAGTCTAAAGTTTCCTAGTCTTCATTTGTGCGTTCACTTTCGAACGGAAAGTGCATTATCCTATCCTCCTCAGCATCCTCTGAATTTCGTTATTAAACCAATGTGGGTTTTTTTCATCCTTTATCCACTTACTAGGCACATATCTCTCCATACCACGATTTAAAATCTTCTTAAACATTGCCTGTGGTGCAAGATGAGGAGTATGTTGCAGGAAATCCATTACTAGGTCGAACAGTCCATGGGTGTCCAACGGGCATCATATTTCGGCGATCAGACATGTCGCCATCGTCAGGTGCGCTGACGAACTGAGCTCCTGAGGGCGGTCCTCTCACCGACCGATGCCGTCACGTTCCCAGACAGCAAAAAATCAAGCTGCAGCCACATCCGAATGCCGTAAAAATCGGGATATTGCATGGTTCGACCAGCCGACCAGGTGGAGATGGACAAAGAGGCTTGTTTGAAATTATATAAGGTAAACGAGTACGCATTATCTCCGTGTTCTTCGCAGTGATCACTCAACATTTGTCGTTCTTCGCTCCCCTTGCATACCCTACATACCTGATAACAACACTGGATGCTGTTAACGCTGACATACTATGGTGGCGGTCACAGAGAACTGCAACTTTAATCTCTTACATACCCACTATAGTGTGTATGTTAGGTAGTTACAGTGACGTCTGATCATATTTTCTGCGTGCTTCACTATTTTATCAGGCAGTGAACAAGATGTCTCACGTACTATAAAAGCCCTGTGTCTGGAACTGAGTGGGGTTCAACACCATGGATACAGACTCAGAGCGCCGTATACGGCGCAGCGCGTTTCTCAGACTCGGAAATTTGGAATAGGAATTAAAGTTCATGGAAAAGAAAACAAAATTTTGAAGTTTGACGATGACACTGTAATTATGTAGTGACAGCAAAGAACTTGGAAGAGCAAGTGAACGGAACGGACAGAGTCATGACGGGAGGTTGTGGGATGAACATCAACAAAATTAAAATAAGTATAATCGAATGTAGGTGAATTAAAGCAGATAAGACTAAAGGAATTAGACTAGGAACTAAAAAACTAAAAGTAGTCGATGTAGCAGCAAAATAACTCGTGGTGGTCGTCGAAGAGAGGTTATAAAATGGACAAATAAAACGCAGACAGGTAATAACAAGAAAAGCATTTATGAGACACAGTGATTTGTTTACATATAATGTAAATCCAAGTGTTAGGAAACTTTTCCTGTGGGATTTTGCCTGGAATGCCGGCCGGGGTAGCCGAGCGATTCTAGGCGCTACAGTCTGGAACCGTGCGACCGCTAAGGTCGCAGGTTCGAATCCTGCCTCGCGCATGGATGTGTGCGATGTCGTTAGGTTAGTTAGGTTTAAGTAGTTCTAAGTTCTAGGGGACTGATGACCTCAGAAATTAAGTCCCATAGTGCCTAGAGCCATTTGAACCACTTTTTGCCTGGAATATTTTCGGAAGTGCAATAGGGACCATAAGAACTTAAAAAAGGAATAAAAGCTTTAGAAATGTGGTGCTACCGAAAAATGCTAAAGATTATATGAGTAGAGTAACCAACGAGAATTTACTGAATCGAACTGGGCGAAAAAATTTATGGCAGAAATTTACTAAAGGAAGAAGCTGATAGATAGGACACATCGTAAGTAATCAAGGAGTCGTCGGTTTGGTAATGGAGGGAAGTATGGAAGTTCGGAGCTGTGGAGGGAGGCTGTGGCATGAATACATTAAAGTGGTTCATATGAATGCGGTTTACATTAGTCACTCAGAGATGAAGACGTTTCACACGATAGACTAGCGTGGAGAGCTGCATCAAACCAGTCTTCGGAATGAAGACTGCAACAAAAACAGTCGAATTATGAACGAAATTCTGAGTAATTTTTTGTTTCATTCTGCAGTAACACTTATGTTTCATTAGAATGCGGTGGCAGTTTTGGGCGCAGTATCAAACTGACCTTTACAAAGTCACGGTAGTGCTTTGACAGATCAATTCAGATAGTGTTCCTCAGAGTCTGTAGTGCAACTGTCTAAGAGAATTCCTATCGGAAAAAAGAACGCCGCATGGGGTAGCCGTGCGGTGAAGGTGAAGAGCGTCTGGTCACCGGTTCGCGCTTCCCCCCCCCCCCCCCCCCCCCCCCCGGAGGTTCGAGTCCTCCCTCGATCATGGGTGTACGCGTTGTCCTTAGCGTAAGTTATTTCAAGTTAGATTAAGTAGAGCGTAAGCCTAGGGACCGATCACCTCAGCAGTTTGGTCCCATAGGCCTTAACACAAGTTTCAAAAAAATTATAATAATAATAAAAATAAAATAAAATAAAAAAAATACAAAATAAAGGAAAAACCTCGAAAGACCTCGTAATAGTGTTATAGGCAGATTGAGGGTCAGCGTTGTTCAACTGTACTGCATGAAATAACCACTGAAGTGTCCGTAGTGGTTAGTAGGGCTATACTGAAGAAATATTGTATTCTACAGTTCACATTCATACACCCCCAAAAACATACTTTTTCACATTAGGTGAATTTTACCACCACCTACTGCCAAGTACGCCATATCAGCGACCTTAGTAGTCACTAGACATCGTGAGAGAGCAGAATGGGGCTCTCCGCGAAACTCACGGACTTCCAACGTGGTCAGGTGACTGGGTGCCACTTGTGTCATACGTCTGTACACGTGATTTCCACACTCCTAAACATCCCTCGGTCCACTGTTACCGATGTGGAAACGTGAAGGGACACGTATAGCACCAAAGTATACAGGCCGACACCGTGTGTTGACTGACAGAGACCGCCAACAGTTGAAGAGGGTCACGATATGTAATAGGCAGACATCTATCCAGACCATCACACAGAAATTCCAAACTGCATCAGGATCCTCTGCAAGTACTATGACAGTTACGTGGGAGATGAGAAGGATTTCATGGTCGAGCGGCTGCTCATAAGCCGCACATCACGCAGGTAAATGCCAAACGACGCCTCATTTGGAGTAAGGAACGTAAACAGTGGACGAGTGAACAGTGGAAAAACGTTGTGTGGTGGGACTAATCACGGTACACAATGTGGCGATCCGATGGCAGGGTGTGGGTATGGTGAATCCCTGATGAACGTCATCTGCCAGTGTGTGTAGTGCCAACAGTAAAATTCGGAGGCGATGGTGTTATGGTGTAGTCGTGTTTTTCAAGGAGAGGGCTTGCACCCCTTGTTGTTTTGCGTGGAACTATCACAGCAGAGACCTACATTGATATTTTAAGCACCTTCTTGCTCTCCACTGTTGTGAAGGAGTTCGGGGTAGCGATTGCATCTTTCAACAGGATAGACCACTTGTTTATAAGGCACGACCTGTGGCGGAGTGGTTACACGACGTAACATCCCTGCAGCGGACTGGCCTGCACAGAGTCGTGACAACGTCGACTTCGTGGCAGGTCTCGCCGAGCGACATCGATACCTCTCCTCAGTGCAGTACTCCGAGAAGAATAGGCTGCTATTCCACAAGAAACTTTCCAGCACCTGATTGAACGTACGACTGCGAGAGTGGTAGCTATCATCAAGGCTGAGAGTGGACCAACACCATACTGAATTCCACCATTACCGATGGAGGGCGGCCGGCCGGTGTGGCCGTACGGTTCTAAGCGCTTCAGTTTGGAACCGCGTGACCGCCACGGCCGCAGGTTCGAATCCTGCCTCGGGCATGGATGTGTGTGATGTCCTTAGGTTAGTTAGGTTTAAGTAGTTCTAAGTTCTAGGGGACTGATGACCACAGATGTTAAGTCCCATAGTGCTCAGAGCCATTTGAACCATTTTTTTGATGGAGGGCGACACGCGCTTGTAAGTCATTTACAGCCAGGTGTCCGGATACTTTTCGTTACACAGTGTATGAGGAGTAGTGGTGTGGTGCAAAATGTTCGGTCAGGTGATTCTTGTTGTAGACATACTTCTGTTTTGACGTAATGGGGAATGAAAATTGACATCTGTTAGATAACGATTAGTTTGTCTTTAGAATAGATAAATCCACCAGAGTGACAGTTTTTATGTTGTGCTTGATAACAGAAGCAAGAATTAAGAAGAAACAAATCACCTTCATAGAATTTATCGATCTAGCGTAAGTGTAAAATTGTGCAAGGTATTTGTAATTTTCAGAAATCAGCTGTAAGCTGTAGAAAAATTTGCAAATTTATGGTAAGTTCCTATGGGACCAAACTGCTGAGGTCAGCGGTCCCTAGGCTTACGCTCTACTTAATCTAACGTAAACTAACTGACGCTAATGACAACACAAACACCTAAGCCCGAGGGAGGACTCGAACCTCCGACGGGAGGATAATCTGTACAGAAAGACGTATAATATTCAGTATGTATAAGAACCAATTAGGAACAATAGGGATGGAAGAACAAGAAGAAGTGTTTGGAGTAATAATGGCGTAAGACAGAGATGTTTTCTATCTCTCCTACTGCCAGACATCGAAGAAGGAATGTCTGTGATACTCTAGGGCGGCAGAGGAATTATGATAAAAAGCTGACAAGTTGCATAAAAAAGAGCAAGTTAGGGTCAGCTTGTGTGTCATATAAGTGCAATAGCCAACTACTGTACTGGAATCGAGAAACAGTACCTGAGTCAGTCGATTAACTACTGTTGCTGAAATATTTCATTTTGAGTCTCTGCACAGTTGTATAAAGATGCAGCCGACACTACAGTTTGCAGTGTTTAAGGATGCAACAATTTTCTCAGAGTTGTTTCCAACGTTGTACTCAACTCGTGTAATAACCCACTGAGAATATTATAATACCATTCTGCTGACGTGTGTTGTGGTGCGTCGATGTCCACAGATAACCCACTGTTGATCTTCTGGGCTCCACTGAACACTGGGACTCTTTATGTTGGCAATTTTTCGGTGAGACGGCAAAACGGTCTCCCTTAACTCGTCCAGTACAGGTAGAACCAATACACCGCTCGACACAGTCCAACGATCGGGCCGCAGCATATGCGGCAAACTAGCGCCTGCTTGCATGGTAGTACCTACGCAAAGCTCGAGAAAGCTCTAGCGTCATTCGTTAAATATTTTGTAATTGTTAGTTATTTTTATTTATCCGAGCCCAAAAAGCACTAAAACGCAATAAGATCCTAAAACTACATTCTAATCTTAATGACTGAGAGAATTTTACAGTTTGTGAGTCCAGTATTCATCATCCAGAACGAAACGGTCATTCGCTTAAACAAGTCATGCATATCGGAGGATTTGCTCAGATTACTGCAAACGACCAAGTGTTCATAGTCCTGCCTTGCCCCATATTCAGAAAGTTTCATCACTCATGAACACTTAGTAAGACTACTCTTACACTTTGTCACCCCATCCTCAATCTGATGAGGGTGTTCCAAATCCCAAATTCGAGATGGCAGCCTGATGGCAGCTTCTCTTTTCTTGGATTGCCGTTGTGATGGAAGAACATGAGTTCCAAACTATGGAAGCCTTTTCAGTCTCTGCTGCTACCTGTCTTCTTACACCTGAATGTCCTACTTCCATGAGTGGAAGGACTATGTTTCAGTGGAGTTGGGCTTAGGCACCTTGCAGTTATGCGGTCTGTCTCGTGAATATCGACACCAACATGATAAGCATTTGCTGAGTTGGTCCAGACTGGAGCGGCGTATTCTGCAGCGAAGAAGCAACGGAGCAAGAGCGGATTTGCGGAGGTCGCTGGGCTGGCCTCCCCACTTGGTGTTTGCTACTTTACAAAATAGATTGTTCCTGGTGCATTCCTTCTGTCTGGTGTCTACAAGTGGTGTCCGTAAGTTAAGGTACGATCCAATTTCAACCAAAGGTATTCGGGGAGAACACTGTGATTTTAACTGCGTTTCTTCCATGTGATGTTCAACTTCCTTCTAGCCTTCTTATTGCTTAGGTGGAATGCACAAACTTAAATGTCATCTGAATTGGGTTTCAGGTGGTTGCCGTCATAGTAGATAGTAAGATGTTCGGGAGCAGATGACAGCTTGGATTTTAGTTATTCAAATGTTTCTCCTAGATCAGCGACAGCTGTGTAATCAGCATAGATTAAGGACCTGTCTCCAGTGTTGGGTGCCTGATCATTGTTATATATGACTTATAATATCGGAGCCAGAACACTTCCTTGAGGTTGGCCATTTTTCTCCATTCTCCATCAGCTCTTTTTGTCATTTACAGTGGTAAAAAATTGTCTATTCTGCAGCAGAAACTGCGTAAGCTGTGACAGTTGGTGGTGCTTAGTTGTGTAGTGCTTCTTACTTAGTTTCCTATGATTCACAGTATCATAAGCATCTACGAGATCGATAAGGGCAACTGTTGTAATCTGCTATACCTCATGCCCTTTAGTGTGTGGTTGCTTGAATGAAGTATCTGCCTAACAAACATTTTTTTTCCTTTGGTTCTTATAAAAGAAGAAGTTTTGAGAAAATTTTTCCAAATTTCTGTTGTCAGGTGAGGAAGTGCGAACAGTAACAGACAGCGAATCTTATAACATTATCCTTCTGATGTGGGTTGTGGTGAGTTCCCGTCCACAGGAGACCCTTCCTTGGTCTTCTGGGCTCAGCTGAACAGCGGGTCTCTTTATTCGGGCAATTTGGCGGCGAGGTGGCGAGATGGAGTTCGCCGAACGTATTAGAATTGGAAAGAGGATCGCCCGAGAGACACGGCCCACGGCGGGCATTGTCTCCGCTCGGCCGCCTTCCGTTACTTCTCCTCACTGTTGCCTCGTCTTTAATGAATCCGCTGGCTTTGTCGCCCTCCTGGGGAGCTCCGATCTAATTGTAACGTTCACTCGGCCGGAAAAGTTGGCGATGTTGTTCCTCGGCTGGCTTTGTCCTCCTTTTCCGTTCCACCTCTCGCGAAACTAGATCGGTTATCCCAGCTTTCAACATTAATGAACCTTGCGTTGTTTAATGGAGGGGGCATAGTGAAATATTTGTCGAGTTTGTCAGCAGGAGGTGCCATTTGGTTTCATCAAAAATCAATGTAACCCGTGAAATCCATAATGTTTCATCTATTCGAAATGAAGTGACTCGGTAAAGGAAGGCAACGACTCACAGTATCAGTCGTCACTTACTATTATTGATTACAAGTCGCTCGATTAAATGGTTTCGTTGAACGTCTTTCTCGAAGTACAAGATGTGTCATGGTGGACTGTCTCATTGATAAAGCAGAAATTGTGCTCTTTGCCGATGATGTAAGCGTGAAAGCGTTCGTATGGCATCATACCCCGGAAGACCTTGTCGTCTGGGGTTATTCGCCCGCCGGGTGCATGTTTTTCTATTTGACGCCCCTTCAGCGACTAGTCAATGAAGATAAAGCGAAGTAATTAGGACAAAACTAACACCCTGTCCCCGTGCGAGTAATATGTCCAACTCGGCTGGGAATCGAGCCGAGGGCCCTGCGATCTATAGGCAGCACGTTAAGAACTAGACGTGAACTGTGGACGCAGGCGTGGTGATCAAGCCCAACAGAGCTGTAACGACAGAACTAGGAGTCAGTGGAATATTGAGAAGTATTATTGGCTGGTTCTCAGTAAATGCTCTACCACTCAGCTTAGAAAAAAAAAAAAAAAAACGCGATATATTCCATTTATCCTGGGCATACACGTTCTACTCACATTAATCTGAACACAGCATATGTTCAACTTCAATAATCGCTCGTAGATGGCAGGTGGCACCACTGGCAGTGGAGGGTATATAAACATGTCGGCGGAGGGGGAACGGACGTGAAAGCAGTCGTTGAAACTTCCCGGCACATTAGAACTGTGTATCGGATCGAGACTCGAAGTCGTGACCTTCGCCTTTGGCAGGCAAGTGCTCTACCATCTGAGTTACCCAAGCACGACTCACCACCCATCCTCACCCTTCAATACGGAGTGCAGTCGTTGTCGCAACGCGTAAATGGAGCGATTTATCTGGCGCCCAAAAGGGCATGATCATTGACTTTCGGACGAAGGACGGGAGCACTTCTGAAACGGCTAAGTTTGTAAACTGTTCGCTTGCCGCCGTGGTTAAAGTACCGGGTGACCAAAAAGTCAGTATAAATTTGAAAACTGAATAAATCACGGAATAATGCAGATAGAGAGGTAAAAATTGACACACATGCTTGGAATGACATGGGGTTTTATTAGAACCAAAAAAATACAAACGTTCAAAAAATGTCCGACAGTTGGCGCTTCATCTGATCAGAATAGCAATAATCAGCATAACAAAGTAAGACAAAGCAAAGATGACCTTCTTTACAGGACATGCTCAATATGTCCACCATCATTCCTCAACAATAGCTGTAGTCGAGTAATAATGTTGTGAACAGCACCGTAAAGCATGTCCTGAGTTCTGGTGAGGCATTGGCGTCGGATGTTGTCTTTCAGCATCCCTAGAGATGTCGGTCGATCACGATACACTTGCGACTTCAGGTAACCCCAAAGCGAATAATCGCACGGACTGATGTCTGGGGACCTGGGAGGCCAAGCACGACGAAAGTGGCGGTTGAGCACACGATCATCACCAAACGATGCGCCCAAGAGATCTTTCACGCGTCTAGCAATACTTTTTCTTTGTTCTACTAAAACCCCATGTCATTCCAAGCATGTGTGTCAATTTTTACCTCTCTATCTACATCATTCCGTGGTTTATTAAGTTTTCAAATTTGTACTGACTTTTTGATAACCCTGTATATCGTACATGGGAAAATGGTTCTATCGAAAACAGGCGCCAAGGCATCTATAGTGCACAATGTGCAATAGATACCAGGGCCGAACGACGGCTGCGGAGATGTGTACGGGCGAATAGACGTGCAGCTGTTGAGCAACTGACCACTCAGATGGACCAAGGGGCTACTAACACTCTTCTCAACGACTGTTCACTGAACATTACTGTGTATGGGCCTCTGCAGCAGGCGTCTGGTCCATGCAGCAAGACTCACTGCTGTTCATCGGCGACGAAGGTTGGCATTTGCACGCCAATACCGTAACCGGACGGCCGCTGAGTGGCGACAGGTTGCTTTTCCAGATGAATCGCACTGAAAGCAATCACCTTCCAACAATCACTGACAGGGTTCAGCCCGGAGAAGAGATGGTTATGGTTTGTGAAATGTTTTCTTGGCATTCCCTGGATGGTCCGTCATTCTGGGAAGCTCTATGGGTAACGGAAGTATACATTTATCCTTGGGGACAATGCCCATCCCATGTAGAAACTTTTTCCTCGGCATCTACCAGCAGGACAATCCAATGTGTCACACCCCTAGCAGTCTACGTGCATGGATCGAAGAGCACAAGGATGAGTTTACCGTACTCCTCTGGCCATCAGACTCCACTGACATAAACCCAATCGATTGGACTGTTCGTCCCATGGATTCTCAACTGAGAAAACTAGCGTAGTTGGCCAGAGGAGTCGACATGGCTCCACATCGCTGTTGGCAAATTGTTAACATCGTAGGCTCTCTTCTTCCACTCTCTTAGGGGTCCGCCCTGCAAAAGATGGTTATTCAGGATTTTGACAGGTGGTCACATCAATGTGACTGGGCAGTGTATACATGGCACCCGGCGACGGAAATGAAACTGACTGTTAAAATTTTTTGGTGTACGTACTGATGAGAACTTGAAATGAAAATCACATTTCATAGACCTTCTCAACCGTTCAAGTTCAGCGGCGTTTTCCCTACTTATAATTACGGATTTTGATGATCAAAGGATCATGACATTAGCTTACTTTTCGTACTTCCACTTTTCCATGCCATGTTTGATAAGTTCGTGGAGCAATTCCGAGCACAGGCACAAAGTATTCGTTTTACTGAAACGTGATGTAAGCATGTTATGTACTGCCAATATTCGCACTTCATGCAGGCAACTGTTCAAAAAAATACTGTTACGATATATTACTCCCTCGTGCATTCGTAAGTATGACACTACAAACTAAATTTCCCTCCGCTGTCTACAACTAGAAAGGAGACTTTGAAATGTTGTTATTGTTGTGTTCTTCAGTCCAGAGACTGGTTTGATGCAGCTCTCTATGCTACTCTATCCTGTGCAAGCCACTTCATCTCCGAGTAACTACTGCAACCTTCAACCTCCCTATATGATTTTTATTCTCCTCGTTTCCGTCCAAAACTACACCGGTGATCCCTTGATGCCTCAGAACGTGTCCTACCATCCATTTATTAACTCTATTCAAGTTGTGGTACAAATTCCTCTTCTCCCCAGTTCTATTTAGTACCTTCTCATTTGTTATGTGATCTACCCATCTAATTTTCAGCATTATTCTGTAGCGCCACATTTCAAAAGCTTCCATTCTCTTCTTGTCTAATCTATTCATCGTCCATGTTTTACTTCCATTCATGGCTACTGTCCATGCAAATACCTTCAGGAAAGACTTCCTGGCACTTAAATCTATACTCCATGTTAGCAAATTTCTCTTCTTCAGAAACGCCCTCCTTACCATCGCTAATCTACATTTTATATCATCTCTACTTCGACCATCATCAGTTATTTTGCTCCCCAATCAGCATCTACTGCTTTAAGTGTCTCACTTCCTAATCTAATTCCCTCAGCATCACCTGAATTAATTAGGCTACATTCCATTATCCTCGTTTTCCTTTTGTTGATGTTCATCTTATATCATCCTTTCAAGACACTGTCCATTCCGTTCAACTGCTCTTCCAATCCCTTTGGTGTCTGAGACAGAATTACGATATCATTGGCAAACGCCAAAGTTTTTATTTCTTCTCCATGGTTTTTAATTCCAACTCCAAATTTCTCTTTTGTTTCCTTTACTGCTTGCTCAATATACAGATTGAATAACATCAGGGAGAGGCTACATCCATGTCTCACTCCCTTCTTAATCACTGCTTCCCTTTCGTGCCTCTCGTCTCTTATAACTGCCATCTGGTTTCTGTACTAACTGTAAACAGCGTTTCGCTCCCTGTGTTTTCCCCCTGCCACCTTTACAATTTTAAAGAGAGTATTCCAGTCACCTTTGTGAAAATCTTTAAGCTAGAAATGTAGATTTGCCTTTCATTAACCTATCTTGTAAGATAATTCGAAGGGTAAGTACTGCCTCGCAAGTTCCAACTTTTCTACGAAATCCAAACTGATTATCCCCGATGTCGGCTACTACCATTTTTCCATTCGACTGTAATGAATTCGTGTTAGTATTTTGCAACCGTGACATATTAAACTGATAGTTCGGCAGTTTTCACATTTGTCAACACCTGTTCCATTTGGGATTGGAATTATTACATTCTTAATGAAGTCTGAGGGTACTTCTCCTGTCTCATACATCTTGCACACTAGATGGAAGAGTTTTCTCATGACTGGCTCTTCTAAAGGTATCAGTGGTTCTAACAGAACGTTGCCTACTCCTGGAGCCTTGTTTCGACTTAGATCTTTTAGTGCTCTGACAAACTCTTCACGCAGTATCATATCTCCCATTTCATCTTCATCTGTGTCCTCTCCACTTCCGTAATACTTTCCTCAAGTACATCGCCCTCGAATAGATCCTGTGTATACTCCTTCAACCTTTCTGCTTTCCCCTCTTTGCTTAGTACTGGTTTCCCATCTGAGCTCTTGACATTCATGCAAGTGTTTCTCTTTTCTCCAAAGGTCCCTTTAATTTTCCTATAGGCGGTATCTATGTTACCCCTAGTGATATATGCCTCTACATCCTTACATTTGTCCTCTAGCCATTCTTGCTTAGACGTTTTGCAGTTCCTGTCGATCTCATTTGTGAGACGTTTGTATTCCTTCTCGTCTGCTTCATTTCCTGCATTTTTATATTTTCTCCTTTCATCAGTTAAATTCAATATCTCTTGTATTACCCAAGGATTTGTATTAGACCTCGTCTTTTTACCTACTTGATCCTCTGTTGCCTTCACTATTTCATCTCTCAAAGCTACCCGTTCGTCTTCTACTCTTCTACTGTATTTCATTCCTCTGTTATTGTCAATCATTCCCTAATGCTCCCTTGGAAACTCTCTACAACCTCTAGTTCTTTCAGCCTATCCGGGTCCCATCTCCATGAATTCCTTCCGTTCTGTAGTTTCTTCAGTTTTAATCTACAGTTCATAACCAATAAATTGTGGTCAGAGTCCACATTTGCCCCTGTAAATGTCTTACAATTTAAAACCTGGTTCCTAAATCTCTATCTTACCATTATATGATCTATACGAAACCTTCCAGTGCCTCAAGACCTCTTACACGTACACATCTTTCTTTCATGATTCTTAAACCACGTTTTAGCTATGATTAACTTATGCTCTGTGCAAAATTCTGCATAGCGGCTTCCACTTTCATTTCTTACCCCTAGCCGATATTCACCTCCTACTTTCCATCTCTTCCTTTTCTAAATATCCAGTTCTAGTTCCCCATGATTATTAAATTTTGTCTCCCTTCACTTTGTGAGTAATTTCTTTTATCGCATCATGTAGTTGCTCAACCTCTTCATCATCTGCGGAGCTAGTTGGCATATAAACTTGTACTACTGTGGTAGGCGTGGGCTTCGTGTCTATCTTGGCTACACTAACGCTTTTGCTATGCTGTTCGTAGTACTTTATCCACGTTCCTATTTTTTAAATTCATTATTAAACCTATTCCTGGATTATCCTTATTTCATTTTGTATGTATAACCATGTATTCACCTCACCAGAAGTCTTGTTCCTCCTGCCACCGAATTTCAGTAATTCCCACTATGTCAAACTTTAAACTATCCATTTCCCTTTTTAAATTTTCTAAGCTATCTGCACGATTAAGGGATCTGACATTCCACTCTCCGATCCGTAGAACGCCAGTTTTGTTTCCCCTGATAACGACGTCCCCCTGAATAGTCCCCAGCCGGAGATCTGAATAGCGGGCTGTTTTACCTGCGGAATATTTTACCCAGGAGGACGCCATCATCATATACAGTAAATCTGGATGCACTCGGGAATAAGTGCGGCTGTAGTTTCCCCTTGCTTGCTGCCGTTCGCAGAACAACATGGCCGTTTCGGTTGATGTTACAAGGCCAGATCAGTTAATCATCCAGACTGTTGCCTCTACAACTACTGAAAAGGCTGCTGCCCCTCTTGAGGAACCATACGTTCGTCTGGCCTCTCAACAGATACCCCTGCATTGAGGTTGCGCCTAAGGTACGGCTATATGTGTGGCTGAGGCATGCAAGCCTCCCACGGCAATATACTTTTAAAATATCTGTGAATTAAAGGTAATGACACATATGAAATCTTTGAAAACAAACTAAAATAACTTCTATGTGACTAATCCACAGAAGAAATATTCAGTAAATACTAAGTACCAGTAACCACTCACCTGTGGTTCTTTGAAGAATCTAACTCCGATGTATAAAGCAGCTTCGTATGTCTGATCACTGTATAAATAAGTTGATGTCATGAATATTTCACTTCAAGAATGTAAAATCTGTATGGCTGAAAACGCAAAACCATACTTACGCTTATTACGTCCTATCTCCTGAACTATGTGTCGTACAATGATTTAATATTTCAGGTACATTAAGTAATATGTGTGAATATCGTCTGCAAAATGTGATGAGAATAGAATTAGTAGTAGGAAGATAACAGTATAAAACGTCTGCATGAACAGCGAAAATTTACTGAGCGATAAACTATTTTCGTTACGTTGTTTAGGGGAGGATGATAGCAAGAAAAAGCTTCGATGGTTTGCAATTATGTGTATAGTTTATTGCAAGTCACGAAGTTCTGTCATACTCAAAGACTGTACTGATATGATCTGGGTAATATGCGCGCCGTCAAGTATACTGCCTCAACACATTTACAGAGGCCTTCACTGTAAAGTTTTATTTATTGAGTTAAACGTTACGTGTAAGATTATACCTCTGATTGAATAGAGTTTGACATGCAATTTAAATTCTTTAATTTGGTCAATAATTATATGAATCATAGATAATGCTCCTGGACGCCATTACATAGCCAACCTGAAACTGAGATCTGGTGACCATTTCAACTGTCTAATAACAGCTTTTGCTATGTCTGTAATGATGTCGCCATCAATGTGATGTTTCCCTTCCTTTCTTAGCACTATTTCCGTTTCTGTAGGTACAGTTAGAAATTTACAGTGTGGGAAATGATGGTAGTTCTTTCCGTTGCTTCATGTCGTTATTATTCCCATCCATTTGGCATCCACTGCTGCACTAAACTTTTCTCTGCTTTACAGGCATCAGTTAAAGGTATCCACGTTGTCCCTACCTGCTTTTTGATGTCTTCTATCCACCTTTCAATAGGACATCAACTCGGTCGTCCCGTATGTCGTGAAATCCTGCAAGAAACATTTCTGGCCCATCTGCCATCTTTTCACCCGGCTATAAGTCGTGCACACTTTCTTTTGATTTTCAGTACAGTCATAATTAAGTCTTCCTCTCCTTTCTCTTCCCTTACCTGTTTGACTGCTTTACTATCTCACCTAGTAATTCACTGGAAGCGCCTTGTCATTTATCGATGCATGTCCCTCACACCCTTAATTTGAAACTGGTCCTACACAATGAATCTAAGCTTTTCCTTTCAGACACAATGGAAGATCATTTTTAAAAACTCTGTTTACTTCACCGAAATCGCACTTGACCATTATCACATTTAAGTGCATTTATTTTGCTTTTCAACTGACCAAACACTTCCATATTGAATTGCGTAATTTCCTTTTCGATATCTACGTTATATATTCTTTTTATCTTACTTAAATTGATTTTAAGATCTACACTGAAACGCGTTGTTTTAAGTTCCTTCATTTCATCTATATTTTCACTAGTGGCAAATAGAATGTGATCCGATAAATGAACGTTGTCCCTCTATGCCGGCCGTTGTGGCCGAGCAGTTCTAAGCACTTCAATCTGGAACCGCGCTGCTGCTACGGTCGCAGGTTCGAATCCTGCCTCGGGCATGGATGTGTGTGATGCCCTTAGGTTAGTTAGCTTTAAGTAGTTCTAAGTCTAGGAGACTGATGACCTCAGATGTTAAGTCCCATAGTGCTTAGAGCCATTTGAACCATTTGTTCCTCTATGGTCGATTAATACGTTTTCTTACTCTTTCTCCCAGTTTAGGGTGCGTGACCTTCTTCCATGGTTGCTAACAATAGCGTTAGGTATATGGGTCTCCCCTGTGATTCACCTTTTAGTTCTGAATTTCTCATGATTCTGATGTGTTATAATGGTTGGTTGGTTGGTTTGGGGCATTGAAGGACCAGAATGCTAGGGCCATCGGTCCAATGTTATAATCTGTAGCAATGAAATGTACAAGGTTTCCCAAAGTAATGTACAAACTATTTGAATCTGACTACCTCTTTAATTACAGTAGACAGAAATGAAAGTTTTTGGTGTCGTGTACATATATAAAACACATTTTAGTTTAATGCATAAGTTCGTAGCATTTTGGTTTTGCATGTTGGTATTCCGGTTGTTATGTTTTTATTTATCGAATGTCTTTTTTATTTGTTGTTTACTGTTGCTGTTTGAGTTTACACATTATCATTGTGTCATTTGGAGACAGTGACTGAAGCCGTAGACGCTAGAAAATTGAGTGCCTAGTGGAGAAATTGGAACATTTCATAAATATTCTTTTGTTTGAGTTCAGTAGAGTGGAGACAACAGTGAAGGCAGCCTGAAATATTGGGGCCATGTATGTACATAATGCAACAGGACAGAGCACGGCAAGAAAATCGTTTTCTTGTTTGAAGGAATATCGTTTTGACAATAGTGACTCTCAGCGTTCAGGAAGACTTTCGGTTTTGATTAAGAGCGTTTGTACACATTAATCCACAATGGCTTTGAGCACTATGGGACTAAACATTGAGGTTATCAGTCCTCTAGAACTTAGAGCTACTTAAACCTAACTCACCTAAGGACATCACACACATCCATGCCCGAGGCACGATTCTAACCTGCGACTGTAGCGGTCGCGTGGTTCCAGACTGAAGCGCCTAGAACCTATCGGCCACAAAAGCTGGCAATCCACAATGATCTACATCGGTGTACTCTATAACGGGCAAATGTGATGAACTTGGATCATTCCGCCATCGCGTGACATTTGCGTGCAGTGGGGAAGGTTCTGAAATCGGGTGTGTGGGTAACGTATGCTCTAAGCCAAAATCACAACGATAGCGGCTGGCCTTATGTGCATCCCTGTTTGCTCGTCATCAATTTTATCATGAGCAACACCTGTTATTTCTATCCTGTATCGTTACTGGTGATGATAAATGGTGTCTATATGCTAACATAAGGAAAACAAGAAATGGTTGACCCCAACAAAGCAGCAACTCGCCGTACAAAGACCTATTCTCATCCACAAAAGATAATGTAATGCATCTTGTGGAACAGCGACTGTAGGGTGTACTGCAAATTGCTGCCTCTAGGATGTTGACATTTATTGTCAACAACTGAGACGTCTTGCAGACGCAGTCCAAGAACAACGACAAGGAACAGTGCTTGAATTGATGCTGCTCCCCGACAGCACCTGCTCGCATTCTGATAGACTGACGAAAAGCACTATACAGAAGTGGCTTTGGTAAGTCTTCAAAAAATGGTTCAAATGGCTCTGAGCACTATGGGACTCAACTTCTGGTAAGTCTTTCCGTAACCAACTTTTTCACCTAATCTTGCGCCCGCAGATTTTCACTTTTTCCTCTCTCTATTGAGCAACCTTCAGGGAACTTCCTTTCGGGATGAAAATGCGCTGCGAATATGGCTCAACGAAATCTTCGCCAAAGCCACGTGATTTTACAGTAATGGAATTGAAAAGTTATCCCAGCGTTGGCACACTGTTGTAGGCAGTGAAGGAGAATATAATATTGTTGATAACTGAAGTCTCTGTTACGTATACCTGTTATGTTTATTAAATTTATGGAAAAACGCAACGAACTTATGCTCCAACGTAATATTGCTAAATGAAAGTTGTTCTCTTAAGGTTAAAGGTCGCTTAATCTGTTCAAAGAATTAGCTCTTGGAAACATGCATCGCCTTCACATTTGTTGATGAATTACTCACAAAATCATCCTCGTTCGGAGGATAAAGAAGTGTCGTAATGTAAGGGCCCCATCTTTGAGTCTGAGAAATTCTGTGTTTTGCTGATCTCAGTTGGAAGAGGATATTTCCTCGCAAACTTTTGCGGAGACTGTTTGTGAACCTGAATGACTGCGTCAACACTGTCATTGTCTGTTTAACGTCTCTTTCTTTTACTATGTCTCTTCTTCACATCGTGTGCCTTCCCATCGACTTCAAATTTGCCTCTGCTTCTTGTAATTGTTAACCGTGAAGATGGTGGTGTTCCAGAATCATCTCTCCAACGTCGTCTTACCCAACTCACATTCTGCGTTTTTCAGTAACATTTTGGTACCCACTTCCCTTTATCTACCAATCACGTCATGTTTATTTCCAATCGTGCAACAAATGCAAGAATTGCTTAATTTTTTGACTCTGTCCTGCTAACTATTCTCGTGACATCCTTCGTGCTGTCAGCGATTACTTTAGTCACTTGGTGTGGAGAAAATACAACCCCAACTCAGGCGTCGTAACCACCTGCCCCACTTGTCACTGCAGAGGCACAGAGGAATTTCAGATTTAGTGCAGTACAGGCTAAACTGCGCTTCCGCATATGTTTTTAATATATTGTTTAATGACACAACTCAGTAGCAGTATTTAGGGATGCGTATAAACAGGGGGACGCCGTTGGTTGTACTGTTGTTTTCTATGTTCGTATCCTCAAGATCCGACTGCCTCAAGACTTTACTGCCTTTGATGTAGAATTAAATGCGACCTTGCGGGCACTGTAGCAGATGAGACGTATTTGGAGCGCTAAATTCCTTGTTTGTTCACATTCACTGAGTGCCGTCACTCTCTACAACGTTTGTACCCAACAGACAAATCAGTCCAGAATATCCAAGATGGGAAAGGAGGTGTCTTTCTGCTGGTTGTCAGGGCACAAGTGTATTGCGGGGAACGAAAGGGCGGGGTCTGCGCCATCCTCAATTAGTTCAGTGTGACACCCCCCTTGGATGCTGTCGCCTCGCTGTTGAGGTACAGAGTCGTGTTTCTGTGGGAAGATTCAAATAGTTCAAATGGCTGTGAGCACTATGGGACTCAACATCTGAGGTCATCAGTCCCCTAGAACTTAGAACTACTTAAACCTAACTAACCTAAGGACATCACACACGTCAATGCCTGAGGCAGGATTCGAACCTACGACCGTAGCGGTAGCACGGTTTCAGACTGAAGCGCCTAGAACCGCTCGGCCACACCGACCGGCTCTGTGAGAAGAAGAATGGCTAGAAGTAACAGCTAATAAGCTGCGTCTCGTAAAGTACACAACGCAGTTGTTTTGTAGCTCCTTCCAGCCAAGCAAGCAAGATGAGGTCCGCCTTACTCGTCTTCGTATAGGCCACAGCAACGCACAGCTTTTTGCTGCGAGGACGAGACCCTCCAAAATGTAGTGCCTGTGGCGTGCAGATCACAGTCCAGCACATTTCACTAGACTGTCTTTTATTTTCTTGCCAAAGGGTGACATTTCATTTGCTAGCAGATTTTACGTCTATTTTATCTGACAGTCAAACGAACGTGACACGTCCAGCCGCGGTGGCTGAGCGGTTCTGGGCGCTTCGGTCCGGAACCGCGCGACAGCTACGGTCGCAGGTTCGAATCCTGCCTCGGGCATGGATGTGTGTGATGTTCTTAGGTTAGTTAGGTTTAAGTAGTTCTAAGTTCTAGGGGACTGATGACCTCAGATGTTAAGTCCCACAGTGCTGAGAGCCATTTGAACCATTTTTTTTTTTTCTAGTGTGATACGACTTTTAAAATTTTGATAATCGACCGACTTGTTCCTCGAAATTTTGGGTGCCGAGTTTAATTTCCTATCAGGGTGGCCGTGTTTTTAACAAGTGATCATCCAGCAACATACTGCTGTGAATCTCTTTTAGTGTTCTTGTAGAGTTAATTGTGTTTTCATTTACAGTTTTCGTACATCTCTCGAATTGTAGTGTTGTTTTCCATGTTGTGAGCTAGTGTGACTGATCGAGTGGTCGTGGGTGAGATCGGGACAGCGAGAGTTTGCTTTTACCTTAGTTTGCCTTTTGATTTTTTATTGCATGTCCTACTTCGTAACCACATTCGTTTCAATTAATATATGTATGGGAACTGATAACCTCTATATTCAGCGCCCCTAAGGCACATACATACACACACACACACACACACACACACACACACACACACACACACACACACACACACACACATAGACACACACAGACAAACAAACATACATACATACATACATACACACACACACACACACACACACAATGTTTTTCATTGTGTTCTGTATTATTACCCACAAAAACTGTTTCTATCTATTTTAATTAAAGAGCGAATCAGTTTGAACGAGCTTATATGTTATTCTGGAACAACACACTGTATAGTATACCGAATAACAATGGAAGTTTAACCGATGCCTGGACTCTCAAGGACTGGAAGAACGGATTTTGTTGAGATCGAATAAAAAGTTTTGCGAAAATCTATTAATCCCACTGTGGTAACTCTTATTCACTTTTTAAATGACATGAATGTCGGCCATCGTGCTAAACCCATTTCTCAAGCCACCTTGTTCCCTTACTTGACATCAGTCTACTGTTTTCTGTTACTTATTAATACCTGTCTTGTGGAAACACTCTACTACACCAAACTCACGTTTCTTCAAGAACCAAAGACACATTTTCTATGCATTGACTTTAAACATACCTGTCATTAAAGATAACATATCTAGATCTACCACAGTCTCCAGAGTGAATAATATTTCCAAGAACGAACAGAAACAACACACAGTTTTCTTATGTACTGATTTTAAACTACACTTCAAAACAATGAGTGAGAAATGTCATAATGGCAGACTATAATAAAAGTAATGGGCAGATAGATATTAACTCTTAAGGCTACAGCCATTTTGAATTTATTTGTTTTCCACCTTACATAACTGTTCGTTAACGCCAAATACTTCATTCGTAACGACTTGTCCAGTCGAAAGACAGGGAAATACGTCTCCCTAGAACACAAGGCTTAACTACTCAAGTGTTTCTAAGTGATAAAATCATTTAATACCAAAAGTAATCTTTTTGAAAGTAATATGGACCTATTTCTGACAAATGGGGCTCAATATTTCACCGATACAAGCCACTTTCTACATTAATTTACTTTCTCGGTATCGGGCGTTATTCGACCAATCTAGCGCGTAGAGTATACGAAGAAGAATTTATTCCTGACCCGTAAAATTGGTTTAAAAGTATATATTAGCAACTGTTTATCGAGGCTGTATGTATTCTCTTGTCAGTCACCACCAGGCGAATTTTGGCCATTCCGATGGTAATAATATATCTTAGGTAAGCGAAAGTGTCAAGATAGTAATCTGACTCTCTTTCTGTAAGTGAGAACACCGGCTTTCAGCAACGAGAAACGGCCGTTTCAGTAGGTAATGGCTGATCCGTCATCAGGAAATAACAGGCCAAAGCGGTGACGGAGGGCACTCGGTTCTGAGAGCTGCAGTCACGCTACGTGTCTGGAAATAACTTCGCGTGGTGGCGACTCCCCATGACTGCCGAGGAGGGTAATTTCGTGCCTGCAAGACACACACGTATTCGTGCGCGCATGCATCAACCCTCGTATACGCTCAGGCGTTCGAGTACGACAGAGAGCAACGTACTACTGCTGACGTGACCTAGTGCGAGTGACTGCAGGAATAAATGTCGTTAACAAAATCCTTCTCTAGGGATGGAGAACAGACGAATGGCAGCTGGTCTGGAACGATAGGACTACCGGTAGGCGTCTGAATAACTTTTTCCCAAGTCTCGAAGATGCCACGGTCGTGCCTGGACAACCCGACTAATCTAATGGGAGTACTTCGTTAGTGGACATGATCCTTACTTCGTCCACCTACACAGAATAGGGGGACGGGCAACTGTCTCAGCGATTGCAGAGAAACAGGGACAGCTGAACAGATGGTGCTTCAGTGTCATTTACATTAAGCAGAAAAGAGGCATGGACTGCATGACTTGAACCTGGATAGGATTATTAAAGATACCGAAGGATGGACCCTAGGACCCTACTCAACTCTGTAGTCGATAGAATACCAGGAGCGTTGCAGTGCCAGTTCTATAACAAGGAAAACAGAGATGACTATGAGAAAGTATGGAGCAACATATTTGATAACCGTATGGAACCAGATCAAAAAAGGTCGGAGTTTATGCGTAGAAGAAGAGCACCAGAACCACTTCAAGAAGGAGAGCATCAGAAAGATAATGACGAGGAAAATTCATCGGGGAATCTAAGTTAGGACAGAGATAATGATGACGAGACGGAATGGGATACTGGCAACAAGCAGGCTAATTATTGCTATAACATGTATTGGACCACTTCCACGTCCGTTGTTAACAGGTCTGTTGCTTCGGTCTGTTATGATGATGTTCGACAGTAGCCGTGGAGGTCAGGAGCCACTCAAAAAATGCCAACAGCTGTGGATAACTCTTTATTTAGCACCGAAATCCCAGATGCAGTGGCCGGCCGAAGTGGCCGTGCTGTTAAAGGCGCTGCAGTCTGGAACCACAAGACCGCTACGGTCGCAGGTTCGAATCCTGCCTCGGGCATGGATGTTTGTTATGTCCTTAGGTTAGTTAGGTTTAACTAGTTCTAAGTTCTAGGGGACTAATGACCTCAGCAGTTGAGTCCCATAGTGCTCAGAGCCATTTGAACCATTTTGAACCCAGATGCAGTGTGTGGCAAAAGAAAGCAGAGTATGCCTGATGGGAGGAGAAAACGAAATGAACCTACACGATTTGCGAGGGTATGTGATGTTATTTCACTATTTACAATATCGAGTCAAATTTACAAAGAAGTTGGCAGTTTGAGACCATTTGTCGATACGATACTGTACCCCCTCTGGCCTGGATGCATGTTCTGGAAAGGGTGTCATAAAGCCGTGTGGCTTCTCGTGACCATCAATTCCTGTAACAGGTCCTTTACGTCCTGGATACTGGTAGTGGGTCAGATTTGTCTGTCACAACTGGTCCCACACACGTTGTGTTGGTGACAGATATGGGGACGTTGCTGGCCAAGAGGCCTAGGGTGATCTTTCCGTCACATAGTTCACAGTGAAACGTCCCCTTTGAACAATTATATAAGACTGTACTTAAACTGACACACAATATTTTGTTAGCGCAACGCAATCTGACTTTCAAAATTCCCTACAAAAGAATGGCCCTGACTAACATTGAACTATTACCTTTCACAAATCACTTACCTCACAAAAATCTTCGCTGCTCAAGCTACTGCAATACAGCGAGCGCCACTACTGCCAGCTAAATAAAAGATTCAAACTATGGAAGGCACTAACTACTGATAGGGATAGTTAGCAAATGAAAGATATTAATAGAGAACAAACAATGTATTTACCTTGATATCATCATATATACATATAGCAGTTCATGACAAATTTCAAAACTCCGCCATCTCTCTCCCCACATCCACCACTGCTGGCGGCTCACCTCCAACTGCGCAACGCTACGCGCTGTTCACAGCCAGCTGCCTAACACTACAATGGCGAGTATTACAACAATGCAAAGCACCCACAGACTGCACACAGCATAGCCAGTGATTTTCATACAGAGGTGGCGTTACCAATAAAAAAACCTAAACAGCCTACTTACATAGCCCCCATGCTCCCCACAAAAAATTTAACAAATTGGATTGGGCAGTGGCCAATACAGATTTGAAAATTTTTTTTCATAATTACAATAACAAAGAAACCAAATGCACACACTTATTGATACAATGTTGGTCAAAAGCTAAAATTGTCTCACAGTCCATAAAGACAGTCCTAATCGTACATAACAGGAGAATAGCAGTGTTTTTCTCAAAGTCTGAGCAGTAAAAGAAAATGCACATGGAAGTAGTGGATTTCCATGCAGTCTTGAAGAAGTAGTGTTGTCCTTCCAATGGAAAGACAGTGCTGACTCTCGACATGCAGACAGGTAATGGGCCACAACAGAGCAAACCCACAGCAGAGTCAGTCGAAATTTTGAAGAGTATTGGTAGGTAGGTCATCACAGAGCAGACCCACTGTAGTCCTGGTAGAGATTACGGTATTGGTGGGCCACCAGAGGTGCAGACCCACTGCAGTCCTTGTAGAAATAGCCAGCAGCCATCTGTTGCGACTGTGCAGGTGCACAATCACCATCGAAGAGTCTTGCAGAGAATATAGCAAGTCTATAAACCACCACTTGTGCACTCACAAAGTGTTTGGAATTGTCCTTAGAACCAGCAATGCTGTTATCCAGTCCCTTGCTGAATTATTAACACACGTGCAAACACTATGAGTCCCTACTTCTCACATATTGTCCATGTACTATGACCAACAGAAACGTGTGCAGTGAAATGTTACTTAATTTGAAGAACTGGTAACAATTACAATTTGGTAACATAAAAATACAATAACAAAGGTACAAAATACATCATTAAAGAACATAATAATACAGATAACATTTGTAGTACAGGCTTTACAAAAGAATCGAAATAACATATACGTCAGTGTTCCAGGAATTATGACATGAGTACATACATAAAAGATCAGAATAACTTTCGAAACACCAACTTCACACATGAGCATTAACACAAAACAGAATAAATAATGTCTAAACATCTTTACAAAGTAAATAACATATTATTAATGCCAATTATATTCGAGGATAACAGTATTCCTCATCATAGTGAATGTAGCTTAATATTAAAAGAAGAAAAAATTCTATGAAACTACACAGAGACAGGAAGAAAACAAATACACAAGGGTACACAAACACATAGTGGGATAACACCAATAGGAAAGGATAGGGTTCGTTTTCAGTGTAACATTTGGTACTGCAGTCCAACCCAAAACTTCATATATCTTTCCTCTTATTTCATCCTTTGTTTCCACCAAAAAAATTCTATCGAAGCATGCTTTCTGTATTTATATGTTCACACATTTCTCATCTCAACATTTATTTCCAAGAAAATCCTACCTAAACCTGTTTTCTCAATGCATTTCTTCCAATTCATCGCAACTCATTCTCTTAGAGGCTACCCCCTCTTAAGCTAACTTAAATCTACTGAGCTCAGATGCTAAACTAAGGGACGAGGCAATGCAGCAGCACATAATAAGTAACACAAACAGCAATGACCAAAAAATTGGAAAATTGCAAAGCAAGCTACAGTAAATCTAAATTACC
This sequence comes from Schistocerca piceifrons, assembly GCF_021461385.2. Taxonomy (NCBI): domain Eukaryota; kingdom Metazoa; phylum Arthropoda; class Insecta; order Orthoptera; family Acrididae; genus Schistocerca; species Schistocerca piceifrons. The sequence goes on along the minus strand of NC_060141.1, from coordinate 348,168,774 downwards.
AAACAATGCAACATTACAACTAATATGAGCCAATGTGCAGCAACAAAAAAATAAATCTGGCTTTGCAGAGTAACACAAATTAAAATTCAGTAGCACTATGCCTGGTAAACAGCAGCAGTAAATGCTATAATGTATACCTAAGGATGACAAAGCTTAAGCAGAAAAAATATTACACTAAAAATGGCCATGTCTAATACCTATGTCACATCTTAACACTAAGGTGATGCATCACGATAACTTACTCTATGAAATAAATTACCAAGTATTGTAAAGAAAATTATGTATGCAGTTCCTGTGAAGGGAAATATCTTTTTGTGCTTCCTCATTTTTTGAAATATATCACAAAACTATTATTTACTGGATCTGTAGACAGAAAATATTTATATTAGTACATCTATAAAATTTTATTTGAACCAATGCAGCAGTGCAGCTAGAAACTAGATATCAAATGAAATAAGCAACTATGTACACAGCAAAGCATAAGAACATCGTTCAATAGCCATGTGACATTTCATAAGTTAGTAGAAAAATCTCTCAACTAGAGAGGCAGTAGTCATAATCAGGTGTATAGACATAAAAATATTTCTCGTCATTTCATTAGGCATCCAGTGTAATCATATGTTTTCAAGTTCGACCGTGTCGTTTTTGCGATGCTTTCTACAAAGGAATGTCAGAAGCGATGTTAATGGCGTCTTTTTTTTTTTCACCTGTGCCTCTGGAAGGCACACGCTAATGGCTTTTTTTCGGGCGACTGTCGCCCAGCTGGGTGCCCACGACGCATTAGGTGCAGGTGGTCACTTAACTTTCTTACCGAAATATTTACGACACCAGTTTCTGCTACAGTGACAGTCTCATATAAAAATATTTCACAGGTCAAGAATTTGGGTTACAAATCTGTAGAAACAAAATCCTGTAAATATAACAGTGTCCAAAAAATTTTTCGTCGGCATTGTAATACATTCACACATGTACACACATTTCATAATTCTAAAGTACGATTCTTGGTTTCCAACATCCTGTTTCACAAGTCAAGAGTCCCTACCCACTATTCATTACTCCTTACCTTATTACACATATACGTATCCATCGACACTCGTCAATATTTCGTCATTATAAATATGAAGCATAATCAAATAACTCATATAGCCTCAGCCTATTAATCATAAACATACCTCAGCAGCATAATACACATTGTCGTCGTAAAAATAACATCATAACACCTCAGTCAAATCTCAAAATCGTCGTAGCTTTCTGCAATAATTTCAAACCCTAAAAAAATATTCTCTGCTCATTTCAATAATGTCATCTACCTCAAATGTACTTTAAAATCATGCTCCCTTACCAAATATATCATTCAAAGCTCTCATAGTATCACAATGGTTCCGAAACAATATGAGCATTTCACAAAGTACAGACAAAATACAGTTTCATAAGTGTGAAGTTATCCAACTGTGTAATTGCGTAAACATCTGTCACTGATGTAATAAAAAAAGTTTATCTCTCAGTTACATGATCAGATCGCTGTGTAATTTATGTTTTAGAGAAATATGGTACCGATGTGTAAAGTTGTATAAGCAAATACCATATTAGCTAGGGTTCCTTGTGGTTGCCACACACATGGTACACAAAGTAAGCGTGTACCCCCCTGAGGATTAATGTAATTATACCCTCAGGTGTTACAGATTACAGCAATGGAATGAAATGTATCACGGAAACCTTTGTTTGTAATTCAAAACTCTTTAAAAATAAATGTTTTAAGTACAAAATTAATCACTCAAATACGTGTACTGTAGCGCTAAATGTGCATCTTGTTGTAAGATAATCGCTGTGGAAGTGTCGTAGCTATTTTTCTCCGAAAGCTAAGTTCTGCAGAAGCCAATGTACTTACCTCATGATGAACAAAAGTGAAATGCTTTGCGTAGAGATATCTTAGTTATTACGCTTATTGTTGTGATGATGAAAGTACTGTGCTGTAACGTATTGTTGTGCTATGGAAAAGGCTGTCTCCTTGTAGCTATACCACAAAAGTTACTACTAAAACCTGTTTTACTTTCCAGAATAAAACAGAAAACTGTGCAGATATAAAACAGAAACACTGCAAAAGCAACATTGTAAATTGTCACTCATTAGTAGCGTCATGATAAAATCGTGTAGCTGTCACATAAACTAACCACTGTGCCATCTGGTATCTCACTGAAAGAACTTAAAATCCAGAATATATTTTCAAGTAAACCAAAATGTTGCATTAAAATTTCATTAGCAGTACCAGTATGTGTCCTAAGTACGTAAACCTGATAGTCGTTACGTAATCGTGCAACTAACAAGCAAGAATGTACAATTAACAACACTGTGTCGTCTGTTCATTATAACAATGCATTCGTAATTTCTGTTTAAATAAGTTCTCTTGGTTTTTGACTGGATATTTCACTTCAAACATTGTTACATGTTAACAGATTCTAAATCTGACAAAGCATACTAGAAATGTGAAGTGAAAAGTTTTATGGCAAAGACAAAGTTAAAAAGCAGATTATCTTTCAATAAACGGTTTTACATGTGAAATGTGGTGTAAACCTTTACTCTTCCTAGTGCACAGAGTTTCAACTTCAAAGCAATTATCATGTTGTATACATCGGTAAAGAATGCTAAAATTTTTCTCCAGGCTAGCGTCTTTATGTTATTTTTCTCGGAGCCAGCGGGCGCACGCGGCTGCCTGCTGTGCGAGTCATTGTCTGTCTCTTTGTTGGCGCGCGCCGTTATTGGGATTAGGAGACCTAACTTCTACAAATTCGCCTTGCCGAAAGGGCCCAGCCGTGTTAGAATCCCGCCAGTTCTGATGAAATTGACGTCTGTCGTTATGATTATATCGTCTGTCGTCATGTCGGTAGATTCCGTAGTTTCTTCCTTGTCGGTCACGTGGTGGAGAATTTCTTCCTGAATCGTAACTGCGCGCTGAACTGTTGCGTCTGAAAGTATTCTGTCTCCCTTGATAATAATTGTTTCGGTTCCCATATTGTCTCTTTCTCTGATTGTCTCTGTGATAGTCATTACTACGGAAATGCGATCTTTCTCTGTAACTATTATTACTCTGCCAGCGGTTGTCATATGGGTGGTGTCTGTTTTGGTCACGATTTGCGTTGTAAGAATAGCCTTTTCGTGTCCAGTTATTGTTTCTGTCATCATGGAATTGCGACGTATGTGACCTGTAGTGATTGTTTTCCTGTTTTCGCATCCGGCGACTGTCTGTGTCAATTTCTAATTCTTGTAGGAGTCCCTGAAATGCTTCAATGTCGTCTTTGCAACGTCCTGCCAAAATAATATGTCGCAAATGTTCAGGTAATTTGATTAAGCAAATGCGGATGAGTTCTGAGGGGCTGTATGGGTTTGACAGGTACTGATTCTTGTGCAACATGTCTTCAAAATATTTCACAAGACTGGAGAATTCAGATTGTTCGAAATGTTTCATCATTATGATACCATGTTTTACGCGGTCTTGTGTGGCTTGAGACCAATATGCTGAGAGGAAGGCATGGTAAAATTCTCCTTCACTGTGGCAATCGTGAATGACCGATCGCATTCTTACAGCTGGTTCATTCTCTAAGTAGCCACACATAAATTCTAATCTGTGTTCCAACGACCAGTTGGGAGGAAAACAATGAGAGAATTGATGGAGCCATGCTTGTGGATGAATGTCGTTGCCAGAATTCTTAAATGTTTTGAATTTACGTGTAGTAATGAACAGCTTATAGTCAAAATCATCATGTCGGCGAGTCGCATGTCGGTCATTGTTACGTCGTGTCGGCGGTTCCATCTCAAAATCCAATGCGCCTTGCCAATTTCTTTCATAATTTCCGAAGTGTCCTGTGTTATTATTTTCTGGTTGTTCCGTATTCCTATGTCCCTCTTCCCGTATTGGAGCGCGAGTGTCCTCTGAAATACGTAATTCTTGTATTATCTGCGTCAACTGATCTTGTACTTCCCGGATTTCTCTTTTGTACTGTGTATTGATTTGATTTTGATTTTGTTTGAATTTTCTTATTTGTTCATACTCTTCTGTGTCAGTGAAGGCTACAGGTGTTGTGTTATTCAGATCATCATCTACCTTTGTAGATAAGTTAGTGAACTGATCTGAAAGTTCGGCTACTTTATCCGATAGTGAAATTATTTCCTCTGTATGTTTTTCTGAACCAAGTTTCAGACTATCTACTGTGTCCTTAAAGTTTTCCTGAGTTTTTGCAAGTTGCGTAACCGAATCGGTAGATGCAACTGAGTCAATTTTAGCCCACAAGGTCTCATGATTTTCATGAACAATGGTTTGCAGTTCTTTTATGGCTGCTTCGTTATTCTGTTATGCATTTTCATGCCGCGAAAAAATAGGTTGAAAATGCTCACAAATTTGCGTTTTTACGTCATTACAGACTTTTTGACATTTCGATTCAATGTTATGTAACTCAGTAGTTAAATCTTCACGTGTTTGTTCAAGTGTTTGTTCCAATGAGTCTAACTTTTTAAGATTTTGTTCCATTGTGTCTAACTGTTGCTGTGTTTGTCTCTGATGTTGTTCCATTGTGTCTAACTTTTTAAGATTTTGTTCCACTGTGTCTAACTTTTTAAGATTTTGTCCCATTTGTCTCTGATTTTGTTCCATTTGTTGCATTAATTGCAATAATAATGTATTAGTGTCTGGAATCTGTTTCTCTACGCTTTTCGGCAGTGCATTTGCACCGGCAACATTCACATTTTGACAAGCAGAAAATGTGTCTTGACTTATTTGAGAAAACGGTGATGACCCAAAACTTGAATCTACAGTATTTGCGAAATTGTGTCCTGTCATTTCGGATTTCTGAGGCGAGCTGTTGCCGACCGATCGATCGATAATGCTTCCCTGTTCACTACCTGTTTCACTGTCTACACCATTGTTTGCAGCCCGCTCCATTTCCCTATGCACAATTACCAAATTACTACTTTGAACATCAGTTAATTCATTACTCGGTGGCGCTAACACACTGCTTTCATTTTCACTGTCATTTCTCAGTTTACTTTGGAGCCTAGTATTACGTTTTTCACACGCCATTATTGTCACAGTATTTCACACGACAACACAGAAAAACACAATTTGAAGATCAAAAATAAGAGAACACATTAACATAGCACTGAAAATAATATCTAGTTAATTGCAGCTGCGAAATACTTGGTGCAAATCTACATGCATGCCACAACTGTTTTACTGTACAACAATGAAAGACTGCAACTACAAAGGAGATTTTCTCTACAATTACGCGCCAGCAATAAACAAAATCTACACTAATTACACAAACTACAAGGAAAAAATCAGAAGATTCCAGTGAGGTATCCTCGGCTAAGGGTCGACATATGAAACGTCCCCTTTGAACAATTATACAAGACTGTACTTAAACTGACACACAATATTTTGTTAGCGCAACGCAATCTGACTTTCAAAATTCCCTACAAAAGAATGGCCCTGACTAACATTGAACTATTACCTTTCACAAATCACTTACCTCACAAAAATCTTCGCTGCTCAAGCTACTGCAATACAGCGAGCGCCACTACTGCCAGCTAAATAAAAGATTCAAACTATGGAAGGCACTAACTACTGATAGGGATAGTTAGCAAATGAAAGATATTAATAGAGAACAAACAATGTATTTACCTTGATATCATCATATATAAATATAGCAGTTCATGACAAATTTCAAAACTCCGCCATCTCTCTCCCCACATCCACCACTGCTGGCGGCTCACCTCCAACTGCGCAACGCTACGCGCTGTTCACAGCCAGCTGCCTAACACTACAACGGCGAGTATTACAACAATGCAAAGCAGCCACAGACTGCACACAGCATAGCCAGTGATTTTCATACAGAGGTGGCGTTACCAATAAAAAAACCTAAACAGCCTACTTACAACAGTTATTCGTGAACACTGTCCTCTTGAAGCATGGTGTCACAATACTGCCTCATGAGATGTCCGTGACGTACCATTGTGCCATCAGACTTCCTTCAATCACTATCCGTGATCTGTCGTCATACGCCATGACTCCCACACCACGACATTGGAGTGACACCGCCCTGCGTTTCGAAAACGTTTGAAGAATGAGACCTCTCGACAGTAGTTTCCAAGCTTGCCGACAATGGTCATTGACGGTAGAGCAGGCTGGGACAGTAATTGCCTAGTCAGGCTGCTGTGGGAAGACAAGGAATGTTGCAGAGACGCCATTAGTTGTTCTCGTATGGCAGATGAAGATGTGAAGAACCTGCAGTGTGCCTGGTGTACAATACGGCGACCCTCCCTTGTGATCCGACTTGATCGACCGAAACCTTGACGAGCACTATGTCTGATCTCACGTTCCCATGCAGTCCAACATCTGGCCACTGTCACATCCCAATGCCCCACAGAAGTTGGATAATGCACCATTTGACTAGTTGGACAAACGGAGTCCCACCGTGAAGTCTTTTCAGCCTCTGTCATGTGCTTTCTCAGATGAGTATGTTACACTTTGTGTCCTTCACAGTGATCATTCAACATCTGACGCTGTTTAAGCCACTTACATTCTCTACCGGGCCTGGTTGTTCTGCCTGTCACAAAGAGTTGCATCCCTTAAAAATTATGGATTCTTATAATCCCTTTTCCGATAAGATCGCAAAATTGATTGAGAAATAGTTGATAACTAGTTACAGCTAAAACAAGTATACATCTTCATATCAAATACGACAAACATTGCTATATCTAATCTCGAGGCTGGTAGGAAATACATTGACATCAAGGAAATACAAGCGTATGCGTAACATTATCCATAACTCAAGATTTTTCACATGCTCAGCTCGATGACAAGTAATATTAGTTTCTTCCAAATGTGTGTGATCATCGTAAACATTGTATAATAACATCGTATCAACTTTTATCCACCTATGATGAGAACTTACTAGCGGATAAATTCACTCCTGTCACGTAGCACCAGTGAATAACAGTGTTCTGCGCATTCTGTCACTGATATATTACTCTGTTCTTCACTGGTGTTACGTGACAGGGACAAATTTCTCCGCTACTTTGTGATGAACACTCGTCATATGTGGATAACGATTCGTACAAAACTATTGCACGTACAATGTTTACGACGATCTCACACATTTGGGTGATATTTATATTACTGGTCATCAAGCTGTATGTGTAAAAAATGTAGGGTTGTGAATGCTGATATGCACAAGTGTATATTTCATTGATGTGAATGTGAATGTGTTTCCTACCGGCCTCTTGATTAGACCCAGTAGTGTTCACCGTATTTGATCTGAAGATTGCTAGCCGTTTGAGCCGAAACTAGTTATCAATGATAATAAATATTCTTTTACAAACTTGACCAATAAATATTTATTTTAAGAATCCATAACCTTTACCAGTCATAGATCTCTTATCTCCAAGCTGACTATGTTAGGAAACAACAGAAACATATCTCTAATCGTTTATATACCCACTGATGAGGTGTATGTGTACAAAGTTACATTGACATCCAACCATGACTTCTGGACGCTTAACGTTGTTTGACTGTCACTGAATATTATACTAGCTGAATACCGACATTGGCTGAGTATTGGTGTATTCTAATCTTCTATTATTCCATCTTCTCCTTCACCGTCACTATGTTCTTCTCATATACCTCCTCTCTTTATCCGTCACCACCATTCCATCCCACTGTCTTTCCGTCTTCTCCTGCCCCTCTTTCTGTCCCCACCCTCTCTGTCCATTTGCTCCTCCTACCACGTTCACTTGTCCTTCCCCCCTCTCTCCATCTACCATCTACTCCTTCCTCCTTTCTTCCTCGACGTTTACCCGCTCACATCAAGAGGACGCTGGCGATCCTTGCCTCACAATAATGCTTTCCAAATCGTAACTAATATGTTAACCACATTTGGTTCAAATCATTAAAGGGTTTTAAATCAGATTTTATCAGTGTTTTCGCCTCCGTACGTTCATCGCAGATGAATTTCACATATATTTAACATGTTTCAAGTGTATTTGTAGGCATGTATCTCCTGTACCTATGGCGAATTTTGTCCTGTACCCTCATCTTCACGCCAATGTTTATGACGTTGTACCTCCTGAACTATGTGCTGGACAATGATATAATTTTGCAGCTACATCCGGTGGTGCATGTGGTTACTGTCTACGAAATGGAAAATGTGATCAGGATTAACAGTAAAAATGGAATAAATTAAAATGTCACCCAAGATGACATAGTTTTTCACGCACTTCAGTTTTTCATGTCATATCTCCTGAACTAAGTATTGCACAATTATGTGTTTTTGTAGGTACATTCAGCACCATATGTGGATACTACCTGCGAAATGTGTTGCGAATGGATTTAGAAGTAGAGAAGCAATAAATTGAAATATCATGTATGATGTGATAGTTTTTCGCGCTTCTCAGTTTTTGACATCGTACTTCCTAAACTTCCTAAACTGAATTTCGTACTATTATACACTCCTGGAAATGGAAAAAAGAACACATTGACACCGGTGTGCCAGACCCACCATACTTGCTCCGGACACTGCGAGAGGGCTGTACAAGCAATGATCACACGCACGGCACAGCGGACACACCAGGAACCGCGGTGTTGGCCGTCGAATGGCGCTAGCTGCGCAGCATTTGTGCACCGCCGCCGTCAGTGTCAGCCAGTTTGCCGTGGCATACGGAGCTCCATCACAGTCTTTAACACTGGTAGCATGCCGCGACAGCGTGGACGTGAACCGTATGTGCAGTTGACGGACTTTGAGCGAGGGCGTATAGTGGGCATGCGGGAGGCCGGGTGGACGTACCGCCGAATTGCTCAACACGTGGGGCGTGAGGTCTCCACAGTACATCGATGTTGTCGCCAGTGGTCGGCGGAAGGTGCACGTGCCCGTCGACCTGGGACCGGACCGCAGCGGCGCACGGATGCACGCCAAGACCGTAGGATCCTACGCAGTGCCGTAGGGGACCGCACCGCCACTTCCCAGCAAATTAGGGACACTGTTGCTCCTGGGGTATCGGCGAGGACCATTCGCAACCGTCTCCATGAAGCTGGGCTACGGTCCCGCACACCGTTAGGCCGTCTTCCTCTCACGCCCCAACATCATGCAGCCCGCCTCCAGTGGTGTCGCGACAGGCGTGAATGGAGGGACGAATGGAGACGTGTCGTCTTCAGCGATGAGAGTCGCTTCTGCCTTGGTACCAATGATGGTCGTATGCGTGTTTGGCGCCGTGCAGGTGAGCGCCACAATCAGGACTGCATACGACCGAGGCACACAGGGCCAACACCCGGCATCATGGTGTGGGGAGCGATCTCCTACACTGGCCGTACACCACTAGTGATCGTTGAGGGGACACCGAATAGTGCACGGTACATCCAAACCGTCATCGAACCCATCGTTCTACCATTCCTAGACCGGCAAGGGAACTTGCTGTTCCAACAGGACAATGCACGTCCGCATGTATCCCGTGCCACCCAACGTGCTCTAGAAGGTGTAAGTCAACTACCCTGGCCAGCAAGATCTCCGGATCTGTCCCCCATTGAGCATGTTTGGGACTGGATGAAGCGTCGTCTCACGCAGTCTGCACGTCCAGCACGAACGCTGGTCCAACTGAGGCGCCAGGTGGAAATGGCATGGCAAGCCGTTCCACAGGGCTACATCCAGCATCTCTACGATCGTCTCCATGGGAGAATAGCAGCCTGCATTGCTGCGAAAGGTGGATATACACTGTACTAGTGCCGACATTGTGCATGCTCTGTTGCCTGTGTCTATGTGCCTGTGGTTCTGTCAGTGTGATCATGTGATGTATCTGACCCCAGGAATGTGTAAATAAAGTTTCCCCTTCCTGGGACAATGAATTCACTGTGTTCTTATTTCAATTTCCAGGAGTGTATGTTTTTGAAAGTAATTTCAGCGGCTTATATGGATGATGCCTGCCAAGTGCGTTGCGAATAGAGTTAGTAGCAATGAAATAATAAATTCAAAAGTCTTTCATGTTGCGGTAGTTTTTTCACGCATCTCAGTGTTTATGAAATCATATCTACTGAACTGCATGTCGTACAATGATATAATTCTACCGGTACATTCAGTGGTGTATGTGAATGCTCCTTACAAAACGCGTTGCGAGTACAGTTAGCAGTAAAGAAGTAATAAAATGAAATGTAATGCTTCAAGCGGAAGTTCTAGCACATGAACAGCGAAAATGTTCTAAACGATGAACGTTTTCCCTTTCATCATTTTGTGGGGGTTGTCAGCGAAAAAAAGTTTCGTAAGGGTTTAAAGTACGTGTAAAGTTTGTTGGAAATCACTGTGTGCTCTCATTTTCAAATATTGGCTGATTAAATCATTGGTATTCAAGCATCGTGGCTACTCTGTTTTTAAGCCCTACCCCACTCCTTTTGTAGGAAGTGGTTCTTTCCCTCAAAGAGATTCTTTCCAGACAGTAAGTGATATGTGTACCACGTTTGGTTGGAATCGCTCCAGTGGTTCAGTAGGAGATGTAGAACATAATTACATAACGACATACGAGGCGAATTGGGATAGTAAGGTCCGATTGAGCGCGAAATGGAAACCACTGCAAAAACCGATGAAACTTGGCACACGTGTGTTGGGCAGTATCTTTAGTGTGCCTGTCGATAGCTTCACATCGCTCTTTTCAGCTCAGAGCGAAAAGTGATCACGCAGAAATGCGTAAAACAACAATGTCTCCCGCCAAGTATGTAGATCTGGTGAAAGATTTCGCCTGAAGCCATGCAGCCCACTTAACATAAATATCACGCGTTTCATCCTTCAAGACAATTTTCAGCTCCATTCTAAAGGGGCAATGAAGACGCTCATCCAGCGCTTTCGATGGGAAGTGTTTGATCATCAACAATACAGTACTTAATTGGCTCCCTCCGCTCTTCATCTCTGTTCACATGAACCGCTGGCTACGTAGACAACATCTTGCCACAAACAACGAAAGGCAAACCAGCGTAGAGAATTGGCTGAAAGCACAGGCGGCTGCTTTCTGCGACGAGCTACTGGAAAGTTTGTACAACGGTACGACAAATGTGTAAGTCTGAGCGGCGACTATTTAAAGAGTTAGATGGAAGGTGTGGATAACTGTTGCGAATAAAAAAGTTGTGATTTTCACTGTGGTTTTCATTTCGCGACCGGTCGTACCTTACTTTCCGAACAGAACTCGCACGTACATACATACACTCGACAACACAAAAAGCGGACCACCTCTGAATTCCAATCTGTAGGTCGCACCTGACTGTATGCAACCAACATAGCACAGCTGTGTCGCAGTTCCTCTAGACTTCTGCAGTAAAGTCGTCTGACTACACACAGTGGATACCACAAGACACTACTAGAGAACGCTCCTCTTTACAGTAGTCAGTCCAAATGTAAACCACTCCCGTCAAACAACAAATAGTAGAAAACACGTTATTAGCATTTCACAGTCCTTAATACGCGTAAATTAAACTTCATTAGAAGTCTTATTGCACACTGAATGACATGACAAGTCGTTGTTCGTGAATTGAATTAGAACTCTCTCCTAACCAAACGAAGCTTTCGTTTCTGATCTAGACTCGACTAGACATCAAGAGACGTAAAATATCGAAGTGTTCACCAGTATCAGTATACAAGGCCGAATGTTCTAACATGGAAATAAATAACGATACTCTTAGCCCTGCACCGGGTACCCCATGAAGCTTGCATTGCTCCTGAGAGAGTAACCACGAAATTTATGTAATAAAGTGCAACGTACAAGTGTGAAACGCCATGAAGTTAAGTTGTGATGATGGTTAGGGAGTAGAATCCAATACCTATATGAACTTTTAGCTAAGCGCAATGAGAAGACAGATATTAAATATGTTGAACAACAGTGAGATATTGGACCCTGAAACGACGAAACAAATGGATTTTGACTGGCAGGGATTCGAAAGGAGCACCTTTCGCTATTGTCTTTCACCGGTAGCCTGGGACTCCAACCCCGTGCATATCGTCGTTGCTGATCCTACACGAATAAGTGTCAACTAGCAAATTCCCTTTCACTAGTCGTTAGGATCGCGTCGTTCGTGTCATCTCTAAGGGTTCAAATCCAGAGAAAAATTGGAATCAGTGCTCTAAACCAGCCCCGTGCCAATATTTTCAAAGTCTCACGGTCACTTAAAATACGAGTGAAGGCCCGATGAACTTGCATGATGATTAGTTCGCGAACTAAAATAACATTGTTAGTGTGAGAAAGCTTAGTAGATACAGAGTTTCTGCAAGCCGTGACTACAGCCACAACTAATCCATCTCTGTTCCAGTCAGTAGTGAATCGATGTATTATGTTGACTTGGAACCATATCACAGCCCTGCGTTGTTTACTTGACGTTACTCGAGGTGAAGAGGGTATGGTTGGCTGGTTGATTTAGGGGAGAGGTCCAAACAGCGACCGAGCGAGGTGGCGCAGTGGTTAGCACACTGGACTCGCATTCGGGAGGACGACGGTTCAATCCCGCGTCGGCCATCCTGATTTAGGTTTTCCGTGATTTCCCTAAATCGCTTCAGGCAAATGCCGGGATGGTTCCTTTGACAGGGCACGGCCGACTTCCTTCCCCATCCTTCCCTAATATGATGAGACCAATGACCTCGCAGTTTGGTCTCTTCCCCCGAAATCAACCCAATCCAAACAGCGAAGTCATCGGTCCCATCGGATTAGGCAAAAATGGGGAAGGAAGTCGGTCGTCCCTTTCAAAGGAACCATCCCGGCATTTACCTGAAGCGATTTAGGGAAATCACGGAAACCCTAAATGAGGATTGGCGGACGCGGGCTCGAACCGCCGTCCTCCCAAATGCCGAGTCCAGTGTGACCAATTTCAGCGCCATCAGCCAGCGGCCGCTTCACACAGACCGCCCAAGTGATCACGACGCATTGGATATACAGCCAGTGATCTCCAGCGGACTTTTCTGCGCCTGAATTAGCAATATTGCGTAATTTTCAGTAACTGTACAGTGAATCCTCACCTGTCCCTGCGCTGTGGAGTTACTGCAAATTTCGCAATCCGCGCTGGCGCCTAATGAACAAAATAAAAGTTTACGGAATATCAGACCAGCATTGTGCTTGGATTAAGTAGTTTCTAGCAAACAGAATACAGCTTGTCAAAAGAGAGAAATCTTCAACCGTAAGTGTAACTTCGGATATACCGTAAGGGAATGTTGTAAGACTATTACTTTTCACAATATACGTAAATGGCTAACTGGATCACGTCTTCACACTATGGCTGCTTTTACGTCTACTCATAAATTGCACTCACTCTTATTTAAATTGTACTCATACTGTACTATCTGCTGGATACTAGAAATAACAGAAGGCCTACATTTCTTTACTTGCAGACGCACACTCATCTCCTCCGTTTCACTGGGTGCCATCCCGTCAGTTACTGCGAACTGTGACTTTTCAGACAGGAAATGATGAATCTAGTCGCACAACTGACATGATACTCCATAGAAAAGCAATGTGAATGGAGGCCGCTTAATTTACCAGACAATCAGAACATTTCTCATAGATTTGTGACAGGTAATGCTGCTGTGTAGTAAACTCCTCAAAAGAGCAAATGAAATTGCAAAATAATGTTGAAAATATATCTTCACGATGCACAACTTGGTAACTGATAGTAAAATATAAAATTTGAGAGGTCCTCCACATGAATATCAAAACAATTCCGTTTAAGTTCGCTTACAAGATAAATCTATCACATTTAAAAATTGTAGATTCATCTAAATATCTAGGAACTATGATCCCGAACAACTTAAATTGGAAATGTCATACGTAAATTATTGTGGGGAAGGAAAGTCAACGACCACGTTTTGTTGGTAGAATACGTAGAGCATGCAACATTTCAATCAATGTGATCGCCTACGATTCACTTGTCGGACGCCTTCGTGAGTATTCCTTCAAGTAGGACTGACGGAAGACATTGAAAGAGTTCAGAGAAGAGCAACTCATATTGTGTTATCACGAAATAAGGCTGAACGTGTCGCGGATATGGTAGACGAGTTAGGACGGAAATCATTGAAACGTAGGCGTCTTGCATTTCGGCGAGGTGTTTTTTTTTCTAAATTCTAGTCGCCTACCTCCTTCGCTGAATGCCATGATATTTTGTTTACCCCGACATACGTGGGAAATTTGACCATTGTGATAAGATGCATCTGTGGTTGCACGTTTAGTTGTTCATTATTTTCAGGCGTTTCTGAGAGTGGAACGGTAGAGAAATAATGTCACAGTGGAGCAAAGAACCCTCTGCCAAGCACTTAATTGTGAGTTTTAGAGTGTTCATGTAGATGTGGATGCAGATGTTAAACCGGCCGCTTTTGCCGAGCGGTTCTAGGCGCTTTACTCCGTTACCGCGCTGCTGCTACTGTCGCAGGTTCGAATCCTGTCTCGGGCAGAATGTGTGTGATGTCCTTAGGTTAGTTAGGTTTAAGTAGTTCTAAGTCTAGGTGACTGTTGACCTCACATGTTAAGTCCAGAGTGCTTAGAGCCATTTTAACCATTTAAGCAGATGTCAAAGGAGGGATAGCAGGAAGGAGGGAGGCATCTATGAATGGATAGGAGAGCAGAAGTGAAAAATAAAAGAGTGAAAAGCTTGCAAATTATTTCTCACTTAGACGTATGCCACAGTTCGTGTTATCTTAGGAGGGAGAGAAAAGGAAGTAATATTATCAGAACGAAGAATCGAATATAGGAAAGGGGATATAAAGGAATACGGCTTCATAGGTTTTGAGGGTAGCGACAGAGGACAGTAAAGAAAGCAGAAACTAATTAAGATGTATAGTTTCAATGGAAACCGCTAGATTTGTTTGTAACGTATTGGGAGAGTGTAGTAGGAGGGCAACTGAGGTGATAAAATATGAGATGCAAGAGACAGTTTTAAAGCCACCAACTGATCTCATTACTTTGTAAGTATCTGGACAGGATATAAATAACATAAAAATAGAATATTTAACAATCTGTATATTTAAAAGTAACTTACTTCAATTAAAAAGGTAACTCAAAGGAAAACTAGCTTAAATTTTATTTTTTCTGTTGCCAAGTGATCTTCTACTGGCTCTCAATGAGGAAAAATGAAGAAAAAGACGACATAACAAAACGTTTAAGGACTCTTAATATTTTATCCACATTATTTTGTACTTCTGCCATGCGTCTTTGCGAAGAATCTATAAGCTTTTGAACTTAATAGCCTTGACGAAGCGTCTTCTTCCCTGGCTTCAAGAACACAGTCCAAAAAAGCATATAGCTGGTTAATTTCGTGGCCAGTTCTCTGTTAACGTGCTGGTGACCTCAGCCAACATGTTTTCCATAGGGTTCATATCAGTAGCCGGTGGCGGCCACTCCATGACGTTGACGCCGACGTGGAGAGCTGCTGTTGAACGAATGCAGACTTGTGAACAGGAGAACGGTCCTCTTGCAATGTGAAGTCCCCTTCTCAGTACAGCTTTCGCACTGGCGAAATGATCACATTTCCCAATACGTGGGTGTACTGTTCGCTGTCGAGTGTTCCACCTGTGCTGCGAAGAGTTCCTACTCTCTCACAGAAATCCATTCCCAGCAGCAAAAGGATAGCCGCCCACTTCTTCTCATCGTGGTTACACATCCGCGTCGATCGCGAGTCCCTTGCGGCCTGTAAACGACACTTCAACCGTCGTTACTAGTGGAAAATACCTTATCGTCAGTGAAAACTAAGTTCCCCGTGACGCACTCAGAAGCAGCTCCGCAAATTCCAGCCAGTATAAAACATTGTCTCGGCTGAACTCTTGTTTCACGGCGGGTCGTTATGCATGCAGTCCAGCGTCTCTCAGTCTTCGGCGCATCGTGTCACAGGAACGGAGGAAGTTCTTCTTCAATAACAGTGAAGACTCTGTCTCGAGTTGATATCTGCCAGTGAGCCGTTGCAACAGACGGCTGTACTGATGCCACGAGAGGAGGTAAACATATTTACGTCAAAAGGAGCAGCTGAGGCAGAGGCACGCGCTGTGGCCGTGCTTGTGCATCCATCTCGATCCCTGGCGGGAGCTCTCGGCCTGACGTTTCATAAAAATAAGTGAAAGACAACACTGATAATAAACGAAGCTACCACAAAATATTTCAACTAGCTAGCAGTCACATGAAGCAGGACACTATATATATATATATATATATATATATATATATATATATATATATATATATATATATATATATTGGTAGGCGCTCTGCATTAGATCTCCGCTAAGCGGATTGCAAAAGTAAATAATTTTGGTTGCATCCTTGCCAAATAATTGTGTACACGTATTCACATCTTAAGCACATACAGAATGTACTAAATGTCACTGAAAGAGTAAGTGCTGCATGGTGGGAATTGCATTCTGCTGAGGCACTGCGTTTACATCACTATGATTCACGATTGCTCTATAATTCACAGTTGAGTGTTTCATACAGACTTCACAGAATAGCTTCCATTTCTCGGCCGTTCCACACACGTACGAAGATCGAGGAAAACGTACACCGCAATCTTTATTTCGAGTTCTAATTTCTCTTATGTTATTACAATTGTAATATCATTCTTCGTGAGGCGGGGGCAGCAAAAGCTGTTTGCATTCGGAGGAAAAACATGGTGGTTGAAATGACGTGGAAATAACGTGCCGCAGTGAAAAATCGTTTGTTTTAACATTGCATCCCCAACTCATCCAACTGACCGCTTCCCCTCCAACCTCAAAGAAGAAAAAGGAAAAAGATATGCGGCAATCTCTCCCCTAATTCGCTATACTACAAAATCATCTGCCTCCCTTCAACGTTTCAGATGTTCTCCGTCAATCCCGACAGGTAACAACCACACAGTGCCCCGCAGTATTCCAGAGGAGGTTAAAAAACTGTGTGGTGCTGGCAGTCTCCATAGCAGTCTTCTTGGGTCTCCAAAGGATTGTGTCAGTAACACAACGTTTGTCTCACCATCGCCACAACATGTGATGTTTCCCAGTTAAGTTGTTTATATTGTAACCCCTAGGGTTTTCGTTACATCTATAAACTTCAAATTGGTTTGCCTTATCGATTCCTCTAAGATCGATGAAACATCTTTAGTAACCATAGAGCACCTCACATACTTCACTGTTTAGGGTCAATTGTAACGTTTTGCACTCTGAAGATATATTTTCAACATCATTCTGCAATTCGATTTGCTCTTTTGAGGAGCTTACTACAAAGAAGCATTAGCTGCCACAAATCTAAGAGAAATGTTCTGATTTTCCCCTAAATAGTTTATGAATATTAGAAATAGCAGAGGGCCTGCATCACTTTACTTGCAGAATCACACTCATCACTTCCGTTTCACTATGTAACATCCCGTCAGTTACTGCGAACTGTGACTTTTCAGACAGAAAATCTCGAATCCAGTTGTGCATCTTAGATGATAGTCCATACGAAAGCAATGTAGTTTGAGGCCGCTTATGATGAATGATATCAAAAGCACTTTTGGAGCTGTATAAATACGGAATCAATTTGAGAGCCCCGTACACAGCATATCGTGCTAATGAAGTGCCACCTGTGTCTCACAAGAGTGATGCTTCCCACATCCATGCTGGTTTGATGTCAATATTTAATACATTTCTGGTCATTTCACAACATTGTAACAAAGTACTTGTTCCCATGTCCTGCTAGATGTCGATGTCAATTAAACGAATCTGTAAGTTAGTGGATAACGTATATTTTCTTTCGCCTGTATTACGGTGGTCTGTGAAATAGCGAATGGTGTTGCGTTCGAATCCCTATCAGGCAAAAATCATTTGTAATGTCATTTCAGGTTCCAATATGACGCTGTTGTTGAACATATTTAATATCTACCTTCTCATTGTGCTTACTAAACGATTCAAATAGGTACTGGATTCTACTCCATGACCATTACCAAATCTTTACTTCATGGTGTTTCAGGCTTTAGTGTTGCACTTTATTACATACCTTTCCTGGTTACTTTCTCAGGGCCAATATATACTTAATGGTGTTCCCGGTAGAGTGCTAATCGTATCGTCATTTATTTCCATGTTAAGACATTCGGTTTCGTAAACTGATACTGATTAACACCTCGATATTTTACGTCTTTTGATGCCTAGTCGAGTCTAGGTCAGACACGCAAGCTTGTTTGGTTAACAGTATGTTCAGATTCAGATCACGAACAACAACTCGTCATATCATGTAATGAGTGTGATAAGACTTCTGAAGTGTCACTTATTGTAATGAAGTTTAATTTATAAGCGTTATGGATTGTCTCATCTCTAATAATGTGATTTCTATTATTTGTTGTGTAAAAGTATTAATTTACAACCGGACTGAGTACCATAATGACCACTGTTCTCTAGTGGTCTCTTGTGGTACTCATTGTGTATAGTGAAATGACTGTACTCCAAAGGATTTCGGCATTTAGAGGACTGCGACACTGCTCCAATATGTTGGTTGCGTTTTTCAGTGACCCACTTTTTTTGCTGTGAAGTGTACATATATATGTACATCCATTTTCATAATATGTATGGATAAATAATCTCACATACGCAATATCACAGAGATCCGAGCTCACTGAATATAGCACTCACTTTAGGGCGTCGTTTTACTCATGCACTGTTTTTCATCACACCACCTTTCAAGTACTCTTTATCGTCAAACGTCTTCTCTGGAGTGTTGTAAATCTGACGTCATCTCCAAACGAAATCGTTTGCACCATGCCACAAACAGGCGAAAACATACTTCGTTGTCAAGACAGAAAGCGCCGAATTCGAGTCAGGCAGCGCCCTGTAACGAAAGGCGAATCTATGTATTTGAAAATCGACTACATAATAGGTGCGAGCTGCTTGAACAAAGGATGTTATGTGATAGGAGATGTGCGTCACGCACAGAAAACGAATGGGACTTCCCCGTTTCGCTGCGATACAGTGACAAGCGAAACAACACTCTGCTGCTTTTATAGCCGTGTTCTTTCTCGTGTAAGAACCGAATGAAAGGCATCGAAGGATGGGGATATGGTATGTCATAAAACGAAAGTAGGGTCCGTATAGAAATCAGTTCAGAATTCTCGTAAGAAGGGAGATACTGTTCAGGTTTTACACAGAGGCGTGTCGACTCTGCAGGAAGATTACTGTCGCAAAAGCACTGGTTTTTATGTCTCAAGGCAAAGAGAACACACGTGCTGTAATTTAATAAAGGCGAAGTATCAGCAAGGACTGTTCACTTGTCAGTGCTACTACCACCACGGATTTGTTGCCGTTGGTAAATCATTGTTTTATAATTTGAGAGGTATTTTCTTCAAAAAATCACTCTGAGCACTATGGGACTTAACATCTGACGTCATCAATCCCCTAAAACTTAGAACTACTTAAACCTATCTAACCTAAGAACATCACACACATTCATGCCCGAGGCAGGATTCGAACCTGTGTCCCTAGCAGCAGCGAAGTTGCGGCCCGAATCGCCTAGAACCGCTCGGCCACAACGGCCGTCTAGGTATTTTCTGTGTTGCTGAAACGTCACAAGTACCTGCTTATGGTTGCAACGTTCAGAGTTCAGTTTCTAACGGAAATGTGCATTGACATTTTATGCAAAATACAAGCAGAAAGTGAGAAAAATAAGTTAGAGCCAGGTCAACTTTTCAGGTTTTGGTACACATACGGCGTCGATACACGGAAGATTTGTGTCTGCTATTTTGTGATGTAGACATATATCGTAGTAAAGGGTATTTTTTTCCTGCAGCAGCCCTATAATATTGTACTTATAATGATGAGCAAACCTTTGTTCCATCTGCAATTACAACAATTGCATAAACACAAACGCGTCATCACAATCTACAGACTTCTAACTGTGAATTGACATACTTAGAGTTTACTAACTTCTGTCGAGTGGCTTCAGGGTATACTTACAAAGCGGCCGACGTCGATGTTTAGTTTCTACTGCGTTTTTCGTTGGAGTACTTGTTAAAAAGGACGAATATACTGCTGAAATACATCTCAGACATTAAGGTGCGTATGGAGATGTATAATGGGCGGTAGTTGTGTTAGGAGACGGATGAAACGCTTCGGAGATGTGAACGCGAATTTTTCCGAATGTGTGCTACCTCCACGGTGTACAAAGCAATAATTGAGGAGTTAGTTAGACAAGGTAGACTTGTCACTCGGGATGAAATCGCAAAAGACTTGCAATTGGACATATTGCATTACAGTTAATGTTTCAACGCTTGATCAGTAGAAAAATTTGTGCCCGTTGGGTTGCATGCTTATTGACCTTCGACTACAAAAGAGTTTTGGAATGAAGTACATTTTACGGTTCCATTGCGACGGGTGATGGAAGATGGTTCCAGTAGTATGAGGGTGAAACGAAATGCCATAGTATCAAGTGGCACCGCTTCGTTAGACAAAATAATACAAGAAGGATGTGATTTTCATAGATACTCGTAGTTAAGAGTAGCGTCTTCCGGAAAGCGAGTGGCTCTGTTTTGGTTGACTTTCTTCAACATGGGAATATCACAAATATTATCCACTACACCTAAATGCTTCTGAAGCTGTGCAGTGCGTTGCACAAATAACTCATTGGGAGGTCGATCATCCAACATCATGACGTGTGCTGCCTCACATTGTTCGTGTAACTGTGAATAAAATTAACACGTTTTGGTAGTGAAGTCTGTGACGTACTATCCCGTTATTTAGACTCTTATATCTACATGCGTGTTGTGGAGACATGGGAGAGAGAAACTAGGTCGGCTTTATGAAAATCTCAATGAGATCTGTCCGAAGATTCAGTTCACTATGGAGGAGTAAGCAGACGGCAGGTTGAATTTCCTTGATGTACTAGTCTTCAAGAAAAAAGATGGTAGGTTGGGTAATACGGCACATCGCAAACCCACGCTTACAGACAGTACATACACCGGGATTCAAATCACCACCAATTCCAAACTTGATATGTTATAAAAATGCCAGCGGAGCGGTCGTGAAACATCTATGAGTCGGAGATAATCAACGCGGAATTGGAATATCTCACCAATGCTTCGCTGAAGAATGTACACAGAAGTGAAAAGCGTCCTGAAATACCTCCTAACAAGATGTCGGGCCTCCAGTAGCCCGGCATAGTGCAGTTACTCGAAATAGCATGGACTCGACAAGTCCCCAGCAGAAATACTGAACAATGTAACCTCCACAGCAGTCCATACTTTCTAAAGTGTTGCCGGTACAGGATACTGTCCACGAGCCGATCTCTGGATTGTGTCCCATAAATGTTCGGTGAGTTTCATATCGGGAGGCATGGGTGGCCACATCATTCGCTAAAATTATCCAGAATGTTCTTGGAACCAGTCGCAAACAATTGTGGCCCAGTGACACGGTGCATAGGATCTACAAAAATTCCATCGTTGTTTGGGAACATGAAGTCCACGAATGGCTGCATTTGGTCTCCAAGTAACCAAACATAACCGTTTCCAGTCAATGATCGGTTCAGCTGGACCAGACGACCCAGCTGATTCCATGTACTCACAGTCCACGCCATTATGGAGCCACCAACAGCTTGCACAGTACCTTGTTGATATCTTGGGCCCATGGCTTCGTGGAGACTGCGTCACACCCGAAACCTATCATCATTTGTTACCAACTGAAATCGGTATTCATTCGACAGGCAAAGCTTTTCCAGTAATCTAGGATCCACCCGATATAGTCACGACGCAGGAACAGAGTTGCAGGGATGCTGTGCTGTTAACAAAGCCGCTCGCTTCAGTCGTTTTCTGCCATGGCCCATTAATTCCAGATTTCACCGCATTGTCTTAACGGATTCCTTTGTCGTACGCCTCACATTTATTTCTGCAGTTACTTCACACATTATTGCATGTCTGTTAGCACTGACAACTCTACTCAAAAGCCACTGCACTCGGTTATAAGTAGTGAGAGGCAATGACTGAAATTTGCTATTCTTGGCACTCTCTTGACACTGTCAATCTCTGAATATTTAATTCACAAAGGATTTCGAAAATGGAATGTCCAAGGCGCCTACTTCCAACTACCATTCCCCGTTCAAAGTCTGTCAGTTTTCGTCGTGCGGCCATAACCATGTCCGATACTTCTTCACACGAATCACCTGAGTACAAATGACAGCTCCATGCACTGCCCTTTTGTACATTGCAGAACCAAAGAAACTGGTACACCTACCTAATATCGTACAGGGCCCCCGCGAGCACGCAGAAGTGTCGCAACACGACCTGGCGTGGACTCTGCTAATGTCTGAAGTAGTGCTGGAGGGAAATGACACCATGAATTCTGCAGGGCTGTACATAAATCCGTAAGAGTTCGGGGGGGGGGGGGGGGGGGGAAGAGGAAGGGTGGAGATCTTTTCTGAAAAGCACGTTACAAGGGCTCTTGGATATGCTCAATAATGTTCATGTCTACAGAGTTTGGTGGCCAGAGCAACGTTTAAACTCAGAAGTGTTCCTGGAGCCACTCTAGCAATTCTGGACAAGTGCTGGAGCTGCCCAAGCCCGTCGGAATTCATAATGGACATGAATGGATGTAGGTGATCAGACAGGATGCTTAAGTTCGTGTCACCTGTCAGAGTCGTATCTAGACGTATCAGGGGTCCCATATAACTCCAACTGCACACGTCCCACACCATTATAGAGCCTCCACCAGTTTGAACAGTCCCATGGTGACATGCAGCGTCCATTGATTCCTGAGGTAGTCTCCATACCCGTACATGTCCATCCGCTCGACACAATTTGAAACGAGATTCGTCCGACGAGGCAACATGTTTCCAGTCATCAACAGTCCAATGTCGGTGTTGACGGGCCCGGGAGAGGCGGAAAGCTTTGTGCCGCGCAGTCATCAAGTGCAGGGTTGCCTTTTGTCACGTTGAACGATTCTCTTCAGGCGTCGATGGTCCCGTTCCTGCAGAATCTTTATCCGGCCACAGCGATGTCGGAGATTTGATGTTTTACAGGATTTGTGATAATCACGATATACTCGTGAAATGGTCGTACGAGAAAATCCCCACTTCATCGCTATCTTGGGGATGGTGTGTCCCATTGATCGTTTGCTGTCTAGAACACCACGTTCAAACTCACTTAAATCTTGATAACCTGCCATTGTGGCAACAGTAACCGATCTAACAACTGCGCCAGACACTTGTTGTCTTATATAGGCATTGCCGATCGCAGCGCCATATCCTGCATGTTTACTTATGTCTATATTTGAATTCGTATGACTATACCAGTTTTTTTGGCACTTCACTTTGTCTTGTGTATGTGAAACTACCGTCATCTGTAAATGTGCATATCGCTATCCCATGGCTTTCGTCATCTTGGTGTATATTGGTCTTCTGTAATAAAGCAAAATTAAGAAAGCTATGAAAAGATCATAGCGAAGTACAGGTGTCTATGAAATCAAAGGTTACCTTTCCTGTCCTTCATTAAAGATATACCTGATAGCATAGGAAAGCTCTTAAGAAAGACCCCCCCCCCCCAACCGGATTCGATTGGATAAGGTTCAGTTATTGCACCCACAAGCGGATACTATTCTAAACCACACAACAGTTTTAACTGGGAGGGGGGCGAGGGTGTGAAACTGAATGGTATTTGGATTTTTCTAACGGGCTCGAAGCGGCGTGTCACAGTTTTCCTCCTACGATGACGTCTTCTTCCACACGACGCACACGATTACTTGTGGGATCGATTCCAGTCTCTGCCTTCTCTTGCAGTATCTACCTGCACGGCTCCATTTACAACTACGGATGCTATTATTTGATGCCTTAACACTTGTTCTATCATCATCTCCATCCTTCTAATCAGTGTTTTCAATACATTCCTTTCCTCGACGATTATGCAGAGATCCTTCCGATGTTATATCAGCCCGCTTAAATGTTCAGCATTTTTCTGAAATTCACATATCAAATATAAGCGTATGCTTCTGCAGACGTTGTCACTGTCGATGAAATTCTTCTGGCTGACCACATTGTCAATATATAAAATTGTCCGTTGTTTCGTCCACTATTGCAAGCGGCCTCCCTCACGGCTTTGTGCTAAGCTGCAATAGTTGCCGAAGCGTGGGGCAATTTTATATATTAACAATGCGGTCAATAGCCCAAAAGAATTTTATTGACATCACATATCAAACTTTCGAACCTCTATTGTCTTTTCCGTTTCTCTGCATATTGTTCTTGACGGAAAACTGGATGCATACGCTATTAACTTGATTCTGCGGTGGTCCTTGCACTTATCATTCCCTGTTTCTTGCATGTCATCTCTCATCGTATTTTGCCACGTCAGCAGACAGTATCTCCCCCGGTTTCGTCTATCCGTTGTTTCGTCTGCGTTCAACTGTGGAACTGTTTTTGTACAATTACTCTTTTCCAACCACTATTCTCTTTGTGAGACAGTCATGTTTCTCCTGCAGTCATTTAGATTTAGTGTCCCTCCATTCCCTACTGATTTAGTTCCTACGCAACTTATGTTACAGTACTCTGCGTTCTTTTTGGAGATTCCTAAATTTCTTTCTTTCTTCAATCGACTGAGGAATTTCATGTTTTACTCAAGGATTCTTCATAGTTACCTTTAACTTGTGTACAGGATGGTCGAAACAGTCTGAAAAGAGTCTCTGGTGGACCGCTTGAATTTTTTGCACGCAGCGGCCTGATTGGCTAATTTCGATGCTAATTAACTCAGAAACACAGCAATGTACTGAATTTTTTCTTAATAATTATTTCTCAGCGCGACCTACCCTATAAAACACTTACAAGATTTTCACACTATTTCTGGCCACTCTTTAAATCTGTAAGTAAATTACTGCGATTTCCCTGCTAAGCGGTGCTCATTCCTCTTGATCTGAGTTGCATATTGACGTATACATTATAGCAATAACTGCCCTCTTACAGAACTTCGATGCATATCTTCATTCCTCAATACTTCAATGTGCCACTCCCTCTGACGCTGATTCATTATCACTATTGTCTTTAACTTCAGCCTTCTACATTTCTAAAATATCATCCGAGTCTATATATAATCCTGGTTACGCTTTACAATGTAATATCTGATTCTAAAATCTCTGTTCGCGATTATGTAGTGCATCTTCTCGTGCTTGCGGATCTTTTTTAAGCTTACCTCCATCCATCGTGGTTCTTGAACAGTATATTTGCTATTACTTGTTGAATTTTTTTGTATAACAAGCGGAGTCTTTCTCCTCTCTCGCTTCCACTACCCAGTCCGCTTTGTTGCACAACTTTGTCTCTTCTTTGTTTCCCTACTTTAGTCACCGACGATAATTAGACTTACATTTCTATTTACATAATGAAGTCTTTCGATATCCTCACATGCTTTGTCCATTTCTACACGTTCGCATGCGTACCCGAACTGTTTGTTGCGGGTTCGTCATACTGACTATTCCGATGACAATAATCAAAAATGGTTCAAATACCTCTGAGCACTATGGTCCCTAACATCTGAGGCCATCAGTCCTCTAGACTTAGAACTACTTAAACCTAACTGACCTAAGGACAGCACACAAATTCACGCCCGAGGCAGGATTCGAAACTGCGACCGTAGCAGCAGCGTGGTTCCGGACGGACGCTCCTGGAACCACTCGGCCACAACTGCCGGCGATGACAATAATCCTACCACTTAATTGTTCATAGTCACTGACTGTCTGTATACTATATTCATATTCATAAGGAATTCAACTCTATTCGTATCGAATTTCTGACATTTCCGACACTATCCGTTATCTGGCCACAGATCCTTATTTTCCTTGTATTTCACTTCGATATTTCCAACTTTATTAGAGGGAGACTCTGCGGTCCTTTTATAGATTTTTTAATGTTCTTTCCACATTCAGATTTCTGACATTCCACGTTCCGACTAACCGACTCACAGATAGTTACACGTTCATTGGTTTTTTTATATTTTTCTCATGCTCAGCTTCCCGTTGGTTGTCCCCTCCCGGTCATCCGAATTACAGATTATTCCGGAGAGATCATCATGATACATTTTCAGCTACAGCCGCATTATATGTGGATATACGTTATGTTTCTCTAGTGGAGTGATTTCTTTTCCCTTCTGTATCCCCACACGTTTAAACATTGGTGATTCTTCCTCATTTAGGGGTAGTTCCTCAAGGAACCTCTTTAGACATGGCCGAATGAGGGCGCTACTTTATAACAGTAGTCGTCAGTCGCTATTGCTGACTACACTATTGACCAAAATTTCCCCTTCTTGGGTCTAATGCACGGTATGGTCATACAAAATGTTAACAGATGTTCGTACAATCGTGTTCTGCACGGAAGATGGCATTCTGGTTAAGGACAATCATGGCAGCGATGACGTCAGGGCGTCTATCGAACGGGGTAGTGTCTGTCAGGTAGTTCCACGTCCACAATCACAGTGTATCAGTCACAGGTGGTGCAGTATGGCACAAAGAAGACGCCCACCAGACTCTTTACGGTGGAAGGCCAAAAGCAGAATGGAAGCAGGACAGTCGCAAACTGATGTGGGCCGAAGGGTTAATGTGAATCACTCTGTTGTTTCTCGGAGTGGCAAAAATTTATAGAGACCGAAACAATATACCGAATACCATGGCAAGGATGACCACGTGTGATATCAAAAAGAAGGACCGTTATTTGGCCGTAAGGGCAAAACGGTACCGTCTTGGCAACTGGTATCTGACCTTGTAGCATCCATGGACGTGCTGCACCGAGACAAAAGGTGTACACAACGCTTCGCTGGAGTAGCCTTTATTGTCGGACACCTTCTGTATGTTCACATCTGATTCGTCTTCACACAAGGAGATGTCTAGAGTGGCGTCGCCAAAATGCCATCTGGACGGCCGAACAGTGGGTCAATGTTCTTTTCAGATGAGTCCCGATTTGGTCTGTAGAGTAATTCAGAAAGCATTCGCATCTTCAGGGAACGTGGAACACGATTCTGGAATCAACACGGAATCCAAACACTGTGGTAAAAGATCTATATCGAGAAGAATCCTTAATGATGTGGGCAGGGATTATGTTGACCACTCGAACTCCTCTTCATGAAATCGTGCGGGTCAATAGGCAAGGTATATCTGCTGTCAGGCATCGTGGCGAGATATTGGGGCCTCATGTGCGGGTGTTGCAAGGACTTGCCGGAATGTGTGTGCAGATCTGTTAAGTTGGAGAAAACGACGAACATTGTTGTCTACCGTTATGCAAGTTACAGTTGTTTTCGTTCTGCGTTCTTTACATTGTTTCTACTTTACTATCACCGGTTGACACTGTTTTGCAGCAAAATAAAGGCAACCTTGCCAAATTTCGCTTTGTTGCCTTAGGTTTGTCGCCAGTGTACTTTTATTCAAAAGCCAAGCAATGGCTGGGATCAAACTCGGGCCACAAAAGACTTTGATTAATAGTGGAAAATGCTACACCGCGAGCGCGTTAGTACCAATTAGGTCGCCATAAAAGTCTTTTATTACAGTACTGCATGGATTTGGCCACGAATCTGATCCTTAACTCCCGTAAGTTAATAAATTCCATACTTGATTCAAACTCCACAGTACAGCTCGTAAAAATTATCCACTTGAAAAAATTAAGGAACGTCTGCTACGGCAGAGGCAAACATTACGGTAGTGGTCGATCTTTGATTTAAAGGTTCGTAAAACAGCTGATGGCATAGCCACATCTAAAGAAACGGCACGGTCTTTTTATTATAAGGAGTTATTATAAAAGGACGGCGATCATGGTGATTGTGCTATTTATTGACCGCTGGTCTAAAGCAAGTACGTAACTGAAATTCTGAGATAAAGACCCTGAATATGTTCCTGTACGCAAATCTGCTTCAAAAGTTGCTGCTGAACAGGTAAATGTGAAATTTATTTAAACTAGTAAGCAATGTCAAGACGTGTCCCTTTTCGTTGTTTATGTGAATTTAAGTGGGAATGTATTGATAGGAATGTTAAGGGCCATCTTTAACACTGTTTACGTGCTGTAGTACGGTGCTTGCTAAAATTAATTTTATCTTTTGCTGTTTTTTTTTTTTTTTTTTGGTCATCAGTCTACTGACTGGTTCACGAATTCCTTTCCTGTGCTAACCTCTTCATCTCAGAGTAGCACTTGCAACCTACGTCCTCAATTATTTGCTTGACGTATTCCAATCTCTGTCTTCCTCTACAGTTTGTGCTCTCTACAGCTCCGTCTAGTACCATGGAAGTCACTCCCTCATGTCTTAGCAGATGTCCTATCATCCTGTTCCTTCTCCTTATCAGTGTTTTCCACATATTCCTTTCCTCTCAGATTCTGCGTAGAAACTCCTCATTCCTTACCTTATCAGTACACCTACTTTTCAACATTCGTCTATAGCACCAAATCTCAAATGCTTCGATTCTCTTCTCTTCCGGTTTTTCCACAGTCCATGTTTCACTACCATACAATGCTGTACTCCAGACGTACATCCTCAGAAATTTCTTCCCCAAATTAAGGCCGGTATTTGATATTAGTAGACTTCTCTTGGCCAGAAATGCGTTTTTCGACATAGCGAGTCTGCTTTTGATGTCCTCCTTGCTCCGTCCGTCATTGGTTATTTTACTGCCTAGGTAGCAGAATTCCTTAACTTCATTGACTTCGTGACCATCAATCCTGATGTTAAGTTTCTCGCTGTTCTAATTTCTACTACTTCTCATTACCTTCGTCTTTCTCCGATTTACTCTCAAACCATACTGTGTACTCATTAGACTGTTCATTCCGTTGAGCAGATCATTTAATTCTTCTTCACTTTCACTCAGGATAGCAATGTCATCAG
The DNA here is from genome assembly GCF_021461385.2 of Schistocerca piceifrons. NCBI lineage: Eukaryota > Metazoa > Arthropoda > Insecta > Orthoptera > Acrididae > Schistocerca > Schistocerca piceifrons. Next base: position 348,139,970 of record NC_060141.1, on the reverse strand, counting down.
CGAACCGTATCATTGATATCCTTTCACCTTGTATTTTAATTCCTCTCCTGAATCCTTCTTTTATTTCCATCATTGCTTCCTCGATGTACAGATTGAAGAGTAGGGGCGAAAGGCTACAGCATTGTCTTACACCCTTCTTAATACGAGCACTTCGTTCTTGATCGTCCGCTCTTATTATTCCCTCTTGATTGTTGTACATATTGTATATGACCCGTCTCTCCCTATAGCTTACCAATACTTTTTTCAGAATCTCGAACAGCTTGCACCATTTTATATTATCGAACGCTTTTTCCAGGTCGACAAATCCTATGAAAGTGTCTTGATTTTTCTTTAGGCTTGCTTCCATTATTAGCCGTAACGTCAGAATTGCCTCTTTCGTTCCTTTACTTTTTCTAAAGCCAAACTGATCGTCACCTAGCGCATTCTCAATTTTCTTTTCCATTCTTCTGTATATTATTCTTGTAAGCAGCTTCGATGCATTAGCTGTTAAGCTGATTGTGCGATAATTCTCGCACTTGTCAGCTCTTGCCGTCTTCGGAATTGTGTGGATGATGCTTTTCCGAAAGTCAGATGGTATATCGCCAGACTCATATATTCTACACACCAACGTGAATAGTCGTTTTGTTGCCACTTCCCTCAATGATTTTAGAAATTCTGATGGAATGTTATCTATACCTTCTGCCTTATTTGACAGTAAGTCCTCCAAAGCTCTTTTAAATTCCGATTCTAATACTGGATCCCCTATCTCTTCCAAATCGACTCATGTTTCTTCTTCTATCACATCAGACAAATCTTCACCCTCATAGAGGCTTTCAATGTAGTCTTTCCACCTATCTGCTCCCTCCTCTGCATTTAACAGTGGAATTCCCAAAGGTTGTTTTGACTTTCCTGTATGCTGAGTGTCCTTCCGACAATCATATCTTTTTCGATGTCTTCACATTTTTCCTGCAGCCATTTCGTCTTACCTTCCCTGCACTTCCTATTTATTTTATTATTTGCTGTATAATACATTAATTGTTGAGGTTTCTTAGTTTATTATTGCAGAAATTGTTAATGAACTTCTTAGTATCAAAACTAAAGAAATCTGGAACTTCAAAGTTACTATTCTTGAGAAATGTCGTATTAACGGTGCATTAATTCTTCTAGCGATTTAACATTGGCAAGAAAATGCTAACCCATCTTAAGTATAAGTAAACAATACTATGCATCCATTGACGAATTTGTAGGAATAAAATTGTTTGTAGAATTATCATTTCAAAAATATTTTGTTAATGTAAATACACTGAAGCATCAAAATACCTGGTATAGACATGCGAACTTCAAATACAGAGATAGTAAACAGGAAGAATACGGCACTGCGGCCGGCAACGCGTATGTAAGACAACAAGAGTCTGGCGCAGTTGTTAGATCGGTTACTGCTATCAAAATGGCAGTTCATCAAGATTTAATTGAGTCTGATAGAGCGATGGGACCCAGCATCTCCGAGGTAGCGATGCAGTTAGGATTTTCTCGTACGACCATTTCTCGAGTGTACCGTGAATATCACGAATCCTGTAGAACAACAAAACTCCGACATCGCTGCGGTCGGAAAAGGATCCTGAAAGAACGGGACCAACGATTGCTGAAGAGAATCGTCCATCGTGACAGAAGTGTAACCCTTCCGCAAATTGTTGCAGATTTCAATGTCGGGCCACCAACAAGTGTCAGCGTGCGAACCATTCTACGAAACATCATCGATATGGGCTTTCGGAGCCGAAGGTCCACACGTGTACTCTTGATGACTGCATGACACAAATCTTTATGCCTAGCCTGGACCCGTCAACACCGACATTTGACCGTTGATGACTGGAAACATATTGCCTGATCGGACGAGTCTCGTTTCAAATTGTATCGAGTGGATGGACGTGTACGGGTTTGGAGACAACCACATGAATCCATGGACCCTGCATGTCAGCAGTGGACTGTTCAAGCTGGAGGAGGCTCTGTAATGGTGTGGAGAGTGTGCAGTTGGAGAGATATGGGACCACAATACGTCTAGAAACGACTCTGACACACGTAAGCATCCTTTCTAATCACCTGCACCCTTCATATCCATTGTGGATTCCGAAGGAGTTGGGCAATTTCAGCAGGACATTGCGACACCCCACACGTCCAGAATTGGTACCTAGTGGCTTTAGGGAACACTCTTCTCTGTTTAAAAACTTATTCTGGCCATCAGACCTTCGAAATATGAACATTATTGAGCATATGTGGGATGCCTTGCAACGTGCTGTTGAGATGAGATCTCCACCCTCTTGCGGATTTATGGAGAGCCCTGCAGGATTCATGGTGTCAGTTCCCTCCAACACTACTTCAGACATTAGTCGAATCCATTCCACGTCGTATTGGGCATTTATGTATGCTCGCGGGGACCCTACACGATATTAGGCAGGTGTATCAATTTCTTTGACTCTTCAGTGTATATTTGTAAAGGATGACATCTCTATAGCAAAATTTACCAGGATGTATACACGTAAACAGTACCAAAAATATGGCTGGCAGTTAGAGTAATTACGTATGGTGTTCGTGGCAGTTGTACGAATCTGAAGATTAGGTGGATGAGGTTCCATTGTCTTAGACAACTTTGCAAGCCGGAATTAAACACAACGCCACGGAACTGATCCAAAAAATGAGAAGTTGATTTCATCTTCCTTAAATGCTGGGTATAACAGTAACAATAAATAGAGAGATGATGCCCCCCAACCACGGTCAAAAAGTTGCATTACAGTATGCCACCCTTCTGATTTGAACAAATTATTATTTGAGGTTTTAATTTACACCTAAAATTTTCGATAAGGATTTTGACTACCAGTAGTTTCCAATGAAGCTGCGATTCCAGTTCATAGATTCCGATCTGCGTCTTGATTACGATATTTTTCATCTTTAGGATGCCACACACTTCTTTCTTGGACTACACTTATCAGTTTCTTACACTGCATATTTCGTGTGTGAGAACGTTGGCCAATTCAACTGAAGAAAACAAACTGATTGGATTGTACTGCTGTGGGGCGTCCAGCCGAGTGCAGCCGTTTTCGCAACACGATTTATCGACAGCTTACCTTATCGTCATCTTCAGGTGATACTTGTAGAATGATCGTCTTTGCTTCATCCTGCCTCTTCATACTCTTCTCGCCCCCACCCCTTCCTCCACTGACGGGCGCATTCCATAACTGGTGGGGTGGCAGGTGGGACGACGCTGCTGGAAGCTAGACGCCAAATCTGATCCCTCAGCATTCCTGTGGCCCGCGTCGAGATCGAAAGTCGCTCTGGGTCGACGCTTTTGTTTTAGGTACCTGAGTGGTGGGTCAAAAGCTTTGCTGACAGTGAAAGTGTCTCAGTTTATCAGCCCGTCAGCCACTCGTATTTCAATAGCCTCCTTCAGAACACGGTCCCAAAACGACGAGGTCTATGGTCATGCAGTGCTCTGCAACCGAAATTTTGTTGTTTGCTTATGTTCGGTGTATCTTCTTCTTCTTCTTCTTCTTCTTCTTCTTCTTCTTCTTGCGTTACAGCCCCTGTAAGACCACGGGTAGCCTCTTCGTGGACTGCATTTTCCTCTTCTTTTCCCAGAACCTCTTCATTCTTTCTATTCTTCTCTCCCGCTCTTCTTCCGAGGTCTTCAGTGTCCGTTTCTCCTGTCGGCTCCACTATTGACACTGTAATCTTTTCCTGTATTCTTCTCTGTCATTGATCTCCGGCATATTGGTCGGTGTATATTTGTTCCTTCAATTTTCCTTTCGACCTTGATCCCCAGTTCCAACCAGTCCTTCCGAAGTTCAACAATCCACTTGGTTCCAGTCTTTCCCCTTGTCCTCCCTGTTGTGTTCCACACTCTCTTCCTCATTCAGTCCAAACTCATCGTAACTACATGTCCAGCAAACCTTCCCCTTTTGAGTCTGATTTCGCTGGATATTTTTATGTTCCGGTACAATTCTTCCCTAGGTCTTCGCATCCACTTCTCTCCACCTCTTTGTATTTCTTCCATCTTTCTTCGATTGTCATTGCAATCTCACCAGTATATGGCTTATCACATTTGACTGGAATACGGTAAACGCCCGGTTTACGGATCCGCAAACCGTGTTTGCCCGTACCTAAAAGGGTACGCGATTTCAGAGGTGGACGGAAAGCCCATTTTGTTCGATACTTTTGTCAGAGTATGGCAGATAGGACATTGTCTTTTCATCCTCGACGTTTGCCTGTCAGCTGGGCTTGCTCTTTCTGCCTGACAGCACGTTGGTATTGTCTCCCACCGTATCTGTTTTTCTTGAAAAAAAAGTGCAGGCCACTGGAGTACTGAAGTACCAGGGTTCACGCCCAGCTTCAGGCGGCACCGTCGCTATCCCCAGTGCAACCGTCGTGGCATGTGGCTTGCAGTCAAGGAAGGGGTAAGGGGCGATAAGAGTACCGGGTGATCAAAATGTCAGTATAAATTTGAAAACTGAATAAATCACGGAATAATGTAGATAGAGAGGTAAAAATTGACACACATGCTTGGAATGTCATGGGGTTTTATTAGAACCAAAAAAATACAAAAGTTCAAAAAATGTCCAAGAGATGGCGCTTCATCTGATCAGAATAGCAATAATTAGCATAACAAAGTAAGACAAAGCAAAGATGATGTTCTTTACAGGAAATGCTCAATATGTCCACCATCATTCCTCAGCAATAGCTGTAGTCGAGGAATAATGTTGTGAACAGCACTGCAAAGCATGTCCGGAGTTATGGTGAGGCATTGGCGTCGCATGTTGTCTTTCAGCACCCCTAGAGATGTCGATGGATCACGATACACTTGCGACTTCAGGTAACCCCAAAGCCAATAATCGCACGGACTGAGGTCTGGGGACCGGGTTGGTTCAAATGGTTCAAATGGCTCTGAGTACTATGGGACTTAACAGCTGAGGTCATCAGTCCCCTAGAACTTAGAACTAGTTAAACCTAACTAACCTAAGGACATCACACACATCCCTGCTCGAGGCAGGATTCGAACCTGCGACCGTAGCGGTCTCGCGGTTCCAGACTGACGCGCCTAGAACCGCACGGCCACACCGGCCTGGGGACCGGGGAGGCCAAGCATGACTAAAGTGGCGGCTGAGCACACGATCATCACCAAACGACGCATGCAAGAGATCTTTCAAACGGACGTTTTTTGAACTTGTTTTATTTTTCTTCTAATAAAACCCCATGTCATTCCAAGCATGTGTGTCAATTTTTACCTCTCTATCTACATTATTCCGCGGTTTATAAAGTTTTCAAATTTATACTGACTTTTTGATCACCCGCTATAAAGGAGGCCGATGTAGCAAATCGCTCATTCTTGAGGCATCACCTGAAGATGACGAAAAGGTAAGCTGTCGAATCATCGTGTTAAACGAAAATCACTGCACCCAACTGGACACTCAACAACAGTCCTCACAGTTGCTTCGCCTGGAAAGTCCAAGATCACACAAGCCGATCAGAATTTCACCGATTGGGGTCCGAAGTCTATACGCTCGGCCGATGATGTCGGCTGTGTTGTAATCGCGTGCGTAGTGGCTCACTCATTTGATCGGCGGTCTTCGGTCACTGTCGGTAGTCGGCGTAATACAGCTGCGTCAGTGGCATTGCGACAGCAGCCCAAGCAACTGGAAATGGCAGATGCACGAAATCGGCTAGTCGTCTGAGGTAAATGACTGATCGTAAAAGAGCCCAGGTGGAGACAGGATTGTGTTTTAAACCACACTTCCCGCCACTGTGAAACGCGCTGCCAGAGTGTGGCGTTTGGCGCAGTGTCGTGTGGAGTGGAGTCCGCGGACCCGGGCGCGGCTGAATGGGCAGGTGAGGCCGCGCTCATCAGGTGGCCGGCACTCCGCGCCACGCGCTGCAGCCGCGCGCTCAGCGCAGCTCGGGCCGGCTCAGAGCCGCGGGATCGATACCGCCGAGAGCGCTCGGCCCCTCTGCCCGGGCAGCGCGCCGTCCTCGCCGACGACGGCTCAACAGGCAGGGGCCACCACGGGAACGGGCAGCCTTCGAGGGCCGATCTGCGCAACCCGTTCGCCGCTCTCCCTGAAGAGGTCGCCTCCACAGCCGCGAACACGGACTCCGAGCAGCCCACACAAGCGCGTTCGTGAGACAGCTGCCCATTTCCTATCGCCACTTCCTGTTCCTTTCTGTGCTGTGGGAGTATCTACACTGGTATATGCATGCGTTTTCAAATGCAGAGGTATGTAAACAGGCAGAATACGGCGCTGTGGTCGGGAACGCCTATATAAGACAAGTGTCTGTCGCAGTTGTACTGCTGTTACAATCCCGCCCGGTTGGGGGTGCAGTCTAAAGCACGGCTTTCCGGCTGGGAAGGAGCGTCTGGTCCCCGGCAGGAAACCGCCCGGCGGATTTGTGTCGAGTTCCGCTGAGCCGGCCAGTCTGTTGATGGTTTTTAGGCGGTTTTCCATCTGCCACGGCGAATGCGGGCTGCTTCCCCTTATTCCGCCTCAGCTATACTACGTCGGCGATTGCTGCGCAAACAGGTTCTCCACGTACGCGTACACAACTACTCTACCATGCAAACACAGGGGTTACACTCGTCTGGTGTGAGACGTTCCCTGAGCGGTCCACCGGGGGCCGAACCGCACAATAACCCAGGGCTTAGTGTGGGGCGGCGGAAGTGTGAAGTGGACTGCGGTAGTCGTCGTGGGGTTGTGAACCACTGAGACTGCGGTGGAGACGGAGCCTCTCCGTCGTTTCAAGGCCCCTGGTTAACATACAATACAATACAATACTGCTGTTACAATGGCAGGGTATCAAGTGAGTTTGAACGTGGTGTTACAGTCGCCACACGTGCGATGGGGCACAGCATATCCGGGGAAGCAATTAGGTGGGGATTTTCGCTTATGACCATTTCATGAGTGTACCATGAATATCAGGAATCCAGTAAAACATCAAATCTCCGATATCACTGCGGCCGGAAAAAGGTCCTGCACGAACTGGACTAACGACGACCTTGAGAGAATCGTTCAACGTGACAGAAGTGCAACTCTTTCCTAAATTGTTGCAGATTTCAGTGCTGGGCCATCAACAAGTGTCAGCGTGTAAACCGTTCAATGAAGCATCATCGATATCGGCTTTCGGAGCCGTAGGCCCACGCGTGTAACCTTAATGAGTGCACGACACAAAGCTTTCCGCCTCGCCTGGGCCCGTCAACACCGACATTGAACTGTTGTTGACTGGAAACATGAAGCCTGGTAGGACGAGTCTCGTTTCACATTGTACCGGGCGGACGGAAATGTACGAGTCTGGAGACAACCTCATGAACCCATCGAACCTGCATATCTTCAGGGACCTGTTCAAGCTGGTTGAGGCTCTGTAATGGTGTGGGACGTGTGCAGTTGGAATGATACGACTCTTACAGGTGACATCTACATCTACAACTACATTTATACTCCGCAAGCCACCCAACGGTGTGTGGCGGAGGGCACTTTACGTGCCACTGTCATTACCTCCCTTTCCTGTTCCAGTCGCGTATGGTTCGCGGGAAGAACGACTGTCTGAAAGCCTCCGTGCGCGCTTTAATCTCTCTAATTTTACATTCGTGATCTCCTCGGGAGGTATAAGTAGGGGGAAGCAATATATTCGATACCTCATCCAGAAACGCACCCTCTCGAAACCTGGACAGCAAGCTACACCGCGATGCAGAGCGCCTCTCTTGCAGAGTCTGTCACTTGAGTTTGTTAAACATATCCGTAACGCTATCACGGTTACCAAATAACCCTGTGACGAAACGCGCCGTTCTTCTTTGGATCTTCTCTATCTCCTCCGTCAACACGATCTGGTACGGATCCCACACTGATGAGCAATACTCAAGTATAGGTCGAACGAGTGTTTTGTAAGCCACCTGCTTTGTTGATGGACTACATTTTCTAAGGACTCTCCCAATGAATCTCAACCTGGTACCCGCCTTACCAACAATTAATTTTATATGATCATTCCACTTCAAATCGTTCCTCACGCATACTCCCAGATATTTTACAGAAGTAACTGCTACCAGTGTTTATTCCGCTATCATATAATCATACAATAAAGGATCCTTCTTTCTATGTATTCGCAATACATTACGTTTGTCTATGTTAAGGGTCAGTTGCCACTCCCTGCACCAAGTGCGTATCCGTTGCAGATCTTCCTGCATTTCGCTACAATTTTCTAATGCTGCAACTTCTCTGTATACTACAGCATCATCCGCGAAAAGCCGCATGGAACTTCCGACACTATCTACTAGGTCATTTATATATATTGTGAAAAGCAATGGTCCCATAACACTCCCCTGTGGCACGCCAGAGGTTACTTTAACGTCTGTAGACGTCTCTCCATTGATAACAACATGTTGTGTTCTGTTTGCCAAAAACTCTTCAATCCAGCCACACAGCTGGTTTGATATTGCGTAGGCTCTTACTTTGTTTATCAGGCGACAGTGCGGAACTGTATCGAAAACCTTCCGGAAGTCAAGAAAAATAGCATCTACCTGGGAGCCTGTATCTAATAATTTCTGGGTCTCATGAACAAATAAAGCGAGTTGGGTCTCACACGATCGCTGTTTCCGGAATCCATGTTGACTCCTACATAGTAGATTCTGGGTTTCCAAAAACGACATGATACTCGAGCAAAAAACATGTTCTAAAATTCTACAACAGATCGACGTCAGAGATATAGGTCTATAGTTTTGCGCATCTGCTCGACGACCCTTCTTGAAGACTGGGACTACCTGTGCTCTTTTCCAATCATTTGGAACCTTCCGTTCCTCTAGAGACTTGTGGTACACGGCTGTTAGAAGGGGGGCAAGTTCTTTCGCGTACTCTGTGTAGAATCGAATTGGTATCCCGTCAGATCCAGAGGACTTTCCTCTGTTTCCAGTTGCTTTTCTATTCCTTGGACACTTATTTCGATGTCAGCCATTTTTTCATTTGTGCGAGGATTTAGAGAAGGAACTGCAGTGCGGTCTTCCTCTGTGAAACAGCTTTGGAAAAAGGTGTTTAGTATTTCAGCTTTACGCGTGTCATCCTCTGTTTCAATGCCATCATCATCCCGGAGTGTCTGAATATGCTGTTTCGAGCCACTTACAGATTTAACGTAAGACCAGAACTTCCGAGGATTTTCTGTGAAGTCGGTACATAGAATTTTACTTTCGAATTCACTGAACGCTTCACGCATAGCCCTCCTTACGCTAACTTTGACATCGTTTAGCTTCTGTTTGTCTGAGAGGTTTTGGCTGCGTTTAAACTTGGAGTGAAGCTCTCTTTGCTTTCGCAGTAGTTTCCTAACTTTGTTGTTGTACCACGGTGACTTTTTCCCGTCCCTCACAGTTTTACTCGGCACGTACCTGTCTAAAACGCATTTTACGATTGCCTTGAACTTTTTCCATAAACACTCAACATTGTCAGTGTCGGAACAGAAATTTTCGTTTTCATCTGTTGGGTAGTCTGAAATCTGCCTTCTATTACTCTTGCTAAACAGATAAACCTCCCTCCCTTTTTTTATGTTCCTATTAACTTCCATATTCAGGGATGCTGCAACGGCCTTATGATCACTGATTCCCTGTTCTGCACATACAGGGTCGAAAAGTTCGGGTCTGTTTGTTATCAGTAGGTCCAAGATGTTATCTCCACGAGTCGGTTCTCTGTTTAATTGCTCGAGGTAATTTTCGGATAGTGCACTCAGTATAATGTCACTCGATGCTCTGTCCCTACCACCCGTCCTAAACATCTGAGTGTCCCAGTCTATATCTGGTAAATTGAAATCTCCACCTAAGACTATAACATGCTGAGGAAATTTATGTGAAATGTACACGTACGTAAGCATCCTGTCTCATCACCTGCATCCATTCAGGTCCATTGTACATTCCGACGGACTCGAGCAATTGGAGTAGGACAATGCGACACCCCAAACGTCCAGAATTGCTACACAGTGGCTCTAGGAACACCCTTCCGAATTTAAACACTTCAGGCGGCCGCCAAGCTTCCCAGACATGAACATTATTGAGCATATATGAGATTCCCTGCAAGGTACTGTCCAGAAGAGATCTCGACCTCCTCGTAATCTTACCGATTTACTGACAGCCCTGCAGGATTCATGATGTTGATTCCCTCCAGCACTATTCAGACATTTTTCGAGTTCATGCAATGTCGTGTTGCGGCACTTCCGCATGCTACACGATATTAGGCAGAAGTATTAGTTTCTTTGGCTCTTCAGCGTATCTCTGACATCGCGAGAACAATCTCGATGACAAAGCAGGAAGTAAATGATTCAATATCACCTCCATGCCCTCACTCTTTAGCTAAAGAAGGAATTTCCGTTACAACTCTCCAATGTCTACGAAGGGTTCCACAAATAATGCAAATAAAGCAAACAGGTTGCTTTTCTGCAGTGAACACATAGTGTGTTGTGGGGCGATCGCTCTGTTGTACAAATAATTCAAAAGCCAAGATCGCTTAAACACTGTTTACTAGATGACCGGTTTCAACACACTAAAGGTGCCATCGTCGGATCTGTGAAGATATAACATGACAGGATTGAAGGAGGGCTTACATGAGTTACACTATATATATTACTATTAGTACAGCACCACAGACCTGGATGTAGCTTAACATGCATAAATCATTTGGATATAACGATACATGAGGCAGACCAGCTGATGTAAAATCACTGTCGCGGAAATGAAAATTAAAAAACAACTGTTCTCATAGTCATTCTATTTCATCAAATATATAAAATCGAAGTCAGAAGATAAAACTACTTGATACATAGCCTCAACTCGACTAACTACGGTCGGCATCACACCGTGATATCTGATGAAATAGAATGACCATGAGTACAGTTGTTTTTTTAATTTTTATTTGTGCAGCAGTGATTTTATATCAGATGTTCTGCCCTATGTATTGTTATATTCAAATAATTTATGCATGATAAGCTACATCCAGGTATGTGGTGCTGTACTAATACTAATGTATATAGTGTAACTAATCTAAGCCCTCCCTCAAACCTGTCATGTTATATCTTCACAGATCCGATGATGGATGACACCTTTAGTGTGTTGAAACTGGTCATCTAATCAACAATTTTTTAGCGATCTTGGCTTTTGAATTATTTATAAACAGGTTGCTTTTATTCAGGATTCCAGCACATCATGGTATTGTCCGCTCTTTTGACTACAAAACCCTATTTTCCAACATAATCTCCGTTCAGCGCGAAGGCCTTACACCACCTTACTGGGACGACCTGCATGTCCGCGTGGTAGCACTCCACTGGTTGACGTCGGAGCCGATATCTTGCTGCTGCTTTCCACGAAGTGCTTCCTTCATTGGGCCAAACAGGGTGATCCGAGATCCGAGCTGCAGGATGGATGAGGAACAACAGTTCAGTGTATTTTTTGAGCTCCACTCAGGTGCGCAGACTCGTATGTCACCTTGCGTTGTCAAAGATAAGGAGAGACTTCTGTGGATCCTTGCGTTGTCAAGGATAACGAGAAGTTCGTTCGCATTTTTGTGGCGACGAACACGCAGAAATCGTTTCTTCATTTCCCTGAGGGCAGAACAATAGATTTGAGAGTTGATCGTTGCACCATGAGGGAGGACATCAAGTAGAATAAGCCTTCAGACTACTAGAAGACGGTCGCCATTAATTTACAAGCTGAGGATACGGCTTTAAACTTTTTCTTCGGAGGAGAGATGGCGTAGTACCACTACATGGATTGCTGTTTTGTTTCCGATTCGAAATTATGGACCTGTGCTTCATTGCCTGTGAGGATGCTCCACAAAAATTGTCACCATCAGCCCCGTGAGGCGCAAGCAATTCCGCACAGTTCATCCCACATAGCTCTTTGTATTCTTCTGTTAGGTGACGAGGAACCCAGCGAAACCCACATTTGAGTGCACCAACTGGTGGATTAGCGTGTCAGCACTACCAACAGAGACGTCCATTTATGCAGCGACGTGTCTGATTATGATCTGTCGATACCTTCGAATGAGAATATTTGGACTTTCCAACATTGCAGGAGTCACAGAGGTGTGCCGCCGGCCGGCCACGCGGGGGATCGGACAGATTTGCACCATGTTGTGGCGATGATGACAGACGAGTCGTCCAACAGCATGTGGTTTTTTGTTCACTTCCTGGTCTCCGTTGAAATTCTACTAGGCCATATGGATATCTGAGATGGTCTGGCTTTCCGCCAAAAGGAACTAAATGACAGCTCTCTAGTTGGAACGCATCTCCGTTACAGACGCCATTTTGAAAGCTACGCATAGAGCAGTGAGTTTTCGGAACGTCCTGAAACTATAGCGGCTGAAGCTGGAATACTCCACGATGTCCCACAGCAAATTCTGTATTTTTTCAAACCGAAATTGACCGAGAAAGAAAACGTCTTCCATTCCTTATTGAAGACCCCTCGTACTTACAGCAGATGGACAAATATAACGGAACCCCAAAAACACAACACATTACCATGCTCAATACGAAGCAAGGAACCCGTTGGCATTGGAAACACCTTTCACCTGTCTCTAAATGGATAAATACATGACCTGTATGGTTTTCACCGTAATCTTACTCCTTTCTTCCTGCAAAACAGAGGCACGTGGAGGCAACGGAGATGGGGGAGGATAGTGATCACACACCCTTCTATCCAAAGTAGACTCAATAGAATTGAGATTTGGTGACTATGGTGCCCAGGGGAGATGCGACACTTCATCATAGTGCTCATAAACCCAGTTCTTAATGATGCGAACTTTGTGAAGAGCCCCCGTCGGCTTGGAATGCAGCATAGCTGTTGGGGAACAAACATTGTACCATAGGAGGGAGCTGACCAGCCAAAATGGTCGCATAATGCTTGGCAGTAGTGCGACCTTGCAGAATAACCATGACCCCATGGAAGGCCACGAGACAGCGCCCCAAATAGTCACCGATACTCAGCCATGAAACAAGACTCATCCGACCAAATGACATCCGTCCATTTCTCCAGAGGGCAGTTTTTTTGGCTTTGGCAACACATTTTCCCATTATGGGCATTAGTATTACTGATGAGTGATTTTGAAAATTCTATGTCTTTGGGGCACCCATCGTGTTGTTCTGGTGTTGACCGGGTTCATGAGTGCGACATTCAGTCCTGCAGTGACTTTTGCAGCTGCCGTCCTCTTATTTTACGTTACAGTCATCTTCAAAGACGGTCCGTCAAGATCACTCGACACGCACTTTCGTCCGTGTTGCAACTTCTAAGACGATATTTTTCCTCATAAATATTCTGTGCGGTGCCTCTTGAAACGCCAAACGCGTCGGCTACCTTGTTTACGGAAGCGTCCACCTTACGAGTACCAACAATTTGCCCACGTTCGATATCACTTAGCGCCGACATAATGTAGTCAGTGCTACAGAGAACGCTGTCCTGACCACGAGTGACACTTGCAATGTATTGAGGATACAGCACAGTTGCCGTTGTGGTCATATACAACAGCGCAACTTGCAGCTTTGGATGCCATCTGTAGTTAGGTTCAAACATGCACTTCCAGAGGTGTTTCCCTAGTTTTTTGCACTCCCTGTGCGTGCTCCGCACGCAGCATCGTGTAGAGCTGTATCACTTGGGCGATGCGACACTGCTGCTAAGAGTCATACAGCAAACTGGGCCAGTTTTCCGACGTTGCAGCCTCCATAACACACGACGGCTCCATAGTGCGATCATAGGAAGCGATCTGATGACGTCATGACCCGACTGTTGCGTGCAAACATATGAGTAGTTTGGCTCGCTGAGCTTGTTTCAGTTTAATAATGCTAAGTCCTTACAGCTGCTGATGATTTTTCCAGCAATAGAAGGTGATGCGTTAGGCACAGAAACTGCCACATAAGCACGGTCCAATGTCCGTGTGATAAACGTCGACAAGCATGCAAATACCAACCGCAAAGACCCGTATTGTATGAATGGTACGAAATCATCTGTGGTGTGTCTAAGGCACCGTTCATCAGAGTTTACCTTTACAGGATGCAGTACCTGGAGTTCCCGTCGAATGTAGAGAGCAACATTTCGGTAAGTGCGTCATCTTGACTCGGAGGTATTGTTTACCTTGGATAGAAATAGTTGTTGAAGCCAAATAGAGTCCTTACAGCTGCTGATGATATCTCAAGCATTAGATCATGCGTTAGGCACAGAAACTCTCTCAAAGCACGATCTAATGTCCGTATGATAAATGTCGACAAGCACGCAAATATCGACCGCAAAGACCTGAATTGTGTGACTGGTACGCAGTCGTCTGTGGAGAGTCTAGGATGCAGTTCATCACAGTTTACCTTTACAGGATGTAGTACCTGGAAATCCCGTCGAATGTAGAGAGCAACATTTCGGTAGGTACGTCATCCTGACTCGGAGACATTGTTTACCTTGGATAGGAAGAGTTTTTAGGGCCAAACAGAGCCGGAAAATCTTCTCAGTACACAGTTGTTCGCACAGTAAACACGAGGTGATAAGACTGAATCGTCTAAGAGAACATTCATCAATAAGTAGCCGTATATCTATCCACTAAGCGCACAGTTCAAAGCATGCTCTGGTATTTCAGCACTTACACCCCTATAATGAGCAATGGGTGAAAGAAATACTTTCGAGCTCAGAGCTCAGTTACACCAGTGGATTAACCAGTACTCCACGCAGTTTCGAAATTCCTACAGTCTGTATAGTTCTCGGATGATGTCTCTTTCAACCCTGATACTTTTTCAAATGCTGTCATAGCCATGTTTTGATTACAATAATAATAATAAAAATAATAAATAATAATTCCTGTGGCCCAATGGCAGGGTGCAAGTGTTTAAACTGCAAGCCGTTTCAGTGATTTGTGTGTCTGTCACCTACTTCAGTCATCTAACCGAGGAAAGGGAACCTCCTTTTTAACGAGGAATCCGAACCGCGTGTCGTTCCAGGAGTCTGCTGTAGCAAGATGTGAAGGTTGGATTAACAGCAACTGAAAATATCTGTGACCTAACAGGGATCTGATTCCGTGACTATCCGTTTCCAGGCATGTGCTTTATCGCTAGACCACCGAGCCCGACATGTCTGTACACGTGCGTATCCTCGAGCCACTTCCGTCTCACAATACAACCACGAATTTCTGACCTCCTATCAACCTGTAGGCTGGAATTGTACAAAATCAACTATTTCAAGCTTCTTTGCTCCCACCTCGTTTGAATGGCTTTCATTCAGCAAGTAAAGCCACAGTTGTCGGCCACTATATTCTCTTGTCGTCAGCGAGAGGAAGTGATTTCAGTACAACAGCATTAACGTCCATTAACGTCCAAACACCAGATACACTCCTTGTTGTATTCTGGGACGATGAATCACAGTTGTGGATGTCCCGTCAAGAGAAAAAAAATCAATTCTTTGTAATGCTGAATTATGTTTAAATACGAACATTTTGGTTAGGCTTCACCGTGACAAGTTGCTGATATCGAAGGAAACAACAAGTTTACTGTTACTAGTCACTGATTATTTATTCACTACAAAGCGTTTCGAAGGCTTAAAAGTCCGTCATCAGTTGTGTTTATGTGGATGAATGCGACATGTACGTATTGTGTTACGTCTAACCTGTGGCACTGTCTCCAGTCGTCACGGGCTCCTTTCCTTGTCGTGTTGTATCGCATACTTCGCGTTTTTTGAACACTGAGCGCACCTGTTTACTCTTAATGATTAAGGTTCAGACCTTAAAAATGCATTATGTATGTGTTACAATATGACAGGGAACGGACCTTGTGACGACTGAAGACAGTGTTACAGGTTACTCCAAAGTCGTAACACAACACGTGCATGTCGTATTAATCCATGTAAATCAACCTAATGATGAAGGTTTAAATCTTCGAAGCGCGTTCTGGAAATAAATAGACATTAACTGGCAAAGATAAACTTGTTGTTCCATTTGACATGAATTGAGGTAAACTTGTTGTTCCATTCGACATGAATTGAGAATGGTGGTCTTTGGTTTGGAAAGATTTGTGCTGTATGTTGGAAATTGTTTGCGTCAGTAAAAAACTACATATTCATTTCCTGCTGTATCAGCTTTTGTCAGATTACTTAGGTTTGGAACCGTAACAATCAATTTCATTTTGACATCATGGTTTTCGAGACAGTCTAATTGTTACAGATAAAATATACGCATAGTACTGAACAGAATATGAAGTCTTTCTAACCATTTGAAACAAACATCAAGGGAAACTGGGGGATTGGAAGTTGTGATACAAAGTGTCAGAAAAGGCAAAATGTTGCTATAACATACACCCTACCCCTTCTCTGTTACCAAACTCAGTCTCGTCTACTGATGTGCTTTCAGGTGCCTCGGTCATCACTGAAGTGATGCAAACAATGCGACGAATATAAGCTTCCAGAACTGCAGCCAAGGTGGACTATTTTCCGCATAGTTCCTGCATCGTATAAAGTTTCAGGCAAGTTTCTGGCGTTCTGAAACCATCAAGTTCTAATTAAAAATAATAATTATCGTGCTATACCACGAAAGCTGTCTCCTCACGAACTTATAATTCCGAAATAGCAGTCATTCAATGTTCGTATGCAAATTGCTAGAAAACGAAAGACATTTGTCTTAATAAGATGTTAAATGAAACTTGCTGACAATTCGTATTTCAGACCGGTGCATACTCTTGTGGAATGGTAATGTCACTTTACCTGTCAGCTGAATGAAGCCCGCGAAAAGGGACAGAGCTTAAACGACGCAAGACGAGAAGCCAGACATCCGTGGGGAGGGTCAGACGTAGTAAGCTGAGGTGAGCTCGTTTGGAAACGGAAGGGATGATGAAGCTGCACAAAGACAACGAGTGTTTATTACGGCGGTATGGGCTTCCCTGCAGTACTCGACAGCAAGTCGGCTTAACATCTGATGTCTTAAAATAGGCCGGTATACAGGGTGTAAGAAGAACTACGTAATCTAGATTTATAGAGAAGATAAAAGAAATACTTTTTTATGTGAGAAAAAGTCACAGGTGCAACGTTTCCCCGCTAGGGATCCTGAATGTTTTGACGCAAGTGACGTTTGAGGTAAGGTCTTCAACATGCCATGTGATGAATATTGTTTTAGAGATGTTATTTAAAATATCGTCCGTTTACATCAATGAACAACTGGCGCCTGCGTACTGATGACTGTCTATCACGCTCATAATAAGGAGGTGTTGCACGAATCATGGATGTAGCTTCAGCCAAACAGGCATCCAATTCTTCTAGAGTGTCTGTTGGTGTCTCGCACATTAAACGCTTCCACCCGCGAGAAGAAATCCGTAGGAGTGAGCCGACACGAAACCATCAAAACAACTGTGCACTTTAGTTTAAAAGAAGTCCAGCATCAAGCCGTTCAAGGAACCCACACGTTGCACGTTGTGCCTGTGACATTTGAGTTACATAACAGGCATTTATTTTTACCTTTTCTAATGACCCTACAACTTCCTTTATGAAGCTTTAAGAAGCGACTTATTTCATCGATCGCACAAACACTGTAAATTCAGAAAACATAAGAATTTTAGAAAGTTTTTGAGACAAATGCATCCACGTAAGAAGAATTTGTGACCGAACTTAGGTCTAAAAATTTAAACAATCTATATTCATTTTATTAGGATCAGAGTAGAGCTATGTGGCCTAATAATATCTCCTTTGCTTGCTCAAATTTTCCTTGATTTGACATTCAGCGTGATACCATCATAGAACTACAAAATGATTTGATAGACGGCTGAATTCCAAAGTTACCATATGCAACTGTCTCTCTCTACCTGGTTTTACTTCTGACGTATATCTATTCTGATCCGCAGATTTGACATACGCGTATAAAAAGTTTGAAGATTCACAAAATGAATGTTTACTCAGAGTATTGCGGAATTAGATCTTTCTTCAGCGGTATCAGAAAGTATTCCGCCTTTCATATTGAGTACACCGATTGGTCCGCTGCGTAACTTACACGAGGCTGTTACTTTTTACCACACTCGCTAGCTGGCTAGTGACGATTGCTGTATACTTTTGATGAGTAATTACTTCCGAATACAAGTTGTGCAGTGATAGCTGTATGATTGTCTGTCTAAAATTGCACTGCGTGTGACGCTGCTCGCATAATAAGCCTTACAGTCAGGTTACTTAGATGACATGGTGGACATTTTGTTCATGACTCCTATAAGCTTCATACTCAATATGCGTTTAGCGACCTAGTTCGCACGTTACTCTGCACTTATCCGTTCGCAATGTCGCCAACGATCGACGGCCAAAAGACGGCGATCTACAGCAGCCAATAGATCACTACATGGCGCGGCGCGAGGATCGGAGTGAATGCAGTTGTCAGACTCGAGATATGTGAAATAATGAGCTAGACGATACTAGTGTATGTGGTAGCAGTTACTTATCTTGTTCTACACCTAAAAAAAAGTGTCTTATCTTTAGGTGAATTGTTCCTTTTTGTTAACAACCTACACGTTCCTTATATGACTAAAACTGATACGTGTGTATCTTTTTGTGAAGTGGCTGATGAATATTTGCAGCGCACATTATGTGTTCCGTATATGGCAGATACATTGTATTATTACACATCTTATGAAATCAGACGTGTACTTGTCTGCATAATGCGAACAATTTGCTTTGTGTAGATTTACATATGAATCAATTAACTCTGTGGCTCGTACATACTTACGGTCAAGTTATGGTATGGATATTGATGACGTATCTATAACTGATTAAGTATAACACATGTTTCCATGATACACTCTACTAACCATAGCAACGACGTTAGACTGGATATTACTCTGTTAAACGTCAGGAGACGTTTATTTTCTACATTTTCAGTGGATCGTGACTCAAAATTTAAATTGTCTTAGATTAAGTAAGTTCCCGATACAAAAGAATGAATACACATTAAAGCTGAGTATGCGAGCAACAAAACCGTTCAGATCTCTTTGTATCGATTTGAGAAAAGAGTTTATTTGCTTCTCTGTCGATTAAACTTGTTCCGTATAAAATCTAGCGTACGATGCCACCTGTCACTGTTAGATTTGACCACTGACACTACACCAGACCGAAAGATGAAACGCACACAAGATTTAAAAAAAAAAAAAAAAAATCACTACTCGTTACTTTCAGTGGAGACGAAATATAATAGCAGAATTATAGAATCGAGGAAAATCTCAAAAATAAATTTAGAACAAGAAATTGGGCTTGTGGGTGGGGCAAAGCTAACATCTAACGTGAAAACCTCAGAAAAGCGAAAACATCACGAAAAATAACGGAACGTGGTATCGACAATCTCAGTTACTCAGCTAGAGACTGTGATACCAAACCAAAAGAAGAAATCGTAAAAGAAATCCCACAATACACGCAAAGAAAAAGACGAAAACATCCAAACGTGGTATCGACAACTTGAGCTATATAACACAACTTATAATACCAGTTCGAAAACTAAAAAAACAACTACGTCCACGTATCACAAGGTTAAAGTGCACTTACGGTAACGGCGGATTTTCCGTTGCGTGCTGATTTTAGTACCAGTTCACGAGATGAATGATCGGAAGTCAACATGACGAATGATGATGAGTAGTATGTAGATAGCTAATAAGATTCTCTTCGAAATTTCCTTTGCTTCGGAAGCGAAGTTATCCGATACTTTGTTTCAGTTGCAATAATTTGACCTATGCTCTTAGGTGTCTGCCTACCACACACTCGGAAATTGAGACATATTTGTGATACGCAAAAGTATACATGTGACTAATAATCGTTTCACTGGCACCAATTTAAACTGTGTCATTAAATCCCAACCTAAACACATCCCCGTAAACCGTGACACATTCGGAATAAAAACAGCCCAACATCTGTGGAATTCGTAAACTAAAATTATAAGACTGAGTGATTCTCACTGGCTAATCTAAAGTATCACCTGACTGGCTACGACCAAAACATCGTCCAACGAAAATCCGCAGATTGGATGCACTTCATCCGATGAAACTTATCTACCATGAAATATGATTTGAGAACAGACGTATATACCACAGAAATAAAGATGCATACGCAACGTAAATTAGAACCGTAGTTCACACCAGACAATCACAAGTAACGCTTAATAAACAGTAACTTACATTCTCCTTCATCGTAAACTCATGACGTCACACATGACATTGCGATTCAAAGCTGAGAATTGGAATCACATGGTAGAGTGACCTATTGCTTCCCTACAAACTAGAAAGGAAAAAAAACTCACCATTGAATTGCTGCTATGCTTCAGTGAAACTTTAATGGTTTCATGACTCATGAGGAATTACTGAACTTCCTACGCTGCTGCTTTGTGTGTCTGCAACCACCAGTCACGTAACACGATTTTCTTTACGTTTCCGCGGCAACACCTCATTGTTAACGCAGTTCTAGGTACTGCGACAGCCTTTTTCACTCCATTGTTGAAATCTGGCAACTGCGCTCCCAGCTGCCATGTAACTTATCCCACCAAACGGAATGTAGTATCAAGAGGCTGTCCATGCCCCCATGAATCTACAAAAAGGCGAAAGTGCAAAAGATCATATGGTGTACAATACCAGCTATAAAAACCACTCACTGTTCGTTTTCTTCCACATTTCAGTAGTTGCTGTGTGCTCTGCTACCTAACAGTATACGAAAACGTTTATTTCTCCATGTGAGGAACGTCTACCGATAAGAGCGCGAAACATTTAAATCTCCTGGAAAACAAGGCGAACAATGTGCTGTAGATCACATTCACTAGAAATTTCGCTTCTTCTGCTCTTTAACTCCTGCAGAAATCTGTCAATCATACGTAGTACCTGCAGTCCACTGATCACCTACGAGACACGCTTCAACAGAATAGTCCTGGACAGTTTCTTTCTTTACACTTTTGTTTCGATTCGGGGGCCTCCACACGGCAGAAATTTTTTGGTCAGACGTAACGTCTGCAATTTTCTGTGGCTTTTGCTGTTTCTATCCCCAGAATCACTCTTACTCTAAGATAGTAAGGAGAACTGTTTCATGGTTTAAAATGGTTGATGAAGTGCAAAAGAGATGTACCAATTGAACGTCGTTAACCGCATAAATAGCATAAGTTGAAGAGCGCAACAAATCATTGAAGAGCGTACCAAACCACCATTGTGCTGATTCGATTTGTGTCTGACCAGCTTGCCGTCTCGCAAGCTGGTGCGTTATGCATTAAGCTGAACAAGCTGGTCGAAATAGCGCTAAAACTATTAAAATGGAACCTGGACGCTTTACAGCCAAACTGAGTGGGCGGCATGAACTTTGTAACCCACTATCCATTTGAAACTGAGGAACAGGTAGGCAGCTCTTCGGAGGCTCAAGAAAATCCTTCTTTGCAGAATTCTGTGGTCTTTAGAATAATGAGAGACTAAAGCTCGAAGCACATTATGCGAAAAGTTTCAGAGTCTCATCAAATTTCCGCTGTCGTTCAGAGAAGCATGGCATTCATTAGAGAGGATATCGCGAAATGAAAGAAGAATTCCACCGACATCATTGCTATTCAATGAGCTTCTTACAAATATTCTAAAAGAATCAGTCGAGTTGACGACGGAATACTATTACAACATTACATTAGAATAGGGACTGCGTACATTACGCTTGATCGTACCCTTTTGGAGTACTGGTGCGCGGTATGGGATGCTTACCAGACAGGATTGACGGAGGACGTGTAAACAGTTCAAAGATGGATAGCTTTTTTCGTATTATCGCAAAATAGGGGAGAGAGGTCGCGAATATTATAAGCGAGTTGGGGTTGCAATCATTAAAACAAAGGCGTCTTTGTTTGCAGTGAGATCTTTTCGCAATATTTCAATCATCAGCTTCCTCCTCTGAATCCCAAAATATTTATTGAAACTCACTTACGCAGAAAGAAATGACTGCCGAAATGAAATAAGAAAAGTCACAGGTCCCACGGAATGATTTAGGTGTTCATTTTTCTCACATGCTATTCGAGAGTTGAACGGTCGAGAAATAGTCTGAAAGTGGTTCTATGAGTCCTGTTTCAAAGTCATTAATGTGAAATGCTGAATTCCTGTGCGTGTACTTGCGGAATGTGGAGCAGCGAACTAAATCTGAAGTCTATCAATGATGATGTTTGCAGCTGACTTCTTTCTGTACAGTAATTCGGTCCTTCAGTGTCTTTCGCTTGAGAGCTCTCCACGGTACAGTTTTATGCAGTAAGACCTGTTGACACTATTCTGCCTGCACGCGAGGAAACCTCCCATACACATATTAACAACATTTGGTCTTCCGCACAATATGCTGACGATCGAAGACGAGCAATAACGATCCACCTCGTCGAACCAGGAATGGATTGCAGCATCTTACCGGTAACGAATATGTAATCCTTTGACAGATCTCAGCACATATTCTACACTACACCATTCACAAGCAAATAGGGTGAACTGTGGGAAGTAGGAGTCTTAAAATTCGTTTCCAGTGCTAGTTCAGAAAGTATCGTTCTGTATTTCACAAGTGAAGCCCTCTCAAACCGCTAAACGATTGTTTTTCACTGCAAAGAAATTTGTCGTATGGTAAAGAAGTCGTATGCCTTGAATGGTTAGGAGACGCTGAAGGTCAGGTTTAGCCACCTAACTGGAAAAGTTTTTCCTATCCTTCGCGACTATGGGCACCTTTGCTTCGCGAAGTATGAAAAATGTGTACCTAAGTGTATCTGTTAAGGATGGGCGAGTATGATGGGTGTGTGTAGCGTAGTGTCATGTTAGAGTTGGAGATGATAACAAAGGGGAAAAGAGTGAAACTCGATGCCGGCATGTAGGCTACTCCTCTCGAAGAGCACCCAAGGGGCGGCAGAGGTTAACATCCCCACCAGACGCACGGATGTCCATCAATAGTGTCACATGCCCCTACTTCACGAGAAATTATGGTGAGATTTGGAGTTGAATCGAGGACACTTGGTGCCATGACTGGTAATTAGGCACTCCAAGCCACCACTCCTTCTGTTCCCTTTACCATAAAGTCGTAGAGCAAAATGTTAACAATATTTACTATTGAAAACAGTCTTGATCACAATTTATTTATTACGGTGACCGGTTTCGACCACTACTGTGGTCATCTTCAGACCAATGAGTAAGAACCTCCTTCTGGTCTGAAGATGACCACAGTAGTGGTCGTAACCGGTCACCGTAATAAACAAATTGTGATCAAGACTGTTTTCAATAGTAAATATTTGTAACACATTAATCACTGTCACTCCCATCATGTATTCAAAAGTAATTAAAATGTTAAGAGCTTGCATCGTACCTGGACGGTCACCCATCCAAGTACTGGGGACGCCCAACGGTACTTACCTTCCGTGATCCGAAGGGAACCGGTGTATCGATTTTTTTAATACGATTTTGTTCTTTATTTTTCGTCGCATTGTTGATCTATTGTCTCAGTTTTTTTTTTATTACAGGTGGGAGCTAACCCTCTCGCCGAACACGCTGAGCTACCGTGCTGGCTTCCTCGGAATGGCCATTGACATGTCATATGGCAATGCAGGATGTTAAAGTGCTTGGATTCGTACGTAATCGATTCTGTACTTACGGGAATGGAAAGTGTTACCTCGTGAAGCACTAGTCTGATATTTATACAGTCATATGGAGAAGGTCATCACAGAACGAGTGTTCAACATTCATTCGATTCAGAACTGATATCTGTCAATAACATCAGTGTAAGATCTGACCGCTCCTCACGAATAGACTTTTTCAATCGTGTGTAAGCAGTCAAATAGCCTCTGCTTCAGCTCATGAAAATTGATGGCTGGAAGCTGGTATGAAAGTATATCTCAATCCATCGCGTCCCAGCCTTCACCACTAGTGACAAATCAGGCAACCGAGTTGGTCAGTTGACGATCTACACATTTTTCAACGCGTTTGTCGTGTGAACTTCAGCATGGGGTCTTGCATTATAATGGAATATGCCATTTGGCACTCTGCTGATGAAAGGTGTGAAAACAGGATTTCCCATTTTGCCGCATACATTACCAAATCAGTCCCGTTGTCATAAGCAATAGCTCCCCACGCCGTTATTCCTGCAGCTGGAGAGGTATGGGTCTTGAGAACCGCTCATTCCAGTGCCCTTTCAACAGGTCGTCTACGGTCACGTTGGAAGTCAAACTGATCAACATAAACAGAAGTTGTCTATGGATGTACACTATGCCACTCTTTGTGGTAGCGTGTCAGAATTAAACAACGCATGATAATTTAAGATTTATACCCAGTTTCCAACAATATGTTTCCATCGGTACGAGGGGTTGTACTCTGTCTGGAACCTTATCGTCGGCCGGAGTGGCCGAGCGGGTCTAGGTGCTTCAGTCTGGAACCGCGTGACCGCTACGGTCGCAGGTTCGAATCATGCCTCGGACATGGATGTGTGTGATGTACTTAGGTTAGTTAGGTTTAAGTAGTTCTAAGATCTAGGGGAATGACGACCTCAGATGTTAAGTCCCATAGTGCTCAGAGCCATTTTTTTTGTAACCTCAGCCCGAATTTTAGTGATTGTCATCCATCCATTCGTAAGAGCCATTCGGGCAATCCTACGACCCCTCGTTGTGTGCTATGTAGTCCTTCTACAAGAACCCGTGACTGCTGTTCTTGCCTCGCAGCTATCCCGAATCCATCTCGTCATCGGTCGTTCCGCAGCCATTGCACTTCATCTAGTCGTCTGGGCGCCTTGACGGTTTCGTCCTCCCATGTCCCACATGCCAATGATTGCACTGCATATGGTCAGGGAAGTGAGGCAGAACGTTGTTACATATGCGTCGTGACGACAGAGTGCAGGAGGTCGAACGGTCAAGACTTGAGAGTGATGATACAGGACTGCCGTTAAATGACAGAACAGGAAATTAGGTACAATAAAAAGAATATATTTCAGTGTACGACATACAAGGGGTGCACCTAGGGTTGGAAGTTACCAGGTTTAGGCCAATCCATGAGGTTGAGCAACTAATTCCAATGGGCAACGGAAGGGGTAGAGGTATACGTTAACTTATGTTGGTGGCAGAACAGACGTCTTTTCGGAAGGCAGAGGCAGAGGCTCTGCCTTACGAAAAGACGTCGGTTCTGCTCGAGGTCTGGATTACAAGAGAGAGCGGCAACTATGTTCCGTACCACAGGACACTCCAGCGTCCACACACGTGACTTGTATACCACGCACGCTATTGGCTAAAACCAGTATCAGCAGAGAACTCAGGGCGTCACTTGTCAGCAGCTGTAACTGGACAGGACTGCCTCAGTTTTGAAATATAGGCAATTTCTGCCACATAGGCACAGCGTAAGTTTCTCTAGGAGTAAACTTGTAAAGATTTGATTGGGCCTTTGAACTAATTTTTTTTAAACCAACCGCCTAAAGTATTCCTTGACTGGCTGCCACCATGTACAGATTCGACCTCCCACAAACTCCGATAGATGGCGGTAAGCTGAACTTACTCTGGGCGCGCTGTGTTGCGATCTCCAACTCATAAGTTCCAGCAACATAATAAAGGCTCCACGGCCATCATGTACTCACATCATTCTTCATCAGTACCACCATTCGCCGTCTCTAGAAACGGCGGTTTTTCAACAGAAAATAAGCTCTCATAAGGATGAATTTTTAATCGACACATCTCACAGGCATGGAATACTGGAGGAGCAGTTTGGTTGCGATCGGACAAGGTATTCTCGGCGTAAAACATCCCATTGCGTCAGTGCAGCATGTATCAACGCAGAATCTCAACGTGTTGGTCATTTAAGGAGTCCGAGCAGGTTGGTAATCCGTGTCTTAAATAATGTAAAATTTATTCATATAAATGGAATATTTTATAAGAAATTAGGTTGGAGTAAAAATTTTTAAAAGATATGGCTTGTAGGTTACGCATTTCTAACCATTCTAACAGAAATACACCTTTCTGAAAATATTGACCAGTTTTAAGATGGTAGTTATTCTTGGAAAAAGTGGACGTCTAAATAAGAAACCGTCTACATTTTTATGTGTACTTAAGGTTCTAAGACTTTTGAGATTTACAAAATAGGAAGACCCCTGTGTTAAATTATGCAAGATACTTAGTTTAGTGTACCTCGAAATTTTGAACAAATTCTGGACAGTATATGTGACGAAAAAATACACTTTATTCTTAGAAAATACAACGTGCGGAATCAGCTATTAAAGCTGTCAGTACATTCAAGCTCAAAAAGATAAGCTGTCTGCATTCTCTTAGATCTCATCTTGCAGTGTCCTTTTTCCTGTTCTTCGGCGTTGTCTTCCCCTTGTTTCAAGGTCTCCAATAGCTCCCACTGAAGCCCTGTCTCTTTCTTGATCTAAAGTTAACATTTGTTTCTCTGTCAAGCGACCAACAGTTTGTAGCAGTCTTTTCAGGACTTCTGATCTTGAAACAGTTCATTCATTGAACGTTGCCACTGCATCGACACCAAAATACGGTGAAGTAATTGACACGAACACTGTCCTAGGAATTCTGTTCCAGATTACGCTGTTGATGGACTCGTTAGGATTCTGGGTAGTGGAGTGAAGACAATTCTTCAATGGTTTTATACCGCACAAACCTCTGAAAGTCTGTTTCAGGACATCCACTATAGCAAAAGGTACAGCTGGCTACGAATAAATTTCTCAACACTCTTCTGTTCTCTGTTGTGTAAGTATTTGCGCCATGGATCACTTCCTGGAGCGCACAGGCCTTGAACAGATTTATCGCCTGTGGAAGAGAGTTGAAATATAGCTTTTCTCATATCTTCTATGCTACTAACATTTTGCCTGATGACCATGCCATAGTAATTTTGGATTTTTCTATGATAAATTCTGTGAGTCTATTCTTACCATCTAATCCCCTGCCGTCTTCCAATTTCTTTCCCTTGTGTGCAGTTTCCAATCGTTGCAGCCTCGTACCCATTCTCTTTTGTACATGACCTTATGCACTGCAGTTTACTGACAGTTACACTTTCTGCATGTGGCTTCTCTTTCTCAAATGTTTTGAAAGCTTTTGAACCCCCATCTCCTGAATAATTGACGAATATCACGTTCTTCAACTGTTCAGGGTCTTGGGAAATGGTCACATCCACACTTTGTTTTGTTTTAAGTGGTCGAATACATAAAAAATAAGTCAATTATATATATTTGGTAAGGGTAAATTCTGTATTTTAAGATAAATGAAAAAAACCAAAAGTTGAAAATTTGAAGATTTCAACTCGGACGGTGACGCTTCGCATGTCAGCCATAATATTAATAACACGACCCTACCTGAGTTAGGTCTTTCTTTACGTTTGGTACTGTAGGGTAGACGTTCTTGAAACTTTTCTCCCAACGTCGAGACCCTGGCGTGCTGCATTGCTGTCTTATAACTATTTGATCAAATTCTACACATGCTATGTCGTTGAAGTCCTCTTCGAAGGTCCTGTCAGCGCTTAAAAATAAAATATATCCTTCCATTCACTAAACGTCGTGTCAGAATTCGTCATCTATAAACTTTAAAAATTACTTCCATGGATGTCGGATGTTTGGAAATAGGTGGGTAGTGTGTTTCTGTGACTTCGGATTTCACACGAAACTGGCTGCATGGACGCTTCCGGAGACCGAATCAAGGCAAGGAAATGTCAAGGACCAAGTGTAAAGAAGAATCGTGGTGTTCATATCAACATTACGGTGAAGTTTCTGTTGCCATATATATTTATATATTTTAAAGAAACGCATAACACAAACGTTGCATAGTAGCAAAAATCGCAATACTCTGGTGTCAAAAATTCTCAGCTGACGACATAGTATCACG
This sequence comes from Schistocerca piceifrons, assembly GCF_021461385.2. Lineage (NCBI taxonomy): Eukaryota > Metazoa > Arthropoda > Insecta > Orthoptera > Acrididae > Schistocerca > Schistocerca piceifrons. The sequence goes on along the minus strand of NC_060141.1, from coordinate 348,112,176 downwards.
TCAGGCATAGGGTGCACTATTCTCTAACTAATTTCATAGAAATGCTAACTATACACATCCTTTCTTAAGCGGAAATTATTGTCCATACATTATAAAGGAAGACATTTGAAACATAATTAAGTTATTTGATATAGCCCAGTTATCTCTTAAGACGACACTGTAGCTGTTTTGGTTAAAAAAAAATTTCTCTGAATCAGTTAGTGCAAGAATTTGATACTGTTAGACACGGAAAACACAGCCTTTGTTAGATCAAAGACGTAGCATGTTAACTCTGTGAGCTCGATTAGGAGTGTGCATTATGGATTGCCACTTACTTCAATCCAATACGATCGTAGTGTATCACATCTACCATCCAAAATACTCTTCTTGGTAGTCCCGAAGCTGTTTATACAAAAAGGACGTCTCCATTAATGAGCTGTCGGCACGTAGGCCTCGATAGGCGAGCGTGCATCACAACAGCAGGAACGCGTGGCTTTCTTGACGGCGGACGGCAGAAGCCGGAAGGGCAGAACCAGGTCACTGCCCGCCAGCTGCCAGCCGCCAGCGCATTACGAATTCACGACGCCGTATCGATCAGACTGCCCACCTGCAAGTTATCTTTGCCGGGCTGTGACGTCTTGGGCCAATGCGTCATGCTTCGAATGCTGTTCTCCTCCAAGCCCAGTTATTTCAGTCCACTGAATTTCTTACAACTATTCGATCGTCGGTAGCGTCACTATAGTCCACTGACTCCCATGTGACCATTCAAGAGTAGCATTTTGTTGATACTTTTAAGCTACTGTCGACTACTATAGTTCGTGGTTACAGGAGCATTTTCATCCTTAATTTATCTGACTTTTTCTGGCTAATTTAAATTCATCATTACTCCAGGGTGGGATACATAACTGAACAGTAAACGGAAACAGATATTTTACTGACTACTTCCAGCGCTAATTCTTTCCCAGCAATTCTTTCCGGCATCATGTTGATATAACAACATCTCTCACTTTTCTTATCGCTTAACACTTCAGCTCTATATACTCATGAAGTAATAAGTGCTATCGACAGTGGATGTCAAATTGATCTCATATTTTTAGATTTCCAGGAGGCTTTTGACACCGTTCCTCACAAGCGTCATCTAATCAAACTGCATGCCTACGGAGTATCGCCTCAGTTGTGCGACTGGATTCGTGATTTCCTGTCAGAAAGGTCACAGTTCGTAGTAATAGACGGAAAGTTACCGAGTAAAATAGAAGTAATATCCGGCGTTCCCCAAGGAAGTGTTATAGGCCCTCTATTGTTCCTGATCTATATGAACGACATAGGAGACAATCTGAGTAGCCGTCTCACATTGTTTGCAGATGATGCTGTCATTTACGGTCTTGTAAAGTCATCAGATGATCAAAACGACTTGCAAAATGATTTAGATAAGATATCTGTATGGTGGCAATTGACGCTGAATAAAGAAAAGTGCAAAGTTATTCACATGAGTACTAAAAGAAATCAGCTAAATTGCGAGAACGCGATAAGTCTCACAAATGTGAGGGCTGTAAATTCAACTAAATACTTAGGGATTAAAATTACAAATAACCTAAATTGGAACGATCACATAGATAATATTATGGGTAGAGCAAACCAAAGACTGCAATTCATTGGCAGAACGCTTAGAAGGTGCGCCGTCCGGAGTGGCCGTACGGTTCTAGGCGCTACAGTCTGGAACCGAGCAACCGCTACGGTCGCAGGTTCAAATGCTGACTCGGGCATGGATGTGTGCGATGTCCTTAGGTTAGTAAGGTTTAATTAGTTCTAAGTTCTAGGCGACTGATGACCTCAGAAGTTAAGTCGAATAGTGCTCAGAGCCATTTGAACCATTTTTGAACTTAGAAGGTGCAACAGGTCTACCAAAGAGACTGCTTACACTATGCTTGTCCGCCCTATTCTGGAGTATTGCTGTGCGGTGTGGGATCCGCATCAGGTGGCACTGACGGATGACATCGAAAAAGTACAAAGAAGGGCAGCTTGTTTTGTATTATCGCGAAATAGAGGAGATAGTGTCACAGACATGATACGTGAATTGGAGTGGCAATCATTAAAACAAAGGCGTTTTTCGTTGCGACGGGATCTTCTCATGAAATTTCAATCACCAGTTTTCTCCTCCGATTGCGAAAACATTCTGTTGGCACCCACGTGCATAGGGAGAGATGATCATCACGATAAAATAAGAGAAATCAGGGCTCGCATGGAAAAATTTAATTGATCGTTTTTCCCGCGTGCCGTTCGAGAATGGAACGGTAGAGAGACAGCATGAAGGTGGTTCATTGAACCCTCTGCCAGGCACTTTATTGTGAATAGCAGAGTAATCACGTAGATGTGGATGTACATTAGTGTGAGGTTTTTTGTAGCTGGCGCAAGATGTACAGATTAATTCACATTCAAATACGTTGGGCGTTCAATATGTAATGCAACACAACCTTTTTCTGGGCCAATTCCGGTTCACAAAATGCGGAATTTGTTGTGTCAGGCACATTGTGGAACACTCCGCCTTCAGCCGCTGTAGTTTCACGAAGTTTCAACAGGTGGAGGCGTTTTACGTAACAAATTGTGTGTGTGACGGAGGTGTGATCCATGCAGAGAGCTGTCTCGGAGTTTCTTTTGGCAAAAAACCAAAGCAGCGCAGATACTCATAGATCCTTGGAGAATGTCCAAGAGGAACTGGCAGTTACAAAAGAACTGTGCGTCGTTGAGTGCTGCGTCTGTTAGTATCGCAACAAGGTAAAGCAAATCTGTCCAAAGTCAAGAAGCAGGACGTACATAGCGGTGACTCTTGCAACGATGGAACACCCCGACACTGTCATTCGAGGTATCGACGGATCACAAACACTTTCCTTCACAGCTGTACGTCTCTGTCGGTAGTCCTGACATACTCATCCACCTGTTGGGATTCTCATAAGTGTGTGTCCGCTGGGTACCTCACCGCCTAACAAAAGATCATAAAGAGTTTCTATCTGTTTGGCCCAATGAAGAACGTACTCTGCGGGAAGCAGTATATGGATGGTCGGGAGGTTATTGATGAAGCAAGACGTTGGCTTCGACGTCGACCAGTAGAGTGGTACCATATGGGCATATTGGCCCTCCTGGTAAGGTGGCGAAAGGCCATCGAATTGAATGAATATTATGTTGAGACATTGGGGTTTGTAGCCAAAGGAGCGGGGAATAATATAGTGTATATGAATTCTGTATAAAATCAACCTGTTTTCAGAAAAAACGTATTTCGTTATTTATTGTACGCCTCTCGTATAAAGAATGGCAGGAACGTGGTGAAAGGAGGGGAGGAGTGTTAATGATACGTAAGCTGTCTGTTGAGAGAGTGCACAAGGAAATCGCCGCTATTATGGAGTTCCATAAGAACATGGATTCATCCCCTTTGTCACTCTTTTCACTTCAGAATAGCACTTATGACAACATCCGCAACTATTCATTGGATAGATTCCAATCTCGGTCTTCCAAGAAAAATTTTTACTCTCTGCGTCTCCGTCATGTACAATGGCACTTTTTCCTTGATGTCTTCATACATGTTTTATCATACAAACCCTTCTTATTATGAGTGTTTTCCATATGCTCCTCTGCTTCCCGACTCGGTTAAGAACCTGCTCAGTTCATGTCTTACCTATCCACCCTTGTGCAGACTACATCTCAGATGCCTTGATTTTCTTCTATTCCTGTTTTCCCACAGTCCATGATTCGCTTTCTTACAAGCTGTACTCCAAACCTACTATATTTGAAACTTCTTCCTGAAATTAACGCCAATGTTTTTACCACTAGTATACTTTTCTTGGCCAGGAATGCATTCTTTGCCTGTGGTAGCCCTCTTTTTGTGGCCTCCATGAATCGTTCGTCATGTGGTGTTTTGCTTCCGAGGTAGCAGAGTTTCTTACCATTGTCTGCTTCATTGTTCCTCACTTTGACGTTACGTTTATGACCAAATTCATCACTATCGTTCTTCTTCAATTTACTCTCAGTCCACGGTATACAGTTACTTATTAGACTGCTCATTCCACTGAACTGTTCCTGTAATTCTTCTTCACTTTTAGTGAGGATACCAATGTCATCAGTGAACCTTAACATTTATATACTTTCACCATGAAATTTAATCCCAGTCCTGAAACTTTCTTTTACTCCCATCATTACTTCTTCAATGAACAGATTGAATAGTAAGGGCAAAAAACTACTTTCATGTTTTACACTCTTTCTTATCCGTGTACTTCGTTCAGACTCTCATTTTCCCCTCTTATTTCTTGTACATATGGTATATTCCCCGTCATTCCCTATACCATACACCTATTTTCCTGAGAATTTTGAACATCTTGCACTATTTTACATTCTATTGATACAACATGTTCACTGATGCCAGTCACAATTTATTTTATTTCCCTACGCTATTAAAAGATTTAAACCTCCATCATCATGTGGATTTTGTGAGTTAATACTTTTATGTGTTGTGTTTACGACTTTGGGGTAATCTGTGGCGCCGAATAGTAGTAGAAGATAAAACAAAACACTATTTTAGCACATATCTAATAGTTTTGTAGAGCTCTTTGGCTACAATCGAAGGATCTACCATAAGGAATAGAAAATAGAGCGCGAAGTCCATACAGTGAATATTCCATTGGCCATACGGGAAACTGCATTATTAAAACCGAATTTGCGATATTGTGAACAATATATGGAAATACCAACTCTGCTAAGACTTCACACCTTTTGTCGCCCAGAACTTTACTTCGGGACTGAAAGCGAAGCTCTGCGAAAAATGTTTGTCTCTATTGGTTTTAATATCGAAGATTCCTGAATATATAAGCGAACGAGATGACAATTTGAAAGAGGCAACAAAGTGGGATGTTCAATATAGATTTACACTTAACTTTTTTCCAATGATTCATGGTGCACCTGTCGGTCCGTTATTACAATTAGAAGTACGTAGTCCTATGGTCTAACCGTAGCTAGCAGAACCGTAACTACGCACATCAAAAAAAAGTTTTGCATCACCCGGTTCCCAGAACCCCTGAAGATAGTCGTTGACTGTGGATATTGTATCACAGACACAGTACATTTGACTGTTCAGAGATGTCACTAAACCCGTCGAAAGGTGTAAACAACCACGCATGAGTATCGCCTATTAGACAGAAGGGGTCCGACAGCCGATCAGTTCCAGTCAGTTGCTGAGGTACACGGCTCGTGTTGTCTGTAGTTCAACCATGCCTAGAAGGTCAAAAACGCGGTTAGATCGCGTTCGCTTTGTTCCTTTGTGCCAGAAGGGCTCTCAACAACGGAAGTGTCCAGGAGTATCAGAGCGAACCAAAGCGATGTTGTTCGGACATGGAGGAGATACAGAGAGACAGGAACTGTCGATGACATGCCTCAATCAGGCTGCTCATGGGCTACTACTGCACTGGATGACCGCTACCTATGGATTATGACTCCGGGGAACCCTGACAGCAACGCCACCATGTTGAATAATACTTTCCGTGCAGCCACAGAACGTCGTGTTACGACTTAAACTGCGCGCATTAGGATGCATGATGCGCAGCTTCACCCCCGACGTCCATGGCGAGGTCCACCTTTGCAACCACGACACCAAGCAGCGCGGTACAGATGGGCCTAAAAACATGCCCAATGGGCCGCTCAGGATTGACATCACGTTCTCTTCACCGCTGAGTATCGCATATGCCTTCAACCAGACAATCGTTGGAGACATGTTTGGAGACAACCCGATCACGCTGAACGCCTTAGACACCCTGTCCAGCGAGAGCAGCAAGGTGGAAGTTTCTTGCTGTTTTGGAGTGGCGTATGTGGGGCCGACGTACGTCGCTGGTGGTCATGGAAAGCGCCGTTAACGGCTGTACGAAACATAAATGCCACCCTTCGACCGATAGTGCAACCATATCGGCACCACATTGGAGAGGAATTCGTCTTCATGTACGACAGTTCGCGCTCCCGTCATGTACATCTTGTGAATGACTCCCTTCAGGATAACGGTATCGCTCGGCTAGACTAGTCAGCACGTTCTCCAGAAATGAACTCTATCGAACATGTCTGGGTTAGATTGAAAAGGGCTGTTTATGGACGACGTGACCCACCGACCACTCTGAGGGATCTACGCCGAATCGCCGTTGAGATGTGGGACAATCAGGACCAACTGTGCATTGATGAACTTGTGGATAGTATGCCACGACGAATACAGGCATGCATTAAAGCAAGAGGACGTGCTACTGGGTATTAGAGATACCGGTTTGTACAGCAATCTGGACCACCAGTTCTGAAGGTCTCGCTGTATGGTGGTACAACATGCAATGTGTAGTTCTCATGAGCAGTATAAAGGGCGGAAATAATGTTTACGTTGATCTCTCTTCCAATTTTCTGTGCAGGTTCCGGAACCCTCGGCACCGTGGTGATGCAAAACTTTTTTTATGTCTGTAGAAGTATAATCCTTGCACAGTAAAGCCGATTTTCCCAACTGCTGCCATTATGTGAGCGGACAGCGTTGTGTGTGATCATCAACGACAGTTCTGGACGACGTGATTACTGTGGAAAGAGGGTGTAAACGCTGCAAATATCCAAAGGCATTTGGTGGCGGTGTGTGGAGAGTGCTCACCGTCACGAAGATGTACTCTTTCAACACGTCGACGCTCGTCCCCATACGAGTCAGAACACCACGGCTATCATCGCTGAAGTTGCGCATAGCCACCGTACTCCCCTGACTTGGCCCCTTCTGATTACCACCTATTCGGGGCTACGGAGAAAGCTATGTGCGATCACCGTTTCGCCGACTTCCAGAAACTGCGAGCAGCTGTCTCGCGATGGGTGCGACAGACTCCAAAAACTTGCCTCCAGGAGGGCCTACATAAGTTAAAGGGACCAAGTCAGGAGAATATGGTGGGTGTGGAAACACCCGGAACCCCATTTCAGCGGTGAAAGCTGAGATTTTTTTTCTTCTATGGGGACGAGCGTTGTCATTTTGCAAAAGCATATTTTCGAGAAGATGTACACTTTCCACACACTGCCACCAATCACCTGTGAATATCCGCAGTGTTTATATCGTCCAGCTTTGTCCTTGATTATCACACTCCGTACTGTCCATTCACGTGACGACAGCGGTTAGGGAAATGGGCAGCACTGTGCGGGGATTACATTTCTAATGATTGCTCCACCAAATTTCTACATACTTGGAGCTGTAATGATGAGTCAATGATTTACAATGGAAAAGGGGGAAAAATAAACTGTAAAGCAATACTGAACGCCCTCCATTCATTAGATTTAATTGGAAAATTTAGCATCAGAATTAAACCAGTAAGTAGATACATACACATCACGTTACGAATAAATCCTATCAAAGTGGTATTGTCCAAAGTTTGTTCTCATGTAAATTCCCCATTATTTATTTATTTATGCATTTATTTTACCTGGCAAGATTAGGGCCTTCAGGCCCTCTCTTACACCTAACCAGGCATACTCAGATTCAACAAATTTCAGTGTCTACAGAAAATTAGGACATATAACATGTTATACAGTATTAATGTTAAAGAAAAAAAATAGAGATTATAAAAGTAGTACAATGATAATTAAAACAATCAAAAATAATTATAACAATCAAGAATAATAAAAATAATAATAATAATGATAATAATAATAATAATAATGACTATGTATATGAAAGTAAACATATTTTTCTTTTATGAGTGTCAGTCCTATTGCTAGTTGGGAATTTTCTCGTTATATTCTTGCAGCTTGTGAGCTATTCTCATCAAGCAGAGACATAAGACGACGGAATGGGGTGAAAGAGATATAGAAGAGGTAAACAGGTTAGAGGAAGAGAAATAGAATGGTAAAATTCGAAGCTATGATGGAGAGGAGAAAGAAAAAGATGAGGGGGGGCACAACAGTGGTGGCTATACCGTCCCTAATATGTAAGTCTTAAGTTCCCTCTTGAATGTTGAGTGGTTTTGGATAAGACGCAGATCACAGGGGAGCGCGTTCCATAGTCGTATGGCTGAGATGGAGAATGACACGGAGAAAGATTTTGTGTTATGTAAAGGTACAGCCAAGATGTTAGACGTATCCGATCTGGTATTGCGGTTGTGGAATGATGATAGGTGTTTAATGTGAGAAGATAAGTACTGGGGGCACCAGTGGCTAAGAAATCGATGAAGTAAGCACATCGTGTGGAGATCGCGTGCCTTATGGGGGCGTATCCAACCTAGCTGGGAGTATGAAGGACTGATATGATCATACAACCGTATGTTGCATACGTATCTAACACAAGCATTCATCACTAGCTCGAGGCATCTCGAATTTTCATTATTTGTGCCATGTTGAACTACATCACAGTAGTAAAGATTAGGCAAGACTAGTGTTTGGACTAATTTTTGTTTAACATGGGTTGGAAATATTTTTCTAAATTTTTGAATTGCATGTAGGGAGGAGAGCGATTTCCGGCAAGCTGTGACTGTTTGTTCTTCCCAGTTTAGGTGTTCATCCAAGATTATTCCAAGGTCTTTTACTGTTTTTTGGTATGGTAGTTGGGTACCATTGAGGAGTATTTGAGGGACTATTTCGCGAAAGTACCGACTGATTAACTTTGGATGGGATATAAGTATGACCTGGGATTTCTTGGGGTTTAGTTTCAGACCTAGGTTCTGTGCCCATCGAGAAACAGAGCAAAGATCTGCGTTCATACTCGCTACTGCGTCAGCAATGTTCTTGGGGCTTGCACTTATGTACAGTTGGATGTCGTCGGCATATAGATGGTAGTTGCAGGAGTGAATCACTGAAGAAATATCATTAATGTACAGTGAGAAGAGTAATGGACCAAGGACGGAGCCTTGGGGAACTCCAGAGCGCACGTTTTTCCATGATGACTTTTCCGACCCACAAATGACTTGTTGACTTCTGTTTTTGAGGTAGCTGTCGAACCAGTGTATTGCGCTGTTTGAGAAATTCAGCTGCTTCATTTTAATTAGTAATATATCAAAGTCAACTGTATCAAAAGCCTTGCTAAAGTCAAGCATTGTTAGGATGGTAGCTTCACGTCTGTCCATAGCATGTTTAATGTCATCAGTTACTTTGATTAATGCAGTTGCTGTACTATGGTGCTTTCGAAAGCCTGACTGATATTTGTCGTGGATGTTATGAGTTTTGAGGTAATCCGTCAGCTGTTCATGGACGATGTGTTCTAGGGCTTTAGATATTGCAGGAAGTATGCTGATCGGCCTGTAGTCACCTGGCGACTTAGGGTTGTCAGTCTTGGGTACAGGTTGAATTAAGCTTTGCTTCCACTCAGTAGGATATGTACTACTGACAAGAGACAGGTTGAAGATGTCTGTGATAACTGGAGTAATAGTGTTTACGACGTTCTTAATCATGCCAATGCTCACTCCATCATTTCCTACTGCCTCGGAGGAGATTCTCATAATTGCCTTGTGTACTGTGCCGGTAGTGACATGTTTTAGGAAAAACTTGTCTCTCGAGAGATTGATATCATGGGGCTGGTAATTTGTCGCTGCGTGGCAGTTTACGGCTGTTGAGAAGAAATCGTTTAATTCTTCTGCAGACGCTTGATAAACAGCGTCAGATCTTCGCTTCCCTATACCGAAACTGCGCAGATTTTTCCACAGTGCAGCAGGTTTTGATATGCCGCATACGACAGAGCGGGCATGTCTGATTTTGGCATTCCTCGCGGTTTGCTTGGTTCTATTTCGGAGTTTCCTATAAGCTTCGTACGCCTCGGGAGTTGGGTTACGCTTGAAGGCCCTATGTGCAGCATCACGTTCATTCATTAACTGGCGTAATGCAGTGGTGAGCCACGGAGCGGGAGCTCTCTTTACCCTGACAGTGCGTTGAGGAGCATGTTTATCATACAGTGCGATAATTTTGCGACATAATTCCCGAATTTTTCCGTCTAAAGTCGGTTCATTGCTTATATCATGCCAAGGGATGTCTGAGCAATCCTTTTGAAGAGCGTCATGGTTAACATTTTTTAGGTTTCTGTAGGTTACCAGGTGAGATTTTTCTTTGGTAGTATGTACTGAGTAATTTAAGAAAATCACGTCATGAGCAGAGAGTCCTGGAGCGGATGTCTGATTGGCGCGAATTATTTTATCTGGTCGCTTTGTTGCTATTATATCTATGAGTGTATGGCTGTGTGGCGTGTGATGAGTTGGGTCCAGCGGTGTTAAACTCATATCATTGGAGTGGAACAGTCTCCTAAGTTTTTCTGCAGAGGGAGATTTTAACTGTAAGTCGATGTTTGTGTCGCCCATAATGATTATGTGTTCATACAGTGTCACGAGCGAGGGCAGGGCAGACTGAAAGGAGGACATAGCACCGACGTTTGGAGGTTTATAGATTACTCCAATTAGCAGTTTCTGATTTGATGTATTTATTTCGAAAAACAAGAACTCTGCTTCTCCTTCGCCCTTTGCATCCGATGTGCATAGTATAGTAGGTCTCAGATCAGAGCGAATATAGGCACCCACACCACCCCCGCGTCGTGTTTCACGATCTGCCCTTAGGAGAGAGTAGCCAGTGATTCGGATAGCGTCAGAAGAAATGTTTGGTTTCAACCAAGTTTCAGAGACGAGGATAATATGGAACATCGATTGGCAGAACAGGTCACAGAACTCGTCGAAGTGAGCCGTTAGCGACTGAGCGTTCGCGTGGGCCACAAAGAGCCCGCCGCCGAAACCGGTCCGTCCCATTGTGGCCGCCTGTAGGACCGAGCGCGCTCCGTCTACCTGCTGGTCGGAAGAGGGACAAAAGCTGGATTTCGCGGGGTGTGTCCAAGGTCGTGACTGACTCAAGCGTCTGTGAGCTAAAGGTGAAAGACAAGCTGGAGGTATCGGAGAAGGGAGCGAAAAGAAAGATGGAAAGTGGCAGTAGTGGTTACGAAAAAGATAGTAGTAGTAGTAGTAGTGGTAGTGACGAGGATGAAAATAACAGATATAGAAAGGCGGTTTTAAGGAGATTCCTGTTAATGGAGAATGTTAATTCCCGTTTGACTGACAATATGAATATAAATGAGCACTTATGATAGGCAACTAAAGAAGCAATATTTATGTGAAACAATTGACTGATTTTAAATAGAGTACTTATGGTACATATAGAAATAACGAAGCAATATTTACGTAAAAAAATGAAAAGAAAGAATAAAAATTAACTCATATTAGACAGAGTAAAATATGAGACTTTGTGTCTCGCGAGATTTCGCTCAGTCTTTCAGTTCGGACATGTTCGTCACCGTTTTCCTCCCTCCTTCTGTCTTGACTACGATCCTGCCATCCTGGGTCCATACATTTTGAAGGCCGAACTGTGTGATCGCAGTGTTCAAAATTTTTAGTCTTTCGCGCGTCAGATCTTCCCTCAGGGTAAACCCACTCTTGGCGAGTTTTCTTTTCTGAGCAAACACTTCAGCTCTTTTCCGGTATGACACAAATTTAATTATTATGGTTTTCCGTAAAAAATTTAGCCCAAATTTACCTCCCATTCTATTAAAAGTCTACGTATTACTAAAACTATGTACCCCCAAACCTTTATCCTACTGAAATTCGTATGCTGACCTTTCACTAAAGAAAACCTAACTTGAATTGTTCTGTAGCTGGTCTGAATACAACTTGTCTTTAAATTAAATGGGCAACCGATATGAAACAATTACACATCCCTAATGAAAATTTCAATTTACCTCGCGTCTTGACGACATTGTTGCAGATTTCTCGAAAGCACAAAAGAAACAGCAGGCTTTCAGCGGCTCGGCTAGATTTCTATGTTAAAATAAAATTTCCAAGTAATATTCAAATTGTTACATACCACATGGTGCCGTGTGGTAATGCGTAGTGATAAACATTCTTTAAACAGTGGGATTAGGAGAGTAAGTACTCCTATGACATGATATACCAAGACATCAATTTTAGATTGAAGTACGTACCCAAATAGACAGAGTAAAATTTCGCGTGATCTTCACTCATAAGATTGGTATGAACAATTCTATACTTAACAAAGTAAACAATGATTTAAAAACGATACACTTTTAACAGAGAATTTCTATAATAACCAAAATCTTAATCATGTGATATGCTAATGCATCACTAAGAGAAGAGGCAGTGGACTTCCTCTCAGTTCTGAGCAAGTGAACAAAGTTAACCAGGTGACAATAATCATTCAGACTATCTGCGCAGTGCTGCAGTCTTATCTCAGACTTCTTCTCTTCAAAAAAATAATTCAGGATTGATATTCTTCTCCCGTTTCAGTATGTACACCATATTCATCCTTGCTGTGCTTTCCAATAAATCTTTCTTCATTGAACAGATACAATCACAAGTTAACACAGAACTACTAAATACCTACCACACTTCAACTAAGAATGTATCAGATTGCACAGAGGCAAAGACTGTGCCACAACAAGACCAAACATTGTTTAAAAGAAACGTAACCTGCTCTCTCTGACGTGCACTTCGATAACATACAAAAATCAAAATGACTTGTCCACCTTACAGTCAAACAAAAGTGTTAGGCTATCTGCAATCATTGAGCTACGCACAGAATTGATGTATAGACGTGTAGCCCCGCAACAGTTCTCCATGTGTATGAACACTGGAGTGCACGCTGTTACTTCGTCCCCTCCCCGCCTTTAGAGAATAAACACGATGGTGCTGCCTCACAGACCAGCTCTTCAGTTTCCCTGCCACGTGGTACCTGCCTTCGGTCAGTGCATTGGATGACCACTATCACAAACAAAGAAAAACCGGATGCACTCATCTCTTGGTTCTAGTTCAATGACATTTCTGCTTCGAAGAGCTCGATAGTGGAAGAAACGAGGATCTGCCCATATGAACACATCGATGTGCTGAAGTGGGAAGATCAGTGATGATGCGAGCATATACATGCTGCCAATCTCTTAAATCAGGGCAAATATTAGAATTGTGATTTCAACTGAAGTAGAGTGCTCACAAATCAGCTTGGTCCATTAGTATTAAGACGTAAAACAGCGGACGGGACAATGGTGATTGTTGGGGGCTCCATTCTGAGAAAATTTCTCATGGTAGAGGAGATGCAGTTCGACATACATACCTTGTAAGCTGTAGCTAGAGAGTGATCAAACGATCCTACGAACATTTCATATCAATAATACCAATAATTCCACAAACATAGCCATCCAAAATTATGAGTTCCTTGCTATGGTTCCGAGAAATAAATAGTCACATAAACAAGGATCAACAAAGGCAAAACAAGATCGATCACACCCTGCCAAAAGGAAATACCATAAACCAAAAAAAGGGTGGGAGAAGTTCAGTAGTGGACAATGTCACTGTCCAAGATACTGATGATGTACTCTCCAGATACTGTAAAATGAAGAAAATGTGTCACGTGGAAATGACACGCCAACGCCATGATAACCTGTTCAGTAATATAACCGAAAAACAAAATTTTCTTCTCCTTCTTCTGCGTGGTTCTGTAGTAAAGAAGCCTTGGGAAGCAGTTCTGCTATGTTTTCCCCCTTGTTTTTTCTTGTCCTTATCGAACGACTGGAACAGCTAGCTGTTCCTGGAACAATCACTAACACAGTGTTTAATGTGATTTTTAATTATTCGTTTCTGTCTCTTCAGACAAAAATTTAATGGCATTGCGTATAATCATACGTGCCTAATTATAAAGGACTTTCCCTATGGTGTGCAAAGACTTTTCATTTTTTACTTGCTGCTTACATTAGGCCCGTTGCCTTATGGAGTATGACGGGTCGTATATCCACCTTAGCTGCTACGCCGGGCAACAAACCCTAAATTGTCCTCATTTATGAGTTTGTCGACCTCTCTGTTCACGGGTCTAGCGCAACAATGTCCGTGCACCGCAACGTTGAGACGGGAGATTTGAATCATTCAAGCTTGATGTCATCGCCACAGAGCAGTACTAAATTTTATTTACAATAAAAGAAAAGCAGGATCAGCTTTCGGGATAACAGTCCGATCTTCAGGTACATCTGAAAAATTGCGGCCAAATCTGAAGACTATACGTATTGTCAAAGTCTAAGAAAACCAATAAAACTTGTAGTAACATTACGAAATTGATTTTCTTAAAGTTTGGTAATAAGTACAGTCGTCACATTTAGCCGTAATTTGTCAGATGCACCTGATGACGGAATTGTTGTCTTGACATCTGTTTGGGCTCTCACTTTATTGGAAAATAAAATTTAGTGCAACTGTATGCGCATGTTGTCAATCACGAATAGCATTGAAAACGGTTGTGGATATCCTGTCAAGAGAAACATAGACTACTTAAATGTTTTTTCTCTTCAGCAGTTTTTTTTTTTAGTAATGAAACAAAGCGTAAAATATAAACTATATGTACTTGAAAGCTAGAAACTTACAAATTATTTCTTGAAATCGCTGGAAGCTTTAAAATGATAGGAGTTGTAGATTCCGACCACCTAGTTCTAGTGGCGGAAGGATGTGGAAAGGGTGAGAAGGGGGGGGGGGAATGGTGGGAGGGGGGGGGGGGAGGTTTGGCGGAGGGATACGCCGGAAAGACATCGAGCCATGAACCGACAGCTATTTCGTTTTGTGACTAGTCTTCATACCTACGTCTCCTTTTGAGGTTTTACATGACTCCAGTATATTAAATAATCTGTTGCGGCTTATGTCTTAGGCGATTTACTCAAGAGCGACATTGTCATCATCGTCAGTATTGTTGCTTGGATTAGTTTCGCTATGACGTACCTATCATGTTGATTGCGTGTTGGGTCCGTGGTCTCATTTGTGTTCTGAAGGTCTGGTCTTGGAGATCGAGACTACCATACTATCCATTTATTTCCAGGCTGTTTCTTCTCTAATCGCAGTCTATGACTCCTCGTGTGTGTGCTCTAAGGGACCTCTATCCCCACAAGTACATTTACTGCGTGTAAATGCATTGAGTTACACCATGTTCCAGTAAGCAGCAAGTAGAGCATCCCTTTACTGAGGTCAATGTATCTCATTCCTAACCGTTCCCCGATGTTGGGGAAAATGGTATAAACTCTGAGTCTTGTCACAGCTGTCCGATTTCCGTTGCCAACTATCTAACCCCCATCACTTTCAGTGGCGTTTGTCTCTTATTCCTGCCCTGTTATGGTCTTCCCATCTTGAACCAATACGATGTGGCCTGACTTCTGATTTGAAATCTGTCAGCTAGATTCCCTAGGGCACGTACAGAGTTTCAAGCGATGTTGCTCGGAATGCCCCAGGCAGCCTCATTGTGGGGACTGAGATGCCATGTATACTTAGCATGCTAAGTATACATATCAACAAACGTTTTGCATCAAAATTTTATTTAAAAATTCATTGTAGAGAAAACAAAAAATTTCTCTGAGTCATATGTATCTATTTATTTGCAATGAGTAGCCACATATTCTCCCATCTTCACATACAGTCTTGTGTACCCGATGACGAGGCACTGGGTTTAGGAATAACTTCACTTAGGGGGTACACAACTTGTGAGATTTTCCAAAAAACTGGACTAAAATTCACATGCACACGATCATAACGCTTCTGTTCTTTCCACTTCCTGCACTGTATGCTGCTTTTGAGATGTCTAAGCATTTATTCCTATGGTTATGAGGATGGTTGTGTTCGCTAACATAAACGGCAATGCGGGTTTCTCATCTGGATCTGTCAGTCTCTGCTACTCCTTTGTGTAACCCTAACTCATTTTTTAATTCACGCATACCCTACCCTATGCCATTTGCTTGCTACTGCTGCCAGGACCAGGTTAATAGAGGCAAAGTGACTAGGGATCGGCCAGTCTTCGAGGACCAATCCAATGTCTTCCTCACGTATGTCTTTTGACTTCCCATACGTAAGACCCTCTTCAGTCAGTTATAAGGCAGAATTTAGCCCATTATTTCTCCTTTATATCTCAAAACAAATGAATTCCATTTTTTCGTAACCTCACCCGTCTGAAGTTAAATGAACTGCTTTAATCTGTTCGCAGGTAGTGTTATGAACTTCTTATTCGTTAACTGGAGTATTCATTTGGTCCATAAGAATGTCCTCTTCCACGGGGTTGTTAACTTCCTTGACCGCCCTCTTCTCACACTTTCGTCGTATAATAATGCCTTGCCTCCTGTCTTGAATTCCTTGGGGTTTCAAGTGCGATCGTGACATTTCTCGTTCTTATCCTTACATTCCTTATTAAAACTCCTTGCCATCTGATGCATCTGAAGCATGTATTCCATTAGTTACGTTATATAGTCCTCGTTCTTGTACTTCGACCGGATCCTGCAGTACGATCCTGGGAATTTTGCATATTCTCCTGGAAAATATGCCAGATAGAGTGAATCTTGTTGATGAATCGGAGTGGTGTTTTATACAAAAATGGTGAAATGCATCCATTCATCCGAGGTTTCATGCTTCGTTTCCACGTAATGGGTATTCTGTTTGCGTTCCATGTGTCCTTTCGTGTACTGCATTTGTTTGCGGTTGGTACGCACCAGAGTGAATCTTCTCGATATTAGGTATACATTTGCACTTTAAGATGTTTAGGAAATTTGTTCCTCGGTCGCTCAATAACAATGGCAGTATTCCATAGCTGCAAATTACTCTCTGTACTAAAACTCACGCTACAACGGCAGCATCCTTTTGGGCTATAGGTTCTGCTACAGCCCATTTCATGAGGACGTCCTGAAACGTCAGCATGTATCTATTCCCTTTCTCTGTAATCTGAAGTGGTCCTACTATGATGGTATCACAACGAGCGAATATCTGGTTGGATAGTTCGGTCAGCAACAAGGGCATCTTCATTTGGTTCTGCATAACCAAAAAGGTGGGAATTTGAGGAGATGGGACCTGGAGAAACTGAAAGAACCAGAGGCTGTAGAGAGTTTCAAGAAGAGCATAAAGGAACAATTGACAAGAATGGGGGAAAGAAATACAGTAGAAGAAGAATGGATAGTTTTTAGGAAGTGGTGACGGCAGCTGAGGATCATGTAGGTAAAAAGACGAGGGCTAGTAGAAGTCCTTGGGTGACAGAAGAAATACTGAATTTAATTGATGAAAGGAGAAAATATAAAAATGCAGTAAAAGAAGCAGGAAAAAAGGAATACAAACGTCTCAAAAATAAGATCGACAGGAAGTGCAAAATGGCTAAGCAGGCATGGCTAGAGGACAAATGTAAGGATGTAGAGGCTTACTTCACTAGGGGTAAGATAGATACTGCCTACAGGAAAATTAAAGAGACCTTTGGAGAAAAGAGAACCACTTGTATGACTATCAAGAGCTCAGATGGAAACCCAGTTCTAAGCAAAGAAGGGAAAGCAGAAAGGTGGAAGGAGTACATAGAGGGACTATACAAGGGCGATGTTCTTGAGGACAATATTATGGAAATGGAATAGGATGTAGATGAAGATGAAATGGGAGATGTGATACTGCGTGAAGAATTTCACAGAGCACTGAAAGACCTAACGCGAAACAAGGCCCTGGGAGTAGACAACATTCCATTAGAACTACCGACAGCCTTGGGAGAGCCAGTCATGACAAAACTCTACCATCTTGTGAGCAAAATGTATGAGACAGGCGAAATACCCTCAGACTGCAATAGGAATATAATAATTCCAATCCCAAAGAAAGCAGGCGTCGACAGATGTGAAAATTACAGAACTATCAGTTTCATAAGTCACGGCTGCAAAATACTAATGCGAATTCTGTACAGACGAATGGAAAAACTGGTAGAAGCCGACCTCGGGGGTGATCAGTTTGGATTCCGTAGAAATATGGGAACACGTGAGGCAATACTGACCCTACGACTTATCTTAGAAGCTAGATTAAGAAAAGGCAAACCTACGTTTCTAGCATTTGTAGACTTGGAGAAAGCTTTTGACAATGTTGACTGAAATAATCTCTTTCAAATTCTGGAGGTGGCAGGGGTAAAATACAGGGAGCGAAAGGCTATTTACAATTTTACAGAAACCAGATGGCAGTTATAAGAGTCGAGGGACATGAAAGGGATGCAGTGGTTGGGGAGGGAGTGAGACAGGGTTGTAGCCTCTCCCCGATGTTATTCAATCTGTATATTGAGGAAGTAGTAAAGGAAACAAAAGAAAAATTTGGAGTAGGTGTTAAAATCCATGGAGAAGAAATAAAAACTTTGAGGTTCGCCGATGACATTGTAATTCTGTCAGAGACAGAAAAGGACTTGGAAAAGCAGTTGGACGGAACGGACAGTGTCTTGAAGGGAGGATATAAGATGATTATCAACAAAAGCAAAACGAGGATAATGGAATGTAGTCGAATTATGTCGGGCGATGCTGAGGAAATCAGATTAGGAAATGAGACACTTAAAGTGGTAAAGGAGTTTTGCTATTTGGGGAGTAAAGTAACTGATGATGGTCGAAGTATATAGGATATAAAATGATACTGGCAATGGCAAGGAAAGCGTTTCTAAAGAAGAAAAATTTGTTAACAACGATTATAGATTTAAATGTCAGGAATTCGTTTCTGAAAGTATTTGTATGGAGTGTAGCCATGTATGGAAGTGAAACATGGATGATAAATAGTTTGGACAAGAAGAGAATAGAAGGCTTTGAAATGTGGTGCTACAGAAGAATGCTGAAGATTAGATGGGTAGATCACGTAACTAATGAGGAAGTATTGAATAGGATGGGGAGAAGAGGAGTTTGTGGCATAACTTGACAAGAAGAAGGGATCGGTTGGTAGGACATGGTTTGAGGCATCAAGGGATCACCAATTTAGTATTGGAGGGCAGCGTGGAGCGTAAAAATCGTAGAGGGAGACCAAGAGATGAATACAGTAAACAGATTCAGAAGGATGTAGGCTGCAGTACGTATTGAGAGATGAAGAAGCTTGCACAGGATAGAGTAGCATGGAGAGCTGCATCAAACCTGTCTCAGGACTGAAGACCACAACAACAACAATCTTGTTCTTTTGAGATCTATCGTAATATCTAAGGTATTCTTATATGTCTTTATTCTATTTCTCCTTGATCTATATCTTTCGATATGGTCGTGTGTGCGGCTGAGAGTTGTGAAATAGCTTCAGAACAGTTCTCATCTCATCTTCACTGATCACTTTTTGCTGGTCGTCTTGTTCTTCCTCGTCCATCTATTCCACATTCGTAATGAAAATACCTGGATCTTCCGCTATGTGTGACTATCCATCTACTACTGTCTTTCGTGATCTCTTTTTGTTTGTTATTTCAAAATCTTATTTTGCGGTTTATTGCTTAATTTCGTAAATCTTGACGACAGATCGGTTACAAGCGCCAGCCATGTCAAGACCTTGTGATTATCACATACAGTGAATTTTCTTCCACACATGTAAAGTCGGTAGTGCTTCATTGGCCATACTATGGCTAAAAACTCGCACTTGAACATACCATATCCTCTCTCAGCGCAGTTCAGCGTTCTGCGTGCAAAAGCTACTAGTAAATCCTATCCTACTTCTCTTGACTCGATTAAGACACCAATCAAATGCTTGAAAGCGTCCCTTGTAGTTATGAACTGCTTCGTAAAATCAGGATACTGCATGATCAGGGCTGGCTCTGAGCACTATGGGACTCAACTGCTGATGTCATTAGTCCCCTAGAACTTAGTACTAGTTAAACCTAACTAACCTAAGCACATCACAAACATCCATGCCCGAGGCAGGATTCGAACCTGCGACCGTAGCGGTCTTGCGGTTCCAGACTGCAGCGTCTTTAACCGCACGGCCACTTCGGCCGGCCATGATCAGGGGCTCATTATTTTTCTCTTTCAGTTCCTGGAAAGCTGCTGCCTGCTAATTCGACCACTGCTAGCTTGCTCCTCTATACAGTAATTCATATAACAGTTCGCTATCCGTTTGAAGACCTTCATAAAACGATGATAAATTGACACAATCCCTAGGAAGCACTTAAATTGCTTTGTGGTACTGAATCTTGGATACAATTTTATCACGCTCACCTTCCGTGAGTCACCTTTTAATCCTTCCGTCGTAATTACATTACCTAAGGAAGTTACCTCTTACTGTAGGAATTCACACTTGTCAACCTGCACTTTTAAATGGTGCAACTGAAATCTCTCAAACGCTTCTTCATGTCTGGCAGTATGCTCTTCTAACATAGTTCTGAACACGACCACATCATCTAAATTAACGAACATCTTGTGCCCCTGAAATCCAGTTTGTACTATGTTCGTAGGTCTCTGAAAAGTGTCTCCACATTATAACTATTGGTTACCTTTGGTGTTCGTAGTGCCCTTCTGGAGAAGAGAAAGCTGTTTTCACTCTATCATCCTCGTTCAACAGAATCTGGTGGTAACCCTTTGCACTGCCTAAAGTAGTGAATTGCTTGGCTTTTCAAAAGCTGTCTAAAATCTCATCAATACGCGATAAAGATGACATAATGTTAATACAGATGTCAGTTAATACCCAGTAGTCCGCAACTACTCTCTACTTTCGTTTCCCTGAGGCATCTATCCTCTTCGGAATCATCGACAACGGAAACTTCCACCCACCTGCGCTTGACTTAGCGATATACTCCGTTAATATCGTGCCTATCTCGTTTCGGAGGGCTTGCATACGCGCCTCTGGCAGTCGATACGAGCGGATGTTTATCAAATTTCCTTGGGCTTCTGGTTTCAGCTTAATTTGATGCTTCACCGTCTCAGTGTACGTTAACCTATCCCTGGGCTGGTGAAATACATCATGATACGCAATACGCAATTCAATAATCGAAGCCCTTCCTTCTTTGCTTGACTGATCCCCTGCACAATTTCTTTTAGTCTCTTAATTCGCGACCGTGTGTCTTGGTTCACTGCAACTATGCTACGCATGCGGCGTTCCTCGTCTTCTCCTATACCAGGTATTGTTTCCGTCTTCACTTTGAGACATTCCAACATGACTACTTCTTGTGTAGCATTCAAAATACTCGTTTCTCTGCACAACCACCAAGGCAGCAGACAAATCCATTCCCGTTTGCAACTGCTGCTTTTCCACTATTCCTTCGATGCGATCTGCGTTCTGCACTTTAATCCCTAAAATGTATTCTTCTCATGGTCTATTCGTATAACGTCACAGAGATTCACTTACCCTTCCGTCTGTTGGTCATCTCTGTCCCTTGTTTCTCTTAGATGCGGCGTCCTATCGCATTTTATTTCTTCTGCATCTTCGCTTTGGATTTCTCTCTCCTCTTTCGGCGCTGCTGATACCTCTGGTGTCGCATTTGCCCTCGCGAACCATTTATCTCGGCGCAGTTCTGTCTCAGTCCGCAAGATCCGACGGCAGGGATCTTGTTTCGTCCGTAACCGTACCGGTCTGCCCTTGACCCACAGCGTCTTCGTTGCGTAATCTATGGATATTCTTACACTCTCGCAGAAGTCAATCCCTAAAATTCCTTCATTCGGGACATCGCTCTCCACATACACGTCGCCATCTATCGTCAACGTTAACATAGCGACTTTAAGCGTCTCTATCACTTCCTTAATGATTCCTTTAAGTTTTATTCGTTCCTCAGCGTTGCTGCCCACCTCATCGTTCAACGCTGATTTCTTTATTACGCTCACCTGATCGACACTATGTGCAGTGAATCTTAGTTCTCACCATTCCCTGAGCACGTCTTATATTGACAAAATCATTTCTGCTCTTGCAGTCTACTGAGTACAACTTTGCCGCTCTTTCATTTCCTGGTTTCTGGTTTCCGAAACTTCGCATTTGCTAGCTTCGCATCGACATTATACTGTCGGGCTAAGTGTCCTGGTTCTTGACGAACGTAACATCTCACTGATCTTGCCTGATTACATGGCCCTAGATGCCCTAGAAGATCTAAATTACACCTCGTCAGTCGCTGGCATCCACTTTCCCTGTGATGACCTATGCATAGTTTCCTCTTCCTTCTCGCACGTGGTGGAGAATGGAGATACCGTTTCTCTCCTACACTACAAATCGGTTGCATGGCGTCTATTTTCTCGATGTGTTCCTCCATAGTGGATTTCCTCGCATGCTGGTCTCCTCCCTTACCTCTAAAACAGTTATTTGTCGGGCACCTGGACCCACAGAACTTATGTTTGCAAGAGTTCATGAATTCTTCTTCTGTTAACGTTTGGTCTTCTGCTTGCGCTAACGTTAAATGTGTGTGTGTGTGTGTGTGTGGTTCAAATGGCTCTGAGCACTATGGGACTTAACTGCAGTGGTCATCAGTCCCCTAGAACTTAGAACTACATAAATCTAAGTAACCTAAGCACATCACACACAGCCATGCCCGAGGCAGGATTCGAACCTGCGACCGTAGCGGTCGCGCGGTTCCAGACTGTAGCGCCTAGAACCGCTCGGCCACTGTGTGTGTGTGTGTGTGTGTGTGTGTGTGTGTGTGTGTGTATGTGTGAATTCATATGCGACGAAACTGCTGTGGTCATCGGTACCTAGACTTACACACTACTTAAGCTAACTTATGCTAAGAACAACACACACAGCCATGCCCAAGGGAGGACTAGAACCTCCGGCGGGAGCGGTCGCGCAATCCGTGACACGGCGCCTCTAACCGCGCGGCCATCCACTCCGCGCGGCTAAGGTTGAATGTTCTCTTCTTGGTTCACGACTGTTTCAATCCCCGCGTCTTCGACTCCTTATGTGAAAACTGCTCGTGCCAGCTTCTCAATCAGAGCATAGGTACCTGGAACGTCTGATGCCTTAATCACTACCTGGATGACTTCCAGAAGTTGGTGTTGCGGACTGTCAACGCGACTCACCCTTTCTGAAATGCTTTTAGCCCTTTTCTATCTACCAGAGATCAATAAATAAGCGTGGTAATCCATTTCCATTCTGACTCACAGATCGCCAGCAAAATATTTTTCACATCTGCTCAAGTTGCCGTCAAAACACCTACGAGTAATTTACTTGGAGATGCACACACAATTCTTAACTAACTTTAGTAAGATATTATGACTATGGCTTGACGTTAGTTCGAACGCTACGTCACAGCTCTTCACGAATTCCCCCAACTTCATTTTTATTTCCGTCAAAATTTCTCGGAGTTAGCTTAAATGCCCCAGACAAGACTATGTGCTGAGCGTGTCCCTCGCTGCCTTTCATATTCAAATTATTATTTTTTTCGTCCTTTCTCGCAGCTGTAGACATTCCATACGACGCTGTGATCCACTCGCCACATTTATCGGAGGCAGTGCTGTGCTAACGTCACGCAGCGTAAGGTTGGAATTCGGTGCTGTCAGCACTCAGGTGCAAGTGACTCTAATATCGGTGCCCCGACCTCGATTATCATAACTGATGCGAAGGCGCCCTCTGTTGTTTACTGCTGCAGGCTGCTCGCTGCGGTTTCTTAATTATTCAACACAGGACGTTGACTTATTTCCGACTTCTTCTTGCCTCGCTCCTGCTGCATACTAAAAAGCACTGCTCTGCCTGTGCACTTTACCTCGTCTACCTTGGAAGCCCAAGCCGGTGCCTCCTAAGAAGGAGCTTGCTAATTCTCCTCAGGGATAAACATGTCTTCCGTATTCTAAGACACCTTACTTCTTTGTAAAGTTACTCATCCAGAAATCGATGTCAATACCCACATCTCGCACCAGTTTCACATATCGTAACCTGTCATGGGTCGCGACATACTTAAGGTCAGTCTCGAATCGGAAGGGACGAACGATTTTGGGATCATCTGTCTTTTGGTACACGAGCGGGTGTGTGCAGGAGTGAAACGGCAACGGGTTCAAACTGGGATTTTTCGGTATCTGTGATTGGAGATAGTACAGAAAGACTTGTATGTCAGGCTAAAGCAGGCAGTTACGGTGATGATAGCGAAATGAGAATGTAGATTGGCTTATTGTTCTGCATTTCATTGCTTCTTCACAGGTTAGCAATGAACATGTAGAAGAGTACAGACATAGGTTCACAAAAACATAGACGAGCTTACTAGAACTAATGGTATTCCGACCTATAACTTTCTTAAGACGCAGTAACATAGGGCACTACTGACCACGAACCTTGGAAGTGGCAGATTCTGTTGTTTCGGTAAAAAATTTAGGCTAAAGTACTCGTCACTGTGAAAGAGACACATAGACATGGCCAATAGAAATCAGTAAGGCTAGTCCAGATGTACGAAGGGCAAGCTTTTCCAAGTCCTTAAACAAAACTGTTAACTGGATCTGATGCGCAATTACATAGTACCAGCTGTAGGCTCGTTTATCCTCGGATCCCGCCGTTCACTGCAGCTCCCGAATTCCACCAAACTCTTTCCTTGCTTCACGTTTGGCAGCCTTCATATATGCAGCGTTTAGGGCTGTTTGCTTGCAGATGGTAAGCGAATGTGTCGGTTTTTACATTCAATTCGTAGTCAACGAGCTTGAAATTAGCGGTTACCCAGCGCGTGTGACCTCTTAATGGACTGACTAAAGCAGCTTGTACTGTACGTCTCCACCTAAGTTACAAGGCTTACAGGTAATGTTCACACCTAGGTCATTTTTCTTTTACAGCCAATCTTTCATGATTTTTCATGATTCGGTCGTTACATCGCGTAGAGCACGTGATCGTTGCCGACGTCCAAAATCAGTTCGTTTCAATCGATCCCACACATGTTCAATTAGGTTTATGTCCGCAGAAAATGCAGACCACTCCATTCTGGTGATCCTAACGACTGAAGGAATGTGCTCACGAGAACAGCACGTTAAACAGAGGCGTTAACGTCCATTAATATGAAATTCTCACAAAATTTTGGCGATGTGGTCCCGCTATTGATTGAGAAATCTTGACCCTTGTAACTTAGAGAAGTGAAATCGCTCTCAACAATCACGAGACGTGTATGGCGAACCCATGTAATGATATCCCGGAAAGTCAATCCATCACCATCTTGTTGTACATGTGCAAAACAGTTTTAGAGCCGTTCAGTATTACCGGGTTGTCTCCAGACACATTGTCTGCAATTATTAGGGTACAAACAGACTCGAATTACATCTACAAACAACACCTTATGCTAATCCTGCGGCGTCCATTCTATATTATTTCTTGGCCATCTCTAACGGACCCCTTGATGTTGTGAATGACGTGGTGTTCACCATGATCGTTGGGAACGGAGATGCGCATCAAGCAATCGTCTCCTAACAGACTTCTTCGATAAAAGACGTCCTATAGCCTTTTCTATCTCGAATTCAATTCTGGAGCACTTCCCACGGCTCCTTTGACTCAAAAGTCATAGATATCTATCATCCTGTCCACTTGTTGAATGTGAGCGACCCGTGCGGTGTTGAGGACTCAACATTACCTGTTAACTGGAACCGATTTCGTGTCTGCAGTACACCATTTTGACTCCAGTGTACGCATGGGACAACACCCTTGGTTGACAAGCCTTTGCGTGATTATTCAGACCCAGTCACAGGTCGCGATTGCCCTTCATGTTATGATGGGTGTACATCCTGCTGTCCCACAGATGTCCCTAATGCTTCCTTACCGTTGCTTCACTTTCTGCTAAAATGCTGGTCCATTCGATTGCGTCGTTCTACTTGTAAAAAAATGGATCAAATGGCTCTGAGCACTATGGGACTTAACATCTGAGGTCATCAGTCTCCTAGAACTTACAATATACTTAAACCTAACTAACCCAAGGACATCACACACATCCATACCCGAGGCAGGATTCGAACCTGCGACCGTAGCGGTCGCGCGGTTCCAGACTGAAGCGCCTAGAACCGCTCGGCCACACCGGCCGGCGTTCCACTTGTACGTAGCGCTCATGATAACTGTGTGTATGTTTACATTCAACTACAAGTGGTTCAAATGGCTCTGAGCACTATGGGACTTAACATCTATGGTCATCAGTCCCCTAGAACTTAGAACTACTTAAACCTAACTAACCTAAGGACATCACACAACACCCAGTCAGCACGCATACAACTACAGGGATGACCTTACGATAGGTACAGGAACAGTCACAATAGAAACTCAACCTGCACAATATATCGGGGTGATGCAACGCTTTTTTTGGTGTATATACAGGATGTTTCACAATTCATGTTACACGCTTGCAAACGTTGTAGAGTGGAATTAGAAGGTCAAGTTTTACACACGAAGCTGAAACGTCATCCAACAACGCTACAGAGCGTCAAATTTCCAGACACCGGCGCCTGTAAATGATTGTATATGCAGGGCGATTTGATGATGATGTTACAAACTTTCAGTGACGATGGAGAAGGATAAATTTATCACTTTGAGGTATGTGCCCCTGGTTCGGAAACGATCGAGTCGGAAATTAAAAATGGAAACCGTTCCGATACCTCTGAAAGTGGAATACGTGTACCGGTACTGTATGTAAACTGCCCGGCTAGCCGTGCGGTCTAGCGCGCTGCTTCCCGAGCGGGAATGCTTGCCGGTCTCCGGCACGAATCCGCCCGAATTGTTTGTTTCGAGGTTCGGTGTCCCGGCCAGCCTGTGGATGGTTTCTAAGGCGGTTTTCCATCTGCCTCAGCGAATGGGGGCTGGTTCCCCTTATTCCGCCTCAGTTTCTATATGTCGGCGGTTGTTGCACAAACACTGTCTCCACGTACGTGTACACCATAATTATTCTAACACACAAACATTTGGTGCTACACTCGTCTGATATGAGACGTTGCCGGGAGGGTACACTGGGGGCCGAACCGCACAGTAGCTCTTGGTTCGGTGTGGGGCTCCAGTGGGGTGGGGGACTGGTGTGGTCTGTTGTGGGGCTGTGGACCACTCAGGGCTACGGCTGGACGAAGCCTCTCCGTCGTTTCTACATCCACGGTTCAATACACAATATGCAATACACACACCGGTACTGTTGTTGCTAAGCAAGTAGGATATGCCACTTTCAGAGTTGCTAGTATGGACCAATATAAGAAATAATGTTCAACAAACATTACCTCAGAATGCATACCTGAGCATCTATGAGCAGTTTTCCATCTTCATTAGTGTCGAACACATCTCCTGTATGAACGAGTGCTCGTATCTCTTAAGGTACACATTTCATGGACATTTTTTCTGGTTTTGAAGCATACTACCACCTATGAAAGTTACCTACCCTACAATCTTTGCAAAAGCAGTACAGGTGCATTTATTCCACTGTCAGAGGTATAAGAACGGTTTTCACTTATAACTTTCATCTTGTTCGTTTGCGGTACAGGAAACTGTATCTCAAATTAATACATTTATCCTTCTCCATCATCTTCGAAAGTTTGCAAAATCATCACGGAATCATCCTGTATATATTTCTACAATTGCAGGCGCCGACGCCTACGATTCTGACCTTCTGTAACGTAACGTTTCTGGCCGTAGGTTCCTTTGTAAAGTTAGATCTACTAAGTCCGCTCTACCATCTTTAGAAGTGTGTAAAATGAATTGTGGAACACCCTGTTGTAAACAGATAGTAAGGGAACAGATCGTCAGGCTACAGCCAACGAGGCGGCCACACTTGCAAAACAATGGGATGGAATCACTCAACACTCACGACAAGAATGTGATTTTGCTCCGGTGCCACATTATCCTGCGCGAGTCCTAATAGCAGGTGTTGATGTTGCAGGAGGATGTATGGACAGGAACGGAGTGGCCGGTGACGGTGACGGAGGGGTGGCGGCCCACCGATGACACGACGAGCACCGTCGGCGTCGTCGGCAGCAGCAGCGCCGCCACCCTCGCGTCGACCGCCGCCTCCGCCGCCGCCGCTGCCGCGGCCGCCGCCGCCGAGGGCCTGGTGGCCGCGGCGGGCGCGGGGGTGGGGGCGGCCGCCCCCGTTACCGCCGCCACCGAGCTCAACGCCACCGTCGCCGTCATGGCCGAGCTGCCGCACCCCTCCACCCTCGAGGCGCTCGTCATCACCGTCATCATTTTCATGGCTTGCGTCGCCATCATCATGGCTAACCTCATCATCATAGCCACCTTCCTCAACTTCAGAGGCAAGTGCACGCTATACTCTAGAACACTGGTTGCCGTTATTGAGCTTATACGAAATCCTGGCATACTGTCTGCATGTTACTCTTATATAGGGCTGCTGTTAATGATTCATTGGTTTTCCATGCTATGTATTTTTCAAAGTATTACATGTACAAATATGACTGATGCGTGGATAGAAGCATAAACTGACCAAGTTTGCACTTTACTCTCTACAAATGTTCTATGAGTGCGCCTCTGCTTGCACGACACATGTACAAGTGGTAGTCAAGTTTGTTCCATACCTTACGTAGAAGCATCCTGTCACAGGTGATCACAGTAGCACAGGTGCGTTCTCTGACCTATTCCAGTGTTCTTGGCAGTGGGAGTACGTAAACACGATGCTTCATGTACACCAGAAGAAAAAAGTCACAAGGCGTCCAGGGGGCTTAGGGAAGAGAGTCACATTACCTACACCACTACAGCAATTCTAGCGCTGTGAAAATACGTCATGTACTTGGTGACGAACATCGATGTTCCAGTGAGTGGGTGCCCGGTCTTGTTTGAAGATGAAATTCTAGTAATCAGCAGTCAGTTGTGGAAACAACAAGAACTGTGATATATAAAAGTAAGAGGTACCCATCACAGTCCTCTCACAGAAGAAAATAAGGAACAATACATCTTCGTCTGTGACACTGTACATATAAAATTAACGTTCATGCACCACAATTTCATGGGGATTTTCAGTGCCTCACCCTCACACATTAGGGCGATTGACCTCTCCCGGTAAATTGAGGTTCCTTTATCGCTGAGAATCAGCCCAACTGGTGGGCACAATGCAAGTTCAGTGGGTTCACTGTCCTATTCACTCATCAGTGTTAGCAGTGCACGTAATATTTTAGAAAATATGGATCTCTGAAAACAAATGAATCATTTATAGTAGTCCCATACTTTTATAAACCTCTTTCAGGAAATCGTCAGAGAAAGTTTGACCAAGGTCGCGTAAAATGTTATCCTTCAGCTAATTTATATATATACAGCGAAATTAACAGGAGCTATAGGAAATTGACTGTTGCAACGGACTTTGTGCCTAATGTGTGCTGAAGGCACAGGCAAGTGATCTTCATTACTAGCACGTAAATCTTCTACGCTGGGGAAAATACTGAGTTAATTACCCTAACAAGCCAACTTCATAACCACTCTTACTGGCAAGAAGTAGCTTTACTTTGAAAGTAAATCGAACAAACCGAAATAAGTTCACACTCAAATGAGTTAACTGTCACCTGATTGTAAATGCGCTCATCTTCGATTAAGAACGTAGTGGCTTTTGAGATAGATGCGAGCCGATTTCCTGCACATAGCTTTAAGTGAGCTGACCGTATTCTGCGTTCCACGCCCGACCCGTCTGATACGTCGCAGGCAACCGCTGTGCCCTGTGCAATTATCTCTGCTTGGCGAACGGAAGATCCGTGGCGACCTCCAAATTCACGTGTAGTTCGAGCTTTAGTAAGATGTTTTTCCGTGCTATGACAATCGATCTCAGCATCAGAGGCATGACACATATTCATGTGATCGCCACACCGACAAACAATCCTTTGCTAATCGATAAACGAGATAAATGAAACGTTGCGCAGTATACAGTCACCTTTCACCCTTTGTTAATCTCACTTTGTTTACCTCGGCCGACCCCGGTGGCCACGCGGTTCTAGGCGCTGCAGTCCGGAACCACGTGACTGCTACGGTCGCAGGTTCGAATCCTGCCTCGGGTATGGATGTGTGTGATGTTCTTAGGTTGGTTGGGTTTAAAGTGTTCTATGTTCTAGGGGACTGATGACCTCAGTTGTTAAGCCCCATAGTACTCGGTGCCATCTGAACCATTTTTGTTTACTTCGCTGAATAATATCCACCATAACTATAGTTCCTACCAGTTGAGACTGTAAGTTAGATTAAGAAAACTAACATTCCTGATTTGTCCTTTTTTATGGTCACCCACACACTAATCGATGATGTTGCTTGAGAGAGATCAAAGTACAGTTTGAATCCGAAATCCACCGACAAAATTTCGGAGGATGTTCAGGGATATTTTGGAGTAATGGGTACATGGTCTTCGGTGGTATGCTACAGAGTAACTGTATTTAGTTTGAATTTTTACGATTTATCTTTATATGTGCAACACACTGAAAATGTGTGCTCAACAACGGAAATTTTAGTTGTATGTATTATACTGGAAATCTCCACACTAGCGATCGGCAATCCTTCGGGCACCTCAGGCACCCGTGCAGCCTACATTGCCCCTGGACACCTCAGCGTCACGAACTCGCCCTATCGCAGTGACGAACGGACACCAGATGCCGACCCTTCCAAGGGACCTATTCACGTCTCTAACGGACGTGACCAGAAAACTGTGCCGCTATAAAGGTCGGCACCAGAACTGCCAAGATCAGTTCTTCCGGCTTCGGGAGTCTCTCCCAGCCTCCAGGCGAGTGCTACTCACCGCGCCGTCTTAGAACGCTTTCGAAGTCCATAGTAGGGATTGACGCTGCTGTATTCAGCATTCGCCGCTGTCTCCCGTGGTCCAGTCAGACAGTATCCAGGAAAGATTGTTCTGTACCTATGTTGGTGTTATTCAGGACAGCTTCAACGGACTTAGAACATTTTCCATGCAAGTTTATTGATCTAATAAGATCCTAATTGTGTTACTGCATCAGACTCTGGGATCACAATACTATCAAGTCTTCATACCTCTGACACGTTGTAATTGTGATTTTGTTATTATCGTCGGAGTATGCAGTATTTTTCCTTCGTCAATAAACTTTTGTAATATTTGATCACTGTTTTCCTTGTGCCGGTGTCAGTGCCATAGCATTATACATGTTGTGCCTTACGTAGAAACAAACATTCGGTGCTTGCCGTTGACAACGGTAATGCCCACGTTACGCTTCGCTGTCAAGCTTGCATTCAGTGCCGCTCATATCTATCCCAGATACGTTCCCCCGGAAGTGTTAGTTGTATGATAAATGTTACGGACAGCTGTGTAGCTAGGTTTACTGATAAACATTTATTTTTATTATTATTGGCATTTAGCCACCGCCATACAGCCCTCAATCACATTTACAAAGTATCTTTCTTAATGGTTATTCTACTATACAATTTGTTAATTGTTATTTACAGAGATTTTAGGGTAGCAATAAGTGATTTATACATGCCGTAACTATAAACTATTCATAAGCTGATTACACCACAACAATAAAAAAGAAAACACAACATACAAAAATCCACACATCAAGTACACAGTGTGCGTATATAGCTCGGTCACACATATTTAAGTAGCTACACATCTTATTTCAAACTACTTGGGTTGAAACTACACTGCAGCCGTCGTTGGAAGAGGAACCTTTGCGTTAACCAATGCGCTGTTGTGTCTTGCATCTGGCATACGAATACAGTAGACGAGTCACGTCTTCTCCTTCATTGCACACATCACATAACTGAGATTCTTTCAATCCTGTTCTGAACGGATGGGTTAGGAATTTTCTACGATTTAAGAGCATGGTCGTAATTGTCGTTATGAAACGTTTGATCCTATTCCTATCAATAAAACACGGGGATAACATTATTTTAGGCTGCAGCTGGCCATATTGTACTCTTTTTGACACCTTGGTCGAATCCCATTGCATCTGCCAGTCGTTTGTCGCTTTTTCGTTGATTAAGCTCAGCATTTCGCATTTAGGATTTCATCTAATTTCACCACTAGCTTCGGTAAGTTGTCTACTATTTCATTATGAAAAACAGAACTTTTCCCTGGAATCCACAAGAAATTTGTTAGTGTTTCGCTTTCCCAATTTGTAACAACTTCTGTAATAGTGTTTGTAATTATAGGCGACTCTCTTTTATTGCATTTTTGTTTTTTAAGATTCCTTAGTGCCTTGAGAGAATCTGTTAATATCATCATACTGCTTCGTCTGCAAGATCTGCCGTACTTTACTGCTTCTTTAATTGCAATGGCTTCTGCGTAATAGATTGTGACCTCCTTATGTAGAGAATATAAGACTTGAAAATTTTCTGCAGTGTTGTATATTGCATATCCTACTTCATCGCTATCGACGGTCTTGGATCCATCCGTCAGAATCAGGAAAACAGTATTGAGCAAAACACCGATTTCAGTCTTCAATTTATCAAAGATTAGCACATTTTCTTGTTGGTAGCTGTATGGTGCTTGGAATTCCGGTAAGACATCGTATTTCTGTATTTTATTTTATAAGACATTCACCATTCAAAAGATTTCGTTGTCAGTGGCGTTCTTCTATTACTAGAGGAATAGTTAAACTTTTTAGTGTTTGACCAGTATTTCATTATGCCACTGATTAAAGGGTGTCCTATTGATAAAAAGTTATCCTTTATGCAGCACATATACGGGTTCGCTGTCTGCAATGGAAGAGCTGCTCATGGAGTCTATGTGAGCTGCGACGGGTGCCATTGCAAACTAGCCCTACTGCTGTGTAGTCTGTTAACGTGAATCTAAAGATTAAAGTGAGTATGCGTTACCTACTTTGCTTTAGGGCCTCCATTCTCCTCAGTTGCAGTCGTACAAGTTCTGTAAGTTAATACCGTCTCTTGCGACTGTATACTTTTGCAGTAACCACTGAAGATGCTTTAAAATAAAGCGAAGCGCATTTGGTCTTAACAAGAGTTTTATTACAGTCGTAAAATACGGTATTAACCTATGTAACCAGTAAAGTAGCCTTTACTGTCATCAGTAGCAGCTATCGTAAACGAGTGCAACAAGCTTTTATTTTTTAGAAAAGATATACAGCAAATACTTCGAAAATGGCAGTGTTCTGCGGATATTTTCAGCCTAATACGCACACAAAGGTAAATGAGGACAGGAAATATAAATTCAATTATTCTGTAATAAAACACTGTAGATCTTTGGTATCATACACCAAAATACTCAGAAAGTATTGTCTGTGGTTTTAGAGTTCACGCTATGTACAACAAGACTCATTTGGAGACGGTATGTTTGTACAATCTAGCGTATTTTTGATATCTGACTCTGAAAATGGTACAGCCACCGACTTCAGATACGTTTCAACCTGCAAACTTGGTTACTAGAGGTCGATTTGCCAATCTGATCCACCGGCTGTAATGTTAACATAGTCGTTCTGTCACTAACAAATATTGCAGGGGATTAGGAACTACTACAGGAATTGAACATGTTTTGAGATGCAAATTACGGTAAATTCTTACAGAAAAGAGTAACGTTATAATGATTTCTTTGTTTGTCTAGTTCATATATATGGACGTATATAATGTTTTAGCCCTAACTTACTGGTACTTACGTGACCATAACCAAAATTCTTTTATATTGGTAGTAAGTAAATACGAGTTTCTTTAAAAATTTACCACGCCGGACGTTATGCTTACAGCCGGTTAAATCACAGGCATATATCTCCTGAAAAAGCAACGTGTGGTGCCATCCGTAATAAGAATATCGCACTACGATAGTAGGTAAAGGCACAATATATGTTTCTTGATTTCAGTTTGCACGACTGACTTCCTTAATATTAATTAATGACAACACTAGGCAGTCTATTTCGACTTTACGTAGTACGTAAATACATACAGGCTGAGCGGCATTGTGCACGACGCCTATTTGGAAACGCGCGTACTTCTATTTCTACGAAATGATAACTTACACAGCTAAAACGTCTTCAATAGTAACGAAAACGACGGGAGAAGGATACAATACATATACACATTGACTGTTAAGATATTTTGATTAATAATTGCTTAAATATCCTTAAATTGGAATAAATCACGGTTCTATTTAATGAAGCGAAAGTTTCAAGGTTCACTGGAATTTACAAAAGCCAACCAAGATATTTCTAGAACTTCAAATATTTAATTTGAGATATTTCCTTAACTAACATCCTATTGTTGAAAGTACACATGTTTTGGACTAAAAAAAAAAGAACAACAAAACTACGACAATGGATTTTTGAAAGGATTATATTTTAAGATTAGAATATTCCAGGATTATGATGACGACAATAAATTTGAATAAAAAAATCTTTTGAAACACAAAAGTTTTAGAAGAGGAAACGTAATCTTTAGAAAGAAGAAATAGAGGGCATTCAATTAAGCTGTGTAAATTAGCGTGGGAATATTTTGAAGTGCAGTGATTTTTTTTCTACATTCAACTTTGTACACAGCTGTTATCAACAGTCCCGGAAATATTCAATTAATAATAAGGAATATGAAAAATAAAATTTTGATAAGAATTTGCATATTTCCTATCTACACAATATATGTAATACATGAGGAACCAAGAGCAGAAAACAGAAAAATAGTAATGTATAAAATGCATGTTTGACCATAAGCTTTTTTTATTTTAAACACAAATATCAACCGCTTTCGGTCTTGGACCATTGCCACGGATAAGGGTTAAAATGGTTTAAGCCACCGCATTACATACGTCGTTATGTAAGTAATGTATAGAGCATATCATGAATATCAATATAGAACACAGAACTTTTAGAAGTCCTGATCTTCTCTTCAATACTGCTCTGTGTACATTTAGCATTCGTATGCTTGCTGTTAAAAGCCCTGTGTCGTGTATTGAAAGTCATGACATGCTCTAAACATTACTTACATAAAGACATATGTAATGCGGTGGCTTAAACCATTTTAACACTTATCCGTGAAGATGGTCCACGACTGAAACCGGTTGATATTTTGCATTAAATTAAAAACATCTGATATTGGTTCAAATGGCTCTGAGCACTATGGGACTTAACATCTGTGGTCATCAGTCCCCTAGAACTTAGAACTACTTAAACCTAACTAACCTACGGACATCACACACATCCATGCCCGAGGCAGGATTCGAACCTGCGACCGTAGCGGTCACGCGGTTCCAGACTGAAGCGCCTAGAACCGCTCGGCCATTGCAGCCGGCTCTATGCTTCGTTTTAATCAGAAAAAGAATTAGAAACTATATCAGTTAGTGTTGTTGTTGTCTTCACTCCAAAGACTGGTTTGATGCTGATAACCACTCTGTTCTGCTCTGTGCATCTTCATTACTGCATAAATAACCGCAACCTACAAACTTCCTTACTGTATTAAAGGCCTGACCTCCCTTTCCCTCCTCAATTTTTACCATCTCCACACCGACCAGCACCTTCCACTTTCCTCCATCACAAAACTGACAATTCCTTGATGCCTCAGTATGTGTACTGTCAATCGATCCCGTCTTCTAGTCACGTTGTACCCCTTCATTAGTTACTCGACGTACACATTTAGTCTTTATCATTGTTCTGTAGCACCACGTTTCAAAACAGCTTTTATTCTCGTCTGAAATTTTTATCGCCTACGTTGTACAAGACTACAGTCTGAACAATTACTGCCAGGAAAGAATTCCTAACATTTAAATTTACAATCGAGTTTACCATATATCTCTTTCTCACAAACGTTTTTCACGCTGCTGCCAGTCAACAATAACGTCTTTTCTACTTCTGCCATCATCAGACATATTGCTGCCAAAATAGCAGATTTCATCTGCAGCACTACTTCCAGTGTCTCATTTACTAATGTGGTAGCATCAGTATCACCAAATTTAATTCGACTACGTTTCATTAGCCTTATTTTACTTTTTTTGATATTCATATTATAACTTCTTTTCAAGACACTACCCATTCCTCCTAAGTCTTTTACCATCTCTGACAGATTTGCAATGTCATCGACAAATATATTTTCATCTCCCTGACCAACCTCTATGGCCGAGCGGTTTTAAGCGCTTCAGTCTGGAACCACGTGGCTGCTACGGTCGCAGGTTCGAATCCTGCCTCGGGCATGGATGTGTGTGATGTCTTGAGGTTAGTTAGGTTTACGTAGTTCTAAATCTAGGAGACTGATGATCTCAGATGTTAAGTCCCATAGTCCTTAGAGCCGTTTGAACCATCATCTCCCTGAATATTAGCTCCTTTTCCTAATTTCTTTTTGGTTTCCTGTACAGCTCACACAGCGTAAAAAGTAAAGTAAAGTCGTAAGGCGTGAATCGCTGTGAGACCCCTAAGGGTCAGATTAAGTCGTCTAATTGAATAAGTTTCTTCTACCGTCCGTGGAGTATGAGAGCTGTGTGTATAAGTGTATCTGCAATTGTAGGTGACTGTAATGGTGTGTGTGTTTAGTGCAGTGCTGTGTCTGTGTTGAGAGATGATGCGAGAAGGAAAAGGGTGCCGGCGCACAGCCTATTCCTCTGGAACAACACCAAGCGACCCGCCAAGCTGAATGTCCCCATCCGACGGGCGATTCGCCATCAACACTGTCACATAACTCTACTTCATGAGACGCTACAGAGACGCCGGGAATTTAATCCAGGACATTGGAGAAAGGACTGGTGATCAAGAACATTAACCCACCATCTCTCATCCCCTTACCGGCCATATGCTGTGAAACTTTCATCCACCACAAAGAGTCGAACTGGCGCGCTTTTGGGTCTACCGCTGCAGCCCAGACGTGCGTTAGGAACCTCTATCACGGAGACTGGTACCTCAATGTACAAATAGAATAACACTGGGGAAAGGTTACAGCTCTATCTCACTCGCTTTTTAAATATTGCCTCCTTTGGCTCTTATAACTGCATTCTCTTTTCTGTTCAAGTTGAAGATAAACTTTCGCTTCCTGCCTCCTGCCTGGAACCGCATGGACTGTAGTAGAATTGTCTTAAGTGAGAATTTGCGTTTCAAACTAAACCTCAATGGGCAGCGATGACGTGTAAGGTGCTCCCCGGACTACAATGGGATACCAATGTGACTGTCTCCCGCCACACGGTCTGACAACCACGTGCGATGGTATGAGGCGCCATTTATTTTCATAGTAGGACTCCGTCATCCGCGACAACCTTACAGACAGCGGTACACCTGCGATATTCTGCGCCCTGTCTCGTTACCTTTCATGGCAAGCAACCCCGGACTTCCATTTCAGGAAGATAATGACAGCCCACATATGGCGAGCGTTTCCACCGATTTTCTTCGTGTTTGCCAAACCCTACCAAGGTGAGCAAGATCGCCGGCTCTCTCCCCTGAGAACGTTTGGGGCATTATAGCCAGGGCTTCCAACTCGGGATTCTGACGATCTAATGTGCCAATCGGATAGAATTTTGCACGATAATCCTAGTGAGGATATCCAACAACTCTATCAATCAATGCTGAGCTGAGTAAATGATTTCATTGCCAGAGGTAGAC
Organism: Schistocerca piceifrons; assembly: GCF_021461385.2. Taxonomy (NCBI): domain Eukaryota; kingdom Metazoa; phylum Arthropoda; class Insecta; order Orthoptera; family Acrididae; genus Schistocerca; species Schistocerca piceifrons. The sequence goes on along the minus strand of NC_060141.1, from coordinate 348,075,062 downwards.
CAGCGAATTATTGTGTTGCATAACTTTCGTTGCTGTTATTGTTGAATAAATTATTCAATGTTTTTGAAGTAGTTATCATGTGTTTGCACATGCACATGACATCTTTCGGTTTCCGTCCTATTCGGATAATTCTCTCGTGGTGCGTCGCTCCCTTTTTTTTCTTAGAGTATATTTTTGCAGTGATGTGGTAAGCAACGTATTTCTATGATACCAGAATACGTTCTCAGTTTTTCGGATACAGGTATGTTACATACAGAAAGAGATAACTGTTACTTGATTCGCCTGATAAGTGTGATGTTTGGTCCTTAGAACTTTTGACACTTTCATTCTTCAGTTTTTTCTTGAAAAATATCGAATTATAATTTCAATAATCAAAAAGTACACTACTGGTCATTAAAATTGCTATACCACGAAGATGACGTGCTACAGACCCGAAATTTAACCGACAGGAAGAAGATACTGCGATATGCAAATGATTAGCTTTTCAGAGCATTCACACAAGCTTGGCGCCGGTGGGAACACCTACAACGTGCTGACATGAGGAAGGTTTCCAACCGATTTCTCTTACACAAACAGCAGTTGACAGGCGTTGTCTGGTGAAACGTTGTTGTGATGCTTCGTGTAAAGAGGAAAAATACGTACCATCACGTTTCAGACTTTGATAAAGGTCGGATTGTAGCCTATCGCGATTGCGGTTTATCGTATCGCGACATTGTTGCTCGCGTTGGTCGAGATCCAATTACTGTTAGCAGTCGGGACGACACGCATCTTATCCGCATGGCTGTAACGGATCGTGCTACCACGTCTCGATCCCTGAGTCACCAGATGGGGAGGTTTGCAAGACAACAACCATCTGCACGAACAATTCGACGACGTTTGCAGCAGCATGGACTATCAACTCGGATACCATGGCTGCGGTTACCATTTACGCTGCGTCACAGACAGGAGCACCTGCGATGGTGTACTCAACGACGAACCTGGATGCACGAATGGCAAAACGTCATTTTCTCGGATGAATCCAGGTTCTGTTTACAGCATCATGATAATCGCATCCGTGTTTGGCGACATCGTGGTGAACGCACGTTGGAAGCGTGTGTTCTTCATCGCCATACTTGCTTATCACCCGGCGTGATGGTATGGGGTGCCATTGGGTACACGTCTCGGTCACCTCTTGTTCGCATTGACGGCACTTTGAACAGTGGACGTTACATTTCAGATATGTTACGACTCGTGCCTCTACCCTTCATTCGATCCCTGCGAAACCCTACATTTCAGCAGGATAATGCACGACCGCATGTTGCAGGTCCTGTACGGGCCTTTCTGGGTACAGAACATGTTCGACTGCTGTCCCGTCCGGCACATTCTCCAGATCTCTCACCAAATGAAAACGTCTGGTCAATGGTGGCCGAGGAACTGCCTCGTCACAGTTGTTGTTGTTGTGGTCTTCAGTCCTGAGACTAGTTTGATGCAGCTCTAAATGCTACTCTATCCTGTGCAAGCTTCTTCATCTCCCAGTACCTACTGCAACCTACATCCTTCTGAATCTGCTTAGTGTATTCATCTCTTGGACTCCCTCTACGATTTTTACCCTCCACCTATGCCCTCCAATGCTAAATTTGTGATCCCTTGATGCCTCAAAACATGTCCTACCAACCGATCCCTTCTTCTAGTCAAGTTGTGCCACAAACTTCTCTTCTCCCCAATCCTATTCAATACCTCCTCATTAGTTACGTGATCTACCCACCTTATCTTCAGCATTCTCTTGTAGCACCACAATTCGAAAGCTTCTATACTCTTCTTGTCCAAACTAGTTATCGTCCATGTTTCACTTCCATACATAGCTACACTCCATACAAATATTTTCAGAAATGACTTCCTGACACTTAAATCTATACTCGATGTTAACAAATTTCTCTTCTTCAGAAACGCTTTCCTTGCCATTGCCAGTCTACATTTTATATCCTCTCTACTTCGACCATCATCAGTTATTTTACTCCCTAAATAGCAAAACTCCTTTACTACTTTAAGTGTTTCATTTCCTAATCTAATTCCCTCAGCATCACCCGATTTCATTTGACTACATTCCATTATCCTTGTTTTGCTTTTGTTGATGTTCATCTTATATCCTCCTTTCAAGACACTGTCCATTCAGTTCAACTGCTCTTCCAAGTCCTTTGCTGTCTCTGACAGAATTACAATGTCATCGGCGAACCTCAAAGTTTTTACTTCTTCTCCATGAATTTTAATAACTACTCCGAATTTTTCTTTTGTTTCCTTTACTGCTTGCTCAATATACAGATTGAATAACATCGGGGACAGGTTACAACCCTGTCTCACTCCTTTCCCAACCACTGCTTCCCTTTCATGCCCCTCGACTCTTATAACTGCCATCTGGTTTCTGTACAAATTGTAAATAGCCTTTCGCTCCCTGTATTTAACCCTGCCACCTTCAGAATTTGAAAGAGAGTATTCCAGTTAACATTGTCAAAAGCTTTCTCTAAGTCTACAAATGCTAGAAACGTAGGTTTGCCTTTTCTTAATCTTTCTTCTAAGATAAGTCGTAAGCTTAGTATTGCCTCACGTGTTCCAACATTTCTACGGAATCCAAACTGATCTTCCCCGAGGTCCGCTTCTACCAGTTTTTCCATTCGTCTGTAAAGAATTCGCATTAGTATTTTGCAGCTGTGACTTATTAAACTGATAGTTCGGTAATTTTCACATCTGTCAACACCTGCTTTCTTTGTGATTGGAATTATTATATTCTTCTTGAAGTCTGAGGGTATTTCGCCTGTCTCATACATTTTGCTCACCAGATGGTAGAGTTTTGTCATGACTGGCTCTCCCAAGGCCATCAGTAGTTCTAATGGAATGTTGTCTATTCCCGGGGCCTTGTTTCGACTCAGGTCTTTCAGTGCTCTGTCAAACTCTTCACGCAGTATCTTATCTCCCATTTCGTCTTCATCTACATCCTCTTCCATTTCCATAATATTGTCCTCAAGTACATCGCCCTAGTATAAACCCTCTATATACTCCTTCCACCTTTCTGCCTTCCCTTCTTTGCTTGGAACTGGGTTGCCATATGAGCTCTTGATAATCATACAAGTGGTTCTCTTCTCTCCAAATGTCTCTTTAATTCTCCTGTAGGCAGTATCTATCTTACCCCTAGTGAGACAAGCCTCTACATCCTTACATTTGTCCTCTAGCCATCCCTGCTTAGCCATTTTGCACTTCCTGTCGATCTCATTTTTGAAACGTTTGTATTCCTTTTTGCCTGCTTCATTTACTGCATTTTTATATTTTCTCCTTCCATCAATTAAATTCAATATTTCTTCTGTTACCCAAGGATTTCTATTAGCCCTCGTCTCTTTACCTACTTGATCCTCTGCTGCCATCACTACTTCATCCCTCAGAGCTACCCACACTTCTTCTACTGTATTTCTTTCCCCCATTCCTGTCAATTATTCCCTTATGCTCTCCCTCAAACTCTCTACAACCTCTGGTTCTTTCCGTTTATCCAGGTCCCATCTCCTTAAATTCCCACCTTTTTGCAGTTTCTTCAGTTTCAATCTGCAGTTCATAACCAATAGATTGTGGTCAGAATCCACATCTGCCCCTGGAAATGTCTTACAATTTAAAACCTGGTTCCTAAATCTCTGTCTTACCATTATATAATCTATCTGATACCTTTTAGTACCTCGAGGATTCTTCCAGGTATACAACCTTCTTTTATGATTCTTGAACCAAGTGTTAGCTATGATTAAGTTATGCTCTGTGCGAAATTCAACAAGGCGACTTCCTCTGTCATTTCTTAGCCCCAATCCATATTCACCTACTATGTTTCCTTCTCTCCCTTTTCCTACTGACAAATTCCAGTCACCCATGACTATTAAATTTTCGTCTCCCTTCACTACCTGAATAATTTCTTTTATCTCGTCATACATTTCATCTATTTCTTCATCATCTGCAGAGCTAGTTGGCATATAAACTTGTACTACTGTAGTAGGCATTGGCTTTGTGTCTATCTTGGCCACAATAATGCGTTCACTATGCTGTTTGTAGTAGCTTACCCGCACTCCTATTTTTTTATTCATTATTAAACCTACTCCTGCATTACCCTTATTTGATTTTGTATTTATAACCCTGTAATCACCTGACCAAAAGTCTTGTTCCTCCTGTCACCGAACTTCACTAATTCCCACTATATCTAACTTTAACCTATCCATTTCCCTTTTTAAATTTTCTAACCTACCTGCCCGATTAAGGGATCTGACATTCCACGCTCCGATCCATAGAACGCCAGTTTTCTTTCTCCTGATAACGACGTCCTCTTGAGTAGTCCCCGCCCGGAGATCCGAATGGGGGACTATTTTACCTCCGGAATATTTTACCCAAGAGGACGCCATCATCATTTAATCATACAGTAAAGCTGCATGTCCTCGGGAAAAATTACGGCTGTAGTTTCCCCTTGCTTTCAGCCGTTCGCAGTACCAGCACAGCAAAGCCGTTTTGGTTAATGTTACAAGGCCAGATCAGTCAATCATCCAGACTGTTGCCCCTGCAACTACTGAAAAGGCTGCTGCCCCTCTTCAGGAACCACACGTTTGTCTGGCCTCTCAACAGATACCCCTCCGTTGTGGTTGCACCTACGGTACGGCCATCTGTATCGCTGAGGCATGCAAGCCTCCCCACCAACGGCAAGGTCCATGGTTCAGTACGCCAGTCAATACTCTCGATGAACTGTGGTATCGTGTTGAAGATGCATGGGCAGGTGTACTTGCACACGCCATCCAAGCTCTGTTTGACTCAATGCCCAGGCGTATCAAGGCCGTTATTACGGTCAGAGGTGGTTGTTCTGGGTACTGATTTCTCAGGATCTATGCACCCACATTGCGCGAAAATGTAATCGCATGTCAGTTCTAGTATAATATATTTTTTCCAATGAATACCCGTTTATCATCTGCATTTCTTCTTGGTGTAGCAATTTTAATGGCCAGTAGAGTTATATTCCAGGAACAGATATATTGGTGCTCATTACGAAATGTCAAGGCGCCAACAGGAAACACGTAGAAAGCGCAGTGGCGGCAGACAGACAGCCGCCAGCGGAGGGAAGCGCTGGCGGGGCAGCGGGGAGGAGACCTGCGTGTCCGCTGCCACTAATTGCGGCCGTAATGAGCCCGGCCTGCCCGCGGCTGCTTCCCGTGCCTACTCCTGTCCCAGCCCACCTGCTGGCCCAGGTACTGGGGCACCACCCACCTTGCTCCCACGTCACACCGAGCTCCAGACGCGCCCAGTGCCTTATCGCCGGAAGCCCTCCACCACTCTGAAAGCCTGTCACTGCTTTAACATTAGCCCGTGAGTTGATAAAACTACACTCCTGGAAATGGAAAAGAGAACACATTGACACCGGTGTGTCAGACCCACCATACTTGCTCCGGACACTGCGAGAGAGCTGTACAAGCAATGATCACACGCACGGCACAGCGGACACACTAGGAACCGCGATGTTGGCCGTCGAATGGCGCTAGCTGCGCAGCATTTGTGCACCGTCGCCGTCAGTGTCAGCCAGTTTGCCGTGGCATACGGAGCTCCATCGCAGTCTTTAACACTGGTAGCATGCCGCGGCAGCGTGAACGTGAACCGTATGTGCAGTTGACGGACTTTGAGCGAGGGCGTATAGTGGGCATGCGGGAGGCCGGGTGGACGTACCGCCGAATTGCTCAACACGTGGGGCGTGAGGTCTCCACAGTACATCGATGTTGTCGCCAGTGGTCGGCGGAAGGTGCACGTGCCCGTCGACCTGGGACCGGACCGCAGCGACGCACGGATGCACGCCAAGACCGTAGGATCCTACGCAGTGCCGTAGGGGACCGCACCGCCACTTCCCAGCAAATTAGGGACACAGTTGCTCCTGGGGTATCGGCGAGGACCATTCGCAACCGTCTCCATGAAGCTGGGCTACGGTCCCGCACACCGTCAGGCCGTCTTCCGCTCACGCCCCAACATCGTGCAGCCCGCCTCCAGTGGTGTCGCGACAGGCGTGAATGGAGGGACGAATGGAGACGTGTCGTCTTCAGCGATGAGAGTCGCTTCTGCCTTGGTGCCAATGATGGTCGTATGCGTGTTTGGCGCCGTGCAGGTGAGCGCCACAATCTGGACTGCATACGACCGAGGCACGCAAGGCCAACACCCGGCATCATGGTGTGGGGAGCGATCTCCTACACTGGCCGTACACCACTGGTGATCGTCGAGGGGACACTGAATAGTGCACGGTACATCCAAACCGTCATCGAACCCATTGTTCTACCATTCCTAGACCGGCAAGGGAACTTGCTGTTCCAACAGGACAATGCACGTCCGCATGTATCCCGTGCCACCCAACGTGCTCTAGAAGGTGTAAGTCAACTACCCTGGCCAGCAAGATCTACGGATCTGTCCCCCATTGAGCATGTTTGGGACTGGATGAAGCGTCGTCTCACGCGGTCTGCACGTCCAGCACGAACGCTGGTCCAACTGAGGCGCCAGGTGGAAATGGCATGGCAAGCCGTTCCACAGGACTACATCCAGCATCTCTACGATCGTCTCCATGGGAGAATAGCAGCCTGCATTGCTGCGAAAGGTGGATATACACTGTACTAGTGCCGACATTGTGCATGCTCTGTTGCCTGTGTCTATGTGCCTGTGGTTCTGTCAGTGTGATCATGTGATGTATCTGACCCCAGGAATGTGTCAATAAAGTTTCCCCTTCCTGGGACAATGAATTCACGGTGTTCTTATTTCAATTTCCAGGAGTGTATTACACCAGTTTTCAATGCGCTGAAATATTTCTCGTCCTATAAAAACTAATCCGTAAGTGAACAAATGCAATCCGAATATCCTGAGGCCGTCCTAAAAGACAGTCTCCTCGCCTTCCAAACTGAGTATGTAAGCTTAGACCAGATGTGGTTTAAGGGGGGGGGGGGGGGGGGTAGGACGTGAAACGGGCCGACTTGCAGCAGGAGAGGCATCACAGGACATTTTAATTTCCACTGTCTATACTTTTACAAATAAATTCATAAAACTTTGTCAGCATGACCAGGAAGGATTCAGATTTCACACTCATAGGAGTGGAAGTTCGAAAACATAACGAAATGATTCTTTTTTTACATGTAAAATTTCATCATTTTTTTCACTTACTAGTGGCAGTATTTGTTGTTACAGGTACACTTTTCTTCATAAGTAAGAGAAATTCTTCGATGAACTTTGCAAAGCATACAAACCATACTTAAAGGTGTATGAAACTCTAGAATTTTCCAAATCTATTAAAAACTGTGGTAAAAATTGAGGTAACTAACTATAAAATTTGTGTTTTTTCTAAACATGAAGTTTAAAATATAACAGTTCATTCGTTTTTTCATAAATTTAATAAATTCTAGAGTTTCATACACCTTTGACTATGGTATGTATGCTGTGCAAAATTCATCGAAGAATCTCTCTAACTTATGAAGAAAAGTGCACCTATAGCAACAAATACAGCCATTAGTTAGTGAATATATGATGAATTTTCGCACGTAAAAAAAATTTATTTTGTTATGTCTTCGAACTTCAACTGCAACGAGTGTGAATCCTGAATCCTTCCTGGTGTTGCTGACAAAGCTTTATGAATTTATTTGTAAAATTATAGACACTGGAAATTTAAATGTCCTGTGGTGCCTCTCCTGCTCCAAGTCGGCCCGTATGACGTCCTACCCCCTTAAATGCAAAGAAATATCGACACTTATTGAGAGACATGTATCAAATAAGTTAATAAGAGATTTACTCATCCCCCACGGTACACTATATAGGTCAGAACACTGTTGCAGAAGCAACGACAAAAAGCACGCTAAATTTAAAGGAACGCACATGTCTCGCAACTGGCGAAGTTTTATGGAATCTCGAAATGTAACGCGAACTTCAATACGAGATGCTTTTAATACTTTCGACAACGAAACTCGGTCTAGAAATCTGCCAGAAAATCCCAAGATATTCTGGTCGTATGTGAAGTACACCAGAGGAAAGATATAATACATACATTCACTGCGCGATAGCAATGATGATGTTACTGATGGCAGTGCCATTAAAGCAGGGTTACTACATACGGTTATTCGAAGTCCCTTCACTATAGAAAACGCAGTAAATATTCCAAAATTCTTGCCTAGAACAACTGCCAACATGAGTAACTTCGAAGTAGATATCCTCGGTGTAACAAAGCAGCATAAATCACTTAATAAAGGCAAGACCTCCGCTCCCGATTCTACACCATTCAGGATCCTCTCAGAGTTCGCTGATACAATAGCTCCCTATTTAGTGATCATAAACAGCCGATGGCCCGTTGAGTGATCCGAACTTAAAGACTGTAAATTTTCACAAGTCACGCCAATACACAAGAAAGGGAATAAGAGTAACCTGCTGTATTGCAGACCCATATCGCTAAAGTCGATTTGTAGTAGGGTTTTGTAACATATACTGTGTTCGAACATTATGAACTACCTCGAAAAAAAAAAAAGGATTTATTGACAAACAGCCAACACGAATGCAAACAATATCATTCTTATTCTCATGAAGTAATGAGCACTATCGACAGGGGATGTCAGATTGATTCCATATTTTTATATTTTCGGAAGGCTTCCGACATTGTTCCTCAGAAGTGACTTCTAATCAAATTGTATGCCTGTGGAGTATCGACTCATCTGTCCGACTGGATTTATGATTTCCTGTCAGAAATATCACAGTTCTGAGTAACTGACAAAAAGTCATTGAGTAAAATAGAAGTAATATCTGTCTGTTCCCCGAGGAAGAGTTGTACGCCCTCTGCTATTCACGAATTATATCAACGACATAGGAGATAATCTAAGTATCACTCAGATTGTTTGTAGACGATGATATCATTTAGCGTCTTGTAAAGTCATCAGACGATCAAAACAAATTGCAGAACCTTCTAGACTAGATATCTTTAGGGTGCGAAAAGTGCCAGTTGACTCAAAATAACAAAAAATGTTGTCATCCACATGAGTACCAAAAGAACTCGGCACAATTTCGGTGACACAATAAATCATGAAAATCTAAGCTCTGTAAATTCTACTAAATACTTGGGGATTACAATTAAGAATAGCTTAAGATGGAATGGTCACATACATAACGCTAAGGGTGAAGCAAACCAATGACTAAAATTTATAGGCATAACACTTAGAAAATGTAACAGGTCTATTAAAGAGACTGCCTATACTACGCTTGTACTTTCTCTTCTGGAGTATTGCTGTGAAGTGTGGGGTCCGCATCAGATAGGATCGAAGGAGACCATAGAGAAAGTTCAAACAAGGTCAGGTTTTGTACTGTTGCGAAATAGTGGAGAGAGCGTCGCGGACACGAGAACTGGGGTGGCAATCGTTAAAACAAAGGTATTTTTCGTTGCGGCAGTATCTTCTGATGAAGTTTCAATCACTAACTCTCTCCTTAGCGTCTGACATTATTTTACTGGCGCCCACCTACACAGGGAGGAATACTCATCATAATAAAGTAGATGAAATCAGAGCTCGCACGGTACGATTTAAGTGTTCGTGTTTCCCACGCGCGGTTCGAGAGTCGAACGATAGAGAAACAGCTTGAAGGCGGTTTGGTGAACCCTCTGGCAGGCACTTAAAAGTGAACCGCAGAGTAATCATGCAGATGTAGATGTAATGTAGATTAATTTCCTTTTAGATCTCTTAGTGACAAGGAACTTTCTCGTAGCGCAAAGGAAAACACAAAATTGAAACCACAATCCTTACAACATATCTCTTGTTGCTACTCCCTACCTGTGTCTGTTAATTACTCCTTCCATGCGGCTCTAGGCGCTTCAGTCCGGAACCGCGCGACTACTACGGTCGCAGGTTCGAATCCTGCCTCGGGCATGGATGTGTGTGATGTCCTTAGGTTGGTTAGGTTTAAGTAGTTCTAAGTTCTAGGGGACTGATGACCTCAGATGTTAAGTCCCATAGTGCTCAGAGTCATTTGAACCATAATTACACTTTATAGTTATAATTCGTCCAGGGCTAGTATTTCTTCATTCTGTAGCCTACAATGCCTGAGAAACTGAAATGGTTTCAGCTGGTGTTGTAACAAAATATTAAAGTCTCCGTCGATGGAACCACGTGGCTTTGATGTTCCACCGGAAATCGAACTTACCTGACTACCGGAAAATTTCGTTCAAACATAAGAAAATGCCACAACTTCTGAAGGTAATTTATTTATTTATTTATTTATTGTATTTCAATTCCCCATCGGGGTGGACTGGCAGCAGCATAGGCGCTGCTCTTCAGCCGAAAGACATAGAACAAAACAATAGAAGACATTTAAAAACAGCAAAGGAGAGAATAAGGTGAACATAGATATATAAAAGGGGGAACATCACGGAAGGCAATAGACAAAAAACGGGGTGACTGTAAAATGGAGATAAAAAACTGTTTAAAAGTAGCACACACGAAAAGCCACACACTGCGACGGTTAAAAGAACGCAAGGCACAGTACGACAGGAGCATAAAGGTAGCGACGGATGGCATAGCACATAACATAACACTGACAGCGAACCTCAAGGCAGTACACAATTAAAATCACACCTCTAGACGCACACGAGAAACGGCACTAAACACAACACTGATGTGGCACACTGATGATGATCAATACAGAGGATCTGACAGGCGCTAGGAGATGAGGGAGACCTGAAGAAGGGAGGGAGGGGAAGAGATGGGGGAGGTGAGCGGGGGGCGCGCGGAAGAGGGCCAGGTAGGGAGGGATGTGGGAAGGAGAGAGGCAAGTATGGGGTGCAGGGTCTCAGTGGAGGGGGCGACGGAGGAAAATCCGCTCTGGGAGGAGGAGGAAAGAGGAAAAGGGGGCCCTGGGGAGGCGGGGGTGAATAAGGCCAGTTTATAGTTGGAAGGAAGGGTAGATGTCACGGCGAAGTTCGTCATCTGGGGGGGGGGGGAGGCGTTGGAAATTGCTCTGATGAAGGAGATGGAGGGTGTGGAGGTGGAGAGAGGGAGAGATACAGCGATAGCGGCGCGGCAACAGGCGGGGGGTGGAGAGGAAGGAGGAAACCAGAGGGTGGGGGGGATCAAGCTTGCAAACAATGTAAAGGATGCGGAGATGTTGGAGGAACAGGAGGAGGTGGGGGAAGGGGATCAGTTCATACAGGAGCCATGTGGGGGAAGGAAAGCGGATACGGAAGGCAAGGCGGAGCGCATGGCATTCAAGGATTTGGAGGGCCTTGTAAAAGCGGGTGGGGGCGGAGATCCAGGTGACGCTGGCATAACAGAGGATAGGATGGATGGGGGATTTGTAGGTGTGGAGGATGGTAGAAGGATGCAATCCCCATGTCCGGCCAGACAGGAGTTTCAGCAGGCGGAGGCGGGAATGGGCTTTCTGCTGGATGGTCAGGAGATGAGGGGTCCAGGTGAGGTGTCGGTCGAGGGTGAGGCCAAGGTATTTCAGGGTGGGGGTGAGTTGGATAGGACGACCATAAAGGGTGAGGTAGAAATCATGGAGGCGAAAGGAGCGAGTGGTGTGGCCTATGATGATTGCCTGAGTTTTGGAGGGGTTGAGACGGAGGAACCACTGGTTACACCAAATGGTGAACTGGTTAAGGTGGGTTTGGAGGGTACATTGAGACTGTTGAAGGGTAGGATAGAGAGCCAGGAAGGCGGTGTCATCAGCATATTGGAGAAGGTGGACTGGTGGGGGTGGCTTGGGCATATCAGCTGTATACAAGAGATAAAGGAGAGGGGAGAGGACAGAACCTTGGGGGACGCCAGCCGTGGGATAAAAGATACGGGAGTTGGTGTTGTGGAGGGTGACATAGGAAGGACGGTGCGAGAGGTAGGAAGCGACCAGACGGACAAAATTGATAGGCAGGGCGTAGGTTTGGAGTTTAAAGAGGAGACCGGGATGCCATACATGGTCATAGGCATTTTGAAGGTCAAGGGAAACCAAACTGGCGGAGCGACGGGAGTTGAGCTGGAGGGACAGAAGGTGAACAAGGTTGAGGAGTTGGTCGTCAGCAGAGAAGGAGGGTCGGAAGCCGCACTGGGTAAGGGGGAGAAGGTGGTGTTGAGCAAGGTGCTGATGGATGCGGTGGGAGAGGATGGATTCAAAGACCTTACTGAAGACGGAGGTGAGGCAGATGGGACGATAGGAAGAGGCGGCAGAAGGGGGTTTGTTGGGTTTGAAGAATAAGAGGACACGGGAGGTCTTCCACAGGTTAGGGTAGAAGCCAGTAGAGAGGACGACATTATAGAGATGGGCGAGGACAGTCAGGAAGGAATAGGGGCTTTCGCAAAGGTGACGGTAGGTGACACAGTCGTGACCAGGGGCCGTGTTGCGTTTGGACTAGAGGATAAGTTTAATGTCTTGGGCTGTGATGGGAGTGTTTATGTCGGAGGGGGGCAACTGCCCAAAGTACTGGAGACTAGGAGCAAGTGGAGCGACCGAGGTATCGGCACGTTCCATGACTGTGGGGAAAAGAGAATAATCAAAGTGGGGATCATAGGGGATGGAGAAGACCTCAGAAAGATGGAAAGCGAAGTGGTTGGCCTTACTGAGGTTGTCAGGAAGGGGGCGATCGTTATGGAGAAGGGGGTAGTGGGCAGCGGAAAGGGAACCAGTAAGACGATGGAAGGCGGACCAGTACTTGGAGGAGTTGATAGGGAGGGTGGCGTTGAGTCGCGTGCAGGTCTGGCGCCAGTCGCGGCGTTTCGTTGCTGTAATAAGGTTCCGTACGTGTCGCTGTATTTGCCGGTGGCGTTGGAGTGTATCCCTGTCACGAGTGCGCAGGAAGGAGCGATAGAGGCGGCGGGATTCACGGAGGAGGAGGACAGCCCGCGGAGAGAGAGTGGGACGGTGTGCTTGGATGGTTTTAGTAGGAACATGGGCCTCCACAGCGTCAGTAATTACCTTCTGAAGGAAGGACGAGGGGTGGATGATGTCGTCAGGATGGCGATAGGTAAGAGGGTGGCTTTCGACCTGGGTGGAAATGGAATCCCGGGGTAATTTATTCTCACTATGCTTGATATATACTAAAACCGAAACTTAGTTCCTACGAGAACACAGGTGTTAAGTTAACACACGTAAAGTTTTCAATAAAGACTAGAAGTGTAAAAAATAACTTTGTAAGCATCCCAAATTTTATGAACATAATTAATACACATTTTTCAGAAAGAATAGAAAGTGTTATGTCTCAATTGCAAGTGCTCTTGAACAGACCACATTATGCTACATGATTATCCACATACAAAAGACGAGAAAAAAGCCAGCACCCATTTGTATTAATGCAAATGATATTAAGTACATACGACTGAAACGACGAATGAAAATTTGAACCAAGGCTGGAATTATAAACCGGGTCTACTGCTCGCTAGGCAGATTCGCTAATCGCTACGCCACGCTGGCGCACTTCCGATAAATGTAATGGTTAACTCATCTGTCTAGTGAGCAGGAGACACGGGTTCGAACCCTGGCTGCTGTGATACAAGTATTCATTCGTCACTTAAGTCTGCATATATACATAATTGATGTTTAAGACATGAATAGGTCTCTGGAACACGCAGTTCCATTTGACGCAAGATACTATTTAATGAGTGGAAAAGGAATGATATAATCAACTTGCAAGCCCAGATTACTGAATAGAAGCTGGATGTTGATTTCTACGTCGTTCAACGAAATTGTTAACTTAAACGAAGAACTTACAACGAGCACTCCAATTTCACGTGTCCTCAATTACCCATTCTTCGATGCGGCGAAGCACATGTAATCAAACTTAATACTTCCGTAACAGTGGTTGTTTTATTATTACGTAAAGACGCGTATGTGAGTTAGTTACTTCTTGTCGATTCGATTTATATCATTCTTATAGTGGTTACTTTCAAAAACTGCCGACTGTTCGGCAGTTCAAGCAAACTCATTGTGTGACCTTGGCTGAGCAGCGTAACGTAAAAATTTATTCTCGCCACGAACGGTTACAAAGCTTACAGCCCTATTTTATCCATCTGAGCAAAGGTTTTTGTCTTATAATACACAAACGTAATTTTGAATAACTCTGATCGTATATAATTCAAACTGAATTTTTTATTTTTATTTTTAAGACAATTAACTGCTTCTTTCCATATTTAAGATGCATATGGGAATCGATCTAATCTACAACACACACGAATATTTCACTTTACTGTCTGCGTTAGCTATTTTTCGTACATGTTGGATATATTCACCAACACAACAGTAGTTTTGTTAGAAGATCGGTTGAGAAATGTTAATGACTTACGGTAAGACAATTTCTCCGAAATAAATGTTAAACTAAGAAGAACGGCCGTCAGCTCATAAGGATCAAAATTTAATTTATCTCAGATTTACTTAAAGATTATGAAATCAAATATCTTTCATCAAACTGAAGTTGCTTGGAAACAAGATGGATCTAAGCTGTATAGTTCTTACTGGGTGCCAATAATTGAACTAAATGAGAAAAAAGTAAATTAGTGTCAAACTACTGCGTGCTCACACTTTATTCAACACGTAAATGTCACTACAGCTATTGTATACAGGTTATGACATGTTCGATACGCCCGTCATCATTGGTGATGATGTGACGGATACGAATAGCTAAATTCTGTATGACCCGCCGTAGTGTCGGAACATCGATACTGCCGATGACTTCCTGAATGGCTGTTTTCAGCTCCACAAAGGTTTGGGGTTGTTGCTGTACGCCTTCTCTTTACTATAGCCTCACAGAAAAGAGTCACATGTGTTCACATCCGGAGAATATGGCGGCCAATCGAGGCCCATCTCAGTGACATCTGGGTACTCCAGAGCCAGAAGGGGTACCAATAGTGCTCCTCCAGGACATCAAACACTCTCCTGCTTCGATGGGGTCAAGCTCCATCCTGCATGAACCACGTCTTGTCAAAATCCGGGTCACTTTGGATAAGAGTGATGAAATCATGTTCCAAAACCTTCACGTACCGTTCAGTAGTCACCGTGCCATCAAGGAATATCGCACAGATTATTCCATGACAAGAAATTTCACAGCACACAGTCATCTGTTAAGGGTGAAGAGACTTCTTGATCGCGAAATGCGGATTCTCAGTCCCCTAAATTCGCCAGTTTTCTTATTGACGAACCAATCCAAATGAAAGTGGGCTTCGCCGCTAAACGAAACCACATTCCTATCAAAGTCCTGTCCGGCAATTACGTGGACGATAGTGTGGCGAAACACAACCGCGGTTCCACGGACCTGGAGCTTAATGCCTGATGGGTTAGTATTTTGTAGGGAAGAGATGCAGGTCTTCAACAACAATTTGTCGCAGTGTCTCCCGGTTAGTTCCCACGCGTTTTGCAGCTCATCTGGTCGATTTCCTTGCGCTGTTTTCAAACACAGTGCCTGTCTTCTCGATGTTTTCAGGCATTTTTAGCCTGTCTGGATGACCGGCGCTGCCAACACTATCATCAATTCTCTCAAACTTGCGAATCAAATTCTTGATTTTTAGCACACTTGGATCGGTTGTCTTCAGCTTGAGATCGGTTGCAAACTTCCTTTGAGCCGCAGTTGGGTTGTTATTGCTCGCATAATAAGCCCTCACAAGGACTATACGCTCACACACTCTGTACCGTGCCGGCCGCAGTGGCCGAGTGGTTCTAGGCGCTACAGTCTGGAACCGCGAGACCACTACGGTCGCAGGTTCGAATCCTGCCTCGGGCATGGATGTGTGTGACGTCCTTAGGTTAGTTAGGTTTAAGTAGTTCTAAGTTCTAGGGGGCTGATGACCTCAGCAGTTAAGTCCCATAGTGCTCAGAGCCATTTGAATCATTTTGAGCTCTGTACCGTGACGTTTTCACGTACAAATGGCCTACAACAACAAGGCGCGTGCGCGTGCACATACTAATTCCCATCATGCCCCGCGGTCAAACGTGCAGTTTGAACGTCCTAATGCAAACCGTTCAGAAGTTATGATGATTTTATTTCATATAGTTTAATAATTCTCACTCTATATGTTGCATTATGAGGACCATGTTTTTAAAACTATCAGACAGAATAATTATTGAACATAATTATTAAGAAATTGTAAATGTATTACAAGCAAATTTACCATTCATAATCATAAGATAACTACATCCATTGGTTCATAAGAAATAACAGTTTCTTGAGCTACTGAAATCTTTACGAACTTTGACAACTGCCAAACAATTCGTAAGATTCTGATGTGATATTTGGAATCGTACATGTGATACAGAACAAGTAATATACGACATGGAAATGAGGAATAAAACCTGTCTTTAAACAATTGCATGTCAGAAGCTATTGACAATATGAAACACTATTTTCTGAAAATTTGAACAGAGTTTAACGGTAATATCCGTATACACTTGTCAGAGAATTTCTTACACTAAAGTTTTTCTCTTTGAAGTTGCTGCGTCGTCGAAAACTGTGATAGAAAACAAATTTGTATCTAATATTCGCTTCTGTGACCAAGTAGATAAACAGGGCTCGCCAATGTACCTGCAGAAGCCGTTATTCGTACTGCAGCTATGGCTCACATACTTGAACTACTACAATGGCGGGCAAATCTTACAATCTGCAAACCATAAATTTCAGCGACGGCCTCTCTATGCACACTGAAATAACAAAAGTCATTGGATACCACTTAATACACAGAGTACGCGAAAGAACTTGCCCCCTCCCCCCCCCCCCCCCCCTCTAACACTCTAAGAGCCGTGTACCGCAAGTCTCTAGAGGAACGGAAGGTTCCAAATGACTGGAAAATAGCACAGGTAGTCCCAGTCTCCAAGAAGAGTCGTCGAGCAGATGCGCAAAAATATAGACCTATATCTCTGACGTCGATCTGTTGTAGAATTTTAGAACATGTTTTTTGCTCGCGTATCATGTCGTTTCTGGAAACGCAGAATCTACTCTGTAGGAATCAACATGGATTCCGGAAACAGCGATCGTGTGATACCTAACTCGCTTTATTTGTTCATGAGACCTAGAATATATTAGATACAGGCTCCCAGGTAGATGCTACTTTCCTTGACTTCCGGAAGGCGTTCGATACAGTTCCGCACTGTCGCCTGATAAACAAAGTAAGAGCCTACGGAATATCAGACCAGCTGTGTGGCTGGATTGAAGAGTTTTTAGCAAACAGAACACAGCATGTTGTTCTCAATGGAGAGACGTCTACAGACGTTAAAGTAACTTCCGGCGTGCCACAGGGGAGTGTTATGGGAGTATTGCTTTACACAATATATATAAATGACCTAGTAGATAGTTTCGGAAGTTCCATGCGGCTTATCGCGGATGATGCTGTAGCATACGAGGTGCGGCTAGAAAAAAACCGGACTGATGCTGGAAAAAACATTTATTTACAATTATTTACAATTTCATGTTATCTCCTTCAGTGTACTCTCCTCCTCGGTCTCTACACCGCTCCATACGAATTTTCCACTGTTCATAGCAATGCTGCAGATCATTTTCGGTAAGTCCATACATTAGTTTCGTCGCTTTTTCTTTTACTGCTTCAACAGTCTCAATTCTAGTTCCTTTCAAAGCTGACTTGACTTTAGGGAAAAGAAAAAAGTCGCAGGTGGCCAAATCAGGTGAGTAGGGTGGATGATCTAAGATGGGAATGTTGTGTTTTGCCAAAAACGTCTTCACTGACAACGCACTGTGAGCTGGGGCATTGTCTTGGTGAAGGATCCATGGCTTTTTTCTCCACAAATCGTTCCGTTTTCTCCGTATTCGCTCACGTAGGGTAGCCAGGACGCTAATGTAGTAATGCTGATTCACTGTTTGTCCCTCTGGTACCCAATCAATGTGCACAATCCCTTTGATGTCAAAAAAAACAATCATCATTGCCTTGAATTTCGATTTTGACATTCGTGCTTTTTTTTGTCGTGGAGAACCAGGAGTTTTCCAATGCATCGATTGGCGTTTAGTTTCGGGATCGTAAGTAAAAAACCACGATTCATCGCAAGTAATAACATTTTGTAAGAAGGTAGGATCACTTTCAATGTTTTCCAGGATGTCAGAACAAATCATTCTTCGGCGTCCCTTCTGTTCAATTGTGAGACACTTTGGAACCGTTTTTGAACACACTTTGTTCATGTTGAAACTTTCATGAAGAATCTGCCTAACACTTTCCTTGTCAACTCCTGATAACTCAGACACTGCTCTGATTGTTAAACGGCGATCTTGTCGAACAAGTTTACCGATTTTTTCAATGTTTGCATCAGTTTTTGCTAACAATGGTCTGCCAGTGCGAGTGTCATCACTGGTGTCTTCGCGGCCATCTTTAAATCGTTTAAACCACTCAAACACTTGTGTTCGCGATAAACAATCATCGCCGTACACTTGTTGTAACATTACAAACGTTTCACTTGCAGATTTTCCTAGTTTGAAACAAAATTTGATGTTAACACGCTGTTCTTTCTGTACACTCAACATTTTCCGACGCACAGACAAAACGTCAACTACTTAAAACAGACGCCACGGGCAGACTGAGTGCAGGAGGCAGATGAAACTCGAGCAGTAGGCGGAGCGAGAGTCACGTGACAGGCCACGCTACTTTCAGCCTTATTGCATTCGTTTTATTGTTTCACCAGTACTAGTCCGGTTTTTTTCTAGCCACACCTCGTACAGAGAAGTTGCAGCGAAATGCAGGAAGATCTGCAGCGCATAGGCACTTGGTGCAGGGAGTGGCAACTGACCCTTAACATAGACAAATGTAATGTATTGCGAATATATAGAAAGAAGGATCCTTTATTATATGATTATATGAAAGTGGAACAAACACTGGTAGCAGTTACTTCCATAAAATATCTGGGAGTAGGCGTGCGGAAGGATTTGAAGTGGAATGATAATATAAAATTAATTGTTGGTAAGGCGGGTACCAGGTTGAGATTCATTGGGAGAGTCCTTGGAAAATGTAGTCCATCAACAAAGGAGGTGGCTTACAAAACACTCGTTCGACCTATACTTGAGTATTGCTCATCAGTGTGGGATCCGTACCAGATCGGGTTGACGGAGGAGGTAGAGAAGATCCAAAGTAGAGCGGCGCGTTTCGTCACAGGGTTATTTGGTAAGCGTGAAAGCGTTACGGAGATGTTTAGCAAACTCAAGTGGCAAACTCTGCAAGAGAGGCGCTCTGCATCGCGGTGTAGCTTGCTGTCCAGGTTTCTAGAGGGTGCGTTTCTGGGTGAGGTATCGAATATATTGCTTCCCCCTACTTATACCTCCAGAGGAGATCGCGAATGTAAAGTTAGAGAGATTTGAGCGCGCACGGAGGCTTTCAGGCAGTCGTTCTTCACTCGAACAGAAAAGGGAGGTAATGACAGGGGCACGTAAAGTGCCCTCCGCCACACACCGTTGGGTGGCTTGCGGAGTATAAATGTAGATATAGATGTAGATGTAGAATATAGTGTCGGACCTCCTTATTCCAGGCGTAGTGCAGCAACTTTACGAGGCATAGTCTCACAAGTACTCGGAAATCCCCTTCAGATATTTTGAGTCATGCTGCCTCTACAATCCTGAAAGTCCGCCCCGATAGCTGAGTGGTCAGTGTGACGGATTGCCGTCCTACGGGCCCGAGTTCGATTACCGGCTGGATCTGGGATTTTCTCCTCTCAGGGACTCGGTGTTGTACTGTCTTCATCATCATTTCATCCCCATCCGGCCCGCAGATCGCCGAATGTGGCGTCGAATGTAATAAGACCAGCACCAAGGCGGTCGGACCTGTCCCGCCAGGGGCCTCCCGGCCAGTGACACCAAACTCTCAGTTCCATTACAGCCCGGAATATTTGGGGAAGTGTTGCAACTACAGGATTTTTTGCACTAACGGATCTCCCGATCCTGCCTCATAAACGTTAGATGAAATTCATGCCGAGTGATCTGGGGGACCAGGACGTTCTTCTAATCAATCGCGAACAACTGTGTCCCAATGACATGGCGCACCGTCATCCATAAAGATTCTATAGTTATTTGGGAACATGAAGTCCACGAATGGGCTGCAAACGGTCTTCAAGTATCCGAACGTAACCATATCCAGTCAACGACCGGTTCATTAGGAACAGAGGACCCAGTCGATTTCACGTAAACACAGGCCATACCATTATCGAGCCACCGCCAGCTTGCAAAGTTCCTTGTTGACGACATCGGTCCATGGCTTCGTGAGATCTGCGTCACACTTGAACCCTACGATCAGCTCTTACCAACTGAAATCGGGACTTATATGACTACGCCACGGTTTTCCAGTAGTCTAGGGTCCAACTGATGTGGTCACGAGCCCAGGAAATGCACTGATGGCGATATAAGCACTCTCGTCGCTCGTTTACTGCCATAACCCATTAACTCCAAATTTCGGCGCTTCGTTCTAAAGGATACGTTCGCCTTACGTCCCACATTGATTTCTGCGGTTATTTCACCCATTGTTGCTTGTCTATTAACACTGACAACTCTATGCAAACCCCACTCTTCTCGGTCGTTAAGTGATGGGATCGGCCACTTCGTTGTCCGTGAAGAGAAGTAGGCCTGAAGTTTGCTACTCTGTGCACGT
Organism: Schistocerca piceifrons; assembly: GCF_021461385.2. Lineage (NCBI taxonomy): Eukaryota > Metazoa > Arthropoda > Insecta > Orthoptera > Acrididae > Schistocerca > Schistocerca piceifrons. Next base: position 348,054,483 of record NC_060141.1, on the reverse strand, counting down.
TCTTTACATTATGTATCTCGGAATATCGAATAGGATAACGATTTCCGAAATGGAAACCTGCTGCAATGATCACATCTGAAACCTTTACATATGAAACACCTGAGTACAAATGACAGCTCTGCCAACGCATTACTCTTTTGTAACTTGTGTACGCCATACTAGCGCCATTTATATATGTGCTTAGCGCTATGCCATCACTTGTGTCACTACAATGCATACTCCATAGTCACATCAAACTGTATCTGATTCGACTCATTTTTAGGCACTTTTACAAATTAACGTTGTCAGAAATGGACACCACGTCCATGTCTGCGCTGAGAGCTACCATGCCTGCGAGTTTCTATTCCGCACACCGTGTGGCGCCGGAAGGCCACCCAAACAAGAGACGCAGTAAACCCCTTGTGGAACCACGCCTTGCAAGATTCAATGTTCGAAAAGTGAATTTAAAAAAATACTTTCACAAGGAGTATTCAGTCATTTCCAATAATATTTACTACATTATATGTTATTATACTACAATAACTATTTAATACATAGTAATACACCTTCATATAGAAGGCACCAAAGATTCACAACACTGTCTGGATGTTAATATCGATACATTGCTACATAATTTTTTTTTCAGAAAGTTTTGTGATTTTTGTACTGTGTGTGTGTAATAAAGCTGTTACATTATATATGACCCGTATGTCTTTGAGTTATCCTATAAGGATAGCTTCAAGAGAATTTACCCTTACATAAGGTAGCATTTCTTTGATTCTGAGTGCAACGTGGGATAGATATTCGCTCAAATTATCAAATCATAAAATGCTCATAAATTATTTATAATGTATATACGAACTGTGGAAAGCCGGCCGGTGTGGCCGTGCGGTTAAAGGCGCTTCAGTCTGGAACCGCGTGACCGCTACGGTCGCAGGCTCGAATCCTGCCTCGGGCATGGATGTGTGTGATGTCCTTAGGTTAGTTAGGTTTAATTAGTTCTAAGTTCTAGGCGACTGATGACCTCAGAAGTTAAGTCGCATAGTGCTCAGAGCCATAGCCAACTGTGGAAATTATTTGTTAACTGTTTTCAATAAAGTCTGCGTCTTCGTTTCATCACACTGCGTCCCATCTTGTAAATTCATGTTATTCCTCAATGAATGAGTTAAATTTTCTTAATAGTTTTTAGTATCACAATACCTTAACTGTTCTAATCCGTAAATGCAGAACCGATTTACGCTGGAAGACAATTAGTTCGTATTTTAGCCACCACGTGCAAGCCTGGCGCTGTGCAGCATTTCGCCGCGACGTCTCGGGTGCTCATATTGAACAAATTATGTAAGCGGCTGTTGGTAATAAAAACAACATTATAGCTTCCTCACTTGTTTGACTTTTTTCTGTCTACATACAGTTTCCAGTCCATTACATATGCAAACATTCACGGTTCCAGATTTCCACCAGGTGGCCAATGTTGGAATAAATACATTCCAGCGTTATTCGGTTTTGCATTGACGGGTTAAATTATCTACCAAGTTTCGCTGCCATACGATACTTACAGCTCAAAATGTGCCTCTGTGAGTAGCTTCTCTTTAATTACAACCACCCATTCAGTTTATATAAATTAGTTTCTGTTTTGTCTGAAAGACTTTTTCTTTAATCAGATATTTTCTTATTTATATTGGTCTCCAATTTTCATCTGACTTGTGAGATTAGATTGTAGGACAGCAATGGTAATGTTTCAGTCGTCATTTTAGAAGCCATACATTTTTAACAATTCCAGTAATTCAGAGTTGGAAGACTGGTGTTCTGCTTCCTGTTCTACATTTTCTTTTGCGTAAGATATTGTTTCACCCAGTCTGTTAACATGCAGTGGTGTGGATTCGCTTATGGGATGTGTAATACCGTGAAACCCTAGCTTGATGTCTAATGGCACATTATTGTTGAGAATTGAAATGATATTCTTATATCATCTCTGCAGGCTGAAATATAGCCTAATACAATTTGACGCAATGTCTTGGGCTATTCTGAGCACAGTTTCGCAGGTTTTCGTCGTAGAATTCGCCAAATTCGATATGTCTTTTAATCGAACCACTAATATCGGAGGGGACATATCGAACCCATCGCAATAAGAGCCTATACAGGGTGGTTTAGTTTCTCCTACCAATATCGTTTTATGCAACCTGCAATCTGGCCTTCAACAACCACACTCGACGTTTTCATATTCTGTCAATAACTACATGCAGACTATCAGTCCCACTGAAAAAATGAACAGGACTTTTTTGTAATAAATTTAATGCAGTTATACTTTGCACTGGGATACGTTCTTGGTAGACGCCGTAGTTTTCGAGTTATTCAAGGAAAACATATAAAAGTGACCTTCAAACGCACCGCCTCTCTCACACTCAGCTTCCACGTTGTTCATGGCACTCCCTCCTACCACTGTACGAATACTAAACTTTGCGACTGCACGAAATAATTCCAACATTCGAACATCTTTTGGTCTTCGTTGACTGGCCTTATTACGCCACCGTCTAAGTCGAGTAGCTACACATTGTAAAAGTGATATCTGTATAAATTTTACTTAACAGTTTTTTTGAATTTTAAAAGTATAAAATAAGCAATTACATCGTCGTATTTGTCAGGGCTTTTGACTAAGAAACTACCGTGCATGTAAGGGTTCAGTTTGAGTCTAACTGTCAGTGTAATTATTTTCAGCGTAATGTTTTGTTGCAAAAGCTTTTTTCTTTCATTACCACCACGGTCATGCTTAAATTAATAATGTTAACTAAATTGTAGACTATGCTGGTGGCGTATCATCCAAAACAATAGAGACCAAGAAATGTCGAATATCGGGAGTAATTAGTGTACTCGGAAATTTTTGTACAGCGGCAGGAGGGAATGCCATGAGCAACATAATAAAAATTGTGACGGGGGATGCACGAGTGTGGGAGCAGAGGTGGGTTTGAATGTAACTCTTGTACCTTTTTCTTGAATAACTCGAAAACCGGGCTTCCAGTGAAATCGTATCCCAGTACAAAATTTAACTGCATTAAATTTCCTATAAAAAAAGTCCTGTTAATTTTTTCAGTAGGACTAGTAATTTGCACGTAGACAGCGAGAGAACATGAAGATTTCGTGCATGGTTTTTGAAGGCCAGATTCAGAATTGCGGATTGCATAAAATGACATCGGTATGGACAGCTGAATCACCCTGTATAAGGTGCGGCTGATTATCCGCGTGACTGGATAACTACCACAGGTACCTTATCCAGCCGATGACAAGTCGCAACTAGTGTGGTAATTTTCCAATTACGCAGATGTATTACCATTTTTAGGTTTATATGGACACCTAAAATACATAAAGCGTTGTGACTGCCCAGTGGTGACAAGACAGTCTCTCCAGTCTCTCAGCAACTGATGACGAGATGTTTCCAATGGTGAGAGAAATGAAGATCTGGTCAGGGTAACCTCTTTATCGAAATAGGTCAGAGCAGGAGGGATAACAAGAAGCGTCACATCAAAGGAGTGAGATGCCATACAATTGTATCTTCGCTTTTGATTGTGCTGCATGGCCACTTCGCTTCCATGAACTGACGTCTCTTGATTTTTTTTATTTTTGTAGATTATTTGGATAAGCAATCTGACTGCGTATTTGAATATGAAAAACGACAGAAACAAATGACCCTGTAAAAATGAATACCTAAGCTATCTGACTGCTTTTCTGAATACGAATTTACTAGAGATACAGAATCTGACTTGTGCAACTAAATTTACTGGATTAGAGTACATGACATGCTGTGGTGTGTCAGTTTCTCTGTTTTGGCCCTAAGTTTTGAACTCACCTCTTTAGATTACTGCCTTTTTCCAAGTGGTTTACAGCAATTCACAGCAGCATGCCGCAGCAACGGCTAAAGCTTATTGTTATTAGGAATGAATTTAATAAAAAGGAGTTTGTTTGGGTCCCGTTAATTACTAATATAACTTGTGAGAAGGGATTTCAAAAATTAAGTTTACTTAAAACTTCAGAAATCATTAATAGACAGTGGCAATAACAATGACATAGGTATCAATAATGGCTGAGTGCCAGATTAACAAATTATTTCAATTTCAAAGTTGCATTAACATTTAATAACCACAGCATTGGTTTATTAATTAGAGGTGTAGAATAATTATTATTATTTGGAGGGTAAGGAGGCTTCTTTAACTGACAAGCAAAACGTGGGATTATTGCAAACTCGGACTAACAGTCACGAACCTAATCCTGCAATTGATTTTGAGGTATGTTTGAGAATTTTACCTTGCATTCCATATTCAAGCGTAGTTAACCCTTCTAAATCTCTCCTGGCCATACAAATGAAATCAGGCCCTGAGTGTGGTAAGATCTGCCGTCACCGACGTGAGGGCAACGTGACACGTCTTCTGTCTTCTTCCACTTTCCTGATTATTCTTCCTCGTGTCAAGTCATCCTGATGTCGTCTCCGGGGCAAAGTTGTAATGAAGAACACCGCCACAGTACACGGTAATGGCTGCTGATTGATGTAAGCTGTCTTTTCCCGTTCCTTCAACTGTTTTGTGTAGCTGTGTCAGCTCCATTTAGCGCTATAGTCACGCTAATCTCACGCCATGTAAGGCTCAGCTATCTGTACGTTACTGGGAAACATCTGACGACATCCTCTCGCACTTCCATTCATTTACACCGATTAGTTACTGTGTTATGATACTTTATCTATCTGGTCCTTAAGTTTTCAAGACCAGTGTATAATTTTATGCCCATCACTGAAGAAAAAGAATAAATATCTGCTGTGTGTCATTACGATTGTTGTTCGCATGGAAGTGGAACATTTGCCGTTGTGTGGAACAACACGATACCAGTGAGGAAAAAAAAATTGAAAAGTTCAGCTCTGAAAACGTTCTATCTCAATCTTATTCCTAAATGAAGAAAAAAGTATTGTTATTATTATTGTTCTGTTTTGCTTGGGAAAATAATGCTTGTGGTTCGTATCGCTGCACTTTGGACGAGGTTATAAAAGTTGTATTGTTTTGACTGTTTTGGCATAGTTAGTCAGATAATTTTTTTTAAATTTTTGTAGCATGCTTGACTGGTAACTATGTGTACTAGCTTGCAACAGTATTAGGACGTATATCTAGTCATGAGATGCACATTGGCCCTCAACCCTTGTTAAAAGGTTGGCAGCTGATTCTCAATACAAATAACCGTTACGAAATTAATTGGTTTACTGCGAATTCCTTGACGTCATCTGTTTTAGATACAGATCTACTACCAAACAGTGACACACGAAGATTTATGTCGGACCGAGACTCAAATCCATCGTGACACCAATTCTAATATGGCTCTATCGGGTAGTAAATCTATATCTAACGCACCTGATGTCATGGAATTCATAGTAAACAAATTAATTTCGAAATATTTCGTACAGCTGTGGATCGTCGACAGTGTCTGTTCTTTCAAACATGCATATAAGTATAAATAAATGTAATGTAAGGCGCATAAAACACGAAAAAATTCGATGACAACTATGCTACTGGCGATCATCTGAAAATTCTTAAATACCTAGGACTATATATGTGGAGTTAAACTGTCTGACAAGAAAATTGAAGCACCCGAAGACATAATCGTGTGTAAAATGTATCTTTGTATCGGTATACACGATTGGTGAATACGTTAATGATTAGGACTGTAATTCTCTATGACAGATTGGTCAACCACCAGGATGTGTTATTGTTATTCGATTTTCATGTTGGAGGTATTGAATAGAATTGGGAAGAAGAGGAGCTTGTGGCAGAACTTGACTAGAAGAAGGGATCGGTTGGTAGGAAATGTTCTGAGACATCGAGGGATCACCAATGTAGTATTGGAGGGCAGCGTGGAGGGTAAAAATGGTAGAGGGAGACCAAGAGATGAATACACTAAGCAGATTCAGAAGGATGTAGGCTGCAGTAGGTACTGGGAGATGAAGAAGCTTGCACAGAATAGAGTAGCATGGAGAGCTGCATCAAACCAGTCTCAGGACTGAAGACCACAAAAACAACAACCAGGCTTGGTAGGGCGTGTAAGGGGCCAGAATAGATGTTGAGTGATCACTGTGAAGACATCGTAATGGGGCGAATACGTGCGAAACAGTGTTATCAGCATCTTAATGACTTTGAAAGAGACCTCACTGTGGGTCTTCTTTTGGCTAGCTGGTCAAATCATGCAACAAACAGATTTGCGGGACATTTGATGCGACAGTGGCCCACTGTTGGACTACATGGAAATTTGAGGTCAGGTATATTCGCCGTGGAGGTTGGTTCGTCTAACCACTACAAAATAGGGTCGTCGTATTGCGCGTCTGGACCCTTTGTGTCAAGAACCACGTTACATCGGCGCTTGCAATGTGGGAACAAGTAATTCATACCCTGCAACATTCTGTTTCATCCCGGATTATCCGTTGGAGGCTAGAAGCAGTCCGATACATAGGCTGCCGTAAACTCTACAAAACAAACAACTGTTCCTGGAGTGGCTCCGTGATCGAGAAGCATGTACAGCCCATTAACGTTTTTGTGTGTTCACCGATGCGTCACTGCTCTGCACTACCCCGGATGACCATCGTTAGCAAGTACAGTGGCAATCTAGGCCAAGGTTTTGTTCTTCCAACGTGGTGGGGAGACACAGCGCTGTTGGTCCTGGTGTCATTGTGCGGATAACTACCTGATTTGACATCAGATCACGGCTGTTAGAGATAGAGGAAACTCTGAAGGCAGAACGATACATCACAGTCATCCTGCGTTCTCATGTGTTATATCTGATGCGCCAGTATCGTGGTGCCATTCTTCAGCAGGACAATGCTCGTACACACAGCACGTAGCTCCATGATCCGTAGCTCCGTGATGATGAGGCCAGTGAGATCCTCAGATCTGTACCCGACAGACAACTTGTGGGATCTCCTCGGACGTGAACTCCGTTGCAGTGCCTGCACTCAGTAAATTAAGGACTTATTTCAGTAGTTGTGGACCATTCTGCCTCATCAGAGGATACAATGGTTGTATGACACCTTCCCAAACCAATCAGCACGTACATCCATGCCAGAGGGGGTGCGAAATCGTAATGGTACTGAGGTTCATACTCTCGAGTTCGTTGTAAATCTGACTCGTTGTTTTAATCACTAAAATATCACAACTTGTGAATTTTTATTTTGTTTCCTCCTCACCTTCTGGGTGCTTCATTTTTTCTGTCAGGCAAGGTATTTAAGGTGGGATCACAGATAAATGCGTACTACTTATACAGGGTGAGCTAGAACTCCACCGACAAACATTCAGTGGTTGTAGCATGGACTAAAACAAGAAAGAAGATGTCTAGTAAACATGGGATCTAAAATGTCTGCCGTAATAGCTATGAGCATTTTTTCATCTTATCTACTGTGTGTAAGACACCTAACTTCCGGACACGTATCGTCTACTGGACAATTGCTGATAGAGCTAAACATACACATTTCAGAGCCCATGTTTACAGAAATTTTTTCTCTTGTTTCGGTCCATATTACCTCCTCCCAATACACAGAAAGCGAAGAGTTTGCAGTCGAAGAAGCGTGTTGCACATTATCTCGTAAGGTATGCGCTTTAGAGGCCATGTTTATAAGACTTTATTTCTTGCTTTGGCCCATACTACCATTTCGGAAAATTAATCGGTTGAGTTTTGGTTCTTTCTTCTTTCTCTTTCTTGAACCTTTCTCCTACATCGGCGCAGGGTTGGCATTGTTACTATCGTATCTGACATGCTTATTTTCGAGGAGAAAGGGGACGGATGTCCTTCCTGTTGCTTCTTTACTTCCCCGGACGGAAGACGCTAATCCCAGCTGTCTCCTTGTGGTGTTATTCATGTGAAAGGGGCCGAAACTCTTTGAAATGTTTGTGAATCGTGTAACTGAGACAGGACTTGGATACCAGCCCTATATTCATCTAGTGGGATGTAGGAAACCCCATAAAAACCACATTCAGGCTGGCCAGAAGACAGATCCTCGTCAACACGTGTGTCGAATTCGATCCACGGTCGGAGTATCTCTCCGTCCCGAAAGCGGCGCTTCAACGCGCACGGCTATCCGGGGGTTTGTAGAGCTCCGGTTTACTCTTTATTTTTGCAACCTAGTATTTTATATACGTGGTGTGACGAAAAAGATTGCGACAAACTTCGTGGGGACGTGGAGGGTGCCTTACGGAACAAATTGATGATACGACGATATTGCAGTGCCATTCTTATTCTAATTACGATGCAAAGTTCCTTTGGACATGCACGCATGTCCGAAGTAACATGCACTGCGGCGACTACAGCTGTAATGAAATACGTTCAATGAATTCGCAATTGCGAATAAGGACAACCACCAGCTGTAGGATGGAATGATGACAATGGAGTTTGTGCCGGATCGGGACTCGAACCCAGATTCCCGCTTATCGTGGGTGGTCGCCTTATGATTTGGCTATCCGTGCACGACTCACGGCCAGACACAAGCCTCCATATGTCGTCAACCATACATCTACGACTTGTACTCATATATCCATTATGTATGTTCCCGCACAGGTGAGACGTACTCGAAAGTCACTTGCCCAGTGTCGGCGGTTAAATTCTATATTACAGAACCTGTGTTATTCTGCTTATGATGCAAAGTTCCATTGGACATGCATGCATATGCAAAGGATCCCGTGATGCTAGGATCCGATGACCTGCAGTGTCATCCAGTTCCATTACCGAGTGTCGACGTTGTAGGGATCAATCCTACTAACACACTCTTTTTTCAGCAAACGTAAGTTTGTATGGTGACGCCTTTTCCGTCACTGCTGTTAGTGAGCTATTCCAGTATTGTAATATAGGTAAACGCGTTCGCCGCTACCTAATGTCACGAATGTTGTAAGGGGCATCGTGAGAATTTACACCATCGATCCGTTAGCGTACGAATTGTCATGACACCTGTCCACAGGGTAGCCTAGTGATACGCAATAGTCCCAGTAAAATAACGCTTTAGAGTGTAGTTGAATGTCATTTCCCAACGTTGTTTCCTAACCTTAATTTGTTCCTCAAGACTTTCGGAACACGTCTCACTGTAATAGCACAAGCTATCAGGAAAGGGCGAGTGGGGATGATTTCAATGTGCGAAATTTGCGCGATATGAGAGTGAAAAACATAGAACGTCCCGGTCAGGTCCAGCTCAGCATAAGCAACTCGCAGCAATTCAAGATCTTTCATGAAGCCCTGTGTTTAGCAAATAAAGATTTGAGCTGGCTCCTGACAGACATTAACGATTCCACACTGTGTAGAACAAAAAAAAAGTGGTTCAAATGGCGCTGAGCACTATGCGACTTAACTACTGAGGCCATCAGTCGCCTAGAACTTAGAACTAATTAAACCTAAGTAAACTAAGAACATCACATACATCCATTCCCGAGGCAGGATTCGAACCTGCGACCGAAGTGGTCGCTCGGCTCCCGACTGTAGCACCTAGAACCGCACGGCCACTCCGGCCGGCTGTGTAGAACAGCTTAGACGGTTCTCTTCTCTCTAAAAAACATTTTTCCGACAGTATATCCTGACGTATGTTTCGTTTACTCACAGCCTATCTCCTTAAAATGTGTTCCATTGAAAGAATACACGTTGAAACAATTTACTCCTATTCCTAAGAGTCCAACGTAGTTAAAACAAATGCCTTCGCGCTTCACTGTGTAGGTGAATTCTTACAAAGAAGACAGCAACCAGCCACGATTAATACTGCTATTATTTAGGTAAATAGCGCCGTAACCGGTTTTGAACTGGCAAGTTCATAATCAGACGGCTGTTCACATGATTTGCAAGATAGGTTAGCCTCACATATTTATTTACTCTGTATTTCATCGTTTGGGGGTTAGTTATTTTCACAAAAGCCGCTTCTAACACTGTTTTCTACCGTAGGGCACCAACACACCAAGAATATTTCGCCACAGTAGAAGAATAAAAATCGAAAACTATTGTGTAAAGTCTATCTTGCAAATCATGTGAACAGCCGTCTGATGATGAACTTGCCAGTTCGAAACCGGTTACGGCGCTATTTACTTAGATAAACAGCATTATTAATAGTGGCTGGTTGCTGTCTTCTTCTTTGTCAGAATTAACATACATTAATTGTACACAGCCACGTTCACACCATGTCAGTTTTAGACTAAGTAGCACTTCACTGTGTACCGTAGTAAATTATTACGAGCTGTCATCTTGCATTGCAAGCGCAGCATGCAGTGGACCCGGGAGGAGAGCAGATTTTGGTTTTCCACACTGGCACAGCTGACGCTGCCTACTGGGTCGAGAGCGAGCCGTGTACTTCTCTAGCGCTGCGTGAATACGTTACACATACTCTCCACGAATCTGAAGAAGTGCCACTAAATATTAATAGATCTTTTTCATACTTAGTAAACCAAATTCTATGGATAACACAACCGTTGTTGTTGTTGTGGTCTTCAGTCCTGAGACTGGTTTGATGCAGCTCTCCATGCTACTCTATCCTGTGCAAGCTTCTTCATCTCCCAGTACCTACTGCAGCCTACACCCTTCTGAATCTGCTTAGTGTATTCATCTCTTGGTCTCCCTCTACGACTTTTACCCTCCACTCTGCCCTCCAGAACCAAATTGGTGATCCCTTGGTGCCTCAGAACATGCCCTACCAACCGATCCCTTCTTCTAGTCAAGTTGTGCCACAAACTCCTCTTCTACCCAATTCTATTCAATACCTCCTCATTAGTTATGTGATCTACCCATCTAATCTTCAGCATTCTTCTGTAGCACCACATTTCGAAAGCTTCTATTCTCTTCTTGTCTAAACTATTTATCGTGCATGTTTCACTTCCATACATGGCCATACTCCATACAAATACAACCATACTGTTAAAATTTCAAACCAATAAATTCACTATTTTCGGAAGTACTAATTTTTACTTAAAATATATAGTAACCGTGCTGGCATTCCGAAACTGAGTTAGGGACTGCATTGCATTCATCTATAGTGTCAACTGAAACTACAACGAAGAGGATATGTTGACATAATCTAATTTTCTGGAATTTCTTTAGTTTCATTACCACAGATTTCTGACGTAATTCATAGGACATTGGAAACTTATTATTTCACCGTGTTTTAATTGTGTGCGTGTTTTGGAGAGACCGAGAGAGTTAATGGAGGACATACGTAATGTGAGAATGTGATATTTTATTAAAACTAGGTTAATGTAAGTGTGAGAGAGTTGCATAGTAGGGGAATTTGTGACGTATGTCCCAGTGAGCTTGATTTTGTAAAAGGCAGCTAGACGGGGCATTGAGTATTAAACTTATTAGTAATTTATTTTGTGGAAAGGAATTGTATCTTGTTTCCATTAAATTTTATTTAGTTTTGAATTACGATATTTCTAGTCCAAATTACTTGTGGTAATCTGATTGGCTGACATTAGAAATACCAAGTGCTCGAAATGATCTGATTGGCTGCTTAATGTGCTGGTCAATAGGAGGGCAAGATTTCCCGCGCGTTTGAGTAGGGCTTTGTGCCTCAGCTCTATGAGTCGAGATAGTTCCTCTGGAGCCGTCTTCTGGTAAACACCTATGTTAAACAGCGCTGATGAAGAAATTCGCGCGTTTGATCGGTTCTCGTGTCATTGGCGAAATGCGACTAAAGTATTGAGTATTTTGTGAAAGTTTGAGCTTTGTGAGTGGTTTTTTTACGAAATATCGGCGTGCGACCATTTCATGTCGTACATTAAATCTGCGTGGCGTGTTCCGTGCGGATTGCGAAACATTATGGCGAGCACTTCTTTACAAGAAACCTACTGAGCCACTGAATATGTTAACTCGCAAGTAATCGGGGGTCAGTGATTGATTAGGACGTTCAAAATATCTGGTCGAAGTAAATGTCTTCTATCTGCTTTTGGGTGTGAACTTGTAACACAGACAGTCAGGAACATTCCATAATTGGCGTGATAATAAATATGGGGTTGATAGCCATTTCCCTTGTTTTAAAGACAGTAAAATAACTTAAAGGAAATTTTAGAATTTTTTTCAGACGAGTCATGCAAGAATCCCGAACTCTCTTTAGTTTAACTACCTTTCAGCTACTGCCCATGGACTGGAGTTATGTGGCCTTTGCGTGGTAAGCAGTCAAATTTTCATCAACGCTGCTTTTGTCGGCTAAGCTGCTTTTATCCGCTAAACCAGTATCTACCATCGCAGAGTGAAGTGACAGACAACCTGAAACCTATCCAGGAAGGTAGTCTCGTAGTTTAAAGAGTAGTGAGATATGGACCCGTCCCATCGCAACTGTTTTAAGTAGTGTTCCTCTCTTTGTTTCACGTAGTCTGCATCCGCAAATGTTCCCATAGGCGAAGGATGACGCTCCCTGTTTGTGCCTAACGAACCAAAACGACGTAAAGAAAGTTCCTGTTTGCTGCCGCACAAGTTTCTGTCGACTAAGTTATGCCGTTTCCCTTTGTTGCTACAGAAGAGCCACGACTGAGGCGAAACGGAAATGAAGACGGACCGGCATCATATCCGTAGCTTTACTCTCCAGGTATTCCACCAGAAAAATATCTACCCGCACACGGCAGTCCGCGACGTGAGAGTCTGTCTCGTCGACGTGGAGAGAATAAGAGATGAAGCAATCGACGGTGAAAGTTGGGGAAGGAAGTGGCCCCACGGTCTTTTAGGAGAACAGTTCTGGCATTCAGCAGTAATGGTTCAACCCTCCGCTTACCAGAAAATCTGTATAACGTTTCCTATCAGTCGGACGAACCAGTCCCGTGTTGTTTAAATTGACAGAAATTGACGCCATTTTGACTACTTATGACGTGAATGACTTTTGAGGTGTAAATAGGTTTAAAATAATTTTATTTACTTAAAGTTTCCATTCAAAAACACATAATGTTTATACTTCTACAGGTGAATTTTAATCTTACTGTAAATTTGTGCTATGTGTATAGGCAACAGTAGAATGTTCCGAGCATGCAGGTTTTGTGCACATACTACATGTAATTTGATTTTTTCTGTCTTTCGTCTCTACACTATATTCACAACTTCTCTTTTTCATAGCTGATGGTTTCACTGCCCTTTCTGGTTTCGGTGCTACTAATGAATTCATTGACTTTCTTACCCCTGCTAGTTGCTTTCCCAAACTGATGAGAGTTCGACGAATGATTTTTATTGGTATCCAGCATCATGCAAATTATGTACGCAGTCATTACACTTGCATCGACCACGTTAATGAAAACCACCAATGGCCAACACCTACTTTTTCTTTTCACACTCTCATATCGCGTCTTTTTGTCCACTGTGTCAACGCCGCCTTTCGTGGCATTGTATGTCATAACAATTTCAGGCTTCTTTGCGTGTGATGATGACACCGTTGGTTGGTCATAAGAAAGATCTGAGAACGATAGCAAATTTTTTTCTGAACATAACACCTGGTTGAAAACCAAATAATGTAGAATATACTTCACGTCCTTTAGATGTAATGAAATTAGAAGGCAATTACTCTTTGGTTTTTTGATAGTACCGATTAGAATCAGATATTTGGACAACAAATAATAAGCTAAATCGAAATATGTACAAAAATTATCACAGGTGATATTACGTCCAGACTTTTCAAGTTCAGTCACCATGCTTTTCACAACATTCTCTCCATGTCGCATTGATCTGGTTTCTTCCTCCTTCCCCAAATACACTGTCATCTTCCATCAGTAGCTTGTTACACTGTCACAAATTGCCCAGAACTGTATTCCTTATCTACCAGGTTTTGATGGGATTATTGTCTAAATGTAACCAACTGTTCATCCACAGTCATCAGAGCACCAAGAAACCTTTTCATTTCATTGTATATCTATAGCCACCCAGTCCACGTAAGCGATTCCACCTTCCCTGTTGGTCCACACACACACTTTGTCAATGAGGGGTACGAGAAGACAACATAAAACAAAATTCGTCACTATCAAAGTTCCTAATAGAATGATTTGTAGGTACCTGGTCGTCTTTCAGTGCATCCTTTTTGCTTCGCCTACCAGATATTCCAGCATGAGGAGCACTAGATCGTATTTTATTCCCATTACCAGAAAACAATAAGTCACACTCAACAGAATTTGCATTAAATTGTTATTCTCCATCTACTTAAAGGGATTCGTCATATTCGTGTATTTCTGAGTTTTCAGCGTCATCTTCCTCAGTATCATTATCACTGGAAGATTCACATGGATTTTCAGAATTAGAGGACTGCTCCGAACAATTCCATTATCTCCTCATCTGATAGTCCTCTTCTCCGTAGTTTGTAGGACTGACAGCTGCTATGAAATAATGCACGAAAATGAACATATGCTTATCGCAAGGAGGACTGTTGAATGCGGAAAGAATAAGAGCGTGCGTCAAAATTGGCAAATGACGTAACGGACGCTGCGCAGACATCTGGCTGCTGAAAAATTGCTGCCAACCGCACGGTACCGCGAGTCCCCTACGGGAGGACACCAACACCTTAACTCAAACCCATAGGTAAATTTTTATCATTTTTTCGAAAATTATGACTTACTTGAAAAATTAGGAAAAATCATAAAATTTCATTAAAATGCAATGTATAATTATCGATAGAGGAGGTATTAAAGGACGGGCCTCTGAGCCCCGATGGTAGGTACAGAATTAAGTATACGTGAAATTAGGATGTTTTTGAAAAGACACTTGACTCAAATACCACCAGCTTCACCATACGTGTTATCTGGCAGCAATTTAGGATATGTTCCGGCCCAAGCACGTTCTCACTTCCCTACCTGTCACCTAGCAACACCTGTTCACTGATACAACTGCTCTTTATGCATAAACATTTCATATTTCATGATAAACGTTGTCTGTCAACTATGAAGTCTCCTGTTTCACATGTCAGTTACTCGCGAGCAGTCTTTGCTGTGATCTGTCTCCACTAACCTATTATCTGTGTAGTCACTCGTGCTTCTGCCACTCTGATTTGTCTCAACTACGGTCTTTGTGACGAACACTGGCTCAGCCAATAAGGACTGAAGGAAACTTTGGAGACAATACAGCTTGCACATTTAAAGGTGAACAAAGGTTTTTCTTTCTACTCCGTTCTGTGCAGGCTTTCGACTGGTTCACATCTTGTGTATGTTACTGCGTGATAAAAAAAATGGCTGCTCTGAATTATACCGAGAATAAAGGAGAGTGATGTCCGAATGCAGGCTGAGTTTGAACATGTGAAGTTAAGATGTGGATTTTGAGTGACATTTCTGTATGCACCTGGGTTGAAAAACAACGTAACATTGTTCTGGAAGTGTGAGTTTGGCGACCCATTTTGGGAAGAGAGGTTCTTATCCGTGCTCAGTCTTGGTGATTCCTATAAACCAGTTGTATTACTTGGTTTTCAATAACTATCGAGTGCTACGAAATCTTTACATTTCTTTGTACGTCGTTTCCGCATTAGGATGAGTATAAATGTACATTTTTATTAAGGTTATCTTAGAAGAACCTTGAGGCTACTCATGTATACATAGTGCAGTGACGATAATTGACAGTTGACTATGTTCTCAGCTTCTTTATTAAAAAGTGTTCTGAATTACAGACAACAGCCAAGCATGTTCCTTGAATTGTTATTCCTGTATGGTGTAACAAAGGAAATATTTACAGGATCATGTCTTCGTTTCTGTGATTGAAGGTTACTCAATACAAAACGATAAGTATTTCAGAGGTCTGGTTTTTACCTTAGGGCTCAGTGTGTGAGTCTGTGTCAAGTTATTTGCAAAGGATAGTCAGATTTCGCCATGATATTACTTTTCTGGGTCAACATTCATAAAGTAAAGAGGGTATATTTCATCAGGGCAGTTCTATATGACTCACAGACAGCATACATCATCCATGCTACTTACATATGACAATGTATTATGGACAATATTTACATACCAAAGTATCGACAAAATTCTATTAAATGTAATAGGAATCTATTAAAAGCGATGTAACTTCACATATTTGTCATAACATCCAGTTTTC
Source organism: Schistocerca piceifrons (assembly GCF_021461385.2). Lineage (NCBI taxonomy): Eukaryota > Metazoa > Arthropoda > Insecta > Orthoptera > Acrididae > Schistocerca > Schistocerca piceifrons. Next base: position 348,038,478 of record NC_060141.1, on the reverse strand, counting down.
CCTTCTGTACCCTTTATGTATCACGCACCTATGATTTAATGTTTGTAACGACGTACAATACTGTCAAAATATAGTATATATGGCGGCTTAAATTTCTAGCAGCCTGAAAAGCAGCCCAAAACCGTAACCATATCGCAGCCACAGTCTGCCGACCGGGCAAAGCACTTGCCGATATTGATAATCAGATTACTCCAGTAAAAAATTTTGTTTCAAAAACATGCATATTTACTTGTTTTCACCCTCAATATACTTCCCTCCTCCATCCCCACAACGCCCCATGCGAATTTTCAATTGACAGAAACAATGTTGGAAGTCTTCCTCTGAACTTTCATTTCACTGCTTCAACGGACTGAAATGTTGTTCCTTTTAACGCAGATTTGAACATGGGGAACAGATAAAAATCATATGATGCTAGGCCAGGCGAATAGAATGGTTGTTCTAAGGCTAGGATGCTGTACCTCTCTAGAAACTCTTAACAGACAGTGGGCATTAGTCAGTGCGTTGTCTTGATGCAGCACGTATGACTTTCTTCCACAGTTCGGGACATTTTTTCTCCTTTTGTCACGGTGTTGAGCAAGAATCTCAAGTTATTAATACCGAATAATAGTTTGACCTTCAGGAACCCAGTGAAGATACACAGTTCCATAAATATAAAAAAAAAATCACCATTGCTTTGAATCTTGATTTGCTCATTCGATCTTTTATCGCTTTCGGTGAAATTGGGTCCTTCCAATGCATGGATTGGTGCATAGTGTCTGGATTATAAGTGAAAACCACGATTCGTCATACGTTATAACTCTTTCAAAGAAATTACAATCATTTTCAGTGGTATTCGAAGTGCCAGTATAGACAATTTGACGAGCTTCTTTTTGCTCTAACGCGAGAATTTTCGCCACAAGTTGCAGTCACGCTTTTTTATGTTAAGTTGGTCATGCAAAATTTGGCTTACGCGTTATTTGTCTTTTCCTAGAGTTTCACCACACACTAAAACACATCTGATTTTGATATTGACGCGTGTTCCGGTAGTGAGTCATCTACATCGTCCTCTCGGCCATCTTGAAGACGCTCGAACCACTCGTAAACAGGCCCGGATCTAAACCTGTGAGCGGGATGGGGTGGGGGGGGGGGGGTGGCAAACCGGGGTATCTGCCCCTGGCGGCAATGTTATGGGTCGTCAAAGCCATATGCTTGAAGAAGCATCCAGCATCCAGCATCCAGCGTTCGTTGGTCTATCGATTATTCATATTATTTTGAAACGCATCTCTATTACATTTTCAACATTTTTGAGCACATTCTGATTTGCTTTCTGAACGAATCACAAAATAGGTTTTGAATCCGTGCATAGTGTACGTTATGTCTCTGATCCAAGAATCCCCGTCGCATCTAGAAATAAAAAACTTCCCCGTAATCAAAAGGAAACGGAGGTATATGAGCTAAGCCGAATAAACTCGAACGAATGAATGCCAATCGCTGTTCGTTTATGGGGTTGATTTTGTGAGCGAATGATCAGCGTTGTTATAATTATTAACGAAATCCATAGATTCAGACTACTGGAGTGGAAATAAACAACTCACAGGAATAACAGGTGAGAAAGAATTTATATTATCTTCCCGGTGTATCCTAGAAAATGAAATTTTAACACAAGCTTTTTGCCAGATAGCAACAACACAATGGACCATATGTACAGTCCCTGGTTAGCAGCCGCTTAAATTTTATTCTCGGAATAGCTCGGCAAACGCATTGTACGAACACACAATAATGCCTAACCAGAGAATAAAAGTGGGATAACTGAACCGGTGATTCTGTCAGGGTTAGTGAAGTTAACTGGAGAATAAGTTTTGACAATGGCAGGGGTAATTACAGAATTAGTTATGTCGGAATTGTTTGTTAGAACGAGGAAAAAGAAGAAATGGGGACATCACACAGATTATATGGACGAATATTACAATTTCAGATTTATATAAAAATTTTGTACTACTACTTCTCGATCTCATGCATGGAAACCTGGACCGTATGAATGAAATGTGAAACTACTTCCTAACGCAAAACTTTTTGCTTGTAGCAGACCCAATTGACATTTGATATTGGTACTACATGAGTTATATTCCGTCGTGTTATTTATGTAAATGAGGTGGATAATAATAATCAATTGTGCCAAAACAGTCTCGCTTATTTGCGGTGTGTTACAGTTGCTGCAATATTAGAAGGGCTACTTCGTTTTATCTAGCAGACAGTGACAAAATAGACACAATCAAATCGAGAAACCACATCAGTCTTGGGTACTATTCGTATTAACAGCTTTTTCAGCTTTAGACAATGTCATTTTGATTTTTCATGTAGCAAAATGTTTAACGAACTTTGACGAAGTAATGATTCTTTTGCGAAAAGGTAAGCACTCCGTATAAAGCTGCAGCAAGTTTAGAGAGAACAAAAAAAAAAAAAAAAATGCTCGGACTTAAGGATTGAAGAAATGTGTGCTGTCTTCCTCGTCTCTTGTCTTCACTGTATTTATATTTCCTATATTTAATTTTACGTAACACAGAAGAGAAAGTTGTTAGCAGACAGGCAATAACAGATGAAAATTCTCTGAAGAGTTCTTATTCTCCCAATTATAAAAAATCCCAACCGGTAATAACTAAGACTTTTTTTAACGGGTTAGGATATCAAACCGGCCGACTGGGAGCACGAGCGGCACCAAAGGACATTTTAATTTCCACTGTCCTGAATATAGGTTTGATGCTTTCCATTACAAAATATACCCATTTGAATTCCACAGAGTGAAATACAGCGATGTGCGACAAAAGAATTTTGTGTGGAGAGGCGTGGCACTGCACTTTGGCACACTTAAAGGACAAATAATGTGTCTTACATTTCCTCGAATGTATACGTTTTACACATCAAAATTCACAAAGATGTGCGCTTCACAATGGAAATATTTTTGAGAAAGCTTTTTCTTTAATATTTGACGTCCTATCTCCAACGCTCGAGGTGGGGGACAATATCAAGTTTTTGCCCCCTTTCGGAAATATCATTTTTCTGGCCAAACAAAATAACAGCTCTTACAAAAACAAAGGCCACGGCCTCCCTGATTTCTCTACAGAAAGCAGAGACGCCGAATTCGACTGACGAGGCTTCATGCTTCACAGCTTTTGGTCGTTGACCTTTGGCACATGCCGGTCCCGCTATTTTACAGCCACAGCTCGTAACTCAGCAGACGCCAACATTTTCGTACCGCCGTGCCTGCGTGCCAACGACCTGACTCTTTGTCTGACTGCTGCATTAACAACAACCGGAACCCAGTCATTAGCCTCCGCCGCAGAGGTCTTCAGCCAATACAGAAATATGACTCTTTCACAAACTTTTTACTAGGCCGCGGTATTTCGATTTTCAGGTCCAAAATCAAATGGCTCTAAGCACTATCGGACTAAACATCTGAGGTCATCAGTCCCCTAGACTTAGAACTACTTGAACCTAACTAACCTAAGGACATCACACACATCCATGCCCGAGGCAGGATTCGAACCTGCGGCCGTTGCAGCAGCGCGGTTCCAGACTGAAACGTCTAGAACCGCTCGGCCACAGCGGCCGGTTCTCCAGGTCCAGCGCAACGTCATCGGCAGAGCTGCTCCTTACTTGCATACAGGCGATTTTGTCGCACGACTTGCCTGCGCGGTAGATCCGCGTTCTTCATTTACACTAACGAGCCAGAGAAACTGGTACGCCTGCCTAACATCGTGTAAGGGCCCCGCGAGCGCGCAGAAGTGCCGCAACAAGACGTGGCATGGACTCTACTATTGTCTGAAGTCTTGCTAGAGGGAACTGACAACATGAATCCAGTAGGGCTGTCCATAAATCCGTAAGAGTACGAGAGGCTTGAGATCTCTTCTGAACAGCACGTTGCAAGGCATCCCAGATGCTTAGCAATGTTCATTTTTGGGGAGTTTTGTGGCCAGTGGAAGTGCTTAAATCATAAAAGTGTTCCTGGAGCCACTCTGTAGCAATTCTGGCTGTGTGGGGTGTCGCATTATGTTGCTGGAGTTGCCCAAGTCCGTGGGAATGCGCAATGGACATGAATGGATGTAGATGATGAGACAGAATTCTTACGTACGTGTCACCTGTCAGAGTCGTATCTAGACGTGCCAGTGGTTCTATATCACTCCAACTAAAGACGCCCCACACAGTTACAGAGCCTTCACAAGCTTGAACAGTCTCATGCTGCAAGGAGGGTCCATGGGTTCATGAGGCTGCCTCCACACCCGTACACGTCCGTCTGCTCGATACGATTTGAAACGAGACCAGGAAACATGTTTCTAGTCATCAACAGACGATGGTCGGTGTTGACGGGTCCAGGAGAGGCGTAAGGCCTTGTGTCGTTCTTTCATCAAGGGTACACGAGTGGGCCTTTGGTTCCGAAAGCCCGTAACGATGATGTTTCGTTGAATGGTTCACACGCTGACACTTAATGATGGCCCAGCATTGAAATCTGCAGCAATATGCGGAAGGGTTGCACTTCTGCCACGCTGAGCGATTCTCTTCAGTCATCGTTGGTCCCGTTCTGCAGGATCCTTTTCCGGCCGCAGCGATGTCGGAGAGTTGATGTTTTACCGGATTCCTGATATTCACAGTACATTCGTGAAACAGTCGTACGGGAAAATCCTCACGTCATCTATACCTCGGAGACGCTGTGTCCCATCGCTCGTGCTCCGACTGTAACACCACGTTCAGACTCACTTAATTCTTAATAACCTGTCATTGTAGCAGCAGCAACCGATCTAACAGCTGCGCCAGACACATGTTGTCTATGCTTTACCGACCTCAGCGGCGTATTGTGCCTGTTTACATATCTCCGTATTTGAATACGCATAAAGAGTTTTGCCAACAGATTCGCTGTCTACATCCTCTCCATCTCCACCCAACTCTAGCAGAGAACGGCTCTTCTGCACCGTCCATAATAACATCCCATTATACAAACTACTTAAGGATGGTCGGCCGGCCGCGGTGGCCGTGCGGTTCTAGGCGCTCCAGTCCGGAGCCGCGCTGCTGCTACGGTCGCAGGTTCGAATCCTGCCTCGGGCATGGGTGTGTGTCATGTCCTTAGGTTAGTTAGGTTTAAGTAGTTCTAAGTTCTAGGGGGCTGATGACCACAGCAGTTGAGTCCCATAGTGCTCAGAGCCATTGATCAGGACGGTCAGTCGTCATTGTATGGAACCCTGATGATCTCAGGGAAAGAACATACTGACTGGTTGGCCAATCTGGCTACCAGCATGCTGAGGAGGCTCGCAGTACAGATTGGTATGTGCTTGTTTCACCGAATAAAACATGAATCACAAAGGAGACGACGACCATGTGCCAGTATTTCCTTCATGTTTCCTGCAGGGAATCTACTGTCCTCTGTCGGCTTTGCCTTGACCGCATTTGAATGACGTACGACCACATCCTCTGACGTGAGGATCCATCTCATAGTGAGTGTGTATCACTGTGGCCCACATCCTACTGGAATGCCTTAATTTGGCTACCTTATGGCAAAACCTTAAGCTTGCTAACACGCTACGTTTAGTGCCAGAGGACGACGCGAAAGCAGCTGGTTTGGTTTTAACTTTTGCCTCTGAAGGTGATTTATACTCCTCTGCGTGATGTACGGTACATTAGGCTCGTCAGCAGCTTGAGGGATGGATGGGGTGCCCCGTCGCCTGCTCCGGGCCAAGGGGCCCATGGCTGCCGTTGATCTATGGACCAGTCTTGCTCCTGTCCTTCCCACTTTGTAAATCCTACTTATACTTTTACATCAGTCGCTGGTTAACCTAGACGTCATTGTTTTCTTTCCTGAGATTTTAGCTTATCCGTATAGCTAGTTTTCCTGTGGTAATGGAGGGTGTGGAAGCACTGGTCGGATGCAGAGGTTGTTTTTGAGATTGTAAATGGCAAGTGGTTCGAATATAGAATTTTCTTTGGAACATGTGTTTTGTGCAGAGGTTATCTTATTCGTTGAAGATAATACTCATATCTCTGAAAGCCATAGTGTTTAAGCGCACTATTTTCCTTGGCTTGTTCAGAGCGGCTATTACCTAAATATATTACTGGCCATTAAAATTGCAATGTCATGAAAGGGGAGTGGAACGAACATCACACAGGCCTAACATTCGCCACATACTTCTGTATGCACTGAAGCGCCAAAGAAACTGGTATAGGCATACGTTTTCAAATACAGAGATATGTCAACAGGCCGAATACGGCGCTGCGCAGTTGTTAGATCCGTTACTGCTGTTACAATGGCAGGGTATCAAGATTTAAGTGAGTTTGAACGTGGTGTTACAGTCGACGCACGAGCGACGGACACAGCATCTGCGGGGTAGCGGTGAAGTGGGAATTTCCCCGTACGACCATTTCACGAGTGTGCCGTGAATCTCAGGAATCCGGTAAAACGTCAAATATCCGACATCGCTGCAGCCGGAAAAAGATCCTGCAAGAACGGGACTAACGACGACTGAAGGCAATTGTTCAGTGTGACAGAAGTGCAACCTTTCCGCAAACTGCTGCAGACTTCAATACTGGGCCATCAACAGCTGTAAGCGTGCGAACGATTTGACGAAACATCAGCGATATGAGCAATCGGAGCTGAAGGCCTGCTTGGACGAGTCTCGTTCCAAATTGTATGGAGAGAATGGATGTGCACGGGTAAGGGGCAACCTCGTGAATTTATGGACCCTGCATGTCAGCAGGGGACTGTTCAAGGTCGTGGAGGCTCTTTAATGGTGTAGGACATGTGGAGGTGAAGTGTTTTGGGACCGTTGATACGTCTAGAAGTGGCTCTGACAGGTCACACGTACGTAAGCATCCTGTCTGATCACCTGCATCCATTCATGTCTATTATGCAATCCAACGGACTTGTGCTGTTCTAGCAGGATAATGCGACACCCCACACGTTCAGAATTGCTACAGAAAGGCTTCAGGAACACTCTTCTGAGTTGAAACACTTCCGATGGCCACAAAACTGCCGAGGCATGAACATTATGAAGCATATCTGGCATGCCTTGCAACGTACTGTTGAAAAGTGATCTCCGCCCACTCGTCCGCTAACTGATTTATGGACAGCACTGCAAGATTCATGGTGTCAGTTCCCTCCAGCACTACAGACCTTAATCGAGTCAATGTCAGGTCGTGCTGCTACACTTCTGCGTATTCGTAGGGGCCCTACACGATATTAGGCAGGTAAACCAGTTTCTTTTTCTCTTCAGCGTATAAATGATGAGCATTTCAACACAGTCTAACAAAGCAAAGAGGGATAGCACCATCTACGTAATGCATACAGAGTTTTTGTTTTAACTTGAGGCAATTAACTATCTCAAAAACGACAAATCATACGAAAAAATGTTCTGGGTGACAAATAAATATTAGTAAAGGGGACATTTGTCAGTGCTAGAATTGGCCACCTTCTAGCCGCCCCTCCTCCATGGGCGGAGTCAATTTATATTTTAAAACGGGAAGACCCATTTTATTGCATATTCGAATTCCACGCCAAAAAATACGTACCGTTTACTTAGTATTCCTTTTCCGTTCGTTGCAGATGGCGCTGTGATAGACAAATAGTAACAATGGCTGTTTTTACGATTAAGACCTGAAGCATCTGATACTACATTTCATTTATTGGTAGTAAGTAAACATAAACCTCAATGTTCTAACGTTTGATTTTAATCTTCGAAATTTACTCTAGTATTGCAAATCTGATTCTACCGTACAGTATAGTAAGCCATTTCAGTGTCTGGTTAGAAACTAAGTTTGACCTGATCCAGGAGCAACGACGTAGACGTAATATTTGTGATTTTCCGTTCCCATATTGATTCTTGATGTAAGTGAGTGCCCTTGCTTCTCAGAATTGGGATGGTTAGTTTGTTGATTGATTTGGGAGAGGGAACCCTATCAGCGAGGTCATCGGTCCCATCGGATTAGGGAAGGATGGGGAAGGGAGTTGGCCATACTCTTTCAAAGGGACCATCCCGGCATTTGCCTGAACGATTTAGGGAAATCACGGAAAGCCTAAATCAGGATGGCTGGACGCGAGTTTGACCCATCGTCGTGTCGGATGCGAGTCCAGTGTGTTGGGATACTTCATTTCGGTGAGTATCCATGAAAGGTGCGCCTGTAACCATCACTTCATGGACATTTTTTCCTTAATACAGTGGTTGTGGTTTGCATTCCGCCGGTAGCCACGTAGCGGCCAACGCGAGAGTTACGACGGTTGGATGGGAACAAGCACCAAAATCAGTGATGGTGGGGATCGAGACCAGCCACCGAAATCAAGCATTCAGATGGTTTGGGGACTCACCACAATCAACCCCGTGGGCAATAGAGCACTACTTTACCGTACGAGAAGCTTGTTCATCAGAAATATCAATGTCAAGCCATATATTTATACAGCACGATCACATTCGGAAGACTCGAGTACCGTTTAAACATCTTTATCAGCAGTTAGAACACAAAGGTTTACATGTACATACTACTGGTAAATCAAATGTAGAGTCAAATGCCTCGGTTGTTAACTGCGAAAACAGGCACACTTGATTTTTGTCGATTAGAGCGCCATCTACCACGAATGGGAAACAATAGTTTGAGTAAACCGTTGGTAATTTGTGGCGTAGAAAACGAATATGCAATAAAAATGAGGGGCTTCCATTTGATAAAACGAAGTTGAGCCCGCTCACGCAGGAGGAGTGGTTAGGAGGTGGCTAGTTGTAGCACAGGCAGCTTTACTATAATTAACTTTTCTCATAAACCACTTTTTTCGTACGATGCGTCGTTTTCGAGATATTGAGTTCTGTAAAGTTAAAACAAACACCATGTTTAAACAACGATTACGCTTCAGGTCTTTCAATCAGATATCAAATTTTAATATTAACAGTTAGTAACACGGTGATTAACCACAACGATTCGAAATTCGACAACAGTAGATCACGGCCTAATGAGACTCTGGTTCATCCTTCCGCTGTAACGCTAATCGTGTTGCTCGGGATCCCACCATTATCGTGCGAACATGAAGTAGAGGAGTTCAGGGGAGCCATACTCAACGGCACGCAGGATCTCAACGGCCGAGTGCGACCAGCGACCTACGAGCGTAGAAGGCATACACATTATTCTCTCGGCCGTGCAGAATCGTACAACCACGTCACGTAGCTTGAGACACGAAATGAGCTTGTTTGCAGCAATACAAGCATCTTTAAGACACTAAGACGATGTCTTAAGCACCACTGACTGTAAGCACGGGAACCAATGTTGCATCTTCCCTTGACGTTGTGGAAGAGAGAACGCAAACAGAGGTGTGGCCAACGACGGCATTGGACTCAGGATTGGCACCACGTCCACTTTTCAATCGAGTCCCGATTCTGCTTATAACATCACTATGGACGTATCCATGTGTGGAGGCAGACTACATTGGTCAATGTCATTCGGCCCAACACTTGCCGTGATGTAGGTGGGTAGGCACTGAGTACACAACACGATCACAGCTTGTTTGCAGTGTCGGTGTCGGTAATTTGGATTTGTGATATGTTAAGGCCAATAACAGTGCCCTATCTTCGAGGTTATGTAATGTTATCTTTCAACAAAACTTTCAGTAGTAAAGTTCAACACTACATGTTACCCCTGCTGTCGTGACATGCCTCAATAAACAGGATCTTCGACTGTTACCATAGCCGTCACGTTCTCTACATCTCTCAACCACTGAAAATATCTGGTCATGGGTTGCGAACAGACAGGTAAGCCATCTTTCACCATCTTATAAGTGATAAACAACGTGGAGTGTCGTACCAGTATCTGTCTTCCAAGCTCAGTTCGTCACAATGGTCAGCCGCGTTAGAACCATTGTTGCTGCCAAGGGTAGTATCTCTATGTACTAAATATCTTGTATATCCACAAATCACAGACAAATTTAATTATAGTACTTTAAACATAGCTGCGCAACAGCAACGGTTCCACGTAATCAGATTAAGAGCAGCCGACCAGTTGCAAAGGATAAAGTAATCTTTACCTAGGTTTCAATAGATATAAATCTATCTTCTTCAGAAGACGGCAGTATTACATTGACATGAAGCGATATGTCCTTATCGTTTTTACAAACATTTGCATAGTTTCAAATAAAATATAGCCCTGAGAACAGGGTTTGTCAGACAAATAAAATAGGTACATGGAAGTTGGAGAGCGCATAAGCGCTTATGCGCTTTCCAACTTCCATGTACCTATTTTATTTGTCTGACAAACCCTGTTCTCAGGGCTATATTTTATTTGACTAATGAAACTATGCATAAGCGCTTATGCGCTCTCCAACTTCCATGTACCTATTTTATTTGTCTGACAAACCCTGTTCTCAGGGCTATATTTTATTTGACTAATGAAACTATGCAAATGTTTGTAAAAACGATAAGGATATATCGCTTCATGTTAATGTAATACTGCCGTCTTCTGAAGAAGATAGATTTATATCTATTGAAACCTAGGTAAAGATTACTTTATCCTTTGGAACTGGTCGGCTGCTCTTAATCTGATTAAATTTAATTATGTGTTCTTCCTACCACAATCTACATACACAATAATCAGAATTTCATTATTTGCTATTCTACCTAGTGTTGCAATTTTAATGGGCAGTGAGTATATCATACATGTAAATAATCGCAATACAAGGTGCTGGGGATAGTTTACCACCTGACTTACTCTTTTATTAACATAAATTTCTTCAGGCAGTAGGATGACCTTTATCTACAATATTACTAATGTGCGACTGTACAACATTTTCATGACAATCACAAAATGGCAGAGGACATCCCCATATTCTACATAATTTACACTGACCATCCTATGATAGAAATAAACATGGCGAAGGATGTAACAGGTACAAGTGGTGTATATTTCTATTGGTGGCTGAGGACGGCGTATTGAACATTACATCAGTATTTACGTCATTTGCAGACTAATAATTTAGCCATTACGAGTCCTGTGTTTTTAGGTATATATGACAGTCACAAGCCATTAAAGCTTATTAAGCCCTGGGCAGCAAGTAAGGTGTTGTAGTGTCAATGCATCGACGCATAACGGTTAGTCTACACTGAAAAGTGTAGTCTACTTAGTGGAGCAACGACCACGCAGAATATATTAGTTCGTAAAGTTTGTGAGATGTTTGTGGGAAGACTTAGACGCAAACAAAACAAAATGGTTCAAATGGCTCTGAGCACTATGGGACTCAACATCTTAGGTCATAAGTCCTCTAGAACTTTGAACTACTTAAACCTAACTAACCTAAGGACATCACACTCATCCTTGCCCGAGACCAGATTAGAACCTGCGACCGTAGCAGCAGCGCGGTTCCGGACTGAAGCGCCTAGAACCGCTCGGTCACACCGGCCGGCTCTCCCACTTCTCCGCCCGGGAAAAAGCTGTCAACATGGGGGTATTAATGGTTTTTTTCCATCGGTTCTTCTGTATGAAAATGCAATCTATCAATATTCTACAGTATTCTGTAACACGTATTGCTATCTTGACTACAGAACATTGTCACAATCGATCGAGCTTAGTAAATGCAAATATAGATTTCAGGAATTCGGAAAATTTCGTTGGTGATAAAGTGAAGGTACGAATATACTGAAATGTGATAAAACACAATTAGTTAGAAGGTTACACAGAAAGCTGGTAAGTAGTTGATCTAACTGGAAATAAGCAAAATTATCAGCCTTCTTACCGAAAAGGCTCCTCTAAAACGGAGGAATGATAACTGTGTACTTTTGATATACGCACTACTTGCAAGATGTCTAACATACTGCAGACGTCTCCAAGCACTGTATTCCAACTAAGCCATAGTCAAACTGTTGACGTTTCACAAATAACACTACTCAAATATATCTAGACGTGTACGTCGAGGTGACTAAGATTTTCTGGCGTTAGGCACTAGTTGCTATGACTTTGATGAATAAAACCGCCGTTGCATGAGGTTTGTAGACATCATTTACTGTCCTAGAATTTCTCACTAGACATTCCTCACAACATCTCTTTTTTACATTATTTTGAAACACCCTTACCTTAGTAAATTTCGCTTTGGTGTCAAGGCACAGATAGACCTAGGTACGATTAACCTAAATATTCGCATGCTGACAACAAGATCAACAAACATATATGTTAACAGCGTTCTTTTATCGTGTTGCTATTAACTCTTTTACACCACTACTAGAACAGATTTGGTTGCAATTAACGAGATCATCATGTCACCAATATGAAATCCGCTTCTGCAGTCGAGGTCGATAGCGAATGGTAACGCATTGGAATTCCACCTGGAAGTAACTCGTTCGTGTTCTGGAGACGATGTAAATATTTGTCATCGGTAATTTGCTCACAAGTGCAAGAGAAATTGCACCTACAGTCCTTTATCATCAGATTGGTGTGCCGTAGCATCATACTGGATCCCAACAGCGTCTCATATAATGATTTCGGTAGTATCTACCGAACGGAGACCTTATGCTCTGCCGGTCGGTGTGCCCAAGCGGTTCTAGGCGCTTCAGTCTGGAACCGTGCGACCGCTACGGTCGTAGGTTCGAATCCTGCGTCGGGCATGGATGTGTGTGATGTCCTTAGGTTAGTTAGGTTTAAGTAGTTCTAAGTTCTAGGGGACTGATGACCACAGATGTTAAGCCCCATAGTGCTCAGAGCCATTTGAACCTCATGCTCTGCATTAGACTCGTTGTATTCAACAGGTGTAAGCTACACGATGGCTTCAGATTTCGCAGGCTCGCGGTCGACCACAGCACCGACACAACGATATAGTCTAAAATTAGTTACACGTAACATGCAGCACTACAGGGACACAAGCTGTTCCCCCCGTAAAGAAAGAAAAGCTTTCGATTTAGATACGTGAAACTAAGAACCAATGATAATTATTTGTCGTATCTACATTACAAAATACTAACGTAGTATCTGGCAACATTATGAACGTTATTAGTGCTATCAGTGCGTTTTCTTTTCTGTAGGTTGTCGTATTCACATGAACGTCAAGAGATGTTATGACTACTGTTGTTCTCCACCAGAGTATATAAAGTTTTCTCCGTCACGTGGGATCTCCCATGCCTTTAGGTTCACCTTGTACTGGGAGTTTACAGTGTCAAGTCCGTTAAAACTTTTTCGTATAGAAAATTGTGTATGGTGACGAGAACACATATTTTGCCTCTAAAAATATTAAATCCTCAACTCTTCTTACACCTTTTCATTTCCTTTCAGTAGATTTGTCCTTCGAAGTTATTTGTTGTGTAACCTGAATGAAATAGATCAACATATAAGTAGAAGCCTTCCGTCTTTTGTTTCTTCCTTTCCCTCTTAACAGTAACTACCGTCATTGTATTGGGCGGTGCTATACTAGCCGGAATAGGTGTGGACGTGTTGGATGGTTGGTTTGAGACATTCAAACAGACACGCCATTTCATCTGCCCGAGCATCGATGCGCGTTAGCACGACATTTTCGGCATTCAGGGAGGAGCGCCGGCTCCGAGCCGATTGCGCCCAGCTGATTACTACGAGGGCTGGTGTGCCAGTCATCTTGGATGTGGTGTTGAGGCGGTTTTCCACATCCAGATAGGTGAAGACCGCACTGGTTTCCGCGCTCCGTTTCAGATAGACGATTTGCAAACATTTAGTAAACATTCTCACATTTTCACGTGAAATAACAATAGACTAGTTCACACAGATGGGATAAACAAATTCCGTCCTGGAGGGTCGAAGGAGCGACGACAGAAAACTATCCAGCCACCCACTACCATTAACATTGTCAAACCCAGATTTACATACTGACCCCGGAAATACACGAGATAAAGCCAGGAAAAAGAAGAATAAATAGGAATACAGGAATACCGTTTGAATGATGGCAGCATCAACGTGGTTCGCATCAGAAGGTACACACCATATAGAAATAGCACATTCAGCGACAGAAAAGTGGCAAAGACTGACGTCGTAAGCTCTGTATGCTCGATCCCCAGCCTTTCTCAGTATACTTTAGGAAGGGGTAGGTTCTACTAGTCTCCTTAGTATCCGTCTTGAGACAGAGTTGACTGTGTGTCTGTCATAGGTCCAAAGTTACTGTAGTTATAGGTCCTTGCAACGCCAGAACATTGTAAAAATCGTATTTGCTTCACCATCACACAGGTGTAACACACACTCTTGTGTCTTTCAGAAACTAGGCATCATGACATATTCTTTCGACAGCTCACATAGATCAGGGTACAGCTACTGTTACATGCCCTCAAAGCTCCTGTGCTGTGTAGATACGGCAGCAGCGCCTAGATGAATTTCATTCCATCTCAGTATTCAACCAGTCAACAGTGTCATACGGCTGTACATTAATCTTGCTCCCATCAAGTTCCCTGTACGATGTTAACACAGCAGATAAGAGCTGCCTCCGTAGACACGGTCGCTAACGCACACTTGCGAGTGGTGCTCGAGCAGGAGGCAACTTCCGAATCTTGTTTGTGGCAGAAACGTTCACCACCAATATGTGGCAGACAAACGGAAGAGATATGATAGTGTGAAGTGTCTGTGCAACAAACATTGTTCCAGTGTACTGGATTAAATTCTAAACCTCACTACATCGCCTCAGAATGATGACGTGCGACACTGTGGACAATGATCCACCTGTTAAGGTAGGCGGGCCATTGGAGCTACAGAGCTACATCGCCAATATAGCGGCTTCATTCTATCCCCACTATGACAGAAACATGACACCACACTACATACATTCATTACAGATAGACCGAAGACACGACTCACACACAGACACATACCTTGAGGTAAGGAAACAATTTCTGGTTAGGAGGCTGAACCTACCTCTCAAGGTCTCGCCACCCACAATTCCATACGGCCATTTTGCTCCTTTAGAAAAAATAAACGACTGATGAGTCACCGGTAGATATAAGAGGTCGAGAGTATTCGGAATCACTAAAGCAAGAAGGGGTGGCTAGTACTTGTGCGAACTTTTGTTTTCACAAAATCTATCTACACCTCTCTTGTCCAGTAAAACCCAAAGTACTCAGAGTTCTTACGACTGTCGGCACGTCAGCTTTCAGTTTCGCAACCCTCGTCTCACCCAGCCGTTTCAAAGCAGTCTGATCAAGGACGGGAGCAGGAAAGCCTTTTACGACTGAGGCCTCTGGTCGATCAATTGGGAGGCGGCCAGATGCGTCCGGCCAATACCCGGCAAACGAGGACTCTCATTCTCACTCGCGAACCACAGAGCAGGGCTAAGAGGGCCCGCTCACATATTGATCCGCCGCCAAGCGGTGCCGGCCCATGTGGGAGGACTCCCGGAAGCTCGTCTGCCAACCAGTAGGGCATTCGCACGCTCAAACACCTCAGAACGTCTGCCTTACGCAATTCGCTCAGTAGAAACTACACTGTCCGTGCTGCAACTCATTAAAACTAAATACCATTAAGACGGCTTGCCACAAACGCCAGACTATCGTGAAGTGTACTACATACTTCGATATCCAATCGATTAGCGTTTCAGTGTAATCGCACGAAGTAAATAGATGTAAGGCCATTTACATTTTGTGCACACGTAAGTATTACGTAGTAGGTTTCTCAGTAAGATACCGCACTTGAATGAGAAAACAGAATTATGTCTCCTGTAAGAAGCAGAAATGTGTACCAGCACATGTCGGAATTCGACGGCAGCGTGATCGTGGCCTATCGACATTGGTTTATCGTTCTGCAGTCCCACCACTGACATGGGGATATGGAATCTATAGGTTTATGAGGGTCGTATTCAACACCATACAGGATCTCAGAGGGCACACAAAACTTGTACTCAATAGCACTGGCATACACTATTTGATCAAAACCACCCGGACACCTATTAGTGCACATTACGACTTTATGATGTTTTTAGCTCTGGCTGGAGATACTTTCGGCGAGGTGCCAGAATCTCTGTGGAGAAGCGACTGTCCGTTCTTTCGCAAGAACCGAAACTAGAGAAGGTGATGATACTGGAGGGTGGGGTCTGCAGCGAAGTCGACGTTCTAACTCATCACCTTTTCACACTAGTCCAAGTTCTGAGTACTGCAGCAGGATAGACACATCTGTATGTGAGAGATCCAGATAGAACGTTGTCAGATTGCATTCGTGATCGTGTTAAGGGCCCAGCATCTATTGTGATGGCATGGTGTACCATGGGATACACAACACAGTCACCGCATAGCCGATAACTAGGACCGTAGGAATTATATTTCCGACTAGCAAAGGCTGGTAGCTTTGATTTATCAGCGAGGTCTCTGTGGCGTTACCTTTCAACAATGTAACGCAACACCCATTCTGTCTTGATCTACCTCGATAGAACGGGTGTCTAGCTGCTGCCCTGGCCAGTATGCTCATCATTTCTCGCACCCATCTGGTCGTGGATTGCCGAGACATTGGCAAGCCACAATAGCTAACCGCTGCGAATGATGAATTCTGTCACCTACTTTAAGTAGCATCGAAAGTTGTATGAGTCATCCAAGCTCAGCTCGACTCGGTGCCCAACCGGGGTGGAGCGGTTATTGTTGCAAGAGTTAGGATTTTGTTTTGTACCTAATTTCGCACCGGTCGATGTGGCCGAGCGGTTCTAGGCGCTTCAGTCTGGAACTGCGCTACCGCTAAGGTCGCAGGTTCGAATCCTGCCTCGGGCATGGATGTGTGTGATGTCCTTAGGTTAGTTAGGTTTAGGTAGTTCTAAGTTCTAGGGGACTGATGACCTCAGATGTTAAGTCCCATAGTGCTCAGAGCCGTTTGCACCATTTTTTGAACCTAATTTCGCACCCATAAATCCCCAGATCACCTACTAATATTGTTGTGTGTTCTTCCTACCATACTGTGCATACACAATAAATTTCGTCACATGATGTCCTTCCTGGTGTTGCACGTTTAACGGCCAACAGTAGGCGAATCCGGATAACATACTGTACTCTTATACACAAATTACACGTTTGAGGGCCTGCTGAAAGTTAACACGCCCGAACACTTTATTCTGTTCTCAATATCGCTTGAAGTATTACATATCATGCATATTACTTGGTCGACATTACCGCTAGAGGGATCCGAATTGCAGCGTGTAACATGGCGGTGTGTAAGAAACAGCTCAGAAATCTGAAGTGTTCGTCCACACGTGGATCATCCTCTCCTTCAGCATGACAACGCCGGGCCACGCACGGGCGCTGCGACATCTGCAATAATCCGACGCCTTGGGTTCACTGTACACTCCACACAGTACCGACTTCGTCCCACCCAGTTTATACGTGTTTCCAAAGCTTGAAGAACACCTCCGAGAACTTCACTTTGATAGTGATGAAGCTGTGGAAGCAGAGGTCACGTCGTGGCTACGCCAAAAAAGTCATTCTGTAGTGACGTATCACCAAACTGGTCTCTCATTGGGTGACTGTTCAGAAATAAACAGGTAGACCTGAAGAATAAAGATGTAGACTGCTAATAATGTTTGCTGTTTTCAAAAGCTTGCAGAATTTTCACAGAAAAAATTCTGAAGAGTTGCTTTGTAGCTCGTCCTCATACAAAGACTTTTATCACATAAATAATTACAAATTAACGTTCTCGTTTCTGCCAGAAACTAATAAATCGTTGAAGAACAGAATTGTCTGAATTACCATACGCTGCGTCAGGAAATCCTACATTCTCCGAAGTAAGAACGTCCAATGTGTTTCGGAGTTACCTTCTTTAATGGTGAGGTAAGAATGGAGATTGCCGTTTAACGTACTTGCCTTCTATCTAAAAGTGACGTAAGAGGCAGTATACCTAATGCGACCAGTATCCATAGCCGAGGAATCTCATCAACACCTGTGCGGTGGCGCGTGCCCTGGAGGTACCCGGATCGAAACCTGTTGGTGTAAGAAATTCTCATCGCTAATATTTAGCGGACATACGGTAGAGAACTGGTTGAAGTAAGGTTCGCAGTCACAAGACACTGTGCTCGGTGGCTTGGATCGGCATTCGCGCTTCTCCTCAGTATCTTATAAAGTAAGCACATATGACGCTTGAAGCTAGGCGGTCACCCTGGTGTCTTTCGGCAGGAAAAGGATACGTGCCAACAACAGGTTTCGCCAGCTCCTTTCTCTTTTCTCATCGCCCTCACAAAAACAAACAATTGCAGTCATCCGCACTTAACAGATACACTTATTGCTGAGGCTTTCTCATCACAGTTGGTGGTATTTTATCTGCTCAAAAAATCTTTTGCATCACACTCATAGCTTTTGTTATTTAGGATTTGGGTGGAGTGGCGTTCGGTCTTAGCGCTCTGCAGGCGTCGTCTCAGTTTTGGATAGAATTTGTTAAACATAAAATATGCCTCTTGGGAATAAAGAAATGATAACAAAATTTTCAAACCAAACCACGTTTTGGAGGCAGGGCTTGAAAAGAGAATAACGAGATAAAATTCATTTAGCAGAATCAAATAGACTCCTCCTCAGCAGCGAAAACCGGGTCAATAATAGTTTCCAATAATAGTTCGTAATATGTAGCCCCTGTCTATAGCCGAATAAAATTAGAAAAAATTTAATTTGAACACTTAACCGCAGGACAATCAATTAGAAGATAACTCTACGATTTAATCAAGGCTTCGTACATTAGCACTCAACTAAATATACAGTGTGCTCCGAAAGGTACATTACAACAAACTTATATCACTCGGAATTAACTTCGATAAAAAAGTAAAGGGTAAAGATTAACTGATGCACTAACTCAGAGAGTTTTATTCCGGTCATTTAATTAAATTCCGGAAGCGCTCCCCCTGCGGCACATACATTATCTAATCGATATTTGAAGTTTGTCCATATCCGTTCTGACAACGTCAACTCTCTCAAAAGCTGCCTCGGGCATGGATGTGTGTGATGTCCTTAGGTTAGTTAGGTTTAAGTAGTTCTAAGTTCTAGGGGACTTATGAACACAGCAGTTGAGTCCCATAGTGCTCAGAGCCATTTGTCTCAAAAGCTGTCTTCAAATCACTAACTTGTCAACAGGTCTGATTTGCCGAAAAAATTGACAGCCGTACGGAGACAGATGAAGATGCTTTCGGAGTAAACGGCGCACTGTCCTACGAGGGATTCGCAGTGCAGTCGATACTTTAGGAATGGACTTTTATGATCACTGCTGGGAAACCTGCTGAATTCTCTCAGTAGTTTTGTCACTTCTCCTTGTCCTGCCTCCATGGTGCTTCAAAACCACACTCCCGTTTCCATGCAGTTCACGTGCAATTTTCTTATAGCTGGCCGAGCGGGTAGTCGCTTCGCACATCGTGTCTTGAAACTATTCTGAACTTGGCTGTCGTCTCAATAAACCAAGGTGCACAGTGTGCCTTTCCCCGTACAGACTCCATTATTCGCTTCCTGCCACCGTGCAACAACAAAGAAAAAACCTCTTTTCGGTTATATTGCTCTTGTCATCTGGAAAGGCAAAAATTACCTTACATAAAAATACTTTTTGAGTTGGTGATGTAGACAAACTTTGCTTTGTTTCTCTAAGCTAATTACGGTTCGGGTTGTATGACACTGAATTTGTAACATACCTTCTGGGACACTGAAGCGGTGTTGTTAGAATGTTCCATTTAAAACATTTGCATGCCAGTGACATTAGAGTTTCAGTAGATTGACTGTCGTGGTATTTTGTGACATAACAAGAATTTTTCTATTTTTCAAATAATGAAATATGGTCTTTGGATATGAGAATGAACCCATCTGTGTCACTCTTCCCATTTTCTGTCTATACCCTTCCATGAGTGTATGACTGTGTGATGTTTTATTGTGATGTGGTGTAGAAAGGTGAGGGGCTA
Organism: Schistocerca piceifrons; assembly: GCF_021461385.2. Lineage (NCBI taxonomy): Eukaryota > Metazoa > Arthropoda > Insecta > Orthoptera > Acrididae > Schistocerca > Schistocerca piceifrons. The sequence continues at coordinate 348,018,653 of NC_060141.1, read as the reverse complement.
GCCAAAGATAGAGTGCAGTAGGCCTTTTTAATGAATAATCTGTGGGAAAGCCAATCAGGGTTTCGGAAAATACTGAGTGAGTCGAGAGTACAGAACGACCGGTGGCTACAGCCAATAGGAGAGGTTGCCCCCCCCCCGGGCAGTTCAAACAAGGTGACGTTGTCTCCGTAACTCCTCCACGCTGGGACACCATTATGAGAGCTGGCTGAAAGTGCGGACGCTGCTGAGGAGTTGTCGCTGATATCGTAAACAAAATGTATAAAATGAGCTGTATCATTGTGGATAAAGTTCGAAATGTCTATTAGCGTCAATTTAGGCAGCGAAGAGAAAAGTGTCTGTTTAATTGTCATAAGTTTGATGGTTAAATTAATTGGTAAATTGTGTTCGTGACCTTTAAGCATAAATATTGGTCATCAGCTCAGCACTCTGAGGAATAATAGCGAGTAAAATCTGTTCATTTGAGAGTTGTTGCACAATTACTGAAGTTCTAGAGTTAAAGTTGCACGCTACAAAAGTCTGTAACGTATCGTGAACACAAGTTCGCGCCAATTATGTGAGTGCGGATTAACAACTATAACAATAAAGTTTTGCAGGTGGTTAATTACCACAAATGTTTGCTAAAGAAAACAGAAGTCGGGTCGTAGTTTTAATTAAAGTTACTGTACCAAGAACCCAAGTATACAGTAAGAGGTTAAGATGGGCATGGGCAATACCAGAGAGTAGATAAAGGCATAAGCACAGGCGACATAGGTATGCTTACAGTCCTAAGATCAAACAATAGGAGAGTATTTGCAATTCATCTAGCAGAGCTCCACTTAACCCCGCCGACGGCAACCGTGCGACACCCTGTAGATCTATGGCCACTCCCATCAGCAAGGAGTCACTAACGCAACCTACTGTCAACCATCTACCGGGCTTCCTACTCTAATCACCTATGCTAAATTTCCTGTGCAATATGGCATAAATAACAGATAACTCACAAGGGGTAAAATAAAAAAAAATACTGGTAATTTGCGAAACAATAGCATAAATAAAATCTGTCACGCACACAGCGTTATAATGACAAAATCGACTTCTGTATGTACACTATGTGAACTAAAGTATCCAGACACCCCAGAAACTTACGTTTTTCATATTAGGTTTATTGTGCTACCACCTACCAGGTACTTCATATCAGCAACCTCAGTAGTCATTAGATATCTTGTGAGAGCAGAACAGGGCGATCTGCGGAATTCACGGACTTCGAACGTGGTCAGGTGATTGGGTGTCACATGCGTCATACGTCTGTACGCGAGATTTCCACACTCCTAAACACCCCTAGGTCCACTGTTTCCGATGTGATAGCGAAGTGGAAACGTGAAGGGACACGCACAGCACAGAAGCGTACAGGCCGACCTTGTCTGTTGACTGACAGAGACCGCCGACAGTTGAAGAGGGTCGTAACGTGTAATAGGCACACATCTATCCAGACCATCACACTGCAGTTCCAAACTGTATCAGGATCCCCTGCAAGTACTATGACAGTTAGGAGGGAGGTGATAAAACTGGAATTTCATGGTCGAGCGGCTGCTCAAAAGCCACACGTCACATCGGTAAATGCCAAACGACACCTCGCTTGGTGTAAGGAGCGTAAACACTGGACGATAGAACAGTGGAAAAACGTTGTGTGGAGTGGCGCATCATGGTGCACGATATGGCTTTCCGAGGGCAGGGTGTGGGTGTGACGAATGCCCGGTGAACGTCATCTGCCAGCGTGTGTAGTGCCAACCATAAAATTCTGAGAAGGTGGTGTTATGGTGTGACCACGTTTTTCATGAAGGGAGCTTGCACCCCTTGTTGTTTTGTGTGGAACTATCACAGCACAGGCCTACATTGATGTTTTTAGCACCTTATTGCTTCTCACTGTTGATGAGCAATTCGGGGATGGCGACTGCATCTTTCAACACGATAAAACATCTGTTCATAATGCAGAGCATGTGGCGGAGTGGTTACACCACACTACCATCCCTGTAATGGACTGGACTGCACGGAATCCTGACCTGAATCCTATAGAACGCCTTTGAGATGTTTCGGAACGCCGACTTAATGCCAGGCCTCACCCACCGACATCGCTACCTCTCCTCAGTGCAGCACTCTGCAAAGAATGGGCTGCCATTCCCCAAGAAACCTTTCAGAACCTGCGAGAGTGGAAGTTGTCGTCAAGGCTAAGGGTGGGACAACACCATACTGAATTCCAGCATTACCAATGGAGGGCACCACGAACTTTTAAAGTCATTTTCAGGCAGGTGTCCGGATACTTTTGATCACATAGTGTACATGCTACATACAAAATGAGCAATACTTACCGGCTTACAGTTAACAAAATCAGTCTGGTTCCCGCTCTTAGAAAAAAGATCTGTATGCCCAGTCTACCACTGCACAGCCACCATAACTCACCGCAGTGTGCCCACGGACCTCTGGCGTGTAATATTATTGGCCATCAGATACACTTAACGCATGCCTTGTGCACTTCGCTGTACATTATGTTACATCACTCGATCACAAAAACATGCAGTGAGTGCTGCTAATTCCAATCTGAAAGCCCCTGTCTACATCTCAGCTGGAATCGCCGTCCTCGGTGAAAGACATCAATTGCTCCACTGGGTTGTTCACGTCCACACAGCGGCACCGCGCCGTGCTGACCGTCAGTGAGATCCCGTAGACAGCTCCTTGGCGTGTCAGCTTGGAGGAGACGTCCTGTTCTTGGCTCTCCATCAACTAACTGCTTCCTTGAGCAACCACAGGACTGCACGGATGACCCTAATTAGCGTATGCACGGAATCAGGAACAGCACTTGCTCTCCACCAGACAGATGTACCACGAACTACAGTCATGTTCAGAAAAGAAACAGAATATCTTGAAGGACTAGAGATAAGACATCCATACTCGCAGGACATGTGTATTAGTATCTTCTGCATAAATGACCGGCATTTCAGCCACCTCGGTTCAGCATGTGTATTGTTGCCGAGTAGGCACAGGGTCTGCCATGGGCCATGATAACTTGTCCCATGCGTGATGGCATCGACGCGTATAAGGCGCGAATGGTGTCCTGTTGTGTAGCCATTCATGCTGCATTCACCCGGTTCCAAAGTTCATCTGTGGTGGTTGGCATTGTGTCATACCACTGCACCCGTCATTTTCGATTGACAAAAAGTCTGGTGATCCGAGGGGCCAGGGCAAAAGGCTGACATCCTGTGACACCTAGAAGGCAGGTGTACGTGCAGCGACATGTGGTCGTGCATTGTCTTGCTGAAAAATGGCGTCTTGCGTGTTTTGCAGAAAAGGTATGGCTACGGGTTCCAGGTCTACAGGATGTCATTCACATAGATTACACTTGTCACAGTGCCCAGGACACGCACCAACTGTGATCTGCGGTTGTACCCAATAGCACTCCACACCATAAGGCAGTGTGTCTTATGCGAATGCAGTCACTGTGATGTCGCTCCCTCTGACTGCGGCCAACCAAAATGCGGCCACCATTTTCAACGAACACTATCTGATGCCATTCCTGTCCCCAGTGACGTCGTTCCATACACCACTGTTATCTAACCGGTTTCTGCAAATTCGTCGAAGGTAAGCGGAGTAGTGGATGACGCGAACGTAACCCATGCTATAGTAAAAGGCGACGGACTGTCACTCCTGATAGTGTACGATGTGTTACGCTGTAAAGTGATGCGCCAGAGATGATGAGGAGGCACATCTGTCCTGCAATACAATTTAAATGAGGTGTCGATTTTCTCGGGGGCTGCTCTGGGTGGAGCGACCTGATCCACCTCATCGTGTTTTATGGGCTCCCGTGAACCATTCCTCACACACCCGCTCCACTGCCGAAACATTTCGTTCCACACGAGCAGCAATTTCTCGGATGGATGGATCACATTATCTCACGCCAATCATGCGCCCTCTTTCAAACTAATTTGTCGGTACGGTTCCCGCATATGTCTTCCAGGCATTCTCCACAGCTGTTAGAGTCACACTGATCCATTAGCTTCGATTTATAGCAACGAGAGCCTCAGGCACGTTTTACCGCCAGGTGGTATTGCGTCCCGATACCGATGTTGAACTTTAACCCGCGGGCGACATGGTTCAAATGCTAATCATTTCTACAGAACATACTAAAGTATATGCCCTGTCCAGTCGTTCAAGGTGTTTTGTTTTTTCTGAACATGAGCACAAATTCACATCACAAATGAATAGATTTTTTTTATTGGCAACCTAATTCTCGTTACACTTCCTGCAGTTAACTGTGTAATCAAGGTCAACGGAAAGTTGCATTGTGTGTGCAGCTCAGTTGAGCGTGCTGTGTTTTCGGCCACAAAACCTACACTACAACTTGCGTATGTTTCTCATTGCGTCGACGTCCATCGAAGAGTCGTTTCAAACTCGTGTGCGCGTCGTTATATAGGACATGGCAAAACGACCTCCCGTATTTCAAAAAGTAATTACAAACAGACGAACAACGGTACAGAAAAAACACTTTTATTTGTGAATATGTCATTTTAAATTAGAAGGTTTTTTATATTATGTCCGGTAAATAGCGTCCTCCATTGTTAACACTTTGGCGGAGCCTTTCTCGGAAGCTGCCCATCTTTCTTCGGTGAAATAGCAGCCGCTTCCTGGGTGATTGCCTCATTAAGTGGCGTCAGGGTTGTGTGGCGATGTGAGTTCACTTGAGCCTTTAAGTGTCCTCAGTGAAAAACATTCCAAACGGATAAATCGTGTGACTTAGGCGGGCAGGCGATGTCTCATCGCTTAGAGAGAAGACGTCTAGGAAACAACTCTCTCCAAATTTTTGGAGGACGCCAGGATGTATGAGCTGTGGCTCCGTCTTCTTGGAACCAGACTTTTCCCTCTTAATGAGGATCCCAACAAACTGGTGTAACTTACGTTGGAGGAAGGTTTCTATCGTTTGACAGTGTCGACTTGAGTTAACTGTTATCTGTACGCTATCTTCTTCGAAAAAAAGCGGAGGTCAACACCATATTCAGCAAAGGCGCTGAAAACTGTCGCACGATGGCCGAGAATCGGTCACTGGCGAAGTTTCTGAGGTTTTCTGCTACCCAGTAGCGGAAATTATGTTTATTTACAGTACCTGACAAGTGGAAGTGGGCCTCGTCGGAAGAAATCAAAACAGCGCCAGGGGGAATGCTCTGAAAAATTTCCTCACACAGCTATGCGAGTTTCTAAACCTCTCTCACTTCATTCTTGGGTAAACATCACTTAGTATGAGTGCGTGCGAAGATCTCTGTGCAGTATTCTTCTTACACACCTATCAGACAATCCCAGGGCAGCTGCATGGTTAAGTGTTGAATGCTTTGGAGATTTCTGGGCAGAAGTTCTCACACGCGCCACATTTTCAGGCATCCGACAGTCCGAGCTCGACCAGTAGACTTTCTTTTCAGTGCAGAACCTGATGCTCTAAAGTATGCTACCCAAACTCGAACACCTTTTCCACTAGGAACATAATCAAATCAGAGAAGCTCGAACGGAATATGAAATGCTAGCTGAGCAGTAATCACAGAACCACCATTATGAGTATACTCGTCCATCACATTTCGGGCTTGCAGCCGGATCACGTTGACATCTTGGCACGATATGGATTTTATACTTTCGACTACCGCGCCTCAGCTGCGCGAAGGCGCTTTACGACAGATAGCGCAAATGTAGGTACACCACTACGCATGCGCGGCCCGCTTCTGCTGCAGAGCGCGCCAAATTAGATAGGGGGCGCGGTATTAGCCTTCTCCGCTGCGCAGGCGCCGCCGCGCCAGTAATCTTGAGTCTCGTACTCACCTGAAGATGGCTGCATGTTTGTGAGCCGAAATATCGTGCCAAGATGTCAACGAGATCCGGCTGCAAGCCTGAAATATGATGGACCAATCAATACGCCGGGAAAACTTGAAGATACACATGAGTATACTCCTCCACAATAAAAGTGCAATACTTACCTAGCCCAGCCTTTGCACCTATTGAAAATGGTAGGTATACCGGTATCGATCGATCCCTCCTCCACATGTGTATTCCGACCATAGCTCACACAGCGGTCTCTCCAAATATGGAAAGTCTTTCTGTCGGACCCTGTATTACAGCAAGTAGCATACTCAGTACGTAAGTAAATTGGAGTACACTACAGTGACGCCATATGAATATGCAGCCGTTATCGTGAGACACAAAACGCCGAATATTGGCCTTCCAGTTGTTGGCCGCGGTCGACAACAATAACTGATAAGTGGTACCCACAAATTATAGCGATCAGAAGCTGTAACAGATTTGCCCACAGTCTTCACCCAGGTATCTAGGAAGGTTTTGTCGACAGTACGTAACCATCTCTATATAATGTTCTTGGTCTCTTGGCATCCTTTACGAAGAACAGCAACCCTCTCTGCGTTACAGTGCACGAACTCGGTGGCTAAAGGCACATCTGGACTGGGTCGTGCATCTATGGCGCCCACCTGTCTTCAGCGAGGAGTGTAAGATTCGTGTGACACATGATGCTGGTGTTAGATACGTGTGCAGGCCGCCACGTATTAATGCACGCTTCAATCCTAAAGTTCTACGCATTAACCAGGGAGGTGAAGTAGGGTTAGTATCATGTACGGTTAGAAGATGCCTCTCACTGTTACAGGACTTGCAGTATCGAGGCATGAATGTTCCAATCTGTTGTTCAGTCTACAGTCAAAATTTCGTCTTTCATGTCGATAACGCCCGTGCGGTCTGCAATCATCTTTAACATCTTCCTCCAGGAGATAAGACTGAACGGAATAATTGCAAATCCACTGACACGAGATCATTGCCTAAGTATATGGATACTCCTATGTAATCCAGAATTGACCACTAGACGTCACGAGTGGTGGACCGGCCGGGAGAAAAGGAGGTAGGGAGTACTGTGTTATCAGTAGAGAAGCAGTAGGGGCAGAGCTCAGTGACTTTGAAAGTGGAAAAATCACTGGATGTCACCTGAATAGCAAATACGGTCTAAGGAGCTGCAGTCATGGGCTGTGCGGCTGGTTCCAGCGGAGGTTCGAGTCCTCCCTCGGGCGTGGGTGTGTGTGCTTGTCCTTAGGATAATTTAGATTAAGTAGTGTGTAAACTTAGGGACTGATGACCTTAGCAGTTAAGTCCCATAACATTTCACACGCATTTGAAAATTTCTTTTTTGAATAGCAAATACATCAGGGACAGTAAACCCTCCCGAAGCTGCGCAAGTCGACTTTTGGAGACATTTTTGTGAAGTGCAAACGCGAAGAAACAACAGCAGCTAAATCAAGACCAGGCCGAACACGTGTACTGACGGACAGGGAACGGCGAGTTTGCAGAGCTCAGTTGTAAAAAAATCATGTGGAATCAGCGGAAGATATTCCTCCTGAGCTCCAAAGCGCTATCGGCAGTTCAGCTACCGCAGCAACTGTGCTTTGGAATTTGAAAATAATGACTTACTATGGCCGAGCATCTCCTCATAAGCCACACACTTTTGTAGTCAATGCAAAGCGACGCTCGAGGTGGTGAATTAGAGCGACGCCTCTTGGCAGGGGATGACTTGAAAAGAGAGATTTGGAGTCGCGGAAGAGGTTGACTTTAGAGAACATCTGAAGACCCTTTACGTCCCATCATGTATAGTGCCAACAGCGAAGTTGGGAGAAAGTTGTCTTGCAGAATGGAAGGGTTTGTCGTGGTCAGAATATGGTTCCCTCATTGCGCTTAAAAATAATACACGCGGAAGGATGTGAATACATTTCACAACAATGTTTACTGCGTACAGAAGAGGAGCAGTGTTTGGAGACACTGACTGCTTACACAAACATGGCAATATACTCTGTCATAAAGCACCATCTGTGAGTCAATGGTTGTGAGCAATAACATTCCGGAATTGAACTGGCCTGTACAAAGTTCCAACTCGTAGCAATGGAACATCTTTTGGATGAGTTAGAACGTCGATTTCGCTCCAGATCCCAGCGTGCAACATCACTACCTACTCTGGTTTCGGCTCGTGAGGAAGAATGGGATACTATTCCCCCACAGATATGCAGACACTTCGTTGAAACTGTATGCAGCAGATATCCAGACGTTATATAGACAAAGGGCGGATACACGCCATGTTAATATCTACTATTTGTTGTCCGAATACTTTTTATCAGTTAATGCTACTGAGAGACGAAATAGATAAGGCAGCAGAGGATCAAGTAGGTAAAACGACGAGGGCTTGAGTAACAGAAGGGATACTGAATTTAATTAATGCAAGGAGAAAATATAAAACTACAGTGAATGAAGCAGGCGAAAAGGAACACAAACGTTTCAAAAACGAGATCGACATGAGGTGCAAAATAGCTAAGCAAAGATGGCTACAGGACAAATGTAAGGATTTAGGGGCTTATATCACTAGGGGTAAGATTGATATTGCCTACAGGAAAATTAAAGAGGCCTTTGGAGAAACCACTTGTATGAATATCGAGAGCTCAGATGGAAAACCAGTCCTAAGGAAAGAAGGAAAGCAGAAAGGTGGAAAGAGTATATAGAGGGTCTATACAAGGGTGATGTACTTGAGGGCAATGTTATGAAAATTGAAGAGGACGTAGATGAAGATGAAATGAGGGATATGATACTGAGTAAAGAATTTGACAGAGCACTGAAAAACCTAAGTCGAAATAAAGCCTCGGGAGTAGACAACATTCCATTAGAGCTACTGATAGTCTTAGGAGAGCCAGCCATGACAAGACTCTACTATCTGGTGAGCAAGATGTATGAGACAGGTGAAATACCCTCAGACTTCAAGAAGAATATAATAATTCCAATCCCAAAGAAAGCAGGTGTTGACAGGTGTGATCACTATCGAACTATCAGTTTAATAAGTCACAGCTGCGAAATACTAACACGAATTCTTTACCGATGAATTTAAAAACTGGTAGAAGCCGACCTCGGGGAAGATCAGTTTGGATTCCGTAGAAATATTGGAACACGTGAGGCAATACTGACCCTACAACGTATCTTGGAAGATAGATTAAGGAAAGGCAAACCTACGTTTCTAGCATTTGTAGACTTACAGAAAGCTTTTGACACTGTTCGCTGGAATACTCTCATTCAAATTATGAATATGGCAGGGGTAAAATACAGATAGCGAAAGGTTATTTACAATTTTTACAGACACCAGAGTCGAGAGGCATGAAAAGGAGCAGCGGTTGAGAAGGGAATGAGACAGTGTTGTAGCCTATCTACGATGTTATTCAATCTGTATATTGAGCAAGCAGTAAAGGAAACAAAAGACAAATTTGAAGTTGGAATTAAAAACCATGGAGAAGAAATAAAAACTTTGACGTTTGCCAATGATATAGTAAGTCTGTCTCAGACATCAAAGGAGTTGGAAGAGCAGTTGAACGGAATGGACAGTGTCATGAAAGGAGGATATAAGATGAACATCAACAAGAGTAAGCCGGCCAGAGTGGCCGAGCGGTTCTAGGCGCTTCAGTCTGGAACCGCAATCCCGCTACGGTCGCAGGTTCGAATCCTGCCTCTGACATGGATGTGTGTGATGTCCTTAGGTTAGTTAGGTTTAAGTAGTTCTAAGTTCTAGGGGACTGATGACCTAAGATGTTAAGTCCCATAGCGCTCAGAGCCATTTGAACCATTTGAACAAGAGTAAAACGAGGATAACGGAGTGTAGTCGAATTAAATCTGGTGATGCTGAGGGAATTAGACTAGGAAATGAGTCATTTAAAGTAGTAGATTTCAGGTGTGCCGCAGGGGAGTGTCATAGGACCGTTGCTATTCACAATATACATAAATGACCTTGTGGATGACATCGGAAGTTCACTGAGGCTTTTTGCGGATGATGCTGTGGTGTATCGAGAGGTTGTAACAATGGAAAATTGTACTGAAATGCAGGAGGATCTACAGCGAATTGACGCATGGTGCAGGGAATGGCAATTAAATTTCAATGTAGACAAGTGTAATGTGCTGCGAATACACAGAAAGATAGATCCTTTATCATTTAGCAACAAAATAGCAGGTCAGCAACTGGAAGCAGTTAATACCATAAATTATCTGGGAGTACGCATTAGGAGTGATTTAAAATGGAATGATCATATAATGTTGATCGTCGGTAAAGCAGATGCCAGACTGAGATTCATTGGAAGAATCCTAAGGAAATGCAATCCGAAAACAAAGGAAGTAGGTTACAGTACGCTTGTTCGCCCACTGCTTGAATACTGCTCAGCAGTGTGGGATCCGTACCAGATAGGCTTGATAGAAGATATAGAGAAGATCCAACGGAGAGCAGCGCGCTTCGTTACAGGATCATTTAGTAATCGCGAAAGCGTTACGGAGATGATAGATAAACTCCAGTGGAAGACTCTGCAGGAGAGACGCACAGTAGCTCGGTACGGGCTTTTGTCAAAGTTTCGAAAACATACCTTCACCGAAGAGTCAAGCAGTATATTGCTCCCTCCTACGTATATCTCGCGAAGAGACCATGAGGATAAAATCAGAGAGATTAGAGCCCACACAGAGGCATACCGACAATCCTTCTTTCCACGAACAATACGAGAATGGAATAGAAGGGAGAACCGATAGAGGTACTCAAGGTACCCTCCGCCACACACCGTCAGGTGGCTTGCGGAGTATGGATGTAGATGTAGATGTAGATGTAGAAAGTAGTAGCTGAGTTTTGCTTTTTGTTGGCGGGAGGGGGGGGGGGGGGGAAATAACTGATTATGGTCGAAGTCAGAAGGAAATAAAATGTAGACTGTCTACGGCAAGGAAAGCGTTTCTGAAGAATAGAAATTTGTTAACATCGAGCATAGATTTAAGTTTCAGGAAGTCCTTTCTGAAAGTATTTGTGTGAAGTGTAGCCATGTATGGAAGTGAAACATGGACGATAAATAGTTTGGATAAGAAGAGACTAGAAGCTTTCGAATCCTGGTGTTACAGATGAATGCTGAACATTAGATGGGTAGATCACGCAGCTAATGAGGAGTTGCAGAACAAAATTGGGGAGAAGAGGAATTTGTGGCACAACTTGACTAGAAGAAGGGATCGGGTAATAGGACAAGTTCTGAGGCATCAAGGGATCACCAATTTAGTAATGGAGGGACGCTTGGAGGGCAAAAATCGTACAGGACACCAAGAGATGAATACTCGAAGTAGATTCAGAAGATGTAGGTTACAGGAGTTACTCGGAGATGAAAAAGTTTGCATAGGATAGAACAGCATGGAGAGCTGCATCAAACCAGTCTCAGGACTGAAGACCACAACAACAACAACAACAACAGTGTATGTTCGGAAACAATTTAAACTTGCAGTGCTTTGTCGCAGGAGCTTTCCTTACTTACCGGATGACCTTAGTAACACCGCCGTCAATGTAACGTGGAAGACAGAAAGAAATGTGACACTGCGTTGGGAAAGAGGGTAAGACAGATTCATGGAACCAAAAGCCCGCTTTGACAAGAAGGAGCAGACAGGATCAGTTTGACACAGCTTTTCTGCCAGTCTTTATGCTGAACAAATATCAGCGTTTACGCTTAAGGTGACAGCTAAGAAGCAGCGTGAATAAAGTTAACATTAATTAGTGGACTGGTATTGAAGAATCTTGGTTGGTTGGTTGGTTGTTTTGGGGAAGGAGACCAGACAGCGTGGTCATCGGTCTCATCGGATTAGGGAAGGATGGGGAAGGAAGTCGGCCGTGCCCTTTCAGAGGAACCATCCCGGCATTTGCCTGGAATGATTTAGGGAAATCACGGAAAACCTAAATCAGGATGGCCCGACGCGGGATTGAACCGTCGTCCTCCCGAATGCGAGTCCAGTGTCTAACCACTGCGCCACCTCGCTCGGTGAAGAATCTTGTGCGATTTCTAAGTCAATGGATATAACGCTGATTTCCGTAGACATACTGTTAATCCATTGCACAGATTTATGAACAACGAGCCTGTGTGAATTAATTCGCTGTTCGCGTGAAGCGTTGTCTCTTTATATGTTCTACATAGTGTAAGAAATATTTCATTTTAATACTACCGAGGGTTGCTTCGAATATTTTATCCCTTAGAAAAATAAAAAGAGCTTGGTGCTCGTGATATAATCCTCTTTCTGACTTCGGAAGTCCGGCATAACCAAAATCCTGTATGCACAGCGCGACAAGAAAGGGTTATGGTTTCACCGTTGGGATGCGCGCATCATAGATGTTAATAAACTGGGGCCAGCAGTGAACAATAAATTAATAATGTACACGTGAGCAGCCGATTCACAGGCATGACGCAGTGCTACGCCATCATTTATTTATTGGGGAAACATAAACGTGTTGTTCATTAATTTAGCAGTGTACTGTACAACTGCCAACGTTCGAATTCTAAATTATTATTGTCATGAAAGAAATATGGCTCCCTCGTGAACAATACCCTGCCTCCAGCACATATTCTGTTCAGCACACATCGCCAAGCGGTTAGCTATTTAATGTTCTTTCGGCGTAAACCCTTCGTACGACTTAGCATTTTAAAAATAAGATTACTAAATTCAAAGCTATCTACTGATCCGAGACATGTTTCTAACAATAAAAGTAGAAATCACATCACATGATACTACGGAACAGGAAAACAATATTGGTGATAAGTTTCTAACAGTTCTGTAACCCTTAAATTTTTTTTGGTGTCATAGTAGCTACGAGTACTTCACAGAATCAGAAATTACGCGACAATTTCTCTTAAGTGATTAAAACGCTCATCGCGGATCTCCGCATTAATGGAACGAAGTTTTGTTTAAAGTGGTCACAAGTCTTTTATTAAAATCACAGTTTAAGTTTATTTCTTCTACGCCAGACTTTCCAATTTACAGTGATCATTTTAGAATATCAGAAAAAACCTATTTAGAGAACATATAATCAATGACTTAGATCAATATTTAGACCAATATTTTCACCGAAATGGTCATGCGCCCTTAACTATCGACCTAAAATCATGAAGACAATCTGTGAATAGGTTTTCACAATACATTCTCACCCGAAAGTTACGGTAAAACAATTAACACTTAGTCACAATAACGCAAACCTATCATGTCACCTGCGATCTGTACATGCAGCGTTAAGATTGCATTGCCAAGCTGAATACATAGAGTTCGCATGCAGTTTTAAGCCATTCGTTAAAAAACTTTCGAGACTGAAGCAGAAGTAGAGAAAAGTTAAGATGGTGGTTTTAATGCTTAAGCATTGTTCTACATAGTGTCCTCTCCACACGAGTACAACGCACAGAAAATTCGTACAACACTGTGATTACTGTCACAAAAGTCCTTTGTCGGGATGTTGTTCAATTCGCGCGTCATATTGGCTCGGTATACGTTACGTCGTCAACGCCTCAATCCAACAAGTGGTGGTCATCTCTTATTGATAACACCTGATCTCGTCTCCCGGAAGATTTTTTCCAGAAAATATCTCGGTAGAAATTTAAACATAAAAGTGAAAAAGAAGCTTTTAAAATCAGAATATAAAAAATGAAAATGGCATACACGAAAGTGAGAAATTTGTACAGTAAAAATGTTTTTCTAAAGACGTTAAATCAAGGAGTTGTAAAACCAGAAGTTCTCTGTAGGTCAGAATCACTGATTTTACCTGGATACAAAATGGCATTAGAATACTTGGAAAAGATGTAAAGAAGAATCTTACGAAAATGATTAGTTCCGAACAATAACAAAGACCGCAACTGGGTTTGAAAACCACTCTGCCCTAACATAACAGATGAGATCAGAAAAAGACGTGTAACATTCTATGGACATCTACAGTCAATGAAGGAAGAGAGATTAACAAATAAAGATCTAACGATTCTTCCAAATCAGGAACTTGGTGGATAGTCATGGCTGAAAAGAACTGAGAAGAAATGTAGACTGCACACGATACCTTACTCAACAGAGGTAACTCTTCAGACAAGAAGTCAAGAAATTCAACGGATTTCAAGAAGGTAAACAGAAAAAAACTGATGTCAAATGGACAAATGAGTGACAGCTCATTCTGAGGAAATGAAAAATTTTTGGTAGAGGATGAAGGAAAAAAGAAATAAAAGATTATCTTGACGTAGTCTTTAATTGGCCTGTAACGAAATATATAAATCACTAAAATAAATAAAAACACAAGATGGAGGAACTAGCCACATTGTGCTTTGTATCCTATTTCTCCCTCACCTCCCCCTCGGCAGCCAGTCACAGCTAAATATGAAAGTGACATGTTATCTCCCTTAGAAAGTAATCGGGTAATTGCGTGTATAAACCGTTAAATCCGTAAACCGGTAAAACGCGTAAACACTTAAGCAATTAAATAGCTAAATGGTTGAATCTGGAAGAGCTGCTGAGTGAAATGGAACATATTACAAGGTGTACTCAACAAAAGCAAATCAAAGGTAGGAATGCAGTCGAAATGTACCAGGAAAGGCTGAAAGAATTAGATTAGGAAATGAAACACTAAAAGTAAGTAAATGAGTTCTGCTATTCGAGCGCAAAAATACTTGATGTTGGAGAACGTATAGGAGGTATGAAAAGCAGATAGATAATAGCAAGAAAACTATTTTAAAGAAAAAGGAAATTAGTGGCATATAATATAAATTCAAGTGTTAAAAGTCTTTTATCAAGGTGTAGTGATTGTAGTACGCAAGTAAAATGTGAACGATAGACAGAAACTGAATAGTAGCTGCCGAAATATGGCGCTACAAAAGAATGCTTAAGACGAGATAGATGGATTGAATAACTAATGAGGAAGTGCTGACTCGAATTGAGAAAAAAAAATCTGTGGCGCGACTTGACTAAATCAAGGGATTGGATACATCGTAAAGGATATGATTATGGATGATAAGTGTAGGGGGCACAGTTTTCAAGAGAGGCCAAAGCTTGAATAAAATAAGTATTTTCTGGCGGATGTAGGTTGCAGCAGTTATTCAGAGATGAAGAATGTTGCTCAGTATAGATTAGCGTGGAGAGGTATTCAAATTAGTCTTCGGAATGAAGATCGCATCAGCAAGGAAAGAAAATACATAAAACTAAACTAACAAAAATAGCTTAAAACTAAACCACTTAAGTCAAACGTTGAGTTGGCGCTTGTGAACTGTTTACGTTCTTGACCGTAGCTATCCACTCTGATCATTATAACCAAATAAAATAAATATAAAAAATACTGTTATTATTACTCAAGTATTTTGAAATGTTGGGAGACTGTAGATATTTTAACTCTTTTGAGTATAACTATGATCTCTGTATATTATAATCATTGATGGTGTAAAAATATTAGTTTGGAACCTGAATACTATTTAAAACTTTCCAATTATATTTTCTTACATTGCATTATGAAAGTTATTGTCTTTTTTGCGTAACAGGTCCACGCCAAGCAAAAGTTCGAGTGGGATTCCTTTCAAATTACGAAATAATTAATCGCCATGTCGCCTATAGAAAAACTATCGGATTTCTTTAATGTAATGTGGTGAAGATGCATATTTCATTTTGCAGGAACAATGGACTCACTAATTGTCGGTGAAGGCAACCAAAAATTTCTCCCACGATATATTGCGTTACAATACTGAAGGACACTTCTACTAATTATTTCAGTATGGAATGTGAAACAGGTTATCTAAATAATGCAAACGACTCTAATTAACACTCTCTTTTGAAGTTACACTACTGGCCATGAAAATTGCTACACCACGAAGATGACGTGCTACAGACGAGAAATTTAATCAGCAGGAAGAAGATGCTGTGATATGCAAATGATTAGCTTTTCAGAGCATTCACACAACGTTGGCGCCGGTGGCGACACCTATAACGTTCTGACATGAGGAATGTTTCCAACCGATTTCTCATACACAAACAGCAGTTGACCGGCACTGCCTGGTGAAACGTTGTTGTGATTCCTCGTGAGAGGAGGAGAAATGCGTCCCAACACGTTTCCGACTTTGATAAAGGTCGGATTGTAGCCTATCGCGATTGCGGTTTATCGTATCGCGACATTGCTGGTCGCGTTGGTTGACATCCAATGACTGTTAGCAGAATATGGAATTTGGGGGATCAGGAGGGTAATACGGAACGCCGTGCTGGATCCCAACGGCCTCGTATCACTAGCAGTCGAGATGACAGGCATCTTATCCGCATGGTTGTAACGGATCGTGCAGCCACGTCTTGATCCCTGAGTCAACAGACGGGGACGTCTGCAAGACAACAACCATCTGCACGAACAGTTGGACGACGTTTGCAGCAGCATGGACTATCAGCTCGGAGACTGTGGCTGCGGTTACCCTTGACGCTGCATCACAGACAGGAGCGCCTGAGATGGTGTACTCAAGGGCGAACCTGGGTGCACGAATGGCAAAATGTCATTTTTTCGGATGAATCCAGGTTCTGTTTACAGCATGATGGTCGCATCCGTTCTTGGCGACATCGCGGTGAACGCACATTGGAGGCGTGTATTCGTCATCGCCATACTGGCGTATCACCCGGAGTTACGGTATGGGGTGCCATTGGTTATACGTCTCGATCACCTCTTGTTCGCATTGACGGCACTTTGAACAGTGGACGTTTCATTTAAGATGTGCTACGACCCGTAGCTCTACCCTCCATTTGATCCCTGAGAAACCCTACATTTCAGCAGGATAATGCACGACCGTATGTTGCAGGTCCTGTACGGGCCTTTCTGGATACAGAAAATGTTCGACTGCTGCCCTGGCCAGCACATTCTCCAGATCTCTCACCAACTGAATACGTCTGGTCAATGGTGGCCGGGCAACTGGCTCGTCACAATACGCCAGTCACTACTGTTGATGAACTGTGGTATCGTGTTGAAGCTGCATGGGCAGCTGTACCTGGACACGCCATCTAAGCTCTGTTTGACTCAATGCCCAGGTGTATCAAGGCCGTTATAACGGCCAGAGGTGGTTGTTCGGGTACTAATTTCTCAGGATCTATGCACCCAAATTGCGTGAAAATGTAATCACATGTCAGTTGTAGTATAATACACTCCTGGAAATTGAAATAAGAACACCGTGAATTCATTGTCCCAGGAAGGGGAAACTTTATTGACACATTCCTGGGGTCAGATACATCACATGATCACACTGACAGAACCACAGGCACATAGACACAGGCAACAGAGCATGCTCAATGTCGGCACTAGTACAGTGTATATCCACCTTTCGCTGCAATGCAGGCTGCTATTCTCCCATGGAGACGATCGTAGAGATGCTGGATGTAGTCCTGTGGAACGGCTAGCCATGCCATTTCCACCTGGCGCCTCAGTTGGACCAGCGTTCGTGCTGGACGTGCTGACCGCGTGGGACGACGCTTCATCCAGTCCCAAACATGCTCAATGGGGGACAGATCCGGAGATCTTGCTGGCCAGAGTAGTTGACTTACACCTTCTAGAGCACGTTGGGTGGCACGGGATACATGCAGACGTGCATTGTCCTGTTGGAACAGCAAGTTCCCTTGCCGGTCTAGGAATGGTAGAACGATGGGTTCGATGACGGTTTGGATGTACCGTGCACTATTCAGTGTCCCCTCGACGATCAACAGTGGTGTATGGCCAGTGTAGGAGATCGCTCCCCACACCATGATGCCGGGTGTTGGCCCTGTGTGCCTCGGTCGTATGCAGTCCTGATTGTGGCGCTCACCTGCACGGCGCCAAACACGCATACGACCATCATCGGCACCAAGGCAGAAGCGACTCTCATCGCTGAAGACGACACGTCTCCATTCGTCCCTCCATTCACGCCTGTCGCGACACCACTGGAGGCGGGCTGCACGATGTTGGGGCGTGAGCGGAAGACGGCCTAACGGTGTGCGGGACCGCAGCCCAGCTTCATGGAGACGGTTGTGAATGGTCCTCGCCGATACCCCAGGAGCAACAGTGTCCCTAATTTGCTGGGAAGTGGCGGTGCGGTCCCCTACGGCACTGCGTAGGATCCTACGGTCTTGGCGTGCATCTGTGCGTCGCTGCGGTCCGGTCCCAGGTCGACGGGCACGTGCACCTTCCGCCGACCACTGGCGACAACATCGATGTACTGTGGAGACCTCACGCCCCACGTGTTGAGCAATTCGGCGGTACGTCCACCCGGCCTCCCGCATGCCCACTATACGCCCTCGCTCAAAGTCCGTCAACTGCACATACGGTTCACGTCCACGCTGTCGCGGCATGCTACCAGTGTTAAAGACTGCGATGGAGCTCCGTATGCCACGGCAAACTGGCTGACACTGACGGCGGCGGTGCACAAATGCTGCGCAGCTAGCGCCATTCGTCGGCCAACACCGCGGTTCCTGGTGTGTCCGCTGTGCCGTGCGTGTGATCATTGCTTGTACAGCCCTCTCGCAGTGTCCGGAGCAAGTGTGGTGGATCTGACACACCGGTGTCAATGTGTTCTTTTTTCCATTTCCAGGAGTGTATATGTGTCCAATGAATACCCGTCATCTGCATTTCTTCTTGGTGTAGCAGTTTTAAAGGCAGTAGTGTACATTTTTCAGTTTGAGTACACGCACATGAATCGACGACGAACAACAAGGTTATCTCAGTAGGAATTGCTTGCCGAGAAGTGAATGATTCTTTATCGTTTCGTCATATTTATACTATTACAAAAGAAACAATTTAATCACATTATCACGTATTCTGCATCATGCCTCTGTTTAACTTGCAGTTCTTTGCTCTGATACTTTATCATCTTACGCACATTCCCTCTTTATTAATTACAATTTATTACTCGTAAGGAAGGGAAAGTGAACAAAAATATGAAAAATAACTTAAATCTATGATCTGTCTGTTATCTCTCCATCGTGATGTTTAAAAATTGATCTCCATTTCCTCATTTCTGCAGATTACATTTCCTTAACATGTAACACGGTTTTTCCCTGACCTGTAGGATAGACAAACGAATCGCGAATCACAGTTGACGAAAAAGTTTGTAATAGATACCAGCCAAATGACTTTTCCAGAGCTCTATAATGTCGTTCCGTTTTTGATATTATCTTGGTCAACGCGGTCAAAATAACATAGCTAAAGCTAACCCACGCCAAGTGTCACGCAAATCATTAATTTATATGACAGCAGCTGCGAATCTACAAACATTCGACCACTACAGAAGACAGAGATCCTACAGAACACTACGGTTTGTAAATCAGAGGCATTCCTTCATTTCCGCAAAAACGACATTTCAAAGAGAACGTATGCGTCTCTGGTGTGTTATTAAGTTGTTGCAATTTTTGCTAGAACACCTGGCCACCAGTCTAAGCAGGTAACACGTTCAACGCAGCTGCGCAGTAGACCTGTCATGTTTGTGCGTATCGCGCTTCACAGCACCGCATTCAGTATTGTCCCCGGAGCAGAGAAACCGCAGTGAAAATGGGATTCTGACGCGATCGATGCCGCTTAAACGAAGCGTTTTCAAATGCAGCCAATGGAATATACAGCCCTCGCCAGTAAAAACGAGGTCACTCGGCAGGGTCAATACTGTCTGTATGTGCACGCGCAAAATAGTTTCTATTGCAGAAATAAAACAGGTAGTGACTAGAAAAATGATGCAAAGTAACTTATCTGCTTCATGTCAACTACACAAACTCAACGGAATAGTCCAGCGCTTAAGACAATCATCTCGTAAAGGGGAATTGCCAGGCAAATAAATTCAGACTCTGAGCATGAGTAATGTACAAATCAGACCAAACTAAAGAAATCATCAAGCTGGGGTACAGTAAGGAAGAATATTGCAAAATAAACCATTTTATCACATTACCTAGACCGACACTCAGCATATCTTGTGTCTGGTGTTTATCTCTGATCGGTTTGACATGAAGCGTCTCTGTATACAGAGCGTCCCAGGAATAGTCAATTTTCAGGAACTCGATATGAACGACCATTCGAATCAAAAAACCTAGTAAAGATGGGCTCTGAAGTATTTACCTTAAGAACAATGAACTGCTCTTCTTCTTCCATACTGGCTCTGAGCACCATGGTACTTAACATCTGAGGTCATCAGTCCCCTAGAACTTAGAACTACTTAAACCTAACTAACCTAAGGACATCACACACACACACACCCATGCCCGAGGCAGGATTCGAACTTGCGACCGTAGCCTAGAACCGCACGCTTTTTCCATACTGTGAAGCATATATCTTCTGCTGCAGTCTCATTTTCCGTATTTTGAGAGGTCATAGTTTGGAGCAAAAGAAGAAAAAGTGTTCAGTAAACACAGGTTTTAAAGTGCATACCTTAAGAGTCACGAGCATTTGTTCATCTTCGCTACTGTGGAACACATCTTTCCTACTAAACGCATGCTCATAGCACTTAAGGTACACATTTTGGATCCCATATTTACTGGACAACTTTTACTTATTTTGGTCCGTAGTACCTTATATCAAAACAGAGAAAGCAAATAACTTGCAGTAGATGAGATTCATTTCACGGTACCTAATATGAAGAGGTGCTCGTAGCTCTTAACGTATGCGGTTTAGAGTCCTACACTTATTGCTTTGAACGATCGTTCCAGTCACATCACCGAGAATTGATCATTCCTCCTCAGACAGCCAGTGCAGTCCAGTGCGCCCTTACACATGGTACGTCAAATCTGTTTCGAAAATTCTTAGTTTCATGTCAGTAACTAGAAAGTCCGGGAATGTAGTGAAATGTTATATTATACAATGTTTTCCCTTACTGTACGGTAACCATTTTCAATTGCACTGAAGTTTAATTTTATTGCATATTAGGACAACCTACTATGTTTTTTTTACTGTCATGTGCTTTGACGAACGCTTCGACGGCAATTCATTTACGTCCGTATAATAGATTATGCTATCTAAGTACTCTTTTCGACTAAAAAAGCAATTTTTTTCAATATTTTGTATGTCGCTGATGTTATACCCGATATGTATTGTAAAAATTACTTGAAAATTGCTACACGATGAAAACGATACATTAGTATCGAGTGTAAAACAAAACTGTATTTTAATCCAACCCGTGACAACCAGTGCTGTAAACTATTATTGTTAAGAAAATTGATCAATATGTATGGTAGCCGACCGTGTCACCACCAAGTACTCCTTGTAGTCGGCCGCTGGCCGTTAAAGCTTCAGCATCAGTCACTATAGCGAAAAATAGTATTTTAGCTATTGGGCGTTTGTCGTATAGCAGGAAGAAAACCAGATTACATTTGTAGATGGTTTTGGGCTATATAGGGGATGAAATTGAGCGCACATAACTGTTATACCTGACAGCAACACAGCCTGGTTGGTCATTCAGTCGGTCTCCATTCTATGACATCATACCTGGTGGCGTCAGCTCTGTTGTAGCGTTCATGAAACGTAGTGACTGTCGAATGTTGGTGAGCGAGTCTCTTGGTATCCAATAGTCAGGCGTTTTGAATGCCTGAGAAATCTAGAGAACGTGATGGCCAGCGCAAGAGACCGACCCCTTTGAAACGACATAAGTCAGAGCAGCACGAGTAGTGTGCAACTTTCCATTGAAAGGTAACGTAGTGGAGACCTTGTAAATAGGGCACAGTCACCGGCCGTCCAAAGTGTAACGCTAGATGTCCAAATTATCGACTATGGGAAGACACAGTGATCGTGTTAGAACCCTATGGCACCCTACTCCATCACGCCAGGTGCTGGAACCGTTCTCGATGACGAATCTACTCTGCCACAGTTAGTTCGCTTCTGAGACACGACACACGAAGACGCCAACTGTGATGCTCGACACAGAACCAACTTGAAGTTGAAGAGAGCCTATAACACCCATTTTGCTAAATGCCAACTGATAAGTGTTGCCTGTTTCCAGGATCAAGGATTAAAGCAATCGGACTGTTAACTTCGTTTCCAAACAGAGCATTGTGTTAAAAGAGAGAGAAGAAAGCTGTAAACGGGGTTAGAACCAAGGATCATTAATCAATAGGAATAGTATGTAATAATAATTTTTTTTTTACTTTACACTCATAATTCAGAAATAAAATATGAACACGTAACATCAGAATTAGGCGAGAAAATGTTACCATTACCAGTCACTCACACCTTCTGTAAAATACCCAGCTGTTAAGTACGGTCAGAGAATTAAAACTTTCCATAGCGTAGCGCATACTAAACGTCTAGCTTCATAAACATAATATGTCTTTAATGAGAATAAATCAATCATTGATCAAAACAGTTTCTACAATGTGGCTACCCTAGTTCTGTGATATCATTCAACAATACTTTTAGTAGCATTTTCTCACTGTGATATCATTCAACAATACTTTTAGTAGCATTTTCTATACAGAGAAACACATTGTACATATGTTAAACTTCGTAGCCTTAATTTGGCAAAAGAAATTTCGGACCAATATGAGAATTTAAACGAGGTGTTTTCTGCACAGATTGATGTTTAGATAACGTTGAACTGTTTACAAACTCCAGTATCCCTGAAACTGATTTGAAAAGTTGACACACGTCCACGAATACTTCAGATACACTGAAGTTACAAAAATCATGGGATGCCTCTTAATATCTTGACGGACCTCCTTTTGCCCGTCGTAGTACAGCAACTCGACGTGGCATGAACTCAACACATGGTTGGAAGTCTCATGCAGAAATATTGAGCCATGACGCCTCTATAGCTATGCTCTGCAGTGCACTGCCCTTTAATCTCTTGTGTACGTGATATCACCGCCAACTGTATGTGTGCATATCGTTATGCAATGACTGTATTGATGTTAGCAGAAACCTAAACTTCACATTTATGGATACTCAAAGTTTCGGTATCTGGAACATGGCCGTTAGACAAATAAGTCACATGTCGGTGATGTTCTCGTTACAGGTCTACATTGAATTTCACAATCGTTTTGCCGCACTGCAATGAAATGACTGATACGAGATTAAGTGAACTCTTCATTGCCACGAGGTTTCGAGCTGATGATCTGCTGTGACGACAGTACTAGGAAGTATTACGCAATCGCGGCTTTTCATACGAATTGCTCGATTACCTTAGAGTGGTAGACTATTTGGTCCTTACCGCCCACTAGTGAGCGTTTCGGCTTTCATGGTGGGGGGTAGGCGGTATGGATTTTAAAAATATTGTCATTAGATCTACATAAAATATGAACATAAAGCATTTGTTAGTTGTAACTCCAAAAATTTTTCCGGCGTATTTCTTTTTCTAATAATTATCGGGTGTTCAGCCTGAAACCCGTCGAAGTTCTGCCACAATATTTCGTCCAAGAGACGTCCGGCCATCATCTGATGAGAAGACGACTCTGAAGAGCCTTGGCGCATCTACGGTAATTATGCTGGATCTCGCCCTTGCGATATGTGCTGCCGTCTTTCGGCGCATGCGTCAGGTGATGATATGGGAGGGACAGCCGCGTTGTGCGTGCTGCCCTCGGTGATGGAAGTGAGAGATGATCTAATCATTGAGTATCGAACAATCCCGTCGATTCCGCTGTGACTGGACTATTATAATTACCGGATTCCAATTTTTATCCAGTTGAAAGCCGTTATCACGATTTATATGATTATCGGCAAGACGTATTTCGTCCGACTCTTTGATTACTGAATCACAGAAAACTGGAAACTGTAGCTAAAATTTCTGTTCTGCTGTATTCCAATGAGTGTCCCGTGGAAACTGTGTTCTGCTAATGCTGATTTTAACAGTTGCCGAAGACGTGCGTATCTTTCGTATTCTGTACAACGTTCCTGGACAGTTCATGTCGTCTGGCCTGTATATGCAGCAGCACATCCACAGGGAATTTTGTAAATGCCCGTTTCTTTTTCTTTCAATTGTAACTCATCTTTAACGGATCCAACCACGGACAAACTCTTCGCTGGTGGACGGAAGATGCATGGGTCACTGCGACATTCTGTGTGTAGGAAAACCCACGCACACAGATCTCTGCCTCAAGGCGCCTAGTTGCCATAGCCCCGTACAAACCGACCGTGTTATCAGCACCTTCATACATAGGGCGCTTGCAGTATCGGGCGATGAAAACCTCTACGAGCAATTAGAACACTTGGAGAAGGCTTTTACAGATAATGGCTACACTTCACGCCAAATAAGGAAGGCCATGCACAAATATAACAACAAGAAGCAACGCACTGAGGAGTCTGAGGACGACTATAAATCAATTACGCTGCTCACGTTGCTTTAACATTCCGGGATTGTGTCTTCTAAAATAGACAGATTGCTCAGGAAAAAATACACCAAGGTTATTTTGGCCCTGGCTGGATCCGTTAAACACGATTTAAAACTCAAAAAGCGGGCGTCTACTAAATGCCGTGAGTGTGGTGCTCCATACACATACCGGAGGAGACGAACTGTCCAGGAACGTTGTACAGAACACGAAAAATACGCCCGTCTTCGGCAACTCTTAAAATCATTAGTAGCAGAGCAATGTGTTTCCTTGGGACACTCAATGGAATACAACAGAGCAAAAATTTTACGTCCAATTTCCAGTTTTTGGGGATTCAGTAATCAAAGAATCGGTGGAAATAAGTCTTGCCGATAACCTTATAAATCGTGATAATGGCTTTCAGCTGGATAAAAATTAGAATCCCCTAATTAAAATTATCCAGTCACAGCGGAATCGACGGGATCATTCGATACTCAGTGATTAGATCATCTCTCACTTCCACTACCGGGGGCAGCACACACACAACAACTCGGCTGTCCCGCGCGTGTCATCACCTGACGCATGCGTCGAAAGACGCCAGCACGTTTCGTATGGGCGAGATTCGGCATAAACATAGTGATTGCACCAAGACTCATTCCATTATGTTATTTTAATTTCTTCTTTCTATAATTACTGTCTTTCGGCTGAAGAGCAGCGCATATGCTGCTGCTAGCCCGCCCCAGATGGGGCATTGAAACACAATAAAAGGAAAAAAAAAAACAAGACTCTTCAGTTGTTGCCCACGCACTTGAAGATGGCCGAATATCTCTGGGCAGAAATATCGTTGTAGAATATCGACAGCATCCGGCTGCACATCAGAAAATTATTAGCAGAACACTTCTTTAGTAAGTATTATAATATGCTTTAACTTGCTGTAAGTTGCTCCATAAATTTTATAAATAAATGTTACATCCTTACTTCATAAGTTACCATTACTGTGGAACTTGTGTGCGGTTAGAAAATTTTACTTTTAAGACAGAAGCAAAAGTAGGTGGTAACTAAAAAAGGTTCACTACCCCTGCCTAAGAGCATTTCAGATTATGCCACATCGCAATACCCTTTTATAACAATTTGAAAAGGATTTTGTCTCAATTTCCACTTCTGGATGTACAAAATGCCGCCGTTAGCTATTGATTATCTGAATTGGTCTTGACGCGCTAACTTCGAGCTGTCTCAACTTTTCCTTTGGCAGGTAAATACCTCCCATAAATAGAGGGACTTCTTTCCACCTTCTCTTTCCTACCCGTTATAATTCTGACAATCGATTCCGTGTGCATGAACCAGGGAAATAGCAAATTCGCATTTTAATTGTACAAGGAACATATCTCTTAATTACATTCAGTGCCTGGCCTATATACCTCTTAATTAGATTACATATTTCATAATTACATTCAGTGTCTCATCCTCCAAATTGGTGGTTCTGCGATACGGGTGGTAACCTATCCAAGTAAAAATTTTCATACTCTAAAGACCTTAAGTAAGCCTCATATGCTGAGATCGTAACAGGTCATAAGGACTAATCCTGAATTGGTTTACATTCGATAAAGAAAAAGCATACATAATACAACAATAATAATACAGTAATAATAACAACAAATTAACATTTATTTAAATGGCCATAAAGTGTTGATGTTACAACATTAGTGAGGAAGAGTACTGGTAAAACAAGGCCAATCTTGTGTCAAGTAGTACACTACACTGAGGTGACAAAACTCATACCTCGCAACGTCGTGTCAGAGGTCTTCTGCCCGGTGTAGGGCGACTCGACGGGGCATGGGCTCAACAAATCGTTGGAAGCCCCTGCAGATATGTTGGAGTCATGCTGCCTCTTATAACGGTCCATAACTTCGAAAGTGTTGCCGATGCAGGATGTTGTGTACGAACTGACCTCTTGATCAAGCCCCAAAAATGTTTGATATGATTCATGTCGGTCGATCTGGAGAGCCAAGTCATTCTCTGGAATTGTCCAGAATGTTCCTCAAAGACATGAGAACAATTGTGGAGTGGTAACATGGCGCTCTGTTACGCGTAAAAACCCCATGAACGGCTGCAAATGATGCTGATGACATTTAGTTTTGAGGGCCACTTACCGGCATGGCTATCAGCACCCGTACAAATTCCCAGTCTCTGCCCTGTCCAATCTCGCCATATCCTGAACGACACTGAAACGATTAGGACAACACAAACACCCAGTCCTCAACCGGAGAAAATCCCCGACCCAGCCAGGAATCCAACCTAAGACCCCGTGACCAAGGGGCAACAACGCTAACCATTAGACCACGAGGTGCTTACTGTTGCAAATGGCCTTCAAATACCCGAACATAACCGTTTCGAGTCAATTATTGGTGCAATTGGACCAAGGAGCCAGTCAGTTAGATGTAAACACGGCCCACGCCATCATGAAGCTACCACCAGCTTACACACTGCCTTGTTGGCAACTTGCGTCCATGACTTCGTGGAGTCTGTGCCTCACTCTGACCCTGCCATCAGCTCTTACCAAACGGAAGCGGTGCTCAGCTGACCAGCCCACTTTTCCAGTCGTCTTGTGTCCAACGGATATGTTCACAGATCCAAGAGTGGCGCTGCAGGCAGTGTCGTGCTGCTAGCAAAAAGCACTCGCGTCGGTCGTCTGCTGCCATTGGCAGTTATCGCCATATTACGCCGCACTGTCATAACTGATGCGTTAGTCGAACTTCCCACATTGATATCTGCAGTTCTTTCAAGCAATGTTGCTTGTCTGTTAGCACTGACAGCTCTACGCAAATGCCGCTGATTTCCGTCGTTTATGGGTAGGCCGTCGGCCACGGCGTTGTCCGTGGTGAGCGGTATAATGCCTGAAATTTGGTATTCTCAGCACACTCTTGACACGGTGGATCTCGGAATATTGAAACCCCCAACGATTTCCGAAATGGAGTGTCCCATGCGTCTAGCTCTAAATACCGCTCCGTGTTCAGAGTCCGTTTATTCTCGTTGTGTGGGCATACTCACATAATCACGCCGGAAACCTCTTCCTATTATCACCTGAGCACAAACGACAGCTGCGTCAATGCAGTGACCTTTAAAACCTTGTGTGCGCGCTACTACCGTCATCTGCATATGTGCACATCGCATTCCCATGACTTTTGCCATTTCAGTGTACGACCACGGCTCTGTCTGTTACAGCAGCTGCAATAACAGCCTCCGCGCTATCAGCCTGTAATGCCTCAGATGTCGATGCACTGTTCACGTCGATATTTGTCCGGCTTCAAACAAACGCTTCTCCTGACGCACGATATTCGACGTGACTATCATACTGCACGGTCTAGGGAACGATATGTCTGTCCTCTCAGGCGTTAGTTACGTGAGGCTGTTGGGGACCTACTTGATGTGGAGTACGACCCTCTCAAAACCGTCAATATCCGGACTTCGGTGATGCCAACCCGATGAACGCAACCCGAAATGTCGCTAAACGATTAACGGCCCTTCCGATAGGCCATTACCCTAACACCGTTGCTTTTAGATAAATGTTACTAGACATCTGTTGGATATGTTCCAATTTGTGTCTTCCCCTACAGTTTTTACCCTCTACAATTGTCTCTCGTACCATGGAGTTCATTCGTTAATGTCCGCCTGCTTAGCCGATTGGTAAGGTGCTTGTCTCCCATGCAGCGGGCCCGGATTTGATTCTCGGCCGGGTTGGAGATTTTCCCCGCTCGTGGACTGGGTGTTGCGTTGTTCTCATCATCATTTCATTCTCATTACCTGCAAGCTAGCAAGTCGCCCAATGTGGCGTCGACTGAAATAAGACTTGCACTCGGGCGACCGAACTTCCCCTGATGGGGCCTCCCACCCAACAATGCTATACGATCATTTCATTTCATTTTGTTGGTTGATGTCTTAACACATGTGCTATCATCCTCTCCCATGTACTTCTGAGTGTTTCCCATTTGTTCCTTACTTCGCCAATTGTGTTTCAAACGTACGTTTCCAGAATTTTCTTCCTAAAATTAAGGCCTACGTTTTACACCAATAGACGTCTCTTGTCCTGGGATGGCCTTTTTGACTGTGCACTCTGCTTTCTATGTTCTCTTTACTTCGACCGTCATGGGATATTTTGCTTCCGAGCTAGCAGAATTCCTTACATTTGTTGTCTCCAGTTTTGATGTTAAGATCCTCGGTATTTTCATTTTTTACTTCTTCTCATTACTTTCACCCTATTCCTATTAACTCTCAATCTATATGCTGCACTCTTTATGTTGTTCACTGCACTCATCAGATCGTGTATTTGTTCTTCACTTTCAGTGATGACAGCAATTTCATCTGTGAATTGATATCCTCTTTTTCCGAATTTTAATTTCCATCATTGCTTCTTCCACGCACAGATTGAACAGTTGGGGCAAGAGACTGCATCTCTGTCTTACACCCTTTCTCTCCGAGAATCTTATATGAACGAGATTATCTAATTTCAAGAAAGATATTACATTCGATTCTTACAAAAATATTGAAATATCAGAATTAAAATATTCAAACGAAATGTATATTAGGTTTCCAGCATATCCTCTTGCCACTGGTTTTATTGATAAGTATCATTTATGTCGCGTATTACTTTCAGGTCCATTACATTTCTTTAGGACATTGTATTACCAGCAGACGTAGAAACCCGATCCACAGGTAATTATCGTTACATTAGAAATAGGTCCAGAAACGCGACTCATAGATAATTAGCAACCTCTGCCGCTGTATGTAAGAACTGGCAGTTTCTCTTGTAACAGCCGATGCCGCTTTGCAGCCAGCAGATCATAAAAACGGAGAGAGTCGCTAAATGCAGTGAGGATTAACGAAGGATATCGAAAAAGTGCAAAAAAGGGCAGCTCGTTTCGTGCTATCGAGCAATAGGGGTGAGAGTATCACTGATATGATATGCGAGTTGGGGTTGGCAGTCACTGAAACAAAGGCGGTTTTCTTTGCGGCGAGATCTCTTTACGAAATTTCAATCACCAACTTTCTCTTCCTAATGCGAAAATATTTTATTGACACCCACCTACGTAGAAAGAAATGATCATCATAATAAAGTAAGAGATATCAGAGCTCGAACGGGAAGATTTAGGTGTTCCTTTTTCCCACGTGCCAGTCGAGAGTGGAATGGTGGAGAAGTAGTATGAAAATGGTTCGATGAATCCTCTGCCAGGCACTTAAGTGTGAATTGCAGAGTAACCATGTAGATGTAGATGTAGATTTCATTCTTTTTGTCTTATAGTCTTACTGCTCCCTCTTGGTTCTTGCACGTATTGTATTTTATCCCCTTTCCCTATAAAGTACTATTTTTCTCAGATTTTCGAACATCTTGTATCATTTTACATTTTTAACGCTTTGTATAGGTCGACAAATCCTATGGGCGCTTCTTGACTTTTGGCCAGTCTCCTTCAACTATCGAGCCCAAGGTCAGAAATTTCTCACAGGTGCCTTTACCTTTGCTGAATAATAGCTGCTTACCATCTGACATATCGTAAATATTCCAGTCAGCAGATAGGATTTGAGAGCAGTTAAGCTGATTGTTCTCGCACTTATCTGGTCTTGCTACCTTTGGAATTGTGTGGATGATATTTTTTCGAAGGTGTGACGGTACGTCGCCAGTCACATAGACGCTACACACCAACTAGAAGAGCCGAATGGCTAACTCTTCCTCCAGTGATTTTAGGAATTCCGGTGTAATGTTATCTATCCTTTCTGCCTTTTTCGATCTCAAGACTTCTAGAAGTATTTTATATTCTGACTCTAATACTGGATCCCGTATGTCTTCCAAATGAACGCGAATTACTTCTTCTATTAGGCCATCGCATAAGTCTTCGCCCTCATGGAGTCACTCAATACACTCCTTCCACCTGGCTGCTCTGTCCTTTGCATTTAACATTGCACTCTTTCAATTTCAACGAAGGTTGTTTTGACTTTTCTCTATGAAAAGTCAGTCTTAACCTTTCTTCCACTGCATTTCCTATTTATTTAATTCCTAAGGGATCCACATTGCTATATTCCTGTCTTCCCCAGTACATTTTTGTATTCTCTTCTTTCGTCGATCAGTTGAAGAACATCTTCCATTACGCAAGGTTTCTTCGCAGTTACCTTACTTGTACCTACGTTTGTCTGTTCAACATCTATGATTGCCTTTTTCAGAGATGTGTATTCCTCTTCAACCGGTATTCCTTACCACTGCATCTACAGCCTTAGAGAACTTCAAACACGTCTCATCATTCCTCAGTGCTCTATTGCCCGTCTTCCTTGGACACTGTTTCTTCCGGACGATTCTGTCAAACCTCAGGCTACTCTTCATAGTTACTAAACTGTGTACAGAGTCTACATATGCCCCTATGTGAGCCTTGCAACCCAACTCCGGGTTCTGGAATCTCTTTCTGACCATGTTGTAATCCAGCTGGAATTCTGAGGTGTCATTCGTGAACAGAGCATTCGCTATTGCCATCGAAAGTTATTACAGAAATCAAATAATCTTTCTCGTCTGTCATTCCTACAGACAAACGCCCGCATCTCGTGGTCGTGCGGTAGCGTTCTCGCTTCCCACGCCCGGGTTCCCGGGTTCGATTCCCGGCGGGGTCAGGGATTTTCTCTGCCTCGTGATGGCTGGGTGTCGTGTGCTGTCCTTAGGTTAGTTAGGTTTAAGTAGTTCTAAGTTCTAGGGGACTGATGACCATAGCTGTTAAGTCCCATAGTGCTCAGAGCCATTTGAACCATTTTGAACAGACAAACCCTTACTTCCTGTAACCCTTCCTTCGATTCACTATCACGCAATAGATTCTTATCCCCCATTATTACTGTATTACACCTTCAGTATGATCATATACTTTCTCTATGTCATCATCTTCTGCTTGCGACGTGGGTATGTGTACCTGAAATGCGGCGTTGGTTTGCCGTCGAATCTGACGAGATTGAACCAATCACTGGACAGTTCACAGTACCTCACTCTCCACTATTTTTCCTATTCATAACATCCCTCACTAGATCAAGACTGAAACTCTGCCATTTGCTTTCCAGATTTTCTAGCTATTCTACTATTTTCAGATTTCTGACATTCCATTCTCTGACTCGTAGAACGTTATCTCGTCGTTGTTAATTCCATCCTTTTTTGATGATCGCTGAACCTCGGTGGTCCCCTCCAAGGGATCCGAATGCGAGAATAATCCGGCATCATTTGCCAATAGAGAGATCACCATGACACCTTTTTTTCGATTACAGGCCACATATCATGTGGATACACATTTCGTGAATTTAACGTAGTGAATTCCATTACCTGCTTCATCCTCATGCGCTGATCTCTGCTGATTCTTCAGCTTTTTAAGGGACGTTTCCTCCTATCCCCCCCCCACCCCCCCAGCCCCAAGGTCAAGAGGGTGCCCTGTAGCTCCGTCTTCTCTTCCGCCTTCTTTGACGAGGCTGTTGGAAGAAGGGGGATGAATTGATATGACAGAAGTCTTCTGTCGCTATTGCTGACAATTTTTATCCACTACTGATGATTTTTATGCGTTCAAACCCGAAACCCACGACCTTTCGAGTAGTAGTCAACGATGCTATCACTAAATCTTCTTAAACGAGAGAGATAATACGAGTATGTTGTTCTCAGAAACAAACAAAATTCAAATGCGATTTCTTAATGAGAGACATGGCACGTGATGTTTCCGTACATAAAGAACGTAGACTGCATTACTCCTGCCTACTTTGCACAGTTGCGCTGTAATGCAAGTACTTTGCATATCCAAGCACGTAGTATACTTCATTCCTATTTGATGTTCGCTGCATGCCGCGTTCGTGGTGTTGCAGTTTAAATGGGCAGCAGTGTAAATGTTTTTGTATGTCAGTGTGATTAGAAACAGACACGCCAGGGCCAAATTGCAGATATTTTCGCCAGATAAAAAGACATTGCCAGTTTTGTGGAAACGTCATTTCGTAACCGCGTTTCCTGGAAGATTCCTCATAACCCGAAGCAAAGACGTTTAACGACTGAAGCCCTCAGTGCGTTTACTGAAAACGGCAGCTACCATTTTTCACCCAGTTTGATAGTCTGGTAGCTCGATTTTCCATCCTTCAAAGTTTCCAGAAAGCGGAGTCCGTCAGCCTTAAAACGTTGCCGTTACGCTTGTGAGGGGGGCGCCAATGGCGCGTCGATATCGCTGAAAGATTCAGGCGACCCGCTTACTACCTTGAGACCCAGCCCTCTGCAGACTTCAGCGGCCGCTGAATAAACAAGAGCTTCAGCGCCGCGCATTATATATAACTCGCCTCCACTGCTTACGTCTAGTCATTTTTAGTAGCCATCATACTGCGGTATTCAGGAAAAGTGTTACGGCCAGACGAAATTAAAACCGTCTGGCCATAACTGTGGGTTCTTTGATTTCTCTGGGAAACAGCTCATCGTACTACAAGAAAAATTAGTTTACTTCGTTACATGAATGAATGAGAAGATTAACATAACTTGATACAATTATTTGCCACAGGAGTGCATGATAACTTATAACTGTCACTGGTTATTAAAGCATCACTGGATGCACTGATTAACAATCTGTTCAACATTTACAAACGTACATTTCCATCTTAGACTTGAGTAACACTTTAGACCTGCTCGGTGATGCTGACAGCCGGCCGGGGTGGCCGAGCGGTTCTAGGTGCTACATTCTGGAACCGCGCGACCGCTACGGTCCCTGGTTCGAATCCTGCCTCCGGCATGGATGTGTGTGATGTCCTTGGGTTAGTTAAGTTTAAGTAGTTCTAAGTTCTAGGGAATTGATGACCTCAGAAGTTAAGTCCCATATTGCTCAGAGCCATTTCTCTTTTTTTATGCTGTCTGCTTCAGATGAGGTCACCAACTGGGCAGAGTGCTTCCAAGTTCGGCTCTATATTGACCTCCGTGACAGGGCGCTGCTGTGTTGAGAGTGAGGGGTTTCTTCTTCAGATTCTCCCATTCAGCACTGCGGATTGCAGCTACCTGTCGATAATGTCTGTGGTATCGATGTGCGCTGCCGGTTTCGGTGTAGCACTACAATCTCTGGACGATACTATGAAAAGGGAACTGCAATCTCTGGACGATACTGTGAAAAGCACTCGTGGTTTCCTTCAAATACACCGAAAAGTTCACCAATTTGACCTAAACTCGTGTCTGTCTTCAAGTGGGATGAACATCACTTTGAACATCTTAATTTGTGTGAATACGGGGTGGGAAGAGGAATTCCGCCTTATACTAGACACCTTTTTTTCTGTTTTGTTTCACCCAGACGTGTTTCAGCAGATTTTGTGCTATCTGCGGTGGGTTCTTTTCTTATTTTTTAAGTTACACTTTACTGTTGAATATTTAATTTGGTAGCTTTTCTGCTGCACAAGCTACTACTTCTCATGGTTTTGATGTTCAACCGTACCATGTAAGTTAAAAAATAAGAAAAGAAGCCACTGAAGATAGCACAAAATTTGCTGAAACATGTCTAGGTGAACCAAAACAGAAAAAAATGTCTTGCGTAAGGCGGAATTCCTCTTCCCATTTCGTAGCAAGCACGGACATAACAAGAACTGCAAAACCACAAGATGATTATGTGTGAATACCTTTGTTGGACCGACTTTCACTGAGACAGTAGATTGATACATTCAGCTGCAAAACCTAAATTTGCCCAACACATAGACGCGAAGATGATAGTTACAAAAAGATGAGCGTGAAATTGGGAAACAGTACAAGTCGCGCAACAGAGGGAAGACAACAGAACCTGATCTGATGTTCCTTAGGTTCTGTAGAGCGGGAATAAGAGAACTCACCTGGAAAATATTTACAATAAGACTGGTGTGGGATTTCCCCTTGTTAGTGAACATGACAGAAGACGCTGCGAATGGCCACCACTGACGCTGATGCAGCGCTATGCTTTATTTATCAAATTCTTAGTGGCGTGTAGCACCTCTGCCCGAGAGATAACAACAGTACCGTTTTCAGTGTTCTATTGTAGCTCTTCCAGCGTGTGAGGATAATCTGAGTACACCTCATCCAACAATATGTTCCTAAGGTGATAATCAAGGGGAGAGAGATCAAGTGATGGAGGTGACCAGGAGATTTCAGTGCCGCTGCTCACTGTCCACTTTTACATCTACATACGTACTTTGCAAGTCACAGTGAAGTGCTTAACGGAGGATACCTTGGACCACTACAAGTCGTTTCCTATTGCGTTTCATTTGCAGAGAGGGCGAGAAAAAAACATCTGTTTGTATGGCTTCGTATAAGCCCTAATTTTTCATATCTTCGTGATCCTAATGCGAACTGCATTTTGCCAGTAATATGATTGTTCTAGACTCTGCGTCAGATGCTGATTCTCTAAACTTTCTCAGTAGTGTTACCCGAAAAGAACGGCCCCTTCCCTCCAGGGATTCCTGTTTGAATTTCCGAAGCATCTCCGTAACACTTGCGTGTTATTCGACCCTACCAGTAAAACATCTGGCAGCTGGACTCTGAATTGTTTCAATGGTTTCCATTCATCCGATTTGGCGCGGATCCCGAATACTCGAGCAGTAGGCTTACTCAAGAGTAGGTTACACTAGCGTCCTATACGCGGTCGCCTTTACATATGAGCCACACTGTCCTAAAATTCTCCCTATAAACCGTAGTCCACAATTCGCCTTCCCTACCACAACCCTCACACGCTCGCTCCATTTCATATCGCTTTGTAACGTCACGCCCAGGTATTTAAAAGACGTGACTGCGTCGGGCAGGACACTACTAATGCTGTATCCGCACATGACCGGTCTGTTTTCCTACCCATGCGCGTTAACTTACAACCTCAAGAACTCGTGTGGGCGTCGTCATAACGGTTGTGCTATTGTTCCGTCATGCTGAAAATACCCACACAGCCGGTTCTTCTGCTATGAGTTGATCCACATACGGAATTAACAGTTTCCGGGCGTACTGATTAGCATGAACAGTTTGGTGGAACAATCATGTTACCAACTTCAGATTATGCAACGCCTCTTTAAAATAGTGATCGGGATTTTCTAATGCGAAAAGGCGCATGTTCTGCGAGTTCACATACCTTTACAGGGTGAACTAGGCCTTAGCTGAAGAAGCGAAAAACTGAGGATCCAAAAGGCCTGATTCCACTTCCCTCAGAAACCAACGACAGGAGTCAGCACTTTTTAACTTATGCACAAAAACAGTCCTTGTAAAGATACAGGAGCTGCTCCTTTACAATAATTTTTCGACACGACACTCACTTAATTTCCATTTGCAAAATTTAACGGCGTTGAGATATCATGGAACATCATTTCGGGATTCCATTCAATTGAGCAATATTTTGTGGTGCTCCAACTCTTTTGGGATAACTACAGTTCTTGCTCGCTACGGATCCAGTTTCTTGCCATTTTGGCACTATGTTCTACGGCCAGTTCTTGCTGGAGGTTTTAACAAAGCATTTACAGTATTAACACTATGCATCCGGCGACACCACAGTGGTGTCATGCCCGAAATAGAGGTCAACGGCCGGTAACACCATAGTGGTGTCGTCACCATACTATCGTGCAGTGGCCGGCGACAGCACCTTAGTATCTTTTGCATTTAGTTAGTGTTTTGTTTAGGTAACAATAAATTACACACGTCAACAAGTTTTTTGTTTTTATAAGTACTTGTGCCCTTTCATCATGGCAGACGACAGAGATGACACGATTATTTACGACGAATGCGCGGACGACTAGGCCGATTGGGAAGAAGACATTGGATATCGAAAAAAATGAAAGTGAAGCAGAATCGTCGGAAGATAGTGAAACACGTCCAAGAAGAATTTGGCGAACGCTACAGTTGCCAACTGATTCGGATGAATCAGGCGTAGAAGGCAGTAGATAATTGTCAGACTTTGATTGCCGGCCGGGTTGGCCGAGCGGTTCTAGGTGCTACAGTCTGGAACCGCGCGACCGCTACGGTCGCAGGTTCGAATCATGCCTCGGGCATGGATTGTGTGATGTCCTTAGGTTAGTTAGGTTTAAGTAGCTCTAAGTTCTAGAGGACTGATGACTTGAGCATTTAAGTCCAATAGTGCTCAGAGCCATTTGATCCATTTTTTGAAGACTTTGATTTTACGAGGACCAATAATAAATTTGAAGGATCCCCGGGTCCAAACATATTTCCCATAGGATATCGTCGAATCGTCGAATTATATATTGCGAACGATCTATTTGAATACATTAGCAACGAAACCAACAAATACTACAGTCAAAATTGCAATAGAAGGAAACTAGATTTTAAAAATGCCAGATTTGTCGACGTTACGGTCCCGAACATAGAAAATGGCTTCGGCTTGCTATCCTTATGGAAATTGTAAAAAAAGAAAGCATTGACGATTATTGGTCAACGAATCCGTTGATAGACACCTATATTTCGCAAAACGATGTCCCACAACCGATTCAGACAAATATTATCATTTTTACATTTTTCCGACAACAACAATAAATCGGATAATGCTGACTGGCTTTTCAAAATGCAAGTCGTATTTATTTTTTTCCAAAAAGTTTAAATAAACAAATATGCGAAACAAAGAAATTTTGTATATCTTAGAAATTTCATGAAAGTAGGGGAACAGGGTTGAGAACTTAAGAGAACTAACGATGAGATTAGTAACACTTAAAAATATATAATCTCCCGATAATGTCAAGAACGGCCAGCAATAAGCCAAGTAATCCGAATTAACGCTGCCGGCGCCAAGCGAATCAATTTGTACGAGACGTGCGGAAGGCAAAGTATTAAACTCTTGTTCAGAGAGTTGCGTACAGGTTTTCCAAGAACTGGACTTCGCGTAACACTCAACAATAAACACTCGCTGTTTTTTCGTGAGCACAATTTTTTTTGCATTCAACTGGTCACTAAAAACGTCTGCTCCTTCACTCACTCAAATGTAATAATGCAATGAAGTACTTGGGACAGAGTATCTGGGAACTGCGCACGCGCAGACAAATGACAGCACAGGTAGGTGCATGCAAATCATAGATTAAGCTGTATTACAGTCTTCCCCTACAGTTTTTACCGTCTAGAGCGGAAGTTATCTCACGGTATCATAAGACATATCGGTCATCGTGTCCCTTCTTCTTGTCTGTGTTTTCCACATCTTACTTACTTCGTCGATTCTGTGGAGAGCCTCCTCATTCCTCGTCTTATTTCTGATACGAGGGCTGTCCAGAATGTAAGTTAGGATCGGTCGCGAAATTGAAACGACTATGAGAATCCGATAAAGCTTTGCAAAGATGTGTTGGGCAGTGTCTCTAATATGACTCTAGCTAGAATTATGTCGCTCTTTTCGTTCCTGACCTCTTAGTGAGCGCGTGAAAATGTTATAGAAAATAGTGTCTCCCGCCAAGTACGACGGCCTGGTGAGAACTTTCCCCTGAGGCTATGCAACCAACATTACATAACTGTCGTGCGGTTTCTTCTTCAAGACAATTCTCAGACTCATTCTGCAGGGGCAATGAAGATGTTCCTGCATCGTTTCAATTGGAAACGTTTGGTTACCCACAATACAGCCCATAATTGTCTCCCACTGAGTTTCATCTCTGCTCAAACGAACCGCTGGCTATGAAGACAACAGTTTGGCACAGACAACGAGCTTTAGGCCAGCGTAGAGAATTGGCGGAAAGCACTGGCGGCTGCCTTCTATGATGAGGGTATTGGAAAGTTGGTACAACGCTACGACGAATGTCTGAGTCAGAACGGCGACTACGTAGAGAAGTAGCTGAAAGGTGTAGCTAATTGTTACAAATGAAACATTTCTGATTTTCACTGTGATTTTCGTTTCGCGATCATTCGTAACTTACTTTCTGGACAGCCCTCGTATGTTCAAGCCACCTAATTTTGTGCATACTTATAAAGCACTGCTTATACAGTACCAAACTTCAAACGCTTCGATTCTCTTCTTTTCCATTGTTCATTACCTTAATGCTGTGCTCCAAGCTTCATTCTAAGAAATTTATTCCTCAGATCAAGGTCTATGTTTGATCCTGGCATTCTTTTAGCCAGGAGTGCCTTCCTTTCCTGCGTTAATCTGCTTTTTATGTCCTCCTTGCTTTGTTCGCCATGTGTTATTTTCCTTCGAAGGAACAATTGCTTAGCTTCGTCTGCTTCGTACTTCTCAATTTTAATGTAAAGATTGTACATAATCTGAATTCTGGTATTCCTCATTAGTCTCGACTTTCTTGGCTTTAACCTTCACCCATATTCTTTACTCATCAAACCATTCATACCATTCAACAGGTCTTCACATTTACTGAGAATAGCAATGTCACCGGTTAATGCTATCACTGACATCCTTACACTCAGAATTTCATCCCAATTCTTGAATCTCTGTTTCCGTCACTGCTTCTTCAATGTACAGACTGAGCACCAGAGGCGAAAGACTGCATCTCTCTAACTCCCTTAATCTAGCAGTTCGTTCTTTGTCTTCCATATTTATTGTTCTCTCCAAGTTCTTTCACATTTTCTGTATTATCTGTCTTTCCCTATAGCTTGTTGCAGTTTTTCTCAGAATTTCGAAAATCTTGGACCATTTTATATTTTCGAACGCCTTTTCTAGGCTTACAAATACTATGAAAGTACCTGAGTTTTCTTATATCTTGCTTGCATTATCAAGTGCAATGTCAAATCTGCCTGTTTGTGGACTTAATCGTTTCTAGAGACGAACTGATCGCCATCTATAAGCTCCCCAGTTTTCTTTTCTGTTATTACCAGGATTATTATAGAATATGTATTGTGGTCGCGTTTGATGATTTTTCTGTAGACCAAACAACTGTTGGTTGCATAGGCACAGGTCGTGGCACACCTACATGTCTTGACCATTTTTGAGATGTACAAGGCAATAGCAGAGGTAAGACTGATATCATGTTTCTTTATGCCTAAAAAGCATTTTATGCGATTCCGCACCGCTTCTACTGAACGTCATACTTGCATAAGGAATATCCGATCAGACGTGTGACAGCGAACAGTTCTCAGTAGGTCGTTTTTCGTGGAGAGGCGTTGTCAAAAGGAAGGTAGCTTCTAGCGTATCTGATGGTAGTGTGACATAGCCGCCACTCTTCACGATATATTGAAACGTCTACAGCCTTTTTCCACCTGTTAGTAGAGAACGGATTTGTGTGCAGTGCTTTCACAGTACTCTAACGTTGTTACAAAATGCTGATACTGTAGTTTATCCGTTTTTATCTGCACAGTTAGCCTCGATACAAGTGTCTCCGTCGAATCAGACTGAAAAGTTGGTGGTGTGAACAGTTCACTAATAATAATGTAGTCCATACGAAAATTTGCAATTCACGTACTTTAATTGCACTTGGTTGCTAAATAAAATATTGTTTCTGCTTCTTGTTATCCCACAAACTGCAGTGTATGCCAATCAATCATGTTTCTTGTGAGAAGTGCGTGGAAACCACACTTTATCATTCCAGCAATAGAAAGACTAAGTCGCTTGTGCAGTCGACGAATGCTGTGACACATTCGCATACAACAATGCCAGTGACTGCTGTTTCCGCAGCTTTATACATTCTTGAGGAACCTCAAGGCAAATTAGGACCAAAAATTAAAAAAATACTACTGTTTGGTTGTAAACATCTTGTAATCGACGTAGCAAAATATGGCTTAGGGAAGAGATTAATTTCCTATATTCCGTCCAGAATTTCTTCTTACCAGTTACAGCAAATAATCCATCTGTCTTTAGGAAGAGATTCAGCCTGTTGATAAGGAAAGTTTTTTGACTCTGCATTTTTCAGAAAATTTTTGGACAGTATAATTTGTGATATCTCTATGTCATTTCACGTTTATCAGCGGAATAGTATTGTTAAACTAGTCATTTGTACACTGTGGGCTTGCATCACCAGGTTTTAAGAATTTGAACAAGTATGCCTGCTACGCACCGCTGTATGCAGGACAAAGGTCACAACCATTTCTTACCCATCCAGTTTCTGTCTAAATGAAACTAGTAATTACTGTGAATTCCTAAATGTATTAAGTATTCTTTTATCACGTGTGTCTGGTGTAAGGGAAATGTTTGTTTTCTTCAACCAATAGGCACTTCCCATTTTGGTGACAACTACCGGAAATAATCAAGCAACTCTTTCATTGTTAGTACAATAAACATTACTAAAAAATTTTCGTAAGAACTGTGAGACAGAAATTGTTTTAAAATATTTTATGTCGACGTACTAAAGTCTCGATTGATGGACGTTTCTGTAGTGTAACATTATACACTGCCTTGAATTTCTATCCTCTGCTAGTCACTTGTGTAACAATAAGATCAGCACCAATTTAGCTGACAATATGAACTGCACGTTATTCACACAGTTAATGAATGATTTAAGATATTTTTGTTATGGTTCAAGTACATAAAATTAGCGTATGTGCATTTCCGACTTCGCGCTCCGTGACGCTATGTTCTCTTGTCACGGCTGTGTCTGCTTATTCACCGATTCGCGCACCAGGCAAGAAGGGCTATACAAACCGCTGTGAAAAGCCGTTCTTCGTGCAGAAAACGTAACTTTAACATTTTTTTTAATAACTTGCAATGCACCTTAGTTACTAAAGTTCTGACTGCGTATTTCTTTCGGTATATTCCACCTGTGAGAAAATTTCAGCTTAGATTTCAACATGTCGGACGGGAGCAATCCCTAGAATGTTAATGCATTCGCCTTTTATTGAATCACATCACAATTCTCATTTTTCAACGAAATGTATATAATTACGAGACCTGAGAGCGTTTATGTGTATTCAGGTCAGTATGACGTGATACCTTCTAATCGCAGACTTTTCCCGGAGGTGCTGAATTTCTGTGAATGCAGCTTTAACGAGAATTTCATTCGTTTCATAAACCGGCATCAAATCCTCGTCAGATCATCAAATACAGCTTCGGACGTAAAGGTTCTGCAGAACGAAGTCTCATCAAAACGGAATTTAGCTCTCCTTTCGCCGAACCCAGCTGCCCATCTCTTTCTCTCTGCCTCTCTCTCTCCTCCTGTGTATGTGTGTGTGTGTGTGTGTGTGTGTGTGTGTGTGTTTTGAAACTCGTATACGTTGTAGGTATAGATATTACCACTGTTACTTCTGCTGACGTGGCCTGCGCTGTTTACTTGCGTGTATCACACGTGATTTGTATCAAATGCGCAAAATGATTAAATAGAAAAAGAAACTTTATTTTACAGGTAACTGCAGGCACTGAGAATGTGATGAAAGAGTAGAATGCAAACTATTAAATACTTAAGACTCGTTTATTATGTAGACATTCCTGGTAATACTGCGACATGGATCATAGGGCCACATGGTTGTAACATAATCAGGTAATCACCTGTAATTGTTGTGCAAGTCCATGAAAGGTACTTATCCACCCATCCCTATCTTTCACTTTCCACTTCGGTTCCACGTTATCACTTTCTTCTTCGAGACTGTCACTAGTTGGTGTATTCTTCTTCCTCCATCCCTTCTCGTTCCCGTTGCCTTCCCTTCAGTTGCTTTCTGGAGGAAACAATGGCTTCTTAAGGTGTGATTTAGCCATGTTTTCTTCCTTTTACTTAGGGGCTCTAAGAGGCTTCTGTTCTTCGAAAATCTCCTGAATGTCTCGTCATGCCTCTTCCGTCTTCCCAACCATCAGCTTCGAATCTCTTCCATAACCACATTTTCAGTGTCACCAGCCTTCATTCCTCGTCTTTTTGTAAAATATAGGTTTGCATACATATAAAACAATGTTCCACATATAGTAGTTGGTCAATCATTTCCTTTGATTGTTATTTAGCGACCCAAACAGCAATTTCATCTTATTGTTGAACACTTACTCGGCTATCGCTCATCTCGATATTATGACAGTAACGTAATTTAGGTCCTTCATTATAACACACCGAAGTACTTCAATTTTACGTCCTGGTGGTTGTCCGTCTGTTGTGAGTTTGTTCTTCTCCCCTTTATTTTATAAATAGAGTATGCTCTTGCTATTTCTGTACGATTAAAGCACAGTAATATTATTTCCAGAACATCCGAAGATGACAACTAGACTCTGTCGACACCGATCACTAAGGAAATAAAAATACTTCATCATGCGACTTCGACTGCAAAACTTCTTATTTATAAGTTATAATAAGCAGTGTTACGGTTGGCAAAGACTGTTTGACAGGGAAACGGAATTCGTGCAAATCAACTTGCTGACCTATTAACATAACTTCAAATTAAACAAGTGAATGCGTGGTCGTGCTGGAAAGAGAGTAAGTAATTTAGTGCAACTTGCCTGTCCACCTAGTCATGAAAAGTCATCTTGAATTTACTGAAACGTTAGCAAATTTTGAACTCCATTCAGGCCTAATAAGCAGATGGTAGTACGGCCCAAAACAAGAAAAAAAAACAGGCCTCTAAACTGCATAGCTTACGAGCGATGAGCGTCTATTCATCTTTGGTACTGTGAAACACATCGCTCCTGCTCAACAAGTTCTAATAGCTCTTTTCTT
Organism: Schistocerca piceifrons; assembly: GCF_021461385.2. Classification (NCBI taxonomy): domain Eukaryota; kingdom Metazoa; phylum Arthropoda; class Insecta; order Orthoptera; family Acrididae; genus Schistocerca; species Schistocerca piceifrons. The sequence goes on along the minus strand of NC_060141.1, from coordinate 347,976,035 downwards.
TTCCTTTTGAGTCACCAGTATTCTAACTTTAAATGAAACAAGTTTACTGTTACCAGTCACTGTTTATTTGTCTCCACAACGCGTTTCAAAGGTTTAAACCTCCATCATCAGGTGGATTTACATTTGTTAGTGTGACATTTGTGTGTGTGTTGTGTTACGATTTTTTGGAGGAACTTGTTTCTTCACTAAGCAGTGCCATAAGCTCCTCCAAAAAATCGTAACACAACACACACTCAAATGTCATACTAACAAATGTACATCCACCTGATGATGGAGATTTAAACTTGTGAAACGCGTCGTGAAGATAAATAAACAGTGACTGGTAACAGTAAACTTGTTGTTTCATTTAATGTCAATAACAGTCACGGTAAAGCCTAACCCAAAATGATCACATTTAAAGTCTTCTAACTGGTTTGATGCGGCCCGCCACGAATTCCCCTCCTGTGCCGACCTCTTCATCTCAGAGTAGCAATTGCAACCTATGTCCTCAATTATTCGCTAGATGTATTCAAATCTCTGTTTCCCTCTACAGTTTTTGCCCTCTGCAGCCCCCTCTACTACCATGGAAGTCGTTCACTGATATCTTAACAGATGTCCTATCATCTTGTCTCTTCTCTTGGTCAGTGTTTTCCACACGTTCCTTTCCTCTCCGATTCTGCACAGAACCTCTTCATTCCTCACCTTAACAGTCCACCTAATTTTCAACATCTGTCTGTAGCACCACTTAGCTCTTAAGGTATGCATATTGGAGTGCATGTTTACTAGACAATTTTTTCTCGTTTTTGTCCACACTACCTCATCCCAAAACATAGAAAACGAAGTGCTTGCATTAGAAGAAATTTGTTTCACAGTATCGAAGATGAAATACACATAGCACTTAAAGTACGCCTTTTAGAGATAATGTTTACTAGGCGTTTTTGATTCGAATGATCCTTCCTGTCAAGTTCTTGAATACTGGCCTTTCCTCCTGGAAAAACTCTGTATGTCTAACACTCTCATGAGATGTATATACAGTGCGTCAAAATGAATAAAAAAGTCCTATCAGCCGTCAAATTCGGTCATCAGTACGAATTCTAAACACAAAAACACATAATGCTCCTAGAATTCTCCTTATTTACCTTGAAACGTAAGGGACTACAGCAATGTGTGATGAAAGACTGAGGCAATAGTGTCACGAATATGCTCAAATTTTCGGGAAAAGGGGACACTGACAGACCCAATATCCTGACAGCCGATTTCGTCGAGCGTGTGAACCCACGAGCGCTAACCATGCAGTGACGAGTTTTTCTCGGCCTTTCTCTAGAATTCCAGGTGTTTCTGGGTCAACGCTGTGGTGAATTCAGATTTAGATTTGGAAGTGAGATCAAGGATGGACCTCACAACTGATCGAATTTGATGCTACCACACTCATTCTCAACACATTCTTGGTAAGATGGACAACGGGAACTGACGGCGGCCATATTATGCTGCTATACATGTTTCCTATAGTCTGATAAGACATGGTTGCAAAATATTGACATTAATAATTTACAAAAGAGTGAAAAAAGAGGTAGAAGCTGCCCTCAGTGACGAACACGTGTGGTTCCAGAGAAACGCGGTGCGATATTGACCCTATGACCGTTCTTGGCAGGCAGGTTTAGCGAGAGCTATTGACACTATTAAATGAAATATATCCTATAAAATTCTGACGGTAGCAGGGATAAAGCACAGGGACTGAAAGGTTATCTACTACACCTGCAGAAGCCTGACAGCTGTTGCAAAAGTTGACGGACATGAAAGAAAAGTGGTAGTTGAGATGGAAGTGAGTCAGTGTTGTAGGCTATCCCCAACATTATTCAATACGTCCATCGAGTACAGGACACCACGTCAAATCTGGAAACTGAATTAAAGTTCAAGTAGAAGACATGAAAACTTTGAGCTTTACCGACGACACTGCATTCTGTAAGAGACAGCAAGGAACTTGAAAGAACAGTTGAACGGACCTGGTAGTGCCTTGAAATATTTTATTAAATAATTATCAAAATTAAAATAAATGTAATAGAATGCAGTCCAAAATAACTGATGATGACCGAAGCACGTAGGGCCTATAATGCGTACTGATAAAAATTAGAAAAATATTTCTGGAAAACAGAAATTTCTTAACCTGTAGTATAAATGTAAGTGTTAGGAAATCTCTTTTTTTTGGGGGGGGGGGGGGGCTATTCTCTGGAGTGTAGCCTTGTACGAAAGTGAACATCGACAGTACACAGTTCAGACGAGAAGAAAATAGAAGTTTTTCAAACATGGTGCTACAACAGAATTCTGAACATTAGATCGGTAGACGGGATAATTAATAAAGACAAACGTAATCGACCTGAAGGAAAAACGAAATTTATTGCACAAGTTGAGTAAAAAAAGGGATCGATTGATAGGATACATCACGAGGGATTAAGGAATCATCCGTTTGGTAATGATGAGACGTTTGTGGTGACATGGGAGGGAGAGGGGCGAGGGATTTGCAGGGGGAGACCAATGCTTCACTATACTAAGCAGGTTCAAATGAATGTAGGTTGTGTGTAGTCATGCAGTCATTGTCGTGAACAGGATAAACTAGCGTGGGCTGTGTCATCAAACCAGTCTTCGGACTGAACACCGCAACAACAACTTTCGAACCAGTCTTTATCACGAGTCATTTCCAGGGTTTCGCACCTCAGTCCGTAAAAACGGAACCGTTGGGCGACCACTTTGTTGTCCACCTCTCTGTGAGACTGTTAAGACCCCTTTTGCTCACGAACACGTAGAGGAATCGAATTAAAATTTATGTCACTATTAACTTCTATGGTCTCTTACCGCTGTAAATAGATTAAGCTACTAAGTCAATACAATCAGAAGATATGGCCATTTGTGTCTCATAGTTTGATGCTCGCAGACTCACTCATTAAAACCTATAGGGTATTTCTCGTTGACCTAGAATCATAAAATTTGTCTAGAAGCAAAGTTTCACAGCCCAAGTGGAGGAAAAATCCGAAAATTGTTAATTTGTGATTATATCACACAATTATTAGGGGTGCATACCTCAACTGGTAAAAAAGGAACCCTTATAGGGCCAACTTTCTGTCCGTCTGTCTATCTAGCTGTCCGTCCGACCGTCTGTTAAGAACCACTTTTCCTCACTAACGGGTGGACATATAAAGCTAATATTTATATCACATAGTGAGGTCTCTAATTATTTGGTGCTGTAAAAATGTTAAGCTCCTAAGTCAGGACAATCAGAAAATACGACCACTTGTTCCCATATTTAATACTCGCAATCTCACTCATTAAAACCCGTTGAGTACTTCTCCTTGACGTAGAATCAAGGTTTCACAGCGCAGCGCAGGTAACAAAAAATCAGAAAATTTTTAATTTGTAATTATAGCTCACGAAAAACTATTTCTTTGTTACCCGACTTCAGAGTTGAAATTAAGACATTCACGAAAGTCTTGGAATCCCTGAGAACGATATTTTGTCGTTACCAGTACCGGTAACAACAAAACTGTCGAGATCCTCGATTTCTGGAATGGACGAACTTTCTATAAACATAATTATATTTGAATAAAATGCTCTCGGGTTTCCAACCGCAGCAGTTGCTTAAAACCACTTGACAATGGCCAAGGTGTGCTTGGCCGAAAGCTCGTGTAGTTTTAAGCAATTGACGCGGTTGGAAACCCGAGAACATTTTATCCAATGTTATCACCGCGAGACTCTGCATTAAATTTTTTTCGGAACCCTCAGTGCCCGGGTTCTTCTCGTACATGGCCATACTTTTTTTTTGTCACTTGTTGTCTCATTGTCTGTCTGGCGGACTGTTAAGACACCCTTTTCTCAGGAACGGTTAGAGATAATAAGTTGAAATTTATGTCGAATATACAATTCTATGGTCCCTTTGCGGTGTAAATAATTTAAGCCTCTAAGTCGATGCAATAAGAAGACACTGCCATTTATGTAACATTCTGATACTCTCAAATTCACTCATCAAAACATGTAGATGAACTACCTACGTAGATGTCGGGACTGGTTATCTAGCGGTGACGGCATGGTAGCTCGGCGTGTTTGATCAGATGCTTCTTTTTTAACCTAGCCTCCACCACACAATGCTGTGAGGAGTCGCCGGAAACACCATGGTTAAGATTATACACTTAAACTGTAGGCACCTTTCCCCAGTTAGATTACTGGGGTAGATTAGGGACACGCAAGTCGCCGAAGTGGCGTCCAAGAGCAAGACTTGTCCCACTGATCCTAACGAAATTATTATTATCTATAATTATATATAATCTATAATTATGTATACAATTAGGTTTGTACAGAGCTCAAAGAGCGCGAGACCTGTTCGCTCTTATCCGATGTTTCAGTACGAAATTGGCCTTCAGTTTCGAACCACTGGTGATATTATCAGCTCAGTCTTTCGAAGCCTTGTCATAGATCAAAGTACATAGTTGCGCCAGATAATGGCAACACTCCGAGTAAGTCCTTGTCGAAATGTTAAATGTGGTAAAAATGAGCTATAGTACCGTATCCGTATACGAATACAATTACGTACTAATATAACTAAATCGCTGCTAATAACATTAAGTTCACCTTAAACTGCCGTGAACTGCCGCAGGAGCTCTTATTTCACGCAATAGATTCTAGTGTTTTTCAGATTGTGCTGACAGGTCTGCTTCGATCGAAGTCCACAATTAATTGACACTCACTGGAGGGGGCATTGATAGGCATGTTGCCAACGCATCAGACGTCGTAGAATTCTACTACGGTTGGAACCAAAATATATGGCAAAATCGTTTCTCAGCACACAAATCCGGACATGACCTAAACTTCTGTAGCGTTTTCGTCTTCGTTCTTCGCTTCTCATTCTCCTTTGCTTCTCCTCAGTCAAAAGTTTTCGCGAAATACTACTCCAGAGCAGCTCTTTACTTTCGTAAGTTATTGGCACAGCTTTTCCCATCACAAAATTGTCCTTAGCAACAGGGCTACTGTTTCAAGTGGAAAACACAGTAGTCTTATGCACCAGCCGGGCAAGTATTTCATACCGATGGAATCTTTCTCCTAGTAGGCTGACGGTCAAAGGATTACAGTTTCAGTCAACTACAGACCTCATTAAAGAGGCACTTATATCGACGTTAAGAATCCGTGACGCCACAGATTAAGGAGAATATCTAAACGGACTAGTGTCACAGTTTCCAGTCTGCCTTGACCCAATTACATTTAATCGCAGGATTTTTGCCTTAGCGGTCCCACCAAGCAGACATCAAAGGCAGCGGCCGGGCCGTCCACAGCACTGACGCAGAGAGAGCTGTATAATTACGCTGACATTTGTGAAAGCTGAGGCTTTCCAGCAGAATTTACGCTCGAGCCTTTGATGTTGTTACGTCAAAAGAGCATTACAGAGCACATATTAATAGAATGCATGTGTTTTACTAATTCATAATAACCGATTCACGACATTAATTAAGTTGTTGAATGTAGATGTCACCATAATAGAAACTATCACCGAATTTCTAGATAATCAGTGAATCACGGGAAAATCGAGCATGAAACTACCACAAAGAAGTTCAGAGTAATGCATCATTTGTATGGGGATCAAAAGAACCAGTAATTTCAGTAAACTCTCTCGCTATAATTTAGTCTAAACAGAACAAGAAATTGCCTTAACGTACACACTAATGCAGGCAAAAAATGTATTTAGCTGATACTGAATATAAGAGAACTTTATACTCAGTCAGTATTTTACATCAACTCAAATACGAGAGCTATTCGGGAAGTAAGGTCCAATAGGTCGCGAAAAGGAGACGACAGTGAAAATCCAATGGAGCTTTGCACAGATGTGTTGGTAAGTTTCTTTAGTATACCTTGCGATCACGTCACGTCACTCTTTTCGGTTCTGAACACACAATGCGCACGTTAAGATGATTACGCCAAGAATTGGTGCCCGCTGCGAGGTTCACCTGATTTCATGCACCCCCACATAACGTATCTGTCATGCATTTCCTGCTTCGCGGCAGTTCTCGACGCACACTGATGTGCCAATGAGGACGTCCTTGTAGCCTTTTCGACAGGATGTGTTTGATCTCTCACCACACAACCCAGGCTTGGCTCCCTCAACTCACATGAACCGCTAGCTATGAAGATAACGTGTTGACACAGACAACGAAATGCAGACTAACGTAGAGAAGTAGCGAAAAGGATATTCGAAGAAGATGACGAGGATATTCGAAAGTTGGCGCAACGCCACGACAAATATCTAAGTCGGAGTGGTGACTATGTAGAGAAGTACCTGGAAAGTGTAGCAAACTGTTGCACATAAAATAGTTTTTATTTTCACTGGATTTCCATTTCAAGACCGGTCGGCCTTACTTTCCGAATAACCATCGTACATTTGTATGATCCTGTTACCGATACGTATTTACAGCTATCGCCTTACTTGTTATATAACGCCAATTGTGTTTACAATGCGTAGTGTGAACATTTCGACAGCAGCGCATATGAAAAAGAAGAAAAACAGGCAAGTGTTGATAGCAGTACAAAGATCCTATATGTTTTGAGTGACAATGCTTAATGTATAGCTTCTATATGTGGACATCAAAACGCCGAGAACCATTGAAGGGTAGGAAAATAAATTAGCGGACCTAAGTAGTGACTGGCTAGTTTTCGGGTCCACGCCTGTTTTAATGTTACTGGGCCAAATATGTTATTCATGGTAATTAATGCACTATAAAACAATAAATCTGCAGTTAAAGCACTTGTCAACCCTTCCAAGATAAGATGCAAGGTAATAATTTTCCTTGCAGAAACATGAAAATAAACAACGACCGGCAAGGAATATAGCGATGGGGAAATCAGATGGATGTATCCCAGAACTCCCGTATTGCATTTGAAGTGCTTTTATTGAAGAATGTACTCAATACATTTGTTGCGCTACCGCGTGGAGAAACACACACACACATATTTTAAAAGAGAATACTATGTCAAATGAAAATAAAATGAAATTACGCAACTATAATAAATACACAGGCCCCTTATAGCCACAGCCTATCTCAGATTACCAGTCTTATTTCAAGTACGAAGAATGACTCCTCAACGAAAAAGAGCCCTGCAATAACCATTGGCAGTACTCTCACGTGGCTACTAACCCAATGCTCGGATTCCGTCGAACGGTGCCAGTCCTGCATGCGTTTCAGGTTTTTTCTCACCAGAGGGCTTCGGCAGCTTCATGCAAAGACATATGAATGATTCTTTGGTGGCAGCCATTACATCGAAAAACCCCTTCACGCTTCTGAACTAAATGATTCCAGGGCTACGCGATGAAGTGTGACATTGTAACTCAACACAAACAGAAAGAGCGCCGAAGCACACTAGTATGGGCTCCATTCAAATTATCTTTCTGTAAATTTACCTCTAATCCTACTCTGTTCTTAACTTCAGATCTCTATTTTACTTTTAGATCATCCCATGAGCTACACATGGACAGACAGTTATACGAAAATAGACGGTTTTGGTGATTATGGGTTGCAACTGTTGGACACTTGCGTTGCCGATCCATTAAGTTAATATAAAAACTGCTGTAATAATTTCGCTTAGAGAGAATGATTATAAAACAATTTTTTCCGTTAAATGTAAAAGGGAAGTCTTTAATTTGTGTATTGGTTAAAGATATTAATTTTTTTAGACTTTCAGTGCATACGTAAGTCAAGTCTTATTTGTTCGATTCTACTGTTATCAAGGACGTATGCAAGTAAACAGTATCTACGTAGTGACGTATGAAGACTGTGAATGGTAGTGCCGTCCCTGGCCGGCCGCTGTGACCGAGCGGTTCTAGACGCTTCAGTCCGGAACCGCGCTGCTGCTACGGTCGCAGGTTCGAATCTTGCCTCGGGCATGGATGTGTGTGATGTCCTTAGGTTAGTTAGGTTTAAGTAGTTCTAAGTTCTAGGGGACTGATGACCCCAGCTGTTAAGTTCCATAGCGCCCAGAGCCATTTGAACTAAATAATAGCGACCCCTATTTTTAATTGCAAACTTTTTCAGATTTCGGGCATTGTCTTACTTCCATGTAACTATGACAATAATAATGATCATTAACGAAATGATGGGCACATCATAATGGACCTGACATATAAAACTACAAGTAAAGCAAAAATGAATTTTTTTACCGAATAGTGTCTGTAAAATCGTTTGAGAATGATTGCAGGACATGCGCGTCGTGTCCGTCATCGCCGACAGGCCGAAAGGTCGCAAACTCTTGTCGGCCTCCCTTTCTGAAGAAACAAATGAGCTAGCCCAGCGCTTTGGACGAAAACTGATCACAGCGCATCGGCCACCGTATTCTGCGCGACTTGTGCCTAGCACATCCGTGTCCTTCACAGCGATCACTAATCTGACGCTGTTCGCGCTCCTTACATACTCTGCAAGATCTGGTATTAACACTAAGCTCAAACAAATATAATGCACTTCTGTGACTGTTCTAACAGCCACAGAGAATTGCAACACTGATCATTTACGTACCCACTGACGGCGAGTACTAGTACAAAGTTACACTGACATCCACCCATGTCTTCTAGCCGCTTCATTTGTTTTGTCAGGCAGTGAATGTAGCAAATCGTATACTTGGTCTGTCGTAATTCCTTTTAGACATTAACATTCGACTTAGACACTCTGCTCTCAGTTTACATGTCTTTCAACACCAGTAATTAATTCTTGGTGTCTCCTGGTGCACCTTTAAGTGCCTGTTGCGAATTTTACCATCAAACATTACTACGCTACTCTCTCAAACAGCAGTGTCCTTCAGCTCTCTTCCTTCATTCCACACTACATTACACGCCGATAATTAATTATTAGTGTCCTGTACCAAAACTTTTCGTTCTTCTCTCACGACCAATCGAAGAACTAATCTGTCAAATAGGGGCCATTACACGTTCCTCCCCACACTATCACCCTTCAGTTGACTCCATCTGCCTGTTCCTCTGAGATTACATGGTATTTATTTCTCTGGCGTAGCACTAAAATAATCAGACATACACAGGTACAACATTTACATACATTTATAAAACTAACTGTTACCCGCTGCTTCGTTCGAATATCAGTAGCCTTGCTACGAGTGATGCTAAGAAAGTAAGGTGGCAATTTTACGAAATGTATCTGTATACAGTGATGTAGAGACGTACGTAAAAAAATGTATGAAGTGGCGGTACGTAGGTACATAATGAATATGTTTCTGTTATATTACTGTATGTCGAATCTGAAAGCATGTATCATATTTTCTAATTAAATTTAAAAATGCCTCGGGTCGCTACATTTGTGGAGTAGATAAGGTTTTTTTTTTGTTTTTTGTTTTTTTTTCAGGATGTGAGATTTTTCCACCAGAGAAACACATACCAACCTTTTCTCCTTGCCTTTTTTTTATGCATTCTGGCGCCTAAATTTTTGATCCATCCCCCTATGACGTATGATGACTGATGTATGATGAACACAGTCAGTTAACACATCATAACCAAATGCAGCAGCATCAAAAGCCTCCCCCTTTCCACATGTAAAAGTATGACCCTCTGTTTCTTAAATGACGCTGTCATTGTGACTCATCAAGGGTGTTGGAAGCTATAAGAGAGGCGTCACGCTCAGCGTCTTAAATGCGACCGACTTACGACTTTCTAATGACTCTGTAGCTGTTAAGGCTGCCTGACGTTCTGCATCCAAGTTCCGACGGAAGCGAGATTGCTCTGACGTGTGCTGGATTCGGGTAACTTTCGCAGCTTGAGCTCGCTTAAAACTAGGCGCTACATCAGACTTACGTTTGCGAGGCTTATAATAATAATTTTAAATATGGTTCTCGGGCGTACCCTCTGATTTTATTGTTGTATCTCCACCAAAACTCTCGAGCTGTCTCAGATTTTGTAGGACCTTAATCAATATCATAAGCCACGCGCACAATAACATTTGATTTGCGCTGTCACGGAATAATCTATTGATACTAATAGTTGCCGACCACAGCGCCATTGTAGTCTGCATGCTACTCACGTACATCACATTTAAAAATTTAATTATACTCAAAAAGATACAATTTTCTAAAGCTGCCTATGGTCTTCCTCAGGTTTCAAACTATCTCCTTACCAAATACCATCGGAATCGGTTTAGCGGTAGACTCATGGAAACGTAACAGAATACTTTCGCAATTCATAATACTGGTAGTAGTATGGAAGAATTGTATTGATTACGTTCAGTCATACTGCGTAGAACATACCAGCCAATTAAAGCATTTTCACAAATACGATAAAGTTCAAAAGTGAAAGATAGCTTTTTTAACGAGTAAATATATTTCCTTCTAAATCAATAAATAGCTTGTACAACACACTTTGAAAAGTGGCCTATCGTCTTCAAGAGGGTTCAAGATATCACACGCCAAATTTCGTGGATGTGGGTCCAGTGGATTGGCAGGGATTAAACTCGTGGAGGATTGTATAAAGGATTGCATTCACTTCGTTGAATCGTGTTATGTAGAACACGTCAAACAACAAAAGCATTTTCACAACTATGATAAAGTTCGAAAGTCAAGCAGTAAACATCTTTTACAAGGAGTAATTGTAGATCCGTATTTCATTTTCGATCCTTCAAATCAATAAAGATGTACTACACGCTTTTTAAACTAGCGTACGTTCTCCCTCAGCGATTAAGCTAATTCCAAGCCAAATTTTATCAAAATCGTTTCAGCGATTTAGTAGTAAAACCATAATAGATAGAGTTACTTTCGCGCATATACTACTAGTGTGAATATGGATTTGTATTATGTGCCCGATACATGGAACACCCTGAGACCGTTTAGGCACTTTTCACAGGTCACCATCTCCAGAATGTATTTCAACTCGATTTGGAGAAAAACCCCACCGCTAGAGTCAACTGCCTTCCGGAAAACCTATTGCCGAAGACCGTCGTCGACTACCACGGAACGCACCAACAGAGAGCGAATAACTAACCAGTTCATTGCTAGGCGAGATCTGCTCGCTGGCAGCAATGCAATACGGTATACATTTATTTGTCAGAAGAACAACATTTATTATACAAGTTACACGTAATACCTAATACAGTTTCCACAGTACACAACAATTTTTCGTTAAGGAAATGAGTCCAAATGTTTAGTAACGAATAATCCTGACCGGCCGCTGTGGCCGAGCGGTTCTAGGCGCGTCAGTCTGGAACCGCGCTGCTGCTACGGTCGCAGGTTCGAATCCTGCCTCGGGCATGAATGTGTGTGATGTCCTCAAGATAGGTTTAAGCAGTTCTAAGTCTAGGAAACTGATGACCTCCGATGTTAAGACCCATAGTGCTTAGAGCCATTTGAACCATTCGAATAATCCTGCTTATGAGATATTCATCACTGACTGGAGGAGATTCTGGATTCATTGAGGGCCGTCAGTTTGTGAGACAGGGCGTGGTGTATGGCGAACGAATACATCACATAGTCGTATTCAGTTGGTGACATCTTAGGTAACTGGAGACGATGAAACCGTTAGCATCCAATGCTTACGGCCAAAATTTGAACAGCATTTAAAGGGCTGTTCACATCGATCCAGTTGTTACTTTTTTTTCATTCCTTACTGTAGTACTGAGAGGTTGTTAAAGGTTAATCGTAATTTGTAGTATGTCATCGTATGTTTGTTGATACTTTCCCTTGGTTCGTATTGTCGATGCTCGTATTTGATGCAGGAGCAAAATGGCCGAATTATGTGAATGCATAGTGTCTGTTGCTTTGGTCATGTGTAGAAGAAAGGATACTACGCATTCATATAACTAATTCGCCTCGATGGGTAACGAACCCACAACCTTCAGTGCGGATGCCAAATATCGTTCGACCTTCGGCGGGAATCTAAATATTAGCGAGTATGGGGGACATGGAGGGGTACTGCGGATAAGTGCCGGTAGGTGGGAATGTGGTTCGGCCGGGGAGAGTGTAGAGACAGTCCATGCATTTCCGACAAACACTTTGTCCAGACGGCACAGTGGTTAAAGCAACTGGCTAGTAAGCAGCGGATCCCGGGTTCGCACCCCGATCTGACACAAAGTTTCTCTCGCCGCCGCCGATTCTGCGTAAAGTCCCGATGTAGCTGATATCGTCAGTTTCTTTCCTTTCCTTTCGTTTCATTTCTCTCGTGCGCCACCTTCGATTTACATAATAATCATCGCCCAAGTTGCCATAGCACTTTCTTAATATGTAAGTCGACGTGTAACCTGTAGCTCATGTTGACGCTATTGTTTTTCTGGTACGGATCTCGGAGCTTCTCAGGATAAACAAGGTCTCTCGTGTCGATGTAATCTGGATCGTGTTGTTCTCTAACTGTCATCTTGTGATGCAGAGATATAGTTATTGTGCAGAATTTGTCCCACGCAAACATATGGATGATGACATCCTCCTGCCCACGAATCTCGTACGCTAATGTCGGACACAGACGAATTTTGTTCAGTTTCTTGCACGTCGGGCCTTCGGGATTTACGGTGACGAACCACTATAATCTACATCCGTGGTGGTAGATTTGGATTGTAGACGTTTCTCTTGGTGATATTCCACTTCAACAATGGCTACTTCTCTTCGATATGGTTTCTCCTATTGGGTAGGTTAATGTTTAACGAAGTTGCTGACGTTTTGTGCATAGCTCTACTCAGAGTTGTGGAACCTGATGTGGCAGTAAACTCAGGGTATCGGTGCTATGTTTGCACTGGGCTCCATATTGGCTAGTCACTATCTAATTGTTAGGTTTACGACCATGCTCGACGTATGTGCGTAAATAGTCTTTCTAAGCTAACTAGAAGAGTCTTACACCGTTGGTACATATTTGTGAGACTGAGACCAGCCCTTGGTACAGGCAGCGTTAGAGTGTCAAACCTTAAATAAGTTGCCCGTCATTAAAAACCAGAACATTGGTCGTTGGATACTTCCGGCGAGAAGACGCGAAATGGGGAATCTATGTGAGATAGCATAGCTTGCTTTCTGCAAAAACATTGAGTGTCTGCACCTATCTGAATGTATAGTCTTGTATTTCCAGCTGCGTGTGAAAATTCATTCTTAAACGGCCCCAATGTTGAAACCAGGGGATTTGCCATTGGCCCTTTCTTCGCAAAAGTCGACGTCGCTAATATTACCAATACTACCTCCAATCGGCAGAAGGGCGGCTTTTGGTTCTATACAGGTTGCACCTGTGTTTGGCGGTAGGTCACGGATAATATGTGCTGCGACAGCAAGGTCTGATGCATTCCAGTCTGTTGCATGTACATAGAAAACTAATGGATTTAAATTTTGAAATTAATTCGTCTGTCTGTCTGTCGATAAGGAAGAATGAAGGAAGACAAGATCATTATAACGGAACTGAAGATTGCAACTCATACGTTTTTTGCAATGTCTTGCCCAGTAAAATACTTTTATCGATATTGTCGTATTCGCTGTTACTGCAACCCCAACAATCTGTTTTACAAGAACGCCAGACAAATGTTAACATCTTGTACAAACACATAGCTGTTCCGTTATCAAGACAACGCCTTTGTACAAAGCACTAAGCTGAAACTGATTCCGTAAATACACCGAAATGCATATCCCATGTACTACTACGAGAATTAATCTTACCGTTTCCATTCTTTTAGGCCTTGCTGACATAAAAAGTCTACGTCTGGGAGCCCAACTGTACCGTGTGTTGTGAAGAGAAAACAGTTATGAGGGACAACTAAGACAAATGCCATTTGTGGTTGATATATCAAGCTATCTGACATGGAGAACCACTAATATTAGGAACCATTTCAGACTCTCGTTAAAACTTGGTCATTCCGTTGTTCACGCACGGTGACAACAATTTCTAACCTCTGGTTAGTCATTATGAACAATCTTCCACGGTCTTCCAACATTACGAAGTGTTAAGGGCTGGCATTCAAACCAAAGCACAATGACTGTTCCGCATCTACTGTCTGCCCCTTCTTCAGTCACCTACAGCGCAGTACCGTATAATACAGTGTGTGGAAGGTTCACTGAACCAATGTCTGCGCTAAGTGACGAATATTTGTGTGGCTCACAGCTTAACACAAGGGGGCGCATTTGCATTGAGTGGGCTGCTATGTTCACAGGGTTGTACATCAATGGCGGACTATCTCTCCGTGTATGGACCCGGGTTTATCGTTGTACCGGTTCTTTATTTACAAGGAAACGACAAGGAAAACACTGTACAGTGGCTACAGCCATCGAAGACGAGTTCCTTCGCGTGCAGAGCTGGAATCGCAGACTCGTAGAGATAAACTAGTGGCTGTGGCGAAGAGCATTGTTACACGGCTGTGTCGCCTCCAGTCAGCTGCGTTTGCCCACGGAGACCCAGACGATAAGACACGGCGTAAGACTCTGCTACATTCAAAATATCAAGACGAACTTTCAGTATGCTGACATAGCTTGGTTCAGCAACTTCTGTTAATCAGTAGAACGAAAAGACAGTCCAGTTGGAAATTATTAGTTTTTTTGTTCTTCAATGATTAGTTTCGGGCCGAGATGCACGTTCAAACTGTCATAACAAAATCGAAAATGGCATTTCCGAAGATGTCAAAACCGGACAGTAAACATTTACAGTGCATACAGATAACTGAATATCAAGACAACCGCTCAACGCAAGACTGTCTGCCGTCTGGTGGCTTTTATGGCACGGGTCACAGAAAAAAATACACACATCAAAAAAAGGTTCTCATCACCCCGGTTCCCAGAACTCTTGAAAATTGACTGTGGGTATTGGATTGGATAGAGTGACTTGCGTTGACTGTGGATATTGTATCACAGACACAGTCCCTTTGACTGTTCAGAGATTCCACAGATGTCATTAAACCCGCCAAAAGATGTAAACAACCAAGCATGAGCAGCGCCTATTACACGGAGGGGGTCGACAACCGATCAGTTCCAGTCATTCCACCAGGAAAGAGGTACACGGCTCGTGTTGTCTGTAGTTCAATCATGCCTAGACGGTCTATCTCGCGGTTCGATCGCGCCCACATTGTTACTTTGTGCCAAAAGGGCTCTCAACAAGGGAGGTGTCCAGGCATCTCGGGGCGAACCAAAGCGATGTTATTCTGAAATGGTGGAGATACAGAGAGAGAGGAACTGTCGATGACATGCCTAGCTCAGGCCACCCAAGGGCTACTACTGCAGGGCATGACCGCTACCCACGGATTATGGCTCAGAGTTACCCTGACAGCAACGCCAAAGTGTTGAATAATGCTTTTCGTGTAGCCACAGGACGTCGTGTTACGACTCAAACTGTGCGCAATAGGCTGCATCAAGCGCAACTTCACTCCCGACGTCCATGGCGAAGTCCATCTTTGCAACCACGACACCATGCAGCACTGTACAGATGGGCCCAACAACATGCCGAATGGACCGCTCAGGACTGGCATCACGTTCTCTTCACCGATGAGTGTCGCATATGCGTTCAACCAGACAATCGTCGGAGACGTGTTTGGGGCAACCCAGTCAGGCTGAATGCCTTTGACACTGTCCAGCGAGTGCAGCAATGTGGACGTTCCCTGCTGTTCTGGGGTGGCATTATGTGGGGCCGACTTACGCCGCTGGCGGTCATGGAAGGCGCCGTAACGACTTTACGATACGTGAATGCCACCTTCCGACCGATAGTGCAACCATATCGTCAGCATATTGGTGAGTCATTCGTGTTTATGGACGCCAATTTACGCCCCCATCGTGCACATCTTGTGAATGAGTTCCTTCAAATGGTTCAAATGGCTCTAAGCACTATTGGACTTAACATCTTAGGTCATCAGTCCCCTAGGCTTAGAAATAAACCTAACTAACCTAAGGACATCACACACATCCATGCCCGAGGCAGGATTCGAACCTGCGACCGTAGCAGCAGCGCGGTTCCGGAATGAAGCGCCTAGAACCGCCCGGCCACAAAGGCCGGCCGACTTGGTTCAGGCTAACGACATCGCTCGACTAAAGTCACCAGCATGTTCTCCAGACATGAACCCTATCGAACATGTCTGGAATAGATTGAAAAGGGCTGTTTATGGACGATGTGACCCACCAACCACTTTGAGGGATCTACGCCTTATCGCCGTTGAGGAGTGGGACAATCTGGACCAACAGCGTCTTGATGAACGTGTGGACAGTATGCCACGACGAATACAGGCATACATCAATGCAAGAGGACGTGCTACTGGGTATTAAGGCTACCGGTGTGTACAGTAATCTGGACCATCACTTCTGAAGGTCTCGGTGTACGGCGGTAAAACATGCAATGTGTGGTTCTCATGACCAATAAAAAGGGCGAAAATTATGTTGATCTCTATACCAATTTTCTGTACAGGTTCCGGAACTCTCGGAACCGAGGTGATGCATAACTTTTTTTGATGTATGTATATAAGAGATGAAGAGACGAATAGGAAAATCATTTTAGCGACGACGGGACCAGAAATGAGAAAATTCACTATCATCGATTTCGGCAAAGGAAAGTTGTTCTGGTACGGTTTCTGGAGCCGAATATTTAGGAAGCCGCGCAGGTGTTGCAGGGCTGTTATTTTCATGAATATCTATGGATACTGGTTCAAGGGCGAAACCACGAGTAGGCGACAAGGTGTTGGACGTCCATGGTTCATCACAGGACGTGCCGCTCGGAGGATTGACCTCTTTATACAGCAGGAAAGGAGGCGATCTGTGGTAGATCTGTCGACAGAATACCATGCAGCAAGCGGTAGTTTTACGTAGGACACAGTCCAGCGTACACTGCTAAACATGGAGTTGCTGGGCACACGATCACTACGTGTTTCTATCGATAATTAGGGTGGCAATGAGTAGGGGATCATAGATGTCCGACCGTGGATAAATGGAATCGCCTCATCTGGCTTAATGAATCACGTTTCTTGTTCCGCTAGGTCGGTGGTCGTCATCCAGGTGAACGGCTACCCGTAACGGATACCGCACTACGAACGCAGATCGCTGCGACCAGTATTATTCCATCGTTGACATTCACATGGAGTTCCATGGGACCTGTGTAGTAATCGAAGACACCACAACAGCTGTAGACTAAGTGAACATTACTGCGGATCACTTGCACCCTTTCATGCGTAATGTCTTCTCCGATAGAGACGGCACCTTCCTGTGTCACAAGGAAAGAATCTTGCTAAAGTTGTTTGAGAAGCATGATGGTGAACTCATAGTGGTGTCTTATCTTGATTTGAACCCAATGGAACATATCTGGGACACTGTCGGGTTGCAGCTAGGCGCCGACAAACCACCAGCTAGTAACTTACGGGATTTGCCTGAGACGTGCGTAGATATCAGATGCCACTCTTCTGGAAAATTTCCAAGAACCGCTAGAATCGCTAGTTCTTTGGACTAACGTCCGCCCCGGTAGTTGAGTGGTCAGCGCACCACAATCTCAATGCTAAGGGCCAGGGTTCAATTCCCTGCTGGGCCGGAGATTTTCTCCGCTCAGGGACTGGGTGTTGTAATGTCCTAATCATCATCATCTCATCCCCATCGACGCGCAAGTCGTCGAAGTGGCGTCAAATCGAAAGCTTTGCATCCGGCGAACGGTCTGTCCGATGTGAGGTCCTACTCATACGACCTCACCTCGTCATTGGACTAACACCAGTGATCGTTAAGTTTTGGCTAGTTAGTATGAGTATAGCCTCAAATGTCTCTGTGAGTAATTGTAGTAATGTGAGGAGTGCAGTTCCTACGGTGAGCTAGTACCAGATAAAATATTTGTGAGCAATACTTCCCTAGAATGTTTAATTTGTCTGCCAATAAATAACACAAACAGCACTACTGCTGTTTGGACGGGATCTCTCGTCTGAGTTCAGGTGAAATGTGTAACCTTGATTCGTGCCACAAAAGTCGCAAGTTATACTGAAGACCAGAAGAAACGGAAAATAGAACGCGATTGTTTTATTAAAAATGAAAAGACAGTATGTTGCGCATTCACAAATGTTTGCCAGTTGCAAAGAAAGAGATGATCGTTACCGATCAGGGAGCTCACAACACAGCTCTCTAGAGGCAACGAAGGAGAAAGTTTACGGTTAACATCGTGTCGACAAAAAAGGATATCAGAGATAGAAAAAAGTTCAAATGCGGAAGAACGGCGATGGAAATCGGGCTTGTGTTTTACGAAGGAACCGCATCATTAATACACGGAAACCACGTAAAACTTAAACAGACCGCATGGGAACTGAACGGCGGACCTCCAAAATACACTACTAGCCATTAAAATTGCTACACCAAGAAGAAATGCAGATGATAAACGGGTATTCATTGGACAAATATATTACATTAGAACTGACATGTGATTACATTTTCACGCAGTTTGGGTGCATAGATAACGAGAAATCAGTACCCAGAACAACCACCTCTGGTCGTGATATCGGCCTTGATACGCCTGGGCATTAAGTCAAACAGAGCTTGGAGGACGTGTACAGGTACAGCTGCCCATGCAGCTTCAACACGATACCACAGTTCATCAAGAGTAGTGACTGGCGTATTGTGACGAGCCAGTTGCTCGGCCACCATTGACCAGACGTTTTCAATTGGTGGGAGATCTGGAGAATGTGCTGGCCAGGACAGCAGTCGAACATTTTCTGTATCCAGAAAGGCCCGTACAGGGCCTGCAACATGCGATCGTGCATTATCCTGCTGAAATGTAGGGTTTCCCAGGGATCGAATGAACGGTAGAGCTACGGGTCGTAACACATCTTAAATGTAACGTCTACTGTTCAAAGTGCCGTCAATGCGAACAAGAGGTGACCGAGACGTGTAACCAATGGCACCCCATACCATCACGCCGGGTGATACGCCAGTATGGCGATAACGAATACACGCTTCCAATGTGCGTTCACCGCGATGTCGCCAAACACGGATGCGATCATCATGATGCTGTAAACAGAACCTGGATTCATGCGAAAAAAGGACGTTTTACTATTCGCACACCCTGGTTCGTCGTTGAGTACCCCTTCGCGGGCGCTCCTTTCTGTGATGCAGCGTCAAGGATAACCGCAGCCATTGTCTCCGAGGTGATATTCCATGCTGCTGCAAACGTCGTCGAACTGTTCGTGAAGATGGTTGTTGTCTTGCAAACGTCCCCATCTGATGACTCAGGGATTGATACGTGGCTGCATGATCCGTTACATTCATGCGGATAAGATGCCTGATATGAGGCCGTTGGGATCCAGCACGGCGTTCCGTATTACCCTCCTGTACCCACCGATTCCATATTCTGCTAACAGTCATTCGATCTCGACCAACGCGAGAAGCAATGTCGCGATACGATAAACCGCAATCGCGATAGGCTACGATCCGACCTTTATTAAAGTCGGAAGCCGGCCGGAGTGGCCGTGCGTTTCTAGGCGCTGCAGTCTGGAGCCGAGCGACCGCTACGGTCGCAGGTTCGAATCCTGCCTCTGGTATGGATGTGTGTGATGTCCTTAGGTTAGTTAGGTTTAATTAGTTCTAAGTTCTAGGCGACTGATGGCCTCAGAAGTTAAGTCGCATAGTGCTCAGCGCCATTTGAACCATTTTTGAACCAAAGTCGGAAACGTGAAGGTATGCATTTCTCCTCCTTACACGAAGCACCACAACAACGTTTCACCAGGCAACGACGGTCAACTGCTGTTTGTGTATGAGAAATCGGTTGGAAACTTTCCTCATCTCAGCATGTTGTAGGTGTCGCCATCGGCGCCAACCTTGTGTGAATGGTCTGAAAAGCTAATAATTTGCATATCACAGCATATTCTTCCTGTCAGTTAAATTTCGCGTCTGTATCACGTCATCTTCGTGGCGTAGCAATTTTAATGACCAGTAGTGTACAAGTCAAGGGTTCTACCACTACCCGCCTAATTTTGTTCTAAATGCAAAGACACGTCTAAGTAAAAATACAGAATGTTTGGTGCTCCACAGGTTTCAGATATTTTTTAAAGGGGTCTTCAGTACGTTATGAGAAGCCCGTCCATCTAGTCGCGAGGTCTAAAGCGCTGCTTCCCGAGCGGGAAGGCGGGTCGGTCCCCGGCACGTATCCGCCCAGCGGATTAATGTCGAGGTCCGGTGTGCCGGCCAGTCTGTGGATGGTTTTTAAGGCGGTTTTCCATTTGCCCCGTCGAATGCTGGCTGGTTCCCCTTATTCCGCCTCAGTTACACTATGTCTGTGATTGCTGCGCAGACATTGTCTCCATGTACGCGTTCACCATAATTACTCTAACTCGCAAAGATTTGGGATTACACTCGTCTGGTATGAATCGTTCCAGGGCGGTGCACTGGGGGCCGAATCGCGCAATAACCCTGGGTTCGGTGTGGGGCGGCGGTGGGGTGGGTGGACTGCTGCGGCCTGTTGTGGGGTTGTGGACCACTGAGGGCTGCTGTTGAATTCACAATACACACACGCACACTCTATGAGATGCACTAGCGTTGTTTTATTTTCCAAAATCGGTTTTCGGGTTTATAATCCATCATCAGTGGCACATCATGCACTTCCATAGCAATGACGTGCTTGTCAGTCAATGCGATAAAATCTGAAATATGTCCTGTCACACACTACGCAGTTTGTCATATGCATTATTGCTGTCGAATTCATACTTACTCTATATGGCAGTTACGTCAAGCATGAACAAGAATTGTCACTGCCTAAAATTTGACAGCAATAACATACATGATAAACTGTGTACTATCTTACAGGACATATTTCAGGTCCTGTCATATTAACTGACAAGCATGTTATTGCTATAGAACTGCATGGTCTGTTACTGATGATGGGTTATATACCCAAAAAACGGTTTTGGCAAATAAAACAGTTCTAGTGCAGCTCATGGTATACTGAAGATGTCTTTTAATAAATACCGCTAAGTGTCGTCACCTTAGGTGCAGTTTATACAACAAGGAAATAGAGAGAAATTGTGCTTACCCATGATGAGTGGAAGTAAACACAACATCTGAAAAATAGGTGCAGCTACCGCCGGATATTTTCATAAGTTATGTTTGCCTTAAACAATAAAATAAAAAATCTTAATGAAATAGCTGTCAGCTCAAAACCTGTTTCTTGTGGTATAAAGATTTCTACGAAACGTGACGCGGCATACTATATGCCCCTCCAAATCGGAAATCCACCTCTAAAGTGATCCACGAGTATACGTTGAATCCAAACTAAGACATAATTTTGCATTTTTAAACACGTAAAAAATAGGCAGCGGTCAAAATGATACTAACTGGTAGAGAAAGTTCCGTGACCTACCGATTTTCAGACAGCCACCCGTGGAACAAATCCATCAATACTTAGTAATTTAAAGAAAAATCGAATAAAGATTACCTCAACTGCACAATAAAATATTTGAAACATATGCAAGAAATTTTACCTATAGAAGTCTGTTTCGGCTCTCATACAATAGAAATACCATAAACGCATATCAAATCACGGATGTCTTAATACTGAATCCAAGTTGTTCGTGTTTTGTTAATAGAACTTGCTTCTTATCTTGAAATTAATTCGTAGGTTTTAATCTGAAACACTGATTAAAAAGATGGATGAATCCTTCATTAACAACATAATAAATAACTGTAAGAGACATTACTGCCACGGACGCGAAGACAACTACGAATTAATACCTTTTTAGCTTTCAGAGGCTATAGAACTACACGCCAAAAAGATAGCACCAATTACCCCAGACTATTTCAACAATGAAACTCCCGTGTACAAAACAGCTTCAAACTTTGCTACTCAGTCAATGGTTCAAATGGCTCTGAGCACTATGGGACTTAACATCTGAGGTCATCAGTCCCCTAGAACTTAGAACTAAAACCTAATTAACCTAAGGACATCACACACATCCATGCCGGAAGCAGGATTCGAACCTGCAACCGTAGCGGTCGCGCGGTTCCAGACTGAAGCGCATAGAACCGCTCGGCCACACCGGCCGGCTACTGAGTCAGAATGTTGAATATTTGCCTTTAATCATGTAAGTGAGGAAAAGCTTAGAAATGGTTTGAAATTATGCTTAAAGTTTGTTTAAAGCTGTAAAGTCCTCGAAAACACTGGATGAATATAAAGCGGATAATTAGCGCTCCGTTTTAAGCAAAATCTAATTTCTCATGCATTTCGATGTTTATGACGTCATATCTCCTGCATTATGATACAGTGATGTAGTTTTGCAGGTACTTTCAGTGGTACACGCGTGGAAACTATCTGCTAACTGTGTTGCGAATACAGTTGTTATTAAAGAAGTAATAAATTAAGACGATATTCACTGAAGAGACGAAGAAACTAGTACGCCCGCCTAATATCGTGTAGGACCCCCACCAGCACGCAGAATGCCGCAGCACGACGTGGCATGGACTCGACTAATGTCTGAAGTAGGGCTGAACGGAATCCATAAATCCTGCAGGGCTGTCCATAAATCCGTAAGAGTACTAGGGAGTGGAACAGCACGTTGCAAGGCATCCCAGATACGCTCAGTAATGTTCATGTCTGGGGAGTATGGTGGCCAGAGGGATTGTTTAAATTCAGAAGAGTGTTCCTGGAGACACTCTGTAGCAATTCTTGACGTGTGGGGTGTCGCATTGTCCTGCTGGAATTGCACAATTCCATAGGAGTGTACAATGGACATGAATGGATTCAGGTGATCAGACAGTATGCTTACGTACGAGTCGTCTGTCAGAGTCGTATAAAGACGTATCAGGTATCCCATATAAGTTCAACTGCAGATGCCCCGTACTTTTACATAGCCTCCATCAGCTTGAAAAGTCCTCTGCTGACGTGCAGAGTCCGTGAATTCATAAGGTTGCCGCCACACCCGTGCACGTCCATCCAAGCGATGCAATTTCAAACGAGACTCGTCCAACAAGGCAACAGTTTCCAGTCATCAACAATCCAGTGTCGGTATTGACGGGTCCAGGCGAGGCATGAAGCTTTGTGTCATGCAGTCATCAAGGGTACAACAGAGGGCCTTCAGCACTGAAAGCCCATATCGATTATGTTCCGTAGAGTGGTTCGCACGCTAATACTTATTGATGGCCCCGCAAAGAAATCTGCAGCAGTTTGTGGAAGGGTTGCACTTCTGTCACGGCAAAAGATTCTCTTCAGTCGTCATGGGTCCGATTCTTACAGGATCTTTCTCCGGCCGCAGCGATGTCAGAGATTTTATGTGTTACCGGATTCCTGATATTCACGGTACACTCGTGAAATGGTCGTACGGGAGAATCACCACTTCATCGGTACCTCGGAGATTCTGTGTCATATCGCTCGTGCGTCGACTATAACACCACGTTCAAACTAGCTTAAATCTTAATAACCTGCCATTGTAGCAGCAATAACCTATCTAACAACTGCGCCAGATACTTGTTGTCTTATATACGCGTTGCTGACCGCAGCGCCGTATTCTACCTTTCTACATATCTCTATATTGGAAAATGCATGCTTATACTTTGGCGCTTCAGTGCACCTGACGCTCAAATTTCACTGCGTGAACAGCGAATATGTCGTAAGTGTTCAGCTCTTTTCTTTTCATCATTTTATGTTGGTTGTCTACGAGAAAGTGTTTGGTAGATATTAGAAATTATGTGTAAAGTTTGTAGGAAGTTGCTAAGTGCTATCATTCTGAAAAACAGCATGAAAGAAGTCTGTGTATTTGTTCGCCTTCAGTTAAGCTGCCTCAAGAAAAACTCAGTTCCATCCGTAATATTTGTCTAACTGTGTTAAACTTCTAACATACGATTATACCTGTTAAAATGGCTCAGATGGCTCTGAGCACTCTGAGACTTAACTTCTAAGGTCATCAGTCTGTTAGTACTTAAACCTAGCTAATCTAAGGACATCACACACATACATTCCCGAAGCAGGATTCGAACCTGCGACCGTAGCTGTCGCGCGGTTCCAGACTGTAGCGCCTAGAACCGAACGGCCACCTCGGCCGGCTTATATCTGATAATTAGTAGATTATGGCAGCATTTTAAATTTTTAAACTGGGCCAATAATTACTCAAAATAATTAAAATCGAGTTTTTATTGCTCTTACGATGCAACGGGGACCGTGTGCCTGATCCGCATTCCGGGTTTCGAATACAGGTATAGCGTTGTAGTAGTATAGATTACCGGATTATTGTGGACGCAATCCGAATCTATGTTTTTCGTGCTCGATTGTACACTCCTGGAAATTGAAATAAGAACACCGTGAATTCATTGTCCCAGGAAGGGGAAACTTGATTGACACATTCCTGGGGTCAGATACATCACATGATCACACTGACAGAACCACAGGCACATAGACACAGGCAACAGAGCATGCACAATGTCGGCACTAGTACAGTGTACATCCACCTTTCGCAGCAATGCAGGCTGCTATTCTCCCATGGAGACGATCGTAGAGATGCTGGATGTAGTCCTGTGGAACGGCTTGCCATGCCATTTCCACCTGGCGCCTCAGTTGGACCAGCGTTCGTGCTGGACGTGCAGACCGCGTGAGACGACGCTTCATCCAGTCCCAAACATGCTCAATGGGGGACAGATCCGGAGATCTTGCTGGCCAGGGTAGTTGACTTACACCTTCTAGAGCACGTTGGGTGGCACGGGATACATGCGGACGTGCATTGTCCTGTTGGAACAGCAAGTTCCCTTGCCGGTCTAGGAATGGTAGAACGATGGGTTCGATGACGGTTTGGATGTACCGTGCACTATTCAGTGTCCCCTCGACGATCACCAGTGGTGTACGGCCAGTGTAGGAGATCGCTCCCCACACCATGATGCCGGGTGTTGGCCCTGTGTGCCTCGGTCGTATGCAGTCCTGATTGTGGCGCTCACCTGCACGGCGCCAAACACGCATACGACCATCATTGACACCAAGGCAGAAGCGACTCTCATCGCTGAAGACGACACGTCTCCCTTCGTCCCTCCATTCACGCCTGTCGCGACACCACTGGAGGCGGGCTGCACGATGTTGGGGCGTGAGCGGAAGACGGCCTAACGGTGTGCGGGACCGTAGCCCAGCTTCATGCAGACGGTTGCGAATGGTCCTCGCCGATACCCCAGGAGCAACAGTGTCCCTAATTTGCTGGGAAGTGGCGGTGCGGTCCCCTACGGCACTGCGTAGGATCCTACGGTCTTGGCGTGCATCCGTGCGTTGCTGCGGTCCGGTCCCAGGTCGACGGGCACGTGCACCTTCCGCCGACCACTGGCGACAACATCGATGTACTGTGGAGACCTCATGCCCCACGTGTTGAGCAATTCGGCGGTACGTCCACCCGGCCTCCCGCATGCCCACTATACGCCCTCGCTCAAAGTCCGTCAACTGCACCTACGGTTCACGTCCACGCTGTCGCGGCATGCTACCAGTGTTAAAGACTGCGATGGAGCTCCGTATGCCACGGCAAACTGGCTGACACTGACGGCGGCGGTGCACAAATGCTGCGCAGCTAGCGCCATTCGACGGCCAACACCGCGGTTCCTGGTGTGTCCGCTGTGCCGTGCGTGTGATCATTGCTTGTACAGCCCTCTCGCAGTGTCCGGAGCAAGTATGGTGGGTGTGACACACCGGAGTCAATGTGTTCTTTTTTCCATTTCCAGGAGTGTAATTCTGAGATTTTTGTGTAAGATATTTCATTGTGACTGTATGATATCTCTTTCTTTTTCTATTCCTTGAAACGAAATTAGGGCAATGCTTGAGATAAACGTACTGTACGATGTATTTTGTCATCTGTAACGCATATACTACAGAAAATAGATACATTCCCGATACTACCGTCGAAATAAAATGAATAGATAAAAAGTACACTGTACTGAACATCTGATATGGTTGTTTGTCACCTCATATTTTCAACACACCCCAGAGACAGAGGGACAGTAGTTGTATCTTGCAATGTGTCTCATCGTCTTCGGCTCCGTGCACAAACGCGGCTGAATGGAAGCAGCAGAGCCACGTAGCAACGCTCTTCGCCACAGCTGCTGCTTTATCTCTACCAAAAGGCTCCAACTCCACCTCTGCACGCGAGCAGACTATAGCGGGGTGATCTGACGAGGCACTATACAGCGTTTTCGCTGCCGTGTCGAATAATTTATAAACTGAATTTCCCTCTAAATCATTTATCGAATAGAATTTTATGATAGACGGTCATATTCACGACATTCAAATGCTCTGGGACAGTGCCAAACACGCGCCCACATTAGAGAAATAGTCCACCATTGATTAGCGGCCGAGTGGACATGGCGGCAGACCAAGGGCAAACGCGCCGCTTTGCGACAAGCGGAGAACGGCGCACACAGTCGTCACTTTGCAAACACACTGCTTCAATCAATCGCCTCCACACATAGTATTCCACGGTACTGCGCTGTTGAAGGATGAAGTAGGTGCAGACGGTAGACGCGGAGAGGTCACTGTCCTTTTGTTTCAATGCACGGCACCAACTGTCGATCCTTGATACCTCGTATCACTGGCAGGCCGTGGTTCATTATTTACAATGACGAGCCTGTGGTCAGAAATTGTTGTCACGGTGTGTGAGCAACGGAACGACCAAGTCTCAATCAGAATTTGAAATAGTCCAAACATGCCAATAGTCCTACAAGGTAGGTCGTTCGGTAAATGATTTATAAATGCCACTTGTTTCAGTTGTCCTTGACAGCTGTCTTGTTCTTCAAAACACCAGATACAGTCCTGCTCTGAGATATACACTCCTGGAAATGGAAAAAAGAACACATTGACACCGGTGTGTCAGACCCACCATACTTGCTCCGGACACTGCGAGAGGGCTGTACAAGCAATGATCACACGCACGGCACAGCGGACACACCAGGAACCGCGGTGTTGGCCGTCGAATGGCGCTAGCTGCGCAGCATTTGTGCACCGCCGCCGTCAGTGTCAGCCAGTTTGCCGTGGCATACGGAGCTCCATCGCAGTCTTTAACACTGGTAGCATGCCGCGACAGCGTGGACGTGAACCATATGTGCAGTTGACGGACTTTGAGCGAGGGCGTATTGTGGGCATGCGGGAGGCCGGGTGGACGTACTGCCGAATTGCTCAACACGTGGGGCGTGAGGTCTCCACAGTACATCGATGTTGTCGCCAGTGGTCGGCGGAAGGTGCACGTGCCCGTCGACCTGGGACCGGACCGCAGCGACGCACGGATGCACGCCAAGACCGTAGGATCCTACGCAGTGCCATAGGGGACCGCACCGCCACTTCCCAGCAAATTAGGGACACTGTTGCTCCTGGGGTATCGGCGAGGACCATTCGCAACCGTCTCCATGAAGCTGGGCTACGGTCCCGCACACCGTTAGGCCGTCTTCCGCTCACGCCCCAACATCGTGCAGCCCGCCTCCAGTGGTGTCGCGACAGGCGTGAATGGAGGGACGAATGGAGACGTGTCGTCTTCAGCGATGAGAGTCGCTTCTGCCTTGGTGCCAATGATGGTCGTATGCGTGTTTGGCGCCGTGCAGGTGAGCGCCACAATCAGGACTGCATACGACCGAGGCACACAGGGCCAACACCCGGCATCATGGTGTGGGGAGCGATCTCCTACACTGGCCGTACACCACTGGTGATCGTCGAGGGGACACTGAATAGTGCACGGTACATCCAAACCGTCATCGAACCCATCGTTCTACCATTCCTAGACCGGCAAGGGAACTTGCTGTTCCAACAGGACAATGCACGTCCGCATGTATCCCGTGCCACCCAACGTGTTCTAGAAGGTGTAAGTCAACTACCCTGGCCAGCAAGATCTCCGGATCTGTCCCCCATTGAGCATATTTGGGACTGGATGAAGCGTCGTCTCACGCGGTCTGCACGTCCGGCACGAACGCTGGTCCAACTGAGGCGCCAGGTGGAAATGGCATGGCAAGCCGTTCCACAGGACTACATCCAGCATCTCTACGATCGTCTCCATGGGAGAATAGCAGCCTGCATTGTTGCGAAAGGTGGATATACACTGTAATAGTGCCGACATTGTGCATGCTCTGTTGCCTGTGTCTATGTGCCTGTGGTTCTGTCAGTGTGATCATGTGATGTATCTGACCCCAGGAATGTGTCAATAAAGTTTCCCCTTCCTGGGACAATGAATTCACGGTGTTCTTATTTCAATTTCCAGGAGTGTAGTTTTTAATGTAAGCACGTCGTAAAAGGATTTAACTTGTGATATTAATTCTCGTAGTAGCGTGTGGGATATGTAAGAGGTGTATGTAAGGCAACTGTTTCAACTTAGTGCTGTGTATCCTAGGTGTCCGGAAATTCCCGTTACAGATTTCTAAGACATGTAGGGAGCATTGCGTAGATAATATTTTGAATAGGAACGCATGTACGGAAACATAATTTCCCATTCTATGACGGTTTCAATTCAGATCTTTAACTCATCCACTCCTGCTGGAGGAACTGATTATTCTGCCACGCAAACATTTTGGGCTGCACTCGTCTGGTATAAGACGTTCCCTAGGGGGGGGGGGGGGGGGGGGGGGGGGAGGGACTTCACTGCGGGCTGAACCACATAATAACCCTGGGTTCGGTGTGGGGCGGCGGTGGGTGAGTGGACTGCTGTAGCCTGTTGTGGGCTTGTGAACTACTGAGGGCTACGGCGGGGACGAAGCCTCTCCGTAGTTTCTAGGTCCCTGGTTCAAAACACAATACACACACATTCCCAACTGCGCGTTTTGTCCTTTACGCATTGCGCTATCTCATACGATAATGTTAATGGCGTGGTGAAAACTATTCATATTGTTAGACAGATCATTCCTTTGCTCAGCAATAAGGTGATTAAGGAAGCAAGTGTTACATAGTTCTGGTGTGTATAGTGTATGAAGGTGAAAGTAACACCGCCAGCCTGATAAAGAGCAATGAGAAAACGGGTTATTTCGCGACATGTAACTGCGATCGATACACTGGAAGAATGTTAAGGTGGACTGAATCCAAATCCTCATCTTTTCCTCAGTTACAACACCATAATTGCACACTTTCAGTTAGATTTATCCTTGTATGTTTGAGACAACGCTTCAGCTCAATGATGTCGACAGTAACTACATGCTAAACTATCACCATCACAGTCAGTATAAGCTGTTAAAGATGTACTACTAACGATGGTTATTATTTATATCCTTACGTGACAGTAACATGGGCTACAGAAATAAAACGAAAGGGAAACGTTAATTCGCCGATCTCTGCGTTGCAGCGACATGGTTAATTCTTTTATCAAACAATATGGGACACAAGTTTTGCTCAGAGAGCCATATCAGTAGCTCGGCATTCCATTTGTTTCCCCGCAGTTTTTATTTTGTCCGCAATCCGATTAACGGTTCATGGAGTTTGCAGCTACAATTCCCAGTAAAACCTCCGACGAAATTAACTGTTTCTCTACATTTGTTTTTCAGTGTTGTCGTCTGCCTCATCCGTACTAGTTCAGTGTCATTTTAGTATATATATGAAGAGATAATACTTTCTCACGTGGCGAAGAATGCGAGGAATATTCGTTTACTAAGTTCTTAGTCCCACGTACAAAATCATTAGCATGCAGAGTAAATAACAGCTACATTGTTTTCATCCATCAGGATTGATTGTTTCATCACGGTACCGATAAAATGAAACTTGTAGTGGAACTTAGTCATCGCCCGTCCGACTTCAAACACTTTGTTACAGGAAATGTTCAAAATGTCCTCCGTTAGCGAGGATACATGCATCCACCCTCCGTCGCATGGAATCCCTGATGCGCTGATGCAGCCCTGGAGAATGGGGTACTGTATCACAGCCGTCCACAATACGAGCACGAAGAGTCTGTACATTTGGTACAGGAGTTCCGTAGACAAGAGCTTTCAAATGCCCCCATAAATGAAAGTCAAGAGGGTTGAGGTCAGGAGAGCGTGGAGGCCATGGAATTGGTCCGCCTCTACCAATCCATCGGTCACCGAATCTGTTGTTGAGATGCGTACGAACACTTCGACTGAAATGTGCAGGAGCTCCATCGTGCATGAACTACATGTTGTGTCGTAGTTGTAAAGGCACATGTTCTAGCAGCACAGGTAGAGTATCCCGTATGAAATCATGAACACGGGGCCCAACCAAGACATCACCAACAATGCCTGCCCAAACATTCACAGAAAATCTGTGTTGATGACGTGATTGCACAATTGCGTGCGGATTCTCGTTAGACCACACACGTTGATTGTGAAAATTTATAATTTGATCACGTTGGAATGAAGCCTCATCCGTAAAGAGAACATTTGCACTGAAATGAGGATTGACACATTGTTGGATGAACCATTCGCAGAAGTGTACCCCTGGAGGCCAATCAGCTACTGATAGTGCCTGCACACGCTGTACATGGTACGGAAACAACTGGTTCTCCCATAGCACTCTCCATACAGTGACGTGGTCAACGTTACCTTGTACAGCAGCGACTTCTCCGACGCTGACATTAGGGTTATCGTCAACTGCACGAAGAATTGCCTCGTCCATTGCAGGTGTCCTCGTCGTTCTAGGTCTTCCCCAGTCGCGAATCATAGGCTGGAATGTTCTGTGCTCCCTAAGACGCCGATCAATTGCTTCGAACGTCTTCCTGTCGGGACACCTTCGTTCTGGAAATCTGTCTCGATACAAACGTACCGCGCCACGGCTATTGCCCCGTGCTAATCCATACATCAAACATCAAATGGGCATCTGCCAACTCCGCATTTGTAAACATTGCACTGACTGCAAAACCACGTTCGTGATGAACGCTGATCTTTTGATGCTACGTACTGATGTGCTTGATGCTAGTACTGTAGAGCAATGAGTCGCATGTCAACACAAGCACCGAAGTCAACATTACCTTCCTTCAATTGAGCCAACTGCCGGTGAATCGAGGAAGTACAGTACATACTGAAGAAACTAAAATGAGCTATAACATGGAAATTAAGCTTTTCCGGACACATGTCCACATAACATCTTTTCTTTATTTGTGTGTGAGGAATGTTTCCTGAAAGTTTGGCCGTACCTTTTTGTAACACCCTGTATATTTCTACTGTAAATGTTACGCTAATGTATTTTAATGTGTTGTACGTTGGCACAGTGGCAAATCCTACATAAAGATCACATATTCAGATATTATTTCTGTCACACAGACGGGAGGAATAATATATAATGTTATATGGTTACGATTCTTCACTGTGATTCAAGTAAAAGAGGTAGCCTGAAAATGCTCCAAGGGCTCGGAATTATTGTTTATTTGAAAAGAAAAAAAAAGAGAGTAGCCTACGTAGAAGAACGACTTCCTTCAATAACCCCTCGTAGCCTGGTCAGTTACTCAAGAGAGTAGTTTCAACCAAGGCAGAAAGTCATATTTTAGTGTCTGTGTGACGCAGACATTGATTATGCCAAGAAACAATGTTTCAGCACAGAGATTACACTCCAGTCTTGTTAACAGGAAGTAGTATGACCGTATTAGGCAGTGAGCTATAAAAAATTTAAAACTTTTATTTAACAACATTTTATTTTATGTCAAATCAGTCTTAGAAAACGTGTAAGAGCAATACTATAAGATCTAACAACAAGTGTCTGAATAACAACAGATATTCAGTAACAGACAAATGTCCTCTCAATCAAGGCAAAACGCAAAAACCATTATAATTAATACGGTCGCGTGGTTCCAGACTGTAGCGCCTAGAACCGCTCGGCCACTCCGGCCGGCTGACTCGCGTTTCAGTGTCGTGTTTGGCTACGTGGTGTGTGGTATCAACGAAGACGCAGGGGCGGTTTACTACGACAGAGGAGAGAGCCATGTGGTTAGATGTTGAACACCATAGGCGACACCATTGTAGAGGTTTTTATATTGACGACTATGTGGAGATGCACCTTGGAAGACACGGCTGCAACAAGGGAAGTAGCCACGATGTTTTTATTATCAATTTTATTGTGCCTGGTGCATGTTCCATTTTAGCGAGTTTTGACAGGTTCTTTTACTTTTTATTATTCTGATGATGGAAGCTTGACTTCCGAAACGCGTCAATCTTAGTGTTTTACACTATAAACAAGTGGTTGAGACGATATATTTTTTAGCATTGACATTCACATCCACGACCTCTCATCCAGTGTGGATAAAATCAACGTTCTTATTGTTCTGGCAAGTCACGGCTCGACAGTCACTTTGTAATGACCAATGTAATGTGTACACTGAGCTACTGTATTCTGAGATCCCCAAATTTAACACCAGATGCCACAATGTACTCTTTGCCCGAAGTCGACCGACTTCTAGCGACTTCATCTGTTCCAGCCCTCGGTCACGGCGTCGTAAACAGATAGTACATAGCCTCTCAACCCGCGAATTCACATAGCCCTATCAACCTGTGAAGTTTGAGTTCGCTTCCCCCTCTCCTTGTAGACAAGTGTAGACTGAGCTGTACTGTGTGTTCCGCAGGCCCAGCGGAGGTGATCAACATCTACCTGCTGTCGCTGGCGGTGGCGGACCTGCTGCTGGGGCTGCTGGTGGTGCCGCTGTCGGTGTACGCGGCCATGGTGCAGCAGTGGGTGTACGGCGACCTGGTGTGCCGGCTGGTGGGCTACGTGGAGGTGACGCTGTGGAGCGTCAGCGTCTTCACCTTCATGTGGATGAGCGTGGACCGCTACCTGGCCGTGCAGCGGCCACTGCGCTACGACACCGTGCAGAAGCACACGCACTGCCGCTGCTGGATGGTCTTCACCTGGGTGTCGGCCGCCATGCTCTGCTGCCCGCCGCTGCTCGGCTTCAACAAGCCCAGCTTCGACCGCGACGCCTACGTCTGCATGCTCGACTGGGGCAACATGGCCGCGTACTCTGTCACGGTCAGTTTCGCCGCCGACTATAGTCTCTTAAAAGCGACACACAGAAAGAAAGCTCTGAAATGTAAGACACGCATAAGCAGCAAAGAGGATGTTGTAAATCTCACTCGTGTACAGAAAGATCGTCACCTGAGTTAGGCCAACGCCCTGTTGACGTAGCCATACTCCTCTGTCTCTCACCACCCTTACCTTTTAGTTTTAGTTACTGCATTTCATTCAGCTGATAAAGATATATAAGTGGGTTTACTGAGCCTGCCTCTTGATTTTTCCCCCAGTATTTTTCTTTATAAGAAGTCTTCTTATGAAGTTGTTATTAAGTTGGTACATAAGGTGGTAGGCATTTTATTTGTATGTTGGTATTCCGTTTAGCTGGCCGGTGTGGCCGTGCGGTTCTAGGCGCTTCAGTCTGGAACCGCGTGACCGCTACGGTCGCAGGTTCGAATCCTGCCTCGGGCATGGATGTGCGTGATGTCCTTAGGTTAGTTGGGTTTAAGTAGTTCTAAGTTCTAGACGACTGATGACCTCAGAAGTTAAGCCGCATAGTGCTCAGAGCCATTTTGAACCATTTGGTATTATTCTGCCAGGAAGTTTCATATCAGCGCACACTCCGCTGCAGAGTGAAAATCTCATTCTGGAAACATCCCCCAGGCTGTGGCTAAGCCATGTCTCCGCAATATCCTTTCTTTCAGGAGTGCTAGTTCTGCAAGGTTCGGAGGAGAGCTTCTGCAAAGTTTGGAAGGTAGGAGACGAAGTACTGGCAGAAGTAAAGCTGTGAGTACCGGGCGTGAGTCGTGCTTCGGTAGCTCAGATGGTAGAGCACTTGCCCGCGAAAGGCAAAGGTCCCGAGTTCGAGTCTCGGTCGGGCACACAGTTTTAATCCGCCAGGAAGTTTCATATCAGCGTACGCTCCGCTGCAGAGTGAAAATCTCATTCTGGCATTTGGTATTCCGTTTGCAACAGTTTCATTTTTCTTTCTGGGTCACTGTTGCTGTTTCAATTTACGCATTGTCATTATGTCATTTCAAGGTAGCGAGTAGAGCTGTGTTCGCTAGTAAATGGAGTGCCATGTGGAGAAATCGGAAGATTTCCGACTTATTCTTTTCAGTTCAATACAGAGTTGACAGCAGCGGAAGCAGCCAGAATTTTCGTGGTATGTGGGGATAAAGCCATTTGACAGAGCACAGCAAGAAAGTGCTTTTCTCGTTTTAAGGAGAATATTTTTGACATTAGTGACTCTCCAATTACGGGAAGACCATCGGGGTTTGATGAAGGTCGTCTAAATGCAATATCCACAATGATCCTCGACATACACTCAACGACTGCCAGCACGGTTATCCGTGCGGTCTATCGCACGGCTTTCCGAATTGGGAAGCAGCGCCTGATCCCCGGCAGGAATCCGCGCGGCGGACTTTGTCGAGGTCCGGTAAGTCGGGCAGTCTGTGGATGTTTTTTAGGCGGTTTTCCTTCTGCCTCGGCGAATTCCGGCTGGTTCCCCTTATTCCGCCTCAGCTACACTACGTGGGCGATTGCTGGGCAAACAAGTTCTCCATTTACGAGTATACCACCATTACTCTACCACGCAAACATAGGGGTTACACTCGTCTGGTATGATCCGTTCCCTGGGGTTGGGGGGGGGGGGGGAGGGGGAGGTCCATCGTCGTAGAGTTGTGGACCACTGCAGCTGCGGCAGGAACGGAGCCTCTACGTCGTTTCTAGACCCCCGGTTAACACACAATACAATATAATATGATACTCAACAACCGGCAAGTGTGATGAACTGTGGTCATTCCACCAGGTTGAAGATTCCCCTGTTGACATGTAGGGTCAATGGATTCATGAGGTTGCCTCCGTACCCGTACACGTCCATCCGCTCGATACAATTTGAAACGAGACTCGTCCGACCAGGCAACATATTTCCAGTCATCTACAGTTCAATGTCGGTGTTGGCAGGCCGAGACGCGGCGTAAAGCTTTGTATGGTACAATCGTCAAGAGTACACAACTGGGCCTTCGATTCCGAAAGCCCATATCGATGATGTATCTTTGAATGGTTCGCAAGCTGACACTTTTTGATGGCCCAGCATTGAAATTTGCAGCAATTTACGGAATGGTTGCACTTCGGTCACGCTGAACGATTGTCGTCAATCGTCGTTGGTTCCATTCTTGCAGGATTTTTTTCCGGCTGCAGGCAGATTTGATGTTTCACTGGATTCCTGTTTGTACGGGAAGATCCCCGTTTCATCACTACGTCGGAGATGCTGTGTCCCGTCGCTCGCGCGCAGACTATAACACCACATTCAAACTCACTTAAATCTTGATAACCTGCCATTGTAGCAGCAGTAGCCGATCTAACAACTGCGTGAGACCCTTACTTTCTTATATAGGCGTTGCCGACCGCAGCGCGGAATTCTACCTGTCTACATATCTCTGTAATTGAATATGCATGCCTATACCAGTTTCTTTGGCGCTTCATGTACTTCTGTTGCCATCTGTTATTGTATTTCACAAGTATCAGATTTCATTTACATTTAAATCTACGCTCGACAAGCCACCTTATGGTGTGTGATGGAAGGTACCAGAGAAAATGTTCGCGGAAGAACGATTGCTTTTAGGCCTCCGTTAAGCTCAAATCTCTCTAATTTTATTTTCATATTCTTCTCGCGAGATGTACATAGGAGGAAGCAATGCACTGATTGAATCATCTGGGAACGTACGCTCTCGGAATTTTTACATTGAACCATACCGCGATACAGAACGGCTCTCCTGCGGAGTTGAGTGAGCATCTCCGTGGCTTCTCGCGGTTACTAAATGAACCTGTAACGAAACGCGCTGCTCCCCTTCTCGATCTTCTCTGTCTCTTTTATAATACTACCTGGTATGGATTCAAGACTGAGGAGCAATATCCAAGAACTGGCCAAGGAATGTTGAATTTGCATTGTATTTGTTATATTAGTATTTGCTTTCAACAGTCTGTTCGATTTATTTCTCACCATTATCTTAATCTCGTTTTTTCAGTTTGTGGTTGTCGAAGGCACCATACCAAACGTTTTGTGGATACGTCAGCAAACCGAGAACAATCCATTTATTTGTCGTCAATTTTGATCCCCGTGGTGCCGCTTTGCATGATTAATATCGCACATTCTATATATAAATAAAATGAATAC
This sequence comes from Schistocerca piceifrons, assembly GCF_021461385.2. Taxonomy (NCBI): domain Eukaryota; kingdom Metazoa; phylum Arthropoda; class Insecta; order Orthoptera; family Acrididae; genus Schistocerca; species Schistocerca piceifrons. The sequence continues at coordinate 347,940,099 of NC_060141.1, read as the reverse complement.
GGAGAGATAGCATAGCCTTATCGTACGTCTCTTATTATTCTAGCCTCCTCCTTAAGCCACTGACATCTATTTCTGTACTCTGATTTTTGTATGGGTAGAGGATTAACCTTCTATCTCTCCAATTCATTCCAAGTTATTCATTTATTCAAGCAGTATCGTCCAATCCACTACATCAAGCGGATTGCCCGGACCAATGAATGCGGCACACATACGTCTTCCTGTTCATCTCGGCTCTTCTTTCAAAATTCATTCGTAATGGCATGATAGTTTACCGGGTTCCTGTTTCCTTCTTAATTCCAAACTGATTTTCTCCTATTATTTGGGTAATCTTACCTTTTACTCGTAATGTATCTTTAGTAATACTGAGTAGAATTTTTGAAACGTGGCTTTGTAGTCTCAAGGGAGTGAGACCGGTCCTTATTTTTCACAGCAGAAAATTTTACAGCCAAAAAGCTCCTTAGGGACATGTCATTTCAGTAAATGGTTTTCATCTATTTATTTACTTATTCCGTTAGTAAACTGTGTGTCGTTTCCAGTCACACATGACACTCTATTCACTCTATTTCTTCCTTCAACTGGTTTCAAACAACATATATGTTCCAAAAACTACCGAATCCCACAGATGACGAGGAAACTTTCACTCTATCGGTAGGTTGCAATATAGTTCATTAGTTCCTTTAATTAAGGTGACCCTAAAACAAACTTCGCCTAAGAAATAATAGAAAATGGTTGTTTACGCTATCAGAAGAAGGGAAGGTGATTATTTACGATTCCTAATAAGAGTTGTTCCATCTTGGGCAAATGAAACCTATTATAACTGTTTTAAGTACGAAAGTGTCTTTCCCGCTACCCATCGAGGTCATCTAGCTGTAGAGCTCTATATCTGCACACAATCAATGACTGAAGGTTAACTAATCTAATATGTATGAAATAACAAGGCACTACAGCAAGAATACCGTATAATGGAAATTATATTTTCGCACTCGGTGACAAACTGCAGGCCACGTTACAAAATTATGTGATCGATATTTCATCGTTTTTCCTCACTTTGTTATCTAAAACGAACTTCTACACCGAGATACCGAACTACGTTAAGTCAATCCCGGTTACGACGTTTTATTATTTGATAATGCGAACACGGTGGCTTTTGGTAATTGACTGTTGCATTGTAGGTGCACCCAGAATTATGCAACACGTCCGCATGTTGGCCCGAGTGAAGTGTATATGCCGTTGCATTCTGCTGTATTTTAACCACTTCACTGAAACTCCATATTAACCTTCGATGACGAATAAGGGAAGAAGGCAGGAACATTAGTGTTTAACATGCCTTCGCCAAGACGATCATCCGGAGCGGGTCCCAGTATTGGTCTTAAGCGATGTAGTGATCTCAAGGAAAACCTGTATTAGGATGACCGCACGCGAGTTTGCACCTTCATCCTCACGAATACGAGTCCATCGTGCTTACCATTGCGCTACCTCGCGCGGTACGAATAGAGGAAGACCTACGTACCTCACACTAACTTTTATTTTGGGTAGTTTGACTCTGTGAGAACTGTAAGTATTGGTTCAAATGGCTCTGAGCACCATGGGACTTAACTACTGAGGTCATCAGTCCCCTAGAACTTAGAACTACTTAAACCTAACTAACCTAAGGACATCACACACATCCATGCCCAAGGCAGGATTCGAACCTGCGACCGTAGCGGTCACGCGAACTGTAAGTATTAACATATATTATTTCATGTAAATGCTTAGCTTCTTTGACAAATAATTATTTATTGCACTGTTCGTAATTTTTGCTATTCGACATTCTTTCTTCAGCGATTCGTACTTCTGCAACCTTTTCATTCGTTAACTTCAAACATCGATTTGAAATAAACGCGAAGTGTTAGAGATCAGTGTTCATGTTGCTTGGTTCAACACACACAATTCCATATCTTAAAATCATTTTACTGTTTTTTTTAACCCTTCAAATGTTGCAGTATGTCCTTGCAAATATAGGTTGTATAGTCATAAAAATGAAGTGACACAATTACTAATCTCACACAGATGTGATTTTGTGTATATAAACAGAAGCGGCGAGTGAAATCCTGTATCAAAGCCCGGAATCGAACCTAGGTCGCCTGCTTACTCGACGGATGCACTAGCCCGTAAGTCACCTTGACACAGTGGTTCGCACAACTGGATCGAGAGGAGAGACGTGCCATGGTAATTCTTCCAGGCGTCTTAGTGTCTAGGGCACCTGCCTAATAAGTAGGAGACCCGGCTTCGATTCCCGGCCTTTCTCCAAGTTTTCCTTAGCCGCTTCAGTCTGTACACAAAAAATCTATAGTCTTATATGGTATGAGATTGGTGACAACAATGACTCTCTGAATATGCTACCTCAGATTCCTTCAACATTTCCTTCTTTTGCTGAATTTGAGCCACTTCTCTAATAGTGACACCATCATCGCCATTTTAGGCCGTAACCCCAGTTCTGTGCTCCAGAAGGGGGTACGCGTTATCTGTTGGCAAACAATTCAGTCTGATTGTTTCGCTGTAGTATCTTAGAGCTCACTACCAATCACGATGGTAAAATAAAATTTAAAACATAAAGTGTAAGATAGTAGGATAACAGGGCTGATGATACAACACTACTCGTAGCAAGTAAGGAAATTTAGAACCGTAGAATCTGTGTACGACAAACTTCAAGTTAAGAATAACGAAAGCAGAGATAAATGTAACAAACTGTAGTAAGAAATTAACAGCGACGTGCTAAATCTCTGTATCTGGATTGACTGCGAGATGTGTGCGTTTGCAGGGTTTTTCAAAACAGTAGGGGCAAAAGAAGATAAAGGATCTACAACTCACTGTATTCGAATAAGGAACCAGTATGATTTATATAATAAAAAGGCTACTTCTTTCAATGTACAGCACCATGCGTTTCGATGAATTTATTCTCATTATCAAGTGCAAATGTGTACGTCTACATTTTATATGATGTTTCCATGTGTGTTGTTCTGCCCCTCTTGCCATGTCATCGCCTTTTTCTAATTTTGCTAGTCCAGCCCCGTTAGCTGAGTAGTTAGCGCAGCGGAATCCCAGGCCAAGGGACCCGGATTCGATTCCCAGCTGAGGCAGGAGATTTTCTCCGCTCAGGGACTGGGTGTTGTGTTGTCCTCATCATCATTTCATCCCCATCTCCGACGTACCAGTCGCCCAGTGTGGTGTCGAATGCAATAAGGACTTGCCCTCGGCGGTCAAACTTCCCCAAATGGGGGACTCCCGGCCCACAATGCCGTACGCTTATTTCCATTTTCTGATTTTGCTGCAAACGGAAAATCAGAAAATATTAAACTTGTGTTTTTTACATGCTAATGTCATAAAATAAATTTTTTCCGTCTGCTACCGTGTACAGTGTGTCTTTCGTAGTGCAGATAGTCAAACATACGCAAAACATCATTCACACTGCCAGAATGAATTTTCACTCTGCAGTGGAATGTGCTCTGATATGAAACTTCCTGTGCCAGACACGGACCCGAAGCCACGATCTTTGCCTTCGGTGGACAAAGTCTCTGGAAACTGAGCTACCCGAACACGGCTCGCAACCCTTACTCACAACTTTGCTTCCGCCAGTATCTCGTCTCCTATCTTCCAAACTTCGCAGTTATTCCGTGCAACGTGCGAGACTAGCATTCTTGGAAGAATGTATATTGCAAGGATATGCCTTAACCACAATCTAACATTCTGGAAACAATCCTACAGGCTGTGGCTAAGCAACGTCTCCGCAATATCTATTCTTCCGAGAGTGCTACTCTCGTAAGTTACACGGGAGAACTGTGATGCCTGGAAGGTAGGAAATGAGGTACTGGCGGAAGTAAAGCTGTTAAGACGGATCGTAAGTCATGCTGTGTTGGTAGACCATTTGTCCACGAAACGTGAAGATAGTGCGTTCGAGTCCCGATCCGACACACGGTTTTGATCTCCCAGGAAGTTTCTTAACAGCACACGCTGTTTGTTTATGTGAAATCGAAGTATCCTACAAATGTTTTACGATACTCTGACATCAGCATCTTAAAAATCATAGGGTTTATATTTCCAGATTTTCCAATTACAGTAACGCCGCGAAGTGACGACTGCAGGGAAAGAGAGACAGAACAACACATATGTAAACGTCACATAAAACATTAGTATAGTGTTTGAACTTGATAAAGAGTGTAAATTCTTGGAACGCGTTGCGTTATGCATGAAAAAAGTAACTGATGCAGTGTTTTATTATTTAAATCATGTATGTCAATTGCAGCTTACATAAAATCATTGATTATTATGAATAAAATTAAGGAACCAATTGCCAGAAACGTATTTTTCCAGCATTACGTCTTACTGAATTAATGATACAAGTTATGTATTTGAGTGTTTGCAAATTTCTTATGTTTTATGACAAACAACTGTCTGCTGCCAGATACAATTAATGTCAGTTGTTCTCATAGCGCAGATGATAGCGAACGAGACTGCACAAACTTTGGCTCGACTTCGATCTTTATTACCGTCTAATGTCCAAATTTTGTATCGTTATCGTATTCGGTTTTATGAAACCAAAGTACGCATTTGGCGACACCGTTTATGGCGGTCCGCTTGAATTCGCACGCACAATGGCCTGATTGGCTAACTTCAGTGCTAATTAACTCGGAAACGGCGCACCATATCGAAATTTTTTCTTAACAATTGTTCCTCAGCACAACCTACCCTGCAACACCCTTACAAGCTTTCGAGACTGTTTCTGACCGCTCTGTATGCGCGAGGAAGTTTAAAACTGTCTGCCAAACAGTCTACAGACAGATCTTAGGATATACAGTTCCTAAGTACTTGTAACTTCATGCAAGGCAAGGGAGCGTATCACAGTGATTTCTATAATTAACAGTGGCTAATTTTATGGTTAATGAAGCGAAGTCCAATAGATATCAAAGTGTTCTACATAAAAAAGGTACAGTTTATTTGCAGACGACCCGGCTCTCCTAGTAAACAGTCAAGAGCATTACTAGAATCTGTGTTTAAATTGAATAACGTTCTACAGACTTACAGAATCTGTAAATGAAGCACAACTAATGCCTCTGGAAGAGGAAACTCGTAAGAAGGACAAAAATGTGATAAACAATAAAATAATAGAGGGCAGAGATGTCAAGACACAAAGCTAATTGTTCAAAATACACAGAACTATAATGCTATAAATGGTTTTATAAGGAGGTATCTTGGCAGAACCATGAGAAAAAATATAATACTAAGACTACATACCGTGGTGGTTAGGCCTGCTCTTAAGAATGGTGGTAAAAACTGAACTCTAAGAAAAGGAGAGGAACGAAGAATCGAAACAGCTGAGACGAGGTCTCTGAGGTCACTTTTTGGACTAACGTTAAGAGACAGAATGTGGAGTAAAGACATGAGACAACAACTAGATGTGAAAACAACAATGACGTAAGCGATTAGGCAACACCAAAATAAAAAGGAAGGTCTGATCACATCAAAAGAGTGCCACCTGAGTTCCTGCCTTGGCGAGTATTACATTTTTTAAAAAGCTAAAGGACGGGTATAGAACGACCAGTGTACGGATGGAAATAACTGTTTTGCCAGATTCTTTTGGCAATACCCTCTCCTTGAAATGGAAGAAGAAGAAGGTTACGTAAGTTAGGGTATAAAAATAAAGCTTATATAAAATATGAACCACCCAAGGTCGGCATAATTACCTATAATCGTGGCACATCAGCAACTACTAGAAATAAAAAGGAAAATGAGGGAGAAGATTATGGATTTATATTTGTAAAGTTCGGGGAATCCTAAAGTAACGCATGTGGTATACGGGGAAAAAGAAGCGTATAACGCAAACGTTATTAATGTGTGCCTGAAAGTGTAAGGAACGAAAGCGAGAGAAAATAGAGCGGTGTCACACATATAATCAGGTACAAAAGTTTTTTTATATAAATACCTGGGCATAAAAGAGTCATAAATACACGATAGTTGCTGAATAATAATAGCATGGCAGTGCCACGTTTAGTAAGTACCGTAGTAAAGCAGTTTGTTACAATAATATTTCGGTTTTGCTCTGTTGTTAAATACCGGCATAAAAAGTCTTCATGAACGCCATTTTCCTGACGCTCTTTAAAGTAGCCGTATTGTGATCTTCACTTAAACAGGAGAAAATGTCATTCCGTGACGCTTACAAAATTCTTTGCCTTAGACGAACCGTCATAAATGGAAACTGATCCTAAGTCGGCGAACGCTAGCGAGATATCTGCCCCTTTATTTGCAATAGCCATAGGTGGTTGGGGTTAAAGGTGGATGTATTGCTCTCGAATATTATCCTCATGAAGGAAATCGAAAGATAGAATGACAGAGAAAGAGCACAGTACAGTACTGGATGTCCATCGATGAACGATATATTAAAAATAGCTCACTCCATAAACTGATCAGAAGGGCAATCACCGTCTCTTTTACGTTAGGTATTAGTAGTTTTTGTGAATGAAGGGAGCCCCATTTGTTAAACGTTGAGGGAAGTTCACTATTCAGAAAAGAATCCAACCGATTCTGTGCGACATTGACATTGTAGATGAGACATGATGTCTGGTTTGGGGGCGATCAAATGCGTGGTCATCACGGCCCTTACAATGTCCCAATTGTTACACAGTCAAATTTTTTACACAGTCCAATATAGTCACTGCACGAATGATGATGGTGATGATGAAATGATGAGGACAACACAGAGACTCAGTCCCCTGACAGAGAAAAATCCGGAACGCGGCCGGCATCCAGAGGCAGAAACGATAGCCGCTATACCACGAGCTGCGGAGGTAGGAGACATGGATCCTCCTCTTCAGACCAAGGACAAAGCACCAACTGAGGCCTCGCATTAAATTTCGTTTCCAGGAAAGACTATGGTCAGTGTCTCCCAGAATGCTAACGAGATTGATCTTAATGAGTAAATTTATAACCGTCAAATAGAACTCAAGTCCTCATGAGTAACTAAATAAAAAACAGATGCTTACAGGTTTTGATCACGAAATAAAAAAAAGACAATGCACTTGTCCACAAATATGTTTCGGAAATTGAAAAACTGAAGAATGTTAAGCACGAATTGTTGGAATCTTCATTTTATATACCAGATACGGCCCAATCTTGTTATCTATGTACATCGGTTTCCAAAGGCATTTGAAACTGGAAAACCTTACGTACCGGTACAATAAAAATATTATCAAGAGCGGTAGATGAGTTTTTTATAGCTCTTCTACGATTGCACAACAGGTATGGAAACAATCAACCAAAAAGTCTTTGACGAGTAGTATTGATCTGAAGAAACGCAATTTATTGCTGCCAAGTCAGTATATGTTTATCAGATGAACATGATACAGCGGCCTATGTGGTACAGCATTCACAAACAGATAGTTGTCTTGGCATTCGACGGACAAATACAGGAGACATATAATAGAAGCTTACAAAGACTGGAAACGGAAAGAAGATCAAGGTTTAAAGTCACATTGACGTTGAGGTTATTACAGATGGACCACAAGCTCATAGAGAAATCACGGAAATGCTTGGCGCGGATGTTCTGGCAAAGGTTTGGATCTCTAACCTCCTGAATGTGTTGTCTCCTGATCCACTTCGCTCGTTACAAGGTTTACTGTAAGCAAACCGGTCTATTGTTGGGTGGAGTACCTTGCAAGAAAGAAAAATAAGACGTACGAAAAACTGAAACGCGGATTACATCAGTAGACGTGTCACAAAAATTGCACTATTAGTTGTGCGTTACCTCTATAGTGATATTTCTTACGTTTAGTAATTTTGTTTTGCCAATACCGTGGCGCCATTTAACAGAAATTGAAAATATGTTACATGATAACCGACCAACGCAACCCGGATACAAAAACTTCATCTCAGGTAACTGAAGCTTCCCTACATACTGCTGCTGACGCAGTGATACCTATCGCATATGGTTCTCTTCAAATGGTCACGTAACACCGTGTTGTTACACACACCGGCTTTCCTATTGCAAGTCTGTCAATAATACCTAGGTAACGTATTTGAAAGCAGAGCTAGCCTGTAATTAACCTTGGCTGGTAGCGTGATGCTACTTTATTCTTGGCTCCCTCCCGGTGCAGCGTTACGTGAGGTTCGCTGTCAGAATCGCTTCACTCACGGATTACAGGTAATGCCCTCCCATTATCCTGCCACTGATGGTATCACGAAGACACGAAAATTGCTGCCACTTTCAGGAGGAGAATGCCTGCGGTCAGTAGCGAAGGGCGCACTGAAGTTAACTGCGGTATAATTTATAGGGTCATCCTCAACAGTTTCACATAATTCGCTGTAAATTCCAATACTGCTGTGCGACTGAAATAGCATTGAATAGAAGCGTAAAAAATAAGCAGCTGTTTATCATATTCGTTAACTCCAATTGTACATATTTTCAAACTTGTAGTAGAGCATTTTTTGTTGCGTAACTGCTGAACACACTCTCAGATAGTAAGAACCCTCTGTCTGTCATTTTCGTTCACTTAGCCATAGGAGACAGGTGGAGATCTATGATCATCGAAAGAGCAATTTCAATAATATATTGCACAAAACAGTAATGTATAACAGTTTATTTTATTGCCAGTTCGGTGTTGGCTTAATGTCCAATTTCAATGACCCTGTTTATGGGAGACGAATGACCTGTGTAATTAATTTCAAATCAGTGTGATAAATCGTCGACATCGAGAAAGGCAGTAACAGTAATACAAAAATCTAAGATATAATTATAAATTGGTATAATGAATCGCCCTTTCAGAGTAAACTGGTCAACATTTTTTCCGATTGAGTTCTAGCAACATTTATGGTTAATCGCTAGTGGGGTTACTGAAGTATAGGAATAGGATGAAATAGGTTCTCCAGTGTTTGATTTACTTCGAGTAACCATACTACCATTTTTATTCATTCATAGTTATCCCTACTGACGTAAATGGTCCCTTCCTTTCTTTTCTTACGGTACGCAGTTACGTATAACAGATACTATAGCTGAAACTTCCTGACAGAATAAAACTGTGTCGGATCGAGACTCGAACTCGGGACCTTTCGCGGGCAAGTGCTATAACATCTGAGCTACCCAAGCATGACTTACGCCCCGTCCTCACAGCTTTACTTCTTCCAGTACCTCTACTCCTACCTTCCAAACTTCACAGAAGCTCTCCTGCGAAACTTGCAGAACTAGCACTCCCGGAAGAAAGGATATTGCGGAGACATGGTTTAGCCACAGCCTGGGGGATGTTTCCAGAATGAAATTTTCACTCTGCAGCTGAGTGTGCACTGATATGAAACTTCCTGACATTAAAACCGTGTACCGGATCGAGACTCGAACTCGGGTAGGAGACGAGGTTCTGGCAGAAGTAAAGCTGTCAGGAAGGGAGTGAGTCGTGCTTGGGCAGCTCAGTTGGTAATGCCCTTGCCCGCGAAAGGCAAAGGAGCCAAGTTCGAGTCTCGATCCGGCACACAGTTTTAATCTGTCAGGAAGTTTCGTATCAGCGCACACTCCGCTGCAAAGTGAAAATCACATTCTGGAGATGCTGTAGCTGCTGAACTGCTGTAACCCAACTACACAACGTTAAACACATGTGGAACTTAAGGGTGGAAATCCTACTAGTATTCTGCTGCCTATATGGACAAATTCGTTCATTCGTATCTCACGCAGTACCTTCCCCACGCAAGGTGTCAATGTTTGGTCCGAGGCGAAAACTGGGTCTGTCATGTAGCCTGTTCCTCTTGTACAGTTCAGAGTCAGTTTCACTGGTTGCATCACGCTTTAAGTTTTTGTACCCGCCATTGTTGTGAAGCGCAAACATCAGATTAGCAAAGTTTCTCCAATGACTACCATTTGTAGGAGAAATACAGAAGTATTAGCAATTTTTCAGTCGCCGAATAGACAACATACATGAACAAGGACATTGGGAGGGAAGGCGATGTGGGACATTTCCGCTCCATCATCGATTCCATTGGCTAATACTAGACGTGTTTCTCTATAAGGTCCGGAACTATGATCTTTAATTTATAGAAAACATAATCTGTAAGTCCTTAAAAATGGATACTCTGTAGCTTCCAGATTATGGTGAGAATTTTTGGGATAATACATCTGCGTGCGATAAATCGTCTTTGTCTGATAGAAGATTCATTTGTTAGTCACACCTAATCTCATTCGAAAATTTAACCACAATTTAATTAACAAATTCGTTAAAGAGTTCGTTTGTTTTAGTACATAAATGTGAACTAATCGCATTGCCTATTATATTTCACAAGTACAAACCTACGCTCCTGTCGTGTCAGTAGTGACGAAGTACGTGAACCGTGTAGTGCGATCGTTTAGCTAAGAACTTTATCCACAAAGTTATTGATGACTAGTGCATGACTAGTGCATGCCAAAAATAACCAAGGACACAAGAAGTTATGTTCCTAACGTACAATTTTCGGACGCGCATGTTCCGACGGGAGACGGTACTATGTTAAAAAGTGAGATTTTATTTTGCTTATCACGTACACATTGGCGAGGTACGTTATTACGTCAGCCTGCTAGAAGTGCCACATATTCCCTTCGAGCAATATTCATTTCTAGACTCTCATCGGCTAGATGGGGTGAAGGTGTCTATTTTTTCTAGGTCTCCAGGAGTATGCAGAACCGAAGCATCTATAATTATTCCCACAGCTGCTGTAGCATACAAGGGAGAATTTTCGCATAACGGGGGCAGGCATCCGACGATTGATGTTCCACAGACGTTCAGTTGGGTTAAGGATATGGGATATAGGTATTAATGTTCTCTCTGAGCCACATGGTGTCTCTTTCAGCTACTGACAAGGCACTTCATCGTGCTGAAAGTGAATTTAGTTCCCAGGGAAGACGATAACCTTGCACAAATGAATGCGATCTCAAGGGACTGATTCTTAACCACCACGACGAAAAGTGAGATCTCAACAGAGTAACTGTTCCAGCGAATTCCATAGAACCTAAACCAACTCCCCTTCCCGTCTTGGCATCGTGGGATTAGCCGAACGGTCTGGGGCGCCGCAGTCAGGGACTGTATGGCTGGTCCCGGCGGAGGTTCGAGTCCTCCCTCTGGCATGGGTGTGTGTGTTTGTCCTTAGGATAATTTAGGCTAAGTAGTGTGTAAGCTTAGGGACTGATAACCTTAGCAGTTAAGTCCCATAAGATTTCACACACATTTGAACATTTTTCCGTCTTGAGTTCCATCAGACTTACAGCACTGGTAGCAGCGGGTCTGATCTGCACCTCAGGCAACTGCGCATAGAAATGCTTTTCCACAATGCGAGTAATGGCTCCACACACATAACATTTTCACGAAAGAAGAACTTGAAAGTTTCACTAATTTCATCGTTTAAGAATTACTTCGCCATGAACCACGAAGCCGATAGTGATTCCTTTTACAAAGAAGGGTTCAAAAGGCTCTGAGCACTAAGCGACTTAACTTCTGAGGTCATCAGTCACCTAGAACTTAGAACTAATTAAACCTAACTAACCTAAGGACATCACACACATCCATTCCTGAGGCAGGATTCGAACCTGCGGCCGTAGCGGTCGCTCAGTTCCAGACTGTAGCGCCTAGAACCGCACGTCCACTCCGGCCGGCCCTTATTCATTTACCCTGATGAGTCATACCATTATGACCATAGGGCATTGCGATATAGAAGCTACTTGGTAGCGCTGTAAATAAAGAACATAGACAGAGCAGAGACGAATGGCAAATCGTTGTATCGACGACACGAGACAAAAGAGGGGAAATCCACTGACATGAGCGACTTGAACAATGTGTAGGGAATAAACATATCGAAACGGCGAAACTCATCGCTTGTTCGTGTGCAGCTGGAGTGAGCATTTGTAGCCGGCCGTTGTGGCCGAGCGCTTCTAGGCGCTTCAGTCTGGAACCGCGCGACCGCTACGGTCGCAGGTTCGAATCCTGCCTCTGGCATGGATGTGTGTGATGTCCTTAGGTTAGTTAGGTTTAAGTAGTTCCCAGTTCTATGGGACTGATGACCTCAGACGTTAAGTCCATAGTGCTCAGAGCCATTTGAACCATTTGAGTCATTTGAACATCTGTGGAAAGTGATTGAAGGACGGTGGAACTTAACTAGGTGACAAGCTGTTGGACGTACAGGCTTAATTACAAGAAGTAGCGTACGGAAGCTTATCTGCTTTGTAAAGGCGGCGATTTGTGACAGATACGACAATAGAGCACAGTACTGGTGTAGGCACAAGTGTTTCGGAACACACCGTTCAGCGTACACCGTTAATATGGGACTCCACAACAAACAATCGCTAATTATTCTCATATCGCGGACCTTCATCGTCAGTTACGATTGCACTGGGCACAGAATCATCGAGACAGGGCCGTGTATCGATGGCAACATATCTGCTAATCGAACGAATCACATTTCTTGTTACGTCATGTCCGTGGTAGTGACTGGATACGCCTCATCCATGTTGCCTGAAACATCTCCCTCTCCGCGGACACAGGACAACACGAGCAGTATTCTTCTGTTATGTACGTATACGTGAGCTTCCCTGGGACCTGTGGACTATGTTAACATTCTTAGAGGCCGTCTACATCCCTTCATGTCTGATGTCTTCCAAAAAATGGCTCTGAACACTATGGGACTTAATTTCTGAGGTCATCAGTACCCTAGAACTTAGAACTACTTAAACCTAACTAACCTAAGGACAGCACACACATCCATGCCCGAGGCAGGATTCGAACCTGCGACCGCAACGGTCGCGCGGCTCCAGATTGTAGCGCCTAGAACCGCTCGGCCACTCCGGCCGGCTGATGTCTTCCCCGAAGGCGATTGCTTCTTAGAGCAGGATTATTACTCCAGTCACAAAACCAGACTGTGACTACAGTGGTTAGAGCAGCATGATACAAAAGTCACGTTGACTTCTTGGTCATTGATTTCGCCTTATCTGAACCCGATGTAGCACATTTTGGACTCTCTCGGCTTACATCGTAACGCTCACAAACCGCAGGAGTGTTATTTAGGTGAATTACGAGACCTGGGGTAGATATATCAAGACACATACCCCTAAGAACCTATCATGGACTTCTCGAATTCATGTTACCCTGACTTCCTCCTGTACTGCCTTCCATAAGTGTACCAACACGCTGTTAAACGGGTGGTCATAATATTTTCACTCATTAGTTTAGTTTTCTCATCAAAACCCCAAATACGTCTGGTCAGTTTCACGAGTACTCCTATTTATTCAATGATCTTCCATTTTCTTTCCTTGCTGACATTATGACTGGCTCTCTCGTAGTTTAAATAGGCAATATACTTTCATACGATGATCCTTCATCATTTCAGTCACTTGTGTGAGTATGAATATTTGGTTTGTCACTCATATGCTTTTATTTTTTCTTAATGATTCCATTCTGCCTGTAGCTATCTCTTTTTTTATACTATCCTACAATTACAACTTTAGGTCATATTTACTACCTACATGTGTTCCTGTATGATCATCAAAATCTGCGCTGACAAATGTTGTTATGTTGATCTCTTGAAAGCGTTTAAATTGCAGCCCGCACGTCATGTGTGGTTATGTGGTTTAATAATACAGGATGGTCAGCATCAGTCGGAAGAGCCTGTCAAGGTGTTGCAAAGTTGGCTGTGTTGCAAAATAATTGTTAAGAAAAAAATTCGATTCGTTGCCCCATCCCCTAGTTAAATAGCATTGACGTTAGTCAATCAGGCCACTGTGAGCGAAAGTTGCAACGTTCCGCCAGATACAATTAGCGTCAGTTGTACTCATGGCGTAAATAATAGCGCACGAGACTGCCCATAGTTTGCTTCTGGAATTTTCTCGCACAGTGGTCTGATTGGTTAACTTCAATGTTAATTAACTTGGAACAGGCGCATCGTATCGAATTCTTTCCTTTATAATTATTTCTGAGTGCAACCAACTATGTAACATCCTTACAACCTTTCGAGACCACTTCTGACCACCCTGCATATGTGATTTTAACATCGTCGCATGCTGCCATACTGTTGGTGGTCCATGTACAATTTCAAATATACATGTGACAGCAGCACCCAGAAGTACAGCGCTATAAACATGATTCATATACAAGTGCAGGATTACGTTACTGTAATGCTGCAAGTACACATACATACTGTCTATAAGCTATCCCAACGATACTTTGTCTATTCTCACTCCCCTATCTGACAATGAAATCCGTTCACAGATTTACCCATCCTTCCGGCTTCGACGGAACATTTCACTTCGGCTCCATGACAGAGATCCTCTTCATCTCCTTCCGCCTCTCTGCAATCCTGCTTCACCTACTGATTATTTCCTGTGAATTCCATGTTATTAATTGGCTGTGTTTAAAAAGAACTATCATCATAGTTTACTTAAATCCTACCGTTTATCAAAGCCTGATTTAGCAACTTTAAATCAATGTACATGTTTTACATTTTTAATTTATAGAAGCTGTGTCTTTGTATCTTATAAATGCTCACGGTCGCAGAGTTGCAATTAATCGCTGCCAGAGCACCCTCGCTCTCGTGGGCAAGGGATTGAAATAACAACGAACCAGAGAACAGAATGGCAACATTTTCCATTGCAGAATTTTTCATCGTATTGTCAACAAATGTATGGAGGCACTTAAAAATGGCGTATGGTCGAAACTGTATATAGATACAGAAAATAAACTAAAAATTGATCGTTGCAGCTAAGTTGGAATCATTTAGACATTTCTTGGAAATTGTGGACTCAAGTTCAAATACATCACCTGTCCGGTTACTTTGTATTATAGTGTTCCCTGTCAGGAGAAACCGCCATATTACGGGTGGGTGAAGGAGGACGAGTCAGGAAAAGCAATAGATATGGCTAGCTCTTGCTGTTCCAAATACAATACGACTGTAGTAGTTCATTTCTAGGTCGACTTTCTTCAGCACTGAGATGCTTTGTTGCAGTACTGCAGAATTACACATCACGTGTCGTGTGTCGTAACGGTTACCATTTGATTATAAAGCGATACTAAAATTCACGACCGTCCTTAACATGAGGGTTTGACTTTAAAATAATTTGTGGGTGATTTTATAGGTAAAATGAACCAATATACAGCATTAGGAGGCAAATATCGAATGATCATCTTAGAATAACGTGAATTCTTAGCTGTTATTAGCTTTGGTTGATGAAAGAGAAGGTCCTGCTCTGTTCTATGTTTATAGCCTTGACGATTAAACATCGTTTCACTTAGTAAGTTACTATAAACGTTGGGTCACAGTTAACACAACTTCTGCCCGCCGGGTTAGTCGTGCAGTCTAACGCACTGCTTTCCGGCAGGGGAAGGTGTGCCCGTCCCCGGCACGAATCCGCCCGGCGGATTAGCGTCGAGGGCCGATGTACCGGCCAGTCTGTGGATGGTTCTTAGGGCAGTTTCCATTTGCTTCGGCGAATGTGGGCTGGTTCCGCTTATTCCGGATCTGTTACGCTATGTCGGCGATTGCTGCGCAAACACTGTCTCCACGTACGCGTGCACCATACTTACTCTACCACGCAAACATCTGGGGTTGCACTCGTCTGGTGTGAGACGTTCCCGGGGGTCTGCTGGTGGCCGAACCCCGCAATAACCCTGGGATCGGTGTGGGGCGGCGGTGGGGTGAGTGGACTGCTGCAGCCTGTTGTGGGTTTGTGAACCACTGAGGGCTACGGCGTGGACGAAGCCTCTCCGTCGTTTCTAGATCCCTAGTTCAATACAATACGATACAGTACTACACAACGTCTTGTACACTAACGAATCTCATACATCTGATAATCGAATTCACCATTTAATAGTGTCTGAGTCATATCGCAAACAATAACTACTATAACTGAGCTAGTACTACTCTCTCTCTATTTAGCAGTCAGTTCTGCTGGACATTTACAGGGTGTCCCAAAACACACCGACAAGTTTTAGGGGCAGTTTTCTTACACTAAAACAAGAATAAATGTTTGACAAACACGTGCTCTAAAACACATACCTTAAGAGGATGAGCACTCCCTCAGTAGAAGAGGTGTGTTTCGCACTAGCGAAGATGAACAAGTGCTCACAGCACTTAAAGTACCGATTTTAGACCCCATGTGTATAGGACATTTTTTTTCTTGTTTTGGTTCATGCTACCACTTACAAGATATGAAAAGGAAAGAGATTTGTTTACAGTATCTAAGATGAATAAGTGCTCATACCTCTTAAGGTAGGCGTTTTAGAGCTCATGTTTGTTAGACTTCTTTTCTTGTTTTGGTATAAGGAACATGTTACTAAAGCTTGTCGGTGTTTTCTGTTTAATGTGCAATAATAATCATTATATATTTTATTGTTTTAAAGAGAAACGTTATTAGTGCTACAGTTAAAATTTTTAGAACGTTGAGAGATTGTATACAGAATCTATCGCTGTAAAATACGGTTTTACGTTTTACATAAATAGAATTTAGGTAGAAATACATTTTCAGATCAGAAATGGAATACATACACTCCTGGAAATGGAAAAAAGAACACATTGACACCGGTGTGTCAGACCCACCATACTTGCTCCGGACACTGCGAGAGGGCTGTACAAGCAATGATCACACGCACGGCACAGCAGACACACCTGGAACCGGGGTGTTGGCCGTCGAATGGCGCTAGCTGCGCAGCATTTGTGCACCGCCGCCGTCAGTGTCAGCCAGTTTGCCGTGGCATACGGAGCTCCATCGCAGTCTTTAACACTGGTAGCATGCCGCGACAGCGTGGACGTGAACCGTATGTGCAGTTGACGGACTTTGAGCGAGGGCGTATAGTGGGCATGCGGGAGGCCGGGTGGACGTACCGCCGAATTGCTCAACACGTGGGGCGTGAGGTCTCCACAGTACATCGATGTTGTCGCCAGTGGTCGGTGGAAGGTGCACGTGCCCGTCGACCTGGGACCGGACCGCAGCGACGGACGGATGCACGCCAAGACCGTAGGATCCTACGCAGTGCCGTAGGGGACCGCACCACCACTTCCCAGCAAATTAGGGACACTGTTGCTCCTGGGGTATCGGCGAGGACCATTCGCAAACGTCTCCATGAAGCTGGGCTACGGTCCCGCACACCGTTAGGCCGTCTTCCGCTCACGCCCCAACATCGTGCAGCCCGCCTCCAGTGGTGTCGCGACAGGCGTGAATGGAGGGACGAATGGAGACGTGTCGTGTTCAGCGATGAGAGTCGCTTCTGCCTTGGTGCCAATGATGGTCGTATGCGTGTTTGGCGCCGTGCAGGTGAGCGCCACAATCAGGACTGCATACGACCGAGGCACACAGGGCCAACACCCGGCATAATGGTGTGGGGAGCGATCTCCTACACTGGCCGTACACCACTGGTGATCGTCGAGGGGACACTGAATAGTGCACGGTACATCCAAACCGTCATCGAACCCATCGTTCTACCATTCCTAGACCGGCAAGGGAACTTGCTGTTCCAACAGTACAATGCACGTCCGCATGTATCCCGTGCCACCCAACGTGCTCTAGAAGGTGTAAGTCAACTACCCTGGCCAACAAGATCTCCGGATCTGTCCCCCATTGAGCATGTTTGGGACTGGATAAAGCGTCGTCTCACGCGGTCTGCACGTCCAGCACGAACGCTGGTCCAACTGAGGCGCCAGGTGGAAATGGCATGGCAAGCCGTTCCACAGGACTAAATCCAGCATCTCTACGATCGTCTCCATGGGAGAATAGCAGCCTGCATTGCTGCGAAAGGTGGATATACACTGTACTAGTGCCGACATTGTGCATGCTCTGTTGCCTGTGTCTATGTGCCTGTGGTTCTGTCAGTGTGATCATGTGATGTATCTGACCCCAGGAATGTGTCAATAAAGTTTCCCCTTCCTGGGACAATGAATTCACGGTGTTCTTATTTCAATTTCCAGGAGTGTACGTTTCGTAAACATTTAATACAGGGTTGTGATTTAAGTTCTAATTTCAAAATCCCTTTTTCAGTTAATATTTGCTAAGAATCAAGGTTTAACGTTGAACAGATTGATGTAGTCTTGTGTTCATAGCACATATATTATTAAAAATCTATATATTCTCATTATATTCTGTACTGCAATTTTACAAGACATTACTTGGACCTCAGTATTGCTATTGACGACGACAAGCTTTCCTTCAGTATTTTTCGTAAACCCTCTGCTACAGATCAAATTGTGCCCACTAGTTCAGTGCATCCTCATACCCATAAGAAAGCATTTTTCCATTCAGCCATTCATCGTGCAGTCTCCGTACCTTCGTAACCTGACAAGCTTAATAAAGAGATGAACACAATAAAAACTATTACAGTTAATCTTGGCTATGATCCCACGTTAGTTGACAAAATCTTCAAAGTTAAAACTGACGCTAAATTGACCACTTTAGGCAGGAGTGCTATTCCAGACAGTAGCGAGTATAAAAATGTTTTCTCGGTTCCATTTTCAGACCCTCTTTCGTATAAAATTCGTCGTCTTCTGATTAAGAAATATGGATTCGAAGTTGTCTTTTCCACGAACAGCAACTTACAAAAAAGTCTCATCCACAATCTCAGTTTCACAGTTGATCCGATACATAATTCAGGAGTTTATAAAATCACTTGTGATACGTGTCCCGTTTATTATACAGGACAAACTGGTAGATCTGTTAATGTCAGGTACAAAGAGCATTTATTGGCGAAAGGAGGCACTGATGTACACAATTCCACTTTTGCTGATCATCTGCTAATTTCCAGAAACGTTGAACACATTGAAGAAATTTCCATTTTGTGTAGAGAAAGGGAAGGTCATAGGCTCAATGTACTCGAAGAGCTAGAGATTTTCAAACATATTTCTAAGAACGATGACCGCGTCCTCAATGAACAGTTACAACAACGTCACAAAAAAAATTTCCGATGATTTCAATCCACTGCTCGCTGAAGTTTGATTCCTTTATTTTTTACTACACTCATGCTCATAAATTAAGGATAAGTGCAGAATGTGGTGCCACACAACGTGGCACTATACAAAACTGGCCCTAATAGCATAGGCACATAGTGAACACACACGACACAGATCTGTATGTCCACGGTATTGGTGATAAGTTGAGAAAACCGTCCCGAAACACATGTGCTACAAAACACCACTGTTTCCTGCGCATGTACCCCGACATCAGTATGGGATATGATCGCCATGAACACGTACACAGGCCGCACAACGGGTTGGCATACTCTGGATTAATTGGCCGAGCAGCTACTGAGATATAGCCGCCCATTCTTGCACCAGTGCCTGTCGGAGCTCTTGAAGTGTCGAGGAGTTTGAAGACGTGCAGCGATACGTCGACCGAGAGCACCCCAGACGTGCATCGATGGGGTTTAGGTCTGGAGAACAGGCAGGCCACTCCATTCGCCTGATATCTTCTGTTTCAAGGCACTCCTCCACGATGGCAGCCCGGTGGGGCCGTGCGTTATCATTCATATGGAGGAAGGTGGGACCCACTGCATCCCTGAAAAAACGGTCACAGTGGTGCAAAATGACGTCCCGATACACCTGACCTTTTACAGTTTCTCTGTCAAAGACATGCAGGGGTGTAAGTGCACCAATCATAACCCCACCGCATACCATCAAACCGCGACCTCTTTACAAGTCCCTTTCAAGGACATTAAGGGGTTGATACCTGGTTCATGTCAGATGAAAACCCGGCGAGAATCACTGTTCAGTGATACCTAAGTCACTGTTCAGTGATACCTGGACTCGTCCGTGAACATAACCTGGGACCACTGTTCCAATCCCCATGTACTTAGTTCTTGACACCATGCTTTACGGGCTCTCCTGTGACCAGGGTCAGTGATATGAACCTTGCAGGCCTCCGGGCGAATAAACCATGTCTGTTCAGTCGTCTATTCAGTCGACTGTGTGTCTGGAGACAACTGTTACCGAGCAAGGCTACCTGCAGTACTCTGTGGTCATCTGCGGGCACTGATGGTGAGATATCGGTCTTCTTGTGGTGTTGTACACTGTGGACGTCTAATACTGTAGCGCCTGAACATGTTTCCTGTCTGCTGGAATCGTTGCCACAATCTTGACATCACACTTTGTGGCACACGGAGGGCCCGTGCTGTGTCTGACAAGCCTCCAGTCGCCCTAATATTCTACCCCTCATAACGTCATCAATATGTATTCTTTGAGCCATTTTCAACACGCAGTCACCATTAGCACATCTGAGCACGTCTGCACACTTACTCGCTGCACCGTACTCTGACATGCACCAACACACCTCTGCGTAGGTTGACTGCTGCCGGCGTCACGGTGCGACGACCGCAGGTCAAATGCACGGCATGGTAATACCCCGAGGTGATTTAAACCCACAAACCCTCCACCAGAGCGTTGTTTCACCATGTATCAGCATTATCCTTAATTTATGAGCATGAGTGTATATTTTTCCTGCTTCTGATTTCGAAGCATTATTTTCTTCTAATCTCATAGCTATGTGCTGCTAAAGTTACGTTCATGCAAATCCTTCTGCATTGTACAACTGTTCTTAAAATGAAATTTCTTTTTCTCTCTGCCCTTTACGTAATAGTAATTTCTGTAAAATCGAACAGATGCCACTATGATACTTAATCTGCTTCACTTCTGTGTAATCTCAAAAAGACACTAATGTCTCTTTATATTTTGTTTTTTTTAGTTAACTGTCGTTTTTTCAATTATTTTTGCTATAATGTTTCAAAAGAGCACACGTTACTGTCCACACCAGATAGGCGGCGCAGCTCGTATGTTTTCGTGGCGGCAGTGTAAGCAACAACGCCGATCAGTCTGATGTTGTTCCCAGTGGTAAAGGCTACAACGTTTTGTTTTACTTTTGAACTGAGAGCAGCTGCTAAAAATGCTGGCTATTGCTACTTAGCTATGTAATTTTACGTAAGTAACCTTTGTGCGTGAAGAAAAATTATCACCTTGATTAATGTGTTTTTTTGTTATACCTGATTTTGTATGTATTATTTTATACGGTTTAGCAACTGTTCATTCAAATGAACACGCCGTTAGTAGGTGTCGAAACCTACGTTTACGTCCAACCGGTTGGGTGTTTAATGTTATATTTAAACTAATATACGGTTGCTGAATAACAGTCATGTTCAGAACTGTAAGAAATGGTAATAATGCACATTTGAAAGTATTACTGATAAATACATCATTCTGTACGCTAGGTGATAATGCATTTGATGTTCCATGTGCAAAATGTTTAACATCAATGATAGACAGCACCATACTTACGTACCATTTCACATTGTGAATCGTGTTCTTCATTAAACCTAAAGTATCAGCTGCTGCATTAGTACCATTAGCGTCTCATGTTTTCGGGAAGCCTCTACCTGGTAGTGACTGAGCCGTGACTCTCTGCACCACAGGTGGCGTTCCTGGTGCTGGGGCCGAGCCTGATCACGATCGTGTACGCCTACTCGTACATCTTCACGATGATGAGCCGCCTGCGCAGCGGCGCACCCATCCACGACAAGGAGTACGCGTCGGCGCTGTCCGAGAACCTGTCCAACCCCAACCACGTCATGTCGTTCGTGCTGGTCGTCTCCTTCTGGGTCTCGTGGACGCCGTACGCCGCCGTCAAGCTGTACGAGTACTTCGCCAACACCAAGTTCCAGATCCCGTACCTGCACTTCGGCATCGTATGGCTGGGCATCCTCAACTCGTTCTTCAAGTCGGTCATCCTGGTGACGCTGAGTCCGCAGTTCCGGCTGGCTGCGCGCATCGTCTGCATCAAGCTGTGCCGCCGCTACAAGGGCCGGCTGCAGAGCGAGCTCATCAGCATGGAGGAAGACGACTGAGGCGCCTGCTGCCGCGGCAACCCTGCACACACCACTCGTCATCACCAACACTGAACACCACCCCACCCGCGATCCCTCGCGCTTTTTACGACAAGTCACTTGTCTACCAGACTGTGCTAACCAGAAGCTGTGATAAACCTCCAAATAAGAAAAATAAACTGGAATTCCACTTTCTTTGCGCCCCCACAAAGCTTAATCCGTATACAACCTAAAATACACTCGTGACAGAAAATATTCGGCGAAAGCGACGTATAAAGCTAGCGAAACGGAGACCACGGCCTTCACACCACTATCTGCATAAAATGTTAAACCATAACGTATTTTTTCCTGGTGGAATCCTGCTTTGTTGAGTCATCCACTGCTGATTTCCCATGTTTTCTTTTTTATTATGGTAATGTCTTTTGTGGTTTCAGTAATTTTTTCCACATATCCTTATTATTTCCCATATTCTATAATTTCCTTCTTCTCTAACATTTTTCTTTCCTAATTAAGATGTTACCCATTTCTATACTCTCTATTTCGGCCTATTATTTGGTTAATGTCGTATTCACAGACATAAATCACTGCTCGCACTCCTACTAGTATGGAAATTATGGTATTAGTCATATGTCGCAATTTATTATAGTTTTTGTTAAAAATATAAAACCAATGCAGTAAAACTACTGTGATTATTGATAGTGCTTAAAACAGTTTATACGCGTCTTTTATGTAAGTTTTGTGAAGTACAATTCACGCCACCATTATAAGCCTATTTTTCAGCAACCGGCCTAACGAAAGCCATGTCATAATTATTTTCCATACTGAACGAGGCCTCCTGTTATAATAATAATCTCTGCCAACGTCTTTTTCTTTTCTGAATTTACAGAATACTGATACCTCGGCGTCTCACATATATTACTTACCATCAGTATCTCAGGTCATAAATCATCCCAAGATTCTAATGTCAAAATTTGACATCTCAGACTCCAAAGTTATAACGCGACTTCATCACATGAGGTGCTACGTGGAATAATTACTGGATTCAGAACACGTTAATCTTTATAGGTTCCTGTCCACTGGTTCGACGTATTTATTCATCCGTATTGAATGTGCACCCCATGGCTAACGCAGCACTAGATTTGTGTGACTGGTGAAGTTGACCTGATTGGACAACCATTATTTACAATGCTTTGGTGACTATCCCATATTTTTTCATGACTGCAGATAATATTTTCTTGAAAGACGACACATCCGTGCATAGATCTGCAGAAGATAACAACATTGTTTTAACATACCAGACTGCACAGAGATTAAGCAATACTGAAGAATTATGTACACAAGGTGATTCAAAAGCCGCACCACATTGAAGTAATCAATATTTGAACTGCGAATTATGAAGCTTGTACCAAGTTTTGGTCAAAATTCCCAGAAGTCATACTAGACGAAGAGACTCAAAACTCATTTCAAACTACGAATGATATTCGTAAAAGAAAATTGGTAGACCTACCCCGAAAATAATCAAAATAACATAAAATCTTATGTTTCGTCCTGTAAAAAAAATACAAATACGAATCGAAATTTACCATTTCAGTTATAGCCAACTGCAACGTCACTCATCTTACTGTAAACAGAAAGAAATATTATCCTTACATCGTCGTCATCGATTAACGGTGTATTTCTGCTTGCTCAGTCGTGTTGTTGAATCCCTTTTTATGCACAATAATTCGACGACTAACCTTGCTCGCAACTTGGGAGGGTCGTCGAAATTTTGTGTATAAAATCAGTGGAACACGCATATGCACAAAGCTCTTATTCCCACAAATGACAATTGCAAGGAAGAGGCTGACATCACAGTGTTCGAGGCAACGATTTTATGTTAGTCGAATCAGTGAGATGCCAGATTATGCACAGACAGCAGTGTTTAACATAAGAATATGAAGATCCGTAATTATGTTTGGCAACAGATGAGCAAATTACGGCGTCCATTCCTGTTGCTGTTTCCTTCAGCATTTTTGAAATCCACCACCCGTCGTTAGTTATTGACTCCACATTCACTACTTTGCTGTGGAAACTTGAATTACAGTTGAATAAGTAAATAGTTCTGACGAAAAGTGATTTGGTACGTAACACATGCTAGGACATCCAAACTGTCAACTTGTGAGATAATGGCCACAATGTTTCGAGAACAGAAATGAGTTCGCAAACGGTTATAAGTTTTGGTCACAGATTATACCAGTTACAAATATCTGTTTAAGTTTAACAACTTATGTTCATGAAACTGAAATTACCATAAGGTAGTTAAATTAATTTATTTATTCGAAGTGAAGCGTCTTCTGGATCACCCTGTACCATAAGGAAATATGACATCTTACATTTATCGCATTACATCTACACAAAGAGGGGTGGTTTTTTTTTCTAATCGAATTCGACAGTCATGTGCAATGTCATCCTATTGATAACGTAATGCGCTTTCAGTAACTTAGAAATTTCCTGAAATTTTTATGAGATCTACGTCAATTTAATTAAATTGTAAATTTAGGATCATACAGTCTTGAACATTCTGGAATGTTCAGACTACAATTTTGTCTTAAGAAGTTGTTCGATATTACTGCATAAAATTAGTGAGCTGATTTTTAAATACAATAATTTTTTCCAAAGAAATTGTTGGGAGGTTTTTTAAGAAAATATGTGTCGATCAAAATACATTCGTCTGTTTTTTTGTAGCTATCTTTGTAAAGTTAACCCTTTACCAAAGAGTATGTATTCATCATTCCAAGACATTCTGATTTTGTAATTCAATGTCTTTCATTCAATTCATGGTAGTTAAATTACAGTTTAAAACTATTTTCTATTGACAGTGCTGAAACTGTGTGTCGTCACTTTGTAGGATTGTAGTTTCTGACACGTAACACTGATAGAACTGTGCAAAAATCAACCAGCAATCAATATTTAATCCTACGCAATAATGAGATAATTTAACAAAAACAACTCTAATACTTGCAACTGTGATTCTTAGACATTTTATTCCATGTTAGACATAGTGTATGATTCAGTGTTCTGTTACACACATTATGCTAATCTGTGTTTAACATCTTGCACGTACTGAATGAGCTCACTTTGTACAGACAAGTATTACTTACGGCCTGTTTTTACAAAAAGCAATAATGATATATTTAACTAACTTGTTAAGAACAATGGGAAGCTTGTATCTCGTTTTTAATCTCATTAACTGTCCGCCCACTCTTAACACGTCTTATCTTTTTCCTATGGCTATCATATTTCGGTGTTTGCTCAATACTAAGATTCTATTTTTAATAACGCACTATTCTTAAATGCCTACTTTATAAACTTTTTAAAATCTTATCTGCTGGCACTTTATCAAAGGCTAATTATTTTTAAAAAAATACTTACAGTGGCGCTTGATATTTTAAATTCTTGTAATTTTATCGTGAACGAGAAGTAAATATACAGACATAGACTACATTGTTGCTGAAAGGTAGGTACCTGTCTTTCACGTTTGTATCACATTTGCGAAACTAAGATGCTCGAATTACGTTTTACTTGTGTCCAGATTGTTATTTTCGTACAGTTACGGTTATATGCTCGTAAGAAACATTGATCGTCTTTCCAGTGAAACTTACAGTAATGTAAAAAGAATAACAATCTTAGTGAAGGCAATAATTTTGTGTGCAAACTCACTTATCGGGTTAAACAAACAGTTAAGGACGACATCTTATCATGAATATCAATATATAAGTAGAAAATTATTCTGGATTTTTTTCCTTACCTTCAACCGGTGCTAATGCTGTTCTTTAAAAGACAATCATTAATTCTTGCTGTTTTACACTGTGTCTTCTTACTTTAGTATTTGACTAGTGACACACGAACATGTTCTTTTGCTATTTCCTTTTATGCTCTTTGCGTAATGATGCTGATCTCTCGATAATTTTGTAAAATACCTTCACTTGGAACAATGTTCTCTCGAAATACAGTTCTCTTTATTTACGAATGAATGCTCTACTAGCAGTTAATTCAACTCTGAGGAAGGACGTCACGACATTATCATCTTTCAAACAGAAATGTTCCTATGACATAACCAACGCTTAACTAAACAAATCCTAAATATTTTGTTTCTTCAGAGAGGGATATCACAAGGTCTGCGTGTTACAAGAACCGCAGAATTTCTCTGCTTTTGAAACATTCTGGAAGACAGACGAAAGTTGGAGCAGAATAAGAGACAACGTTTGGTGAAAAATTACAGGCGACACGTAGCTAGTGCAATAAAATTATCGTTTTCCGCGCTTCGTTTTGTTCACTACTTAGTCAATCAGACCAAAAGGTACTTCGGTTAGTTTGTACTGTTTCATAGGAAAAAATTACCTTCGTAAAACTCCATCAGCTAGAAACTTGAAGTATTAGGTTATATTTTAGGATATTTTCTCTGTCTCAGTGCTTAAAAATGCCATTCATTAAATGTAGCGTAAAAGTATTCCGTACAAGAGTTGGTAGATGTAGCTGAGAAACTACTGCTTACTTCTTCGCTCCCCAACACTAGCAGCCAATTCTTCACACGACTTGCCCGACGAGTGTACGGATCCGTGCCTAAGTTAGTCTCGTCAACATATCAGAACGCTCCTGCTGTGTACAAAAACTCCGTTCTGTTAGGCATTGAAATTATAAACACCTTCGTGCGTCCCAGAGACTAGGAAACGAGCACGGAAAGTAGAGACTTTCTCAAAGGACGTTTGAAATGAAACACATATTTTCAATGACCAACAGACTGACAAGATATGAGCTTCCAGACCTTAATAAAAATTGATCATTTATGTGATTTTCTGTAATATTTTATGATGTAAATGCCGTATATACATGTCTGATGGAAATAAAAGCCTTTAGTTTAACAGATCATTAATGCACTGTACTCATAATTTTATTTGGGAGTATGTGTCTTCCTGAAGCTTTTCACATGTGTCCCCTCCTATGATTTAACTGTATCTCATAGATTATACAACTTTGATCATATGACGGTGTTCCCCATGCGCATGGTGTCCGGCGGACTCTCTCAACACCTTACTCAGTGACCATCACAGACACTCTCAAAGCAACAACTAGACGGTATGTAGATTTGAGTTCCTCTTCGATATACTGTTTTTACACTCAATTAATACAGCGTACTCAATCTAGGGTAAAATATGTCATCACCAGTTACAACACGGAGCACAGAACCAACCATGTCCATCATAAGAATGGTAGTCATAAGGTTTTAATTATTAACCTCTAACAAAATGTAAATTGCAATACTGAAACCTGGTGACGGTGTTAACCCTTCTAGTCATTCTGTAAATGCCTCCCAAGCAATGGTTTGTTACTCTGAAGCAAGAGTAAGAACTAAATTGGTGCCATGTAAAGAGAATACGAGAGTGAGCAAAATCTGATAAAAATCTTCAACAGCGCAGATCCCATAAATATTTCTAAATTTAGGACAATCGTTTCCGAAGGGATTTGCTGTAATCTTCAGGTCTTAAAAAATCATTTTGTTGTGAAACATGTTCATTTTACGTTGTATCTCACCCCAAGTTTTCATATGGTTAAAAATCAGCACATTATAAAAAGTTTGTCGTAATAAAATATCTGAAAACATAAAGCGTCTTGTGCAAATCACGATCTCCAGCTAGATGTTGACAGATGTGCTACTGTATACTATTTTTCTGTGGTGTAGCAAGCATCTGTGAACGATCTATATATATATATGGAAATGGTCATTTGCACATGGTGCTTTAGGCTTTCAAATATTTTAGTTTGAAAAACTTTCTATAATGTACTGGTTTTTATCCACATCACAACTTGGCGTGAAGTCCTAAGTAAAATGAACATGTTTCATAAC
The DNA here is from genome assembly GCF_021461385.2 of Schistocerca piceifrons. NCBI lineage: Eukaryota > Metazoa > Arthropoda > Insecta > Orthoptera > Acrididae > Schistocerca > Schistocerca piceifrons. The sequence continues at coordinate 347,912,394 of NC_060141.1, read as the reverse complement.
AAAAAGATTTTTTAAGACCTGAAGATAGCAGCAAAGTCCGTCGAAACCGGTTGTCTTGAACACAGCAATACGTATGTGATCTAGTCTGTTGAATGTTTTAAGCATGTAAGCAGATAGCTCTTTTGGTCTTCTTAAAATGAGAGAATTCAATGAAAATCTGATAACAGAAAGAGACAGCCAATGCGACACTTCCGTGCGGAACGAGAATGGGGCGTTGTTGCGGAGTAAAAATAGCCCTTTCGACGGGTTCCCGCGACGTTTCGTTTTGGCGGTCTCCCGTAGAAACGTCAGTAGATCTGGGTAGTATGTTCCAGTGACGGTTTGCCCTTACGAGTACAGTCTGTGAGAACCGCCCTACGCCGGTTTCAAAAGACACTCAGCAAATCCGTACCCGATGATGGCTGAGTCTTTGTCTTCTTCGGCAGCGATGAATCAACATGTGTTCACTGCATCTCTCATTCTTCTTTTGTGCTTACTATTATCTCGTACCCACGCGAGGTCAATGGGGTTGTTATCGAACATATATTGTTAATGGTAGATGGTGACCTGATATCCTTCCGACCGTCACGGTCGCAGGTTCGAATCCTGCCTCGGACATGGATGTGTGTGATGTCCGTAGGTTAGTTAGGTTTAAGTAGTTCTAAGTTTTAGGGGACTGATGACTTCAGATGTTAAGTTCCATAGTGCTCAGAGCCATTTGAACCATTTGATATCCTTCCTGTCACCACGCTTTTACCCACTGTGACGAAATTTCTGGAAGGGAAACATATTCCCAACTGTGAATATGAGTCACTAATGTCTATATATTGAAATGACAACAATAACAATTTGTGCTAGACCGGGTCTCAAACCCGGATTTCCCACTATACGCGACCAGTTGCCTTAACCGCTTCCGTTTTCCGTGAACGGATCACGGCCAGCCCAAACTTCCACATGTCGTTAACCATGTATCACAACTTGCACGTGCACGTTACGCATACTTTAGTCCACGTAGAACATACTTACTCAGGAACATTGCAACGTACTTGTTAATTCTACAGACACTGCTATTTCACATTTATTCGCAACTAACAGGCCCTCGACTCTGATTAAATATGTTCTTCCTGGACGGGAATATAAGTACCGTACGAGTGCAGGTTGTCACTCATGGACGATGACATACGAGAGTCTGGGTCTGACACTGACGCGTGCACTTATTGCCGCAGCGGTTAGGACGACCGTTTGCATGACGTGGAAAATGCAGTTTCGAGTCCCAGTAAGGCACAAATTTTCATTGTCATCATTCCAATAAAGAGCCGATGGGTTTCATATTTGCAGTTGCGAGTATATTTTCTGTATTTCTTGACGACTGTAGTCGTTGCAGTGCTTGTTACTTCGGACATTCATACATGTCCCGCGGAACAATACCGCGTGGTTCTTAAGGGATGTAGGGCATCAAACGGGCCGGCTTGGAGTAGGAGGGGCAATACAGGATATTTTAATTTCCACAGTCTATACTTTTACAAATAAATTCGTAAGACCTTGTCTGCATGACCAGGAAGTATTCAGGATTCACACTCACAACATTGTAAATTCAAAAACATAAAAAAATAATTTTTTTTACATATGAAGTTTCATCATTTTTCACTTACTATTGGTTGCATTTGTTGTTGTAGGTAGACTTTTTTTCATAAATAAGAGAGATTCGTCGATGAATTTTGCACTGCTTACTAAGCACAAACTCCTTAATGCAAAACTCTAAAATTTTCCAAATCTGTGGTAAAAACTGAGATGATTAGCCATAAAGCTTTTTATAAATATGAAGTTTAAAATGTAACAGCTCATTCGTTTTTTATAAATTAAATAAATTCTATAGTTTCATACACCTGTAAGTATGGTTTGTACGCTCTGAAAAATTCATCGAAAAATCTCTCTTACTTATGAAGAAAAATCTACCTATAGCAACAAATGCAACAAATAGTAAGTGAAAAAATGATGAAATTTCACAGGTAAAAAACTTTATTTCTTTTTATTTTTTGAACTTCCATTGCTATGAGTGTGAATCCTGAATCATTCTTTGTCATGCTGACAAAATCTTATGAATTTATTTGTAAAAGTATAGATAGGGGAAATTAAAATTCCCTGTGGTGCCTCTCCTGCTCCTAGTCCGACCGTTTGACGTCCTACCCTCTTAAAAATACAGGTACTGTTATTTCGTATTCAGAAATGTGTACCCTACCTGACTGCGTGTAATGTTATGCGTTTGAAGGTGTGCGAACGTTTCCTAAATATTTGTGAATTGTGTAATTGAAACGGAACTCGGATAACAGTCCAGCATTCTCCTTCTCGGATGAGGAGAACGGCCTGAAATCACATCCAGGTTGGCCGCCACACTTGCCCTCGTCCTTAACCCATCGGGCGGATTCGGTCTAGGGCCAGCGCGACCGCCCAATCCCTGGAAGTGGCGTGTTAACACTCGCGGTTCTAATGTTCAAATGTGTGTGAAATCTTATGGGACTTAACTACTAAGGTCATCAGTCCCTAAGCTTACACACTACTTAACCTAAATTATCCTAAGGACAAACACACACACATCCATGCCCGAGGGAGGACTCGAACCTCCGCCGGGACCAGCCGCACAGTCCATGATTGTAGCGCTTCTGACCGCTCGGTTAATCCCACGCGGCGTCCACTCGCGGCTATCCGGCCAGGCCATGTTTTCACTGTTTGCTTTCCTCTTTACCTCTGGGTCAGAGTGACAAACAGCACACGGAGATTATGCATAAGTCATAAGGACTGGTGTGACAAATCTGCAACATTCCAGTCGCTGCTTCGGTTTGTGGGGCTTTTCAATGGATATGAGGAGTCACGGAAACCAAAGGGTGGGGACATTTGTCTTGCAAAAAACGTTGTGCGGGATTATGAAAGCTGGTCCATGACTGATCTTCACAGTTTCCACTATCAATTGTGGACACTGACCTTCGATCACCATAACCTGTTGGTTGTGCACTGAAGCACCAAACAAACTGGTACAGGTATGGGTATTCAAGTACAGATATATATATGTAAGCAGGCAGAACACGGCGTTGCGGTCGCAAAGCCTATATAAGATAACAAGTGTCTGGCGCAGTTGTTATTTCGGCTACTGCTGCTACAATGACACGTTATCTAGATTTAAGAGAATTTGGACACGGTGTTTTAGTCGGCGCATCTCCAAGGTAGCGGTGAACTGGGTATTTTAGACAATTTCACGAGTGTACCTTGAACTCGGGTAAAACATTAAATCTCGGACATCGCTGCGGCTGGAAAAAATATACTGTAACAACGGGACCAACGATGACTAAAGAGAATCGTTCACCGTGGCAGAAGTGCAACCCTTCCGCAAATTGCTGCAGATTTCAGTGCCGGCCATCAACAAGTGTCAGCCAGCGTGCGAACCATTCAACGAAACACCATCGATATGGGCTTTCGGAGCCAAAGGCCTACTCATGTTGTCTTGGTGACTGCACGACACAAAGCTTTACTCCCGACAGGATCCGTCAACACCGATATTGGACTGTTGATGACAGGAATCATGCTGCCTGGTCGGACGATTCTCGTTTCAAATTGTGTCGAGCGGATGGACGTGTGCGTGTGTGGAGACAACCTCAAGAGTCCAAGGATCCTGCATTTCAGCAGGGGACTGTTCAAGTTGATGGAGACTCTGTAATGGTGTGTGGGGTGTGCCGTTGGAGTGATATGGGACCCCTGATACGTCTAGATAAGACTCTGACGGGTGACACGCACGTAAGCATCCCGTCTGATCACCTGCAGCCATTCATGTCCATTGTGCATTCCAAAGACTTGGGCAGTTCCAGAAGGACAAGCTACACCCCATACGTCCAGAATTGCTGCAGAGTGGCTCCAGGAACATTCTTCTGAACTTAAAAACTTCCGCTGGCCACAAAACTCTCCAGACATGAACTTCATTGAGAATATCTGGGATGACTTGCAACGTGCTGTTCAGAAGAGACCTGCACCCCCTCGAACTCTTATGGATTTATGGACTGATGGCGTCAGTTCCTTCCAGCACTACTTCAGACATTTGTCGAATCCTTGCCACGTCGTGATGCGGCGCTTCTGCGTGCACACGGGCCCCCTACACGATATTAGGAAGATGCACCAGTTTCTTTGGCTCTTCAGTGAATGTCCCATGGATCATTTGAATGATTCCTTCATCGAAATGATTTGACACGAATCAATTTACCGCGTACGCATACATGATTAGTGTTAACATTAATAGAAACTCTAACTTTTAGTCCTAGTCATGTAATTACACGCTACCACTTTTTAATTTTTTTTATTTTATGTTACTTTATTTTTTAAAGTCCGTGCATGGGGTAGAAAGAGTTGTCCACGAAAAACGTTATTACGTTAGATATATCGCTTGCTTTGCTACTGTCAGACATTTTATGTACTGGGGCAAACGATCAAAAATTTTTGCTATTACATATTTAACTTATTCCTGACCCAGTCGCAGCTTTAATAAGGGGTAATAAAGGCAACTGTAGTTATGGACACCAGTAGTCTTCTCATGTTATAATGGATTACTTTTGACTAATTTCATTAGTTAACACGTGTACTATGGTAGTCCAGTTTAAATGCCTATTTTCTCCAAGAGGTACCTACATGACGACCGCCGGTGATGGCCACAATACTATTCTTACTGCTCGCCTTTGTGCAGTCAGTACAGTCTTTATAAGTGATGAATTACCTATGAACGTTGCTCTGTAAGATATTATTTAGTGGAAATATCTAATATATGTTAGCAGGTTAATTCGTTTGACTCCCAGACTAGCAGTTACACGAAGAGCAAAAGTAGCTGAAGTTAACTGTTTGAGAAGCTCAGTAACAGGCTTCTCCCAGTTTATGTTTTCATCAGTGTGTACACCCAGATATTTGGAGCATTCTAGCCTGTTTACTTATTGCCGTTCAAGTACTATATCAGTTGCTGTTATGACTATTTGTTGTATAGAAGTGAACAGATTATGTTTTCTCCAAATTTATGTCCACTCAATTTTCAGAGAACCACTTAACATTTCTTCGAAAAACGTCATTATCAATCTGTCCATTTCTCTCTAATGGTATTTATTATAACACTAGTATCGTCTCCAAAAATAATCAACTCTGGATGAAGAACGTTAAGTGGAACATCATATACACATATACAGCAGAATTGGAGTGAACCCTAAATAGAACCTTATGGGACTGTATTCGTGAGTTGTGCCCAGTGACTAAAATCATATCTCCTTCGGACATCGTTTGAAGTATTCAGCACGACTTTTTGCTATATGTTTGTTAAGAGTGATTCATACCAGCTGTGTGTATAGCCTTCAAAATCATAAAACTCTTTTTTTTCTAAGAGAGTAACATTATGTACACAATCAAACGACTTGGAAAGATCACAAACAATACTAAATGGGAATATTTCATTATTGAGCTTGAATGTTTGGAGAGTGAATGCATAAATAGAATTCTCAGTCGAACAAGCCCAATGGAATCTATACTGTGATGTGCTAAGTAAACTGTTTCTGCTTAAATGTGATATGAACACATTAATTTTCCAAATATTTCGAAAAAAGACGTGAGTATGGAAATTATGTAATAGTTATGTAACTGTTTCTTGTCGCTTTTCCTATAATGATGTTGACAAACCCATCTGGAAACATTCCCTGTTGCAGTGCTGGGTTACGTACATCACTACGGATATTACTTATTAAGCGAGAACAGCTTTTCAGAATTCCTTTTGAAATTCTATCAACACCATATGAACATCGATTTTTAAATTTTTTTTTAATTCTGTTAACTTAGGCGTGGTACTGGTGCTACAACCAGTTGCGCCAAGTTTTGTGAAATGAAATTTTTAATATATTCTCTTGCATTTTCAACTGAACCATTTAAACCTGTTTTTGCTGTTGCATTTAGAAAATGACTGCTATAAATACTTGTGACTTATCAGTCACAACAGTACCATTCAGCCTAATTGTTGCAGCGGTTTGTACACTGACTGGTTGTACTGTCTTCTGGTTCACGAAATCCCATACAGTTTCAAGCTTATTTCCTGCATTATTAATTTCTGTCAGACTGTGCATATTTCTGTACATTACAATGACTTTCCTCAAAATATTACAGTACTTTTCTTTGTAATGCAAGTAATGTCGGATCTTCACTTATACTGGTCATTACATAAATTTCCCTTTACCTCTTACAAGAAATTTTAATCTCCTCAGTTACTCATGGCCTATTTTTCTTTTTAATTTGTTTAGAGTATTTACAGGACAATTTTTAGGAAAGATGTTTTCAAATATTGTAACAAATTCACTGTGGAATGTATTGAATGGCACATTAGCATCTCTTTCCATTCGTACGTCATACCATACTACCTTTCTTAACTTGTCCTTAAAACATTGTAAACTGTTCTCACTATCAAGGTTTACTACTTTCTATGTACATCATTTATTTCCACTAATTGTGCCACATGATCAGATACTCTATTAACAGTTTGGTCTTCATTAAATCAGACTGTAATAGCCAACTACTGATTCCAAATCACGTTTCCCGCCCTTATCTTTGAAGAAATTTACACTGAAATCTTTGCAAACTGCTAATAGTTTCTTCTTGTCTAACAGGTAGCTCAATAACGCATTTAGCTTTGTGATAAATAGCTGAAAGGTTCTTAGAGGAGATTTGTTGACTGTTGCAGTTGTAAGAGAAGTAGCCTGCAGCAACAAATCACAAGCATATCTTTTTAGGTTCTGATCTAAACAGAAAGCAATGGTTCCAACATGATTGACTTCGTGTCCAACTTTTACACGTAGTGCTACTCCACATTTTTCTATGTTAACTCTACATGATAACTACGCTAGTCACACAGAGAGATGGTTCTTCGACGTTCAGACCCGTTGACCACAATAGATCCGTCAATATCACCAAGCCACTGTGTCAGATGAAGGTGAACTCTTACTGTACACTTCCACGAACTTAGCATCGATTGCTGCACTGCAGCTTCGAACGCAGATAAGCACTGGCAAACAAACGAAAAATAAATTGCAAACGTTACTTTATTCTTCGAAGCGGTAATTAAAACTTTGTGACCACCTCTCCTATTCAGTTACCGGAGGTGCTGCTCACACAGCACCGTGAGAGAGTTTTTGCATAGTTTGGAAGGAGTAGAGAGGGACTGTGACACGTTTAAATTTCAGTAAGATTTCCAAGTGCCGCGTGATGGAAGACGTGGCACAATATTGCAGGCGGAAGGTAGGTAGGCAAAAGATGTCAGACGATTTTAGTTATCATAGATCATGAAGACGCCATATACTCTGGCCACAGCACAGAACTTTTCTTCCACTAGACCGCGTCTGATGAAGACGGAGCGTGTTACGCCCTACAATAACGTAACGTGATTTGTACGTTGGATTGGCTCACTTGATCACTTAATTGGGAGAACAGGTGGCAGGCTGTAATGAGCCAAACTGGTGACTTTATAGCTAATACACTCGTAAAATCAGCAGTTTTAGTTAAGTAGCTACAAGATGAATATGTTTCGGACTATATACCCGCAGATTCCTGAAGGAAAGAGCCTTGGTTCAAATATAGGTCCACCACGTATTTATAATCTGGCAGAAGATTTCAAAATCTTTCTGAAGTTCCTAGGTCTTACTATATTCGCTCCAAGTACGTCATTATTTTTATTAATTAACAATTGTAACATGTAGTTTATCTTGAGCAGTTTTGGTGTCAATATTTTGTAGAATTTCTGGATGCTGTACCGTAGCAGTACCTGGAAGGACATTTAATTATGTTGCATTTAACTACAGGGTGTTCATAAATTAGTTATACAAAAGTAGCCTTTACTTATGAAAAGGGTAAACAGCTTACAGAAATATTTAATACAGTACAGTATGCAGTATATCATCAACTTTTATTCCTGCCTAACACAGTTAGTTCCCGACGTTCCCGCTCGGTGGCATGCGTGAATGAATTATTCCAACATTTGTCATCGCTTCATATAAAGGTGGATAGTGTGCGCAACGCTGTGTATGGTTTCATGAATCCAAATCCGCAACTACAGTTCACACATACTTCAGACTAAATATCGCAAGATACCACCTCAAATAAAACTGTTATTAATTGGTAAACTGTCTGTATATCACATAAACTACTGGCCATTAAAATTGCTACACCAAGAAGAAATGCAGATGATAAAAGCGTAATCATTGAACAAATATATTATACTAGAACTGACATGTGATTACATTTTCACGCAATTTGGGTGCATACATCCTGAGAAATCAGTACCCATAACAACAACCTCTGGCCGTAATAACGGCCTTGATACACCTGGCAATTGAGTCAAACAGAGCTTGGATGGCGTGTACAGGTACAGCTGCCCATACAGCTTCAACACGACACCACAGTTCATCAAGAGTAGTGACTGGCGTATTGTGACGAGCCAGTTGCTCGATCACCAATGACCAGACGTTTTCAATTGGTGAGAGATCTTGGGAATGTGCTGGCCAGGGCAGCAGTCGAATATTTTCTGTATCCAGAAAGGTCCGTACAGGACCTGCAACATGCAGCCGTGCATTAACCTGCTGAAATGTAGGGTTTCGCAGGAATCGAATGAAGGCTAGAGCCACGGGTCGTAACACATCTGATATGTAACGTCCACTGTTCAAAGTGCCGTCAATGGGAATAAAAGGTGACCGAGACGTGTAACCAATGGCACCCCATACCATCACGCCGGGTGATACGCCAGTATGGCGATGACGAATACACGCTGTAAGCAGAACCTGGATTCATCCGAAAAAATGACTTTTAGCCATTCGTGCACCCAGGTTCGTCGTTGAGTACCCCATCGCAGGCGCTCCTGTCTGTGATGCAGCTTCAAGGGCAACCGCAGCCATGGTCTCCGAGCTGATAGTCCTAGCTGCTGCAAACGTCGTCGAACTGTTCGTGCAGATGGCTGTTGTCTTGCAAACGTCCCCATCTGTTGACTCAGGGATCGAGACGTGGCTGCACGATCCGTTACAGCCATGCGGGTAAGATGCCTGTCATCTCGACTGCTAGTGATACAAGGCCTTTGGGATCCAGCACGGCGTTACGTATTACCCTCCTAAACCCACCGATTCCATATTCTGCGAACAGTCATTTTATCTCGACCAACGCGAGCAGCAATGTCGCGATGCGATAAGCCGCAATCGCGATTGGCTACAATCCGACCTTTATCAAAGTTGAGGCTACAATCCGACCTTTATCAAAGTTGGAAATGCGATGGCACGCATTTCTCCTCCTTATACGAGGCATCACAACAACGTTTCTCCAGGCAACGCCGGTCAACTGCTGTTTGTGTAAGAGAAATTGGTTGGAAACATTCCTCATGTCAGCACGTTGTAGGTGTCGCCACCGGCGCCAACTTTGTCTGAACGTTCTGAAATGTTAATCATTTGCATATCACAGCATCTTCTTCCTGTCGGTTAAATTTCGCGTCCGTAGCTGTCATCTTCTTGGTGTAGCAATTGTAATGGCGAGTAGTGTAGAACGTCGGGACAGGTTGGCCAGCATTCTCTGTCACAGTGACTAAACGAGTTCGGCAGTTATTACATTCGTAGTCTGGGTAAATCAACGAGACGGGCCAACTTACTACTGACTTACAGTGTGGGAGGTATTACGGAAACACGTGCCGTTCAAGCCCTACAAACTGGAAGTGCGAATAGTGAAGTTGTCGCATATCTCTGTAGAAACGTCGCGATATGGACTGGACGTGGTGGAACAGTATCCTGGCCACGATGATCGCCTGATTTAACCGCTATGATGTTCTGTATATGCTGATACGTTAAACACAAAGTGTCTGTTCCTCTGCATGCGGGAAACGTTGGCGAGCTGCTGCAAAAGCTAACAAAAGCTGTTGTTACCATACATCAAGACTTGCTTCACAGGATTTGGCAGGAAACTAATTCCATATGGGACATTTGTCTTGTTACAACATGTAGCCATATTGACCATTTGTAAATAAAACTAGAAGATACTCGTATAGGGCCTTCAGTGCAGTATCAAACATTTCTTTGAGTTAATTACGTTTTTCGCTATTGAAGTTTACTTATGTATAACTAATATCTTGTGTTATAGATTACCTGTTACTCCTCCTGTGAAAAGAGGGATTGTTCGTGAATAATTTCGTTTAAGACAGCCTCTACTAACAATAGACATACGTCATTACTTAAATACCGTGTACGAATTCGGCGCTGCTGTCGCGGTCTCAATTGCAGCTGCTGTACGCGACAAACCAACAGTCGCCTGTTGGATGGTCTTCACAGACTAACGCATTTCATTGTTCTCCATCGAGTAAAGTTGTATTTTATTTTCCAGTGTATTAGCCTATCTTCTATATTTCGTTCTAACATTTATATTAAAAAGCATAGATTCTTTGTCAGAAAAACATAAAAATAAACAGGACAGTTTTAGGTATATCATCAGTAATACTATGTAAAATACGTAAGAAGATAATTTACTGAGCTCTTAATCAAAATATGTTGACTTAAAAGAAACGCAAAAACAAAAAGTTATTAATGGAATTTCTGGAGTACATTTGTATAGGTTACATATTTAAAGTGATGACATTGTAAAATCACAGGTTAATACAAGCGCGAGATAAGCCGTTGCAAAGGTCAAATTCTGATAGATTAATAATCGATTTCACCGACAAATGTTGATTGCAAGCATGCAAACGTGCATGCACTGTGTTAGGCAGGTGTCGAATGTCAGTTATGACTGTTAATGCTTCCTGTGGATGACGCTGGAGTAATGGTCAAATGAACTCCCATGTATACTCAATTGGAGACAGATCTAGAAATCGATCGAGCTAAGGCAACGTGTCAACACTCTGCAGAGCATGTTGGGTGAGCGTTATCTTCTTTGAAAACACCCCTTAGAATGATGTTTTTGAGTGGCAGCACAACACGACGAATTACCAGACTGACGTACAGATGTGCAGTCGGGGTTCGTGAGATAACCACGATAAGGCTCCTGCTGTCATACGAAAACGCACCCTAGATCGAAGCTCCATGTGTATATCCAGTGTATGTAAAACGCTTGGTTGCAAGCTCTCAGCTGGCACCGATACAGAATCAGCTTTCATCAGTAAAGAAATCAGATCTCCGCTCTGCCCTTCGGTTACCTCTCGCTTGGTACCACTGAGGTCTCAAAGGGCGGTGGTTTGGGTCAGTGTCCTTGAGCTGTCCTTGAGCTAATCGATTTGTAACTGCTCGTTGCCTCACTGTGGTGCGAACTGCTGCTCCTATTGCTGCTGCAGATGCTCCAGAACCATATTCCGGGTACGATAGCTTTCCTCTCGGTAGTGCCACGTGGCCGTCGGAAGCCCGGTCTTCTTGCGACGGTACATTCTCCTGACCACTACCGTCAGCAATTACGCACAGTAGCTACATTCCTTCCAAGTCTTTCCGCAGTATCGGAGAAGGATCGTCCAGTTTCTCGGAGCCTTATAACACGACCTCGTTTAAACTCACTGAGCTGTTGCTAATGGCGTCTTTGTCGCCTCAAAAGCATTCTTGACTAACATAGACACACCACATTCAATCTCAAAGGTAACTAAGGCTGACGACCGTTACCGCGTTTATTTAACACAATAATATACTCACAGCGCCACTCTTACGCAACTGACGCAGAAATCTGAAAAGACACTACCTTTCAGACGTAGACACAGGCCTACTAATTTTCGTTTATGTCGCACAACTCCATGCTATCATGGAATGAAAAGGTGCAGGATACAGTGCATATTAATTGACGGTAGGTCGTCGAGTAAACGAGAAGTGGTATCTGGCATTCCGTAAGGAAACGTTATAGATCCTTTGCTCGGCCTCTGCTGTTCCTGCTCTAGATGAACCGATTAAGAGATAGTCTGAGCAGTCCCCTTAGAATGTCTGCAAATAGAGCTGTCGTTTACCGTCTAATAGAGATATCAGAAGATCAAAACCAATTGCGAGATGATTTAGACAAGATATCTGTGTCGTGCGAAAAGTGTCAATTGACACTAAATAGCGAAAAGTGTGAAGTCATCCATATGAGTATTAACTGCAATCCGCTAAATTAAGATTACACGATAAATCTCACAAATCTATAGGCTGTGAATTCGATTAAATACTTAGTGATTACAGTAACGAAAAACTGAAACTGGAATGATCATACATATAATGTTATGAGGAAAGCTAACGAAAGACTATGATTTTTTGGCAGAACACTTAGAAGATGCAACTGGTCTACTATAGAGACTGCCTACACTACTATTGTCTGCCCTTTTCTGGAGTACTGCTGCACTGTTTGTGATTATATGGCACTGACGGGGGATATAGAGAAGGTTCAAAGAAGGGCAGCACGTTTTGCGACGTTGTGAAATAGGGGAGAGAGTGTCAAGGATATGATACGTGAGTTGTGGTGGCAATCCTTTAAACAAAGGCGTTTTTCATTGTGGCAGTATCTCTCCACAAAGTTTCAATCACCAACTTGATCCTTCGAATGTAAAAATAGTTTGTTGACGTCAGCCTATATAGGCAGAAATGACCATTGTAATAAATTAAAAGAAATCAGAGCTCACACGAAAAGATGAAAATGTTCGGTTTTTCCCCAGTACTGTTCGAGAGTGGAGTGCAGTTAGAGAAATAGTCTGACAATGGTTCGATGAACTTTCTGCCAGGTACTTAATTGTGAATTGCTGAGTAGTCTTGTGATACAGTGTTAGTAGTGAATTGCTTGACGCAGTCACATCTATTAAATATAAAAAAAAAGTTTTCTTGTTCTGCCTTACGGCAGGTCTTGTCATGGGGGAAGCCTCGTCAGAGATGTCCACCGCATGAGCGTCTAGGGATGTGATTCCAGTGGTGGTTTCCAGTTTCCTTCCACTGATGATGATCAAATGATAATGAGAACAACGCAACACCCAGTCCTTAAGGGGAGTAGGACGTCAAACGGGCCGACTTGGAGCAGGAGAGGCACCACAGGATATTTTAATTTCCACTGTCTATACTTTTACAAGTAAATTCATAAGACTTTGTCGGCATGACCAGGAAGGATTCAGAATTCACACTCGTAGCAGGGGAAGTTCAAAATCATAAAAACATAATTTTTTTAAATGTGAAATTTCATCATTTTTTCACTTACTATTGGCTGCGTTTGTTGCTATAGGTACACTTTTCTTCATAAGTAAGAGAGACTGTTCGATGAATTTTTCACAGCATACAAACCATACTTACAGGTGTCTGAAACTCTAGAATCTATTTAATTTATGAAAAAATGAATGAGCTGTTACGTTTTAAACTTTATGTTTAGAAAAAAATCTAATTTCGTAGTTAATTATCTTAATTTTTACCACAGTTTTTAATAGATTTGGAAAATTCTAGAGTTTCATACACCTGTAAGTATTGATTGTATGCTGTGGCAAAATTCATCAAAGAATCTCTCTTACTTGTGAAGAAAAATGTACCTGTAGCAACAAATGCAGCCAACAGTAAGTGAAAAAATGATGAAATTTCATATCTTGAAAAAAATTATTTTGCTGTCTTTTTGCACTTCCACTGCTATGAGCGTGAATCCTGAATCCTTCTTGGTCATGCTGACAAAGTTTTATGAATTTATTTTTAAAAGTATAGACAGTAGAAAATAAAATATCCTGTGGTGCCTCTCCTGCTCCAAGTCGGCCCGTTTGACGTCCTACCCCCTTTAAACGGAGAAAATCTCCGACCCAGCCCGGAATCGAGCCTGGGCCCCTTGGCGTGACAGACCGCCGCGCTGACCAGTCAGATATTGGGGCGGCCGATTAAATATACAAGGTGGAGAAAATTTGTGTCACGAAATTTTGACCCTGTATAGTTGATGCCAGCAGGAACCAAAACTACTAATGTTGAGTAGGTCGACATGGCACCATTTTTAAACTACATAATCCTGGCGACACGCGCTCCAGTTGGCCTCGGGATTGCCCTGTTGCTGGATGCTCTGGACAACGACCGCGAATACTTTGCTTACCGGAGATGACGCATCTGCATAAAGTAAACAATGCCCTAGCTACAAAAAATGTCCTTTTCAGGGCCGATACAGTTTCTAAAAGATTTGATGTACGCGAACCAGCAGCTGTTGGCGGGTTTGTTCCCGGTACGTCTTATCATGAAACTACAATGTAAATGCCGGGACTCCGGTAGACTCGCCCCCAGGCCACCAGAGTGGAAGGCTGGCGCGCTACCACCGAGCATGCGGGCCGCCTTGGATACATCGCCATCTCCGGCAGGCAAACCATTCGCGGTCATGCGTTCACTAGAGCATCCGGCAACAGAGAAATCCCGCAGCCAATCGGAGCACGTGGCGCCAAGTTTCCGTAGTTTAAAAATTTTGCTTTGTCGACCTACACACATTAGTATATTGGTTCCTATTGGCATCAGCTATCTAGGGTTAAAATTTCGTAACACAATTTTTCTCCACCCTGTATAGACATAACGTTGCAAAGCAGTATGAAATGGAATCAACATTGAGGGACTGCAGTAGGGAAGGAGAATAGTCGATTTCGATTTATTGGGGAATTTTGGGAAAGTATGGTTCATCTATAAAGGAGACCGCATATATGACACTAGAGCGACTCACTGTGCAGCGCTGTTTGAGAGTTTGGGATCCGCACCAGGTGTGATTAAAGGAAGACATCTAAGCAATTCAGAGGTGGGCTGCTAGTTTTGTTACCGGTAGGTTCGAACAACACGCAAATATTACGGGGATCCATGTGGAACTCAAATCGGCGTCACTGGAGGGAAGGCGCCGTTATTTTCGAGGAACACTACGTAGAAAAGTTAGAGAATCGGCATCTGAGCTAACTGTAGACCAGTTCTGCTGCCTCCAAAGCACTCTTCGTCTAAGGACTATGAAGATAAACTATGAAGGTAACATTAGTAGGATTTCCCTCGCCGGCCGAAGTGGCCGTGCGGTTCTTGGCGCTGCAGTCTTGAACCGTGAGACCGCTACGGTCGCAGGTTCGAATCCTGCCTCGGGCATGGATGTGTGTGATGTCCTTAGGTTAGTTAGGTTTAACTAGTTCTAAGTTCTAGGGGACTAATGACCTCAGCAGTTGAGTCCCATAGTGCTCAGAGCCATTTGAACCATTTGATTTCCCTCGTTCTACTCGCAAAACGACTACCTTCCGCCACGCACTATATAGTGGCTTACGGAGTGTATGTAGATGTAGATGAAGATGTAGATACTGCTTAATGATACTAACTGAACTACTCCCAACAGTATGACATTCAAAGGCAGAACAAAAGGGTGGACACGAAAACTGAATATAAGGTCAAAGCAGTGTTCGGAACGTCTAATCGAACAAATTTTCCAGATACCTGTAACTTGTAACGGCTCCACCGTGGATCCACGACTGCAATATGACAGCTAATCAGCGATGAGCAAGCAGGAGAGCGTGCGTTTCAATTAACTTGCTCAGCTAAGATGAGTCATGCTAAAGAGTGTAGTTTCTAAATAAATTAACAGAAGATAATGGTTCAACCTGAATAGGCAGAGTTACAGAACCTTCAAATTCATATTCATATCCGGTTATGGTAGAAATAAATTTTCTGTGGTGTTCAATGGGTAAAGCTTGACTATTAAATCAGCTATGCTAAAAGTACGGTAATGCAGTTAACTTGTTAGCATAATAAGCTATATTGTAGAAATAACACTGCAATAATATGGCTGACATTTGGTATTGTCAGATGCAGTGTTATCTATAATGAAATCTAAAGGTCACATGCTTTAATTTTTGTTAATGTACAGAGAGAATTGTAAAAACTACAGAGATAAGTATGTGTGAAGTAAGACATTGGTAAAAAAGAAAACAGGAATTAAATTTTAAATACACTTTTTTTAAATCCCATTTTTTTACAATAAACCAATAAATCCCTGATTAGACAAAGAATCGAACTTCCATATGTAAAACAGCTTGAAATGTATGATTACTTTACAGATGATTCAATGTGTTAAATGTTTGACGATAAACAATTAAACGAGAAAACGTTTAGAAAAGATTTGAAATTATGTTTAAAGGTTGTTCCAGGTCGTTAAATGCTCTCATTATTACCGACTGGATGAGTATAGCGTGGGTAATTTGCCCTCCGTTTTATGCAAACTCTACTTTTTCACGCATGTGAATGTTGATGACGTTATATCTCCTGAAGTAGGTGTCGTACAGTGACGTAGTTTCGCAAGTATTTTCAGTGATGTATGTAGATACTGTCAGCAAAATGCGTTAGTATTAAAGAAATAATAAATCAACACTGAAGTTTTATTCCATTACCAGTGGAAATGTACTAAGCGATAACCATTTTCACATGCATCAAATTGTGGAATTGTCTCTGATATAAACTTTCTTAATGATTTGAAATTACGTGTAAAGTTTGTTGGAAGTCGCTAAGTGCTCTCACTCTCAAACACTGGATGGTTATTGTCTGGGAAGTTTTGGTCCCCTACGTTACGCTACCTCAAGACAAATACACAGTTTATAATTGTAGCGCTTGTCATACTATGTTAAAACTTCAACATAAAATCACACCTCTTAAGAGAGAGATTATAGCAGCATTTTAATTTTTTTTAAATTTGGTCAATAATTTTAAAAAATATTCAAAATAAAATTTTTGTTGCCCGTGGAAGCTTGCTCTTTGGTCTAGGTGACAGTGCCGCAGGTTAATCGTTTAATAATACACATGCTCGAAATTCATGGGTCAGACATAGCTGTAAAGTTGACTTCGTCGAACAAATGATTGTAGCACACTCTCGAGAAAAAAGAAAAGAAATCTACAGCGCAATCAGCTACTAATCTGTCGGCGAAAACCGCACTGTTGCACACAAACAACTCTATATCCAACACTGGCTACATATACGGACTCGTTAGCGTCTAGGAGTGCGGTTTTGTTTAACAAATTAATAACTGTGTTATGCTCGGGTGAGTATCGCTGTGCTGTAGTATAGACGTAGAATAAAACAGTTTTATCCAATAGGATAATGATACTAAGCGTAGTGATATGAATCCTACAGTCTAGTTCCTATACAACAATCCAACAAATCTGAAGGCACTAGTGTAATATCTTATGATTCTGCATTAAAAGGATTCGTATTGCAAATATAATTGATCTCATGAAGCTACTTGCTAAAGTTTGGGCCAAAATATTGCCAGTGAAGTCAGCGTAAATGATAGACTATATCAGTAAATGGTTTCTAAGGGTACTTGGTAGAAAATACCAGACGTATCGTTACGATGCTGGGTAGTGTGGCAATATATGCTATGTTTCGTTTAAGCGGGTATGCTATGGTGTCTCCAGGCCTTTTTTAACTCTGTTGACCCATTATGGCGATACATTAGGTCACTGGCTTTGAACGCATGACGTCATCAATGCGCTTGACACATGCGCTGCATATGACATCACCAATGACTTTGATTTCATGGCATCATCAGTACGGTGATTGACTAGAAATTTAAAAACTAAAGATGCTGGTAAATTTGAAAATGAAAAATGGCAGATGGCAGGAAATTTACAAATCAAAGATGACGCATGGTGGTGAATTTAAAATTTAAAGATAATGGTGAATTTAAAAATTAAAATGACAGATGGTGAGAAATTTGAAAATAGCAGATTTAGCCAATAATACCGCAAGATCACGGGATTCGATTATTTATCAAACAGTTTTCTTAATCTAACTCCCCCTTCCCCCCCCCCATACGCACACACACACAAAATCTTACTTAATGTTTCAAATGCTATACTGCCTAGGCAGCAAATTTCATCCCTTTCTCTGTTTTACTACTCCACTAATGTTTATGTCAAAATATGTTGTACCTCATCATCATTACAGTTCACGTGTCTCTATACTGCCTAATTACAAGTACATTTTGTCTTTGTCATTGTAATATACTACAGAGAGTACGGAAAAGCAAAAATTCAAACAAAAATACTTTAACTATGAAATGCATTATAAGTATCCTAGCTGGGACTCCTAGCTTTGCTCAGAGAGTTTATGTGAGATTGTGTGGTAGTTGGAATAAAATGATAAACTTTAAAGTATAAGAGGCAAAAAAACTTTTTAAAGGCATATTCTACCTGTTTACAATTCCTATTTATAAGCAACATTTTTCATTTTGTTATCCGGGGTTTTTAGAATTTCCTACTCGAATGCAGGTACGTATAGTTGATCTTGAGAGAAGGAGACTTTTGAGGTTGATG
The DNA here is from genome assembly GCF_021461385.2 of Schistocerca piceifrons. Classification (NCBI taxonomy): domain Eukaryota; kingdom Metazoa; phylum Arthropoda; class Insecta; order Orthoptera; family Acrididae; genus Schistocerca; species Schistocerca piceifrons. The sequence continues at coordinate 347,894,122 of NC_060141.1, read as the reverse complement.
CAGTAATATTTTAAAATTTGTCCTTGTGCTTTGTTAATTATAAAACTGTAGACTAATTTGATTGGTAATTGCAATCTTTTAAATTAGAGTGGCAGTTCAGAAGAGATCAGTAGTATTCGGCGGATAAATAGTGTGTGTTCTTTGTACTTTCCTGTCGTAAGTTCGGCTTCGATGACGTTACTCGATAATTGTTTGACGATTATGTTTGTCTCATTACGTAGTTTTGGTGAGTTGAGATTTCTGAGTATATGATCGGAGATCCAATTATAAGTCGAAGGCACTGTAATGGCATTCCTGGTACTTGGTAAGAGCTTAGAAATTCTGTAGGGAAGTTCACACTTTCTTCAACATTTACCGTCGTGTTGATCGATTTGTATATCTTCTCCTCACCAAAAGTTTTCTTTTGACTGTTAAACTTGATATCGTCGAGAATATTATTTTTAATTGCTAGCCCGGATTGGTATAGTTACGAACGATGTTTGGTTAATTTGGCTGATGAATGCATTTTCAGCAGCAGCTGTGCTGCAGAAATCAGTGTTGAGTTTAACAAGTCTGGTCGCCTGGTCAGCAAAATATATACCTTCGCCTATTTGTAAAAGTTGTTAAGCAAAAAGTGCTGCTGTTTCGTCTTCCGACAGTCCAATTCTAATACTGTTTGTCAGTCGCAGTTTTTGAATGTGTGGTCAGAGATGTGATTTCTTTTTTAAGTATACACTGATCTCGTCTGGTGGCGTTGACTTGGGGATAACTGGAGTGTTTATCGAAAAATCTCCTGAGAGTATGAGTAGAGCTACTCCCATCACTGCAGTTTCCTCGCAACTCTTATAACGTTGTGTCCGTGGCTATCAGTGATTTTTTTATGTGCCCCTGCGCACTCGTTCCAGAAGATAATTTTAGTTGCTTTAGAACTTCACTCCGTCCAGATGCTCTTGAGATTTTACATCACGAATTTTTTTTCGGCTATATTCAACGATAGTTGTAGAGCAGAATGGGCAGTTCGTCTTCTTACCGTAAGTGCGGTTGCAATGTAGGATGATGCCAGTGCAAGTGCGATGTGTTGCTTACCACGTATTTCCGTCAGCAATTGATTTATTAGAAACGTTTACCTGTGCCGTCTGGTGCGTCCAAGAAAAAAATTCTGGCAGTGTTGTTGTCGATCCGGTCAAGGATAACGTTGTAAATTTCCTTTTGATTGTCATTGAGGAGTGGTTTGTTGTGAGCAATGTACTGAAGAAGTAGTAGGTTGATGTTGTAGCTTTTTTTCTTTGTAATTTCGATGTTTAGCCACTGATAGCATCTTTCTGTGGTGCTTCCATCACAAGTTGTATTTAGGTGTGGTTGTTTCTTGCTAAACATTTATCTTCTAGACGAATGAATGTTTCACTGAAGATGTCGTTGAATTAGACGGTCAGTTCAGGATGAGCTTATCGGATCTGGTACAGTATGTCAGCGCTTTGAAGGACTCGCATAGCTGTTTTGGATAGATGGTTTACATATTGACAGAACTATGGTGAATAGGTGTCTCATTTCATCAGCTGAGGGAGCGAGTGAGGCTTCTAGTATTGTTAATTCCCAGTGGTTCTCGTTTTCCAGCAGCCCTAGACGTTGGCATGCTTCTCTGTACGGCAGGCATAAGTAACCGTCAACATTCTTGAGATCGGTGAAACTTGTTGGTACCCGTATTTCGTGTAACAACATCCGGAAATAGAAACATTCGATGTTGTTCGGATGTATCGTGTATACTCGGCCTAAAGCGCCAGTTCCTTCTACTGGAACTCCTTGTTTTTGTCGTTGAAAGATTTTTCTTATTGTGTTCCACACGTAATAGGTAGGGACGTCAACATATAGTAATGTTATCGTGAATGGATCCGTTTGGCACATTTCGTTAAAAGCTGTTAATGTTGTTTTCTGAGGTGGCTTGCTCGGAAATTCCCTGGCGGTGTCTTTTGTGAAGTAAACTCTCTTTCCATTCTCCAAATGTACTTCTGGATGGTCCACAGTTGGTTCGCCTTTCGGTAAGGGAAAATAGAAAATCCGCAACGCTGTATCGTTACTATTGATGTATCTTCCCATTTGGTACATGATGATCTCATCGTTTCTAATTTGTTGCCGCTTTCTTTGGCTATTTGAGATACTTCCACGTCACTGCCTTTGTTCATTGTTGTTGTTGTGGTCTTCAGTCCTGAGACTGGTTTGATGCAGCTCTCCACGCTACTCCATCCTGTGCAAGCTGCTTCATCTCCCAGTACGTACTGCAGCCTACATCCTTCTAAATCTGTTTACTGTATTCACCTCTTGGTCTCCCTCTACGATTTTTACCCTCCACGCTGCCCTCCAATAGTAAATTGGTGATCCCCTAAAGCCTCAGAACGTGTCCTACCAACCGATCCCTTCTTCTAGTCAAGTTGTGCCACAAACTCCTCCCCAATCCTATTCAATACCTCCTCATTAGTTATGTGATCTACCCGTCTAATCTTTGGCATTTTCTGTAGCACCACATTTCGGAAGCTTCTATTCTCTTCTTGTCCGAACAATTTATCGTCCATATTTCACTTCCATACATGGCTACACTCAATACAATACTCTCAGGATCGACTTCCTGACACTTAAATCCATACTCGATGTTAACAAATTTCTCTTCTTCAGAAACGCTTTCCTTGCCATTGCCAGTCGACATTTTATATCCTCTCTACTTCGACCATCATCAGTTATTTAACTCCCCAAATAGCAGAACTCCTTTACTACTTTAAATGTCTCATTCCTTAATCTAATTCCCTCAGCATCACCCGAGTTAACTTGACTACATTCCATTATCCTCGTTTTGCTTTTATTGATGTTCATCTTATAACCTCATTTCAAGACACTGTCCATTCCGTTCAACTGCTCTTCCAAGTCCTTTGCTATCTCTGACAGAATTACAATGTCATCGGCGAACGTTATAGTTTTTATTTCTTCTCCATAGATCTTAATACCTACTCCGAATTTTTCTTTTGTTTCCTTTACTGCTTGCTCAATATACAGATTGAATAACATCGGGGAGAAGCTACAACTCTGTCTCACTCCCTTCCCAACCACTGCTTCCCTTTCATGTCCCTCGACTCTTATAACTGCCATCTGGTTTCTGTACAAATCGTAAATAGCCTTTCGCTCCCCTGCCACCTTCAGAATTTGAAAGAGAGTATTCCAGTGAACATTGTCAAAAGCTTTCTCTAAGTCTACAAATACTAGAAACATAGGTTTGCCTTTTCTTAATCTAGCTTCTAAGATAAGTCCTAGGGTCAGTATTGCCTCACGTGTTCCAGTATTGCTACGGAATCCAAACTGATCTTCCCCGAGGTCGGCGTCTAGCAGTTCTTCCATTCGTACTTGCAGAAATAGTTACTGGATTTCACTGAATTGCGTTAGTCTGCGTTTATATGTGCTTGGAATATTTTGGAAAGTAACGTCTTATACGGTACTATCCATTGACTGTCTCTTTCCAATTCATCGCTGCCTTGTATTCATATTTTTGTTGTGAAGCTACTGTTACTGGGTGATCGTCTTTTCTATTTGGGATAGCCATCAACTCCGGTGTGTGTGTCGTCCAAGTATGTTTTTGGGTATTTTTGTTTTGTACATTTTCCGTCAGTCATACATTGCGAATTCGAGTTTAATGGCCCACATGATCCGTGAATCATGTTTTCACTACTGCGTCGCACAGTTCCGGACCTTCTTTTGGATTGAGATTTTCTGGACGGATGATTTTGTCGATATTGCTGGGATGAATTCTGTCGTGTAGTCATATGTGATTCTTGAGGGAAGCAGTCCTCGTCTTTGCCTTCGATTGAGTACATCCAGCATCTAACGGTTCCAAAGATGTAGTATTTTGTGATGACTTCAACAAATCTCATTTGGTTTTTCTCGGAAAACCAGGGCTATTATGTCGCGTCGACGCACGTGGGCTTCTCCGTATCTTAGTTGTCCTTTGGTGTTTGGCCACCACAAGTTGCATGTGAATGTTATGAAGAGGTCAGGTCGTCCACATTTTCTTATGTAGGTCGTGGCAGCTTCAGTGTATTCGTTGATGTGTCTCGAGGTTAAGATTACCACTTTCCAGTATCGTCAATGTTTCCGTCGTTTGTGATTGCGTGTCGAATGTGGATGTATTCTTCCATGGGTGGATGTATTCTTCCATGTGTAGTTTATTGTTATGCAGTCATGCAGAGCATCCGTTCCGCTTCCGTTTTGCACACACATTTATCAGGAATTGTTGGAATAAACGGCGAGTGTTGAGAATGTGATTGTATGTTTCATCGTCTCTGATCGTTAACCGGTAAGCATAGCACTCCTTGGACGTGACGTTTTTGCTTGTTTCTACGCCTGTTTCAGATTGGATTTGTTTCACATTAAAATGATATCCATCCTCCGCAGAAGTATTAATGGATATCGGAGGGCATCATATGAACAGCGTGTCTCTGCAATGCAATGTGCTGTAGTCTTTCTCTTCTTCGTTGTAAAATTATGTCATGGCTTGTGTTTTCATTGTCCACAACAATTATGATGGCTTCGACGTTCGTGTTCTTCAGTATGCCAACTCTCCGTTCAACATTAATTTTTACTACCAACTGAGATTCGAGATCACAATAATAAAATAAACCGATTAAAGTCACCTATGTTACGTTCAGATACTTATATCTTAGTTTACCTATAAACTGGAGACAGGTAAGTTGGTTGCATGTGCCTGCGTAGAACTTATTTAGTATCTATATTAATATAGACTGCGAGGGAAATACTTCACTGTTGTATTAGTTAATGCTTTCATTGATTTTATTCAGCAAAAATCTTGACTGGTCAGAAAAATATTAGAAGTACTTGAGTTAGACAGGCCAAGTCTCAAGTTTGGAGTCAAGATTCAGTAACAAAATGTTTAGAAATTGTACTGCTGAGCTTCTCTACTGTTCTAAAAATGAAACAATTTAAATCGTTGCAGGTCGTGTGCCTTTTTTACACGGTTAATTTAATTTCATATTGCTGCGTAATGACAGCGACTCAGGCTTGTCAGCGATGATGCTCGAACAGCTAAAAATGCTAAATCCTGAAAAATCTTAACGAATTTGTCATGGAAGGGTATTTACAGTACTTAAAATAATTCCAACAAATGCTCTATAATCATACATTGAAATATTTAATACACACACACACACACACACACACATCCATGCTTGCTAAATAGAGACATTTGGACCATTAACATAGAAAGCAAACAGAAGAGAGGGCGAAATCTGTGATGGCGCTCCTTTTTTAGCAACGAAAAATTAATACGACCTCAGATATTGTAATGTAACTCTAAGGTACAACTTTTTTAACATATAGTTATTCTTTATGGACGCCAGCTTGACAGTGGCTTCATATCGGCTCCGCGTTAAGACGTTTCCGTGTGGTAGAAATGGTATTTAGCACCAGATATTTATTCTGACAGATAGCAGAAGTGACATTTGATATAGTGCGCGATATTTGAAAAAGACAGAATTTTTTAAATAAGGCGGTACGAGTGACCAAAGTTTTGGAGTGCAATCTGTCGGCGCTGCGGTGGAGGTGTTGTAGCCATGCTGCGGTGATGACCGCGAACCGGCTGGTGCTACGTCACGCGTCGTGCAGTCAGCCGAGCTGGAGGAGCAGCTTGCGGATTCCAGCGACCAGTGCCGCGTCAGGTGTTCCCAGTTGCCCTGGAGTCCCTGCCAGCTGCGAGCGACTCAGCAGACGCCGACTATAGCGCTACGTTGAGTCGTAGCCTACCGACAGCTGTTCAAAGGTATTCTCCCCGCGTGCGCTGTATGACTGAATACTCCAGCTGCTGCAGTAGGTCGCTGGAGGTTCTGCGCCTTCTACAACGCCAACTTTAAGTGTTTTAAGACCTAAATTATGTACACTAGGTTAGTAACTGAAAATCTGACTGTTAACAACTAAGAACTGGTTTGTGTAGGAACTATTATTTATTTTTGTGGCTAATAACGGAAAGAAGTAGTACAGCTCAAAAAAAAAAAAAACCTTACCTCCGCGTCTGTGTTTAAAAACGCAGACACTGTGGCAAACTAAGTGGCGAGAGTATGCATACTAATCTTTTGACGCAGAACTCTTCGCAGACGGAATAAAAGACATAGCACGATTTGCAACTGAAGAACGACTAATGATTGTAGGAGACATCAGTGCACGCTCAACTCTTTTGCATACAGATAGAACGGGCGAAAAAGGACACGTAATAGCGGAAGTAATAAATTAATACAATCTATTTGTTCTAAATACACCTGGTCAACCACCGACATACTGCAATAACATGGGAAATAAAAGTAGCATTGACGTCTCACTTGTAAACAGTACGTCAGTTACACATGTTACAGACTGGAAAGTTTTAGGCAACTTAAGAAATGTTTCAAATGGCTCTGAGCACTATGGGACTTAACTTCTGAGGTCATCAGTCCCCCAGAACTTAGAACTACTTAAACTTAACTAAATTAAGGACATCAGACACATCCACATCAGACACATCCATGCCCGAGGCAGGATTCGAACCTGCGACCGTAGCGGTCGGGCGATTCCAGACTGTAGCGCCTAGACCCGCTCGGCCACTTCGGCCGGGCGCAACATAACACAAAGTGACCACAATGCAACAGTAAAACATACGAGAACTAGGACCACAAACATACACAACACATTACATAAACACTAATCTTAAACAAACCAAACTGTTTACGTTTAAACAGGTAATTGAGAACACACCTCTAAATACAATTCAAGGCAGTCAGACATCATAACAAATATTCCTGCACAGGCGCAAAGATAAGCAATTCTTACAGCACAAACGAGAAAAACAAACTGCCGGTTGACCACATTAACAAAACTGAGGTAAGAAAATCGAGACACACGACACTACTATCAAAAATCTATGACAGCTGAGGAAAGAACCATTAGACTACGATATTACTTGGACGCACAACAACGATACAAAAACGAACTAAAAAAGACCAGGGGCAAAACCACTGGGACAAATTTGTATGGACAAACACACAAAACAACATCTAGAAGGGCACCTTTTAAGATACAAAAAGAGAGTTTAAGGACCCCACAGTATTGTCAACGTTCAGAAGACCGGATGGCACGGTCACAAAAGGTTGGAGATGCTCTGCTCAGTATCTTTTGAGTAAACTCTTTCCCAATGACGACTATACAAGACAACCGATAACACAAAATTATGCAAACAAGTAACAACTTAACGCGAATAACTGAGTCACTGCCCCTTTTAGAGTAAAAGAGGTTGCCTTGGCAATCAGAATATTAAAAATGTAGTAAAGTCCCTGACCCAGATGATATTGATTCGAAAACGATCAAAAACGCTGCTCCACAAATTATACCTTACCTAACAGACTTACTAAACGATGCGTTACTAGAGGAAAGAATTCTGACATTACGGAAAACTGCCAACACAGTAACAATGAAAAAGTCAGACGATCGAGACACGACTGACCCTAAGACCTACAGAGCCATATGCCTTACCAACAACCTTGCAAAAACACAAGGAAGGCTACTATGTGACAGATTACAATCGCACAGGCAGCTAGTCGCACTAAATTCCCAACAGTATGGCTTCAGACAACACAGATCTCTAAACGACGCAGTAAGCAGAGTAACAGAAATAATACAGACAACTGACGATAAATATGAAGCAGCTATATGGATAGACATTCAAAAGATCGTTCAAATGGCTCTGAGCACTATGAGACTAAACATCTATGGTCATCAGTCACCTAGAACTTAGAACTACTTAAACCTAACTAACCTAAGGACATCACACACATACATCCCCGAGGCAGGATTCGAACCTGCGACCGTAGCGGTCACGCGGTTCCAGACTGAAGCGCCTAGAACCGTACGGCTACACCGGCCGGCTGGATAGACATTGCTGGAGCTTTTGACAACCCCTGGTGGCCAGCTTTCTTCGGAAGACAAAGAGATATAGGGACTTCCTCAGTTATGTATAATAGTCTGGTAGATTACTACAAGCACAGAATAGCTCAATGGAAGTATAACCACCTGAAGATTATCAAAAAGATTACCGAAGGATGTCCACAAGGGTCCGTTTGCGGGTCAATATTCTGGGACATAGCCATGGAACCTCTATTGAATAAAATCTGCGAGGATAACAGAGCAAAAGGGGTAATGGCCTACACTGACGACCTCCTTGTTGCAGTGTCAGCAAATTCAATACTAGGATTGAAAACAATGGCCACACAACTCATTGAAAGTATTAATAATTCGTGTACAAATAATAAACTGTATAGCAACTAACTCAACAGTGTACCTGTTGTTAAAGGGGACTCTTAAAAGAGAGCCTATAATAGTGTTTCAGTTAAGAACAGAGAAGTAAGTAGATACCTTGGGTTACATCTGGACAATAAATTAAACTTTAATGAACACGTAAGACTAATTACTGACAAAGTGATGACAATAACGCATTAATTAGCTAGACTTAACACGACCCATTTAGACTTCCATTACAGACGTGCGGTGTGGAATCTTTGCCAGATAACGTCGACGGAGTACATCGACAAAGTTCACAGAAGAGCAGCACGTTTTGTGTTATCGTGTAATGTGGAAGAGAATGTCGATGAAATGGTACGCAATCTGGGGTAGACATAATTAAAATAAAGGCCTTTTTCGTTGCGACGGAACCTTCTCACGAAATTTCAATCACCAACTTCCTCCTCTGAATGCGAAAATATTTTGTTGCGCCGACGTAAACAGGGAGAAACGATCACCATAATAAAATAAGGGATATCAGAGCTCGCACGGTAAGGTATAGGTGTTCGTTTTTTTCCGCACGTTATACGAGATTGAAATAATAGAGAATTGTGAAGGTGGTTCGATGAACCCTCTGCCAGACATTTAAAAGTGGTTTGCAGAGTTCCATGGAGATGTAGACGTAGACTATGCGGACCTATCACATGGCACTCTTCGAGTCATCAGTTTGTTTTACTGCGAGCACCTGGGCACACCATCTCAGACTGACCACATATAAAAACATTACAAAACGCGGACAAAGTAGCGTACTCATCACAGTATCCGGAGCTTTTAGAAAAACGTCCATAGAGATACTGTGTGGATTAATTCATAACTCAGTTAATGAAGAAAAACTTTTATGTAAAACCAAATACCGAGCCCTCGTCACTGAAACGGCTACCCTTTCAGGATCAAATTTTCTTGTTCATTAACTTCCCTCACACCTTTCTTTACTTTTGTATTCTCTTTAATCACTATTTATTTATGTTTTCCAATATTTGTATTTTATTTTTTAACCTGAATTTATATTAACAAAGAACAAAGAAGAAATTCTAATTGTTAACGCAATGCCGCAGTAGTAATTGCACTAGTAGAGTTGTATTAGTCATAATACTGCCCAAAAGTTGTTATATCGATAGTGCGATAATTACAGCAAATGAATGAACAAATAAATATTCTTTGATGATTACATCAGTTACAAAAAATAATTTTTGATAAATCAAACATATATGCATTTGTGCATCGTTGATCCGTTTCTGTTTCTTCATTTCCGATTAAATATACTACTAGAAATTTATGATCGTAGGGTAGTGATAGCAATGATCCCATGTCGTGATAGATTTGTCCCTGGATGGAAAAACGTAATCGATTTCATCTTTTTTAAGCTTATCCATTACGGATGTTTTAGAACCCATGACTGTTTACTCAGTGTAAATGCATAAACTACAACCAGTCACTTTTTTTAAACACTTATTTATTATTCCATGAACCGGTTTTCAAACCGTTTCAGGCTTTCCGGAAGTTACATATCTGTTTCAAGCATAATGTTGGGTGCTGGCTTGCGACAGTATGGGCGGCTTCTTTTTGTTAGTACCCATCTGTCTGCTTCCATTGTGATGGCACTTGGCACCAGATCACATACTTTTACACAATATGCATGTATGTATATGGGGAAAGACATGTCAGTAGATCATTGTAAAAACAAATTGTGATATTACCACTCATTTATTTCGTTCTTGCATAATGTAGTGTTTAGAACAATCACTTTTGTAAAGTCAGTTCTTCCTGAGCATGTTGTAAGGAGTTATACAAAAGTAATCTTCAGTTGTGGAAAGGGTAAGTAACTTACAGAAATTTTTGAATGCGGTATATCTTCGAGTTTTATTCCCGACGTACCCGCTAGATGGCATGCGAAAATGAATCATGCCAGCGGTCATCATGGAGCCGCATAACGGTACAGAGCGTGCACAGTGTTGTTTATGGTTTCATGAATAGATCCGCTATTACAGTTCAGAAACAATTCAGGACTGAATATTGCAAGCCATCACCTCGAAGACAGACTGTTATTAATTAGTACAATCATTTCACCAACACTGGCTGTGTATTACATACGACGCCGGGTTAGCGTCGGCCAGCAGTCTCCGACGCGGTAGTTGAACAAGTTCGGCAGTCTTATATTCGTATTCCGGGTAATTCAGCGAGACGTGCCAGTTAAGAATTGAATATGCGTCGTATTACAGTGTATAAGGTGTAACGGAGTCGCCTATCAGTCAAATCGTACAAACGGAACTGTTGAAAGTTGTAGCTAAGTAAAACGCGCTGAATTCTGTGTAGAAATATTTAATAAAATGCAGACTCGAGATGATTTTCTTAGCAGAATTATGTTCAGTGACGAAGTCACTTTCCATATCGGCAGTAAAGTGAACAGGCATAATTTTTTGATGTAGGGTGAGCATAAACCATGTTACGTTATCGAACATCTACGGGACTCGTGTAAGATTTTTTTTTCTTTTTCTTTGTGCTATAATCTTTAACAAGAATTATGGTCCTTTATGTTTTTCCGAGTCAACTGTAAGCGGCATATACTACCTGGACATGGTTGAACATTATTTTAATGCTTCAATTACAACAGGATATGGGGAAAGGATTTATTTTCAAACAAGATGGCATGCCACTGTATTATCATTGTGAGGTTGTCGCTTATCTCCGTGGGAATGTACCGACTTGGATTTGACGTGGGGTTAGAATATCCTAGCCAACACGATCAAGTGCTTTGATCCCAATGGACTTTGTGCATGGGGTTACCTTAAGGACAGAGTGCTTGTTTCTCCGCTTCCGGGAAACGTCTACTAGCTGCGACAGTGGATAACACCAGCACTTACCAGTGTATATCAAGAACTACGTCACAGGATTTGGCAGGAAACTGATTACAGCCGGGAGAATTGTCGTGTTGCAGAAGGTAGCCACACAGAACATTAGTAAATAATGCTTCAAGATGTACACCATTCAGTGCTGTATCAAACATTTCTGTAAGTTATTTGCATTTTTACAACTAAAAATTATTTTTGTATAGCTAATTTATAAAAACCTTGTTTTTACTTATTACGTAGTGAGTAATATTCTGCCAAGGAAATGAGGAAGCAGTCAGGCCTGAGGATGGCCATGCTTTCTCCCTTGTCGTTGCTTTTTGGGAATGCCTTTTCTACGAAGGAAACTGCACAGTACGCTGACCCAGTGAACAGAGTTGAGACACATTCGTATGTGTACTTTGTCGTTTCCGTCTTATGAAAACATTTAGTGTGGAACGGAATATTCTGCAGACAGACCGAACTGTAAAAAGTGACCAGTTAGCAGTGGTTGACTGAGATAACGTACTGGTATGCTCCCAAGACATTAATATTTTCATGCTAACATTGCTACATGCAGTGTTGGTTTATTAAAACAAGAATCTGGAAGCACGCGATATTCATTGATCGCTTCTAACTGTACTTGCTTAAATTTCGTTTGCTTAAATTCATTTGCTAAAAGTCTCAAGCCTGAAGTAACTTGACTGTAATGACAATTACTAACTTCATCTTATTCTGTGCAAACTTCTTGGTACAATGTTTCAAAAAGAAATAATTTAACATCTTGTAAATTATATATTGCAGCGATCAGTCGTCCTTTTTTAAATTTTGTCGTGCAGATCTAGATTTCAGCTAGAAGCTAGCCATTCTCAATGCACTATCATTTTCGCTGAATGCATGAAGCCCGACCAACGGTCATTACACGCATTGAGCGAAAATAATAGTGCGTTGAGAATGGCTAGATTCTAGCCGAAATCTAGATCTGCACAATAAAATTTAAAAAGGACAACTGATCGCTGCAATCTATAATTTACAAGTCAATATAACAGTCGCTGAGTGAAACAGTTTTCTGAATGGAAGGTAACCTGATTTAGTATCTTGTCAGTCTGGTACAAAAATCTGTAATTGTATTTATTACTATATAAATTCATTTGATATTCTGATTTGAGTGAACATATATACTTTCAAAATTCGTCTCTTCAGGATGTGTAGGTAGAATTATTGATTTTCAGCATGAAAGTTCTCTAGGTGAGTTAGTATTGGTTCGCGGATCAGTGGAAGATGCTGACGCAGAGCAATAATGACAGGCAATTGTGAAGTGAGGTGTATACGTTGTTTGTGGATACAACGAGCCCCTAGTTTGTCCACTAAACACTCCGGAATAAGTGCAATAGCCCAGTTAATACCCAGGCAAGTATAAATGTGGTTAAAATTGGCTTGAGACTTTCAATTTCCTCTACAATAGTATTCAAAGTATTAATTTTATTACTTTAGCTGAGTGTCCTTAGTTATACTGTGTGTTAGACTACCAACGTTCTAGCAAGGTCACTCAGCGTCTCCCATCAAAGTGACAAAAATTATAGTTTTAAAATTTTTCACAAAATCCAACATTATTGACATCATAAGCAGCAAATTCATCAAGAAATTGTCATACAGAACACACCCGATTGTTTTTATGAACAAGGTTTCACTTTGGAACCACTGGAAAATACAGTTATCGACCTCCCATCATTTCTTGTGGAAAAAAGTTCAGAAAACCTCCATGGAAGATTTACGGCTTACATCAACATTCGCTCCAACCTCTTCAAAGAACTTATAAACAACTGCTAATATGTACGATGTGAACCATATTATTTGTGGGTTTATCAAGGCAGGCTCATCGTCACTGCCATAATCAACATCGTCATAAACTGCATTTTCAATGAGTAGTTCAGGACATGGCAAAGTAGTTCATGTCTCTGATGTATTTGGCCAATGGAGAAGGTTCACAGAAGCATACTTTGGGTCACTTTCTGCTTCAGACTGCTCTGAATCAAAATCAGTCTGAGTTAATTCTTCTAAAAGACGGACGTATGGTTCATGCCTGACGTGTCGAAATATCCATGAACACATAATATCGAAAACAAAATAAAAGTCCTAAATAAAAAGCAAAATACTGGCCTAAATTTAATAAATTTACTTCTAATTATGTAATTAATTACAAAAGTACATACAGCCTTAGTGGTTTCCTCTTGAATCCACTCATACGAGCTGTAGTCCAAACTCAAATTTACGTTACAGTAACTTTAGATGTGCTAACTTTCTCTGTCAATGACGTCTTCATTGTGATCATTATGCAAAAACCACACGTCAAGTAAATTACTTAACAAAAATTTGCAGAAACAAGTGTCCTACAATCATGTAGCAAAAGCTGCGCGCTTGCTGTTCCTTGGAATGGATTGTTGGATTGCCCGGTATTCATAGAAGTACCTCAGTGTACCGCTTGGAGTTTCCGTCTTGCAACAGCATCTTTGGGTTCACGCGAGAGGCTCTGTTACTTAAATAAAATTAATAATTAATTGGGCAGTAAGTACTAGGACTCAAAGAGTTAACAGATATGACCAGACATTGGTAATAAAACCGTAATAAAATACAATAAGAGAACACTATAATTACAAATAGTAAACATAGTCTAGGGTCGTTATCCGTCGACTGTCGATATTTTAAACGACTGTTGAGAAACGATATTTTACCACCCTCTCTGCCTCACATAGCAGTTTTAGATGTACGCTGTTCGGAAGAATTACAAATATTTACGTGTAAAGGAAATGCAGTACTAGGGAGTAAACATATCAACAATAACGAAATGTGGTGTAGCATAAAACAGAACAGATGCATACTTACACTCAGTTCTTACTGCTATGCAACACATAAACTGAAAAATACACACTGATGAACCGAAACATTATCACTGTCTGCTTAATAGCGTGCACCTCCATCTTTGGAATGCAACGCAGCCTGCGCATATAGATTGGAGCAGGGTTCAATAAGTTTCCGGAGATATGTGGCACCAGATGCTTACACACGCATCACGCAGTTATCGTATGCCCAAATGAAATGTCGGCGCAGCACTAACGTCCCATATGCGTTCCGCCGGGTTCAGGTCAGGCGAAATGTGTGGCCAGTACATGGAAGTGAGCTCACAATCATGCCCTCCAAACAATTATAAAATTGTATTTGCCTTGTGACACAGACAGTGTAACTTATTCTTCATTCCTGGCAATAAATTTGGAAAAATAATTAAATCCAGCAAGAAGTATCCAATGAATGAATAAATGTTTGCCTCGCAAATGACACGTCACAAATGCGACGGCATGAAGCAGTCACTATTAGAATACACTTCAATAAGTCTACATCTAGGTGATTACTTTGCTATTCACAATAAAGTGCCTCGCAGAGGGCTCAATGATCCACTTTCCAGCTGTCTCTATACCGTTGTACCGTCAAAAGGCGCGCGGGAAAAACGAGCACATAATTTTTTCTGTGCGAGGCCTGATTTCTCTTATTTTATCGTGATTATCATTTCTCCCTATGTAGGTGACTGCCAACAGAATGTTTTCGCAATCGGAAGAGAAAATCGGTGATTGAAATTTCATGAGAAGATCTCGTCGCAACGAAAAGCGCCTTTGTTTTAATGATTGCCACTCCAATTCGCGTATCATGTATGTGGCACTACCTCCGTTATTTCGCGATAGTACAAATCGAGCCGTCCTTCTTTGAACTTTTTCGATGTCTTCCGCCAGTCCCACCTGATACAGATCCCACACCGCACAGCAAAACTCCAGAACAGGGTGGACAAGCGTGGTGTAAGCAGTCTCTTTGATAGATCTATTGCACCTTCTAAGTGTTCTGCCAATGAATCGCAGTCTTTGGTGTGCTCTACCCACAATATTATCTATGTGATCGTTCCAATTTAGGTTATTTGTAATTGTAATCTCTAAGCATTTAGTTGAATTTAGAGCCCTTAGATTTGTGTGACTTACCGCGTAATCGAAATTTAGCGCATTTCTTTTAGTACTCATGTGAATAACTTCACACTTTTCTTTTGTTGAGTGGTACTTAGGTAAATAAATTAGTGAAATCAAAGTGAACTAGAAATTAGAATATAAATGAAAAACTTGGTTTAGTTTAGAGAGTTACATACTCGCATTCAGCGGGCAGAACAGCAGAACAGAAGAGACAATGACCGTGAAGTCAGCAAGTTCCACATAAGCGGGCGCTGTCGATTCAGCCGTAAGGGCATCACCCGACCGGCTCACGAGTTTCTCAGTTGTCGCATGTGAGCAAAGGCCCTCGCTTACATTCCAAGAGCCAATGACCGACGTTAAGAAGATTCTTCGAGAAGCTTTTCAACGTGACAGAAGAGGCAACGGCCGTGAAGTTGTTCACCTCCAGAGAACTGAAGTGAATAAATACACGAGATGCAGTGGGCCCGACAGATGAAGACGGGGACGAAGACGAAGACGGAGACGGGGACGGAGACGAAGACGAGAGACGAAGGAAGAAAAGAAGAATAGCAGTAGTTTTCAGTCAGTTTCGGTGCTGAAGACCGTCACGCAAGAAGAGACTGCATCATGCACAGACGCACCAAGTCTGCCGCTGTAATGGAATAGCAAGCAGCAGCCGCGGCGCCAGAAGACAGAAGTTGAAAGGTATTTGAAGTCTGATTTTTACGTACCCGGATGACTCGTGAGGACGGGAAGGAGACGGCCTCACCTCAGCAGTCACCTGTGAGCTGGGATGAAGACCTGACAGCCGAAGACTGGCAAGCGGGAGTCCGTGGTTCGAGTTCGGGACACTGGCCTTGCCCCGCCGCGCCGCTCCGCTGGTCGACGCACAACACACGCGGCCGCTTAGAGAAGAGAAACACTGGGACGCCACATCCAAGGTATCACCATCCGATGCACGACTTCGCTCGCAATAATTAAACGGGCCACCTCGCGCTGCGCATCTCCAGTCAACTGGGCGAGACGGCGACACGAGATACACACCGCTACGCGTAATCAGACGCCGCCGCCGCCGCCGCCGCCGCCGCTGCAGCAGCAGAAGACTTCACAAACGACACAGCTGCCGCTCTCCGAAACAGAATATCCCGTAAGATACAGTTGTACAAATCTTCAATAAAAGTTATCTTATGTAAAAATGATGTTTCATTCGACCTCATACCCGAGCCAAGGAAGAACCCACCCTGCCCACATGTTGTTAAGAGAGAAAAGTTAATTTATTTAATATTTTCACCCTGACAGAATGCTTTAGAATGCTCATCCTGACAATTGACAGCATCAAAAGAGAAAACCCAGTTACACTGAGTGACAGAAGTGTCACATTTAGTAACACAACTGTTACACTTTATTCAGGGTCAACTGCTACTCAGGAACAATAGAAAGCCTATAACATTTCTCTGGGGAACGGCGGATATTACTTCTGTTTTACTCGGTGACTTTCCGTCTATTACTACGAACTGTGACCTTTCGAACAGGAAATCACGAATCCAGTCGCACAACTGAGGCGATTTTCTATAGACACAAAGTTTGGTTAGAAGACGCTTGTGAGGAACGGTGCCGAAAAATGGTTCAAATGGCTCTGAGCACTATGGGACTTAACATCTGAGGTCATCAGTCCCCTAGAACTTAGAACTACTGAAACCTACCTAACCTAAGAACATCACACACATCCATGCCCGAGGCAGGATTCGAACCTGCGACCGCAGCGGTCACGCGGTTCCAGACTGAAGCGCCTAGAACCGCTCGGCCACTACGGCCGGCACGGTGTCGAAAGCCTTCTGGAAACCTAAAAATATCAAACCAATATGACATCCCCTGTTGATAGCACTCAATGCTTCATGAGTATAAAGAGATAGTTGTGTTTCACAAGAACGATATTTTCTGAATCCGTGCTATGTATCAATAAATTCTTTTCTTCTAGGTAATTCATAATGTTCGAACACAGTATATATTCCAAAATCCTACTGCAAATCGACGTTAGTGGTATGGGCCTGTAATTAAGCGAATTACTCCTGCTTCCTTTTTTGGGTATTGGTGTGACTTGAGCAATTTTCCAGGCTTTAGTTACGGAAATTTCTGTGAGCGAGCGGTTGTATATAATTACTAAATATGGAGCTATGGAGTAATCAGTTATCTTGTCACATTGCCTCTTCTTCATTAGATTTTATAGGCCATCGATTAATGATTTTTTTTTTTTTTTTTTACATATCAAGCTCTGGTGGGTACTGTACATCATCATTGTTTGAGAGAGTTTTGACGGTGGAAATACGTTTCGAAAACGTAATATTTAAACGACGCGACGCGATAAGCTAATGGTCTTTCTGCCTTCAGGCAAAGTGTGAAAAATTCCTGACACATTCATGTGAAAAATAAAACTCATATAGTAAGATCAATACGTCATTAATAGAAGTGTTCTACAATGAAATCCAGTGCAATTTACTGCCAGTATGACAAATGATTATTACATAAATGGGATAACGTATAGAGCACAGTCACACACACCTTCTACAGGTTCGCAGGCAACATCTTAACTGAGGTACAAGAAACAGAAGGCCCCGCTTTCGAATCTTTCATTTTACAAAGTACTGAATGAGGTTTATAGATTTTTTTTAACATTCCGCGTATACACTGCCTTTGAATTACAATCAATATTCTTTCTCCAGTCTTTGACGTCATATAACCCTTTTATGACGTGGTTCTCTTACGGATAATTATTTCAATCTAAGAAATTAAAAAAAAGAAAACTGCTGCATACTTTACGAGATACGTTTCAATAGCTATCTTGCTGGAAGATGACATCACTGATCACTGTCGGCCAACACATTAATCATTAGGGGATGAAGTTGGTACTCAGTACTGTTCACTTAGTCTACAGCTGTCGCGGTGCCATCTATTAACCACCGGACCCTTGGAAGTCCAGGTGAATGTCCATAGCAGCTTAAGACTACCTCCAACGGCTTGCGTACTTGACGCGGTGCTTGTTCCGAGCAGCATTTCGCCTCG
The DNA here is from genome assembly GCF_021461385.2 of Schistocerca piceifrons. NCBI lineage: Eukaryota > Metazoa > Arthropoda > Insecta > Orthoptera > Acrididae > Schistocerca > Schistocerca piceifrons. Next base: position 347,875,917 of record NC_060141.1, on the reverse strand, counting down.
ATGACGGTTTATCTGGACACAACCGTCCACCTGGAGTAATGAATACCGTAATTCGTTCGAAAGGCTCACACGTCTTAATGTTGTTAGCTGCAAAATACGTCAATAGCTTTCAGCATGTACTATGCACGGTAGGCAGATTGTAATGCGTTTTGTATTTTCGTGGAGAAGTAGACGATAATATATCTGCTTATCCTATCAGGTGGCTTTATGCGAAGAAAATACACCACTAGCTATTAAAATTGCTACACCACGAAGATGACGTGCTACAGACGCGATATTTAGCAGACAGGAAGAAGATGCTGTGATATGCAAATGATTAGCTCTTCAGAGCATTCACACAAGGTTGGCGCCGGTGGCGACACCTACAACGTGCTGACATTAGGAAAGTTTCCAACCGATTTGTCATACACAAACAAAAGTTGACCGGCGTTGCCTTGTGAAACGTTGTTGTGATGCCTCGTGTAAGGAGGAGAAATGCGTACCATCACGTTTCCGACTTTGATAAAGGCCTGATTGTAGCCTATCGCGATTGCGGTTTATCGTATCGCGACATTGCTGCTCGCGTTGGTCGAGATCCAATGACTTTTAGCAGAATATGGAATCGGTGGGTTCAAGAGGATAATACGGAACGCCGTGCTGGATCCCAACGGCCTCGTATCACTAGCAGTCGAGATGAGAGGCACTTATCCGCATAGCTGTAATAGATCGTGCAGCCACGTCTCGATCCCTGAGTCAGCAGATGGGGACGTTTGCAAGAGAACAACCATCTGCACGAACAGTCCGACGACGTTTGCAGCAGCATGGACTATCATCTCGGAGACCATGGCTGCGGTTACCCTTGACGCTGCATCACAGGTAGGAGAGGCTGCTATGGTGTACTCAACGACGAACCTGGGTGCACGAATGGCAAAACGTCATTTTTTCGGATGAGTCAGCGTTCTGTTAACAGCATCATGATGGTCGCATCTGTGTTTGGTGATATCGCTGTGAACGCACATAGTAAGCGTGTAGTCGTCATCGCCATACTGGCGTATCACCCGGCATGAAGGTATGGTGTGCCATTGGTTACACGTCTCGGTCACCTCTTGTTCGCATTGATGGCACTTTGTACAGTGGACGTTACATTTCAGATGTGTTACGACCCGTGGCTCTACCCTTCATTCGATCCCTGCGAAACGCTACATTTCAGCAGGATAATGCACGACCGCATGTTGCAGGTCCTGTACAGGCCTTTCTGGATACAGAAAATGTTCGACTGCTGCCCTGGCCAGCACATTCTCCAGATCTCTCACCAACTGAAAACGTCTGGTCAATGGTGGCCGAGCAACGGGCTCGTCACAATACGCCAGTCACTACTCTTGATGAACTGTGGTATCGTGTTGAAGCTGCATGATCAGCTGTACCTGTACATGCCATCCAAGCTCTGTTTGACTCAATGCTAAGGCGTACCAAGGGCGTTATTACGACCAGAGGTGGTTGTTCTGGGTACCGATTTCTCAGGATCTATGCACCCAAATTCCGTGAAAATGTAATCACATGTCAGTCCTAGTATAATATATTTGTCCAATGAATACCCGTTTATCATCTGCATTTCTTCTTGGTGTAGCAGTTTTAATGACCCGTAGTGTAATATTCGTAGTAATTTGTTACGTTAAGTATTCTTTGAGAAGATAGAGCAGCTGCAGGGTCGACTTATCGCCAAAATAAGTAAGAGCGTATGCCGTCTCAATTAATGGCCACTCCAGATTTGAACATGAATACATTACACATAGTAAATATTAATAAGTTGCAACATAGTTACGATAAAGCTTCTAGCTGTCCATGATAATAGTTGCTTTATTATAATTCCAGTCTTGGGTCACGAATTTTATTTGTAATAAGATTATAAGTTGCGGTTGGTAACGATCATCTTGAGACCGCAGTAAAAACATGTTGCATTATGCATATCACGCTATTTCATGCGATGATGCGGTCAAAATTATCAGCCATTTCGGGTTTGTTAATGAAATAATATTATGGTACCTTTAGAGCACCGCTGAAACGTACATACTGCACATGAAGGGAGACTCAACTATATGAATTATGAGTGTAACTGAGTCTTCTTCATGTATGCTTCAGCGATGCTCCTTAGGTACCATAATTTTATTTCTTTGACAAAGCCGAAATGGCTAATAATTTTGACTGCACCATCGCCTGTAATACCGTGATATGTTGGTGCAGAACATTTTTCTTTGGGTCTGAAGATGATCGTTACCGACCGAAATTAACGAGACTACAAATAAACGTTGTAATCCAAGACTATAATTATAATAAAGCAAGTAAATACTAACCATAATCCTCGTCTGGACTCCAAATTCTCGAGTAAAATTTATGATGTGCATATTTATAGGATCTCTGATAATTAATACTGATGCACTCCAATCTTGAAATTATTTACGATTTTATGAGCACAGCGTAACACAGTTTCCTTGCCTTTCTTCTCTAACAGTCAAGGAACAAGAACAAATTGGGGTTCTGTATCGGATAACAGTTCTTTTTATAATTTTAATTACCATCGAGTAGCCCTACGAGATGACTGCAGTTTGAATTTTCCGTCTGATATTGCCTGTGGAATACCCTACAGTCGCTGACACAGATTGCAAGCATCACAAATCTGATTATAATGCTATGGTATGTTACAGTACCCTTAATGGTGACCATTTCTATTTGCGAAGCAAACACTGCTATAGCCATTCTGATTCTACTCGCTTTATTACTGTTACTGCTTATTTATTTTATTTCTTTTTCTTTGGTAACGTTCAACATGCTATATGCATTTCTTTTCACAAGGTACTTTGATTGTTTGTGGCTGACACAGGAACGTAGGTGTAAGAACATCTTTGTGTGCTATAGTCCGCATCATGTAGCATGACGCTTCTGAGCGTGTAGGTGGAGTGGAAAGGAAGGGTGGGGAGATAAGAACTGCGCATGCGCCGCAGCAGAGAGCGGGCAAACAGACTCCACGTTGCCGAACTGCATTGCTGCGTACAACAGTCAGGCTCGTTTGCCTACAGTACATTGTATTATACGTTCAAATGTATGAAGGAAATAATAAGTATCAAAACCAATTTCAAACAGTCGTCATGAGAGAAATATTAATTCATGTCTTGGCGACGTTGCGTCCACATCTCCACAGACTTACTCTGTGTGACGTCGGGAGGCGAGAGCAGCTGACACAGCTTTGTGAAGACATAAAGTACAATTTTTATCAAAACGATAACTATCTAACGACAAGGTGATTGAAACTGCTTGCAATAATCACCATTTAGTGCGATTTGAACTGCATTATAAGTAAAAATTTAATACACAAGAAAATTAGATACAAGCACAAACCGAAATCGTAATATTTCCTTGACAACTGCTTCTGCTCAATAGAATTTTTAAAAATGTGTGTGTGTATGTGTGTGTGTGTGTGTGTGTGTGTGTGTGTGTGTTTGTGTGTGGATCTGTTCGACTATAGTTAAGTGTAATCACTGCATCTAAAAAAGAATTAGTGGTAGAAAAGATTAAAGAAAAAGACTACCATAAAAATGGTGGGTAAGTTGTAATATTTTTCATTGCTAACCGGCATTATGAGTGTAAACTAACACATTCTATATTACAGTGAGAGACAAAATTTATAATTCATTAAACAAGCAAACAATTAACCATCATCTGCGAATAACTCCAGGGAATCTGAGCGATGATATCGAAAGCCACCGATATCTCGACAAGTAACAGTTTTTAACCTCTTCCTCACTTACCGACTTTAATGACAGTGAAAAATTAAAGCGCGTGTACCTAATGGAAATTTGGGAAAAGCAATCGTCACCAAAGTTAATCTGTCGGTAAAGAGGGAGGAAAGGGTTACATCTAAAAGAAAGGAAAAATGCAAATGAAATTGGTGGAAATTAATTTTGAGAAAAGGGTAAAATTAATAAAGAAAGTAAATGTGCGGTCGTCACGTTAACAATTAATTGGCGTTAATTAGATATTTGAGATTTGAGAAAAATTATGGTTGCCAGTCCTATGGACAACTACTATAATAACTGAAAAAGAAAGGTTATTGCACATATAATTAGCACTAAAAGCGTGGCAACTGAAGGTTGACACGTGTTGTGTGAAAACTGAAAGTTTGTCAGAACTAATAAATTTCGCTACACTCTGACTTAATTTAGCAAAAGAATTAATAAAACCGGAAAATTGGAAGTTAATTTGGTGACTGAAATTAATAGTGAGATTTGTTTCTGAACCACTACGAAATTCAGTAAAATAAGGTTAGTCTTGGGCTACCTCAACAATCATTTCAAAAGCTACTTGAATCTACGCAATTTAGAAATAAGAGATTTAACTTTGAACTTGAATTAAATGATTCTGGACAATTAACAATAGTAACATTTAGTACGTACCAAGCTGAGCTGCAGTCACAGGTAAGCTAAAATATGGTAACAAAACTCGCACTCTTAATTTGTGCTTGTGTAATCCAAATATTGTAGCCAGCTATGAATACTTTAACTGAACTTTGAAATTAATGGAATGATACTACTTTAATGCTGGCGTTTGAATTTCAACGTCACTCGGGTTCATTCCGGAGAAGGAAGGGACCTTGCTTGGTAATGCAATTGGGACAATGAGCAACAAATGTTCATGCTAAGTTGCTGCAATTTTAGTTATGAAAATGGAACAGTTTGAAAAGCTGAGGTCTGCCATACAGTTCTAAATCTTTACGTGTTTCCAGTCTTCCTTGTTGGTTGATTGAAGGTTTGCAGTCGTCGGTCGAGCAGGTGACGACAGTCACTCATTGTCGGCCGTCGCTGTTGCAGAAGCTGGATGTTGGCGCGCCTTCTTCTCGACACGGTCACCACGGCGAAACGGGCTCTTGATGTGCGCCAGCTAATGCTTCCCGTCCGCGATACTGTTTCAGAAACTATCATAGCAATTCGAGCGCAATTACATGCTGCCAAACCCCGAAAGCGCGGCAACTCGCGGGAGCGTCACACAACACACCTGTTCCACTGCACTACTCCAGCCAGACTCCCTCTGCCCGCGCTCCATGCGGCAGAGTTCACACTACCAAAGATCCTAAACACTTTGGTTCTCCATACGAACTATCGATGTATTCGTTCGATAGCATAGTTTTCCCTAGGCAAGACCGAACGTAAAATACAAATAATATTTACAAAACAAATCAATTATACATCGACATAAATGCATATATATATATATATATATATATATATATATATATATATATATATATATATATATTAAAACAATTACAATACATAAAGACGCAGAAATGTCATATCCTGAGGTAAGAAAACAAGGAAAAAAATTATAGTACAATAGATGGAAATAGGAGGATATGCATTTCTGGCGTTACAAGTTACTGTCATTTTTGGGTCTTATCCAGTTCGTGCGTTGAAATGAGAGAAGTTTACAACATGGTGGGAGAAGCTTAACTTCTCCTTCGGCAAAATGTTGAAGATTATAGTCTGCATAATCAAAAGGATACAAAATCCTAATCAAATAGTCTAGGAAGTTCTCATTGTTATGTATGCAACTGATATGTTGACAAACATGAGTCTTTAAAACTAAGAAATATTATTACTTTCTTCCTAAGTCTACGTCGTAATACTATCGTCACTTCTGTCTGAGTCTGTTTCCGAACAATCTGACTGTAAGTTTACGATGATAGGTTCAAGTCTTGTATCCATCAACACTTCATTGTCAAATTCTTCTTTCTGAAGCATTTCAGCATGCCGCAGACTGTGCCCACGGTACAGATGTGATGTCGTCTGTTACCTCATTGTATATTGCCTCATGCACAAGCAATTCACTGTATGTTATCTTGAATATTTAGTTTTTTCTCCCACATAGCCTTAAAACACTTTCCCCAAATCAATTCCATGGGGCTACAATGACAGTATGACGTAGATAAACGCAAAACTATGTGATCCCATTCGCATGCAAGGAAGTCAAGTTTGTACATTCTGTCACGTGACTTGTATAAATTAACGAGCTGCAGGAGATCGGCATGAGTCTGGTTTACATGGTGCTTAATATTTTTATTTTTAAGCCGGGGAAAAATATCCGCTTTTCTGGTGTTTGTATTTGATTTTTTTTATGGCAGTTGAATTATAAATGGTAATGGCCGACTTATAGGCAAGGTATGAGAAGAATTGTGAATCTCGTCACTAAACTAACTGCGTTCATTGCCGAATGGCAATCACTGTTATTTTTCTTCCATGTAAATACTAGTTTATTCTCAGAAATAAAACCGGAAGAAGAGTCAGCATGCAGAATAATTATCGCAGAACCTATGTTTATATGGGATGTAGTTCGTGCTGCACCTACGTCACTTCTGTCAACTAAGAACTCTCTCTTCTTAACACATCTGAAACCAACTTCCTTTAAAAATTCTTTACCTCGACGAAGCACTTACCATTGAAGCATGCATAACTGTAACACGTTTTTGTTATGTCGGCATCCATCATTCAATGGAGCACTTTAAAACATCGTTGTTAAATCCATCCATTAGTGTTACAGGTTCCATGCGATTTTGATGCTTTATAGGTGAAACGCAGCCAACTGCTTCTACTGTTCCTACAGCTCTGACACTTTTTTGTACAATTCTCTTTACATTTCTCTTGCCGAGACCACATGGTTCTGCAGTCCGTTCTTGTGTCTTCTAATGTCAACATTAGGAGACTTGTTTTTAAATTCACGTCTGAAAAAAGTTATAAAAGCGGTAAACAATCCTGCTCGCCCACTTGCGAAGCACTTCACATTTATTGCTTTTCTTTTAATCGCACTTGAACATTTATAAAATACACATTCCCAGCCATACTGCTGCAATAAAAAAAGGAAACAAAAAATTGATAGTTGAATGAATAATTCAGTTGTCGCGAAGTACGGGAACAGTGCAGTATGTAGGAGCGAGATTGGCACTCTCTAGCTGTAACTCGCTGCTAGCCGCTCGGACAGAGAATGAATATTATTGGCCGCCAGTGGCTAGTGGAGGGGGATGCGCAAAAGGCTGAAAATTGGGCCACCTTCTTGCATGATGCGAACTTGAGTATGGTTGTCATTTGTTTTACAGATATGTAGACAGTAAATATCAGAACACCTTTCAGTATTAGAACTTGATTGAAGTAATAAAGATTTTCCTATACATCATAGTTTTCATAGAGTACATTCATTGTATTCTTTTCACAGTGTGCATTTCCAGTTTGTTGCAGTGATATTTTATTTTATTCTTGAGAGGACGTCTTACTTTGCTGTGTCCTCTACAACATTCTTTTTAATTTTTATTTTTCCTCACAATTAGGTATGATCTGCGGAAAGCCAGAGGTAAACCACTGATAATACTACCGCCCCTCCGAGATATTGAAAGACTGACAGCAGACAAGTTTCTTTAGACTAGACTTTCACAAGTAAATTTGCACAGTCATTTGTGAATCACATTGACAGAACAATCTCTGTATTCATCAGACAAATATTCCCCAACTGAACAGTGGTTAGATCGTTTTGTTAGATGACATTTAATTTTGCTATTATCCTAGTGAGGATATGCGACTTAAGTAGTAGTTTATTTTGTGTTAGAAATTTTCATTTGAATTTACACTTTGGTTATCTTGATATTGTGTAACAATATAGTGAATAACAAATAACATTTCTTGAACAATAGACACATTGATAACCGAACAGTTTCTTTTATGTCGTTATTTAGGCAGTGGTCATTGTGATGCAGTAAGGTGTTTGTTTAAGTTTGTTGATTTGTGTTTATTCTTGAAACAGCTTAGGTAGCTGACCTCAATCATTGTCTAAGTTTATCAGTTTACCAGCATCGGGCTACTCCACATGAGGGTGCAATAGGATAAGACGTCTAGGACCCTTATGAGGAAAGCATCAACTTGTAGAAGCGCCATCTCACCTCAGATGGCCAGAACATAAGAAGTAGTTGTAAAAAACAAACATTAAATCACGTGGTAATGCTGTTTTCCTGATAAAAGAACCAAGTAATCATGTTGTATTTATTAGGAGGCAGAGGTATGCTCTCTCATGACAACATTTTAATCTAACACACTCTGGAATATATTACAGTTTATTTTGCACAGTAGTTAGGGCAGTTTTGGTTTCATGTGTTAATGAGTTCGTCGTTCCTCACTTTGTAATCTATGATAAAATTATAACCCCAGCTAATTTTATTTTTACAGTGTCTGAGGGGCCAAACATTGTAAACGATCCACAGCTATATGTTATGTATTACGAAATGTAGTCACATATTGTGAATTCGTTTGACGTTAGCTGTAGTATGTATAGACATACAGTGTATTAGTGACACATGAAAATTTCGAGTAGTACCCGTCCAGCAGAAATGTTTGTGTGTCACTAATATATTATACATCTATAACTAGTACAGCTGATGTCAAATGAATTTTAAATCTGCTAATAAGTTTTGTAATTTAACCATAGCGTTACATCACAGTTCATAAAAACCAAAAGTACATTAACTTTGCGTTCATGTGATAACTTAATTGCAATCATTATGAAACGTCTTCTTCAAGTTGAAAGTGCCAACTACACTTACTCGCATTTAACAGTACCGTTTTGTTGCACGTATTGTCAGAGTAATCATACTTTGTTATTCTTGTTTACGAGCGCAGTGCAAAGCGTTTTTTGATGACATCAGATATACTATTCATGACTTCTAGTGCTCCCATTACTCATGCACACTATGAAGTTCACTTGATGGTTAATGGAGTTGCTACCCAAGGTAAGTGTTACTCACAGTTTCTCGTTATAGGTACAGCTGTAGTTCTTTATTTTTGACTCACACCACTACGTTCGCTCAAAATGTCAATGACTTAGGTTCTAGATAATGTTTTATTGTTCGTATTATCAGTCTGCATTGTTTAGTCTATCATGCTCAACTTGAATCTTCCCAATACAAAAACTTTTAAATTGCCATCCCAAATCCTATGAGACTGCAGACTAACCTCCAGACACTGATCTGGTAACAATAGCTTCTAACAGCTTACCCAGGTTTTATGGATCAAATGGCTCTGAGCACTATGGGACTTAATTGCTGAGGTCATCAGTCCCCTAGAACTTAGAACTACTTAAACCTAACTAACCCAAGAACATCACACACATCCATGCCCGAGGCAGGATTCGAAAAGGACTGAAGCGCCTAGAACCGCTCGGCCCCAACGGTCGGCAATTCAGTTGTGCAAACACAGACAGCACTATAGTTTCCTTTACTTATATGAGGTATTTTCATAGAGGTCCCTTCTACCAAGCATTGAGAGACAAACGTTAAATTCGTGGCTAAGTGAATCACAAAAATCTCAAAAAGTAAATCCACACAGAGTAAAATGGTAGACCTAATTTATGATAATTTATTTACTTAGAAATCAATGCCAGTAAACTTTTTCAGATTATTGACTTATCTAATTAATAGCAACTCCTTTTGCCAGAACTTGCATTAGTTACCTACTCACTTTCGACAGGTTTCCGTTTTCTTATCTTTTTTCAGCACTTACATGTTCATAACAATTTCACACTGCATTACTTTATGTGTTACACTATTTATACACTAAAAAGCTTGTCTCCTCAGCAGCTTGTACATGTTAATGAATGTCTTTGGTTTCTTAACTAGAACTGTCTTTTCCATTACTTACAAATATTATTCCGTAACTTCAAGTTCTTTTTCTATATCAAATGTCCTTACAGCTTGTAGTTTATCATAAGTACATTATGGTCGAGACGATGTAAGAAAATTCCTGAAGCTCATAGCGCTGTTGCCAGCTTTCAACTGCGATGATGACAATGTTTGGTTGTTTGGGTGCTCAACTCCGTGCTTATCAGCGCCCATACAAATTCTCAACCTTTGCTCAGTCCAAACTCGTCACTTTCAGAAATGGTGAGAACAACACAAACACCCAGTCATCTCGAGGCAGGTGAAAATCCGTGACCCCGCCAGGAAACGAACCCGGGACCCTGTGCTCGGGAAGCGAGAACGCGACCGCTAGACCACGAGCTGCGAACTTCAACTGCGAAGTCCTAATGGCTGCGGGTAAAAACAGTAGCTGTCTGTACAACTTTCTCGTTGGTTGTGTTAGGCCAGCGCAGCTGCCACGGCCTCTCCACTTACACTGTCACAAATCAACTTATACCAACCCAACTACAGTTGTAGTCATTGCATAAGAACAAAAGTGTAGCATAGTCTCTTGACATCTACCCTCTATGTGGATACTCTGCAAATCACACTTAAGTGTGTTTATCGAACTACCTTCACAATAATTCTGTGTTATTCCACTCTCGAACAGCGCGTTCAAGAAATGGGCATCTACATATTTCCGTGTGAGCTCTGATTTCCCTTATTGTATTACGATAATCGTTTCTACCCATGTAGGTCGGCGTCAGCAAAAACTTTTCGCGTTCGGAGGGGAAGTTGGTGATTGAAATTTCGTGAGAAGATGCTCCCACAACGAGAAAAATATTTGTTTTAATGATGTCCAACCCAAATCTTGTATCATTTCAGTGACACCCTCTCCCCTATTTCTGGATGATACAAAACGTACTGTCCTTCACTCAACTGTCTCGATGTATTCGGCTAAGTATATCTGGTAAGGATGCCATACCGCGCAGCAATACTCCAAAAGAGGACGAACAAACGTTTTGTAGGCAGTACTTTTAGAACATATATTCCATCTTTTAACTGTGCTGGGAATGAACTACAGTCTTCGTTTTGCCTTCCCCAAAACATTTTTTTATGTGTTCTTTCGAATTTAAGTCGTTCGTAATCGTAATTCCTAGCTATTTAATTTAATTTGATGCCTTTAGATTTGATTGATTTATCGTGTAACCGAAGTTTAACGAATTCCTTTTAGCACTCATGTGGATGACCTCACACTGTTTGTAATTTATGGTCAATTGACAATTTTCTCACCATTTTCTAAATGTTTTTGCAAACGATGACGTTAACAGACGATAAACGACAGCATCATCGACAAACAAACCTCTAACAGCTGCTCAGATTGTCTCCTAAATCGTTTATATAGATGAGGAAAGACCGATTGCCTATAACACTACCTTGTGGAACGCCAGAAATCACTTCTGGTTTACTCGGTGACTTTCTGTCAGTTACTACGTACAAATTGTGACCTCTCTGACAGGAATCATAAATTCAGTCGCATAACTGAGACGATATTCCTTAAGCAGGCAATTTGATTACAAGCCGCTTGTGAGCTACAGTGTCAAAAATCTTCTGGAAATCTGGAGATACGGAATCAATTTGAAATTCGTTGTCGATAGCGCTCGACAGTTCGCGTGCGTAATAGTCTAGTTGTGTTTCACAAGAATGATGTTTTCTAAATCCGTATCGACTGTGTGTCAATAGACTGTTCTCTTCAAGGTGATTCGTTATGTTCGGACACAAAATATTTTCCAAAATGCTGCTGTATACCTACGTCAAGTATTCAATACTTGTGTGACTTTGAAACTTTCCATTCTTTGGGTATGGACCTTTCGTCGAGCGAGCTGTCGTATTGAAAGGTATATACACATGGTAAATTAACTCAAGTTTTGTAAAAAAAACATTATACTGAACTAGAGATGTTCAAATGTGGCATCGATTGAGTAGTAACGTCGGTGTTCAAAAGCGACCGCTGATTCAACGTGTTATGGGTAATGTGTTAGAGTAACTTTATATGAAGAGATGTACGTAGGAATCTGGAGTGCAAAGACGTGTTGTGTCTGATGTGTGCTAGATACATACTTCCTTGCTAGGGGTAGTAATTTTTTTATTTGCAAGATACTATGAAGTTTGTTAACTGTAAAAGGAATCTCAACAGAAGTTGGAAATAAGGTAAAGAAAGTTGTTTTGTTCCTGATACAATGAGCGTATTCAACAATGATGATTGAGACAATGTATAGCACTCACATCCAGTGATTTTGTAAAGCTAATTGTTAATGCATAATTAGGCTATTGATTGTGTTAATTGTGATAATTATTAAGTTTCGAAGACACACAATACAAGTTTTAAAGTTACTTATCCCAAGTGAATACAAGTTCCCAGATCCATGTCACTTTTGATTAACTATTTTTCTTAAGAAGTTACTATCTCAGTCACATTCGATTTAATTAAAATGTATACTAAGCAATAGCCTCGCACAATAGCTGTTTGTTAACTGTACAGTCTAAAGTACTAAGAGAGAGCAGCGCGAAGTGCGTTACCATTGCGCTGATAATCATTAGATATTTTATTATTTCAGGGATAGCGTTCATTAAGCACAGGGACCATCATTTTTAAATTGAACGAGTTATGTTTTAATATAAGAACCAGTTTGAAATCAAAAGTGTTGCATCAGGTTCAGTTTTTTATTACGTATGTTCACACAGTTTTAGTTTGGTTTAAAGTTATTGAAAGTTTACATTCTCGCAACTACATTAAATTTACATTCTCTCAATCAGAAAAATTCAGTACAGGGCAAAGCGCATAAGTGACGAGATAAAATATACGTTCACATGGCATTTCCATTCTGACAGTTGTGTTTCAGTCTAGTGTCATTTACGTAATTTTAATCATATTTCAAACGTACATAATTCGCTTGGCGACAACTTTGAGCAGATAGAAATTCTTTTTGGAATATTTTAAAATAATACAGTCAGGCATACGGTGTGCTCTTTGTTACTTAGTAAGTGAAGTTAATAATTTTCCTCTGAGCACTTACTAACCTGTGTCAATTATTCCTAACAGGTCAAGGGCACATTGCTCTTCATTTCTTGTCTATTTGTTTGTTCTTTGATTGTATTTATGCATCATACCGCGTAAAACGATTGATAGTACTACGCATAGCTCATTCATAAACAACGATGAAAATATTCATTTGCCAAATAACTGTTGCAATGAATACCAATTTGACGACAGTGCATCAAACGACAGTTAATGAAAGCGTATCTACAAAGCCAAACAGTCAAACGAACTTGAATTTTGCTTTTCCTACTAATGTTGCAATTAATCAGACGGCACGTTCCACAAATGCGGCAGCCGCTGATACACAAACTTCCCATGTACAAAATTTACACTCTCATCATTTACCTTTAGAATCCAATCAAAATGACAATAAGCAAACATTATCAAACATGTCAAATCCTGACACTATTGAACACAGATGGTCAATTATCGAATAATGCTATTAGAAAGATGTTTCGACAAATCATGAATGGCAGTAAAAAGTCACAGCAGAAATAAGACGACCGTTTCACTCAAATTAGTGACGCGATGAACCAACAGACACAAAAATTCAGTGACGAAGTTAACAAAGTCTCACAAAAACAAGAGGAGCTGACACTCAGTATAGGGCAACAAAGTAAAGAATGTTTTGAACAACAAGAAACGCTACTTAGTGAACGTCTCAGTCGGCACTTAGAGGCATGTAATCAATGTCAAGAGCAAGTTACACTTGCAATCCAAGCACAAAATTAGCCCATTCACCAACAAAAGAAAAAGATCGAACATATACGCGTAACTCTCGTTCACGAGCAACATGAAATCAGCAAAAAAGTAGTAGCTCACGTTGAAAAATACGTACACAATTGCTACAGTAACGTTTTCGGTGAACTTAAACCCGTAAAAGACACGAACACACAGTTTCAAAGCGATTTTAGAGAGCATAAAACAAGTAGAAACACGTTTGAGTCAACAACACAAAAAACACCAAGAAGACTGTGGTGTCACCGCCAGACACCACACTTGCTAGGTGGTAGTTTAAATCGGCCGCGGTCCATGTAGTACATGTCGGACCCGCGTGTCGCCACTGTGATCGCAGACCTAGCGCCACCACCAAGGCAGGTCTCGTGATACGAGAGTGGACTCGACCCCAGTTGTACGAGAACCAAGCTACCGCCCAGTTGTACGCGAACCTAGCTATCGCCCAGTTGTACGAAGCCTTTCTCTCTCATTAGCCGAGAGACAGAATAGCCATCAGAAGTTAATGGCTACGAACTAACAAGGAGCCATTTGTATCAGTGCCTATAGCTTACGAGTAATCAAGAGAGATGTATTCCAAGGAATTATTAAAAGTTAAGTAAAAAGCATCTACATACTTTTCTTCTTATTCATTCATAAGTTTTTATGTTCCAGACTTCACGCCCGTATGCTTATTGCCGTGCGTGCACTATCGGCTACAGCTTTAGTTTAGCATTCCTTTTCAGCAATCAACATCACGGTGTCGGTCCAGCTACCGACACTACAATTATTGGAACGACGCGACGTAGCAACTTTGTCATACGAGGAAATTTTGTCTGCCTTAGATGCCTATTTCAAAGACACAGTTAATGTGGTTGTAAAACGGTATACGTTTTTTCGTACAAAACGTACGGCCGGTCAAACTAATAGGGAGTGGGTAGCTACATTGCAAGGACTTACTAGGGACTGTGCCTTTGAATGTGACTGTGGTCTTTCTTATTCAGATACAATGGTGCGTGATGCAATTGCACAGAACGTTTCTGATGTTCGCATACGGGAGCAAATTTTGAAACTCGTTAATCCCTCCCTTCAACAAGTGATAGACATATTGGATAGACAGGACACACTGGACTGTGCTCAGGAATCTTTTGAAACTTCGCCAGCCGTGTGTAACATTAACCGGCCCGCTGGACGCGCTGCGCGGCCCGGTCACCGGGCCTCGCGCACGGCGACACAGCGACCGCCGCGTGCTAACCCAGGTGTGCCGCGCCAGCCCGCAAATGCAGTGAAATCATGCCCGCGGTGTGCTACTAGACATTCGCGTGAACATTGCCCGTCACGCCAAGCTATTTGCTTTTTCTGCAATAAGAAAGGACATGTTCAAAGTGTTTGCCAGAAAAAGCTCAGATCAGACAATCACAATCATTCCAGGCCCTTTGCTTCGCGCCGGAATCGAACCAAGGACACTCAGGCTCGTGGACCTTCGCCTATGGACATTCATGTCGTTAATTCCACTTCGTCCAGTGACACTTTCTCTAACTGTAACTGTGTTCGTCCCACAAAAACTGTGCGTCGACGTCGCCGGAAATCACGTCAATTAGCAAGTGATTCTGTACCAGTGTCTGTTCCAATTGCACAAAACAGTCGCTCTTGTCGTCAGCAGGACAATAAACTTTTTGTGGACTTAGACTTTGAAGGCAAAGTGATACCATTCCAGCTCGATACCGGAGCTGCAGTTTCATTGCTCAATCACGACACGTACAAACAACTGGGCAAACCTCCGTTGCGTTCCGCAAATGTTAAGCTAACTACATATTCCGGACAGAAAATTCCTGTGTTAGGACAGTGCAGCCTTCTTGCAACATTCAAGGGACAAACAAAACTTGTGTCATTTTACGTTCTTCGTTCTTCTTCTGCAGTGAACTTATTTGGTCTAGATTTATTTAAGTTGTTTAACATGTCTATTGTCAATCAGGTCCTATCAGTGAATCAGACTGTGCCTACAGACAGTGTTTCTCGGCTGTGTGACGAATTTGCAGACATTTTTGCACCGGGCTTAGGTTGCGCTAAAAACTATGAAGCACATTTAGAACTGAAGGTAAACGCGCAACCGAAATTTTTCAGGGCGCGCAATGTTCCCCACGCATTGCGTGATGAGGTCGCAAGAACGTTACACGATCTCGAATCACAGGGTGTAATTGAACGTGTGCAAGCTTCTCTCTGGGCCTCACCCTTAGTAATTTTGCCAAAACCTTCCGGAAAATTGAGACTTTGCGTGGACTTCAAGGCCACAGTGAATCCACAGCTAGTGACTGCTACTTTTCCTTTGCCCCGCCCGGAAGATCTTTCTGCTAAACTGTGCCCGGGAAAATATTTTTCAAAGTTGGACCTAGCAGATGCGTACTTGCAAATACCGGTGGACGACGAATCCCAGCGCGTATTGGTGGTTAACACGCATCTTGGATTGTACCGCTTCAAAAGACTGCCATTCGGGTGTGCATCCGCCCCTGCCTTGTTTCAGCAATATTTACAAACTATTTGTGCGTCGGTCCCTACTGCAGCAAACTATCTGGACGATATAGTGATCTCCGGACAGACAGAAGAAGATCATCTTGCGAATTTACGAACATTATTTCAGGTCTTGCGGCAAAATGGTCTTCGCTTGAGGAAGGACAAATGTGTGTTTTTTGCTCGTGACTTACCATACCTGGGACATGTCATTAATGCCCAAGGCATACATCCGAGTCCAGAGCACCTCCGTGCCATACAAGACTTGCCGTCCCCTAAAAATCTGAAACAGCTACAGAGTGTGTTGGGTAAAATTAATTATTACCATAAATATGTGCGCAATGCCTCTTCCATTTCAGCTCCGCTTCATCGCTTACGCCGTAAAGGTGTTCCGTTCGTCTGGACGCCGGAATGTGAACGCGCCTTTAGCCAGTTGAAATCGGCGTTGCTTTCTAATACTTGCCTTACGCCATTCGATCCCCAGAAACCCCTTTTGTTGATGGTAGATGCATCGGAATTCGGGATCGGTGCTGTGCTTGCGCACAAAGTTGGCTCCCATGATCGCCCTATTGCCTTTGCGTCCAAATTGCTCTCGTCTGCGCAAAGAAATTATTCACAGATAGAGAAAGAAGCTTTGGCTCTCGTGTTTGGTGTTACTAAGTTCCATGATTTCTTGTATGGTCGTCACTTTACCATCATCACAGACCACAAACCTTTGACATCGCTTTTTCATCCGAACAAGCCTGTACCTCCACGTACAGCGCAGAAATTCATTCGCTGGTCTATTTTCCTCTCGCAGTACCGCTACGATATCTTGTATCGGTCCACTGCTAAGCACGGAAACGCCGATGCGTTGTCCCGTTTGCCTGTTGCTGAGGATAAAGCATTCGATTCTTCCGAACTTGCTTGCATGTTCATTGATTCGGAAACCGATGAAGTGGTCGACTCGTTTCCGATTGATTTTCTTCGTGTCGCTACAGCCACAGCTGCTGACCCTGTCCTTGCTACTGTTTTACGTTTTGTTGCTACGAAATGGCCTTTGTCAAAGTCTCGGATCGAGGATCCGTTGGTTCGCCGATTTTTTGCTCACAAGGAGAGACTTTTTGTTCGACGTGGTGTTTTGTTGTTGCGTTCTGATAATGATCAGTCCAGAGTCGTGGTCCCACGTTCGTTACAGTCCTCTGTTTTACGGCTTCTTCATCAAGGACATTGGGGTAGAGTGCGAACGAAACAACTTGCTCGTCAGCACTGTACTTGGTTCGGAATCGATGCTGCGATTACGAATATGTGTTCTTCGTGCCCGGCGTGTGCCGAACACCAGTCCGCACCGCCGCGGAAAGTCTTTGCGTGGCCAAAAGCCACTTCCCCTTGGCAACGCTTGCACATTGATTTTGCTGGTCCATTCTGGAATGCTCGATGGTTGGTTCTGGTCGACGCCTTCAGTAATTTTCCTTTTGTTGTCCGGATGTCTTCCACGACGTCCTCCGCCACCATCCAAGCGTTGTCTGCTATCTTTTGCATTGAAGGTCTTCCGCAGACTATTGTTTCCGACAATGGCCCACAATTCAGGTCCGCAGAATTCCAGTCTTTCTGCCAGGCCAATGGTATTCAACATCTGACATCCGCGCCGTTTTCGCCTCAGTCCAACGGTGCCGCTGAACGATTGGTCCGGACTTTCAAGTCACAGATGTTGACATTGAAAGAGTCGCATTCTCGGGAGGACGCATTGTTGCTCTTTTTGTCTTCGTATCGCTCTCAGCCCCGAGATGGTCGCTCGCCGGCTGAGTTGCTCCACGGTCGTCCTCATCGCACCTTGATGTCTTTGCTGCATCCGCCGCATCAGGTTCCTGCGCAGCGGCAGACTCCTGCTTTTGCTCCAGGCGACGTTGTATTTTATCGCAACTATCGAGGTTCACGGCGTTGGCTCGCAGGGCGCATTCTTCGCTGCCTCGGCCGCGCGATGTATTTGGTTTTGGGGGCCTCTGGTGAGGTGCGTCGGCATCTCAATCAGCTGCGCCTCTGTCGTCGCTCGGGTTCTGCCGCTCCCCGTCTGCTTTCAGCGACGGTGCCGTCCGGTCAGCGCCCTGGGGACCCATCTACTGGCTCGCCTCATCCCCAGGTGTTACCGACGATGCCTTCCATTTTGCCCCATGGCGACGCGCCGCCGCCGCCGCCGCAGCAGCAGCAGCCGCCGCCGCCGCCGCTTGTTCTCCCGCCGGCGCCGCCAGCGTTCGACGCTTCGTTGCAGCCGCCAAGCGCCTCCCAGGGTCACGCGCCGCCGATCGCTTCCCGTGACCAGCTGTCCTCCGCCATGGAACGCCCGCCCGCTCCGGACCACATGACGTCATCGCGCGTCGGCTACCCCGACGCCATGGACATCGACCCTTCGGTCCCTCATGTCTTATTACGGGCGCATACTCCGCATGTTGACGTGCACCCTGGACTAGTTTTGCAGGCGTTTCCTAGCTCCCCTCGGACCGGATGGCCGGGTGCGGGTGGCACAGCCTCGCCTGTTGTTAGGCTCCCCACCTCATCCCATACGTCAACATGTGGTCCTCCCCACGGCGGGCGGAAGCCTTATTACACGACCGTTCGCCGATTTGCGGGGGAGGAATGTGGTGTCACCGCCAGACACCACACTTGCTAGGTGGTAGTTTAAATCGGCCGCGGTCCATGTAGTACATGTCGGACCCGCGTGTCGCCACTGTGATCGCAGACCTAGCGCCACCACCAAGGCAGGTCTCGTGATACGAGAGTGGACTCGACCCCAGTTGTACGAGAACCAAGCTACCGCCCAGTTGTACGCGAACCTAGCTATCGCCCAGTTGTACGAAGCCTTTCTCTCTCATTAGCCGAGAGACAGAATAGCCATCAGAAGTTAATGGCTACGAACTAACAAGGAGCCATTTGTATCAGTGCCTATAGCTTACGAGTAATCAAGAGAGATGTATTCCAAGGAATTATTAAAAGTTAAGTAAAAAGCATCTACATACTTTTCTTCTTATTCATTCATAAGTTTTTATGTTCCAGACTTCACGCCCGTATGCTTATTGCCGTGCGTGCACTATCGGCTACAGCTTTAGTTTAGCATTCCTTTTCAGCAATCAACATCACGGTGTCGGTCCAGCTACCGACACTACAAAGACATACAAACTGTCACCAGTAGACTTGAACAATTAGAAGTTGACACTAATTTTACCGTAGTGAAATCTTAACAAGTGTAGAAAGAAACTGCAGAAACAGATCGACGAAAATGACACCACCAATACTGCTCAAATTTCATCACTTACAGAAAAACTTGACCTTTCGAACAGATAGAAATTTTAGAAAGTGATAGCTATACTAAACCTGAAGACACTTACCTCCTTTCAATCAGTCTGAATAATTTCAATCTATGGACCGTGCTGTTAATGAGTTGAACTCATAACAATGCACTGAATCGTCAAGTTAGCAGTTTGCACCATTAATTTGCCACGTTAAAAGATCTGACATCATGCTATCAAAGTAACAACCAATATAACCAGGCAGAAAAATTTGACACTACACAGCTATAGCACATTTGGCAGATTACGACGTGTGAGAGAATTAGACGCGGAACAACGTCCGCAAAACACATTTTTTAGCGGTAATGAACCCACACAAAATTTCCGACACGATGCTTTCCATTACAAGAATTTCTTGTCAGTACGTAAGTTCAAAGTGTTCCGCAATAACAAAACAGATCTGTATCCCTTAGACCCGGTACAACTGTTTCGTTCTCGTTACCACCTAATTGGCCTATTACCAATAAATTGGAATTCATTTAGAGTTTTTTTGGAGGGCGCGCCCGCCAGAGGATGCGTCCCATTGCAAGACAATGCTACTCAGAAGTATTTCAAAATGCCTTTTTGTCAGCTTATTGGTTGGAAACCACACAACGAGGAATTAAAGATCAGTAAATCAGTTTACCATCCTCTGAAAATTCTAACTTCCCAACCATTACGCAGTTTTTTGAACTCATGGCTCAACAAAAACAGGATATTACCGAGCCATATAGTCAATCAGCATCGATACAGCTATGCACCAATAAATTACGGCGTTCATTACGAGTCTCTCTGTTAACGGGGCAAAAGAAAAAAGCATTCCAGAATTTCGCAATCTTTTACATTTTTTGGAAGTTCAACATTCTGACTGTTCCATTGCCAATAAAAAGTGTCCCAAAACAGCAACAGTAATCGCACGCCTGGATATCAAAACTCTTACGAAAATTTTAATGACAGACGTAATAAGAAGTTCAGGAATGGTAATAACTTTCA
Organism: Schistocerca piceifrons; assembly: GCF_021461385.2. Classification (NCBI taxonomy): domain Eukaryota; kingdom Metazoa; phylum Arthropoda; class Insecta; order Orthoptera; family Acrididae; genus Schistocerca; species Schistocerca piceifrons. The sequence goes on along the minus strand of NC_060141.1, from coordinate 347,855,618 downwards.
GAATAATTTTCACAGACGTCAATATTTTAATAATAAGTATTCACAAAACCAACAACAGAACGACCAGTTTGGTAGCAACAACCAGAATTTTCAACAACAAAACCAGCAAGTTGGAAATACCGGACAACAATATTCTCAGCAAGATCAAGTCAACTTCAATGGTTCGCCGCAGACTTTCGTGAACACGCAACAGCATAGCAATAATACTGTACCATAAGGCAATAATTACATGTGTAGAAACCAGACATCGCCTTTCAGCAGAAATGTTCCGTATCGGACTAATTACAGCAACAAACGAAAAGGTCATAATCAGAATTTTCGGCGTAATTATGGCAATAACAAATTTTTCCAGAATCAAGGACGATTTCAGGAACAACCTCCACTTGTTCTGAATGAACCTGACGTACGTTTGCACCCACCTCAAAACCCTTAAGACCACAATAGCAGAAATGTAAAATTTATTGAGATGCCACAACAAGCTTCGATAAGTAATCAAATTCCGAATACTACGTGACTAGAGGACAACCCGGTTGCTTTAGCCCGCAACGACGATCAGCAATTAGAACCTCACGAAACAGTAACTTTCGGCGACATTAGAGAAACGCTTTTACAAGAAAAGAATCCGGCTAAGAAGACAGCTTCACACCTCATCATTGAAATACAAATAGTTACACATAGATTTACTGATGTGATAGATTCAGGTTTGCCTGTTACTGTGATAGGTGATGCTGTATTTAATAAGTGTAACAAAGATAATTGCTCTCCGGCTTTTCCACTGAGCAAAACAAAAGTGCGTGGCGCAGTTTCTAGCAAAGGCATCGACGTAAAACTTTAAACACATTTGCCATCCTCTGTACATGGTCAAACATTTTATTCTAATTTTTGCATTGTTCCCTTACTCACCACCATTGTAGCGTTAGATATGAACTTTCTACTCGAACATATAGCTATTTTGGATTTCGAAACCTCGTACCTCATGTTAATGAAAATGACAACCAGGTTGCTTTGGAATTTCACCAAACTTTATCATCTGAGGAGCAAAACGTCAATAGAATTGAACTTATTTTTGTTACCAAAAATACATGCTTGCATACATCCCTTTACACTAACACGTATTTTCATTACAGACCATATGGAATACGACGCTGGACAAACAATTACCAGCAAGGTAAGTGAAAGAAAAACAACAGCTGATGACGAACGGTGAAAATTACGTGACATTTTGCTACTGCATTCACAGGTCTTTGATAACGTTCCAGGTACTATGACAGGTTTCTCATATGAATTTCAGGTCAAACCCAACGATTCTTTGAAATCTAAACAGTATTCCATACCATTTATTTATAGAAAACTGGTGAAACAGGAACTTCAAGCCATGCTCGACTAAGGAATTATAGAACCAGCTGTTAGTCAGTACATAAGTCCACTACACATTGTTATCAAAAAGGATGGATCATCACACCTTATCCTCGATTCACGCAAGATCAACAACATTATAATAACAGAAACTCATCGACCACAGATTTTAGACAAACTTTTACAGAAATTTCATTGCGCATCAGTTTATTCAACACTAGTTCTGAAATCGGGTTTTTGGCAGATTGAACTTTACCCCAGCTATAGAATATATGTGCCATTTCCCTGTTTTGTAGTTGCTATCAGTTTCGTAAATTACCATTTGGTTTGAAAACATCTTCTGCTGCATTCATACGAGATATGAAAACAGCAATACCAGCTGAACTGAGAGACAGAATAACCACATATGTTGATGACATTTTAAATGTGGAACGCACTTGGCCTGACCATGACAATACTCTCGCCTGATCCAGAAAACCTTCAAGCAATTCTAGGTAATACGATTCAATTGCGAGCCACATTCTGTGTGCTGCAGAATGAAACTGATCGATTACAGAGTTGGAAACCTTATATCATTTTGCCTTTACTAAATTCAGACACTTTTTGCACTGGAGACATACCACTGTTTATATTGACCAGCGTGCTATTCAATTTCTGCTTTCTGCAAAATTTTCTCACGACCACCTTGGACTATCGAAGTTATATTTACAAGGATTCGACTTTACTGTAATCCATATTCCCGGTTCTGAAAACGTGGTAGCTGATGCTTTATCCCATTCTCTCAATACCAGACAACAAGACACTGCCACACATTTTTGTCAAACCAAGTATAGTATTTTGCACATATAGCAAATAGCGTTTGAAAACTTAATTTCTTCATCTCCTGAAGATATTTCTAAAGAATAGGATAGGGACAGTATTTGGAAAAATATTAAGCAGTTTTGGCATGACAACACCAATTCAGCAACTAACACATCGCTACTTAGTACATAACAATACTCTCTTTCGGAGCACACATCCGCACAGCGATAATTGAGTCTTATGTGTACTTGAAGATTTAGCCAACAAATTAATTTAGTACACGCACTTAAGTTATACATTTAATGGTTCACGAAAGTATTTCGTCACTCTCAGACAGAATTGTTACTTTGCAAACATGGAAAATCGTGTTCGACTTGTACTGGCAACATGGAAGTTTTGTCAGTAAGCGAAATCATCCAAGATTTCTCATCTCGTTCCATCAAATCCCATTATACCGCTTAAATTACGTCACATGGCCGCCTTGGATATCTATGGACAAATTCCTAGAAGCAACAGAACTACGTATTTTGTCCTTTATTACAGTCAATCCTCATGTACTATTTATAGAATTATTGCCTGTATACATTAAGTTTTTAAGTCTACTTTCTGGCAGAGCCACTGTTATTCTATATGCAACCTCTACTGTTTTGCGGACCAGTAAATGTATGTATCACTAGCTTACTACTATAATAGCTCAACTATGAGTCTAAAAAATACTTTATGTACCATATTGTTAGATAATGAACTAAGAACACAATTTCTCAGTTATATATTTGTGGCGCTGCCATAAATAATGCAATTGCTACCAGCATAATTTTAGGATTTTGTATTAATATCTACTACTGTTATACTTTGCAATCTTAAAAGCATTTAATACTTCTACAAGTCCCATTTCCTCTTTATAGTATTGTCCTTCTCTACCTCATCCACTGAGACGGTCATGAAACATGCACTTGTTTACTTGTCTGCGACAGACTAAAAATGTGCTAATTTACTGATATCTACGATAATACATTAGAAATGAGAGAGCTATAATGACACCATTCATTGCGCTCACGACTATACTAGGCAGCACTTAATATATAATTGACTGAGTTGTGATTGGATACCTTATCTACTGCTACTACCAATGATTCTGCCAAATGCCAAATCTCACAGCTTTGAAATACCTACTGATGTTAAAAGAGATATGCAAGATAATATGGCTTAAAAATATAATTCTCTGATGAAGAAATATGAACCAATGTCTATGGATCCTCGATTTGCAGACCATCCAGACTCTAAATTTACCTCAACTGTGACTTTATCCTTGCCTTTCTCACTCTTTACTTTGTATTTTACACTCATGGTATAGCTACACTATGCTTTGTGTAACAAAGCCTACGATTGGTCATAACTATGGAAATGAGCGTTATAAACGGACACTTGATCTCACATGTGGTCCAGCGGTTTTAGGCGCTCCAATCCGGAATCGCGCGACTGCTACGGCCGCAGGTTCGAATCCTGCCTCGGGCATTGATGTGTGTGATGTCCTTAGGTTAGTTAAGTTTAAGTAGTTCTAGTTCTAGGGGACTGGGACCTCAGAAGTTAAGTCCCATAGTTCTCAGAGCCATTTGAACCATTTTATCTCACATACTAGTGCACAGAAGCACTACATTTCTTATCAAGTTTGTAAATACTTCGTAATGTTTCTCTATAACTCTGTATTGTATAACTCAGGATGTTTTAATTCTCATGTACTTTGTAAAGAGCGAGTTGCTCATGCAACATTATAAAGTTGCATAGTGCATTATATTGAACTAGAGATGGTAAAATGTAATATCAGTTGTGTAGTGGCGTCGCTGCTCAACAGCGGTCGCTGATTCAACGTGTTATGGCTAATATGTTAGAGTAACTTCAGATGAAGAGATGTACAGAGGAATCTCAAGTGTAAAAGACGTGTTGTATCTGATGCTGGATATATACTTACTCGGTACGGGTAGTAACGAATTTTTTTTTCGATCTACTACAATGTTTGCTAACTGTAAAAGGAATCTCAACAGAAGTTTGGAATAACGTAAGGAAAATTGTTTTGTTACTAATGCAATGCGCTTATTCAGCAGTGATGATTGAGACAATGTGTTGCACTCACATTCAGTGATTTTGTAAAGCTAATTGTTAATGCATAATTAGTTTATTGAATGTATTAATTGTGAGAATTATTAATTTTCAATGAGTCAAAATACAAGTTTTAAAGTTACTTACCTCCAGTGTATAATATTTCCCAGATTCAAGTCATTTTTGATTAGCTATTTTTCTCAAGAAATTATTGTCTCAGTCACATTACATTTAATTAAAATGTGTACCAAACAGTAGTATTGTACAACAGCTGTTTGCTAATAGTACGGTCTAAAGCACTAGCAGAGAGGAGCGTGTAGAGCGTTAAAATTGCGTATATAAATGTAAGAGATTTTATTATTTCAGGGATAGCGTTCATTAAGCACAGGGATCATCATCTTAAAATTAACCGAGTTATGTTTTAATACTAGAGCCAGTTTCAAGTCAATAGTGTTGCATCAGGTTCAGTCTTTGTGTTAAGTAATTTCATTTAGTTTTGGTTTGGTTTAAATACATTGACAGTTTACATTTTCGCAGATGCATTAAATGTTGCATCCTCGCAGTCAGAAAAGTTCATTACAGGGCAAAGCGCATAAGTGATGAGATAAAATACACGTTCACATGCCATTTCCATTCTAACAGCAGTGTTTCAGACTAGTACCAGTTACGTAATTTCAAACATACATGTTTCATTACATGATTGTTAAGTATGGAGCTACTGTATCAGCATACTCTGAAAAGAACCTAATTGGTATACAGTCTAGAACGGAAGACTTGCTTTCATTAAGCGACTTAAGTTGCTTCACTACTCCGAGGAGATCTGCTTCTAAGTTACTCATGTTGGCACTTGTTCTTGATTCTAATACTGGAATATTTACTTCGCCTTCTTTGACGAAGGAATTTCGGAAGGTAGTGCTTAGTAACTTTGTTTTAGCAGCACTGTTTCTATTCGTATTGCGAAGAGAAAGCATTGATTGTGCCTCGTGACCAAGTTCCGTTGTGAAAACTAACATGACCATCTCGTATTGAAGTCCACGCGGCTACCCAGCGTGGCTGATTTTTTATTTCTTTTACTGAGAACAGATGATTTTTTTTAGTGATTCCAATTGAGTTCTTGCTCCTGTAAGATAATTTTCATATTTTTTATTAATCTTTCACCTTAAAATACGTTCACTGGATCTTTTTTCTACTTTCCCATCAACGGCAGGCCTATAAGGTAGTCCAAATAGCAGTGTACCATGTGATATCAGATTTAAGTTACTATTACGTGTTTTACCGGATGATCAAAAAGTCACTATAAATTTGAAAACTTAATAAACCACGGAATAATGTACATAGAGAGGTAAAAATTGACACACATGCTTGGAATGACATGGGGTTTTATTAGAACAAAAAAAAGTACTGCTAGACACGTGAAAGATCTCTTGCGCTCGTCGATTGGTGATGATCGTGTGCTCAGCCGCCACTTTCGTCATGCTTGGTCTCCCAGGTCCCCAGACCTCAGTCCGTGCGATTATTGGCTTTGGGGTTACCTGATGTCGCAAGTGTATCGTGATCGACCGACATCTCTAGGGATGCTGAAAGACAACATCCGACGCCAATGCCTCACCATAACTCCGTACATGCTTTGCAGTGCTGTTCACAACATTATTCCTCGACTACAGCTATTGTTGAGGTATGATGGTGGACATATTGAGCATTTCCTGTAAAGAACATTATCTTTGCTTCGTCTTACTTTGTTGTGCTAATTGTTGCTATTCTGATCAGATGAAGCGCCATCTGTCGGACATTTTTTGAACTTTTGTATTTTTTTGGTTCTTGTAAAACCCCATGTCATTCCAAGCATGTGTGTCAATTTGTACCTCTCTATCTACATTATTCCGTGATTTATTCAGTTTTAAAATTTATACTGACTTTTTGATCAGCCGGTATATTCCTGGATTGTACCAGGTCTTTCCTCAGATACTTTGGCACAAATTAACAAAATACTTGTTAGTACCTGATACTGATGACTATTTAAACACGTAGACTATATAGTTTTGCTTAGTATGTGCTTCTTAATATCAGTAACTGCAACTTGTTTAGGCAGCTGCCTGGCCATGCGTTTCTACGCTCTACCTATCATTTCAGTTTTCAGATATTGGCAGTAGATCTTACGAGATCTACCAGCGCCTTTGCACCGTTAATCATGAGTCAGCATTTCCTCAGAGAAAGGTTGTTTCATTCGCTTCTCAAAGAAATTCCATGCCTATATCAATCCGCATTCAGTGAATTTACCCCAAGAAAGGACCATAGAATGGCTACATTCTATAGCCTCGTTGGAATGAGTACTTGCGACTTCGCATTGCAAGACCTGGTGCCTGTTGCTCCCAGAAATCTTCGGTTACTAACCGGTAAGGTGAGCCCATGAATCTGTTAACATATTCTGTTAAAAATGTCAGTCGATATCACCTTCACGGCAGCCCCTGTGACCAATACAATTTTTGTTAATGTATTAGGTAGGATTACGCGGTCTAGTCACATTAATGTGACCACCTGTCAGAGCCCTTAGTAACCATCTTTTGCAGCGTTGACGTGAAGGAAAAGAGTCAGCGAGGTTCTGTTAGGTACCGCCAAGAATGCTAAGATATGTTGACACCAGTACCGTGGCTAGCTCCGCTGCGTCTCACGGTTGAGGATCTACGGCGTGACCGTCCGATCGACGTAATCCAACAAGATCTCGACTAAGTTCAAATCAGGCGAGTTTGGTGGCCAGGAGAGTGTGGGTAACTCATCCTGGTGCTTCTCGAATCACGTACGTACACTGCGAGCTGTGTAACACATTGCATTGTCTTGTTGGTAGATGTATCGTGTAGAGGAAAAACATGCTGCATGTAGGATATATGCATACTTGTGTTGGTCCATTGTACCTTCCAGAATGACGAGATCACTCACGGAATGCCACGTAAACGGTCCCCAGGCCGGAACCCCACTGATGGCTGTTAGAGGGCTGTACGCGCCAACAGCCATCTTTCTGATAGAGCATAAAACGTGATTCATGTCAAGAGCCCATCTGCCACTACTCAGTGGACACCCAGTTGCGGCACTGGCGTGTAAATTCCAGTCTTCGTTGTCGATGAACAACTGTGAGCTTGGAAGCATGAAACAATAGGGGGGCCGGCAGCGGTGTACAGATGTCGCTCTTAGGGCAACAGAAAAAAAAAAACATAGAGTCAACGTGGAGACATAGAAAGAGAACTACATGAATGGTAAAAACAGAAGACACACACAAGAATAGTAATGAAGGTGTTTGTCGGAAGGCACTGGCTTCAGAAACAAGGCCCACAGTGCACACAAACAAAGGTAATCAGTTTTACATTCGAATGAAAGAGCACACCAAAGATAACACTGATGCAGAGAAATGAAGAAAACACCGTTGCACTAAACACTGGTGACAATCTTTGGTACAGAAAACACTGAACATACTTGATGAGATGGGGGAGGGGCTGCCACTGGGTGTAGGGGACACATAGGGGGGAAGGAGGGGGGGAACAAGCCGGTGGGAGAAAAGAAGGGAGAGGGGAGGGGAGTAGGTGTGGAAGCCCAGGGCGGGGGGAGGGGAGAAATCTGGAAAAATTAGAGAGGGGAGGGGGAGGAAGACAGGATGGTGAGAAGGAGGAGAGAGGGGACCCTGGAGGAAAGGGGGGAAGTGGAAGAGAAAGTGGAGGATTAGGTCTGGCAGGAGGGGTATATAGAAGGAACGAGGACATCATCAGGGATGGGGAGTTGGCAGAAGCCACCTTGGTCAAGGGTATGGAGAGCGTGGAGATGGAAAGCAGGTGCGATGCAATGGTACAGGCATGGCACTGCTGTGGGGTGGGAAAGCATGGGAGAGACAAGCAGGTGGGAAGGATCAAGCTTGCAAGGAAAAGGAGAGGGTGCGGGAATGGAATCAAGTTGTATAGGCTCCACGTGGGGATTGGGAGATGGATGCGATAGGCAAGGTGGAGCGTATGGCATTCCAGGATTTGCAGGGACTTGTAGTAGGTGGGTGGGGCGGAAATCCAGGTGCGGTGGGCATAGCAAAGGATGGGGACGATGAGGGATTTATAGGTGTGGAGGATGGTGGAGGGGTCCAAACCTCATGTTTGGCTGGATAGGAGTGGGGTTCATGGACATGCCTTGGTTTGTCCAGAGATTGGGGGGGGGGGCTCAAGGAAAGGTGGTGGTAGAGGGTGACACCAAGGTGCTCAAGGGTGGGGGTATGGTTAATGGGGCAGCCACATATGTTAAGGTAAAAATCCAGGAGATGGAAGGAAGGGGTAGTGTTGCCTATGAGGACTGGCTGGGTTTTGGAAGGATTGACCTTGAGCAGCCACTGGTTGCACCAAGTGGTGACCAGGTCAAGGTGGGATTGGAGAATGCACTGGGAGCGTTGGAGGGTCGATCCAAGGGCAAGGAAGGCAGTGCCATCAGCATATTGGAGAAGGTGGATGGGGGTTTGGGGGGGATGGCATATCCACCGTATAGAGGAGGTAGAGAACAGGGGAGAGGACGTAGCCTTGGGGCACACTGGGGGAGGGGTAGAAGGTATTGGAGTCTCTATTGTGGAGGGTAAAATAGGAAGGACGATGAGAGAGGAAGGAGGCGATCAGGCGGCCATAATTAATGGGAAGGGCTAAGGTTTGGAGCCTGAATAGGAGACTGGAATGCCAGACTTGGTCGTAGGCACGTTCTAGGTCGAGGGAGACGAAGATGGCGGATCGACAGGAATTCAGTTGGACAGAGAGGAGGTGGGTGAGATGCAGGAGAAGGCCATCAGCAGAGAAGGAGGGTCGGAAGCCACTTTGGGTCAGGTGTAGGAGACGGTGCGGGTGGAGGTGTTGGTGTATGTGTTGGGTGAAGACCAAGGTGAGACTAAAGGGATGGTAGGGGGAAATGTCAGAAGGCAGTTTGTTAGGCTTGGGGAGCATCAGGATCTGGGAGGTTTTCCACACGTGAGAGTAGAAACCAGTAGAGAGTACCACATTATAAAGTCTGGCCAGGACAGTAACCAAGGAAATGGGAGCCTCACAGAGATGGCGGTAGGTGAAACGGTCGTGACCAGGAGCGATGTTGCGTTTAGTGTGAAGTGTGGCTATGATGAATGGTGATGGGAGTGTTGAGATCTGTGTGTAGGATGTTGTCCAAGTACTGGAAGCTAGGAGTGAGTGGAAGGGCAGAGGTGTCAGTCCGGTCATGGACATCAGGAAAAAAGGAGTAATCGAAAAGAGGATCATCGGGGATTGTAATGACATCGGCAAGGTAGGAAGAGAAATGATCGGCCTAACTGAGGTTGTCGGTATAGGGTTGGTCATTATGATGGAGAGGATCCACTGCCTATCGAAGCGAATCATTTATATCAGTTCATGGTCTCTGTTCTTTCGGTCACGTACACTTTCCGTGCGGATGCACAATTACGTCCGACCTTCTGTGGGAATCTCTAAACATCCAGCGTGGATGACATGGACAGGGACTGCGGACGGGTGGTGCTAAATGGGAATATTGGCTGGTCGAGCCGAGACAGTCGAAGCAGTAGGGACTGACAGTGCGTCGAGATGGCGCAGTGTTTGACGTAAATAGGCAGAAAATCCCGGTTCCGAGTCCCGCTTCGGCACACCGTTTCACTCGTCCCTTCTGATTCCGCATAAAGTTCCGATGCAGCTGAAATCAATAATTATGTCTCTTTTCTTTCCTTTCTCCGCACTCCACCTTCGTAATACATATTACGTATCACAGCTGCGTTTTCCGCATTCGGGCATACCAGAAAGAACAGAAGCCACGCATTTACATAAGTGGTCGTTAAGTCTTGACTCAACAATGTATTCATATGTGTGTCGTGTAACTGTAATGTAGTAACGGAAAAGAAAGAAACTACTCTGGGTATCAGTAATGTGTTCGCAGGATGCAGCACATATCGGATGATTATGATTAAAGTTTAGCTGCGCAAGGAGGTCCAGTGTGTACTGCAATTGTCGTATGACAGCGAAGCTCGGTAGACATGCTAATGCGTTATTGCGGAACCGATTTACACTGGAAAAAAGTTGGTTGCAGCTTTGGCCACCAGGTGCCGATCTGCCCCTGTATAGCAACTCGACGTCTGTAGCGCTCATTCTGAACAGACTGTGCAAGCAGCTGTTAATATTAAAATCAATATTAGGCATTTGTTACTTGACTAACATATTCAGTGCACGACCCGTTCCTAATCCGTTAGACATGGAAATATATCTGTATATCTTTCTTGCATTCACTGCGAAATATTTGCACCTGGTGGCGAAAATTCGAACTACATCGGTGCCGCATTAACGCATTAGAATATCTACCAAATTTCGCTGCCATACGATAATTGCAGCCCACATTGGACCTTTGTAAGTAGCTGTAATTTAATTATAACCATCCAGTTCTTACATGGATGAGACTGGAAGTAGCATGTGGCCTTTTCCAAGAAAGTGACATGTCAGTGCACTGTGTTGATGAAAAAAAAATAGAAAAGGACATATCTAAATCGGGAATGTGAATATCCAGGCGGAAAACTGACATCTGCTCATTCTGAATATTGGACTGTTAATTTAACTATTGCGTTATCTTGCTGTCAGCGTATATAATCTTTTATGTTGTTCATTTTGTCAGTATGACCTTTCCGTTTATTCCCATTTCCATTTGTTCTTTTTTCACTTTTGATTTCATTCTTAGCTTATGGCTGCTTAGCCTATCCCTCGTAGAGCATCTGTAGACTATTTCGCAAATTTTAACTGTAGTCTTGCATTTTTGCAGGTCCTTCAGTCAGAATCGACATTACCGTTCCATTATAGATTTTTTTAATCTCGTATCGTTCCCAGTACTTTGCTTTATCAATCTATTACTTCGTTTATTCGTTGAAATAGTGTAGTTATCTGTTTGGGTGACTCACAGAAAATCCTTGTATGACAATGTGGACATTTTTGATAAATTTCACTGGTGAAATCTTATTGTACAATCTACAGAGTAACAGCATTTTCTTGACACTGTTTCGAAATTTTGCTACTTTCGAAATCAACTGGATATCAAAGTGAATGGATTAGACTATCGACAGCCGGAATTATGACATTTCCTTCCACACTAAAAATTATGGCGTAAACACGACTTTATAAATCAACATTCTGATTCTTTAGTTTTGTATTCTAATATCATCCTTGCCTACTTTTGTTGTGAGCACGCAATAAAATCGCTTAGTTCTATCATTGTCTAGTAGTCTAATACTGGTAACAGCATCGGCTTTAATTACTCAATGCTGGAAGATTTGTGGTCCGAGTTGTAAAACTACCGAAGGCTACCGTAGACTACCATAAGTAAGCGGAGAGAACGGTAGTTTTCCTAGCAGCTTACGTCAGTTAACATCGTAACCGCATTACTTTATGTTAGGTGTGTTGCATACCTGTCGGGCGTTACATTATTTCGATCGCTATGTGTAAGAATGTGATCAGTGTCTTACCACATTCTCCTAGAGACTGGAAGCGGTGAACCGCTTACAAACTGAGTGAGGATATATAAATGGGAGCGTAACTTACGGGACATTTTTTGTGCTAGATAGGTATCCTCCTACCTATTACTTATAAATGAGCAGTATTTATAGTAAACGTAGATGTCCGGCTCCGTAGCGCAGCGGTAGCGTTACCGCCTACCGTGCAAGGGGGGCCGGGTTCGATTATTTCCGGCAGGGGACTCGGTGTTGTGTGTCTTTCATCATCATTGACACCCAAGTCGCCGAAGTGGAGTTAACTAAAAAGACTAGTAATACGGCGGCCGAACAGCGAAAGGGATATCCCGGCCAATAAATGCCTTACGATCATTTCATTTTCAATAAATTCAGATTTTATTCGAAAATTGTTGATTTGTAATGTGAAACAGGTGGGATAAAAAAGACACAGATTTATCATACTGCGCTAGAAAACCCAATTTCCTCAAAAAAAGGTAAAATTAAAAATGTCGCAAAACAAAAACATATCAAACACCACTTCAAGACTTCTTCAACTCTTGTAAAACATCCTCCTGTGATTCGTAAACAACTTTCGCACTTATCAACAACAGCAGGAAACTCTTGTCTTTGATCATGATGAGGAACGTTCTATTGAGCATTAAATAACAACAACAAATGTGTAAATTTTTATATTTGTGCATGTACATTGTACTTACATCAAAAGTAATTGCTATTGTTACACAAAAGCGCGTAATTTACGTGATCAGTCTATTTTTATTACTTCTGAAATGAAATTTATGTTTTGTAATGACGTAAATTACACTCTGGACTAACGCTGAACGATGTGCGGTTCTAATTAATTGCAAAACACAAACAAACAAACAAAAAACTAAAAAGGGTTCGTCGTCTTCCACTTTTTCTCTCACACGTTCATTTGTGTTTCTTTTCCTGCCAATGCTACCAATACTACGGGTAGTCCTACCATTTACTACGTTATTTAGTATTGTACCAAAACTATCGAATCGTAGTTTGTAGAGTACAACTCTATTTGTGTCTCAACACTGACTGCACGACCTAAAAGCAACAGAATTTCACTCAACCATTTATAAGTTTTTAGTACTCTTTCCCGGCTCGTTGAAAGGTACAAAGAACGCACATATTATGTCAAGAGGGTGGCGCAGTGGTGGGACACCGTACTCGCGTTCTGGAGGATGCCGATTCAGATCCCTGTCCAGCAGCCGGCCGGGGTGGCCGAGCGGTTCTAGGCGCTACAGTCTGGAACCGCGTGGCCGCTACGGTGGCAGGCTCGAATCCTGCCTCGGGCATGGATGTGTGTGATGTTCTTAGGTTCGTTAGGTTTAAGTAGTTCTAAGTTCTAGGGGACTGATGACCACAGCAGTTAAGTCCCATAGTGCTCAGAGCCATTTGAACCAACCCTGTCCAGCAATCCAGATGTAAGTTCTCGGTGACCGCCCAAGGAAAATGTGATATGCCTGTAAAGTACACGACCATCCTCCATTAATCCGAGCTTGTGATTGAACTCTAATAACAGCGTCACCGACGGAACGCTAACCCCTAAGCTTCGTTCCTTTGCACGTCTCGCTAAATAACGTCCCAGGCGTGCTTAATAAGACTGAGGTCAGGTGCGTCGGATGGCCAGAAAAGCATTCACATCACACGGGTTGTTCCACAAAAATGTCCCGACACAATTCTAGATCGACAGTGTGATCTGCTTTCTTGCAGAAGGGACAGAGTTGCTGTAGGACGTCATACGGGTGAGCATGATCCAACTATAGTTCAGTGTATCGTCCAAATTTCAGACGATGGTAGTCGCATTATATTATCGCCGGCTAACATTTCCCTCACTTGAGTACGTACACCACCTGCGTAAAAGTTGAAGATCTCTGTGTGCTGTCAGATGTGTAGAGTGGAAGGTCTCTGTAGCTATGCCCTGGTTGTTGACATGAAACACTGAACTAGCAAGTGATTTACTACATCCGTTTATTCCCTTCCACACCGCACCACACACCATGGCATTTGTCTCTGGCAGGTTTTCCACAATTCTAGGCATTAAAGATTAATCGACAAGGCTTACAGAATGATAAAAGCCCAGTGTCTGCACGAAATTTTGTAAGACTGATAGCGTGCTTCTCTCCAGTCCTGCCTCTTACTGTCACGCTGTTGTCCAGTTCAAGATCCTACGAGGTTCCTATGACGTGGCACTATCAACAATTCACTGTGTCCAAAAAAGAGTTATCTCTCCAATATAACTGCTGTCTCAGGCTCTGTTGTTCATGAGTTTTACAGGAAGGGTCATGAACAAAATATGAATTTCACTATAAGCAAGATCAAGTTTTTTTTTTTTTTTTTTTTTTTTTTGCAGTCGCGTAATTATTTTATTCATTTATTAACACCGAAAACCATCATTACGATTGTGTCAAATGACACTGTCACATTTTCAAATGTCACTATTGAATTATTTCGCGTGCTGTTAACTCACAGGTTCACTGTAATGACACGTTCTGTACTAGTTACATTTCTTCAAGAATTTCAGGCTTTGGCACTGTCAGTGTTCGGAAGGCGCTCTTTGGGTTCACGGTTCCATGAGCCTATGGGATTGAAGCGCGCCTGGCGGCGAATGATGCCCGGCTTGTTTGAAAGACGTAATAACATGTCAAATCTAGCCTGATCTGGTCTTCTGCTTGCATCAATCGGTGAACAGTGCGCTACGACTTTGGTAAGATGGTACATAGCAGAGATGAGATTGAGCACTTTCGCAATCCGAATCCGTTAGCCATTCATGAATATCGTGTATTAAACGAGTTCTGCTACTTTTGTTTCGTATTGCGAGGTTTGAAACACAAAACTTCACGAAACGTTTCAATACTTTAAACTGTCTTCTATGTGGACATGTTAATTTTGTGCCTTTGTGAAGACAGTTGTCTTCACTGCACGATACAGAATCGGTTTCCTGTTAATCTGTACGAACAGTAGAGCATTTAATTTCGTCACATTACCAGACAAATGGCGGTATTCAATATTTCTCGAGATATCCTGACCTTTTAATTTCAAGTTTTCGTGTTTTTGCATCCCTTTGTACCCCGTGATCTGAGTACTGCGCCATCACGGTCTAACTACAGTTTTGAAGTAATTATATGCTGCCGTACTCAAATATTTCCTAAATCAAATGAATTTCCATGTAATCATTTTCTTATTGAGCCCAATATTGCTTACATGAGTCTCATGGCTCACTTCCATGCAGTAGAGTACGAACTGTTTTTATAAAAATTCAGTTATGTCTCTTTGCGTGATTCTTTTTATCTGGAATACATTTATTGTTCCAAAGGTGTTTGAAAAATTTGTTCTAACGGCAGTGAAAGACTTGCCGTATTAAAATAATTAATTGTTCCTGTCAACAATGTTGCTGAATTCTGGCGAAGTTTTCTGTTTAGTGCATAAACAATTTTGAACATAGTACTATTTCATTCTGTCACTTACAAGGAGACAACGCGTTACTTTTGGCCGAAAACGAAGATGACCTACAAAAAGGAATTTGTAGGACGCAATATGTAAAGAATAGCCTATAAGATAAAGAAATTATTAGGAAAATAAAATAAAACCATGGGAAAAGACCCAAATTACCGTGGATTGTTGTTGATACTGTAGTGAACTATTAGAATAATTTTTCGATCTATTTGTGTCCTGTTAGTGGTGCTCTGTCTCGTTCGGCTAATACGTATATAAACTCTCGGAGTGCGTGTTTACGTCAATAAACTTGAACTGAACAGCCTACAGCGTGTGCGGTGCTGATTACGAAATGTGCAGCTGTTTAATGCAGATAACAGTAAACCAAAACGACACGCCTCTGAGTTATATCGCCCATTAATACGGAGAACGTTCTCCGCTTAATCTGATTTTTGCAGCGAAATCAATATAAATGGACTGCCGCTAGCCAGATAAAGCAGTGCTACGACTATGTAATTCAGATTTATTGTAATTTACACACACTCGTAATCGTTTCCATAACGTATGTGGAAGAGATTACGAAAAATAAATAAAGTGAATTCTTTTATAAACTAGCTGGAGCATAAAATTCAGTTCGGAACGCACATAGATTGTTTCAGCCTAACTGGGTCAAACATATCACGCTAAACCGTAGATATTTATGAAGAAGGATAGCTTTTCAGTTCTCGTGAGGATTTGTTAGCGCAATTATTATTCCTTTATTTTCCTCAGAATAGAAATAGAAAACACAAAAACATACCCGAAGTTTTAACAGGGAGTGAATGTTACTAACGCGCTTTTCAGCAAGTATATACGTTATGCGACGAGTTCGCAATAAAGGATTAAAATAAATACAAGAATACAGATTCTTTACAAATAAAGGGAAAAAATTTAAAAATGGTGATAACTCATATAGTTCTACATCAACATCTACGTGATTACTCTGCTATGCACAATAAAGAGCATGAACCACCTTCAAGCTGCCTCTCTGCCGTTCCAAACTCGAACGGCACGCGGGAAAAACGAGCACTTAAATTTTTCTGTGAGAGCCCTGATTTCTATTATTTTATCGTGATGATAATTTCTCCTTATGTAGGTGGGTGCCAACAGAATGTTTTCGCAATCGGAGGAGAGAACTGGTGATTGAAATTTCATGAGAGGATCCCGTCGCAGCGAAAAACGCCTTTTTTTTTAATGATTGCCATTCCAATTCATGTATCATGTCTGTGAGACTATCTCCCCTGTTTCGCGATAGTACAAAACGAGCTGCCCTTCTTTGTACTTTTTCGATGTCATCCGTCAGTCCCGCCTGATGCGGATCCCACACCGCACAGCAATACTCCAGAATAGGGCGGACAAGCGTGGTGTAAGCAGTCTCCTTAGTAGACCTGTTGCACCTTCTAAGTGTTCTACCAATGAATCGCAGTCTTTGGTTTGCTCTACCCACAATATTATCTATGTGATCGTTCCAATTTTGGTCATTTGTTGTTGTAATCCCTAAGTAATTAGTTGAATTTACAGCCTTAAGATTTGTGTGACTTATCACCAAATCGCAATTTAGGGGATTTCTTTTACTACTCATGTGAATAACTTCACACTTTTCTTTATTCAGGGTCAATTTGCACCTTTCGCACCACACAGATATCTTATCTAAATCATTTTGCAATTTATTTTGGTCATATGATGACTTTAAAAGACGGTAAATGACAGTATCATCTGCAAAAATCTAAGACGGCTACTCAGATTGTCTCTTATGTCGTTAATATAGATCAGGAACAACAGAGGGCCTATAACACTTCCTTGGGGAACGCCGGATATTACTTCTGTTTTACTCGATGACTTTCCGTTTATTACTACGAACTGTGACGTTTCTGACAGGAAATCACGAATCCAGTCGCACAACTGAGGCGATACTCCGTAGGCACGCAGTTTGTTTAGAAGACGCTTGTGAGGAACAGTGTCGAAAGCCTTCTGGAAATCTAAAAATATGGAATCAATTTGACATCCCCTGTTGATAGCACTTATTACTTCATGAGTATAAAGAGCTAGTTCTGTTTCACAAGAACGATATTTTCTGAAACCGTGCTGACTATTTGTCAATAAATCGTTTTCTTCGAAGTACTTCAGAATGTTCGAATGCAGTATATGTTCCAGACCGCTGCTGCAAATCGACATTAGTGGTATAGGCCTGTAATTCAGCGGATTACTCCTACTTCCCCTTTTGGGTATTGGTGTGACTTGAGCAATTTTCCAGTCTTTAGGTACGTATCTTGTTGTGGTTGTATATAATTGCTAAATATGGAGTTATTTTATCAGCATGCTCTGAGAGGAACCTGACTGGTATACAGTCTGGACTGGAGGCTTTGCCTTTGTTAAGTGATTTAAGCTGCTTCGTTACTGCGAGAATATCTACTATGTTTCTCATCTTGGAAGTTGTTCTTGATTGGAATTATGGAATATTCACTTCGTCTCCTTTGGTGAAGGAGTTTCGGAAAACCTTGTTTAATAACTCTGCTTTAGTGGCACTGTCATCAGTGGCTTCACCGTTGTTAACGCGCAGTCAAGGTATTGATTGCGTCTTGCCACTGTTTTGCTTTATGTATTACCAGAATCTCTTTGAGTTTTCTGCCAGATTTCGAGACAGAATTTCGTTGCGGAAATTATTAAAAGCTTCTCGCATTGAAATACGCGCGCCGGCTGGAGTGGCCGAGCGGTTCTAGGCGCTTCAGTCTGGAACCGCGCGACCGCTACGGCCGCAGGTTCGAATCCTGCCTCGGGCATGGATGTGTGTGATGTCTTTAGGTTAGTTAGGTTTAAGTAGTTCTAAGTTCTAGGGGACTGATGACATCAGCTGTTAAGTCCCATAGTGCTCAGAGCCATTTTGAACCATTTTTTCGAAGTACGCGCCATATTTCGAACTTCTGTAAAACTTTGCCAATCTTGGGGATTTTGTATTCTTTTAAATTTGGCGTGTTGGCATACTTTTTTCGCTGCTTCTGCAACAGCGATCTGAACCGTTTTGTATACCATGCGGGATCAGTACCATCACTTATTTATTTATGTGGTATATATCTCTCAATCCCCCCCATGAACCATGGACCTTGCCGTTGGTGGGGAGGCTTGCGTGCCTCAGCGATACAGATAGCCGTACCGTAGGTGCAACCACAACGGAGGGGTATCTGTTGAGAGGCCAGACAAACGTGTGGTTCCTGAAGAGGGGCAGCAGCCTTTTCAGTAGTTGCAAGGGCAACAGTCTGGATGATTGACTGATCTGGCCTTGTAACAATAACCAAAACGGCCTTGCTGTGCTGGTACTGCGAACGGCTGAAAGCAAGGGGAAACTACAGCCGTAATTTTTCCCGAGGGCATGCAGCTTTACTGTATGATTAAATGATGATGGCGTCCTCTTGGGTAAAATATTCCGGAGGTAAAATAGTCCCCCATTCGGATCTCCGGGCGGGGACTACTCAAGAGGATGTCGTTATCAGGAGAAAGAAAACTGGCGTTCTACGGATCGGAGCGTGGAATGTCAGATCCCTTAATCGGGCAGGTAGGTTAGAAAATTTAAAAAGGGAAATGGATAGGTTGAAGTTAGATATAGTGGAAATTAGTGAAGTTCGGTGGCAGGAGGAACAAGACTTCTGGTCAGGTGACTACAGGGTTATAAACACAAAATCAAATAGGGGTAATGCAGGAGTAGGTTTAATAATGAATAGGAAAATAGGAAAGCGGGTAAGCTACTACAAACAGCATAGTGAACGCGTTATTGCGGCCAAGATAGATACGAAGCCCGCACCTACTACAGTAGTACAAGTTTATATGCCAACTAGCTCTGCAGATGACGAAGAAATTGAAGAAATGTATGATGAAATAAAAGAAATTATTCAGATTGTGAAGGGAGACGAAAATTTAATAGTCATGGGTGACTGGAATTCGAGTGTAGGAAAAGGGAGAGAAGGAAACATAGTAGGTGAATATGGATTGGGGGACAGAAATGAAAGAGGAAGCCGCCTTGTAGAATTTTGCACAGAGCACAACATAATCATAACTAACACTTGGTTTAAGAATCATGAAAGAAGGTTGTATACATGGAAGAATCCTGGAGATACTAAAAGGTATCAGATAGATTATATAATGGTAAGACAGAGATTTAGGAACCAGGTTTTAAATTGTAAGACATTTCCAGGGGCAGATGTGGACTCTGACCACAATCTATTGGTTATGACCTGTAGATTAAAACTGAAGAAACTGCAAAAAGGTGGGAATTTAAGGAGATGGGACCTGGATAAACTGAAAGAACCAGAGGTTGTACAGAGATTCAGGGAGAGCATAAGGGAGCAATTGACAGGAATGGGGGAAATAAATACAGTAGAAGAAGAATGGGTAGCTTTGAGGGATGAAATAGTGAAGGCAGCAGAGGATCAAATAGGTAAAAAGAAGAGGGCTAGTAGAAACCCTTGGGTAACAGAAGAAATATTGAATTTAATTGATGAAAGGAGAAAATATAAAAATGCAGTAAGTGAAACAGGCAAAAAGGAATACAAACGTATCAAAAATGAGATCGACAGGAAGTGCAAAATGGCTAAGCAGGGATGGCTAGAGGACAAATGTAAGGATGTAGAGGCCTGTCTCACTAGGGGTAAGATAGATACCGCCTATAGGAAAATTAAAGAGACCTTTGGAGATAAGAGAACGACTGGTATGAATATCAAGAGCTCAGATGGAAACCCAGTTCTAAGCAAAGAAGGGAAAGCAGAAAGGTGGAAGGAGTATATAGAGGGTCTATACAAGGGCGATGTACTTGAGGACAATATTATGGAAATGGAAGAGGATGTAGATGAAGATGAAATGGGAGATACGATACTGCGTGAAGAGTTTGACAGAGCACTGAAAGACCTCAGTCGAAACAAGGCCCCCGGAGTAGACAATATTCCATTGGAACTACTGACGGCCGTGGGAGAGCCAGTCCTGACAAAACTCTACCATCTGGTGAGCAAGATGTATGAAACAGGCGAAATACCCTCAGACTTCAAGAAGAGTATAATAATTCCAATCCCAAAGAAAGCAGGTGTTGACAGATGTGAAAATTACCGAACTATCAGCTTAATAAGTCACAGCTGCAAAATACTAACACGAGTTCTTTACAGACGAATGGAAAAACTAGTAGAAGCCAACCTCGGCGAAGATCAGTTTGGATTCCGTAGAAACACTGGAACACGTGAGGCAATACTGACCTTACGACTTATCTTAGAAGAAAGATTAAGGAAAGGCAAACCTACGTTTCTAGCATTTGTAGACTTAGAGAAAGCTTTTGACAATGTTGACTGGAATACTCTCTTTCAAATTCTGAAGGTGGCAGGGGTAAAACACAGGGAGCGAAAGGCTATTTACAATTTGTACAGAAACCAGATGGCAGTTATAAGAGTCGAGGGACATGAAAGGGAAGCAGTGGTTGGGAAGGGAGTAAGACAAGGTTGTAGCCTCTCCCCGATGTTGTTCAATCTGTATATTGAGCAAGCAGTAAAGGAAACAAAAGAAAAACTGGGGGTAGGTATTAAAATTCATGGAGAAGAAATAAAAACTTTGAGGTTCGCCGATGACATTGTAATTCTGTCAGAGACAGCAAAGGACTTGGAAGAGCAGTTGAATGGAATGGACAGTGTCTTGAAAGGAGGATATAAGATGAACATCAACAAAAGCAAAACAAGGATAATGGAATGCAGTCTAATTAAGTCGGGTGATGCTGAGGGAATTAGATTAGGAAATGAGGCACTTAAAGTAGTAAAGGAGTTTTGCTATTTGGGGAGCAAAATAACTGATGATGGTCGAAGTAGAGAGGATATAAAATGTAGGCTGGCAATGGCAAGGAAAGCGTTTCTGAAGAAGAGAAATTTGTTAACATCCAGTATTGATTTAAGTGTCAGGAAGTCATTTCTGAAAGTATACGTATGGAGTGTAGCCATGTATGGAAGTGAAACATGGACGATAAATAGTTTGGACAAGAAGAGAATAGAAGCTTTCGAAATGTGGTGCTACAGAAGAATGCTGAAGATTAGATGGGTAGATCACATAACTAATGAGGAAGTATTGAATAGGATTGGGGAGAAGAGAAGTTTGTGCCACAACTTGACCAGAAGAAGGGATCGGTTGGTAGGACATGTTCTGAGACATCAAGGGATCACCAATTTAGTATTGGAGGGCAGCGTGGAGGGTAAAAATCGTAGAGGGAGACCAAGAGATGAATACACTAAGCAGATTCAGAAGGATGTAGGTTGCAGTAGGTACTGGGAGATGAAAAAGCTTGCACAGGATAGAGTGGCATGGAGAGCTGCATCAAACCAGTCTCAGGACTGAAGACCACAACAACAACACATATCTCTCAATTGCTGTCGAAACTATCTCTTTGAAAACATTCCACAACTTTTCTACACTGACTTGATATGATGGGAAGGAGTGAAGACTGTCTCTTAAAAATGCGTTAAGAGCATTTATATCAGCTTTTTAAAATAAATATGCCGGCCGCGGTGGTCAAGCGGTTCTAGGCGCTTCAGTCCGGAACTGCGCGACCGCTACGGTCGCAGGTTCGAATCCTGCCTCGGGCATGGATGTGTGTGATGTCTTTAGGTTAGTTAGGTTTAAGTAGTTCTAAGTTCTAGGGGACTGATTACCTTAGAAGTTAAGTCCCATAGTGCTCAGAGCCATTTGAACCATTTTTTAAAAATAAGTATATTTTGCGTTTCTTTTTGATTGTTGTAGGTGTTACGGACTTCAGCCTATCAACAACCGCCATGTGGTCGCCAATCCCTGTATTCGTCACAATACAATTATGCATC
Source organism: Schistocerca piceifrons (assembly GCF_021461385.2). NCBI lineage: Eukaryota > Metazoa > Arthropoda > Insecta > Orthoptera > Acrididae > Schistocerca > Schistocerca piceifrons. Next base: position 347,833,553 of record NC_060141.1, on the reverse strand, counting down.
GAATGAGACGAAATTGTGACAAAGTGTCAACATACCAAACAGCACACCTAACGCTAATAAACTTCCAGTCAAAGGACTGATTTTCGAACTAGAATATGTTTCTCTGTTTGCAACAGTGCCAGAAGCTTCAGTAAGGCGTATCACACGGAGGAGTCAAATATCCTGGCAAGACATGAATCTGTCGTTGGCTGCTGCGGTTCATTTGCCTCCGTACAGCCGTGGTAGAAACAGGTTCGTTGAGCTCGATAGCAAGTAGAGTAACAGACCGTCGACAGCCACCTGCGGCTCTGTGAAGTCCGCTCGTCAAGAGCTTGTGGCTGTTTACCCTTGTGGAAACATTGTCTGTGCAGTACTGTAAGTCCTCCATGGATGCGGCTTACCTCGGCAATCGGCACTGTTGTGTAATCTCCGGTACCTCCCGTATGCTATGATCCATGCGTTTTCCACTAGTTATCACCCCACGTTCAGGCAGTTATGTTGCGACGTTCTACCATACACAGCCCACACCCCTCTGTAACAATTACTCAGATACCGTATCTACGCTCGCGCCATAAACAACTTCTATTGCAACATTTGGGCACCAGACACGGCATATCTTCAAACTGGTCAACCCTTAACGTGAATTTTAACCAATGACTTTATTGCGAGGGGTGCTCAATAAGTAATGCAACACTTTTTTTCTGAAAGCAGTTTGGTTTTATTCAGGATTTGAATACACACTATTCCCCACTGTTTTGGCTACAAAACATGTTTTTCAACATAATCTCCATTCAGTGCCATGGCCTGACACCACCTTACTGAGAGGGCCTGTATGATCGCAAGGTACCACTCTACTGGTCGACGTTGGAGCCAACTTCTCGCTCCATCGGAAATCTCCCCATCATTCCGGTACTGCTTCCCGCAGAGTGTATCATTCACTGATCCAAACAGAAGTCGGCTGGTGTGAGATCCGGACTGTAGGGTGGATCAGGAACAACAGTCAACCGAAGTTTTGTTAGCTCCTCCTGTGTGGGTGGACTTATGCATCGCCTTGTATTGCCATGGAGAAGAGGAAGAAGTTCGTTTCTATTTTATGTCGATTTTATGTCGACGAACACGCTGAAGTCATGTCGTTAATTTCCTGAGGAAAGCACAGTAACCTATTGACTTGATCGTTGCACCATGAGAGAGGAAGTAAAACAGAAGGACCCTTTCGAAGTCCCAGAAGACAATCGCCATACCATGGACTGCCATTTTGCTTCCGGTTCCAAGTGATGTACTAATGTTTCATGTCCTGTGACGATGCCTGACAAAAAATGTCCCGATCAGCCACGTATTGGGCAAGCAGTTCCGCACAGATCGTCCTCCGTTGGTGTTCATAGTCTTCTGTTAGATGGCGAGAAACCCGACGGGCATACACCTTCGAATGCCCCAACTGGTAGACGAGTGTGCCAGCCTTACCAATAAAGTTGTGTAGTTGTGCATCAAGGCGTTCGATTTCGATCTGCAGATCACCTCGAGTAAGAGTGTTCGCACGTTCCAACATTGCAGGAGTCACAGCTGTGTGAGGCTTGCCAGCACGCGCGAGGCCGGACAGGTTTAGCACGACCTTGTTGCTAACGACTTACCGTGGTTGTGTGTGGTGGCATTCTACAAGCGCCTATGAATATCTACGACACTTCGGTTTTCCGGCAAAAGAAACTCCACAAGAGCATTCTGCTTGGAGAGCACCTCTGTTACAGAAGCCAATTTGAAGTCTACATATAAGCGCCGCAATCAATCAGAACTTCATGAAACTATAGGGATTGAAGTGAGAATATTCCAAGACGTCGCACAACAAATTCCGCATGTTTCAGTGGTAACTGGCCGACAAAAAAGTGTGTCACATTACTTACCGAATGCCACTTGTAATTCTACCCGGGAGTAGATGATAGCGCCAGTGAGACGAGAACATTTAAATTCAATAATTTTCTAGATCTACGTGGGATTCAGATCGAAATATACAGGGTGAAAAGTAAACCGACAAACTCTGGGAGGTTGTAGGCGACATCAAAACAAATATTTTTCCCTAATGCCATTTTTGCCTATGAGAATTATTTAAACCGGTGGAGGCCGTATTACGCTCTTCAGTTGTTAGAGGTCGTATTACGATCTTCAGTTGTTAGATGGCGTATTATGCCCTTCAGTTTTAGGCAACTGCTGTCCACCAGTGTAGTAGTGCATTGTCTGTGTTTACTAATGGAGCGATACACGTGGAGTGAGTACACTGATACGGTTGGTGAGTACTACGTAGCGCACCACCACGGACGAGCTGCACAGCGGGTTTATCAACAACAATATCCTAATCGCCGTATCCCGCATCACACGACCTTTGCTGCTGTGTACCAACGTCTGCGTGAGACCGGGTCATTTAGCTGATTAACTGGACAGGGACGCCGTCGCACGGTAAGAACGCTGCAATTTGAAGAAGCTGTCTTGCAGCATGTGGAGCGGGATCCTTCAATCAACACTTGTGCAATTGCACGTAACATGGGGACGAATCAGACGAATGTAAGAACAGTCCTTCGAGAGTAGTTGTTACGTCCATTTCACTTACAGCGAGTCCACAACATGGAACCAGTTGATTATCCACCCAGAGCACAGTTTTCACTGTGGTACCTAGAACAGTGTGAAATGCATCCTACATTTCCATCTGTGTTGTTTACGGATGAAGCAACGTTCGGGCGTGATAGAGTCTTCAATATGCACAATTCGCATGTTTGGAGTGAGGATAACCCGCATGCCACAGACACTAGCGCTCATGAAGTGCGGTTCTTCATTAATGTGTGGGTCGGTGTTGTTGGGGATTGTTTAATGGGGCCGTATTTGTTACCTAGGCCATTGAATGGCAGGCACTATTACAATTTTCTCACCAGAGCATTGCCAGGATTTCTGGAAGACGACCCGTTCCCTACAAGACAACGCATGTAGTTCCAACATGATTGGGCGCCGGTACATTTCAGTCGTCGTTTGAGTCGATTCCTGGACCGACGGTTCCCAGAAACGTGGATTGGCAGAGGTGGTCCTGTACCATGGCCTGCTCGATCCCCAGATATGTCCCCTCTGGACTTTTTTGTGTGGCGAGAGAGATGCGCAACCTTGTTTACGCAACTCCTGTTGCATCAGAAGACGATCTGGTTGCCCGGATAGTTGCAGCAGCAGGAACAATTCAGAATAGTCCTGGAGTTTTTACCCGTGTCACTCAGAACATGATCCGACGGTGTAACCTTTATTTACATGTCAATGGAGGCGTTTTTGAGAATCTACAGTAATTGAAATTGGGTTGTGTTAATGTGTTGTCTCTTGGACATAAAAAAACGGAAAAGTGTTTGTTCGTTTAATTAATTTGCCGCCAGAGAAATCTTCCTCTACCGGTTTAAATAATCCTCATAGGAAAAAATGACATTAGGGAAAAATATTTGTTTTGATGTCCCCTACAACCTCCCAGAGTTTGTCGGTTCAAATACTTTTCACACTGTAAACCTGAAAATTACGTGTATAACCCTTGGAATTTTCCATGGCACCTCCCACGTACGTGGGAATACTATAAAATTTTTTTCATGGCCATGCTAACGCGGAAGAACATGTCTTTTTTCCTGGCCGCCCTCTAGATAGCGCACCAATCGATTAACCGATTTAAGAGTTTCGAAGACATCTCCACTCTGCTGCAGGAAAGCAGCGGGAGGGATCAGCATAGCTTCCTGGTAAGTTTGCTAAAGTCAATGAATAAATTAATGTAACAGAAAATGATGTGAATAAACTATAGGAGGACGTTTAGATAAAGATCAATAAGTACTAGAAAACTTAAATGCATTAAAGAGAATGAGAAAGAAGTTATAAGTAAAATAAATGTATCTCCTCCTGTTGGTGGTTTAAGCGAGTTGCAGGAACAAGTAGCAGCGTATGGCTCAGCTATCAAATATTTGCAGTAAGGGCAGAAAGTGATCCAATAAGAAGGAAGGAACTACTGAATTAAAATTCAGAGAGCATAGGTGGGTACAGAAGATATCGTCGTCGTGCAAGACAGACAATATATAAAACAATTGAAGACGTCGAAATGACAACATCTGCTGCTGACAAGAAGAAGAATACTATAAAATCTGTCGCTGCACATTCATTACTAGATGGACCTGCTGTCTTCTGTGGATGTAGACTGAACTTCAGTATTGACCTGAATGATGCATTTTCGCATGGTAATGGCTGGCTAACTGTGGCAATTGTACGAGGTGGTACAGGTGTACCCAATGTATCTGGACTGGAAAGCTTTGTCGACCGTGACGTCATAGCCTACCGCACATACCACGTTTGTGACTCAGTTATTTGTAAATAATGCATGTAACATCTTCATCGCCACTGTAGAGTTTTTTACCGTAAGGTAGGAAGGCAGAGGATGTTGTTGTGGATGACCGGAATCCTCTTTCTACAACACAAATGCACACGTGGGTAAATACTGTTTTTTATTTACATTAAGCTGCTACTTAACGAGAATAGAGTCCATGTTCGTGGTACAAGCTCGTCAATAATATTCCTCTTGCAGATAATATCGGTAATCTTGCTGTTACAAACTTAAGTCTCCCCATAGTCAGTAATCTGGGCGCTATGTACTGTTATAGCCAGCGATGAACTAGACCCACTTCACGATTGAAATGACAGATGCCAAACTGGAATGTGAGTTAGTGAGACGCTCCAGTCAGCGGCGTAGGCCTAAATCCTAGCTGTCGGGAGGGCGTTGGCGGTTTGTCGCTTGTCAGTATGTCTCTGGCCTCTCTCGTGATAGTCGCGCTTGATCCAGCACCTACTGTCGATCTTCGTGCTACATCTTTTCCAACAGGTGTACTGCCGACAGCTTAAGCCATCATAATGCATATATTTCTTGCTAAAATTTATAGAATGTATGTTTCTGTTTCCATAAGTAATATTCCTTTCTATGGCAGTTTTGAGAGCAGTGGTACTGCACTACATTTGTGAGTTGAAGAGATGCAAGTGAATGGCTTTCCGCATATCCTACTTTTACTGAAAGTGATTTTCGAAGAGCCAAGTGTTAAACGGAAAAAGGTCCATTATAAACACTATAATTTTGTGCACCAAGGGAAGAGTAGACGTCAAAAGTAGGAGATATGGCATCTTATATATCGAAAGATAATATGGTACTTTCAAAGTGTACAATGATTGTTATCCTCGCATTTATGTTCTCTGTTTTGCTAATAGGCAGCTTTCATGAGCTGCTTTTGCGTTAATTCTTTTGTATTATACGTGTATTCATTTTCCATAAGAGAGTAGCCTAGTGTCTGCAAATATCAAAGATGTACTCATGATCAGTCATATTTTTTGTAGACTGATGGCAATAAACAAATATTATGTGCCTGAGCTACGGAAGCTGATTTCTTCAGGAAATTGGTGGAACTGTGTAGCGAAAAACAGGAAAGTTTGATGAAATGGGGAATTATTTAGTATTGTACTTCTTATATTTTTTTCTTTTAGTTGATAATATTCTTAATGTATCATCGAGGTGACACGAATTATGTGATTGTTCTTGACATTATGAGGGTATGTTGTGAGAAATCATGCATTCCATGTGCACTGTATCGTCTCAGTTGATGGGGTGAAGTAGTCAGTATTCTAGCATTAAGCTATTTATCTGCTGATAGTAGCTAGTTAAGTTTACAGAAAGAATTTTTGGGACGAGTTACGTATGGAGCTTTTTTGAGGTCCTGTATTTCTTATAGCTGATGAGATTTCCATAGATGAAGGACAGTGCTCCTAGAGATGGGCCAGTCCATAGTTAGGTGTGCAGGTTTGTAGAGCTGACATTGGGTACTGAGAATGATCGTTCATTGCTGTGTGTTGGTCGATGTGGCGCTGAACGTGTTGTAGATAATGTATGGCTTATTCCATTAGTAAGGTGTAGTACGACGATGAGATGAGAATACCTGAATTCCCTCAGGGGATTCGCTGTTATATTTTGGAGATGTGCACATGGCGAGAGTAGGACCTCAAACTGTGACAGTACGATTCCATTTTTCAATTTTCTCTACTGTTTCTTTTTCACTTCCCGTTGTCTGTGTACAAGTATATCCATGTATCTGTATTCTTTCGTGGATATGTTTATGGTTAGAACTGGACCCAAGCCTGAGGGGGGGTACAATTTTCTGTATTTTTAAGACTGACACCATCGGCTAAAGGACATAGGTTGATCTGTATTATTTCTCAAAATTTTAATAGTCTTGATGAAAGTAAGAAAAATTACAACTTGCTGATTTTGAGTTTTGACTGACTAACTATCATCCTCACAACTAAGAAAGTAAATAGAAAATCATCTTTCACGTAACGTGAAATTTAACAATATTAAAACGAAAATATATTACTCTGAAAGGAAGTGAAACGTAAAAATAGTGGAACATGTTCCATGCATACCAAGAAACACTATCTAAGTACAACGTTGATCAAAACACCACTGTTACTAAATGTCACTCAGATCTATGGAAACAGATGGAAAACTGCCTTTCAGTTAGTGATCATTTAGCAATATTTAAAACATTCGTTATTTATTAAAGTGTTAAAACATAAAAATAATAGACAATGTACCATGTCCACTATGGTATCAACACCTGAGTGCAACATTGCCCATAATACCATCGTTCTCACATGTAGCTCAGATATTTGCAAATGAACGCAAAATTGCCTTTCAGTTAATGTGAAAAATTTAATAAACCTTAAAAATGTACATTACTTGTAAGCGTATTAAAAGATATAAAATAGTAAAGAATGTACCATTCTCATTAACGAATTGGTACGTAAGTGCAATGTTGGCCACATCATCTTTACAAAGTGTACTCGTCAGTAGTAGAAAGCTGATCAAAGCATGGCTGTTAACGTACAAAACCTTTGAACTGTACTCCTGTGCACGCTTGTCTGCACCCACCTTGGTTTACCGGTTGCGACTGACATATGGCGCAGAAGTAAATACATTTGCAATTTAAAAACAAGTAGAAATAATTATTAATGACATGATAACATTAATTAAAAAATTGAGACAAGTACGAGAAAGCACATGGTACCTGGGTAACACGGTATTTCAGAAATATTGTATCTTACACGGAAAAAAACATTTACTACAAACAATACGTGGATGACGTTTCAGTACATTCCAAAGGTAACGAACCTGACACAAACGATTACGCAAGATAACTAAGAGACACACATCCCAAAAATACTCTTGAATTATAATAGAACTATTCCACTAATGGTCGCGAACTGGTCAATATCAGGACAAACGACAGACATGTCTTCAGACACATAGGAAACCAAGAAGTTTCGACAATTGCTGAAAAAACAGCATTGAGCCACTAAATGAAGTATTCTAATATGTGTGACAGCAGGCAGCCATTTTATTTATTGAGATGAGAAGAAACAATACTGATAGCCCAGTAGTGATAAGCAAACCATTTTTTTCGTAGGGAAATGGTGAGATATCTACCCCATGTAGCACAGTATGAAGGGAAAGATAATGACTGTTTTATTTACAGGCGTTTAGAGGTCACACTATGACTAGAATCTTTTGAAGTCTTTAAGCTGGAGAATCACTGATGACAGTTTTGATTGTATAGAAGAGACTGTCATAAGCCAGAGCACTGGGGAAAGGTATAAAGATTCCATCCCCAATGAGTTAAGTAAGTGACCAGACAATGTGAACTACGACTTAAAAGTACCAAGATACAGAGATGTGAAAAGACGAATGAAAGTGTGCAATGTTTTCCTGAGAGCTATGTTGTGTTAAATTATTTGGACAAGGCTTGGTTCCCTCTTCATTATAAAATAGTCTACTGAAACTTTGAGTGCACAGTTGATGTTATGAAAATGGAAGCTGATGATAGATATTACGGATGTACTTGATTATTTTCCCAATATTTTCGTTCACAGTTGTAACACGAAAGTTTCTTCTGAAAGTAAATGGCATGATCATGTTCCCTAGACGTCACAATTTTCTAAATTCTATGAGATTAGTGTAAAATCTAATCCCACGCTATAGCCTCAAAGATATGCTTTAGGAGGTAGGAGGAGGAATTTTGATAATTTACTACATGCTTATGACAGTCAATGTGCTAAGCCTAGATTTGCAAGTTCACGAAAAGGCAATGATACAAATACAAGGGGAAATACACGGAAAAAGATCTTCACTTGAATATGTTGTGAATGATCAGTGTACAGGAAGGTTTACACAATTCTTTGACTTCAGTTTTCGATACGTTTCCGGCAGAGATTAAATATGTTGAAATTAAACTCTAGATTTTAAATCTAAATTGAAGTCTTCTTTGAGGAATGTAAGTTTCATTCTGTATATCAGATCTCCACAGTCGTCTAGAGTGTTTCGTTGAATTGTAGTCCTCTTATGCACTTTAGGATGAAAAATGACTTGTATTTACGTACTTTTTTGGACCAGAATTATAAAAGCTATATCTGAAATAACATTGTTCATAACAACAGAGTTTTGCCTCCAATGACCTGATGAAATCACAGAGAATACTGTGTACTGGTTTGTAAATGTACTGGTTTTTATGGCATCTATCACAAGGAGAAAAAATTATACTGAAAAGTACTGTAGTGAAATATATACTGTAGAAAAGGATGTAATTCCAGTTACAAACGGGGAACAATATACTGAAATCTTCTCTCATTCTTTAATTAAAATGATGTTTGTTTTAAATAACGGTGAATAGCCTTGCTACGCGTGCGCCTTAATATGTTACGCGTAAAATCTTTATGTGATCTATCGAAAAGCTAAGTATGTCACGATACCTTTGATAAACTTAAGCATGAGAAAATATTATTACTCGCAGATGTCGTGTGGCGAAATGTTGTTGTCTCTTCGTAAGGAAAAATAGTCTTATTTATTAATTTATTCCTCCAACTATTGTCTTTATACAAATTATAAATCGTCGTGAAGCGGCCTGTTCGAATACTGAACTGATAGTTACAAATTACGATGAATATCGCAGATGCCTTGAAGCTACTAATATATACACTCCTGGAAATTGAAATAAGAACACCGTGAATTCATTGTCCCAGGAAGGGGAAACTTTATTGACACATTCCTGGGGTCAGATACATCACATGATCACACTGACAGAACCACAGGCACATAGACACAGGCAACAGAGCATGCACAATGTCGGCACTAGTACAGTGCATATCCACCTTTCGCAGCAATGCAGGCTGCTATTCTCCCATGGAGACGATCGTAGAGATGCTGGATGTAGTCCTGTGGAACGGCTTGCCATGCCATTTCCACCTGGCGCCTCAGTTGGACCAGCGTTCGTGCTGGACGTGCAGACCGCGTGAGACGACGCTTCATCCAGTCCCAAACATGCTCAATGGGGGACAGATCCGGAGATCTTGCTGGCCAGGGTAGTTGACTTACACCTTCTAGAGCACGTTGGGTGGCACGGGATACATGCGGACGTGCATTGTCCTGTTGGAACAGCAAGTTCCCTTGCCGGTCTAGGAATGGTAGAACGATGGGTTCGATGACGGTTTGGATGTACCGTGCACTATTCAGTGTCCCCTCGACGATCACCAGTGGTGTACGGCCAGTGTAGGAGATCGCTCCCCACACCATGATGCCGGGTGTTGGCCCTGTGTGCCTCGGTCGTATGCAGTCCTGATTGTGGCGCTCACCTGCACGGCGCCAAACACGCATACGACCATCATTGGCACCAAGGCAGAAGCGACTCTCATCGATGAAGACGACACGTCTCCATTCGTCCCTCCATTCACGCCTGTCGCGACACCAATAGAGGCGGGCTGCACGATGTTGGGGCGTGAGCGGAAGACGGCCTAACGGTGTGCGGGACCGTAGCCCAGCTTCATGGAGACGGTTGCGAATGGTCCTCGCCGATACCCCAGGAGCAACAGTGTCCCTAATTTGCTGGGAAGTGGCAGTGCGGTCCCCTACGGCACTGCGTAGGATCCTACGGTCTTGGCGTGCATCCGTACGTCGCTGCGGTCCGGTCCCAGGTCGACGGGCACGTGCACCTTCCGCCGACCACTGGCAACAACATCGATGTACTGTGGAGACCTCACGCCCCACGTGTTGAGCAATTCGGCGGTACGTCCACCCGGCCTCCCGCATGCCCACTATACGCCCTCGCTCAAAGTCCGTCAACTGCACATACGGTTCACGTCCACGCTGTCCCGGCATGCTACCAGTGTTAAAGACTGCGATGGAGCTCCGTATGCCACGGAAAACTGGCTGACACTGACGGCGGCGGTGCACAAATGCTGCGCAGCTAGCGCCATTCGACGGCCAACACCGCGGTTCCTGGTGTGTCCGCTGTGCCGTGCGTGTGATCATTGCTTGTACAGCCCTCTCGCAGTGTCCGGAGCAAGTATGGTGGGTCTGACACACCGGTGTCAATGTGTTCTTTTTTCCATTTCCAGGAGTGTATTTGTAAGGCCTGTCAAAGGGAAATTATTCATACATTCCCAGATGTTTACGCCAGAGAGCAACTGTGAAAATATTAAAAGAAATGTCACGGCCGGTAATCTCGAAAAACAATGACTTTTACTTGCGCAGTTCTTGCGTGCTGCTGCTATCACTGAATATCAACAAAGTTACTACTTCCTGCATGGGAAAAGACTGTCTACTTAAATGAAATAGTAATAACTCTTTCTATAATATATTTTAACAATTATTACCGTCTTACAAAGTTCAATCTCCGAGCGTTGCGTGCACTGCAGGAGAAAATAAACTTGATGGTAAATTCTTTGTTCTTGTACAATGATTAACAACTAAAATCATTTCATTCTAATTACACAGAACAAAGGTTTTCATTATTATTATACAACTTCGATGCCGATCTTATTGATATTATTTTTAAATTAATTTTAGTTCCTTTTTTCTTTACGCACGCCTCTCTCGAAGTCTTTGCGTATAGTCAAAAATAATTAAGAAAATGAAAATGTTCATTTTATTTAATGTCGTCACCAGCTATCGGTACAACTGTAGACATATGGACTGATGTGATGTAGTACCTAAGAAATATTAAAAACCAATCGAACCTAAATTCCGTTAGCATCAAACAATACGTATTTCCAAATTATTCTATGTAATGTATATCCCGCCAAGTTGAATTGCTGTGAACCTGTAATCTTTAAATTTATCGCCGGTATGTTTGTGTTCAGCAATGAAAAATGCGCTGATGTTGGACATAAACTTTTAAATTAATCCTAATATTTAAATGTTCACCTTTGAAATATTTTTAATTTTACGAATTTTAAATGCGAAAATGGAAGAGTTTGAATAGAACGAGCGTTATTGTATTCTTCATTAAGTGTCAGCTGAGAAACGGCATCGTATTCTCATTCTGCTAGAAATAAATAATCGCTACTTCCCAATTATTCCGCGTAATCACTTCTGTAATATCACATGCTCTGCAAGATTTTAATTTCCACTCCACAATATTAAATTAACTGAATCTCGCGAGGTTGCCAAATGTGGTGCACAATATTACTTTTAATGAATAAGTGTAACAGTTAAATACATTTTTTTCACTCGCAGTGAAAGCGTTCTGTAATTATTGTGTGCAACGTTTGCGTTACTAATGTAATGAAGAAGCAATATACTACATGTGATGCCGAAAGAAAGCCACGCAGTTTGACTGCGGTTGGTGACTAGTCGTAAGGAAACTACTGCCTATAGGGTTTATTCTACGTAACTACATAGAGCACCTTATAAACAAAAGTTCAGTGTCCTTTAACACTGTTTTCGTAACAGTTTCCCAGAATACTAAAGGATTGTGTAATTACTATGGGCGCGTCTGTTTCAATAAACAAGTAGATGAGAAACGTGCTGTAGCGAACTCATGTCTCTGGAATAATTGTGTTCTCATCGCTATGTACTCATCCTTGCATGACTCACGGTAGCATCCACTCTAGAAATCATGGCACTAACGCAACCACCTGCCCTATTTTCCCAGCGTTTGTTTCGAGTCATAAACTTTAGAAGACCTGCCTTCGTGATTTACGTCTCAAATTTACCGTCCACGGTTGTCGTGCATCACAGTTATCCTCTGAAGTTATAACAGATAATCGTCTTGTAGGTACCATGATTAAGTACGGATTATAACTGAAACATTAATTCAGGCATGTCAGCCTAGAGCGTAAGCTGATGAGGAAAGGCATTTGTAGTAATCCACTAATAATTCATTTAATAGAAAACGAAGACTGAACAATGTCTCTACTGTAGAACTACGTGCACTTCGAAAAATCTATTCTTCCTCGGGTAATGTGAACATGTGAATACACATTCTTTTCAGTTAAAAACTAAATATTAACACTATTTTGTCGAAAGTCGACATGTTGAGAAACGTGACTGTTGTACTTAAGGTTTATAATTTATATAAAAAACAGCTACCAGCCACATGTATGGTTTAAAAAGGTTTATTATCTTCAGACCATGACCAGTTTCGGATTTTTCTTTACAAAACTAGGTCCAACTAAGAATGCTTGTAATCTGCCATCTGAAGATGGATTTGTAAAGAAAAATCCGAAACCGGTCATGGTCTGAAGATAATAAACCTTTTTAAACCATACATGTGGCTGGTAGCTGTTTTTTTATATAAATTATAAACCTTAAATATTAACAGTTTTTAATCGCAGAAATTAGCGATCATATAGTAAAATTACCAACATCGTTAATCCTAGTAGGCTTTGCGCCATTTAATTTCGAGTTAGTTTCTTCGTTTGAAAGAAAAGGAAGGTGCAGCATCGAATTAATCTATTTATTAGCGCAAAAGGGCAAGGATGTTGACTACCCATGTCATTTCCAAGTTAGAAGCAGAAATGTTCTGTATCTGTAAATTACAGATCATTACCGTACTTCATTGGCTTATTGTAACTGCGTTACGAGCGATTCAGTCATTTACCTGTTGTGTGTTCCTACCTCTTACTAATTATCTCGTTTAAGTATTAAAAGTTAATTGCATTGAAGAATTTTTTGATCATTGTTTGTATTGTAACTGTAACATGAGCGTATGAAATACATTTCCTTTGTATACCATAACAACTTCAAAAATCAAGACCTGAATGATCTAGGAGGTGTAAGTTAAAATAATTGAAAATAGTACACTGAGGAAGGGATTCACTGCTAATAGTTCCGCTTCGCAGTCGATATTTTAACGAAATAATTCATATTTTTCTTTTACTGCACTTTAGTAACGAATAGTGTTCATCTGCGTTGTAATTTCCATTTAGTTTAGGCACTTGTGCACCAAACACTGTTAGTTTTCACTGTCTGTGACGTCAGTTTACATTCGTAATCGTACTTAAGTTTCCTGTAGATAAATTGACTCAGTATTAGAAGGCTTTTCTATACAAATAAAGGAACTGATTGTCTCATCTAACAACACACTGATAGAAAATCTTAGAATTCATTTATTTTATCATACAGTTATGCTCATTTATCGATAAAACAGACATTGACAAAATAGCTATGACTAGTTATTACTGCTGGTACAAATGAAATAAGGAAATTTGTTTCGTCGGTGGCCACTTTTAATCTGGAGGTGTCTCAAGAGATTGTATATGTGCAGTAGTACAGGAAAGAAAACCCCCTTGCTAAACAAAACGAGAGTAAATACTCCTGGACCTCATCAAATAACGAAAAACTAGTATATTTTATAAATCAAGAATTGACATTGTGTCAAACGGAATTATGCGACTTTTTAAATGTTTATATACCTATTTCTTACGTGAAGTTCGCTAAATAACTGCAGTGTTCACATTACTGGTTTCAGCAATTTACTGCCGTTTTCATATGTTGTAATATCTCTTTATATCCGATGAATTATTCTGATACAATTCTACCCTTGAATGACGTTTACTAATTTTCTATCTTCATACTCCCAGAATCCATGCGAAAAGTAGTTCATACAATAGCTATGCCATGAGCGCATAAGTATTCTTTGTAGTACTCTCTCTGGTGGTTGTTAGAAAAAAAAGAAAGGGAGCTTCCGAGATTGTCTTCGTGCCGATTAGCCTGAGCTGGGTTTTGAAGAACTGTAATCTGATTTTTGAGATTTATCACAGAAGATAACTGATACGAACTGGACGATTAAAAAGGAAATATATATAGATTGCTCCTTCTTACAAAAAGTGTGTATTTGACATTTGAGAATTAATGATATTTATCGATATATTGCGTAGTTGTTAATCAGAAGGGAACTTCCGAAAGACTCGATACGAACCTGCATTTAATAATCCAAGAGCTCCATTACTTCTTCGGAAGGTTAAACTTCATCAAAGCCAAATATCCGCTTGATCTGAGGTTTCCCGACTGATTATACAACGCTCCCAAAATTACAAGGCATTTTATTTGTACAGATTAGCAGTTTTCAGAAATGACATTAGAGCGGCAAAATTTTCCTTCGGAAACCATAGAGGAAACTGTGAAAGTAGCTTTACAGTCAATTTCAGAGAGTCCCGAGGAGAATTTTTTCAACAAAGGATTAAAGGAAGTTCGTGAACAACTTCGCGAAGAATTCTCGCGTTGGAAAGAAAATATCGAAAAATCACTAAATCTCTCGCAGGAGGATTTAGAAACAGCGAGAAGTAGGAAACAAAATTCTCAATCAGTGCGTGACATTCCGTCCACATCAAGATCCGATGTAGGCAGAACTGGAACGTCACAAGTTAGATTCGATATAACGGAGAGCCACAGGGAAAAGTACGAAAAGGATGATTTTTGGAATCGTAGTACTGTTGAGGAGAAAATGATTAAACAGAGACAATTCAAATCTTTAACCCTGACAAAAGGAATGTTCATCCTGTAGTCTTTATTCAAAGTTTCAGAGGTCTATTTCCACGATCTTGGACAGAATGGCAAAAGATTAGTTTTGTATCTGGATATATACAAGGATCAGGAGCATTGTGGGCATCAGAACAAACATCTTCTTGTAAATGTTACAAAGAATTTGAGCAGGCTTTTCTAGCAAAATATTGGTCTGCTGGAATACAAGAAAGACTTAGGCAGGAAGTATTACATCCTGAGCCTTTCTCATTTTTTAGAGGATCTCTAAAGAGATATTTTGAGAAATACATTAATAAATCTTTGTACTGGGATGAACCGATTCCTTTGCCAGATATACTTACAATACTGAAGTCCAGACTACCCACCAGTATAAGGAATCAGCTGTTATATATAAATGATATGGATATAGACTCATTTATGACTACGCTTCATCATATTGTTATAATTGAGGAGGACAATAAAAGGGCAAGAGAAATGTCATATCAAAGAAGAGTAGTAGAAGCGAATCCGAGCTGCAACTCGAATGGGAATGGCAGTAATGGTAGCAATAACAATAATCATAACCAACTACACTCTCCGAGGAGACTTAGCAATGGACAAAATTCAAACAATAATTATTACCATAATGGAAACTTTAGTAATGGTGCAGCGAGGGGCTATTTTAGGAACAGTAGGAATTTTAATCGATATAATCCAATGTATGGCAACACAGGACAGTTCTACCAACACCAGCACAACAACAACAATAATTACACGAATCAAGCAAGACAACATAGACAGAATTCACCACAACAACCGATAATCACTGAAGTAGCTGAAGAGACAAATACCAATAGGACCAACAATCAGTCAAACTAAACATGACCGCATCGTGCCCCGGAGGAGCGGTCAGGGGATCTGTTAGGGGCGAAATAGTAAAATTACAATTGTTAAGATATAATCATGGTGAGCTGTTGACTGAAGAGTTAACAAAGGATTTCATAACGTGTCATAATGACAGATCGAGTGTTCCGGTATCGGAAGTATTTGTTGAAATAGAGGAAGTTCCAACGAATGTGATATTAGACACCGCTGCTTCCGCCAATGTCATCTCAGGCGCTCTTTTTCGGAGAATTATTAGGAAGAAGAAGGTACCAATTTTGCCAGTACAGACCTGCAAAATCATTGGAGCTGTTGGAGCACGCTCTCCCAATGTCAAAATACAAACACAATTAGAGATGAAAATGGGAAATGTAGCAATAAAATGCACGTTCCTTGTAGTGGAGAAGTTATTAGTGGACTGTATTCTTGGTATTGGGAGTATGCAGGAGTACGATTGTCAGATTGATTTTTTGGAAGGAATAGTTAAATTTAGATTAAATGGAGAAGAGATAGCACTGGATTTAAATAGAAAGGAAACGGTGCATGAGAAATATTGTCGCGGTGCCATAATTCAATTAATTGACACTGCAGACGATCGTTGGAAGGAGCTTTCAAAGGATTTGATACAACAGGAGGACTTTAACCAAACAACAATGATAAAAGCTAGTGAATCAAATCAGCTTACCGGAGAACAAAGGCAGCAGCTTCATTATTTGTTAGAGGCATATGAAGAGATTTTTGATGAGAAACCAGGAATTATTAAAGGGTATATTTGTCACCTACAAGTGAAGCCACATCAGACTTACTGCTACACGCACTATCCGATCCCCTGGCGTTTAAAACAAGCCGTTCAAAGGGAGATAAATAGAATGTTAGAATGGAACTTGATTGAGCCATCAACTAGTCCATATTGTTCTCCGCTCTTAGTCGTCCCAAAACCTGGAGGTAACGTTAGATTAGTTCTGGATGCGAGAGAGATTAATAAAATAATAGTACCTGTAAGAACTCATCCGGAAAATATAGATGAATTAATTCAACTAGTGTTGATTTGAGAAGTTCGTACTGGCAGGTCCAAATGGATGAAGAATCTAGGAAATATACCGCATTTATCTATGCTGGGAGAAGTTACCAATTTAGAGTTGTCCCATTCCGACTTAATATTAGTGCCGGAATATTTATTTCAGCGTTGGATTATGTTCTTGGACCAGAATTGCGTAGTCGTATAACTGTGTTTGTTGACGACTTATTAATAGCCACGAACACATGGGAAGAGCATTTGCATATTTTGGAAAGGATTTTTGCATGTTTTCAAGAAAACCGGAATTACAGTAAACTTACAAAAATCTCATTTTGCTTTACCACAAATTAAGTTCTTAGGACATATGATAGACGCGAAAGGTATCCCGCCTACCGAGAAGAAGATAAGTGCAATTCGAAATTTTCCATCACCATGGAATAAAAGACAGCTGAAGGGATTTATAGGTATGGCATCGTTCTTCCGTCGTTTCATAAAGACTCAAGCCATGAATTCTGAGGCATTAAACCGGCTTCTACGGAAGGATGTGCCATGGCAATGGACTGAAGAATGTGAACTAGCTTTTCGAGACATTAAAGACCAACTCGTTAACGCATCCTTATTATATTACCCTGATATGAATTGTGAGTTCTGTCTGTCCACGGATTCATCGGATGTCGGATTAGGTGCTTGTCTCTTCCAAATAAGGAAAATAAAATGGGTACCAACATTCTGTTCGATAGCATTTGCTAGTCGAGTGTTATCGCCCTGTGAAAGAGCCTATACGACCACAGAACTTGAAGCACTTGCGGTTATCTGGGCATTCAAGAAGTTTAACTATTATTTATATGGTTCGAAAACGATTGTGTATTGTTACCATCAATCACTAACCTTTTTGCAAACATGTAAATTATTACATCCTAGACTGTCACGTTGGACAATGACACTACAACAGTACCAATTTAAAATTATTCATGTGTCTGTCAAAGAAAATATTATTGCGGATCCACTGTCAAGACCCCCAGAAGGTTTAACGCCGGAAGTAGAATCAGTAAATACTTCGTATTTTCCAGTATTACTGTTGCAGGACAATATCTACAAGACTTATTATGTACATCTTTGTAGAGATATGGGAAATTTACAACGAAAAGACCCTCGATGGAAGAAGATAATTCAGCTAAAGGAACAACAAAATTCAAGGGCTAGTTTAGATCATTATAAATTAGTAAATGGAGTATTATTCTTCAGATGTGGGAAGGACAACAATCCACGGTGGTGTGTATGTATCCCGAAGGAATATGATGAAAAATTAATTTGGTTTACCCACTTATCATGGGGACATTTTGGTGTAATTAAATGTGCCAATAAAATAGGAGCATACTGTTATTTTCCGAATATTCGGAGAAAAGTGCAGCAAACAATACAAAACTGTTTACTCTGTCAAAAGGCAAAACCGGATAATAGAGGTAGTAAGCATGTTCTGCATTCAATTATTCCACGAGAGCCAAGGGCGTTAATTTCGTGTGATATCTGCCGCCCTCTCCCACTATCAAGAGGAGGAGTCAAATTCATTGTTGGATTCTTCGACGTGTTTACAAAATATGTAAAACTATATCCATTAAAGTGTGCTACTGCCAGAGCTGTTGTAGTGAGATTGGTGCGTGACTATCTTCCGCATGTAGGTTTACCGAAATCCATAATTACAGATAATGCCAGAATTTTTACCGGATTTAAATGGAGGCAAACATTAACACAGCTTGGTATTCGACAAATTTTGGCATCATGTTACCATCCACAAGGTAGTCCAACAGAACGAGTTTTCCGAGAAATAAACCGATTTATGCGTACATACTGTCACAGTAAACAAACATCATGGGCTGATTATTTGTCAGAATTTGAACAAATATTTAATAATCTGACACATACCTCAACTAACTTTACTCCAACAGAGCTTATGTTTAGTCAGATTGAAATGAACTTCTGGATAAACCATCTGCCAAAGTATGAAGACCAGAATTTAAAATGGGAGGAAAAGATTCGACTCGCACTTGTCAATGTAACTAAAATGGCAATACAACGGAAATTGACATATGGTAAACGGATTCACCGGATTCAGACGTTTCATCTTGGAGAAAAGGTTTTATTGAGGCGACACATCCATTCCTCGAAACTGATGAAGAACATAAAGAAATGGAATCTTATTTATACCGGACCATATGTTATTGTGAATATACCAAATCCTGGATCATACTTGTTGGCATATCCCGAATCGAAAAGAATAAAGGGATTATTCCCGCATAATGATATTAAGAAATTTTTTGAAGGATCGTATATCTGTGATACCAAATATGGAGAAGAATTTAGAGTGGAATTTGACTATGAGTCGAATGTGTATATAAATATCAAGAAGTTTATGTTGTCTAGAGGTTAAGAGACAGTGAGATTACTTCCGTGATAGGTTAAGAGACAGTGAGATTGCTCCTGTGATATGTTAAGAGACAGTGAGATTACTCCTGTGATAGGTTAAGAGACAGTGAGATTACTCCTGTGATAGGTTAAGAGACAGTGAGATTACTCCTGTGATAGTTTAGCACAAAAATTTTAAGATAGGTAGAAGAATTTGTTAATTACTAGTGTTTGTAAGTGTGGACTATGAGCAGAAGCCACAGTGATATACAATGAAAGTGCATCTACATTTCCTCAAGACACGGCACTTATGTGAGAATTGCGTGTGAAACTTGAACAGTGTGGGATATGAAGGTAAATACGCTGTGTGTATGATGTGCGCTGTTCGCGCAAGAAAACAAATGAACCGTGAAATGAAGCAACAGTCGATAATGTCACTGTTGCAAACAATTGAAGAAACTCTCTGGTTGCGCGAGAGAAAATTATTATAATTTTTAGATTTTTCATTATGCCTTCTTTACCAGGAGAATTAATTTAAGAATTTTAATTAACATTTTAAGAATAGCAGTTTGTGTGTTTCATATTATGGACATAACTGTTGAAATATATTTCCATAAATGTTCATGAGAGAATGAAGGAGATTCTGCGAGTGGATGATTTGTTAAATGAACATACGTCATCATTAATGATATTTATTTGCAAGTGGATCTATAAATCAATTAATTATAAGAATAATGAAAATTTTTCAAATTATTCCTTTTGTGGAGTCAGTGTCATATGCCTATGTTTAAAATTTTTCATCAGGTGTAAACTTAAATTTTACCCATAATTTCGTAATTGAAAGCAAACCTCGGACAGATTCAATGCTCTACTTCCACCTGCACTATAACAAAACGAAGATAACATTAAAAATTTTTTTGAGAGGAATACATTCGATATGAGCTACAACAAAATTTAAATGCCCACAGTCTATTTGGCAATGTTTTGGACAATCAGCAGTTGTAATGCAAAACAACTTTGGTATTGAGGACTACAAAAAATTCGCGATTGTCAGGACTGATGGATGTTCCAGTCTAGTACAGATGGAAGAATATAAGAATCCACTCCGATTTCGAGTTCAACGATGAAATATGGACTTCGTTGCCTTAATCCACTTTCTTCCAGGGATTTATTCAGTCAGAACCTTTTCTTATTCCACTTTAAACCTGTTTCATGTTCACGTCCCTGACCATCTGTTCCTGAGATCATCTTCCTGTTTCTACGGCACGTTACCAGCTTCTATCCTGTACCATAAGCCATCGCCTGTCCTCCGTGCCGCCTCCACCAAACGCTGTACGTCGCCTACCCGGTGTCCGTACCCAGTGTTCCTGTTCCATCGACTTCACAACGAGATCGCCGGCTACATCGTCGAAAGAAGAATTTTGAAAATTTTTTTTGAGTAATATTGTAAATTTTTTTTTGGCTGTGAGGCTCTTTTCCTTCGATCTAATCTATGGAGCTTCTATATATTTCAAAATTACTGGATTTAGGCTTTCCTATCTTCTTTAATACCTGAGCTGGGGTCTATTCTTCCGGGTTTTCCAGGGTCTCCCTGTGAAGGCCAGTTCCCAAATGGGTAGACCTTTTTCGTAATTACACCAATCTACATCTTCCCTGGTTATGTACTCGGGATGCGGGTATACCCAGGTACATGTAAAAGCTACAGCGTAGGTATTCTCGTAACTTATTGTCTTAACATGTTCCCCATACTCTCTATAGTAAAATTCTACTAACTCAAAATATTCCTCTTTTGAATAAACAACCCAGCAAATTTTTTCTGTTAGCTCGCAAAGTGTATTATCATTAACTTTGCTCGCTGCGAGGGGCAATTGTAATATCTCTTTATATTAGATGAATTATTCTGATACAATTCTACCCTTGAATGATGTTTACTAATTTTCTATCTTCATACTCGCAGAATCCATGCGAAAAGTGGTTCATACAATAGCTATGCCATGAGCGCATAAGTATTCTTTGTAGTATTCTCTCTGGTGGTTGTTAGAAAAAAAAGAAAGGGAGCTTCCGAGATTGTCTTCGTGCCGATTAGCCTGAGCTTGATTTTGAAGAACTGTAATCTGATTTTTGAGATTTATCACAGAAGATAACTGATACGAACTGGACGATTAAAAAGGAAATACAGGGTGAGTCATCTAACGTTACCACTGGATATATTTCGTAAACCACATCAAATACTGACGAACCGATTCCACAGACCGAACGTGAGGAGAGGGGCTAGTGTAATTGTTTAATACAAACCATACAAAAATGCACGGAAGTATGTTTTTTAACACAAACCTACGTTTTTTTAAATGGAACCACGTTAGTTTTGTTAGCACATCTGAACATATAAACAAATAAGTAATCAGTGCCGTTTGTTGCATTGTAAAATGTTAATTACATCCGGAGATATTGTAACCTAAAGTTGACGCTTGAAACCTCCGACGTTCAGTTGCGTGTTGTAACAAACACGGGCCACGGTCGGCGAGCAGTGTCATGCGCATACTGCGTCGTCACCGCTTTCACCCGTTTCATGTGTCGCTACATCAGCAATTACATGGTGATGACTTTAATCATCGAGTGCAATTCTGTCAATGGGCATTAACAGAGAATCCGTTGCAGTTATACCTGTGTACCGATGAAGCGGGTTCACAAACCACGAGGCAGTGAATCTGCGGAACATGCATTACTGGTCCGTGGACAATCCTCGCTGGCTCAGACAGGTAGAGCGACAACGACCGTGGACTGTAAATGTATGGTGCGGAATCATTGGCGACCACCTCATTGGTCCTCACTTCATTGCAGGGGCCCAAACAGCTGCAACATACATCGCGTTTTTACAGAATGATCTGCCAACGTTGCTCGAAAATGTTCCACTGGATACGCGTCGACGTATGTGGTATGAGCATGATGGTGCACCTGCACATTCCGCAAACAACACTAGGCTGACCCTTGACAGGATGTTCGACGGGCGTTTCATAGGACGTGGAGGACGCATAAATTGGCCTGCCCGTTCTCTTGATCTTACACCTCTGGACTTCTTTCTGTGGGGTACGTTAAAGGAGAATGTGTACCGTGATGTGCCTACAACCCCAGAGGATATGAAACAACGTATTGTGGCAGCCTGCGGCGACATTACACCAGATGTACTGCGGCGTGTACGACATTCATTACACCAGAGACTGCAATTGTGTACAGCAAATGATGGCCACCACATTGAACATCTATTGGCCTGACATGTCTGGACACACTCTATTCCACTCCGTAATTGAAAACGGAAACCACGTGTGTACGTGTACCTCACCCCTCATGGTAATGTACGTGTGTCAGTGAAAAATACCAATAAAAAGGTGTTAGCATGTGGACGTAATGTGTTGTTCCAGTCTCTTCTGTACCTAAGGTCCATCACCGTTCCCTTTGGATCCCTACGTAATTCGGTGCTCTCCGATACACACGATCGAACAGCGGAGGAGTGGTACTCAATCGTTAACTTTAGGTTACAATATCTCCGGATGTAATTAACATTTTACAATGCAACAAACGGCACTGATAACGTATTTGTTTATATGTTCAGATGTGCTAACAAAACTAACGGGGTTCCATTTAAAAAAACGTAGGTTAGTGTTAAAAAACATACTTACGTGAATTTTTTTATGGTTTGTATTAACCAATTACTCTAGTCCCTCTCCTCACGTTCGGTCTGTGGGATCGATTTGTCAATATTTGATGTGGTTTACGAAATATAACCAGCGGTAATGTTAGGTGACTCACCCTGTATATATAGATTGCTCGTTCTTACAAAAGTGTGTATTTGACATTTGAGAATTAATGATATTTATCGATATATTGCGTAGTTGTTAATCAGAAGGGAACTTCCGAAAGACTGGATACGAACCTGCATTTAATAATCTACGAACTCCATTACTTCTTCGGAAGGTTAAACTTCATCAAAGCCAAATATCCGCTTGATCTGAGGTTTCCCGACTGATTATACAACGCTCCCAAAATTACGGGGCATTTTATTTGTACAGATTAGCAGACTGCCGCAAAGCACGAGCCTGCAGAGAAGAAGAATTATCGCCTGATTTCATTCTAACAAGTAAAATTTCAGAATCATTTTGAGTGACTGAGCTATGACTGTGTTTCCTATCATGAATGATTGATTGCTCGAACGAATTGAGAGCTACATAATCACGTAGATAGGAGGAAAAATTACAACGTGATTAATCCACCGGCAAGTTCACCATTATAAGCAATAATTCAGATTGTTCACACTGTACATCATGAAGCGCTACAAAATATATCAATGAATTATACATAATGAATGAGGCTCTATTCTCTGTGAGGACACGATATATATGGAAAGTGCTTCAAGGACGATGAAATCACGAGTAATCAACAGTGTGATGAATGTACAAGTCTACTCACGTAATTCGCGAAACTGGAGGTCGACGGATTGCCCTCTTTGTAAAGCAGGATAGGTGGAGATACAGTATGTGGCACATCTAGCAAAAGAGTGAAAGTTGTTCCAGCTCTTTCTTTAGTGGGACTGACTTCCGCCTTACAACAAGTACTTTCCGTACCTAAGCGCTGTCTGTTGCACAAATATCGTGCTTAACATTATCTACCTAGCACTGAGCGCAAAATCGTTTCACGTTCCACGAATATTAATGGATTACCACCCCTATTCTGTAGACTAAGAAGAAAACTGTACAACAGAGATTTAATTAGTGAAATCCAGAATGCCCGATCTGGGTTTACACTTTAGTAGACAATTCAAGGAATTTTCTCTCGCTGGCGACATGTAGTTAGAGGTTTCAGGATGAGAGAAAGCATGCTTCTATGCGCATTGTGGCAAAGTTTAGCGAACTCGGTAGCTGCATAATAGGCATATTTATTTAACTGATGGGGAGTATGCGTGACGATGCAGCTACGGGAAACACAGATAAAAAACACTAAGCATATGGTTCCGTACAATCAAACGATAATAACGTGCCGATGCTTATTTGTCAGCAAGGATTTGTAAACTTATGAGCCGTGCGTTGTGGCCGAGCGGTTCTGGGCGCTTCAGTCCGGAACCGCGCTGCAGCAACGATCGCAGGTTCGAATCCTGCCTCGGGCACGAATGTGTGTGATGTCCTTAGGTTAGTTAGGTTTAAGTAGTTCTAAATCTAGGGGACTGATGTCCTCAGATGCTAACTCACATAGTGCTTAGAGCCATTTGAACCATTTTGTAAACTTATGAAACAAAACATGGACGTTCAATTTCTCACACACAAAAATTCTAAAGAAAAAGGTCACCATTTTACATTAATAAATGAATCATCAAAACCAGCCCCTGAAACACAGCGAAACCAATCCTGAAAGTTAAGTGAGCACGTGATGCATGAAGTGAGACCGAATTCAGGTCTACCTAAATTTACGTAAAACAAAAGTGAAATCATCACTCCCAAGAATCCTACTCTGTTTCTACCGAGTTAACTCGTTGTACAAAATCATGGCTTCAAATCGAATTAACACATATCCAAAAGCCACTTTTCATGTGTGTACGGAAACAGCACGTCATACTTACTTCATCACTTGCTGTTCTGTTTAAAATCTGAACTGCCTCGACGAACTTGATTGAGGCACACTGAGAAATCACCAAGATGAGTTCGCCAGGACAAGCAGGCATCTCCTCCAATCAGAAGATAGGAAGGCACGCCCAGTTTTTTCGGCCTAAAATTTTCCATTCCGTGCGACAGCTGAAATTTTGGAGACGGCATCGCCACGCTTAGATTCGAAAGGGGCAAACGTGTGGTGACGCGTCTAAGAATGTGCAGCCGTGTTTGATGACACAATGTCACCAATGGAGCTTATTATATATAACATTCAACTGCCTTCCCAGGCTGCTACTGCAAAGCTAAACCCAGAACTTCCACCTGAATTCCCGTAGTTGCAAGCATATATCGTTACACCAACATTCCCTCAAAATGAGTGATCATCCATTGTTGGGACAGGTGGTTGTACGTTCATGTTGTGCTGACCGTCATTTGTAATTAAGAAGAGAATAAACATACTCAATTCATGTTCCCAAACTGATCTTCCTCCCTGGCATGAAGCATTTGTGGAAGGTAAATATGACTAAATGCATGCAAAGGAAAGACATGTGAGTAAGCAAAACAACAAAATTATAATGGGCGTTTTAAAGGAAACAAGCCGGAGGCATAATTACAAAACCAATACCTGTATGTTAGAAGTATTGAACTTGTCTGTTGAGACACTTATCCCACTTTGACGCAAGGCGGTGAATGGCTGTCTCATAAAATTCCCGGGGCTGCGATGTTAGCCAGTTCCGCAGGTACAGCTGGACGTCGTCATCCGAGGTGAATCGTTTGCCCCTCAGAGCCTTTTTAAGGAACCAAAAATGGCGTAATGACAGGGAGAGAGGTCCGGACTGCATGGAGGGTGGCCGAGAACCTCCGATATGAATTTCTGCAGGAGTGGCGCGATTGTGTTGGCCGTATGAGGCTTTGCATTGTCGTGGAGCAGAATGCCCCACGGGTGAGATTGCCTCGTCGTTTTGATTTGATGGCTTGGCGAAGGGTGGTCAAGGTTTGCGAGTAACGCTAAATATTCACTGTTGTCCCGTGTTGCAGGAAGTGAATCAGAAGCGGGCCATCTTGGTCAAAGAAGAACGTTAGCATAGGGACAAACGGTTCACCTCGCACGACGACGTCCAGCTGTACGTGCGGAACTGGTTAACATCGCTGCCTTGGGATTTTTATGAGACGGCCATTCACCGCCTTGTGTCACAGTGGGACAAGTGACTCAACAGCCAGGGTCAATACTTCTAACGTATAGGTACTGGTTTCTGTAATTATGTCTCCGGCTCGTTTCTTTTTGAACGCACCTGACACATGAGAAGCAGATTGATTGGCGACTTTGAAAAGTTTCCTTCTGGATCTCGTACAAGTGTCTTGATGCTGCAACCACAATTGCTGAATGTGAAGCTCCACTGCAGACTACGCTTATAAGTTCTCACATTCGCTTAATATCATCGACAGTTGAGATTGCAGTGAACGTGAGATCACTGAAATTGAACCGTGGATAAATGTAAACACATCGCCTGATCAGATGAATCACGAATCTAATGAATCACGAATATTGTTACACTATTTGGATGATCGTGTCTGGATATGCCACTGTCCGACGCTACTGACTTAAGACGGTGGGAACAGCATCATGATATGGAGGTCATTCATGTTGGCCTCCATTGGTCCCGCGACAGTTAACTGAAGGCGCCCTAACAGCTGTGGACTCCATCATCGTTGTTGCAGACTACCTGCAGCCCTTCATGGCTGATGTCGACCTCGGCGGTTTTGGCATCTCCCAGGAGGGTATCCGTCATTGTCACACAGCCATAATCATTCTGCAGTGGTTTGAAGAGAATTATAGTGAACATCATGGCCACTTAACTCTCATGATGTCCTAGGATGCCACCTGATATCAGCTCTGTGCCCACAAACCACCAACCCTTAATTTTCCTTAGCTGCGTGATCTGGCTAGGCCTAGACATATGGTGGCATATACCTTCCGAAATGCATCAAGGACCTTTCGCATTCATGCCGTGGTGAATCACGTCTGTACTGTCTTCTGAAGTTGGATCATCTGTCCGTTAAGCAGGTATTCATAATCTTGGACTTTCAGTGTATGAAGATGCAGAGTTGAGATGTTAGTTTTTATTTTTTGTAATCTCATTTCTTACCCAACCGGCTGTGGAGAGCTCTTTTGCATCTGTCCGTTCGTTTCAGGTGAATTTGAGTGATGTGGAATGTTTGTGAGTGGATTTCCAAATCCGATATTCATTGGTAAAATAAAGGAAATTATTCTGAAACTTTGTTAGAAGCAGGGCATGATCTTTTCCATCTGTTGTTTATACAAAATTTTCCTTATGTATGTTGGTATAATCTTATTACATTCTCGTGTTACACTCTAATTTTGCAATGTTGTGACAAGCAATTATTCTTCGTATTAACACTTCTTATTTTTAGTTCGGTTATCACAGACGTTACAAAGAATAGTTTAACAGAACTCAGAAGCATTTTCGTGTTCACTATATTGCGCAGATTTCATTGTTCTAAGAGAGTAAAAAGAAAGAGACCGTCCTCAACTGATCAGCTGAAGTGACTAAATACAAGTGACGCCTTTGTCGCGAATTTAATTTTATGTACAGGGTGATTTTTCCGCTGTGTACAAATTCTAGGAATTGATCGACTGGAGGATACGGAACAAATAGGCCTAATGAACTTATGTCCGGAAACGCATGGTTTCCATGCTAGAGACCATTTATTCAATCATATTTTGTTACAGAGATTGCGGTCTACTACGCGCTGTACCATGCAGCCACTGTTACAGTATGCATTGTTTCCTCGTAGAGGATGGTACTGTTCCTCATACGTCATACCATAGTGAACTCTCTTGCCATAATAGTTGATAATGTCATGTCTGATTCACTTCCCTTGCTGACTAGCCTTCTAGTGGATGTGATACACAATGTTTCGGCACCCGAATCGAGCGCTTGCCGACATAGTGTTTAATTACTGAAAGGCAAATGGCAACGGACGTCTGCCAGCAAGGTTGCATCAGAAGATCTATCCCCACTGACAACAGCCACAGCGTTCAGTGTTTGCAACCGTGTTTCGCCGTTTGTCTAAGACATGGTCGTTTCAGGAAGCAGGAAATCATTAAAGACGTACCTGAAATGTTCCGGCACCAGACCTGGAGGAAAATGTGATTAACACTGTGGAAGGCGACCTCCGTGTCAGCACCTGGCAGTTGGCCCGCCAGTAAAGGGTAAGCCAGACGACCGTGTGGAACAGTCTGCATGACAATTGTTGCTACCCTTGTCACTTAGAGCGCATGCAGGGTACACTAGCGACAGACGTTCCACATCAGGAGCAGTTTTGTAGCTGGTTTCTTCACCAGGCAAACATGATTCGAGGATTGGTGCCATCTATTCTGTTCACAGATGAGACCACCATTACGCTAAATGGTACCTTCATCTACTGCGAGACAGTATGCAGATCCCCTATGGTATGGTGACAGCGAATCATCAGCATCGGCGCAACCGGCCGGGATAATTGGTGACCTTGTTTTGGAATCAGTCATCCTTCCACGTCACCTAATAGGCAGCCGGCCGCGGTGGCCGAGCGGTTCTAGGCACTTCAGTCCGGAACCGCGTGACTGCTACGGTCGCAGGTTCGAATCCTGCCTCGGGCATGGATGTGTGTGATGTCCTTAGGTTAGTTAGGTGTTAGTAGTTCTAGATCTAGGGGACTGATGACCTCAGATGTTAAGTCCCACAGTGCTCAGAGCCATTTGAACCATTTTTGAACCTAATAGGCCGGAACTATCGGTGTCACTTGCGGGTGAATTTGCCTCATCTGCTGGACAAAGTGCCATTGATGATTCAAAGGGTTATGTGGCTGCCACAAGATGGTTCTCCAGCCGAATTCGCCTTAATGTCCGGACGCGTCTCAATCGTGTCTTCCCTGATCGATGGATCGGACGTGGTCCAGTTGCCTGGCCTGCCCGTTCATCATATCTCTATCCCTGCGATTTCTGCTTATGGGGCCATCTCAAAAGTATCGTGTATGCAGAGCCCATTCCAGATGTGGAGACACTGGAGTAGCGTACTCGTGCTGCTTTTGACACTGTTCGGATGCAGTCTGGCCGATGTGAACCTGTGAGACAAAACATGATACGGTGCGTACAGGCATGCGTTGAGGCATATGGAAACATTTTAAACACGTACTGTAAATATGTATGCATGGTATAGCACGTATTAGACCGCAGTCTGTAACAATATACGACTGAATAAATGGTTTCTAGCATGGAAACCCTTGCATTTCCGGACATAAGTTCATTAGACCTTTTGTGTTCCGCATTTTCTCATCGATCAGTCCCTAGAGTTCGTATCATATTACGTCATTTTTATGTCTCAGAAATTAAAAAAAAGATTTTGTACTTTACTGCGAACTTTCGTAGCATAACACAGAAATATGTAAAATTATAATTACGTAATAGACCAATTTTGAACAATCCAGAACTTCGAACTTCGCCAGAGTGCTAAAGCTTAGCTTATTTATGGAAAGACTTGAATCAGGTGTTTTATGTTCTACAACTGACATAACCCTCACATAAAAATAAAGTGGTGTAGCAAGATTCCATAATCTCAGCAAGTTACCGTAAAACTTGGTTTCTTACACTTGGATAGAATACTAATCATTAATATGTAAGCCTACAGTGTTTGCGTGTATCTTCTTGTACGTGTAAAATAATAAGGTCAATGATGGCCTCAGATGTTAAGTCCCACAGTGCTCAGAGCTATTTGAACCATTTTAAATAAATTGTTCTAGATGTTCCCTGATTTTACGTCTTATGTGTTTACACCAGAGATTCATCAGTTTCTTTTTTGTAAAATATAAGTTATTTGGTACTGAAAAAATGGACATATATTGGCAACATTCAATAGTGTTATTCGGTGTTTTTCACAGCCTTAGTCCAGCTTTCCAACATCTGAGATGGACCGATAAATCTTGGTGTGGCATCCTCCAGCCTTCCTTTCTCTGCTTTAACTCCATTTCACAAGTTTTGCTACTGGAGATGTTGTTGTTGTTGTTGTCTTCAGTCCTGAGACTGGTTTGATGCAGCTCTCCATGCTACTCTATCCTGTGCAAGGTTCTTCATCTCCAAGTACCTACTGCAACTTACATGCTTCTGAATCTGCTTAGTGTATTCATCTCTTGGCCTCCCTCTACGACTTTTACCCACCACGCTGCCCTCCAATGCTAAATTTGTGATCCCTTGATGCCTCAGAACATGTCCTACCAACCGGTTCCTTCTTCTAGTCAAGTTGTGCCACAAATTCCTCGTCTTCCCAATTCTATTCAATACCTCCTCATTAGTTATGTGATCTACCCATCTAATCTTCACCATTCTTCTGTAGCACCATATTTCAAAAGCTTCTATTCTCTTCTTGTCCAAACTATTTATCGTCCATGTTTCACTTCCATACATGGCTACACTCCATTCAAATACTTTCACAAACGACTTCCTGACCCTTAAATCTATACTCGATGTTAACGAATTTCTCTTCTTCAGAAACGCTTTCCTTGCCATTAACAGGCTACATTTTATATCCTCTCTACTTCGATAATCATCAGTTATTTTGCTCCCCAAATAGCAAAACTCCTTTACTACTTTAAGTGTCTCATTTCCTAATCTGATTCCCGCAGCATCGCCCGATTTAATTAGACTACATTCCATTATCCTCGTTTTGCTTTTGTTGATGTTCACCTTATATCCTCCTTTCAAGACACTGTCCATTCCGTTCAACTGCTCTTCCAAGTCCTTTGCTGTCTCTGACAGAATTACAATGTCATCGGCGAACCTCAACATTTATATTTCTTCTCCATGGATTTCAATACCTACTCCGAATTTTTCTTTTGTTTCCTTTACTGCTTGCTCAATATACAGATCGAATAACATCGGAGACAGGCTACAACCCTGTCTCACTCCCTTCCCAAAAGCTGCTTCCCTTTCATGCCCCACGACTCTTATAACCGCCATCTGGTTTCTGTACAAATTGTAAATAGCCTTTCGCTCCCTGTATTTTACCCCTGCCATCTTTAGAATTTGAAAGAGAGTTTTCCAGTCAACACCGTCAAAAGCTTTCTCTAAGTCTACAAATGCTAAAACCTTGGTTTGCCTTTTGTTATTCTATTTTCTAAGATAAGTAGTAGGGTCAGTATTGCCTCACGTGTTCCAACATTTCCAAACTGATCTTCCCCGAGGTCAGCATCTACCAGTTTTTCCATTCGTCTGTAAAGATTTCGCGTTAGTATTTTGCAGCTGTGACTTATTAAACTGATAGTTCGGTAATTTTCACATCTGACAACACCTGCTTTCTTTGGGATTGGAATTATTATATTCTTCTTGAAGTCTGAGGGTATTTCGCCTGTCTCATACATCTTGCTCACCAGATGGTAGAATTTTGGCAGGACTGTCTCTCTCAAAGGCCGTCAGTAGTTCCAATGGAATGTTGTCTACTCTCGGGGCCTTGTTTCGACTTAGGTCTTTCAGTGCTCTGTCAAACTCTTCACGCAGTATCGTATCTCCCATTTCATCTTCATCTACATCCCCTACAATTTCCATAATATTCTCCTCAAGTACATCGCCCTTGTATAGGCCCTCTATATACTCCTTCCACCTTTCTGCTTTCCCTTCTTTGCTTAGAACTGGTTTTCCATCTGAGCTCTTGATATTCATACAAATGACTCTCTTTTCTCCAAAGGTCTCTTTAATGTTCCTGTAGGCAGAATCTATCTTACCCCTAGTGAGATAAGCCTCTACATCCTTACATTTGTCCTCTAGCCATCCCTGCTTAGCCATTTTGCACTTCCTGTCAATTTCATTTTTGAGACGTTTGTATTCCTTTTTGCCTACTTCATTTACTGCGTTTTTATGTTTTCTCCTTTCATCAATTAAATTCAATATTTCATCTGTTACCGAAGGATTTCTACTAGCCCTTGTCTTTTTGCCTACTTGATCCTCTGCTGCCTTCACTACTTCATCCCTCAGAGCTACCCATTCTTCTTCTACTGTATTTCTTTCCCCCATTCCTGTCAATTGTTCCCTTATGCTCTCCCTGAAACTCTATACAACCTCTGGTTCTTTCAGTTTATCCAGGTCTCATCTCCTTAAATTTCCACCTTTTTGTAGTTTCTTCCATTTTAATCTACAGTTCATAACCAATAGATTGTGGTCAGAGTCCACATCTGCCCCTGGAAATGTCTTACAATTTGAAACCTGGTTCCTAAATCTCTGTCTTACCATTATATAATCTATCTGATACCTTCTAGAATCTCCAGGATACTGCCATGTATACAACCTTCTTTTATGATTCTTGAACCAAGTGTTAGCTATGATTAAGTTATGCTCTGAGCAAAATTCTACCAGACGGTTTCCTCTTTCATTTCTGTCCCCCAATCCATATTCACCCACTATGTTTCCTTCTCTCCCTTTTCCTACTCTCGAATTCCAGTCACCCATGACTATTAAATTTTCGTCTTCCTTCACTACCTGAATAATTTCTTTTATCTCATCATACATTTCATTAATTTCTTCATCATCTGTAGAGACAGTTGGCATATAAACTTGTACTACTGTAGTAGGCATGGGCTTCGTGTCTATCTTGGCCACAATAATGCGTTCACTATGCTGTTTGTAGTAGCTTACCTGCACTCCTATTTTTTTTATTCATTATTAAACCTACTCCTGCATTACCCCTATTTGATTTTGTATTTATAACCCTGTATTCACCTGACCAAAAGTCTTGTTCCTCCTGCCACCGAACTTCACTAATTCCCACTATATCTAACTTTAACCTATCCATTTCTCTTTTTAAATTTTCTAACCTACCTGCCCGATTAAGGGATCTGACATTCCACGCTCCGATCCGTTGAATGCCAGTTTTCTTTCTCCTGATCACTGGAGATATTAATGGAATATAAACAATGCGTGTTGAGTAACAACAGATTCTATTACAGATTTGGTGGGATGATTTAATTATCAAAAAGAACATTTGGCCTAAATTGTGGCTCATGGTTTCTGTTTATAAGATTATTTTACCCTTTACAATGCGTGCTGCCTGAAATGCATCTGAAGAGAAACTGTTCGTGCTTGGATTTCTAGTTCCCATGGTGTCGCGGTAGCCTTGGTGCCTCCTAAAGTGGAGAAAATACATATGACTCTCGCATTGGTGTTTGTTGTGACCGTATCCTGTAAAATAACAGAAAACCACGATAGCTGCGGTAATAATGTGTGTTCGTGATGTATATAAATGTCGGAAGCAAATTATATGTGCGATGAATACTTATCAGATGGATACGTCTGCAAAAACTAATGAGATAACTTTATAGTAACGTATACGAAGCCACTTGTTTAAAAATGTGTTTTTAGGCAATAACACTAATATGTGTAATTTTTTAGGTCTCAGGGTTATCACAAGGTCACTTTTGTCATCATGTCGTATACACAGAGGTCCAAGCGTGTGATGATGATGTTTGGTTTGTGGGGCGCTCAACTGTGGGGTCATCAGCGCCCATACAAAGTCCCAATTTTTTACACAGCCCAATTTTTGTACACAGTCCAGTCTACCCACTGTCACGAACGATTATGATGATGAAATGATGAGGACTACATAAATATCCAGTCCCCGGGCAGAGAAAATCCCCAGCCCAGCTGTGAATCGAACCCAGGACCCCGTGCTCCAGAGGCAGCAGCACTAGCCATTATACCACGAGCTGCGGACTGAGAGGTCCAAGCGAGTTAACATTATGTGTATGTATGTATTGCACCAGGGACCTAGAAACGACGGAGAGGCTTCATGCACGCCGTAGCCCTCAGTGATAGACAACCCCAGCAGAACAGGCTACAGCAGTCCATTTCCCCCCTCCCCCTCCACCCCCCCGCCGCCCCATATCGAACATAGGGTTATTGTGCGGATCGGCCCCCACAGTGGACCCCCCTCCCTCCGGGAACGTCTCATTCCAGCTCAAATCTAGACGACCGAAACCCCAGTATTTGCATGGTAGAGTTATTATGGTGTACGCGTACGTGGAGACAGTGTTTGCGCAGCAATCGCCAACGTAGTGTAACTGAGGCGGAATAAGGGGAACCAGCCCGCATTCGCCGAGGTAGATAGAAAACCGCCTTAGAAACTATCCACAGGCTGGCCGGCACACTGGACCTCGACACTAATCCGCCGGGCGGAATCGTGCCGGACACCAGCATGCCTTCCCGCTCGTGAAGCAGTTCATTAGACCGCAGCGCTGGCCGGGCGGGCTGAGTTAACATTACTTTACCGGGTGAAGATAAGCTATCTCCCGTCAAACGGTTGCTTAGAAGCATCCATGTCTTAGACGTTATTACAAACTACAATTACGGTCAGCATGCCCTTCCTCCAACCTTCGACGTGGTATTGCCGCTATCTCGTACTAATGACTTCAAGGGTAGAACTAAATTTAACGCTTTTTTGAACACAAACTGTTCACGCTCGCTAACGTTCATGAGTACGCCAAAACGCCAACAGAAAAAAGAAAAAATGAAAGCAAAACTCTGAATATGATCGAAGATTCGTTTCAGAAGAAGTAAATACAACTAGAATTTATAGCGAGTTCTTGAATTTGCAACATAAAAATGACACTCGTAGACGCTCTCCCATATGCTGCATGATGATTTAAATCCCAAGTACCAGCAACGGTTGATGTTCAAAGAAATTCCGCAGACAAGCAGCAGGGAGACTTCTAGAATGTTTAAGCCTCTGCTGAGTTGCACCGCAATTAAGGAGCATTCGCAATAATGTCAGCTAAGAAGAGGTTACGTTATAACTCTTCCGCGGTAAAAAAAGAAGATTTATACTTTAATTAAAATACAAAAACCTTGCTGCAGCAAGAAGTGCAACCTGAAGGGTACAGTATTGCAATTACTGTACGCGCCGACAACAGACCATAGTTTTATTATTATAGTTATTAAATCTTGCAACGCTTCTCGGGGAACAACGATAAAATTTCTTGCTCTGTACCATTAGACCTGCGAAGCTCTTTCCTGTGTTCTACACGGTTGCACGATATCTGCTGCAGCTAACGTTTTTGTTATTGATGAAGGAGTGAACGATTACGAAAAAATGAAATGAGCGTATGGCATTGTTGGCCGGGTGGCCCCATACGGGGAAGTTTGGCCGCCAAGTGGAAGTCCTATTACAGTCGACGCACCATTGGGCGACTTGTGTGTCGGGGATGAGGATGAAATGAGGATGAGTGCAACACAACACCGAGACTACGAGCGGAGAAAATCTCCAACACGGACGGGAATCGAACCCGAGCCCGGTTGCACGGGAGGCAAGCACGTTACCACCCAGCTAAGCAGGCGGACAACGATTACGAAAATATGTTGTTAGTTAAGTCATTGTGTGTATGTACAGATGGTATGACTAAAATTCAATGCGTTATATTTACTTCACTAACGCAAAATGGGACATTTACGACAAATACTGTTGTATTTATTCTAGTCTTTGAATGCAAAATTATGAAATATACAAAAAAAAAACTTGAAACCAAAGACTGGTAGCAACATTGCAATTTCGAGCACTGGAGTCGCTTTTTCTTCATCGTGACTATGCCACACTTCAGCGTTTACGACGGATGTACAAAATAATTCCTTCTGTAATATTTCCTAATTCTACTCACAAGCTATCTTTCAAGAAAGGAAAATTAAGGATTTAAAACTTCCAGTAGAAGTAAACTTCATGAGAGACGATTTACTGTTTTAATTGGACAAAGATCTTTGAGGGACTCGACCACGTCCTTTTGAAGACCCCCCTCTCGTAACTTTCCTGCGCCGATTTGAACAATCCACATTAAAACAGTAACAGAACAGCAGAACTGCAAGAGTCTGACTTACAAATGCAAGATCTGCTGGATGTAGTTCTCGCTTTAAGTTAAGTTCTGTAGAACAAGTGGCCTATGTTTGCAAAAACTCTGTGTATCTGTTTGTCGACATAGCGATAAGCATTGTTAGATGGAAGGAAAAATCTGTAACCGGTTCAGTAATGCCCATCCGGTATTTAAATACAGGTACAAAGTACGGCTTAGAGACTACTGTGCTAATAGTAGGACCAGTCTAAGACGGAGAAAGTGTTATTCCTAAAGGGTCTAGTTTACTTAACAACACAAGTGATAATGTAAATGACTTGGTATCGTCTAGAAACGCCAACGACATATCATTATCCTCCGTATTAACTGATGAGAGAACCACAAAAGCCGGCCGTTGTGGTGGAATGGTTCTAGGCGCTTCAGTCTGGGACTGCACTGTTGCTACGGTCGCTGGTTCGAATTCTGCCTCGGGCATGGATGTATGTGATGTCCTTAGGTTAGTTAGGTTTAAGTAGTTCTAAGTCTAGGGGACTGATGACTTCAGACGTTAAGTCCCATAGTGT
The DNA here is from genome assembly GCF_021461385.2 of Schistocerca piceifrons. Taxonomy (NCBI): domain Eukaryota; kingdom Metazoa; phylum Arthropoda; class Insecta; order Orthoptera; family Acrididae; genus Schistocerca; species Schistocerca piceifrons. Next base: position 347,797,370 of record NC_060141.1, on the reverse strand, counting down.
TTAGAGCCTATCAGATTTGAACCACAAAACCATATGCATTGTCAAAACCAATTGCATCAAGTAGGAACCCAGAAAAGTATATGTCTGAGTGAATTTGTTTTGTCGGACATGTCCGGCGGATATCACTCGTTATGATGCTGCTAGTAGATAAATGCAAACATGAAATATCGGAAGGGGAAGAATAGGGAAATGATAGGTGGGAAATCGTGACGGCACAGGCCATTGTTGTAAAGCAATGGCTAAAGTTGAAAACTAGTGCCGCTCCAGGACTCGAACCTGGAATTAACGCTTCTCAAGAGCGGTTTCCATAACCGCGTCAGTAATCCGGATACCATCAGTGGCCGAATCAAATTTCTAACTTATCGCCCGATGCCATTTCACTCATTACTCGCAGATACTGATTCCCGTAGGAATTCGGACGATGTTTGTGAATTCGGACGATGTTTGTGCATCCGTTGAAACAAACGTCCAGGAGGTGTCCCATACTTTTTTCAGAAAGGTATAAACACTACCCTCGATAAGTTTGGAAACACCTAGTAATTATAGACAATGGAAAGGAAATACAGTAGAAAAATGCATTTTGTTGTTTTTCAAATGTTTATTAAGCTCAGATAATACATAGGAAGATGCAACAATTAAATTTTCGATTCCTCAAAATAGCCACCGTTTGCTTTCATCACTGCCTTGCCCACTCTCGACATGCGCTGCGTCAGTTTTGCCAACGTTCCAGTTCGAAGTAATCTCCATTCTTGCTGCAGGACCTCCCACAGTTGTGACCCACTCATGATTTCCCGTTTTTGGATCCTCCTGTCCAATTCATCCCATAGCAGTTCGATTGGGTTACAATCAGAGGATTTGGGTGGTCATTCCATGTTTTTCAATATTTTGCGAACCTCTAGAGACTTCTCATAGTTCTGACACAAGCGAGACGTATGTTTCGGGTCGTTGTCTTGCTGCAAGACAAAACCTTTCCCAATCAGACGCAAACCAGATGTCTTAGCATGTCGCTGGAGAATAGCATGATAATCCTTTTGGTTCATTTTTCCGCCCATTTCCGCCAAATCTCCGACTTTATTCCCTACAAAGGACCCCCATACCATCACAGAACCTCCCCCCCCCCCCCCCCAATGCCTTATTGTTGGAATCACGCACTGAGGATTCAAGCGTTCATGGGGTAAACGGCGTACAAATTGACGGCCTTTACTTCCAAATATTTCTAACTTGGATTCATCAGTGAATAAGACTCTTTCCCAATCCCCCGCTGTCCAATGTTGGTGTATCTTAGCCCATTGAAGTCTTTTCTTCTTGTTAACAGGGCGCAACAGTGGCTTCCTTGTTGCTGCATAACCTCGGAGGTTATTGTCTGCCAGGCGTCGTCTCACTGTTGACTCAATCACCGATGTATTCCTCGTTGCGTTTAGTTCAGCAGTCAATTCACGGACAGTTGTTAATCTGTTACGTTTACTGCTCACTACCAAATACTTTTCCTGGTGTTCTCATATTTTCCTGGGTGCTCCTGAGCGAGGACGATCTCCATAGGAGCCTGTTTCTCGATGCCGGTGTATGGTTTTGACAACTCCGCTGATGGAAATCATCAGTTTCTTTGCTATTTGTCGGACACTATTGCCTTCTTGGTGCAAAGTGATTACCATTACCCGTGATTCATAATGAATCTGACACTTTGGGTCATTTTCAATTACTTTCGCGGCGTGGTATACCTTTATGCAAAGTCACCTACAAGTGAACATAAATGTAAACAACGTACCTCTACATAGCCATGCGGTCTACTCGCTCCACCTGGCGTGTTTAGTAGAACTGCTTGGACAGGTAACGTCGGTTTACATAAAACGGAGCAATACCAGTATGTTCCAATATATATGTATATGTACAATATTTAAGTGTACAATACTGTAAGTGTCATTATTAGCTGTTATTTGAGCTTGCTATTCTGTATTCTAACCAATAACTCACATAGATCACTTCTATCTTGCTCCTTAGTAATAAGCAGCATGGTGTTTCCAAACTTATGGAGGGCAGTGTATCTGACAGGTGTCTGTTCTGTCTGTCTGCCAATAAATTTCAGAGACGACTTATAAATATATAAGCTACAACCACACCACTTTTAATTGTTGCGGCGCATATTTAGGCATCAAAAAAATGTATATCTCTGGGCATCGATAACAGCTCCATAATTTGCCTGATCTCAATGTCTATCGCACATTCCGGAAGGCGCATCAAGGTCATCAAAAAAGGTGCCAAATGAAAACCAAATGCAATTTCCCGGCTTACGTGGATGAATTTTTAAAGCTGAATTTAACAAAATATAATTTCTTGGGGCTGTTATAGTCATTCGCATTTCTATAACCGTTGCTTGTATTATATTCCAATTTCTATTCAACACATATTAGTAAAACTTCTGTCCTCCGATCTGGCCGAGTGGTTCTAGGCGCTTCAATCTGGAACCGCGCAACCGCTATGGTCGCAGGTACGAATCCTGCCTCGGGCATGGATGTGTGTGATGTCCTTAGGTTAGTTAGGTTTAAGTAGTTCTAAGTTCTAGGGGACTGATGACCTCAGATGTTAAGTCCCGTAGTGCTCAGAGCCATTTGAACCATTTTTGAATAAAAATTTTCGTATGCAGTTTCAAAGACAGTAACATTGTCCGTCGTAGTTTCATCAAAAATTTTCAAATGTTGTCTAGTTCTACGTTTACGTCTACATGATTACTCTGCAATCCACAGTTAAATATCTCTGTATCGTTCCACTCTCGAACAGCCCATAGCGAAAACGAACACGTATATCTTTCCGTCCGTGCTCTGATTTCATTTTATAATGATGATCATTTCTTCCTATGTAGGTGGGCGCCAACAACATATTGTCACCCTCTGCTGCCACTCCAATTCTCCTATCATATCCGTGGCACTTTGTTCCTTACTTTGCGATAATACAAAAGGACCTGCGCTTCTTTGAACTTTTTCGGTGTACTCCGTCAATCGGATCCCACACACCGCACAGCAATACTTCAGAACAGGGCGCATAAGCGTAGCGAAGGCAGACCCTTCGGTAGACCTGTTACATTTTCAGAGTGTTCTGCCAATAAATCACAGGCTTTGGTTTGCTTTGTCTACAACATTATCTATGTGATCCTTCCAATTTAAGTTATTCGTAACTGTAGTCCCTAAGTATTTAGTTGAGTTTACAGTCTTTAGATTTGTGTGGTTTATCATGTAACCGAAATTTAGAGGTTTCCTTTTATTACTCACGAGGATGACTACACTCTTGTCATTATTCAGATGCAGTTGTCACTTGTCACACCGCGCATATATGTTGTTTAAATAATTTTGCAATTCGTTTTGATCCTCTGATGAGTTTACAAGACGGTAAATGACAACATCATCTGGGATCATTCTAAGAGGCTGACCTTCCTGACAGGTAATCACTAATCCAGTCACACAACTGAGAAGCGGATAATTTAATTTGAAGTCACTTTGAGGAACAGTGTTGAAAGCGTTCTGCAAATCTAAAAATACGGAATCAATTTGACGTCCCCTGTCGATAGCACTCATTACTTCGTGCGAAAAAGAGCTAGTTGTGTTTCATAAGAACCATATTTTCTAAGATCGTATTGAGTATTTATCAATAAATTGCTTTCTTCGAGCTAATTCATAATGTTCGAGCACTGTGTATGTTTCAGAATCCAATTCTGTAATTCTGCGGGTTTCTTCTATTTTCTTTGTTAGGTATTGAGGTGACTTGTAGAGCTTCCCAGTCTTTGGTACGGATCTTTCTACGTACGAATGGCCTTCCATGATCGCGAAGTGTGAAGTTATTGTATCAGCATAATCTGTTAGGAACGTGACTAGTATACAATCTGGACCGGCGGCCTTGCATTTCTTAAATATTATGAGCTGCTTCACTACACCGAGAAGATCTACTTCTTAGTTACTATGGTCAGTACAGTCGTTAGATTACAAGCAGAGTGCTCTGGGATGCTGGACTGGTACACATACCACCCGCACCCTGGTGGACCTGCACGCTGAAGAAGGCGAGGCAAAAATTGGTGGGTAGGGGTAGAAGGGGGTACGAGGGGGGGGGGGGGGGGGGGGGGAGAACGGTGACGGTGCGTGACCTCATCAGCCGCGCCCAACGCTGGTCGCCTACGGAATGTCTTAGCAGGTCACGTTCTCTATTACGGCCTTCCACTAAAACACGAGCCTTGAAACATAGTACTTCTCTCCTCTACCCCAGTCACACTAGGCGTCAGAAATAGAGAGAGGGAGAGAGACAGAGTAAGGGAAACACTATATTTACTATATTTTACGAGCGTCTCTCTTTCACCAACTACTAGTTTTCTTCTTTGCTGATAAAAGTTGCGTATTTATTTGTCACTTCCAATCATGATGGTACTTCACGTTTTATTTACCTACGCATTTATTTCACATGAAAATGCCGAGTGGACTGAGGCGCCAAGCCACGGTTTGTGCGGCTGCCCCCGTCGGAGGTTCGATTCCTCGCTCGGGCATGGGTGTTTGTGTTGTCCTTAGCGTAAGTTAGTTTAAGTTAGATCAACTAGCGTGTAAGCCTAGGGACCGACGACGTCACCAGTTTGGTTCCATAGGTATTTACCACAAATTTCCAATTTCCACATGATAACATAAACGCCTTCAGGTGCTCTTACATCCAGCCAGACTTCCTTAGCGAGTAACCGTTACAAAGCTCGTCGTCGAACGGGATGAATTAGTTAACGTTGACATGTCGTTCTACAAGCTTTGTCTCTTCCTGCTGTTTTACGTTGAGCAGCCATTTGGCCTCGTGAAACACAAAATAAGTTCTATGATATTTCGGAAACTTGCTACGTAAAGTAGGACAAATAGGAAGCAAGAACGTCATAAGCAGAAAGTACGACGCCATACAGTACTGTATTTGTCTTCTTCAGCAAAAGGCCATATTCGGTGGATTTTATTTTATTAGTTACGTCATATAAATATATGCTGTTTCTAAGCAAGCTCACGTTGAATACCTCGAGAACCAATCATTATTGGCATGATTTTCTGTAATAAAAGGAATGGAAATGTTTCATTGGTGGTTGAAGAAATTTTGCATTTAGTTGTTCTTGGATTACAGGTTGTTCCAGAAAAAGAAGGTTTAGGGACAGGTTACCTACACCGAAACAAGAATAAAAAAAAGGCCAGCAAACATGGGCTCTAAAATGCATACCTTAAGAAGTATGAACACTTGGTCAGTAGAAGAGATGTGTTTCACATTACCGAAGGTGAACAAATGTTCATAGCTTTTAAAGTATGCATTTTAGACCCCATGTTTACCAGATTTTTTTTCTTGTTTCGGTGGAAGGAACATGTCCCTAAATCTTGTCAGTAATTTTTTAGAACCCCCTGTATAGCTCGCGTGTTATCAGAGTAAGCCGTTTTAAAGCAACGACCCATTAAAAATTCATGGAAACGTGTCGTTCGTGTTATTACTTATTATAAATCAATGTCAGTTAATAACATTTTGGCGATTAAAGCCTTTAGAAGACTGAGATACACAATACGATGTCACTAGTAGCGGAGTTTCAGCAAAACGTACTTGGTTGAAGGGCAACGTGATGAAACCGACGATAGACCAGTAGACGGTTCGCATCCTGCTCTAAATAATTTACTTTCACCTCCACGTTTTCTAAAAGATTGTGAGACTTTACCTTGACTGAAGACCACAACAACAACAACAACCTTGAAATTAATACAAATAACTTCTGTACTACTTGATTTTATGTTACTGTAAGTGCACTCTCTTTCAGTAGTGAGTTTGTTCGATTTAGTGAACGTTTATAAGATGATCTCCTTACCGAGTGGACATGTACCTTTGATTTTGTGCAAAAAATTAGGAAATATGTGGTAAGTTCCAATGGAACCAAACTACCGAGGTCATCGACCCCTAGGCTTACACAGCAATTAATCTAACTTAAACTAACTTACACTAAAGACAATACACACACCTATTCTCGAGGGAGGACTCGAACCTCCTAGGGCGGGGGAGCCGCGTGAACCGTGGCAAGGCGCCTAAGACCGCGTGGCTACCCGCGCGGCTCATTTTTGCCTTATTACACTTTTACGGATATTGAAGGTTTTAGTTATGTATAGATCTACACAGATAGATCAACATGACGAGCACATTGTCAAGAGAGGAAATGTGCGATTTATTAGCGCTAACATAGGAATTCTACACCATCCTTTTCATGGACAAAGTGTGCAGTTTGCGAGCAAAACAATGCCGACAACTTCCGCTGGAGAGCGCTGAGAGCGACCGTCTCATTATCGTCTCGTGATGTTGTCTGTCACGTCTGCATGCACTTCAACATTGGCTGCCTCATCCCGTGTTCCGACGGCTTAACGATCGTCAAGAGTACCCCAGGGAAGTGTGGTAGGACCGCTGTTGCTGCCTGTATTTTGTAAGGAAAAACAATTTAGAATGTTTACAGAAGGTTGCATGGGGGCTTAATTAAATATAATGCAAATATTTTTAATTTTAGTAGCTGTCTGTCCAGTTACGCAGTCTCGTAACCGGTTGGCCCTGACTAGTATTAGTACGCAATCTGACTGCATAGAATAACAAGGAATGAAAGGAAATATCCGTTAACACAATTAATTAATTAATTAAGTCCCCAGCAACCATAAAAGCTACGAAACAACAAATCACAAGTGTAACTGTTCTGTGTGTGGAAGTGTGATTCAACGTACACATCTGGCACGGTTCTTCCTCAATACGACAAGATGCTTTAAACGCCATTTACAATGAAGTAATTTAAAAAAACCAGAAATACTATGATTGCACATAGAAACCAGAATTACACTCTAATACATGAACACAAGCCAGATGCTTTGTTGACTGAACCTGTGACCAAAAGACATTGTTAGTTAAGAAATTTAAAAAAAAATTAAAAAAATGTTTTTTATCTTCATATATCTTGACGAAAAATACACTCTGATCATTACAACATCTCCATTCGAACAACCTCTACTGTCTAGCCCATCAAAACAACTGCAAATGACATGGCCTCAAATAATACAGCTATCAACATCCTCTCAGCAAAGCATTAACCACCACAACTTCTGAACAAGCACTGCCAGTGGAGGCGGCGGAATAAAACTCTTTGGCGCAATCTCTGGCGCTGTGACTCAGTGTAGCCACCTTTCATATGCCCCTCCTCCACGGGCTAGAATTTGATGGTATTTTTGCCACCATTGGTGGTGAAAATACCACCAAATTCGTCAAAAAAAAGTACAGACAAAAATAAAAGATAATATTAATAAGTAAATATCACATAACTAGATAAATTTTGGCTTTGCACTGACCCTTCAATAACCTAATATACAAAATACAGTAAGGGATACAAATGCTTGCATACATGTGATTTTACACAATAGTTTACACAAGCATCATTCAATCAATAGCCCCAGCAATAACAATAGGTGTAGGTAAGAGTCTCATAACATTTCATAAACAGTAAATACACAAAAAAATCTGTTTATACAAATATTCACATAAAATCCTTTCAATAGTTCAATAAACAAGTAGCACTCCTCAGAGTAGTTCACAGTTCCAACAGTAGCACCCGGCAATGGTCAACAGGTGCAAATAGCAGTCTCATAACATTTCATCAGCAGTATTTAAACAGCTCCAACAGTGGCACTCAGCAATGTTGAACATGTGCAGACACCAACAAGTGACATTATGTCAGTAGAAGCAGTTCCATCAGTGGCACCCAGCAATGTTGAGCAGGTGCAGACACCAACAAGTGACACTATTTCAGTAGAAGCGGTTCCAACAGTGGCACCCAGCAATGTTGAGCAGGTGCAGACACCAACAAGTGACATCATTTCAGTAGAAGCAGTTCCATCAGTGGCACCCAGCAATGTTGAACAGGTGCAGACACCAACAAGTGACATTATGTCAGTAGAAGCAGTTCCATCAGTGGTACCCAGCAATGTTGAACAGGTGCAGACACCAACAAGTGACATCATTTCAGTAGAAGCAGTTCCATCAGTGGCACCCAGCAATGTTGATCAGGTGCAGACAGCAACAAGTAACATCATTTCAGTAGAAGCAGTTCCATCAGTGGCACCCAGCAATGTTGAGCAAGTGCAGACACCAACAAGTGACATCATTTCAGTAGAAGCAGTTCCATCACTGGCACCCAGCAATGTTGAACAAGTGCCAGTAACAGTCCATAATATTCACTATCACTAATCAGACAGTTCATCAGAGTTCATCAGCAGAAATTAAACATTTCTAAGTGGCACCCATTAATGTTGAACAGGTGCAGGCATGAACAACAGTTTGAATGCACACACAATTGCTTTTACAAAATTACTCTCAATGCTCTTACACTAAACATACAAATTATTACAAACACACAAATGATATCATTAATTGTCATATTAACTATTACAATACACAAATAACAGTAAACCTATAATATTCATGGTGTCAGTGCAAGCCACAGCAAACAAGTAAATTAATATTTAAGGGATAGGTCGGTACCTATTATTTGGGATTAGGAAAGGAAAACACATAAAACACACTCACTTATCTTTCATCCACATTAAGTACTACTGTGTAATTGAATAGTGTTAATTGTGTAAATGCAATTCTGTCAAAATTTGATGTTCAACATGTGTATCAAGTAGTAGTGGCAGCAGTGTATAACAGTCAATAATAGTTAGTCAACGTCATAGTCATCATGTCAAGACTAATGTTTGCCAAGCCAAAAAAAATGTACAGTATCTGAACAACTGTCAGTGTGCCAAGGTATGCAAATGCTTCCTCTCTCCCAAAAAAAAGTATATACTGCTTAGTGATTTAACAAAGTGTGTGTGTAGACAATCTTCCTTCCACTTGAGTGTTCTAGTCTGCCATCTTCATCCTCCTTGTCCCATATAAACCAACAAAAAAATATGCTCCTCACTTACTTTACCTCTTATCCACCAAAACTCCAATAATCATCAGCATCACATAATCTTAATACTTCAATAATACCTCTTACGTTGATACATATAAACCTTATCATCAATATCATTTACCTTACCTCTTATCCATCAACACTCCAATAATCATCAACTTCACACAATCTCAATACCTCAATAATATCTCTTCAATACGTCGATACATATAAACCTTATCGCCAATATCATTTCACTTCCATAACAACTCTTTCCTCTAGTCTGTCTCCTCGAACAAGTACAGATAAAATCCTAGTGCAAACTTCAATTCATCATCCCATACAATCCAAAGACATAATGTCCACACACAACCTCTGTGTAATCCATCTGACCCAAATCTTCTACTCATTATGAATTATAAAATACATTTTGGTTACCTTGTCCATCATTAAAGAAGAGCAATGCATACATGACCTGTAACAGCCTTTAGTTTGAATAACTTCCAGTAAGTAAGTACGAGTACGGAGTGTGAATGATCATAATATTTCACAGTGTGTACACCACTTCAAGAATCATAGCAAAACAGAAGCAAACATGTGGAGTATTTCTTGGGTCAAGTGTCACTTGCTATTTCAATTGCTCACGATGAAAGCAGTGTAATAACTATCAATGGTTAAAAACCTAGTGTTGGTATGTCACGTCGTTAGCTTCCTTCCTATTAGCATAAATTTATACATCTTACATAAAACCTCCAGCTCATGTGACTTCTATGAAATTTCTTGTACTAATGTCGTTCGTCGAATTACAGCAGTTCATTTTCTTATCTTAAAAATATAAGGCACTGAGCGTAAGCAAAACATGCAATAGCGACTAAATATACCAGTGGGGAACAGAATGTCAACAAGTGGATGCAGCACAATTCCTACAACGAGGCTCTGCCAAGCGAACAATCTGTAATTAATACCATAGTGTGACCTAAACTCCATGTTCGTACACCGCATATCGGCATTTCTATATACCAAATTAAAGAGTAGTTATGACAACAAACAGAAATGTATAAATATGTAATCCATACGCAAAGCAGCAAATATGTATCTTACATAATAAACAGGTCATTAACATCATATCAGCATAAGCAAATAAATGTTCATATGTGATCTTAATAAGTAAACATGAAGGCGCAAGCAGATAAATCACAAAGTATAACTTGCATACATAACCATATCAGCACAACTAATCAGGTGACAATTATAATTTAAATAAATAAGCACAGCAGGCACATAATAGAAAAATATGACATCAGTGAAAAAGCATAGCAGCCAAACGATGCATAATATACACAAGTAACAACCCTGTTCATTAATAAAACATTGTCAAAATCAGCAAATGTACGCAAGCACGTCGCTTCCCAAGTAAATTCATAGAACATAAAATTTTGCACAAAGTATTAATCACGCAATCGCGAGCAGCAAATTAGGTCTGAAGTACGTACCTAAGTGGAAATATGTTACCTGAAAAATAAACTCAATTAATAGTTACCTTTTTAGTTTATTAGTTTCTTCTTCGAAATTACATTCTTCCTGAAATTTTCTCGATAGCAAGTCTTCTTAACGTCGGACACACACAGAATTTACCTGAAGTTCTTAAATATTTTATTAAACCGTGTCCTGAAAAATACTGGACGTTAATAATATAATTTATCAAGTCACTGTGGCTTTATACTGAATTGAATCAGAGAAATTAGACTGTGTATTTGTTTACGGCTGTCAGTGCATTCGCACTGAGCGCTCGATCAGCTGTAGGTACGCGTGACGTAAGAAGTAATTGTTTGCGGTCAACGACTGCCTTGTGCGGCGCGCAGACATGACTGTTGCTTTGAGTATGTGCCGCCGCCGGAACACGGCGCGGCATCCTTGTACTCTCCGTGTGTTTAAGTATAACTGTTAGTTTCTCAAAAGTACGTCATTCCACAAAAATTTTAGCGTTCGATATACACTCCTGGAAATGGAAAAAAGAACACATTGACACTGGTGTGTCAGACCCACCATACTTGCTCCGGACACTGCGAGAGGGCTGTACAAGCAATGATCACACGCACGGCACAGTAGACACACCAGGAACCGCGGTGTTGGCCGTCGAATGGCGCTAGCTGCGCAGCATTTGTGCACCGCCGCCGTCAGTGTCAGCCAGTTTTCCGTGGCATACGGAGCTCCATCGCAGTCTTTAAAACTGGTAGCATGCCGCGACAGCGTGGACGTGAACCGTATGTGCAGTTGACGGACTTTGAGCGAGGGCGTATAGTGGGCATGCGGGAGGCCGGGTGGACGTACCGCCGAATTGCTCAACACGTGGGGCGTGAGGTCTCCACAGTACATCGATGTTGTCGCCAGTGGTCGGCGGAAGGTGCACGTGCCCGTCGACCTGGGACCGGACCGCAGCGACGTACGGATGCAAGCCAAGACCGTAGGATCCTACGCAGTGCCGTAGGGGACCGCACCACCACTTCGCAGCAAATTAGGGACACTGTTGCTCCTGGGGTATCGGCGAGGACCATTCGCAACCGTCTCCATGAAGCTGGGCTACGGTCCCGCACACCGTTAAGCCGTCTTCCGCTCACGCCCCAACATCGTGCAGCCCGCCTCCAGTGGTGTCGCGACAGGCGTGAATGGAGGGACGAATTGAGACGTGTCGTCTTCATCGATGAGAGTCGCTTCTGCCTTGGTGCCAATGATGGTCGTATGCGTGTTTGGCGCCGTGCAGGTGAGCGCCACAATCAGGACTGCATACGACCGAGGCACACAGGGCCAACACCCGGCATCATGGTGTGGGGAGCGATCTCCTACACTGGCCGTACACCACTGGTGATCGTCGAGGGGACACTGAATAGTGCACGGTACATCCAAACCGTCATCGAACCCATCGTTCTACCATTCCTAAACCGGCAAGGGAACTTGCTGTTCCAACAGGACAATGCACGTCCGCATGTATCCCGTGCCACCCAACGTGCTCTAGAAGGTGTAAGTCAACTACCCTGGCCAGCAAGATCTCCGGATCTGTCCCCCATTGAGCATGTTTGGGACTGGATGAAGCGTCGTCTCACGCGGTCTGCACGTCCAGCACGAACGCTGGTCCAACTGAGGCGCCAGGTGGAAATGGCATGGCAAGCCGTTCCGCAGGACTACATCCAGCATCTCTACGATCGTCTCCATGGGAGAATAGCAGCCTGCATTGCTGCGAAAGGTGGATATACACTGTACTAGTGCCGACATTGTGCATGCTCTGTTGCCTGTGTCTATGTGCCTGTGGTTCTGTCAGTGTGATCATGTGATGTATCTGACCCCAGGAATGTGTCAATAAAGTTTCCCCTTCCTGGGACAATGAATTCACGGTGTTCTTATTTCAATTTCCAGGAGTGTATGATGTATTCCCTTAGAGCGCCGAGATTTAAGAGTTTCTACTTCGACAGTGTTATCATGAATGATTTTGCGAACCCTATATGGACCATTATAAAGCAGAAAAAATGTGCGACACAAGCATTTTCCTTTGTGAGACAAACGGTGGGACTTAATTAACACCTTTTGATCAACTGACAAGGTTTTTAAACGAGCAGGACGCTTAGCTGATATCTCTCTTCTAGCAGCCACAGACGCAATATTTTGTAGAGCCAGGTTGACAACTTCAGAGTGCCGCAGTTTCCGTGAAGGCGGAAAAGGAACGATTTCAGAAATGCGATTTGTCGGTGGTTTGTTTTTTAATATCAATATAGGCGGTAAGGAAGTTGAATCATTAGGGAGTTCATTCAGAATCTTTTGAAAAATATGAAGATACTGATCCCACGTTCTCTGATTCTGATGACAATAAAGTCGACACAATTTATTGATTTCCTTCATCCATCTCTCTGAAGCATTAGACTGAGGGTGAAAAAGTGAAATGAAAATTGGTTTAATCTTACGACGCCGTAGAGTACGAAGCCAAATTTTAGAGCGAAACTGTGATCCATTATCTACATCTACATCTACATCTATACTCCGCGAGCCACCTTACGGTGTGTGGCGGAGGGTACTTATTGTACCACTATCTGATCCCCCCTTCCCTGTTCCATTCACGAATTGTGCGTGGGAAGAACGACTGCTTGTAAGTCTCCGTATTTGCTCTAATTTCTCGGATCTTTTCGTTGTGACCATTACGCGAGATATATGTGGGCGGTAGTAATATGTTGCCCATCTCTTCCCGGAATGTGCTCTCTGGTAATTTCGATAATAAACCTCTCCGTATTGCGTAACGCCTTTCTTGAAGTGTCCGCCACTGGAGCTTGTTCAGCATCTCCGTAACGCTCTCGCGCTGACTAAATGTCCCCATGACGAATCGCGCTGCTTTTCACTGGATCATGTCTATCTCTTCTATTAATCCAACCTGGTAAGGGTCCCATACTGATGAGCAATACTCAAGAATCGGACGAACAAGCGTTTTGTAAGCTACTTCTTTCGTCGATGAGTCACATTTTCTTAGAATTCTTCCTATGAATCTCAACCTGGCGCCTGCTTTTCCCACTATTTGTTTTATGTGATCATTCCACTTCAGATCGCTCCGGATAGTAACTCCTAAGTATTTTACGGTCGTTACCGCTTCCAATGATTTACCACCTATGGCATAATCGTACTGGAATGGATTTCTGCCCCTATGTATGCGCATTATATTACATTTATCTACGTTTAGGGAAAGCTGCCAGCTGTCGCACCATGCATTAATCCTCTGCAGGTCCTCCTGGAGTACGTACGAGTCTTCTGATGTTGCTACTTTCTTGTAGACAACCGTGTCATCTGCAAATAGCCTCACGGAGCTACCGATGTTGTCAACTAAGTCATTTATGTATATTGTAAACAATAAAGGTCCTATCACGCTTCCCTGCGGTACTCCCGAAATTACCTCTACATCTGCAGATTTTGAACCGTTAAGAATGACATGTTGTGTTCTTTCTTCTAGGAAATCCTGAATCCAATCACAAACCTGGTCCGATATTCCGTAAGCTCGTATTTTTTTCACTAAACGTAAGTGCGGAACCGTATCAAATGCCTTCCTGAAGTTCAGGAATACGGCATCAATCTGCTCGCCAGTGTCTACGGCACTGTGAATTTCTTGGGCAAATAGGGCGAGCTGAGTTTCACATGATCTCTGTTTGCGGAATCCATGTTGATTATGATGAAGGAGATTTGTATTATCTAAGAACGTCATAATACGAGAACACAAAACATGTTCCATTATTCTACAACAGATTGACGTAAGCGAAATAGGCCTATAATTATTCGCATCTGATTTATGACCCTTCTTGAAAATGGGAACGACCTGCGCTTTCTTCCAGTCGCTAGGTACTTTACGTTCTTCCAGCGATCTACGATAAATTGCTGATAGAAAGGGGGCAAGTTCTTTAGCATAATCACTGTAGAATCTTAAGGGTATCTCGTCTGGTCCGGATGCTTTTCCGCTACTAAGTGATAGCAGTTGTTTTTCAATTCCGATATCGTTTATTTCAATATTTTCCATTTTGGCGTCCGTGCGACGGCTGAAGTCAGGGACCGTGTTACGATTTTCCGCAGTGAGACAGTTTCGGAACACTGAATTCAGTATTTCTGCCTTTCTTCGGTCGTCCTCTGTTTCGGTGCCATCGTGGTCAACGAGTGACTGAATAGGGGATTTAGATCCGCTTACCGATTTTTAGGGTTCTTGTTTAGATTGTTTGCCAATGTTTTCTGTTCGAATTCGTTGAATGCTTCTCTCATTGCTCTCTTTACGCTCTTTTTCGCTTCGTTCAGCTTTTCCTTATCAGCTATGATTCGACTACTCTTAAACCTATGATGAAGCTTTCTTTGTTTCCGTAGTACCTTTCGTACATGATTGTTATACCACGGTGGATCTTTCCCCTCGCTTTGGACCTTAGTCGGTACGAACTTATCTAAGGCGTACTGGACGATGTTTCTGAATTTTTTCCATTTTTGTTCCACATCCTCTTCCTCAAAAATGAACGTTTGATGGTGGTCACTCAGATATTCTGCGATTTGTGCCCTATCACTCTTGTTAAGCAAATATATTTTCCTTCCTTTCTTGGCATTTAGTATCACACTTGTAGTCATTGATGCAACCACTGACTTATGATCACTGATACCCTCTTCTACATTCACGGAATCGAAAAGTTCCGGTCTATTTGTTGCTATGAGGTCTAAAACGATAGCTTCACGAGTTGGTTCTCTAACTATCTGCTCGAAGTAATTCTCGGACAAGGCAGTCAGGATAATGTCACAAGAGTCTCTGTCCCTGGCTCCCGTTCTGGTTGTGTGACTATCCCATTCTATACCTGGTAGATTGAAGTCTCCCCCTATTACAATAGTATGATCACGAAACTTCTTCACGACGTTCTGCAGGTTCTCTCTGAGGCGCTCAACTACTACGGTTGCTGATGCAGGTGGTCTATAGAAGCATCCGACTATCATATCTGACCCACCTTTGATACTTAACTTAACCCAGATTATTTCACATTCGCATTCGCTAATAACTTCACTGGATATTATTGAATTCTTTACTGCTATAAATACTCCTCCACCATTGGCGTTTATCCTATCCTTGCGGTATATATTCCATTCTGTGTCTAGGATTTCGTTACTGTTCACTTCCGGTTTTAACCAACTTTCCGTTCCTAATACTATATGCGCACTATTTCCTTCAATAAGAGATACTAATTCAGGAACCTTGCCCTGGATACTCCTGCAGTTTACCAATATTACGTTAACTTTTCCTGTTTTTGGTCTCTGAGGACGGACGTTCTTTATCAACGATGATAATGTCCTCTCTGGTAAGCCGTCAGGTATTTTATCGTTTTGCCCAAGGGGGGGTCCCTCTAACCTAAAAAACCCCCGTGTGCACGCCACACGTACTCTGCTACCCTAGTAGCTGCTTCCGGTGTGTAGTGCACGCCTGACCTGTCTAGGGGGGCCCTACAGTTCTCCACCCAATAACGGAGGTCGATGAATTTGCAACCATTATAGTCGCAGAGTCGTCTGAGCCTCTGGTTTAGACCCTCCACACGGCTCCAAACCAGAGGACCGCGATCGACTCTGGGCACTATGCTGCAGATATTAAGCTCAGCTTGCACTCCGCGTGCGATGCTGGTTGTCTTCACCAAATCAGCCAGCCGCCGGAAGGAACCAAGGATGGCCTCAGAACCCAAGCGGCAGGCGTCATTCGTTCCGACATGTGCTACTATCTGCAGCCGGTCACACCCAGTGCGTTCAATAGCTGCCGGAAGGGCCTCCTCCACATTACGGACGAGACCCCCCGGCAAGCACACCGAGTGCACACTGGCATTCTTCCCCGACCTACCCGCTATTTTCCTGAGGGGCTCCATAACCCGCCTAACGTTGGAGCTCCCTATAACTAATAGGCCCGCCCTCTGTGACTGTCGGGACCTTGCCGGAGAATCGGCCACTGGCCCAACAGGCGAGGCATCCTGTGGTGGCTCGGAAACGATGTCATCACCACTAGGAAGCACCCCGTACCTGATATAACCTTATCAACATGACCCACTTCTGTATGAAAATGTTTTATGAAAGCATTAGATACTGAACGAGGTGTTGCTTTGCGTAAAGGTGTAAAACATACATATTTTGATGTCAATTCCACTACTACCAAAATGAACGCAAAAACCATTAGTAGAACGAACCACTGGACCGAACAAATCGACTGCAGCCATGTCCTTTAATTTCGCTGGAATGATAGGAAACAACGGTGCTCTGTGAGAAATCGTTGGCGGCTTAGCCTTTTGACATAATTTGCATTTGGCAAGAACAGATCGAATACGTTTTTCCATATTACTGAAGCTGCAATTTTCTCGTAATTTATGAAAGCATTTTCTGGGACCAAAGTGTGCATAACTGAAATGTGTATACCAAATCAATTTATTAACCCACTCATCAGGAATGCAAACTAACCAAACAGAGTTGTCGACCGATTTTCGTTTAAAAAGATTGGATTCTTATTTTGCTCCTTAGCGATGTCCTGGAGCGAAGAAGAAATAAAATTTTCAAACGCAACACCTTGAATATACATCAAACAATAATTGTTTTCTTTGCAGTCCTCCTCAGCACATTGTTTCAAACCCATAGGTGCACGTGATAAAGCATCAGCAATAATATTTGAAGAACCCTGTATGTAAACAATACTAAAATCAAATTCCTGTAGATACAGCGCCCATCGTGACAATCTTCCATGTGTTAATTTTGTTGACATAACAAATTCCAGAGCTCGATGATCGGTGTAAACCTTAGTATGTCTGCCAAACAAAAATGTCCGAAATTTTGTGAAAGCCCAAACAGCAGCCAAGGCTTCAAGTTCCGTAATCGAATAATTCTTTTCTGATTTAGAGAGAACACGACTTCCAAATGCAATAGTTTTCTGTACTACAACGCCGTTTTCTTCTATCTCTTGAAATAAGCGTGCACCTAGGCCTTTGTATAATGAGTCTGCAGCCAAACAAAAATCTTTAGATAAATCCGGATGTGAAAGAAGTGGAGCAGCAACTAAAGCATCACGAAGTTGTTCAAATTCTGCTTGAGCTTCCTCATCCCAACACCAATTAGAATTCTTTCCAGATAGTTCACACAAACGAGGTGTGGCCAAATTGTCCAATCTAACAAAGCGTCTAAGAAAATTACAGACACCAAGGAAACTACGAACATCATGTTTTGTAGTAGGAACAGCATAATTACGACTAGCGTCTAGTTTCTCTGGATCAGGAAGAATACTTTCTGTAGAAATAATATGACCAAGAAATTTTACCTGAGAACAACCAAATTCAGATTTTTCCAAGTTCACTGTAATGCCAACCCTTGCAAAAATACGTAATAATGAATCCAAAATTTTGTTGTGCTGACTCCAAGAACGTTTAGCAATAAGAATATCGTCAACATATGAAGTAATATTGTCACGAAGATAAACAGGAAAAATTTCGTTTAAACCACGAATGAATGCTGCTGAAGATGCAGTAAGTCCAAATGGTAATTTCCGAAATCACTTTTGGGTAAAATAGATATATCCGGTTATTCTTTACTGATTCTCTAGATAGATTGATAGTTGAAGAGTTATTTTGATAGATACAAAAAATAGTAAAAGAGTAGGCAGCAGTGCAGAAAACTAAAAGGGAAATAGCACTACTACAGCTCGGGGCCCTGTGCACACTACGGCACATATTCACTTAGTGTAGTGAATCCCCTGAGGGCATTTACATCTTCCGGCTAAAGCAATGTGTCTTATCGATTGTGGCAGCTTAATTAAACAAATGCGAATTAATTCAGTCGGGCTATAAGGGTTGGAAAGGAACTGATTCTTTCGAATCATGTCTTCAAAGTATTCTGCTGGCGTGCGGAACTCAAATTGTTTAAAATTACGCTGCATAATAAGACTGTGTTTGACTGTGTCTTGCGTGTTTTCGGACCAATATGCCGATAGAAATGCATGATAAAAATCATTTAAATTATTACAATCTCTAATAAGTGCGCGCATGCGCGTTGCCGGTTCGTTTTCTAAATATCCACACATAAATTCCAGCTTGTGACTTAGTGGCCAATTTGGTGGAAGTGCGTACATAAATTGATCTAACCATGAACATGGATGTATGTCATTCTTAGAATTGCGAAAGATCTTAAATTTCTGAACAGTTAAAAAGTGTTAATAGTCAAAGTTTTCGCCTCGTGGCGACAAAGACCTACCGCATCTCTCCCAGTCCGAATGTCGATTATTGTCAAGTTCGCGCGCCTGGCGCTCTCTTCTTGCCTCTCGTAAATGAAATAAATTATTTTCTTCAAAGCCCTCTGCTATCTGTGATTCTAAATTTCTTCTGCTGTCTCTTCCTACGATTTCGCTTTCAATATGTTTGAATTGCTTTCGCAACGCCTCAAATTCCCTTTTAACCCGTTCATTAAATTTTTCCTGATTTCAACATGTTTATTTATGTTCTGGTACTCTTCGGTTTCTGCAAATTGCAATGGAGCTGTATCATCTGAATCTCTGTCCCCATTTAAACTAAGACTTCTCAATTTATCTGAAATCTCCTCAACTCTTTCCGATAAGTCACCTACTTGTTCTTTCTGTTTATTTACGTCTTCCGTAAGTGCCGCGACTCGGGTTTCAGTATTAACACATTTAGTAGTTAACTGTTCATATTGTTGTGTTAGGTTATTTATTCTGTCATTTGGTATGGATTCCTCGATTCTTTCAAATATTTCTTCCTTATCGTATGCACGTTGTAAATTTAACTCTGAAAATTTTTGTACTATCACGCGGTCTCTTTCTTCCTGTTCTCTATCCTGTTCCTTTTGTCTAATTTATATTGCAATTAATCTATTATTGTGAGAATTCAAAATCGGTTGTACTTCTTCTCTAATTACTTTCTTTAATTCATCTTTCATCTTCTTGAAACATGTCCCTATTCGTGAGTCTAACCGTGTTTCCATTGTTTCCATCTCTGTTTTAATTGGTCCTATTTATGAGTCTAGCTGTGTTGCCACTGTTTTTAATTCAGATCCTAACTGTGATCCCAGTGAGTCTAACCGTGTTTCCATTGTTCCCATATCAGTTTCTAACCGTGTTGCTAAAGTTCCCATCTCTGTTTTTAATTCAGATCCCAAATTTAATATTGCACTCATCAACTGCTCCATATTAACTGGTTCTAAATTCTTTTCACCCATAACATTTCCCACAAAACCAACTTCTTTCGTCATAGCTGTAAAGCTATCTACTATTCCAGAATCTTCTGTCGTTAATCTCGCATTCTGAAAATTTTTTGATTGTGAAAAATTTTGAACTGGTTCCGGACTATTCTCCCGACTTATTAAATTGTTTTCTACTTCATTATTCATTATACTGTTCTCCTGTGTTGGCGAGTTCGCCATGTTAACATTTTCGTCATTCTCCCTATCCATCATTTTCGCCTTTTTCATCGATCGCGTAATCATTTACAATAGATACAAAACTCGTCAATATACGAAAATTACACAGAATATGACACTTTATCACCAACAATACCATTCACACGAAATGCTTCCCTCAAACACGATTAACGAACAATTGAAATCTTCATGATTGCACAAAATTGTCAAACGTGTATACATGACATCAAAAATTAAATTCTGCAAAAATACCATTAGAAGAATAACAAGACAACTACAAATGTTCATTACCAAATCTACACATGCAATACAGACTACAATTACTAAACTACAAATTACTTCAACAATACTACTGTCTGCTATTTTTACTATCAAAAAAATTCCAAGGGACGATCCGAAGCAGCGGTCGCCACGTGCATGGGGGCTTAATTAAATATAATGCAAATATTTTTAATTTTAGTAGCTGTCTGTCCGGTTACGCAGTCTCGTAACCGGTTGGCCCTGACTAGTATTAGTACGCAATCTGACTGCATAGAATAACAAGGAATGAAAGGAAATTTCCGTTAACACAATTAATTAATTAATTAAGTCCCCAGCAACTATAAAAGCTACGAAACAACAAAGCACAAGTGTAACTGTTCTGTGTGTGGAAGTGTGATTCAACGTACACATCTGGCACGATTCTTCCTCAATACGACAAGATGCTTTAAACGCCATTTACAATGAAGTAATTTAAAAAAACCAGAAATACTATGATTGCACATAGAAACCAGAATTACACTCTAATACATGAACACAAGCCAGATGCTTTGTTGACTGAACCTGTGACCAAGAGACATTGTTAGTTAAGAAATTAAAAAAAAATTAAAAAAAGGTTTTTTACCTTGATATATATTGACGAAAAATACACTCTGATCATTACAACATCTCCATTCGAGCAACATCTGCTGTCTAGCCCATCAAAACAACTGCACACGACATGGCCTCAAATAATACAGCTATCAACATCCTCTCAGCAAAGCACTAACCACCACAACTTCTGAACAAGCACTGCCAGTGGAGGCGGCGGAATAAAACTCTTTGGCGAAATCTCTGGCGCTGTGACTCAGTGTAGCCACCTTTCAAGGTGTAGGGAAACACCTTATATGATAAAAATGTCACTGGTGCACCATTTCCCTGTGCGGGTCCTTAAAGGAGTTAAAGATTTGTGATGTTCAGAAACAGTGTTCGAACTACCACGTGATGAATATTTGCCTGACCTCCGGTGGTTTTTTTGAGGGTCAGGGATTGGTATGACGATGAATCATTTGGTATAGCTGTGCTAATGTCACTCTAGAAGAGCTGGCTAGCCATTTGACTGAACCTACAGCCATTATTTTTGAAACGCCTGATGGTTTTGAGTCATTAACTGGCAGATACCAGTTTTGCACTAATATACACGTACGACATTTTCAATAACATCTCTAAGACATTATTCATCACAGGGCAGTTTGAACACAGTGTCTGGACACCAATAACGTCAGAACCTCCATGGAACCATCACGGGAAACCGTGCATTAATGACACTTCTGTTGCGTAAAATAGTTTGTTTTCATCTTCTCTAAAAACTGTATAACTTGGTATATGTAGGTTTTTACAATCTACCGTCTATTGGGCAGGGTGAGCATCTTTGTGCGACTGTTTCCTAATGACAGTGCAGTATACGCGAAAGGGTAATAGAATAGATGAGAGCTATGACAGAGTTCCTATACAATGTGACGACTGGCATCTTTCTCTAAATGTAGAAATACGAGTATGTAAGTTAATAAAGATGAGTACTAAACATGATCCTCTAATGTTTGTCTACAGTATTATCAGTGTGCCCCGGACACAGTCACATAGATTAAATATCTCGGGAAAGTAGATTTCTAGGAAAGAGTAGCTGGAAGGAAAGCCGCAAACAGAACACATCTGTGAACCATTCTTCAGTACCACTCGAGTGTTTGGCATTTTCACCACTGTAAGACTAAAGGAAGGCATGCAAGCAATTCAGAGAAGGGCTGCTAGATTTGTTACTGTTAGATTCGATCAACAAGCGAGTATTTCAAATGTTCAGATGTGTGTGAATTCCTAAGGGACCAAACTGCTAAGGTCATCGGTCCCTAACTTATGCTAATGACAACACATATACTCATTTCCGTGATTCCCGTGGAGGATTCGAACCTCCGGCGGGAGGGGCCGCGCAGTCCGTTACATGGCGCCTCAAACCGCGCGGCCACTCCGCGTGGTGCTAGTATTTCGGAAACATTTTGAGAACTCAGATGGGAACCTCTGGACGGGAGACGAGGCGTCATTCTTCGGAAACACTACTGAGATAGGTTAGAGAGGTTTCATTTACGACAGAGTGCAGTATGATCCTATTCCTATCAACATGCATCCCGTGTAATGACAACGAAAACAAGGTATGAGCAACTGAGGTTCCTACGGAAACATATAGATAGACGCGTTTCTCTCGCTCCATTTGCGACTGTAATGGCAGAGGAAAGACCTACCAGTAGTACAAGCTACCCTCCAACATGTACTGTAAGGTCGCTTACTGAGTGTTTATATACGTGTAGATATGTGAAGCACAGAAAGAGTCTATAATAATAATAAAGAAAGTAAATAAGGTAACTGCACATGGTACTGCAGAAATGTTGATCTTGTAAACGCTGTGTTAACTACTTTCCCCACTCATTTTTCTTGCGTTACAAAAGTTAACATTATGTGCTTGAGATTGGATGTGTCCTAATGCTGTCACTGTGATTTTGTGAACATAAATAATAGGCTCAACGGAAAAAGAGCAACTGAGGCACAAATAAAGTGAACAAAACCTATAGAGTTTGCAAAATAAGGAACGATTTAACCTCAGTCAAGTTAGAACACACATCTTCTGAGATGTAGATGGTAGACTGACCCACTTGATGTCTATATGATCTGATATCGATAATTTATCAACAGACATTGTTCTAGATTTCCTGTGAAGTAACGACGTCCCTCTGATAAAGAACCACGAAGAGTGGATGATAACGTATCAACCCCTTTATGCCAACGTACGATTCTACATTATGCTAAGTTTGAGATATAGCTGTCGAATGTTTCGCAGAGACTTATTACTCAACTATGGTAATTTAAGAAGTCAATTTGGGCCTGATTTATTGTTACCACATTTACAAATGGTAGTATAAGAGATTCATAATCATAAATTCCTTCCTAGATGAGAGGGGAGCGGTAGGAACTGCACATTTGTTATTCTGAATTATTGAGTCATACTGAATTTCCGCATACTTGTTCAAAAGTAAATCAGACATATACAAGTTCTAACTGTCTTGCTTCAAAACAATCAAGATAAACTACACACCAAAGAATTAATCAACAGTAAAAGTGTAGGCAAATTATCTAATCCACAGAAACCTTGAAACTGCACCAGAATCCTCTTCGATGTCTGGTTAAGGCAGTGTATCACGCTCAGTCTCTTCGCTCAACAAACTGCAGTAATATGCATGCCATTCCCATACAAACGTCTGTTTCTCAAACATTATGATCAGATCCTTAAGTTTTATTGCTGTTGTCAGAATGTTTTGCATGTATGTCTGGCGAACAAATGTAATTGTTAAAGATCGTCCCTTATTAAGAAATTCCTAATGAATTCGCGATGATTGTGTATATATTGCAAATAAAACCGCCAAGTTTGCTTAATATATGTATTTATTTATAGCGGCGTTTCAGGTACTGCCATCATAAGATCAAACCGTATATCTTGTTAACAACGATCAGTATCGGCATCAATAAACAGTGACACGGATTTACAGATCTAATGATGGCATCAGCCGAAACGTCGCTATAAATAAAGATATGTAAGGAATGAGTAAAGTTTTATTCACAATTAGGCTCCCATTCCTTTTTAAAGCTACATCACTAAAGGCAATTTCAAATCCTTTATTATTAAATATTTCATAGTGGAGTAGACAAACATGTATACTGGAATACTGAGGGTGCTGTATTGCACCCAAACTAAATTTCAGGTTATCTAAGTGATTACACAAGTACCGGTGACAGAGGCAATAAAAGTCACCACATTTTTTTCAAACACAGTACATACAGTTCAACTCATATATGAAGAATAGCAATGTCATAGACAAGTTCATTAATGATCAAAAGAAAGTAAATTACATTACCCGAACTCCAAGTCTAGTGTAAGAGCACTGGCGAACAAGGTGTCCTTCAGTCAGTGAATATTCGTAGACCAGAGTAGGTAACTTGAAGGCTGAAGGTAACTTGAAGGCTGGTACCTCGAAGACCACTCAGCAGAACGAAAAACCAGTCCAAATTGCAAATTATAACTCTTTACTCATTCGATGACTACTTTAGGGCAGAGACCCATTTTTAATCCATTATAACAAAGTCTGAAATGGCATTTCCGAAATTGTCAAAACTCTGCAGTAAACATTCATAGTGCATACAGATAACATTCTGTTACTTGTATGCACTAACTAGCTGCCAATAACGGTAACTTGCAAATGGTTACCGGACGACTGACTTCATATGACTGTCTTGACGTGGCTTGACGTTTGTAAGGCCGTGCAACCTCCTAATTACAGTAAAGCCAGTAAAGTGGAAGAGCTCTTGTCCCGCTCTATTTCTATATGCGTGATTGACGTAAGGAAGTGGTGTGGCCATGTTAGCGGCACTTGCCTCAGTTGGTGTCGTCCGTAGTTCTAACCATAAATAGTTACTGTTATGCTGTAATATGCCGAGTACGCAGCGCAGCAGACACGGCTGTCATGCAGGTGGGCATAACCCCTAAGATAAGGCTCTGGAAGCCTTTCTGGTAATTTTTGAAGTTTATAAATCATTGTATTGCAGACAATGAAATGACGAGACTTCCTTCTGGAACTTCGAGTGATTTGGGCCCATCCCTCAGGATGGTACACTGCCATATACACACTTATCTTCTCTGTCTTCGAATGAATAATCACCCTCAATATCTGTGTGATCTTTTCCAAAAAATGAGCGATCGTCTGACGATAAGCTTGCCTCCTAATGTTTAATTTTACTGCTTCCCACAAAATACTAGCAAATAACCCGCAGTCTCGTTCCTGCTGCATTGTTTAAATACGTTTTTTCCGGCGATAATGCTTTGTGTAATGAACTGAGTTCTTGAATGAACAACTGAGGAATTATGGGTCAGATTGTTACGTGTGAATAGTGACGAAATATTCGAATGTGGCCGCCAATGTAAAATTTGTAAATGTATGTAATCAGTGCATGTAGCACATTAATGTTAGCACAACGAACTGTGGGTTCCAAGAGGCACCAAGATCACGAATATGGCATATTCGTTGTTGTGGTGTTGCTGTATACTGTCATTTCTCACATTGGTGATAATGGACTACACATTTTTATCTTCACTATCAAGGAAACTCGTCTGCTGTTTTGCCATAACAGAGAAAACAAAAAACAAAATTTGCTGATGTGTATCACTTGAAACTGTCATTTTTACACATCCGTGTTTTTGTCATAACCGTTTTCAGGGTAGGTCATACATCATGTATGCCACCATTCCTCCCTACTTAAAAGTACGGTGGTACAAAAAACGTACCATTTAACTGGGAAGTGGTGACTCATCCAGCATGGGGGTATCTTTGTCGAACCATCAATTATATGTAAGATAGTAGTTCCCCTTCTGGCCATGAGAATTTAAACGTAGCACAGTCCGTCTGTGGTGACTTACTTCGCGCTGTGTGCAGTGTGTTGCTGGTTTTCGGCACTGCGAACCAGTTCGTAATTGTTTACGTCTTTATTCGGTGTACTGTTGCTTCGGCTTTTCATTACGGGTGAGATAATAAATTATATACATTCAGTATCACCGTATAATTCACAATTCTTACATGTGTTCTGCAGAATAAGACTATTTCATGAATAATTAAGAGTTCAAAATATGTACCACCTAGTATCGGCGTTCAAAAATGGTTCAAATGGCTCTGAGCACTATGGGACTTAACTTCTGAGGTTATCAGTCCCCTAGAACTTAGAACTACTTAAACCTATCCAACCTAAGGACATCACACACATCCATGCCCGAGGCAGGATTCGAACCTGCGACCGTAGCGGTCGCGCGGGCCCAATCTGTAGCGCCTAGAACCGCTCGGCCACCGCGACCGGCTGTATCGACGTTCCTCCACTACGTGAGATACTGTGCGGAATATCGAATAGTGTTACAAATTTGGTCATTTTTTGTGCTGCGAAACATCATGAGAGGGTATACGAAACTCGTACATGTAATTCGAGTCATTATTTTCAATTTCAGTTTGTAATAGATCGCTGTAGGAAAGTACTGAAAGATGAGGCAATGGCAGCACTCCATTCTGAAATACCTCGAGGTCGGTGTTCATCAGACGAAGGTGCAAGTTGTTGTGCTAACGATCTAGATTACACGTCAGCTGTATTTCAAAGCAGAGTGGGAAGAATTACGATAAGCTGTACAAGTGCATGTTTTGAGTACCATGTACCTCTCTGCTTAGGAAAAAACAAGTGTTGTTTCCAAGAATACTACGCTGCTGCAAGTGTTACTCGTGGTAGGTTCCTCTATTCCCGTAAGAACAAATCTTCCATCCAGTTCAAGAGTGGTGTTACACATAACATACCACCGCCGTTATCGAAAGTATGTTTTGAGAAACATCGTAATGCCTGTTAATTTTATTATTCTAATGTAACTGTAAAACGTTTCACCAATTTTTATAAGATTATGCAACAAATAAAAGTATTATGCAATAAGGATCGATATTTGTCTCGTAATCTGATGCTTGGAAGATATAAAAGGGACGATATCCAGTCTGACATCCTAGTCATCTAAATTTCTGACTTCACTAACACAATAAATATTATACAGAGCTACTACGGTCGCAGGTTCGAATCCTGCCTCGGGCATGGATGTGTGTGATGTCCTTAGGTTAGTTAGGTTTAAGTAGTTCTAAGTCTAGGGGACTGATGATCTCAGATGTTAAGTCCCATAGTGCTTAGAGCCATTTTGAACCATTTTTTTCTGTTAAACAGAAGCTAAAGGAAGAATCGATCTACGCTGTAAAAATCAAAGACGGTGATGACTAACTATTACTATCTGTCGGATATCATGTCATCCAAAGTAGTCACAGTTAGATTTCTGGAGACTATAGATACGGTTTCTCCGATGATGCATTCTTCCATAATGTTGGTAAACATGTTGTTGCGGATTTCTCTATTAGGTACTCCGCTGTTCCTCTCGAGCTGCTCATGTGCCAGATTTAAGTCTTGACCATAGACCTTCGATATATTCTGTGCTTAAGAGCAGTCATCGCCATGCTAGCTGATTTGGTGCAGAAACCTATCTCGCTTTGTCTTCTCTACATATAATACCCTTCTGCAAGCTCAACTGACAGAAGTTTTTTAGCAAATGGGTTACTAGCAGCGTCAGACCAGCCCAGGACTAAAGCGTGGGCACACGTCGCCAAGAAGAACGTAGTCCACACTACGTTAGAGATATTTAAATTGAGGAGGTGACTAAGGTGTAAATCCTTCTAGAAAGACTATGTTATTACATCATGGAGATAGTAATTTCTTAAACTGTGCTCAAACATCATACGAGTAGTTTCTTGGTAAAATATATATTAAGCTTCAAACATGTCTGCTTTAAGCCTTGTCTCGTTTTAGTGACAGACTGAAATGACACTACCTCGTCATATCAAAAAACCTACGCACCTATATAGGCAGGCATCGATGCTGCGCTATCTTGTGTAAATCTCTCTGGACTCTCTGGCAGCCAAGAGAAAGACTTGATTCACGAGAGGCCCTTTGGTTGCCGCAGCAAATCAGACGTTTTCAGCAAGAATCCATTTTTACTACTACTGAACTCGGCGTGGCGTCACACACTTACTCTGCTCTCTCTTTTAGTTCAGGTTGGCCACGCGGTTGTTAATCACTGTGCTCCCTACACTTTGCTGCATATCTGTTGGTGATAGCATTAAATGTTTCCCGCTCAATCAACAAATTACAGATACAGCCAGCTGTGTACACGTAGAATTAACATATCTTTCCGATATCGTTGTTATGTTCAGTAAATCCTTACCTGTCTTTGGCAATCTTACTGAAAACAATACTTAAATGTTTGTAGACGGGTTTGAGTCGTGTGCCTACATGGACCAATGGACCAGGATTTTAATGCATTCTATTGACATCCATGCTCGTTCTAGATACTAAACCCCCCTCTATAGCGGTACAGCCTCCTCTAACATTACCTTTTTTTATAGTTGTAGCCGACATCAGGATTTATTCCGAATTTGACATAGGTGAACATTGTCAACTGTTTCAATGGAAGAATTTCATTTGATTTTGTATATGATGTACGAGGGCTGTTCAATAAACAGCGATAATAATATTTTACAGTCATAATTTCTCGCGCTTGAAATTAATCTTACGACATTCTGTTTGCTTAATGTGCAACAAACACGCCGTAGTAGTTTCATTGTTGGGACTCCTGGTTTCTGCCTGTGAGAGGCAGGCAAGGTCAGACATGTTCAGTGTCGCCTGCCGCCTGCAATGGGAGTAACGCACGAGGAACAATAAGCGGCTTTGAAATTCTGCTTTCGTCTCAACAAATCTTCAGCTGAGGCCTATACAATGTTACAGGAGGCCTATGGAGAATCTGTTCTTCCTTACACTACAGCTTACAGGTGGTTTAAAATGTTTAAAGAGGGCAGACAATCAGTTTCAAAGGAAGGTGGACCCGGCGCTCCAGTTACTGGTCTTACGGAAGAAAACATCAACACTGCTGCTGTCATAGTGAGAGAGGATCGTCGAATTACCTTCAGACCACTTTCTGAAATACTGAACATTTCATTGGGTGCATCCTCCACACGTTGGTGACAGAAAAATTAAACATGACACGTGTTTGTGCGTGGTGGGTTCCAAGACTGTTGATTCCCGGACAAAAGGACGTTCTCGTGCAGGTCTGCATGCAGTTAAAGTTGATGTTAGATGAAGATCCGGAGTTTCTTTCGAATGCAATCACTGCCGATGAAACTTGCCTACATCATTTTGATCCTGAGAGCAAACAGTAAAGCTCAGTGCGGAAATTTCCTCCGTAACCAACCTCCAGAAAAGCAAAAGTGGTAGCTTCTGCTGGGAAACCTATGGTAATCTCATTCTTTGATATTCCTGGAATAGTTTATCAGCATGTTGTAACTGCACACACATCAGTAACTGGACAGTACTACAGGAATGTCCTGAAATCATTGCAAGTCCATATCAGGCGCAAAAGACCACATTTCCGCGAAGCAGTCTGGATGTTGCACCACGATAATGCGCGGCCGCGTATTGCCAATGTTGTTGCTGAATATCTTGCAGAAGTCAAAGTGAAGTGCATCCCTCTCCCTCCCTGTAGTAGGGATTTAGCCCCGTGTGAATTTTATCTATTCCCTAACATGAAGAAACGCCTTCGTGGGAGGCATTATCAATCATCAGATGCAGTGATGAAGGCTGCGGAGGCGATTTTGAAGGACCGCTCAAACAATGGTTTCCAGCACGTATTTGAAGACTGGCAGAAACGCTGGAATAAGTGCATCGCATTCATGGGAGACTACTTTGAGAAGGACCATCAATATTACAAAGATGGGTAAACGTATGTTGTCAAAAAAAATGGTCATTCTTTACTGAACATTCCTCGAATTATATTTCAGGTTAAAATGTATACAAAGAAATTAATTTGTTAGCACTCTGTATGTACAGTTAAAATTACTCTTCTCTTAAAAATATTTGAAATTACGAAATTTATGGCATACTTAAAATTCATATTATTAATTCCACAATCTGACGCTAATTATTAAATTTATTTCTGGACTCATTTATAAAATAGTTTTATATGTTGGTGATGATTCTCCTTTTGTCAAGAAAGTTTGTAAAATCTTTAGAATGCTGTGCGTACCTCAGAATGTTAGGAGTAGTTGGCATGACTCACATGGAATCAGCTGTGTTTTTGATTGTATCGCTAATAATGTAAATTGTGGTGTGATAGAATTGGAAATTGTAAAGACTGTGTATATTTATTAATGTGACAATGAATAAAATTCAAGGAATATACAGACAAATCTTCATCACTGATGAGTCATTAGGAACCGAAAACCTTATAAATCAAAATTTCAGCCTCAAGAATGTACCCCTAGACGCAAGACTTGGAGCCAACAATAAGAGAAAATGAAGATAAGTAAAAAGTTTTTCTTTTCTATACCCTATGCCTCTCGAAGCTTTTGAAAATAATGAACAGACTAAGAGACATTTAATGGTTATGTGTTGGAGGGTAAGATTACGCCTCTCATTCAGTAAACAATCAGTCAGACTTTTTGATACCATCATTTTATGTATTCTGTAAATTGAAATATTTTTTGTACTTCTTTTGAATTTCAATTTTGGTCAGTGACGTACAGTGTGTGTAGTAGCAAATTTTCCAACAGAGATAGTTACTAGCAAACATGGTATGCATCTGGATTTCCTAAACTACATTTATTTTTCCCAAAACCGTGCGTTTATATAACACCAGTGTCCAAAATAGGCCATATTATAGTCTCATGCCCTGTTTAATTGTACTACCACTCACAAAAATTTTGCACATTCCCAGCGGTACGAGTATCATTAAATATTGCTTGACTTCAAGAATCTTCAGGAAATTAACCCTAAAGGAGAGCGATGGTTAATGCAGCCTCGCAACAAGCACTCGCTACCGCTCATCCCTCAACAAATGCTCAAACAAAAGTTCGTTTTGTATTCAGAGATTAGTGTTTGTGTATTTTATAGCAATGTTCAGAGTAGTGACAGATTATAAAAATTGTTCAGACTCGTGCATGGCACAGGCGACTTCCTATATACATTAAGCTAAGAGATCGTAACCTGTGCTCTCTCTAGTTTGCTTACTTTTTTACGGAACTAACAAGGGAACCTCCCCATCGCACCCCCCTCAGGTTTAGTTATAACTTGGCGCAGTGGATAGGCCTTGATAAACTGAACACAAATCAATTGAGAAAACAGGAAGAAGTTGTGTGGAACTGTGAAAAAATAAGCAAAATATATAAACTGAGTAGTCCATGGGCTACATAGGCAACATCAAGGAAAACGTGAGGTCGGAAGTGCCGTGGTCCCGTGGAAGCGTGAGCAGCTGCAGAAGGAGAAGTCCTTGGTTCAAGTCTTCCCACGAGTGAAAATTTTACTTTCTTTATTTTAGCATAGTTATTATCTGTCCGCTCGTTCATTGACGTCTCTGTTCACTGTAATAAGTTTAGTGTCTGTGTTTTGCGACCGCATCGCAAAACCGTGCGATTAGTAGACGAAAGGACGTGCCTCTCCAATCGGAACCGAAAACATTTTACCGCAAGGTCATAGGTCAACCGATTCCTCCACAGGAAAACACATCTGATATATTCTATATGACACTGGTGACGGCATGTGCGTCGCATGACAGGAATATGTTGTCGACCCACCTAACTTGTACACTTGGCGAATGGGTAAAAAGATTCTTCTACCTTGCCCGATTTAGGTTTTCTTGTGGATGTGATAATCACTCCCAAAAATGTGATGAAAACATAAGAGTTTGTCACATAAACTGAAAATAAAAAATTAAAGTTTTCACTCGATGGAAGGACCTTTCGTTCTGCAGCTGCTCACGTTACCACGAGACCACGGCGCTCCTGCGGTCCCTGTGTCCATGATGTTGCTTATCTACCCATGAACTACTCAGTTTGTATATTTTGCTTATTTTTTCACAGTTCCACACAACTTCTTCCTGTTTTCTCAATTGATCTGTGTTCAGTTTTTCAAGGCCTATCCACTGTGCCAACTTATAACTAAATCTAAGGGGGGTGCGATGGGGAGGGTCCCTTGTAAGTAAACATTATGATGATGTCAATTATTTTTTTCTGATGCGCGAGCATTTGTTTTCCGTTGCGCATAAGAAACTTAACTGTTGGCTCCACGTATGTGTTACTTGGGCTGTCAAGAAATAACTACTGTCAATTCTATTATTGTTTGAACTGCCAAATTAATGAAGACAACAGTTAGCTTTGAAGTTATTAATGTCAGATTATGTACTTCCACTGAAGAGCATTACAAAAAAGAATATCACCATAAATTTGATATCAGCAGTCTTTATATGGACTTTAAGCAGACATTTCATCATACTAAAAGAGGAACAAACAGTCAAATGGCGTACTGTTGCTGTGCTTCCAGCTATATATGTCGGATCAACGGAGGCAACTTTGTTTCAACACTCTAAGCATCAACAAAGTTTCAGATAAGGGCACTGTTTAACCAGAAGGCTTTCCAATCCGACGCTGTCGTGTGCTAACTATTTTTACCAATAGAACGGTAACTAGACAGGTTAAGGACATGTGATTCACGAATATGAAGTCAAATGCATGTACATCACAAGACGGGTAACAATCTTGATGGACAATCTGAAGAGTATTTGCACTTTAAGCACACACATCATTTGCAACATATCCAGTGATGAGAGGTAAGGACCAATGCTTACAAGTATCATCTTAAATTACTGAAAGATACACTCCGCGAAAAAAAACAAAAAAGTATCCAGTATTACCACAGAAATATTAAGGTTTCTTATCAAGGACCTGAACCAGTTATGAAACAAAAATAATCTCGGTAATCACTACTGTTCCATAAACTTCGCATATACAACGAGTTCAAAGTGCCAATTGATCACATTCGTAACTTTACTCTGGATATAAGCCGCTTGTTTTAAAAAAAAAGTTTTCTTCGTCTAGTAACATAAGTTATCGAAATATTTTTATATTTTAGCACACCTGAAACATAACGTACTTCATCTCGGTAGACATGGAATTTTTAACCCGTCGTAATCTTACAGGCCAAATCTTTTTCATTCTATACAGCACTCATGCATTCTTAAGTGAGGTGGAAGCTCAAACATACGTATGACCTTTACTCCCGTGCTGCTTGCAACAAAAAATTACATTTCCGGCCTTAGATTAAATTTCCGTACTCCAATTTGTTGTCAGTACCAGCAGGCTGGCTGAAGCCAGTAGCTAGTAACATACTTTTCTTTTGTACTATAAGGCTTTATCTGACAGTCATAATGTCTTTAAAAAAAACTTCGTCAGTGGAACTCTTTGTTTCTCACGCTTGCCTGCATCATGAAAATATGTATCACCCTACGAAGAGTTAGATTTACATCAGTGTTACGAATATATTTCGGTTATTTTGTGATCCGTACATTCTGTCATGAATGAGTTTCTTCAATGTCTTAAAGCGAGTACAGTAACGGAGAGAATTGTCTATATGCTACGGTGACTGAGTTTTGCTAACATTAGTCAGTCAATAACAAATACTATTAGCTATGCTGCTTATATTCTTATATGCTTGTAGTAAACATTTTACTTAGCAGATAAGACGTAACATATTTTCCTTTATACTATCAGGCCACTAACAGTAATTCGTGTGAGCTTACTGATAATGATGGGAAGTCCATACGAAGAAACGAAATTAGATTAAAATCAAAAAATGAAGCAATCATTAAAGCCGTATGCAGCTGGCATACATAAGTTAACAATATTGTATTTGTTTACTAACTGTCACTCATACCGTTGGAAATGTATGCCGAGAGAAACGGCAACAAAAAAGCAGAAAATATGACGGACACAGCAGCCATAATCGTAAGAAATAATTCACAGACACAAAACAATACACACCTAATAATGTTTTTCAATGTTTTATAATTATGCTGTTTCTGCATTTTTAAAAAAGGAACCCACTGATGATGGCGATATTTGTCGCTGAAATTAGTTTTGCAATAAATAAATAAATATACATATAAATAACGAAAGTGTTTTGCATCAAGGCAGACTCACAAATATTGTCGTCAACCACGGCTCTGGCTGTACCTCCATTAGTTGTACATACCGCAATAAAACATACCTATTCGTGTGTGATGTAATACACGTAAGTACGAGATGGGATACTCATATCTACCATTGCGTATTATGAAGTCCATGGGGCCTCCCTTGATAGTTTACATCGATTTCGCCAAAAGCAGAGAAGCGTATGCATAAGTGTGGTTTTATATTTGCTGTGTATTAACTTTGGAACTAAGTCAACCTGCTTAACTTTACCTCATCCCCTGCCTTGCTACAGCATTTGCACAGCTGCCACCATATTGAGTGGGGGGGGGGGGGGGGCGGGGGGTAGGATGGGTGGGTACTTTAGTATGTTGCTGTTTTTTCCTTCAATATATAGCTCTTACGCCAACTCTACAAAGACTTTGCGAGTTAAATAATGTAACTGAAACACTTTTAGATGTACAATACAGACAAAGTTGCTAGATTCAGTGTTTTCATGTAATTGGTCACTAGGTTAGGGTTAACCCAGCATAAAATCCATTAAATACATTTATGGCAGCACTGACACGGGAAATGCTTTTTAAAATGCGATACAACTTGATAAGTTATCTGGTAACCGTGCCGCAATACGTAGTATTACGGAGAACTGGATGAAAGTCATTCCAATTACATAATCCTGCATGTAATTTAATACAATTTGAAATGACTTCACATAATCCCGTAAGCCCCTCCCCCCGCAGGTGCAACCACAACGGAGAGGTATTTGTTGAGAGGCCAAACAAACGTGTGGTTCCTGAAGAAGAGCAGCGGTCTTTTCAGTAGTTGCAGGAGCAACAAGCTGAGTGATTGAGTGATCTGGCCTTGAAACATTAACCAAAACGGGCTTGCTATGCTGGTACTGCCAACAACTGAAAGTGTGGGGAACCTACAGCCGTAATTTTTCCCGAGAGCATGCAGCTTTACTGTATGGTTAAATGGTGATGGCGTCCTCTTGGGTAAAATATTCCGGAGGTAAAATAGTCCCCCATTTGGATCTCCGGCTGGGGACTACTCAGGAGAAAGAAAACTGGCGTCCTACCGATCGGAGAGTGGAATGTCAGATCCCTTAAACGGACAGGTATGTTAGAAAATTTAAAAAGGGAACTGGATAGGTTAAAGTCAGATGTAGTAGGAATTAGTGAAATTCGGTGACAGGAGGAATAAGACTTCCGGTCAGATAAATACAGGGTTATAATTACAAAATCAAATATGGGTACTGCAGGAGTAGGTTTAATAATGAATAAAGAAATACGAGCGCGGGTAAGTTACTACAAACAGTGTTTTGAACGCATTATTGTAGCAAAGATAGACACGAAGCCTATGCCTACCACAGTATTATAAGTTTATATGACAACCAGCTCCGCAGATGACGAAGAGATTGATGAAATGTACGATGAGAGAAAAGAAATTATTCATATAGTGGAGGGAGACGAAAATTTAATAATCATGGGTGACTGGAATTCGATAGTAGGAAAAGGAAGATAAGAATAGTAGTAGGTGAACATGGAATGGGGTTTAGGAATGAAGGAGGATGCTGCCTGCTAGAATTTTGCACACAGCATAACTTAATCACAGCTAACACTTGGTTCAAGAATAATGAAAGAAGGTTGTATACATGAAAGAGGAGTGACAAGAATGGAGGAAAGAAATACAGTGGAAGAAGAATGGGTAGCCTTGAAAGATGAAGTAGTGAAGGCAGCAGAGGATCAAGAGGGTAAAAAGACGAGGGCTAGTAGAAATCCTTTGGCAACAGAAGAAGTATTGAATTTAATTGATGAAAGGAGAAAATGTAAAAATGCAGTAAATGAAGCAGGCAAAAAGGAATACAAACATCTCAAAAATGAGATCGACAGGAAGTGCAAAATGGCTAAGCAGCGATGGCTAGAGGACAAATGTAAGAATGTGAAAGCATGTATAACTGGGGGTAAGATAGATAGTGACTACAGGAAAATTAAAGAGACCTTTGGAGAAGAGAGAACCACTTGTACGAATAGCAAGAGCTCGGATGGAAATATAGCTCTAAGCGAAGAAGGGAAAGCAGAAAGTTAGAAGGAGTATATAGAGGGCCTATACAAGGGTGATGTACTTGAGGACAATCTTATGGAAATGGAAGAGGACATAGATGAAGATGAAATTGGAGATATGATACTGCGTGAAGAGTTTGACAGAGCACTAAAAGACCTACGTCGAAACAGGGCCCAGGCAGCAGACAACATTCCATAGAACTACTGATAGAGTTGCGAGAGCCATCAGCCTTTACAAAGTTCTGCCATCTGGTAAGCAAGATGAATGAGACAGGTGAAATACCCTCAGACTTCAAGAAGAATATAATAAATCCAATCCCAAAGAAAGCAGGTGTGGACAGGTGTGAAAATTACCGAACTATCAGTTTAGTACGTCACGGATGCAAAATGCTAACACTAATTCTTTACAGACGAATGGAAAAACTGGTAGAAGCCGAGCTCGGGGAAGATCAGTTTGGATTCCGTAGAAATGTTGGAACACGGAGGCAATACTGGCCCTACGGCTTATTTTAGAAAATAGATTAAGGAAAGGCAAACCTACGTTTCTAGCATTTGTGGATTTAGAGAAAGCTTTTGACAATGTTAATTTGAATACTCTCTTTCAAATTCTGAAGGTGGCAGGGGTAAAATACAGGGAGCGAAAGGCTATTTACAATTTGTACAGAAACCAGATGGTAGCTATAAGAGTCGAGGGGCATGAAAGGGAAGCAGTGGTTGGAAATGGAGTGAGACAGGCTTGTAGCCTCTCCCTGATGTTACTGAATCTGTATATTGAGCAAGCAGTAAACGAAACAAAAAATAAATTCGGAGTAGGGATTAAAATCCATGGAGAAGAAATAAAAAACTTTGAGGTTTGCCGATGACATCGTAATTCTGTCCTGGAAGAACAGTTGAATGGAATGTACATTGTCTTGAAAGGAGGATATAAAATTAACACCAACAAAAGTAAAACAAGGATAGAGGAATGTAGACGAATTGAATCGCGTGATGCTGAGGGAATTAGATTAGGAAATGAGACACTTACAGTAGTAGATGAGTTTTACTATTTGGGGAGCAAAATAACTGATGATGGTGGAAGTAGAAAGGATATGAAATGTAGACTGGCAGTGGCAGGGAAAGCGTTCCTGCAGAAATTTGTTAACATCGAGTATAGATTTAAGTGTCTCAAAGTCGTTTCTGAAAGTATTTGCACGGATTGTAGCCATGTATGAAAGTGAAACATGGTCGAAAAATAGTTTAAACAAGAATAGAAGCTTTCGAAATGTTGTGTTACAGAAGAACACTGGAGATCGCATGGGTAGATAACGTAAGTAATGAGGAGGTACTGAATAGAAGTGGGAAGAAGAGAAATTTGTGGCCCAACTTGGCTAGAAGAAGGGATCGGTTGGTACGACATGTTCCGAGGCATCAAGGGATCATCAATTTAGTATTGGAGGGCAGCGTGGAGGGTAAAAATCATAGAGGGAGACCAAGTGATGAATACACTAAGCAGATTCAGAAGGATGTGGGTTGCAGTAGGTACTGGGAGATGAAGAATAGGGTATCGTGGAGAGCTGCCAAAAACCAGTCTCTGGACTGAAGACCAGAACAACAACAATCCTGCAAGAAACGTGGCAGTTGACGATCAAGTAGTAGGGGTTAGCCACCATTGTTCATTCTCCAGTAAACCACGAGATATAGTCTCGGGTGTTAATACAAAGTGCATTCAAGTTCTAAGGCCTCCGATTATTTTTCTCCAGACTGGAAAGAGATAGAAACATGCGCATTGTTTTAAAATGAGGCCGCTTTCATTGTCAATACGTCCCAGAGATGGCAGCACCGTACGGCAGATGGAATTTTACCGCCAGCGGCGAGAATGAGAACTGTTTTAAATACTTAAAATGGCGACGTTTTCCGTACTTGAACAGCGTACGATCATTCGTTTTCTGAATTTGCGTGGTGTGAAACCAATTGAAATTCATCAACAGTTGAAGGAGACATGTGGTGATGGAGTTATGGATGTGTCGAAAGTGCGTTCGTGGGTGCGACAGTTTAATGAAGGCAGAACATCGTATGACAACAAACCGAAACAACCTCGGGCTTGCACAAGCCGGTCTGACGACATGATCGAGAAAGTGGAGAGAATTGTTTTGGGGGATCGCCGAATGACTGTTGAACAGATCGCCTCCAGATTCGGCATTTCTGTGGGTTCTGTGCACACAATCCTGCATGACGACCTGAAAATGCGAAAAGTGTCATCCAGGTGGGTGCCACGAATGCTGACGGACGACCACATGGCTGCCCGTGTGGCATGTTGCCAAGCAATGTTGACGTGCAACGACAGCATGAGTGGGACTTTCTTTTCGTCGGTTGTGACAATGGATGAGACGTGGATGCCATTTTTCAATCCAGAAACAAAGCGCCAGTCAGCTCAATGGAAGCACATAGATTCACCGCCACCAAAAAAATTTCGGGTAACCGCCAGTTGTGAAAAAATGATGGTGTCCATGTTCTGGGACAGCGAGGGCGTAATCCTTACCCATTGCGTTCCAAAGGGCACTACGGTAACAGGTGCACCCTACGAAAATTTTTTGAAGAATAAATTCTTTCCTGCACTGCAACAAAAACGTCCGAGAAGGGCTGCGCGTGTGCTGTTTCACCAAGACAACGCACCCGCACATCGAGCTAACGTTACGCAACAGTTTCTTCGTGATAACAACTTTGAAGTGATTCCTCATGCTCCCTACTCACCTGACCTGGCTCCTAGTGACTTTTGGCTTTTTCCAACAATGAAAGACACTCTCCGTGGCCGCACATTCACCAGCTGTGCTGCTATTGCCTCAGCGATTTTCCAGTGGCCAAAACAGACTCCTGAAGAAGCCTTCGCCGCTGCCATGGAATTATGGCGTCAGCGTTGTGAAAAATGTGTACGTCTGCAGGGTGATTACGTCGAGAAGTAACGCCAGGTTCATCGATTTCGGGTGAGTAGTTAATTAGAAAAAAAAATCGGAGGCCTTAGAACTTGAATGCACCTCGTAATCTGCTTCAGGTGAATTTATCTCTTTATTTTTAGATCACTACCGGTTTCATGGCACAAAGAAGCACTTCTTCTGCTGTTCATTTGCAGAAAATAAATCAAGAAAGAACAACAATCCTGAGACATCCATTGGTATGATAATTTCCTGAATTTATTTTAAGATCTTTAAAAACTGTTTTAAGACTTTCAAAAATTGTTACATAAGAATAGCAAGTGAAATATACAGCCAGCCATTTGCAACAAATGGTGAGTTTCAGTGAAGGTTACCTGAAAACCATTTATTCCAATTGGTTGGCTGTCTATTTGACTTGTTGTTCTGTAACCGTTGCTTAAGTGCAGCCACGTTCAAAATATCTGCGTAAGAATATTAAAATATTTGCACTCACACAATAAAGCATTACAGCTAAAAAACTCGGAACTTTGTACCCAACATTCGCTGTCTGCAAGAATAAAACGCCGCTAAAACGCAGAATCTCATCTAATAAAACAGCCGTTTGCATGGATTGTGTGTGTGTGTGTGTGTGTGTGTGTGTGTGTGTGTGTGCGCGTGCGTTTGTGTGTGTGTGTGTGTGTGTGTGTGTGTGAATTTCTAAGGGATCAAACTGCTGAGGTCATCTGTCCCTAGACTTACATACTACTTAAACTAAGTTATGCTAAGAACAACACACACACCCATGCCAGAGGGAGGACTCGAACTTCCGACGGGAAGGCCCCACCAGTCAGTGACAGGACGCCTCTAACCGCGCGGCCACTCCGCGCGGCTTGCGTGGATGGATTCCAGTCCAGTATAGTGGATGGGGCCTAAACAAATTATACAACAGTTATCTCTTGGTAAGGTAAAAACATTTGAAAAGCTGTTGAGACCTAATTTGCGCTCGTATGAAAAAAGACAAGAAGTGGTTTCAGCAAAATGGAGGGTATTCTAAGTAACGTGGACCAAATATATCAAGAAAATAGCTACTGACGGAAATGTAGAACCTGATAAACGCGATTACCGCTTCTCCGGTCTATACACAATCGCGGAACAGGGGCCGTGACCGCCTGCTGTCTCTTACTGACGGCATGAAAATAAACAGCTTGCCTACAGACGGCTCGCACATGTGCTGACGTTGCGCGAGATCAACCAAGTGATTGGTATCCTTTTGGTGGAACGCACGAGTGCTGAATGAGAAAAGAGTTACTGGAATAACAAAAACAGAAACGTAAAAAAAAATAAACCGTAGACTACATACTCTTGACATTTATTTTCACTAGTAACACCCCATAATTTATTCCAACCTAAAGGAACTCTTGAACACAAGGCCTTTAATGACTTAAATGAAGAACGTGACATGCCTGTATTATTTCAAAGGAGCAGATCGGCTGACAGTGAAATACGAGGCAAAGTTACGTAACCTTTCTGCTACTGGAATATATTAAAAGCACACATTAGCGAGACTAGCGCAACTGATCGGCATGTGGGTGGCCACGGTATTTACTGGGACGCTGGCGCTCGTGGACGTGACCATGTGACACACTATGTGATCATAAGTATTCGGAAACACCCAAAAATATACGTTTTTCATATTAGGTGCATTTTGCTGCCACCTACTACCAGGTGCTCCACATCAGCGACCTCAGGAGACATTAGACATCGTGAGATAGCAGAATGGGGCTCTCCGCGGAACACATGAACTTCGAACGTGGTTAGGTGGTACGCGACATTTCCACACTCCTAAACATTCGTAGGTCCACTGTTTCCGATGTTATAGTGAAGTGGGAACGTGAAGGGACTCGTACAGCACAAAAGCGTACAGGCCGATCTCGTCTATTGACTGACAGAGACGGCCGACAGTTAAAGAGGGTCGTAACGTGTAATAGGCACACATCTATCCAGACCTTCACACAGGAATTGTCAAACTGCATCAGGATCCACTGCAAGTGCTATAACAGTTCGACGGGAGGTGAGAAAACTTGGATGATCGAGCGGCTGCACATAAGCCACACATCACGCCAGTAAATGCCAAACGACGTCTCGCTTGGTGTAAGGAGCGTAAACATTGGACGACCGAACAGTGGTGAATCGTTGTGACGAGTGACGAATCACGGTACACAATGTGGCGATCCGATGGCTGGGTGTGGGTATGGCGAATGCCTGATGAATGTCATCTGCCAGCGTGTGTAGTGCCTACAATAAAATTCGCAGGCAGTGGTATTATGGGGTGGTCGCGTTTTTCATGGAGGGGGATTGCACCCCTTGTTGTTTTGCGTGACACTATCTCAGCACAGACCTACATTGATGTTTTAAGCACCTCTGTTGAAGTGCAAATCGGGAATGGTGATTGCATCTTTCAACACGATCGAGCACGTAGTCATAATGAACAGCCTGTGACGGAGTGGTTACACGACAATAACATCTCTGTAATGGACAGCCTGCACAGAGTCCTGACCTGAATCCTATAGGACACCTTTGGGATTAATTGGAACGTTGACTTCGTGCCAGGCCTCACCGACCGTCATCGATAGCTCTCCTCACTGCGGCACTCCGTGAAGAATGGGCTGTAATTCCCCAAGAAACCTGAACGTATTCCTGCGAGAGTGGAAGCAGTCATCAAGGCTAAGAGTGGGCCAACACCGTATTGAATTCCAGCACTGCCGATGGAGGACGCCACGAAGTTGTAACTCATTTTCGGCCATGTGTCCGGATACTTTTGATGACATAGTGTATGGATGGGGCGGCGTAGGCGGCCCCGCTGGAGCAATCTGCGGCCGGAGAATGTTACTGAGTATCTCTGACCTGTCTTCCACATA
Organism: Schistocerca piceifrons; assembly: GCF_021461385.2. NCBI lineage: Eukaryota > Metazoa > Arthropoda > Insecta > Orthoptera > Acrididae > Schistocerca > Schistocerca piceifrons. Next base: position 347,755,718 of record NC_060141.1, on the reverse strand, counting down.
CATTTTCGAGCTGGACTGGGAGTCCACATTACTGTCAGATACTGAAACACTCTCAAGAGAAAAAAATTTTGAAATCTGTGGTAAGGTGTTATGGGACCTAACTACTTAGGTCATCGGTCCCTCAGCCTTTCTTTTTTTTTTGTCATCAGTCTACTGACTGTCTTGATGCGGCCCGCCACGAATTCCTTTCCTGTGCTAACCTCTTCATCTCAGAGTAGCACTTGCAACCTATGTCCTCAATTATTTGCTTGACGTATTCCAATCTCTGTCTTCCTCTACAGTTTTTGCCCTCTACAGCTCCCTCTAGTACCATGGAAGTCATTCCCTCATGTATCAGCAGATATCCCATCATCCTGTCCCTTCTCCTTATCAGTGTTTTCCAGATATTCCTTTCTTCTCCGATTCTGCGTAGAACCTCCTCATTCCTTACCTTATCAGTCCACCTAATTTTCGACATTCGTCTATAGCACCACATCACAAATGCTTCGATTCTCTTCTGTTCCGGTTTTCCCACAGTCCATGTTTCACTACCATACAATGCTGTACTCCAGACGTACATCCTCAGAAATTTCTTCCTCAAATTAAGGCCGGTATTTGATATTAGTAGACTTCTCTTGGCCAGAAATGCCATTTTTGCCAAAGCGAGTCTGCTTCTGATGTCCTCCTTGCTCCGTCCGTCATTGGTTATTTTACTGCCTAGGTAGCAGAATTCCTTAACTTCTTTGACTTCGTGACCATCAATCATGATGTTAAGTTTCTCGCAGTTCTCATTTCTACTACTTCTCATTACCTTCGTCTTTCTCCGATTTACTCTCAAACTGTACTGTGTACTCATTAGACTGTTCATTCCGTTCAGCAGATCATTTAATTCTTCTTCACTTTCACTCAGGATACCAACGTCATCAGCCAATCGTATCATTGATATCCTTTCACCTTGTATTTTAATTCCACTCCTGAACCTTTGTTTTATTTCCATCATTGCTTCCTCAATGTACAGATTGAGGAGTAGGGGCGAAAGGCTACAGCCTTGTCTTACACCCTTCTTAATACGAGCACTTCGTTCTTGATCGTCCACTCTTATTATTCCCTCTTGGTTGTTGTACATATTGTATATGACCCGTCTCTCCCTATACCTTACCCCTACTTTTTTCAGAATCTCTAACAGCTTGCACCATTTTATATTGTCGAACGCTTTTTCCAGGTCGACAAATCCTATGAAAGTGTCTTGATTTTTCTTTAGCCTTGCTTCCATTATTAGCCGTAACGTCAGAATTGCCTCTCTCGTCCCTTTACTTTTCCTAAAGCCAAACTGATCGTCACCTAGCGCATTCTCAATTTTCTTTTCCATTCTTCTGTATATTATTCTTGTAAGCAGCTTCGATGCATGAGCTGTTAAGCTGATTGTGCGATAATTCTCGCACTTGTCAGCTCTTGCCGTCTTTGGAATTGTGTGGATGATGCTTTTCCGAAAGTCAGATGGTATATCGCCAGACTCATATATTATTCACACCAACGTGAATAGTCGTTTTGTTGCCAATTCCCCCAATGATTTTAGAAATTCTGATGGAATGTTATCTATCCCTTCTGCCTTATTTGACCGTAAGTCCTCCAAAGCTCTTTTAAATTCCGATTATAATACTGGATCCCCTATCTCTTCTAAATCGATTCCTGTTTCTTCTTCTGTCACATCAAACAAATCTTCACCCTCATAGAGGCTTTCAGTGTATTCTTTCCACCTATCTGCTCTCTCCTCTGCATTTAACAGTGGAATTCCCGTTGCACTCTTAATGTTACCACCGTTGCTTTTAATGTCACCAAAGGTTGTTCTGACTTCCCTGTATGCTGAGTCTGTCCTTTCGACAATCATATCTTTTTCGATGTCTTCACATTTTTCCTGCAGCCATTTCGTCTTAGCTTCCCTGCACTTTCTATTTATTTCATTCCTCAGCGACTTGTATTTCTGTATTCATGATTTTCCCGGAACATGTTCGTACTTCCTCCTTTCATCAATCAACTGAAGTATTTCTTCTGTTACCCATGGTTTCTTCGCAGCTACCTTCTTTGAACCTATGTTTTCCTTCCCAACTTCTCTGATGGCCCTTTTTAGAGATGTCCATTCCTCTTCAACTGTACTGCCTACTGCGCTATTCCTTATTGCTGTATCTATAGCGTTAGAGAACTTCAAACGTATCTCGTCATTCCTTAGTACCTCCGTATCCCACTTCTTTGCGTTTTGATTCTTCCTGACTAATGTCTTGAACTTCAGCCTACTCTTCACTACTATATTGTGACCTGAGTCTATATCTGCTCCTGGGTACGATTTACAATCCAGTATCTGATTTCGGAATCTCTGTCTGACCATGATGTAATCTAATTGAAATCTTCCCGTATCTCCCGGCCTTCTCCAAGTATACCTCCTCCTCTTGTGATTCTTGAACAGGGTATTCGCTATTACTAGCTGAAACTTGTTACAGAGCTCAATTAGTCTTTCTCCTCTTTCATTCCCTGTCCCAAGCCCATATTCCCCTGTAACCTTTTCTTCTACTCCTTCCCCTAAAACTGCATTCCAGTCGCCCATGACTATTAGATTTTCGTCCCCCTTTACATACTGCATTACCCTTTCAATATCCTCATACGCTTTCTCTATCTGTTCATCTTCAGCTTGCGACGTCGGCATGTACACCTGAACTATCGTTGTCGGTGTTGGTCTGCTGGCGATTCTGATTAGAACAACCCGGTCACTGAACTGTTCATAGTAACACACCCTCTGCCCTACCATCATATTCATAATGAATCCTACACCTGTTATACTATTTTCTGCTGCTGTTGATATTACTCGATACTCATCTGACCAGAAATCCTTGTCTTCCTTCCACTTCACTTCACTGACCCCTACTATATCTAGATTGAGCCTTTGCATTTCCCTTTTCAGATTTTCTAGTTTCCCTACCACGTTCAAGCTTCTGACATTCCACGCCCCGACTCGTAGAACGTTATCCTTTCGTAGATTATTCAATCTTTTTCTCAAGGTAACCTCCCCGTTGGCAGTCCCCTCCCGGAGATGCGAATGGGTGACTATTCCGGAATCTTTTGCCAATGGAGAGATCATCATGACACTTCTTCAATTACAGGCCACATGTCCTGTGGATACACGTTACGTGTCTTTAATGCAGTGGTTTCCATCTGCATCCTCATGTCGTTGATCATTGCTGATTCTTCCGCCTTTTTAGGGGCAATTGCCCACCCCTAGTACAAGATAGTGCCCTGAACCTCTATCCGCTCCTCCGCCCTCTTTGACAAGGCCGTTGGCAGTATGAGGGTGACTTCTTATGCCGGAAGTCTTCGGACGCCAATGCCGATTATTTATCAAAATTTAGGCAGTGGCCTACACACTACTTAATCTAACTTAAACTAACTTACACTATGGACAACACACACACCCATGCCCTAGGGAGGACTCGAATCGCCGACGACGGGAGCCGCACGAACCATGACATGGGACCTGAGAGCGCGCGGCCAAAGGCGTGGCTCTCAAGAGAGAATAGAAGATTGCTGAAACAGATAATCGGCTAAAGGATGTGACACGTGTTAAGGAAACATATGTCATGCACTTGCAGTATGATTTTTTTTCTTTTGCAAAAGCCGTACTCATTAAACTAATTACCGATTAATTCTGGCCGGCCGCGGTGGTCTCGCGGTTAAGGCGCTCAGTCCGGAACCGCGCGACTGCTACGGTCGCAGGTTCGAATCCTGCCTCGGGCATGGATGTGTGTGGTGTTCTTAGGATAGTTAGGTTTAAGTAGTTCTAAGTTCTAGGGGACTGATGACCACAGAAGTTAAGTCCAATAGTGCTCAGAGCCATTTGAATCATTTTCATTAATTCCGTCAACAAGTAATCACAGAAACCAAGAGTTGAAAAATTTTCTAAATTCTAATAGAGAAATTAGTGTGTCCCCCACACAATAACACTACCACCCCAAAGTAACGAACTTGTGTGCAGTAGCCGGCGGGCCAATGTATGATAGGCAATGAAAACTTTCGCCCGTTCTCCGTCGAAGGGTCGACATCACATGCACGTAATATTACGTCTCTGAGTTTGAAGTATTAATATTTGCAGTGGCTGACCCCCCATGAACCATGGACCTTGCCGTTGGTGGGGAGGCTTGCGTGCCTCAGCAATACAGATGGCCGTACCGTAGGTGCAATCATAACGGAGGGGTATCTGTTGAGAGGCCAGACAAACGTGTAGTTCCTGAAGAGGGGCAGCAGCCTTTTCAGTAGTTGCAGGGGCAACAGTCTGGATGATTGACTGAGCTGGCCTTGTACCATTAACCAAAACGGCCTTGCTATGCTGTTACTGCGAACGGCTGAAATCAAGGGGAAACTACAGCCGTAATGATGATGGCGTCCTCTTGGCTAAAATATTCCGAAGGTAAATTAGTCCCCCACTCCGATCTCCTGGTGGGGACTACTCAAGAGGACGTCGTTATCAGGAGAAAGAAAACTGGTGTTCTACGAATCGGAGCGTGGAATGTCAGATCCCTTAATCGGGCAGGTAGGTTAGAAAATTTAAAAAGGTAAATGGATAGGTCAAAGTCAGATGTAGTGGGAATTAGTGAAATTCGGTGGCAGGAGGAATAAGACTTCCGGTCAGATAAATACAGGGTTATAAATACAAAATCAAATAGGGGTACTGCAGGAGTAGGTTTAACAATGAATAAAAAGATAGGAGTGCGGGTAAGCTACTACAAACAGCATAGCGAACGCATTATTGTGGCCAAGATAGACACAAAGCCCATGCCTACTACAGTAGTACAAGTTTATATGCCAACTAGCTCTGCAGATGATGAAGAAATTGATGAAATGTATGATGAGATAAAAGAAATTATTCAGGTAGTGAAGGAAGACGAAAATTTAATAGTCATGGGTGACTGGAATTCGAGAGTAGGAAAATGGAGAGAAGGAAACATAGTAGGTGAATATGGATTGGGGGTAAGAAATGAAAGAGGAAGCCGCCTGGTAGAATTTTGCACAGAACATAACTTAATCATAGCTAGCACTTGGTTCAGGAATCATAAAAGAAGGTAGTATACGTGGAAGAATCCTGGAGATACTAAAAGGTATCAGATAGATTATATAAGACAGAGATTTAGGAACCAGGTTTTAAATTGTAAGACATTTCCAGGGGCAGATGTGGACTCTGACCACAATCTATTGGTTATGAACTGTAGATTAAAACTGAAGAAACTGCAAAAAGGTGGGAATTTAAGGAGATGGGATCTGGATAAATTGACTAAACCAGAGGTTGTAGAGTGTTTCAGGGAGAGCATAAGGGAACAATTGACAGGAATGGGGAAAGAAATACAGTAGAAGAAGAATGTGTAGCTGTTAGGGATGAAGTAGTGAAGGCAGCAGACGATCAAGTAGGTAAAAAGACGAGGGCTAATAGAAATCCTTGGGTAACAGAAGAAATATTGAATTTAATTGATGAAAGGAGAAAATATAAAAATGCTGTACATGAATCAGGCAAAAAGGAATACAAACGTCTCAAAAATGAGATTGACAGGAAGTGCAAAATGGCTAAGCACTAAGCAGGGATGGGTAGAGGACAAATGTAAGGATGTAGAGGCTTATCTCACTAGGGGTAAGATAGATACAGCCTACAGGAAAATTAAAGAGACCTTTGGAGAAAAGAGAACCACTTGTATGAATATCAAGAGCTCAGATGGAAACCCAGTTCTAAGCAAAGAAGGGAAGGCAGAAAGGTGGAAGGAGTATATAGAGGGTTTATACAAGGGCGATGTACTTGAGGACAATATTATGGAAATGGAAGAGGATGTAGATCAAGATGAAGTGGGAGCTAAGATACTGCATGAAGAGTTCGACAGAGCACTGAAAGACCTGAATCGAAACAAGGCCCCAGGAGTAGACAACATTCCATTAGAACTACTGACGGCCTTGGAAGAGCCAGTCATGAAAAAACTCTACCAACTGGTGAGCAGGATGTATGAGACAGGCGAAATACCCTCAGACTTCAAGAAGAATATAATAATTCCAATCCCAAAGAAAGCAGGTGTTGACAGATGTGAAAATTACCGAACTATCAGTTTAATAAGTCATAGCTGCAAAATATTAACGCAAATTCTTTACAGACGAATGGAAAAACTGGTAGAAGCAGACCTCGGGGAAGATCAGTTTGGATTCCGTAGAAATGTTGGAACACGTGAGGCAATACTGAACTTACGACTTATCTTAGAAGAAAGATTAAGAAAAGGCAAACCTACGTTTCTAGCATTTGTAGACTTAGAGAAAGCTTTTGACAATGTTGACTGGAATACTCTCTTTCAAATTCTGAAGGTGGCAGGGATAAAATACAGGGAGCACAAGGCTATTTACAATTTGCACAGAAACCAGATGTTATTAAATCTGTATATTGAGCAAGCAGTAAAGGAAACAAAAGATAAATTCGGAGTGGGTATTAAAATCCATGGAGAAGAAATAAAAACTTTGAGGATCGCCGAAGACATTGTAATTCTGTCAGAGACAGCCAAGGACTTGGAAGAGCAGTTGAACGGAATGGACAGTGTCTTGAACGGAGGATATAAGATGAACATCAACAAAAGCAACATGAGGATAATGGAATGTAGTCGAATTAAATCGGGTGATGCTGAGGGAATTAGATTAGGAAATGGGACGCTTTAAGTAGTAAAGGAGTTTTGCTATTTAGAAAGTAAAATAACTGATGAATGTCGAAGTAGAGAGGGTATAAAATGTAGACTGGCAATAGCAAGGAAAGCGTTTCTGAAGAAGAGAAATTTGTTAACATTGAGTATAGATTTAAGTGTCAGGAAGTCGTTTCTGAAAGTATTTGTATGGAGTGTAGCCATATATGGAAGTGAACCATGGACTATAAATAGTTTGGACAAGAAGTGAATAGAAGCTTTCGAAATGTGGTGCTACAGAAGAATGCTGAAGATTAGATGGGTAGATCACATAACTAATGAGGAGCTATTGAATAGAATTGGAGAGAAGAGGAGTTTGTGGCACAACTTGACAAAAAGAAGGAACCGGTTGGTAGGACATGTTTTGAGGCATCAAGGGATCACAAATTTAGCATTGGAGGGCAGCGTGGAGGGTAAAAATCGTAGAGGGAGACCAAGAGATGAATACACTAAGCAGATTCAGAAGGATGTAGGCTGCAGTAGGTACTGGGAGATGAAGAAGCTTGCACAGGAAAGAGTAGCACGGAGTGCTGCATCAAACCAGTCTCAGGACTGAATACCACAACAACAACTAACAAAATTAAAATGCTTTAGTGCACACGGCACTTTAATTAAGTTCACTGACAGAATTTAATATTTTCATCTTATTTACTGAATCCCAAATACACATATCAAAAAAGTTTTGCGGCACCCCAGTTCCCAGAACTCCTGGAGATGGGCGTTGACTATGGATACTGTATCACAGACACAGTCTCTTTGAGTGTTCGGAAATGGAAACAACCATGCATGAGCAGCGTCTATTAGACGGAGAGAGTCCATCGCCGATCAGTTCCAGTCGTTCCACCGGGAAGGAGGTACACGGCTCGTGTTGTCTTTAGTTCAACCATGCCTGGACGGTCAGTATCGCTGTTCGATCGCGTCCGCATTGTTACTTTGTGCCAGGAAGGGCTCTCAACAAGGAAGTGTCCAGGCGTCACGGAGTGATCCAAAAACGATGTTCTTCGAACATGGAGAAGATACAGAGAGACAGGAGCTGTCAAAGACATGTTACGCTCAGGCCGCCCAAGGGCTATTACTGTAGTGGATGACCGCTACCTACGGATTATAGCCCGGAGGGTCCCTGACAGCAACACCACCATGTTGCAAAATGTTTTTCGTGCAGCCACAAGACGTGTTACGACCCAAATTGTGCGCAATAGGCTGCATGATGCGCAACTTCATTCTCTAGGTTCATCTTTGCAACCACGATACCGTGTAGCGCGGTACAGATGGGCCAAACAACATGCCGAATGGACCGTTCAAGATTGGAATCACGTTCTCTTCACCGATGAGTGTCGCTTATGCCTTCAACCAGACAATCGTCGGAGACATGTTTGGAGGCAACCCGGTCAGGCTGAACGCCTTAGACACACTGTCCAGCGAGTACAGCAAGGTGGAAGTTCCCTGCTGTTTTGGGGTGGCATAACATTATGTGGGCCCGACGTACGCCACTGGTGGTCATGCAAGGTACCGTAACGGCTGTACGACACGTGAATGCCATCCTCCGACCGATAGTGCAACCATATCGGCAGCATATTCGCGAGGGATTCGTTTTCATGGACGACAATTCGCACCCCCATCGTGCACATCTTGTGAATGACTTCCTTCAGGATAACGACATCGCTCGACTAGAGTGACCAGCATGTTCTCCAAACATGAACCCTATCGGACATGCCAAAGATAGATTGAAAAGGGCTGTTTATGGACGACGTGACCTACTAACCACTCTGAGGAATCTACGCCGAATCACCGTTGAGTGCGACAATCTGGACCAACAGTGCCTTGATGAACTTGTGGATAGTATGCCACGACAAATACAGGCATGCATCAATGCAAGAGGACTTAATACTGGGAATTAAAGGTACCGGTGTGTACAGCAATCTGGACCAACATCTCGGAAGGTCTCGCTGTATGGTGGTACAACATGCAATGTGTGGTTTTCATGACCAATAAAAATGTTTTATCTCTATTCCAGTGTTTTGTACACGTTCCGGAACTCTCGGAACAGAGGTGGTGCAAAACTTTTTTTTATGTGTGTAGTTTTAAAATGCAGTTTCACGTATACATCTGCAATCAGTGACTAGAGAGCGCCTCGAATACCGTCACACCTATCGCCTCATAGAAACGCTCTAACTCAAAAACAAAAGTGTTCACTATTATTTAAGTAAATTGAATGCCATCGGTTACAGCAGGACATCCTAGGCTCGAAGGTAGCGGCATCGTGTCCCCCTGCACCAAAATACACCCACTGTTCTCATTATACTGCCCTTCTTTAGGCCGTGTGAAGCGATTGCCCCCTCCCCCTCCCCCCTCACCCACCCCCCAGCACTTTACGTGCAGTACAGTATCGAATTCCTATATGTAAAACAGCTTCAAATATATGATTACTTTACAAATTCGTAAATACGTTAATGTTTGACTTTAAACATGTAAGTTAGAAAAAGATTAAAGGACGTTTTTAATTATGTTTGAAGTTTGTTCGGAGTAGCTATGTTCTGTTACTATAAAACACTGTATGATTATAATTTTGGTAATTTTAGGTTCGTTTTAAGCAAAAGCTAGTTATTCACACATCTCAACGTTTGTGAAGTCATATCTCCTGAAATATGTGTCGTACAATGATATGATCTTGGAGGGAAATTCAGCGATTTATGTCTGAAAATTGTGTTTCAAACATACTTAGTAGTAAAGAAGTAATAAATTACAATGGCACAGCTGATGCTGAAGTTTTGGTGCATCACCAACGAAAACATGGTCCAATATGTGCCATGTCTAATTTTGGTATCTGAATCGATTGTGAGCCAGCAGCGATTTTGTACAGCTGTATCGCAGAACATAGGTTATTATCTTCGTTGTTTGCGAAGGCGCAGTAGCATATAGTGCTCAGCAATGTTAAAATAAGGAAGAAGTTGTAATGTTATGTTTCAAATGTAAAGTCTCAATTTATCGATATGTTTAATTTACATGATTATGTAATGCTATCTGATCTGAGAAGGAGGAAGTGTAATGAAATCCTTCATTTACATGAAGAGGAATTATTTTTTGAAGTCACTCTTATACTACTGCAGCGCCATTTTTCACCTACCTTTCTCTTACAATTTTTAAGTGATCATGTTTTTTTTTTTTTTTTTTCAAAAGTAGAGAACGAACAGAGTGTATTCCGAAAATACCTCGATTCTCAACTAACAGAGAACACACTGCACCTCACGAGTGTCTCTGTGTAGATAAAGTAGTTTGCAGCTTTAGCGTAGCGGCGCCCAAGACAGAGCAGTACTGCCACACATTATCCATATTTGCGCAGAATAGAGGTAAGGAGTAAATACATTGATGTTTTCTTTCTTTTTTTTATTTCAGGGCCAACTTCTGTCATTCAGAGACAGTTAGATTTTTCTGTGTTGTTTATCAGTTTTAGTTCTGGGTTCTGTGATCAGTATTGCAAAACTAATAATCGTAGGATCATAGAAAGAAGGCTTTCACGGCAGGTGCTGTCATCACTTAACACTTCCGGGATGAGATGCCGTGGTCCACACATAAACCTCTCCCCTGACGTTTCGCCTTCGACTGCGGAAGGCATCCTCCGAGGACTGCACGGAATTTTATAGACACCTGCTGTAGCTAGACCCATCACGGAAATAAAAGAATGTTTAAGATCCGCAAAGGATAAACGACATCCTCTAGCAACACCATGTGTCCATAAAATTCCGTGCAGTTGTGGAAAGGTCTACGTAGTCACAACAAAAAGAAGTGTCAACACCCGTCTGGGTGAACATAAAAGGAACTGCCGCCTCGGACATATTGATAAATCGGCTGCAGCGGAACATGTGTTTCGAGAAGGTGATCATGAAATAAAGTTTAGTGAGACTACCGTCATAGTAAAGACGTGGCATTATTATGCGCGAATGTACAGAGAGGCCATTGAGATTGCCAAACACTTCAATAATTTTAATAGAAACGATGAAGGCATTACGCTGGATAAGATATGGATGTCAACATTGCAGCAACAGCGTGACAATCGATTAATTTCAATTGAGAAAGTTGGCACTATCAGAGATCATAGCACAGCCGACGTCACGTGATTGACAGCGGCGCCCTCTGGATGGCTTATATATACGGTGCTCATTCGTGCTCTCGTTGCAGTTCGCCAATTGTCCTCGGAGGATGCCTTCCGCAGTCGAAGGCGAAACGTCAGGGGAGAGTTTTATGTACGGACCGTCAGTAGAAGTTTCAATACGATAGTTCATTTATTATTACAGCTGATATCTTACAATCAGAAACAGTACTTCAGTCATATTTTAATTTATTTAGATAACTTCCACTTGGCGATATAAACTTCTTCCTTTCGTCAGTTTGTGGTGTATGTAAACGTTATAATTATGTGTATAATCTACTGAAAGTCATTAACTGCTTTCATTCTGACATACTGGATGACTGTAATGTGGGTAATTCGCGCTCCCTGCGCTACGCTACATTTTCCAGTTGTAAGATTGTGTTAAACCTTTAACGTAAGATTACACCTCTTAATCAGGAGGCTACAACAGCATTTTAAATTCGGTCAGTAATTCTTTTTCTTCTGCTTGTATACCCCTGTCGAACCACTTCAGTCAATCATTTTCTGGTCATCATCTTCTAATGTTTCCTTTCCGAGGAACCCAGTGTCTTTTCATTCGTTTTGCTCTTTTTTGTCATTCTTCATCTGTATATACCCTTTTCATTGTTTGTCTTTCATTGATTCAAATGTTATTTTTGTGTTTTAAATTTTTCGTTACGTTTTGTAAAACGCCCACAGTTAATCTCTTTCATGTCCTCCCTGATTAGATTTATCCATCCTACTTTTTGCTTCATGTTGCAAGTTACTCTATAATTGTTCTTGATAATCTGGTTTCTGGTGTTCTCGTAATGTGAGCAAAAAAGGAATCGTTTTTTCCGTGTTGTATTTGTAATGAGCTCCAGTTCGCTGTACATCACTTCATTTGGCACTATACGTCAGTGTCCATCCTTTTGATATTTCTTATTTATGCATGTTCTAGCAACTTTTTTCTTTACTTTTAGGCTTTTGTCGATCCTTCTTTCCTTGGTGACTTTGAAAAGAGTGTTACCGTCTTGTATTGTTTTAATTTAATTTTGATTGGCAGCCATTCTTACTATATGTAGACCATTTAAATGTTTGAGCATTTGCCACTTTGTTAGTTCTTACTGTCATCCAGGCTTCTCGTACAAGCTGTATGTTAAATTTTCTCCTAGGTATTTAAATTGTTTCACTATTTTTACTTTTCTGTTATTTTTTATCATGTGGCTGATTACTAGTGGATCTGCTACCATTATCTCATTCATTTCTAATGATATCTGGAGTCTTATTTTTTGTGCTCTATTTTGTAGGATTGTTATTTGATTTATGGCTTCATGAATGTTAGCTACTAACGCAATGTCATTTGTAAATCCCAAGAAATTTATGTTTATACAACCTTTCTTGGTTTCAATTTCTGTATTTTTAGGATTCTGCTTGTATCGTTCCCTCATCACGTACTCGACTACAATGCGAGAACTATCGGCGATAAACCATCTACCGATCTTAACTCGTTTTTATCGTAAATCACTCAGATATTTCTCTTCTGAACTTTACTTTAGATTTAGTGTTTGTTACAGTTAAGTTTACTGTTTTTATTAATTTAAACTGGAAATCGAAATTCCTTAGTATCTCCATCACTGAAGATCTATGGATACACTCATAAGCTTTTCTGAAATGTAAAAATATTATGACTTGTTGTCTTCGTCGTCTTTTGCAGTAATTCATTAGCAATTTCAAAGTGATTATAAAATATTCAAAAATTTTTCCCTTGGAAATCGTACGACGGGCAACCTGGAAATGGGACTGTGTGTGGGCAACGGGTTGGCTGGTTGGTAATATAGATATCTGTTTACTTAATTTAAACGAGTGACATGACGATAATATCGCTGCATGCTCGGTGACGAGCCCATGAAAATAAAATGCTCAGTGGGTCACACACATAAGCGATCAATTAGTTTTTAGTAATATAATCAGTAAGTAAGAGCATAAGATTCGAATAAGAAATGGTTCAATGATCGTGCACTGTAGTTCTTTATTCGCTCCGTGACCAGGCCCCTCTACTGAGGACATCAGGCTGTTATCGGAAACATATGATTTTACAGTTAGGGCAACCACAGCTTTGAAACAAAACAGAAATATTTTAAATTTATTTTAAAAACTATTAAAATCTTTGAAAAAGATTTTTGATAGCCTCATTATCTGTTAATAGTTCCTTCATTACAGGATCATACATGACTGGTGCAGCAATGAAATGTAAGGAGGTTTAGAAAATATAGTAATGGTTAAAAAATCAGGCAGTTAAACCAGAGAGATGAGAGAATAAGAACATATCTAATTTAAGATTCGGTCATTAAATATACACGGTCTCCCTACGTTCCTACTGCGTTAGAAGTGTCAGAGTTGCTTAAATTTAATGGTTGAAAAATGAAAAATCCAAAATTACACTTGGTAGCAGAGGCAGGCCGAGTACATGAGCACTGGGACCCGCGCGTATGGACACAAAAGAAGTACAAATGAGAACCCAGAGGGAAACTACATATACGAAATCAACTTGATTTTGATAAAAAAAAGTATAAAGAATCACCAGTGACGAAAAATCAACAGATGACAGAAAAAGTCAGATTGTGGAAACGGGACTAGGCCTGAACTCGGACGGCCGGCCCAGTATACAGCTCTTTTGACTCAGTGTTATTTAAACTGCCGCCGCACAGTGTGCCCGACAGAAGCAGCCAGCGAGAAATCTGGAAATATGCCGCTAAAGGGTGAAAAGACGGAGACGGAAGAAACGCGTTATGCACCAATAGAAGGCTGCGAACTGGAACAAAATAAATTAACGAGGAGGAAACCAGTGAGTAATGTAACTAATACTTAAAAGGGAATGAAAGGGTGCGCGGTTGGAGTCGCTAAGATAAAATTAAAAGTAGCGTACAAAAACTTCCTGTGATGAGACATTAGTACTCGTATTATAAAAAAACTAGCTGAGAAACCCGGTGTTGCCTGGATCAGAATATATTGCATGGGAGAAGGCATGAGTACCATTCTTTACATAAGATGTATACACACTTATATCTCATTAAGGATTTTATAAATATAGTTATCCTGTTAGTAAGGTATTACGATAGCGGCGTGTGGCACCGGGTGAGTGTGATGTACAAAATGGCGCTAAATGTGGAGCAATGAGTACTCTTAGGTAAAGCTAAGTAATATATGACTTACGCAAGTTACCGTAGATGTGAAAATGTTTTTACTTTGTCACTGGCGCGTTTCAATCACACTGTAGTGGGCGTAGGTGGGTGACTGTGGTTGGCAGATACCTCAATACAATGCGTAATGTGGAACGTGATAAGGAGTATGCTCACTAAGAACAGCGCTGAACAAGAATAAGCGAAGTGATCGATGTAAACGCTCTACATTATGAAAAGTATTCCACTCACTAAGAATGAACGAAATGTTTATAGCTGTAGTGTACCGTTCGATTATTAATTTTTTAGGTACGAGTTTTTATATCGTTGAGTCTATCTAGATTTTTACTTTGTGTCTCTGTTTGTACTAAGGTCTTATGGGACCAAACTGCTGAGGTTATCGGTCCCTAAGACTACACACTACTTAACCTAACTTAAAATAACTTACGCTACGGACAACACACATACCCATGCCCGAGGGAGGACTCGAACCTCCGATGGGGGGAGCAGCATGGGCTCTGATAAGACGCCTCAGACGGCGCGGCTGTGTCTCTGTTGATCTTAGATAAACTGTGATTCACAAGAACGCGCTGAGATATTAAAAACTGTTCTACCTGATATTACACATCGTTATTAAAGTCTGAACAATGGAACGGGACAAGCAACTTATTATGTCGGACGAAAGACACAATAAACGTATTGTCTTATATACGGTAAAGTTCGTAAGTGACAGAGTACATAGCCTTTACAAAGAGTATTTATTGCCCCGTAAATCGCGGATTTCCTCTCGCCACACTCACCCACTGCCATCCACCATACCCATACTTCCTTACTAACATTAGGGCACCAACGGCTGTCTGCTACCACAACCACGAGTGGGTGGTAGTAGGCAGTCGTAGAGAAAAGTCCATCAGTACGTACGCACCAAGCCTTTTATACACGGTGATTCACGTAAGACGTAACACCTCTTTTATTTCGTAGACAGTTACATGTATCGAAACGCGGTTTATGGAATAGGTTTGAGCGTCGAGAGGCACATATGTTTTCGTTTGGCTAATATTTTTGGAGTTGGCACCAACTGAGGTATTGAAGTAAGTACATTTTTTAAATGGAACCCTAAATCGCTTCAGGCAAATACCGGGATGATTCCTTCGAAAGGGCACGGCCGACTTCGTTCCCCTTCCTTTCCTAATCCGATCTGACCGATTACCTTGCTGTTGGGTCCCCTCCCCCGCCCCCCAAATCAACCAACCAACTTATTCGAAGATAAAGAAGCCTGCACAGGATATAGTAGCAAAGAGATCTGCATCAAACCAGTCTTCGGACTGAAGACCACAGCCAGAACAACTTCAACGATGACGACGACAAAAGCGACAACAACAACAACAACAACAACAACGTCAGTATATGTGAGTTCAGCAATTCACTGGCTTCTTCTACGTGAAATCGGTTCTAGGCGCTTCAGTCCGGAACCGCGTGACCGCTACGGTCGCAGGTTCGAATCCTGCCTCGGGCATGGATGTGTGTGATGTCCTTAGGTTAGTTAGGTTTAAGTAGTTCTAAGTTCTAGGGGACGTATGACCACAGCAGTTTAGTCCCATAGTGCTCAGAGCCATTTGAACCATTTAAATGGAACCGTATATTTTTAATAACTGCACTCGATAGCTCTTGAGAAGACAATTACAGTGATATAGCGCTTGTTAATATTGACTTTGAAACCTGTCTTTAAAAATTAGAGAAATGTCCTAGAATGTGGGATTACAGTGGCTGGAAATAGCATTTTAGATGCATGCACTGCCAAGCAGACTTCTCGGACCAAGATGCGTAATTGTGTACTGTAAGGTAGTCCTGTGCTACGAGAATAAACTAACTTACGACCTGGGCGCACGTTCACCTGCAAATGTCGTACAGTGAAATACGACATAGGCTAGAATCTAGCGATCACAAAGGGCGTAGGAAATCTATTTCACATTTGTGTATCCCTCCAGATCTACGTGAGCCGAAATAGAGATCAGCTGTTCATACTGCAAACATAAACATATCCTATACACTGAAAAAAGCAACTACTTATTAAATATCTAAATGTTGGAAGGAAGATTTGACTTCACTTTTCCTGTGCGTGGCTGTGTGCTTCTTAGAGGTAAAATACACGCTGTCGGACAACTGTCTCTAACTACGCTGCTCTAAATTATATCATATAGGAAACATTCGTTGAACCAAACTTTTATTAAAAATATTTTGTTGACCACATGCACACCGCAAAATAAACATTCTTCATAATGAATCATGCTGAACGTAATCACGTAATGACAGCGTTACCAGGAATGTGCAATACACGCTATCGATTTATTTGATGTCGCAATGCAGTTTCGTACACATGTAAATGAAATATACAATCTACTATCAATGATTTGTTCAGCACCCAAGCCACACAACATAAATTTTTTCTTCCAAAAAAATTACTTTATTCTTTATTGAAGCACATGTTCAAACTGTTGTCCATGGACTAAAACGCACATTTACAATCACCGTTCAAAGGAATGATGAACAGATGTAACTACAGTGGTTGCCATGGTAGAACATGGACTGGTGATTCGATGACATATCTCGTCTGGCGCAGTCGGGGTTTCGCCATAGACTGCATCTTTGAGTGCTCCCAAAAGAAAGAAATCGATAGTAGTCAAATCGGGGACCTCGCAGTCCATTTGACAACAGTATTTCGTCCTATCCAAAGTCGAGGAAAGTGCTCTCTCAGTATTTGCGTTGCTTCACGGGACGAGTGAGCTGGACAACTATCGTGTTGCAGCCACATACACTGGTACCTGTTCTACAAGAACCGGCAAAACGTTCGTCAGAAAGTGTGAGTACGAACGTCCATTTAGAACGCCTGAGATGAAGTAAGGCTCCACAATTTAATTTCCTATGATGCCGCAACATTCGTCTATGCTCCACTGACGTTGATGTTGCACCTGACGAAGCCAGTGTGGATTTCTGGCTGCCTAGTAGTGCATGATGTGAAAAATTACATTATCGTGATTAGTAAACATTGCTTCATCGGTAAACAGGACAGGCTGGAAGAACCTAGGGTCATCTTACAGCTGCTGAAGGGCAAACCGACAGAATTTTGTTCGGCGCTGGAAATCACAGTCGTCGAATGCCTGATGTAGTGGCAGATGATAGTGATGGAAATACTGCCGATGCAGAATGCAAATGACACTCGTCTGGTTGATTCCACATTCCTTGGAAAAATGTCTCGTACCACTGTGCGGATTATTAGCGTCGTATCCAGAAGGAGAAAATATAAAACTGCAGTAAATGAATCAGACAAAAAGGAATACAAACGTCTCAAAAATGAGATTGAAAGGAAGTAAAAAATGCCTAAGCAGAGGTGGTTAGAGGACAAATATAAGGATGTTAAGCCACTTAGTTACTGCCTACGGGAAAATTAAAGAGACCTCTGAAGAAAATAGAACACTTGTGCGAATATCAAGAGCTCAGACGGAAAACCAGTTCTAAGCAAAGAAGGGAAAAAGCAGAAAGGTGGACGGAGTATACAGAGGGTCTGCACAAGGCCGATGTATTCGAGGGCAATATTATGAAAATGGAAGAGGATATAAGTGAAGATGAAATAAGAGATATAATATACTGCGTGTAGAAACTGACAGATCACTGAAAGACCTAAGTCGAAACAAGGTCCAGGGAGTAGACAACATTCCATTAGAACTACTGATAGCCTTGGGAGAGCCAGCCCTGATAAAGCTCTACCATCTGGTGAGGAAGATGTATGAGACAGGAGAAATACCCTCAGACTTCAAGAAGAATATAATAATTCCAATCCCAAAGAAAGTAGGTGTGGACAGGTGTGAAAATTACCGAACTATCAGTTTATTAAGTAACGGCTGCAAAATACTGACACGAATCCTTTACAGATGAATGGAAAAACTGGTAGTAGCCAACCTTGGAGAAGATCAATTTGGATTCCATAACAATGTTGGAACACGTTGGGAAATACTGACCCTGCGACGTATCTTAGAAGATAGATTAAGGAAGGGCAAACCTACGTTTCTAGCATTTATAGACTTAGAGAAAGCTTTTGACAAGGTCGAATACAGGGGGCGAAAGGCTATTTACAATTTGTACAGAAATCTGATGGCAGTTATAAGAGTCGAGATGCATGAAAGGGAAGCAGTGGTTGGGAAGGGAGTAAGACAGGGTTGTAGACTATCCCCGATGTTATTCAATCTATATATTGAGCAAGCAGTAAAGGAAACAAATGAAAAATCCTTGGAGGAGAAATAAAAACTTTGAGGTTTCCTGAAGACATTGGTATTCTGTCAGAGACAGCAAAGGACCTGAAAGAACAGTTGAACGGAATGGAAATTGTCTTCAAAGGAGGATACAAGATGAACATCAACAAAAGCAAAACGAGAATAATGGAATGCAGTCGAATTAAATCAAGTGATGATAAGGGAATTAGATTAGGTTCAAATGGTTCAAATGGCTCTGAGCACTATGGGACTTAACATCTGAGGTCATCAGTCCCCTAGAACTTAGAACTACTTAAACCTGACTAACCTAAGGACATCACACACTTCCATGCCCGATGCAGGATTCGAACCTGCGACCGTAGCGGTCGCGCGGTTCCAGACTGAAGCGCCTAGAACCGCTCGGCCACTGAATGAGATTAGGAAATGAGACACTTTAAGTAGTAGATGAGTTTTTCTCTCTATGGAGCAATGTAACTGATGATGGTCGAAGAAGAGAGGAAATAAAATGTAGAATGGCAATGGCAAGAAAAGCGTTTCTTAGGAAGAGAAATTTGTTAACATTGAGTATAGATTTAACTGTCAGGAAGTCTTTTCTAAAAGTATTTGTATAGAGTGTAGCCACATATCGATGTGAAAAATGGACGATAAATTTTGTTGACAAGAAGAGAATAAAAGTTTTTGAAATATAGTGCTACAGAAGATCGCTCAAGATTAGATAGGGAGAGCACATAACTAATGAGGTACTGAACAGAATGGGGGAGAAGAGGAATTTGTGGCACAAATTGAGCAGAAGAAGGGATCGGTTGGAAGCACTTGTTCTGAGGTATCAAGGGATCACCAAGCTAACATTGGAGGGCAGAATGGAGAGTAAAAATCGTAGATGAAGATCAAGAAATGAATACACTACGCCGTTTCAGAAGGACGTTGGGTGCAGTAGTTACTTGGAGGTGAAGAAGCTTGCACAGGATAGAGTAGCATGGAGAGCTGCATGAAACCAGTCTCTGGACTGAAGACCACAGCAACAACAACAAACCAGAACAGTTACTTCCTGTTGTCTACCAGCTGCGGCCTTGTTTCTTGTTCTCTTTTTGACATTCAAGCAACAGAGGTTTAACAATTCGTGCATTTGCCTGGCACTTCGGACATTTACGATACGGATAGATAGCTCTACACCGCTGTACTATTTTCACGACATTTCTTTTACATTTACCATTTAAAAGTGTATGTCCAACTTCTCCACATTGGTGTATATGTCCGCACGCAACGAATATCGAAGCCGAAATGAGCGGTCTGCAGTGCAGACAAGTAAACAGGCAAAGGTGTTGACATTCTGAGACAGAGAGCTCTGTTTGGCTGTTTTAGCACCTTTAATGCCGATTCCGGCCTCCGTGCTCTCAAATTCTAGAATATTTCCCGAATTTTATTACGACAGGTTTCAACGTCAACATTAATAAACGCATTATCGCTGTAATTGTCTTTTCAGGAGCTGGCGGATGCAGTTATAAAAGGTACACGGTTTCATTTCAAAAACCGTACTTGTTTAAATATTTCTCTTGATACCAGCGCTAATAACATTAGACAAACAAAAAATTACATGCCCTCTGACCCTCTAACATTTGCCTAAAACGTCGTTTCGATATGTGTAGCCGTTAACGAAATGAAAGAGATGATCGGGTCGCGTGGCTCACCCTGCATACATATATAGATTACAGAGTGACCTATAAAAATACCTAAAATTGCGACAAAACTCATTAGGGGAACTTTTTAAGAGCATACTCGGGGCTCCGAGTGCTCATGTATATTCCCTACGCCGTCTACCCCATTGGAACTTTATATGTTTCATTTTGTAACCATCCAATTTAAGCGGTTCTGACAATTCGAACGCTATCCAAATGTGGAGAGACCGTTTATCTTTAATGAACCAATGTTAAGTTACTAATGTGTTTCTTCTCTCATTTTCCTGGTTCAACTGCTTTATTTTTATTATTATTAAACTTTCTAATTCTAATTACATTTATCATAGATGTATACAGCCGAGGAACCGATTAAATCATCTCTAAACCGGTTGTGTGTGATCCTCTATTAAAGGAAATATTAACAGTTTTTAGAAAACTTTAAAAATTAAAAAAAAAATATTTTGTATTATGTTGCCAAAAAGTTTCCAACTGGCTGACAAGTTCGCGTGCAAGTGTCGGGCCTTGCATGCTGATGAGTCTGTGATGTGTGAGGTCTGTGTCAAACTCTTAGACAAACGTTGCCTGCTGAGCTTTGAACGAAGGAGGAGTGGTGTAACGCACCTTCCAAATACACGTCGAAGTTGTGTCGTTTAGAATACACTTGTTAATGTGACACCTTATCGCGGAATCAGATGTGTGGGAGCGACATGTGCACTGAATGTACGTATGGTTGGTTCAATGAAACAGCGGTGGTGGCTGCACGGGCTGCAGCTACTCAAGGAAATCAAGACGAACTTGAATAATGCAATTAGTTTCACCGTATTTAGCACAAAGGACTAGTTTCATTTCGTAGTACGTTTCAGGCGTGACAGCTATGCCGCCAACCAGATATTTGAGCTCGCCATCCACACAAGTTAGCAAAAATACACTTGTTGACATTTGCGAAGGAACATACTCTTTGTTGGCCAGGAATAATCATAGGTAATAATTGACCACATGAAACACAGTACATACGTAATAGAGGTGGAACGGTATGTTTATAACGAAAAGCGTACAGATTTCACCACATGGGAAAGCAAGATAACAGACATAAATAACGTTCGTATTTGACTCAGATCAGACTCCCAACATAAAGGTCGATATCGGACTCTCGATACGAAATATGCTCTCCTCAGGCACTAATGCACCCGTTGTCCATGCTGTCTCCCAAACTGTTGAGGAATCCTTGGCGGATGTTCTCCCACTCCTCTCTCAAGGCAGTTTTCAGTTCTTGTACGGTTCGAGGATGGGGTGTTCGTTGAGAAAGACGTCTCCCAAGAGCATCCCAGGCATTCTCTATGTGGTTTAGGTCCGGGCAGTATGCAGACCATTCCATACGTTCAGTGTCTTCACTTATAACCATATTCTTTGCGTATGTTCCGAGAAACTGTTGGTCAGAGAGGTTACTTCTTTTGAAGAGAGCAGCGGGCAGTTTGTGTTGGACAGTCTGGCGATGTACTTGATTTGAAAATGATGGAAGCTGACCTGCCGTGTAGTGGGGACCGCATGATTTAAGAAGGATTTGGTAATAGCATATTCTGAGGAAAAATTTCGTGTAACTGAGATGATTTGAAAGCAAGAATGTCAGAAAGAAAGTTTTCTAAGGTAATCTGTTTTTTTTATATATTCGTAATTGTGTATTTTCTTATTGTTAGAACAATGTGTACGGTTAAAGTTAACTGTAGAAATTTTATAGTGAAGCACATGGATTTCCCTTATAATTAGAACAAGTCTCAAGGAAAGTAATTGTACACAGGAAAAATATTAAGAAATATTATGTCAATTTGTCAGGTCGTGAGAATTTTATAAAAAGGGTGTGTTGTTGTTATGACTTAATGAAGCATAATTATAATCTGAGTCTTTGTTCCCATTTATCAGTCGTTTAGTTCCTCATTTTTCATTCTCTACCTGTATAAATGTTTGTATAGAGGCATTGCACATCGCGAGTTGTGTGCTGCAGAAACATTTTCATGGAAAGTGATAAGATACTGTCTCCCATTAGACATCGCAAGTACGGTAAATGGAATTTGATTTTTGACAATCTCATCATTACTTTAATAGTAACAGGTTGCAGAACAGACTAAAGTTCCGTGCGCCTAGGTACGGTAATTACTGTAAATAGCATCAAAATTGATGCCCATTGTAAGACAGAGTGATTGGCAGAGCGTTATTTGTGAAAATAACATACTAGTTTAGAGGCTTAATAGCAGTAGAAGAGCTTAGCAACGTGCTATCTTGTGAGTTTTCAAGCGGTTTAATCAGAAAGTCAAATGCATAAATTTAATGTTCATTTGTCATGTAATTAAATTAACAGTTCCGGCACAGTCATTGTTTGCAAGACTAAAGATAAAGATTAATAATATTCAGGGCCAAAATTTTAATCTGAGTCATTTGTTTTGCAGAGAAGTAGCATACGTAATTTTCATTCAAAACAGATTGCTCTCTCGCAGGCGAACTATTTGATGTACTGGCGTACTGGCGAACCTGGATTTCACATCTAACGCAGTTCTGCTGCCAGTATTAATATTTGCGTACTTCGATTTCGTCGCATATTTCCGTTTAAAATTTAATTCTAACGCAGTTCTGTTGCCTGTACTGATATTTACTTACTCCGATATCGCAATAAGCTTCATACATACATTTGCCAGAGACCAACTTGACACGAACAAGAGTTTCAACAAATGCAAACCCGAGTTTAGAATTTTTACAGTAAACGTCTCACCTACGGCACTCCTGAACAGACAGACATGATCCAGAATAACTTCCCCTCCTGTACCACTGTACTTTAACGGTACCTCGCCTGAAGATATGCAGCGGTGTTCGGTCACTGTGCGTAATACCTGTCCACACCATAATGCCTAGGCCGAACCGTTGACGTACATTCTGTGGTGCGTGACGCGTTTCTCTCTCTCACTGCACTAACTGGTGGCCAGATTTAATGGACACAGTGAAGCAGGATTCGTCGGTGAACATCAGTCTGTATCGCTATTGTTGACCCCAACCAACATGCTCCCTACACCAATGAACTCTTTCTTGATGATTGAATGGTTGAAGTGAGATGCATTTAACAGGCTTCCGAGCGTCCAAACCAGCCCGATGTAATCGTAGCGAAGTGGTTCTGGCAGAGATACGTCTACCAGTAGCGGCTGCAAAGTCTGCAGCAATCTTCCTACAGTCGGATGTCTCTTTTCGCCACTAGGGCTAAATATCGATCCTCTTGCAGTGAAGTGGTCCATCTACGGCCGCCGGCATGCTTTCAAATAGCATTTCCACCTTCAGTGGCCTTTTTTAATCGTGAGATGACACTTCTGGGCACAGGCATTACTGTGGTCACAGTGATGACACTTCGACCGTCTTAACGGCCGTCCAACTGCCAAATTGATGTCACGCAGGCATGTTGCCGTGTCACACGGAATGTCGCACTAATTGGTTCCATGAACTTTCGAATGTATGCAAAGAGTTCGCGTACGGTCTTTGCAACAGTTAACACGTTCCGCCCTCTGCATTCCCTGTTACTTTCATTAGTCGGTGTTCCGCAAAAATTGTCGTTTCTATAGCAATTGGCAGTTGTTCCGTAGCGAGTGTCAGTTCTCCCTTAGCAATTCGCAAGCAGTTTACATGTTTATGAACCGTTGATATTTCCGTATTTTAAGCTATGGAAAATAAAAACTGTTCTCAGGAACGGTACCAGGTTTCAACCTCGTCCAAAAATGGTTCTGTTCTGATGGCGTAGCTTGACGGAGCGTGTTTTTGTTCAGGCAGGAGGTGGATTCGCTGTCAGTTGACAGAAGTAACAGCTGGCTTCCCACTCCACTCGCAGCTTTTAAAATACTGTGCTTGGATTCATCAATATATTAATTGCAGGTTACATCGGTACTGTAGTCTGGATTGGCAAATGTTTGGTATTTTGCCGAACTGTCCGGTATTTCAGCACCATTTTCGGTGTTCAGTACCGAACTATGAGTTCGATATTGCTAGAATTCCATTCATATGATTAAATTATTAAAATGTTTATGGCGGTTCCATGCAGTAATGCCCATGGGGAAATAGTCTTTCGTCACATAAATCGTCTATGATTTAACACTAGAAAGAAATAGTCTCTGAGTAAAACCAGAATTTTGAATCCGTTGTAACATGAATTCGCAATAGGCAAAGACTTACGAAAAAACTGAAGGTAACAAGAATGTGTTGCAAGCTGAACCTACCAATGTTTACTGAGTGTTTTACTGTATTCACCCGCAGCCCTCAGTTCAGCAAATCCTTTGTCCACGCAGTTTTCAGTAATTTTGTCAGTTTAATCTGGCTATCCTAGCTGTAGTCGGTTTACGAGGAGAAGTCTTGAGTACTGTTCTCTAACTTCCCCATAAAGTTAGTAATCATTAACCGAAGTGTTGCAACTGAAGGCGTTTGTTTATAGCTGTTATAAAGCGAGTAATGTTTGGCAGCGCTTGTGACCATTTGCGTCCCAAGCTGTGGAAGCTGTGTCTTCATTGGCTATTGTATTATTTGTAGTGTGCTTTACAGTTCAAATTCTGTGCTTGTGTGGCTTCGTGAAGGTCTGCGTGTAGTTGTATCGGTCAAGTCGATTGTATTTGTGAAAGTGGCTTTTGAGCTATGCGTGCGACTACGTATACCCTGTCGTGCCTGGCAGAGGATGTGAAATGTTGCCTGTTATTAAAATTACAGCTGTGCGTGTGCTCTAACTACAACATACTGCTTTGGTCGGACGTGAAAGCAAGTGTTTTCTGTTGTTAGTGCGAGCAACGCTCATCGTCTGTCAGTGTTAGGCTTCTAGTTTTCAACTCGCAGATCGTGCTAAGTTCATGCAAGGTTCAGAGCTATTTACGAATTCGTGTGCCACTTATTTGTCTGTTGGACTGGACACAATGACAGCTTCCCTGTACAAAGTGCTGTTCTTTTTACGTGCGCAGTTTTTTTTCCGATAAGCTAGTCCCAGAACGTAACAGGGAACGAAGAGAGGTTCCAGTGAATTTTCGAGTGAGTTTACGGACCAAATTTCGGCATTATACCGCCGATTCGCGGATATGAAATGTTTTGGCCACAAAAATGAACAACTGACAGTTCATCAAATGGTACATATCATTAACTTCAAAGAATGTATATACAAGCCTTAATACGAAGTAAAAGATTTTATCACACACTCTCACACGCTGGATAGGCTACCTGGTCGCTGTAAATTCGTTGTTTGGAGCTATCACCTCAATGCAGCTTAGCTTGTAACGTTGAAAGTTGTTTGTTTTTAAATTAAACCTCAATATATTTGTAATTGTTATCTGTTCTTGTGAAACACGAAACAGGGGACTGATGACCTCCGATGTTAAGTCCCATAGTGCTCAGAGCCATTTGAACCATCTTTTACAATAATAGCATGCTGATTGAGATACACGGCAGAAAGTACTCTTTCTATAAATCATAAAAAAGTCCTTTCTCTAGTACCTGATTCCGAGTTCTAAAACATCTCCTAACAACTTTACTGCAAAGTTCCTGTACGCAAGAGATAACTTACCTAGTCTTGCCGCTGTAACAGCGTGACGAGCAACATGCTAAAATAATTCCAAAACAGTACTGCAATCCACGCAAAGAGCAATGCATGGTCATTACTACTGCCATATGTTTTTTAAATAAATTGAATGACCAGGAGGTCTGGTCAACAAGCGTTAAGCGTTGTGGAAAAATGAAGAAACCAGTAAAAACATAAACTTACTGTCCACAGCTCGTGGTCGTGCGGTAGCGTTCTCGCTTCACGCGCCCGGGTTCCCGGGTTCGATTCCCGGCGGGGTCAGGGTTTTTCTCTGCCTCGTGATGTCTGGGTGTTGTGTGATGTCCTTAGGGTAGTTAGGTTTAAGTAGTTCTAAGTTCTAGGGGACTGATGACCAACGTTGTTAAGTCCCATAGTGCTCAGAGCCATTTTGAACCATAAACTTACTATACTCAAAAAAATGATTATTTAAACGCTGACAAACATTACACAGACTTTTCCTTTTGTTCGACTGTATGATTAGCAACAGCTTTTTAATTATTCCACAATGTCTGTAATCAATAATCAGGATCCGACCACAACAAAGATCCGAATATTACTCTCAGTTATGCATACACAAATCTGACAAAATCCATTCAGTGCGCCAGCCTCAACCAAGTGAATCAAAAAAAGCAAATTACTAACCATCCTCAATTAATACCAAAATCTCCTCTGGCACTACTAGCACGGTCACGGCGGGCTGCGACCTACCATCTGATGCGGCTTCTCTTCACAGCACTCCGCATCCGCCCACTTGTGACTACTCTCAACAACTGTTAGTTCGCTACTACTCGCGATGATAATATCTCAGACTCAGAGTTTGTATATGCATGCCACAGCATAATCGGTGGCCAACTTTCCAAAGAAACATTAACGTGCAACTTTCAGCGTAAGAGTCTGAAGTCTAATTTTCCTATCGTTTGCAGTTGGGGAATCTCCTCTCCTACTACTCATTGTTTTCTAATTATGCTTCCAGCATAAATGCTTGTACAAATTACAAATGTGGTTTTATCTTCCGAAAAACATTTGGTCTTTAGCCAAATGAATCGCCAAATCTAGACTCTTCTCAGCTCCTGATTAATGAAATATATCGTGAAGTCACTGCCTGTATTAGAGTATGATATTTGATGCTGTTTTTAGTATTGGTGTTCTTACCGACTTGCTTTCTGTGGGTTCATGTGCTCTTGGTCTCGAATCCATGGGTATTGCACTGAGTATTTGTATGTTTCCAATACCTGCATTAACTATTTTCGAGACGCGGAGATCTTATAAATCGGGAGTTTGTGACCACCACAATTTGCAGTCAGCGTTACACTTTGTCTAGTCGACGCGTATATCTGAGATTTGTTGGAAATGAATTCTTGCGTGGACTCCGTTCGCTTGCTAAGTATACGTTCGTTTCTTTAAGAACAGAGGCTTGAGCGTTAAGTAACTCTGGTGGTATTCCTTTGTCAATTTGTGTGTGAATAAGACATCAGATCCCTCCACAAGTTCTGATGGCATTAGAATTGTTCAGTTTACATGTGTTTACACCATTCTTTTTTGTTTTCAGATGGTTCAAATGGCTCTAAGCACTATGGGACTTAACATCTGAGGTCATCAGTCCCCTAGATTTAGGACTACTTAAACCTAACTAACCTAAGGACATCACTCACATCCATGCCCGAGGCAGGACTCGAACCTGCGACCGTAGCAGCTTTTGTTTGCAAGAAACCTTTTTGCTATATCATTAGTCTGTTTAAAGAATATGAATTAATTATTGAATAAATCACTATTAAGCAAAATTTGTGCTGACTACATCAGTTATCCACAAAATCCCGTTTTTCATTCAGTCAAAGAGTGTATTCCTTTTGAAACATCTTAAATGGCTTTATGCCTTACACTTTTATTTTAACTATGAGAATAACAAACTGAGTTCGTTTGGAAACATGGCGGTCTCAGCATCAGATGTGAGGAGAAACTCACATCAGTAGTGTCCGCTGGAAAAGAAGAAATTCGTTACCAAAGTAATGCAGGAGACCCACATTGCTATCGGCCACGGTGACCTAACTCGGATGGTTATGGAACTGAATGGTAAGTACAAGAACATGACTATAGAATCAATCGTTACTTACATGACGTTATGCGAACCATGTCCGAAAAACAAAAGACGTTGAGAATATGTGTTGTAATGAAACATATCGCATACAGTGACTTGAATTCACGATGTCAAATTTACTTAATCGACATGCAGGCAAACCGAGACAATAAGTCGAAGATATTACTTGTGTACCAGGATCATTTGACAGAATTTGTTGTCCACCGAGAACTAACTTCGAAAGGGAGTGATGAAGTAGCATTTTATCTTTTGGATAGTTTCAGCACCTTCGGTGCCCAAAATATCCTCCATTCTAATAATAGTAGATAGCTTTGTAAACAAATCATCCAAAGTTAGTGTGGGTTATGGAATGGTATAGAGATAGTCTGTGGGAAGCTAAGGCACAGTCAGTCTCGGGGATCAATCGAAAGACCAAATTAAGGCATCGAAAATGTTATCAACGTGGACTGGAACAAATAAAACTTCAAAATGGTTGGAAGGATAAAGTTTGTGCAACCAAAGAAAAATAGAGCTTATCATGAAAGGATTAGATGTTCACCATATGAAGCCATGTTTGGTGTTCCAATGAAAATGGGCTTTGCCATCCCAGTTATTCCACGTGATTTGATAAAAAATGCAAACAGTGAAGAAGATTTGGAAACTGTGTTGAACACTACAACGACTGACCAACAAGAAAGGGTGGCTGACAGTCATGTAATTGATTCCAGTGAACCAAATACTGGAAAAGAAGGAACGCAGGACGAAAGTGCGGCCGCAGCAGGTGAAGAAGCACCAAAGACACAGGATGCGACAGCAGTGAACACCGAGAAGCCGGCAACAACTTATGGTTGTGAAGAAACAGTGATAAACTTCCAACAATGTTAGTAAAGTGAAGCAGGTCCGAGAGGCTGTCAAAGAAGTTCTTAAATCACAAGCAAAGAAAATGAAAGTAGCCACATATAACAAAATTCCGAAACCTTCAGTTGGACAGAGTGCGAGAATTATACTACCAGATGTAGAACAGACACAATTTGACGCAAAATCATTAATAGCAACAGTGATAAGTATACAGGATGACGAATTTTATCAGTTTGCTACTAAAGCTCGCAAACTGAAGTAACTGTACACTAAGAACGAATTTACATTACGCAAGGAAAATTTTATCAGCGTCGAAGAAATTGGAAGACAAGAAATTACTACGTGGAAAGTGGTTGAAGGACAAGGGTTCAAAAGGTGCAGTTGTTTAAAACAGTGTTCATCTAAAAAAACACTTCTGGAAGTCGTCTTCTATATTGCATAATACTAAATGCCACAACAGCCAACCTGGTTGTAACAAAAATTAACATTTACAAGGTAACATTTTTTACAATATCTTTGTGTAACTATAACATTTTTCACTAATCTGAATGTAGGATATTGTTCGTTACAATCACATTGAAGCCCAATAATATTTAAATAACGTAATTTTATAATGAGCACAATCTGTATCAGTACTTGCTAAGGTGATTTTTTTCTAATCATACGGAAATGCTGCGACAAGAATTCAAAATGATGCGGCTGCAATACCGAAACCTAATAGAAAATGTTTACACCAGTTCGCATGGGTAAATTCTTAGATTTACCAAAATATTTTGGTAAAATTTCTAAATCTATTGATATGAAAAAGAATTGCAGTCTAATATTTGATGATATACTTCAGCGCTAAGACCGTATTCAAATAGTTATTTATTGAAATATTACCATCTGCAGATCTATGCCTGATCATAAAGTCTGTAATATAGTAATTTTGGACTATTGTCATGCTGAAACCCCCGCCCCGTGAACCATGGACCTTGCCGTTGGTGGGCAGGGTTGCGTGCCTCAGCGATACAGATAGCCGTACCGTAGGTGCAACCACAACCGAGGGGTATCTGTTGCGAGGCCAGACAAACGTGTGGTTCCTGAAGAGGGGCAGCAGCCTTTTCAGTAGTTGCAGGGGCAACAGTCTGGATGACTGACTGATCTGGCCTTGTAACACTAACCAAAACGGCCTTGCTGTGCTGGTACTGCGAACAGCTGAAAGCAAGGGGACACTACAGCCGTAATTTTTCCCGAGGGCATGCAGCTTTACTGTATGGTTAAATGATGATGGCGTCCTCTTGGCTAAAATATTCCGGAGGTAAAATAGTCCCCCATTCGGATCTGCGGGCGGGGAATACTCAAGAGGACGTCGTTATCAGGAGAAAGAAAACTGGCGTTCTACGGATCCGAGCGTGGAATGTCAGATCCCTTAACCGGGCAGGTAGGTTACAAAATTTAAAAAGGTAAATTGATAGGTTAAAGATAGATATAGTGGGAACTAGTGAAGTTCGGTGGCAGGAGGAATAAGACTTTTGGTCAGGTGAAAACAGGGTTATAAATAGAAAATCAAATAGGGGTAATGCAGGAATAGGTTTAATAATGAATAAAAAAATAGGACAGCGGGTAAGCTACTACAAACAGCATAGTGAACGCATTATTGTGGCCAAGATAGACACAAAGCCCATGTATACTACAGTAGTACAAGTTTATATGCCAACTAGCTCTGCAGATGATGAAGAAATTGATGAAATGTATCATGAGATAAAAGAAATTATTCAGGTAGTGAAGGGAGACGAAAATTTAATAGTCATGGGTGACTGGAGTTCGAGAGTAGCAATAGGGAGAGAAGGAAACATAGCTGGTGAATATCGATTGGGGCTAAGAAATGAAAGAGGAGGCCGCCTGGTAGAATTCCGCACATTGCATAGCTTAATCATAGCTTGGTTCAAGAATCATAAAAGAAGATTCTATACATGGAAGAATCTTGGAGATACTAGAACGTATCAGATAGATTATATAATGGTAAGACATAGATTTAGGAACCAGGTTTTAAATTGTAAGACATTTCCAGGGGCAGATGTGGACTCTGACCATAACGTATTGGTTATGAACTGTAGACTAAAACTGAAGAAACTGCAAAAAGTTGGGAATTTAAGGAAATGGGACCTGGATAAACTAACTAAACCAGAGATTGTACGGAGTTTCAGGTAGAGCATAAGGGAACAATTGACAGGAATGGGGGAAAGAAATACAGTAGAAGAAGAATGGGTAGCTCTGAGGGATGAAGTAGTGAAGGCAGCAGAGGATCAAGTAGGTAAAAAGACGAGGGCTAGTAGAAATCCTTGGGTAACAGAAGAAATATTGAATGTAATTGATGAAAGGAGAAAATATAAAAATGCAGTAAATGAAGCAAGCAAAAAGGAATACAAACGTCTCAAAAATGGGCTTGAAAGGAAATGCAAAATGGCAAACCAGAGATGGCTAGAGGACAAATGTAAGGATGTAGAACCATATATCACTAGGGGTAAGATAGCTACCACCTACAGGAAAATTAAAGAGACCTTTGGAGAAAAGAGAACCACTTACACGAACATCAAGAGCTCAGATGGAAAACCAGTTCTAAGCAAAGAAGGCAAAGCAGAAAGGAGGAAGTAGTATATAGAGGGTCTGTGCAAGACCGATGCATTCGAGGGCAATATTATGGATATGAAAGAGGACATCTGTGAAGATGGAATAGGAGATATGATACTGCGTGAAGAGTTTGGCAGAGCACTGAAAGACCTTAGTCGAAACAAGGCCCCAGGAGTATACAGCATTCCATTAGAACTACTGACGGCCTTGGGAGAGCCAGTCCTCACAAAACTCTATCATCTGGTGAGCAAGATGTATGAGACAGGCGAAATACTCTCAGTCTTCAAGAATAATTCCAATCCCAAAGAAAGCAGGTATTGACAGATGTGAAAATTAACGAACTATCAGTTTAATAAGTCACAGCTGCAAATACTAACGCGAATTCTTTACAGACGAATGGAAAAACTGGTAGTAGCCGACCTCAGGGACGATCAGTTTGGATTCCGTAGAAATGTTGGAACACGTGGGGCAACACTGACCCTACGACTTATCTTAGAAAATAGGTTAAGGAAAGGCAAACCCACGTTTCTAGCATTTGCAGACTTAGAGAAAGTTTTGACAATTCTGAAGGTGGCAGGGGTAAAATACAGGGAGCGAAAGGCTATTTACAATTTGTACAGAAACCAGATGGCAGTTACACTCCTGGAAATGGAAAAAAGAACACATTGACACCGGTGTGCCAGACCCACCATACTTGCTCCGGACACTGCGAGAGGGCTGTACAAGCAATGATCACACGCACGGCACAGCGGACACACCAGGAACCGCGGTGTTGGCCGTCGAATGGCGCTAGCTGCGCAGCATTTGTGCACCGCTGCCGTCAGTGTCAGCCAGTCTGCCGTGGCATACGGAGCTCCATCGCAGTCTTTAACACTGGTAGCATGCCGCGACAGCGTGGACGTGAACCGTATGTGCAGTTGACGGACTTTGAGCGAGGGCGTACAGTGGGCATGCGGGAGGCCGGGTGGACGTACCGCCGAATTGCTCAACACGTGGGGCGTGAGGTCTCCACAGTACATCGATGTTGTCACCAGTGGTCGGCGGAAGGTGCACGTGCCCGTCGACCTGGGACCGGACCGCAGCGACGCACGGATGCACGCCAAGACCGTAGGATCCTACGCAGTGCCGTAGGGGACCACACCGCCACTTCCCAGCAAATTAGGGACACTGTTGCTCTTGGGGTATCGGCGAGGACCATTCGCAACCGTCACCATGAAGCTGGGCTACGGTCCCGCACACCGTTAGGCCGTCTTCCGCTCACGCCCCAACATCGTGCAGCCCGCCTCCAGTGGTGTCGCGACAGGCGTGAATGGAGGGACGAATGGAGACGTGTCGTCTTCAGCGATGAGAGTCGCTTCTGCCTTGGTGCCAATGATGGTCGCATGCGTGTTTGGCGCCGTGCAGGTGAGCGCCACAATCAGGACTGCATACGACTGAGGCACACAGGGCCAACACCCGGCATCATGGTGTGGGGAGCGATCTCCTACACTGGCCGTACACCACTGGTGATCGTCGAGGGGACACTGAATAGTGCACGGTACATCCAAACCGTCATCGAACCCATCGTTCTACCATTCCTAGACCGGCAAGGGAACTTGCTATTCCAACAGGACAATGCACGTCTGCATGTATCCCGTGCCACCCAACGTGCTCTAGAAGGTGTAAGTCAACTACCCTGGCCAGCAAGATCTCCGGATCTGTCCCCCATTGAGCATGTTTGGGACTGGATGAAGCGTCGTCTCACGCGGTCTGCACGTCCAGCACGAACGCTGGTCCAACTGAGGCGCCAGGTGGAAATGGCATGGCAAGCCGTTCCACAGGACTACATCCAGCATCTCTACGATCGTCTCCATGGGAGAATAGCAGCCTGCATTGCTGCGAAAGGTGGATATACACTGTACTAGTGCCGACATTGTGCATGCTCTGTTGCCTGTGTCTATGTGCCTGTGGTTCTGTCAGTGTGATCATGTGATGTATCTGACCCCAGGAATGTGTCAATAAAGTTTCCCCTTCCTGGGACAATGAATTCACGGTGTTCTTATTTCAATTTCCAGGAGTGTATAAGAGTCGAGGGGCATGAAAGGGAAGCAGTGGTTGGGAAGGGAGTGAAACAGGGTTGTAGCCTCTCCCCGATGTTATTTAATCTGTACATCGAGCAAACAGTAAAGTAAACAAAAGAAAATTTCGGGATAGGTATTGAAATCCATGGAGAAGAAATAAAAACTTTGAGGTTCGCCGAAGACATTGCAATTCTGTCAGATAGCAAAGGACTTGGAAGAGCAGTTGAACGGAATGTAGAGTGTCTTGGAAGGAGGATGTAAGATGAACATCAACAAAAGCAAAACAAGGATAATGGAATGTAGTCGAATTAAGTCGGGTGATGCTGAGGGAATTAGATTAGAAAATGAGACACTTAAAGCAGTAAAGGAGTTTTGCTATTTGGTGAGCAAAATAACTGATGATGGTCGAAGTAGGGAGGATATAAAATGTAGACTGGCAATCACAAGGAAAGCGTTTCTGAAGAAGAGAAATTTGTTAACATCGAAGATGGATTTAAGTGTCAGGAAGTCGTTTCTGAAAGTATTTGTATGGAGTGTAGCCATGTATGGAAGTGAAACATGGACGATAAATAGTTTGGACAAGAATAGAATAGAAGCTTTCGAAATGTGGTGGTACAGAAGAATGCTGAAGATTAGATGGGTAGGTCACGTAACTAATGAGCAGTTATTGAGTAGAATTGGGGTGAAGAGGAGTTTGTGGCACAACTTGACAAGAAGAAGGGACCGGTTGGTAGGGTATGTTCTGAGGCATCAAGGGACCACAAATTTAGCATTGGAAGGCAACGTGGAGGGTAAAAATCGTAGAGTGAGACCAAGAGATGAATACACTAAGCAGATTCAGAAGGATGTAGGCTGCAGTAGGTACTGGGAGATGAAGAAGCTTGCACAGGATAGAGTAGCATGGAGAGCTGCATCAGACCAGTCTCAGGACTGGAAACCACAACAACAACAACAACAACCATACTGAAATCGTTAATTACGGTTTTCTTGGCAGATTCTAGGAATCACCAACTGTCCGACTTTTACAGTAAAGTACACACAATCGGATTTTGACGAATAGTACCTAGCAGGATATCCCTATAGAAAACATTTCACAGAACAATTCGTTAACTTTAATGCTATTAACATTCGATGGTGCCTCTATTTTCAAAATTTTATTTACAGTGAGAGACGGAGAGTGTGGCCAAAAGCGGACCTTACACAAAAACTAATATCATCGCTGTAACACCTCTCAGTAACTCTCTAATCTAGTGCAATGATAAGGCGTCGTATCACTACATTAGATTAGAGGGTTAATTTTTGTAGACGAATCATTTGGCCCTTTAATTCTACATGTAAACACCGGCACTCGTAAGACTTGCTCAGATAAACGGAAGGGTGGCCGTGAGG
The DNA here is from genome assembly GCF_021461385.2 of Schistocerca piceifrons. Taxonomy (NCBI): domain Eukaryota; kingdom Metazoa; phylum Arthropoda; class Insecta; order Orthoptera; family Acrididae; genus Schistocerca; species Schistocerca piceifrons. Next base: position 347,721,190 of record NC_060141.1, on the reverse strand, counting down.
GACAGTCTGCTGTCTGGCAGCCACTGGAGGGTGGATAGAATCTGCGTGCTGGTATACTAGCCTCTTTAACTGTCCCTAAGCGGCGTGACCATCCGCTGACACCTGGGAGCATCACGCCTCAGCTGCTGGAGCGGCATCTGATTCTCGGTGACTCCGAAACACCATTCCAGCGCCGTAGCGCACTGTTCCTTTCTAGCCCACGACCTTGTGTGCATTCGGCTCCAGCTGTCGCCGCTTTGCGATAAGCCATGAGGGTTAACAGGTTGAGTACCCAGCAGACCCGTGTTTTTGGCATTCTCTGAGAGTGAAGCCTTTGACTAACAAGCTACGGTGGCCCATTTGCGGGATGCCCTCTCATAGTCTCAAGGCGTCACAAATATACACCTTATAACTAACACAAGCTATAAACATATTAAATCATGTAACTTTCTTATATACTAATTTTTTTCCAAGATGGTCTAATTAGTGTGAAATCTTATGGGACTTAACTGCTAAGGTCATCAGTTCCTAAGCTTACACACTACTTAACCTAAATTATGCTAAATTATCCTAAGGACAAACACACCCAGCCATGCCCGAGGGAGGACTCGAACCTCTGCCGGGACCAGCCGCACAGTCCATGACTGTAGCGCCTGAGACCGCTCGGCTAATCCCGCGCGGATAGATTTTTTTTTTTAAGCCGTTGTCTTTCTTGTCTGTGATCAGCACTCACACATTTTAAGATAACGTAACTCCGTTTGTTTGGATGAACGGGCTCTGGGTTTTTACTCTCTAGTAACTAGCCCTACATTAACTGTTCTACTCCTCAATTACGTTACTTTCATTGATTTGCTCATCCCTACCCTGTTTCACTTTCCTTTGAAACCACTATCCTCGAACAAGAGTTGCTAGGTAGACGCTAGTTTCTTCATAACGCAGCTTTTGCCACGTTCTCTAGAATCGGTGAAGGAACTGTTCTTCGATCCCAGCATAATCATAACGGTAACCTTAGCGTACATCTGCGGCTGTTCTCTTTCTTAACTAGTTTCCTCCCCCTCTGGTGTATTATACATTACCCCTCCTGCTACACAATTTTCGCTGTGTATTCTTTGAGTTCCTTCTTGTTTGTATGGTTTGACATCTCTTGACATAGGGATAAATCTAAGAACTTGACGTATAATAACTCGCCTCACCTTCCTTTATTGTATTGCCTTAGCGTGCAATTAGTATTATATAAAAATTATGTTTTCACTTTAGATGGTGGCCTTAGTGGCACTCAGTCGTGTGTGTGTGTGTGTGTGTGTGTGTGTGTGTGTGTGTGTCAGTCCAGTTCCAGTTACTCAAAACTGTTACGAAGGCTTCGGCGCTACTTGCCTCCTCGGCAAATACTACTGTGAGGATGGATGTGTTTGGTTTTTTATAATTGCGCCAGTCACGCCCGTTACGCAAGGTAGTTACTTTCCCAGTGCGTTCTGCTTTAAGGGAAGAAGTTCTACAGCGTTTCCATCCTTGCCAACTTCCATCCAGTGCGAGTCATTGGCCTTATATTTGCTGTTTCCATACTTCCACTATATACGAAACTTTTCTACTATGGAATCGGCCGTTTGTGCTGATTCAAATCTAAATTTCTCTTCTGTTTCTCTCCGAGTACCTGTTAATAAACACACAGTTACGTAAATCACAACACAACTTATAACTAGAGAACACATTACTCTAGGCACACACAGAACAAGAGGAAATTACCTAAGTCTCACCCTTATCTCTAACACCAATGCACAACACTATCATCACAGAATTCTCACTCGAGGATGCTAACCTGAAAATTTAAAATAATCTGTGAAGAGATCTAGCTGTCGAACAGCTTGATAATTGCAATGTTTTGTATGCCTTCCTCGGCACCAGTATCTGGGTGAACCACTACATTGGAATGATTGCAGTCGGCCTGTGTGGCCGAGCGGTTCTAGGCGCTTCTGTCCGGAACCGCGCTGCTGCTACGGTCGCAGGTTCGAATCCTGCCTCGGGCTTGGATGTGTGTGATGTCCTTAGGTTAGTTAGGTTTAAGTAGTTCTACGTTCTAGGGGACTGATGACCTCAGATATTAAGTCCCATAGTGCTCAGGTAGTGAAGGGAGACGAAAATTTAATAGTCGTGGGTGATTGGAATTCGTCAGTAGGAAAAGGGAGAGAAGGAAACATAGTAGGTGAATGTAGATTGGGGGGAAGAAATGAAAGAGGAAGCCGCCTTGTAGAATTTCGCACAGAGCATAACTTAATCATAGCTAACACTTGGTTCAAGAATCATGAAAGAAGGTTGTATACCTGGAAGAATCCTGGAGATACTAAAAGGTATCAGATAGATTACATTATGGTAAGACAGAGATTTAGGAACCAGGTTTTAAATTGTAAGACATTTCCAGGGGCAGATGTGGATTCTGACCACAATCTATTGGTTATGAACTGCAGATTGAAACTGAAGAAACTGCAAAATGGTGGGAATTTAAGGAGATGGGACCTGGATAAACTGAAAGAACCAGAGGTTGTACAGAGTTTCCGGGAGAGCATAAAGGAACAATTGACAGGAATGGGGGAAAGAAATACAGTAGAAGAAGAATGGGTAGCTCTGAGGGATGAAGTAGTGAAGGCAGCAGACGATCAAGTAGGTAAAAAGACGAGGGCTAATAGAAATCCTTGGGTAACAGAAGAAATATTGAATTTAATTGATGAAAGGAGAAAATATAAAAATGCAGTAAATGAAACAGGCAAAAAGGAATACTAACGTCTCAAAAATGAGATCGACAGGAAGTGCGAAACGGCTAAGCAGGGATGGCTAGAGGACAAATGTAAGGATGTAGAGGCTTGTCTCACTAGGGGTAAGATAGATACTGCCTACAGGAAAATTAAAGAGACCTTTGGAGAGAAGAGAACCACTTGTATGAATATCAAGAGCTCAGATGGCAACCTAGTTCTAAGCAAAGAGGGGAAGGCAGAAAGGTGGAAGGAGTATATAGAGGGTTTATACAAGGGCGATGTACTTGAGGATAATATTATGGAAATGGAAGAGGATGTAGATGAAGATGAAATGGGAGATAAGATACTGCGTGAAGAGTTTGACAGAGCGCTGAAAGACCTGAGTCGAAACATGGACGATAACCAGTTTGGACAAGAAGAGAGTAGAAGCTTTCGAAATGTGGTGCTACAGAAGAATGCTGAAGATAAGGTGGGTAGATCACGTAACTAATGAGGAGGTATTGAATAGGATTGGGGAGAAGAGAAGTTTGTGGCACAACTTGACTAGAAGAAGGGATTGGTTGGTAGGACATGTTTTGAGGCATAAAGGGATCACAAATTTAGCATTGGAGGGCAGCGTGGAGGGTAAAAATCGTAGAGGGAGACCAAGAGATGAATACACTAAACAGATTCAGAAGGATGTAGGTTGCAGTAGGTACTGGGAGATGAAGAAGCTTGCACAGGATTGAGTAGCATGGAGAGCTGCATCAAACCAGTCTCAGGACTGAAGACCACAACAACAACAACAACAGTGCTCAGAGCCATTTGAACCATTTTGAGTGATTGTAAGAACTTCCTCCCTGGGTATGGACAGTCATAGAGCAGGTAGAAGCTGGGTACTTTCTTTTCCAAGAAATTGGACCGTTAATGGTTTCTGAGCAGAATCAAACTGCCTTCTTTAATTGTAGGACACTTGGCTGTGCGATCGTGGCGCCCCTTATAGAGGGATTCCTTTCCCAACACTCTTGGCAGGACATTTGACAACTTTGAAACTCCGCGTCAGGAAAAGGAAATGTCCCGAAGTTTATGGTCGTAATTACTGGTCTCTCGAGCATAAGCTCGGTCAGAGAATAGCCTGTAGATACGTGGGTTACGCTGTTAATTACCCTTAGTTTAGACAGACAGGTGGAGTAGGGACGTGAAGAAAATTTCTTCTCTTCCTTTATTCTCAGATGACAGATGTAATTGAGTTAATCTTCCGAATCGGTCTTGAAATACAGAGGCGTAAAGTTTCATCTCCACAAGAAAAGTGGTGTGCTGCTTCAAGGCTAGACCACTCTCTTCCCCAATTCTTTTCACCAGCCCGTCCTCCAGCACACTGCGGGTTGAGGACACTCGCGCCTGGCGTTGCTGGCCGGTATCTGCAGGACTGGAAGGGAATCCACCTTGGCTAGCAGCGGCTGTGTGCGTAACTAACTGTACTAGGTTTCTCGGTTGAGGACCCATGGCGCCAACATTCCGATCGGGGTGGTCCCACAGATACTCTCGATTAAGTTTAAATGCGGGAAATTTGGTGACCAGGCAAGTACGTAACATCATCCTGGTGCTTTCTCTCTCTCACTCGTAGACTGCAGACTCTGTGAAATATTGCATTGCCCTGCTTGTAGTTGCCACCGTGCCGAGGAAAAACAGTGCATGTACGGGTAGACTTTGTCCCCAAGGATAGATGCATGCTTGTGTTGATCCATTGTGCCATCCACAACGACGAGATTACCCAGGGAATACCACGAAAACATTCCCAACACCGTAATGTTGTTGCAGTGTGTTTAGTTTAAGACGTTTCACGTTGTACACCACCAGATATGAGGGTACTGTACTCTCCTAGCCACTCACTCTGTGTCTCGCGCTTATTTTGTTGATTCTCAAGTTGGCAAGCGGTATTTACTACTTGCTTGTCAATTCCTTTGAACTTCACACCTATCACATTGAGTTTTGCTTCCATGTCAACCCACGCTACCTTATTTTCAACCAAAACCTGATTTAATGCACCGTCCTGCGTCTGCAAATCAACCGGTTGCACACCAACACGGGTCGAAAATTCCTTGATTTGGATCTGTAGTGCCACAGCAAATGAATGTTTGACTTCTTCTACATCAGACAGTTGCCGCTCATACCTGGCGTTCTACTTCAAACATACAAGCGAATAGCCAAATCAACATCTCGAAACCTGCCCTGAAACTTTTAATTGGGAAATAATACACCGTAAGAAACACGATGTCGAAAATTTACTTGCTAAGACACACTGAAGCATTTTTCTCAAAATGTTGAAAATTTCCAAGATGATAAGTCTCCAGGTGCTGGAGAAGTGTGCACACTCCCCGTAACAGACGACACAAGTGTGATAAGGTGGCACATAGCCTTCGTTGTCGGTACATCGGTAAACTGATCATATGGCACAACATTATCGTAATTTGTAGTGAGAAATTCAGTTTCCGTTGACAGTGTCTCTGACATTACTGTTCACGGTAATATCCATAATAATTAACAATTGCCTTTGTGGTCTCACTGAGTGTTAACAATGGAAACAAAACAGAATCAATATTCTTCGTGATTTCTTGGTATATGCTTGCTAATGGCACCTGTGTTTGTGCAGGGTACAGAGTTTCACAGTAATGTGGAATCCATTAATGATTTTAACTTTGCGAAGATGACATATGAAGAACGTGGTACGCAAACGAAATCACTTACTTCTCCTGAAGACTTAACTGTGTGTTATTTGTTAGTTAATTTCTTGGACATTCATTCGAATGATGTCGACATTTCGCTATAAATTGTGGAAATGTTGTAAGAAACAGGAAATTAGCCCGGATGATTCTGTGAATTGTCGTTTGAACGATGATTACTGTTCTAGTAAAGTAGAGAACAAAAATTAAGTACCCTTCAAGCCCAAAGAAAACTGGTAATGGCTTCCGGTGAAAAAGATGAAGCTGTAAGTTTTTTGAATGAATGAAGGAGGGAGAAAACGCTTACGGTTAACTAACGAGAAAGAAGTGTGAATGAAAATCTATCTGAAAGGATACCAAATTTCAGCATTACATCGAAATGATAAAGCCAGGTTTGCTCACAGTTCTTGCTCGAAACCTGACTGGTTGGCTTTATACACAGCATTTTAGGGGTAACTAGAAACTTAGTCTTCACATCATTTCATAATTTTGCGACTTCCTTTTCTGTATAATACGAGCGATATTCGGGAAGTAAGTTTCGATCGGTTAAGGAATGAAAACCACTATAAAAATCTAATAAAGCTTTGCACACATGTGTTCGACAGTGTCTCTAGTATGCCTGTCGGTTGCATCACTTCGCTCTTTTCAGTTCTGAGCGCATGATGAGCACAAAAAGATGCGCAGGAAATAGAGTGTCCCGTCATGTATGAGGTGCTGGTGAGAGATTTCGCCTTACGGTATGCAGCCCACATTACAGAAGGGTCATACGGTTCCTACTTCGTGACAATTCTCGATCGCAATCTGCAGGGGCAATGAAAATGCTGCTTCAGCGTTTACGATGGGAAGTGTTTGATCATCCACACTACAGCCCATAATTGGCTCCCTCTGGGTTTCATCTCTGCTCAACTACTGCCTATGAAGACAACATTTTCGCACAGATAACGAGCTGTAGATGAGTGTAAGAATTGGTGGGAAGCGCAGGTGGCTGCCTTCTATGACGAGCGTATTGCAAAGTTGAACAGCGCTACGACAAATTTCTAAGTCGGAGTGGTGACTATGTAGAGCAGCGGCCGCGAGTAATGAGACTAACGAACAGGGACACGGCGTCAGTAGTGTGTGCTACGGACAGAGAATTTGAGTCAGATGACATACGTGTACCGTAGTCCGTGTCTAATGTCTACTGTCTACTAACCAGGAGATCCGAGTTCGGCACAAATTTTCATCTTGCCCCATTGGTATAAGTCAATTTTCACTGTCTGCTAATGTCTTTAATACCTTGGGGTCTTGACAGACGACCATGGCAAGAATATCTGCTAAAAAACTAGTTTAGATAGTACCTAGACAGATGTACTTCTTAATTTACACCTGCATTTTGCGCTGAGTGGGGTTATGCGTGCTAGTTTCCGTTTGGAACGAACGTCTGGAAACAAATAATTCTCGGATCATAAGCTACCACAATTTCACGATGCTAATGGTGACTTTGCGAACATTGAAAACTTTTATTTCACTTGTGCAATGGGTTGTTTTGCTCCTCAATTCGAAGACAAGTTTGATACACCTCTACACGCTGCTCTATTCTGTGCAAGCCTCTTCGTCTCTGTGTAACTACAGCGACTTACATCTATTAGAACCTGCTCAATGCATCCAAGTCTTGGTTTCCTGCTAGAAGGTGTAACCCCCATATTTCCTTTCACTACCAAATCAACGATCCCTTGATGCCTCAAGATGTAATCTACCAAATGATCCCTTCTTTTAGTCAAGTTGTATAATAAATTTCTTTTTTCTCCATTTCGATTCAGTACCTTCTCATTTGTTGTTCTACCTTCCCCTCTAATCTTCATCATGCTTCTATACCATCACATTTCAAAAGCTTCTATTATGATCTTTCTGAAATCCGTATGGTCCACGTTTCTCTTCCTTATAAGGCTGCACTCTAGAGAAATAACTTCGGGAAAAGGCTACCTAAGGCTTAATTTTTTTATATTAGATCTTCACAGATTCCCCTTTTTCATAAATTACTTTACCTCAGGGCCAGCCACGGCGTGCCAGACCACACGCGTACAGCGTGTGCGTGCGGTGGGCAGGCTAAGGCCTACTCTGTACTCAGCTTTGTTCGGTCCTTCTCGGGCGTACAGGGAACAGAGGGACATTTCATTTAGCATGACGGTGCGGGTTTTTTTCGGTCGCAGCGACGCTCTGATTTCGGCAGAATCGTGCTTTCAGCGCTGTTTGCCCTTCACTAATTGCTCATGATATGAAGGACGTACACAGGTCCAGTGGCCGTATGCACGAAAAGAGGGAGTCTAGCGACATATTGTCGCAATCGTTTAAGATATGTGCTAATGACAGAAGAGAGGGATGAGAATTCTCAGTTTGCATAAGCAACAGATACAGCACATTTGCTGTGAAACAAGTTTGCAGCACGATGCAGAAAAAATTTAAACATTAATTGACAATGAAAGAGCAAAGAATTAATAGGATCGACAGAAGGGATTCATTGTTCTGTACATTAAAAAGCACTGTGTGTTAAATTTGCAAATCTAGAGCACGTGAAGAAATTGGTGGTACGAACAGTAAAATTTCTGAAGTCGTAGACATTATTCCATTGTCATTTATAACACTTTCAGTGGAACTGGTCAAACAGTATGGAGACTTCATATATTACTGCAAAGTACGTTGTTTAAGTCAAGGGGAATACCTGGAACGGTTTTTCGATTTAAAACTCGTTGTTTATGAAGGAAAAAAAGAGTCCAGGAAAAAAAATTAGACTATCTGGAATGGATTGCAGACTTCGCATTTAAGTGGATTTGACTGCACGCTGCCCACAGTAAGATGTTGCAAGGTTAAGTCTTTCTGATTTGATGAGGATGCGTTTAAAAAGGCAATCGCATTGTAGAAGAGACACATTCGGGTAAAGACAGTCCACTTCCCTAATTTCACTAGTGTTAAAGAAAATGCGAGGTTTCAGGAATTCATTGTGCCTTTAAAAAATTACGAGGTTAGCTTTATAAAGGTTTAGAGGACACTGTCAATCTCACATCTGTTTCCATGCTGTTTTCGACACTCTTTGTCATTTCAGTTGAAAGCGCCCCTGTGCGTGTGCCTATGTAACTGACTGACCGGCAAGATAATTCTAGTTTTAATGACAACTCTTTCTATGTTCAAACTGTCGAGGACGTCTGCATTGCTTTCCTCGGGTAGAGTTTCCAAGTCTCCATAACGCGGTTACAAAAATTATTCAGTATTTCGATCGACTTATTTATGTGAAAGGCTTTTTTTTTATTAAGAAACGAAATAAGTCACGATCACTTGTCGACTTGAGTGCGAAAGTCTGTGAAATTGTCTGTGTCTGTCCGTATGCGGAGAGTTTGTACCAAATAAAAGTTATGTCTTCAGTGCGCCAAAAATAATTCAATAATACTGAACATTTGTTTTGTTTGTGAACTCTGTTGTTGAGAATTATGAAATATAAAAGAAAGTCGTATGCAGTGCGACTGCTCTCTCATTCAAATGCGGCGCGCGTTCCCAGTTTAGCCGTTTTCCCCTCCTCACTCTGACGACGTGGTGTGGCGGTGGTGGGAAGGTGAAGTGAGGCTAAGCGCTTTGGCAGTCGTACCTGTGCATGACCTGCAAGCCGAAATCTTGATCGCCGCTGCTTCACTTGCTATTGACAGTCTGCATTTTATATCAACTCTTGTACAGCCAGCAGCTGCTTTTTACTGGTTCAAACTGCTCTGAGCACTATGGGACTCAACTGCTGTGGTCATAAGTCCCATAGAACTTAGAACTACTTAAACCTAACTAACCTAAGGACATCACACACATCCATGACCGTAGCGGCCGTGCCGTTCCAGACTGTAGCGCCTTTAACCGCTCGGTCACCTCGGCCGGATGCTTTTTACTGTCCAAATATCAAAAGTCATAAACCACTTTTACTTTCTGATGTCGTACTCTTAATTCTCTCAGCATCATTTGCCTTAATTCGATTACACTCCAAAGAGAGATCGGAAAAATCGACTTGTTAAAACCGATAGCTATATTTTTGTTCTAAGTAACTTGTATTTTTCGGTTTTTATCTGTTCTCGGATATAATAGGTGTCATTTGTTATTTTCATTAATAACTAGTTAAAAAAAGAAATATCAATTGGCCATTGCAGCAGCGCTAAAATTTTTCGTTTCTTCAAAAAAACACAGTAATTTTTATTCATAACATTGGCATTGGTTTGAAATATTGCGTTATTATAGAAATTCGCAAAATCTATCAGTGCTACATTAATAATAATACCGACAGAAGCGAGCAACAAACACATAGTGTAAGAATTCGTACAGCGTTGCTGAGAGTATAATGTCCCTGTGACCGTGTGTCGTGGGGGAGGGAAAATCGGGGACGAGTGCGCACTTAGTATTTAGTATTTAGCACTTGGTATTTAGTATCGAGTAGATGAGAAGGTTGAAACAAACTTTTCTAATAAAAAATTACTGCTGCTTTATTTAGGAACAACATAAACCAGTTACACCTGCCTAACTTTGAACACGAACCTCAAATGTCAACATATGTAAGACAGTGCTCGTTCATACTCTTAGTCGCATCATCTGGTAAGAGTACGCAACATGTTGTCATATGTGGACACTAACATAAATCACAAGAGAATTCACCATGTCCTTCATGACTTGTGCCTTCTTCGTTGGGAATAATTACACATAGAAAATATAAAAACGCAGTAAATGAAGCAGGCAAAAAGGAATACAAACGTCTCAAAAATGAGATCAACAGGAAGTGCAAAATGGCTAAGCAGGGATGGCTAGAGGACAAATGGAAGGATGTAGAGGCTTATCTCACTAGAGGCAAGATGGATACTGCCTACAGAAAATTTTAAGAGAACTTTGGAGAAAAGAGAGCCATTTCTATGAATATCAAGAGCTCAGATGGAAACCCAGTTCTAAGCAAAGAAGGGAAAGCGAAAAGGTGGAAGGGGTATATAGAGCGTCTATACAAGGGCGATGTACTTGAGAACAATATTATGGAAATGGAAGAGCATGTACATGAAAATGAAATGGGAGATACCATACTGAGTTTGACAGAGCACTGAAAGACCTGAGTCAAAACAAGGCCCCGGAAATAGACAACATTCCATTAGAACTACTGACGCCCTTGGAAGAGCCAGTCCTGACAAAACACTACCACCTAGTGAGCAAGATGTATGAGACAGGCGAAATACCCTCAGACTTTAAGAAGAATATAATAATTCCAATCCCAAAGAAAGCAGGTTTTGACAGATGTGAAAATTACCGAACTATCAGTGTAATAAGTCACAGCTGCAAATACTAACGCGAATTCTTTACAGACGATCCCGCGTCCGGCCATCCTGATTTAGGTTTTCCGTGATTTCCCTAAATCACTCCAGGCAAATGCCGGGATGGTTCCTCTGAAAGGGCACGGCCGACTTCCTTCCCAATCCTTCCCTAATCCGATGAGACCGATGACCACGCTGTCTGGTCTCCTTCCCCAAACCAACCAACCAACCAATCTTTACAGACGAATGGAAAAACTGGTAGAAGCCGACCTCGGAGAAGATCAGTTTGGATTCCGTAGACATGTTGGAACACGTGAGGCAATACTGACCCTACGACTTATCTTAGAAGAAAGATTAAAGAAAGGCAAATCTACGTTTCTAGAATTTGTAGACTTAGAGAAAGCTTTTGACAATGTTGACTGGAATACTCTCTTTCAACTTCTACAGGTGGCAGGGGTAAAATACAGGGAGCGAAAGGCTATTTACAATTTGTACAGAAACCAGATGGCAGTTGTACTAGTCAAGGGGGACGAAAGGGAAGCAGTGGTTGGGAAGGGAGTGAGACAGGTTTGTAGCCTGTCCCCGATGTTATTCAATCTGTATATTGTGCAAGCAGTAAAGGAAACAAAAGAAAAATTCAGAGTAGGTATTAAAATCCATGGAGAAGAAATAAAAACTTTGAGGTTCGCCGATGACATTGTAATTCTGTCAGAGACTGCAAAGAACTTGGAATAGCAGGTGAACGGAATGGACAGTGTCTTGAAAGGAGGATATAAGATGAACATCAACAAAAGCAAAACGAGGATAATGGAATGTAGTCGAATTAAGTCAGGTGATGCTGAGGGAATCAGATTAGGAAATGAGACACTTAAAGTAGTAAAGGAGTTTTGCTATTTGGGGAGCAAAATAACTGATGGTAGTCGAAGTAGAGAGGATATAAAATGTAGACTGGCAATGGCAAGCAAAGCGTTTCTCAAGAAGAGAAATTTTAAGTGCCAGGAAGTCGTTTCTGAAAGTATTTGTATTGAGTGTAGCCATGCATGGAAGTGAAACATGGACGATAAACAGTTTGTACAGGAAGATAATAGAAGCTCTCGAAACGTGGTGCTACAGAAGAATGCTGAAGATTAGATGGGTAGATCACATAACTAAAGAGGAGGTATTAGATAGAATTGGAGGGAAGAGGAGTTTGTGGCACAACTTGACAAGAAGACGGGAGCGATTGGTATTACATGTTCTGAGGCATCAGGGGATTAATTTAGCACTGGAGGCCAGCGTGGAGGGTAAAAATCGTAGAACGAGACCAAGAGATGAATACACGAAGCAGATTCAGAAGGATGTAGGTTGCAGTAAGTACTGGGAGATGAAGAAGCTTGCACAGGTTAGAGTAGAATGCAGAGCTGCATCAAACCAGTCTCAGCACTGAAGACCACAAGAACAACAACAAAAGTTCAGTCTTCTGTGACAGGCTCCCTGTAGACTTGAAGACACTCGGGAAGGCATAGAACGTCAGATCGCTTCTTGGATTTGGACCTAGTTGTTCCTGAAGATGTTGGCGCTGTTAAGTCCAGATTAGCCGTACAGATTCTATATTATTTATTACTGGTATTTTCCCTCTTCTTGGTTTTGATTGGCGTAGCTTGTTTTTCTGTACGGAGAGGCAGACAAAATCTCGTTTTTTTTGCCATTTTCTTTGTTGTGGATCGATCATATTTTGGCAGTGGATAAATACTGGATATCCCTCCACCTGTCCGTACATCAGTAATCTGAACTTCATTTGTGTTACGGTCCTGGTTTCTTCCTGGTGACTGCACAGGCAAATAATCTGCCACCGAGGAGCAGAATTTGTCCGTGTGTTTCTGTTGAACTACCTTGCCTTCGTCAGTTATTGTAAATTTGGCTCAATGATTTCTGATGGAGAAAAGTCTTCTGCTGTGAAGGCATCCGGATTGAACGCGAATATTACGCTTGACTTGAAGGTTTCTCAGCTGTTTGGATTTCGGCTACTGTAGAAAATGCAGCTCGAAACAAAGCACGCACATCTATCTGGCAAATGGCTCTTCCTCGATTAGTAACCGTTAGAAACAGAGGTGATGGTGGGGGGGGGGGGGGCGGAGGAGAGATACGAGTAAGCGCGTAGTCTTTCCCGCTATTTTACAGCGTACTCTTAACCGACAGGCCACATTGCTCAAAAAAATATCACAAATGGCAAATAGCTTTCTTTTCTAGTGTATACCTAGACAGTGTTGACTGCTTACGATACATAACTTAAAGATTATAAATTTTGAAACAAAAACTTATATTTGTCTGCTATAACCAATAAATCTGGCAGATCTCTTTAAGACTGTGTGTGATGGTGTCGCTATAGAAGCAATAACTGAATGCACTTTTTCGATATCTGTCAGTGTTGCAACTGCAGAGAAAATGCCACTGCGAACTGTTACTAGTCGTCTAGTGTTGCCCGACCTTACCTCACGTGTACACATGCAGTGTGCAAGACTTGCCCCCACCTAGTATATAAGATAGCTTTTTCACTGTCGTCGCTGGATATTGGTTGTATTGCCGAATAGTACCAACACTAGTCTAGAACTATTTTTGAGGAAGTGACGCAGCAATGAAGTACAACGCTTCAATTGGCCTGGAACGTTAAGGATTTTTTTGCCATTTCTATGAAATAATAAAAGAGGAAGGAAATTATGGTAACAGTAGAAAATCAAAAACTTAACAACAAACCAAAATGTACAATAAAAATTGAAACTAGCAATCTACCACCTCTGTCTACACAATAGGCCTTTGTGCGCTTGTAGCCTTTCAACACGGAGAAATTAATACGAAAAACAGTTCTTATCCTGTAGCACTGACTATTCGTAATGCCAAAATGTTGGTATAACCCCCGATTACAACAGGACTTTGGAGAAGAGTTTAAAAAAAAAAGGATCAATAGGAGAATACTGGCGATTTTTTTGTACCACTTATCACTTTTCGAGAAATGAAGCGGAACGGTGGATTTATCAAGTTTCCTCTTTTTGCCTATATAAATTAATACTTTGATTCTACTCGTATATATCTAAAAATGACAGCAATTTTTTAGTCATTGTTCAATTTATGCGTTTATTAGATGAAATAAAAAAACGAAAATCTGTTACTTTTGAAACTGGTTATTTTGAGCGGTTTTAATTGTAAACTGGCATGGCAAAAAAGCTATATAACCGAAAACCGTTTGCTTCAACGATAATCGCCATTCCTTACGCTTCATTGCCCTTGTCTGACTTTCGTTGTCGTTCATCTGATAATATGTTTTTAAGGCATGGATACTGACCAACGAGTTATGATTCATAGTACTCTTAGTTCCTACCAGCCGCAGTGCGCCGAAACTATCTGTGCTAAAGGAATTACATCAAATTTCGCTTAGATACGCAAATAACCTCGCGGAATATTGTTCCGTTGTCCGTTGAGTTCTAGTTTCGCTTTCCTCCCACCACTGCGCAACAGAACGGAACGAGCAGTCTATTTCTCTCTATTAAGGAATTCCATTGCAGGCGTCGTCTGTCTGGTGCTGTCCCGCGGGAAAGGGGAGATTTACGACGTGCGAGAAGCGCGCCCGACAAGGGAGAAGGGCAGCAGTGCCGAAACGTCGCAGTGTATTCGTGTCACGCCAGCGGTGGGGTGTCGCAAGCGGTGTGTACAGAGCGCCGTTTACTGCACACGACAGGGGTCACAGCGGCCAAGCCATCCCGGAAACCACACAGACCCTTCGCACTTCATACCCCTACACGTATGCCACCCTCCTGCCGATGCTGCTAAGAAAAGAGCAGCTCATTTGAATCAAGCTGTCGAAAGCAACAGTTTCTACAACAGTTACCAGTGGCAGTTTAGAATATGATATTAGATATGGTAATACATATTCATGACAAAAAAGTGAAGCACGAAAAGACATGTCGGGATGTTAATGTAACCTCTTACACGTCCACACTGAATGTTTCCTTTAAAATTTGTTTGAATTTTCTATTTCGTACTGGCTTGGTTGGTTTGTTGTAACTTTGCTGTCGTTTAGCTTTAGCTGACTTTGTGCATTTACAACTGGGAGAGAAACCAAATATATCTGCCTGTGGGAGTGCAACACGAATGTGACCCAGTTTTAAAATCTTTCTAAGAATATGCAAACTGATTAAGTAGTGAACTTTGCTATAAATCTCTTTAATTAAACAAAGTGGTCCCTGTGTGCTAATAATCTGCATAATAATGCTGTTGTTGCAATAGTTCCTGTGCGTTGATAATTTTCGTAGCAAACTGATCCTGAAACGAAAAATCTTACGTTGTAATCTAACTACTTCGAAACTCGGTGCTTGCTGCTCCCTGTGCGCTAGCTGCAAATTTTTAACTGCACTTGCTGATAGCTTAGTGAAATGCTCCAGACAGCAAGTGAACTATATTACACACATAATTAAGTGAGACACTCCTTTAAATAAAACTGACTTGAATCGAGGATATGGACAATGCTCTTAGGTGAAATATTAAACAGACTTTTTTTTAAATTATCTGATATAACATTCATCTACATCAACATTTATACTCCACAAGCCACCCAACGGTGTGTGGCGGAGGGCACTTTACGTGCCACTGTCATTACCTCTCTTTCCTGTGCCTGTATGGTTCGCGGGAAGAACGACTGCTGGAAAGCCTCCGTGCGCGCTCGAATCTCTCTAATTTTACATTCGTGATCTCCTTGGGAGGTATACGTAGGGGGAAGCAATATATTCGATACCTCATCCAGAAATGCACCCTCTCGAAACCGGGACAGCAAGCTACACGGCGATGCAGAGAACCTCTCTTGCAGAGTCTACCACTTACGTTTGCTAAACATCTACGTAACGCTATCACTCTCAGCAAATAACCCTGTGACGAAACGCGCCGCTCTTCTTTGGATCTTCTCTATCTCCTCTGTCAATCCGACCTAGTACGGATCCCACACTGATGAGCAATACTCAAATATAGGCCGAACGACTGTTTTGTAAGCCACCTCCTTTGTTGATAGACTACATTTTCTAAGTACTCTCCCAATGAATCTCAACCTGGCACCCGCCTTACCAACAATTACTTTTATATGATCATTCCACTTCAAATCGTTTCGTACGCATACTCCCAGATATTTTACAGAAGTAACTGCTACCAGTGTTTGTTTCGCTATCATATAATCATACAGTAAAGGATCCTTCTTTCTATGTATTCGCAATTCCCTTGTATGAAATTCATGTTACAACACTCATTAACACTGAGAAAGGGCCACGTCGATACTAAGTTCTTATTCTCACTAATGTTTGACAAATCATTAATAAAAGTGAAAAAAACCGTACAGTGAAAATTACTCAACCTTTTATGAAAAATATTAAGTTCCCTGATATGACCTGATATGAACGTCTCATTCAACAGTGAATCTTAACTACGCATAACTGCAAAGCCAATAAATAAAAAAATATTACCTTCATTCCTCTTCACACACTATCTTTAATATCCTTACATGTCAATTCATTCTAAATCACTAATCGGAGCCTTCTTCTCTGTTTCACAATATTCAAACACAAATCATTTTACTTAAACTCAGATGTACTTAAATTTACGTCTACAATGCCACGTGTTCTTTATTTGACGTCTCTCTGACTACTACTCTAATGATACAACCCTCGCGCTCCCCGCTGACACGCAGTGATGACAAAACAAACATATCTTCCAGCGACAGAGCTACACCGAGCGAAGACTGCCCGCAAATAATTAGCGATTCCAAATTGAAGCTTAGTGTTTGAGGCATCCAAAGTATGTACAAATTCTAGATAATCTAATAAAAAACACCCAATAGACCTGTTTCAACATCATCCGCCGGCACGACATCGCCTGCAGATCCTCTGCTGGGCTAGCGGCCATATCGGTTGGATCATAGACGACTGGAAAACAGTGTCTTAGTCAGCTGAATGCCGATTTCAGTTGGTAAGAGATGATGATAATGTGCGAGTGTTGCACAGATTCCAAGAAGCCATGGACCCAAGATGCCAGCAAGACAAAAACCAACATTTGTTTATCAAGTATAAATAACTAAATAGGAATTCTTATTCTTTGAAAATGAGTTTTTTGTCATAGACTCCTTCCCATAATATCTGGAAACATAAATAAAGGGAAGTGCACATTCACATTCTACTTTCCTTTATTTATATTTCCAGATATTATGGGAAAGATTCTATGGTAAAAAACTCGTTTTCAATGAATAAGAATTCCTATTTAGTTATTTATACTTTATATACAAATGTTGGTTTTTTGTCTTGCTGGCAACTTGGGGTCTATGGCTTCTTGGAATATGCGCCACACTCGTACCCTATCATCATCTCTTACCAACTGAAATCGGCATTCAGTTGATTAAGACACTGTTTTCCAGTCGTCTAGGGTCCAACCGATATGGCCGCTAGCCCAGTAGAGGCTCTGCAGGCGACGTCGTGCTGTTAGCAAAGGCATTCGCATCGGTCGTCTGCTGTAGCGCATTTCCCAAAAATTTCGCCGCACTGCCATAACGAATACGTCCGTCGTGCGTCCCCCACTGAGTTCTGAAGTTATATCACGTAGTGGTTCAAAATGGTTCAAATGGCTCTGAGCACTATGGGACTTAACTTCTGAGGTCATCAGTCCCCTAGAACTTAGAACTACTTAAACCTAACTAACCTAAGGACATCAAATACATCCATGCCCGAAGCAGGATTCGAACCTGCGACTGCAGCGGTCGCGCGGTTCCAGACTGAAGCGCCTAGAACCGCTTTGCCACTCCGGCCGGCCTATCACGTAGCGTTGCTTGTCTAATAGCACTGCCAACTATACGGTAACGCCGCTGCTCTCGGTCGTTAAGTGAACTTCGGCGGCCACTGCGTTGTCCGTGGTGAGAGGTAATGCCTGAAATCTGGTATTCTCGGCACAATCTTGACACTTTGGATCTCGAAACATTGAATTTCGTAACGATTTTCTAAACGGAATGTCCTATGTGTTGAAAGGTGGCTACACTGAGCCACAGCGCCAGAGATTGCGCCAAAGAGTATTATTCAGCCGCCTCCACTGGCAGTTGTCGTCGAGAACTCGTAGTAGGCAGTGCTTGCTGAGATGTCGTAGTGGAAAGTTCTTGTCGAGAAGTCGTAGTGGAGAGTACTTGTTCCATGTTTTATGCAGTTGTTTGATGGGCTAGACAGCAGATGTTGTTCTAATGGAGATATTGTAATGATTAGAGTGCTTTTCATCAATATATATGAAGGTAATAAAACTCGCTTTATTTCTCATTATTTCAATGTCTTGAATAATGCGTCATTACAGGTTCAGTCAACAACGCATCTGGCTTGTGTTCTTGTATTAGAGTGTAATTCTGGTTTTCTTGCGCAATTATAGTATTTCTATTTTTCTTAATTACTTCAGTATAAATGATATTTAAAATTTCTTGTCTTATTGAAGAAGAGACGTGCCAGATGTGTACGTTGAATCACACTCCCACACACAGAACAATTACACTTGTGTTTTGGTTTCGTAGGTTTTATAGTTGCTGGGGACTTAATTAATTAATTGTGTTAACGAAAATTTTCTTTCATTCTTTGTTGTTATTCTATGCAGTCAGATTGCGTACTAAAACTAGTCAGGGCCAACCGTTTACGAGACTACGTAATCGGACAGACAACTACTAAACTAAAAACCATAAAAGTATTTGCATTCTTTTTAAATAATTAAGCCCCCATGCACGTGGCGACCGCTGCTTCGGATCGTCCCTTGGAAATCTTCTGATTGTAAAAATAGTAGACAGTAGTATTGTTGTAGTAATTTGTAGTTTAGTAATTGTAGTCTATTTTGCATGTGTAGATTTGGTAACTGTCATTCTTCTAATGGTATTTTTTCTCAGAATTTAATTTTGTTGTCTTGTATACACGTTTGACAATTTTGTGCAATCATTTCAATTGTTCGTTAATCGTGTTTGAGGGAAACATTTCGTGTGAATGGTATTGTTGGAGATAAAGAGTCATTGTGTGTAATTTTCGTACAGTGGCGAGTTTTGTATGTTTTGTAAATGATTACGCGATCGATGAAAAAGGCAAAAATGACGGATAGTCAGAATGACAAAATTGTTGACATGGCGAACTCGCCAACACAGGAGAACAGTATGATGAATAATGAAGTGGGAAACAATTTAATAAGTCGGGAAAATAGTCCGGAACCATTTCAAAATTTTTCTCAATCAGAAAATTCACAGAATACGAGATTAACGATAGAAGATTCTGAAATAGTATCGAACACAGATAGCTTCATGGCTATGCAGAAGGAACTTAGTTTTGCGGGAAATGTTAGGGGCGAAAAGAATTTCGAACCGGCTAATATGGAGCAGTTGATGGGTGCTATATTAAATTTGGGAGCACGGATGGAAACACAGTTGAGATCTGAATTAAAAACACAAATAGGAACAATTAAAACAGAGATAGGAACAATTATAACTGGTATGGGAACAATGGAAACACGGTTAGACTCACTGGGATCACAAATAGGAACAATTAAAACAGAGATAGGAACAAATACAACTGGTATGGGAACAATGGAAAGACTGTTAACCTCAGTGGGATCACAAATAGGAACAATTAGAACTGAGATGGGAACAATGGAAACACGGTTAGACTCACGAATAGTGACATGTTTCAAAAATATGAAAGATGAATTAAAGAAAGAAATCAGAGAAGAAGTACAACCGATTTTTAATTCTCACAATAATAGATTAATTGCAGTAGAGATTAGACAAAAGGAACAGGATAGAGAACAGGAAGAAAGAGATCGCGTGATAGTACAAAAATTTTCAGAGTTAAATTTACAACATGCACACGATAAGGAGGAAATATTTGAGAGAATCGAGGAATCTGTACCAAATGACAGAATAAATAATCTAACAATATAAACAGTTAACTACCAAATGTGTTAATACTGAAACCCGAGTCGTGACACTTACGGAAGACGTAAATAAACAGAAAGAAAAAATAGGCGACTTATCGGAAAGAGTTGAGGAGATTTCAGATAAATTGAAAAATCTTAGTTTACATGGGGACAGAGATTCGGATTATACAGCTCCATTGCCATTTGCGGAAACTGAAGAGTACCAGAACATAAATAAACATGTTGAAAATCAGGGAAAATTTAATGAATGCGTTAAAAGGGAAGTTGAGGCATTACAAAAGCAAGTCAAACATATTGAAAGCGAAATCGTAGGAAAAGACAGTAGAAGAAATTTAGAATCACAGATAGCAGAGGGGTTTGAAGAAAATAATTTGTTTCATTTACGGGATGCAACAAGAGAGCGCCAGGCGCGCGAACTTGACAATAATCAACATTGGGACTGGGACAGACGCGATAGGTCTTTGTCGCCACGAGGCGAAAACTTTGACTATAAACACTTTTTGACTGTTTGGAGATTTAAGATCTTTCGCCATTCTAAGAATGACATATATCCATGTTCATGGTTAGATCAATTTATGTACGCACTTCCGCCAAATTTGCCACTAAGTCACAAACTGGAAATTATGTGCGGCTATTAAAGTCCTCAGGGGATACACTACACTAAGTGAATATGTGCCGTAGCGTGCATAGGGCCCCGAGCTGTAGTGGTGCTATTTCCCTTTTAGTTTTCTGCACCACTGCCTACTCCTTTACTATTCTTTGCATCTGTCAAAAACAACTCTTCGACTATCAATCTATCTAGAGAATCGGTAAAGAATAACAGGACATGACTATTTTACCCAAAAGTGATTTCGGAAATTACCATTTGGACTTACTGTATCTTCATCAGCATTCATTCGTAGTTTAAACAAAATTTTACCTGTTTATCTTCGTGACAATATTACTTCAGTGTTGACGATATTCTTATTGCTAAACGTTCTTGGAGTGAGCACAACAAAATTTTGGATTCATTATTACGTATTTTTGCAAGAGTTGGCATTACAGTGACCTTGGAAAAATCTGAATTTGGTCGTTCTCAGGTAAAATTTCTCGGTCACATTATTTCTACAGAAGGTATTCTTCCTGATCCAGAGAAATTAGACGCTATTCGTAACTATGCTGTTCCTACTACAAAACGTGATGTTTGTAGTTTCCTTGGTGTCTGTAATTTTCTTAGACGCTTTGTTAGATTGGACAATTTGGCCACACCTCGTTTTTGCGATCTATCTGGAAAGTTCTTTTTAAACGAAAATCGGTCGACAACTCTGTTTGGTTAGTTTGTATTCCTGATGAGTGGGTCAATAAATTGATTTGGTACACACATTTCAGTTATGCACACTTTGGTCCCAGAAAATGCTTTCATAAATTACGAG
This sequence comes from Schistocerca piceifrons, assembly GCF_021461385.2. Lineage (NCBI taxonomy): Eukaryota > Metazoa > Arthropoda > Insecta > Orthoptera > Acrididae > Schistocerca > Schistocerca piceifrons. The sequence continues at coordinate 347,700,107 of NC_060141.1, read as the reverse complement.
AAAATTGCTACTTCAGTAATCTGGAAAAACGTATTCGATCTGTTCTTGCCAAATGCAAATTATGTCAAAAGGCTAAGCCACCAACGATTTCTCACAGAGCACCGTTGTTTCCTATCATTCCAGCGAAATTAAAGGACATGGCTGCAGTCGATTTGTTCGGTCCAGTGGTTCGTTCTACTAATGGTTTTGCGTACATTTTCGTAGCAGTGGAATTGACATCAAAATATGTGTGTTTTACACCTTTACGCAAAGCAACAGCTCGTTCAGTATCTAATGCTTTCATCAAACATTTTCTTAAAGGAGTGGGTCATATTTATAAAGTTATATCAGATAATGGATCACAGTTTCGCTCTAAAATTTGGCTTCGTACTCTACGGCGTCGTAAGATTAAATCAATTTTCATTTCACTTTTTCACCCTCAATCTAACGCTTCAGAGAGATGGATGAAGGAAATCAATAAATTGTGTCGCCTTTATTGTCATCAGAATCACAGAACGTGGGATCAGTACCCTCATATTTTTCAAAACATCCTGAATGAACTTCCTAATGACTCAACTTCTTTACCGCCTATACTGATATTAAAAAACAAAGCACCGACAAATCGCATTTCTGAAATCGTTCCTTTTCCGCCTTCACGGAAACTGCGGCATTCTGAAGTTGTGAACCTGGCTCTGCAAAATATTGCATCTGCGGCTGCTAGAAGAGAGAAATCAGCTAAACGTCCTGGTCGTTTAAAAACTTTGTCAGTTGGTCAAAAGGTATTAATTAAGTCCCACCGTTTGTCTCACAAAGGAAAGGGATTGTGTCGCAAATTTTTTTCTGCTTTATAATGGTCCATATAGAAATCGCAAAATTATTAATGATAACACTGTTGAAGTAGAAACTCTTAAATCTCGACGCTCTAAGGGAATACATCATATATCAAACGTAAAAATTTTTGTGGAATGACATACTTTAGAGAAACTAACAGCTACATGTAAACATGCAGAGAATATAAGGATACCGCGCTGTGTTTTGGCGGCGGCACATACTCAAAGCAACAGTCAAGTCTGCGCGCCGCACAAGGCAGTCGTTGACCGCAAACAATTACTTCCTATGTCACGCGCCTACAGCTGATCGAGCGCTCAGTGCGAATGCACTGACAGCCGTAAACAAATACACAGTCTAATTTCTCCGATTAAATTCAGTATAAAGCTATAGTGACTTGGTAAATTGTGTTATTAACGTTCAGTATTTTTCAGGATACGGTTGTGTAAAATATTTAAGAACTTCAGGTTAACTCTGTGTGTGTCCGACGTTAAGAGGATTTGCTATGGAGAAAATTTTAGGAAGAATGTAATTTCGAAGAAAAAAGTAATAAACTAAAAAGGGTACCTATTAATTGAGTTTATTTTTCAGGTAACATATTTCCACTTAGGTACGTACTTGAGACGTAATTTGCTGCTCGCGATTACGTGATTTATACTTTGTGTTTACTGATTTTGACAATGATTGATTAATGAACAGGGTTGTTACTTGTGTATATTATGCATCGCTTGGCTGCACTGCTTTTTCACTGACGTCATATTTTTTTTTAATTATGTGCCTGCTGTGCTTATTTATTTAAATTATGATTGTCACCTGATTAATTGTGGTGACTATGGTTATGTATGTAGGTTATACTTTGTGATTTATCTGCTTGCGCCTTCATGTTTCCTTATTAAGATTACATATGAACATTTATTTGCTTATGCTGATGTGATGCTAATGACCTGTTTATTGTGTAAGACATATGTTTGCTGCTATGCGTATGGATTGCATATTTACACATTTCTGTTTTGGCGTCACAACTACTCTTTAATTTGGTATATAGAAATGCTGATGTACAGTGTACGAACATGGAATTTAGGTCACACTATGGTATTAATTATAGATTGTTTGCTTGGCAGAGCCTCGTTGTAGGGATTGTGCTGCATCCACTTGTTGACATTCTGTTCTCTACTGGTATATTTACTCGCTGTTGCATGTTTTGCTTACGCTCAGTGCCTTATATTTTTAAGATAAGAAAATGAACTGCTATAATTCGACGAACGACATTAGTACAAGAAACTTCATAGAAGTCACATGAGCTGGAGGTTTTATGAAAGCTGTATAAATTTATTCTAATAGGAAGGAAGCTAACGACATGACATACCAATACTAGGTTTAGACCATTAACAATTATTACACTGCATTCTTCGTGAGCAATTCAAATAGGAAGTGACACTTGACACAAGAAATACTCCACATGTATGTTTCTGTTTTGCTATTATTCTTGAAGTGATTTACACACTGTGAAATATTATGATCATTCACACTCTGTAATTGTACTTAATTACTGAGAGTTATTCGAACTAAAGTCTGTTAGAGGTCATGTATGCATTTCTTTTATTTAATGATGGACAAGGTAACCAAATGTATTTTATAATTTATAATGAGTAGAAGAATTGGGTCAGATGGACTACACAGAGGTTGTGTGTTGACAGTGTGTCTTCGGATTGTATGGGATGATGAGGTTTGCATTAGGATTTTATCTGCACTTGTTCGAGGAGACTGACTAGAGGAAAGAGTTGTTATGGAAGTGAAATGATACTGGTAATAAGGTTTACATCTATCGACGTATTGAAGAGGTATTATTGAGATTACGTGAAGTTGATGAGTATTGGAGTTTTGGTGGACAAGAGGTAAGGTAAATGATATTGATGATAAGATTTATATGTATCGACGTAAGAGGTAATATTGAAGTATTGAGATTATGTGATGCTGATGATTATTGGAGTTTTGGTGGATAAGAGGTAAAGTAAGTGAGGAGCATATTTTTTTTGTTGGTTTATATGGAACAAGGAGGATGAAGATGGCAGACTAGAACACTCAAGTGAAAAGAAGATTGCCTACACACACATTTTGTTAAATCACTAAGGAGTATATATTTTTTTGGAGATAGAAAGTATTTGCATATCTTGGCTCACTGACAGTTGTTCAGCAACCGTACATTTTGATCTGGCTTGGCAAACATTGGTCTTGACATGATGACTATGACGTTGACTAACTATTATTGACTGTTATACATTGCTGCCACTACTACTTGATACACATGATGAACATCAAATTTTGACAGAATTGCGTTTACACAGCTAACACTATTCAATTACACAGTAGTACTTAATGTGGATGAAAGATGAGTGAGTGTGTTTTGTGTGTTTTCCCTTCCCAATCCCAAATTGGTACCGACCTATATCCTAAATATTATCTTACTTGTTTGTAGTGGCTCGCACTGACACTCATAAATATTATAGGTTTACTGATATTTGTGCATTTGTAATAGTTAATATGACAATTATCTGATATCATTTGTGTGTTTATTATAATTTGTATGTTTAGTGTAAGAGCATTGATAATAATTTTGTAAAAGCAATTGTGTTTGCATTCAAACTGTTGTTCTTACCTGCACTTGTTCAACATAATGGGTGCCACTTAGAAACGTTTAATTTCTGCTGATGACTTCTGATGAACTTTCTGATTAGTGATAGTGAATATTATGGACTGCTACCTGCACTTGTTCAACATAATGGGTGCCACTTAGAAATGTTTAATTTCTGCTGATGAACTGTGTGATTAGTGATAGTGAATATTATGGACTGTTACTTGCACTTTTTCTACATGATTGGTGCCACTAGGACATGTTTAATTTCTGCTTATAAGCTCTGATAAACAGTGTGATTAGTGATGGTGAATATTATGGACTGCTGTCTGCACCTGCTCAACATTGCTGGGTGCCACTGATGAACTGCTGCTACTGAAATAATGTCACTTGTTGGTGTCTGCACCTGTTCAACAATGCTGGGTGTCACTAATGGAACTGCTTCTGCTTAGAAATGTCACTTGTTGGTGTCTGCACCTGTCAACATTACTGGGTGCCACTGATGGACTGCTTCTACTGAAATGATGTCACTTATTGGTGTCTGCACCTGTTCAACATTACTGGGTGCCACTGATGGACTGCATCTATTGAAATAATGTCACTTGTTGGTGTCTGCACCTGCTCAACATTACTGGGTGCCACTGATGGACTGTTTCTACTGAAATGATGTCACTTGTTGGTGTCTGCACCTGCTCAACATTGCTGGGTGCCACTGATGGACTGCTTCTACTGAGATAATGTCACTTGTTGGTGTCTGCACCTGCTCAACATTACTGGGTGCCACTGATGGATTGCATATATTGAAATGATGTCACTTGTTGGTGTCTGCACCTGTTCAACATTGCTGGGTGCCACTGATGGAACTACTTCTACTGAAATGATGTCACTTGTTGCTGTCTGCACCTGTTCAACATTGCTGGGTGCCACTGATGGACTGTTTCTACTGAGATAATGTGACTTGTTGGTATCTGCACCTGTTCAACATTGCTGGGTGCCACTAATGGAACTTCTTCTGCTGAATGATGTCGTTTGTTGGTGTCTGCACCTGTTGACCATTGCTGGGTGCTACTGCTGGAACTATCAATTACTTGTTGTTTTTTTTAATCGTGGAAAGTATGTTATGTGAACATTTGATAAACTCATTTTTTGTGTATTGTGTAAACTATTATGTAAAGTCACATGTATGAAAGAATTTGTATTGCTTACTGTATTTCATATATTAGGTTATTGAAAGGTCAGTGCAAAGCCTAAATTTTATCTCATTATGTGATATTTACGTATTAATATTATCTTTTATTTTTGTCTGTATTTTTGTGGACGAATTTGGTGGTATTTTCACCACCAATGCTGGCAAAAATACCATCATATTTTGGCCCGTGGAGGAAGGGCGTATGAAAGGTGGCTACACTGAGCCACAGCGCCAGAGATTGCGCCAAAGAGTATTATTCAGCCACCTCCACTGGCAGTTGTCGTCGAGAACTCGTAGTAGGCAGTGCTTGCTGAGATGTCGTAGTGGAAAGTTCTTGTCGAGAAGTCGTAGTGGAGAGTACTTGTTCCATGTTTTATGCAGTTGTTTGATGGGCTAGACAGCAGATGTTGTTCTAATGGAGATATTGTAATGATTAGAGTCCTTTTCATCAGTATATATGAAGGTAACAAAACTCGCTTTATTTCTCATTATTTCAATGTCTTGAACAATGCGTCATTACAGGATCAGTCAACAAAGCATCTGGCTTGTGTTCTTGTATTAGAGTGTAATTCTGGTTTTCTTGCACAATTATAGTATTTCTATTTTTTTATATTACTTCAGTATAAATGATATTTAAAATTTCTTGTCTTATTGAAGAAGAGCCGTGCCAGTGTGTACGTTGAATCACACTCCCACACACAGAACAATTACACTTGTGTTTTGGTTTCATAGGTTTTATAGTTGCTGGGGACTTAATTAATTAATTGTGTTAACGAAAATTTTCTTTCATTCTTTGTTGTTATTCTATGCAGTCAGATTGCGTACTAAAACTAGTCAGGGCCAACCGTTTACGAGACTACGTAATCGGACAGACAGCTACTAAACTAAAAACCATAAAAGTATTTGCATTCTTTTTAAATAATAAAGCCCCCATGCAGTGTGTAGCTCCGACTAACATTTTGCATTCAAAGTTTGTTAATTCCCGTCCTGCCGTAATCACTTCGGATGTTTTTCCACATGACTCATCTGATTACAAATGACAGCTCCACCATTCCACTGCCCTTTTGTACATTGCGTGTGAAGTAATACAGTCATCTGTATATGTAAATATCACTATCTCATGACTTTCTTCACTTTGAGTGTTCAACTTATAATGAATTGCGGAAGTGAGCTGGTATCTACGTGCGTGCTGTTACCAAGTTACATGCCTTTGTGAATTCAGTAGGTTTGAAGCTGCTTAGGGAATCAGTTCCTTGTTGTATAATCCGAAACATTATATAGTCAAGAAGCTTCCTGGTAGATTAAAACTGTGTGCCGGACCAAGACTCGAACTCGCAAACTCGGGACCTTTGCCTTTGGCGGGCTAGTGGTCTACCAATTGACCTACCCAAGCACGACTCACGCCCAGTCCTCACAGCTTTACTTCTGCCAGTACCTCGTCTCCTACCTTCCATACTTTACAGAAGCTCCTGGTAGAGCACTTGCACGCGAAAGGCAAAGGTCCCAAGTTCGAGTCTCGGTGCGGCACACAGTTTTAATCTGCCAGGAAGTTTCATATCAGCGCCCACTTCAGTGCAGAGTGAAAATCTCACTATGGATTATATAGTCAGTTCAGCCATCTCTCCCCTTCAATCTTTTTTATCCTATGGTCTTCTGGTAATGGTTCATTCAATTAGATTTATGTGTGCAGTTTTATTCGACTTACGTTGCACGTGTCTTCCTGATGCCAAATGCCTTGAACTTCGTGTTCACTTGGTTTGTTATGTAATCTTGGTTTGTTATGTGATCTACATGCATGTGCTATTTCTTATACCAATTTTCCTAATTCAACTACTGATTAACTGAGTACATAGTGGCACATTCTTTGTTTATTGCCATTTCGTAATCACTTGTTACAATGTGTTACATTTGTCTCAACTATCTGTTGCACATGATACAGCTTGCTAGGTATTTAACATCTCAGAAAATTTCCCTTGTTTATAACAATATATACTCCATGCTTATGAGTCCTAATTTCAGCAGAGAAGGTACACGGTTTCTGTGCAGGGAGATGCTGTGCCCCGTTCTATAAAGTTCATGTTGTACAAACTAAATTACGTCGCACATTACCTCGATGTGGCTGGTATTACCTGGCAAAAACCGTACCTTAAATCTAATCGCTCCCCGCTTTTCTCTTTTGATATCTGATTATTGTGATTACATAAACGGGCATCGATCCTCATTGGATAGTGTTCGACAATAAGTTGTTCACTATTAGAATTAGGTAGTTTTGAAAGTATCTTGCGAGCGATTTTCATGTTCACTGAAGATTTGTTATTCATTAGTATGAATTGCAATTTATTAAGCTGTTGCTATTTATTAAGCTGTTGCTATTTATTAAGCTGTTGCAATTTACTAAGCTGCGCGATTTATGTAAGCACGAGTTTTCATTACCGTAGTCAGATAGCGATCTTTCAGTTATTGGGTCTCAGTTTGTTTATAATAGTGCACAGTTTCACTCATTGAGGCTTAGTGGTTCTACGTACACTACGTGTTCAATTACAAAAACAGCAGTCATATTACAGGATCTTACAGGAAATTAATTACGCTAGATGTAAGTCGTGAATGTCACAATAAATTAACTAGAAACTCGAGAAATATCCCAGTATAAGCCAAATTATTCGCGACAGGTAAAGCTTTGCCAGACAGTTAGTCGAAACCGGATCCCTGGATTATCTTGCTGCGGGCACGTAGATCTAACCTGTCACAAGCGTTCATCCTTGCTAACACCTCACGAAGAGAGAGAAGTTATTCTAGTAATGCCTCCGATCCGATTGTTAAGCAACTACAGATGCTCTATCTCTTCTCTTGAGGACTTCCAAAGAGTGAATGTGTAGGCACAATGTCAGCGCTAGAGTAAAGCTCTGTGTCTGCGTGTGTGGCAGGCCACGTATTACTCCATTAGATAAGAATACTTTAAATAGAATGCAATGTAATTTTGTGTTTCGCTCTATTTTATTTTGTAACTATCATTTGCGAGTGAGTTAGAATATAAATAATACAGTTTTCTGCTTTAGACACCTCTTTATTTTACCACTATGCGTTTCGATTCTTCACACCATTATCTTTAGGTGAAGAATTATTTAGTTATATCGATTGTATTAATGAGAGCACAGACGCCCATCCACTACAGTACGCCAAGAGCAAGAGTGGACAAATTAGGTTGCGTCTTTTGCTGCTAATAAAATTGCGTATTTAGAAAAGGTAATGTTAAACTTAAGAAAAATGTGAGTTTGTGAGAGTAAAGTGTACTCACATGCAAGCAGAGTCGAGAAAAGGCTGCATATTGCTACTTGCTGAACGCGCTCTCTACTTTACATTGTTTACACTCTCACTTCAAAGATGTTATTAATGTCAGAGATATTATTGCTTGCATTTAAGTACAAATGTAAATGAAAGGTGCAGTTGCTGGACCGTGCCAGTTCATTACTGTCTATCACAATTCGATTATTATATTATATGGTTATATTTAAAAATGTTTTTCTTTGTAAAGAAAGCTTCACGTATAAAATTTTTGTTGTCTTGATAGCATGTAGATACACTGAGTTACTACTGTCGGCTGGGATAAGCTGCTATCTTGAGATCTCCAAGGTTCAAAAATTAGAAAAATGTTACACTGTTGTAGATGTAATCGTAAATTAACGATTTTGCATACGTTCTTTTTGAGATAGCTTCATTATACAGTTTATGGGTTCATGTCGTGCGATACAGTGTACATTTGTTTTTTTTTTTTTACGATCGTAATGGACTGTGAATTCTAAATAAACATAAGTTCATGTAGTCAATATACAAAGTCCAATGTACACCTAAATAACTTTATCTCATATATTGTAATTATCATGTATTATTCTTTTTCTCTCACACCAGACGTCATATTGAACTTTCCAATTATATTATCGTTGTACATGTTGTACCGTGTACACCGATGCCCGAAACATGGCACTGAAGTGACAGCATCTTGGTGTATTACAGTAATAGATGCATACGAATCAGAAGCACATGGCATTTTCTGTAGTCTAGGTTACTGATTTAAAGTGGATAATTACATATTTCACAATGTGTGCACACATACATTTTCTTATACAGTGATAATATGAGATATATAGTAAGGAAATAGTGGAAGATAACTTTCAATTGGTAAAATTTTGTTTATCGATGACTATGCCATCACTCAATGTCCAGATAACAACTAAACAGGGTATTATCGAAATGTGATACTATAGTGATTTACATATAGGTACCATGACATTTGATGCCTTTAGAGGCCAATATACAGATTAAGTACATAGAGAAATAACGAATTACGAGTGAGAAGCATGCAGGTACAGAACTACTAATGGACAATATGTGTCTGTATTCCAATGGCACTGGAGTCATCGAGACTAAGAAAATGTGTAATTGCGCTCTCATTGTGAAATATGTAACTGTCCACTTTAAATCAATAACTTAGACCTTGGGTGACAGCATGTCTGTCGGGAATATATACACCCATTATTGTAATATGCCAAACCGCTATCACTTCTGTGCCATATTTTGTGCATCAGTGTTTACATTACAATTAAACAAGTACGTAACGGCCCTATAGCTGGAAAGTTGAATATGATGTCCACTGGAGAGAAAAAGTATGATACGCATTGTGGGGCGATGGGTGGAATTTAATTGGTTTATAAAAATGTAGCATGTAAAGTAGAAAAGATGCATTTCCCGGCCGATGCACCATATGTGGGGCGGCGGGTGGAATTATTGTTGTTATTTAAATGTTCCTATTATTTATGCAGCCTTTTGCCGTTCTCAACACTGGCTCTCTAACTGCAATATTGGCAACCAGAAAGTGATTAGCAAAACGTGAAGCCTGTGATTAGAATTCCTAGTGCCCACTTCATCTGAGAAATACACTTATAGCTACAGCTTATAGCTCTGAGGAATTAGGAGATTGTCTGGGATTCATAATCAAAAACGAATCTCTAGAAATGCTCACTATATTCTGAAAGTCACAGACCAAAAGGAATCCACACAATCCAACTAACAGAGCAGTTCAAGTCTAATGCGCTGATACAACTATAACTGTTCAAATTAAATGTTTAAGTGAATGCTCGCCATAATTTGATGATAATGTCCATCAAACACCACGCTAAATAATGGTAGAATGTCTGTCCCGTGGCGGCACGTGAAAATACGACAGACGCAAACTGAAGGTAGATCATTAAAGTCATCCCACAATTAACAAATGACTCTGAGCACTATGGGACTTAACACCCATGGTCATCAGTCCCCTAGAACTTAGAACAACTTAAACCTAACTAACCTAAGGACATCACACAACACCCAGTCATCACAAGGTGCAGAAAATCCAGAATTAACACTTCACTCGAAAACTATTTCATGGTTACGCGTATCCCGAGTAACTTATTACGGCATCCGAGGCTGTTTATAGCAATGATACCGAGGCGACGCGACTCCCGGCACAGGTGGTGTGTTATTCAGCGTCTGGAGAGAACTGGGGCCTTTTTCTCTCGCGCAGTGTTCTTATATATAAAGCCGCGGTGCGGGTAGCTAAGGGAACGCCTGATCAAAATTGCTCTCCCGACTAGCCGCTGGGCTAGTAATGCAGCACTTTAAGTTATTGAATAAATCATCGCTTCCTTTGCTGATGGCCGATGAAGCTCTCAATTTAAATGTGCATTCAGCACTCAGGTAAATAATCATAATAAAAGTCTGACATGGCTAAGTCAAATATTTTGGGCGAGAGAATTAATTTAATTACACTAGACGCAGTAGACGAGCTCTGAACTTGCCATTTGGAGATACGCTGTTGCTATAGTTTTATAGTTATTCAATTGAAACTTCTTACATCTTTATGATTATAGCGGATCTCCCTTCTACTTTAATTTAAACATCCTGGCCTTATTTATTTGCCTACTTAATCTATCTTGCTTCCTTAATTTTTAAGACAAAAACCAGAAAATCATGAATTTCAACTAAAATTTTAATTTGTGAGATCCAGAATACTGTTTCTACTAAATTATTATGAGAAAGGAATCTAAATATAAATTTTTAAGTTTCTAGCTCTTTTCTGTGGCGCCAATGATTTTTACAGAAAAACGTCCAAATTTCGAAAAAGGTTAAAGTTATTGAACTGATATTCAACACATATTGATTTAGTATTACTCCTGACATGCTAGAAACGTTTCAGGTTATTTACTTGATTTTTAAAGTATTGCGCAACATTTATGACATCAGAGCTAGTTACAGCGGACTAGGCTGGCACACAATGGAAAGACTGATTGGAATTTTATGCGGCATGAGTAGGCTGCTTCCCTACAGTATTATTACGGTTTGTAAAAGTAGATGATCTTCAATGGTCCTTTAAAGTGACCAGTTCTCATAATGTTATCTACAGTACTGCCCGTTACAAGCGCTACGCCACGAAGATTACGTGCTACAGACGCGAAATTTAAACGACATGAAGACGATGCTGTGATATGCAAATGATTAGCTTTTCAGAGGATTCACACAAGGATGGCGCCGGTGGCGACACCTACAACGTGCTGACATGAGGGAGTTTCCAACCAATTTCTCATACACAAACAGCAGTTGACCGGCGTTGCCTGGTGAAACGTTGTTGTGATGCCTCACGTAAAGAGGAGAAATGCGTACCATCACGTTTCCGACTTTGATAAAGGTCGGATTGCAGCATATCGCGATTTCGGCTTATCGTATCGCGACATTGCTGCTCGCATTGGTCGAAATAAAAATGACTGTTAACAGAGTAAGGAATCGGTGGGTTCAAAGGGTAATACGGAACGCCGTGGTGCATCCCAACGGCCTCGTATCACTAGCAGTCGAGATGACAGGCATCTTATCCGCATGGCTGTAACGGATCGTGCAGCCACGTCTCGATTCCTGAGTCAACAGATGGGGACGTTTGCAAGACAACAACCATTTCACGAACAGTTCGACGACGTTTGCATCTGCATAGACTATCAGCTCGGAGACCATGGCTGCGGTTATCCTTGACACTGCATCACAGACAGGAGCGCCTGTGATGGTGTACTCAACGACGAACCTTGGTGCACGAATGGCAAAACGACATTTTTTCGGATGAATCCAGGTTCGGTTTACAGCGTCGTGATGGTCGAATCCGTGTTTGGTGACATCGCGGTGAACGCACATTGGAAGCGTGTATTCGTCATCGCCATACTGGCTATCACCCAGCGTGATGGTATGGGGTGCCGTTGGTTACACGTCTCGGTCACCTCTTGTTCGCATTGACAGCACTTTGAACAGTGGACGTTACATTTCAGATGTGATACGATCCGTGGCTCTACCGTTCATTCGATTCCTACGAAACCCTACATTTCAGCAGGATAATGCACGACCGCATGTTGCAGGTCCTGTATGGGCCTCTCTGAATACAGAAAATGTTCGACTGCTGCACTGGCCAACACATTCTCCCATTTCTCACCAATTGAAAACGTGTGGTCAATGGTGGCCGAGGAACTGGCTCGTCACAAGACGCCGGTCACTACTCTTGATGAACTGTGGTATCGTGTTGAAGCTGTATGAGCAGCTGTACCTTTACAAGCCATTCAAGCTGTGTTTGACTCAATGCCCAGGCGTATCAAGGCCGTTATTACGGCCAGAGGAGGTTTTTCTGGGTACTGATTTCTCAGCATCTATGCACCCAAATTGTGTGAAAATGTAATCACATGTCAGTTCTAGTATAATATATTTGTCTAATGAATACCCGTTTATCATCTGCATTTCTTCTTGGTGTAGCGATTTTAATGGCCAGTAGTGTATATTGTGTCCCATTTGACATCTTTCATTCTACCCTTAACAAATACACTCCTGGAAATGGAAAAAAGAACACATTGACACCGGTGTGTCAGACCCACCATACTTGCTCCGGACACTGCGAGAGGGCTGTACAAGCAATGATCACACGCACGGCACAGCGGACACACCAGGAACCGCGGTGTTGGCCGTCGAATGGCGCTAGCTGCGCAGCATTTGTGCACCGCTGCCGTCAGTGTCAGCCAGTTTGCCGTGGCATACGGAGCTCCATCGCAGTCTTTAACACTGGTAGCATGCCGCGACAGCGTGGATGTGAACCGTATGTGCAGTTGACGGACTTTGAGCGAGGGCGTATAGTGGGCATGCGGGAGGCCGGGTGGACGTACCGCCGAATTGCTCAACACGTAGGGCGTGAGGTCTCCACAGTACATCGATGTTGTCGCCAGTGGTCGGCGGAAGGTGCACGTGCCCATCGACCTGGGACCGGACCGCAGCGACGCACGGATGCACGCCAAGACCGTAGGATCCTACGCAGTGCCGTAGGGGACCGCACCGCCACTTCCCAGCAAATTTGGGACACTGTTGCTCCTGGGGTATCGGCGAGGACCATTCGCAACCGTCTCCATGAATCTGGGCTACGGTCCCGCACACCGTTAGGCCGTCTTCCGCTCACGCCCCAACATCGTGCAGCCCGCCTCCAGTGGTGTCGCGACAGGCGTGAATGGAGGGACGAAAGGAGACGTGTCATCTTCAGCGATGAGAGTCGCTTCTGCCTTGGTGCCAATGATGGTCGTATGCGTGTTTGGCGCCGTGCAGGTGAGCGCCACAATCAGGACTGCATACGACCGAGGCACACAGGGCCAACACCCGGCATCATGGTGTGGGGAGCGATCTCCTACACTGGCCGTACACCACTGGTGATCGTCGAGGGGACACTGAATAGTGCACGGTACATCCAAACCGTCATCGAACCCATCGTTCTACCATTCCTAGACCGGCAAGGGAACTTGCTGTTCCAACAGGACAATGCACGTCCGCATGTATCCCGCGCCACCAAACGTGCTCTAGAAGGTGTAAGTCAACTACCCTGGCCAGCAAGATCTCCGGATCTGTCCCCCATTGAGCATGTTTGGGACTGGATGAAGCGTCGTCTCACGCGGTCTGCACGTCCAGCACGAACGCTGGTCCAACTGAGGCGCCAGGTGGAAATGGCATGGCAAGCCGTTCCACAGGACTACATCCAGCATCTCTACGATCGTCTCCATGGGAGAATAGCAGCCTGCATTGCTGCGAAAGGTGGATATACACTGTACTAGTGCCGGCATTGTGCATGCTCTGTTGCCTGTGTCTATGTGCCTGTGGTTCTGTCAGTGTGATCATGTGATGTATCTGACCCCAGGAATGTGTCAATAAAGTTTCCCCTTCCTGGGACAATGAATTCACGGTGTTCTTATTTCAATTTCCAGGAGTGTATTTGACGTTAACTGCCTCATTGGAAGTAATTTTTCCGACATTAATAATTAACTAAATATTATTACCTATTGGATTTTCTGTTTTATGTGACTGACATTCTACTGTCTGCATTTTGAATGAGTCACATTGTGTTCTCTCACATATTATTGCATGTACGTAATCACTGTTAAGAAAACGTAGAAATTACTTGTCATAATTCATCCGACTGCTGCTACTTGGTTGTACTCTACTCTGTTACTCTAGAACCCAACTGGTACCCTGCAGTATATAGCCAGCAAACAACTCAGACATGTGGGGCATTTCTTGATGTGCCACACCTTTATGACTCTACGTTGCCATAAAGACACTGATATATTTTTAATGGGTTACGCTCCTATAATCGTGAGGTAATGTTATTTTAGGCATATTCTGGAATTTGTGTTTTTCTATTATAGCTAATGCGAAGGTAATTTTATTCTTTATTTCAAAATCACAGTCTGTTACCATGGTACAAAAAGAAAAATGTATCCCAGAGCATGATTTCCTAACCCGTACACAGAGAGACGAACGAAAAGAACTAATGTAAAATCATTATTGTATGACTACAGCTACAGGAGTTTTATTTGTAAGTTTTTAACCGTGCAAATCGGAAGATGTGTTCTCTTCAACTTTCTGAATCCTTAGAGGGGAGAAAAGGCTACATTTAATTTAACTTAACATGCAGAAAAGTAGTACATCAGTGACATTACAAGGTGCATTCAAGTTCTAAGGCCTCCGATTTTTTTTCTAATTAACTACTCACCCGAAATCGATGAAACTGTCGTTACTTCTCGACGTAATCGCCCTGCAGACGTACACATTTTTCGCAACGCTGACGCCATAATTCCATGGCAGCGGCGAAGGCTTCTTTAGGAGTCTGTTTTGACCACTGGAAAATCTGAGGCAATAGCAGTACGGCTAGTGGATGTGCGGCCACGGAGAGTGTCTTTCATTGTTGGAAAAAGCCAAAAGTCACTAGGAGCCAGGTCAGGTGAGTAGCGAGCATGAGGAATCACTTCAAAGTTGTTATCACGAAGAAACTGTTGCGTAACGTTAGCTCGATGAACGAGTGCGTTGTCTTGGTGAAACAGCACACGCACAGCCCTTCCCGGACGTTTTTGTTGCAGTGCAGGAAGGAATTTGTTCTTCAAAACATTTTCATAGGATGCGCCTGTTACCGTAGTGCCCTTTGGAACGCAATAGGTAAGGATTACGCCCTCGCTGTCCCAGAACATGGACGCCATCATTTTTTCAGCACTGGCGGTTACCCGAAATTTTTTTGGTGGTGGTGAATCTGTGTGTTTCCATTGAGCTGACTGGCGCTTTGTTTCTGGATTGAAAAATGGCATCCACGTCTCATCATGTGTCACGACCGACGAAAAGAAAGTCCGATTCATGCTGTTGTTGCGCGTCAACATTGCTTGGCAACATGCCACACGGGCAGCCATGTGGTCGTCCGTCAGCATTCGTGGCACCCACCTGGATGACACTTTTCGCATTTTCAGGTCGTCATGCAGGATTGTGTGCACAGAACCCACAGAAATGCCAACTCTGGAGGCGATCTGTTCAACAGTCATTCGGCAATCCCCCAAAACAATTCTCTCCACTTTCTCGATCATGTCGTCAGACCGGCTTGTGCGAGCCCGAGGTTGTTTCGGTTTGTTGTCACACAATGTTCTACCTTCATTAAACTGTCGCACCCACCAACGCAATTTCGACACATCCATAACTCCATCACCACATGTCTCCTTCAACTGTCGATGAATTTCAATTGGTTTCACACCACGCAAATTCGGAAAACGAATGATTGCACGCTGTTCAAGTAAGGAAATGTCGCCATTTTAAGTATTTAAAACAGTTCTCATTCTCGCCGTACGGTGCTGCCATCTCTGGGACGTATTGACAATGAACACGGCCTCATTTTAAAACAACGCGCATGTTTCTATCTCTTTCCAGTCTGGAGAAAAAAAATTGGAGGCCTTAGAACTTGAATGCACCTCGTATTAGCAAAAGCAGGTAATGACATTAGCTTTCGTTTATATTTGGACGTTTGTAAATGGTATAATAATGGTATGTTGGTGTTCCTTCTAGGTGTCATGGCAGCCAACCTCATAGCCTGTAAAACGCGCCCTTACAAAGTGTGACTAGAACATCGACCTGTACAATATCATTGAAATTGTTCCACACATGAATGTTCAAATGGTTCAAATGGCTCTGAGCACTATGGGACTTAACAGCTGTGGTCATCAGTCCCCTAGAACTTAGAACTATTTAAACCTAACTAACCTAAAGACATCACACACATCCATGCCCGAGGCAGGATTCAAACCTGCAGCCGTAGCAGTCGCGCGGTTCCAGACTGCATGCCTAGAACCGTGAGACCACTACGGCCAGCACACATGAATGTTGAGAGTTGTTGAAATAAATAATTCTTATGCAGTCAGATTTTAAAACACACTTCGAGAAGGCACTGCATTCATTCATATGCAGTGATTCAATTTCATTTTTTTTACTTCCTTATTCAATGCTGTAGAGCCTACAGTGAAGTGTGGGATTCTATCAGAGGTTCTAAGTCGAAATGAATCTTAAGATTATGTAGTATTTCAGTTCTCCCCCCCCCCCCTCGCCGGTTTACACAAAGATTAAGTTGTTTGATGATGATAATGAAAATGGCAGAGGTGATGAAAGGGAGGAAAAGAGTGGAAATGAAATTGTGTGTGCTGGAAATGTGCCTCTCATATGTGGATCTATTTCTGGAAATAGTGTTGACTGTGTTCCTCCTGACTATTGGACAATGGACAGAAAGAAGATTTCTGTAAAAAGAACGAGTGTTTGATAATAAAAAATAAGAATGGTAGCGCAAAAATTGTAAGAATGTTTGGACACAGGGGCCAGAAAGAATTAATCAAGGAACGAATATTGCACTATAGTGGCCAACAATTTCAGTGCCATGGTTCTGAGAAAGAAAATCAGACCTGATGACACTTCTCCAAAAAAAAACGTTTATCACAAAGTTCAGCCAATAAAGCTGCTTCGAAAATATTACCTTCAGCAAGTAAAAAATCTTTGAAATCTGTCAGTTTTAAAGCACATCACAATGGCAAGTCAGTAAAAACTGATGTTTCCGAAACTGCCTTCAAAGTGGTTAATTAAAATCAACTGTTAAATGACTCTGAGGCATAAATTAACGTTCAGAAAGTAAATGAAGTTAAAATTCATTACATTAAAATCAACTTTTAAATGACTCTGAGGCATAAATTAATGTTCAGAAAGTAAATGAAGTAAAAATTCATTACAGGTTTGCGTATTTCAACACATGAAGTCATACTGTTACACAAATGAAAGCCAAAGACTGACTTTTAAGTGATGAAAATGATATTTCTTCATGCACTTGAATACTGAATCCTTTAGCACGAGAGATATTCAGAAATTAACCCTGTTTCAACCTCATTAAGAATGTCACTGCTCCTGAAGACTGTTGACAACTTAATGTTCAAATTAGTAGGATTTCATCTGCAACTGTTCAGTCCAGCCCTTCATTTGGAGACCATATTTCTGAAAGGAAGACATTTGGCTACAGTTAGCAAAGTAATGAGTGGTAGGAGGACAAATATGATAAAGATATCCTGATATCAACTTGCAGCCTGCTTTAAACAGCCAACTTCCTCTGCAATGTACCTCTATTAGCCTCAAATGTAGATATTATACATAAATCTGAAATATTTGCTGATTTTAAGGTACATGTAAAAAGTATGTTATAATTCCTTAGAACAATATTTTGTAATAATTAGCAATTGACAATAGGTCACTCAGATTACCACTTTACATTTCTCTGTGAAATCAGCACTGGTACTGCATATGTCTTTCAGATCATTTCCAAATGACAGTGATGAAACAGGTTTAACTAACATTTTCAAAAGTTTTGACAATGTACCTAATTTTCATAATTTCCAATTTTATTTAAACTCCTCCAGTCATTGTCCAATAATTTCAAACAACAATATATACATTTGCTGTAGTCTGTTTTGTACATACGCCCTTAAATATGAACTACTTCTGTTGTATCTCCTTAACATTCTTCCTAAAATGAAGAAAATCATATTTACTTGTATGTATCAAACCATTTAATATTATAATTAAACTGTGATGTACTGTAATGAACAAGTAAGGCCCAACAATTGCACTTCTCAGCTACCTTTGTACGTAATGAAAGTAAAAGTATCTGTGACATGATTTACAATGGAGAACTCATTAGCAGAATGCAGCCTGTTTCCCACTCTAATTCTCTTGTAAGTTCACTTTATTGTCATAAATTCATGATTTCTTTAACTTTAGCTGTCCATTTTTGAAAAAAATGCAATTTTATCACCAGCAAAAGACGGAACGTACTCCGCATTGCACCTCTGCTGCTGTGGAAAGGCATCTGCGCTTTTCGCTAAAACCAGCTATGTAAACTAAAAAAATTCTCCAGTTGAAGATGAAGGTGTGAATCATCGAAACATATGGTGGCAAAATAAATGGCTGACGCAGAAAACTGTTTTATTTATACTTAGCAATAGGCACAGCCCTCATGATGTCATCGTTTATGGATGAAGTATTCATTAGAGATTTCGGATAATAGTAGCAAATTTAGGAAACTCACTGTAAAGTGAATTGGGAAATACCTGAAGTATAATCGCTCAAAGACTTCTGTTCGACATTTTTTACTTAAATTAGGTTTGCCAAACATGCGTATTGCTAGTCAACACCATTAAGATCATGGATATACATTTAATAATAGACCCTCTTGGTGAGATAATTAGCTGCAACCGGGGGGGGGGGGAGGGGGTAAATAGTTACAATTTATTTTGTAAGATGTTATGACGTAATGTTACTTTTTCCTTTCCAACTACAAATCACCTTTATCAAAATTCTTAATCACTGTGTTCTAAAACTTCGTCCTCCGACTATCAGCTGCAGCAAAATACATTATCGGTCATTCTTGATACATTTTTACTGACTCGAAACTCTTTCACTGTGAGCACTACGTTTAAGAATTCGTGGAAATCAAAACAGCGATTGATGACCAACTTGTTTTATTCGCTTCAAGAACCGGTTTCGATCGCTGCGGTCATCATCAGACTCATCTAAAAAAAGAACGTGTGAATTTATAAACAACAGCAACACAATAGGTTTCAACAGCATAATTACTAGCGTTGATTCACATGATGTGAGAAGCATCTAACAAATAACGTTACTGTCTTCCTAATTATAGTGAAAGAAACATATTAAATTAATAGCGATGCTCGGCATCGTTACCTGTGTTTGTTCACTAACTGCTTGTGACCAGAAATTCAACTATCTAAGGCACACAGACTTCACAGCTGTCATTAGAATTTGAAGTTTCTGCACTTTGTTGTACATGGTGTTTGCAACAAGTAGGTGACATGTTCGCTTTTTGGCTTATACGCTTCACGTATTTTGGATGTTTTCTTCATCTTATCATTTTCATTCTTCTGCTTCTATCAATGCCTTCAATAGGGAGTCAGCCAAAACATTAGATTTAATTTTTCTCCATTCGATTGTTTTCCACACCCCTTTTAGCTGGGACCTGTGGGCGTAGGTCTTCCGGACTGCGTTACATCGTAACAGTGTGTCCCTGCAATCCTACAACGACAAAGAGCCCAATTAAGCACAGTGCGCCGAATTATAGCGTTTTCCTTAGTACATTTCCAGTAAGTTTACACAGTTCAAATGGACGCAGCTCACCTACAATAGTTTTTGAGCTACAGAATTCACTGTAAGATGAGATATACAATTTCCACAGCGCTACGTAAAATTTGTCAGCTCGCCAATTCCACACAAAATCATAGCGCGCTCTGGCGACAAAGGTAGTCCCATGATTCTACAGTGTCCAGAATGCTCTGTTCCTAGTGGCCTCGATGTAAGACAAACTTACCAGTTCACCCCTGTAACATATAACAGCCAGCCTTCCTTACCCATCGCAGGAAACAATTAAACATATGAAATTGCATTCCAAAACGAGAAAATTTCATATCGCTTTGACTGGGCGTGTACGTCCATCAGTTTCCAAACGACGGAAGAAACTGGTGACTTCAATTAACTATAGAATAACTTTTCTAACAAATAAAGATGCGTGAAGGCCCCCTTGTGTAAATGGAATCCACAAAGTAGCGAAAACAAAGCCACTTCTCCAACTGCTGTCCAAAGCTTTGATAAAGGAGCGCAGACTCTAATGCCTTAATACTCCATATACGTAATATGTATCCCTTCCAAGAGTTCTCAAGTGAAATTTATCTGTTATTTCTCCTCGAATCCGAAATTCCGTTTTTACATTGTGTTGCTGGAGCCAGGCCAAACAAATGCTGCTCGTCACTTGTTTCACGTGTCGCCTATTGTCGACGAAACACGTTGGATTGTTTCACAATACGAATAAAATGATTTCTAAAGCAGAACTTCGTGAGTCTGGTCGATTTTTTTTTTTTTTTTTGTTTTATGGCGCAAAACTGCTATGGTCATTAGCACCCGGTCCGTGACTTAGGAAACAGTAGAGAACCGAAAATGGAAATCAGCAGCAATGGGAACGAATGTCATAAATTGGAGAAACTAAAAGCAGAAGGAAGGCTTAAAAATCCACTACGGAAAGGGGTTGGTTGTCCCCAAAAAAAGCTTCAAATGACTGACGTCATTTCACTGGCACTAATAAACTCGAGAACGCGATCGGCTGAGCGCGTGTCATCTGCTAAAATCGACGATACATCAGGCGATAGCTGTAGACGGGAGCGTAACGGATTAAAATAGCGGCACTCAATTAAAAGGTGTCTTACCGTCCACAGCTGAGAGCAGTGGGGACAGAGTGGGGGAGGTTCGCCGCTTAAAAGATGTCGATGGCTAAAAAGACAGTGCCCTATCCGGAATCTAGTTAAAATTACCTCCTCCCGACAACGCGTTCAGGAGGAAGAGGTCCAAGCACAAGGAAGAGCTTTCACGTCCCGCAATTTATTATGGAGAAGTGTCGACCAATGCGCGTGCCATAAATGAACAACACGACGACATAAAACGCTCCGTAGATCGGCGAAGAAGAGAGACTGCAGACTTGGCTGCAATATCGGCCGCCTCATTTCCACAGATACCAACGTGTCCCTGGAGCCAGAGGAACGCCACCAAGACGCCCCCCAGGTGGAGAATGCGCAGACAGTCCTGAATCCGGTGGACCAGAGGGTGCACAAGGCAAAGAGCTTGGAGACTGAGGAGAGAGCTGAGAGAATCTGAGCAGATAACGTACTGTATCCGCTGATGGCGGCGGATGTAGTGGACAGCCTGGAGAACAGCATAAAGCTCCGCAGTATAAACCGAACACTGGTCGGGAAGCCGAAAGTGATTTGGGGTGTCGCCAACAATATAGGCACTCCCTACACCTAACGATGTTTTCGAGCCGTCGGTGTAAATAAATGTGGCGTCCGTCATTTGTGCACATAGAGCAGCAAATGCCCGACGGTAAACAGGTGAAGGGGTACCATCCTTGGGAAATCGACAAAGGTCACGGAGCAGGCAGATCCGGGGATGGAGCCAAGGTGGTGCTGTACCCCAAGTTGTCAAGAAGGAACTTTGTCAAATGTCAAGAAGACAGTGCAGGTTGGAATGATGTTCGTGTCAACCCTTTTCATAACTCTATGAACAGCCGTTACGCCCTGGTCAGAGAGGTAGTGTTGAATTTCTTCGTCAGACAATCCATCGAGGGAGCGTGTATAAACGACTCCAAGTGAGGAATTTAAAGTGCGGTGCGCTTCAACCCGGACAGGGAAGGTGTGGAGCAGTGAAGTACGCAGCAATTTTTGTGCCTGAAGGGCACTGACTGTTTCTAACAACAGGGTGCCATTCCGTAATCTGGAACAAGACTTTACAGGACCTGCAATTGCGTCGACACCTTTCTGAATAATGAAAGAGTTGACCGTGGAGAAGTCGTGACCTTCGTCAGACCGAGAAACAACAAGGAATTGTGGCAACGATGGAAGAACTGTCTGTGGCTGAGACTCAGTGAACTTACGCTTGTGAGTAGACATAGTGGAAGGTGAGGAAACCATTGCGGAAGAATCCCCCATGATTACCGGCGTCTCCGATGGCGCGCTCCTCCCTTGTGGGGGCCCTCTCTGAGGGCACTCCCGCCTTAGGTGATTGTTCACAACTCAGGTCACACCTCCCGACAAACGGACGGAGGGACCAATCGGCTCTTTCAGAAGGTATCAGTTCGGGTAATCACCCCTCCCTGGGCCTGGCCGTTACCAGGGGGTACGTATGTGTCCTACCTGTCTACCCGGGGCGGGGAATTACACGTTACCCCGTCACTGGCTACGCACAAAAATGCGTGGGTCGGCCTTCAGACACGCACAGGGAGGAAGAAAGAGAAAATGAAAAACAAAGAAAGAGAAAGGAAAGAGGAGAGGTCTCAAACGCCACAGCGGAGAAAAGGGTAAAGAGAAGAGGTAAGGAAAAGAGAAGGACAAAGGAAGGATGAAGACATACAAGCAGAGAAGGCGAAGAATGCGGTACATTTACAAGCGTCCGTCTCCGGATGTAGGCACAAACCATACTCCCAGAGGGGGAGAAAGGGAAGGAAAGAGCCAGAGGTGAGGGGAGGAGGGGAGAAGATGGGGGAGAGGGAAGGATGCGGAAAAGGAAGGTGTGCAGCCCAGAAAGGAAGGAGGGCCACATTAGCTCGGGGTCCCGTGCTCGCCACGCATGTATCCACAAAAGAGTTGTGGACCCCCTGGGGGGGGAAGGAGTCTGTTCGAAAGCGCGGTCTCAGTTTTGTTTAGGGTGATATTCGTTTCATCGATATTGTTATTAAAAGGGACAATAAAACACGGAGAATAACCAGTACTCCAGTAGTGACTAAGCAGCGCTGCTGCACAGTGACAGTAGTCAGTGTAGGCCGGGGCTGTGATGTCACTGCTGGATTACCGGTTATCCGTCGTGCTTTACTGCCCCTTTTAAAACATACCCATAAAACTAATTTCGCACTAGACTAATCTGGGACTGCTCTATCGAAGGGCCCCTGAAGTTCCACTTTAGAAGTTATTTTGTTGGTAATGGCAAAAAAATCGATGCTTTCCATCAGCTATGGGCATCGCGTGAAGGACATGGTGAATGGTATTTATTTGCGGGGTGATTCCAGCTACGTACTGTGAAAATGACATTTCAAATATCTGCAGAAACACCAAAGAAAATGCCCCTGACGACTCTTACCAGGAGTACATCACATAACGAATCAGCATTGTTTTCATGCAGACTTGGGATCTGTTGTTTTGGGTAACGGAGAACACACATAACAACACAAATTCAACAAAAAACATATTCATAATAATAGCATATTCAGTGTACACTTTTAAGTGAGGTAGAAATCGATGCCTGAAAAATAGCGTGAATCGTTCTCTAATAAAAATGGTTCAATTGGCTCTGAGCACTATAGCACTTAACAGCTGAGGTCATTAGTCCCTTAGAACACAGAACTACTTAAACCTAACTAACCTAAGGACATCACACACAGCCATGCCCGAGGCAGGATTCGAACCTGCGACCGTAGCGGTCGCGCGGTTCCAGACCAAGCGCCTAGAACCGCTCAACCACAGCGGCCGGCATTCTCTAATAAGCTGTATCTGTTACTCGATGTTATGAAAGACAAAAATATTCAGATAAGAACACATATATAATCACAGAATGCGTATCAGAAACTTCCAAACGGTGTCATTTAATCAGGACATTGCCAATTAGATTGTTTTTGGTGGAAGAACTTTCCCTCACTTGTCAAGAGACGGTTTTCCATGTGAAGTTTGTGATCACCATACTGTACGCGTCCACGCTAAATTACATACAAAATACTTCCATTTCATTTCATTGAGCAAATATCTAAGACCACTTTGAAGCTGATCTCATTGCATGAACGGAAACTTTAAACTCACTGAATCTTCTATCTGGTTTCCAGAAGATCTTTCAATATCTTCGTATCAAGTTTCAGGTTCTCCCTGTCGTTCGAGCTTAATTACGATAAAATATCCCATTCCACTTCGTAAAGACTCATCATAGCCGTTCATGAAGCTACAGAATCGATAAGCTATCTACAGCTGACGGAAACCACACTACGACCGGAAAACAGTGGTGCAATAGTTCCACAGTTTCATTGCCGAGGGAAGGATGTGGGTCTGCCTCTCTATACACTATAACACAGCATACAACGTTCTTGGTTGCTAGCGCATTAACATAAACGATAGAAACGTCAGAACACGTAGTTAAGAGCGAGTTATTGTCGGTGGAAGTAATGGCTGATCTAAACAGGTTTTCTTGTCTCTTTGGTATCTTGACTGGTTTTGGGACCCACTATGAATTACTCTTCTGTGCGATTGTCTTCATCAGAGAGCAGCACTTGCACCTGCCATCTTCATTTATTTGTTGGATAAATTGCAATTTCTGCCTTTGAGTACAATTTTTTACCCTCTATAACTCATTCAAGTCCAATGGAATTTATTTTCTGATTTCTTAACACATCTATCACCTCAATTCTTCTCAGTATTTTCCGTATGTTACTATCTTCGCCGATTCTGTAGAAAATTGTCTCATTTCTTGTCTTATAAGTCCACCTAATTTTTAACGTCCTTCTATAGACCACATCTTACCAAGTACGACGAAGAATGCATACACTTGCGTTGAACATGTTATAATGCAAACAAATTAGTTGTAAATCGGAAGAAGATATAGTGACCACAAATTAGAGAAGATTACGTTAACTGAGGCATTAAGAACCATAAGAGCCCAAAACACAGACACAAAGTTTTGAGAAAAATGGATGTTCGCGAAAATCGAATTTTTAACCAAGTCTCAACATCCTATATTCCCTATTAGAAATAATGTACACACTTTGAATTATTACATTTTTATGAATATTTGGGATTAATATATTTAATGTTAATCAACAAAATTTTCGTGTATAGGCTAGTGGCAGTAGTCTCTTTTTGACTGTTATATTGTTTGCAATTAATGTGAAACTAGAATCAGAAAACAGAGAACAGATACTAACTGTACCACACACACACACAAACACACACACACACACACACACACACACACACACACATACACACAATTTTGACCTATCTCAACCCTTCCTGGTCCACGTTATCATCATTTTCATTAAGCACACTCTCTGGCTTGAAGTGTTCAATTCAGACATGAAATCTTGTGTTGTTAAGGCTTAGTGATTCAAGCTTGATCCAGTACTTTTAAGTCATTGTGCTTCAAGTATATTTTGGCACTACGTTTTGCAAGGCATCTACTGATTGAGGGGACGGGGATAAATAACAGATTGTGGTCTTCCTTGATCTGAGAAGAAGAATATTGTGGCCTCCCATGACTCCAATGAAGAATATGCTACTGTACACTTTTTGAAATCTTCATCATTATAAAACTTTGCATTGTGCATTGTTACCGCTAACATCAAGTTTTGGTTTGGTAGTGATGTCGGTAACACTTTGGAAGGTTCTGAAATTATCGGCGTCTATTTTACAAATTGGAATTGTGAAAAGTGGAATTCGAGGTCATGGTGGAGCGTTTCTTCAAGAGCTTTCAGATTTTATGAAGAAATGTGAGTCACCGCAGCCGGTGATCGTACCTACACCAACGAAAATTGGTGCCCCAAAAATTTGGGCCTATATGGAAGTGAATATAAGAGAAATCTTTAAGACAGCTCTTCTCAAATGTTCATATATATAGTGTAAAGGTACAGCACTAATAAAGCTGGTTCACTGTAAGATCAACAGATATCAGGGGCATTAATACATGCTACAAAATTGACAACAGTGTGCCTTAGGAACTTATGGTTCTCAGAAACTCAAATTTTTTTTTTCGACTGCCTTCTAACTGGTTTAATGCGATTCGCCACAATTTCATCTCTAGTACTAACCTGTTCATATCAGAGAAGCACTTGCACACAACACGCTATGTATTCGAACGTCCATCTTCTCCCCAAAGTTCTTGCGTTCTGCGGCCCCCTGCAGTACCATGGAAATTACTATCAGATATCTTAACACATGTCTTATCCTCCTCATTTCGTATGTATCATTCCACAAAATTTTCGGTACTCATCTGTAACAGTGCATCTCCAACGCATCAGTTACATTCTTTTATGGTTACCCCAAAGTTCAGTTTGCTACTTATGAAGGCTATAAGGGATTTGGTCTAATTATCCTCTCTCGACAAAATTTAAGCCCAGGATTAGAATTTATTAACAATGGAAACAAATTCCCTGAATGAGTCTGCAATCATTACAGGTTTATGTAATAAAACCATTTAGATTGGTTAATATATTTCTTCACTTACAATAACATTTCATCTCCTACCACCATCAGATCAAAACCTAAAACATCAAGACATAATTAAATGACAGCATCAATAAAATCTATGCCTAAGCGGGACGCCACGTTAGATGTGGAGTTTACTGAAACTGACATTGAATATTGTTTTACAAGCTCTAGGTTTTGATGTGATGACAGTAGCAGAAATATTGTTATAAATAAAGAATTATATTTAGCGATGTAGAAGACTTTATTCACAAAAAAGCTTTAGAATGTTTTAATGAGAAGTTTTATAATCTAGGTGCATATTTATAAATATCGTATGTGTTTATAACGGAGGAATTAGCGCAACCATGGAGTAGAATTTTAAACTGATAAATTCCGAAGGAAATTAACTACTGCGTTGATCTGGAAAACGTATTGCTTGAACTACTGAGCAGGGACCTACAAGAAAATTTGCAAATTTTCGTGACAAATTTTGCTTGCGTACATATTAATTCAGTTTACAACTATCTGTTCCCCTTAATGTAAAACAAAATCAAAAAAATAAGAGTCATGTATACATTTTATTTCAGCTTAGATAGAAGTGCTTATCTGTCCGTGGTTTTAATGTTTTACAAGA
This sequence comes from Schistocerca piceifrons, assembly GCF_021461385.2. Taxonomy (NCBI): domain Eukaryota; kingdom Metazoa; phylum Arthropoda; class Insecta; order Orthoptera; family Acrididae; genus Schistocerca; species Schistocerca piceifrons. The sequence goes on along the minus strand of NC_060141.1, from coordinate 347,673,186 downwards.
TCCGTGCCTTTTGTAACTGCATGTCTTTGTTTTACAGCTGCCCAAAAATCCTTCGCTCAGTCATCTCAGGTTTGATAGCTGCACATATCAGATTCAGATCCAAAAGTGGAAAAAAGAAGAAAATAGTGCTTCAGCACAAAAATTATGGTGGGGGGGGGGGGGGGGCGGGGGTGACAGTGAAAGATATAATTTCACTTTTACGCAAACTGAAACTGCACTGTATGCACTGTACACAAAGTTGTCAACATAAAATAACAGAGACACCTAAAGAGACATTGATATGGAGATTTGGAGATAGTGCCAAAAATCGGCAGGAGAAACTTGATGTAGCCTACAAATGGGCAAACTATAGGAACTAGGCATGACTCTGAACGAACGAAATTCATTTTCTTGTGTAACGCATACTTCATATTGCACTATTGTGTCAGAATAACGATTAAGTTTCTGGTAAATATAGGATGCTTCCTACATCCCTATCTTGCGTTATACATCTGCACATTTCACTCCTGTCTTATAATCTTTCGTAACTGTTACTGTCATATATTATGTCTATGGACTTTTATTTTATTTTATTAGTTTTTAAAACCTTTTTCAGGTATCTGAGAGCGCTAACAAACGCACCTGTTGTTTCGTATCCAAAAAGGTAATCATCACTTGAATCTTTACCGTTGATCCGGTTTTACAGAGTTCTCTACGGCACTGGCCCCTTGCTTAGCTTGTATTTATCGCGAATCTCTGGTCCAGAGTAAAAGTCCCAAGCGACTGGAAAACGGCGCAGGTGGCTGCAGCATGTAAGAAGGCTGAACGAACGGACCTGCAAAATTACAGAACAGTCCTTATCATCGGTTTGTTGCGGTTCAAATGGTTCAAATGGCTCTGAGCACTATGGGACTTAACATCTGTGGTCATCAGTCCCCTAGAACTTAGAACTACTGAAACCTAACTAACCTAAGGACATCACACACATCCATGCCCGAGGCAGGATTCGAACCTGCGACCGTAGCAGTAGCGCGGTTCCGGACTGAGCGCCTTAACCGCAAGACCACCGCGGCCGGCGTTTGTTGCGGAAGTCTTGAACATATCCTGAGTTAAAAATATCATAAAATTTCTGGAGTCCTAAAAGCTTATATACTCGAATCATCTCGGTTTTAGTAAGTATCAGTAGTGCGAAATTCAGCTTGTCCTTTTCTCACGTGATATTCTGCGAACTATGGATGAAAGGAATTAGGTAATATTTCTAGATTTTTCGAAGACCGTTTGAAACTGGGCCCCACTGTAGACAACGATGGTACGAGCGTATGGAACACGTTCTCAGGAATGCGGGTGGCTCGAAGATTTCTAAAGTAACAGAACCCAGTATGTTGTCTTCGACGGCGCGTGTTCATAAGAGACAAGGATTTCGTCCAGAATGCCCCAGGGAAATATGATAGCACCGCTATTTTTTCTATGAACATTAATGAACTGAAGGAATGGCGGACAGGAATCCGTGGTTGTTTTCTGATGCTGTGGTGTACGGGAAGGTGTCGAAGTTGAGTGACTGTAGGATGATACAAAATAACTTACATAAAATTTCTAGTTGATGTGATGAATGGCAGCTGGGTCTAAATGTAGAGAAGTGTAATTTAATACGGCTGAGGAGAAAAAACAAACCTGTAATTTTCCGATACAGTAGTTGTATTGTCCTTCTTGACACAGTCACGTCGTTTGAACATCTGAGCGTGACGTTGGGAAGCGATATGAAATGGAACGAGCACGTGAGGATTGTGGTGCGGAAAACGAATGGTCTAATTCAGATTACTGAGACAATTGTAGGAAAGTGTGGTTCATCTGTAAAGGAGATCACACATAACACGCTAGTGCGACCTGTTGTTGAGTACTTTTCAAGTGTTTGGGATACGTGCCAAGTCGGATAGAAGGAAGGCATCGAAGCAGCTCAGAGGCGGGTTGCTAGGCTTGTTACCGGTATTTTCGAACATCACGGAAGTATTAAGGAGGAGCTTTGAGAACTTAAATGGGAATCCCTAGAAAGAAAGTGACGTTCTTTTCAAGGAACGGTATTGAGAACATTTAAAGAACCAGCACTTGAAGGTGACTATAGGACTATCCTACTGCTGCCAATATGTTTCGCGTAAGGACCAACACAGATATGATACGACAAATTATGGCTCATACGGTGGAATATAGACAGTCGTTCTTTCCCTGCTCTGTTTGCGAGTGGAACAGGAAAGGAAATAAATTGTGGTGGTACAGGATACCCTCTTGCACATATCGTACGATGGCTTGCAGAGTGTGGATGTAGACGTAGATATAGCTTACTGTTGAATTCTGTTGGAAAAACTGCTCTTTGGAGCAACAGGTAATACTATTTTCATGATTTTTCATTTTCTTATCGCTGGTAATTGGGTGTCTTTTCAATGCCACTTTTAATCTCATAGCTTTTTTGTGCTAACATATACTTTTCTTCTCTTTCTGCAGTTTTGGGTATGAAGATTATTCATGCAGCAGATCGATATTGGATCTCATAATAAAATAAAAAGTACAGTGAATGACTTAGGAGGCATGTTTTCACTGTACTAGTGGACAGGTTTTCCTAAAGTTGTCATGTCTTCGAGTATGAAAAAAAAAGATTTCTGTTAATTTTCAACTGTTTATATTCATAACAATTACTGAGACCATATCCACTGCACAAAATACGAGGGGCGTTCAGAAAGTAAGCTCCGATCGGTCGCGAAATGGAAACGACTATGAAAATCCGATAAAGCTTTGCACAGATGTGTTGGGTAGTGTCTCTAGTATAACCCCAGTTAGCATCACGTCGCTCTTCTCATTTCTGAGCTCGCAGTGAGTGCGTAAAGATGTCTAGAAAATAGTGTCTGCCGCCAAGTACGAGGGCCTGGTGAGAAATTTCGCCTGAAGCTACGCAGCTAAAATTACATAACTGTCGTGCTGTTTCTTCTTCAAGACAATTCTCAGCCGCATTCTGCAGGGGCAATGAAGATGCTCCTGCATCGTTTTCAAATGGAAATGTGAGATTACCCACAATACAGTCCGCAATTGTCTCCCCCTGAGTTTCATCTCTGGTCACATGAACCGCTGTCTTTGAAGACAACATTTTGACACAGACAACGACGTGTAGGCCAGCGTGGAGAATTGGCGGAAAGCAGTGGTGGCTGCCTTCTATGATGAGGCTATTGAAAAGTTGGTACAACGCTATGACAAAAGTCTAAGTCAGAACGGCGACTACGTAGAGAAGTAGCTGAAAGGTGTAGCTAATTGTTACAAGTAAAACATTTCTGATGTTCACTGTGGTTTCAATTTGGCAATCAATCGGAGCTTAATTTCTGAACAGGCCTCGTACTCTCCGTGGACACGTAACGTGTACTCATCTTCAGTATAAATATGTGGTCTTCTATAGCATATTGGGTTAAGGAATGGACAGTTAACTGGTGTATTCCGCAAAAAACAAAAACGTCGGATAGGTGTGCAGTAGGCAACAAAGGTAGAGAGGTCCGAGTGACCCGCGACGGAAGAGCCAGACGGCGACGGGAAGAGTTGGGTGCTTTCACTGTGCAGCTCGGACGCCGCCACGCGGAAGAAGCTCACTTGATCTGGGTGCCCGCTTTGTGCTCCGTGTGGCCGACCAGTTATTGCATTGGAGGGCCGCGCTGGGGTAATGGCGGGGCTCCGTTTGAGGCGCGCCAGGCGCTCCTTGGCAAATGAAATTGCATCGTCTATCAAGACGGGCTCTCGACGGCCGCAGAAGACGCTAGCGGCGGGCCAAGAGCCCGAGATGAAGAGCCCGCGAGGATCGCGAGCTGACCTAAGGCGAGGGCTCCAGCCGTCCAGCGGCGACTGGGACTGGGACTAGCTGCCACAAAGGACAAAGAACCCCGGGGAACGACACAAAACAAATGTCATGATTTGTGTAATACAGCTAATCCGTTGCAACGAGATTTAACTAGACCTGGGTTCGACACCGACTATGAGTGTCTTCATCAGGAAAAACGGAGACGGTTACCTGTAAAAGATTACACTACTATTAGTACAGAGGAAAATAGATGAAAAGAAATTTAAGTGTAAAATGCTCTCATCATATAAAATAACTTCTTAAAATCATATTCAAAGCCATATAAAAATTACAGGTATTGGAACTGATGTAACAGTGGTACGAGTTAGAAAAGTTGTAGTTACATGACGTGTAGCGCTGTACGCCGCTAAGGGCTGTACAAGGAAATGGGCACTGGAGGCAGTATCGGATTAAGTGGCTCACAGGCCGAAGTTGCCACAACATGGGCACGAAACAATAAATATACTAACAATCGAAGAAATCAGCTGCTTACATTAACAACAATATTTTAAATTTCATATAAGTGTTCATCTCGCAGGTTAACATCCAGTATTACACAAAATGAAAATTTATACAGAACAGTGCAATAGCTTACATTATCTTCCATACTGTGGAATCACTACCAGCGGTCGAAACACAAAATTCCTCTTTTCTTTGTTCACTCTTTACCAGATTGAGGTAATGTCTGAAAACAACCACACAAATATTCAGTTGGATATTGACAGGATTTGATAATTATGCAGTGACTGGCAGGTTGATAGTAAATGTTCGTAAATGCAAAACTGAACGCTTAACAATACGAGAAAATCACAATATCAATGCGTCACGAGTGGAACCGGTCAACTCACACAGATACCTGGATTGGTAGAACAATCATTCTTCCCGCGCTCCGTACGTCAATATAACGGAAAGAAAAACTAATAAATGGTAAAATGGAAAGTACGCTCTGCCATGCGCTTTATAGTGGATTGCCGCGTATGGATGTAAATGTAGCTGCACGCTCTGTGTGAATGTCCAGTTCACTCCCTTAAAACGTTTTCCAAGTACTTGTTTCCCGATATCATTGTCTACGAATTTCATTACAGTTTGAGGTGAGTGACATTTTCGTACACTTCCATGTACTATTAATCGAGTATGAGTCCTCATTTTAATAGAATTTACGCTAGACTGCACCGTCAGTATCCCAAATACGGTTCTAATTAATTCCGCGATCGATACTTGATAATTCGCTGCAGCGATAGTGCTTAGGTAGTGCTTACGTTAATAACCGATAATAGGTTCTAGCTACAGCGCTTAGACAGGGCTGACGCTAACAGTAGGAGTCTTGTGTAGAAGCGATTTCTCTAAACCGCTTTAGAAGTTAGCTGTAGACCTCGTAGGAGGGCTCTACTACTTCGAGAGGTCAAACATACTTTTAATCGGCTGTTTGTAGCTAATCCTTTCTTAGCTGATGTGAAATGGTGTTCCTATCGCTGCAAAAGGATTGTTTTAGTTTCGGAAGAAACACCGGAAATCCAGGATACAGAGCTGTATACGTCATACAATTTCAGAGTTTACAGTAACGACGATCCTCTATTTTGTAAACAGTATTGCTGTAATCAATGATGTGGGTGAATATATTGTTCATGGTCAGGTGACAGATTACATAGGCACAATCAAACAAAGAATATCTTCTTCTTAAACCTCGTAAACTTCACTTACTCCATTGCAGCCATAGCTCATACTCTACATCGACTTGCTTGTAAGTTACCAACATAGATCTAGTCTTCACAAACATGAACTTTTTTTCGCTCTTACTGTCATTTTGATTATTTCTGCTGTAACCGTTTCTAAGTTTAATTTCACATTAGGAAGTTTTTCTGAAAGTATTGGTCTCGAAACTAGCGTGAACCGAGAATGAAGAGTATTGAAGACGAGTTGGGTGCATTAGATATCCGATGAAGAGATACTAAATACAAACGTGGAGGAAAGACGATAAATTAATGGGACACGTCCTGAGGAATCAAGGTATAGTTAATTTTTTAATCGAGTAAACTGTAAAGGGTACAAATTGTACAGGGAGGCCACAACTTCATTACACTAAGAACGTTTATAAGGATGTGGGCTACAGTAAGTACACTGAGGTAAGAGACTTATATAGGATACACAACACTGGAGACATGCAACAGTAGATCCTATACTAAATGTAAGATCTCTCATAATATTTGCTTCATAATTAGTGTAGCGTGTAATATGAAGATTATGTCGGTAGTTGTAACCTTTAATGAAAAAAAGAAAGAAGCTCAACTTAGTTGCGTTTTGGTTCAGTCGTTGCCAATGTACGGTATAGGCAATAAACCTGGCTGTTAACAGAAACAATTTGAGTGACAGTGACTACAGTTAATGTTTAAATTTTGGGAAACAGATTCCAATGTAATAAATAAATAAACTCGTATTAGTAAAGTAGCTATCAGCCTAAGAGTCTTTTACTAGGGACGGTCCATTTCAAGATACTATGTAGGAGCATCCAGTGTCAGGTACATCGTATAGTTCAAACAGCTATGTATAAGTTGAAGATTATAAACGATCACCCTGAAGCAATATTCCAACATCAATGAAATTTTATTCGCAAGCTGTACACTGTGCCCTATACAGGGTATATCATAATTAATAGCGAAAACGGAGGCTTTTGAAAGTATACCGAAAAGAAACTTTTTGCTAAGCAAGGGTCCACAAACGAGCTGTTTCCGAGATAACTGCAAATGTGTAGGTACACATCCATTTGAAACGTGTTTTCAACCTAATTAATCTCAAATTTCACTCAAGGCTGACCTTAAAAGAAAAACTGTATTATTGCATGACGGTAAATTTTATCTACAGTACAGTCGTACATGTCAGAGATGTACCAGTTGTCCTCCTCACATCTAAATGGAATACGAAACTCCTCTCTGCATTGGGTAGTTAGTAACTGCTTCAAACGTCCCATATCGTTTCAGAAAACCAGACAAGACGGTAAAATTCGTTGCTTCAGTTCTTCAACCTTGTCAACACACATCGCTTTTGAGATGATCCCAGACAGAAAACCAGTGGATTCGGTTCAAATATCCTGAAGACTAATAACTAGACCATACTAGAGCGCTATATATCGACTTACAACACCAACAAAATGTGCCGGCGTCCCATTATCCACGCATCACATTCGCTAACTACGGGCCATGGGTGAAACTGGCTGATTATATGGAGCCTTAATCGAAAAGTACATTTTGAATACATTTATGATAAACGGGACAATATTTCTTTCTCGGTTATCTCTCTAACGACTCGTTTGATGAACCTTGTTTGCTGGAATGTCGTTTGCTTCTGTTATCGTGTACTTTCAGCCACGTTTCTCCACTGTTACTTTTGATACTCTCTATATATGGTCATAACCGAAGCGTCACACTGTGATGTTTCTGTTGCGGACATTTGTAATTTTTTTGTTTCATTCTTCTTTATTTTATTTCGAATATATATATATATATATATATATATATATATATATATATATATATATTTCAAAATAAAATAAAGAAGAATGAAACAAAAAAATTACAAATGTCCGCAATAGAAACATCACAGTCTGACGCTTCGGTTATGACCATATATATATATATATATATATATATATGTTTGTGTAAATCGTGGAATCTAATGCATGAGTTCTATCCAGGAAGCAACAGACGTTTTGGTCTGCCGCGGCGGTGGGCAGGACTACAACCGCCATCTTTGTGCCATGACGACCCTACGCTCAGTTCGCATCGAGCGGTCGTAGTGTGTGGTCCGTGTCTCTACTACTGTGACTTCTGTGACGTTTTAAAATGCACGCTGCAGTAAAATTTCTGCCACTTGTGAGGTGCGTTCCGTGACTAGGTTTTCGTTGACAAAAAACTGAAAACCAATTGAAATTTATCGCGATCTTTGTAATGTATACGGAAAAAGAATAATGTGTGAAAGCCGAGTGAGGCAATGATGCGTTAATTTTAAAAATGGTCGTACCAGTTTTCACGATGAGGACGGCAGTGGTAGGCCTAGCCTTCAGGCTGACGAACCGGTAATGAAAATCAACGATAAAATCCCTGAAAATCGTCGTTTCATGAAAACGGAAATTTCGAAACATTTTCATCAAATTTCGCGGAGTTTGGTGCTTGAAATTGTGGCGGAAAACTTGGTTACCACAATTCTTTTGTTAGGTGCGTTCCCAAAATTCTAATGGAAGACTACAAAAAACAGAAACTGGTTGCAACACTGACCTTTCTTGAAGACCACGAGGAAAATAATAACAAACATATCCATCGTATCCTAACCGGGTACGAAATTTGGGTGGAGAATGTCAATTGCGAAAAAAGAGATAGTCGATGGAATGTCGATAACAAATTCTCCCATGAAACCAAGCAAGTGTTTGCAAACACAGTCAACAAGAAAGACCATGCCTGTTGTGTTTAGAGGTTCTAAGAGAGTGATACTCTTTGATTTCCTTGAATGTGGCAGAGTAACGTAGAAAGGTATTGTCAACCACTGATAAAGTTAAGGTGGGCGATAAAACACAAGCGTCGGGAAAAACGTAGCGCCAAATTTTTGTTTTTTCATGACAACGCAGGTTCACACACGGCCATTCATACTCCAGATCTCCTGCGGTATATTGGATGGAAGGTGTTTGATCATTCACCGCGCAGCCCGTGTTTGGCACCGAGCGACTACCACCTCTTCCCGGCAATGGAGAAATGTCTTGCTAGACAACGCTTTGATACGGACGCTGAAGTGCATTCCGGTATAAACCAGAGACTGCAGTCGCAGACGGCAAATTTCTACAGAGACGGTATTGAAAAACTTGTACCACAGCACGACAAGTGACTCAGTAGTTTGAATGGCGACTATGTAAAAAAATACCGTAAGAGTGCACCTTTAAAATATAAATGAGTTTTGGTTTCTCCATATTATTCATTTTTCGTTTCAAAAAGTCTTACTTTGTGGACAGCCCTAATATATACACTCCTGGAAATTGAAATAAGAACACCGTGAATTAATTGTCCCAGGAAGGGGAAACTTTATTGACACATTCCTGGGGTCAGATACATCACATGATCACACTGACAGAACCACAGGCACATAGACACAGGCAACAGAGCATGCACAATGTCGGCACTAGTACAGTGTATATCCACCTTCCGCAGCAATGCAGGCTGCTATTCTCCCATGGAGACGATCGTAGAGATGCTGGATGTAGTCCTGTGGAACGGCTTGCCATGCCATTTCCACCTGGTGCCTCAGTTGGACCAGCGTTCGTGCTGGACGTGCAGACCGCGTGAGACGACGCTTCATCCACTCCCAAACATGCTCAATGGGGGACAGATCCGGAGATCTTGCTGGCCAGGGTAGTTGACTTACACCTTCTAGAGCACGTTGGGTGGCACGGGATACGCGGACGTGCATTGTCCTGTTGGAACAGCACGTTCGCTTGCCGGTCTAGGAATGGTAGAACGATGGGTTCGATGACGGTTTGGATGTTGTTGTTGTTGTGGTCTTCAGTCCTGAGACTGGTTTGATGCAGCTCTCCATGCTACTCTATCCTGTGCAAGCTTTTTCATCTCCCAGTACCTACTGCAACCTACATCCTTCTGAATCTGCTTAGTGTATTCGTCTCTTGGTCTCCCTCTACGATTTTTACCCTCCACGCTGCCCTCCACTACTAAATTGGTGATCCCTTGATGCCTCAGAACATGTCCTACCAACCGATCCCTTCTTCTGGTCAGGTTGTGCCACAAACTTCTCTTCTCCCCAATCCTATTCAATACTTCCTCATTAGTTATGTGATCTACCCATCTAATCTTCAGCATTCTTCTGTAGCACCACATTTCGAAAGCTTCTATTCTCTTCTTGTCCAAACTATTTATCGTCCATGTTTCACTTCCATACATGGCTACACTCCATACGAATACTTTCAGAAATGACTTCCTGACACTTAAATCAATACTGGATGTTAACAAATTTCTCTTCTTCAGAAACGCTTTCCTTGCCATTGCCAGCCTACATTTTATATCCTCTCTACTTCGACCATCATCAGTTATTTTGCTCCCCAAATAGCAAAACTCCTTTACTACTTTAAGTGCCTCATTTCCTAATCTAATTCCCTCAGCATCACCCGACCTAATTAGACTACATTCCATTATCCTTGTTTTGCTTTTGTTGATGTTCATCTTATATCCTCCTTTCAAGACACTGTCCATTCCATTCAACTGCTCTTGCAAGTCCTTTGCTGTCTCTGACAGAATTACAATGTCATCGGCGAACCTCAAAGTTTTTATTTCTTCTCCATGAATTTTAATACCTACTCCGAATTTTTCTTTTGTTTCCTTTACTGCTTGCTCAATATACAGATTGAACAACATCGGAGAGAGGCTACAACCCTGTCTTACTCCCTTACCAACCACTGCTTCCCTTTCATGTCCCTCGACTCTTATAACTGCCATCTGGTTTCTGTACAAATTGTAAATAGCCTTTCGCTCCCTGTATTTTACCCCTGCCACCTTTAGAATTTGAAAGAGAGTATTCCAGTCAACATTGTCAAAAGCTTTCTCTAAGTCTACAAATGCTAGAAACGTAGGTTTGCCTTTCCTTAATCTTTCTTCTAAGATAAGTCGTAAGGTCAGTATTGCCTCACGTGTTCCAGTGTTTCTACGGAATCCAAACTGATCTTCCCCGAGGTTGGCTTCTACTAGGTTTTCCATTCGTCTGTAAAGAATTCGTGTTAGTATTTTGCAGCTGTGACTTATTAAGCTGATAGTTCGGTAATTTTCACATCTGTCAACACCTGCTTTCTTTGGGATTGGAATTATTATATTCTTCTTGAAGTCTGAGGGTATTTCGCCTGTTTCATACATCTTGCTCACCAGATGGTAGAGTTTTGTCAGGACTGGCTCTCCCACGGCCGTCAGTAGTTCCAATGGAATATTGTCTACTCCGGGGGCCTTGTTTCGACTCAGGTCTTTCAGTGCTCTGTCAAACTCTTCACGCAGTATCATATCTCCCATTTCATCTTCATCTACATCCTCTTCCATTTCCATAATATTGTCCTCAAGTACATCGCCCTTGTATAGACCCTCTATATACTCCTTCCACCTTTCTGCTTTCCCTTCTTTGCTTAGAACTGGGTTTCCATCTGAGCTCTTGATATTCATACTAGTCGTTCTCTTATCTCCAAAGGTCTCTTTAATTTTCCTGTAGGCGGTATTTATCTTACCCCTAGTGAGATAGGCCTCTACATCCTTACATTTGTCCTCTAGCCATCCCTGCTTAGCCATTTTGCACTTCCTGTCGATCTCATTTTTGAGACGTTTGTATTCCTTTTTGCCTGTTTCACTTACTGCATTTTTATATTTTCTCCTTTCATCAATTAAATTCAGTTGACGGACTTTGAGCGAGGGCTTATAGTGGGCATGCGGGAGGCCGGGTGGACGTACCGCCGAATTGCTCAACACGTGGGGCGTGAGGTCTCCACAGTACATCGATGTTGTCGCCAGTGGTCGGCGGAAGGTGCACGTGCCCGCCGACCTGGGACCGAACCGCAGCGACGCACGGATGCACGCCAAGACCGTAGAATCCTACGCAGTGCCGTAGGGGACCGCACTGTCACTTCCCAGCAAATTAGGGACACTGTTGCTCCTGGGGTATCGGCGAGGACCATTCGCAACCGTCTCCATGAAGCTGGGCTACGTGTATGTACCGTGCACTATTCAGTGTCCCCTCGACGATCACCAGTGGTGTACGGCCAGTGTAGGAGATCGCTCCCCACACCATGATGCCGGGTGTTGGCCTTGTGTGCCTCGGTCGTATGCAGTCCTGATTGTGGCGCTCACTTGCACGGCGCCAAACACGCATACGACCATCATTGGCACCAAGGCAGAAGCGACTCTCATCGCTGAAGACGACACGTCTCCATTCGTCCCTCCATTCACGCCTGTCGCGACACCACTGGAGGCGGGCTGCACGATGTTGGGGCGTGAGCGAAAGACGGCCTAACGGTGTGCGGGACCGTAGCCCAGCTTCATGGAGACGGTTGCGAATGGTCCTCGCCGATACCCCAGGAGCAACAGTGTCCCTAATTTGCTGGGAAGTGACGGTGCGGTCCCCTACGGCACTGCGTAGGATTCTACGGTCTTGGCGTGCATCCGTGCGTCGCTGCGGTTCGGTCCCAGGTCGGCGGGCACGTGCACCTTCCGCCGACCACTGGCGACAACATCGATGTACTGTGGAGACCTCACGCCCCACGTGTTGAGCAATTCGGCGGTACGTCCACCCGGCCTCCCGCATGCCCACTATAAGCCCTCGCTCAAAGTCAGTCAACTGCACATACGGTTCACGTCCACGCTGTCGCGGCATGCTACCAGTGTTAAAGACTGCGATGGAGCTCCGTATGCCACGGCAAACTGGCTGACACTGACGGCGGCGGTGCACAAATGCTGCGCAGCTAGCGCCATTCGACGGCCAACACCCCGGTTCCTGGTGTGTCCGCTGTGCCGTGCGTGTGATCATTGCTTGTACAGCCCTCTCGCAGTGTCCGGAGCAAGTATGGTGGGTCTGACACACCGGTGTCAATGTGTTCTTTTTTCCATTTCCAGGAGTGTATAATTATCTTTGTAATATTTGCTTGAGTTTCGACATGAAGGTTCGGTGGCAAAAGGTCAATTCCATTTTTTTTTTAATTTACTTGCGGCGCCATGCCGCGACAGGAATTTAGTATACTCTGTTCGAGAGATCTGGACTTGTAGTGAGAGGTGAGAAGTCGATTGTAGAAACACGTATTTTATTGATTTTTACACTAATTATTCAAAACGATTGTCAGTGTCGAAGAGAGGACACCTAGTTTTCATAGCATAGGAGTTATCAGAAGTTGACCAGGAAATTCATAATAAAGAATCACATGCCAACATAACACACGATCAAAAAACGTTACAGACGATAAGTTACAAGTTTTATTCTGAGTGATCAAAGAAACAAAATCTGAGGTCAAACCTGAAACCAAAAATATTGAATCTAAAGTTAGAACTAGGATGCCCAAGAAAATCTTATGACGGTATTAAGAGAATGAATGGGGGAAATTTAAACTTGAAACAAAAACAGAGACTGGAAATAAAGTGCAGGAAAAGTGATGAAGGTTAAAGAGGAAATATTGGAATTTAAAAATAGGGTGAAAGATATGATTCCAGAAGCTACAGATGATTTGCAGAAAAAGCAAGTTAAATTAGAAGTTATTGTAAACAGGCAAAGTAACGACTCTGCGAGATTGAGAACCAAATCAAAAAGTATAGGAAGAAATCAAAGATAAAGTGTAAAATTATGGCGGACAGGTTTCCAAGAATGTAAGAGACAAGATGGGTAGGAGATGGAAATAATAATGGAGACCACCACCTCCGATGTAAAAGATAGTTAGGTATTCTAGAAAAACACGTTGAACACAGAACATGAAGCTACATACAAGAGATGGAGGCAACGCTGAAAATGTCTGCTTTAAACCCACTGGATAAATACACTCAATGCCATTCATTAAACTTTAAAGCGTCAGTTTACTGAAGACTAAATGGAGAAGGACATGGCATTAAGCTTCAAAGCGTCAGTTTACTAAAGCCTGAACAGAAAAAGATCACATCACTTAAAGGTTAAGGTTTAGATGGGGATTCAAATGTTCCACAGATATTCGTTTTAACAATTTTGATAGTCCCTAAAGAGCTTTCCTGATAAATACTAGTCTACATCTACATCGACGTCTACATGGTTACTCTGCAATTCACACTTAAGTGCCTGACAGAGGGTTCATCGAACCATTTTCTTACTACTTCTCTACCATTCCACTCTCGAATGGCGCGTGGGAAAAAGGAACACCTAAATCTTTCCGTTCAAGCTCTGATATCTCTCATTTTATTGTGATGATTATTTCTCCCTACGTAGGTGAGTGTCAACAAAATATTTTCGCATTCGGGAGAAATAGTTGGTGATTGAAATTTCGTAAATAGATCTCGCTTCAAAGAAAACCGCCTTCGTTTCAGTGACTACCACCCCAACTCGCGTATCACATCAGTGACACTCTCACCCCTTTTAGCGATAACCTGGTAAGGATCCCACACCGCGCACAAGTGTAACGTAGGATGTCTCTTTAGTGGGTTTGTCGCATCTTCTAAGTGTTCTGCCAACAAAGGGCAGTCTTTGTTTCGTCTTCTCCACAATTTATCTATATGGTCTTACCAATTTAAGTTGCACGTAATTGTAATTCCTAGGTATTTAGCCGAAATGACAGCCCTTATATTTGTGCGATTTATCGTATGCTCAAAATTTATGGGATTTCTTTTAGTACCCATTGGATGACCTCGCACTTTTCTTTGTTTAGTGCCAATTGCCACTTTTCGCACCATACAGAAATTCTCTCTAGATCATTTTGTAATTGGAATTGATAGTCCGATGATTTTACTAGACAGTAAATTGTAGCATCATCTGCAAACAATCCAAGGGGGCTGCTCAGATTATCACCTACATCATTTTTGTAAATCAGGAACAGCAGAGGGCCTTATGACACTACCTTGCGGAACGCCAGATATCACTTTTGTTCTACTCGATGATTTACCGTCTATCACTACGAACTGTGGCCTCTCTGATAGGAAATCACGAATCCAGTTACACAACTGAGACAATACTTCATAGGCACGCAATTTTATTAATAGTCGCTTGTGGGGAACGGTATCAAAAGCCTTCTGGAAATCTAGGAAGTCTAAAGGTAAACAAGAAGAGTGGTAGTGTGAGAAGGAAACCCAGATATCGTTCTTGAACAGAAAATAATAAAATAAATTTACTAACAGAATAGATACAGTATGATAAGAGAGGAAAACTGATAGCTATTATTCATTATATAACAGAATTTTTGGAAACTGTAGGAGAAACTGTTAAACGCCAAGACGTTCACAATAATAAATTAACTGAAGGGAACAATTAGGAGAACAGATTTGTTGACCACATGAGTTCTAGAGGTATTAGAACAAGAAGAGGAAGAGGAGGAGCAGGAGGAGGAGGATGAGGAGGGGGTCGTAGCAGATTTTAGACAACATTGATATCATTAATCATAGGAAGGTAGAATCCCTAATGGGAAACTGGGAAACCACATGCTGCAATAGTTAGGGTCGAACTTGTCACAGATTGGAGGGGACGAAAAGACTATAGAGAATATGGAGCTGAGACCAACTATATTCAGGTACTCTCATCTGAGGAATGCAGACGGTAAAGAAAGACAGGAATAACTGGAAATAGCAGAATGGAAGAAATTATTATTGAACTGAAAACGATGATTAGTATAATTAGAGGCATACACGAGGTAAAAAGGAAGACATGAAGCTAAGGTTATCAGTGAACAGAGATACATATTCGGAAAAGCTCAACAGAATTTTAAAAATGTAATTTTTAATTTGGTGCAACTAGATCAAATTTTTACAAAAAAGTTGTATCCTATACCATTTGCTAAAATAGAAACTGTTAAACAAGAAATTAGTTGTATCCTGGATTGGGATATAACAGACAGAAGCACAAGCGAACAATTAAATCCCTTGTTAATGATAGGGACAAAAGATGGTGGAGTACAAGTAGTAATTGATACAATAAAGTTAAATACAATGATAAAAAAGAAACAAGTGCATCACAGAATATAGACGAAAACCTTCAAAAATATAAGTATATGAAATATTTAAAAAGTTTTGATTCAGTGCTGGTTCCTGCCAAATGGTATTAAGAGAAGCATATGAAAGTATACTATCTCTTTGGAGGCATTGCTACCAATGCAGGGCATTGCATTTTGGGCTGAATATCGCTGAAAAAGTGATGTGGGGGCGTAGGGTGACTGTGTTTGTGACATCTCATGATCTTTGTTTGTTATATACGCCAGGTGAAATGTGAACACTACTGTGCAGTCCGAATTAATACATACAGTCAGTGAACAGTGCCAGATACTTCATAAACAGTTAAGGTGATCTTTAAAACATTTCCTGCGAGTTTTATGGACGTCATGAATACGGACTATACAAACAGTGTGAACTGATTGTGAGTGCCTGTGAACAATATGGAAACCTGAAACTGAATACAAGAAAACAATTATGATAATGTGCTAATTATGGACTGAGCCAGTGAACATCAGTTTTACTGCGTAAAGCCAGATGCAGTAACGCTGAGATATCAACATCTCTACAGTGATTTAATAGCACAGAAGACTAAGTTGAAAACCATGAAAAATGGACGAATAATCAACCTGTATACTTCATCTTCATTACAAAAGCGACAAATACCAGAACTGACAGCCATTTGCGACCCTCCACTTCTTAATCCAGCCATGAGGTAAAACGCCACAGACAATTACGTGGTGAACTGAAATAAAGCAAGCAGTCATAGGTACAAAAGTATGTACTAATGATCTTTCTTTCTATCTCGAGAGTACCTTGTTCTTTAACAAGTTATTGGCATACCATTGGTCATTTCTATCGCTAAGAAAAGCTATAACCTGTTTAATTAATTCCAAATTTGAACTGGTGAAATTCAATGGCGGTGACTGCTTGGTGCGCATGCAAATCTACTATAATTTCTGCCTTATTTTGATTAGTCAGGACTCGCTGATGTTGTAGCAAACGAAGTGGACAATTGTTGAACACATGTTTTGTTGTTTCGCCACGCAATTTATGATTACATCGTATTGGGGAATCAAATGGCGTTACACCTTTGAGTGTCTCAGGTTAGTTCATCTCCCATTCACCACGATATAATTAATCAGTAGTTACATTTGACGTAATTTTCTGAACTTTGAGTTTTCTGTGTTCATAAGAAATGAAACGTTCTAGCTTTGATGAAGTATAGGTGTTCATACCAGGAGTCGAACACTGAAAGCAACATACTTCATTAGGTGTGATATGATCGCAGTTTAGAATCATTCAATAGTCAACAAATTTAAAAGAAACTAGAAGAGTTTAGGGCATCACGCATATATATGGTCACTTATAATTTTTAAAATACACTAATGAGCCAAAACATAATGCTCACTGCCGACCATCAGTTTGGATGCCACATGGTGGCGTACCAGGCACATGACACGATAAGGAAATTGTGTAATTTGGGAACAGATAAATGGAAAATCATTCCAACAACGATACCGCCAGCAAACAGGGAATCCACTGACACTAGCGGCTTGACTAAGGTGACATTGTTATGGCCACCTCAACACACAACGTGCAATTCTGAGGCTTTCCTACTCTGTAAATTAGGACTGATGGCGCTATATGGATGATCTAACGACAGAGTACCATGCTGTTGCAGGTAAAAGTGTTTCGGAGCTCAGTGTTCATGGCACAAGAGGCTCTGCAGCAGATGACCTAGTAGTGTGGCTGTACCTATTTTCATGCACAGTTCAAGTTTCAGCCACTAGTCGGAAGTGCAGTCAGATGATGTCATGAAGATGGTATTGCCTGGAGATTAAAAAACTCCAAGATGGGAATAGTGGGAAATTGAAAAATGAAACATGGCGGATCTCAGGAAATTTAAAAAAAAAAGTCAAAGTTTCTGGAAGTCATGAATTATACTTCACCCAATAACAATGCAGCATAAATTTTTTGCTGAAGCTCGCCATGATCTAAATAATCCACATTACTATTTATAAAACATTACGTAAACTTGCATCAAACACACACACACACACACACACACACACACACACACACACACAGGCAGAATTGTTTTTGATTTTTGCATCATGTTAAAAATTATCCAATTGTACTATAGTGTTTAATATAACATTAAAATATTTCCCCAGTAGGCGACACCCAATAGCTGACACTGCCAGTACCTCGAAAATAGCCCTCAGTAACTGACACCCCCAGCAGTTGGCAACTCCAGCAGCTTATACCCCCAGTAGCTGAAATCCTCTGTAGTCCAATGCAGGAAAAAGTATGACTTAACTTTGTGCACCATGCCTAAAGAAATATAAATACTCAAACATTGTCATTCGTACAACACACACACACACACACACACACACACACACACACACACACATACTATGGACGTCACTGCCGCCACTTGTTGTGAGGCCTTGTCCAGACTATTGCAGGAGATTTCTCCTTATGTATCAGTGTCTGTCAACAAACTGCCCATCTGGCTCTTAGGAGAAAAAGACACAATACATGTCAACTCCTAATGTTGCATGAAACAGAACCAATATATTTCAGAGCAATAGGAAGGAAAAGAAGTTCAAATAAAAAGTACTATAGATATAAATTTTATGTATAAGTTGTTTTTACATGCAATGTATTTAAGTTCAATTTATTTTACATACGATTTTTCTGCATTTAATTTTTATGTTTTTTACTAATTCACTATCTGAACAATTATGCTGGCTCTCCAAATTCCCATTAAAAGGTATATTAGGGACATGGGTAAGGAGTATGCGAAATCACATATGTTACGAAGGTGATAGTTACTTCAAATTGCTGTGCGGTGTGGGATCTGCATCAGATGGGACTGACGGATGACATCGAACAAGTACAAAGAATGGCAGCTCGTTTCGTATTATCGCGAAGTAGGGGAGTGCCGCAGACATGACACATGAATTGGAGTGGCAATCATTAAAACAAAGGCGTTTTTCGTTGCGACGGGATCTTCTCATGAAATTTCAACCACCGGTTTTCTCCTCCGATTGCGAAAACATTCTATTGGCACTCACCTACATAGGGAGAAATGATCATCACGATAAAATAAAAGAAATCAGGACTCGCACAGAAAAATTTAAGAGCTCGTTTTTCCCACGTGCGGATCGAGAGTGGAACGGTAGAGAGACAGCTTGAAGGTGGTTCATTGAACCCTCTGCCAAGCACTTTCTTGTGCATGGTAGAGTAATCACGTAGATGTAGATGTCCAACTTCTGAAATGTATGACGTAATTTTCCTCTTCATGTAAGCTTGAAATTGATTTTTATGATTTTTACTATCAGATGGTGGTTTCATTTTTCCCAGGCATAAGGGCTAATCCGAACGTAAATCTGGAATATTCTCAGGGTATTCTACACCCCTACGTTGGAATAATTTGGTACATTTTTCATGTCAAAAGTTTCAACACTTTCAAAATTAGACAATAGAAGATACTGAAACATCACTCATTTATATACAATATTCACATCAAGATGAATGATGTAAAATTTCTTAATTCTGTCATCATAAGCAACCATGAAACTGTTATTGGCAATTGCATTCCACCAAGAACAATGAACAGTACCGCCTCTAATTCCTCTTTCACCCAACTATTGTTGCTCGGTATCAGCTATAAGTTTCAATTCCTCTTTAGATATTTTCAGAAATGCATCCCCCACGCCAAGTGTGTCGGAGTAATTTAATGCAGCAGGTCCAGTTCATATATTTTAAGGCAAAAACTGCGAAAATTTTCGAATTTATCAACAAGAAGAAAAATATCGATTTTCAAGTATAAATCGGAATAATCTCCTAATTTCTTGCACTTGAATACTTTCCATAGATTTGGTACATGGCCTCTTTTATTATTTTGACTGTTAGCAAACTATAAAATTTTGCAATTGACAGCAGGCGATTTTTCAGTAAACTCGATTCGTTTCTGACATATTGATATGGAAAAATCCCCTTCTGATTAACTAAATTAAACTCTCAACCATCGGGAAAAATTTGTCTCATTATCTTTAGGTCATCTAACTTCAAGACTCAGTGAACACAGCAAAAGAATTAATAAACGGATAACTGTGAAATTTATATTACAGTACAGTTCTTGGTGCATTACAGTATCACTTTTCGATGGTATAATAGAAACGTTACCTGAATTATATTTCAGTTCTTCGTCGCCATCTGTAATTGTTTCTTTACAAATTTTCGTGACCAATAAATGGCCGTAATTATTGCTAAGATAATGGAATGTCTATAGTAAGGGCTGTAATTTACATTACACCTGGGATATGTTGTGCCTCGATATGCATTGGCGAAATGACAGTTGTCCCTGTGTTTTACATCACCGTTCACCAACACTTCCCAGCAAATATGGGAAACCTCAGGCGATCAAAACGCTAATTTTTCTTAAAGTCTTATTTCACCTTTTTACTTTGTAATAAAAATCCATTTACAGTCGCAGCTAATCTATACATCTGTTCAATAACCCATTTCATGCACTCACTGACTCTGCACAATTCAAGAACAGAATATCCCTCATCACAACTGCAATGTACGCTGGTAGAAAAAACTACAGTACCAGAAATTATGCAGGGTAATGAAATTTCGGGAATGCATTTGTCTAGGTAGCATATGTAAATGATTACAATCGCAAGTGCGATATGAGCCACTGAAATGTCACATGTTGGTACATTAGTAAACGGTGTAACCGCCAGAATGTTTAATGCAAGCATGCAAACGTGCATGCACTGTGTTGTATATGTGCCAGATGTCAGTTTGTGGGGTGCAGTTCCATGCCTGTTGCGCGTGATCGGTCGACAGAGCGATAATTGTTGCTGTTTGTGGATGACGCTGGAGTTGTTGTCCAGTGATGTCCCATACGTGCACGACAGGTCTGGAGCTCGAGCAGTCCAAGAAGCAATATATCGGCACCCTCTAGAGCATGTTGGGTGAAAACAGCGGTATGTGGGCGAGCGTTATCCTGATGGAACACACCCCTGGAATGCTGTTCCTGAATGGTAGCACAACAGGTCTAATCACCAGACCGACGTACAAATTTGCAGTCAGGGAGCGTGAGGTAGCCACAAGGGTGCTGCTGCGGTCATACGAAACCGCAGCCCAGACCATAACTCCAGGTGTATGTCCAGTGTGCCTAGCTCGTAGACAGACTGGTTCCGGGCCTCAGCTGGCCTCTTTCAAAAGAAAAGCCGGCCGTCACTGGCAACGAGGCAGAAGGAGCTCTCGTCACAAAACAACAGATGCTCACCCCGCTCTCCAACGAGCTTTCGCTTAACACCACTGAAGTCGCAAATGACGCTGGTTCGGGGTCTGTGGAATGCACGCTACAGGGAATCTGGCTCCGAGTTGTCCTTGAAGTAACCGTTTTTTATCAATTCTTTGTGTCCCTGTGATGCCAGCTACGACTCAAATTGCTGTTGCAGATGCAGTATGATGTACCAGAACCATGCTCCGACACGATGGTCTTCTCTCTCGGTAGTGCCATGTGGCCGCCCGGAGCCAGGTCTTGCTGCGACCATACATTCCCGTGACCACCGCTGATAGCAGTCACGTACAGTGGTTACACTCCTGCCAAGTCTTTCTACAGTATCCGAGAAGGAATATCCAGCGTCTCGTAACTCTATTAAACTGTTATAACCAGGAATAACACAATAACCTCTTCAGTCTGGTTTATTAAATTACAAATCACTTTCTAACAATTACGTTAGCCAAGCGTCTACTCAGGCTCACACTCAGAAGTAATGCATAATTAAGTTTGGTTATACCAATGTCCAAATGTGCATGATGGGGTGCACGTCCCGTAACTATTCCCAAGTCCAGGGAAGTTCAGTCTCTCCGAGTGAAGTCGCAATATTTTCGCCGAGCAGCCAGGTAACCTCGTGTGGTGCGGCGAGTCATCAACAAGCAGCTGGAACACGGCGTACTGCACTTCCCGATGAGAACTGTCGTTTGCGGCGGCGGCCGGGTTTATATAAGGCTTGCTAGTTAATGGAGCCGTCGGCTGGGGTCGCTGTTTTCCAGGGAAAACCAATCGCAATGTTTCCTGGCGTAGCCAATTGCTGTGTGCTGACAAACGCACGCGCGCGAAGGCGGCCAGCGATGGTAGCCGCGAGCCGCCCGGAGAAGTGCGGCCAGCGATGTATTTCTCGGCCACGTAAGGGAGCGTGTGTGTGAAGACGGCCAGCGATGGAAGCAGCGGGCCGCCCAGAGAAGTGCGGCCAGCGATGTATTTGGCGGCCGCGTACTGGAGCGCGTTGTTCGGTGTTTGTTAGAAGTGGTGTATACCACACCCCTTCCCCCGTGGGGAAGCGTGGAAACATTGGCTGCGAATGAACCCCGCGTCCATGGCATCCTCCTCCTCCGAAACCTCGGCGTCGGCGGTGAGACTGGGCACAGGAGCATACGGGCGAAAACGCCCCGGCCAGGGGCGAAGGTTATA
Source organism: Schistocerca piceifrons (assembly GCF_021461385.2). NCBI lineage: Eukaryota > Metazoa > Arthropoda > Insecta > Orthoptera > Acrididae > Schistocerca > Schistocerca piceifrons. The sequence goes on along the minus strand of NC_060141.1, from coordinate 347,651,168 downwards.
GCGAGCGGACCGCGGCAGCAGAGGAGACAGTGCAGGAGGAACCAGTGGCATGTCTTCATCGGCATCCGGAGCGACATGGGGGTGGCGATCGGGGGAGACCTCGGAGTCCCCGGCTGGCTGTGGCTGGTTCTGGTCCACATCCGGGAAGGAAGCTCTGGCTGGGAGGCGTCGTCCATGAGCCGACCCGGGGCCAACTGCGAGGACCACCCTGGCGTGTCCTCTGGCTGGCGTGGGGAATCAGGGGAAGCAGGGGACGGGAGGAGAATACGCCGAGGGGGGGAAGGAGAAAAACGATTGGGAAGGCAGGCGAGGGCGAAGCTGATTGGCGTGTCGAAGAACCTCCCGGTCGGGAAGTTGAGCCCGGAAGACTTTCCTGCCCCTGACCTGGATGATGGTGGCCAGAATCCAGGCTGGTTGTCGGCCGAATCCCTTCACCCACACCAGAGTACCTGGGCGGAAACGAGAACCAGACATCGACGGAGCCAACCGAGGTGTCGCCAGAAGCAGATTCAAGAGGGTCCGGGGCTGCCGTCTGTGAAAAAGTTCTGCCGGGCTATTATCTCCGATGGGCGTGGCCCTGTAACTGCTCAAGAAAAATGTAAGAGATGCGTCAGGGGAGTGATCCTGGAGGTATTTCTTCATCTGCGTTTTGAAGGTGCGGACCATCCTCTCTGCTTCGTCATTAGATTGAGGATGGAAGGGGGGCGTCGAAATGTGGCGAATGCCATGCCGGGCACAGAAAACCCGAAAATCCTCACTGCGGAACTGCGGACCGTTATCCAAGACGAGAACCTCCGGCAGACCTTCAATGGCAAATATTTTTTCTAAGGCTGCAATAGTGGTGGAGGTGGAAACGGAGTTGCAGCGGACAATATATCGAAACCTGGAATATGCGTGGACGACAATAAAAAACATGGCATTAAACACCGGCCAGCAAAATCAACGTGCACCCGTTCCCAAGAGCGAGCACATGGCGGCCAAGAGGCAATGGAATGTCGTGGAGCTTCCTGCTGCCGTTGGCAGGAGGGACACGTCTGTGTGAGGCGTTCAATCTCCTGAGTCATAGCGGGCCAGTATGTGAACTGGCGAGCCAAAAGCTTCGTCCGGGATATCCCCCAATGACCTGGGTGTAACAGGTGCAGAACGTGCTGACGTAAAGACTGCGGAATGACGACCCGTGGATGTCCGTCATCCGAGAGAAGTAGAAAGACCCCGTCAACCAACTGAAGCTGATGGCGGACACTAAAGAACTGACGAAACGCCGCAGAAGCCGTGGGAGGCGGTCGTTCGGGCCATCCATTACGCACGTGACGACGGACTTGTCGGAGCACCTCGTCGTTACTGGTTGCGTCCGCTACCCGAGAGCTGGTAATGAGAAACGCCTCTACTGCGGCCTGTGCTTCTTCGTCTACGTGAAAACACAGAATTTCCTCTTTGTCGAAATCCAAAACCGGTCCCCATGGAAGGCGGGAGAGGGCATCAGCGTTGGAATGCTCGGTTGTGTTGCGAAAGTGGATTTCGTACTGGTATCGTGCCAAAAACAAAGCCCAGCGCTGAAGACGGTGAGTAGTCCGGTCAGGGATCTTTGCTGCAGGATTGAATAATGATATGAGGGGTTTATGATCCGTAATGAGGTGAAACTTTGTACCATACACAAAAACATGGAACTCCTTTAAGGCTAAGATGATGGCCAGTGCCTCTTTTTCAATTTGGGAATACCGGCGTTGCATATCGGTTAATGTTTTCGATGCTTAGGCCACAGGGTGCTGCGACCCATCGGCTTCCCTGTGAGCCAGGACCGCCCCGATGCCTGTATCCGAGGCATCCGTTGCAATGACGATTTGCTTGGTAGAGTCAAAACGTGCGAGGCACGGGGCCTGCAGTAATGGGGATTTCAACCTGTGGAAGGCGCGGTCGCATGCCGGCGTCCACTCGAAAGGAACCCCTTTTTTGCCCCCTTGGCAGTTGCTGTCGCAGCCGTGGGTAAGAATTTTCGGTAATATGAAATCTTTCCCAGAAAGGAACGAACTTGTGTCAGCGTTGTAGGTCGTGGCAGCTTGAAGATGGCTTCTATATGTTTCTCTAACGGACGAACACCCGAACAGGAAATGACGTGGCCCAGGTACTCAATTTCAGGTTGGAAAAAACAACATTTTTCTTTCCTACATTTTAGGCCAGCCTCCCGTGAGACATGGAATAAAGATTGAAAGTTGTGAAGGTGTTCCTCCGTCGTACGACCCGTCACCACGATGTCGTCCAAATAGTTAATGCATCCATCCACTTTAAGCACTAATTGTTCCAAAAACCGCTGGAAAAAAGCAGGGGCACTGGCTATTCCAAACATAAGGCGTTTCAGACGATATAACCCGTGCGGTGTGTTGAGGGTCAGGAACTGCTGAGATCCGCGGCATCAAGTGGGAGTTGTAGGTATGCTTCAGCGAGGTCTATTTACGAGAAGAATTTTCCACCCTTCAATTTGGACAGCAACTCCTCCAGCTTTGGAATAGGATATGTCCCGATCTCTGATTGGGCGTTAACTGTTACTTTAAAGTCGCCGCAGACACGGAGCTGCCCTGACGGCTTCCGAACAACGACTAGAAGGAATAGGCTCAAGAACGCCACTTGCCGTGAGGCGGTCCAACTCCTTCTTCACTTGATCTCTGAGAGCTAAAGGAACGGCACGGGTACGAAAATACCGAGGCCGCGCATTCCATTTCAGTGTGATGTGTGCCTCAAAATTCTTTGCGGAACCGAGGCCGGGGGTGAACAGGTCTGCATAATCCTGGCAAAGCCTGTCCAGATCCGAGTACGGAACCTCGTCCGACACAAAATTCACAGAATCGTCGATTGAAAAACCAAATTTCCGAAATGCGTCCAGCCCAAATAAATTCTCAGAGGAATCCCTGTTAACGACTAAGAAGGTGACCTGGTGGGTGCATTCCGGTATGTCGTCGGCAAGTCGACTTGACCGCGGACTGGCATGGAATGTTTACCATACGCCATGAGGCGTCGCAGCGTGTCGTGCAAGGGAGGAGCGCCAAGTCTCAAATATGTGGCGTAATTTAGAATGCTCACGGCGGCGCCAGTGTCGACCTGTAAGTGAATCGGTTTTTCCGCCATCAGGACTTCAATAAAAAGCCTATTGGTGGTCTCCTGATGATCAATAGCGGCGATCAGATTAACATTCATCGGAAGATCCGAAGGTTGCTGCGGCCGGCGGGACTTTAGACACACAGAAGCTAAATGGCCCTCGGAAGAACATTTGTAGCAAAAGGCCCAGCGATCAGGACAGTCATCTCGTTGATGTTTTTTAAAACAATCAAAACATTATGACAAACGTTTTGGCACCCGCGACCGGTTTGAGCGGTTGGAGCGAGGTTTTTTTTTTTTTTTTTTTTTTTTTTGGTGGGGTTTAAGAGCGCTCAACTACTGAGGTCATTAGCGCCCAGTCACTGTTGTTAGAGCACATGGAATCTAGTAAAACTCAAGGGAATGGGGGGGACACCAGAAGGACCTGACAAAGATGCAGATAAAATAAGTAAAAAGGTTAGATGTCTTTGGACAAGCCAGTCAAAGTTATAAAACGCAGAATACGAGCAGCTGCTCGAGCGTCATCAGCTAAAACATCTGGTAAAGTAGATGGCAGGGACAGGAAACACGAAATTGACTAAAACGGGGACACGACAATAAAACATGGCGCACTGTTAATGCCTGACCACAAGGGCACTGCAGGGCTGGGTCACCGGAGAGCAGGTAGCGGTGGCTAAACCGGCAATGCCCAATCCGCAACCTGGTCAGAAGGACCTCCTCTCGCCGAGATGGTCGGGAGGAGGTTCTCCAAGCAGTTGGGAACGGTTTTACTGCCCGGAGCTTGTTTCCTAGGAGGGTTGACCAAGCATCCCACCACAACGACACAAGCCTCTTACATACATCCCCACAAACGTCAGATGACGGGACACAATGGGAGGCTGGCCGAGGCAGGAGGACTGCAGCCTTGGCTGCAGCATCCGCAGCCTCATTCCCAGGCACTCCTACATGTCCGGGAACCCACAGAAAGCTGACAGGAGAACCATTATCAACGAAAGAATGGAGGGACTGCTGTATCCGTTGAATCAAGGGATGGACCGGATAGGGAGCTCCAAGGCTCTGAAGAGCATGAGTGAGTCAGAGCAGAGTACATACGGTGAATGGCGGTGGCGGCGGGCATACTGAACGGCCTGATGGAGAGCAAAAAGCTCGGCCGTAAAGCTCGAACATTGGTCGAGGAGCCAGTATTTAAAGGTGGCGGCCCTGACGACAAAGGCACAGCTGACACCATCGTCAGTTTTGGAGCCATCGGTGTAAATAAAGGTGTGACCAGCAAGTCGAGCACGAAGTTCGACAAACCGTGAGCAATACACTGCAGCCGGAGTACCCTCCTTCGGGAGTGAGCTGAGGTCGAGATAAGTATGAACCGGAGCCTGGAGCCAAGGTGGTGTCGGGCTCTCACCCTCTCTGAAGGTGGTAGGGAGGGCAAAATCCAATTGTCGAAGCAGGCGACGGAAGCGGACTTCGGGGGGCAGCAGGGCAGACACATACAACCCATACTGACGGTCGAGAGAATCGGCGAAGAAGGACTGGTAAGAGGGGTGGTCGGGCATAGACAACAGCCGGCAGGCATACCGACACAGCAGTACGTCGCGCCGGTAGGTCAATGGTAATTCGGCAGCTTCAGCATAAAGACTCTCGACAGGACTAGTGTAGAAGGCTCCATGCGCAAGACATATCCCCCGATGGTGGATGGAGTTGAGCCGGCGTAAGAGGGATGGCCGAGCGGACGAGTAGATGAAGCTCCCATAACCCAGCTTCGATCGGACTATGGACCGATACAAGCGAAGCAGGACAGTGCGATCCGCTCCCCAAGATGAACCGCTAAGAACTCTGAGGACATTAAGGGAACGTGTACAATGGGCCGCCAAATAAGAGACATGTGGAGACCAACACGGTTACCTGTCCAACTTGAGCCCTAGAAACTTAGTTGTTTCCACGAATGGGAGAACAACGGGACCGAGATGTAAGGATGGCGGAAGGAACGCTTTATATCGCCAAAAGTTGATACAAACCGTCTTCTCTTCAGAGAACCGGAAGCCATTTGCCACGCTCCATGAGTAGAGGCTGTCCAGACAACGCTGAAGGCAGCGCTCCAGGAGGCATGTTCTCTGGGCACTGCAGTATATCGCGAAGTCATCGACAAAGAGAGAGCCTGAGACATTAGGTGGAATACAATCCATAATTGGATTGATCGCGATGGCAAAAAGGGCTACGCTCAAGACGGAGCCCTGAGGCACTCCATTCTCCTGGAGGAAGACGTCGGACAATACGGAACCCACACGTACCCTAAACTTTCGATCCGTTAAAAAGGAATCAATAAAAAGGGGCAGGCGACCGTGTACGCCCCACCTGTGCATAGTGCGGAGGATACCTCCTCTCCAACAGGTATCATAAGCCTTCTCCAAGTCGAAGAACACGGCTACCGTTTGGCGCCTTCACAAAAAGTTGTTCATGATGAATGTCGACAAGGTCACAAGGTGGTCAACAGCGGAGTGGCGGCGACGAAAGCCGCATTGGACATTAGTAAGTAGCCGTCGAGATTCAAGAATCCAGACTAACCGAGCATTAACCATGCGCTCCATCACCTTACAGACACAGCTTGTAAGAGAAATGGGGCGGTAACTAGAAGGAAGGTGTCTATCCTTCCCGGGTTTGGGTATAGGAACAACGACGGCGTCACGCCAACGCATGGGGACCTGACCTTCGGTCCAGAGGCGATTGTAGGTACGAAGAAGGAAGCTTTTGCCCGCCAGAGAAAGGTGTGCCAGCATCTGAACGTGAATGGCATCTGGCCCCGGAGCAGAGGACCGGGACAGTGCAAGCGCACGTTCGAGTTCCCGCACAGTAAAGGGGGCATTATAAGTTTCCAGATTCAGCGAGTGGAAGGAAGGTCGCCGAGCCTCTTCTGCCTCTTTCCTGGGAAGGAAGGCAGGGTGGTAATGGGCGGAGCTTGAAACCTCCGCGAAAAAGCGGCCAAAGGCGTTGGAGACATCCACAGGATCAACAAGGACCTCATTACCTGAGGGCAGGCCAGGTACCGAGGAGTGGGCCTAATCGCACGTCGCACTGGTAGCACGTCACCTTTACCTTCTCCGGGAGAACGTCCCCCTCGAAGGCGAGGATAAAGGCCCCGGTGTCGATGCGACGGTCTTTGGGGCCGTGCTGGACTCGCCGGACGAAATGCACGCCTCGACGCTCCAGGTTGGCCCTGAGCTCCTCATCAGATTGTAGCAGGATGTCACGATGAAAAATAACCCCCTGTGTCCTATTTAGTGCCAGATGCGGGACAATGGACAGTGGGATGTCCCCTAGGCGGTCGCACGCCTGGAGCGCCGCCGACTGTGTGGCGCAGGTGGTCTTCATAAGAGCGGACCCTGAACGCATCTTGCTGAGAGCCTCGATTTCCCCGAAGATGTCCTCAATGTGCTGAACAAAGAACATGGGCTTGGAGGTGGCGAACGTCCCCCCATCGGTTTGAGAACAGACCAAATAGCGGGGGAAGTACTTCGCCCCAAGCCGGCGGGCCTGTCCCTCCTCCCAGGGAGTGGCCAAGGGGGAAAGGGCAGGAGAACCAGAACTAGAAACAGTACCTTTCCTTTTGAAAGACTCGGCCGCAGAGCGACCTGATACGTGTTGACGTTTCATCTGCGAAACGTCCGCACCGATACCATCCACTCTGACCAGGGGGTCTCCGCATGGGCGCCACCCAGCCTCAGCAAGGGCCACCTGGCAGGATGACCATTGCCGGGAGTCCTGATGCCCCAAAGAGATGGGCATCTACTCTTTGGCCGACGTGGGGAGGGTGCAGCTCAGGTATCGGCAGTACGATCCCTGTGTTGTCAGGGGGCTACAACCTAGAGGGTACATGACGACCCCACCACAACGGGCTGGCTACCGTGCTGGATTTCTGGTGCCATGGAGAGTCCATCATGATCGCTGGTGCAGATGGGGACGCACTATGGGCGTAACTTGTACAACCCATCAGGCGTTTACGCCCAATTTGAGGAATAGTGGGTATGGTTACAACGCCGGTACAATGCTGAGTGCCAAAGTCTTAGTGCACTTAGGACCAGTGGTACACCACGTAAGGTGTCCTTCCCCAAAAGGCTCGTACTTCTGTAGAATTTTGAAAAATGGAGGTCAAACCCCAAGGGGGACCATCACATGGAAGGCCGAAACGGTTGAAACTCCTTTTAGTCGCCTCTTACGACAGACAGGAATACCTCGGGCCTATTCTTACCCCGGACCCACAGGGGGATTGGAGCGAGGTGGCGGACGGGTCTGTTGAGTGGACCGGCGGCCTGCCCGCACTATCGCTATTTCGGAATCATCACTCGGGTGGGCCTTAGCCGCCGGCTCTGATGTGTTTACATTGCCTGCTGCAATGTCGACCCATGATTCTAGTTTCTTGCCTGCTGCACGGGTCACCTCGAAGCTTTGTGCCAAGTCCAAGACTTTATCCAATGAGGGGTCGACGGGCTGAAGGGCCTCATGTTGGAACTCCCTGTCTGGCGTACCCCTGATTATCATGTCCCGGATCATTTCTTCGGCGCAGGAGTCCTTATTTTTAGAGGTAACAAAGTGACATCGCTGCCCCAAGCCTTGCAATTCCGCTGCCCACTCTCTATGCGTCTGATTCGGCTGTTTCTTGCGTTGTTAAAAGGCGACTCGAGATGAAATAAAATGGGTATGGCGCTGGTAATATTTAGTGAGCAACGAGCGAATCTCGGCAAAAGTCAGCTCCGAAGGTTTTGATAAGGGGGCCAGTTTGCACAAGAGCCGATAAATCTCAGGTTTAGACCAAACAAAAACAAAGATTTCATAAGGCCAACGTCAATTACCTTGAAAGCATGGAAATGTTTCAGCAATCGGGATTCGTAGACTTCCCAGTCCTCTAACGTTTCTTCAAAAGACGGAAACGGCGGTACTTGCTGCGTGGCCTGCGTCTGCATGAATCCTTGTATAAGTGGCTGGAGGGTGTTGAGTAGCAGCCTGTGGTTCTCGTCCTGCTGCTGGAGAAGTTTCTTGAGGAGATCTTCCAACGTCACCTGGTGCGTGCTCGTCGCCATTTCATTGTGTTATAACCAGGAATAACACAATAACCTCTTCAGTCTGGTTTATTAAATCACAAATCACTTTTTAACAATTATGTTAGCCAAGCGTCTACCCAGGCTCACACTCAGAAGTAATGCATAATTAAAGTTTAATTATACCAATGTCCAAATGTGCATGATGGGGTGCACGTCCCGTAACTATTCCCAAGTCCAGGGAAGTTCAGTCTCTCCGAGTGAAGTCGCAAGATTTCCGCCGAGCAGCCAGGTAACCTCTAGTGGTGCGGCGAGTCATCCACAAGCAGCTGGAACACGGCGTACTGCACTTCCCGATGAGAACTGTCGTTTGCGGCGGCGGCCGGGTTTATATAAGGCTTGCTAGTTAATGGAGCCGTCGGCTGGGGTCGCTGTTTTCCAGGGAAAACCAATCGCAATGTTTCCTGGCGTAGCCAATTGCTGTGTGCTGACAAACGCGCGCGCGCGAAGGCGGCCAGCGATGGTAGCCGCGAGCCGCCCGGAGAAGTGCGGCCAGCGATGTATTTCTCGGCCACGTAAGGGAGCGTGTGTGTGAAGACGGCCAGCGATGGAAGCAGCGGGCCGCCCAGAGAAGTGCGGCCAGCGATGTATTTGGCGGCCGCGTACTGGAGCGCGTTGTTCGGTGAATGTTAGAAGTGGTGTATACCACATAAACGATCTCGTTCGAACTCATTGAGGTGCTGATATTGGCGTCTTTGTCGCCTTAATAGCAGCCTTGGCTAGGTAACTAGTGTTCACGACCGTTAGAGCGTGTATTTGAGGCAAAGCTAATGATTTGCATCCTCATCGTCTACTAGCGTCACTCTTACATGACTCTCTCAAAAGGTGAATAGACATCATCTTTCAGATGGTGTGTGTGTGTGTGTGTGTGTGTGTGTGTGTGTGTGTGTGTGTGTGTGTGAGTGTGAGTGTTGTTACGTAATTTTGATGAATAGCACTGTGAATAATCTTGAACATGGTGGACTTCGGAAGAAACATGTTCTGAACCATGACTGTCTGAAAATATTTCCCACCAGCAGGATCTTACACTGACATTGGGCGAAAATTACTTCCTGCCATCCATCGCCTCAGGTTTTTAAGTTTACCATCGTCTGCCATCTTTGTGTTCTTTTCTTTTTACTTTTTGCCATCTGCCAAACTTTACAGAAGCTCTCCTGGGAACTTTGCAGAACTAGCACTCCTGAAAGAAAGGATGTTGCGGAGACATGGCTTAGCCACAGCCTGGGGGATGTTTCCAGAATGAGATTTTCACTCTGCAGCGGAGTATGCGCTGTAAGGTTTGGAAGGTAGGAGACGAGGTACTGGCAGAAGTAAAGCTGTGAGTATGGGGCGTGAGTCGTGCTTCGGTAGCTCAGATGGTAGAGCACTTTCCCGCGAAAGGCAAAGGTCCCGAGTTCGAGTCTCGTTCGGGCACACAGTTTTATTCTGCCAGGAAGCTTTAGTACTAAATTAGTTTTAAATAAAGTCGAACACGCTTTTATTTTGTGTTGTCCGTGTATTTGGTGGTAAATAATATACGGATGCAGTACCTGTACTATCAGGGATAAGGGGAGAAAGGAAACGATATTTCATAATCTCAGATTTAATCACAAATGGGCATCAGAGGGTTCAAATGTTTCAAATGGCTCTGAGCACTATTGGCATCAGGGGGAATAATTATTAATCCCGCGTATACTTCTGCATTTCGGCACAGTCTTCATCTGAAAACCTCCAGTATTGCGTGTATCACTATTAACGAACAACAAACACAGCAGGAGAACGAGACAGAACTGAATAGTACTGAATCCAGTCTTGACGTTGAAGCGTAAAGTGGGCTATACTATTGAAAGTGGGCTTTACTGTTGTCAATGACAAATAGCATGAATGAAAGAAACAAGTGTTTTGAACACGACACGTAATGCGTACCATAAAAATTTGAAGTGCTATTGTGATATTTTCATTGCAATAGAGTCCGGCCTCGGTAGCTGAGTGGTCGGCGTGACCGAATGTCAATCCTAAGGTCCCGGGTTCGATTCCCATCTGGGTAGGAGATTTTCTCCGCTCAGGGACTGGGTGTTGTGTTGTCCCAATCATCATCATTTCATCCCCATCGACGCGCAGGTCGCCGAAGGGGCGTCAACTCGAAAGATCTGCACCAGGCGAACGGTCTACCCGACTGGCGGCCCTAGCCACACGACATTTCATTTCATTATTGCAATAGAGATATGAAGATTAATGAAGGCAAGAAATCCTAATAAAATATAATTAATCTGTAACGAGCCTCCGGAAACCCAGGGGCCATTGTACCAAAATACTCAAAAGATATCCCTGAAGGACCTCCGAAATTTTGTGAGTTGAGTTCTGGTTAACCCTGTATTACTACAGTTACTACTGGTTGCCTATAAAAAGCTCAAGGTTTGTCAAATAACTACAGCTCTGGCCGCATCGGAAACTATTGTTACTAACTATTCAACATTGCCCTCACTGATATGCGTATGCCTCGGCTGTCCTCTTGTCAATACATACACTAAGGGCCATTAAAATTGCTACACCAAAAATAAGTGCAGATGATAAACGGGTATTCATTGAACAAATATATTATACTAGACCTGACATGTGATTACAGTTCCACGCAATTTGGGTGCATAGATCCTGAGAAATCAGTACCCAGAACAACAACCTCTGGCCGTAATAACAGCCTTGATACGCCTGGGCATTGAGTCAAACAGAGCTTTGATGGCGAGTATATGTACAGCTGCCCATGCACCTTCAACACGATACCACAATTCATCAAGAGTAGTGACTGGCGTATTGTGACGGGCCAGTTGCTCGGCCACCATTGACTAGACGTTTTCAATTGGATAGAGATCTGGAGAATGTGCTGGCCAGGGCAGCAGTCGAACATTTTCTGTATCCAGAAAGGCCCTTACGGGACCTGCAACATGCGGTCGTGCATTATCCTCCTGAAATGTAGGGTTTCGCAGGGATCGAATGAAGGGCAAAGCCATGGGTCGTGACACATCTGAAATGTAACGCCCACTGTTCAAAGTGCCATCAATGCGAACAAGAGGTGACCAAGACGTGTAACCAATGGCAGTCTATACCATCACGCCGGGTGATACGCCAGTATGGCGATGACGAATACACGCTTCCAGTGTGCGTTCAGCGCGTTGTCGACAAACATGGATGCGACCATCATGATGCTGTCAGCGAACCTGGATTCATCCGAAAAAATGACGTTTTGCCATTCGTGCACCCACGTTCGTCGTTGAGTACACCATCGTAGGCGCTTCTGTCTGTGATGCAGCGTCAAGGGTAACCGCAGCCATGGTATCCGAGCTGATAGTCCATGTTGCTGCAAACGTCGTCGAACTGTTCGTGCAGATGGTTGTTGTCTTGCAAACGTCCCCATCTATTGACTCAGGGATCGAGACGTGGCTGCACGATCCGTTACATCCATGTGGATAAGATGCCTGTCATCTCGACTGCTAGTGATACGAGGCCGTTGGGATCCAGCACGCCGTTTCGTATTACCCTCCTGAACCCACCGATTCCATATTCTACTAACAGTCATTGGATCTCGGCCAACGCGAACAGCAATGTCGTGACACGATAAACGACAATCGCGATAGGCTACAATCCGACCGTTATCAAAGTCGGAAACCTGATTGTACGCATTTCACCTCCTTACATGAGGCATCACAACTACGTTTCACCAGGCAACGCCCGTCAACTGCTGTTTGTGTATGAGAAATCTGTGGGAAACTTTCCTCATGTCAGCACGTTGTAGGTGTCGCCACCCGCGCCAACCTTATGTGAATGCTCTGAAAAGCTAATCACTTGCATATCACAGCATCTTCTTCCTGTCGGTTAAATTTCGCGTCTGTAGCACGTCATCTTCGTGGTGTAGCATTTTTAATGGCCAGTAGTGTATTCATGTTGCATTTATTTTTTTATTTTTCTATTTACAATTAATTTTTAATTTTTATTACACTCTTGCCTGTCTTTCTCTGTTATGGAGGTAACATTTCTTGTTAGTCTTCTGCTTTGCTCTTGAGATGTATTGACGTTGTGTTGAAATTAAGTGTGTCCATTCGGCATTAAAGGCTGAAAGCTGGGAAACTAGTTTTTAGATATTGGAGGTGCAATCAGGTTACTAATATAATACAAAACTTGCTCTCTTGACTAAATCAAACTTCACTTTATTATTTGTCTCTTGCGTTCAGTCTCTCACCACATCATTTTGTGTAGGCCGCGTGGTGATGGTACGTCTGAGGAAGCCTCGTGAAAGGACAACGACTGCGTAGTTCTCTTGACGCACCGGCGTCAGGGCGGATGAGTGAGTAGTTGTTGCATGTACACTTCAGGTAATCAAGCTTCCTCACCTAGAGGTGAATAGTGTAGGATACCTCACATGATACCGAATTATAGGTACTGTTAGCAGTGCCAGCTGAAAAAGACGTGAAACCAGCTTGCGTTACCTCATTTAACTGTTAGACCCGCCCCAGCTACATTCGTAGTACACATGAATACCGCACTTGCTGCAGAGATGTCACGGAAGAGGTTTTAGATCAGTCGGTATTCTGGATGGAAATACGAACGTGCACTAATATAGTTCAATTGTTGATCATTATTTACAACAGAGTGTAAGGGGTTCATCACCCTGCTGGAGCAAATGTAATATCTATGTGTTGCTCACTTGCTAGAACGACAATTCACAGGCGCTGCCTGCGACATATAATATCTTTGCTCCTGTCAAAAGAGAGCTGCATTAGAGTCGCAACTCAGAACAGTCTCTGCCACAGTTCCAGTCGCTCGCTGCTACAATGTAGTTGTAGTCTGTCATTGCTACAGTGCAGTTTACAGTTAGTAGTTGTTAAATATACATGAAAATGGTAACTGTTCTGGAAAGAACAGATACCAGGAATAAGTCCCTGCAGTCACGCTATTCATCTGTGTCCTCGGTGGCGCAGCCGGATAGAGAGTCTGCCATGTAAGCAGGAGATCCCGGCTTCGAGTCCCGGTCGGGGCACACATTTTCAGCTGTCCATATCAAGGTATGTTAACAACACCTGTCGCCAGCTGAGGGTACCAGTTAATTATCATTTATTCTAGAGAATCTGCACGGTCATCAATGGAATCTGTTCTTTCGAGAACAGTTACTATCTTCATATATAGTTAAATGGCTACCCGGCCATGGACCTTCGTCTGTGCGAGTGCGCACAGGTTGAAACGTCCCCTTAGAACAATTATACATGACTTTGTTTAAACTGACACACAATATTTTTAGCGCAACGCAATCTGACTTTCAAAAATCCCTACAAAAGAATGGCCCTGACTAACATTAACCTATACGTTTCACAAATCACTTACCTCACATACATCTTCGTTACTCGAATTACTGCAATACAGCGAGCGCCACTACTGCCAGCTAACTAAAAGATTCAAACTACTGAAGGCACTAACTACTGATAGGCATAGTTAGCAAATGAAAGATTTTAATAGAGAACAAACAATGTATTTACCTTAATATCATCAAAAGTCATAATATATATAGCAGTTCATGACATCCAGTCTTACAAATTTCAAAACTCCGCCATTTCTTTCCCCACGCCCACCACTGCTGGTGGCTCACCTCCAACTGCGTAACGCTACGCGCTGCTAACGTCCAGCTGCCCAACACTACAATGGCAGACAACAATGCAAACTAGCCACAGACTGCACACAGCACAGCCAGTGTTTTTCATACAGAGCGCTACGTAACGTTGCCAATAAGAAAACATAAACAGCCTACTTACAAGGTTGCGCGACTCTTACCGAAATCGTCAACTTAAGTGGGCGCGAGTAACAATTGGTTGGTTCAAATGGCTCTGAGCACTATGGGACTCAACATCTTAGGTCATAAGTCCCCTAGAACTTAGAACTACTTAAACCTAACTAACCTAAGGACATCACACACACCCATGCCCGAGGCCAGATTCGAACCTGCGACCGTAGCAGTCCCGCGGTTCCGGACTGCAGCGCCAGAACCGCACGGCCACTGCGGCCGGCAGTAACAATTGGATGGACATAGTATTTTTTAAGGAACATTACGTATGTAGATTGTGGACAGTTGGGAATGTGGGTCTGACGGGAAGCGTGCAAGGGATAAGTTCCTGCAGTCGCGCTATTCATCTGGGTCCTCAGTGGCTCAGATGGATAGAGCATCTGCCATGTAAGCAGGAGATCCCAGGTTCGAGTCCCGCTCGGGGCACACCTTTTCAGCTGTCCCCATCAAGGTATGTCAACAACACCTGTCGGCGGCTGAGGGTTCCAATCAATTATCATTTACAGTAGTTGTTAAAGTCACAGTGCAGAACAAACTGCAAAATTTTATTATTTGGAACTGAATTATAATTGTGATCAGCCGAAGAGCTAAATGATACCATGGAATGAGATGATGATGAATAAACGAATAATTGTTAATATAATGAAAAATCAACAGTGTAATTAAGACAACCATCTATTGTGAGGTAAATTTTATAATTTTTATTGGTTTGCGCGTAGTTAAGTCACTTGTTAGAGATGTTAATATGAATTTGTTTCAATATTTTCTTTTGTTATTCGTCAGCACCAATTGACCCAGATTTGTAATACATTCAATTTTACTGTGTAATGGATTGTAGATCTTTATCAATAATGTAAAAAATTTTCAGAATATAATTGTTTTTACCAGTCAACTTAAGTCATTGCCAGTCCCATTCCAGTCATTTATATAAATTAAAATATTCCAGAATTTTTGTCAAATCATATTCATGTGTTCTTTAGTAATGAGGCGACCAGCTGTGTCACTAAGTAAAGTTTTTCTAGTAATTCAGATCACAGACAAATGTTACCCTGTATTAGCAGATAGGCCAGCATTGCACTAAGCTTGTAACGCCGGAAATGCATATCCTCCTATTTACATCTATAGTACTATAAATTTTTTCCTTATTTTGTCATTTGAAGATATGACGTTTCTGTGTCTTTGCATATTGTAATTGTTTTACTATTTGTATATATATGCGTTTATGTCGATGTATAATTGGTTTGTTTTGTGAATATTATTTGTATTTATACGCAGGGTCTGGCCTAGGGAAAACTATGCTATCGAACGAATACATCGATAGGTCGTGTGGAGAACCAAAGGATCTTTGGTAGTGTTAATTCGGGGTTTGGCAGAGTGTAATTGCGCTCGACTTGCTATGTTAGTTTTTGACATGGTGTCGCGGACGGGAAGCGTTAGCTGGCACACATCAAGAGCCCGTTTCGGCTGGAGACCGTGTCGAGAAGAAGGCGCGCCAACATCCAGCTTCTGCAACAGCGACAGCCAACAATGAGTGACTGTCGCCACCTCCTCGATCGACGACTTCAAACCTTCAATCAACCAACAAGGAAGACTGGTACCACGTAAAATTTTAGAACTGTATGGCAGACCTCAGCTTTTCAAACTGTTAAATTTTTCTCACTAAATTACAGCAACGTAGCATGAACCTTTGTTGCTCATTGTCCCAATTGCATTACCAAGCAGGGTCCCTTCCTTTTCTCGAATGAACCCGAGTGTCGTTGAAATTCAAACGCCAGCATTAAAGTAATATCATTCGATTTCACTGCTTCAATTTCAAAGTTCACTTAAGGTATTCATAGCTGGCTACAATATTTAGATTACACAAGCACAAATTAAGAGTGCGAGTTTTGTTACCGTATTTTAGCTTACCTGTGACTGCAGCTCAGCTTGGTACGTACTAAACTTTACTATTGTTAATTGCTCAGAATCATTTAATCCAAGTTCCAAGTTAAATCTCTTATTTATAAATTGCGTAGATTCAAGTAGCTTTTGAAATTATTGTTGAGGTAGCCCAAGACTAACCGTATTTTACTGAATTTCGATGTGCTTCAGAAACAAAGCTCACTATTAATTTCAGTCACTAAATTAACTTTCAATTTTCCGGTTTTATTTATTCTTTTGCTAAATTAAGTCAGAGTGTAGCGAAATTTATTACTTCTGACAAACTTTCTTTTTCCACGCTACACGTGTCAAGCTTCAGTTGCCACGCTTCTAGTGCTAATTATATGTGCAATAACCTTTCTTTTTCAGTTACTATAGTAATTGTCCATAGGAATGGCGACCGTAATTTTCCCCAAATCTCAAATATCTAATTACCGCTGTTAACGTAACGGCCGCACATTTGCTTTCTTTATTAACTGTACCCCTTTTCGAAATTAATTTCCACCAGTTTCATTTGCATTTTTCCTTTCATTTAGATGTAACCCTTTCCTCCCTCTTAACCGACAGATTAACTTCGGTGACGATTGCTTTTCCCAAATTTCCATTAGGTACACGCGGTTTAATTTTTCACTGTCATTAAGGTCGATAAGTGAGGGGGAGGTTACAAGCTGTGCCATTTACGAGCAGATATATAGACAGCGTTATTCGGCGACACCATCACGAGGTAACATTTTTTTAGTCTATTTCCCACGGACAGATTCAGAATGATTTTATGGGGCCATGTCCTAGTGCTGCTTACGTCAAAACTTATCTGTTTTTCATGAGTTAAGATTTATCAGTTTTCATATGTCAGGAATTAATTATGCAAATTTAATTATTTTTATTTTTATTTTCTGTTCGGGAAGGTTACACATTTTTATTTTATATATTTTTTTTTATTTTATACGAGAAGGTTACAAGAGTACTGCCGAGAGGTCAATCCCTGTACACTTCTCATTGTTTATCAAAGAGCAGATAAGAGTTAGTTACTTTTCCTATCATACACGAATTCCGCTATGTTTCTCCCACGCCGAATTTTCTCTCGGCAAACAGCAGAATTCTCTAAAAGAATCTTTAAGTAAAGTTTCTAACATGAAACTCCACATACTTCAAAAGTATAGAACCAAAATGAATACTCAGGTCTATTTTGCTACCCTAAAACAGGCTGCTTACACGTTCGGAAAGTTAAATAATTGACGAGTGAAAAGTCACTCATCTAAGGTGCTACTCCTTACTTACTGCAAATAGTCCATCCTTCATCATACTGAAACAAAAATGTTACTCCAGACTATACAGTCAATCTACTCACCTTAAACTCCACCATCAGTGTTTACAAATGTACCCTAAGAAAGTGCCTGTCACGCCTAATTAGCGATCGGATTGGATGGTTGTGCTTGTTAATCTCAGATCCTTCAGGCTTCCTGCCTTAAACGATCTGTACTCTGCATAATATGTAAATGTTCTCGATTTCCGCATTTGGGAATCTACAAACCTATAATATTTTTATTTTGGTAGATATGGAAGGTATCCATCTACAGTCCAAATTCCACATCTTCAGATTTAAAAACGAGGGAGGTCTCATTTTAAATAGGTAATAAATAATTTATTTTTCACATGAAAAATGCCATCATCTAGAGTTTTTTTAGCTACAGAGTTCAAATATGAAACATATCCCTGATTGAAGCATATATATCCACATTGCCATTCCAAATTATTGAGTTTTTCTTAAAACTAATACATAATCTGAAAGTTTCAATGTATTCTCGACAAAAATTAGATTAACCTGACATAATTATGTATAAAAGTAAATTTAATATTATAGCGTTATATAGTCTTTAGAATTACATATTTGAGCCAATCTGCAACTTTATATATGATAACTGGACAAATATTTTATGCTACAGTTACAGTTTTACTCCCGAAAACTACTGGATGGATTAGTTTCAGATTTGGTAAGCAGGACTAATTAAAGATCATTTCCAATCATACTACCAAAATATATCACAAACGTACAATCTGCTGATGTTCTTCATGTGTTCTGCAGTGCATAGGGAGTTCACTGTTACCACAGCACCAAGTATTGTTCTGCTTGCTTGTACCTGGTACAGGCACTTAAGGGCTGCTCACACAAGATTATCAACCAACTACTGTTTCCCTTCACAACAACGCCAACAGTTATACATACTGCGTACATTACCCAGTGAAAAACCATTTGTAGCTATTAGTAGTACGTTATGAACTGTTGTTATATTAGAGAGAGTTATTATTGTCTCTAAGGAAACGTTCTGACTGATACGTGATAATGAGGTAATACACACTGCTGTGCAAAACTTAAGGAAGAACATAACTTCCGTATGATGTGTCAGTGTTACGTAACGTAGCTTGATGAAACTTGGAATCATACATAGAAAAAACTGCTATAGTACAGAAAAATGCAATGATATAAACAGAAGTGATACTCAAAGACAACAATTACAGTAAATTCACATCGATTAATGATAGTCCCCTGGACATTGCAACATGGTTCGTTGCTTAATAGGGAGTGTCGCCGCCACGAAAGGCAGTGCATCCTCTGTAACGAGCTCCCATGATAGCCACAAGGCTGCTAAGTGGCTGCATTCCACCACCAGCGCGGATGACAACAGCTGGATGGAGGTTGGTTCATGCGGACCTGTTGCATTACTCCTCCCCAAAGCATCGCACACGTGATAAATGTATTTTGTGTCGGGAGAACCGACAGCCCACACTGTTCGCCAGTATGCTCTCGTTGCAAAACTTCTCCAGTTGCACAGTTCGATTCTGTCGCGCACTGTGACGCATAAAAATGAAGTCATGGCAAAATCTACCCCTGAAAGGACTCACATTGGGAAGTGGTTCACTGATCAGCCATAATACCGTGACGAACGACCTACTATCGATATAAACCTTTCCAAGCGATAGCTGCGTCACCTGACGAGGTATGGCTGCTAGCCAGACGTGCGTGTGGTGCATGCAGTATCAGTGAGCGTGCTGTCCGTTTGTACAATGGGGAAGGTGTGCGATCTGTCTGAATTTGATGGAGGACAGATTGTGATGGCCCATAGGTTCACTACGAGCATTTCGGAAACTGCACGACTAGTTAGGTATTCGAGGAGTGCTGTTGTGAGTGTCTTCAACACATGGCGAAACTAAGGTAAAACCACCGTTGAGATGTCGTTGGGTTGGACCGCTACCCATCTTTACAGATGTCTGGCGTTGTAGGCTGGACAGACTGGTAAAACAGGACAGACGGCGAACTGTGGCGAAACTAACATCAGACTTTAATGCTCGTCAGAGAATAAGTATGTGTGAAAACGTAGTGCACCGAACACTCCTAACAATGGACCTCCGCAGCCGACGACTCATGCATGAGCCAATGTTAACACCACGACATCGGCAACAACGACTAAAATGAGCACGTGACCATTGGCACTGGACGTTGCTGCAGTGGCAGAGCGTTGTATGGTGTGATGAATCCGGATACCTTCTTCATCTTGCCAATGGGAGTGCTCGAATCCGTCGCCTTCCACGGGAACAGCTCCTTGTCACATGTACTGCAGGACAGGAAAAGCTGGCGTCGGCTTCATTGTGCTCTGGGGAACATTCATGTGAGCATCCAAGGGTCCAGTGCATCTCGTGCAAGGCACCATGACGGCCGAGATGTATCGTGTACTGGTTGCAGACTACATACACCACTTCATGACGATGATGTTTCCCGACGGCAGTGGCACATTTCAACAAGATAACGCGCCATGTCACAATGCAAAGAGTGCGATGGAGTGGCTCGAGGTACACAGTGGCGAGTTCCAATTGAGGTGCTAGTCCAAAATTCGCCAGATCTGAGCCTGACCGAACGCGTCTGTTATGTGACAACATGGCGTCAGCGCTCTTCACACCGCGCCCCGGAATTTTCAGGAATTAGGTGACTTGTTTGTGCAGATGTGGTGCCAACTCCCTCCAGCGATCTATTAAGGCCTCATTGCCAAAGGTGTACATACAGGCTACTAGGGAGATGTCATAATGTTCTGGATGATCAGTGATTAATGTCGCAGTAAAGTTGTCGCTATATGAGGATAAGTCCAAAACTGTCGAATATAATCGTTTTAGTGGTCATATGTTGTCTTGTGGGGATGCATAATGTTGCGCGGGACAACTGACCCCCAAATCCTTGAGCACGGTATGCTCACCAGTCAAAGGTATTGCTGTAATGTACTCGCCCCCAATGTGACTCTTTTCTGGGGCGCATTCGACACTTACCTTATTTTTACGAATGACAGCATCGAAGAGCACGAGTGCAGGAGCTCTTGGAACGAGAGGATGATAGACGGATGGACTGCCCTGTCCCTTCCTCCAACTTAAATACTGTCGAACACGTGTGTGATGCGTTGGCGAGGCGTTTTGTAATACGTCCACATACATCAATGACCACGCAGCAGTTGTCAAACACCCTGGTGGAGGAATGGAACGCCCTATGGAACGCCCTGCCGGAAGATCGTCTTAAGAACCTTGTGACCAGCACGGAAGCAGGTTGCAGGACGTGCACTGCCACCCATAGTGATTACACATTCTGTTAAGAACCATGTCCAGACTTTTGTAATGTACAGGACACCATCACGAATAGCAGTTACTTCAGCGTAATTAATATGGCTCAAATGGCTCTGAGCACTATGGGACTTAATATCTCAGGTCATCAGTCCCCTAGAACTTAGAACTACTTAAACCTAACTAACCTAAGGACATCACACCCATCCATGCCCGAAGCAAGATTCGAACCTGCGACTGTAGCAGTCGCGCGGTTCCAGACTGAAGCGCCTAGAACCGCATGGCCACCGCGGCCGGCTCGTAATTAATAACTCTGAATAAAAACATCAGTTCTCCTCGTCTCATTGCGTCTCGTGAAAATTACTTTCGTCCTTAAGTTTTGCACACCAGCGCATTTCTTGACTAGCGTTCATGCAAGTGATCTCATCTGAAACAAGAGGACCAAAGTAGATGGGGTGTGCAGTGGGTTGTTGTACTCAGATAGATGGTGTACCACATCGTTCTTTGTGATTCAGACTATTTTGACAGCTATGTAAGAGACTGCAGCACCTAATCACTGCATCATTTTATGGTTCACTATTCCGCTTTCCTACCATCAACTCGTTATAGTGTGTTCCGACACTCGTGGCGCAATGAAGCAGGATTACTGCAGGGTAGTGACATGGTACACTACTGTTGCTCGGGAATTCTAATGTGCAATCTGACTGCAGATAGGTATTTCCAAACAAACAGAAACTAATTCCGTTTCAAAATTCTAAAAGCTCGAAGTTTCGATCCCATCTCTGGGGCCTCCTTCAGGATTGTTCTGGTGTCCCCGTTTCGCTGAACACTTTAGGATACAAGTACAATCCTGAAGAAAATCCCAGCAGTGATACTGAAACGCCGACTATTTTATAGTTTCTAAGGAGCAAAACTTAATTGCATATTTTTTTATTTGGGGAGGGGGTTGATAATTGAAGCTTTATTACCGTACCTCGTAGACCACTAGTCTGCAAATCGAGGCCATCCTTCATGCTACACGGTCGTACGAAGCGGGAGGCAACAACGTTGTCGGTTCGTGCACGGTGTTGCCAGTCTTATCATTTTAACAGAGCTCGTTAGTGGTAGGAAAACTGGTGGGAAGTTGTGGTGACGTCACACTGACACAGGCGCGGGAGTGACCAGAAGAACAGCGGCATGTGGGTGGCAGGCAGTCATTACATTACCTGCAGCCGCGGCGCGGCGCTACGCTGGCACTTGTAGCGGAAATATCAGCGGCGGCCCTAATGAGAGGAAAGTAACGGGCGGCGCCTGCGGACCGCCGCCTGCTGCCTGGTGGCCCGTGAAGCCGCGATAGCGCCCCGTCCCTCGCCGCCCTGCCAGCCGCACAGCCAGCCCCACACGGGCTAATACCCGCAGCTCCGGGGAAGCAGGGCGGCTGGCGCTCCGGCAAGGCGAGGCGACTCAAGGCTACCGCCACGTGGCGCTCCACGTCCACCGTAGTCGTTGCTTCTGGGTAATGCTCTCCTTTTCACAGCTGCATCTCGTGTATGAAGGGCTTATTTCAATAGTGGAACAAATCTATTACCTCCACTTTTCTGTCTGTAATGCTTCTGAAATTAATGACCCAAACAAACAGAAAGAAAGGTTCATTTCTAGCAAGAAGCCATACGCTTGAATATTTCTGGTATCTCAACTGCAAATTTTTCAAACTCTAGGACTCTGTATCTCAAAATGAACAAAAATTGACTTTTACCATCATAGATATAAGCCCTTCATATGAACGCATGGTCTCATGGCGATATGAATTAATAAAATTTTCTCTAGCTTCCGGCTGCGTCAAGTAGTTAAATACCCAAGTGGTTGCAGACGAGTCTTACTGTTGTGTGGCTGCTGCTGCAGCACTTAATGACAGTGCTACCACTTGTGACGTCACTAATGCCCAGTCGGGGACCACGAGAAATACTGGCCCCCGCAACATACTTGTGACGTCACGATAGTCGCCTTGGCTGCCACATTTCGCGAACTCTCGGCTCTGTGCGAAGCCCATGGGTAAGCAATATGTCAATGAAAAGGCACCCACTGAAGATCTTAACTTTGCTGTGAGCTATTGACATCTTGCATCCATTTAAAGACGCAGTTCAGACTTACTAAAGTCGTCTGAAATGGTTAATCGTTTGCCACTGAAGTCAGCTGCTGCCACTCATAAGATCTGCAGTGTCACATGCGCTGACACACACGCCACTTCGTGTCTTTCTCGCGGGCCTCGTGCCCGGTCCAGCGCCATATAAAATATTGTTTCCGTTGCGTGCCTGTGGCACACAGTTAAACCTTCCAGTTCCGCTAAGGCTAAGCACAACTCAAGACCAGGACGTGGTATGATTGAAATGAATGAGACCACGCAACAGCAACTGTTGCATCCTGCCTGCTCGTCAAACATGGGATGCCTAGGAAACCTGCTTTCTCGGATCGCTAGACAACAATTCAAGCAAATCGTATTGGTGAAGTTTATTATAAAAGGAAGTGATTACAATACTCAACATAGTGTTAAACAGTTGTGTCGCAGGCAAAGGCCGACAGACAAAATAAACAATCCCTTCAGTATATACAATTCATTATACGAGAGAAGTAATACAGTTCCTAAGCCGTTGCTACACAAGTGCCTATTATTGATGCCGCTGCAGAAGTCTTAGAACTGCTAGTCTTCAACTGGGCCGCGGCCAGTTTGCGCGGTGCTTCTGTCCTCTTCGTATCGAGGACGCTGCCGTCGGATTGTCGTCCTAGGGAGGGGTCGGTCCGCGTGCAATTGGTTGACGTCTTCCTCACAGCCGTTCCCGACCGGTATGCCGGCGCTTAACATTACACCGGAACACAGACATTACCTTCAGAGACTTAAAATGTGGTTTAATGCTGTTGAATTCATAAAAGTTCCGTTTTAAATGCTTTAAAACGCTGTGGAATTACTCTTTTCATCCCAGTTGCTACGCCCCCCGCTATACGATACAGCAGAATGTACTTCATACGAATCAGGGCCTATCCTCCAGGGAATGAACAGAATGAATCCGGAAAAACCTATAAAAAATAAAATCACAGACCAGAGACCTATATAAAGCCAGACAGTGCTGACACACTTCAGTTGACATTACGCTGCACTATGTTATGCAATCAAACCGGATAATTTAATTAGGGGATTGCATCCTTGATTAAAGGTCTGGAATCTCTTCGATGTAAGACCAGTTGTTGGTGAACGACCTATGAGAGATTCACAATAAGCCTCGTCATCTGTGCAGAAGGATACCCATCAAGCAACTGATAGGGACATTGACGAAGCTGTTGCTAGGACTATATATGTAAGGTGAATTCGAAATGTTGGCTGGAAGCATTTTAGAACATACAGCTTGACAAAGGGCTCCTTGTCACACATTTTTACCTTCTGGCGAATATCATCGTGTGAAGACATTTGTCAAAAAGGAGTCGGTTGCTCAACTGCTCTTGCATTAATGTGGGATTGATGGACTGATTTATCACAGAATAATGTGTTGAACTTTATCGTAACAGCACCTCAGCCAGTATCTTATTAAAGTATGGAACATGATGAGGAAAGAGAAACTGCACAGTATATTGCTCCGCAACTAACTGAAGTTATTGGTCGTCACAGACAACACATGAAATACAGTGATCAGGGAGAACGTTAAGACTACCTACCTAATAGCCTGTACCTCCATTTTTCGCACGGATAACCAGAGTGATGCGTCATGGCGTGGAAGTAATGACGTCTTCGTAGGTCGCTGGCACCACATCTGCACATTGCACATACAAATTTCCTAATACGCGTAAATTCCGGGGAGTGTGTTGGAGCGATGAGCTATGACGCCACGTTCAATCACATCCCAGATGTGTTAGATCATGTTCAGGTCTTGAAAGTTTGGGAGCCATCACATTCCTGGCCTTGTGACACGGCGCATTATCTTCTTGGAAAATGCCATAAAGGGGTGTACGTGGCCTGCAACCATGGGCATCATGGTGCCTTCCACGAACTCCACTATGCACACTTGAATGTTCCCCGGAGCATAATGTAGCCGCCGCCAGCTTGTCTCCTTACCGCAGTACAGATACCAAGGAGCTGTAGCCCTAGAAGACGAGAGATTCGCGTCTTCCCATCGGCATGATGAAGAAGATATAAGGATTCTTCAGACTATGCAACGCTCTGCCACTGTCTCAACGTCCAGTGCCAATGGTCACTTGCCCATTTCAGCCGTAGCTACTGATGTCGTGGTTTTAACATTGGCACATACGTGGGTCGTCGGCTGCAGAGACCCACTGTTAGGAGCGTTCGGTGCACTGTGTATTCAGACATATTTTTACACTATCCACGCAGCATTTAAGTCTGATGTTAGTTCCGCCACAGTTCGCTGCCTGTCCTGTTTTACAAGTCTGTCCAGCCTACGTGGTTTCTGCACGTATTGAAGACACTCACCACAGCAATCCTCAAACACCCGATAACTTGTGCAATTTCCGAAATGCTCGTTCTGAGACTCCGGGCCATCACAATCTGCCCTCAGTCAAAGTCAGACAGATCAGGCGCCCTCCCCAGTCTACACACGGACAGCGTAGTCACTGATACTAGATGTACAATGCTTGTGTCTGACTAGCAGTCATTCCTCGCCAGGTGACGCTGCTATCGCCTAGACGGGTTTATATCGATAGTAGGTCGGTGGTCATAATGTTTTGGCTGATCGAGTGTCACTTCCCAATGTGAGTCTTTCCAGGGTCAGATTCTGCCCCGACTTCATTATTGCGCATGACAAAGTGCTACAGAATCGAACCGCACATCTGGAGGAGTCTTGGAACGAGAGTATACTCGCAAATATTCTGTGCTACCCCATTCCCCCCAACTTAAAACACATCTAGTACGTGTAGCCCTACATATGTTGCGTGGAAAATAGTAGATGAGCAATACACACACATGTGAATATTCTGCATAGGCTGTGAAGCTTTTTTATTTCATCTGCTGGTAAAGGACGCCACGTCACTGAGAACGCTGGAACAGAGCTTCCATCTAGCTAAGAAGATAGTAAAATTGCTTGAGGAGTGCCATGTCCTCCAAATTCTATTGAAAACAGAGAGGAAAGAAACACACGGCCTCTGTGACACTAAAGCTTACAGCAACAACCCGCTGGGTAGGTAATGTGATTTGTTTGTACAGTTTATTTAAGAATAAGGAATTCGTGTAAGTAACTATTGTATGAGTATGCCCAGCTGTGCAGTGCGAGAGAATACTTAGACCATCTCTGTTAGCAAATGAAGTATGGCAGCAATCTCACTGGGCGTCGCTTCTCTTGGTACCAACGTTACATACCATAAGCTAGGATGAAAGCCGATAACGCTGTAGTTTCAGGTTACTTGACGTCCTTGATCGCATTTCTAGGGAATTGGATGCTGTACTCCTACAATGTAACACACTTTCTCGAGTAGATAAAACTCCCATTAAAGATGCTGTGACCCTGAGGGGCAAGTATGTATGTAAAGCTATTAGTGCTGAGTGAAACATGTTGGATTCCCGTTTTAAGGAGGAAACTCTCTGTCAGGAGGAGGAAACACAAGCTCTAGACCTCAGCGCAACAACAAATCTTGGGAATGACAGTGCCTCTAGAATGCACAGTTTGGAGTAATTTTGGTCAGCCAAAGGCTTTTTCCAACAGAATGCTTGATGGAGCGCAGCAAAACGTATATCTCCAGAATGAGATTTTCACTCTGCAGCGGAGTGTGCGCTGATATGAAACTTCCTGGCAGGTTAAAACTGTGTGCCCGATCGAGACTCGAACTCGGGACCTTTGCCTTTCGCGGGCAAGAGCTCTACGAACTGAGCTACCGAAGCACGACTCACGGCCGGTACTCACAGCTTTACTTCTGCCAGTTTTAATCTGCCAGGAAGTTTCAAAACGTATATCTCCTTCCTTATGGTGGAAAGGTTTATGTAGTAAACAATCCCTACACTCACTTGCTTTTTTAATGTACTATCTCCCTCAGCAGCAAGTGATCGTAATCGGTCAGCTCGCGAACGAATTCACACTCCCTTATGAAACAGACTGTCTTCAGGAACAACTGAAAAACTGTTTTATTCATAGCCGATCCTCTGAAAAACGGGTGACACAACTCATCACAATATTCCAGTCAATGTGTAAAGACGAATGTAATTAATATTATGATAAGAGACTACCAGAACATACGAGGGTTGCCCAGAAAGTAGATCACCGCATTTTTTCAACAGTTCTTTATTGAATTACACACACGAAAGAATGGTGTTTCATCTACACACCCTACTTTTCCACGTAATCTCCATCCCATTCTGTGACCTTCCTCCGGCGTGAAACAAGGTTGAGTATGTCCTGTCGGTACCAATCTTTGCCCTGGTGGCGGAGCCAGTGCTTCATTATGTGAATCACCTCCTCATCGTCCTCAAAATGTCTTCCACGATTGGTATCCTTTAATGGCCAACCAAGTGTAAGTCCGAGAGGGCCAAGTCATGGCTGTAGGGTGGATGGGGTACAATGTCCAACCCCGTTTTGCGACGTGTTCAGCAGACGCTCTGTTATCGTGTTACAGCAAGACATCTCCTGGGTTGCTGTGGCGCTGAAGTCGCCGAATGTGCGTCTCGAGTTTTATTAATGTGTTGACATATAGTTCTGAATTAACAGTAGCGCCTCTTGGCACATCAGGAGAACCTCACCTTCTCAGTCCCAGAACATGGTGATCATGACCTTACCGGCGGAAGCAGTTGACTTCAAATTTTTCTTCTGTGGGGAGTGGGAATGGCGCCATTCCATTGACTGTCGTTCTGTTTCCGGCTCAAAGTGGCCAACTCAGGTTTCATCACCTACCGCATTCCGGGACAAAAAGGCCTCCCCCTCAGCTTCAAAACGTTGCAAAAAATAAAGACAAATGATTTTTCCGAGCGATTTGTGATGCACCATTAGAAACCGCGGGATCCATCTTGCTCACACCTTTGAATATCCAAAAGAGCAAATTACTGCATCCATACTTCGTCTGCTGATTGATAGATGCAGAGCCAACTGCCGAGTCGTTATTTGTCATTCCTCGCCAATGACAACCATAGCTCGCTGCAACATGTCAGGTGTGACAGTCGTGGATGATCTCCCCGGCCGCTGCAAATCGTGGAGCTCTGCCTAACCGCCTTCTCATGACCTCACCGTCCGTTCCCAGCTACTGACTGTAATTCTGTAGACAACAGATATTCCATAGAGTTTGCACAATCGTTTGTGAATATTCCCCACAGTTTCTTTCTCTTCAGTAAGATATCCGATGATGGCACGTTGCTTGTAACATACATCACCGGGTCGGCCGGTGTGGCTGTGCGGTTCTAGGCGCTTCAGTCTGGAACCGCGTGACCGCTACGGTTGCAGGTTCGAATCCTGCCTCGGGTATGGCTGTGTGTGATGTCCTTAGGTTAGTTAGGTTCAAGTAGTTCTAAGTTCTACGGGACTGATGACCACAGGTGTTAAGTCCGATAGTGCTCAGAGCCATTTGAACCATTTGCACCACACATCACCCACAGACGCTACTTTGAAACTGTCCTGCAGCTACGGCACCTGCCCGAAGGGACGGAAACTTGGCGCGCTCACTCAGGAGACTTCAAATAATATATACGTAACGAATCGCAATCGTAGCATTGTTTTCAGCTGAGAAAAAGATGTGGTGTATTACTTTCTGGGCAACCTCGATTATTTATGTTTGTTGCAAAATTAAATTATAAATACTTTCCGTTTGTTCGTTTGCAGTAAAAAGTATTTCTTCATATTTTGCTATCAAGTAATGCGTCCAGTATGAGGGAGATGTGCAGCTGGTCCCGTCGGAGGTTCGAGTTCTCCCTCGGGCATGGGTGTGTGTCTTTGTCCGTAGGATAATTTAGGTTAAGTAGTGTGTAAGCTTAGGGACTGATGAACTTAACAGTCCCATAATATTTCACACACATTTTTTTTTTAGGGACATTTGCGACAGTTTTTCTCTATGATGTATTTTCTGTACCAAATACTTCCACTATATTTTATACACAGTTTCATATCAAATAATAAATAAATCACTCCGTCTTCAGGCCACAGTGGCCCATCGGGACCATCCGACAGCCGTGTCATCCTCAGCTGAGCATGCGGATAGGAGGGGCGTGTGATGAGCACACCACTCTCCCGATCGCTATGTTGGTTTTCTTTGACCGGAGCCGCTACTAATCAGTCGAGTAGCTCCTGAATTGGCATCACGAGGCTGAGTGCACCCCGAAAAATGGCAACAGCGCATGGCGGCCCGGATAGTCACTCATCCAAGTCCCGACCACGCCCGAGAGCGCTTAACTTCGGTGATCTCACGGGAACCGGTGTATCCATTGCGGCAAGGCCGTTGCTATCAAATAATAATGTATTTCTATATTTTGGACTATAGACGGTATCGAAACGCGTCAGGCTGTAGCTAACCTCGTGTTTCATTTTTTCTCTCAGTAAGCTCAATTCCTTGATATGCAACGACAATTTATTACTAATATCTAATGTATATGCAATACAGAGCAGAATTATCCATAGGAGTACATGATGATTCTTGAGGATATCATCTTTTCTTTTTCTGGTAATTCTAAAATGCATGTTAAGTTCATTTCCTTGGTAACTACTGGGGAGAGGAGTTGTGGCCCTGTGATGTGGAGGAGGCCCCGTTGCCCATTCTCTGCGGCTCAGGGCGGCGGGAGCTTTTGGCCAGATTAGCGAAACTCTTGGTCGACGGAGCGTGCAGGCTGTGAGTTCAGTGACCACCCTCAGATCTCACCGCAGTGGCAGATATGAATATGGAGTTTCTCTGCAGGCTCTTGACCACCTGGGCAGTGCTGCGCGACTTGTAAAGTCAACATCGCGCTGTAACATGGGAGACACAGGACGCCACCATAGACAAGCCTTTGTGTCGCGCCCGTGAGATGCCGGCGCTACGAACGTCAGCATTGTTAAAGCAAATTTACAACAGGTTTTGGCAGGATGGCTTTTGGCTGGTCAGCGCTAACAACTTTCGAAGTGTAGTTTACTGTAGTTCAGCGTTTGCATACTGCCAGAAACGGGCATCCAACATTCTGGAATAAAGTTGTTAGAAAAATTCTCTTTTATGAACATTCCAGTCCAGTCATGAAAATCAATTTAACTTTTCAATTAAAATCCAGTTAGCGTGGGCTGACATAGCCTTAGCAAGTCGGTTTATTTTGCTAGAACATTACCACTCCCTTATTTCCTAGTGACCCGCGACTATTACGCATAGATATGTGCTGTGGCCTTCTCCACCAGACATCACAGCGCCTAGAGTATCAGCAACCAAACTGACAGCCCGCAGCCGCGGGTTGCCCGCCTCGCAGGCACACCGAAGCACTACACAACCGACAGGCCATATTGATGAACGGCCACAACAACAACATCACAGTAAAGACACCAGCGGCCACCAGGGGCCACTACCGGCCCACATAAACATAAGGAAGAGGTCGCTGCAGATCCCGGAACTATTTTCACGCGTCAAACCATGTGATGGAAAATAGTTCCGAGGTACTTATCCGCCGAAGCGCTATAAAGGCCGACGCTCGGCAGCACATCGGCGGTTCATCGACCGCCAGCAGACATGTATAGCTGCCGCCCCGGCAGCCCGGCTAAGATCTTCTCGCTGATCTCTGGATTAGGCTTGGTATATCAGAGAATTCTCTGACGGAGACTAGTAGGAAATTATTTCAGTTGTTTTCTATATTATTCCTGTATGTAGTTGTGATTCTAAGACAGATCACTGTTTTGTGTTGGTGTTATACTTGGAGAATTTGTTTTGGTTAACTGAACAGTCCAATAAATTGTTTTCGGACTTTGATCGTTAGTTTCTTCTGCTTACGCAGACATATCAATATCTACACACATTTTCTCCTAATGTGTTATCTAATTCAGTGTTTGTTCTGAGTATTATCATTTGAATTCTCAGTCAATAAAGGTATATGATGTACAACCCTTGTTTCATTACGGCAGTTGACAGTCCGCATCACCATTTAGTGGTTTGTTACGGTTTGGCAAGGCATACTGCTATGGTTCACGTGTGAGGTCTGAAGTACGAGTATGTATTGAAGCCAAAAAATTGAAAAGAGAAATGCAATGAAGAAATATATCTGTAGTGGGCTTCAGTGAAATGAAATGGAAAGAAGACAAGGATGTCAACAGCAGGAAATTGATGTAACGGGAGATTAATCGAGAGACAAGATTCCGTGAGGTACTCTAAACCATTCATTGATAGGATTGCTCTCATCACAATCAACATCAAATCAACGCCACCAACAACAGTCAAGCAGAACTTGAGGAGACTGAGAAAGTACAGGGTGTTTCAAAAATGACCGGTGTATTTGAAACGGCAATAAAAACTAAACGAGCAGCGATAGAAATACACCGTTTGTTGCAATATGCGTGGGACAACAGTACATTTTCAGGCAGACAAACTTTCGAAATTACAGTAGTTACAATTTTCAACAACAGATGGCGCTGCAGTCTGGGAAACTCTGTAGTACGATATTTTCCACATATCCACCATGCGTAGCAATAATATGGCGTAGTCTCTGAATGAAATTACCCGAAACCCTTGACAACGTGTCTGGCGGAATGGCTTCACATGCAGATGAGATGTACTGCTTCAGCTGTTCAATTGTTTCTGGATTCTGGCGGTACACCTGGTTTTTCAAGGGTCCCCACAGAAAGAAGTCACAGGGGTTCATGTCTGGCGAATAGGGAGGCCAATCCACGCCGCCTCCTGTATGTTTCGGATAGCCCAAAGCAATCACACGATCATCGAAATATTCATTCAGGAAATTAAAGACGTCGGCCGTGCGATGTGGCCGGGCACCATCTTGCATAAACTACGAGGTGTTCGCAGTGTCGTCTAAGGCAGTTTGTACCGCCACAAATTCACGAAGAATGTCCAGATAGCGTGATGCAGTAATCGTTTCGGATCTGAAAAATGGGCCAATGATTCCTTTGGAAGAAATGGCGGCCCAGACCAGTACTTTTTGAGGATGCAGGGACTATGGGACTGCAACATGGGGCTTTTCGGTTCCCCATATGCGCCAGTTCTGTTTATTGACGAAGCCGTCCAGGTAAAAATAAGCTTCGTCAGTAAACCAAATGCTGCCCACATGCATATCGCCATCATCAATCCTGTGCACTATATCGTTAGCGAATGTCTCTCGTGCAGCAATGGTAGCGGCGCTGAGGGGTTGCCGCGTTTGAATTTTGTATGGATAGAGGTGTAAACTCTGGCGCATGAGACGATACGTGGACGTTGGCGTCATTTGGACCGCAGCTGCAACACGGCGAACGGAAACTCGAGGCCGCTGTTGGATCACCTGCTGCACTAGCTGCGCGTTGCCCTCTGTGGAAGCTGTACGCGGTCGCCCTACCTTTCCAGCACGTTCATCCGTCACGTTCCCAGTCCGTTGAAATTTTTCAAACAGATCCTTTATTGTATCGCTTTTCGGTCCTTTGGTTACATTAAACCTCCGTTGAAAACTTCGTCTTGTTGCAACAACACTGTGTTCTAGGCGGTGGAATTCCAACACCAGAAAAATCCTCTGTTCCAAGGAATAAACCATGTTGTCTACAGCACACTTGCACGTTGTGAACAGCACACGCTTACAGCAGAAAGACGACGTACAGAATGGCGCACCCACAGACTGCGTTGTCTTCTATATCTTTCACATCACTTGCAGCGCCATCTGTTGTTGAGAATTGTAACTACTGTAATTTCGAAAGTTTGTCCGCCTGAAAATGTACTGTTGTCCCAAGCATATTGCAACAAACGGTGTAATTCTATCGCTGCTCGTTTAGTTTTTATTGCCGTTTCAAATATACCGGTCATTTTTGAAACACCCTGTATATGGTGATACTGAACATGTAATTCATCTTGTAAACCGAGAGGATAATACAGTAGTAACGGATGATTGGAACGCTGTAATATTGGAAGGAATGAGAAAGAGAAAATATCGACTAGGAACAGAAATGAGAGAGGCGAAGGACTAATAGATTGCTGCAATATATTTCAGCTAATAACATCAACGAAGACACTGTTCTAAAATAACAGGTGGTGAAGATATAGTTAGAAAAGGCTTAGATACACAGGGAGATTCCAGTTTGATTTCGTCACGGTTATACATAGATTCTGTAATCAGATATTGGATTGTAAGGCATACCCAGGAGCAGATATAGACTCAGATCACAATTTAGTAATAATTATTATTTGACTGAGGTATAAGAGAATCGTTCAGAAGAATCGTTGTGGAAATAAGGGCATGCTGAAGGACTAAGAAATCATAAATTGCATTTGTAATTTCCTAAGGCTATAGCTAGTGCGATAATGCATTCCACTATAGACAGTTAAGCAGAAGGGGAATAGATATCTCAAAAAGGGCTATCACGGCACTGGACAGACAAATATAGGTACAACGATGATGACCGCGAAGAAGTCTTTGGTGACAGAGTCGACGAAAGAAGTAAGTAAAAAACAGGAATACTGTGCTGGCATAAGCTGAAGCCAGCACACCAGTCGGCAAAGATGAGGCACGAAGGTTGATTAGTAGGCGCTGGATCAAGCGCACCTATCATGAAAGGGACCTATTTGAATATAAAAATGGAAATGAAAGCAGATTAGTGGCATTTCGTAAGAGAAAGATTGACAGGTCGGAAGCTGAACACATTAGTGGTCTCCCAAATACAATAGAGACGCCACGGTAAAGAGCGAACCTGTAAGAAAGGTCATATACAATTTGAGCATCAGTTTTGGTTAGTGAAAGAAAAGAATAAGAAGAAAATTATTGCATCGTAAAATATTAATATATTTTGAACAAATTGGCTTTAAACTTCTACACATTGACAAATACACAATAAATGCATGACTTACATCCGATATTTCTTTTGTAAATGGCGCAGTCCAATAATCGCTGCTTCGTCAGTCCGTTCCTTCTTAAAATTAAATGTCCTTGCATGTGCGTAAGTGCATTGTATCCACACCCGAGTTACCGAAATGTTTGTTTGACGTTTCACATTGTTTTTACACAAAATAAAAATACAACTTGTAGCAATGCTATGTAGTACGTCTTAACATGTCGGCGACCAAAAGTACAAGGGATAATGAAGTCTCTAGAATATTTCTTAACAAAAGATAGATTGTTCTTCTTCTGTTTCACAGCTTCTTGCCATCAACTTCTGCGGCAATGATTGTAAATATCTTCGCACAGCGAGCCATAGTGTTTATTTAGAGTATTTAACGCTGGACACGCGTTTTGGTATAGGCGCACATTAAAAAAACATACACTCCTGGAAATTGAAATAAGAAGACCGTGAATTCATTGTCCCAGGAAGGGGAAACTTTGTTGACACATTCCTGGGGTCAGATACATCACATGATCACACTGACAGAACCACAGGCACATAGACACAGGCAACAGAGCATGCACAATGTCGGCACTAGTACAGTGTATATCCACCTTTCGCAGCAATGCAGGCTGCTATTCTCCCATGGAGACGATCGTAGAGATGCTGGATGTAGTCCTGTGGAACGGCTTGCCATGCCATTTCCACCTGGCGCCTCAGTTGGACCAGCGTTCGTGCTGGACGTGCAGACCGCGTGAGACGACGCTTCATCCAGTCCCAAACATGCTCAACGGGGGACAGATCCGGAGATCTTGCTGGCCAGGGTAGTTGACTTACACCATCTAGAGCACGTTGGGTGGCACGGGATACATGCGGACGTGCATTGTCCTGTTGGAACAGCAAGTTCCCTTGCCGGTCTAGGAATGGTAGAACGATGGGTTCGATGACGGTTTGGATGTACCGTGCACTATTCAGTGTCCCCTCGACGATCACCAATGGTGTACGGCCAGTGTAGGAGATCGCTCCCCACACCATGATGCCGGGTGTTGGCCCTGTGTGCCTGGGTCGTATGCAGTCCTGATTGTGGCGCTCACCTGCACAGCGCCAAACACGCATACGACCATCATTGGCACCAAGGCAGAAGCGACTCTCATCGCTGAAGACGACACGTCTCCATTCGTCCCTCCATTCACACCTGTCGCGACACAACTGGAGGCGGGCTGCACGATGTTGGGGCGTGAGCGGAAGACGGCCTAACGGTGTGCGGGACCGTAGCCCAGCTTCATGGAGACTGTTGCGAATGGTCCTCGCCGATACCCCAGGAGCAACAGTGTCCCTAATTTGCTGGGAAGTGGCGGTGCGGTCCCCTACGGCACTGCGTAGGTTCCTACGGTCTTGGCGTGCATCCGTGCGTCGCTGCGGTCCGGTCCCAGGTCGACGGGCACGTGCACCTTCCGCCGACCACTGGCGACAACATCGATGTACTGTGGAGACTTCACGCCCCACGTGTTGAGCAATTCGGCGGTACGTCCACCCGGCCTCCCTCATGCCCACTATACGCCCTGGCTCAAAGTCCGTCAACTGCACATACGGTTCACGTCCACGCTGTCGCGGCATGCTACCAGTGTTAAAGACTGCGATGGAGCTCCGCATGCCACGGCAAACTGGCTGACACTGACGGCGGCGGTGCACAAATGCTGCGCAGCTAGCGCCATTCGACGGCCAACACCGCGGTTCCTGGTGTGTCCGCTGTGCCGTGCGTGTGATCATTGCTTGTACAGCCCTCTCGCAGTGTCCGGAGCAAGTATGGTGGGTCTGACACACCGGTGTCAATGTGTTCTTTTTTCCATTTCCAGGAGTGTAAAATCATCTCTTCAGTCTCGCGCTGAGATGCTTAGCATCTTCACGACCTACAGTTCGTTGGCTGTCCTTTTCTTTTATGACAAATATCTCTTATAGAAGGTATCTGAAATTCAATAATATTGCACTGTGCTGGCGTAAGCTGTCGTCAGTACACCAGTCGGCAAAGATGAGGAGCGAAGGTTGATTAGTAGGCGCTGGATCAAGCGCACCTGTCATGATAGTGACCAGAGACACCAACAGAGCGTGGTTAGACACTGGACTCGCATTCGTGAGGACGACGATTCAATCCCGCGTCCAGCTTTCCTGATTTAGGTTTTCCGTGATTTCCCTAAAACGCTCCAGGCAAATGCCGGGATGGTTCCTTTCAAAGGGCACGGCCGACTTCCTTCCCCGTCCTTCCCTAATCCGATGAGACCGATGACCTCGTTGTCTGGTCTCCTTCCCCAAAAAAACTAACCAGCCAGAGACACTCCCATAACCAACATGCTGCCAAAGCTCACTCGACAGTATGTAGACTACTGGCCATTAAAATTGCTACACCACGAAGATGACGAGCTACAGACGCGAAATTTAACCGATAGGAAGAAGATGCTGTGATATGCAAACGATTAGTTTCTCAGAGCATTCACACATACCTACAGCGTGTTGACATGAGGAAAGTTTGCAAACGATTTCAGATACACAAACAGCAGTTGACCGGCGTTGTTGTGATGCCTCGTGTAAGGAGGATAAATACGTACCATCACGTTTTCGTCTTTGATAAAGGTCGGATTGTAGCCTATCGCGATTGCGGTTTATCGTATCGCGACATTGCCGCTCGAATTGTCGAGATCCAATGACTGTTAGCAGAATATGGAATCGGTGGGTTCAGGAGGGTAATACGGAACGCCGTGCTGGATTCCAAGGGCCTTGTGTCACTAGCAGTCGAGATGACAGGCATCTTATCCGCATGGCTGTAACGGATCGTGCAATCAAGTCACGATCCGTGAGTCCACAGATGGGGACATTTGCAAGACAACAACCATCTGCACGAACAGTTCGACGACGTTTGCAGCAGCAGGGACTATCACCTCAGAGACCATGGCTGCGATTACCCTTGACGCTGCATCACAGACAGGAGCGCCTGCGATGGTGTACTCAATGACGAACCTGGATGCACGAATGGAAAAACGTCATTTTTTCGGATGAATCCATGTTCTGGTTACAGTATCATGATGGTGACATCCGTGTTTGGCGACATCGCGGTGAACGCACATTGGAAGCGTGTATTCGGCATCGTCATACTGGCGTATCACCCGGCGTGATGGTATGGGGTGCCATTGGTTACACGTCTCGGTCACCTCTTGTTCGCATTGACGGCACTTTGAACAGTGGACGTTACATTTCAGATGTGTTACGATCCGTGGCTGTACCCTTCATTCGATCCCTGCGAAACCCTACCTTTCAGCAGGATATTGCACGACCGCATGTTGCAGGTCCTGTACGGGTCTTTCTGGATACAGAAAATGTTCGACTGCTGCCCTGGCCAGCACATTCTCCAGATCTCTCACCAACTGAAAACGTCTGGTCAATGGTGGCCGAGAAACTGGCTCGTCACAATACGCCAGTCACTAGTCTTGATGAACTGTGGTATCGTGTTGAAGCTGCATGGGCAGCTGTACCTGTACACGCCATCCAAGCTCTGTTTGACTCAATGTCCAGGCGTATCAAGGCCGTTATTACGGCCAGAGGTGGTTGTTCTGGGTACTGATTTCTCAGGATCTATGCACCCAAATTGCATGAAAATGTAATCACATGTCAGTTCTTGTATAATATATCTGTCCAATGAATACCCGTTTATCATCTGCATTTCTTCTTGGTGTAGCAATTTTAATGGACAGTAGTGTATTTAGGCCGCCACCGCTGACCGGAGAGCCCCACTCACACACTAACTCACCCAGTTCGCTACCTCTCAGTTTACTCGCAGAGCAGATTTAGTTCATCACAGGTACGACAGTACATAGCGACCAGATTAGTAACTATAGCGGGACTATTACTGATGAGCATGAACCACAAACATGGACTCTATTCAAGTTAAGTAAATATTCCAGTAGCGTAAATAAAGAACGGTATTAATCCACGTGTGTCTTTGTGTCATAGAAAGAGGATACCGGCCACTCACAACCAAATCCTCTCCCTTGCTTCCTTGCGGTACAAGACTCCACAAATACAGCAATGTAAGTTACCTGTAAAATTAATAGGAATTATAGGTAATTGAGGACAAAATAGCTGAAGGGAAAATACAAAGCAGTCGAAAGGGAAATTAGAGTCATTAGGACTGATGCAGTACATAGAACAGTCAATATAATTTTCGTAAGAATTATAAGCGAAGGCGTTAACATTAAGAATGCAAGAGGAACTCCACTGATAAAATCGTGGGGGATATCAAATAGGTGGAAAGGGTACGCTGAAGGTCTTTTCGAGAAAGAATCTGTCTAATGAAGTGATAGAACGAAAAATGGGAGTCGATATGGAAGACTTAGGTGATACAGTATCACAGTCAGTCTAACAGAACTTCGGAACACTAACGATGGAACAAAGTGGAAGACATAGAAAAGAGTGTCTCAGAATTTCTAAAATCATAGGAAGAAGAGGCAACCAAATTATTGTTCAACTTGGTTTATGGAATTTATGAATTTGGAAACATTCGATCAGAATTTCGGAAAAATATCATCCATACAATCCCGATGATAACAAGAGCAGATATGTGCGCCAACTATAGAACAATCAGCTTAGCTCATGCGTCCAAATTGCTGACAAGAATAATATACAGATGAATCTCACTTGTCAGAAAACATTTCACTTGAGGAGGTATCGACATGGCCAAAGCCTTAAAATCAGAAACGCAGCATGAATGAACGAGATTAATGCAGAGTTTCGGAAGTATGACGCAGACCTCTTACATGTTGGCTCATTCATCTGCTGAATATGTGGTGGAGACAAAGAAGATCGGGAAACGTAAATTCAGCGAAGAATGGCACATGTGTACGGAGAGCACTGGATGTCCGTTGCAATTCCAACACTTGATCCTAGCTCCGCTGCAGTGGCTGCTATCGTAACCCGCCAGGCTTCAATGATGAGGCCATCCACCTGCTCGAAAACGGTATCGGTAACGTGGTGTGGCGTTCCAGAGCGTGCATCATCGGCGTACGATATCCGTACTCTCTCTATTCGCTTTGGCCACGCCTTCATCCTAGCGTCGGACATGTAGTTCTCCTCGTACACTTTGATGAACTTCCGTTCCCCGCACTCATTCCATTGTCAGGAAACTAAATACCCCCCTTTGTTCTTCTTCTGAAGTCTTCATTTCACCTTTCCAGTACCACAGAGTGTAGCAGACGGTCGACGCATGCACATACTCTCTCTGTCGTAAATTGGGTGGGTGTCCGTGTCGCTCTAGGGGCGACTTTGGACTTCGGCGCTTTTATAAGGACCACATGTTCGTCAGTAGGCAGTGGTAATACTACACCTTCGGTGGTTTTCATTTTATCATGTCGGCTTGTTTCCTTTTGAATGCAACTTGTATTTATGAGAAGGGTGACAAGAGAAAATGCGATGATTATAGAGGCATTAATTTTCTGTACAGTGCCTGCAAAATAGGCTCCAGAATAATCAGTAGTATGCTTAAGGTCGCAGCAGACACTATCATCAGCGAAGAACACATGGGGCTTAGACTAGGCCGCCCTGCGGTAGATGTTATTTTCGTAGTGAAAAAAAAAGATTGAGAAAACGAAGTAATTAAGATCAGAAAGTCACATCGCCTTCATCGATTCCAAAAAGGCATTTGACCGCCTGAATAGAGGCGAGCTACTGGAAATTTTAATCAGAAAAGACTTACCTCATAATCTAGCAATAGCGATCAGAAGTCTGTATCAAAACTCTACCATATTTATTGTCATGGGTAAGTAAATAACAGTCCCAGTAAAAACAAATGAAGGAGTTAGACAAGGATGTTGTCTCTCCCCAATATTTTTGAATATGTCTGTAGACGAAGTCATTGAAAGATGGAAACAAATTTTCAAGTGTGTATAACGCACTCGCCACTGTATAGTTTAAGAAGTGTTCTGTATGCAGACGATGTTGTTAATGTGCAACAGAGAGAAGATAGTTTACAGATGGGGCTATACATCTTAATAACATAGCAGAAGAATGTGGACTGACCATATCTTCATATAATTCAGAAGTAATGGCCTTTCTGGCCATGAACGTAACAAGACGAAAAACTGAGATAAATGGCAAAATATTGGATGTGCAGTATCCCCAACAATAGGTCGCGAAATAGAAACAAATTATCAAATATAAATATATATGTGTAACAATTCATAAAACTCTGAAATATGCAACCAGGAAATAAACTAAATGGAAGCTTTAGTACCCAATGGCTTTACCAATAGTATTATATGAAAGAGAGACCTTGGTGCCGTCAAAAATTGTGCAAATGGCTCTAAGCACTAAAGGACTTAACATCTGAGGTCATCAGTCCGCTAGACTTAGAACTACTTAAACCTAACTAACCTAAGGACAACGCACACATCCATACCCGGGGCAGGATTCGAACCTGCGAGTGTAGCAGCAGCGTGGTTCCATACTAAAGCGCCTAGAACCACTCGGCCACAGAGGCCGGCCTTGGTGCTGTCGAAGAAAGACGGAAAGAGAAGTATGTCAGGTGAAATGAAATTTCTCAGAGTAATCAAAGGCTGCACGCTGACAGACAAAGTACGAAAAACATAAATAAGAGAAGAGATACAGATTTTCGATTTTGAAAGCCAAATTAAGAAAATATAAAGTTACCGTGTAATCATTTAGAAATAGTGCAGCAAGATCTTCTGCCTAGAAACGCCATGAACTATAAGTCCATTGGAAAGGGAATTATCAGACGTCACAGGACGAGATGATTTCTGGAATAGGTTGTGCATCATACTCTATGAAGTTAAGATCATGATGGTGATAACGACGATAGAAAATAAACTGAGGTTAGTTAATATTATTTTGGCCTTAGAAAAGGTAAACCCACGAGAGAAAATGTTCTGACTTCGCGCTTGGTAATGGAATCAAGACAAAGGGATTGAAACACTTCTACGAGATTTTTTGACCTACAAAAACAATCGACAATGAAGAATGATCCAAAATGTAGAAATGCTCAAGGAAACAGGAGTAAGATACAAGGAAAAACTGATAATATACAGTATGCCCACGAACCAAGAGGGGAAATTAAGAACCGAAAACCAGAAGCGAAGAACTCACATTAGAAAATGTATGTTACGGATCTAGCCTTTCGCCCCTACTATTCAGTCTGTGCTTTGAAGAAGCAGTGACGAAAATAAAAAAGTTCAGTTGTTGGATTAAGTTTCAGAGTGAAAGTATATCGACGGTAAGGTTCGCTGATGACATTGCTATTGTCTGTGAAACTGAAGTAGGGTTGAAGAACCTGTTTAATGGATAGTCTAATGAACGCACACTATATGCTGAGAGTAAACCGAAGAAAGACGAATGTAACGGGGTGTATCTGAAATGAGATTAATGATAAATTTTACAACAAAATTTAGGACCTCGAAACAGCGGAATTAAGGCATTCTGCTACCATGGATGCAAAGTAACAAAGCAAGGAGGGCATAAAAAGCAATCTAACAAAGGAAAGAAGGCATTTCTGGAAAAAAACATCTATTTACTTGAAACCGGCACTAACATGATGAATAAATTTCTGAGAATGTACGTTTGAAGCTCAATATTGTATGCAAGTGAGTCCTGGGTCGTGGGAAAAAAGAGGAACAAGAGAGTCGAAATATTTTAGATGTGGTGCAATAAAAGGATGGTGAAAATTAGGTGGACAGACTAGGTAAAAAATCTGCAGGTGATGAGAGGAAAATGTGGAAAACATCAAAGTCAAGAAGGGAGAGGATGATAGCACGTGAGTTAAAACATCAAGGAATAACTTCCACGGTTCTTGAAAGACCTCCACTGGTTAAAAATTTTTAGAATAAGACTGAGATTGGAATAAACACAACATAGCATTGAGGACACTGGGTGCAAGTGCTACGCTGAGATGAGGGAGTTCACACAGTGGAGGAATTCGAGTGGCTCGCAACGAATCAGTCAGAAGACAGATGACCAATCAGAACGACTTTGTGTGTGTGTGTGTGTGTGTGTGTGTGTGTGTGTGTGTGTGTGCGTCCGTGTGTATGTTCTTTCTTCATATCAGTTATCAGTGAGTGAACAAGTAGGATACCTTTAATTTTGTTTGCCTCCTTTTTGCTGCTGTTTCCCTCTATTTCTTTACAAGATTGATTAACACTAAATTTCATTCAGTTTCCTTTTTTGAATGTAATATTCTTGTCGATTCAAATTATGGTGGTAGAAGTAAGAGGATACAAAATTTAGACTGGCAGTGGCAAAAAAGGGATTTCTAAAGACAATTTTTTTAAGATCGAGTATAGATTAAAGTGCCAGAAAATCTTTTCTGAAAGTATTTGTATTGAGTGTAGCCATGTAAGGAAATGAAACATGGGCGATGAGCAGTTTGGACAAGAAGAGAATATAAATTCTTGAAATGTGGTGCTACAGAAGAATGCTGAAGATTAGATAGGTAGCCCACGTAACTAGTGAGGAGGTACTGAACAGAATTGGAGAGAAAAGAAATTTTTGGCACAACCTGACTAGAAGTAATCGGTTGTATGATATACCCTAACTTACTAAAACAAATATTTATGATCAATAAAAGGGAACAAAAAGTGTTGCTCTTTAATTTCCCTAAAGTTGATGAAAAAATATAAAGCTCTTTTAGTTTCATCCGTTTCACTTAATACTATATGTGGCTTTCGTAAGAATGTGACGACGACCTCTTAAACAGCGTATTAAATAGAAGAACATTTTTTCAGGGTAAACGTGGATTCTACATTTATAAGCAGCTGGAAATAGTAAAATAAAATGAGCTGCGTCGTTTAACATACGTAACTATCTGCGTCCTCGTGTAACTGAAATATTTAAAATTCTTACTATATGTGTTGGTAGTGCTAGCACATTTTACTTCTCTAGAGTAATGAAGACAGTTTTTAGCGAATACTTGGGCGCAGCGCCCAGTTATTTATGAATTCAGAGAATGTTGCAGCATTGGCGGCCAACAATTATTGTACATCTGCAACGCTGAAAATGGCAATAACTCCGAGGAAAGGTGCTTTACACACACGGAGACATTTAATAAAATCAGTTATTTCATGTTAACGAACAATAATTATATTCTGAGATAACAATCAGAAATTATCACGTTACAGACCTTCACATCCATGTAATAAAATGTTAGCGTACAAGTTTGCGTAAGTAAGTTTTAATAGTATCGCATCCATTACATAATTAGTGCTAACAATTAACCTTGTATTTCCTTTGGTTTTGTTGTATTGCAGATACTATTATCTTAGTTTATTGGATATTATGCTTTTGGCATTTCTTGTCCTTTCACACACAAGAAAATATTTATTTAACCTTATTTCCACTTCCAGACGACAGTGCAGTTGGTAGGACCAGTTTAATACTGTAGGGAAAATTGTAGAAGGAGGCCAAGAGATAAATACAGCAAGCAGATTCAGAAGGATGTAGGGTGCAATGGTTACTTGGAGATGAAGATGTCTGCACGGTATAGTAGTATGGGGAGCTGCGTCAAACCAGGCTTCTGACTGCAGAGAACAACAACAACATTCTTGCCTAATGATTCGTTTAGGATTATTTAGGCTAATACTGCTGCTGATTTTTTTCAGTAAGGTGTAAATGAGTAAAGGAAGCATAGACATTTTATTGCCATTGCGTAGTTTCTGTACCCGTATACTTGCGTTACTACCCCAATAAAATCACCAATTCTTGAGTGCCCCCACACAGTCCAGATTTTATTTATGTCAGTGCATAGTGCAGTAGGTTCCACGGAGTAACAGTTTTCCATTTTCCTCGTCCAGTTAAGGCCAGTATTGCGATGGTATCCTTGAAAGGCTCAGTCGTTTTCCTTCCTCATTTTTCTAAATTTCGAACTTCATCTCTAATGGCTTTGTCATCCACGGTGAATAGAAACGCTACTTTTTTCCTTCCAATATCTTTATGTTCTGTAGGCAAATGTACAGTGAACTCTTGGGATCTGGTGTGTCGAAATAACAGAAATTACTTGGAAAAAATAACTTCTTCGAGAAAGATACGCTTGAAGGTAGTGGAATTTATTTACAGAAAGTAAAACAAACAGAAGAAGCACGATTTGGATATCATATCCTCGTGTGCAGATACAAGGACGCACGTGCTGCAGTGACAAATGTAATAACGTTTCCAAGCGCCCAGGGAGCTTTGATCAAAAGCGAAACTTATAGTTTGGGATTTCGTTCTGTGTCCGTTGATTTCTAGTGGTAATTCAGGGACACCCCGTCCCCGCACGCCTCCCCCGTCCGGACCATCTCTCTTCCCTTTTGCAGAAAGAGAATCGTAGAAGCTGTGTTCTTTGCTGCGCAAAAACAGGACGGAGCTGGCCGAATGGATTCTCCCTTTTATTTCCGCTCGTACGTTATTTCCGCATTCCGCCTGCGCTGGAGGGCGAATTGAAAGGGCCGAGTCGCAGTCGAGGGCAAAACTTAGCATAAATTCTGGCAGTAAAGTGGATAACAGCCGCAAGCCGCGCACAACTTGTGCGAGTGGTCGCCGCGTTGTGACGTCAGAGGCGGACCGGGGACGGCACGCATTAGGGCAGATGCGGGGCAGAGTGCGGCGCTCCTGACCCACTTCCACGGCTGCCATTACGAACGTTCTCCGATCTCTTTCAGTTAAGCAGTTCCAATTGCACGCATATCCTCCACCAACATTGTCTGAAACTGTTAAGAAAAAATGCATTGGCGGAAATGGAAGTGTTGCATCCTGAAACACCAGTCCAATATTAATCAAACTTTATGGAGGTGTTCTCACACATCAACGTTACAATATTGTTAACTTTCATTCAATTCTGAACTGCTTCTTCTTATTAACATCAGTTATTAGATGTGATCCATAATGTTACGGATATTCTGTTGCGTACATAATGACATGGAAGTTGTACTGTCTGCCATCGGGTTCCCCTAAATGGCAGGCAGCACTGCATAACAGCCACACTATGAGGGAAACAAACCAACAGCCCAACAGGCGAAGACATCAGGTAAACACGCCGGAGATTCCAGTCGATTAATAGTAACATTTCCTTGCAGAGGTCGCCGTGACATATCCGGCCACCGATTCCTACGCCGGGTTTCTATTGGCTCCAGCTCGCTATATAGGCCCGGCCGGTCGAAGGCAGACCAGTCTTCGTCCGC
Source organism: Schistocerca piceifrons (assembly GCF_021461385.2). Taxonomy (NCBI): domain Eukaryota; kingdom Metazoa; phylum Arthropoda; class Insecta; order Orthoptera; family Acrididae; genus Schistocerca; species Schistocerca piceifrons. Next base: position 347,606,551 of record NC_060141.1, on the reverse strand, counting down.
TGCGAATGGCAACCGCTACAGCAGAGTCTCCGAGAAGATATCACCGAAGCCGCTGTACTGCACCGCCGATCGAAGTACCAGCCGACCGAGAGGAACCACATCTCTGGCTAGATCGACGGACGTCTACATCTATTGTACAGCCAGCTATTGTATTGTAGAAGAAGTTACGTTCAATAAACTGTTGGAGAACACAACAGAAGTAATCAGCGTACAAATGGGATCTTTAGGATTTGTTTCTATGCCTGCGACATCTACTACTTCATTTCATGAAGATTTCTGGTTGGTGGATGATATGAAATGTTGTGCCTGGCATGAAATTCAGCTGTTTCGATGACTCAGTGAAACTACTTCATGAGGAAGCAATCGCAAGTCAGCACGGAAAGTAGGTGCCACGTTACAGGGTCACGCACTCAGCACCCAAGAAACAGCATTCAGCAAGCTGACATTGTGGAAGCAGCTGATGAGGGCTTCTGCAAAGAGATGTGACACCCTGAAACCACTGACAGGGCTGTGAGGGTAATACGATGGAACAACCAGAGCATGATCTTACAGTTACTCAGTGGCTGCTCCTCGTCATTGGCTTACATGGCAAAATCGCTACCGTTAGAAAAAAAGGAGCTGGACGTGGCTAGCATAAATATCGCCAAATTTAGGTACACACCCTCAGTCATCACCAGCCACCAGCCTAGTGAAGGTACACACTAGTCTATCCACTGAAATCTATAATCTGCTGTAGCCACATTACCCTATCAACAGATTCTAGGCCAAAGCCTGTCATGTGCCTGAATACTGCTGGGTGACATTCATCTGCCGCTGGTCACCTTCTTGGTGGAACAGGCTGTGAGTATCAGCTAGCTGCCGGGCTGTCATCTCGTTGTCCATCGCGTAGTGTAGGCACATACCATCATCATCAGCTATGCTGGAGGCCATAGTTAGTCCCCACCTGCCATGATGTGCCACCTGCCGATCTGCATAAAAAGGCATGCAGCTGAGGTCGCTTTCTTCTGTCGACCACTGGCCGCCGTCATGGATTCTCCGCTGTGTCAGCACCTGTGTTACTTTGCTAATCGCACCACATCATCCACTTCCACTTCCATGAGAAACACACAGCACGCCGTCTTTCAAGTTTGTTATTACTGACTCCGGCACACTGTATTGGCAGTGGCCACCTATTTCATGGAGACCATTGACCACCTCTCCAGTTTCGTTTCTACTTCTGTAATTATTGTAGAATAAACGAACAATTCAACCTGCATTGTTTCCATGAAGTATCAGCATACAACACCTGTCACCACAACACTGCTGCTACAACTTGGGAGGTGTACTGTTACACGTCATGACCTATCACAGCTTGCCTCACCTTCCACCATAGCAGTCACTCACACCACCGCTGTAAGAGGTGTCAGAAGTTCTTGGCATGAACATCATCGACATCACCCGCTTGTAGCTTCAACAATGTAGTGTGGTGAGTGGATTTATTATTTTTCTCTCTCCTGTCAGTTGTGAAAACTGATTGTCACAGGAATTTGAAAGTGCAGTTTGTGGAGGTGGAATAACCTGCCTACCTTCCTCATTTTGGAGGGAATACTATAGAAGATTACGCTGGCATACAATTTCAGATGCTAGCAGAGAAATGAGTTGGGCCACAGCATGCCAAGTGCACAGCCAGCGGATGTTAAGTGTCACACATGCCTGTGCTATGACCATTTTGTCAAGTGGTGTATAGAGTCAAGATGGATTATCACTAGACAAAACGACTTCTGCAATGCAGTCACAACAATAGATACGCCATTTCCGGGAGGTCATGACGACCTTTTTCTTTGACTGCAAGCGCCAACTGCTCATTGACTTTCTGGAAAAAGTGCCACAATCAACCCACAGCAGTACGTGGACTCTTTGCAAAAACCTAAGTGCCAGATGAAGTCCAGACACCCAGGAATGTTAACAGACGGCATTATTCTGCTGCAAGATAATACTCAGCCGCATATTGTCAAGCTTGTTTCAAGTATACTGCAGACATTTCGCTGAGAAGCGCCTACACATTCTCCATACGTCCCAATCTCTCCCCATGCGTTTCCCATATCTGTGGATTCTTGAAGAAATGCATTGAAGGCTGTTGATTTTCTTCAAAGAGGTTGACATCTGGGTACAAGCATGGTTCTGTAGTCTACCTCAAACATTTTTCCATGAAGGCATTGTCAGTCTTGCCTCACGGTTTGATATATGTAGTAACAGTTATTGTGATTACATTTGGTATAATAATCGTTTTTCTTAATTTTTAATGGGGTTTCAAATCAGAGTGAAAATTCATTCTAGAGATCATTGGTCACTTATATATGGCATTGGCCAAATTCTGAGCTGGGTGCTAAGGCCACGTTCATGGTTCAAGACTATAACAACATCTTCCGTGAAATGCTATCAGATGAAAAACGCAGGCTGTGCAATAATACGCAACACAACGCACAAAATTGTGGTTCACCGTCTGAGTGCTGATGCCTTTATAGAAACACATCGATATTTTGCAATGATTTTGTGAAGATAGATGAAATCACGGAAGGTGGTGTGGCATTGCCTTCTGTCTGCAAATGAGATTTTTAATTGAAACTTTCTCTAAGAGGCGACGAATATAATAGTTTACAAAATATAATGATGTTATGTACGTTAACTGTCGCCACATGGAGGCAAGCCACATTGATGGCGGATAATAATATCTTTTATGAGTACGATGCAGTTGACTGTATTTCCTGTAACTCAGAATTTTTATATGTACTGGTCCATCATCTTATTATTCTCCTATAATCGTGGCCGCATCAGGCCGATGAGTAGTCTGGTAAGCCTCGTTGTTCGAAAGCGGCAACCGGTCACACCCACACAATTCTCACGATAAAATGTCTCGAATGGCAGGGAAATGATAGGATAAAATACCTCAGGGAGGTTCAAGCTCCGGCAGAGAAGTAATTGACTGATAACCTCAGATGTTAAGTCCCCTAGTGCTTAGGGTCATTTGAAGCATTTGAAGAGAAGTAATTGAGGAAAGAACACGAACAGTGTTCGGTGTTTCAGCACCGAACTATCCACCACCAACCTCTCCTATCTTGCTGCTGAAGAACGTCCAAAGCGCAATACAAATTATGGGTACGGCAAGAACACAGGATGATAGTTCTTTTTAAATAATTAACTCGACCATGTATAGTGAAGTAAGTAAATATTAAGCCAGCAAATTACACATGAAACGAACTTACATGTTGTCAGTACAAGGTCACAAGGTAGAAAGACAGAATGGTAACCAGATGACAAGCGAAAAAACCTCTATTATGTATTTATTCTCAACGGTATTAAGTTACAATCTTCCACAGTTCTATAAGCTTCGCTAAGCAAAAATTTTCATTAAAATTGTAAAGGTATTCGCTAGTTTATTGACAAACAACATATTTTACCAGATATAATTGACTTTTTCCTGTAATGGGTCATTACGAACATTAATTAAACAATAAGGAGAAAAGTAATAAAATGATAACCCTTTATCGCCCCTTGAATACCTGGATTCATCATGTCCAACTGCATACACGTCGAGCATTCAGTCACAGAAGCAATAATTTATTTTTACATGTTGATATCAGCTTTTGGTAAAAACCACACATTGTGGAATAAGAAATAAAAACTGTTTGCCAATTACTTCAGCAAAACCGAATGATAATCATTTGAAGCTAAGTTAAATGATCTTAAGTGGCAAGTAATTTACCAATGAAAAAATTGGCGTAACATTTTAGCCCTTGATGAGAAGTTAGTACCTAATTGGTTTATATGGCTCATTTACTATTGTTTTTTAACTTCTCTCAAAGTAAAAAGAAACGAGCCAAGAAAAGAAACCTGAAACTGCTTTTGTTTTAGAACATTTACGTGATTTAGTAAGAAATACAAGGTTACATGTTTATGGGTAATGTACATGTTTTGGGCGTAAAAAATAATTTGAATTTACAGATCTTCTGTGAGTTCAAATGTCTGCGTTGGTAGTTTGTAAATGTACTTAAGTTGTTCATTTCCAAACACAGACTAATTAATAAAAGTCTCTGTGTTTCTTGGTTTGGTAGTGACATAATTTTCTTCGGAAAGCTCTGCTGTTAAGAATGTCGCACAGAATAATAAAAAAAAATGTTGTGATTTGATAGACGACTCAAGTCTCGGCACGTGGGGACCAGTTACCAAAGTAAGATCCCGATTTTTGCAGGTGATGCCAGGCCTACAGCCCCGCTGACAATAACTGACGTGCAAAAGTAAGTTCAGGTTTTGCAATTATGGACGGTTGACGATCATCCCTCAGGCCAGATAGGATGATCGGTTTCAAACAGCTCGTCAGGGAATTCATGAAACAATCGAAATGGTGCCCACAGTTTCTGTAGTGGTTAGACTGAACCTGCAGTTGCATTATCACCGCGTGCTTTACAATTGCTTGGACTTACCACCATCTACAAAATATACGAGACGAGAGGTGTCCATCGCCTAATCACTGTATTTCACCTTCTGCCAGATCGTCAGAGGTGAGTACGAAGTCAATGTGTGTTTACAAATGTTTTCGAGCGTCTGTTTCTTGTATGACTTGACACCATCACTCATATGAGTGTCCTGCGTACTTCACTTAAATAATTTGAGCCTGTTTGTGCAGCACTAGGTTCACACACTAGTCTATTCTCATTCACATTCACGTAGGAACATATAAAGTCTCTTTATTTTTAGTTCCACGGATAGTACAATTTTTGTTTATAAAACAAGGGTCGTATAAGACTTACAACAATTAAAGGAATGAGACAAAGTACAGAACCTTTTTTTCTGAACATTTGCGGCCATGGCTCTGGACATTCAACGCAGTAGTCTGATATAAGCCAATTCCCCCTTCTTTTTTTCTTTTCTTCAGACAGTAAAAGTGTGAACTTCGGTACTCGGGATACCATTGTTCTGCTCTCGCACATACCTAACCATGAATCGGATAGTGAAAAAAAACCGCCCATGAATAAGAAAGAGAATGAGTATTCAAAATTATAATTAAACACGTATTCAACAATTCATAGCGTAACATCGAGTACCATCCTACTGTACCATTCGTACATCAAGAAACTGTTAATTAACAGGTACTAGCAAAAATTAATTACTTTAGAGGAAAGATTGCAGTATACATCCTGAGCAAGAACATGACAAAAATACCTCTCTCTTGTCTTGGTGTAACTTAAAACTAGCGTGATTTGTCTCGTACCAACTGAATATTCCACCTTGGATGGACTATAAGGATTCTACATATTATAGTTCCATTGTGTAATTAGAATATGCAAGATGCTTTATTTGTGTGCCACGTAAGTTAGTGATATGCCATGAAGTTCAAGTCTTTCATGTGAAATAACTATTGCTGTTCACTTTCTGTTTCCTGTATAATATTCCCACTAGAATTGTACTTGCGGTAAAAGCATTTTTACAAGTACGTAAGCTGGCCGCTGTGGCCGAGCGGTTCTAGGCCCATCAGTCTGGAACCGCGCGACCGCTACGGTCGCAGGTTCGAATCCTGTCTCGGGTATGGATGTGTGTGATGTCCTTAGGTTAGTTAGGTTTCAGTAGTTCTAAGTTCTAGGGGACTGATGACCTCAGATGTTAAGTCTCATAGTGCTCAGAGCCATTTGAACCATTTGAACAAGTACGTAAAACAAATATCCATTCTCATTTAGTACTTCAATAAATATTTATAAATCATTTGTTTACAATAAAGTAGCCGACCGTCGCTTTATGAAATGACTATGTCTTTTAAGATGCATATAATTGGAAATTCTCTTAGTCAACTAGGATTCGCTTTTCTCTGGATAACTGCATCTTAGAGTACTAGAACTACACACACGTACGTACAATATGAAAAAGACAGACGTTTAGTGCCTGGAACTTTATAGTAAGCAATACTCCACATAGTCACATAACAGACGAGGCTTATGCTACTACATAAATACAAATACCGAAACCTACAAAATTAATATGACAAAACTAACAATGTTTGCAAAGAATGCATTATGTACAGAATCTCTGTCTTATACATTTTTTTGTCCCTTTGATGGTATAACCCTTTGATCTTATTGCAATCGGGATAGGCAATGAGATAGGAAGCCTCATGTGTTAGTCTGATGATTTTACACAGGTCAGTGTACAACAACTGTCACTTCTTGGTCTTCGTTTGTACAAGTGAGGATTTGGGATGTGTCTGTGACTATTTTTTCACCAGTTTTAATGTTTTGAACTTGTTCCAGCTTTTTTTCATACGCGGACTTCCGTAACAGAACAGAGGCTGTCAGAAGAATGAGGGTCTGATGTATCCTCCTTTTGCTGATACTTCACATCCAGGTATATGCAGAAGAGGTTTTACCCATTCAGTCTTCTGATCTGCTGCTGTACCATGTCTGGCCTAGTCCTGACGAGAACTATAATTTTATTGATGGACCTTGCACCCAAAACCAGGCATACACCTCCTCCAACGGCTGCTATATGGTGATCATGATATCTCTCAATGCGCCAATGCAACATCTTTTGAATCTCTCGTTTTACGGCCTCCCTGTTAGTCCACAGGATGGAATACGTCACATGACGATACGTTTCACTGCGAACCACTTCCATGTGATACGGATATCTCTAAATTACTCCAGGTTAACTGGAGAAGAAATTCGCATAATATGATAATAAAAACTTGACTCTCTGTTGCGCAGGCAAAAACTCATATTCCATGGTTTTATGGCGGATGAGAGCAAAGTCACCCATCACATCATCGTAATTTGGCAAAGCAGGTGCAGTATTCGAATAGGCAGAAAAATGTTCAAATGTGTGTGAAATCGTAAGGGACTTAACGGCTAAGGTCATCAGTCCCCAAGCTTACACACTATTTAACCTCAATTATCCTAAGGACAAACACACACACCCATACCGGAGGACTCGAACCTCCGCCGGGAGCAGCCGCACAGTGCATGGCTGCAGCGCCTTAGACCGCTCGGCGAATAGGCAGAATGATTGCGCATGCGTAACACTCGAAATGTAATCATTTTCACTTTAACCTCTTGATAGAAACTGCTGTGATGTGCCTTGGTTCTTATTAAATTCAAAACAATATTCCTACCGTCCACTATTAAGTGGGAGCTACCGCTTGGAAGGCCGATCTTTGCGTTCCTTCCTCGCAGGACATATGTGCCTATTACGCAGTTTACAGATCAACTTTTCACCAGGAGAAACGTGGAACTAATGGCTTCCCCCTCCATTTCGACGTTAATCTGTGCCAACCTTATCCAATCTTAGATCTTTGGCACCAATAACAACAGACACCACACAATTCTGCAGTGGCAGTAGGGGCACTTTCATCTTGTCAGTAATTCTCTTGATGAAATTACCAGAAATTGCATACATACTAGAACCTGTATCAAGTACTACAGTGCTGGTAATTCTGCTCACTACAGCATTAACAACATTAAGTTCTTGTGCAAGTTTTCCACATGATTTAAAATCATGATAAAGTTCCTGATTAATATCAATGTCCTCCTTGTATCAGAACATAAGTAGTTACTCAACGGAAATGGCGCCCCCTTTCCACTCTGCGACGATTGTCAGAGAACACAGAGAAGACACATCTAGTTTGAAATTATGTTAGTTTCTGGGGTGTGTTCTTCTGCCACCTCAACTATGCTAATGTGGTTTCCCAGTGTTACCCAGTTCGATGGAGGTCCCATATTCGCCACAGGTCTATTGCTCTGTTGTAGTTTATCAACCACCAGTAGAAACGCGGTGAGTTCTGTTTCTGTTTTGGTTCTCAGGGCCCTGATGTGGCTCTGCGCTGTTGCCACGACATTCATTGTTGGTTTGCCCGTTAAATTCACAGGCTGCTGCTACAATTAAATTCCTTCTGGATCAAATCTGTCGAATTAAGGGCAGATATAAGAAGTGCTCCAGATTATTGTCTGGTATTGAGATTAACTTTCCGTGAATACTGACAGGCAATTTAGCCTTCAAAATCCGTAACACATCTTTATGGGTTGCAGGATCATCCCAGTGGAGACTATTGCTAATGTATCGATCGAAATATTTTCTTAAACTACCTTGCTCTGGTTTATTTCAGAGTTAAAAGAATCCTTCCTAAGTCTCTATTCCATCCAATATGTCCAGTACTTGGCCAGGAATGCTTTCTCAAACTGATCATAAGTCATGCTCAGTAGTTTAAGTCACCCGCAGGACTGTCTCATCCTGTATATAAGCAATGGAAAACTGAATCTTCTGCTTCTGCTTTTCAGTCCAGAGCTTGGACAGGACAGGTCTAAAGGCTTTTATAAAAACAGTTGGGTTTGGAGACTGCTTTCCACTGAAAATAATTGAATTTGGTATTGTTTCAACAAACTTTCTTCGAAAAGCATCGCCGTGTCGGTGGATGCCACCCCTACCAGTTTAATAGTATAGTCCGTGTGGCTTGTCTCATACTGATACGCTGGGTTGTAAAGAGTAGTCGTCTCATATGTTTCAGAGGTACAACAAGGGATTTGTAACCCATCATGCAGTCGTCCTTTTATAGCCGAGACCTCATGATGCCGATGAGTGACTTGAGCAGAAACACTGCTGCGCTACATCTGGGGAGTGTCATGGTTTAACGCCTAGTTTTGGCATTGTAACTCACTCCGAATAGCTTCACCTGTGTACATGATTCGTGTGATTCATCGGCCCAAGCCCGCCGAATCAATCTTTCCATTTTCTTTTTCACTGACTTGGCTGTCTTTTTCATCTAGACACTTCGTGAACTGATTACAGTATCTTTGCCCTTGAGCGTCTAGCCACGCTCGTAACACTTCTTCGGGTTCAAGTACTGAATTTTGAACTCTTTGAGACAGCTGCTGTGCTGTACTTTATATCATAGCCTGAGCTGTCTGCAATGAATGATCATCGTTTGTCAATTTTTTTACAGCTTCTTGTATGCTCTTGTGGGTTTCCTGTAGGTTTGAAGTGTCAGTTGAAATATTTCACAGAATGGTATTTATTCGTGTAGCAAGTATTTGACGCGTGTCTCCATTTATGTTGCTAACTCTTTGTCATGCTCTGCAAGTGCATGACATATCTGTGTGGCAAACCATTTCTAGAGTTTGCTCATTAAGGTGTGATTGCGAATTTAATTCTAGTTCAGAAATGGCGAGATTCGTATCCTCTGTTGTCGGATCTGCATTGCTGCCGCCCCTGACATTAGATTGAACATTTATTTTATCTACGGTATCCATTGGTACTATTTCCCCAATATTACGCATGGAAGACAATAATAAATATTCTAAAATTAATTATTTTATTATACCAAAACTAAATGTTAAAATTAATTAACATGGAACTGGGCAAGAAACAGCTGCACGACATCTTCAGTCCATCTTACTTTCGTTCTGTTCAAAAGCTGTTATTATAATCATGATTTTTGTAACAATGTAACTAATAGATTTTAGATTTAGAGCCGCGCGGGATTAGCCGAGCGGTCTTAGGCGCTGCGGTCATGGGCTGTGCGGCTGGTCCCGGCGGATGTTCGAGTCCTCCCTCGGGCATGGGTGTATGTGTTTGTCCCTAGGATAATTTAGGTTAAGTAGTGTGTAAACCTAGAGACTGATGACCTTAGCAGTTAAGTACCATAAGATTTCACACACAACTGAACATTTTTTTTTATTTAAAAGCAAGACTTGTAATATTTAGAATGAATTGTTACATGTTATGTCCGAAAGAAAATCGCGACATGCGAAATGCATGAAATAATGGTATCTTTTAGCTTTATTTTTTCTTACTGCGATGTATCGCTGCTTCTTGCTACATTAAAGAGTCTTTTAGTCATTCCTTTTTAACGTTCTTACTTCATTTTTAGTACAAATGCTCGCTCTTAGTAATTTCCTTCAGATAACACGGAATTTTGCTCCAAAACTGATTTTTGAACATGAACAGGAAGGCATATCATGTAATTACAAACAGTAACGGAATTTTACACATCGAGCCCCACGTTCCACGCCGGATGTCGAGTTGCCTTCTGTCTCGCTATGAGATTTTCAATGAAGAGTTTCTCAATGGGCAAGCAACGTAGATAGCAGTTCGTGAAATAAAATGATTTTATTTCAGTTAACTGTCGTGACATGGAGACAAACCACATTGACGGCGGACAATAATCTCTTTTAAGAGGACCGTACAGAGCAGCTAACTGGTATCTATATTATTCTGATTTAATTTTTACCTGTATCACTCCGTCATCTTATTATTATTTTTACAATCGGAGCTATATCGGGCCAATGAGTAGGCTGGCATCCGTCATAGTTCGAAGGCAACAACCGATAAAATCCACACAACTTTCACGATAGATTGATACATCCGGCCAGGGAGATGATCGGATAAAATATCTCATTCTATCAAACAATTAGCGGAAGAACACGAATAGCGTTCGCTCGTTCACACTCGAACAACCCACCTCCACCTTCTCCTATATTGCCGCCGAAAAACATTCAAAACACAATACAAATGATATTTAATCACCAAGACATAAAATGGTAGTTCTTTTTTAATAACTAACTTGACCAGCTACAGTGAAATAAGTTATTATTAAGCCAGTAAATACCAGATGAATTGGATGTACATGTCGTCAGTACAGGCTCACAAGAGAGAAAGCCAAAATGGTAATCAGATGACAAACGAAGAAAAAACTATCATTTTTTCTAAGCGACATGACTTTACCATCTTCCACAGTTCAACAAGCTTCACTAAGCATAAATGTACATGACTATTATAAATATGTTCGCTGACAAGCAACATAATTTAGCAAATACATTGATGAGAAATTGTCTTTTTCCCATAATGGATCAGTCTGAACATAAGTGAAATAATAAGAAGAAAAATATATGTAAGTAAACGCTATAGTGATCCTTTCAGAGTTTTCTTTTCTATTGAGATGAAATTTCCGAGACATTTCTTTTTGATTTCTTGCTTTTAATATTCAAAAAAGTTTTTCAGGGACAAATAAGACACACTTGTTCAAACAATAATGCTTTCCTTTTACACTGAATAGCCTGGAGCAGTTATTCCAGCGCCTCGCACCAGATACGACGTTGATAATGTGGTTTTAAATACACTTGTCAAGCATTTCAATGCCGCATATGAAGTATGTTAAGTCGTGACATCCCACGAAAACAGTAACGTTAACTTCAGTGCAGCCACCCATGAGAACCATTTCTTTTATATCTTTTTTGTAAATACCATCAGTTACCACAATGTATGGACTATTTTCTTGTTTTCGAGCTGAAAATGGGATCAGGCGTCCTACAGTTGTGACAAAATTTTTCCATGCATTTCTGCAGAGCAACCCACAGTACCGATATTTCCAATAGCGGTCAAATTTTGCCAGAAATACCATTAGCTATGATAGGGTCCGCTGTTTCATGCATCACTTGGTTTCTATATGCAAACAGCACCGTCCGTAGTATCCGTTCTCCGTTTCTCTAATTGCTGTTCAGTTTGCATTAATTCTTCGGTCACGTTACCGCATCGAAAATAAAAGCTAACAACCGATTCGTAGGGAACGCTACCCAGAAAATCTCAGCGCTAATTTACTTGTTAGCAACATTAAAAACTCTCGCTCTACACTCACAGAGGACTGATAATTTATATTTTCTGAAAAACCAGAGAGCTGCCTTTCGTTTAAAGTGGTGCTAAAACTAAACTAACATATACAGCGTAACATATATAGGGTATTCGGAAAATCCTGTTTCAGTCTTCTACGATTTGTAGAGGGGAGTGAGTACATAATATTTTGAATAGGAACTCATGTCCACAAACGTACCTTTCCCGTTCTGCGACGATTTCGATACAGATTTTAGCTCATCCACTTTTGCTTGAGGAACTGAATTAGGTGTGGCGCAGTAAAATTATTAGCTAACGGTTCGAAAGGAAAAGTAACGAAATGTCCATTTATGACTTAAGTACACTTGTTTGTACTAACACTTAAAAGTTATCTGTTTACATTGTTCCGGAACAAAAAAGAACCCTGGATACTGTGCGTACATAACAGGACTGATGGGTTACAACAGCGGCTCGTTGTGGTGACCACCAACGTTGCTATAGCCGCTGTAACTACGAAACAAGTTCTGGTACACTCTCTCCAACCCACCAGATCTCTCTTTAGTTTATAGTGCAGCAGCCAGAACTCTTTTCCAGAGCATCTTCCTCTGTCTCTACGTTAAGTCTCGTAAATTAAACTTTGCGTACGAAACCATACGGGGTAGTCCACACGAGCAAATTCCGTCTATCGGGGCGACCACGTGGTTGGACGTCCTCGGCCTATCCATCTTTCACTATATCGTCTGTTGAGATGTCTCCGAACCACACTTGAGGTGTGAGGTTATCCACCATCAGGCTCAAGCCACGTTTCCTGACGTACATTTAGTAGTACAGCTTCCAAGTACGGGTCTAATACGTTTTGTAGGATGATAAAGTATGCAAGACAAATTACCTTGGGCGGAAGGAGGTATGGTCCTATCACATGACCGACTAGAAAACCTGCCCATACCAAACCGCTGCTGAAATCCCTGAACATGCGTCGCAGGCGAGGGATTCCGTCTGCCCAGACATGGCAGTTTCGCGAGTGACGAACACATTCCCTTGTGAACTTAGATTCATTTGTGAATACAACTCGACGTGGAGACTCGGGTGGAAATGGGCTGGACGCATAGCGTGTACCCTTTGTAAGTGGATGGATGTAATTGTTGCTCACGCAAAACGCCCCAGACTATACTGTGACTGACGCCCACTGTACGCGCAATTGTTCCAGTACTCGTTGACGGTTCCAATGCGATGCAGTACATTTGCTTCAAATTTGGGCGTGCGGTGTTGCTGTAGAGCACCACAGTTCTGCCTCCTCACAGTGAAAATACCTCTTTCTCGTAGCCGCTGTGTAACTTCAACACAAAGTTCGTGCGAATATCGTGCTACGTTTCGGAAAACGTTCATCATATAGCCAACTAGCAGCTCTTCCATTGCGTCGAACTCCGCCGTACGCAAGGAGCATCTATGTGCGTTCAGAAAACATGTACCGAACCACTTATCGGAGATGCACAGGCACTGAACAGGTCTCGCAGCAAGGCACATGTTAAGTGACGTCAGGTGAGCGTCTGGCACAGAACACGTCCTCCGGTATACCCTATTCCATAGCAAAACAAGCAACTCTGAGGCTTTTACATGTGAATTGAAGGTGCAAGTGATGGGGAGGGGAGAGGGGGGGGCTAACGGAAAGGAAAGGGATTACTGATGACAGCTGCATCGGGACATTACGCAGAATCAGCAGTGGCGAGTGAAAATGTGTACCGGACTGGGATTCGGACCTAGAATCTCCTGCTAACTAGGCAGATGCGTTAACCACTACGCCATCCGAGACACTGTGCTACTGCAACTGCGCGGACTATCTTGACAGACATGTCGGAAACAACAGACATCACGCATTCATATGAGACTTTTCTCTTTCCCTCTGCAGACATGGATGCGTTATGCATCTGAAATTTTTTGGAAATTTTTGGTAAGGTCTTATGGGACCAAACTGCTGTGATCATCGGTCCCTAAGCTTACACACTACTTAACCTAACGTAAACCCACTTACGCTAAGAACAACAAATTTTTTGGAAATTTTCGGTAAGGTCTTATGGGACCAAACTGCTGTGATCATCGGTCCCTAAGCTTACACACTACTTAACCTAACGTAAACCCACTTACGCTAAGGACAACACACCCACATCCATGCCCTAGGGAAGATTCTAACCTCCGACGGGGGGGAGGGGGTGAGGCGTGCGAACCGTGACAAGACGCCCGAGACCACGCGGCTATCCAGCGCGGCAAGTCTGAAGTGAAATCGTCGTAGAACAGAAATTGTAAGTTTCCGGACATAGGTTCCTATTCAAAATATAACGTGTTCGCTCACATCTATAAGTCGTAGAAGTTTATAAGGGGAATCTTCGAACACCTTGTATATAGTTACGAAGCTCGCGCTGATTTTTGTTACACACAACGATAGCAACTCGCCAAGTGGCCAATAAGCCACAGCCTTGAATAAGATACCTGATGACTGTGAAGAATATCGCTTGCATTGGTTTTTAAGATGGTTTTATGTAGTGCATAAATTACAGCAACAACAAAAAGAGGCACCGCAGGAGTTGTTTTTTAAGGCTCCCCAGAACTCTTAGAGGTATGAAACATCTCATTACAGCACAGTTTCGTCACGATTCTCTTCTAACCTGCATTGATTAGTGAAAAGTGATGTTGCCTTTCATGAATAAGAAAAGGTCAGTAAACAGTAAACGAGAAAACCTTTCGCAGATAGATGTCGTGTACTTGCACAATAACGCAGAGTCCTGTTCGCTTCACATTGAGCCAGATCAATTTATAAATGAGGAAAATAAAAACAAACGTGGTATAGGACGCAATACCTACACTACTGAAGGCAGCAAATAAGCCATCACCATTGTCGCTAAGGAGAAATCTGTCACGCAAGCCTGATAATAACACGTGAAAAGTCATGAAATTGTTTCGCAATAAAGAAGAAAATAATTCTACATGAGAACTAGAAACAGAGCTACAAACCTCAGTACCTTAAACACAGACGTCTTTTGGATATGAAACTATGTGGGTGAATGTGAAAATAGTAAGACTCGGAGCAAAATGATCGTGTGACAGGAAATGCCTGTCATAACAACAACAGAAAAAGACAAATATCATAAAAACCAAGTTAAAAAAGATAGGCTCGTTTAAAAAGAATGGATGTAGGTACTTAAAAAGACATGAAATTGGCTCATTTTGGCTGCTATTATATTAGGTGTCTATTTAATCCATTTTTGTTGCTAGCTTCATTCTTGCTTTACAGATAATTCACGAACCTTTTTTCTCCGTCTTTACGGAATGAGTGACTTGTTAGCTAGCTACATATACCATAGACCATTTGAACGATTCTTCTATCGATATGATGCAGAATGAATCAGTTTACACCATATGTTATATGTATATCATTAGTGTTAACATTAGTGAACACATTAACTTTTAGTGCCACTCATACAACTACAGTTAAGAATCAGTTTTTTTTTTAGTTTTTACTTTTTATTTTCTTTATTTTTTATTTTATTTTTTACGGGCTACCAGGTTTTAAAAAGAGATTCGTCTCTGAAACTGAAGGAGTTTTCTAGGAGAGTCTAATATTTGGTAATAAAAGTAATTTTTTCCTCTAGTGATGTAAGAACGGACATCACTGTCCTTCTCACATTGTGATGGATTATCTGTAACGAACTCTAATAGCCAACATAGGGATTGTGACGGTGCAGTATGCCTAATAAAGGTGGATGAACACAACATGTTACTCTTATTGTTCAGTTTGGTGTAATCACTACTCACTAAGTGATGAGTAACCCCAGACATTATTCCTTAAGACTTTGCTAAATGCAGAATATGTCGAGAGCTTTATTCGTTTGCTTCCAAGACTAGCAGTTGTACGAAGAGCAAAAGTAGCTGAATTGAACAGCTTGAGAAGCTACTTTCAGCAATTTTTTATCAATAAGAGCATTCTGCCCTATTTACTAACTACTGTCCATGTGCCATGCCAATTGGTAGTGTGACTATTTGTTGTATACACTTGAATATAGTGTGTTTTCTCAAAATTAAGGAAGAGTCTATTTTCATAGAACCAGTTCTTTGAAAAACATTATTAACAATCTCTTCTGTTGCATTCACTCTAAAGCCAGTTATTACAATACTATTATCGTCTGCAAAATGTAACAATTCTGCTTGCTGGAAGGTATTCACGTACCTATAAGGATCCCAAAATTTAGCACTGTGGAACACCCTTTGTGATATCTCCCCTTTCACTAAAATTTTCTACCCATCTAACACTGTTCGAGTTATTCAGCACAACTTTCTGAATTGTCTTTGTTAAGTATGATACAAACCAGTTGTATGTAAAGTCATCCATCCCTAAAACTTAAGTACCTTTTTTTCCGTGCTAAATATCTGCTCCTTGATACCATTTGTAACTCACTGCGTTTTATGTATTATAGATCTTAGCACTAGCAAAATTTAATTAAAGACGGTCGGAACTCATTTTAGTTGAAGAATACAGGTAACTCGGTAAGCTTTTGAGTTGTGGTCGTGTGCCTAGTAGATACCTCATCCCTCTGTTTCCT
Source organism: Schistocerca piceifrons (assembly GCF_021461385.2). NCBI lineage: Eukaryota > Metazoa > Arthropoda > Insecta > Orthoptera > Acrididae > Schistocerca > Schistocerca piceifrons. The sequence goes on along the minus strand of NC_060141.1, from coordinate 347,590,337 downwards.
TCTAAACATAACTTGATTATTTTTAATTCCAGTTCAGATAAATAATATTATGATCATAGACTATACTCAATAATTAAGAATAAGCAAAATATGAAAAACATTGTCACTGTTTATTTGACAAGCATTTCGTCTACAACAGTTCCGTTTTGCACTCATCACTATAACTACAAAACTATTTTATGCATCTGTATCTTCATCTGCGTGCGTTCTCTGTGAACTGCATGGTAGAGAGCTCTTTCAATTGTTCCACATGTTATGGTTAATTCCCGTTCCAATCGCTGACAGGGCACTGCAAGAGTGGCTTCTGAAACAACGCTGTGCGCGCTATAGTAAGTCTGAGCTTCGTAGTTCCTGCGGGGGCGATGCCTAGGGCTTAGAAGAAAATCCATCACTATCGACAGCTTCCCATGAAGATCTCGAAAAATCGCTTGACATACCTTATGTGCCAGTTTGAGTATTATGACCCATCAAATCATCTCCGACTCTTGGTGACATGATGAACGATGCCGTTCTTCCAGTTACTCCTTGACCTTGGCTTCTTCCGGCGGTTTTTACCCTCTGCCAGGTACAACTTGCGCCGCAAATATTTCGTGATTGGAAAGTGCAGTTGATGTGCGGTTTTCATAGAATGGATTGGTAGTCCAGGGCTCTTATTGTTAGCCATTAACCAGATTGTAAATATACTTAGAAAATTCGTTTTGGTGCAAACATATACTTTTTTAAATATAAGATAATCTGTTGGTCTTAACAGAGTAAAAAAAGAGTAAATTAGAATGTCAGCGGCATTTCTCGCAGTGTTTTAGTCCGAGTCCTTTAGGAGACATAGTATTTTGAAATGTTTGCACACCGACACTTGTCTGTATCATTCAACCAATGTAGTTCCTAGGTACGAAGTTGTTATATTTCCTTACGGTGTGCTTGTGGGTTCCTGGAGTGCATTGCGACTTGCAAGTCAATTAGCGTGTGGCAGTCCAAGCAATAGGTCGTGAGAGGGCTATGGGATTTACCAGTGTAGAAGCAGGTGACATGCTCATGGTGAATGGAGTGTGTAGGAAGACTGCAGTTCGCTCTTGTACGGTGTATCCAATAGACGTCAATCACCTCGGCAATCTTCGACCAGGTACGTGAAAGTGGTGGTGTAACACCTAGACAACATAACAAAAAGAAACAAGTGACGACAGAAGAGGGAGAAATTAATGTTCTTGCTGCTGTTGCAGATTCGCAAATCAACTCACACGCAATCATCTGAGTTACTCTGACATGAGTTGACACTGATTCCATTCCTATCACATCTCTCTCCATCAAGAGTCTTGTGGAAACGATTATGAGAATCTTATTAACTTCTGTAGATGGGCATAATGACAGATGTTTCATGTTTCTTATTTAGTGACCTGTGGTACCTGCTGAGAGGTCAGACAAAGGTGTGGTTCGTGAAGAGAGGCAGCACCCTTTTCACTAGTTGTAGGGGATGATTGACTCATCTGGCCTTGTAAAGTCACTGGTAATGCGAACGGCTGAAAGCAAGGGGAAACTACAGTTGTAATTTTTACCGAGGGCATGCAGCTTTACTGTAAATAGTCCCCCATTCGGATCTCCGGGGGGGGAATACACAGGAGGACATCGTTATCAGGAGAAAGAAAACTGGTATTCTACGGATCGGAGTGTGGAATGTCGGATCCATTCAAACGGGCAGGTAGGTTGCAAAATTTAAACGCGGAAATGGATAGGTTAAAGCTAGCTATATTAGGAATTAGTGAAGTTCGGTGGCAGGAGGAAAAAGACTTATGGTCAGATGAATATAGGTTTATAAACAGAAAATCAAATAGGGGTAATGCAGGATTAGGTTTAATAATGAATAAAAAATAAGAGCGCTGTAAGCTACTACGAACAGCATAGTGAACACATTATTGTAGCCAAGATCGACATAAAGCCCACGCCTAACACAATAGTACAAGTTTATTTGTGAACTAGCCCCGCAAATGATGAAGGTTCAAATGGCTCTGAGCACTATGGGACTTAACATCTGAGGTCATCAGTCCCCTAGAACTACTTAAACCTAACTAACCTAAGGACAGTACACACACCCATGCCAGAGGCAGGATTCGAACCTGCGACCGTAGCGGTCCACGGTTCCAGACTGTAGCACCTAGAACCGCTCGGCCACCCTGGCCGGCGCAGATGATGAAGACATTGAAGAAATGTATGATGCGATTAAAGAAATTATTCAGATAGTTAAGGGAAATAAAAATTTAATAGTCATGGGGAACTGGAATTCGACATTAGGGAAAGGAAGAGAAGGAAAATTAGTAGGTGAATATGGACTGGGGGGGGGGGGGGGGGGTAAGGAATGAAAAAGGAAGCGGCTTGGTAGAGTTTTGCGAAGAGCATAACTTAATCATGAAAGAAGGTTGTATACATGGAAGAGGCCAGGAGACACTGGAAGATTTCAGATAGATTATATAATGGTAAGACAGAGATTTAGGAACTAGGTTTTAAATTGTAAGACATTTCCAGAGGCAGATGTGGGCTTTGACCACAATTTATTGGTTATGAACTGTAGATTAAAACTGAAGAAACTGCAAAAAGGTAGAAATTTAAAGAGATGGGACCTGAACAAACTGACGGAACGGGAGGTTGTATAGAGTTCCAGAGAGAGCATTAGGGAACGATTGACAAATACAGGGAAAATAAACACAGAAGAAGAATGGATAGCTTTGAGAGATGAAGTTGTGAAGGCCGCAGAGGACCATGTAGATAAAAATACGAGGGCGAGTGAAATCCTCGGGTAACAGAAGAGATATTGCATTTAAGAGATGAGAGGGGAAAATATAAAAATGCAGTAAATGAAGCAGGCGAAAAGAAATACAAACGTCTTAAAAATGACATTGGCAGGAAGTACAAATTGGCTAAGCAAGGATGGCTAGAGGACAAGTGTGTAAGGAGGTACAAACATATATCACTAAGGGTAAGATAGATACTGCCTAGAAGAAAATTAAAGAGACCTTTGGAGAAAAGAGAACCACCTGTATGAATATCAGTCCTAAGCAAAGACGGGAAAGCTGAAAGATGGAAGAAGTATACAGAAGGTCTATACAACAACTTGAGAGCAATGTTATGGAAATGGAAGAAGACGTAGATGAAGATGAAATGGGAGATATGATATTGCCTGAAGAATTTGACAGAGCATTGAAAGACTTAAGTCAATAAAGACCCCCGGAATGGACAACATTCCAGTAGAGTTACTAACAGCCTTGGGAGAGCCAGCCATGACAAAGCTCTACCACCTGGTAAGCAAGATGTATGAGACAGGCGAAATACCTCAAGACTTCAAGAAGAACATAATAATTCGTATCCCAAAGAAAGCAGGTGTCGACAGGTGTGAAAATTACCGAACTATCAATTTAATAAGTCATGGCTGCAAAATAGTAACACAAATTCTTTACAGACGGATGGAAAAACTGGTAGATTTACAGACGAATGGGAAAACTGGTAGAAGCCGACCTCAGGGGGGGGGACTACGTTCGTTTTCGGGCTTAGAAATATTCGATGCGTGCAGTATGGAGATTTTCTTTTGGTCTTAGAAGGAAAGGAAAGAAAAGATGACATACAATTATTTTAATGACCAACTGTATGTTGAGTGTCATTTTGAGCGTGTTCAATGGATACTTTTATTATTTCCAACAGCTATTATGCAAAGAAACTTTGAATATTGCATTGCAGGCTCATGCTTCGTCATTAAAAACAAATATTAGGTGGAAAGTGCGACTTTTCCAAATATGTAGAGAAACTGCGGCGAATAAGGGACGAAAGAAAGTGAGACAGGAACAAACCCATCCCCTGTATTGGCATAAATCACATTCACAGCGACTGAAGTCAAGGAAGAATTTCCTCAGAACATCAAAGATACTTACTACCACTGATAAAAATGTCAGGATGCGTCTTTGGAGGGACAAAACTTACGTTCACTCTTGTCGGAAAAGATTTTATGAAAATCTGCCTCCAGGACATGAAGAAGAATGGATGACCTGAAAATCTTTGGTAGGCTCAGATCAGGAGTGGGTGGATCAAGGTTTAATCTGGCGAGTACAGAAAACAATATTGTGATTGTGGAGAACTCCAGACTGTTCGGCACATGCTTCAGTGTCGACTGTGTCCAGCCTCCAGTGTTGCTAAAGACCTCCTTCAAGCGACAGAAAAAGGACTGGAATTCGCCAAATTTTGGTCAAAAACTATACGATATGCTAACTGCGAATTTATGTATATTTTTGAAACGAAGACAATAATAATTTGAAAGTTTACATTATTGGTTATCACACAGATTTTAACAGGAGTGGAAAAATACTCTCGGAGGGTTCAAGTGGTTCTGAGCACTATGGGACTTAATATCTGAGGTCGTCAGTCCCGTAGAACTTAGAACTACTTATACCTAACTAACCGAAGGACATCACACACATCCATGCCCAAGGCAGGATTCGAACCTGCGACCGTAGCGGGCACGGTTCCAGACTGAAGCACCTAGAACTGCTCGCCCACACCGTCCGGCGCTCTCGGATGGAATATAATTGTATTTACTGCTGAGTACTCTATTACCTGATGTTCTTTCACAATCTCCATCGCAGTGTCTGAACAGTGACGATAAAATTATTAGTAACGGCCTTGGATTTCGGACAGCAGATTGCAGAAAAGGAAACGATAACCATCTGCTAACTGCGGCTTGCCTTCCAGTTGCGTAGTTAAATTTCTGTAATGAGCTTTATTAACCTGAGAAGGCCGACCCAAACGCGCTATGCAGGAGTAATGTGATGCACAGGCAGAAGCGGAAAATTCTGGTCTTTATGCCTCCGTCAAGAAACTGGTTCGCAATTCTTTTTCTACAGACTTAAAACTGCCTTGTTCAGCCTCCTCAGTGATGGACAAAGTGAACCAGAGCACCTACCAGCCCTCCAGCAAACTATCTCTCTGCCGAAGGGAAAAGTAATTAAAAACTCAGTCAATAACAAGACACACAGAGTCGAAACATTTCCTGTTGGATTCTACATTCACATGGGAGAAGTTGTGTTTTCACTTAGAACTGCTCCATATCGCTGGGACCTTTATCGGTACTGCGCTACGATGGACAGAAAAAAAAACCTGTCGATATCGGCTGTCAGGTGCACACGCTCTTTATAGACTATCGGAAGACGTTTTTGTGCAGCTCCGTACCATGAACTGTTCAATAAGATACGCGTTTCCATTTTTATTGGTATACGATACTGAAACGACGACTTGTTATCAGTTAGGTACAAGCAGGTGTTATAATATCGGGAAAATGACGCTGACCTGCCTCAGTGAAATATTGCAGTACCATTAAAAACTATATAGCGTTCTTTGCAGAGAGGCGTTTATCGTCTGAAATGACAAAACTTAAAGAACCACTTGGTAATATTCTCTATAAACCAAAATTCCCTTAATTTATTGGTACAATTATTGCAATAACCACCTAGTCACTGGTGTATTTATTATGCCGTTGCTGCGTGTAAGCAGTTACTCAGTTTAATTCATTCCACTCTTACTAGTATTGCTCAAATTTCTATGTGGCCTCGTGGTTTCAGTTTCCTGATGTTTCGCTATAAAGTCACAGCTATTTTCATTCTTTCTCCTTGTGCAACAGAGCTAGCACACGCTCTGTAATTTATCTGTACGTAGGTAACAGAGATGTTTATGTACCCTACATTTCGCGCACGGCCCAGGTTATATTCTCAAATAAGTCACTGTTTGTTTTAAATGGTATATCTGATGAAAAACATTATGGCCCTGCGACAGGAAATGCTGCACCATCCACTCCTCTTCATTTTCGTAAGCCTGTCCCAGAGACCGGAACTATTAGGCAAGTTCAGATGTGCTACAGGCCCGCATTTCTATGATCGGCTTCAATCTGTATAGCCACGAACAGAATTCTGGATATTACTCTTTCCTCAGAGGTTCACCGAAAATTAGATTTTTTTTTTTTTTCTAGCAGTCAAACATAATCTTTGGAAATACACCATTGCACAATTACATATTCTTAGGATTTATATTTTCCTGGCATGCTGTTTAGTTCCTTACTGGATACAGGAGCGACGATCAAATACTGTTCATGAACAGAGAATTCAGATATTAATTTATTCTACATCTAATGTCAAATAGTAAAATTAATACATAGCTTTGTTGCTGCAGTTGCAGCGTCACCTACTGACAACAGCCTTGAATGGCGAAACACGTACAGGTACAGCAGATTTACAAACTAGCCGCTGGAGCTCCGGAGAGGGGATGCTTGCATCCCATTGGCAGGGGCGTAGTCTTTCGTTGCAGCGCCCTCGCGCGGCAGTGGCGGCTCTAGGAAACGTGGCGCCGTAACTGGCGCCGCGTGTATTTGAATGTGTGGCAGACCGGATAGCGACTGATAGCGCACTTAGTAATCATTTCCTCCATTAATTCGACTCTTACTAGGTGTCAACCGTAATAATTCTAGTCAGCTGCTCAGTTTACTTCAGTCTCAATTCAGCTATTCTATCTCATATGATTAGATCATAACGAAATTAATAGAGAGGCAGAATTCAATAATATACGTTCTGCTGTTACATTTGAGTTGACAGTGAGATTAAAAGGATGCACGTTTGTTCCAACCGATTACCAAAGAAAATACACTGGCGTATATAATTTAAGCTAGGTTTAATGTGGACTGAGAAGTGAAGTCCGTAATTCTGGAGAATTCGTAGAAAGATACTGACTATTAGAACATGGGTAAATACGTACAGTAACTTGTGTAGCTAAATTTAAACGAGAAAATGAGTTACATAAAAAAAGTAGAGATTATACGTTGAATATGCTTCTGCGTTATTATGTTATTCAGATCTTATTTAAGAAAAGAGAGAGAAGTGTTTTTCTTTTTCTGTCCGTGGACCATACATCCATCTCCATATACGCATGTCCATCTTCCACATCCAAGCATTCACGACACGCACACGTTCTTCACATACATCTGTTCATCTTTTACATTAACTCGTCCCTCTCCTGTAACTCCAAAATATTTAGAATTATCAAACGCGTTAAGGAAAATGATTAAGGTTGTGAAGATAGCAAGCCATTCGATATCTGTATTAAAAGACTCTGCGTGTGTAGCACTAGCAGTCTAAAGTATCAAACACAGTGAAGAGCACAGCAAAAATAATACGTATTATTCACAGCCGCAACAAAGTGTTCTAGCGTAAACGCTTAACAAACTGAAACAGAAAAGTCCCGTCGACGTCGAGGTCTTTAAGACAGAGCACAAGATCTAATTGATCAAGGACCTGGAAAGAAATAGGCCATATCTTTTCCAAAGGAAATGTGCCGCTTTTCACCTTAACAGATCTACGAAAACTATGGAAAACTTCAGTCAGTGTAACTGGCCGAAGGTCTGAACCCCGCTCCTCCCAAACGCCTGTCAAGCACCTTAACTAGTGTTACATGTAGCATAGAGCCCAGTAAGAGAATTGTGTAAACTAGTGCTTTTATTGATAGTATGTATTAAAAGCTTAATGGAATTCTCACCTTTTCTAGTAGCCAAATTTTTTGTTTCCTTGTACCAGAAAATTTGCCCCTGTTTTTTATTAACACAGCGTTCATGTCACTATAACTACTCCAACAGCTTAGCGATTACTACAGTATTCTGGATCTAACGTGCCTTATATGTACGCCATTACGCTGGATAATTGCATTGTATGGCAACACACCATCGTAAAAGGCACTAGCTATCTACCTCCATAAATACACACAGATACACTGTGCAGCATGGTAACAAGGAAAGTAATGTTTTCACGAGCGATAATCCACTAATACGATATTTGAGGCGTAGTCTGATTCATTTTGTTGCCATTTCTGCAATGTCTGAACAACCACTTTATCCCACTCCCTACCTCCTAGTTCTCCCAAACTGCTTTCAGTTGTTTCACCTTAATAGGTTGAGTATAAATATGGGCCTATGGAGTAACTTTCGTTTGTGATGTTTGAATCTGAAACAGAGAGAGCATGACATTTAGGATATCATTCGGATGACAGTGAGAAGTTGTGAGAAAAGCGGAAAGTCACGTTCGAAGTCACCGAGCTCTCCTGACCGATCTGCTCTGTTGTTATGGCTTCTGCACTGACGTCACGATACTCCACACCTCCTGTTGTATTGGAGTGTCCGCCTCTCATGATATAGCCTGGTCAGTTCCTCATTATGTAGGGGTGTCGGATTGCTTTCGATCAGATAGTGTATACTGTGCTAAATAAGGTGATCATCGTTATCATCATTTATTGTGTTAATGCAGAAAAAAATAAGGAACGACAGTACACAAGCAAATTTTAAAAAAATGTTGCAAAATATAAAAAATCATAAAGGAACACATTGTAAAATACACAATAAAAAAGGGAAGTCAGTCGGTCACAACGGAGGGTATGTCTGCTATAGATGGTAGTCCATCGTTGCCAGTCTCTAGCTTCAGCTTCCTCTTGTTTAAGGCTTGTTTGTACTCGATCCTTCCTTCGCGTCCTTGGACTTCCCTTAAGTGTTTCCTAGCAAGGTGAGAATGGAGGACTCTTTTAGGGAGGGATCCATCAGCTCGAAAGATGTGGCCAAACGACTTCAGCCTCTACTGCCCTAATATTCGGGCAATGTGTGGCTTTGCAAACCACAGGGTTCTTTTTCTCTCCTTCGTTCCCATTTACCTTCCATGGTATTGTGGACGGATCCATAGATCTTTCGAAGTAGCTTCCTTTAGATGGCACAGATTGCTTCATCGGTTGTGGCTGAAGTCGTCCAGGTTTCACAATCATATAAATGTACTAGACGTCCTAGTGTCGTGTATAGCTGAATCTTATTCTTGTAAGATATAAGAGGTGACTTGAATAAACTGTTCAGACTAAACAACATCGAATTAAAGTTCCAGAATAATTAGGTAAGGGTACCTGAACAAGGCAGAACAATTGAATCATCCCTGATAATTATTCATCTTTTTAGTTCCAACACGTCCTGCCCTATACCACTCACACCATATATCCCCATCCGCCGCTTTATACCTATATCTTTGCTTGCCCCTCTCCTGTTCATATCGTAGCCCTTCTCATATCCCACCTTCTACTGCGTTTCTTACAATTCACCCCAACGAATACTCTCAACTCCATAGTTAAAACCCACTGGAACTCTGCTTCTAGCCATACCCTAAGCCCATAATACAATGCCTAATGTCCCATCTCCCCTCCAGTTATTCTTTCCATGTGGAGGTCATTCAGGTTTTAGTAAAAGTAAAGTTCACTGCCTGTATGCTACGACTAACTTTTAAGTTTACCTTTAGCGTTCCGTTTCAATTAAAAATGAAGGAAAATAACAGTTTAATTTAATTTAAAACCGAAAAGCAAATTATTATTCCATTAATTTTAAAACCGTATGTAAATGTTTCACCACTTAATAATATTGTTTCGTTTTTATGTATATTTCATTACCTTTGGTTACAGAGTGGTATGTTTGAAACGTTGACAGGCCACGATGCCCACATGGGACGAGAAGAAAGAAACACTAATTAAAAAGCAATAGTATTTACGAAATGCCTTATTGGAAATTAAATGTAAGAGAAGCAGAAAACATTTGAAATTTTTTAAATGAAGCTCTTTTGATAAATTTGTTTGTATTGCCTTTTTCCGCAGCAGATCTATAAATATTCGTCGTAAACTGAAACGCCCTTTTCTTGCTGTGATCTACGTTTTCTAAGTTGCGTTACCACATGCTTTCCTTTTACATTAAGATGTTCATTGGACTGAATCTAGCATATTATAGTTCTGTTTTCATCTGCGATAGCTCATAGATTAGAAAATTTACGGCATGATTTTATACATTAATGATCTACAGTAATGAACTACTACGCGTACACACACACACACACACACACACACACACACACACAGGGAGAGAGAGAGAGGAAACAGAAATGAACAGTGGTAGAGTTGGCGAGAGTTTCGTAAAGAGATAAAAGTAGACACCACACCGATCACTCACATTTATCGTAAGAAAAATCTGCAGTCCTTGTTAGATCAGTACTTCCATTCTGCAGCAGTTAGCGTACGAAATATGAGAACTACAAAACAAAAAGATCGTGACGTGAAAATGTGTCGATGTTTTATAAGTGGAGTAACAATGTAACAGCTAAGTTATGGCCACAGGAGAGGAATCACAGATATCAGCCGAGCTGTAAGTAATAACTGCTTAATGTATAAATTATGACTAGTTAATTAGTAAGTTAATTTCATATTCTATGCATCATTTTGCACGATAAACCGTAATGCTATGGAACATGTCATTTTACTCTCACATCGAAAATTTGTTTGTAAATATGGCTACACATGGCTGAGCATTTTTAAGTTCTTCATTTTAATTTTTATTATTTATTTATTTTATTTATTTTTTTAATATACAGATCTGAGATAGTAATTCCCACCAACCACTTTTTACACATTACAGTAATAAAGATTGTTTTATGGAATAGAAGGACTCGTCAGTTTTACTTTGCTATCTTTCAGACATTTTATATCGCTTGGTAAATGAACAAAAATTTATGTGGCAGCATTGTGCACCCCTTTTTGTGCTAAAGACAACGTTAACAAGGCGTAATGAATGTCATTCTTCCTTCTGATAATTATGTGCATCATTTTTCCTTTTAAAATGTAGCGGGTTATTTACAACGAATATCATGAAGGAGTAAGTATCCTGTGAAGCAATGGTCAGAAAGCCCAACTCTTTAACTGATGTCTAAAAGATGACTGTTTTTGAGGAATGAAAACTTCCTTTCTTAAAGATGAGAACATAATTCTATATGACATTAGTGAACGAAAATATGTGAACTTACTGATTTCTCTCTCCAGGATTTACAATGATTCTAAGTGCAAATGTTGCTGAACAAAGTTGTTTTAGGAGTATCAGTATGGACACGTAATAATTTTGATGTTTCCCCTCTCTTTATTAATTTCTCACTATGTGGCACACTTATCATTGGTGTAGTACCTCAAGATGTGCAGAACTGAATATGTTATGCCTTTTTTAAGTTGAGGGTGAAACCATTCGCAAAAAAACGCAATGATATTCCAAAGAACATGGTTTACCTTCTTTTCTGCTTATGTATGTGTGCTTGGATTGATTAAAATACTACCGTGATCTGCAAAAGAACTACTTCTGCTTGTGTATTAGATGGATGACCGTTTACATATCTGAGGAACAATAGTGGGATTAAGATTAAGTCCCAGAGAACCCTATACGTGATCTCTCCCGCGTCAGAATTACATCCCCAGACTGTATTGATTGAATGACTAATTGGTTAGATATGACATTTTCTATTGGTTGGCTGTTCCATCACTCCCATACGACATGAATATAGCTGGGAGAATACTGTGGTTCATACAGTCAAATGCCTTAGATAGGTCTTAGAAAATACTAACCGGTCTATTTTATTACGTATCGCATGCATGCGAGTGAACATATAAACGGCATTCGCAGTAGAGCAACTCTTCTGAAACGCAAACTGTGATTTGCTGAGGATATTATTGTTGCTAATGTGAGATGCTATTTCAGAATACAACATCTTCACAAAGATTTTGGAAAATGATGCCTGCAGTGTTTTCTTATCTTTAAGTTATCCCATAAGATAAGAAAACTGTATTAGTCCATATTATATCCACTGAAGGTGCCTTGACATGAAACTCGTGTAGAAGATGAAACGTCCCCTTAGAGAACTTATTGAATGACTGTGCTGATAAATCTCTTACATTATTTGATTTTCAAACAGCTGAGCAAAACTGAACGTACTCAGACATTTCGCTCTTTACCTATTCTGATCAACACTAAACTGACACACAATATTTTTTAGCGCAACGCAGTCTGACTTTTAATAATCCCTACAAAAGAATGGCCCTGACTAACATGAACCTATACCTTTCACAAATCACTTACCTCACAAAAATCTTCGTTACTCGAACTACTGCAATATGGCGAGCGCCAACACTGCGAGTTAAATAAAAGATTCAAACTACGGAAGGCACTAACTACTGATAGGCATAGTTAGCAAATGAAAGATTTTGACAGAGAACAAACAATGTATTTACCTTAATAGTGTTCAAAAGTCATAATATATATAGCAGTTCATGACATCCATTCTTACAAATGCACTGTATCTGATGGACACACGTCCAGAGCATCGGCTCTCAAAAATCCACCATCTCACTTCCCCACATCCACCACTGCTGGCGGCTCACCTCCAACTGCGCAACGCTACGCGCTGTTAACAGCCAACAGCCAAACACTATAATAGCGAATATTACAACAATGCCACCCAGCCACTGACTGCACACAGCACAGCCAGTGATTTTCATACAGAGCGCTACGTGGCGCGTCCGCAGCTCGTGGCCGTGCAGCAGCGTTCTCGCTTCCCACGCCCGGGTTCCCGGGTTCGATTCCCGGCGGGGTCAGGGATTTTCTCTGCCTCGTGATGACTGGGTGTTGTGTGCTGTCCTTAGGTTAGTTAGGTTTAAGTAGTTCCAAGTTCTACGGGACTGATGACCATAGATGTTAAGTCCCATAACGCTCAGAGCCATTTGCACCATTTTTGAGCTACGTGGCGTTACCAGTATAAAAATCTAAACAGCCTACCTATAAAGATACTTAAACAAAGACAGAAACATGAAAAAAAATTTTCAGTTTATGAAACTAAACCCTATTTTCCTTTCCTTCCCACAGAAGTCCTTCTGAAATTTATCGCTCTAGTTTTTATTCCATCGTCTTTCCTATATCTTCCAGTCAGCCGTTCGTAGACTGCCTGAAATGCATCTGGTGCTTGAAAATCCATCTAACACGTACGGCGGAACTTCATGTAGGCGAACACCTTCAAATATATGTTTAATGCAGCGCCAGCGTTCTTTTCCCTCGCAGCAATCAAAGATCCTGTCAACATAAGAAAGGATTACCGGCTCTTTTCGTTCGCTGGACTGCATAGTAAACGACTATCCACAGCTCCCGCCCGCCAGTAGCGTTTCCGGTGGCAAAGTGTTCGGCACAAGAAGTGAATAGAGGCTCCGTGCGATTTACGACCCGGGGTGCTCGCAAGCCGCCGATCGCTGCGCCAGCTTGTTCCGCTGCCCCCACCCACCACCTCCCCGCATCTGCCTGTGTTTTATACATCGCGAGGAAGCGAACAGGCATAAATTACCGCAGATGCAGGGCCTCTGGTTCTCACCCCCTTTCAGCCAGACCTCTCGCGCCCTTCCTCTCATACCCACACCGCACTCCAGCCAGACTTCCGCTCATCCAGCAGTGTGTGGATGGAGGGAGTATAATTGGTGTGACCCCAGCCAGCGCCCTGCACTGTTGGGCTGGAGTGGCACCCGTTGGCCCCTGGCAGCGACGAGCGCGTCCGAAATTAAATTCCAGGTGGCGCTCCTCTGCCAGACGCCAGCCGCACCGCGTCTCACATACTTCTCCCATATTATGTTCACTCATACTCGAGGCCACCGCTGCCGCCGCCACCGCCGCTGCCGCCTCGCAGACGGGTAAAGCGATTTATTGGGACGTTAATGAAAGTTCTGAAAATTCTATGGCTCTCCGGTCAGGAGCGTCCATTAGAATTTCCCTGGCATTATGCTCTGCGGCGCAGAATTCTTGGCTAAAATTACGTGCAGCGGAGATGAATGAGGTTCGTCAAAGACGTGCGCTATTTGCACAAAGCCCCAAAGGTGAGTTACCACGACAGCTAATGGTAATCTGCATAACTCATCACGCGCATGACAATGTTACGTGTGACAGCTGCTCTCCAGCTCTGTTTGAGTCTTCACAAAAGTTTCACTCCACTCAGTGCTGCAAGTTTGTTAATGAATCCTGACGTGGTCACATTTCAGCCACAGTAGCTAAATCTGTGCTTCCCATGTGAAAGCAATATACAAAGTGTACCATGAAACATCCAAAACGATTCATCTGTCATGCACAGCTGCAAACTGACCATTTTTCAAGAGCAGAATTGTAAAGTTTGGGCGTTCTGGGACGTTAAATGGTAGTGTCAAAGCTTCTTCATGTTGTGTTTGGTATCATAACTACTTTCGCAAAGAGATAGACATCGTAACATTTTGCACAAGCAGTATTTCACAGCTTCAATGGATTTAAAAAACACAAGAAGTATAAGAGTATATGGGAAATTTGCTATCGATGTCTCATCACCCCAGTCAGAGGGACAGAGTTTCTTCATTCGACCAGGCAGTTTCCGTAGTGTAACAGTTGTTAAACACGTGTCAATGCATTTCTTTTCTTTTAATTTTATATGTGTTGTTACCATCTGAAACTGAATAATATGTACTCGAAACCGGGGAGGGGAGAAGTGGAAATGTCGCCTTCGAAGGCTTTTTTTTTTTTTTAAATACTGATTATCAGAGCCCAAACTATTAGAAAATATGTAATGAAAACTATTATTACATAATGTTCTTAGTGCCCTGCTTGGGAATAACATTAGATAATATTCGAGGTGGATCGTTCAAGATAATTCGCACTCCATAGCTTAACAACACGTGGTCTCCGTCCTCAGGACGGAATGCGAATTAGGATAAAACGGTGTGAATTGCTTGTACTTCCCACGTTTCAACCATTGATACTAGTCACTTGAAAAAGCGTAGTGCAAACCTTACATTTTCATTTCTGTGTGTCTTCGTGAAACAATTCAGTGCTAAGATAGCGAATTTTCGGCACCACTGGGTACAATTAATTACCACTAACATGCGTCTATTATTAATATTTACAGAGAACTCGAGACGATCCACCAATGGACCCGGCCCATCGATAGCAGTCGCACTCTAAATGTCGTACAGCATTGTTGGCTTGTAAATTATGGTAAATTACACAGCGGGCTTTCAGTCGCTAGTAGGAAACCGTGTCCTTCCTCCGCGCACAGTGGCTCCTTCCCTTGGGGACCTGTCAGAGTTGTGACGTATGTTTGTTGGTGGGAGCGTAGGTGAGTGTAACGCTTGCGTTTATAGTGTAGTGTTAGCTCTGTGTTGTGTGGTTAGCACCACGGAGGGCGACGAACTTAACATCAGTTGCTCTCACTTCATGAAACCTTGCAGAGATGTTTGGAATTTAATCCTGGATATTGACGTAAAGACTGGTGATCAGGAAAACTACGCCACCACCTCTACTCCACTTACTGTCCAAACAGTGGTAAAGAAAATTTCATGCACTGTCAGGATTCGAATCGCCTTACCTCCGAGTCGAGCGCCGCCACAGGCGTACGTTAGTAACCTCGGTCACGGAAACGGGGAGGGGGGCGGGGGTTGTCAGGCATCCGGCTATCAACATTAGAGAAACTAGTATAACAATACCAACGGTAGGAGGCTAAGGAAGAGGAGGACGAACAGGAGAAGTATAAGATTATATATGCCTTTATATGTATTTTCAGTATGTATAAACTGGTCGAAGATGAATGTATTATTGAAACTGGTTTCGACAAATAAACAGACAGTAAATCAGTTTTTGCAAAATACAATGACGTCTTTTATACAGTTGACCGTTATCATAGAATGGACACGCAGAATGCGCCTGAGGGAAGGTAAGCACGTAGAGCATGGACGGTAAATTACCTTTTTTTCCAAAGACGGAACCAGGAGAAGAAGTTCACGATCTGTATCCCAGGCGTCTGATTTAGAAACTGGTTGAGATATGGTGATGGGCTGTGGTTCCACACTTCCTTATTAAACCCCATAATAGAGTCATACGGCGCAACATATTACAAAAGGGGTCCTACATTTTGCTCTCAAATTCACTACAACTTCTTCGGTGGAACTGAAGGACTACATCTCGATCGTCATATCACGGAATCCCGTAGGATCTCTTAACATCTAGCCAACGTTTCAGTATTCACTTGAACTGTAAATCTTTCCTTTTTGCGAGTTGTTTACAGAGCCTTATGGTGCTTCTGGCAATCTCGCACCCACGCCTGTTTATTTATTTGTTGCATATCCTCCTCCACCGGCTTTTTTTCCATTCTAAGCAGGTTGAGTATAATGGTTAGAAGTCAGTGTTGTTGACAGATATTACAGTGACTCATGTAACATGCGATATATTTCTATTTATACTTTGATAACAGTTTCGTGAAAGAATGACACTGGCGTTGTTGAAACATAAATATTTTATTTAAATGTTTACTCTCTCTACCGTAAATGAGTCAAGAACATTGTTAAAAGCTGATTTGTTGATAAAGGATATTCTATACGTATTACTCAAGGAAGTTCTTACAGTAATTCACTGTAACAATGAAACGAATTCTTAATCACATGAGGAAAAACACCGCTCAAAGCTGAAATCTATGTGAAAATTATTCATTAAGTATTATCTCGTAAATTTAATTTATTTCCATGTTCTCAAACTGATTTCCAATGCTGTATCTATACGCTGAGATGAAAAAAGTCATGGGATACCTCAAAATATCATATCGAACCACCTCTTACCCGGCGTAGTGGAGCAACATGAATGGCATGGACTCAACAAGTCGCTGGAAGTCCAAGTCCCCTGCAGAAGTAGTGAGCCATGCTGCCTTTGTAGCCGTCCATAATTACGATAGTGTTGCCGGTGCAGGATTTAGTGCGCTAACTGACCTCTCGATTATGTCCCATAAATGTTTGATGAGCTGCATGTTGGGCGATCTAGGTGTACAAATCATTCACTCGAAATGCCCAGTACGTTCTTCAGATTAATCGCAAACAGATGTGGCCTGGTGACACGCCGCTTTGTCATCCATAAACTTCCATCGTCGTTTGGGAATATAAAGTCCATGAATGGTGTACAAGTAGCCGAACACAACCATTTCCAGTCAGTGATCGATTCAGGTGGACCAGGGGACCCAGTCCGTTCTATGCAAACACAGCCCACACAATTGTGGAGCCATTCCGAGTTTGTCCAGTGGCTTGTTGACAATCTCGGTCCATGGTTCCATGAGGTCTGAATCATACTCGAACCCTATCATCAGCTCTTACCTACTGAAAACGTCACTCATCAGATCAGGCCACCCTTTTCCAGTCATCTAGGGTCCGACCGTTGACTGATGTCACGATCGCAGGAGAGGCGCTGCAGGTAATGTCGTTCTATTGGCAAAGATACTCGCGTCAGTCGTCTGTTGCCATAGCCCGTTCACGCCAAATTTCACAGCACTTTCCTAACAGATACGCTCATTCTATGCGGTTACTTCACGCAATACTGCTGGTCTGTTAGCACTGACTGCTCTACCCAAACGCCGCTGCTCTCAATCGTTAAGTGAAGGCCTCAGCAATTGCTCGGCCACATCGGTCGGCTGTCTAAGAACACTAGCGATCAGGTATCTACGACAATTAAAAGATATGAATACGCCTTACGTACTTACGTGAAATAAGCAGTAATTTTTTTTTTTTTTTTTACTTTTTAGGGTTTGTTGTACATTTATGATCTTTATGTGTTGCTTTGTATTTGTTAATGTATCATGTATGGTAGTGTTCTGAAGTTTGTACTGAGTAGGGTAGAGTTTATTTGCTCTTTCTTTTAGTGTACACATGTTTTCTGAAGGGGAAAAAAATTGATGAAACAACAGCAGGAACTCCAGCCTAAACTTGGTCTTCAAACACTTCCGTACTTGTCATGGGATCATCACATAATTCGTCGCGTATACCTTTCTGTCCTTATAATGTAACATATATATTGCTGCATAATAAAGTGAGCCCCTACACTGTTTCACAGCTGATATGCCGCCCGCTGTGGCCGAGCGGTTCTAGGCGCTTCAGTCCGGAACCGCGCTGCTGCTACGGTCGCAGGTTCGAATACTTCCTCAGGTATGGACGTTTGTTTTAGTAAGGTTTAAGTAGTTTTATGTTCTAGGGGACTCATGACGTCCAATGTTAAGTCCCACAGTGCTCAGAGCCATTTGAACCATCTGAACAGCCGATAACTGGGAACAGGATAAGCCCGCATCTAATTTGTTGACTGATTTGAGGTTGGAGGCCGTTCTTCAGTGACCTTAAGCACTCGTATAGGTTCACCAACGTTTCTGTAGCGAACCAGGAGGGTGTTCGGTGTAAGTTACTGGCATACTCTGATTACCATCCACATACAGCATAATTGATGGTCCGCGAAAATTCGGTTGCCGCTGGTTTCCGTTATTCGGAAGAATCTGGGGCCCCTCATTCGGAATATTCCTACCCATCTGGCATCCAGGATGGTATCGATGCTGATCATTTTTGTTTCGCCTCTGAAAACCTGAACCGCTCTGAATCTAATCGTGACCTTTGTCATTTCTAGCACCATATGGGGACAGAGTGCCGTTGCCGCAAGCAATGTGATTTCAGGCATTGTAGCTGTGTTGGTGGAAGGCGGTCTTGTCGCGCCAATGTTGCCGTCAGTATCCTTGGCATGCTTTAGAAGCAGATCAAGTGAATCTACAACAGGCAGAGTTTCATAAGGTGTCTTGAAACAATTTTTTGCGAATACTGACTGGCATTTTACCTTTCTGTATTCCTATGACAGCTTTGTGTGCTGTTGGATTGTCCCAACATCGTGTCAAAATATTTTCTGAAACAGCCCTGTTTCGGACTGTATGTCTCAGGACTGAATGCTTCTCGCCTCGAGTGAGTTCTGACGTGCCTGAGCACTGCTTTGCAAGCGAATTCAGTTGAAATTGATCAAAGTTGAACAGGGTTCAAAAGCAGCTGCGGCACACAGCCCATATTACTTTGCACATACGATACTGAAAAGTGTATTTTTTGTCTCTCATTCGACGCTTGAAGTATGATCCACTTAAATGACGGGATGTGGGTACTTTTTCTCAGGTGTGTTAACCTGTAACTGCCGATGCTTCAGCAAACTTTCCTCTAAAAGCAAGGCAGTTAACGTGGGTGCTGCTCCCACTAAAACATGCGAACATCCCCGACACGGGCTACCAGGCCCTTAAAATCCATTCGTTAAATGTTTTGTTAAAGTGTTCAGTTTGTGCACACGGGGTTTGGTTTATTCTATGTTTTTGCTCAAGTGACGAATTATATATTGGTTTCCATTTTAGTCTAAATAGGCCGAGACAATTTCTGACTACACCCAGTATTTCACGGTACGCTTCAGTGAGACTTGATATCTCGGTTTTTACCTCATCTAAAGTCGTGATTATTTGATTAATTATTACTTTAACTACATCATCGAACTCTTTGTCCATCTTTCCGTTGCAGTGCTAGAATTTTTGTAATCATTTTATTGGAATATTCTTTGAGCCTGTGATCCAACTAAGAAGATTGTTCCTTCACTAAGTGATCGCTTTTATCAGTTAATTTCATATCTCAATCAGCTAGTTCTTTCTGTAGTTGAGCATCCTAAAAATCCATTAGTTCAACGAATCTTTTAAATAAATCATCTAACGATGTCGTAGGTTGGATGTTGGGCATGCAAGTGTGATTGGAATTCGGCTACAAACAGCGGCGTGAGACCAATAGTAGTTGAATCTGGTTGGAGTCCATCCAATGAGTTCATATAACAACAAAACCAGCTGGGTCACGCGATGAAATACAGGGCGGGTCAAAAATCCTTGGACACCTTCATAAGTTGGAAGATTTAAGGGAAAATCGAACTGTGATGATGGGAACATAGGTTTGATGTAGGGCCGCAACTTTTGGAGTGATTGTCATTCATGGCTGCCACCTCGAAATCCGCCATTTTGAATTCAAGTCCTTTATTTTAAACGGGAAGGGGAGTGTATGATACATCAGATAAAACTGGCATGAGCTCTGGAATTTAGTGGTCTAATTTGTTTTTGTCTATATTGTACAGTTTAGAAGTTATTAATGTTCAAAGTTACCTAGATACCAACAGATACCTGGAACAAAGAGATAAATGCGTTGGTATCAAGGTAACTTTGAATATCAATAACTTCTAAACTGTACAAGATAGACAAAAACAAATTACACCACTCAATTACAGAGCTCAAGCGAATGTAATTTGATGTGTAATACATCCCCTTTCCCATTTAAAAAAAAATGACTTGAATCCAAAATGGCGGATTTCAAGATGACGGACATGAATGACATTCACTCCAAAAGTTGCGGCCCCATGTCAAACCTATGTTCCCCTTCATCACATTTCAATTTTCCCTTTAATCTTCCAACTTATGAAGGTGTCCAAGGACTTTCGACTCGCCCTATATTGTCTTAAAATGTAAACAACAACTTTGCAGAACACCCAGAAGGCCTCTATTAATCAGCCGCACAGAGACCTGAGATATTAAATACATATACTGACTAGCGCTCATAAATTCATCCATTTTTCACAGAGGATTAAGATCGTCTGTATAGGAATGATATCCGCGCGAGTTGTATCGTATTGCTATGTACCGCATGACATATGCACCTCCTGATATTGAATTTTATCTTTTCTCATATTAGTCCAGTCAAATTGCAGATATACTTTGCAAAAGGTGTGGTAGAAGATTTTATTCTTTTAACTCGTTCATATTTTTGGAAAGGTTACAAAACGAATTTTTGCCAACAAAATTTCTCTTGGGAAAACTTTCTGCAGTCAAAAAACTTGGAAAATTTCGGACTTTTTTCAGTTTTTTTCAAAATATCTCAGTTTCATTTGCTCCTATCGCTTTAACGTCAATTTTCTTTTTTAAAGAGCACAAAATTCTCTACAAATTTGATTCTTACCATTTTTTTCTACTCCCAGTATCTAAGGCGCTACAGCGCGTCAAAAAATACCAATTTTTCAAATTTTGAGCATAGTGGCAAGATACCTTATTTTTGCACACTGTTTTTTCAGTTTCTGTTTGTGTAGTATAAATACATTATACATCATGCTATATGTTGGAATTTACCACCTCACTTTCAGGTATTCAATTTCTCTGTATACAACATGAGAATTGCTGGGCTACCAACTATTGTGATTCTTACATCATTACCTGAAGTTCACTATGGGCCACCTCAGCCCTGGTATTTGTACACACACACATACACACACACACACAAAATAAATTGTCTCAGGAAACTAAACTATTATTAGTGCAATAGGCAATCTAATTAGGTAGGTAATTATTCTTGTGTATAAAGGCCACACAGTTGACATTAAATATAAGTAGCTTTATTACAATTAAAATGCATTGTCAGTTACTAAAAAATGTTGACAGTTCAGGGTTTGTAATACTTGAATATCGCACTTTAGCGCACTTGACACAGGTACTAACATCACTTCCAACGTTTTGATGGGCCAGGTTCCTCAGTGTCACCAGAAATACTTTGAGTTACGGATTCAGGGTCTGTACATAGAGTTGATCCCAGATTGACCTCTTCTTTAAACAGCGAGTCAGCCTCAGCAAGTTCGTTGATTTTATCAGCAGTTTCCTCAACATCCTCCATAACATCTTCTTCACTGTCTTCATATAAAAATTTTGGCACGTTTTCACAGTGGATCCCAACACATTTCTTGCAAATTGAAGAACATTTAAAACCCGCTTTTCTGCAGGAGTACGCTTCGCCACAGTTCAGCTTGCATGAGCATGAAACAATGTGAAGAAGTCCTTCAGGTGCTGGATCTTGGCTCATTATAACGAATATTGGACCGTGGTCACTGTGATTCCAGCCCCATTTCTCAGGAGGTTTCCAGTTTCCCATCCAACTTTGGACTTGTTGGTAAGTCCGCAACGAGTGATGTTGTGCAGCATCTTGTGTAGGTGGCAACCGTGCAAGATTCAGTTTGCTTTTTGTGGCAGACTTGGCGAATAGCTGGTACCGCAAATGGTCTAGTGTGTGGGAACTGCTGACACCTCCACTATACAATGCGATAGTAACCTGTTCTCCTGCTGTTGTTATTTCTTCACTGGTAGCATGTGGTTTATTGAACGTGCAAAATGCTGAGGTTAGGTGTTCATTTTTCGCAACAATATTGCAGCACTTAATTTTTCTAGACCAAAGAAAAGCGGATGTTGCATCACATCCGCTAAAGGCGTGAGTGAACAGAATAAATCACTGTCAGATTTGTAAGATGCAGTGGAAAATCACTTGCCTTCTGCATTTCCTCTTCCTGGCTTTAAGAAAAATAGGTTTTCAATGCCTTCCCCCAAACCAGTCATGAGCAAAAGCAGATCAACATCATCTCCTACAATGACAACACTTCCAAAATCTTTGGTTCTTGAAATGGCAGATGTTACAATCATAACGTCAGCATCTTCTTGTGCCTGGCTTTGAAGCTGTTTCAGCTATCACCACATCGTCACCATATTTCTGGAAAAGGTGGGCCTTGGCAGTTCGAATATCAGGACGACATGATGTGGGTATTTGCTCTAACAGATCGTCCATAGCAAACTAACATTCTTCCGTATTGGTTTCCAGGTAGGCAAATATAGCCTCCATGCCTTCATCTACTTGTATTGCAGGTCGGTAACCTCGATTCTGTCCAGTAGCTGAAACACGGTGAAAGAACTTTCTGTAGCAAAATCTGTGGTATCGCCCATCTGCAGCAACCAAATTATTTACATTTTCGAATCCGCTCTATCACTTGTTGACCAAATTCATCACCACGTCGTTTAGCCTGTTCTAATACTGTCGATTGCACTTCCAATTTCATTACTTTGTAAACAAAATTTCGTTTGGTATATGGCAATCTTAACTGCTTGGTTAAAAAGTCATCAGAATTCCCTTTTGCAAATAAGAAGCATTTCTCTTTGAAATTGAACTGACCTTTTTCCTGCGACCGACGTGGCATGCCTGTTGGTTCCTGAGGATGTAGAAGGCTAGCTACTATCATTCTCTCATTAATGTACTTCTTGTAGCTTGCTTCACGCAACAGCACTTCACTGAGCGTTTTCAAAAACGGGTGTGGGCAGACTCCCTGCGTTTAGCACTACAATCGATAAGTGTGCTCAGTCCTCTCTTTTTCACAAATGGTTCAAATGGCTCTGAGCACTATGGGACTCAACATCTATGGTCATCAGTCCCCTAGAACTTAGAACTACTTAAACCTAATTAACCTAAGGACATCACACACATCCATGCCTGAGGCATGATTCGAACCTGCGGCCGTAGCGGTCGCGCGGTTCCAGACTGAAGTGCCTAGAACCGCTCGGCCACACCGGCCGGCTTCTTTTTCACATTGCGTCCACCACTCACCACAGTTTTTTCGCAAATGAAACACAAATTCACGTCAGACATACTCATTTTCAGCACCACGACATATACTGAATGGAAGCGACTCCAAACTGTAGGACCCTTATTGGTGTGTGCTAATAGCTGTCAGCGCGCTGTGAACAATCACTAGAGATAATTGCCTTCCGCCCGCCAAAGAATAAATACGCTTTTGTCCGCTAAAGAACAATTCCTACATACTTTTTCTTATAACTGATCATCAACGTCAATCAACTGTAGAAAATGTACGGCACCTGCATGCAATCGTATTACATGTTGTAACATAAATAAACTTCACGCAATCCGACGTGAATGTGTTCTTAGTTACTGAATATGATGCTTTTTGTCCTGGCTCTGCAGCAGAGTGAGATGGTAAATTCCAATGAATAACATGATGAGCAATATGTTTATACTAAACAAATAGAAACTGAAATAACAGTGTCCAAAAATTAAGTAATTTGCCACTTTGCTCGAAATTTGAAAAATTGGTATTTTTTGACGCGCTGCAGCTCCTTAGATATTGGTAGTAGAAAAAAATGGTAAGAATCAAATTTGTAGAGACTTTTGTGCTCTATAAAGAAGAAAATAGACGTTAAAGCGATAGGAGCAAATGAAACTGAGATATTTTGAAAAAAACTAAAAAAGGTCCGAAATTTTCGAAGTTTTTTAACTGCAGAAAGTTTTCCCAAGAGAAATTTTGTTGGCAAAACTTGGTTTTGTAACCTTTTCAACAATTTGAACGAGTTAAAAAAATAAAATCTTCTACCCCACCTTTTGCAAGGATCAGGCTTTTTTTCTGAATTTTACTGGACTATATGAGTGTTCGTAGTCAGCTCACAATGAGGATAGCTCTCAGACCTGGTCAGTCCCGAAAGCCCTCCCAGCGCCCCTGCATCTGTTGGTGGTCGTCTGAAGCAGCCCTCTGGCCAGAGATAAGACCGTCCCTCCCGCCTGGAATGTCTCCGCCAGCCGTGCAGAAGAGGAGGGCCATTGCAGATAGAGCGCCGCCTGCACTGCAGGTAGCCACGTGCCTCGCAGCTGCGGCCGTTAGGCGCAGCAGCGGCAACACAGGGCCGTGCGCGCTCTGGAGGGCTTACTGCCGCTCGGGGATTCCCCTTTGCCGGATTTTACGGCCGCCCGCCTCGACAGCCACTCTGGCCGTTCGCCCGCCGCTGCTCCGTTTCGCTGCCGTCCCAGGCTGCATCCCTTATGCTGTGTCGGCGATTTTACGTTCAAGTAAGGCAAGTAGGTAGTAGGTAGGTAGGGTGTGAGCTGTGAAAACAGACTGCTTAAGATCCTCTGAATGTTGCACTTACTGTGACCGAGAGGAAGAATATCCACACCGCAGTTGTAACACACTGCTTGTGGAGGGATTTATCTCAACTCATCACTATCACAGTGACATTTTTATGCGTTTGTATAGTAATTTAGCATCTCTGCAAGAGTTTCCGATCGCCATGAGATCTCTAACTGAAACTGATATTGAAGTGCAGGTGTCTGAGGATACTGGGAGACCATGTTGCAGTAAGGCAGGAAACGACGAGTAATTAGGAATCAAAAAGAAAAAAATGCTAACTCTGTGCCCACATGAATTTACCATATCAGATTTCCAGATTTTTGAAGAAAAGTAGAACGAAATTTTTAAAACTAATGCAAAAGGAGTGTGGTCATTAAATAAATTCGAGTATGGTCGAGATGTTGACAGATCGATCAGTAAATTAATTCTACTTTTTTCACTCATACTTTATTCATTCGTATCATCCTCGATATGATACACAGTATAAACAGCTGAATTAGATGCTATGTTAGCTAAATCTTTAAGTACACCTGAGTAATGGAATCATGAGTCCCAAACAACGGAGACAACTCTTGAACAAACTCCCTAGTACATCCCACTCATGATAGCAAAATTATGAATGAACTATGCAAGTACTTATTAAGTAGATTCTGATATTAATATTTGCAGGGGTACCTACTCTTAAGTCCGTAGTGATGTACATTTTTTACATATTTCGTGACTGAAGAGATGCGTTGTCTTCAAGTATTCATGAAAGTGTTCTGTTTTACGGATAGGCATACTACAAATATTACACTGTATTTCTCTCAAAGGTCATTAAATAACAAATTTTCAGGAAGAAAATCTGCACATGCAGGATCTTAGCTACTTTGACCATAAAGACGTATGCAGACGCTGACAAGTAACTGATAGGGGAATAATATTGCAAATGTTTCTTCATTCCCCGTGAGCAAATCCCAGTAAAATAACTTCACAATTCTAACCTGAAATTAGTCACTACTTCCTTTTATCTTTTACGCTAAACAACCCACAAGAGAAATTGCAAAAATCTCAGCGAACATGAAATAAGAAATTATTCTGGTTGTGCAGGGGTCTGAAACGGCGTATTGCAATCTTATGCTGATTTGATGGTGTCCTATATCATACATAGTTTCAGTCAATGACAATGCTTGAAATAAGCTTAATCTTCCTTCAATACTACAATAAAATAAAAAATTCGCAGCACTTCGCACTCGAGTTTAAGTGAAACGCAAATGCTACTAAGAATATTCAACACTCTAAACCAAAAAGGACACACTACGAAGGAATTATCCGAATCGGATCGAAATCGGTAGATGTTATGTACATAAACAGACGAATAAATGATTGCAGTTTCCGAAAAATACGATGATTTATTCAAGAGAAAACGCTTCACAAATTGACCAAGTCAATAAGGAGTTGGTCAGCTTCTCACCCTTATTGATAGAGTCGCTGGATGTCCGTCTGAGGAATATAATGCCAAATTCTGTCCAATGGGTGCGTTAGATCCTCAAAATCTCAAGCTGATTGTAGGCCCCTGCCCTTAATACTCCAAACGTTCTCAGTTGAGGAGAGATTCGGCGACCTTCCTAGTCAAGATAGGGTTTCGCAATTATGAAGACAAGCAATAGAAATTCTCGAAGTAGCGGGTGGGAATCATCTTGCTGAAATATAAGCCCAGGTTGGTCTGCCAAGAAGCACAACAAAACATCTACATCTACATACATACTCCGCAATCCACCATACGGTGCGTGGCAGAGGGTACCTCGTACCACAATAGCATCTTCTCTCCCTCTTCCACTCCCAAACAGAACGAGGGAAAAATGACTGACCATATGCCTCTGTACGAGCCCTAATCTCTCTTATCTTATCTTTGTGGTCTTTCCGCGAAATGTAAGTTGGCGGCAGTAAATTTTACTGCAGTCAGCCTCAAATGCTGGTTCTCTAAATTTCCTCAGTAGCGATTCACGAAAAGAACGCCTCCTTTCCTCTAGAGACTCCCTCCCGAGTTCCTGAAGCATTACCGTAACACTCGCGTGATGATCAAACCTACCAGTAACAAATCTAGCAAGCCGCCTCTGAATTGCTTCTATGTCCTCCCTCAATCTGACCTGATAAGGATCCCAAACGCTCGAGCAGTGCTCAAGAATAGGTCGTATTAGTGTTTTACAAGCGGTCTCCTTTGCAGATGAACCACATCTTCCCAAAATTCTGCCAGTGAACCGAAGACGACTATCCGCCTTCCCCACAACTGCCATTACATGCTTGTCCCACGTCATATCGTTCTGCAATGTTACGCCCAAATATTTAATCGACGTGACTGTGTCAAGCGCTACACTACTAATGGAGTATTCAAACATTACGGGATTCTTTTTCCTATCCATCTGCATTAATTTACATTTAGCTATATTTAGAGTTAACTGCACTTCTTTACACCAATCACAAATCCTGTCCAAGTCATCTTGTATCCTCCTACAGTCACTCAACGACGACACCTTCCCGTACACCACAGCATCATCAGCAAACAGCCGCACATTGCTATCCATCCTATTCAAAAGATCATTTATGTAGACAGAAAACAACAGCGGACCTACCACACTTCCCTGGGGCACTCCAGATGATACCCTCACCTCCGATGAACACTCACCATCTAGGACAACGTACTGGGTTCTATTACTTAAGAAGTCTTCGAGCCACTCACATACTTGGGAACCAATCCGATATGCTCGTACATTAGTTAGGAGTCTGCATTGGGGCACCGAGTCAAACGCTTTCCGGAAGTCAAGGAATATGGCATCTGTCTGATACCCTTCATCCATGGTTTGCAAGGTATCATGTGAAAAAAGGGCGAGTTGCGTTTCGCAGGAGCGATGCTTTCTAAAGCCGTGTTGATGCATGGACAGCAACTTCTCTGTCTCAAGGGAATTCATTATATTCGAACTAAGAATATGTTCGAGAATCCTGCAACAAACCGATGTTAAGGATATTGGTCTTTAATTTTGAGGATCCTTCCTACCCTTCTTATATACAGGCGTCACCTGCGCTTTTTTCCAGTCGCTCGGGACTTTACGGTGGGCAAGAGATTCGCGATAAATGCGAGCTAAGTAAGGATCCAATGCAGTAGAGTACTCTCTGTAAAACCGAATTGGAATCCCATCAGGACCTGGCGATTTATTTGTTTTCAACCCATTCAGCTGCTTCACAACCCCAGGGATGTCTATGTCCTCCATACGGGAATTTGTACGAGACTCAAACGGCGGTATGTTTGTACGATCCTCCTGCGTGAAAGATTTCTCAAATACTAAATTTAAAATTTCAGCTTTCGTTTTGATGTCTTCCGTTGCCAGGCCAGACTGATCAGTGAGTGAGTGACTGCAGGGAAGCCTTCGACCCGCTTACCGATTTTACGTAAGACCAGAATTTCCTTGGGTTTTCAGCAAGATCTTTTGCTAAGGTATGACGGTCATGCATAGAATATCTACAACGTGCCACCGTGCTGTGTGGGGGACGCACATGACTGTCATGCAATGAAAAGAAATGATACCGCAGTACATCACTCCTGGTTGTCGAACCGTATGGCGAGCAACCCACATATGTCCGAGGCGCCTCCAGACACTTCTTCAGCCGGGAATCTCATCGACTGGTGTAGAAATGTCTTCAGTGACGGGTCCCGCTTCGAATTAAGCTTCTACGACCAACTGTACGGCTTCTTGCAGTGCATATGTCAAGATATTCACCGATATGTGCAAGAAAATAATAGGCAATGAAGGGGGTCATTAGGAGAGACAGTTTTGTGTACGCTCGCCATCTTAGCCTCTATATGAAGGAGATTGTAGATTGTGGGCCTATGTAATTTACACAGGGCCGCTGCGGTATATCCTAAGTCATAGAAGAGGCAGCACCTGCAGTCTGGTATGAACACTGAAATTTGACGATAGCCCATTCTGTCAGATGGACAAAATCAGCCTGATGATAAGTAGAAGACATTTTCTTGATGCCTATCACAGGCATTCATAAGCAGAAAACGTAGGAGATGTATCACATGGCAAGTATTTTTAGTAAGATATATTCATAATTTTCAAAATTTTTGGAATCTTATGTTAAGAAACATTCTTAAGATGGTAAGGAACTAATCAGATAAATAAATTTTCTTTTAATTTTATACTTAACTTTGATATACGCCATTAATTACCAATGTATAGATTTCATTTCTCAATAAGCATCATTAATTGTGTTTGTATGATTGGACATTTCACATGCCTTAACATGATGGCACATTTCTTTGATTAATCTTCATAAGCCATAGTAATTTCCATCCAACCTTTAAAAATCTAAACAGGCTCACTTCATTAACAACAAATTTTAACACTTTATACCATTAAGAACAGGGCTTGAAACCCCAAAACAGAAAAAGAAGTCACACAAACTAGGTGTGGCTGCAAGTAGGTTCAAATGGTTCAAATGGCTCTAAGCACTATTGAAATTAACATCTGAGGTCATCAGTCCTAACTAACCTAAGGACATCACATACATCCATGCCCGAGGCAGCATTACAACCTGCGACCGTAGCAGCAGCGCGGTTCCGGACTGAAGCGCCTAGAACCGCTCGGCCACAACGACCGGCGCTGCAAGCAGGTTCAAAAAAATTTTATCCGCGGAATGAATTACAATGTCAGCTGCTAAAAGTACTAACAGTTTCCAAACTTGGGTGACAGGGTATATAGGGGGATAACGCCCATCCAAATACAAGTCACGTCACTGATTCTCGCTTTTGGAAAGCTGCTTAAGTCTTCATAAAAATCCTTTAAGCAAAAAAACTGGTACACACCATCATAAACGCTGACAATGACCCTTCATAAAAGTACAATTGCCCAAAATACAAGCTAAGCTGGGAGGTTATGCAGTTTAAATGTGACTCCCAACTGGTACAACGCTGACAGTGACCCTTAAAAAAATACAGTTGCTTAAAATACAAGCTAAGTCTGGAGGACACGCAGTTCAAATGTGATACCCAAGTGGTACACATCAGCAGAAACGTTGACAAATATCTATAATATAAAGGGTGATTATAATTAAACTTCCAAAACGCTGTAGAAATAACACCACTGTTCAGAATGA
Source organism: Schistocerca piceifrons (assembly GCF_021461385.2). NCBI lineage: Eukaryota > Metazoa > Arthropoda > Insecta > Orthoptera > Acrididae > Schistocerca > Schistocerca piceifrons. Next base: position 347,560,726 of record NC_060141.1, on the reverse strand, counting down.
CGTCATATAGCAACGGAATATTATTGGAGAAGGGGGAAACGTATGGCAGAAGAAAAAAAATAATGTGAAAATTGATCAATACGAGGTGCATTCAAGTTCTAAGGCCTCCGATTTTTTTTCTCCGGACTGGAAAGAGATAGAAACATGCGCATTGTTTTAAAATGAGGCCGCGTTCATTGTCAATACGTCCCAGAGATGGCAGCACCGTATGGCAGATGGCATTTTATCGCCAGCGTCGAGAATGAGAACTGTTTTAAATACTTAAAATGGCGACGTTTTACTTACTTGAACAGCGTGCAATCATTCGTTTTCTGAATTTGCGTGGTGTGAAACCAATTGAAATTCATCGACAGTTGAAGGAGACATGTGGTGATGGAGTTATGGATGTGTCGAAAGTGCATTCGTGGGTGCGACAGTTTAATGAAGGCAGAACATCGTGTGACAACAAACCGAAACAACCTCAGGCTCGCACAAGCCGGTCTGACGACATGATCGAGAAAGTGGAGAGAATTGTTTTGGGGGATCGCCGAATGACTGTTGAACAGATCGCCTCCAGAGTTCGCATTTCTGTGGGTTCTGTGCACACAATCCTGCATGACGACCTGAAAATGCGAAAAGTGTCATCCAGGTGGGTGCCACGAATGCTGACGGACGACCACATGGCTGCCAGTGTGGCACGTTGCCAAGCAATGTTGACGCGCAATGACAGCATGAATGGGACATTCTTTTCGTCGGTTGTGACAATGGATGAGACGTGGATGCCATTTTTCAATCCAGAAACAAAGCGCCAGTCAGCTCAATGGAAGCATACAGATTCACCGCCACCAAAAAAAATTTCGGGTAACCACCAGGGCTTAAAAAAATGATGGTGTCCATGTTCTGGGACAGCGAGAGCGTAATCCTTACCCATAGCGTTCCAAAGGGCACTACGGCACTACGAAAATGTTTTGAAGAACAAATTCCTTCCTGCTCTGCAACAAAAATGTCCGGGAAGGGCTGCGCGTGTGCTGTTTCACCAAGACAACGCACCCGCACATCGAGCTAACGTTACGCAACAGTTTCTTCGTGATAACAACTTTGAAGTGATTCCTCATGCTCCCCACTGACCTGACCTGGCTCCTAGTGACTTTTGGCTTTTCCCAACAATGAAAGACACTATCGGTGGCCGCACATTCACCAGCCGTGCTGCTATTGCCTCAGCGATTTTCCAGTGGTCAAAACAGACTCCTAAAGAAGCCTTCGCCGCTGCCATGGAATCATGGCGTCAGCGTTGTGAAAAATGTGTACGTCTGCAGGGCGATTGCGTCGAGAAGTAACGCCAGTTTCATCTATTTCGGGTGAGTAGTTAATTAGAAAAAAAATCGGAGACCTTAGAACTTGAATGCACCTCGTAGATGGTGCGTATGTGTCAGAATACGTAAATGAAAACACGTGTTATGCGCAGGACCATTAAGTTTGTATAAACACGCCGGGTACACGGCTTTTCCTCTTTTCGCGTCTGCGACGTTCGCCATGACTCTCTCAATGCAGGATCGCGGTCTGCAAGTAAAGCTGTATTACAAGAATGATGACTGTGCACCTGTCGTTCTGCAGAAGTTTCGGACACTGAAGGTTTTGAAAAAACGGCGTTGGTCCGATGAGTGTCCTGGGTCTGGAGAAAATGTTTCGGAAATTCAAAAAGACGGGTTCTTTTGCTGTGCAGCCTGGTAGAGGGAGGAAACGAATTGCCGGTCGGAATGGCCGTGCGGTTCTAGGCGCTACAGTCTGGAGCCGAGCGTCCGCTGCGGTCGCAGGTTTGAATCCTGCCTCGGGCATGGATGTGTGTGATGTCCTTAGGTTAGTTAGGTTTAATTAGTTCTAAGTTCTAGGCGACTGATGACCTCAGAAGTTAAGTCGCATAGTGCCCAGAGCCATTTGAACCATTTGAAACGAATTTATTCGACGTCAGTGGAAGCAGTGGCCACAGCAATGCAGTAGGAGACGAGTGGGGGTGTGCAAACATGCAGTGCGTGGAGAATTGCCCGAACACTGGACATACCCGTGAGTGTGGTGTGTAAAATCCTACGAAACATCCTTCTTTGCCATCCTTTCAAAATTACCCATGTGCACGAGTTGCTTCCTGTTGACCTGCCAGCAAGAGAGACCTTTGGTTTAGAATGTCTTGCTAGCATGGAAGTGGACAATGATTGGCCGTGAAAGACTTTATGGACAGACGAAGCCCACTTCCATCTGACAGGATATGTCAGTACACAGAATTGTCGAATATGGGCAACGGAAAATCCACACGCACATCAACCAGTACCACTTCATCCTGAAAAGGTCACTGTGTTGCGCGGATTTACGGCATCATTTATCATAGGCCCACATTTTTTCGAAGAGACAGGTGGTTCCAGTCCTGTTGCCTGTACCGTCACTGGTAAGAGCTATGAGTGTCTTTTGCGCAACCACGACATTCAAACTCTCCAACAGCGCGGATGTGTGGATTGGATTATTTTTATGCAAGATGGCGCCCCTTCGCATATTGAAAATCCAGTGAAGTAGCTGCTGTTGCGCTATTTCGGAAACGCTTGAATTATCAACTGCCACTTCCCTATAGCCTGGCCGTCTCGATCACCTGATCTTAATCCGTATGACTTCTGGCTGTGGGGCTATCTGAAAGATGTTGTGTCCAGTGTTCCGATGCAGACTTAGCTGCATTGAAGGCACGCATTGCGCAACACATTCTGAACGTAACCCGGAATCACTTCGATCAGTTGTGAAACAAGCTGTTTCTCGGTTTCAACTTGTTGCAGAAAACGGTGGACAGCATATTGAACACGCTTTGCGCCAGTCACACGGAAGTTAATAATCCGGTTGGATTTTGATTGATGCTTTTTATGCGGTTTTTAGCGTCAGGAGAACTAACAATCGATTTTTCCCATCTGATGTGATATGACCTTGTCGTGGTGTATGGGCTTACGTAACTAACAGTATCACACCTGTACACCCATGCACACTTTGTTTAACGCCAAATGTACACCTTAGGCATTGCTGTATGATTCATTTGTCATTTGCAGTCTACCACTATTAAATTATGATGCTTACAGCGTCATGTGTTACTACATTTTTTAACTATTCATTTTTCTTTTGCCATACATTTCCCCCTTCTCCGATAATATTCCGTCGGCATTTGACGTCATTCTGACCAGTGGTGTTACTTCTTCAGTGGTTTGAAAGGTCAAGTTTAATTGTAATCACCTTTTATACACAAATGTCCAAAATTGAACGTAAGCTGAGAACTATAGGAGACGGCTTTCACAGCCAACAAGAAGCAAGCGGGCAAGTTTGACAGCAAGGAGTTAGTTAATGATTGTGGATGAAAGCAAAGGCTCAACAGTTTATATTGATAAGTAAAAGCCCTTAAACTTAATGCGCTTAGAGGCACTGAATTATTACTTTCAAAATAACAAAGTATTATCCCTCGTTTTTTTGTGGCGATCTTTAGTGGTAATTGAAAAATAAGATTTGACAAGAGGAAATTAACTAGACTGCCGTTAATTAAAATAAGCATCCAATTAAAAAAATTGTAAGTTGAAATTATCACGCGGCACAGATATATTTACCAGTAAGAGAGAGAAAATTTATAATTCATGATTTTGTCTAACCTGCTTTTATACCGCTGGAGTGGGCTAAATGCACACATCGGATTTTGGCCGTATGCCTAACATTAAAATTACACGTTATGCACAGAAATGCTGCCCAGAAACTGCATTTACAAAACGGATCAATAGATTTCAGGGACTCACGAGTGGCTTGCTACAAATTCGAACAGCAATGATGGTCGGCAGCGGCCAGCAAACGATATGTCAGCAGTCTTGCAATTCTGCTAGCTGAAACATAGAAAGGTTGGCAGGCAAGATTAATGTTATTGAAACATTCACAAACAATAACAATTATTAATTTATTGGCGATTCTTTCGCCTAGATGAACACTTTACACACATTGAAAATATCTTTGAAGTACAAGAGCGGAGGCATCAGCAGAGAGCTGGCCTCAAGAGAGCGAGCTAGACGCTGCTTGTGTTGATATACAAGTAGGCAACTGAAGATAGCTTTACTGTCATTTTTCCTCTGTGTCTTCCTGTTCTGGAAGCTTCTTGCGTACGAAAATGTTCGAAAGACTGCGCTGCGGTCCTTCCCGGCGCGGTTGATCGCATACAATTTGACTGTTGAGGCCGCTTGCGCTGCGTCTGATGCATTATTTGCCAATTACAAAATAAAATTGCTCTCTTTTACTAGTTTTAACATCTGTATGCTCTCCCACATTTAAGAAAAATTATCTACAGTTTTACACTGTAAGACAAAGACAGTACACAGAATTGAAACTTCCTGGCAGATTAAAACTGTGTGCCCGACCGAGACTCGAACTCGGGACCTTTGCCTTTCGCGGGCAAGTGCTCTACCAACTGAGCTACAGAAGCACGACTCACGCCCGGTACCCACAGCTAGTAGCTGTGGGTACCGGGCGTGACTAGTGCTTCGGTAGCTCAGTTGGTAGAGCACTTGCCCGCGAAAGACAAAGGTCCCGAGTTCGAGTCTCGGTCGGGCACACAGTTTTAATCTGCCAGGAAGTTTCATATCAGCGCACACTCCGCTGCAGAGTGAAAATCTCATTCTAGTACACAGAATTAATACAAAAATACGGCGTTCCTTATGTAGATTTACATAAATTAGTTTAGTTTTTGGGGATTAAATTTACTTACACATAAAAAGAAACATTTTAGTACTAATAAGGATGCAAGGTTTAAAGGAGTAGTAAAAGAGGAGGAACTTCGGGGTTGCGAATCACATTTTAAGCCTAATAAGCTTATTAAATTCATCAAACTGAGCAGGCAACTGGTCCCCATTAACACATATTTTTGGGTAGGGTCCGCCTTTAGCAAAACACAATTTAGTTTTTCGTCTCAGACACGTTTCACTGCAGTTGCAGGATCACCAGTGGCCTTTTTTTCTTTTTTTTTTTTTTTTGCTTTACAGATTTTTGAAGAGCACATAAAATTGTGTATTCATACCTTTTTACCACATGGTATGGCTTTCATGCTGTATTCCATTTTGTTTTTTTTTTGTGTTTCTGTGTTTTGTTTGGGTTCCTGCTTTTTTGTATGCAGGTATCTGATTTCTTGCTTCAGCCACTCAATTTCAGCTTTGTATTTGGCACGTTGGTTTGCAGGTGACGTGCTGTTTACATTTACATGTATATAGTTAGGTATTACATTATGTGAAAGACAGATTCTGTTGAATTTTATATTTAAAATAGTTTGATGTACCTTTGTTGTGGTGCTTCGGAATTTGTTGTAGAGCTCGCTTGGAAGTGCCTGGCAGGGCGTCGAGATATTCATCTTGATGTTGAAGCTCTTTTGTCTGTGTTTGCTTTAACATTAACATATGTTTTTGGGTGGGGTCCGCATTTAGCAAAACAATTTTGTTTTTTGTCTCAGACACGTTTCACTGCAGTTGCAGCATCATCAGTGTCTTTTTTTTTACAGATTTTTGAAGAGACATAAAATTGTGTATTCATACCTTCTTACCACATGAGGTGGTTTTTCTGCTGTATTCCATTTTGTTTTTATTTGCGTTTCTGTGTTTTGTTTGAGTTCCTGCCATTTTTGTATGTAGGTATTTAATTTCTTGCTTCAGTCACTCTCCAATTAATCGGTGACACCCCGCCATGGTACGTATCCAGAATACAGAAATGATCACAAGTCGCGCCACTGATTGTGGGTCTTGGAAAGCAGTTTAACAATGTGTAAGCCCTATAAGAAGTCCCTTACCAATAAAATACACAATCCTGCAAAACATAAACATAACTGGGAAGATACACAATTTAAATGAGACTCCAAGCTGGTAGACACCAACAGAACATTGATAATGACACCTTTATTTAAATATACAATTGCCCAAAACACGAGATAAGCTAGGAGGATATGCAATTTAAATGTATCTCCCAATTGGTACACATTAGCAGGAAACGCCGGCAATGACCCTTCATAAAAATGTAGTTGCTCAAAATACAGGATATGTTGGGTGGACATGTAGTTTAAATGAGACTCCCAACTGATACACATCAGCACAAACGTTGACACTGACCTTCAATGAATATAGAATTGTCCAAAATTTAACGTAAACTGAGAACTACAGCAGACGTATTTCACAGCCATCAAGGAACAAGCAGGCAGATTTTACAATGAGTGGAGCTAGCTAATGACTGTGGATGAAAGGAAAGGCTCAACAGTTTATAATGATAAGTAAAAGTCCTTAAACTTAATGCGCTAAGAAGAAGTAATAAGGGTGGAAGGCTTAAACGAGTAGTTAAAGATTGGTTCCAGTGAGAAAGAACTTCGAGTTTGAAAATCACGTTTCAAACCTCATAAGCTTATTAAATTCACCAAATATAGTAGACTACTTGTCCTCTATTAATTGGTGACACCCCACCGGGGCGCGTATCAAACGAACAACTTCACTTAACTTGAGCCGCCACGACGCGGCTGGTTGAGGCACCAGAATGCCGGCTAACCCAGACGCCGTGCGGCGGCGGAAGTGCCGCCGCGGCAGAAAGCAAACACGCTTGTGCTCCGGCCCAACGAACAGGAATGCGTTGTCTGGTGCCAACGCTACCCTGCCAACACACGTCGAAAGTAACAGTAATTTGCGCAAGTAAGGTGCAGACGACAACGCCTAAGATGCAGAAAATCTGAATCCCACAAGCGACTACCGATACAAGTTACAAGCATAACACTCCTTAAAATTATTCGTTATTTAGAAACCTGAGCCGGCCGAAGTGGCCGTGCGGTTAAAGGTGCTGCAGTCTGGAACCGCAAGACCGCTACGGTCGCAGGTTCGAATCCTGCCTCGGGCATGGATGTTTGTGATGTCCTTAGGTTAGTTAGGTTTAAGTAGTTCTAAGTTCTAGGGGACTAATGACCTCAGCAGTTGAGTCCCATAGTGCTCAGAGCCATTTTTTTAGAAGCCTGAAGATCAGTGCCTGCTGATTCAGTAATTCAGGCACTCATCTACAAAGAGTGCTTTGCCTCTGACACAGGTTATGTAACAAATTTAATCCCGTCCATTGAATTCATAACATAATATTCGTACGCTTGCACGGAATATTGCATGGAGCTCAAATTCCAATCAGTTACATTGACTGATGATCGTACACACAATTATTCGTAGCCCCTTTAATATAACAGGTCCAGTTAAAACATAACAGAGGCATGGCCTTTCAGGTAACCAAAAAATAAGAAAACGACACTTACCTCCACTCAGATGTGAAGGAGCCATGCCTTGCAAAATTCCAGGCAGGGTGTTATTGCCTCTAAGGCTTGCAGATGGTCTTAGAGGTTCCGTAAAATTTAAGCTTGCTGAATAGACCGGGAACTTGCCGACGAGATTAGGCACGATGTCCGCTGCTCTTCCTGCAACTCGCTGGTACCAATCCTTCAGCGAGTCGGCAAAGCTTGCCTCCGACTCATTTAACCACTCGCAGCTTCTCCAGGCCCGTACCGGACAGCCAGAGTCCCCCAGAAGCCCCAACTTGCCAGCCACGTGCCCTCTAGCTAATTGCCAGTCCCAGAGCCTACCAACCCAACAACACACGCCCCGACCAAAGGTTCTAGTTGCCGACATAGAACAGATCGATATCGGCAATCCAAGTAGTTAGTGGGGCCAGTGGAGTGCCATGCCGCCAAAATTAAAGCTGCCTCGGTTTAGTAGGAACTAGGGGATATCTATTAGAGCGGAAGTAATTACGATCTAATGATAGTATCCCTTTTCCACCAATTACTCTCCCCTTAACGTGCCAAGGAATAACCAGCTCAGTTTTTATTAAAGTGACAGTGTTTCTGTCACATGTTATCTCTATTTGGACGGGTTTGTCCTGCAGTGGTCCTGGTTCCCTGCTTTCTGGGCGCCCTGTTTGGTCTCTACAGACTACCGGACATGCTCTCCTCTTGATAAACTTAGGCAACTCCACAGCCTCGTTTTCAGCGTGTCTTTTCATGCCGTTCCGGGGTCCAGAACTGTCAATTTGCGGTAGAATACCTTGGAGAGACCAACTTTCCATTTGGTTAAGTAATCCTCAGGCAAGAATGTATTAATTACGTCGCTCCAAACCCAGGCATTACAAGTTTTCCAGGTTAAACTGAGCCTTTTTTGTGTTCGGTTGACTGGACAGAAGTTCCAAAATTCTCAGAAGGGGGATGGCGTTAGCATTTCCTCTTTTCGCAGAAGCTAACAACAAGCTAACGGCTGTGATTGTCAGCTGATATTTTAGGTATACACTTATTTTGGACAGACAAAAAGACGAGAGGATTCTAGACACCCTCCTCTTGTCTGATAGGCCAATGAACAGCCATGAGTCTTGATGGGCCGATGCTAGTTTTTAGCGTACTTTGTTTATAGGGCAGTAGGACGTTATAAGACGAAAAGATTTTAGTGAGTCGAGCTCCGACTCTGCCGTGGTGCTGACTGGTAAGTGTATCTCACTCTTTCCCGTTATTCTCCAATCATGTGTGTATAAATTGTTAGTGAGGTAGTTTAATAATTCATGTCCATTTTGTTAGTTTTGACCCTAGATTTTCGCTATGTACCGTTTTTTCCGCTGTGAATAGATTATTATAAAAGGAATAATGCACAGCTGAATTCGTTTTGTTACTACTTCTGTGTCTAGTTAATCTCTGTCACTCTTTGATTATTGATTGACAGGAGGCATCAGCAATACTTATAAACGAGGGCCATTCTCCTTTTAACAATTCCAGTGCGTATATATTTTCAGGTACGTGAGTATTTGAAAGTATAGTAAAGTAGAAACGACGGGGTTTTGAAATGTGCTAGTGTATGAATCCCCTTTTTCACACGATGAAATGCTTCTCAAACATTCAGTTTAATATGTAATTCGAACCATGTGTTGTTACTAGCGAATCTCTACATCACTGTGGGGTGAAGGCTCGGTTAAAAGGCAGACTGAAGCATTCTGTAGTCCAAATGGGATTCAATCCAGCGATCTTTCTGTTTCTAGGCACATACTCAATAAACAGACCACCAGGCTCGACGTGTGCAGTGATGAAACCCTATAGACCACGCTCGTCTCAACGTAGCCTCTGTATCAACTTTTGACAGGCAATTCTGTTTTGCTTCCATCTCACCTGAAAGGTACATATTACCTGGTAATCATTCGAGGTACGGTGTCTGGGTTGTGAAACATCCCATCTCGATGTTAATGACCGTGAAATTCCGAGCAACAGATAACTCCATCCATGGATTGTAAGGGAATGCGTATCACCTAGAATATTTCTGGTGTGTGGAACTTGTAACCTCCCCCTTCCTAATCGGCCTACTGGATTGCGATTTAACTGACCGTAATCGCATATGCCTAATGAAATTTCACAGTGAGTAAGGCTATCGTTACCGAAGGAAAATAATGCCGGTTAGTTGGAGGAAAGTGTATAACAGACTCTTCTGGAGGAAGAATATATTCTAAACTTAAGATAAGTAGTGAAAATAATTCTGTTAATGGGTGGCATATAGTGCAATCATTCAAGAACCGCACAGAGGGATAAAGTGTACCACATAAAAAAATCATTATAATGCAAAGAAAACGCCTATTAGCCAAAAAGGGGATAATTAAACTATCGCCAGCCCGCTAGGGGAATGAAACTGCAGAAGCTTGAGAAAGGTAATGGCAAAGAAATTTAAGCAAACAATCACTTTCATGGCAACAGAAGGTTGTGAAACTTTTCCACAGCACAATAGTTCACGAGAAAATAAATGAATCAGAAAGCAATGAGTTTGCAGTTACTTGTTCTGAAATACTAAATTTTGAAAGTAAAATTAAATGGAGTTGCTGGTTAAATGAATGAGTGGCTTAACTTAGAATTTGTTACGTTAAAAAATTGACTTTCAGTAACCTCGGTGTTACGTAATGCAAAGTTTATAAAAAGGCAAGCAATTTACTTTTGATTATATAAAGACTGAATTGAATTTACTTTAAGCAAATGAGAAACTGATTTTACTTTTAAAATAACAATAGATACATACCAAGCCAGCAGAAGGCACTTACTAAGCTAAGTACAGACTAAAGGAAATTGCGCACCCTTCATTTGAGCTGTACCTTAAGTTATTAGTTTTGCCAGCGAAATTTTACGTTAATTTAAGTGAATTAAGGTAATACACAAAATAGCAAATTAGTAAACCTTCTGTAATGGAATACAAGAATGAACAGTAACTGAGGCAGAAAATTTAGATTGAAACTGGTGATCAGCAAACACACAAAACTGGCAGTATATAGTTAGTCAATTTTTATGTTCTTACGACACTCGGTGACTGCATGGAAAGGAAAAGAGATCCTGCCTGGTAATAACGTCTGAGAACAACACAGGTGAAATACAAGTTTTAACAATTGTAACTTATTATTCAAGTTATTCATACTTTGTGAAAGAAAATCAACTGGGTACAGCCTCTACATTTCCACATCTGTCACTTGACAGCCTTACGATACTGCAGCTGTGCAGACGACGAAGAATGTAGCCGACGACAATGAAGAACTGCCGTTGTTGCTGCTGCTGCTGTTCAATGAGAACCCCGAGTCATCTCCAGAGCCGCGAATAATTATTGAACGGGGAATACTTGAAACTGCAGCTTCCTCGGCATGTCCACTCCTACCGTGCTGTCAATACTCACAGGTTAACGAACCAGGCTCGTCTACATCGGCGCAAGCATAGCTGCACACCTTGTCAGCGGAAGTGCCCAACGAACACTTCAGCACTCTTTCATCACTCGAGCTGCTCTGCTTCCTCTCTCTCGCAACGCGACAGATACTCTCCATACGCAAAGATAAAGAATGACACACCTACTACCATTTCGTCTTTGCTATCGATCGATACATTTCAATAAAGTGCCCTTGGCTGTTACCCAGCAATTTACAAAGTTTTCATTATAATTACAATCAATTACAAGGGGAAGTCAATTATTATCCGCAATTTAGTTATATTTTTGATTGTTTTGGCAGTACTTTCGTTTTACGTTGATGACGCATGCTTTGTTTATTTGTTGTTATATCTTTGCAATTTTTAAGCTGCTAGGTTAGTTTCATTATCGCTGCAGTGCTGTTAATAATGGCTGCTCCGCTGTCTATTTGCACCAAAGAAGAGCAACGTTCAGTGATCCGTTTTTTATGGTCGGAAGGCGAATCAGGGGCCGAAATTCATCGAAGACTTTGGGTACAGTACATCCTGTTGCCCAAGTCCGACGACTTGCACAGTGGACATGAACGGACACGGGTTATGAGACAGGATGTGTCTTCTGTATGGTCGTATCTGCACCACGCAGTGTAATACGCTTGTCAATATAGACTACCTTTTTAGCATTCAAGTATCCATACTTCAGCACCTGACTTGATGCTCAGGGAAAAATAAGCATTAATGACTTGCTCTTGTCACATGTGCTTGAAAATATTAACCAACATAAATACATATTACTCCTAAACGCTACAATTATTAGTCTCCAGATAAAGTAAATACTGATGAAATGTTGTTCAACACATTGTCCTCAGTCACCAATAAAAACATCTGCGTTTACACCCAAACAGTATATTCAGCAATGGTATAACAACAGAGAAAATACAGGGCGTTTCAAAAAGAAAGAGCAGATTTCAAACATTTATTTCTCAAAAACTACAAATGATAGAAACACAATTCAAACGTTTCTTGTCAGAGAAAGGTTCAAAGTTTTTCAATGGTCCGCGCAGAAGTTCCATGCAAATCCGCAGTGGCGCTGGCGTTTGTTTGTAGGAAAATGGCGACGACACCACAGGAACGATCATTTTGTGTGCTGCAATTTGCAAAGTTAGAGTCCATTGTTGGTGTGCAACGTGCATTCCGCCGTCAATTCAACAAACAGCCGCCTCGTCATAAGCAAATTTATGAGTGGCATCACAGATTCGTAGAAGATGGTTGCATCTGCAAGCGAAAAAGCACGGGTCGTCCACGCACATCGGATGAAAATGTCGAGCGTGTCCGTGCAGCTTACGAAAGGAGCCCTAGAAAATCCACGACACGGGCAAGTCACGAACTAAACATGTCTAAAACAACGGTATGGCGCGTTCTGAGTAAGCGTCTGCACATGAAGCCGTACAAACTGCAGTTATTGCAAGCATTGCGTCCTGACGACCACAACAAAAGGTTCGAATTTTCAACTGCAATTCTACAGGACATGGAAGAGGACAATTTTGCCGAACGATTAATTTTTTCAGATGAATCAACGTTTCACATTTCTGGTAAAGTTAATCGGCATAACGTACGAATTTGGGCGAGTGAAACTCCGAGGGACGTTATTCAACATGAAAGAGACTCACCAAAGGTTAACGTCTTTTGTGCAATTTCGGTAAACAAAGTTTATGGACCTTTCTTTTTCATGGAGAAAACTATCACAGGAACCATTTACCTGGACATGTTAGAAAACTGGCTATTTCCTCAACTTCAGGAAGATTCAAATCACTTCATCTTCATGCAAGATGGCGCCCCACCACACTTCTCTGAACCTGTACGACGGTACCTAAATAACACCATTCCAGGACGGTGGATTGGAAGAGCAGGAGCACAAGATCAATGTCATCGTCTGTGGCCTCCCAGGTCACCAGACCTTACTCCCTGCGATTTTTATTTGTGGGGGTACATAAAGGACTGTGTTTATGTCCCACCTATGCCCGCTACTCTTCAAGAGGTACGACATCGAATTGTTGCGGCCGTGAATTCGGTAACTAAAGACCAGTTGCGTCGTGTGTGGCAAGAAATGAGATACCGGTTTGATATTTGTCGTGTAACAAATGGTGCTCATATTGAGGTACAGTTTTGATATTTGTTGTGTAACATTTGGTACTCATATTGAGTGAAGGACCGTTGGAATTGTGTTTCTATCATTTGTAGTTTTTGAGAAATAAATGTTTGAAATCTGCTCTTTCTTTTTGAAACGCCCTGTATTATTGATACGACATACAGGTAATAATTCAGTTACACGAGCGTCAAACCACCCAACGATTGCCTACACCCGCGAGTGACAAAGAATTATTCTGATTCCCCCACCTAGTCAAGCAAAATCGTATGGAGATTTACTGGAACAGATGTAAATTTCTACGCAGTATGAGATAGCACCTGTCCTTAGTAAAAATCTCAGTTAAATGTTAATATTATAATTAAGCAAGATGTTATTGTTGTTGTGGTCTTCTGTCCTGAGACTGGTTTGATGCAGCTCTCCATGCTACTCTAGTCTGTGCAAGCTTCTTCATCTCCCAGTACTTACTGCAACCTAAATCCTTCTGAATCTGCTTAGTGTATTCATCTCTTGGTCTCCCTCTAAGATTTTTACCCTCCACGCTGCCCTCAAATGCTAAATTTGCCATCCCTTCATGCCTCAGAACATGTCCTACCAACCGGTACCTTCTTCTTGTCAAGCTGTGCCACAAACTCCTCTTCTCCCCAATCCTATTCAATACCTCCTCATTAGTTATGTGATCTACCCACCTAATCTTTAGCATTCTTCTGTAGCACCACATTTCGAAAACTTCTGTTCTCTTCTTGTCTAAACTGTTTATAGTTCATGTTTCACTTCCATACATGGCTACACACCATACAAATACTTTCAGAAATGACTTCCTGACACTTAAATTTATACTCGATGTTAACAAATTTCTCTTCTTCAGAAACGCTTTCCTTGCCATTGCCAGTCTACATTTTAAATCCTCTGTACTTCGACCATCATCAGTTATTTTGCTCCCCAAATTGCAGAACTCCTTTACTACTTTAAGTATCCCATTTCCCAATCTAACTCCCTCAGTATCACCCGACTTAATTCGACTACATTCCGTTATCCTCGTTTTGCTTTTGTTGATGTTCATCTCATATCCTCCTTTCAAGACACTGTCCATTCCGTTCAACTGCTCTTCCAAGTCCTTTGCTGTCTGTGACAGAATTACAATGTCATCGGTGAACCTCAAAGTTTTTATTTCTGCTCCATGGATTTTAATTTCTACTCCGAATTTTTCTTTTGTTTCCTTTATTACTTGCTCAATATACAGATTGAATAATATCGGGGAGAGGCTACAACCCTGTCTCACTCCCTTCCCAACCGCTGCTTCCCTTTCATGCCCCTCGACTCTTAAAACTGCCATCTGGTTTCTACACAAATTGTAAATAGCCTTTCGCTCCCTTTATTTTACCCTTGCCGCATTTAGAATTTGAAAGAGAGTATTCCAGTCAACATTGTCAAAAGCTTTCTCTAAGTCTACAAATGCTAGAAACGTAGGTTTGCCTTTTCTTAATTAATTCTTAATGAAGCAAAATATTATAACCAAATAGTCAGCTAAGGGTCACGTGAGTTCAAAAGAAGTGCCACCAAAGAAAAGACTAATTATTAATGATCAATTAACAATATATGTCTAATGACAAAAATGGTGACAAGTTAACTCTTCTCTCTAGTAAATTTTTCCGTGGCATAGCGAATATAATACGACTAGAGCAGCGGCAAGGTGACCGACCATAGTGGGGTCTTCTTCACGATTGAGCGAACTGGGAATTCCTTTATTTGGTATTCCCTGCCATAATCCCCACACAGGCGGACGTCAAGATACATCACATTTTTTCCAGTTACATTTTGCTCAGCACGACCATCTATTCTTACTGGCACACAGTTGATATGACATCTTTTACCAAAGCGAGAGACAGCATGCAAGCGAGAAATGAAAAATTATTTATCTGAAAATAAAATTCTCTCTCCTTTCGTGACTCCGAACAGACATGCGATATAACCTGCTGTTATGGAAATAGACACGAATATCAACACCAATCCAAAAAAATTTGGATTATACTCTGCTATTGGCCAAAAGAAAGCAGGTGTTGACAGATGTGAAAATTACCGAACTATCAGTTTAATAAGTCACAGCTGCAAAATACTAACGCGAATTCTTTACAGACGAATGAAAAAACTGGTAGAAGCAGACCTCGGGGAAGATCAGTTTGGATTCCGTAGAAATGTTGGAACACGTGAGGCAATACTAACCTTACGACTTATCTTAGAAAAAAGATTAAGAAAAGGCAAACCTACATTTGTAGACTTAGAGAAAGCTTTTGACAATGTTAACTGGAATACTCTCTTTCAAATTCTGAAGGTGGCAGGGGTAAAATACAGGGAGAGAAAGGCTATTTACAATTTGTACAGCAACCAGATGGCAGTTATAAGAGTCGAGGGGCATGAAAGGGAAGCAGTGGTTGGGAAAGGAGTGAGACAGGGTTGTAGCCTCTCCCCGATTTTATTCAATCTGTATATTGAGCAAGCAGTAAAGGAAACAAAAGAAAAATTCGGAGTAGGTATTAAAATTCATGGAGAAGAAATAAAAACTTTGAGGTTCGCCGATGACATTGTAATTCTGTCAGAGACAGCAAAGGACTTGGAAGAGCTGTTGAACGGAATGGACAGTGTCTTGAAAGGAGGATATAAGATGAACATCAACAAAAGCAAAACGAGGATAATGGAATGTAGTCAAATTAAATCGGGTGATGCTGAGGGAATTAGATTAGGAAATGAGACACTTAAAGTAGTAAAGGAGTTTTGCTATTTAGGGAGTAAAATGACTGATGATGGTCGAAGTAGAAAGGATGTAAAATGTAGACTGGCAATGGCAAGGAAATCGTTTCTGAAGAAGAGTAATTTGTTAACATCGAGTATAGATTTAAGTGTGAGGAAGTCGTTTCTGAAAGTATTTATATGGAGTGTAGCCATGTATGGAAGTGAAACATGGACGATAATTAGTTTGGACAAGAAGAGAGTAGAAGCTTTCGAAATGTGGTGCTACAGAAGAATGCTGAAGATAAGGTGGGTAGATCATGTAACTAACGAGGAGGTATTGAATAGGATTGGGGAGAAGAGGAGTTTGTGGCACAACTTGACATGAAGAAGGGATCGGTTGGTAGGACATGTTTTGAGGCATCAAGGAATCACAAATTTAGCATTGGAGGGCAGCGCGGAGGGTAAAAATCGTAGAGGGAGACCAAGAGATGAATACACTAAGCAGATTCAGAAGGATGTAGGTTGCAGTAAGTACTGGGAGATGAAGAAGCTTGCACAGGATAGAGTAGCATGGAGAGCTGCATCAAACCAGTCTCAGGACTGAAGACCACAACAACAACAACATTGGGCCAGTATTTTTCAGTGCTGTCGTAAAGCACGCAGTGAGACTGACGTTCATACGAACAGTCGGTTTGGGCTTAGGTTGTTGCTGAAAGGAGTAAGTTCATCTCGATATTCACTTCAAATTAGTAGTTGTTTGTCTCAAAGAACTCAGTTAAAACTATCTGCCACTTGTATGCATCTACACCGACAGATTATGGAGACTGTGCATACAGTAAGGCGACCTCAGACCTGTCTCACAATTAAGGCCGAGTACCAAAAGGCGTGCATGTTAGAGTAGGGTTTCTTAAACTGTTTTCCCACTCAACGATTCCAGAAAAACTTACATGCCCTTTTTATAACAGTCACAGAAAGTAACGAGAACAATTGAGAAACCAACGAAATTTAAAAAAAAAATCAAATAAACATTGACCTTATTTTCCACTTTTTAATTAAAATAGTATCTACTGTTGTGACTCAGAAATCGAATGAGTACGTATTCATCGTGTGGTCCAAAAGGTGGAGTTGGTACTTCCACCAAGTGCAAGTACATATACACTAATCAGTCATATAACAACCATCGACCTACTATCGTCATAAACCCGTCAAGGCGATGGCGACCTCATCTGGCAGAGTATAACCACTAGTTAGACACACGCACGGTGCATGTGATACCAATGAGCGTGCTGTCTGTGTGTAGAATGGGGAACCGGCAGGTGTGGCCGAGCGGTTCTAGATCCTTCAGTCTGAAACCGAGCGACTGCTACGATCGCAGGTTCGAATCCTGCCTCGGGCATGGATGTGTGTGATGTCCTTAGGTTAGTTAGGTTTAAGTAGTTCTAAGCTCTGGGGAGAGATGACCTCAGATGTTAAGTCCCATAGTGGTCAGAGCCATTTGAACTTTTTGAACTTTTTTTGGGGGGGGGGGGGGAGAGGGGGCGCGATCTGAGTTTGACTGGGAGAAGATTTTGCTGGCCTGGAGGCTCCGCACGAGCATTCCGGAAACTTTGCGACTTGTCGGGTGTTGAAGGAGTGCCGTGGTGAGTGTCTTCAACACGTAGCGAAACGAAGGTGAAACGACGCGCTGAGGTCGTGAGGTTGGGCGGCCACCCCTAATTAAAAATGTCGGACGTCGTAGGTTGGGTAGACACATAAACCCGGACAGGGAGCAAACGGTGGCGGAACTAACATCAGACTTTAATGCTGTCTGAAGACGCTGTGCACCGAACAGTACTAACGATGGGTCTCCGCAGCCATGACATTGCCAATTACGGCTGAAATGAGCACACGACCATCGGCATTGGACGTTGGTGTGGTGGCAGAGCGTTGCATTGTCTCATCAATCCCGATACCTTCTTCATCATACCGATGGGAGGGCTCGAATCCACGGTCTTCCCGGGGAACAGCTCCCTGGCAACTGTACTGCGGGCGGAGACAAGCTGGCGGTGGCCGTTATGCTCCTGGGAACACTCACGTGGGCATCCATCATGGGTCCAGAGAGGCTCGTGCAACGCACCATGGCGGCCAAGGAGTACCGTACACTGGCTGCTGACCACGTAAACCCCTTCATGACGATTATGTTTTACGACGGCAGCGGCGTTTATCGACAAGAAACGCGCCATGTCACAAGGCCAGGAGTTTGACCGGTGGTTTGAGGAATACATTGGCGAGTTTCAGTTGATGTGCTGCCCCCCCCCCCCCCCCATCTCAACCCGCCAGATTTGAACCCAATCGAACACATCTGGGATGTGATAGAATATGGCGTCAGAGCCATCGCCCCCTCCCCAGCTGAAATTAGCTGTGCAGTTGTTGTGCCAACTCCCTTCAGCGACACACCAAAGCCCCTTTGCTTCCATGGCATGAGGCATCGCTTTTGGCTAGCTCTGAGCACTATGGGACTTAACATCTTAGGTCATCAGTCCCCTAGAACTTAGAACTACTTAAACCTAACTAACCTAAGGACATCACACAACACCCAGCCATCACGAGGCAGAGAAAATCCCTGACCCCGCCGGGAATCGAACCCGGGAACCCGGGCGTGGGAAGCGAGAACGCTACCGCACGACCACGAGATGCGGTATCCGTGCCAAGGGTGGATACGCCGGCTGTTAGGCAGTTGGTCATAATGTTCTGGCTGTCTGGTTGATCAGTGTATTTTGTGTGTGTGTGTGTGTGTGTGCGCGCGCGCGCGCGCACGCAGGTGGGTAGGTGTGTGCTAACCGTTCGTCTCCGTACTTCTCCTGCAAACTGCTACGTGTTTATATTAGTTGCTATCTTTTGTGCTTCTGGTATAGCGTCTCTTAGTCTTTAGATATGTTTACCACTTTTTAATTTTCATTTTTATTTTTGAACCACTGCTTTATTTCTGTAGTATGATTCATGGCATCACTCTGTAAATATATCCTTCTCAGAATACATAGTAATTATTTCAAATTATATTTATTTACTTCAAAAAGTAATTCCAAATTGACCCAAAATTTCTTAAAGTAGTTTAAATTTGAAATTAGATAACAAAACAGAACTTTCGAATTTTAATGTCACGATTGATTCATATTTTCGCTGATCTACCGTACATAACGTTAACCTCTATCAAAGAATGTTGAATTCTTATACATATTCACCATGAAGTCACTTGCAATACTGAAACGGTACAGGAGTTTCCGCTCTATAAGCAGCAGGTTTCGCTGCTCGCTCGCACTGGGAAATAGAAACAGAGGCGGCTCCGCAGCCAATTTTATTACACGACGCGGCCGGCCGCGGGTGCAACAGAACGTATGTGGACAGGTGGAAAGAAATGTGTCAGGCTTCATAATAAGTTTTTATATGTGTCGTGTATTATGCATTTCTTGTACGTGAATGTGAATCTGCACATGAACTGTCCTAATCCTCCTCACACCTTTCCGTAAAGCGTGGCCAAATCTTTGTTCGGAAATAGTTCTGTAGTATAGTAGTGCCAACTTTACTCCTGGGTAGGGGATCAGAGAGACACCACAGGCAAGGAGAAGTCAAAGACTTTCCAGTGTCACAAGATTTAGGGTGGAGAGGTTGGTCACGGCCAAGTGGTTCGACCACCCCCTCCACCGGGGCCCAGGAAGACCTCCGGGTGCCCGCCATATTCCAGGAGTGTTACAGAAGACGGGTAAGTGAGCAGACGTGCCCTCAGTGCGTCTGTCTCAAGGTTCACGCATGGAAGAGAGGTATTTGAATATTTGTACTAATTCTTTTACTTCCAGCTTCGGATTGTGTAAGGAAATGAATGATCTCGTTAATTTAGGAAATTTGACCCCTGTGTTAATGCACCTGGTCCCCAGTTTGCCCGTTATCCTCCTCACATAGTGGATGTCCTATGTAAAATATTGGGAGACTTTTTGGTATACATTTGGCCAACGCAATTCCGTCTTGCCCGTAGAAATGTGTGTGCAGTATAGTATATAATATACCCGAGCTATAAGTTGTAAAATTGTAATATCTGTGAACTGGAACAATTGCTGCAATCGCTGTAAAATCGAGTGATAATGTTTAAAATAAATAGTATATAATATACCCGAGCTATAAGTTGTAAAATTGTAATATCTGTGAACTGGAACAATTGCTGCAATCGCTGTAAAATCGAGTGATAATGTTTAAAATAAATAGTATATAATATACCCGAGCTATAAGTTGTAAAATTGTAATATCTGTGAACTGGAACAATTGCTGCAATCGCTGTAAAATCGAGTGATAATGTTTAAAATAAATAGGTAATAAATTGTCATCAGTCTTTAACATACCTTAAAAATCACAAAGAAATCAAGATAAAGGAATTCATTTAAAATAAAAGATATAGAATGCAGGGACCCACACATCAGCGTGTGAGCCCTCCAGCCCCTTGCCTAGTATCGTACAGAAAGGGCACGCTCTCTAGGTAGCGCTCTCAAGCTCCCCTCCCCAGTTATCCGTTGCGCAATTTTGATTCAGGGCTTGAGGACATCAAGTTTCATCTGGCGTCCCTAGGCAAGGAGGTTAGACGCTAAACTTTCAGTACTTATTTTTTGTTGACATATAAATTGGGACTTCTATTTCTCATATAAATACCTTTATATGAGAAATCAAAATGGAAAAGATATCAGGCAAATTTAGTTAAACTACTTGGAGGACATCAAACACCATGGCTAACCTTCTTGTAACGTTGTTCGTTACGAAGATATGAGCAGGAGTATGTATTTTATAAATAGCACCCTATATTTTTTTCAGTAATTCTCTTCCTCCCCTCAAGATCTGTTCAAAAACGTATCACAGAGTATCATTCGGGTAAACACATGTTTATAGTCGTAACACAAAACTGATTTTTATTCTACTATACTAGCACACGTTATATGTACTGGTGCTAATGTAACTCTTCCGCTTCCTGGAACTTGACAGTAAACGAACGGAAACATAAGGAAAATACGAATCATGCGGTCAGTGGTGTTCAGTTAAATTTTCGTGTTTGTATAATGTATGTAAATGAAGAGAAGATAGAATAGTACCTATGTAGAATGTAAGGAGAACAATAAATGAAGTAATGTTTTCTTATTTACAATGCGGGTATTACTCTACTACTATAACTACTACCACCATTACACCTGCCACTACTGAAATACTTTTAAACGATGTGAACACTAAAGGCAGGCTGTCGTGTTCCGAGAGGGAGTTAGAAGGACACGTTGCTGTTACTCTATCCCACAGGGGTCTTACCGCAGACCAGTCTCTCGATAAGTAGGCGTGGGCCGCTCGAAGAACTCCGGCAGCTGCTGGAGTCAAGCTATAAGTGGCACAGAGTACGGAACCCGGTGATAATATTTTAAGGATGCAGGGTAGGAATTCTAAGTAGTTGTTAACAAACATGGAAGGCTCCTCTGGTACTGGCATTAAGCTTAACTTCCCATTACTTTCCCATCTAACGTTCTATCTGCACAGCAACGGCAGGCGCCGAGGCTAGCAAATCGGCCTCCGGCGACAAGTGACAAGGAGACGGTGTCGTCTGATACTGATGTTACCTACTCTGTCCTGTGTACTGATGTTCCGCTATTTATGTGGTTCGTACGCCGTCAGAGGTATGTTCCCAGAACAATCTGTGACGCACAACGCAGAGCTAATCACATACACATTTCGTTACCATATTAGGCTGGGTCTGGAAACATTGTCCCTCGGAGCTGCACAAGTCTTTCCTTGCTGCGGGTTACGTAGATCTGTCTCAAGCTGTTTGTCACGTGACGCCAGGAGGTCGTCTCTGGGTGTTACCACTGTCAAACACCGAGGCAACGCTTCCTGCCCAAGACGACTTTGGCGCTGCTCCAGACCAACAATTCGCAAGTGTTCTAATGAAAATATCTGGCGGGATTGAGATTCACAACAGGTCCCATCCCACGGGGAAATTTTGTAAGCTCTGTCCTCAGAGGTTATAAAATTTCTGATCCTGTTGCCAGTACCATTGGAACAGCCCTCTTTTTATTACAATCCAAACCAGCAGACATACATATACACTGGCAAATTAATGTACAGCGGTCACAATATGCTTAGGACACACAGTACATAGAATACATCATTCATAAAATATCTTTGACATACTTTACATGGAATTCATCTAGTCATACTTTTCATTAAATAGATGTACTTGATATAAAATCAGCCACACATTTTCACTTTTATCATCTTTTGTAAGTCTAGTTTGCTCACGGTTCTTTATTAGTTTTATTCATTCATTAGACTGTTTGTAACAACAACAACGCTGTACTATTGTACATATAAGTAAATTTTTTTTCCATCTGATTTTTCGATAAATTAGTGTAATCGATGTTCTGATTTCATTTCTTTTTTGTTTCATGTCATTGTGTTAAGAAAACTGTAAACAAATTTCAATGTGAATATTAATGTCTATGTCAAATGTCAAGCAATATTGTAATAGAATTGAAAGGTAACAAATGTTGAAACTGTTGTAACATGTTTGAAATTGTAACTGTGCGTCTGGTCCATACGTAGGCAATGTGTTAGGATATGTAGAATGCAAAACCTCGGGTGAATACCCTGTCTGAAGGGGAGCGGTAAAAGGTGGATGACAGGCGAGCGCGGGAAAATGCACGCGGGTACTGTACGGCACAACGGGCTCAGCAGTAGTAGTTGGAGTTTGGCATTGGTCTGAGCAACACGTTCTGGATCGAGGATGCTCTCCTGGAAGACGTAGTTTCATTGAGCATCGGGTATGCCGTTCCAACGCCCATACAGCATGGCAAAATTACATAGGCACTAAATGGAAAATTATTGCGACGCTATGAAGAAATAAAGTGCCGGTACGTCAAGAGCCATAGCTGTGGTTGTATGTGTGCTCTGTGCCTCGCCATCTTACCGCCTGCCAACCGCCGCATCGATACAAACAGGTTGAAACTTTTAGTACTGTATTCGTATGGACCAGTGTTACTTTTGTTCCATACTATTCAATAACAACTTAAATTTTAGCAGAACTTTCCTATCATTTAATTATCCTCACAACTAACCTAAACAGGAACCTTTCCAAATGTTGTGCAATCCGAGTGTCCCGAGATGAAAAATTAAAGTTTTTGTTAATAATAATTACCTGCAGACCTAGCTATGTTAGAATGGTGTTTAAAGAACTGTTTTGTTAATGAACCAGTAAATGAATAACGAAGGTCTGACAAAGTTGGAAAATAACTTTAATACTGATTTAGTAATGAAGTTTAATTATTTCGAGACAGATATAATGGTATTTAAATGAGTAGGAAATAGGATAAAAAGAGGAGTAACTCATATATCGGAAATCTTGAGCGCATAATGATTTAAGTAATCAATTTTTTTAATACAGTGATCATAACAGTTTCAGGGTCCCTCCCCATTTTTTTATTCATTTGAATTCTGAAGTGTTCTAAATTGATTTGACCAGCAAAAGTTGAAGTCAACGTAAAACCCAAAATTTATCAGTGTTTTATCTTTATCAAAATTGACATTTTGTGTGTGGCTCGAAAGTGCTATTTCTAGGGTAACCTATGCCCGATTTTAATCAGATCAATAGACAGTACGAAGTTTTGTAGTATACATTATAGTGTTATGTATTTATAGTTTTTCCATATCAGTACAGAACGTGAAACTATCAGTTCAATAGATTTTCTGGTTCTAAAATTCTACTATATTATGCCGTGTTACTACTTGTTGCTTTGCACGAATATCTGCCATCTTGTACAGGGAAGAAACTAAGTTGATGCCTAATTAGGCTGGCGACCGTATTATTAACAAATTGGTAGCATCTTCTGTGTTGTTTTTTGTCCGTCCTGACGTGTAGTTGCATTTCGGACTTATTTGACGTGTCATTGTTATCACAGAGTGGGTGTAAGTCTGATTTGCCTCCATTCACGTACACGCGGTCAATATCTAAACAAAAATCCTGTCTGGTAAGGTGAACCCCATTCACTTATCATAGTACAGGCTTTAATGAGTATTGTGTGCCCCGCGCGCACGTTACATGTTCTCAATATGTGAGACCGTTTTGCTCTTGGCGTTACCTCTCGTTTTACCACTTCCTCAAGAACTTATTATTATAATTACTAGTTTTCTTATTTTCTATGTGTGAAATTTTTTTTTTTATCAGTACGACGTTTTGGGGATTCTACCATTGGTTTGCTTCTATTTCCGTGGAGGGCTGTGGTGTCCGACTTCGGTCTCTCCACGTGACTTTGACCGATAAATGCGAAAGTCTGATTCACATTAATTCGTCCTCCGCGTAATAGTACGGTTCTTAGGTGTGCATATGCACATATCTGGCTAGTTCTGTTTACAACATTGTCGGTTACGCAGATTCAGGCACTGCATCCTCCACTTATTTTGTATGTTCGTTTTCCACATTTTCTACAACATTTACAATATACGAGTGATATTCGGAAAGTAAGTTCCAATCGACCAAGAAATGGAAACCACTGTGAAAATCTAATAAAGCTTTGCACATATGTGTTCCACAGTGTCTCTAATATGCCTGTCGGTTGCATCACCTCGCTCTTTTCAGTTCTGAGCGCATGGCGAGCACATAAAGATGCGTAGAAAATAGTGCCCCCCGCCGATTATGAGGTCCTGGTGAGAGATTTTGTCTGATGTTATGCAGCCCACATTACAGATCTGTCATACGGTTCCTACTTCGTGACCATTCTCGCTCGCAATCTGCAGGGGCAATGAAAATGCTCCTGCAGCGTTTTCGATGGGAAGTGTTTTATCACCCCCACTACAGCCCGTAATTGGCTACATTTGTGTTTCATCTCTGCTCACATTAACTACTGGCTATGAAGACAAGATTTTCGCAAAGGCAACGAGCTGTAGATGAGCGTAGAGAATTGACGGGAAGCACAGGCGGCTGCCTTCTATGACGAGGGTACTGGGAAGTTGGTACAACGCTACGACAAATGTCTTAGTCCGAGTGGTGATTATGTAGCGCAGTGGCTGGAAACTGTAGCTAACTGTTGCAGATAAAATATTTTTGAATATCACAGTGGTTTCCATTTCGCTATTAATCGGAACTTACTTTCCTAATAGCCCTAGTATACATAAACGACAGACTACAAGTAATACAACTAAGATTACAGACCCTGAATATCCCAGCATCGAATAGTCACTCAGTGACCATCTTCAGAAAGAGACCCTTCACTGATATTTGATTTCGTTCTGAAGATTTTCTATTTTTGTCCTGCCGCTCTTAAGTCGTCTAGGTGTCTCACTGCATGTTCGAGGGGCAGAATCATTTGTATCTCCGACACTTTCTGCTTCTCGTCCTCTATTATTCAACAGTCGACGTCCATATTTAATACAGGTACTACATCCTATTTTCCTGATACCAGTACATATCATATGATCAGATTGAAACACGATTTGTGCGCCATAACCTTTACACTTACTCAGAAACTTGAGTTTCCCCATTCACCTTACAACGATGTCAGCGAGTGGTAAATCATTACGTAGCACCGCTAACCCTTCGTCCTTTGGGACGACTAACAACCGGTCGCTGTCCCGCATCTGCATCCAGATACTTTCGTTTAGTACTAGATTGCAATCTTGCGGTACCTCTCGTACTGGCTGAAGCTTACGGGCTTCACACGTCTCATGGTCAGAAGTAGACACTAGCACAAAGTTCTGCTTACGTGTTTTATATGTAACGAAGGGACAAACTCCTTGCACACCTGAACTCCATACATCCGAACATCAAATTCAGTATGGAGACTGAAGCAGAAGGAAGATTACCATTCCTGGACATCATGGTCAAAAGAAGATCGGATGGCACCCTGTGCCACGGGGTATACAGGAAGAAAACGCACACCGACCTGTATTTGCATGCGGATAGCTGTCACCACCTAGCGCAGAGGAATGGGGTGCTATAAAAACTGGTGCACAGGGCGCGCACCATATCTGTCACACCTCAAAACCGTATTCCGGAATAACGAGTACTCGAAATGGCAGATCAGACTCGCTCTTCGCCCCACCTGTACAGTAAAGCGTGTGGAGACGGAAGAAGTCACGGAGAAAGAGATAGCCACTGCCTATATACCGTATACTGGCGCACTATCGGGGAAAATCGGACGAAATTGAGGGAACACCGAGTAGGAACTGTCTTTTGCCCACCAAATAAAATACGAGTGGTTCTAGACGCTTCAGTCTGGAACCGCGCAACCGCTGCGGTAGCAGGTTCGAGTCCTGCCTCGGGCACGAATGTGTGTGATGTCCTTAGGTTAGTTAGGTTTAAGTAGTTCTAAGTTCTAGTGGACTGATGACCTCAGATGTTAAGTCCCATAGTGCTCAGAGCCACTTGAACCATTTTGCACGCACACCTCTAGCCTGTCTTCCACTTTTCCACTTACACCACAGCATCGACATGAACGGCTGGACTAGCGCAAAGACAAGATCACATAGAGTGGCGCGCTGTTGCCTTCAGTAATGAACGCAGATTCTTCCTGCACGCAAATGTTGGTCGTTGCACATACGTCGTAGACCTGGCGAGGACTGTCTCTTTAGAGTGGACTCGTCCAAGTCACACTGTTTCCAGCCCAGTCGATATGGTCTGGGGTGCTATATCCTACAACTCTCGTTCACCGTTGTTATTTGTGGAGGGGACGCTAACCAGTGCTCAGTACTTGCACAATGTTATCAGACCCGTTTCTTTGCTATTCTTGCAACAGGAAGGTGATGTGTCGTTCCATTAGGATAATGCTTACCGACACACTGCCAGTGAAATTCAACGTGCTCTGCAAGACGTGCAGTAACTTTCCGTGGCCAGCACGATCTCCAGACCTGTCTGCAATCGAGCACGTGTAGGATATGATGGGACGAGAAGTGATTCCTACCACTCTTCAACCAACGGCTCTTACAGAACTACGTGAACTGGTTGAGCAGGCGTGGCATAACGTATTCCAGGACAGATGGGTGCCAGAGTCACTGCCTGCACTGCCGCCCGTGTTTTTCATGTATTCCATATGCACTGTTGAAACAATGAATCTTGAACGAATAGGAAGTCTGTTAAATGGTGTATTAATTTTTTTATGGCTGTTCAAATAGCTCTGAGCACTATGGGACTTAACTTCTGAGGTCATCAGTCCCCTAGAACTTAGAACTACTTAAACCTAACCAACCTAAGGACATCACATACATCCGTGCCCGAGGCAGGATTCGAACCTGCGAGCGTAGTGGTCGCGCGGTTCCAGACTGTAGCGCCTAGAGCCGCTCGGCCACCCCAGCCGGCTCGTTAATATTTAAGTACGAAACTCGCAGAGCGTGAACCGCATTCGCAGTTGGTCAGTTTAGTGCATACACTAGTCTTATTTTATAACCTAAAGGTGGTTGGGATAAAAAGGCCCTAGGAATTGCGAGCTACTGCCGACAAGAACTACCCATTTGCGAGATTCGCTGGGTCGAGAAAACCATTCGCGACGTGCTACGGTTTCTCTCTATGCACGATATCGGGAGAAACACACTGGTTGCACTGGGTGATCACAATAATTTTAGTTCAGAGTCAGTTATCTAGTACAACTAGATGGCTCGAGCATCTCCAAGATGTCCAATTTACAATCTTACGTAGCTATTAAAATATTCAAATTATTATAATTAAAAAGCTACCAGGGCGACTGGAGGCACGTCTATAAAAGCACAGCCGGCTAGTTTTCTGCTTTAAAATGAGCCTACAAGTTCCTTTGTACCACAATGGGATCAGGTTTTATTTATTTCTATATCATACATTCACTTTAGCTCTAAGCTAAAAGCGGTCCGGGGAAAGCCCGCCATGAGCCAGCGTGCTGGCCGTTGAGTTGTCCCGTCACGTGGCTGGACGGCAAACTGATCGTGTTCATTTTAAAGTACCGCAATCTATCGGTCAGTGCCGAAGCTAGGACGATTCTGCTGCTGTCAAGACGGCTCACACACACTGCCAATTAGACGCGATTTTTACCACAGAAACTGCGGTCTTCACGTCCGCCCCCCCCCCCCCCCCAAGCCTGTCACCTCACAGACTTCAGGTACCAATAACTGTATTCCACGATGAAGAAACCGGAAAAATAGTCACATGAGGAAGCGTATCATGTCGTTTCTGGAAACCCAGATTCTACTCTGTAGGAATCAACATGGATTCCGGAAACAGCGATCGTGTGAGACCCAACTCGCTTTATTTGTTCATGAGACCCAGAAAATATTAGATACAGGCTCCCAGGTAGATGCCATTTTCCTTGACTTCCGGAAGGCGTTCGATACAGTTCCGCACTGTCGCCCGATAAACAAAGTAAGAGCCTACGGAATATCAGACAAGCAGTGTGGCTGGATTGAAGAGTTTTTAGCAAACATAACGCAGCATGTTGTTCTCAATGGAGAGACGTCTACAGAAGTTAAAGTAACCTCTGGCGTGTTATAGGACCATTGCTTTTCACAATATACGTAAATGACCTAGCAGATAGTGTCGGAAGTTCCATGAGGCTTTTCGCGGATGATGCTGTAATATACAGAGAAGTTGCAGCATTAGAAAACTGCAGCTAAATGCAGGCAGATCTGCAGCGGATAGGCACTTGGTGTAGGGAGTGTATAATGGATTACACTGTAAATGATGAAAGGATGTGAATGCAGCTTGCCGCTAACTTGGTGTAATGTCTCTCACACATAAACCTGTACAGTAAAGTAAGGGCCTCCTGTTTTATCTTTAGGCTGATCCGTGATAAGACAGGCAAACAATTATACTAATGGAGGATTCTGCGTATTTTCTCTAATTTCATTCGCTCTCTCTCTCTCTCTCTCTCTCTCTGTCCTTTATCTATATACAGTTTTAAATATAATATTTCATTACGTGAACTCAGCCCAATAGAATCTCTGGTGGAGCCCTTCGTCTTAATATTCAGCGGCTGGCTTGCTGTAAAAGATCTTTATATCTATTATTATTGTTAAGCGCTGCATTCAGTTGGGAAAATCGATCGTTTGAACAATTCGTTCATTTTACGACAGATTTAGAATTTCAGATGTGTCCGAAGCCTTTTTGGACGATTTTATAAAATCTCGGTGATTGCAGGCTCTCTTCGTCACAACTGAAACTTCCCCACTAATTACAGGGCCAAGACAATCATCAATGATTCAGACAGAGAACTCATTCGTCATTCACTCTAGAATAAAAGGGTCACAAACCTTATTTCTGAGGAAAATTGTATATTCAATCCATCTCCATTCCAAGTCTTACTTAATTTGCGTTTACAGTTTTTCTCTCTCTTCAAATAACCCGCTAGTGGCACAAACGTTAATAGCTCGCTTTAGCGAGAAGAAGAGCAAATATGTCTCTTTTAGCAACCCGACAATCTTCCAACAGATACTTCCGAAGCTGTCCTAGTTATCCGTCCCTAACAACCATGGAGAATACATATCTGTATCTCTGTTATTCCAAAGAATAAACATACTAGAAAAATACCTTGGCGTCGACAAGCTGTCGGCGCATATATTACTAGGAACTCCGATCAGATACTTTTCAAAAGTGAATAAATGTGGATGATTTGATTGACCATGATTAATTATTGCGTGGTAGAGGGTAATTTTCCGTGGGGAGATTACAAGGCCCCTCGCAGCGAGCGAAGTTTGTGAGCTCAATTTTGATTTACCGAACACACTTCGCGAGCTATCTATTAGTGTGTATAACCCGGAAGTGATGATTGTCAGTCCTCCGACTGAAAAAGAATATTATGTTTAAGACAGACGAAGAAAAGAAATATTGAAAACAGAAGAAATGAAGAGACAGGTACCGCGGCTGTATTGCTTTTACGTGCATCAAGGTGTTATGTCTGCTGTGCACAACCAAGGAAGATGATCTTTCATGAAACTGTTATCAGGGTCTACCCATTCGGGAACTTTCTTAAGCAGGGAAACCTTGGAAAACCTCTTAAGCCTAGACCCCCAGCTTACGGTACATAGAAGATAGGAAAGCCTATAGAAGGAAAAAAAATAATTGTGGAAATAGATCTCTAAAGGAAAGATAGGGATCGATTTATATAACGCTTTGGAGAAGAGTGATTTGTGCCTCTAGCTAAAAAAAAACATTTTACAATAAATAACGTAAGTTTTCGTTTTACAGTCTTGTTCCTAGGACAATCTCTTGCGGTGGTAAAACTCCCCCGGGTCTTGCATGTCCCCGACATCCACATTTGTAGTCGGTCTTCTACGAGACCCACTTTGTAGTCAGTCTTCTACGCGGCCCACTTTGTAGTCGGTCTTCTACGCGGCCCCCAATGGGAAGAGTAGAAGGAACAGGGATACCCGATTTCACATGCAACATTCATTCCGGAAGAATTAGCAATGACCAGAGGGGAAACTCTTCTTGTAAGAGAACTGGTTAGGTTGCACCGTCCAAGATTCTCCTTTTTGAAAGCAAAATCCTTATGGCTTCATGAACCCTTTGTCTTACGACGTACTTCAAGGAATTTCACCATTAACTAACGCTGTTGCCAAAACATCCTCATATTTATTCTAGTTTGAATACTCTTTCGGACTTTGCATCCCCACTTGTGCTTATAAGTCCGAAAATTCTGACACATTTCTGTCAGTGATTTGTTCTTCGTAATTTAAAGGATTCATGCAACTTACAGTAGATTTTGGATTCAAATCATCGCATAATGGAAAGTGTGGTTCATTTTATACAAAGACATAATCCCTCATTTCCTTGAAAGTCATATAATTTATCTATACTCAAAAACTTTTTATCCTAAATACACATATTTCTCCAATTGATTGTTGTAATGTAAAAGTTATTAGCACTGAGGAATGCGGATTCACTTCTTTCATTTATTCTCTGACTCATACGGCGTTCACACATGCACATATATGGAAATGGATTTTTTTTTTCAAACAAAAATTCCAAACGAACACGACCCATTGAATAACTACTAATTCTATGAATATTACTTTCTTTAAACATTCAATAATAAATTAAAAACTCTTAACTTCTAATTATAACACCTTTTCCTTTTGAAGTTCAACATGAACCAGTTTACCCTCGCGTTTGGTGCGAGTCTCTTACAAAGCATATCTGTGTCGTCTATATCGATTCTAACTCTCGCGCCGACGTCAACTGTTTTGCGCGGGAAATTATCTTTGCGGCGTTAACCGTCACTCATGATTCACTGCCTCAACAATCCCTTCACACGTTTACACATCTAAGCGTGCACTTGAAATTATATATGAACCTTCACTCGGAACCACTTTTGATTATTCAGCGTCATTTACGGGAAACATTTCATTGATCTTGAAGG
This sequence comes from Schistocerca piceifrons, assembly GCF_021461385.2. Classification (NCBI taxonomy): domain Eukaryota; kingdom Metazoa; phylum Arthropoda; class Insecta; order Orthoptera; family Acrididae; genus Schistocerca; species Schistocerca piceifrons. Next base: position 347,529,768 of record NC_060141.1, on the reverse strand, counting down.
TCAGTTAGATCCTTTATAAATCTTGATGACATTAGCAATGCTAAAGTTCCATGTTCACCCAAACACAGGTGAAACCTATCTCCACTATCTTCTTTGCAACACTCGATAGTAATAGTTAGTCACTATTTCTATAGTCTATGTCACTGATTAATTATTTCAATTTAAAGTTTTCTAACACTACACACACAGTTTATTGTTATGTTTTTTACGAGCGTTCATCTCTGTCACTTGCAACACCATTCCTCCCTATCTTCTAATCTTCATTAAATTTTTTCAAGTCGTTATGGGAAAATAACCCTTTTATTTTGTTCGATCCCGGGTATGCTAATAGATAAGCCCCAGGATTCGGAATTTGTAGGATAATGTATGGGCCAGTATATAGTAACTCCCATTTCTTTATACTTTTCTTTATTAAGGATGATTTGGTATGTCTTTTGACTAGTACCTTTTCTCCGACCCAGTATGTCTGTACCCTCTTGATTAATTTGTCAAATTGTTGTTTTCTCTGATCAGCTTTTTTCGTCATATTTATGATGGCTTGTCTTATTTTTTCTTCCCAAGGCATCTCAGTTTCCTGAGTTTTGGGCATATGTTCAGTCCAGAAGTTTTCCTCTTTTGCTTCGAACATCAATTCATGAGGTGTATATCCAGTTGAGGAGTGGGGCATGTTATTGTATATCTGCCCAAACTTTTCCACATAATTTGCCCACGCAGTCTGCTTATTATGGCAATACGTCCTCATAAATCGATTGAACTCTCTAAAAATTCTCTCAACACTGTTGGACAAAACACGACTGGCAAACGCAATAGGAAAGAAGGTGAGTTGTTCATTTATCTTGCGTACTTGGAAAAGGCACGCTCCAAGACCCACATTCGACGAATCTGTTGACAAGTAAAATTCTTCTTGCATGTCCGGATGGTACAAAAGCGGTGCATTTACTAATTGCTTCTTTATCTCCTCGAATGCTTCTTGACACTCTAATGTCCAGAGCCAGGGCACATCCTTCTTCAGCAAACTATTTAGAGCTGCTGCATTCATGGCCTGATTTGTTATAAATCTTCTAAAACATGAGGCAAGACCCATAAACCCTTTTAATTGCCTCCTATTTCTGGGTGTTGGAAACTTACTAATCGCAATTAGCTTCTCCTTGGTTGGTAAAATTCCCTTTGCGTCAATTATATGCCACAGGAACTTGATTCTGTTTACTGCAAAATGGGATTTCTGTAGGTTAGCAGTTATTCCCATGGGTTTGAACACGTCCAACACCCGGCTCAGTAAGGTAATATGCTCCTCCCAAGTCTTCGATGCAATAAGCAAATCATCAACAAACACTGTTATCCTGGTTCTTAGTTCTGGGCCTAGTGCATAATCTAGAGCTGCTATAAAGATTCCAGCACTAATGTTGAGTCCGAAAGGAACTACAGTAAATTGGTAACTTCTTCCGGAATAAATGAAAGCCGTATATTTCCTTGATGACTCATCCAGCTTGACTTGCCAATAAGAACTCCGCAAATCAATGCTTGTCAAATATTGGACATCCTGGAACCGTTGTATAAGTTCGTCTATGTTTTCCGGATGTGTTCTCACTGGAATTATAACTTTATTTATTTCTCTGGCGTCGAGTACCAGTCTCACAGTCCCATTTGCTTTTGGCCCGACCAACAATGGGGAGCAGTATGGGCTTGTAGAGGGTTCGATCAAACCCCATTTCAACATGCGATCTATTTCTTTCTGAACTTGAGCCTTTAACCTCCAGGGAACAGGATAGAAAGTTCTACAATACGTTTCGTGCGGCTTAACGTAGAGATGGCATATGTATCCCATAATAACTCCTGGCCTTTCATCAAACATGTTTTTATACGCTAATAATAATTCTTTTAGCTGCTTCTTCTGATCTTCAGTAATGCAGTCGGATTCATTTAACTTCTCGTACACTAATTGACCGAAATCTCCTTTGACTTGAAACTCACTAATTACATGCTGTTTAGAATTTTGTGCCGTCCTGATTACTTGCACACTGATCTCACAATTATATTTTCTCGTAAGGCTTTCTTTTTTCAACAACTCCAACTCAATTTCTTGTTTATTAACATTCAACCAAATTTTTCCTGTTTTAAAATCTATTCTGCATCCGTATTGACGTAGGCTGTCGACTCCGATAATGCAATCTACCACCAAATTTTTCACAACAAGGAATGTGCTTAATATTGCTACATTTCCGACTTCTACACTAAGTAGTGACTGCACTTTTACATTAGCCGATCTAGCCCCAACGGCGCCTATTATTCTGCAATTTTGAACTGGAAAAATTGGTACTCGTCTTATATTTCTGATCTTGTTGAATAGTGCCTCCGAAATAACATTTGTGGTTGCAGCTGTGTCTAAAACCGCCACTATAGGTACAGTCTCCAAAATGACTTGCACTTCGGCTACTGCCACCTGTTCCTTATCCTCATCTTGTGGTTCTAAGTCCTCGGTCAGTTCATCTGCCAGTAATCGTCCTTCATTCTACGTTAGCATGGGTACACATATCCTGTTGCCCCTCAACCAATTGTTGACCGCTCCTCCGGGGCACGAGTGGATCCTTACAAGTTTGTTGGATTTTGATTTGCCTGCTGGTTGACATCATCCGTCACTTCGGTAATTACCGGTTGATTCGTAGATGTCCGTCACCACTGATGTTGGTTATTTGAGTTCATTCCCCCCGATTGATTCCACTTTCTATTACTGTTATTATTCCAGGCTTGAGGTCTGAAATTCCTTTCGTTCCCCCACACGGGATTGTATCTTTTCCCATTCCTGTTGTTCCTTGGATAGCCCCTCGCAAGACTATTGCCGGTATTACTATTGAGATTTTGAGGGGTTTCTCCGCTATTTAACGATCTCTGTCTATTCCCTTGCCTACCGTTTGGCGGAGGTTCTATCTCCCTATATTGGAATCTGTTATTACGGGCTTTCTGGTTGTTCTCTTCAATAATATATATATGGTCTAACGTCGTGAGGAACGACTCCAAGTCTTTATCATTGCCGTAAATCAATTGATTCCGGATGCTAATTGGTAGTCTTGCCTTAAGTATGTTTATTATGTCTGGCAAGGGCATAGGTCTGTCCCAGTATCTAGTTTTATTTATATATTTTTCAAAATACTTCCTAAGGCTTCCTTTTGAAAAGGAGAAAGGCTCTGGGTAGAGCACCTCTTGCCTTAGGCGTTCCTGTACCCCTTCTGACCAGAACTTTGCTAAAAACGCCTTCTCAAAATCGTCATATGTCGAGCAAACAGAAGTCATGTCCGAGGCCCAAATCGCCCCCGAACCTTGTTTATATCCTGTAACGAAACTGATCTTCTGCCATTCCGACCAATTTCTGGGTAGCACTCCTCTGAAACTTCGAATAAAAACAATTGGATGGACCCCCCTTTTGTCAGTGTTAAAAATCTGGAATTGCCGATGCTTTATCATTTTTTCTTCGGCATGGCAAAGGCTTTCGTAATCTCCGTTAGATAAGACTTCACGCGAACAACTAGCTCGAGGCAATTTAATGTTTGAGTTACTTACACAAGTCGGTATCGTGTGCGAATGTGCAGTAACTGGCTCTGTAGTCGCTGCCAACTTCTGCTGCTGGCCTGTATTCATTTGTTCTGAGCCTTGTTGTGAAACGCGTATCGACTCTTCTATCTTTTGTTTCCAATGCTCGAAATCAGCACCTAACTGCTGTCGCACTTCCTCAAGTCCTTTCGCAAACAAATTCTCTTCCTGTTTGCCAAATAGACTCTGGAATGCTGCCTTAATATTTGGCTCAACGTTTTCACACATTATCCTTTTGTTTTCTAATGTGATTTCGGATAATTTACCCGTTAATACATTAATTTGGTGGTCTATAACATCTTGACGCTCTGTCAGATGTTCAACACTTTCCTTTAGGTTAGTCTGCGTACGTGCCAATTCAGGAAGTTGCGCAATTGCACATGACATGGCGTCTTGCTTTTGTACTAATTGCGGAACTATTTCCACCTGTTCCCGTACGGTATCTATCTTAATAGCCACATACTCCTTCATTTCTACACGTACGCTGTGAGTAGATTCCTCACATTGAGCTTTCACCAATTCTATTTGTGCAGTTAATTTTCGTTCCGTCTCTTCGGCCTGATCTTTAAGTTCCTTTGTCTTCGCCTCTATCCGCTGCTCTAATTCGGAAAAACTGTCTTGTAACTGCTGCTTAATCTCAGTTTTCAAATTTTCCTGCCCTTCCGTAACTGAGGCTAATTTCGCGTTCAAATCATTTTGCCCTTCAGTAACTGAGGCTAATTTCGCGTTAATGTCGGTTTTCAGATTTTCCTGCCCTTCAGTAACTGAGGCTAATTTTGTATTCATATTATTCATGCTCTCGGTTATCATCTTCATCTGTCTCATGATAATGACCAATGGATCTAATCCCTGCTGCGTACTTGCCGTTTCATCTCCAGCCGTGTGTCTACAGGGCGTTCTCTTGCGCTATCTGTAGCAATCGCTTCTACAACACTTCTTACTACATCATTATTATCAGTGCTAACAGCTGAAGACTGTTGCGTGCTGCTCTACTCTGCTTGACTCATCTTAAACATTGCCCTAGTTAAAACCATATAAATGTTCTACCGTCAATATATATATATATCTCCCTTCTACTGTCACTATATGTAACTCCGTTCACACAAGAGTACTTCTGTGGCTAGTTTCTTACTTTACTTATACAAATAAATGCATCTGGGGCAGGTCAATCAAACTACATCTAGCATGAACACAATTAATCAATGTTCAAATATCCAATAATACTAAATAGAAAGGCGTATACTTCATCTATACTAGCAAGCTTTAATAATAAAATAATAGATCTGGCCATCTCTCTGCGCCCAGCGTGTTGTTTTATGTTCTTCTTTGTAGATCCACTTAATGTGACTGCGAGTATTTCTTCTCTTTTCCAAGCGTCAGTTAAGTTGGCTCGTCATAGTTCACATGAAACAGAGAACAAAATTATTTTAACAACGTCCAAAAACGTGTCCTGCCACGGACTGACCATTATAATGGATTATACTGTAAATGATGAAAGGATGTGAATGCAGCTTGCCGCTAACTTGGTGTAATGTCTCTCACACATAAACCTGTACAGTAAAGTAAGGGCCTCCTGTTTTATCTTTAGGCTGATCCGTGATAAGACAGGCAAACAATTATACTAATGGAGGATTCTGCGTATTTTCTCTAATTTCATTCGCTCTCTCTCTCTCTCTCTCTCTGTCCTTTATCTATATACAGTTTTAAATATAATACACTCCTGGAAATGGAAAAAAGAACACATTGACACCGGTGTGTCAGACCCACCATACTTGCTCCGGACACTGCGAGAGGGCTGTACAAGCAATGATCAAACGCACGGCACAGCGGACGCACCAGGAACCACGGTGTTGGCCGTCGAATGGCGCTAGCTGCGCAGCATTTGTGCACCGCCGCCGTCAGTGTCAGCCAGTTTGCCGTGGCATACGGAGCTCCATCGCAGTCTTTAACACTGGTAGCATGCCGCGACAGCGTGGACGTGAACCGTATGTGCAGTTGACGGACTTTGAGCCAGGGCGTATAGTGGGCATGAGGGAGGCCGGGTGGACGTACCGCCGAATTGCACAACACGTGGGGCGTGAGGTCTCCACAGTACATCGATGTTGTCGCCAGTGGTCGGCGGAAGGTGCACGTGCCCGTCGACCTGGGACCGGACCGCAGGGACGCACGGATGCACGCCAAGACCGTAGGATCCTACGCAGTGCCGTAGGGGACCGCACCGCCACTTCCCAGCAAATTAGGGACACTGTTGCTCCTGGGGTATCGGCGAGGACCATTCGCAACCGTCTCCATGAAGCTGGGCTACGGTCCCGCACACCGTTAGGCCGTCTTCCGCTCACGCCCCAACATCGTGCAGCCCGCCTCCAGTGGTGTCGCGACAGGCGTGAATGGAGGGACGAATGGAGACGTGTCGTCTTCAGCGATGAGAGTCGCTTCTGCCTTGGTGCCAATGATGGTCGTATGCGTGTTTGGCGCCATGCAGGTGAGCGCCACAATCAGGACTGCATACGACCGAGGCACACAGGGCCAACACCCGGCATCATGGTGTGGGGAGCGATCTCCTACACTGGCCGTACACCACTGGTGATCGTCGAGGGGACACTGAATAGTGCACGGTACATCCAAACCGTCATCGAACCCATCATTCTACCATTCCTAGACCGTCAAGGGAACTTGCTGTTCCAACAGGACAATGCACGTCCGCATGTATCCCGTGACACCCAACGTGCTCTAGAAGGTGTAAGTCAACTACCCTGGCCAGCAAGATCTCCGGATCTGTCCCCCATTGAGCATGTTTTGGACTGGATGAAGCGTCGTCTCACGCGGTCTGCACGTCCAGCACGAACGCTGGTCCAAGAGAGGCGCCAGGTGGAAATGGCATGGCAAGCCGTTCCACAGGACTACATCCAGCATCTCTACGATCGTCTCCATGGGAGAATAGCAGCCTGCATTGCTGCGAAAGGTGGATATACACTGTACTAGTGCCGACATTGTGCATGCTCTGTTTCCTGTGTCTATGTGCCTGTGGTTCTGTCAGTGTGATCATGTGATGTATCTGACCCCAGGAATGTGTCAATAAAGTTTCCCCTTCCTGGGACAATGAATTCACGGTGTTCTTATTTCAATTTCCAGGAGTGTATTTCATTACGTGAACTCAGCCCAATAGAATCTCTGGTGGAGCCCTTCGTCTTAATATTCAGCGGCTGGCTTGGTGTAAAAGATCTTTATATCTATTATTATTGTTAAGCGCTGCATTCAGTTGGGAAAATCGATCGTTTGAACAATTCGTTCATTCTACGACAGATTTAGAATTTCAGATGTGTCCGAAGCCTTTTTGGACGATTTTATAAAATCTCGGTGATTGCAGGCTCTCTTCGTCACAACTGAAACTTCCCCACTAATTACAGGGCCAAGACAATCATCAATGATTCAGACAGAGAACTCATTCGTCATTCACTCTAGAATAAAAGGGTCACAAACCTTATTTCTGAGGAAAATTGTATATTCAATCCCTCTCCATTACATGTTCCGTTTTCTGTTGATTCCAAGTCTTACTTAATTTGCGTTTACAGTTTTTCTCTCTCTTCAAATAACCCGCTAGTGGCACAAACGTTAATAGCTCGCTTTAGCGAGAAGAAGAGAAAATATGTCTCTTTTAGCAACCCGACAATCTTCCAACAGATACTTCCGAAGCTGTCCTAGTTATCCGTCCCTAACAACCATGGAGAATACATATCTGTATCTCTGTTATTCCAAAGAATAAACATACTAGAAAAATACCTTGGCGTCGACAAGCTGTCGGCGCATATATTACTAGAAACTCCGATCAGATACTTTTCAAAAGTGAATAAATGTGGATGATTTGATTGACCATGATTAATTATTGCGTGGTAGAGGGTAATTTTCCGTGGGGAGATTACAAGTGACAGCTGACCCTTAACATAGACAAATGAAATATATCGCGAATACATAGAAAGAAGGATTCTTTATTGTATGATTATATGATAGCGGAACAAACACTGGTAGCATTTACTTCTGTAAAATATCTGGGATATGCGTGCGGAACGATTTGAAGTGGAATGATCATATAAAATTAATTGTTGGTAAGGTGGGCAGCAGGTTGAGATTCATTGGGAGAGTCCTTAGAAAATGTAGTCCATCAACAAAGGAGGTGGTTTACAAAACACTCGTTCGACCTGTACTTGAGTATTGCTCATCAGTGTGGGATCCGTACAGGGTCTGGTTGACGGAGGAGATAAAGAAGATCCAAAGAAGAGCGGCGCGTTTCGTCACAGGGTTATTTGGTAAGTGTGACAGCGTTACGGAGATATTAAGCAAACTCAAGTGGCAGACTCTGCAAGAGAGGCACCCTGCATCGCGGTGTAGCTTGCTGTCCAGGTTCCGAGAGGGTGCGTTTCTGGATGACGTATCGAATATATTGCTTGACCCTACTTATACCTCCAGAGGAGATCACGAATGTAAAATTAGAGGGATTCGAGCGCGCACGGAGGCTTTCCGGCAGTCGTTCTTCCTGCGAACCATACGCGACTGGAACAGGAAAGGGAGGTAATGACAGTGGCACGTGAAGTGCCCTCCGCCACACACCGTTGGGTGGCTTGCGGAGTATAAATGTAGATGTAGATGTAGAAATGATATTCGGTGAATGGTGCAGCTTTCACAACAAATTTGCAAAGATTTCACGTTTCTCTCGCAATATGATCGCAGCCGAAGCGTAGAGTCGCGCCTCTCCTTCCACGCCCGCGTCGTCAGACTGCAGCCCCGGACGTCACTCGGTCGTTGATGTCCTCCCATAACCGCTCGGGCGGCCGCCTGCCTTTTTCCGCCCTGGCGCCTCCCGCCAGCTGCAGGAAATGCATTCTCATTTCCTGCTCCTCTCGAGCCGGCGCGCGTAATATGCGTGTCCGCGTGCGCGCACGCACTCCCTCGCCGCCCAGCGGGGCGCAGAGCGGTTATATAAAACGGTTCCGCCTCGCCTTTTGTCAGCCGCGCCTCTGCCGGCGACGTGTTCTGCATTTGCTGCCCGCGCCGAGTACCGTCGCAGAGCTGCGTTAAATTCAGCTCCACCCACCCCCATAAAGGCCGTAATGGCGGCGCCGCCCCCGCAGCCGTCAAAGACCTGCACCAAACGGTCGCCCTACAGCGAATTTTTGCCGTGGCCTCGTGAGTCAGACGCCCACGCATAACTTTGTGCGGGACAATCGCGGACTCGGTGGAAAATTACCTTTGGCTCCACAGAAAAACTCCCACATTCTGATGTACTGAAGATGTGGACATGACGTTTAAATTTCTTTGTGAATACGAGTTTTAGCTACGTCGCAGATTCAGCAATTGTAATCTGGTATGGACACAGAAAACAGTCGCGTATCAATCTTTATTTTATTGTAGACCTAGTTGGATTTCAGCTGCAGTACAGCCTCATCAGTGCGGTTGGTAGTGGGTTATTTAGACACAGAAATCAAGGATAAACACATGTTGTTAGATCGACTTTAAACTGTCAATAGCTTAGTCCACAGTTATCTTCCTCTCCATACAGGGTGTGCCAGGAAGAACAATCAGTATCAGGGATATGACAATAACGATCATTCGAAACAAAAAAGTCTTGTAAACAGGTGCCCCAAAATGCATACTATAAGAGCAATCAGCAGTTCTTCATCTTCAGTACTGAATGAAAGAGAAAACCGTCTGGTGGAATTCTGCACAGAGCATCACTTAATCATTTTTGACGCTTGGTTTAAGAATCATGGAGAAAAGTTGTGTAGGTGGAAGAGACATGGAAACACCGGAAGGTTACAGGTTGCTAAATTTATGGTAAGACAGAGATTTCGGAACAGGAGGGCATTTCCATGGGCAGATGTTGACTATGACCACAATTTATTGGTTATCAGCTGTAGATTAAAATTAGAAATTAAAGACATGGAACCGGGGTAAGTTGAATGAAATGTAGGATGTTGAGAGTTTCAGAGGGAGCATAGGGCAACTATTATGCAATGGCCTTGCCGCAGTGGTAAAACCGGTTCCAGTCAGATCACCGAAGTCAAGCGATGTCAGGTTGGGCTAGCCCTTGGATGGGTGACCATCCGGTCTGCCGAACGCTGTTGGCAAGCGGGGTGCACTCAACCCTAGTGAGGCAAACTGAGGAGGTCTCATAAACTGACATACGGCCGGAAGAATCGTGTGCTGACCACATGCCCCTCCATATCCGCATCCAGTGACGCTTGTGGGCTGAGGATGACATGGCGGCCGGTCGGTACTGGGACTTCCAAGGCCTATTCGGACGGATTTTAGCTTTATAGGGAACTATTGAGTACAATATGGGAAAGAAATGCAGTAGAAGACGAACTGGGAGTTTTGAGAGATGAAATATTGAAGAATGCTGAGGATCAAATAGGTAAAAAGACAAGGCCTAAGACTAAGCCACAAAAAACACAGGATATATTGAATTCAAGTGATGAAAGAAAAGAATATAAAAATGCAGCAAATGAAGCAGACGAAAGGGAATACAAGCGACTAAAAAATGAAATTGGCAGAAAATGCAAAAAGATAAGCAGGAATGGCTACAAGACAAATGTAAGGATTTGGAAGCATATATCAATAAGGGAAAGATACATACCGCCTACAGGAAATTCAGGAAATTAAAGAAAAGAGAAGCAGCTCTTGAATATCAAGAGCTCCGATGCAAAACCACGCCTAAGCAAAGAAGGAAAAGCTCAGAGATGGGATACGTATTTAAAGGGTCTATACAGGAGAGATGAAGTGGAAGGCAGTATTATAGAAATGGAACTGGAGGTATACGATGATGAGATGGATGATATGATAGTGCGAGAAGCGTTTGACAGAGCACTGAAAAACCTACGTCTAAACAAATTCCCGGGGTGGACAACATTCCGTAAGTACTCCTGTTAGCCTTGGGAGAGCCAGCCACGACAAAACTCTTCCATCTGGCGAGCAAGACGTACGAGAAAAGCGAAGTACCCTCAGACCTCAAGAATATAAAAATTTCAATTCCAAAGAGAACAGGTGCTGACAGGTGTGACTATTAACGAACTGTCAGTTTATTAAGTCATGGTTGCAAAATACAATCACGAATTCCTTAGAGAAGAATGGAAAACTGTTAGAAGCCGACCTCAGAGAAGATCAGTTTGAGTTCCGGAGAAATGTAGGAACATCGAAGCGATACTGACCCTGCAACTGCTCATAGAAGAAAGGTCAAGGAAAGGCAAACCTACGTCTATAGCATTTGTAGATTTAAAGGAAGCTTTTGACAATGTTGACAGAAATACTCTCTTTCAGATTCTGAAGGTAGCAAAAGTAAAAAACAGGAAGCGAAAGATTATTTCAGACTTCTACAGAAACCAGAGGGCAGTAAAAAAAGTGAGGGGCATGAAAGGGAAGCAGTGATTGAGAAGGGAAGGAGGCAGGTTTGCAACCTGTCCCCGATGTTATTCAATCTGTACACTGAGCAAGCAGTAAAGGAAGTATGATAGTGAAACAGGGAAGGTAAACAGTTTAGACTAGAAGAGAACACAAGCTTCTGAAATGCGGTGCTACAGAAGAATACAGAAGATCGGATGAGCTTATCTCGTAACTAATGAGGAGGTACTGGATAGAATTGGTGATAAAAGATATTTGCGGCACAACCTGACTAAATGAAGTAATCCGTTGACGTCATGGGATCATCAATTTGGTACTGAAGGGAAGTGTGTGTTTGTGGCGGAGGGAAGGCGTGGGGGGCAGGGGGACTAAAATCATAGAGAGAGACTTAGAAATGAATACAATAAGCAGATTCCGAAGGATATAAATTGCAGAAGTTATTCGGAAATGAAGAGGCTTCCAAGGGTAGAGCAGCAGGAAGAGCTGCGTAAAACCACTCTCGGACTAAAGACCACAACAACAATTGGAATCAAATCTCATCTTAACAAGCTCTTTGCTTCCCTATATAGTAATGCTCGAATCCTCGAAAGGTTCTCAAATGAGAACAAGTTCACCGATGACAAATAACACGATACTTTTCTCGTAACTCTTGGCGACAGCTTCAACTGCAGTGTAATTAACATCGAACTAAGCTATTACTTGCTAAATAATGTTGTCAATAAACTTCTTACAACGAGGTCTAGCATGTGTGATATCTCAGTAGCCAGAACACAGTAAACGAGTAATTTAATTGCAAATGTTCGTCATTTTTCTGATACACAGGGTGTTCAGAAACAGTGTGGAAAGCTTGTAAGGTTCTTGCAGGGTAGATTGTGCTGGGAAATAATTGTTAAGCAAAAATCTGGATACTTTGAACCGTTTCCGAGTTAATTAGCAGTGAAATTTGTCAATCAGGCCGTTGTGTGCGCAGACTCAAACGGACCACCAGATACTATTAGCGTCAGTTGTTCTCATACCGTAGATGATAGTGCAAGAGACTGTTCAGCCTTTGGTTCGGGTTCGATCCTTACTACCGTCCCAAGTCCAAATTCTGTAGAGCTTTCTTGTGCAGTTTTAGGAAAGCAAACGAATAACACGTTCGGCGACACCATCTCTGGCCTAATCGGTTAACTTCAATGCTAATTACTTCGGAAACGGAGCAACGTATCTAATTTTATATAAGCGCCCTGTATGCTGTAAGGCATATCTCAAAATAATATTTGAAATGTCTTTCCTTAAAACCTTTAATTTTAGCATAATTTAGCGTCAAACATGGACAATCTCAGTTCGCATTATGTCTCATTAAACAAATAGCGTTGTATTAGTTAAAATGCATATACGTATAATTTCAGTCTGGTCTTACTTATTCAAAGTAAAAAGCTTATAATTGTAATTTTTTAGTTCAAGATTTTGTAAGGTGTCAGGCAAATCCAACACCTTCCATGAAAACCCCGACATGATAAGCAAATCCAGTAGTATGTCACATAGCTCCGAATAAATCGTGACATTAAATTAACCAAAGTAATACGAGTAACGAGTGAGCAAATGGAGTACCACAGACTAACACAAGAATGCCTAAATGCATGTCATACCTTCCCACCGTGAGACAGACGCAGTTCCGAGGGGAGAAACGCGAACAGAAGCCGAGAGCAGAAGCGTGTTAAGATAGCAGGCCCTACGATAAGGGACGGACACACGTCGCCAGCTAAGCGCTAGGATCACCCCCCAACCCATGTTAAAAGCTAGAGCCCTCCAGAAGAACAGTATAGATCTTATGATAACACTAAAAGGGCCACCCCAGCCGCAAATTTTAGCATGAGACTTTTTCGCGTCTCTGTTACGTCAGGACCACCCCCCCAGCCCATGTTAAAAGATAGAGCCCTCCAGAAGAACAGTATAGATCTTACGATAACACTAAAAGGACCACACCAGCTGCAAGTTTTAGCGTGAGACTTTTTCGCGTCTCTGTTACGTTGCAAACTTTAAAAACATTGCCCCACCACGAAAAGTATAACGTTTCTCATTGGATAGACAGAATTTTTCTAGGTGGAGCTTAAGGTTAACATTGCGACCCTGATTGGTCAGATAAAAACACAGCCAAATAGTTTTTTTAAACCATCTTCGGTAAATTGTAGTAAGGAGAAGTTAGGTGAGAGTTGCTTCCGAGACGGCGAGGTGAGCGGAGCTGTGCTATCCGCCGCCCCCTGACGAACACCGACAAGGTAATGAACACATGCGATGCCGCATAACAGCGCATAAAGCTTCACTCAGAACTGCAGAAGTCTCATCTGTTACACCCCCTTTTTGCGTAATACTGGTGTCGATCGTCAGTTAAAGCTCATGGTGTTCACATTTGCCACTCGAAGTAAAAATCTGAAACGCGATGATTTTTCTGTTATATAGTTATTGAGAAGCCACATCAGCCACTGTAATTTACGACAAGTTAGATAAGTAATTAAAGATAATTGAGGGTCACTGTTGACCATTTTGATAGTTTTCTCTCTTGTGAAACTTAATTTAAACCTAGATTATAGATGTGATATGGCATAGGTCATCCTTCAATCCATTGTAGAATTTGGAAACCCACTCAGGGAATATTCGTTCACATTTTTGTTGAATACAGTTGGTTTTTATCATCCTGTATTAAAACATTTCCTTTTATCAATAGTGCAATTTATAAACAATGTTTTGTGAGTAGAATAAAATTTCCAATGGTAAACTTAACTGCTTTTTCGATGTTATTTTACCAGCTAACTATAAATAGGAAAGCCTTGAACCCCTTCCACTAAATTTAGTTAGTATTAAGATTCTTTTACAGGGAGTGCAGTGGAGCTGACGCTGAAATAATTAAGTATTTGGTTATATCATCGCTAGTCTCACTGAACTCTTCTGAACTCTACATGTCATGTGCGGTCTGGCGTCTCCTTACCAGCAACAGGTCCCAGGTTCAAATTAGTCAATTCCCTAAAAAACACGCTCAGAGCGTCGTTGCGCGAAAGTGGTAGGGAGACACGATATAGAACAAACAGACACCACGCAGAATGTTAGAATTTTATATTTTACTTTTAGTTTTACATTTTATGTGGAACTGATATAAATTGCATTTTGTATCAAAAGGTATCTAATGGGGCACTGTGTATGACGTTTTACGGTGGCTGGCTGTGTAGGCTGGTAAACAGCAGTCACAGTGTGAATTAAACTATGGACAGTTTAAGGTCGTTTTAACAATACGTGTATATGCATGTTTTCTGAGTCCATATGGCTCGCCACCGAAGGTGGCCATACTGTATCAGAAATCTAGCTAGGTCTGCAATGAAATGCAGATTGATACGCAACAGTGTTCATCCTTGATTATAATCATTTCACAGCCGCTGACCGCAACGATTCCTAACGGAATCCAACCAGATGAGATTCAGTGAAATTCAGATCTGGCAGTCGTGTCAGAACGAACACCAATTTTTGTTATTAGGCCACACAGCAAACAAGGAGTACATAGGTACCCGATTGTTGAAATGACATTTGTTTGAAAGTAAACTTCACTTTATAGATCGACTCCACTTTGGAAATATACTTTGTACATCATAAGAACAACAAACGCATATGCGATGATTGGTCAGCAGCGGTAGCACATGTACACTGGTGTTGTTACGTACTTGGAAGTAGGTCCTTTTTGTGTTAAATATCTTGTTACTATATTACGGTAAATGAAATTTCAAGATTTTTAATATATTAGCAGCTATCGATATTTTTCTGAACCATACTTTAACGATTTAGTTTTTATTTCAAAAATCGTGTACAGTCTCAGTTTGTGTATTGTTGTGTGTGTGTGTGAATTCCTAAGGGACCAAACTGCTAAGGTCATTGGTCCCCAGACTTACACTACTTAAACTAACTTGTGCTAAGAACAACACACACATCCATGCTCGAGGGAGGACTCGAACCTGCGTCGGGAGGGGCCTCGCAATCCGTGATTTGGCGCCGCAAACCGCGGGGCCACTAAACTATTGTCACGCTATTGATACATAGTGTGAAAATCGCTGCTTCAGTGAAAGACGCGCATGGAACACTGTTAAAAACAGGTGGAAAACAGATTGTTCTCAAAGTTTTTCACAAATTTACAGAACAAATCGACTTTGAAATTTTCCGAGGACTTAATTTCTAAATTTAAGGTGTTTTTGTTAATGGAGTGCATAGTTGCGGTCAGCCTGCCTTGAGTAGGGCTACAGTGCGCACGTGTGCCTGTGTTCTGTGGTCGGGACAACACTTGGCAATGTTTGTGTTTATATCGGCCGTTAAACACTCCCCCACCACAATAGCATGGGGAAACGATGAAGAAGATGCGTCGGGGATCCCACAGATGTCGACGTACCTAATCAGACCCACCCATCAATCACTTAAAAGCGTGCATCCTGCGGCAGGGTGGGGCAGGGTAATGTCACCCATTGACTAAAGCCACTTCCTCTCTCAGCGACGGTGGATCAAGTTTCAGAAACAAGTGGACAGAGCGGGGATGGGCAACACCAACATGACTGCCAGTATGGTGAAGATACAATTACTCCGAGACAAAATTCGCGCATCAGATGTCGACATTGACCTATATAAGAGGTGCATACTCGTTTTGTGACTATTCCCGGTGTTTATGGATACGACTCGTACCATCCTATTGGTGGGGGTCGCGATCTACGTACACGATCAGCTGCTGGGCATAGACGTGACCATACTCCTATCGACACGGTGCATGGCCTTAATCATATTTGGAATGCATGACATCAATCTATACGCTCCGGCACATCCAGCTGACGTCAGTGTTCTGCTTTTTACTCTGTAGACATGTTCCTTGGTTCTTTCGAGCACACTATAGTTGGAGGCGACATTAATGGCTCATTGGATCCGAAAGACCAACATCCCGGCTGCTCAATGTGCCTGGCCCTATTAACTATGATAGAAGAACTCCGCCTTACTGGCGTCCCCATCCACACAAATATTACAAGCCATTCTGCAAGCAGGACAGATCGCATCTACTTCTTCGATACCCTCCAGTCTGTAGTGTTCATGGGTAAAAATGACCATTCGGCTTTACCGACCATTGCGCGCTCATCAGCTCCCTCCTTCTTCCACCACAGTCAGTATGGCGCAGCCTTGAGACACGGAAGTTTAACACGTCCCTCCTCCGTGACCCAAAGCGGGATATAATCGATTACTTGGTACTGTGACACCACCATTTATTACTGCACTGTACCACGGGAACTCGACAAACAACCTCCATCACCAGAAACGTGCAGGAAACGACAACGGATTAAAGCCAAATTATTTTCATTGATGTGCAATAAGCTGTGTGGTATGGCAGTGAGATCACACAGTCAGGATATGGAACCACCATCTACGCTCCATTCCACGTCCGACCATCATCGTCGTCGTCAACAGTTATCACCACTCTCCTCAAGCCAAGTAAGATGGTAGCCCAGTCAGCACACAGCGACTATTGTCTCAACGTTTGCTGACCACTGTCAAGAATTTTATGACAACAGAACTGCGGACGATGCGACATCTGAGGACGTTCTCAAACACGTCACACGTACTCTCGATTCAACAGAGGCAACACCCTTGACGGTGGCCATTGCTACGGATGCCCAGCCGGCCTTCTTGTTGAGCTCTACCAGGCGTTCCGTGACCTGATGGTCCTGCGGTGGACCGAAAGGTTCTAGGAGCTGTTCACTCCCAACTTCCTCATGCCAGTGGCCTTTGTTGCTGGCATTTTAATTCAAGAACATAAATCATCCCGAGGTCAGGAGATCCCAACCTTTCGCCTGTTTACTCTTTATCAAAAATGGTTCAAATGGCTCTGAGCACTATGGGACTTAACATCTATGGTCATCAGTCCCCTAGAACTTAGAACTACTTAAACCAAACTAATCTAAGGACATCACACAACACCCTGTCATCACGAGGCAGGGAACATCCCTGACCCCGCCGGGAATCGAACCCGGGAACCCGGGTGTGGGAAGCGAGAACGCTACCGCACGACCACGAGCTGCGGACTTACTCTTATCAATCTGGACTATAATACGTATGCTCGCCTAGTGACGGCAGCAGCCGGCCGTGGTGGCCAAGCGGTTCTAGGCGCTACAGTCTAGAACCGCGCAACCGCTACGGTTGTAGGTTCGAATCCTGCCTCGGGCATGGAGTGTGTGCTGTCCTTACGTTAGTTAGGTTTAAGTAGTTCTAAGTTGTAGGGGACTGATAACCTCAGAAGTTGTCCCATAGTGCTCAGAGCCATTTTTTGACGGCAGCATACAGAAGATATTGCCCTCAGTTCTTTCAACACAGCAGACGTCAAACAGCCGTGATGCCAATTTCCAAACTGCCACAGGCGAATGTCGGGTTCCCCTCCTGATGGCCATGTCCTGTCACTTCTTTGTGTACTAGTATCAATCCGATAATGCCTTTGACTGGATCTGAGATCAGTCTTCTATTGGTGGAAATGTTATGAGTTTCCTTCCGCCATTCATCAGCACCCCGAGACGCCCCAGTGTGTCGTTGACTAACCAAGCTATGGGCGACAAGCAGGACCGATTCCAATAAGGCTTTCCGTTTGACCGAGTTGTCCGCTATCCATTGCGCTGTTCTCGATTACCCTTGAACCCCCTTATCAGAGGCCTCCTACCTCACCTTACGGGACACAACGAACACACCCATACTTTCCGTCGTTGCCAGGCATATGCAGACGGCATCCTTCTCCTGGTACATTCACATATGGAAACATATAGCGTCAACCCACGGGTCCGACAATACGGAAGAACCTCAGAAAGCATCCTCAGCGTGGGAAAATCAGCGATTATGAACATCGACCGTGGCCTCCAAGTGGACAAATTCCGATCTCTGGTATCACATTGAGTGTGCATACCCACCGTATGGCGGTATACTCCAACCGCCTTTAGCTTCGGGTGATATGAGCCCACATCCGCTCCAGTGAGTCGCCTACGTCAACTTCCAAGCTGGTACATATTGCACAAACCTTCCCTGTATCAGTAGTTCATCGGTGACAGTTCTTGGTGGCCTTTGAGTGCTCTGTATCAGCAGGAACCATCTTTAAAGTCCTCTACGACACCCGCATCTTCCACACTTCAGCAGGAGGGCTCGGTCACGTCCATGTTAGAGCCAGGACAACTTAACTGCTATGACAAGGCATTGGCGTAGTCCTTCCATTCCCCCTACATGCAACCTCTTCGAGATACTTATCCCTGCCTCCGCTGTCTCGCTGGTCAGTACGGCTCAAATTTGTCCCAGCGCTTTCTCACATGTCGACCTACTTTGTCGAACTTAGCTACATACGCGATGTCCTTCCAACGACATACGCACAACGAGCGAAAGACTTTTACATGATGTTTTCGCTTCGCAACGCATCCCCCCCCCCCTTACCCTCCTCCGTAATTTGTTGGAGTGTTGGAGAACCTGCGCCCAGTTTCAGCTGGGCAACATTATGAACAGACAGCCACGTGACTTTTCTTCTAACTGATGCACGATCCTTTGGTATTATGTCATTAATGGTAAACGCGCGACAAATCAGCGACTTCACCGCACTGGACTGGCCGAACGACTGTTGTGTACTCCCTGCCACAGCGAGGATACTGATGGCCATCTTCTCACATGTCCATCGACGCACAATGTATGTCAACTCATGGAGCTGATACCGGCACATTATTTCTGCAGTCCGCCAGTGACTGTCAGCCTGCAGTTCCTTCTGCTTCAGGAGGACACACTTTTTCTATCTACCGAGCACCACGCTATCACATGCTTCGAAGCCTGATGATTGCATATCGCTTCAGCGACGGTCCACACTCCAAGCTCGACTTTTGGTACCATGTTTTGGATACAAACACCGCACTCGAACGAATGCTGTACTACCACCGTCAACACAAAGTGTAATTTACCACCCTCTCTCGCCCCTCTCAGTTGGAATGTACAAGACACTGGACGTGCCTGATACCTCACGATACCCTTCCTCGAAACGGTACGGTGTAACAACCTAGTCCCGGCCAATGGGCGGGAGACACGCCCCAAGAAGTGCGCGCTGCGCCTCCCAACTTATCTTTCTTTGTTTTCTCCTTTATTCCCACTTTTTCTATGTCTAAACTTGCTCCCAAATGATTACGGGCAATGGACCATTAGTCTACAATTATTTAGCACAGCTGTGACAAAAATAGATATATCAAAATAAAATAAGTAAATAAACAAAAAATTCTATGCATTTCCTAACGTGACACAGCGGTCGCCAAGGCTGATGGAGTATCGTGGCCAGCCCTCGGGTTAAAAAAAATTGGTAGTGCTGTAGAATCGTAAACTAGAATAGCTGATAGATCACTGGTTCAAATCTCGCTTTGTTCTCCTTTTTTCGTGTAATTTGGAATACCTTCTCCTTTATCAATTACATGCCAATAAAGATACATCTGATTATCATTATTCGTTGTAACCACGCTGACCCTACGATCGCTGTGGGACTAAGGCATAAGCGAAAAAAAGGAGGAAAGATTATTTCATTCTGTTCAAAAATTAAATTACATTCGCAGCTATATTGTTTCTCTAATAGTCTCTTTTTACGTCTTGATGCAACCGTTCACATCATTGCAGTATCACTGGCTGATCTGTGTTGTCCAAGTTAAATGCGTAGATAAAGCTAGTGTCCCGTATTATCGCTCAGTCGACGTGCGTGTAACACACAGTGTAAAATGATCCCTTTTATCGTTCTTGACTGTAATCGGTACAGCCTGGCTTCCTCTCCAAGTGGAACGAAATCCAATGAGACTCCAGCAAACGTGGAAGAATTTAGTTTTATTCTTATGATGAACACACCATACTCTGGAGCACAGAATGTGCGTGATGCTTGTCAACACAAATGTGGAGGATCACTGGAGATAATTTAAGTGGTTCAAATGGCGCTAAGCACTATGGGACTTAACATCTGAGGTCATCAGTCCCCTAGACTTAGAACTACTTAAACCTAACTAACCTAAGGACATCACACACATCCATGGCCGAGGAAGGATTCGAACCTGCGACCGTAGCAGCAGCGCGGTTCAGGGCTGAAGTGCCTAGAACTGCTCGACCACAGCGGCCTGCTAGAAAATCTAAGTCACTCTGGTCGCTTTGGAGCACTGTAAATAGTGTGATGTTGACCCTCCACCGCGGACGTGTCATGGAAGTGAAGTGGTGCGTATGCTATAGTTGGCTGTATATAATCAGCGTAGTAATATGGCTGAATGATAGCAAGGAAGCATCGTGACGTACCCTCGAAACTTTGTGAATTAATCAACTTAGATTCCGTGTGGAGCCTAACAAAGTCCCTGAAACTGTGAATGAAGTTGTCCGATTTGTAGCTATACCAACGGGAACCGTCCAACATGTCTGTAAGGAACGGTATGCCATTGACAGACATCGAACATGACTTAAGAAGAGTGATTATAAAACGATCCAAATCGTCATGGGCCAGAGACGAATATCACACCATGTCAAACGAGGTCGGTTTCAAAGCTGACAGGAACTACAGTCAAATGGTACAAGACGTCGAGTGCACCGACTGCCCAATGAGGCGTTTGACCTGCAGTGTTTTGAGGTCTAGTTCAGAGTGCAGATGTCCCTGTGATGCTTAGAGGTCATTTTCGTAGCATGACTGGGACACGCCCATTCAGGTTATCATTAATATGCAGCAGGACGTTTTTCTCTACATTCCCGGTGACCAAGTATTGGCCTCATTTCTACCTCACATTGATTAGTGTATTTTGGACACTCCAGCCATCAATGGTATTATCAACCGTGGTCATGGGGCTGCACGCATACGTGACCAGTGTGACGTACACAGAGTCACATACTATCAGATTAAAACTCTGTGTCGGACCGCTACTCTAACCTGGGGCCTTCTCCTTTTCCTGGAAAGTGCTCTACTGAATAATCTATCTAAGCACAATTCACGACACCACGGCGGGTCGTGAGTCGTGCTTTCAAACCTTCTGCGAAGTTTGGATGGTAGCAAATGAGGTGCCGGCCGAAGTAAAGCTGTGAGGACGCGCCGTGAATCGTGCGTGGACAGCTCAGTAGTTAGAGCACGATCCCTCAAAAATCAAGTGCCCTATGTTTTAGTGCCAGTCCGACACACAGTATTACCCTGCCAGGAAGTTTAAGATCAGCCCACACTCCACTGCAGAATGAAAATTCATTCTGGACCCCTGCACTCTACCAAACCTCAACGTTTCCGCTAAATCACCTGAACCTAACCCCTTGCGAAATGGTTGAGGTCATTTAGAACAACGAGAGAAATCAACACGTTCACAGTTTATTAGCTCTACCGTGTCTAATCAGCTAATCAGCGATGAGTGGCAACAGGTTGGGTACTGCATACCTGAAGAACCTTATTGAATCTCTTCCCTTCCGAAACGAGGCCATTATCATGACTATCGGCGTTGCTGGATATTAACGTCATTTGCATGGAGTTGAGTATAGTTCCGTCCAGTCACATTATATAGACACCATTTTGCACCGCATTTACAACAAAAGCAGGCAGTATTTAACACACCGTCTTCTCATTCCTTCGACACCAGTCACAATAACAGCTCGGTATCTGAGGTGAATTTCTTAAAGGAGTGGGTGATGATCAACAGCTACGGTGGGTTTTAGGTGGACAGACCCTTCAAACTTATATTAATACTGCACACAACGATAAGGAAGAACCTCCATCTCACTCTGTAAGATAACCGTTTGTTTTTAGAGTAACCCAACGCATGTGTAAAATCAGCCGCAAAACTAGTACAAAAAGAATATTTTTCAGTGGTTGAAAAATTAAAGACTTTTACCGATCTAGAACGGTATCCGTAAGAGAGTGCATAAAAGTAAAACTGGGAGAGCAATAAAAGAACAGACTGAAGAGGACGAACGCCACATACAAAATGTGAAATCTACAGCAGACGTTAGCAGAACTACAGACAAGGTGAAGAGCGGGCTGGCGGGCCCACATGTGGCGAAGATTCTTTCGAGTTTTGCTGGCAAACCTGCGTACGGTGCCGATCTCTCCCCATGCGATCTGCACATTTTTGTGGCTCTGAAGAAAGATATTCTTGGCCGTCAGTTTGCTTCGGACGAACAGGTGCACGACTGGGTACAATCATGATTCCATAAATAGGCAATCGCAAACTTTTTTTTTCCGTGAAGGTGTTGACCGTCTTGTCTCGGAGTAGGATAAATATATTAACAGTTATTGCGACTACTTTTAAAATGATTAACAAGTTAATTATATTAACAGAATCTTCCGTCGGTTCTTGGTAGAACAACATTATAATAAATGAAAAGCACCAGTTTGCTTTTGTTCTACAATTATAAAATTAATACTGTAGAACAAAAGCAAACTGGTGCCTTTCATTTATTAACAAGTTAATTACATTTTTCCACCTGTCTCGTTTCCATTTCACTGCTCCTTATACAAAATAAGTATACCTGGGGAACATTCATTCCATGTGTTTCAGCTTTTAACACCTTACTCCTTACTGCATGCAGAATTTTTAAGTGTTCTGTACCGCAATCGGTAAAAACTGAACCATGTTAGCGTCATTTCGTTGCCCGTCTGTCTGTCTGTCCGACTTTTAAAAATCCTTAAAAATCACAGTAACGGGTAGACCTATTTAGTTGAAATAAATGTCCTGTGGTAAGATCTATAGTTTATTCACGGTGTAATAGATGTAAGTTTCTAAGTAAATATGCTACCAAAAGATACGGTCATTTATGTAATATACTTTGATACTCGGGAACTTACTGATGAAAACCTATATGGTACTTCCCGTTGCTCTAGAGCAGTGGTTCCCAACCTGCCTTAGACCATCACCCCTGAGTGCAGTCAGACATTAGCTAGCACCCCCACCCGCCCCCCTCCCCTGCCATCTGTTGCCCTTCCACCTCCCCCACATTATCACCATTTAGCACCTAGCTAAACTGTAGAGTGAAAGGCTTTTCTTGGAACACTTTTATTTTTAAAAAGATGAAAGATGAATGGTGTTTAGAGAGAGAGAGAGAGAGAGTTGGTATGAATGACGAAGGAATTCGTGGTGCATCGCAAGTGCTACCCACAACTCCTTCTCAGAAAAGAGAGCTAAATATCGACAGAGAGTGTAGACACTTGTTACAAAACATGCTTCCCATGCATTACTTCTCTCCATCACGCCACTTGCTTGACCTCCACACTGCAACCCCATTTAAAATCAAACAAGTTCAGGTGTATGCACTATACTTACTGGTCATAAATCACTTCACTGCTGCACTCCTTACTTCTGAACTGGCGGGAATTGGAAGACTTCAGGCTGCTAATGCTTTGTGCCTAATCATCCTAATAATAAAACTGTGAACAGCACTGCATGTAGTTACTGCTGTGTCAAGTTGTCAATTAATTCATTTTTCTGTTTCGAAGCAAGTAATGAAGCAATTTCTGGACTATTGCTGCTACTATCTACAATTTGAAGACATTTTTGTGAGATATTTAACATTTGTTACGCATATGTCTGGCTCTCACCATCAGTGTTGTACGGAACGAAGCACAACATTCGTGTGTAGTAGGTGGACTGTGTGAGGAACCTGTAACTTCCACCGCATTAATGCTATTAATTGAGACAAATTAATTGTTGGTAACTTATATAGTCAGTATTATAGCCTTAGAAAATTGTGATTGTATTAATGATCTTTTGAAAATAATTTAGTTTCGTGACTGAAAGAGAATCGAATAGTGTAGTTTTTACCCCTCAGAAAATTTCATTTAACCCCTCAGGGGTAATTACCCCCCGGTTCGGAACCGCTGGTCTAGAATCGCGAAATTCGTCAAGAAGCAAGGTTTCACCTTACAACAAAAGGAAAAATTTCGGAGGCTTTTAATTTGTAATTACATCGCAAGAAGAAAAACTGTCATTTGTTATCAGATTGTCTGTCAGTCCGCCGTTTTCTTAAGACCCGTTTTTCTCAGTAGTGGGTAGATGTATCAAGTTGAAATTGGTGTCTCTACTAAGGTCTATAGTTCTTCGGTGGTGTTAAAACGTTAAACTTCTAAGTCAGTGCTATAGATCATTCATTTCCGTGTCCGGTCAGCATTTCAAAAATATAGCACCTGCGATAGCTTTGTCATTTCCTTCGTAAACATCTTGTGTTGTCCAGGAGGGGACATACAAGCAGGTGACTTGTATCTTCTTCAGACCCGCAGTCGCAAAAGTTGTCAGCGCTCGATGGAGGATTCCCCATTTCTCCAGGTTTGTCTTGCATCGGGGGACGCCAACTCTTAGGCGGTTGAGGATCTCCACACAGGGTATTGTAGGTTTGCGCCAGGAGCCAGTTCTCCTTTCGGTGAGACGTCTACGTGCAGTGAGCTCTTCCAAGTTGTAAGACGAATTGCCTCTGGTGCTCCCTCCAGTAGCGCAGTCCTAGCAAGGAAACTCTTGCGGGATTTGAGGAGGGATCTTGCTGCCTGATGACCATACAGAGGATGTCGGCGGTCATTCTCCTGCTATGATCTCTGATTGTCTGCAGCAGTGGCCCTCCGGATACTGGGTGGGGTTATTCCAACAACCGGATACAATTTCTGCACTGGTGTTCGTTCCAAGCATCCTGAGATGGTCCTTGCAGTATCGTTGACCGCAATATCGACTTGCTTAGCATGAGCTGAAGCGTTCCGCCCAGGAGCAGCATACTCAGCGGCTGATACACAAAGCGCAAATGCAGAAGTCCTTAGGAGGTGCGGGTTGGCTCCCCAGCTGCTGCCAATCAGCTTCTTAAGTATCCCATTGCGAGCAATGGCTTTCTGTTTCACGTTTGGACATTGCTGCCTGTACGTTAGAGCCCTGTCTAGTGTGACACCCAGGTAGACAGGTGTTGGACAATGTTTCAGTTGCTCTCCTCGCCATTTGATGTCCACCTTTTGCTGCGCTTCCCTGTTTCGTAAGTGGAAGGCGCTCACTCGAGTTTTACTGGAATTGGGCTTCAGGTGGTTGGCATCATAGTACTTGTAGTGTTCATCCATTGCTAGAGACAGTTTTCCCTCTACTTCTTTAAAGGTTTGCCCCTGAACATCTACTGCTGTGTCTTCGGCATAGATGAAGAGCCTAGAACTTGCTGGTATTGGCTGATCATTTGTGTAGGTATTGTACAGAGCTGGAGCAAGCACACTGCCTTGGGGAAGACCGTTCTTCTGCGTTCGCCATCTACTCCTCTTACCCTGTAGTGAAACTTGGAATCTTCTGTTCTGAAGGAAGGTGCTAATGAGGGATGTTAGTTGGTAGTCCTTAGTAAGATCATACACTTTCTTTAACGGTTTCCTATGATTCTCAGTGTCGTATGCAGCTGTTAGATCAACAAAAGCGATTCCAGTAATCTCACCACGCTCAAAACCGTCCTCGATGTGCTGGGTCAGATCCAAGATCCGACTGCAGCATGATTTGTCAGCTCGAAAGCCTGCTCGTTGTGGGATAAACTTCACTTCGAAGGTGGTATTGACTCGAGTAAGTACCAGCAGTTCTAATATCTTGAAGGTGTGGCATAAAAGGGAGATAGGTCGAAAATTTTTTGAATCATTTGGTTCCTTCCCAGGCTTAAATACTGCAATGACTCGAGGCTTTCGCCACATTTTGGGGATGTGCAGCTTGGCGACACATGTTCGTTAGGCTTAGTACCCACTCCATCGTTTTACAGCTGAAAGTTCTTTATCTGTTCAACTCTAAGGTCATCGACACCTGCAGCCTTATGCAATCAGATGTACGGCCATTTATGTCATTGGCAAGAAGGAAGGTTTCATAGTATAGGTAAAGGGGAAAATCAGATAATTTGTAATTATGTCATAGGAAAAAATACTTCTTTCGTCATTTATTAAAGTCTTGGAATCCCTGGAACCGATATCTTGCCAGTATCAACGTCGATAACCGGAAAAAAATCGTTGAGATCCTCGATTCCCGGAATTCGTGACTGCCGTTGTATGGATTTCTCAGTGCGCAAGTCATACCCAGACATGTAACTCTTGTGAGTCTGTAATACTTGCGTAGGTCGCACGTTTTCATTTGGCTCTCTCTTATAGATTCACTTGAGAAGACGGCTATAGCCCTCCAACTTCTTTGGTTTTCGCCATCAAGGAAGTAAATGCCCAGTCACGATGCCTGAGGAACGCACATCAAAAAGATAAATAATCAGGAAGCCACCTTGGCAGCACGACAACAACAATATTTTGATAACAGCTTCCGTCTCTATCACTACCTGCTATCACTACAAGTACCTACCAAACGACGATGGCCCAACTGAAGAATTTACCTTCTTCAAAACAAATGCGGCGAAACATCTCTGTTTACAATGTGTTCAGAAACAGCTTTTCAGCTTGTAATGGAGTAGTAGATTAAGTTGTGCTGACAAATAATCGATAAGAAAAAATACGATACTTTCTGCCGTTTACGGATCAATTAGCTCTGAAGTTAGCCAGTCGTGCCGTTGCGCGTACTAATTCAAGCGGCCCGCCAAATACGGCCAAGTAGCGAACAACCGAGATAGCTCGAGACAGCAGCAACCGAGATAAAATTCGTATTTGGTGTGGTGGTCTAACGGTAGAGTGGGATCGAATCCCAGCTGGATCACTTTTTCCACTCTGCCTTTTAATGTAGCATTCACCTTGCAAATGTGTGGAGACTCGCCAAAACGAAACATAGGATTCCACGTTGCACTGCAGCTCCCTTTCCCCAGTTAGGTAACTGGTTACGGACATGCAAATCGCCCAACTGGCATCGGTTTGATCGCAATCGTTTCAGAACAACTACATAGCGAAGAAACATGCGAATATTCAAATAACTTACGGGTTTGCTGCCGGGTGACGTCGTCGAACACCGCCGATATTTCGGCAGCAGCACACCCTGCCATTCTCAAGGCACAAATGCGAGGATGAAAAATGTGCAAGCAAATTTAATACCTCGGTTCACAGAGGAGAAACAAGGAAGACACCACACACAGAACAAGTGTCAACACAACCAAAGATAACCGAGCGACCTGAGTTCATAAAAAAAAATGGTTCAAATGGCTGTGAGCACTATGGGACTTAACATCTGTGGTCATCAGTCCCCTAGAACTTAGAACTACTTAAACCTAACTAACCTAAGGACAACACACACATCCATGCCCGAGGCAGGATTCGAACCTGCGACCGTAGCAGTCGCGCGGCTCCGGACTGAGCGCCTAGAACCGCGAGACCACCGCGGCCGGCACCTGAGTTCATCAGGTGAGACATTATAAACCCACAGGTGGAAGTATTACCAAACCGGCAGTGAATTACCTCATAATATCAAAGTACTAACAGTAATTAAATATTGGTTCTGGCAGTGTTGTTGTGTTTCCCTTCTTACAATGAGAAGAAGTTTCTGCAGTGACGCATTGCTTCGTTGCACAGACTAAACGCGCACGTTGTAGTTTGGTTGTAATTGTATTTGTAGGACTATGCTGAATGGACTATGCTGAATGGACCGCAAAGGTAAATTCTTGCAAGCTGCTTTTAATACTTCCGTAGATAATCAGAGAGAGGCTTACTTACCTCATGTCTCCTAAAGCTTTCTCAGTGTACCCATTGAATTTTTACTCCATAGGCTTCGACTCCAAAAATACAATTAGTGAATTTTGCAGTTGCTTTCAGGGTTACTAATACAGTGCCACAATAAAATCACAATGCACTAGAAGTTTATTAACCGAAACCAAAATGAGGAAATGGGTCACCAGACAGTCAGTCTGAACACATTAATCACAGTAATGATCGTGGAATTTCATTATATCCTTTCGAGCACCATAATATTCACAATGCACTGTATCTGTTCCCATGTTTCTTCAGTTGAAATCGTTGCCTTATTCAGAAGAAAACTTCAGGTTACTTTCTTAAGTGAGATGTTCAAAAATCGTTCAAATGGCTCTGAGCACTATGGGACTTAACATCTATGGTCATCAGTCCCCTAGAACGTAGAACTACTTAAACCTAACTAACCTAAGGACAGCACACAACACCCAGTCATCACGAGGCAGAGAAAATCCCTGACCCCGTCGGAAATCGAACCCGGGAACCAAGTGAGATGTATCACTGGTAATCCAAACACGTTCACAATCTGGATGTCAATACTAGACTGGGTGCCAAAGTTTCCGAGGAAAAGCTAAACTTTAAATCACTTTTATCTAAACAAAATAACCGCTTGTAGTGCACACTTGTTGCCTGCATGATGGCTAGCCTTAGACTCTATTAGAGAGTGTTTCACTATTTCCCACGCGCTCATTCTGAGTGTACTTATATTATTGATCGGTTAAGTTCGCCATTCATTTTTAGCATTAAATTAAGTCTTTTTAATACGGTGTTAGTCGATCTACCGATTGTCGACGCCGCTGAGATTCTTTGGACCGGCTAACTGTCCGAAAAATGGTTCAAGTGGCTCTGAGCACTATGGGACGTAACTTCTGAGGTCATCAGTCCCCTAGAACTTAGAACTACTTAAACCTAGCTAACCTAAAGACATCACACACATCCATGCCCGAGGCAGAATTCGAACGTGCGACCGTAGCGGTCGCGCGGTTCCAGACTGAAGCGCCTAGAACCGCTCAGTCACTTCGACCGGCGGCTAACTGTTTGTCAGAGGGCGTACGTGCGGTATGAAAACGCCTTCTTTAAGCCGTCTACAAGCGTGTAGCCAGGGTCTGGGTTACAGAAGAAGCCTGAAGAGAGAGAGGACGTGACTGATGTGTGCCGAGTGGTTTGCATGCCAAACACGTGAGCTTCCCGGGTCAGGACAGCGGGAGTTGGAGCTGTCGACCGAGAAAGGAGGAGCTTTTGCCGAGGAAGAGCATCGAAGTACACAGTAGCCGACGCCCGGACGAAGGAAGGCGTGGGGGCCGCATCAACCTGATCACTATAAGATTAACATCTTTCCGCTGATCCACAACGGGTGAGCGTCAGCTAAGTTTTCTGGTTCCTACGAAGACAGTGTTGTTACGACCTATTTAGCTTCGCTGCCAAGACAGAGTAATTCAAGTGCCGTCTTGAGGATTGTTTCGAAAACTGAGAAAAAGTTGCACTGTCGACCATATTGTTATTGAAGTTTAAATCTGCCTAAGCGGAGTGGGAACTCAGCTCGCATTTAGGGCGGGCGCACACGGGAGACTTACCGTCGCTCAATCATTTCGTCTTTGTTGCTTTCCTCTTGCTTCGGTTTTTGAGAGCTCGCACACATAAGCAACTGTTTCCTGACAGCGTTTGACATTTTAATGTTCGGATAATAAGTTGCCGTCTCTTTATCTAAGAATAGATGATGAATGCAGCTAGCCGCTATCTCTGTGTAATGTCTTGTCTATATAGATGTTTATCTGTTGCCTTTAAGATCCCTTCACCTTCACACATAAATCTATACAGTAAAGTAAGGCCCTCCCAGTTCTTGGCTGATCCGTGCTAAGACAGGCGAAAAATTAGACTAATGGAGGATTATTAGTTGTTGTTGTTGTTGTGGTCTTCAGTCCTGAGACTGGTTTGATGCAGCTCTCCATGCTACTCTATCCTGTGCAAGCTTCTTCATCTCCCAGTACCTACTGCAGCCTACATCCTTCTGAATCTGCTTAGTGTATTCATCTCTCGGTCTCCCTCTACGATATTTACTCTCCACGCTGCCCTCCAATACTAAATTGGTGATCCCTCGATGTCTCAGAACATGTCCTACCAACCGATCCCTTCTTCTGGTCAAGATGTGCCACAAACTTCTCTTCTCCCCAATCCTATTCAATACTTCCCCATTAGTTATGTGGTCTACACATCTAATCTTCAGCATTCTTCTGTAGCACCGCATTTCGAAAGCTTCTATTCTCTTCTTGTCTAAACTATTTGTCGTCCACATTTCACTTCCATTCATGGCTACACTCCATACAAATACTTTCAGAAACGACTTCCTGACACTTAAGTCTATACTCGATGTTAACAAATTTCTCTTCTTCAGAAACGCTTTCCTTGCCATTGTCAGTCTACATTTTATATCCTCTCTACTTCGACCAACATCAGTTATTTTGCTCCCCAGAATTCCTTTACTACTTTAAGTGTCTCATTTCCTAATCTAATTCCCTCAGCATTACCCGACTTAATTCGACTACATTCCATTATCCTAGTTTTGCTTTTTTTGATGTTAATTCCTACTCCGAACTTTTCTTTTGTTTCCTTTATTGCTTGCTCAATATAGAGATTGAATAACATCGGGGATAGGCTACAACCCTGTCTCACTCCCTTCCCAACCACTGCTTCCCTTTCATACCCCTCGACTCTTATAACTGCCATCTGCTTTCTGTACAAATTGTAAATAGCCTTAGTATTATCTCTGTTTTCATTCGCTCTCTCTCTTTCTCTCCTTTATCTATGTACAGTTTTAATATAATATTTCATTACGTGAAATCAGCCAAATAGGATCTTTGGTGGAGTCCTTCGTCTCGGTAATCAGCGGCTGGCTTGCTGTAAGAGATCTTTACATTTATTAATACTGTTAAACACTGCAGTCAGTCGGGAGAATCTGTCGTTTGGACAATTTGTTCCTTTTACGAAAGGTTGCGAATTCCAGATGCGTGCGAAGCCTTTTTGGACGATTTAACACAGACTCAGTGATTGCAGGCTCTCTTCGACACAGCTGAAACTTCCCCACTAATTACAGGGCCAACGTGATCATCAAATGATTCAGAAAAAAACCATTCGTTCATTCACTCCAGAACAAAAAAGTCACCAACCTTATTTATGGAGGAAATTTTGTATTAAATCCATCTCCATTACATGTCCAGATCTCCGGTGATTCCACGCCTTAATTATTTTCCTTTTACAGTCTCTTTCTCTTCAAACAAACCGCTAGCGGCACAAATGTTAATTGGCTCGCTTTAGCGAGAAGAAAAGCAGAATATGTATCTCTCACAAACACGTCAATCCCTCAACAGATACTCCAGAAGCTGTCCTAGTTACCACTCTAACAACCATGGAGAATGCATATATTCATCTCTGTTATTTCAAAGAATAAACGCACTAGAAAATACTTTGGCGTCGTCTAGCAGTCGCCGCATATATTACGAGAAAATCAGATCAGATAACTTTCCTAAAGTGAATGAATGTGGATGGTTTGATTGAAAATGATTAATTGTTGCGTGGTAGAGGGTATTTTCTGTGGGGACATTATAATGACTCTCGCAGCGAGCGAAGTTTGTGAGCCTAATTTTGATTTACCGAACACACTTCGCGAGCTATCTATTAGTGTGGGTAACCCGGAAGTGATGAGTGTCAGTCCTCCGACTGAAAAAAAATAATTATGTTTAAGACAGACGAAGAAAAGAAACATTGAAAACAGAAGAAATGAAGAGACAGGTACCACGGCTGTATTGCTTTTACGTGCATCAAGGTGTTATGTCTGCTGTGCACAACCAAGGAAGATGATCTTTCATGAAACTGTTATCAGGGTCTACCCATTCGGGAACTTTCTTAAGCAGGGAAACCTTGGGAAACCTCTTAAGCCTAGACTCCCAGCCTACGGTACATAGAAGATAGGAAAGCCTACATAAGAGAAAAAATAATTTTGAAATTGATCTCTAAAGGAAAAATAGGGATCGATTTATATAACGATTTGGAGAAGAATGATTTGTGCCTCTAGCTAAAAAAAATTTTACAATCAATAACTCGAGGTTTTGTTTTACAATCTTGTTCCCAGGACAATATCTTGCGGTGCTGAAACTCCCCCGGATCTTGCATGTTCCCGACGTCCACATTTGTAGTCGGTCTTCTACGCGGCCCACAATGGGAAGAGTAGAAGGGACAGGGATACCAGTTTTTACATGCAACATTCATTCCAAAAGAATTAGCAATGACCGAAAGGGAAACTCTTCCTGTAAAAGAACTGGTTAGGTTGCACCTTCCAAGATTCTCCTTTTTGAAAATAAAATCCCTATGGCTTCATGCATCCTTTTTCTTACGATGTACTACAAGGAATTTAGCCATTGACTTAAGGTTTCCATTTATCCATTGACTAATGCTGTTGCCGAAAACATCATAATATTTACTCTAGTTTGAATTTTCTTTTGGACTTCGCATCACCACTTGTGCTTATAAGTCCAAAAATTCTGACACATTTTCTGTCAATGATTTAGTCTTCGTAATTTAAACGATTCATGCAACTTGCAGTAGATTTTGGATTCCAATCATCGAATAATGGAAAGTGTGGTTCATTTTATACAAGGACATAATCCATCATTTCCTTGAAAAGTCATATCATTTATCTATACTCATAAAAATTTTATCCTAAATACATATATTTCTCCGCTTGATTGCTGTAATGTAAAAGTTATTAGTAGTGAGGAATGTGGATTCACTTCTTTCATTTATTCTCTGATTCATCCGGCATTCATACATGCACATATATGGAAATGGATTTTCAAACAAAATTCCAAAGTGGACAAGACCCATTAAATAACTACTAATTCTATGAATATTACTTTCTTTTGACATTCAATAATAAATCAAGAACTCTTAACGTCTAATTATGACACTTTTTTGAAGTTCAACATCAATCAATTTCCCCTCGCGTTTGATGCGAGTCTCTTACAAAACATATCTGTGTCGTCTATATCGATTCTAACTCTCGCGCAGACGTCAATTGTTTTGCGGCGTTAACCGTCACTCATGATTCACTACTTAACCACAAAACTTCACTTCACACATTTACACATCTAAGCGTGCACTTGAAATTATATATGAACATTCACTGGGAACCTCTTTTGATTATGCAGCGTCATTTTCGGGAAATATTTCTTTCTTCTTGAAGGTCATTCAGATCCTTTATAATTCTTGATGACATTAGCAACGCTAAAGTTCTATGTTTACCCAAACACAGGTGAAGCCTATCTCCACTATCTTCTTTGCAGTACTCGATAGTAATAGTTAGTCACTATTTCTACAATCTGTGTCACTGATTAATTACCTCAGTTTAAAGTTTCTGACACTAAACACACACAGTTTATTGTTATGTTTTTACGAGTGTTCATCTCTGTCACTCGCAACACCATTCCTCCCTATCTTCCAATCTTCATTAAATTTTGTCAAGTCGTTATGGGAAAATAACCCTTTAATTTTGTTAGATCCCGGGTATGCTAACAGATAAGCCCCAGGGTTCGGAATTTGTAGAATGATGTATGGGTCAGTATATAATAACTCTCATTTCTTTATACTCTTCTTTATTAAGGATGATTTGGTATGTCTTTTGACTAGTACCTTCTCTCCGACGTGGTACACCTGTACCCTCTTGATTAATTTGTCATATTGTTGTTTTCTCTGATCAGCCTTTTGCGTCATATTTATGATGGCTTGTCTTATTTTTTCTTCCCAAGGCATCACAGTTTCCTGAGTTTTGGGCATATATTCAGTCCAGAAGTTTTCTTCTTTTGCCTCGAACATCAATTCTTGAGGTGTATATCCAGTGGAGGAGTGGGGCATGTTTTTGTATATCTGCTCAAATTCTTCCACATAATTTGCCCACGTAGTCTGTTTATTATGGCAATAGGTCCTCACAAAGCGATTGAACTCGCTAAAAATTTGAACTTGAGCCTTTAACCTCCAGGGAATAGGATAGAAAGAACTACAATACGTTTCGTGCGGCTTAACGTAGAGATGGCATATGTATCCCTTAATAACTCCTAGCATTTCATTAAAAACGTTTTCATACGTTAATAATAATATTCATTGAGTTGCTTCTTCCGATCTTCGATAATACAGTTGGATTCATTTAACTTTTCAAACACTAATTGACCGAAATCTTCTTTGACTTGGAACTCATTAATTACGTGCTCTTTAGAATTTTGGGCCGTCCTGATTACTTGCACACTGATCCCACAATTATATTTTCTCGTAAGGCTTTTTTTTCAACAACTCCAACTCAATTTCTTGTTTATTAACATTCAACCAAATTTTTACTGTTTCAGAATCTATTCTACATCCGTATTGACGTAGGCTGTCGACTCCGATAATGCAATCTACCACCAAATTTTTCACAACAAGGAATGTGCTTAATATTGCTACATTTCCGAATTCCACACCAAGTAGTGACTGCACCTTTACATTAGCCGATCGAGCCCCAACGGCGCCTATTATTCTGCAATTTTGAACTGGAAATACTGGTACTCGTCTTATATTTCTGATTCTGTTGAATAGTGCCTCCGAAATAACATTTGTGGTTGCAGCTGTGTCTAAAACCGCCACTATAGGTACGGTCTCCATAATGACTTGCACTTCGGCTACTGCCACCTGTTCCTTATCCTCATCTTGCTGTTCTAAGTCCTCGGTCAGTTCATCTGCCAGTAATCGTCCATCATTATACGTTAGCATGGGTACACAATCCTGTTGCCCCTCAACCAATTGTTGACCGCTCCTCCGGGGCAGGAGTGGGTCCTTACAAGTTTGTTGGATTTTGATTTGTCTGCTGGTTGACATCATCCGTCACTTAGGTAATTACCGGTTGATTCGTAGATGTCCGTCCCCACTGATGTTGGCTGTTTGAATTCATTCCTCCCGGTTGATTCCACTTTCTATTATTGTTATTATTCCAGGCTTGGGGTCTGAAATTTCATTCGTTCCCCCACACGACGTTGTATCTTTTCCCGTTCCTGTTGTTCCTTGAATAGCCCCTCGCAAGACCATTGCCGGGATTACTATTGAGATTTTGAGGAGTTCCTCCATTATTTAACGATCTCTGTTCATTCCTTCTAAGTGTCGATTGATCGCCATTGGTATAACCCATACTTCCGCCTTGCCTACCGTTTGGCGGAGGTTCTATCGCCCTATATTGGAATCTGTTATCACGGGCTTTCTGGTTGTTCTCTTCGATAATATCTGTATGGTCTAACGTCGTGAGGAACGACTCCAAGTCTTTGTCGTTGCCGTAAATCAGTTGATTCCGGATGCTAGTTGGTTGTCTTGCCTTAAGTATGTTTATTATGTCTGGCAAGGGCATAGGTCTGTCCCAGTATCTCGTTTTATTTATATATTTTTCGAAATACCTTCTAAGGCTTCCTTTCGAAAAGGAGAAAAGCTCTGGGTAGAGCACCTCCTGCCTTAGTCGTTCCTGTACCCCTTCTGACCAGAACTTTGCTAAAAACGCCTTCTCAGAATCGTCATATGTCGAGCAAATAGAAGTCATGTCCGAGGCCCAGATAGCTCCCGAACCTTGTATATATCCTGTAACAAAACTGATCTTCTGCCACTCCGACCAATTTCTGGGTAACACTCCTTTGAAACTTCGAATAAAAACAATTGGATGGACCCCTTTTTGTCAGGGTTAAAAATCTGGGATTGCCGATGCTTTATCATTTTTTCTTCGGCATGGCAAAGGCTTTCGTAATCTCCGTTAGATAAGAATTCACACGAACAACCAGCTTGTGGCAATTTAATGTTTGAATTACTTGCACAAGTCGGTATTGTGTGCGAATGGGCAGTAACTGGCTCTATAGTCGCTGTCAACTTCTGCTGCTGCCCTGTATTCATTTGTTCTGAGCTTTGTTGTGCAGCGCGCATCGACTCTTTTATCATTTGTTTCCAATGCTCCAAATCAGCACCTAACTGCTGTCGCACCTCCTCAAGTCCTTTCGCAAACAAATTCTCTTCCTGTTTGCCAGATAAACTCTGAAATGCTGCCTTAACATTTGGCTCAACGTTTTCACACATTAGCCTTTTGTTTTCTAATGTGATTTCGGATAATTTACCCGTTAATACGTTAATTTGGTGGTCTATAACGCCTTGACGCTCTGTCAGATGTCCAACGCTTTCCTTTAGGTTATTCTGTGTACGTGCCAATTCAGGAAGTTGCGCATTTGCACATGACATGGCGTCTTGCTTTTGTACTAATTGCGGATCCATTTCCAATTGTTCCCGTACAGTTTCTATCTTAATAGCCACATACTTCTTCATTTCGACACGTACACGGTGAGTAGATTCCTCATATTGTGCTTTCACCAATTCTATTTGTGCAGTTAATTTTCGTTCCGTCTCTTCGACCTGATCTTTGAGTCCCTTGGTCTTCGCCTCTATCCGCTGCTCTAATTCGGAAAAACTGTCTTGTAACTGCTTCTCGATCTCAGTCTGGACTAATTTCATCTCTTCTTGAGTTTGAGTGACTGTCACTAATTGTGCTTTAATATCGGTTTTCAGATTTTCCTGCCCTTCAGTAACTGAGGCTAATTTCGCGTTAATGTCGGTTTTCAGATTTTCCTGTCCTTCAGTAACTGAGGCTAATTTCGTATTCAAATCATTTTGCCCTTCAGTAACTGAGGCAAATTTCGCATTAATGTCGGTTTTCGAAGTATTCATGCTCTCGGTTATCATCTGCATCTGTCTCATGATAATTACCAATGGATCTAATCCCTGCTGCGTACTTGCTGTTACACCTCCAGCCGTGTCTTCAGGGCGTTCTGTTGCGCTATCTGTAGCCATCGGTCCTACAACACTTCTTACTGCTTCATTATTATCAGTGCTAACAGCTGAAGGCTGATGCGTGCTGCTTTGCTCTGCTTGACTCATCCTAAACATTGCCCTAGTTAAAACCATATAAATGTTCTACTGTCACTATATATAACTCCCTTCTACTGTCACTATATGTAACTCGCAGACGCAGACGCACATGACTGAGGGATTGTACCCTCTGCAGTTGACGAAGTTCTAGCGCAACTAAGGCGCTTCTCCTTCTTGCTTGAAGATTGGTGTTGGATGTCATGGCGGTTGGATGTTTGCTTGACTTTAGTGCTGGTTTTTTTATTTTTTAAAGGGTGAAAGGATAGTTGGAGCGATAGTGGAAGAAGTTGGAAAACGAATGGCCCAATGGACTGACCACGGTTTTTTTCTTTCTTTTTAAGAAGACAGATAAATGCAACTGGGACAGGTCAATCAAATCACTTCCTATGCCTAACATGAACTCAATTAATGTTCAAATATCACTAAACAGAAAAGCGTACACTTCAACTGTACTACCAAGTTTTGTTAATAAAAATATAGATAAGGCCTTTCCTCGGCACCCAGCGTGCTGTCTTTCGGGTTTATTTGTAGAACCAATTATATCACCTGCGAGTCTTTCCTCTCTTTTCCAAGCGTCAGTTAGGTTAGCTCGTCGTAGTTGACATGAAACAGAGAATAAAATTATTTTAGCAACGTCCAAAAACGTGTCCTGTCACGGATTGGCATTTTAACATTTTAATGTTCGGATAATTAGTTGCCGTCTCTTTATCTAAGAATAGATGATGAATGCAGCTAGCCGCTATCTCTGTGTAATGTCTTGTCTATATAGACGTGTATCTGTTGCCTTTAAGATCCCTTCACCTTCACACATAAATCTATACAGTAAAGTAAGGCCCTCCCAGTTCTTGGCTGATCCGTGCTAAGACAGGCGAAAAATTAGACTAATGGAGGATTATTAGTATTATCTCTATTTTCATTCGCTCTCTCTCTTTCTCTCCTTTATCTATGTACAGTTTTAATATAATATTTCATTACGTGAAATCAGCCAAATAGGATCTTTGGTGGAGTCCTTCGTCTTGGTAATCAGCGGCTGGCTTGCTGTAAGAGATCTTTACATTTATTAATACTGTTAAACACTGCAGTCAGTCGGGAGAATCAGTCGTTTGGACAATTTGTTCCTTTTACGAAAGGTTGCGAATTCCAGATGTGTGCGAAGCCTTTTTGGACGATTTAACACAGACTCAGTGATTGCAGGCTCTCTTCGACACAGCTGAAACTTCCCCACTAATTACAGGGCCAACGTGATCATCAAATGATTCAGAAAAAACCCATTCGTTCATTCACTCCAGAACAAAAAAGTCACCAACTTTATTTATGGAGGAAATTGTGTATTAAATCCATCTCCATTACATGTCCAGATCTCCGGTGATTCCACGCCTTAATTATTTTCCTTTTACAGTCTCTTTCTCTTCAAACAAACCGCTAGCGGACAAATGTTAATTGGGTCGCTTTAGCGAGAAGAAAAGCAGAATATGTATTTCTCAGAAACACGTCAGTCCCTCAACAGATACTCCAGAAGCTGTCCTAGCTCCACCAAAAGAGAGGCTCGGCGATACATTAAGAAAGGTTGCATGAAATTACACATTTTTTATTTAGTTTGACATTATTTATTATTCTACAAAACCAGTTAACAACAGCAATCGTTACATTCTCTATAAAATATGTCCAAGGCAACTGTTGCACTGACATCGTACATAGTTTCTGATCCATTTGAAGGCACAGAAAAATTAGTCAGGTATGAGTTTACACTGCCGCAATCATGAGGAGAAGTAAGGACGTTGTACGAGCTGTTTGCAGCGGTAGGTTGATTGTCAGACATAGATGTTGCAGTAAACACTCGCGCGGGGGGTGGAGAAGCTAGAATACCGACCGCCACCACTGAAACTATCACCTGCGTCATTTGGTAGACACGTATTCTGGAAACGTCGTATTACCTCAAGAGTCTCAATTTCTGTATCGATTATTCGGTGTGTGAGTATTGCTTTCAATATAGGTACGAGAGACAATCCAAAATGTGTTGCAGGGCCATCCATTGACGAAGTATGTCGAATAAAGTTTCTTCATAACTATTCTTCTTCCGATTTGGATCGTAGGAGTTATGTGGAGAACGAACAGTTGGTGCCTTTGAACGTTCCTATTTCCTGAGGTTCCTCATCGATTACTACTGGTTCAGCATTTCCAGTTGCTTCACGTACTTCTACATTTGGTAGAAGAAATAAAAGTTGGTCGTAAAATTTGTACTTTCAGCGCTTTCAAATGGCTCTGAGCACTATGGGACTCAACATCTTAGGTCATAAGTCCCCTAGAACTTAGATCTACTTAAACCTAACTAACCTAAGGACATCACACACACCCATGCCCGAGGCAGGATTCGAACCTGCGACCGTAGCAGTCCCGCGGTTCCGGACTGCAGCGCCAGAACCGCACGGCCACCGCGGCCGGCCAGCGCTTTCCGGCTGGTTGTCCTGACTTGGCTATTTTTGCTCAAGCAATTTGTCTTGCAACGTATACCCTTAGATTTTTCCATTTCCTTGTACCAGCGCTCCTAGGAAACAAAGACAATAAATTGAAACGCTTGACATTGTTGCAGATTTTAATTTAGTTTCATGAGATAAAAATGAAAACTATTTTAATTCAATTACTTTAAATCATTTACGAAACTTTATAAATTATTATACTTCTTTTCAGGTATCTAGCAACTGAATCGAGTTTCAACAATCTTCCATACAACTGCTTGATTCGTGCTAGAACAGTCCGCAAAATACTGAAAACAACATGCACTGAAATATGGAATGTTTTTCAACCTATGGTTATGCCACAGATATGTGGAGTGGTTGCACATTGCTGAACAGTACTATAAAAATACCCATTTCCCCAACATCATAGGTGCTATAGACGGAAAACATTTCGAATAACACAACCTCAAAGTGTGGCTCAGAATTTTTTAATTATAAAAAATTCTTTTCTGTGATGTTTATGGCTTGGGTCGATGATGAATATCAATTTGTCATCATAGATGTTGGTGCAAATGGACCAGCAGGTGATTCCTCAGTTTTTAATAATTCGAATATGGGGAAAAAGCTACAACGTAACCTTCTGAACATTCCGAACGACAGAACGTTGCCTAACCATCCTGAAGGCAAACCAATGCCTTTTTGTTCGGTTACAGATGAAGCTTTTGGCTTATCGAGGCACATTTTGCTCCCATTTGCTAAAAAAACGCTAACCCCATTAAAGAAAATTTTCAGCCGTAGGCATACAACTACTCGTCGAATTGTTGAGTGCACATTTGATATACTGGCGAACAAATGGCGTTCTTTCCATAGACCTCTTGATGTTACCATCATTTCTGCGATACAATAACTAAAGCATGTTGTGTACTTCACAATTTTGTGCGTAGAAGAGATGGAATCAACTTTACAGATATGGCTTATGAAGGTCCACTGCAGAGTACAGACACTAAACACCATGCTAGAACTATATCTGGTGCTGTATCTATTGATTTTGCAACCTATTTGACGTCCGATGGAAGATCTGTTCCGTGGCTGTACGAAGGACTCTGATTTCACTACGATTCAACAAAATATATATAATAACAATGTCATATATATGGTCCATTGATCGTGACCAGGCCAAATATCTCACGAAATAAGCGTCAAACGAAAAAACTACAAAGACGAAACTTGTCTAGCTTGAAGGGGGAAACCAGATGTGCGCTATGGTTGGCCCGCTAGATGGCGCTGCCACAGGTCAAACGGATATCAACTGCGTTTTTTTTTTAAATAGGAACCCTCATTTTTTATTACATATTCGTATGGTACGTAAAGAAACATGAATGTTTTAGTTGGGCCACTTTTTTCGCTTTGTGATAGATGGTATTGTAATAGTCACAAACACATGGTTCACAATTTTAGACGATCAGATGGTAACAACGAGTAGTTCGCCTTCCGTAATGTTCACACATGCATTGAAAATGCTCTGACGCATGTTGTCAGGCGTTGTCGATGGATCACGATAGCAAATATCCTTCAACTTTCCCCACAGAAAGAATCCGGGGACGTCAGACCCAGTGAACGTGCGGGCCATGGTATGATGCTTCGACGACCAATCCACCTGTCATGAAATATGCTACTCAATACCGCTTCAACCGGGGGCCATGGTATGATGCTTCGACGATCAATCCACCTGTCATGAAATATGCTACTCAATACCGCTTCAACCGCACACGAGCTATGTGCCGGACATCCATCACGTTGGAAGTAAATCGCCATTCTGTCATGCAGTGAAACATCTTGTAGTAACATCGGTAGAACATTTCGTAGGAAATCAGCATACATTGCACTATTTAGATTGCCATCGGTAAAATGGGGGCCAATTGTCCTTCCTCCCATAATGCCGCGCCATACATTAATCTGCCAAGGTCGCTGATGTTCCACTTGTCGCAGCCATCGTGGATTTTCCGTTGCCCAATAGTGCATATTATGCCGATTTACGTTACCGCTGTTGGTGAATAACGCTTCACCGCTGAATAGAACGCGTGCAAAAAATCTGTCATCGTCTCGTAATTTCTCTTGTGCCCAGTGGCAGAACTGTACAAGAAGTACAAAGTCGTCGCCATGCAATTCCTGGTGCATAGAAATACGGTACAGGTGCAATCGGTGTTGAAATAGCATTCTCAATACTGACGTTTTTGAGAATCCCGATTTTCGCACAATTTGTCTGTTACTGATGTGCGGAATTGCCGCGACAGCAGCTAAAACACCTACTTGGTCATCATCATTTGTTGCAGGTCGTGGTTGACGTTTCACATGTGGCTCAACACTTCCTGTTACCTTAAATAACGTCACTGTCTGGCGAACGGTCCGGACACTTGGATGATGTCGTCCAGGATACCGAGCAGCATACATAGCAGACATCCGTTGGGCATTGTGATCACAATAGCCATACATCAACACGATATCGACCTGTTCCGAAATTGTTAAACGGTCCATTTTAACACGGGTAATGTATCACGAAGCAAATACCGTCCGCACTGGTGGAATGTTACGTGATACCACGTACTTATACGTTTGTGACTATTACAGCGCTATCTATCACAAAGCGAGAGAAGTGGTCCGACTAAAACGTCCGTATTTCTTTACGTACTACACGAATACGTAATAAAAATGGAGGTTCCTATTTTAAAAATCGCAGCTGATATCCGTTTGACCTATGGCAGCGCCATCTAGCGGGCCAACCATAGCGCCATCTGGTTTCCCCCTTCAAGCTAGACGAGTTTCGTTCTTTGTAGTTTTTTCGATTGACGCTTATTTCTTGAGATATTTGGCCCGGTGATTGTCATTGGACCACGCTGTATATAATAACAATGTTACAAATATGTCAATAGAAGCAACTTCGTAAAATAAAAACAATGCAAGCCTCTTTTCTCCTTCATTTATGAGGAATGCACTATCGATATCTCTATCCCTCACAACAGCAATTTTATGAACTTCAACTGCAGACAACAGAGACGGCAACTCCATTGTCGCCCGTGCGCTCGCGCACGTACAACGCATGGGTGGGGAGGGCAGAGGCCGTTGCGTCGCCCTTCTGTCGGCGGCCAGAGCAACTGAAAAGTCGTGTTGCTGTAGTGTCACTCCGTGTGCGCTCTTACATGTGATTTTACAGACTCTGTGAAAAAGACGAGACAGTTACGCGAAAAAAGTCTCCCGTGTGCGCCCGCCCTTAAAGTGAAGCACTTAATGACTGATTTTCCAGTTTCACGGTTGTATGGCTAGCCATTA
The DNA here is from genome assembly GCF_021461385.2 of Schistocerca piceifrons. Classification (NCBI taxonomy): domain Eukaryota; kingdom Metazoa; phylum Arthropoda; class Insecta; order Orthoptera; family Acrididae; genus Schistocerca; species Schistocerca piceifrons. Next base: position 347,487,390 of record NC_060141.1, on the reverse strand, counting down.
CGGCCGTCAGTTATCTCGGTATTAAATTGTGCATAACTGTTTTCAAACTGTTACCACTGACAATGTGGGAATAATGGGTCTGCCTTGATGCAAAACACTTTTTGTTATTTATTTACTTATTTATTCCCTAAACTAGTTTCAGCGACAATCGCCATCATCAGTGTGCTCATTAAATCTAAAACATGCAGATAATAGCGTAGATACACAAACGCTGAAGCACATTATTACATTTGTACTGTTCGTTTTTTGAATATAAATTTCTGTAGATACTTTCATACTACCTTATTACGGAACACACTGACAACACGGCAAACCACATCACATCAGGAAAAAGAGAAGCATGATTCAGACTAACATGCAACATACATCTTGAAGAAGCAAGGGATCCCAGTAACATTCAGAAGAAACAACACAGTCCAAAAAAGGTAAGACCAGACAAAAGAACCTCAGACAAATTTAGCAATGCTGAAACATACCAACTCCCATGTAACTCCTGTCTGACCCAGTACATTGAACAAACAAGCAGAAATTTGCCAGCAAGGTATACAGAGCACATGAGAGCTCTTAAGAGTGTCACCACACATTCAGCTTCCGCAGAACACCTAATGAACAAAGCCATAACCCCACTAATATCCATAAACGGCAACAGTCTATAGCGACAACTAACAACAGAAGAAAATTACTACACACAAAAGGCTGTAATGGAAGGGAAAAATGTAATAATCGAAAACACAACACTCTGCGGCAACACACTCTTTACCGCTCTGAGAGAACTGACGCAAGACGCGGAACAGAAAACACACACGCGCACAAAAGAACCATTCCTCCATCACACACGGAGGCTTAAATAAGAAATAGAAGTCGTCAGAGCTCCCGCTATAGTTTTCATAGCCTTCTCGCAACACGCGATACATTTCTCGCGACATACACGAACAGCAAGATGGCGTAATATTTTGGATCATAAACAAAGTTCTAAAGTTTTGCTTTTCTGTGTATAAAATTAGCTGCTAGCTGTGCAACGAACGTGAGTACACGACAAGCTAAGTAAAGGCCAGTACACACCAGAACTGTATCCACCAAACTACCACAATCCCAATTGCATAATCCAGTCAAACGTAAGTTCAAATTTTTGTATTTGTTTAGTATCAGCCGCTCACACAGTTGCAGATGACATGATGTACGGTGAGAAAAATAGCAACAGAAAAAGCACGGAAAATATGCCGCAAACAGCGACAACAATTCTTAAAAACGTACTATCTATAATGAACAATAAATAAGGTAGTATGAAAGCATCCACAGCAAACTACATCAAAAGAAAAGAAATAGTACAAATGTGATAATGTGTATCGGTGTTTGTATAACTACGATATTTTCTGCAGGTTTTAGATTTAAAGAACACAGTGATGATGGGGATTTTTTGTCGCTGAAGCTAGTTTGGGAAATAAATAAATAACAAAAAGCGTTTTGGATCACGGTGGACTGTTGATTTTCTATGCAAACAGGGACCAAATGAAAGAATTCCAAGATAAAGTTATCTTACCACTGAATCAATTTACAGTTTATGCATCTGTTATTGTGAGCTTTGAGAAAAAACATAACCTTTGTTATTTGATTGCCTTACCGGTGCTGTGTAATTTATTGTGGTTTTCTCTGTTACAGAGGTTAACGTGTGTGTTTGTATCGTAAGGAGCCGTGGTGCAGGGTGTGGCTCACCGGCGTATTTTCCTGACCACGTGACTTTAGCCTGATACGCCGCCGCCCCGAGCAAGGGGTCTCCCACCGTTTTTAGTAGCGGTTGTTAAAGTAACGTGGTAATCACAAATCCTCTATTTGAGTGGAAGTGTTTAAGTCTGACCAGATCATGACGGTTACGACACTGCATTTTGAACAGGTATCTGGGTGAACCGTTAGTTGTTTATTAATTGAACCAGTTTGCCGGTTACTTAAATTTAAGTTTTTCAACAAATTTCAAACAAGTCAGTTCTTCCTAAAATTCTTTTTACTGTGTATCTGCCAATGGTGTGGTTAAGTTTTAATTAACTCATTCAAAAGCCTACAGTCATTAACGTTAAGGTTTTTATACATTTGTTCTTTGGCCTTAATATATTGGTTGCCAATAAGAGTTTAGAAATTCATTTGTTGTATCGAAATTGAAAATTTTTCTTGTATCTGCTGTTCAATGATTTCTGAGAAACAATACTAGTTTATTAAGTCAAGATTTATAACTGCAGTTGGCGCATTTGTTTTAAAGATTTGGACAAATTAATTCTTCGTTTGTATTGTTCAAGTATCAGTGTACGCAGGTATCATTTGCGACATCTGATAAACGATTAAAAGTAAAAATCTTGAAGAAAAGGTCCAGTGGCTTATCACGCAAGAATCCCTGCATCCAAGCCATCCTGCTCAAGTGCAGTTACTGCATTGCACTTTTGTTAATATTTGCAGATCAGTTTTTAATAACTGAAATTGCAGTTGGAGCATATACTGTACTCGAACATTATGAATCACCTTGAAGAAAGCCGGCCGAAGTGGCCGTGCGGTTAAAGGCGCTGCAGTCTGGAATCGCAAGACCGCTACGGCGCAGGTTCGAATCCTGCCTCGGGCATGGATGTTTGTGAAGTCCTTAGGTTAGTTAGGTTTAACTAGTTCAAAGTTCTAGGGGACTAATGACCTCAGCAGTTGAGTCCCATAGTGCTCAGAGCCATTTGAACCATTTTGAACCTTGAAGAAAATGACTTATTGATACATAACCAACACAGACTCAGAAAATATCGTTCTTATGCAACACAGCTAGCTCTTTGTTCCTATGAAGTAATCAGTGCTGTCGACAAGGTATCTCAGATCGATTTCATATTCCTAGATTTCCAGAAGGCTTTTGATACCGTTCCTCACAAGCGACCATTAATCAAATTGCCCTCATATGGAGTATCATCTCAGTTGTGTGGCTGGATTCGTGATTTCCTCTCAGAGAGGTCGCAGTTCGTAGTGATAGACGGTAAATCATCGAGTAGAACAGAAGTGATATCTCGCGTTCCGCAAGGTAGTGTCATAGAATCTCTTCTGTTCCTGATTTACATAAATGATCTAGGTGATAATCTAAGCAGCTCTCGTAGACTGTTTGCTGATGACGCTGTAATTTACCGTCTAATAAAATCATCAGACGATCAATTCCAATTACAAAATTATCTACAGAGAATTTCTGTATGGTGCGAAAAGTGGCAATTGACGCTAAACAAAGAAAAGTGCGAGGTCATCCACATGGGTACTAAAAGAAATCGGATAAAATTTGGGTATACAATAAATCGCACAAATCTAAGGGCTGTCAATTCGACTAAATACCATGGAATTACAATTACGAGCAACTTAAATTGGAAAGACCACATAGATAATGTTGTGGGGAAGGCGAAACAAAGACTGCGCCTTGTTGGCAGAACATTTAGAAGATGCGACAAACCCACTAAAGAGACAGCCTACATTACACTTGTCCTTCCTAGGCTGGAATATTGCTGCGCGGTGTGGGATCCTTACCAGGTAGGATTGACGGAGGACATCGAAAAAGTGCAAATAAGGGCAGCTCGTTTCGTGTTATCTCGAAATAGGGGTGAGAGTGTCGCTGATATGATACGCGAGTTGGGGTGGTAGTCACTGAAACAAAGGCGGTTTTCTTTGCGGCGAGATCCGTTTACGAAATTTCAGTCACCAACTTTCTTCCGAATGCGAAAATATTTAGTTGAAACCCACCTACGTAGGGAGATACGATAATCACAATAAAATAAGAGAAATCAGAGCTCGAACGGAAAGATTTAGGTGCTCCTTTTTCCCACCCGCCATTCGAGAGTGGAATGGTAGAGAAGTAGTATGAAAATGATTCTATGAGCCCTCTGCCAGGCACTTAAGTGTGAATTGCAGAGTAACCATGTAGATGTAGATGTATACAGAAAGCAGAGCGGATAAAGTCTTCAGCACTGTCATGTGGGTTTCTTACTCATTTAAACATTAAATATTAATAATTCAGTAAAAGTTATTTGCCAACTCTGATACCTACTACCTGCCGTCAAACAGCGCTCACTGCTCAAAGTTTCTCACACGCCCAGTACATATGGCAAGGCAATCTGTGACCTGTGGAGAGGGTAACCTTCCCAACTCGTCGCACAGCATATGTGTACCGTGTAATACATCATGGTCCGCAATGTGGCTTAAATGCCACACGCTCCTTCAAATTCTGATATTATCAGGGGTAAAATATGGGGAGTGAAAGTGCATTTGCTATGTCGTGTACCAAAAAAGACTGGTATTGGAAGAGTCCAAAGGGGCGGAAGGGCGCAGGAGGGAGGGGGGGGGGGGTGGCAGTAGTTGAGTAGAGGCTGAGACGTCGTTCTAACCTTCATTCTTGCCCTCCTCCTCTCCCTCCCAGCCCCTGTAACAACAACAACACTGTACTATTGTACATATAAATATTATGTTGTTTTTTTTTCTCTCTTCTGATTCTTCGATAAATTAGTGTAAGTCACGTTCTGATTTCATTTCTTTTTTTTTTTTTTGTTTCTTGCCATTGTGTTAAGAAAACTGTAAACAAATTTCGAATGAATATTAATGTTTATATCAAATGTCAAACAATATTATAACAGAATTGAAATGTAAGAAACGTTGAAACTATTGTAAGATGTTAAAATAGTAATTGTGCGTCTGGTCCATACGTAGGCAATGTACCAGGATATGTAGAATGCAAAACCTCTGGTGAATACCCTGTCTGTAGGGGAGCGGTAAAAGGTGGAAGGCAGGCGAGCGCGGGAAAATGCACACGGGCACTGCACAGCATAACGGGCTCAGCCGCGGCCGCCTGTATTAGAGGCCGTAGTCGTCAAGCTGACAACGTCGTAGCCTGTGACGTCAGTAGGCCGGCTAGCGTGAGCAGCTAGGCCGAGACTGAAGTTTAGATTTCGTCGATTGCAGACGTGTCAGATATAAATACGCAATCACTTTCTTTTTTTGTAGATTTGGTCCCTATAAGTAAGACAGTAACCTAGAAAAGCTAATTTCTCGCAGTATTACGCCGACTTTATGTCGGAATTACGCATTTTATTCTCGTTTCCTTGCAACGATGAACTTTACAATAACTCACATGTGCTTCATAGCAGTATATTATGACGTTTCGTACCCGAGATTTGGAGATAGAAGTTCAGCAAACAATTTTGTGAGATGCCTACTAACATTATTTGCAGACTTGCAATTATTTCAGTCTGTTATTTGAAATATATTATCATGTTCCTTCCTATATAAATGACAAACTAATATAAGAGTTTCTGACAGCTGCCATATACCTTTCACACCTTTATATACGAGGGTGGCATAATAACAATATTTTTAACGAGCGTTTTTTTGTGTATTGTTCATTAGTAGGTTAGATTTTTTTTTTGATCACAGGTCATACACAATCTACACATCTTTCTGAGTCAGAATGAACTGGGGACCTTGCTGTAGGATTTGCATAAGAAGCATGACTGAAAAATATCAGTGCATTAAAGTTTATTTCATAGTGGCCACCTCCTCCTTGCCAGTACTAATCAGAGCATTTAAGGACTGAGGTTATGGGTAAGAAAAAAGTTTCATAATTTTGTGTCAAAAGTTATGTAATGTTTTTAATTTTCTATTAACTTCCTCCTTCTTGGAACATATTAAATGATCATTTTGGAGTTTGGTGTAATTATTTAACAATATGTTACACATAATGGAAACCAGCTTTTTGTAGATATCAGTAAGTGGCCTTCCACAGAGACATGAATCTGTTAGGGAATCAGTAGGGAATCTGAACACTGAGATGTAACCCTCTTCCTTGCTGGATTTGTAGTTGCTGTTGCAACCAGGAACACATTTTTCTGGCATCTGCAAATAGAATGATGCATTAATTGCAGACATCTCAAATCAACATACTATTATGTAAAAATAGCAAATGAGAATTTGGGTGGACTGGTTTTTTCTACTGCTTGGACATCACGAAACCCAAGTCTACAAATAGAATCAAATGTGTAGAAATATTCATAATATTATCACAAAATCACTTAGGAGAAGATTCTGATACCAAACTTATGAATTCAAAACTTTATTTTCAAATTATATCTGGAATATAGTAGAACTTTTGTTGCAGTTGTATAGACGAAAGTCGATCACGTAGCACACTTGCACATATACATGTAAAAACGCTACAAACTTCACAGAATTGTATACTTACATTGTCTTATATCTTCGACTGTAGTCACGACTACTTGCTATAATTTTTGCAGCGTCCAGTATAGCATAATTACACTGTAATGTCGGATAAAACAGATACCACGAAAGTACGTATACAACAGCTTCCGTTTGCTACCTTATAGCCACAGCCATACGGTAGGGCTTAACGTAACGTTGCCACATTTCAGTCCTCCGACCTCTAATACAGGCGGCCGTGGCTCAGCAGTAGTAGTCGGAGTTGGGCATTGGTCTGAGTAACACGTTCTGGATCGAGGAGGCTCTCCTGGAAGACGTAGTTTCATTGAGCCTCGGATATGCCGCCTATACAGCATGGCAAAATTCCATAGGCACTAAATGGAAAAGTATTGCGACGCTATGAAGAAGTAAAGTGCCGATACATCAAGAGCCATTGCTGTGGTTGTATGTGCGCTCTGTGCTTCGCCATCTCGCCGCCTGCCAACCGCCACATCGATACAAACAGGTTGAAACTTTTAGTACTGTATTCGTGTGGACCAGTGTTACTTTTGTTCCATACTATTCAATAACAACTTAAATTTTACCAGAACTGTCCTATCATTTAATTTTCCTCACAACTAACATAGACGGGGTCCTTTCCAAATGTTGTGCAATCCGAGTGTCCCGAGATGAAAAATTAAAGTTTGTCTTAATAATAATTACCTGCAGACCTAGCTATGTTAGAATGATGTTTAAAGAATTTTTTTGTTAATGAACTAATAGACGAATAACAAAGGTCTGACAAAGTGGGAAGATAATTTTGATATTGATTTAGTAATGAAACTTAATAATTTCGAGACAGATATAATAGTATTTAAATGAGCAGGAAATAAGACAAAAAGAGTAGTAAATCATTCATTGGAAATCTTGAGAGCATAATGATTTCAGTAATTAATTGTTTTAATACAGTGATCATAACAGTTTCAGGGTCCCCCCCTTTTTTTATTCATTTGAATTCTGAAGTGTTCTAAAACTGATTTGACCAGCAAAGTCAAAGCCAAAATAGAAACCAAAATTTATCAGTGTTTCACTTGTATCAAAATTGACATTGTGTGTGTGTTTCGAAAGTGCTATTTCTAGGGTAACCTATGCCCGATTTTAATCAGATCAATAGCCACTACGAAGTTTTGTAGTAAACATTGTAGTGGGGTGTTACGTATTTATGCTTTATTCATATCAGTATAGAAAGTGAATTTATCAGTTCAGTAGATTTTCTGGTTCTAAAATTTACCATATTATGCAGTGTTATTACGTGTTGTTTTGCATGAACATACATCAACTTGTACAGGGAAGAAACTCACTTAATGCCTAATTAGACTGGCGACCGTATAATTAACAAATTGGTAGCATCTTCTGTGTTGTTTCTTGTCCGTCCTGACGTGTAGTTGCATTTCGGACTTACTTGACGTATCATTGTTATTACCGAGTGGGTGTAAGTCTGATTTGCCTCCATTCAGGTACACGCCGTCAATTTCTATACAAAAATCCTTTGTCATAAGGTGAAGACCGTCAACTTACCGTAGTACTGGCTGTAATGAGTATTGTGTGCCCCAAGCGCACGTTACACCCCCCCCCCCCCCTTCCTTTCACAAGTCTATCATGTTACAAACGGCGTTCAATAGGTAATGCTACAAATACTTTTATCTCCAAGTTTAGGTTGAAAAAATGTGACATTTGTTGTGGGACACATATTCCCGCTTTAGACCCAATGCGCTATACGTATCCGTCCAAGAAGGGAACTATAATTGAGTTTCTTTTGGCAGAAGGCCAGAGCATTGCAGACATTCATAGGCACTTGCAGAATGTCTACGAAGACCTGGAAATGAACAAAGATACGGTGAGTTGTTGGATGAGGCGTCTCTCATCATCGCAACAAGGTCGCACAAACCTGTCCGAGCTCCCGTGTTGGGACGAGCTCACACAACTGTGATTCCTGCTATTTTGGAACGTGCTCGTACTTTCATTCGAAGTGGTTGACTGATCACAATGGAACACCTCGCTGCTCAATTGGACGTCTCTGTCCACCAGTTGGGGCACTCAGGTCCTATAGCCCGAATCTCTCACCTTCCGATTTCCATTTATTTGATCCAATGAAGGACACATTCCATGGGAAGCAGCATGCAGATGATGGGGAGATTATTGATGCAGCAAGACGATGGCTCCGACGTTGACCAATAGAGTGATGCCACGAGCGCGTACAGGCCCTCCCAGCAAGGTGGCGTAAGGCCGCCGCATCATGTTAAAAAACAGGTTTTTGTAACCATAAGAGCATGGAATAACGTGGTTTACTGGAATCCTGAATAAAACCAAACCTTCTTTCAGAAAGACAAATGTGTTGCATTACTTAATGAACACCCCCAGTATATTATCTGTACTTCGAGCAAGCAATAAGGCAAAGTAAGGAGAAGTTTAGAAAGGAAATTATAGTTCAAGCAAACCAAATAAAACACTTTCCATTATGTCATTGATGTCATAATTCTGTCAAGATGGGAAAGAAGTCAAATGAACATAATGGACAACGCTGTGAAGCTGTGATCTGAAATATGTAAACAAGTTTTGCTACTTGGGCAATAAAGTAACACAAAGGCAGAAGCGAAGACGTTATGAATAGCAGTTTGGCAGCAAAAGGAAAAGTATGTTAACATTCAATATAAATTGTGAGAAAATGAAACACCTAAAACGGTCTGTAGGATTTTGTTTATTTTGTAGCTACTAGTTTCGGCGCTTCAATGAGCTATCTATGGCTGTAGTTGGTACTGTAGAGGAATTTTTTTTTCTTTATTGTTATTTTCAAACCCGTACAAACAGGCAGGCTGTCAGCAGCATGTTACGCCGCTCTTCAGCCATAGAATAGATAAATAAACAACAGAAAGAATACACATAAGTGACATAACGGTGGGTAATAAAACAGTAGACACAGAAAGACAAACACGGAGTCGTTCACACTCGACGATAATCCACACTACAAACTGTTGACACGACGCACAAACACTGAAGATGGCGATGGCATAGGTGCCGGCCGAAGTGGCCGTGCGGTTAAAGGCGCTGCAGTCTGGAACCACAAGGCCGCTACGATCGCAGGTTCGAATCCTGCCTCGGGCATGGATGTTTGTGATGTCCTTAGGTTAGTTAGGTTTAACTAGTTCTAAGTTCTAGGGGACTAATGACCTCAGCAGTTGAGTCCCATAGTGCTCAGAGCCATTTGAACCATTTTTTGATGGCGCAGGTGAACGATGGAGTGCGACGGTGAACAGTGAACACTAAACACGACGGCACACACGAGACACTGATGGCGATGATCTCCGGCGCGCGAATGTCCACGTAGCTTGTGTGAGTCCGGGGACCTGCCAAGAGGGGAAGAAGGGTGACGGGCGGGGAGAGGGGAGAACAAAGAAGCCAATGGCTGAGGAGTTGGGGGGAGGAGTAGAGGGACAGGGGAGGGGAAGCCCAGGGGAGGAGTGGGGAGAAATGGAGGAGGGAGGGAAGAGGGAGAGAAGGGAGGGAGGGTGCGCAAAGGAGCAAGCACAGGAAGAGGGAGGGAGGATCAAAGTTGGTAGGAGGAGTAGATGGAGGGGAGGAGGGTATCATCAGGGAGAGGGTGCTGGCGGAAGCCACCTTGGGAGAGGGTAAGGAGGGTGGAGAGATGGAGACCAGGTGGGACGTGGGAATAGAGGCTGCGGCAGCGAGCGGGCGTGGGAGAGGATGGGGGAAACGAGCGGGTGAGGAGGATCGAGTTTTCGGGAGCTGTACAGGATCTGTATCCATTCAAGGAATAGGAGGAGGTGGGGGAACGGAATGAGGTCGTACAGGATCCGCATGGGGAGGGGAGACGGATGCAATAGGTGAGGCAGAGAGCATGGCGTTCAAGGATCTGAAGGGATTTGTAAAAGGTAGGGGGGGGCGGAGATCCAGGCAGGATGGGCGTAACAGAGGATAGGACGGATGGGGGATTTATAGGTGTGGAATATGGTGGAGGGGTCCAGACCCCACGTACGGCCGGAAAAGAGCTTGAGGAGACGGAGCCGGGAGCGTGCCTTGGCTTGGATTGTCCAGAGATGGGGGGTTCAGGAGATGCGACGGTCAAGGGTGACGCCAAGGTACTAAGGGTGGGGGTCAGGGCGATAGGACGGCCATAGATGGTGAGATAGAAATCAAGGAGGTGGAAGGAAGGGGTGGTCTTGCCTACAATGATCGCCTGGGTTTTGGAGGGATTGACCTTGAGCAACCACTGGTTGCACCAAGCGGTGAACCGGTCAAGATGGGATTGGAGAAGGTGTTGGGAATGCTGCAGGGAGGGGGCGAGGGCAAGGAAGGCGGGGTCATTGGCAAACTGGAGAAGGTGGACGGGGGAGTAACGGCGGTGGCATGTCCGCCATATACAAAAGGTACAGAAGGGGGAGAGGGCACACGGTCAGAGGGAAAAAAGGTGTAGGAATCCGTGTTATGGATGGTGACGTAGGAAGGACGGTGGGAGAGAAAGGAGCCGATCAGAAGGGCGAAAGTTTGGAGCTTGAAGAGGAGACCGGAATGCTATACGCTGTCATAGGCACGTTCTAGGTCCAGGGAGAGGAAAATTGCGGAGCAATGGGAATTTAGCTGTTCGGAAAGGAGATGAGTGAGGTGAAGGAGAAGGTCATCGGAAGAGCAGGATGGTTGAAAGCCACACTGGGTAACGGGAAGGAGGCAGTGCCGGCGGAGATGCTGGTGGATGCGTCAGGTGAGGATGGATTCCAGGACCTTGCTGAAGACTGAGGTGAGGCTGATGGGACGATTGGAGGAGATGGCAGACGGCGGGTTACTGGGTTTAAGGAATATCAGGATACAGGAGGCATTCCACAGGTCACGGTAGTAGCTGGTGGACAGGACTACATTGTAGTGCCTGGCCAGGGTGGAGAGGAAAGAGACAGGAGCTTCACGAAGGTGGCGGTAGGTGACACGATCGTGACCAGGAGCGGTGTTGCGTTTTGTGTGGAGTGTAGCAATGAGACCCTGTGTAGTGATAGAGTCGCTGAGTTCCGTGTGTGCAATGTTGTCCAAGTACTGGAAACCAGTTGCAAGGGGAGGGACAGAGGTATCAGTTCGATCGCGAGCATCCGGGAAGAGGGAGTAATCGAAATGGGGATCGTTGGGGATGGAGAAGACATCGGAAAAGTAGGAGGCAAAGTGATTGGCCTTACTAAGGGTGTCAGAAAATGGGTGATCATCATGGAGAAGAGGATAGTATGGGGAGGGTTTAGTTCCGGTAAGGCGACGGAAGGCTGTCCAGTACTTGGACGAGTTTATAGGTAGGGTAGCATTTAAATGGGTGCATGTCTGTCGCCAGTCCTGGCTTTTCTTAGCCGCGAGCAAGTTTTGGATGTGTCGCTGGAGTTACCGGTGGCGTCGTAGTGTGTCCGGGTCACGCACGTGAAGGAAGGCACGGTAGAGATGGTGGGATTCATGGAGTAGGAGGACGGCCTGTGGGGGTAAGGTAGGACGGTGCGGGTGGATGGCGACAGTAGGGACGTGGGCCTCCACTGCCTCAGACGAGGTCTGCTGGAGAAAGGAGGCAGAATGGGTAACATCGTCAGGGTGGTGGTAGGTGAAGGGGTGGCCTTCGACCCAGGTGGAGAGGGATCCCGGTAGGCATTCCAGTCGGCATGGGAATAGTCATGGACGTATTTCGGGGGAGGGTCATTATGAGGGTCACCGCGGGGCCGACGATTGTCTGAAACAGAGAGGAGGACAGGGAGATGGTCGCTACCAATGGGGTCCAGGACATCCACCACTATGCAGCCAAGGAGGTTGGGGGAGGAGAGGATGACATTGGGAGTCGAGTTGGATTCAGGGCGGGTGTGCCTGGGATTGGGGACGAGGTCACCTTGGAGGGTGGAGAGGAACCGATGACACTGCCGTAAATGGGTGGTGGAACGACTATGGATGTTGAGGTCGGCGGCAATCACGTAGGAGGAGAAGGTATGATCAATGTGGGAGAAGAAGTCGAAAGGAATAGGGGTGTTGGGGCGGATATAGATGGTGGCCCAGGTGACGGTAAGGCTGGGGATGAAGAGACTAAGGATCAGGTGTTCAGTGGGGTTGGGAAGATGAGGTTGGAACGGAACCAGGATCTGGCGGTGGTGGCCAATGGCAACTCGGCCACGGGCAATCGGGAGGGGATTATCGGAGCAGTGGAGAAGGTAGGGCGAAGTGTGGATGGTGTGGTGGGGTTGGAGGAAAGTTTCACTGAGAAGGAAGGCATCCATGCAGTGGATGGCAAGGATGTGCATGAAGAGGTTCTTGTTGGCGGGAAGGGAATGGATGTTGTTGAACAGGATACGGTGCTGTCGCGCCATGACAGGGATTTAGACGAGGGTGTCGAGACGGGAGAAGGTGAAATGGGCCTGGTTGTGGGAGTAGGTGGCATACATTTTTAGGTGGAAGACGGAATGGGCGGCGAGGGAGACCTGTTGGAGGGTGTGAGGGCGCTGGAAAGGGTGGACGTTTTGCAGGACAATGGTGAGGAACCTGATGATGTTCTCAGTGATGGGGGGCAGGGGAGGGGATTGAAGGTTAGGGCACTGCCAGAGGAAATGCACTTGCCTACAATGCGGGGAGGTGGGGTCCTCGTGGCACTCGGCTGTCGGGTGCGCGTTATAGCGCAGACACCTCTGGCAGCGCAGGGATTGAGGAGGGGAACGGGAGGGGTCGACGTTATAGTGCTGGTTGAAGAGGAGGGCACCCTCCTTCAGGAGATGGTCAATGGAGGGGGCGTCCTTGGAGAAAACCCGCATAAGGCAGGTGGGGCCAGCCGAGTTAAAAATGCGGCGGACTGCCCGCACCCTCAGCGAGGGATGCGCCTTGGGCTCCGCCAACACCTCCTCCTCTGTGATCGTCGGACTAAGCCGAGTGATCACAGCGGTGAGGGTCGGCAGGTGATGTGGGGCTTGGGGTTCGCAGGTAGGAGATGGAGAAGGAGCAGGGGTGTGGGAGGCGTTGGGGCCAATGTGGGGGATGGGGAGGCGGGAGAGGATGTCAGTATGGAGGGTGTGGCTGGGGGAGGATATGAGAACTGAATCCCATCTGGGAGTGAGGAGTGAGATGGGGGCACCAGGGAAGTATTGGCGGAGGAGGAGGGAGAGGTTCCAGGCTCAAGAAGGGAAGGATCGGGATGGGAGAGGAGGTATTTGTTTAAAGAGGGGAGGAGGAGGAGGAGGAGGAGGAGGAGGAGGAGGAGGAGGAGGCAGAGGGAGCAGGGCCAGGCAGGGAGACATCCATGGCATCCTGGGGTGGGGGGGGAAGGAGGACGGGGCGCTGAAAATGTTTTGGCCCAACGGGCCACCACCCTACCTGGAGCTGCAGTGACAGGCTGGGGGAGTGGGGGGAAAGCATCAGAGGGAGAGGAGCGGGAGGAAGAAGCTGGAGAGGGGGCGACAAAGAGCGAGGGCGAAGGGAGAGTGATAAGAGGAGGGATGAAAAGAGGGGGGGTGACTGGGCACACCATACACCATGTAATGGTGGTGGTGGCGGCGGAGGGTGAAGTGTGTAAATTGGCAGTGGTGGTAGTAGTGGCAGTGGTGGTGGGGGCTGACATGACGACAGGGATGAACGAAAAAAACACAGGACGAAAAGGAAGGGAAAAAACTGGGAACGGACGAAGACGGACGAAGACCTGATTCCCACGCTGCTGGCGCTGGCGCTGGCGACGGCTGGCAGGAACGCCGCATCTGCTGCTGCTGCCGCGGACAGGGCCGGGGCCGCTGCTGCCGCTGCTGATGCTGCTGCTGTTGCTGCTGCTGGAGGGCTGGCTGGCTGGACCACTGCTGCTGGCTGGGACTGCTGCTGCTGGCCGAGACTGCTGCTGCTGGTGCTGCTCGGCTGGACCGCTGCTGCTTGGCTGGCTGGCTGGCTGGCTGGCTGGCACCTGAAACCCTAACGCTTCGATTAGTGCTGGAATGGCACAATCGAAGGGCGGTATCCTTCCGAATTACCGCCGGAGATGACTGTAGAGGTTGGCGCAATCCTTATATATATATCGCATCAGTGCCCAACATAATTGGTTTCACAGACACCAAAGTTTTCAGATAGTCTGCGAAACCAGTTAAGTTGGCCACTGATGCAGTGCACAGGGTGTAAATTTTAAGCTGACAAACCAGAATAACTAGAAAAATAAGCTTCACACGAAAAAATGTGTAGAATCCTAAGATGATTGTTTTCGAGAGGGACATCTGCTGGTACTAAAATTAGCCCGCCAACCTAGCCCCTTGTGGGTGAAGCGGGAGGTAACTATTAAATTTCAAATGGGAAAGCCCATTTTTTATTTCAGAATCAGATTCTACGTACATTTTGTCTTAAACATTCGTTTTGATTCTTGGCAGTTGGCGCTGTAATTCAAGAAAGTCCATGTTCTCATTTTTGCGTGGAAAATGGTTACGCATAAATGAGTTCACTCGTTAGTAAGTACGATGTTTGATTAGTTAGCTAGTCAGACGGTTTGTTTGATAGTTAAACGATGTGTGGCCTCATCACCACAAAACAAACAAAACTTGCCCGAACCTGTGGAAAAAATTATTATTTGGGTCAACATTTCTAAAACTCTAATACCTCTCTCTAAAACCCCATCCTATGGGGGTAGAGTGAGAGTTTTAGATTCACCGAATCAAAATTTACTTAACCAATTTCCACGCAAAAATTGGAACATGGATGTTCATGAATGAAACGTTCTCGGTTTTCCAGCCGCGTCAATTCAAATAAAATGCTCGAGCTTTCGATGGCCATCTCCGCCATCGTCGTCCGGAGTTCACTGACTGCCGGGGCTGTTACGGTATCTCGCTTATATAGGCATGATGACATCATCAGCAGCCAATCAGATCGATCCAATGTGGCGCGCGCGCGTAAGTCGACCCGAGCAGCTCGTGGCAGCACCGCTGATGTCAGGTGGCGCCAGAGGGAGGCGCCACGTTTGAAACTGCCGCTTCCGGGTCGCGCATCTGTCTCTGCTTTCATTAGATGTCCAACGCCCGTCCCCATGCCCTGCTGAGTGTGTATCCCTGGTCTCTGTTGAAATTGTTTCTGTTTAAGCGAAACTCGGCCGCTTCCTTTATAACGGAGTCCCAATATGTAGAAGCACCAGCCAGCACTTTTGTATTTTCGAATTGTCTTTTATGTCCGTTTTCTAGGCAATGCTCCGCTATGGCCGACTTGTCAAGCTCCCTTTGTTTTATATGGCGCTTGTGCTCAGTACAACGCTCCGCAATCGTGCGAAGTCTCTGTCCAATGTACATGCTGCCACATTCACAAGGTACACCATACACACCGGACACTCGGAGAGCAATGTCGTCCTTAACAGGGCGCAACATATCTCGTATCTTGGGGGCGGGCCGGAACACTGATTTTAGCCCATGTTTCTGCAGCAGACGTCCTAACTTACTACTAGTTGCTCCGCAGTATGGCAGGAATACAGTCCGGTTGGCCTCTTCTTCTGATTCACCTGCTGTCTTTCGTCGGCGGCCCTTGAAAACGTTTGCGATGTCATTTTTGCTATATCTATTTTCCCCGAAAACACGTTTTAACTTCTGCAATTTAGATTGTAGGTGGTCGTCGTCAGAGATAATCTTGGCTCTATGAACCAATGTGTTAAGGACAGCTTTCTTGTGTACAAGGTGGTGGAAACTATTGGCTTTCAAGTACCGATCAGTGTGTGTAGGTTTCCGATACACTGAGTGTCCAAGCTGGCCTCCTGCCTTCCGCTCAACCAAAACATCCAAGAATGGTAGCTTGCCGTGCTTCTCCATCTCGACAGTAAATTTAATGTTGGGATGGACACCATTCGTATGATCGACGAACTGCTGTAGTGTATCTTCGCCATGAAGCCATATCACGAAGGTGTTATCAACGTATCGTAGAAAGCAAGATGGCTGTAATGTCGCTGTTTGCAGAGCCTGCTCCTCAAAGTGTTCCATGAAGAAATTTGCGACTGCCGGAGACAGTGGTCTTCCCCTCTCTCACCCACCTCGTCACTTCGTCATCTGCATCTCCTGCACGCATCACGTCACACCAAGCCACCATCGCCACCACTGAACCGGCTGCTTCTCCCGGCACCTCCACTATGCCACAGGGATCTCTCCTCCCCATCCCTCTCCACTCCTTCCAGCCTCCAGTCTCCAAAAGCCCATCATAACCGACTCTGCTCCCGCCACTTCCCACAAAAAGTCAACACCATCTCCCCCTCCCCCTGCCGTCTCCATGGACACCACCCCTCCTCCTGCCACCCATACATCGGCCCCCACCCTCCACACCTTTGTCCTGTCAACTCCCGATCCTAAGTTCCTCGACGCTCGTACCCTCACCATGGAGATACGAAAGTACTTACCTGGTGCTCCCATTTCCCAACTCATTCCCCGCAGGGACTCAGTCCTTATCAAGTCCCCGTCCCTATCCTTTCACACAGACCTCCTGCAAAAACTCCAACGAGTTATGTTTGGCCCCCACGCCTCTCTGACACCCTTCCGTTCCGCTTCCACTCCTCGTCAGCCCCAGCCTCCCCGTCGCCTCCCCACCTACACCGCTGTGATCACCAAGCTCAGCCCGGTGATCACAGAGGATGAAGTGTTGGCAGAACTGAACTCCCACCCGGACTTGGAAATCCGCTCTGCCCACCGTATCCACAATGCCTCTGGTCCCACCTACCTCATGTGGGTGTTCTCTGAGTCCACCCCATCCATTGACCATCTCCTCACCCAGGGTGCCCTGATATACCACCGTCGACACTCTGTCGAATCCTCCAAATCCCCTCCCCAATCCTACTGTTGCCAGCAGTGCCTGATGTATAATGACCACCTAACTCCCAACTGCAAACTACCCCCCCGGCACCTGTCCCCATTGCAAGGCCTCCCACTTTCTTAAGAAGTGCCCCAACCTCGCTGCTCCTCCTTCCTGTAATACCTGCAATGGCCCCCATCCCACCTACTCCCACAAGTGTAAAGCTAAACCCCCTCCAGCCACGCCTGAGCTTATAGTCCCAGTTCGTCCCATCAATCCCCCTGTCCATCCCAACAATTCCCTCCGTCCACCCCCCACGGCCGAGGACATCATCCGGTTCCTTACCATTGTACTCCAAAACATTCACCCTTTTCAGCGCCCCCATACCTTTCAACAAATCTCCCTTGCCGCTCGCTCCATTTTCCACCTGAACACCTTCGCCACTTACTCCCACAACAAAAGCCCACTTCACCTTCACCCGCCTCGACACCCTAGTTTAAGTCTCTTCCCTTCCCTCTCTTCCCCGCCTCCTTCCCGCCATGGAGCGGCACGAGTATCGCATCCTCGTCCAGAACATTCGCTCTTTCCGCTCCAACAAATACCTCCTCATGCACACCCTCTCCCACCACCAGGTCGACACCTTCCTCTTGAACGAAACCTTTCTCCAGCACCACCATTCTATCAACAACTCTCCCTATATCCTCCACCGCACTGACACTCCTGGTCCTCGTGCGCAGGGTGTAGTCACGATTGGCCACCTTAAGCATATCCCTGTCCGGCCACAACCTCTCCTCAATGACCCCACTGAACACCTTATCCTTAGCGTCTTCTTCCCCTCCCTCACCATTACCTGTGCCATCATCTGTGTCCGCTCCACTGCTCCTCTTCCTTATGACTTCATCTCGCACATTGACCGCACCTTCTCCACCTGTGTGATTGCCGCCGACCTCAACATCCATAGCCGCACTCCTGCTGCCCTTCGGCAGTGGCATCAGTTTCTCTCCACAATCCAAGGTGACCTTGTTCCCCTTCCCCACCACACCCGACCCGAAAGTGACACCACCCCCGATGTTGTCATTGCCTCCACCAACCTCCTTGGGCTTATCGCTGTCGCCGTCCTTGACCCCACAGGTAGCGATCACCTCCCTGTCCTTCTCACCATAACGTCTGCTCACCTCCCCCCTCTGGCTCCACACCCTGCACCCCCTCCCAAAGTCGTCCATGACTATCACCGTGCCAACTGGGATGCCTACCGGGACTCCACCTCCACCCAGGTCGAAAGCCACCTTCTTACCTATCGCCATCCTGACGACATCATCCACGCCTCCTCCTTCCTTCAGAAGGTAATTACTGACGCCGTGGAGGGCCATGTTCCTACTAAAACCATCCACCCACACACCCACACCGTCCCGCTCTCCCTCTGCGGGCTGTCCTCCTCCTCCGTGAATCCCGTCGCCTCTATCGCTCCTTCCTGCGCACTCGTGACAGGGATACACTCCAACGCCACCGGCAAATACAGCGACACGCACGGAACCTTATTACAGCAACGAAACGCCGAGACTGGCGCCAGACCTGCACACGACTCAACGCCACCCTCCCTATCAATTCCTCCAAGTACTGGTCCGCCTTCCATCGCCTTACTGGTTCCCTTTCCGCTCCCCACTACTGCCTTCTCCTTAACGATCGCCCACTTCCTCACAACCTCAGTAAGGCCAACCAATTCGCTTCCTACCTTTCTGAGGTCTTCTCCATCCCCGATGATCCCCACTTTGATTATTCTCTTTTCCCCACCATCACGGAACGTGCCGATACCTCGGTCGCTCCACTTGCTTCTAGTCTCCAGTACTTGGGGGCAGTTGCCCCCCTCCAATATAAACACTCCCATCACAGCACAAGACATTAAACTTATCCTCCGGTCCAAACGCAACACGGCCCGTGGTCACGACTGTGTCACCTACCGTCACTTTTGAGAAAGCCCCTATTCCTTCCTGAATGTCCTCGCCCATCTCTATAATGTCATCCTCTCTACTGGCTTTTACCCTGACCTGTGGAAGACCTCCCGCGTCCTCTTATTCCTCAAACCCAACAAACCCCCTTCTCCCACCTCTTCCTATCATCCCATCTGCCTCACCTCCGTCTTCAGTAAGGTCCTTGTACCCATCCTCTCCCACCGTATCCATCAGCACCTTGCTCAATACAACCTCCTCCCCCTTACCCAGTGTGGCTTCCGACCCTCCTTCTCTGCTGAAGACCAACTCCTCAACCTTGTTCACCTTCTGTCCCTCCAGCTCAACTCCCGTCACTCAGCCTTTTTTGTTTCCCCTGACCTCCAAAATGCCTATGACTGTGTATGGCATCCTGGTCTCCTCTTTAAATTCTAAACCTACACCCTGCCTATCAATTTTGTCCATCTGGTCAATTCCTTCCTCTCGCACCATCCTTCCTATGTCACCCTCCACAACACCAACTCTCATCTCTTTTATCCCACGGCTGGCATCTCCCGGGGTTCTGTCCTCTCCCCTCTCCTTTATCTCTTGTATACAGCTGATATGCCCAAGCCACCCCTGCCAGTCCACCTTCTCCAGTATGCTGATGACACCGCCTTCCTGGCTCCCTATCCTGCCCTTCAACGGTCTCAACGTACCCTCCAAACCCACCTTAACCAGTTCACCACTTGGTGTAACCAGTGGTTCCTCTGTCTCATCCCTCCAAAACCCAGGCAATCATCATAGGCCACACCACTCGCTCCTCTCGCCTCCATGATTTCTACCTCACCCTTTATGGTCGTCCCATCCAGCTCACCCCCACCCTGAAATACCTTGGCCTCACCCTCGACTGACACCTCACCTGGACCCCTCGTCTCCAGACCGTCCAGCAGAAAGCCCATTCCCACCTCAGCCTTCTGAAACTCCTGTCTGGCATGGGGATTGCATCCTTCTACCGTCCTCCACACCTGCAATTCTCTCATCTGTTCTATTCTCTGTTATGCCAGCGTTGCCTGGATCTCCGCCCCCACCCACTTTTACAAGGCTCTCCAAATCCTTGAACGCCATGCGCTCCGCCTTGCCTTCCGTATCCGCCTTCCTTCCCCCACACGGCTCCTGTATGAAATGATCCCTTTCCCCCACCTCCTCCTGTTCCTCCAACATCTCTGCATCCTTTACATTGTCCGTAGGCTTGATCTCCCCCACCCTCTGGTTTCCTCCTTCCTCTCTACCCCCGCCCGTTGCCGCGCCTCTATCGCTGTATCTCTCCCTCTCTCCACCTCCACACCCTCCATCACCTTCATCAGGGCAATTTCCAACGCCTCCCCCTCCCGGATGACGAACTTCGCCGTGACATCTACCCTTCCTTACAACTATAACCTGGCCTTGTTCCCCCCCCCCCCCACCCACTTTTACAAGGCTCTCCAAATCCTTGAACGCCATGCGCTCCACCTTGCCTTCCGTATCCGCCTTCCTTCCCCCACACGGCTCCTGTATGAACTGATCCCCTTCCCCCACCTCCTCCTGTTCCTCCAACATCTCTGCATCCTTTACATGTCCGTAGGCTTGATCTCCCCCACCCTCTGGTTTCCTCCTTCCTCTCTACCCCCGCCCGTTGCCGCGCCTCTATCGCTGTATCTCTCCCTCTCTCCACCTCCACACCCTCCATCACCTTCATCAGGGCAATTTCCAACGCCTCCCCCTCCCGGATGACGAATTTCGCCGTGACATCTACCCTTCCTTCCAACTATAACCTGGCCTTGTTCCCCCCCCCCCTCTCCCCAGGGCCCCCTTTCTCCTCATCCCTCCCTCTCCCAGAGCGGATTTTCCTCCCCCCCCCCCCTCCCCTGAGACCCTGCACCCCATACTTGCCTCTTTCCTTCCCACATCCCTCCCTACCTGGCTCTCTTCAGCGCGCCCCCATATCTTCCCCTCCCTCCCTTCTTCCGGTCTCCCTCATCTCCTTGCGCCTGGCAGATCGTCTGTTTTGATCATCGCCAGTGTGCCACATCAGTGTTGTGTTTAGTGCTGTTTCTCCTGTGTGTCAAGAGGTGTGATTTTAATTGTGTACTGCCTTGAGGTTCGCCGTCAGTGTTTGTTATGTGCTACACCATCCGTCGATACCTTTTATGCTCCAGTCGTACTGTGCCTTGTGTTCTTTTAATTGTCGCAGTGTGTGGCTTTTTGTGTGTGCTACTTTTAAACAGTTTTAACAGTTTTTTATCTCCATTTTACGGTCACCCCGTTTTTTGTCTATTGCCTTCCATGATGTTCCCCCTTTTTTTATATCTATGTTCACCATATTCTCTCCTTTGTTATTTTTAAATGTCTTCTATTGTTTGTTCTATGTATTTCGGCTGAAGAGCAGTGCATATGCTGCTGCCAGCCCGCCCCGATGGGAAATTGAAATACAACAAAGAAGAAGAAAAAAAAAACAGCCCCAGCAGTCAGTGAACTCCTGATGACGATGGCGGAGATGGCCATCAAAAGATCGAGCATTTTATTTGAATTGACGCGGCTGGAAAACCGAGAACGTTTTGTTCATGTATGCTGTCACGAAAGACTCCGAGGACACATGGATGTTCTTGAATTACAGCGCCAATTACCAAGAACCAAAACAAATGTTTAAGACTAAATGTACGTAGTTTTTTATGTGGAATCTGATTCTGAAATAAAAAATGCGGGTTCCCATTTGAAATTTTAAATTTGCCTCTAGCCCCACCTCCAGGGGGTGGCAGGCTAATTTTAGCACCAGTAGATGTTCCCCTGGAAAATAATCAGCTTTGGATTCTATACATTTTTTCGTGTGAAGCTTCTTTTACCAGTTATTCTGGTTTGTCAATTTAAAATTTACACCCTGTATATACGGATTGTGTCAATCCCTACAGCATCAGCTACAGCCTGAAGATGGCGCATTGGAGCGCCGAAACTGGTAGCTACAAAATAAATAAAATCCTATGGACGGCTGTAGATGTTTCATTTTCTCACAAAAGTAAACGGCCATCGTCCCCAAAACCTCCTGTGAAAAGGATGGACATACAAAAACTTGCAATATGAATGGTTTTTTTAGAAACTATTTTCTTTATGGATTTGTCTGTAGTGTCGTCTGATATGGAAGTAGGTCGTGGACATAAAAAAACTGACAAGAAGAGAACTGCAGCTACTATATCAGGGGCTGCTGAATAATTTTGAAGATTGGAGGTATAGGTCGACTAACTAATGAAGAGAAGGAGTGGTAAGTAGGGCTGAAAGAAAAGACAGGATTGGGGGGGGGGGGGGAGGAGGCGGGCGTAATAGGAAGGGGATTAAAGGCTCTAAACGCAGATCAACATTTGGCTACAATAAACAGATTCAAGTGAATGTAGGGTGAAACCGACCGAATAGGGTAGGAAGATGAATACTGTCAATTTTACAAATTGTCTCCTGATCTCCACATACGAAATGTTATTGAATAAGAAGTGCTGCTACATAGCAATGACTATTGGAACCAGGTGCTCAAGTTGGAAAGTGGGAAACATTGTCAGGAGTGTTCGTTTTTCTGTTAAAGTTTGTGCTAACTTTTGAAAATATTCTAGTTTGTAAAATAGTTTTCGATTCAGGTTAACATAGATCTGATAATTCGTTTAGTAATTTGTTGAGCATTGTTGGGGAAAATATTATGGTGTTGCCGGGGAGTAAATATGATTGGTTGGACTACCACAGTAGGGAAAGAAATATTCTACATTTCCGGCGTATCGGGTCAATACAATACTGGTGAAAATGACCAATACTTTTGTTTCAGTTTATTGTAGTTGTTATATTGTTTCCGTTTTGCATTATTCTGTTCTCTTTTCGTATTGTAGATGGAAAAATATTAAGGGATAACTCTCTCTGTGGACCGAGGATGACATGGAAAACGGAATTAAAGCTTACCGGGAGGGTAGAAGTCAGGACCACGCAGAAAAACTGTTTGGTGTGTAGCATCCTTGCCTAGAAAGACGACGGCAATATGCAAAAGATTCTCCAGCAAAAGTAAAATGTGGTCAAACAATAATTAGTAAGGGGGAAGACAAAGAATTTATATCAAGAATCCGAAAGTTATGTGAATGTGGCTTCCCGTTGGAGTCAATGTAAGTAGGACTGCCTAAGCGTTCGTAGAACCCAATACAATAAAGCACAGATGCAGGAAAAAATTGCAGGAAAAGAGTGGCTAAAAGTGTGCGGGGAACAAAATTCAATTTTCTCTTTGAGGAAAAGGGGAAGCGTTTCCCCTAGACAGATGCAACGGGTTTTAACGAAGAGGATATGGCTGACTTCCTTGTAGAGGAACAGTGTAGAGGATCTTCATTTACAGGACAAACCTTAGCTGATTTACACTGACCAACCAGAACGTTATGACCAGCGGCCTGCTATCGATATAAACTAGTGTCACCTGGCGAGCAATGACTGCTAGTCAGACACATGCACGTTGCATGTAGAATCAGTGAGCGTGCTGTCTTTGTGTAGAATAGGGAGGGCACTCGATCTATCTGAGTTTGACCGAGAGCTCGGTAGGACTATTCTGGAAACCGCGAGACTTGTCGAGTGTTCGAGGAGTGCTGTGCTGCGTGACTTCAGCAAGTGATGAAGCCAAGTTTTAACTACTTCCAGATGTTGGACGTCGCAGACCGGGCAAATCGTAAAACAGGACAGGCGGCGAACTGTGGCGGAACTAACATCAGACTCTAATGCTGGGCAGAGTACAAGAGTGTTTGAACACACAGTGTACCGAACACTCCTAACAACGGGCCTCCGCAGCCGACGACCAATGCATGTGCCAGTGTTAACACCACGATATCGGTAACTACGACTGAAATGCGCACGTCACCATCGGCACCGAACGTTGGCGCAGTGGCAGAGCGCGAAATTTTTTGATGAGTTCCGATACAGTCTTCATCATGCCGGTGGGAGGGCGCGAATCCGTCGTCTTCCAGGGGAACAGCTCCCGGACACCTGTACGGTGGGACAAACGCAAGCTGGTGGTGGCTTCATTATGGCCTGGGGAACATTCACGTGAGCATTCATGAGTCCAGTGGAGCTCCCGACTTGCTGCGTCTCCTAAGAAGACTACAGTAAAATCTTCAGTCAGCAAACAGAAACCACTATTTCTTACTTCTCTGGAAAATACAAATGCATCAAAAGAAATTGGGAAAAAAAGAAAAATCTCTTCACAGCCCAACAGTTTGAAGAAATTCCAGGTTAATAACAGACAACCCCTATAGAATGAATCATTAGAGGCAGGTTCATCAGAAACCTCTGATGAAAGAGAGGAAAATAATGAGACATCTTGTTAACTCTGTAAGATTAAATACAGTAGAACGATATTCACAAACCTTGTGACAGGATTCAGTGTCACGGCAATGGTAGAGAATGATACTAGTGGAGAAGAACACCTTTATTTGTGGAAAATTCGTTGATATTTTAATGTCATGTACAACATGTTTGTAGTGACAGTATTCGGCCGACTTACGACCAGGTTCGCCTTACCTGAAGAATGCAAATAGCGTAACGCTGCTCATTTGTCAGATTAGCGTTGTAAAACTATAAACAACACTTATGAGTCTTATATACTGGAATTTGTAGACAAAAGGACGTAATTCTTAAGTATTTACATTGAAAATTTGTTTGTGTGAAAATATGTCTCCTATTCAGACTGTAACAAATTTTGAATCGATTCGGTCGACCTTGTAGAATGTTTAGAGACATGAAGAGATACCTACATGATAAACTAGAGTGAAGAGTTACGTTAAACGAGTCTTCGGACAGAAAACCACAACAACTATTATAATAATAATGAAGCAGTTTGTCTTGCAAAGAGGCCCCATTTTCCAGAAAAATGACGATAGCGGTTGAAAGTGGTTGACCTGTAATAAGGGTTGCGTTTGAGAGAAAAGTCCGTTGTTCTGCACCTGAGGGGTAAATAGCCCAATGACAATAACTTTCAAACAGTTTTAGAAGTCTCTTCTGGCTCGTGAAATCTGGGAGCAGGTCAGCTACCTTCCTGGGAAGAAGAGACGAGTCGTGGCCCCATCTGCTGAGGAATTGAAAATTAATCTGTTGCTCGAAGTAATCCACAATGATCGACTAAGTTTTTATTTCACTAAGGAAAACTAACAATGATTCACAAGTTCGTTTTCCATGCGCCGGCGTAGAGTTCAGATTTTCTAAGTTTGTAGTGGAGTGCTGTGCTTTATTGCTTGAGCACCTGATAGATGGCGTGAACTTTTGTTAGATTGGAAATTTACTGGTTAATTTACTGGAAAAGATATGGGTGGAAGAGGTGGTCTTGGCGAGGCTTAATTAATCTACACTCCTGGAAATTGAAATAAGAACACCGTGACCCAGGAAGGGGAAACTTTATTGACACATTCCTGGGGTCAGATACATCACATGATCACACTGACAGAACCACAGGCACATAGACACAGGCAACAGTGCATGCACAATGTCGGCACTAGTACAGTGTATATCCACCTTTCGCAGCAATGCAGGCTGCTATTCTCCCATGGAGACGATCGTAGAGATGCTGGATGTAGTCCTGTGGAACGGCTTGCCATGCCATTTCCACCTGGCGCCTCAGTTGGACCAGCGTTCGTGCTGGACGTGCAGACCGCGTGAGACGACGCTTCATCCAGTCCCAAACATGCTCAATGGGGGACAGATCCGGAGATCTTGCTGGCCAGGGTAGTTGACTTACACCTTCTAGAGCACGTTGGGTGGCACGGGATACATGCGGACGTGCATTGTCCTGTTGGAACAGCAAGTTCCCTTGCCGGTCTAGGAATGGTAGAACGATGGGTTCGATGACGGTTTGGATGTACCGTGCACTATTCAGTGTCCCCTCGACGATCACCAGTGGTGTACGGCCAGTGTAGGAGATCGCTCCCCACACCATGATGCCGGGTGTTGGCCCTGTGTGCCTCGGTCGTATGCAGTTCTGATTGTGGCGCTCACCTGCACGGCGCCAAACACGCATACGACCATCATTGGCACCAAGGCAGAAGCGACTCTCATCGCTGGAGACGACACGTCTCCATTCGTCCCTCCATTCACGCCTGTCGCGACACCACTGGAGGCGGGCTGCACGATGTTGGGGCGTGAGCGGAAGACGGGCTAACGGTGTGCGGGACCGTAGCCCAGCTTCATGGAGACGGTTGCGAATGGTCCTCGCCGATACCCCAGGAGCAACAGTGTCCCTAATTTGCTGGGAAGTGGCGGTGCGGTCCCCTACGGCACTGCGTAGGATCCTACGGTCTTGGCGTGCATCCGTGCGTCGCTGCGGTCCGGTCCCAGGTCGACGGGCACGTGCACCTTCCGCCGACCACTGGCGACAACATCGTGTTGAGCAATTCGGCTGTACGTCCACCCGGCCTCCCGCATGCCCACTATACGCCCTCGCTCAAAGTCCGTCAACTGCACATACGGTTCACGTCCACGCTGTCGCGGCATGCTGCCAGTGTTAAAGACTGCGATGGAGCTCCGTATGCCACGGCAAACTGGCTGACACCGACGGCGGCGGTGCACAAATGCTGCGCAGCTAGCGCCATTCGACGGCCAACACCGCGGTTCCTGGTGTGTCCGCTGTGCCGTGCGTGTGATCATTGCTTGTACAGCCCTCTCGCAGTGTCCGGAGCAAGTATGGTGGGTCTGACACACCGGTGTCAATGTGTTCTTTTTTCCATTTCCAGGAGTGTATATAAATTGTTTTAACATATTCATTACAGTTTGTCTGTAAATCCTCGTTGCCGGTAATATTTCACTGAAGAGCCAAAGAAACTGGTACACCTGCCTAATATGTAATGCCCCCGCGAGCACATAGAAGTGCCGCAACTAATGCCTGAAGTAGTGCTGGAGGGAACTGACATCATGACTCCTGAAGGGCTGTCCATAAATCTGTAAGACTACGAGAGGGTGGAGATCTCTTCTGAACAGTGCTCAATAATGTTCATGTCTGGGGAGTTTGGTGGCCAGCGGAAGTGCTTAAACTCAGAAAAGGGTTCCTCGAGCCACTCTGTAGCAATTCTGGACGTGTGGGGTGTTGCACTGTACTGCTGGAGTTGCCCAAGTTCGTCGGAAGCAGGATGGGCATGAATGAATGCAGATGATCAGACAGGATGCTTACATACATATCACCTGTCAGAGTCGTATCTCGATGTTCGGAAGCAGGATGGGCATGAATGAATGCAGATGATCAGACAGGATGCTTACATACATATCACCTGTCAGAGTCGTATCTCGATGTATCATTGGTTCCATATGACTCCAACTGCACACGCCCCACACCATTACAGGGCCTCTAACAGTTTGAACAGTCTCCTGCTGACAAGCAGGGTCCATAGATTCATGAGATTGTCTCGGTATCCGTACACGTCCATCTGCTCGATACAATCTGAAATGATACTCGTCCGACCAGGCAACATGTTTCCTGTCATAAACAGCCCAATGTCGATGTTGTCGGGCCCAGGTGAGGCGTAAAGCTTTGTGTCGAGTACACAAGGCTACACGAGTCGGCCTTCGGCTACAGAGCCCCACATCGATGATATTTCGTTGAATCGTTCGCAGACTGACACTTGTTGATGCCCAGCATTGAAATTTGCAGCAAATTCCGGAAGGGTTGCACTTCAGTCACGTTGAACGATTCTGTTTAGTCGTTGTCGGTCCTGTTCTTGCAGGATCTTTTGATGACCGCAGCGATGTCAGAGATTTGATGTTTTACCTGCTTCCTGATATTCACGGTACATTCGTAAAATGGTCGTACGGGAAAATCCTCACTTCATCGATACCTCGGAAATGCTGTGTCCCATCGCTCGTGCGCCGACTATAACATCACGTTCAAAATCACTTAAATCCTAAAAACCTACCATTGTAGCAGCAGTAACCAATCTAACAACAGCGCCAGACACATTTTGTCTTACATACGCGTTGCCGACCACAGCGCCGTATTCTGTTTACACTTCTCTGTATTTGAATATGCATGCCTATACGAGTTTAGTTGGCGTTTCAGTGTATTTTAGAAAATGCCTGTTAATCTGTAACTCAGTAAGCGTAACTTAAAACAGATTTTTTTTATTTTTGATGGTTTACAGCAGCAACCAGTCACAAATTGGTTGCAGGTTATGGTATACAAAATGTATCGCTACGAGTTATGAACTGATACAATTCATTGTCAATGGCGTTCATGTTTTCGTCAAACCATATCGCTCGCTTCGAAGGTACTTTTGTTTAAGTGGCGTGTAAACCCGAACTTGTACCAAGTTGTAGTAGTTGGGAACACAACACAAAAAAGACACGGCAACGTGGTGGAATGATGTGTGCATATTATAAATTCTTTCTAAGGTGGAATTAATAAAAATAATTCCGAGTGAAAAATGTTTGTCTACGTGATTAAGTTTTGGAACATCTCTGCAGCGCCTTTGTTTCCTCTCATTTGTGAAAGTAGTCTGATAAGGATAACTTGATGTCTGACGGAGTGCTGTAGAGTTACCAGGAGGCAGTTTCAGTAACACGCACGCGAGTTAACAACAGCGCCTGCTAATCTGTGCGTAGCAAGTGCAGCCAGAACTTAGTCGCTCCACCCCGGAGATGATCACGCTTATGACGCGTGTAGCGGCGAACTTGTAACTCGGCGGAGAGCTCATTAAGGCCGGGAGCCACGGCTTACAGGGTGCCTCCGTCGGGCCGCGAACACGTCCGACGCGCCCGGGGCAGGGCGTGCACACCGCGGTACCGTGTTCGATCCCCTCCACCGTCGCCGCCGCCGCCACGGCAGCGCGCAATCGGCTTAGCTAAATCCAGCCGCTCACCGTCGCACTAATACCTACCGCGCGTTATCGCCACCGGTGAGTGAAATCAGGCCGGCCACATACACACACACACACCACGAGCCGAGAGTTTAATACCGGCCGGCGCCGCAAGCATCGTGAGTCGTTTGTCAGCGTAATTGGCAAAATTCCATTAGAGGCGGCGCGCGGCGGTCGGCGCAGCAACATTTTACAGTCCGCCCGCGGCGCGCAGAGCAACAGTGACAGGGTATGGGTGGGCCCGGCGTGTGGCAGTGGGCACTTCTGGCACGGCGCTCGCTGCCGCGCTGTCACCGTAAACAAGGCGCGCACCGCGGACCACGGAACGGCGCAGTTCTGCCGCGAAATGCCGCGCGAGCGGGTGGACGCGGCGCGCTGCGGCTGCGGCCGCCTGCCTGACAGATTGACCTAACCTTAATGAGTCGCTGAACGGCGTCCAGACCGAGGCCCGCGGCCAGATGGGTCACTGGAAAATTAGCGGGTCGATGGCGGCCAAACCGCTAGCGGCCTTCCACAGCTACGTTGGGAAACGAGGTACGGTTTGATTATCACGGCCGCTCACGCCACCGCTGAATAATACACCAGTAATACACCGTGTTCATGGACAAATTTTGCTATTTCAAAATTACTATATCATTTCAATAACAATGAATGAGGAAGGTGTGTGACTCTCTGCATATACGACAGGCGTTGTGTAAGTAATGCAAAACTTTTTTTCTGGGGGACTTTCGACTGAAAAAAATGCGGACTTTATTGTGGAACACCATAGAGTATTCCCGCTTCAGCCCTATAGTTTCATATAGTTTTGATAGGTGGCGGCGCTATATTTACCCTTCAAAATGGTGTCTGTAACGTAGTTGTATTCCAAGCATTGTCCGCCCCCGGTAGCTGAGTTGTCAGCGCGACAGAATGTCAATACTAAGGGCCCGGGTTCGATACCCGGCTGGGTCGGAGATTTTCTCCGGTCAGCGACTAGCTGTTGTGTTGTCCCAGTCATCATCATTTCAGCCCCATCGATGCGCAAGTCGCCGAAGTGGCGTCAAATAGAAAGACTTGCACTCGGCGAAGTCTACCCGACGGGTGGCTCTAGTCACACGACATTCCAGGCATTGAGTTTCCTTTGGTGGAAAAGCAGAGCATCGAAGGTATTTCCAGGCACTTGAAGTACGGCCGCGGAGACCTGACAGTGAACAGAAGCCCAAAAAGTCGTTGAGCGAGGCATCTGTCAGCACCGCAACAACGTCGTGCAAACCTGTCCCCTGTGACGCCTTCAATGGTGGAACGTGTCGACACTCTCATCCGAGGTGATCGATGGATCACAGTCAAACACCTTGCTGCTCACCTGTCATGTCTCTGTTGATAGTGTTGGCGAGGTGGGTCCTGATAATTTTTTTTTTTTCGAACATCGTCACTGGCAACGAAACGTCGGTTCATCACCTCAGAACGCCAACAAAACGGGAATCCATGGAATGGCACCATACCACGTGCCTTCCGAAGAAAAACGGAAAAGTCGTACTCCAAGTCGGTGAAGTTATAGTGACGGTCTTTTGCGACTATCAGGTGGTTATCCTGTTTGATCCCCTATCTCATGATGCAACGACAAACTCAGAAGTGTATTGTTCTACCTTCAGGAAATGGAAGAAGCGACTCCAGTCTGTTCGTAGCCACAAAAAAGCATACAGTGTTCTCCTTCCAAATGACAAGGCAAGGCATCACATTTGCCTGCACACCCAAGAGGAGCTCACAAAACTTATTTGGAGTTTTCGAATCTCGCACCTTCCATTTGTTTGGCCCAATGAACGATGCACTCCACGGGAAGCAGTATATAAATGATGGGCGGCTTATAGATGCAGCAAGAATTTGATTCCGACTTTGACGAGTAGAGTGGTACTATGAGGGCATACGGGCGCTGTCAGTAATGTAGCGTAAGGTCGTTGCTTGAATGGATATAATGCCGAAAAAAGGGTTTTGTAGCCCAAACAATGGGGAATGATATGGTGTATTGGAATCCTGAATGAAACCAACCTGCTTTCAGAAAAAAATGTGTTGCATTACATATCGAAAGCCGCTCGTATAAACATTACACATGTAAAAGTACCTGAACACCTGTATAGTGTCCAGCGAAGGACTCCATGATTTCAAGACTAAACATCTCGAAAACTATGATCGATAGACGAGTGCATTATTCTGAAAGCTGTAAGAATTTTATACAGAAGTTTCGAAGTTGTCCGAAAAGCTACGAACATATGGCGCTGTAATCCCATTACGTAGTGTCCATTAATAGCGGGCTGAAGTTCAGAGCTATCAGTTCCACCGCTGAAACTTGGAAAGTGGTTAGCGAAGAGAAAGGAGAGTTGAAATCATGTAGTCCACTGAATAACGTGTTTTTTGCAACTGAAGTATCACAGTCTAGAACACAGTCCTACGGCTAAAATGAGCAGTTTTCAAACAAGATTTAACGTTTTAAAAGGACCCGATGCGTAAAGTGTTCGCAAGTTCTCCGCCAAATTTCAACCGACAGTCAGCGTGGCTGATGATCTAGCGGGGAATGTTGGCGGCAGGCTAACTGTAGTTAGTCCTCAAAATGTTGCCACCTTTTCTGGGATTATTCAGCATAACGCAAGGAAATTCGTCTTAAGAATTGGAACATAGACTGGTTTGAAGCTCTCCAGCATGCATAAAATATTGAGATAGAGCCTACACACGTTTCCATTCAAAATCTAAAGCCACCAGGCCATACCTGCACGAGCTGTGTGACAGAGGCTGACTTTCCGAACCACATCCTCGTAAAGATTAATAATGAAGAATTTGATGTTGGTAGCACCTGCATCACAGAAGAAGTACACTTCTACCTGGATAGAGTCGTGAAAAAAAAAAAAAAAACTGGTAATTTTGTGGCTCCGAAAATCATTTGTATGAAGCGAAACCACTGTATTCTTCTAAATTTACTGTTTGAGCTACGGTATGCAGCAGGAGCATTACTGGCCCTTTTTTTCATGCCAGCAATGATCACTAATGAACGTAGCTTTGCAATGTTGAAACCGTTTGCCGCCACACAGCTAGCGTTGGAGAATCAACAAAGCACTGTATGGTTTATGCAAGATGGGCCAGACCACATTACACTGAACAGGTGTTTTGCTTTCTTAATCAACACTTTGGGAGCATAGGCACTGCGTTGGATTATTGCAACTTTACTGGCGTTGGGATGGATTGGCCCCAATACTTGCCTGATATAACTGTTTGTGGTGTCTTTTTATGTGGCACATTAAAATACATTCATTACCGGAACTATCCCACCACAATGGACGACATTGAATCGGCGATCTGTGTGGGATATGAAACACTTCCGTTGAGATACAACAAGATGTGATGGAAAATTTCATTATCCTTTTGGGCCACCTCCGTACTGCAATTGGTGGAAATTTCGAAAACATTGTGATGCGATAGCAAAGACTGCATGCAGAGGTCGAATTTGATTACACACGCTGATAATGTACGAGCTGCGTAGCGTACAGCGCCATCTGTTAATAGATTTTCGAACAATTTCGAAACTTCTGTATGACTTCAGTATAAAACGCTTACAGCTTGCGTAATTAACATATCTTATGTTGATCTAGTCTATAGATCTTAGTCTTCCAGGGACTCCTTCGCTGGACACCCTATATTAGTAGACACTAATATGAGGTGTGACCACCATTCGCCTTAATGACGGCCTAAACTCCACTGGAGACACTTTCAATGACGTGTCTAATTGTCTGTGGACAAATTAAAGCCCATTCTCCTTCAAGGGCCGAAGACAGAGAATGTAGTGATGCTGAACACTGCAATCTAGAGCGAGGCCGACGTTCTAAGTCATCTCTAGGGTGTTCCATTGGGTTCAAGTCGAGATTGTGCTTCAAAAATGTTACTGGCCGCAAACCATTGTCTCAGAGATGCTGCTTTGTGACAGGGTGCAATGTCAAGCTGAGATACTCGATCATCGCCTCCGATCAATTTTTTCTACTATTCGCAACACACGAAGCTGTGAAATATGTTCGGCCGCGCGGGATTAGCTGAGCGGTCAGGGGCGCTGCAGTCAGGGACTGTGCGACTGGTTCCGGCGGAGGTTCAAGTCCTCCCTCGGGCATGGGTGTGTGTGTTTGTCCTTAGGATAATTTAGGTTATGTAGTATGTAAGCTTAGGGACTGATGACCTTAGCAGTTAAGTCCCATAAGATTTCACACACATTTTCGAAATATCTTCATATACTGTATGAATGCATGTTTCGCGGCGATATGAATTAATAAAATTTTCTCGGCCTTCCAGCCGTGTCATGTGGTTAAAATCCCACGAACTTTCGACCGAACTCTCCTCGATCACCGTCAGGAGGTAAGACTGACTGCTGTATCATTGTGGCCGCGTCGTTATATACCCGCACTGCTGGCTGTGACGTCACTAGTGGTCTCTTCCTCGCCATATATGGTAATGTTTTCATCCCGCGTCCGTCGCGCCCGTTTTAACCTAGCGATGGCCGGGTCCAGGCTGTGCTGAGCTGCAAACCGCCGTCCTTGTTGATGGTGTTTTCAGAGGTTTTTATTTCAATAGCTTCTTTTATGTCGCTATCCCAAAATCCCTTCGTCCTCATAACGACAGATGTTTCATCGAATAGAATTCGATTGCCATTTTCTAAGGCGTGTTCTGCCACGGCTGATTTTTCTGAATAGCGTAGGCGTAAGCACCTCTCGTGTTCCGTCCAGAGTTGTTCCACAGTGCATACTGTTTGGCCGACGTAGTAACAGCCACACTGACATGGTATCCTGTACACTCCAGACGTTATAAGCCCTTCACAGGTCTCATGAGCTATCGGATTTTTAATGGGGGTCTGAACACCGATGAAATGTTGTATCTCTTCAGGAGCCGGCTAATCTTCCCATACACTGTACCACAGAAAGGTAAAAACACAAGTTTAGTGCTTTCTTCTTCGTAGGTGTTCTCTGCTCTGTTAGTGTGTTTCTTGCGTGTCACACCAGATATAGGCTGTGACACCTGTCCGTAGCTGTACCCGTTTTCCCGGAAGACTTTTCGGAGGTGTCTCAGTTCTAGTGGCAGACTTTCAGCGCCTGAGACGACTTTAGCACGATGGACGAGGGTATTCAGAACGCTACGTTTTTGTGCTGGATGGTGGTGGCTGAGAGCGTGCAGATACCGATCTGTGTGGCGGTTTCCTGTGGACACTGTGGAGGTACTCCGTCGAACGAGGATATCAAGAAAGGGCAATGCACGATCTCTCTCGACTTCCATCGTAAACTTGATGTGGTCGTGAATGTTGTTCAGGTGTTCTCCCAGTTTTTCACGACCATGGGGCCAGACGATACAAGTGTCATCGCCGTAACGATAAAAGCAACTTGGTTTAGCTGGAGCCGTGTCCAAGGTGATGTCTTCAAATTTTTCCATAAATAGGTTGGCTATGGATGAAGCTAATGGGCTTCCCATAACAGCGCCGTCCGACTGGTCGAAATACTGACCGCCATGTACGAAATACGACGATGTCAAAGTGTGCTACAACAGTCCCAAAACTGTGCTATCAAATAACTGGAAGAGGAGATTTATACAGTCTTTGACCGAAACACGTGTAAACAGGAAGACCACATCATATCTCCTTGACTAAGACGCAGTAGTTTAATTATGTTGATAAAGTCGTAGGTGTTCTTGATGTGATGCACACAACGACCCACATGCGGTGCAAGTAGGCTGGCCAGGTGTTTTGCCAATCTGTAAGTGGGTGACCAAATGGTGTTCACAATGGGACGAAGAAGAGAATCCGGTTTGTGGATTTTTGGTAGCCCATAATGCGTAGGTGGTCTCGGGGAATGAGGGAGGATATTCTTAATAACGCCCTCTTCCAGTGTTGACTGTTTTAGAAGCTCTGATGTCTTCCTCATTATTCTTGACGTTGGGTCCCGTGGCAGTTTCCGGTATGTATCCTCTTCAAGAATCAACTGAATTTCGGCGTCGTAGTCAACTCTATTCAAAATGATGGAAGCATTGCCCTTGTCAGTTGTCAGAACCACTATGAGGTGGTCGTTGCGGAGTGATTGAAGACCATTGCGTTCAGCCCTAGTCAAGTTAGACCTCGGTGGTTTAGATTTTGAAGTGATACGACACGTTTCGCGACGAATTTCGTTTACACTCTTACTAGGCATCTTGCGGATTGCTTGTTCAAACCCACTTATAATATCACAGTTAGGGATCCTCCGAGGCGCAGGTGCGAAGTTAAGACCTTTCTTAAGCGCGGAAGTGGCGTCAGCGTCGATCTCTTTCTCCGTCATGTTGATGACAGGTCGTTCTGTTGATTTTCGTTCTGTACCGTGTTGTTGTTGAGATAGCCGCGTGAAATTCCCTTTCTGTTTCTCTGTGGGATGAAAACATTATCATATATGGCGAGGAAGAGAGCACTAGTGACGTCACAGCCAGCAGTGCGGCTATATTACTGAATCATACAATCATAACGAGAGCACACTCCATTTATAAAAGAAAGGCACAACATTGGCTTGTGAAATAGAGAAAACAACCTTTCCTGATGGGACATAGCTATAATGCCTCCATGGGCGAACTCTTTACTCCGGGAGACACTGTTGCTATGTACTTTTTAGTTATTCTGTTATCTGTATCTGAAAAGCCAATGCGTCGTCTGTGTTTTACATATGGGGTGTCCTCTCGTATGTTTGTTCTAGTCATGCCCAGTATCATTATTTTCAGCAGATCTGAAGATGACAGCTAGACCAGTCAGAACCAGTCACTGAGAAAATAAAATATTTCAGCAAGCAATCTTGATTGCAAAAATTCTTATTTGTCATTAAACATAAAATTATTCCAATAATATACTTTTACTATCAGAACTAATAAACCTTGTAATGATGTGTACAAGAGTAACATTGCTGCTCACTCGGAATTTTAATGGAACTCTGCTATGACTCCTTCACTTTTACTATCCACCATTATCCCAGACTTCCCAAGACAGACCGACACAGTCAGTCCATCTTTCCTGCCACCACAAAAATATGTTACCATCGAGAACCAATAGTCATCAGGCAAAGGCAACCGCAGATACTCTTATTCGCTGTAAGATAGAGGAAACTGGAGCCGGCCGGTGTGGCCGTGCAGTTAAAGACGCTTCAGTCTGGAACCGCGTGACCGCTACGGTCGCAGGTTCGAATCCTGCCTCGGGCATGGATGTGTGTGATGTCCTTAGGTTAGTTAGGTTTAATTAGTTCTAAGTTCTAGGCGACTGATGACCTCAGAAGTTAAGTCGCATAGTGCTCAGAGCCATTTGAACCATAGAGGAAACTGGTTCCATCTAGCCACAACTTGAGAACTAGTGCTGACTGAGGTGCACTGCAGTATCTCTTTGCTTGGAAACCTGAGATACGCCTGTTTCTAAAGATTACTTACTGTATTTCCTCCCTCCCACTACCAGAGTTGTTAATGGATTGTTTCAGCTCAGTACCATAATTAGATTTTCGTAATGTTACACTTCCGTTTACTAGTAGCCACTTCAGTTACATACTCACAGACTACTGTTCTGTTGATTTCAATGAATTGCATTTGCTGGCAATTCGATCGCTGCACATAATGTTATTTTATTTACAATGTTATGTTTAGTTGTTTGTGCAACAGAAGAATCTGCATAAATAAGTTGAGTAATCCTGCATTGTTTCAGTTCATTAGAAATTCCTGTAGTTATCTGAAATTTTCTTTCACTTCTGATAAATTGAATCCTGCTGTCTATGAATGACATTATTTTGCACTGGGATCTGCTGAATCCGGGGGTCACAGAGTCTCGACGCGTCTATTAGAGTCTACGGGGTTGCCTGCACAGCGGGCGTATGTGGCGGGACAACACAGAGAGGGCGCCCGCCGTTTCCGCACCATTATGCTGCGCCGGTCACGTAGAGGTTGGGGGGGGGGGGGGGGCGATAGAGTGTTGCTCAATATCCTACCGTCTCTGGATAATTAGGGGGCTATACATCCGATGACAGCAGAGCTAAGCTGAGAGTCATCTGTGTTTCGAATGGAGAGTCATCAGCCCTACTTCCGGTGCCGATGTCCAACCAGCTAGTACAATGTATATTTGGTGGTTGCCGTTCGCCCACCAGTTCCATCAGTCAACGAATATAATGAGAAATTCTAAGAAGTGTAAGTTAATCGGATTAGAATTTCAATACAAAGCGATTACTATCCAAGCATTGTGTCTAATGTAGGAACTCTTCAGAAGAGAGTTAAGTGGTGCATGTACTTTATTCAGTAATAAATGTTGCACACTTTTATGTAGAATTGCGTTCAGTATCGCGTACAGTCCAGTTTCAACTACCACCTTGGAAACATTTGACAGGGTCGTGTAAGATAGCCATAGTATTAATATGTACTTGTGTTACGGGAGTAACAAACCTATGTTTATATGTAAAGTACCTTTCACAATGAATATAAATGGCAGGATGTTTCAAAACCTTCATTTTATTTCATAAGATAGCATCTTCTACGAGGATGAGTTAATTGAAAACCTTAAATTTGTAATAACAAATCGAAATTTTGCGCCGTCATCCTGTAAGATGGCAAGAGTGCTAGAAACAGCTTGCAGAATGACCTGTAGGTGGCATCATAGAGCAGCAAGTTTACAAATGGAGTAGGAAGTTCGCAAATGGGGTGACTTCAGTGGATTATGCCCCTCGTCCAGGTCAGGCACAACGAGTTGTGGCTCCACAGAACATTGCAGCAGTTGAAGCCATAGAGAAGGAAAACCGCCGAGTGACACTGAATGACATTGCAGCATGTTTACAGATTAGTCATGGGTCAGCACACCATATTGTGCATGATATGCTCCATTTTCACACAGTGTCTGCAAGATGAGTGCCACGGCAACTGACTCTTGAAATCAGATAACGACGTGTTGATGCTTGTGAAGAACTTCATCGGCGCTTTGAACGAGAGGGTGATGGCTTCCTTGCAAGAATCGTTACTGGGGACGAAACATGGGTTCACTTCCACCGACCGGAAACGAAGAGAGCGAGCAAGGAATGGCGCCATTCCTCATCACCAAAACCAAAGAAGTTTCGAACAGAACCATCAGCAGGGAAGGTTATGCTGGCTCTCTTTTGGGACGAAAAAGGCGTCATTTTGGAGCATTACATGCATAGAGGGACCACTGTCACCTGTGCATCATACACTGATCTCCTAAAAAATCATCTGCGGGCTGCAATCAAATCAAAGCGATGTGGATTTCTATCAGCAGGTGTCGTTTTGCAACATGACAATGCAAGGCTCCACACTGCCCGTACACAGTTGCAACAATCACAGACCTGCATTTTGAGTGTCCTCCTCATCCACCATACTCACCAGACCTTGCCCCCAAGTAATTTCCATATGTTTGGACCACTCAAAGATGCAATGGGAGGAAAGAAGTTACGTTCCGATGAAGAGGTACGCCACACGGTGCATGAGTGGTTGCGCGGACTATCAAAAAAATTTTTTCTAAAGGAATTTATGTACTTTGTAAGCGCTGGAGGACTTGCATTGAGCGTGGGGGAGATTATGTTGAAAAGTGATACAGCTTTGTACCACTTCTCCATAATAAATAATATTTAAAAAAATATTTAAGGTTTTCGTTTGACTCACCTTCGTGTATGAAGGAAGATACAGACTTGGAGTAAATTTCGACTTGCGCATCGAAACCAAAAGTGTATGTTGATGCAAGTTGCAAGTTTTCACGTGGTTGTCAGCTGTCAGTAGCCGTCTCCGTGGTAAATGGCGATAACGCAGCGGTGGGAGGTGTTCTCCGTTTCATTGCTGCAATTCGGTTAGATGTGGGCTGTTTGATTTTCGTCGAGAGTACGACACTGCACATTTTACCGCTCAAAACAATCGACGATGTCACAAGAAGTATCAAGATGCTGCTTCTTTGTTTATGGAGAAATCCACATGTCAGACGCATGTGCTCGTTCAAGACTTGGGACGCATTTCACAGAGTCCTGCACGTAGTGAAGAGACGTACACTCGTCTACTGGAGAATACCCATTTCTCGTCTGGCTCTCTAGAGTGTTCGGTGGCAACGTTTGCACTCAGTCACAATTCAGATGAAAAGCTAGGCGCCTGATACTATACACCTTACACTTTCAGAAAGCCTACAGTACTTCGCTTCCGGCTGCTCCAGGACGACTATACTTCATAGCTCTGATGATGGACTCCTCTCTGTCCTATTTCGATCCTCACTTGACAAAATGCATCACTCTTCTGCCACGTCATTAGATAATCCAAAGCTATGTTTGTGGAGAAGTGGAAGACTGTAACATGTCCCACTCTTTTACCAGACTGACAGGCAACATCCAGTGGTTACAAGCTGCTTTCCAAGCAAGTGATACAACAGTACCGGTGAAATCTTTGCTTATGACCATCCTTCCTCTACCATGTTTACTCTAAACTTTCCATTGATGTTTCAGAATAGTCATGTGGCTTGTCACGTGACACAGAAACACTCCAAAGTGTCTTATGCTTTCATTGTGTAACGTACACTATAAGATAAAAAGTAGATGTGTAATGAGATGGGGCTTTACAGTTGTCAAATAATTGCGAAATTTCATTGTAGATGACCATCAGCTGTTTATTTTTATGCTCATTGCTACAGATTTCGATCAGTAGAGCATTATGAAGCCGAAGCAAAACGTAAACAGCTAGTCTCTACAATATTTGAACGTGAAGAACTTTGATGTAGATAGAAAGCTATGTTTTTCTACCTACATCGAAGCTGTTCACGTCAAACGTTGTAGTGACAAGATGGTTAAGTTTTGTATCTGCTCGATAATGGTCTACTGATTGAAATAGATGGCAGTGAGCATAAAAATAGACAGCTGATGGTCATCTACAATGAAGCTTCACAAATAAAGAGCATCCAGACACCAGTATGTGATGTGAACTGACCACTAGAGGTCACGAGAGACGGACCCACAAGTATAGAAGGAGTCGGGGAATTCTGTGTCGTAAAGAGAGCAGCAGTAACAGCTGAGAGACGGACCCGCAAGTATAGAAGGAGTCGGGGAATTCTGTGTCATAAAGAGAGCAGCAGTAACAGCTGAACTGCTCAGTCAGGAGAGCTCGTTTCTTCGAACGTGGACTAGTCAATGGATGTCACCGGAGCAACAAATCTATCAGGGATATTTGAACCCTTCTAGAGCTGCGCAAGTTGACCATTACTAATTATTTTCAAAAGATCCTTAGATGACAGATAGACCTGTAAAAACTGGTCATTGAGAGACTAAAAATACTTCACCACGTGATCTTGGATGCAAAAATTCTTATTTCTCACTATAGATCAAAAAACGCCCAACAACACGTAAGTTACCTTAATTACCCATGTTGCGACACCTTACACATTTTATTCATATTTAATACTCTAATTAGTACCACCCAAGCCTGTTCACTAAATGAATGGGTAACTACGATATTCGCCTCATAATTCGCATTAGATCCACAGTGTTGCCTACGGTCAGGCCAAGAACTGTATTTAGATGTTTTGTGAGAAGCAGTATTTTTGCATTTCGGAACAGCAGACCAGATGAAAGCAAAAAGGCACACGCCTACAAATCCGCAACGTTTCGCATGGTCATGAAACTGTTAAACTGTTCCATTAAACGTGTGGTACTGAGTATCCCCCCCCCCCCCTCCCCAGCGCTTCACAACGTGAGGCTCACCATGAATCCCAGCAGGCCGTGATGACGCAGGAGCTTAAAACACTCATTCTGAGGC
Organism: Schistocerca piceifrons; assembly: GCF_021461385.2. Lineage (NCBI taxonomy): Eukaryota > Metazoa > Arthropoda > Insecta > Orthoptera > Acrididae > Schistocerca > Schistocerca piceifrons. The sequence goes on along the minus strand of NC_060141.1, from coordinate 347,446,832 downwards.
AAGATGCCCTGGAGGAATTTCTTCTTTTTCTTTAAGGAAACGGTGGTTGGAAATTCTCCATAGCAATCGCAAAATATAGCGTTTGAATAGCTGCTCAGGTATGGAGCTAGAAAGTGAGTTCTTCCGCTGCCCATGTCTCCACCTACAAAATAAACAAAAGCCTCACTCCTGCCGATGCTCTTCCAAAACTAGGAAATTTCATTGGAGCGGTAGTCGCATTCTCTTGTAAACTTGGCCGGAGATCATTACTTTCGTTGGTGGATCACTTGGAGCGTTTGCAAAACTGCAGACAGAAGTCGAGATTTTAGAAAAAGAGCCACTCTCTGCCTTCCGCCTCCTCAAGCGACAGTCTTGCAGCGCTTCTCAGCCGCATACAGGCAGATGGAACCAGTACACTGCTAACAGCCGCTTACAGCCGCTGCGCACATCCCGGCCACTGAAAGTTTATTTAGTGAGATTCGTACAGCAATCTTCAACTTTTGTAGTCCTGTCTTCCTCAGTTGCGTGTAATATTACGGTGTATTGATAATTTTTACTTATGGATACACGAACAGACCACAGATACTTCAACAGTTACACTCGAAAGTTTGGCAATAACATTTGATCTTTGGCAAAAACATTTGACAATCGGCAACAGAAACCAAAACGTTGCATTGAAACAAGCGTTCAGGTAATAGTGCTGTGGAATGGGGGGGGGAACCGCAAATTGGCATTTATAAGAAGAACAACACCAAAAATGCAACAGGAGCGTAATATGTAACAAATTGTCCACGCAACCTGTAAGTACAGTTCAAAACATTACTACTTAATAGGAAATACCAACCACCAGAACTGTTTATAACCTATAAGCACAGTGAGAAAAATGTAAATTAAATAGCTAACATATGTACATATTCCAGGCCACTTATTATGCCTTGCATAAAATAAAGACGAAACGCATATGTCACTAAAATTGTGTTTTATTCAGTTGCTGTCAGACGGGCCATAAGTAAAAAAAAATTCTCAATATCGTAGAGCAATGTTTCTCCGTGGAATGGTTCAGGGGTCACAAGAACTTGTTAGCTTCGCGGAGCTAATCTTTTCATCAATCGATGACCGTAGTTACTTGATTGATTCGCAAGATGGGTTTTGCATATCTGATCGGTGTTTTCCTTTCTGGATTATCTTTTCAATAGCACTTTCTGTTATGCTCTTCACTTGACCGTAAGCAACCATCTTTACGTGTTCTCAAACAGATACCAAGATCAGAATTAGACGTAATTGTCTCTTACCTTGTATTCATTGTTACTCTGTTAAAGATTTTCTATGTGACTGTGGTTAAGGGAAATAAATAGCGTCTTTTATAAGCTTGTATTTTCATTTAACAGTTAGATGTTTCCCTTAACTGAAACGTTGTGTCGAGTAGTGACTGACCTGTGCCTTTCATACATGATTCTCAGCTTCTAAAGACGGGTCCACTCCTTATTAAATTCAGCTTAAAAATAAGGTATACTTTACACGAATTGTTTAATTATTTTTTAAACGTAAATTTGCATGACTGTATAGGGGGCTTTTCACCGTTTTTCGATCACGCACTCTGGAGTACGCACACTTAGAACCACAACCACCCCACCGTACAGTATGCAAATTATATAAATTTTATATTTGTTCTGCGAAGTAGTGTCACAGATGTTAACACTTTAAGGTACACGTAAAACGTAACCTCAGTTGCTGTTATGAAATAGTTTAATTTCCCCTACCAGTCACATTCATTTAACGCCTCCAGGTGAGGGGTGCCTAAGACGCTGCTGAGAGGTTCGGTGCACATCAAAATAGTTTCAGCAGCATAAAGCCAGGTGCTATTGAAGCTCTTTCCATGTGTACCAAAGCTCTCAGCAACGACCTGCTTCTGCTGCCGATAAATGTTTAGAAGAGATTTAACGTTTAAGGTCATCAGTCTCTTGTTTGTCCCGCAAGCCGAAATCTGTACACATCATCTGTCTGCGTCTGGATTTAATTCTATGTGCATGTGTGAGAACGTTTTTTAAATGTTAATGTATCGTGTATCTGAGGCGGGGCGTGGGTACCAACCCGATATTTACCTAGTGGGATTTGGAAAACCGCCCGAAAATCGCATCCAGGCAAGACGGATCACCAGCTCTAGTCGCTGATTCAAGACGAGGATTCGATTCGGACCACGCTCGCCTCCCCGAGACCAGAAACGACACGTTAACGTACTCGGCTGCTGGTTTTGTTCACGGACCTACTAAAAACTAAAGTACTTGTTAAGGGGAGTTCGAACGCCCTATCACGACAAGGTTAAATTTAGTGACTTGGCTTCCCTGTATTTCAGGAACCACTGTAGCCATTGACATGAAACTTTCACAGAATATTAAACCGTGTGTTCTGAGCCTACTGAACTACAATAATTGCATTTCAGCCACTGCTTTCGGAAATACAATTTTTTATCTACACTGTTAATATTTTGTGTACTTTTTTGTGTGTTATCCCAAATAATTTTACTTATACATAACATTATGTTCTTGTTTTAGTTCAATAGACTCAGGATGTGTATGTTATTACTCCCTGAAAATTTGAATACTCTACTCGATGTGGTTTCTGAGATTTGGGGGAAAATGCAATAGAAAATGTAAATTTTCGGGAACGGCTTCTAAAGTTTCAAAATAATGTAACTCACTTAATATATGCTTAATTTTGCATTTTTAGTTAATCATATTCACCCTGCACCATAGTGTATATCATCCTCTTGATCTTTTCCCAAGTTGTTTCTTCTTTTCTCCTTTCTGGGCTCCTTAGTGGCCAACTGTATTGCATACTCTGCTTTATGAATGCGAACCTTGACCATCCGTTCAAGTTCTCTGATACAGTTTGCTCCAGGATTAATTCCCATATGCTGTAGCACTTTCACCCTACCAATTTTGCCATCATTAAAAGCAATACCAGCATCACTGACCCCCCCCCCCCCCCCCCCACTTTAGTGTCTTCATTCCAACAAAAACGTTTTTTGTTAAATGAGTCCATGTAAGATTATTGAACGCCTCATTGGGATTTTGAGTCTGTCCGTGCAGACGCTTCTTCAGTAATTCAGGATTTGCAAGATCTCTGTAAATAGGTTTTATGATATCCATGACTGATGCTGGGATGGAATGTTTATCGTTGCATAAACTGTTTGAGTACTGGGCATTGCGGTAATTGCACCATGAATCAGGTCCAGGATGGCAAAAGTAATGTACTGGTTTTTCATCAGTTGACAGTCTGTGGAAGAAGGTAGCCCATACTTCCTGCTTCATTTTCAACAAATACTCAGTATTATATCTAATGGCCATCCCATAATACTGCTGTAGTTCATCAATAATTTTGTCTATCAGCCTGCCTCTTATGGTGTTACCGTTTCTGGTCTCTCAGACTTTGTTTCAACTTCCTCAACCATGTGCCCATCCCCTTCTGGACATGACCAACATTGTTAACCTTTATAACAAAGCAATCCACAGCCATTTATATAAAAAAAATTACCGATTTTATAAGATCTTGAAGTAATGCTCGTAAAAATTTTAACATTTCCAACCGGTGCAGATTATAAAAGAAAAAGATAAAATACTTCACATCTGAGTTTATAAGTATAATTCATCATTTTATTCGGAAAATTACAAATTTTATAATGAGATAAAAATCCGAAAATATGAAAAAAAGGTTCCGTTCTAACTCCCCTTTACAGCAGCTGACGTGGTATTCTACATATACAGGGTGTTTCAAAAATGACCGGTATATTTGAAACGGCAATAAAAACTAAACGAGCAGCGATAGAAATACACCGTTTGTTGCAATATGCTTGGGACAACAGTACATTTTCAGGCGGACAAACTTTCGAAATTACAGTAGTTACAATTTTCAACAACAGATGGCGCTGCAAGTGATGTGAAAGATATAGAAGACAACGCAGTCTGTGGGTGCGCCATTCTGTACGTCGTCTTTCTGCTGTAAGCGTGTGCTGTTCACAACGTGCAAGTGTGCTGTAGACAACATGGTTTATTCCTTAGAACAGAGGATTTTTCTGGTGTTGGAATTCCACCGCCTAGAACACAGTGTTGTTGCAACAAGACGAAGTTTTCAACGGAGGTTTAATGTAACCAAAGGACCGAAAAGCGATACAATAAAGGATCTGTTTGAAAAATTTCAACGGACTGGGAACGTGACGGATGAACGTGCTGGAAAGGTAGGGCGACCGCGTACGGCAACCTCAGAGGGCAACTCGCAGCTAGTGCAGCAGGTGATCCAACAGCGGCCTCGGGTTTCCGTTCGCCGTGTTCCAGCTGCGGTCCAAATGACGCCAACGTCCACGGATCGTCTCATGCGCTAGAGTTTACACCTCTATCCATACAAAATTCAAATGCGGCAACCCCTCAGCGCCGCTACCATTGCTGCACGAGAGACATTCGCTAACGATATAGTGCACAGGATTGATGACGGCGATATGCATGTGGGCAGCATTTGGTTTACTGACGAAGCTTATTTTTACCTGGACGGCTTCGTCAATAAACAGAACTGGCGCATATGGGGAACCGAAAAGCCCCATGTTGCAGTCCCATCGTCCCTGCATCCTCAAAAAGTACTGGTCTGGGCCGCCATTTCTTCCAAAGGAATCATTGGCCCATTTTTCAGATCCGAAACGATTACTGCATCACGCTATCTGGACATTCTTCGTGAATTTGTGGCGGTACAAACTGCCATAGACGACACTGCGAACACCTCGTGGTTTATGCAAGATGGTGCCCGGCCACATCGCACGGCCGACGTCTTTAATTTCCTGGATGAATATTTCGATAATCGTGTGATTGCTTTGGGCTATCCGAAACATACAGGAGGCAGTGTGGATTGGCCTCCCTATTCGCCAGACATGAACCCCTGTGACTTCTTTCTGTGGGAACACATGAAAGACCAGGTGTACCGCCAGAATCCAGAAACAATTGAACAGCTGAAGCAGTACATCTCATCTGCATGTGAAGCCATTCCGCCAGACACGTTGTCAAAGGTTTCGGGTAATTTCATTCAGAGACTACGCCATATTATTGCTACGCATGGTGGATATGTGGAAAATATCGTATTATAGAGTTTCCCAGACCGCAGTGCCATCTGTTGCTGAAAATTGTAACTACTGTAATTTCGAAAGTTTGTCTGCCTGAAAATGTACTGTTGTCCCAAGCATATTGCAACAAACGGTGTATTTCTATCGCTGCTCGTTTAGTTTTTATTGCCGTTTCAAATATACCGGTCATTTTTGAAACACCCTGTATCTTAGGTTATTGGTTTAGAAGTGCAGTCAGCTTCAGGTTGTATAAGATCTGTTTGCACCAGGTAATACGTCTTCAGCGATGTATATGCATAATACGTAGTATGTCACAAACGTACTTCTGTGGCGAGGAGAGGAGTTGAAAACAGGGTTGACTGAGAAAAGTTCTGCAGTTTTTACGTCCGTGCTGGAAAGAGGTTAAATGTAAGTTTGTGACATATACTCTTAATAAACTAGCTTACCCCACTTTTCTCCCCTTCGAGCTGCCTTGTTTTCCTGTAAGCTTGCCTAAACTCTCTAGCAATTTTCTTATTATTATTCTTGGGGACGAACCACGCAGTCAGAAAATGGCGAAGAAATCCTGTAAATCGTTCAACCAGGGCCAAAAATCGTTAACTGAGAAAAACGGAGAAGAATGGACCGCCCATCGGGTGCCTCCGCGATTATTGTGCAGGAGAGCAGTTACTGGGGCGCACCAGCTGTTACCACAGACGAGCGTCTGGGAATCTTAACGCTGGTGCCCAGGTCTGAAGCGCAAGTAGAGGCGGAATGAGCAGCTTTGAAATTATACTGAGAAATACTTTTTCTTCTTCCAGGAGCTAGAGGTGACTGAGCGTCTTTCAAGTGTCTCCGTACATTAAAGACGTAGCTGAAGGTGTTTCTAAGAATCGCTCGTCACACTTCTCCCTTTTGACCTCCGGAAACGCAGTGCAACACACTTTGAGTTATTTCAATGTTTTTACAGTGGGCTAACAGCTCGTGATTCCTTTCTCTCCAGTGGTTGCTCATTTGCTTATTTGGGCGCCCATCTTTTTTTATACCCATAATATTACTGGTGCTCTGTTTTCAAGAAACTGCTTCGAAACTTGCTGGTCATTCGACCATTTCACTTCATGTAGACTGTGAATGTTGGACGTAGAAAACATTAAAGATTTTCTTCAGGTGAATAGAAAGTCATAAATTTAGCTCTAGTGAGTGTGATGGACAGTTGTTAATTCTTTTCTTAACAAACATTAGAGTGGTAGTTTTTAAAGAGACACATATTTGCTTCCCTTATGAAGATAAAGTCGATTTTTTCCTGATAGACCCTACATCCGAAGCAGAACATGAAGTTTTAGCATTTCGTTATCAACGGGAAATAAAACTTGATCCAACAAAATCCAAACAAATACAACGTAAGTGTGTGAAATCGTCAAACTGGCAAAGGACGTACTATGCTTCCGGTAATAAACTTACGAGACAAAGTAGCACAAGACATGCCCATTTATCCAACGCAAGTGTTGCCTGTTCTGTCACAAACGCTCACTGGGGTCAAAGATTGCAGTAATGAATTTCTTTCCTAATTACAGAGCTCGAAGGGCCATGTTTACGATATGAAGAAAGGGATGGAGTGAGTTGGAATCTTTAATTACTAGAACTGAATTTCACCGAACAGATTAATGTATGTCAGTGCGTTTACTAAAACTATGTTACATAGCCACAGCACAGCAAATGATAGAATAAATTTAGAAGTTGCTCTATATTTCGCGAAATTTGAGATTTTGTAACACCTGAGACCAATCGACCATTAATTAGATGCATGCTTAACAGAAATCCATTACAGGAGAAACACTGCTGCAGGCTCTAAACTTCGGTAATAAATCATAGTGCAGGTTGTTAGGCAAAAGGGAGGGATTTCTGGAGAAAACAAGAGTACGGATTAAGTTGCCAGCAATATGCGCTGTCCCGTAACATCTGATAGTTCTTGTTCCACACACAAAATCTGGAATGACTGGGAGTGCTTTACGAAATAGCAATGCCGACATTATTAAGAAATACGATACAATGTTCTTTCTGATATTGCATTATACTTGTTAATAACACAGGCACTGCTATTTCGTATTTATTCGCTGGTACCAGGCCCGCAGTTCCCAATAAAAATTGTGTGCATCCTGGACTGGAATGTATGCAAAGGACGAGAGTACGTTGTGGCACATGGACGACGACATGTTGGAAGATTGGATGGCTACGTGATTCCTGCACGGACAGCCAAAGTGGTTAAGGCGATCGCTCGCATTATGCGTCTTTCCAATATGCAGCCGATAGTGTTTCATATTCGCAATTTCGAATACATTTCCTGTAAGTGCTTTAATTTCCGATACATACGCACAGGTATCTAGAGTCACGTTCTTTACGATGCTTTCCAGATCGAAAGAAGATTGGGAAGAAACACCACTGTATGTGGCTATAACACGCGACCTGCTGCTTCAAAAACATTGTGGTATACGGACCTAATTTTGCTCATAAGAAATTTACATCAGTCAACTTCACAGGATAGCGCTCAGAGATTCCCCACGTTGTACGACCGACTAAAAACGGAGATTTTAGTACTTTTGACTCAGACAATGAAAACTCTCCATCGCAGACACCTCAGATTTAGCGGTAAGATGACCCAGTGGATAGCCTGTAAAAAACTGAACGTAGATCAAGCATGAAAACTTCAAGGGCGTGTACTGAACTGTGAAAAGAAGAAGCACAATAGAAACAATGAATCGTCCAACCTCAAGATGTGCACGATCGAGCGAAACCACGGCTCGTGGTAATGTGGTTATTGTGTTGGACTGCGAACGGAGAGATCCGTTTTCGAGTTTCCCTCAACCCCATATCTCGCAAAATTATGAACTGCCCTTCCGGTCTTTGACGTGCCAGTTCGCTGTATTCAGATCTGTGTCTGTGTCGTGGTGTAACGTCCGTTTGCAACAGCGAGCTGTAAGGAAGGGACCTCCAGCGGTACGGTATCCTGTATGTTCTAACTCTTCTGTTCCGTTTTGGAAGTTTTGACTCTTGAACTCCTTTGTGGTAACGTACTTCACACCTGTTTATTTGTTGTTTTCATTTCATACCATGCGGTATCTCGCCTGCTCTCATTAATCATCACATTCACTTGCGACAGTGATATATTCTTATCACATGACTCACTACCTGTAATCAGTGTGTTGTGTGACAGTTTCCAAGACTACAGAAGGAGAACAGATACGTCAGTGACCGGACAGACACATCATAATGTTGCGAAAAAAAGGGGTAAAGGGGTCACGAGCGAGAATCGAACACGGATCTCCCACTTTGCAGTTCATCACCGTGACCGCACAGCCACGACGCAGTGACTCTTCAAATTTGCTGGATGTCGCACATCAAGTGCTTAGAACGTTCATTGTTTCTATTTTGCTTCTTTTTTCACAGTTGAAAACACCTTTCCCTGTTTTCGTGCTTGATCTGTGTTCAGTTTTAGACAGGATATCCACTGGGCCATCTTACCACTATAACTGAGTGGGATGCGACGGGGAGATTCCCTTGTGATTAAAAGTATAAGCAAGTTGAAATACCAATTTCCTACTTGTTTCCCTACTGTTCCTGCACCATAGTATACTGTAATTTACAGACTCATCATGGACTGTTTGAGAGATTGTAACCTGCATTTATAACCTAACGCGAATACCGCCAACATTAAATCGAAATAGTCATGTGACTATGATGTGAAACTTTGAAAGACGTCCGTTTATTTGAGTACATCTTTCATTAGAGTGTGGCCTACCAACTAGACAGGGTATTTGACCATTTTCACATGCCATCTTTATCATTTTCTGCCCGGACCAACGACTATGAGACGCGATTGTGAGGTGCGTGTTTTATTTTACTCCTGGCTTCCCTTTTACGATCAACAGCCTCTGTTTCATGAACACACTCTGTCTTGCATGAAATCCAGCTGCTTTTGACGGGAGCTGCTTGGGCCGTCGTGTTGCGCTTGGAAGTTAGAGCTATGACTGGCCGGAAGATGCACAGAAAAGTGCGTCGTCTCGCGGATGTATTGGAGCAAACGAGACAGTTGAAGACTGGACTAGCTACAGGTTGGACGCACTGTGTGGATGGTGTCGGCCAGCGAGGACACACTGTGCAGCTGTACCACGAAGCGATGATGACGAGATGCAACCGCTGGTTAGTTCGTGATCACATATGGTTAATATCCCAAATTCTTTGTGACAAACTCCTTCCGTATTGCTCAGGTCTTTGCCATGTGTATCGTAAACTAAGTTCTTACACCGCCCCGTTTCACGTTGAACAGTGTGTTCGGCCTCTCATTACAATGACGGAAATTAGATAACATTTTTTCACTCGCCCTGTTCTTGTCACGTGTAAATCAGTCAACGAAATTTTAAGCTTATTAGCACCGCGAATTTCTGTGAAAGACTAGTAACAACTTTCTCTCTTGTTCTTCGCCCTCTGCAGCGCCAGTGCTTGTCTCTGTTGCTTCATGATGGATCACCCACAAGCTTGTTAAATCCTTTCCCTTGCTCCCAAAAAGGCACCTCTCCTGTTGATCACATCGTCAGCTAAGTTATTGTCTGCATTTCGTAAGGGACAGTATCATTCAAGAATATTATCTGTTACGCAATTAAACTTCCATCATGTAAAATGTACCTGTATTACATCCAAAGGCTTATACTGAGTCATTTATTTCAAGCCTCTCAGGTCATTTTCAGATGCATCAGGCAATGAATTAAAAAATAAATACATGAGGAACGGCTAAACATTGAATTCGTCTTCATAAGGCCCTACTGAGCTGTCTGTCTCAGTTACGTCAGGGTAAAAATATTGTTTTACTTTTTTTCAGAGCAGAAATTCTTCCAACTTTAATTAACCACAGTGTGGCCACTGCTCTTATGAAGTATGACATATTCACCAGTGGATCTGTTAAAAAGACATAGTAATTAATAGTTAAATGTAACCAAGTCCCGTTTTTGACCTGAAACACAGAGCAAGATCACTATCTTACCAACTGATTATTCCATGCTACCAAATGACAAAACACAGCCGGTGCGTTGTAACTTATGTGCTCTGTTTTCATACACTTTTGTGTTAGTAATACAGAAGGGAAATGCAAAGGCTCAATCTACGAGAGTTGTCCAGAAAGTAATGCACCGCATTTTTTTTTCTCAGCCTAAAACCATGCTACGAGTGCGAAACGTTACGTATGTGTTATTTGAAGTCTCCTGCGTGAGAGCGCCAAATTTCCGTCACTTCCGACAGATAGCGTAGCTACAGGACAGTTTCAAAATGGCGCTTCTGTAGGTGATGTACGCTACAAGCAAAGTGCCGCCATTGGATTTCTCACTGCTGAGAAAGAAATTGTGGGGAATATTCCCAAACGATTGCGCGAAGTTATGGAGCATCTGCCGTCCACGGAAATACAGTTAGTAGCTGGACACGGAGTGTGAGGTCATCAGAAAGCGGTTTGGCGGAGCTCCCCGATTTGCAGCGGTCGGGGAGACCATCCACGCCTATTACACCTGACATGTTGCAGTGACCTGATGTTGTCATTCTCGAAGACAGACGCATTAGAGGATGCCATTCGTGAAAGACATTTTGAGGATGATGAGGAGGTGATTCACACAGTGAAGCAGTGACTCCGCCACCACGACAAGGATTGGTGCCGGCAGGGCATACACGCCCTTGTTTCACGCTGGAGGAAGACCATAGAACGGCGTGGAAAAATAGGGTTTGTAGATAAAACACCACTCTTTCGTGAGTGTAACTCTCATTATGTTCAATAAAGAATTGTTGAAGAAAAAAATGCGGTGCATTACTTCCTGGGAAACTCTCGTAGATATAGTAAGGGTCAGTGAAGTGAAATTGAAAGAAGACAAGGATTTCTGGTCAGATGAGTATAAGGTAATATCAGCAGCCATAGAAAATGGTATAACGGAAGTAAAATTCTTTATGAATAGCCAGGTAGGGCAGAGGATGTGTGACTGTGAACAGTTCAGTGATAGGGGAACGAGCAGAAGAAAAGGTTACTGGATAATATGTGTTTGGAACAAGGAATGATAGAGGAGAAAGACTACTTTAGTTCTGTAATAAATTCCAGCTAGTAATAGCGAATGCACTGTTGAAGAATCACAAGAGGAGGAGCTATAATTGGAAAAGACCAGGTGATACGGGACGATTTCAGTTAGATTACAAAACGGTCAGACAGATATTCTGAACTCGAATACTGGATTGTAAGGCGTACCCAGGATCAGATATAGACTCAAATTACAATGTAGTAGTGATGAAGAGTAGGCTGAAGTTTAAGAGACTGGTCAGGAAGAATCAACATGCAAAGAAGTGGAATACGGAAGTACTAAGGAATGAAGAGATACGCTTGAAGTTCTCTAAGGCTATAGATACACCAATAAGGAATAGCTTAGTAGGCAATACAGTAGAAGAGGAGTAGACATCTTTAAAAAGGGCAATCACTGAAGTTGGAAAGAAAAACATAGGTACAAGGAAGATAAGTGTGAAGAAATCATGGGTAACAGAAGAAATACTTCAGTTGATCGATGAAAGAAGAAAGTACAAAAATGTTCAGGGAAATTCAGGAGTACAGAAATAAAAGTCGCTGAGGGATGAAACAAATAGGAAGTCCAGGGAAGCTAAGACGAAATGACTGCATGTAAAATGTGAAGAAATCGAAAAAGAAAAGGTTGTCGGAAGGACTGACTCAGCATATAGGAAAGTCAAAATAACCTTCGGTGAAATTAAAGGCAAGGGTGCTAATATTAAGAGTGCAATGGGAATTCCTCTGTTCAATGTAGAGGAGAGAGTGGATAGGTGGAAAGAGCTCTATGAAGGGGAAGATTTGTCTGATAGAAGAAGAAATGGGAATCGATTTAGAACAGATGTAGGATGCAGTATTACGATCAGAATATAAGAAAGTTTTGGCGGACCTAAGACCAAATAAGGCAGAAGGGATAGACAACATTCCTTCAGAATTTCTAAAATGATTGGGGGAAGTAGTAACAAAATGGCTATTCACGTTGGTGTGTACAGTGTATGAGTTTGGCGATATACCATTTGACTTTCTGAAAAATATCATCCACACAGTTCCGAAGACTGCAAGAGCTGACAAATGCTAGAATTATCGCACAATCGGCTTAACATCTCATGCATCTAAGTTGCTGACAACTGTAACACACAGAAGAATGGAAAAGAAAATTGAGTATGTGTTAGATGACTATCAGTTTAGCTTTAGGAAAGGTAAATGCACCATAGAGGGAATGCAGACGTAGCCGCAGGTAATGAAAGCAAGACTAAAGAAAAATTAAAAGACGTTCATAGTATTTTTCGACCTAGGAAAAGCGTTTGACAATGTAAAATGGGCAAAGATGTTAGAAATTCTGAGAAAAACAGGGGTAACCTATAGACCGAGACGGGTAGTATACGATATGTACAAGAGCCAAGAGGGAATAATAAGAGTGGACGACCAAGAAAGAAGGGCTCGGGTTAAAATGGGTGTAAGACGCGGATGTAGTCTTTCGCCCCTGCTGTTCAATCTGTACATCGAAGATGCAATGATGGTAATAAAATAACGGTTCCAGAATGGAATTAACATTCAGGGTGACATATTATCAATGATACGATTCGCTGATGATTTGGCTATTGTGAGTGAAAGTGAACAAGAATTATAAGATCTTCTGAATGGAACGAACAGTCAATGATCTCAGAATATGGACTGAGAGTAAATCGAAGAAAGACGAAATTAATGAGAAGTAGCAGATATGGCAACAGCGAGGAACTTAACAAATCCAAATGTTCAAATGTGTGTGAATTCCTAAGGGACCAATGTGCTTAGGTCATCGGTCTCTAGACTTAAACACTACTTAAACTAACTTATGCTAAGAACAATACACACACCCATGCTCGAGGGAGGACTCGAACCTCCGGCGGGATGGACCACGCAGTTCGTGACACGATGCCTCAAACCGCTCGGCCACTACGCGCGGCAGAACCTTCACATCAGGATTGATGGTCACGAAGTAAATGAAATTAAGGAATTCTATTACCCAGGCAGCAAAATAACCAATAATGGATGGAGCAAGGGCATCCAAAGCAGACTAGTAGCACTGGAAAAACGGGCATTCCTGGTCAAGAGACTTCTACTAGTATCAAACATGCGCCTTAATTTGGGGAAGAAATTTCTGAGAATGTAGGTTTGCAGAATAGCATTGTATGGCAGTGAAGCATGGACTGTGGGAAAACGGAACAGAAGAGAATCAAAGCATTTGAGATGTGGTGCTACAGACGAATGTTGAAAATTAGGTGGGCTGATAATGTAAGGATTGAGTAGGCTACCTGCAGAATCGGAGAGGAAAGGAATATGGAAAACACTGACAAGGAGAAAGACAGGAGGATAGGACGTTTGGGAAGACATCAGGAAATGACTTCCATGTCACTAGATGGAACTGTAAAGGGCAAAAATTGCAGAGGAAGACGTAGATTGGAATGCATCCAGCAAATAATTGAGAACGTAGTTTGCAAGTGCTACCCTGAGATGAAAGGTTTGCATAGAAGAGGAATTCGTAACGGGCCACATCAAACCAGTCAGAAGACTATGACCCAAAAAATAAAATTACCAATGGTGCTGAATTGTTGCTGCTACGGACGTAAATCTAAATTCACCAAAGGATTTACTTCTCCCACTTCACCATCACAAAAGTCTAATTACAGGAAGGAGGGCTTTAAGTGTTGAGAAAAATCGACATACAACGTAATGTATATCTCAAGGCTCATTTAAATGAGTGTTTGACCATATATTTGCGAGTAAGTAAAGTATCACTTTCTTGCCGGAAGGGCGAACCGCTGTGTCAGCCTCTGCCAACAGCGTCATTGGATGCGGTACAGAGGAGAATGTGGTCAGCACACCCGTCTCACGGTCGTGGCCTGATTTTCTGATCTTGTAACAGCCACTCCTCAGTCAAGTAGCTCCTCATTTGGCCTCCGGAGGCTGCGTGCATTCCGCTTCAATCCTCCTTCAAGAAAAAGTCCCTTGCAGTACCACGAATCGAACCTGGGTGCCGGAATGGCATTGAGTTGCGTTTACCACATGACTATGGAGGCGGATATATTTGAGAAAAAAATGCTGTATAAATTAGGTGGTCAATTTGCTGGTCAATTGCTATGAATGTATGCATACGCTGAGCAATATGCGTCGACAAATAAGATTTTATACATTCCTGTCTGAGTCATTACCTTGAAAGTTTCTCAGCCTCTTTACTGATATTAAAAATCATCGTGCTACATAAGCTGAGTATTGTCAGTACTTGTTTTCTAAAATTAAAACGCATGAATTATCCTTGTACGAAGGGCTTTCAATAAGTAATTAAAAACTTTTTCTCTCAAAGCAGGTTGATTTCATGCAGGATTCTAATACACCACATCATTTCCCTCTCCTTTGGCTACAAAACCGCCTTTTTTTTTCAATATAAGCTCCGTTCAGTGCGATGACCTTGCGCTACCTTACTGTGAGGGACGGTACGCCCAAAAGGTACCACTCTACTTGTCGACGTCCTCCTGCATCAATAACCTCCCCAACAACCATGTACTGCTTTCCACGGAGTGACCCTTCGTTGGGCCAAACAGATGGAATTCGGATGGTGCGAGATCGAGGCTGTAGGGCAAATGACGAAGAACAGTCCAATGAAGTTTTGCGAGATCCTCTCAGGTGCACAGACTTGTGTGAGGCCTTGCGCTGTCGTCGAGAAGGAGAAAACTGTTTGCATTTTTGTGACGACAAATATGCTGAAATCGTCTCTCCAATTTCCTGAGGGTAGGACAGTACACTTCCCAGTTGCTCGTTGGACCATGAGGGACGATATCAACCCCTTCAGAGTTACAGGAGACTGTCACCATGGTTTTACCGGCTGAGGGTGCGGATTCAAACTTTTTCTTCGGAGAAGAGGTGGTGTGACGCCACTCCACTGATTGCCATTTTGTTTCCAGTTCGAAGTGATGAAACCATGTTTCATTGCCTGTGAAGCTGTTCGACAAAAAATTGTCACGATCGGTCTCGTAACACGTACCCAATTCCGTACAGATGGTCCTTCGTTGCTCTTTATGGTTGTGTGTTAGGTGGAGAGGAACCCCACGAGTGCACAGCTTTAAGTACTCCAAATGACGGACGAACGTGTCAACACTACCAACAGAGACATTTAGTTGAGCTGCAAGAAGTATGATTGTGATCGGTCGATATCCTAGAGTGAGAGTGTCCGCACGTTCCAACATTGTATAAGTTCCAGCAGCGTGGGTCACTAGCGCGAGGGAGATGGGACAGGTTTGCGCGACTCACCATCCTTTTGTTCACTTCCAGGTTTCCGTAGATATTCTGCAAACGCGGAGCTCTAGTTTTCTGCAAAAGAAACTCGTTAATAGCTCTTTGCTTGGAATGCATCTCCGCTACAGGTGCCATTTTGAAGGCAATGTGTAGCACCGTCACTTACCGCAAACGCCCACTACAAATTCCGCATTTTTTTCAACCGAAATGTGGCCGAGAAAAATCACTTGTTGCGTTCCTTACTGAACCCCTCTCGTACTTGGCCTCTCTATAAGAGAAACATACCACACGGCAAAGCACAATTTGGTAGTATGCCAGGTTATATTCATGTACTAATGGGTCATCTAACCAAGAAACTTGTAGCACAAGTATAGGATCTTGAAAGAGACGTCATGTTTGTCTGTAACAGAAAATTATTTACTCTCGAGTTCCACAAAAATTAACCAAAATTTATCAAAGATACAAGATTAACTGAATTACAAATTAAGATGACAAAAAGCTAAGTACTGTAGGATGTACCAGATGAATGTAAGACATCATAAAGAATGAAGCACGGATATATCCTCATCTTTGCATCTCGTGAATGTGATATTATCAAAACGAAATACAAACTCGAATTAAATCATTATACATTGCGCTTCCGTGGGGACCGAAAATAACGTCTCCTCAAGATAAGCAGAGTGTGCCAACCAGCTCCTGATGACCGTCAGCCCCCGTCTCCCCCAACATACTAACCCCACATCTCTCCCGACTCCTTGGCTATTTATCTCTGAGTGCCCAAAAATTCCTTCCTTCTGTCCAACTTCCAACCTTCCAAAAATTCAACTTGGAGAGGAAAACTGCAAGGAATTGCCAATGCGACGGACGAGAAATGTAATAAAATTTACAAAAATTCGGGAAAAGAACACACATTTAACCATCACGAAATTGTCACTGGACTGAGGCAATGTTACTTTGATTGATCGGCCCATACCTGCACTACACTCAGTAGCAAGATGCAATTTCATTGGATGAACCGAATTTTTGCTGTGAACTGACGCTCCCGTGCAACCGACCTGCACTGCGGTGTCTGAACCTTTGGAGTTAGTGCAGAAAATAACAAAAAATTAATAAAAAAACATGTTTGTGCCATCTCCAGGAGATGATACGAGGT
Organism: Schistocerca piceifrons; assembly: GCF_021461385.2. Classification (NCBI taxonomy): domain Eukaryota; kingdom Metazoa; phylum Arthropoda; class Insecta; order Orthoptera; family Acrididae; genus Schistocerca; species Schistocerca piceifrons. The sequence continues at coordinate 347,430,266 of NC_060141.1, read as the reverse complement.
TCGGCGTTCACTGCTCAGCACATGGACCGACACCGCCCGTCTTCACACAGTGGCAGTCGAGTAGGCCACAGTCTTGCTTCCACAAAAGTTGGTCAACACTCCAGGTAGAGTTTCTTGACCTAATGAGATTCACAGAGTGTTGTTGCTGGGTTGGGTTGATTTGGGGGGAGGAGACCAAACTGCGAGGTCATCGGTCTCATGGGATTCGGGAAGGATGTCGGCCGCGCCCTTACAAAGGAACCATCCCGGTATTTGCCTGAAGTGATTTAGGGAAATCACGGAAAACCTAAATCAGGATGACCGGACGCGGGACTGAACCGTCGTCCTCCCCAATGCGTCATAGACTGTCCTCTGCCGAAAAAGGAGAACCGAACTAATACCGGGATCACCTGAACTGCTAGCAAGGTGCGAAGCTTCCTCTCCAAGTACATTCACTGACGCAAAAACATCGCAACACCAAAAAATAATGAATCTAGAATTATTAAATTTCGGGAATACATTTATCTAGGTATCATATTTAAGTGACATCGGAAGATCACACGTTAATGTTAGCACGAGATAAGCCACTAAAAATGTGAAATGTTGGCACATTAATAACAGATATAACCGGCAGAACGTCGAATGTAAGCACTGTTCTCCCGTGAAAGCGTGTAGTTTAGATTGATGATTACATTTTGTTTGTACCCACAGTGGCGGATACAGAAAAATCTCAAGGAGGGGGCGTTAAGGATATCTTGACCTACATTTACTTTTACCGTAACAAAAAATAATCAAGTACATGCAAAGTTCAGGAAAGTTTTATTTAAACTGATTATACACGTATACAAGACAATGCCATCTTGTTGTTGTTGTTGTGCTCTTCAGTCCTGAGACTGGTTTGATGCAGCTACCCATGCTACTCTATCCTGTGCAAGCTGCTTCATCTCCCAGTACATACTGCAACCTACATCCTTCTGAATCTGCTTGGTGTATTCATCTCTTGGTCTCCCTCTACGGTTTTTACCCTCCACGCTGCCCTCCAATACTAAATTTGTGATCCCTTGATGCCACAGAACATGTCCTACCAACCGATCCCTTCTTCTAGTCACGTTGTGCTACAAACTTCTCTTCTCCCCAATCCTATTCAACACCTCCTCATTAGTTTTGTGATCTACCCATCTAATCTTCAGCATTCTTCTGTAGCACCACATTTAGAAAGCTTCTATTCTCTTCTTGTCCAAACTATTTATCGTCCATGTTTCACTTCCATACATGGCTACACTCCATACAAATACTTTCAGAAACGACTTCCTGACACTTTAATCTATACTCGATGTTAACAAATTTCTCTTCTTCAGAAACGCTTTCATTGCCATTGCTGATCTACATTTTATATCCTCTCTACTTCGACCATCATCAGTTATTTTGCTCCCCAGAACTCCTTTACTACTTTAAGTGTCTCATTTCCTAATCTAATTCCCTCAGCATTACCCGACTTAATTCGACTGCATTCCATTATCCTTGTTTTGCTTTTGTTGATTTTCATCTTATATCCTCCCTTGAAGACACTACCCATTCCGTTCAACTGCTCTTCCAAGTCCTTTGCTGTCTCTGACAGAATTACAATGTCATCGGCGAACCTCAAAGTTTTTATTTCTTCTCCATGGATTTTAATACCTACTCCGAATGTTTCTTTTGTTTCCTCCACTGCATGCTCAATATACAGATTGAATAACATCGGGGAGAGGCTACAAACCTGTCTCACTCCCTTCCCAACCACTGCTTCCCTTTCATGCCCCTCGACTCTTATAACTGCCATGTGGTTTCTATACAAATTGTAAATAGCCTTTTGCTCCCTATATTTCACCCCTGCCACCTTCAAACATTGAAAGAGAGTATTCCAGTCAACATTGTCAAAAGCTTTCTCTAAGTCTACAAATGCTAGAAACGTAGGTTTCCCTTTCCTTACTCTAGCTTCTAAGATAAGCCGTAGGGTCAGTATTGCCTCACGTGTTCCAATATTTCCACGGAATCCAAACTGAGCTTCCCCAAGGTCGGCTTCTACTAGTTTTTCCATTCGTAAGTAAAGAATTCGCGTTAGTATTTTGCAGCCGTGACTTATTAAACTGATAGTTCGGTAATTTTCACATCTGTCAACACCTGCTTTCTTTGAGATTGGAATAATTATATTCTTCTTGAAGTCTGAGGGTATTTCACCTGTCTCATACATCTTGCTCACCAGATGGTAGAGTTTTGTCAGGACTGTCTCTCCCAAGGCCGTCAGTAGTGCTAATGGAATGTTGTCTACTCCCAGGGCCTTGTTTCGACTCTGGTCTTTCAGTGCTCTGACAAACTCTTCACGCAGTATCATATCTCCCATTTCATCTTCATCTACATCCTCTTCCATTTCCATAATATTGTCCTCAAGTACATCGCCCTTGTATAGAATCTCTATATACTCCTTCCACCTTTCCGCTTTCCCTTCTTTGCTTAGAACTGGGTTTCCATCTGAGCCCTTGATATTCGTTCAAGTGGTTCTCTTTTCTCCAAAGGTCTCTTTAATTTTCCTGTAGGCAGTATCTATCTTACCCCTAGTGAGATAAGCCTCTACATCCTTACATTTATCCTCTAGCCATCACTGCTTAGCCATTTTGCACTTCCTGTTGATCTCATTTTTGAGATGTTTGTATTCCTTTTCACCTGCTTCATTTACTGCATTTTTATATTTTCTCCTTTCATCAATTAAATTCAATATTTCTTTTGTTACCTAAGGATTTCTACTACCCCTCGTCTTTTTACCTACTTGATCCTCTGCTGCCTTCACTATTTCATCCCCCATTCTTCAGTTTTAATCTACAGTTCATAACCAATAGATTGTGGTCAGAGTACACATCTGCCTCTGGAAATATCTTACAATTTAAAACCTGGTTCCTAAATCTCTGTATTACCATTATATAATCTAACTCATACCTTTTAGTATCTCCAGGCTGCATCCATGTATACAACCTCCTTTTATGAGTCTTGAACCAAGTGTTAGCTATGATTAAGTTGTGCTCTGTGCAAAATTCTACCAGGCGGCTTCCTCTTTCATTTCTTGCCCCCAATCCATATTCACCTACTATGTTTCCTTCTCTCCCTTTTCCTACTACCGAATTCCAGTTACCCATGACTATTAAATTTTCGTCTCCCTTCACTATCTGAATAAGTAGATAGGATATGTATGTTCTGGACCAAATGCCAATATCAGCTATTTAAACCCTATTTTATGGCTATTTTTAGACCATTTTACATCGAAATCAGCTATTGTTCATATTTTTACAATGATACAACCACAAAATTAGGGAAATGCCAAAATGAGACACTTTTATAATTTTTAAGTGTTGATACCAATGAAAAATCTAAACATATATAAAACTATAGATGGTGTTGGTTAATCTAAATATATACATATATACAATGAATGATGATGAAACAATAATACACAATATATTTACACATATAAAACATAGACAACAAATAGTGGACAACAAATACTTACATTTTTTTCTATAATAAATGGACAACATATCAAAGAAGTGTACTAAATGTGATAAGGTAAAAGATATATCTGAATATGGACTTAAATTAGGTAATCCAAGATCTATATGTAAGAAATGTATAAATCAAGATAGAAAAAATAGATATTATTCAAAGAACACTAGTAACATTCAAAATGAAACAGTACAAAAATGTACTAAATGTGAGATGATAAAAGATATATCAGAATATGGAATGAAATTAGGTAAACCAAGATCTATATGTAAGAAATGTATTAATCAAGATAGAAAAAATAGATATCATCCAAAGAAAACCAGTAACATTCAGAATAATGTAAAAAATGATGATAGTAGACTAGTTCAACAATTCGAAAAAGCAGTTCAAATTGATATACCTGATAATATACATTATCCATCTGAATATTATGCACCTGAATATTGTCAAAATTGCTCACAATGGAGTATTGATGGTACAAGATGTTATATTTGTAATCCTGATAAAGTAAGTGTTCATAATAAAAAAATATAGATTTAAATATTTTAATAAACATTTACTGAACTTATGTAAAACTATAGAAAATGGTGCAATAGCAGATATGTTTACTGGTTATGAAAAGGATCGTATTATAGAGTTATTTGAAATGTTTAATTACTATTACAAAGGTAAGTCATTATCATACAAATATATAATTGCAAAAATAGCTGAACTATTAAATGTTAAACATCAAATAAAAATACAAAACACAAAACGTAATATTAGTATATGGGAACAATTTTTAAATGAGAAAAAGAAACAAGAAGATGAAGATGAAGACATTGATATATGGGATTAAAAGTTTTCAGTGAGTAATCAATGTTGTGTATTATATGTTAGATTTTTCTTAACATACATTATTATATAGGCTAGTGTATTATCAGGTATTTTATTTTTAAATGTAGCACATAATTTCATTGTTGTTTTTTGTGTAGTTATTACATTTTTTCTATGAGACATATTAATGGCATATATTGAATAATTACTTATGAAATTATATGGATTAACATCGACATCACATTTTTTCTCTCTAACCCTTTTAAATTCACGAAATGCATCATATGCTTTAAGATAATTATCTGGTGGTACTATATTCCACATTTCTTGAGGAAACATTTCATTACATCCATTTATTACATAAATATTATGTAGTTTAACATGATCAAATAATGATGAATCAATCAACTGATTATTTTTACGATTAGTTTGAAATACAACAAATATATAATAAGGCATATCAAATTCAACTGAATTATAATAGTTTATAATATCTAATTCAATATTTTTCTTACCATTTAATCCAGCAATCTCTATAGTCTGTAATTCATAGAATGATATTGGTATTTTAGGATTATTTAGCATAATTTCTCTTAGTTCAATTTCAAAATTAGGTTCATATTTTACAGTTGGCACCCTTATTTGCATATTTTTAACAACAATTTTTCCTTCTTTTGGTAATGTAGAATTATCATCACCTGTTTTCCATCTAAAAATACAATCAGTAGCACTTGAACTCCATGTAAAACATACAGTTAAATCACCTTCCCACATGATTTCTTCATAATCCCTAAAAAATCCACCCAATAATTCCAATGGATATAGGACTTCATTCTCCTTTTTCACTACATTTCCATTATTCATAATACTATTTTCTAGTGATATTTTATCAGAAATAGATGCAGTTAATCGTGTTAACACAGATGATGAAATAAATGGATGTTCTATTACAGATAAAATATTATTTCCTTTTTTTATAGTTACCATATCAAATAATTGAGCAACATAGTTATCAATTAACGTAACATTTGATTTTCCATCATATGCAGAAAAATCAGATCCATCGTCATGAACAACTTCAAAATTCATGTACTATTGAGCATGACTAGGATGTACCCAACCATCACCAATATGTATATTAATTTCAGTAACCTTATTAGGAACACAAAGACTATTTTTTGTTTTGTCATTCACTGGAAATGATTGAAATTGATAGCTTTCATTCTTCTTCATTTATTAAGAAGAAAAATGTGTCATTTCATCTCCAATATAACTGTTATTTGTGCCCCATTGAAATCAATTAAATTATCATTGCCATCAGTTATAGTTACTTCTAAATCATATATTTTATCATGAATAGGAACAAATAATGGATGAGATTGTTCATATATTATTGGTGCACCAAATTCAACATTTGGTTTAAAAGAAGCAATAATATTACTTTCTCTATGAAAATGATCATTATGCTTTATATACATACCATCAGCTAAATTAAACTTAATATTAATTAATTCAAATGGTATATTTTAGGTACATCATTAGCAACAGTTCTTTGTTTTGGATTAATTGTTTGATTACTAAAACCTAACTGAGGTGCTATATTATCTTCTTTTAGTATATCCATATATATTTTTTTATCACTCTCAATAACAACCCTATTTAAAATTTCATCTGCTTTAATATTTATATTAGGGTATTTCGTATGAATAAATTTTTCTATACTTTTTAAATTATATTGACCAATAGGAAATACAATTGTTTCACCATCACAATATAATTTATTACTTTTAGATGTTATATTAGCTGTTAAAAATGTTGTATAAAATCCAACTAATGCTACACTATTAAAGTTATCTCTAATACATACATTTAATCTTTTTTTAAGTACTGATGAATTACCACTCAATTGAAATAATCTACTCATTTATTATTAATTAAATGAACAAAATTGAATGGGAACCAAAAATTAGATTACCAGAGAAAAAGGTAAAAAATAAGCATGGTAAACTGTTGCCTAATTCAATTAGATGTGCTATAATTGGACCAAGTGGATGTGGAAAAAACCATTAATGATTGATAACTATTTATTAGCACCAGGTTGGTTAAATTGGGATAAAATAAACCACGTATATATTTATTCTAAAAGCTTAGATCAATCAAAATATCAACAACTAATTAAAAAATGTAAAAAAATTGAAGAAAAAACACTTTATTCATTAGCATCATTTATTAGTAACAATGATGACATTGTACCATTAGATGATTGTGATGCTAATTCAATTGTAATATTTGATGATTTTATATTGGAAAAATCAAGATAAAGTAAGAGAATATTTTACTAGAGGTAGACATAAAGGAATTGATTGTTTTTATTTAGCTAAAACATATTCAAAATAATCTAAACAGCTAGTCAGAGTTAATCTCAATTTCTTAAATATATTTAGACAGGATGAAACAAATCTACATAATGTTTATAATGAATTAGTTGGTGGTGATTTAAAATTTAATGAATTTAAAGAAATATGTAGTAAATGTTGGAATCATAAATTTGGTTTTATACCAATAGATATAACAAGAAAATGTAAAAATGGAAACATAGAAATAAAATACAACATTTCATAAGAACATAAGGGTAACGAATCTTTCACCTTAAATAGAAACATAAACATAAATGTTAACATAAACATAAAACATAAAGTGTTAAACATAAACATAAACGTTAACATAAAAATAAACATAAACGTTAAACAACAACACAAACATCAACATCATAAACATAAATGTCAACACAAATATCAACATAAACACATTTTCAATCTAAATAAATGTTTACAAAATATGATCCAGCTATAGTTAAACAAGCTAAACGTAATAGAAAAAAAGTAGAAAAATTAAAAGAACATTTTAAAACATGGAAAAAACAACCAAGATCAGAATATGAAAAATATAAAAAAGAGGATCAACCTGTTATTGATGCTATAGAACAAGTAAAATAAGGGCTTGAAGGAATAGGTGATAATGTTCTGAAAGCTATTGAAGAAAATAGAGAGGCAGAAAAACAAATGATTCCATAACGTCACCATCATGACATAGCACCAATTAATGATTCTACATTAAGTGAATCTGAAATACGAGATGTTTTAACTCAATATGATGAAGAAATAAAAAATAAAAAATGCTTAATCAGAATGATGATGAAAAATAAAAGAATGCTTCTAGATGTAAGTGAAAGAATGTTAAAATATATCAATCATAGTGAAGATACTGTTTTTGGATTAAGACCTGTTGGAATGTTTAAGTACATTGGTACTTTACCAGTAAAATTTGATGGAAATAAATTAATTATTGGTGGAAAGGAATATGAAGGAACAGATGGATTGATGACACTTTTAACTAAAAAACATGTTACTATGGATGATTTGAATGATAAATTTAGTTCTGCTGATTTATCAAATTATGCAGATATACTATACGAATCAGATGCTTTATATTCTGATAAAAATCCAAATAAAATAAAATCAAGTAAAGGTTTAAAATACAATAATTTGATAAAAGAAATTGTTGATGTCTATTTCCCTAAAAAAAGAAAACAAACTATAGATTCATCAGATTATTCAGATGTGTCCCCAACCAAATCAGGTACAGGATTTATTAAAAAATATACTGGAAAACCAGTTGAATATGTTTGGATGAATGATGTACATGAGTTAATTGATAGATTAGCAGTAATTCATGGTGAAGAAAAGGCTGGTAATAATAATTATTACAATGAAAAAGTAGGAATAACTAAAATGTTAACAAATAAATTTAATGACTTTATAATTAATGATCCAAAAGGTATTCCATATTTAATTATGATCTTGAATAATATACCACACACATTTTGGAAGAATGAAAAATATGGTAAAGCATTGATAAATACAATAATTAATAAATTACCATTTGAAATGCATCTACCTGGTTATAATTATTGTGGACCAGGTACAAAATTAGATGAAAGGTTATCTAGAGGTGATAAAGGTATAAATCCATTAGATGAAGCATGTAAACAGCATGATATTGCATATAGGGATAATAAAGATATAGAAAAAAAGACATATAGCTGATAAAATACTACAAAATGTAGCAAAAGAGAGAATGTATAGTTCAGATGCATCATTAGGTGAAAAATTAGCTTCTACTGCTGTTAGAGGTATAATGTATACTAACAGAAAATTAGGTATGGGTATTGATGATTGGGGTTTATAATTTTTATTCCATATAAATGAATAACTTTACAATTGATTATAAAACACTACCTAATGGTAAAATTAAAGCTAAAGCTATTAAAATTAAACTAAATAAGGATGAATTATATGCTATTGTTAATTTTTTAACTAATGCTCAAAAAAGAAAAAGAGATAAAAAAATTGGTGGTAATTTACTTATTACACTAGGTATTCCAGTTGTGAAAAAGATTATTGAATATCTAACAAAAAAGAAAGAAGGTAGTGGATTAACACAACATGAAGGTGGATTTTTACCATAATTATTAGCTGCATTACCATATTTAGCATCAATTGGTACAATAGCCGGTGGTGCTGCAGCTGTTGCTAGTACAGTTATGAATAAAAAGAAAAATGATGCTGAATTAGCTGAATTAAAGAGGCATAATATGGAAATGGAGAAAAAAGGTAAAGGGTTAAAAAACGATGCAAAAAATAATGAAAATGTCCCAAAAGCATTGAGTAATTTTATTTAGAAAATATAGCTAAAAAACTAAAAATTAAACATTTTAAAGGTGTTTTTATGGTAGTTATCTAATAAACCTAAAAATAATGAATGTGGAATAGTAAATTTAGACACATCTGATCATGTTGGTACACATTGGATATGTTATTATAAGAATAATGATGGTAAATATTGTGTTTGATTCATTTGGTGGTAATATACCATATCAACTAGTTAAGTATTTAGGTGAAAATGAATTATACTATAATGCAATGAGAATACAAAATTATGATGAAGTAATATGTGGGCATTTATGTATATTTGTGTTAAAGCTATTATCAGATGGAAATAAATTTGATGATGTTTTAGATATAATAAATGGACATATTTGAAATTAAAATAAAATCAGAAAATATAAAAAACAAACAAATTAATAAACTAAACTCAATATTGGATTCAAAAATTCAAAATGTAATTAATGAATTTGAAATAGAACTGATTAAGATTTTTGAAGTTACCAAAAAATATATTAGTTTTAAAGATAAACGGTTAGTAAATATAAATGACCCAGTTAATGACTATGATGCTGTTACAAAAGGATACTTAGAAAAAGAATGTTACAAAACCTGAATACATGTCTATTTTAACACAATTTAATAACTATGTTACCAGTACAAAATTTAATGAAAAAATGAATCAGATTCATCAAGATAACTACAACACTTTTAAGAATTTCTTCACAAAAAAGGAGATTGAAAAGTCTTTTTCAGATTATTTCTCAAAGTCAGATTTATCACCAAACATATATAAAATAAATAATCTTGAAAATAAAATCTGTGATAAACAAACAATTGAATTTACTTTTCTGACTGGTAATGAAGTAATAGAACATCAGTTCGAGTACGATGAAAAAATTAAGAAAATTATTATATCTGGAGCCAATATAAATGGTAAAGTGTATCCTGTTAACTTTACAGTAAAAAATAAAAGATCTAATGATAAGATACAAAATGTATATACTGATCAACTAGATAAAGTACATGAAATGAAATGGAGGGATAAAATGCTGATATCTATGAATCAAACAATTAAAACAGTTCCAGTAGATGTAAAATATTTTTATTTGGTGAACTGTTGGATTTATGTGAAGATGACAGCTTAGAACCATAACATTTTTCCACTATATAAATGAATGATCACATTTATTGTTTGAAGTGTAAAACATTTACAGATACACATGATCTACATAGATCAATAACTAAAAATGGAAGACAAAGAATTGAAGGCATATGTTCAGTATGTAAAACAAAAAAGAGTAAATTTTTAAAAAAAATTTAATTGTAAGTAGAGAAAATATAATAAATGAACTAGATAAACCAATGAGGAAAAATTATAATAGAAGAAAAGTAGAATCATTTGGAATAGATGATTTATGGCAGGATGATTTAGTTGAAATGGATTCCGGTAATTTAAAAGGTATATCAAAAATAAATAAAGGATGTAAATATATGTTAACTGTTATTGATGTATATTCTAAATATGCATGGGCTATTCCAATTAAGGATAAATCAAGTGAAAATGTAACCAATGCATTTGATAATATATTTAAAATTACATCACTAAAACATTTACAAACAGATAATGGAAAAGAATTTTATAATAAATATTTTAATAAGCCAATGAAAATATATAATATTAATCACTATTCTACATTTACTGAAATTAAAGCATCAGTTGTAGAACGTTTTAATAGAACACTAAAAGAGAAAATGTGGAAAAAAATTGATATTCAAGGTAACTACAAATGGGTTGATATATTACCAAAACTAGTAAATGTCTATAATAATACTAAACATAGTACAATAAAAATGAAACCAATAGATGTTAATGATAAAAATTATAAACCACCTGCTACTGTAATATATCCACATAAAGCTAAATATTCAATTCGTGATCATCTCGCGACTGCCATCCTGATTTAGATTTTCCGTGATTTCCCTAGATCACTCCAGGCAAATGCCAGGATGGTTCCTTTGAAAGGGCACGGCCGACTTCCTTCCCCATCCTTCCCTAATCCGAGCTTGTGCTCCGTCTCTAATGACCTCGTCGACGGACCGTTAAACACCAATATCCTCCTCCTCCTCTATTGGTGATCAAGTTAGAATAAGTAAATTAATAGGAATTTTTGAAAAAGTATATACAGCTAATTGGTCAACAGAATTATTTGAAATTGAGGATGTTATTTATTCAGATCCAATTACATACAAATTGAAACATATTAAAGGAAATTTTTATGAACATGAGTTACAGAAAACAAATTATCCAGATGTATATCTTATTGAAAAAGTATTAAGGAAAAAAGGTGATAAAGTATATGTTAAATGGTTAGGATTTGATAATTAACATAATAGTAGGGTCAGTAAGGACAATGTAATTATGTGAATAATTTTTATATATATAAATGAAGAAGTTTGCACTTCTGTTTTTTCTATCTGTCTGTTATCCTGATGATGATGTATCTGTATTCATTAATCAGTTAAATGACGAATCTTTGCATTATGTATATGGTCTGAATGGTGAGGAAATATGTGTTGTTTATGAATATTTTAAGAAAGAAACTGTTTATTTTTGAATTTAGTAGATGAGGCTGTTAGAAGTCATATCTAGACTTGAAGAAGTAAACATTGATTTTTATTTACATAATAGTCTTAGGATGGGTTATGTTAAATATGAAAAAATGTTGTATATGACTTATAGAATCATTATTTATAATTATGGTGAAAAGGTATTTCTAAATTTTAAAGAATCAATTACATCGTCTGATTGGGAATTTTCTTCAACTATAGATAACCATATAACTGATTTATATTTTAGTGATATGAATGAGAACATTAAGATTGAATTTTTTAAGTCTATATAGATGAAAATAATAATATTCTTATTGTTGATTAAAATTATATATGCCAATGATAAAAATGATGTTATACAATATTTAAGTGATTATGGATATTTAGATATTACAAATGTTAATGATAATACTCATGTTAGTGATGATGCATTTAGAGAAGCATTAATGTTATTTCAGTCAACATATAATCTTGAAATAAGTGGTGAATTAAGTGATGATACTATAAATTTTATGAACATGCCTAGATGTGGTGTAAAAGATGAATTTGGTAGCTGTAGAACTAGTTTGTATAAATGGAATAAGAAACATATCAAGTGGCATTATTAAGGTGCTACTAAAAAAGTATTACATGTAGCACAAGCAACATTTAATTTATGGCAAAAATATATTGATATTCAGTTTCATCATGATAGCTATAATCCTGATATCTTAATTACAAATAAAAGACAAAAACATAAATTTGAAATTGATAAAAGTATACATTGTTCAAAGGATTTAGATGGTAAAGGTAATGTGTTAGGTCATGCATTTTTTCCAGATATGAATAATAATCCTGTAGAAATACATATGGTTGATGATGAATTGTGGTACTTGGAAATTGATGGAAATACACCAAAATATCAAACGAATCTATTTGAAGTGTTAGTGCATGAAATTGGTCATACATTAGGTTTGCGACATTCAGATTATTATGGTTCAATGATGTATGCATACTATAATGGATTGCATTTAGAATTATCTCAAGATGATATTGTTGCTATTCAAAGTTTATATGGTAAAATATCACAACAAACTACTACACCAAAAATAAGTGTAAAATACCTACACCATCTACGCCAATTGAACCAGCTGAATCATTATGTGAAATTAAACATTTCGATCACTTACTGTTCGCAAACGGAATGATATATACATTTTATCAGAAATGGGTATGGATTGGTGATTATATGAAACCGAAAGTAATAAACTATTGGTTAAACTTCTTACCACAAGATTTACAAAAAGTGAATGGGATATTTCAAAGACCTGGTGGTGAAGTTGTAATATTTGTTGACAATATGATCTATATTATGAATTTACATACATTAAAATTAATTTCAGGATATCCAAAACAATTATCTAGCACAGGATTACGTAATAATTTCAAATTAAATGGTATAGTCAACACATATTCAGGTAGAACATTTTTATTCTTTAATGAATTTTTCTATGCTGAGTTGGATGAATGCAATTTTAAATATAAAGTACGTGGTATAATAAGCAGACAATTTTCAGGATTACCAGCAGGTATAATTTCAGTATTTAGGTACATTAATGGAATATTATATTTTTTCAAAGATGAGACATTTTATGAATATAATGAATTCACGAAGAAGGTAATGAGAGAAGGTACAACTGATTTGTCGTTATTTGGAATAGACTGTGTAATAGTATCAGAACTAATAGATGTACTAAACAATACAATCCAACAATTAAAACATTTTTCTTCTATATAAATGAAGCTATTAACTAGACTTAATAGTGTTAATAAAAATACACCATTAGTGAAATTGTGTAACATTGAAGTGGATAAAGTGTATCATATTACAAATGTAGAAATCAGAAATACTAAATTAGGTTATAAAACATTTATTGAACTTAATACTGAATTTAATATAATATTACCAGATCGATATGCAAAAATGATTGGTTGGGATGATTGTATAACTATAATGGGTTGGAATATTGTATATAAAGGAATGATTGACAGATGAGATAAAAAGGTACACGTATTGGAATTTAGACAACTATAATTGAATGATTTTTATATATAATAAATGGATACTATCAAAAAGTGTACTCGATGTAAAAATGTAAAAAATATTAATGAATTTCATAATGATAATTTTCAAAAAGATGGACATCATAGAGTATGTAATCAGTGTGCATATTATTATAGTAAAAACTATTATGATAGCAATAAGTATAAAATTTTGGAAAAGCCAACATGTGAATGTGGTAGATCATTAGTTAAACGTGTATTAAAAAGACATTTAGACACATTAATTCATAGAAATATCATGTCACTTAAAAATTCGGAATAATAATTATATATATATATATATATATATATATATATATATATATATATATATAAATGTACATCTAGTTGTTACTAAATATTTGTGATAATAAATATGTACATAAATATAAACATCTAACTGAATATTGTCTATATAAAAAGACAACAAATATAGCCAACAAAAATAATAGTTTTTATCCCTAATAAATGGAGCTACAATCGATGAAGCTTAATGAATTCAAGGCCTTAGCTAAGAGTTTAAATGTGAAACAATACTCTAAACTATGTAAAAATGAGTTGATAGAGTATATTCAATTTCAAACACTATTTCCATATGCTGCAGATATATTTGATGATAATAACAAACCAAAAAGAAAAATATGAACTAAAAATGTATCTATTGCTGATATAGAAGATAAAGATCCATCAACAATGAATATTAATGAACTTAAAACTGTAGCTAAACATTTAAATCTAAGTGGATATTCTAAATTACGTAAAAGTGATCTATTGAATTTAATTCAAAATAGTCAAACACTATTTCCATTTGCTACAGATATATTTGAACATCCTAATGAACGAAAAATTCATGTTTATCATTCAACTGAAAAAGCATTCCAAAATAGATTACAAACATACAATATTGGAAACAACTTAAAAATTATAGATCGACAACACATTATGACATCAGCAAAACCTATTGTATGTCAGTTAATAAAAGATAATCTTAAAATATACAATGGATTAAAAGTTAATCTAATATTGTACTGTGAATTCAAATTGAATTCTACTAATGAAATAAAAGAATTTAGATTCTCAACATACAACTATACAATCACAAATGAAAAAGATCTAAATAAATTTTATACAAAAGGTAAACATCAAATATTAACACACATGCAAAATTTTCAAGATAGAGGATCAGGTTGGATGTTAAATAGTGTAATTGGTTTACAATTAGGAATTAACAAATATACACCACTTAATGGTTCATCATATATTGAACTACCAAAAACAATAAAAGATAAAAAAGCATGTATATATGTTAAGAATAATGATGAAAAATGTTTCTTGTCGTCTACAGCATCAGCATTAAATCCAGCTGATAAACATGTCGATCGAACTAGTAACTATATAGAATGTATGAAACAATTAGAAACTAAAATTGGCCAAATAGAATATCCAGTTAAAATTGATAATATACCTAAATATGAATGTAAACTTAATATATGAATTAATGTGTATGCAAATGATGAAAAGTATGAAATATATCCATAAAAGACAACTAAAGATGAAATATCAACACATATTGATTTATTTTACATGAAAAATTATAATAACTCACATTATTGTTGGATTAAAAATCTATCTCGATTAATTAGATCTCAGTGTACAAAACACACTGAAAATATTCATCTATGTAAAATGTGTCTACAACACTTCAATTCAGAAAGTAAACTAAATACACATAAAGAAGATTGTTCTAAAAATGAATCAGTTAAAATTAGAATACCAAATAAAGATGAATACATAACATTTAAGAATTATAAACATACAATGCCTGTTCCATTTGTTATATATGCTGATTTTGAGAGCTTATTATTGAAAATGGACACATGTGAACCAAATCCAAATGAATCGTACACAATGAAATATCAAAAACATGAGCCATCTGGATTTTGTTACTATGTGAAATACATTCATAATCATTATAAAGATCCTGTTGTTTATAGAGGACCAAATGCTAAAACTAAATTTATTGAGATGATTAAAAATGAAGTTGAAGAAATAGGACATATATATTCACAAATAGAACCAATGAAACAGTTAACACATGATCAAATAAAAATACATAACCTATCTAAAAGATGTACATTATGTGAATCACCATACACACAAAATAATAAAAAAGTACATCATCATGATCATTTAACTGGTAATTATATAGCACCATTATGTAATGAATGTAATCTTAAACTTCAACAACCAACATTTGTGCCTATATTCTTACACAATCTAACTGGTTATGATTCGCATTTGTTTATAAAAGAACTTGGTTATGATGATAAGGAAATAGAATTGATACCAAATAATGAAGAAAAATATATAAGTTTTGGTAAACAAACAAATAACTTAAAAATGAGATTTATTGATACATTTAGATTCATGGCATCATCATTAGATAAACTATCATCTAATTTGTTAAAAGATAAAATGAACAAATTGAATTATTCTTTCAAAAAGATAAAGTAGATCTAGTTATTAGAAAAGGTGTTTACCCATATGATGATATGGATCATTGGGATAGATTCAATGAAACACAATTACCACCTAAAAATGAATTCTATAGTAAGATAAATGAATGTAATATAAGTGATGATGATTATGAGCATGCAAAATTAGTATGGATTAAATTTAATATAAAAATATGGGTGAATACCATGATTTATATTTGAAAACAAGTGTGTTATTATTAGCTGATGCATTTGAGAACTTTAGAGATACATGTATGAAATCATATGATTTAGATCCAGTATGGTATTATACAGCACCTGGTTTATCATGGGATGCAATGTTAAAAATGACTAAACAACCACTTGAATTATTACATGATTATGATATGATATTAATGGTTGAAAAAGGTATTAGAGGTGGTATAGCACAATGTTGTAAAAGATATGTTAAAGCAAATAATAAATACATGGAAGATTACAATAAAAATAAGGAATCAAACTATTTAATGTATTTAGATGCTAATAATTTATATGGATATGCAATGTCATTATATTTACCATATGGTGGATTTGAATGGGAAAATAATTTAGATATTGATGTAATGAACATCCCAGATAAATCTGAATATGGATATATATTAGAAGTTGATTTAGACTATCCAGTTGAATTACATGACAAACATAAAGATTTACCATTAGCACCAGAAAATGGACATAAATTATTATCAACATTAAATAATAAACATAAATATGTTGTACATTACAGAAATTTGAACAGTATTTAAAATTAGGATTGAAATTAACGAAAATACATCGTGCACTAAAATTCAGACAAAGTGATTGGTTGAAGAAGTACATTGACTTAAATACAGAAATGAGAACAAAAGCTAAAAATGATTTTGAAAAAGATTTCTTTAAACTAATGAATAATAGTGTGTTTGGAAAAACAATGGAAAGTATAAGAATCAGAGTTAATATAAAATTAGTATCAGATGGTAAAAAATGTGATAAATTAATAGCTAAACCTAGGTTCAAAAATAGAACAATATTTAATGAAAATCTGGTAGCTATTCATATGAATAAAACTGAAGTTAAATTTAATAAACCAATTTATGTTGGAATGAGTATATTAGATTTATCAAAAGAATTAATGTATAGTTTCCATTATGATATAATGAAACCTAAATATGGTACAAATATTGAGTTATGTTATCAAGATACTGATAGTTATATATACAATATAAAAACAGATGACTTTTACGAAGATATGAAAAATATGATTGAACATTTTGATACAAGTGATTAAGCAACAAATAATGTGTACAATATACCACAAATGAACAAAAAGGTATTAGGTAAAATGAAAGATGAATGTAATGGTAAAATAATGACTGAATTTGTTGGTTTGAGAGCTAAAATGCATGCATATTGTGTTGGTGAAAAAGAAAATAAAAAACCTAAAGGTGTTAAGAAATCAGTAGTAATGAATAAAATATCAATTGATGACTATAAAGGCTGCTTATTCAATAATAGTGAATTATATACATCAATGAATTTAATTAGAAGCTATAAACATGAAATATATACAGTGAAATTAAATAAAATAGCATTAAGTGCAAATGATGATAAAAGACACATTCTGAATGACGGAATAAATACATTACCACTTGGACATTATAGTTTAATGTAAATATTGTATATATGTATCTATTATATAAACATAATTATTTGGAATTGTATATATGAATATGTACATAATTATTAGTTGTTATATATTATATTTACTATATAAACATCATTATTAGTAGTTTTATATATTGTTTAGATTTTTCATTGCTATCAACAGTTAAAAATTATAAAAGTGTCTCATTTTGGCATTTCCCTAATTTTGTGGTTGTATCATTGTAAAAATATGAACAATAGCTGATTTCGATGTAAAATGGTCTAAAAATAGCCATAAAATAGGGTTCAAATAGCTGATATTGGCATTTGGTCCAGAACATACATATCCTATCTACTTGAATAATTTCTTTTATTTCATCATACACTTCTTCAATTTCTTAGCCATCTGCAGAGCTATTTTGCATATAAACTTGTACTACTGTAGTAGGCGTGGGCTTCGTGTCTATCTTGGCCACAATAATGTGTTCACTATGCTGTTTGTAGTAGCTTACCCGCATTCCTAATTCTTTATTCATTATTAAACCTACTCCTGCATTACCCCGATTTGATTTTGTATTTATAACCCTGTATTCACCTGACCAGAAGTCTTGTTCCTCCTGCCACTGAACTTCACTAATTCCCACTATATCTAACTTTAACCTATCCATTTCTCTTTTCAAATTTTCTAACCTACCTGCCCGATTAAGGGATCTGAAATTCTATGCTACGATCCGTAGAACGCCAGTTTTCTTTCTCCTGATAACGACGTCCTCTTGAGTAGTCCCCACCTGGAGATCCAAATGGGGGACTATTTTGCCTCCGGAATATTTTACCCAAGAGGACGCCATCATCATTAACCATACAGTAGAGCTGCATGCCCTCGGGAAAAATAACGGCTGTAGTTTCCCCTTGCTTTCAACCATTTGCAGAACCAGCACAGCAAGGCCTTTTTGATTAATGTTACAAGGCCAGATCAATCAATCATCCAGACTGTTGCCCTTGCAACTACCGAAAAGGCTGCTGCCCCTCTTCAGGAACCACGCCTTTGTCTGGCCTCTCAACAGATACCCCTCCATTTTGGTTGCACCTACGGCACGGCTATCTGTATCGCTGAGGCACGCAAGCCTCTCCACCAACCCATGCCATCTTATGATACAAAAAACTTACAATTGTGGTTCTCTTCCTTAAATTGCGAATTCTATGCGCCTATTCTTCCTGGCAAATTGGTTAATCACATCTTCAATAGGATAATCCATGTCAGGGTGAGTGTTCAACAGTGCTAAGGCATTAAGTCGGTACCCCCCGCAAGAGGGGGGGGTGGGGCCGTGGGTCGCTTCCCATATGTATCCACCACTGCAACGGATGAAGACGTTACACATCGCCTGGCGCACTACAACGATGGAGTACAGTGTCTTAGTTTGTAGTGTGCGCATTTCCAATTATCAGAAAGAAGGGTCAAAAGTATGTATCGTGTTGTATCGTTACAAACTCACTGATAATGTAATTTGTAGACTCTGCTACAGTGTGAGGGTTTTTGGAATGCATTTGGTTTATGTGATATAAGTTAAAAAAGGAGGACTCCTCCTCGTCCCTCATCATCATTCACCGCCATTACAGTAGGACGAAGGCAATGGGAAGCCACCTCTGCTAGGACCTTGCCTAGTATGGCGGTGTGGGTCTCCCGCATCGTCCCCTAAGTTCTGTCAAGGAATATGGGACCTCATCATCATCATCATCACCATCATCATCAAATTAAAAAATGACCCTCTGTGGTCTTCTGGAACCGTTATGTTCCTTAACACTGGTAATTTAGATTATAAAATTTTGATTTGAAAATTAAAGACACATTTTCTTTTTTTTAAAAAAAAGGCAAAACCACAGCGTACAACGTAAGTATTGTTGCTTCGTGTATGGATATGGATCCGATTTTTTATGACATACAAATCTATTACCTAAAGCACTAGGAGTGTATCATTATGCTAGAGTAGTCTGACAGTCAGTGACAGGAAGATAACAGATATAAAGCTACAGACCATAGCATCAACTAGCCAATTAAATTTTGATACAGACATCTACATCTGCATAGATACTCCGCAAATCCCACTTAAGTTCATGGCAAAGGGTTCATCGAACCATCTTCACAATAATTCTCTATTTTTCCAATATCGAACAGCACGCAGAAAAAACGAACACACCTTTCTTTCCGTGCGAGCTCTGATTTCCCTTATTTTATAATGATGGCCATTTCTCCCTTATATAGGTCGGCGTCAACAAAATATTTTCACATTCGGAGGAGAAAGTTGGTAATTGAAATTTCATGAGAAGATTCCGCTGCAACGAAGAACGCCTTTGTTTTAATGGTGTGCACCCCAAGTCCTGTATCATGTCAGCGACACTGTCTAACCTATTTCGCGATAATACAAAACGCGCTGCTCTTCTTTGACCTTTCTCGATGTACTCCATTAATTCTATCTGATAAGACTCCCAGACAGCGTAGAAGTACTCCAAAAGAGGACGGATAAGCGTAGTGTCGGCGGTGTCCTTAGTAGTTCTGTTACATTTTTTAAGTGTTCTGCCAATAAAACGCAGTCTTTGGTTTGCCTTTCTCACAACATTTTCTATGTTTTCCTTCTAATTGAAATAGATCGGAATTGTATTTCCTAGGTTCAAAATGTTCAAATGTGTGTGAATTCCTAAAGGATCAGACTGCTGAGTTATCGGTCCCTAAACTTACACTCTACTTAAACTAACTTATGCTAAGAACAACACAGTCACCCATACCCGAGGAAGGACTCGAACCTCCGGCACGAGGAGCCGCGCAGTCTGTGACATGGCGCCTCAAACCGCATGGCCACGTCTCGCGGCTATTCCTAGATATTTAGTTAACTTTACGGTCTTTAGATTTGATTGATTTATCGTGTAACCGAAATTTAACGGATTCCTTTTAGCACTCATGTAACCCCACGTTTTTCGTTGTTTATGGTCAGCGGCCAATTTTCGCACCATATGTTTTCTAAATCGTTTTGCAATTTGTTTTGATCTTCAGACGAGTTTACTACGCGATAAACGACAGCGTCATCTGCAAACAACCTAAGACGACTGCTCAGATTGTCTCCTCAATCGTTTTTATAGATAAGGAACAGCAGAGAGCCTATAACACAACCTTGGCAAACGCCAGAAATGACTTCTGTTTCACTCGATGACTTTCCGTCAGTTACTACGAACTATGACCTCTCTGACAGGAAATCACGAATCCAGTCGCCTAACTGAGACGATATTCCGTAAGCACGCAATTTCTTTACAAGCCGCTTGTGTGGTACAGTGTCAAAAGTCTTTTTGAAATCTAGAAATACGGAATCGACCTGAAATCCATTATCAATTCGTGCGTGTAAAGTTGTGTTACACTAGAACAATGTTTTCTTAATCCGTGTTGACTCTTCGAGGTTATTCATACTCTCCGAACACAGCATATTCCGCAAATCTTGCTGCATGTCGACGTTAATGATATCGACCTGTAATTTAGTATATTACTACTACTACCTTTGTTGATTAATTTTTCACAAATACTAAACTTGTGTCCAAAATTAAAGCAACAAACAGAAATTTTACAAGGCTACGTTTATTTTTCCACAAAACAGTATAAAAGGGGGATAGTAAGGCAGAAATAATGTAAAGAATACAGAACATAAACAACTACAAGATGCATAACAATAGACTAAAACGTTCTTGGTTTTTTCGGACTTAACCTGTTTGCAGACACATTCTGATAACTCATAACGTGCTCAGCATGGAGAGTGACCACCTCTGGCAGCAATGAAGGCCTGACAACACCATAGGTAACTTGCTCTCCAAATTTATAAACAAAACGCTTTTTCTGATCCAAAACAACCAAAAATGTAGAAACATATGCATCCAAACTGCAGAGTCACAACGGAAGATGCTTTATAAATAAAACCGCAATGCGTCTCGTGCAAAATTCTCTTTAATTAAATTTCAGTAAGCCCAAGATGGAAAACCAGTAATAACGGGTTATACAAATTAATATGAAGGAAGTTGTGCAAATCAGATTATTTTTTCCTTCTTTAATACCTGGGAATGTGCCCGCGGAAAAATTCTGAAATTGCGTGGTTTCATACACCGATTATAAGATACAATCAAGAAGTGATTTTGTAACGAATGAAATTTTACGTGTATGTTTGGAAGGATTTCTCCAAATTGTGAGCTACGCTGAGTGCAGACATAACTCCTTTTTCAAATTTTTTTACGTTTGGCACATTTTATCCAATCGATAGCGAAAGGACCTCAGACAAGAACCACTGCATCAACAAAATTTAAATATTTTTAAGTACTTTTAGAAGGATTTTATCTATTCGAGTTGATCAACGATTTCTAAAAATACTTTTAATATAATTAAGTGACATGGTTGCAGTGTATTATGACGTCGCAATATGGCCTTTTGCTGATCATCAAGTGTGACACACATGCAGTAGGCACCCTCCAAAGGTTTGGTTTCAACATTCTTAACAGATGTACAGTGACAACCGCAGGGAAGGGGAAAAAATGGAGACGCAAGCTGCAGAATCAAATGTAATCCGGATTGCTATCTCATTTCTCTGCATATCCCACTTTGTTCCTCTGTTCTAAGTTTGTTAGACTGCAGGGTATTTAACGGATGAACTTTGTACGAAGTTGTGCATGGCAATTAAACAACGAACTCACATTTCGGGGAAGCGAATTTTCATCCATTTTAATCTCTAAAGACGTCATTGTTGGCGGGACTTTAATCTGCATAACTCACTTTGCTTTTTTTCTCGTTCGACCTTGTAGGTTTAGATTTATCTTTCACACGGTGCCTACTAAATTATACCTGCAGAATTTTATCAAACACTAAACTAAGTATAAATTTTTGTGCTTTATTAGAATTTATGATTTTGAATTGACGTTCTGTACGAGCTGGTTCGCAGAGCAGGCTTAACTTCACGAGAAATGCCAAGAAGGATCAACAAGGAAAGAAGGCATACTGCAGTACTGAGGAATGATGATGTACGCTTGAAGATCTCTACGACTGTAGACGCAATGATAATGAGTTCCGAAGAAGGTAGTTCAATTGAAGAGGAATGGACATTAAAAGGGCAATCCCGTATACGGGGCAGACAAACATAGGTACAATGAAGGTAGCTGCGGAAAAACTTTGGTTAACAGGTGATATACTTCAACTGATGAAATATATAAATATTAGGAATGAAATAAATAGGAAATTTTGTAAAGCTTAGGCAAAACGGCTGTAGAAAAAATGTGAAGAAATAGAAAGAGAAATGGTCTTGGGAAGGGCAGATTAAACATGTAGAAAAAACAACTTCTGGTGAATTTAAAAGCAGAGCAGTCAACATTGAAATAGCAAGAGGAATTCCACTGTTAAATGCACAGGAGGCAGCACGTACGTGGAAAGAGTGTAATGGTGTCCACAAGAGGAAGAAACTGTATGATGACATGGTAGGAGAACAATTGGGAGTCGTTATGGATAACACAGGTTTCACACATAGCGTTTAAAAGTAATTAAGAAGACTTGTGATCGAAATAACACGGAAGGTGTAGATAACAGGGCATCGGAATTACTAAAAGCATTGAGATAAGTGGGAACCCGACGAAGGTTGAAGTTGGCGTGTAGAATGTATGAGGCTGGAGACGTACCATCCGATTTTCGAATCCACACAGTTCCGATGATAGTAAGGGCGGATAAGTGCTAAAATTAATAGTACGTTCTTACATATGTAAGTGAAGAAAGCAGAGTTCATACTATTTTGTAACGGTTTGTTGGTAATTTTTTCTTCTTCTTAGGGATCATGGAACTATGAGAGCCGAAGCTACTTTGTCATAGAATGGAAAGTAAGGAATCTCGGTTTTAACGTCCTGTGCTAACACACAGAGCACAAACTCGGATTGCACAGCGATCAAGAAGTAGATCACCCATATCCCCTTGAAAGGAACCATTTTGGCATTTTCTTCAAGTGGTTTAAGGAAACCAAAGAAAACTTAAATATGTATGTATTATAACCTCGGCTCCCTCTGAATGCAAATTCAGTGTCTTAATCATTGGGCACTCACGCGGTGGCTCACAGAGGAATCAAAGTGCCACAACAAGAAACTAAAAGGATACTTATATTTATCAGTACCTGCCGCAGAAATGGAACTGTAACCTTAGAAATGCTTAAGGACCGCTTTAATAAAAGTGTGTATGTGTTTCGTTTGGTAAAACGTCGCTGCCGAATTGTTTAAAGTTTGGAAAGGACTAAAGTTATTTGTCATAATTATCAATGAAATACAACCCTCTTCTCAGATGAATACTCTACAATAGATTTCAGTGGCACAGTTATAAGGGCTCCATTTTTCGTCCAAACTGCATATAAAAGACCCAGTAAAATAATTTATTGTTCGGTACAGTCACAACAATTACAAAACTAAATTACCCTTTTTGGTTAGTAGCTCTTAAGGTATGCAATTTAGAGCCCACATTTGCAGGACACTTTGGTCTTATTCTGCCCCTTACGACCATCTTTCAAAATAAGGAATACTTTTTCAAATAGCTTGTGTAAAAAAAGCTAGTAACCCTTTAACCTATATTGCAAAACCGACCGTATGTATTCTGACTTATTTCGCTATTTGTGTCAGTGTGTAAGATAGTGGTTCCCAGTACGCGCACAAGCGGCTCTACAAGGGTCTAGCGAACTACACTACTGCAGCGCTTGCTGGGAGCTGACAAGGCAAGAGAGACCCGTACCACAACTCGAGCTTGTATGAGAAAGCTGCAATGCGTCATATTACTGAGCGAAATGACCAGCGGATGACGATGTCACCAGTAAAATTCTATCTACATGACTAAAATAAGCAAATGGCGCCTATATCACATGGACCAGAAGAGGATTGACATGAGGCTACCATCACATAGAGGCAACCTTCAACGCGTTGAATACTGCATTACATTCGATTAAGTACAAACATTTACTTGTGGAAAAGGTCTCTTCACAATGGATTCCACACAGTTTCACCAAAACTCAGAAACATGCTCGTGTCAGCTACTGCAAGGAAACGTTCAAAAACGCTACTGAGGAAGTGCAAAATACGTATACACCTTCTTAACAGGAGACGAGAGAGTGATATGTTCATACAAGCCAAAAAATAAGCAGCAGTTAACTTAAAAGCTGCTTCATCGCGAGCTCGTTTCATACATGCACATCAGCACACAATGCGTAAGTTACTTGTCGACTGACTGACAATTATTCTCCAGCTGTCCAAGTCTGCGAGAACGGTATTTCTTTGTAAACAATAGGGGCAGGTATCTCTCGTAGCAATGGAAGAGCTTTGACCTGTGCCGGCCTATAAGAGCGTGGTCGTCCCAGGCAGTTCGAGGTGCAAAACACTTTTCTCTTGAATCTTCTTGGAAAATTGAAACTGTGTGTCAGACAGGGAGTCAAATATGGGACCATTGACTTCCACGGGCAAGTGTTCTACCTACCGAGCCGTCAAATCACGACACAAGTTTCTCTCGTCTCTCGTCGTGGGCAGGACACCGGAGTAGCGGCTATTCGTACTCCTGTCTCGTGTATTTGATATTAACGCACTCGACTGGCAACTTTCAGCATAATGGTGCAACTGCAACAAGTTGCGGCCATCCGGGTTGAATTCACGTGACTGGGAACTGAGAGAGTGTTGAAGTAGCGTAAAATAATGTTCTTTTCCCATCGCATTTCACATTTGGCCTTGCCGTTGATAAGGTTCTGACTGTATCCTCATTTTCGATTTCAGCAGAACATGTGGTGATAGGCACTCATCTCAAAGTTGACCAATTGTAAATTCAATTCAATTACAAACAGATTCTCTAATTCGCAAGGCTGTTTTTCGGCAGCTAGTAAATTTACTTTTATGTCCTTTCGGAAGGGACTTTGTATACCAGATTTTTTCACGCATTATCCTGAATTTTTCAGATATTTGGACTTCCCCAATTCATTATCTTACTACGCCTTTCCTTTGTCGCAAATTCTGCCTCCAAGCATTAATGCTTAACACTCCTTTCATATAACACGTACTCCGTTCACTTACGTTGCAGTTTGCTCAGTGACTATGCGTCAGTTGCTTACAATAGTTACTTTTATCATCCGCAAGAACACTTCAGCAGCCCAGGTAAGACGACACTAACGTAATTCTTTAAGATATACATTGGCGTGAACGGCGTCATCGTAAATTACTGCTACCTTCGCACGAGCTCATAGTACAGTGGACACATGATAAACAGATTTGTCCTGTATAAACTGACCGAAAGAGACCCTATTTTAATACACTGTGAGTCAATATAGAGTGGGGTTTGCAATCAAATGGTTCAAATGGCTCTGAGCACTACGGGACTTAACATCTGAGGTCATTAGCCCCCTAGTACTTAGAACTACTTAAACCTAACTAAACTAAGGACAGCAGACACTCCCATGCCCGACGCAGGATTCGAACCTGCGACCGTAGCGAGAGGTTTGCAATAAATTTCCATTTAAAAACTCAATTTTGTTGCTTCCGAGAGACCCGCCCATTCACCCCTACCCCAGTAGACACCATTATTTTCTGCTTGTGCTTTGCGTAACATTCGCCATCTCCGAATTTAAGCTTTGAAGTCGTAGTTAGTGTGCTAAGCATATTTCATTACAGAAACTGAGTTCATAATCAGCTTCAAAAGGAGTAGCAAGTTTTACAGACTGTTTGAGTCTTCCAAGACGAACAAAATCCATTGACAGTGGCTTGATCGAATACCTCTTCCGACAAAATAATCGCTTGTTTCTTTGGTTACACTGGACATGCCACAATCATTTGTTTTAGAGATTCGGAGCTCGCGTGATTCTTAATTATGTACAATAATTTGATTGCCACACCTAATCTATGAAATCAGGAAAAACAATCGAAAAAGACGCATAATCCTTCTTCACGAAAATCATAGTTATCACATAGCATTTCGAAGAGTCGATTATTTTTCGGGGAACAACTTTGGACCGACGTAACATGGCCTCTGTTCAACTGAGGTATCGGCTAATGACTGTGTCCATCTCTTACGTCAAACGGTAAGTCCATAGAGACAGATTTTCATGACCTCAAAAAGCTGTTGAATCATTCCAAAACCATATTTTCGAGGCAAAAACATCAGAGTGGAGGTAATATTTCAAAACTGCTCCAAACACATGAAAAGTATGGATTCTGATGGTGAGTACACTATCTGGTCGGGGTATGTCCACCCTTCGCCTCTAAGAATGCTTGAATTTAGGCTGAAAACACTATAAAAAAGATGTATAAATGTCTGTGGAGGAGTGGCAGCCCATTCTTCTTCAAGCGCCGAAACCAGAGGAGCTAGTGATCGTGGACCTTGGATCTGAAGTCGAGATTCTAACTCATCCCAAAGGTGTTCTGTTGGATTTTGGTCGGGACTCTGAGCAGGCCAGTCCATTTCTGGAAAGTTATTGTCCACAAACCATTGATTCACGGTCGCTGTTTAATGACAGGGCGTCTTGTCATGCTGATCTCCGAGCTGCTCCTCCACTATGGCAATACGTGATGCTGTAGAACATGTTTATATCCCTCCAAATTTAGCGTTTATTTGAGCGCAGTACGGGGACCCCACCTCAACCACGTAAAACACTCTCATACCATAGCATTATCTCCATCTTACTTCGCTGTTAGAGCTGCCCTTGACGGTAGGTAACGTTCTGCACACAATCGCCAAACCCAAACACTTCAGTCGGATCGCCACACGGTATAGCGTGGTTCATCACTCCGAATCACTTGTTCCTACTCGTCTACGGTCCAGTGGCGCCGTTGTTTCCAGCATCTCAACCATCACTTAAGAATGACTACAGAATTGTGGCTTATGAGCACCTGCTCGGCCATTGTACTCCATTACTTTTAACTCCCTATGCTGGATCATGTGCTAGCTAGACTGTTGGTAGAATTCACGAATGATTACTTTTACTGATTTCATGTGATTTTTTACAACCACTTTCCGCAACGCTCGACTGTGCCTGCCCGTGAGTACTTGACGACTGCATGGTCTCAGTTTCGCCGTGGTCGTTTCTTCACGTTTCCACCTCAAAGCCACACGACCAACAATCGACTGGGACAGCTTTAGAAGGGTTGAAATGTCCCTGAAGGATTTCTCACATGAAGTCCGATGACTAGTTGAAAGGTGGCTACACTGAGCCACAGCGCCAGAGATTGCGCCAAAGAGTTTTATTCAGCCGCCTCCACTGGCAGTTCTTGTCGAAAAGTCGTAGTAGGCTGTGCTTGTTGAGATGTAGCAGTGGCGAGTCGTTGTTGAGAAGTTCCCATGGAGAGTACTTGTTCAGATGTTGTCATATTGTTTTGACGGGCTAGACACCAGATATTGTTGTATTGGGGATGCTGTAATTATCAGAGTGTATGTTTCGTCAATATATATGAAGATAATAATTTTTTTATTTTTATTTCAAATGTCTTAAACAATAATGCCTCTTGGTCACAGGTTCAGTCAACAAAGCATCTGGCTCGCGTTCTTGTATTAGACTGTATTTCTGGTTTCTATGTGCAATTATAGTATTTCTGGTTTTTTTTAATTACTTCAGTATAAATGGTGTTTAAAATATCTGGTCTTATTGAGGAAGAACCGTGCCAAATGTGTACGTTGAATCACACTTCCACACACAGAACAGCTACACTTGTGTTTTGTTGTTTCGTAGGTTTTATAGTTGCTGGGGACTTAATTAATTAATTGAGTTAACAGAAATTTTCTTTCATTCTTTGTTGTTATTCTATGCAGTCAGATTGCGGAGTAATACTAGTCAGGGGCAACCGGTTACGAGACTTCGTAGCCGGACATTCAGCTACTGAAAATTAAAAGTATTTGCATTCATTATATAAATAAGCCCCCATGCACGTGGCGACCGCTGCTTCGGATCGTCCCTTGGAATTCTTCTGATTGTAAAAACAGCAGACAGTAGTATTGTTGTAGTAATTTGTAGTTTACTAATTGTAGTCTATATTGCATGTGTAGATTTGGTAATTGTCATTCTTCTAATGGTATTTTTTGCAGAATTTAATTTTTGTTGTCTTGTATACAGGTTTGACAATTTTGTGCAATTATGAAGATTTCAATTGCTCGTTAATCGTGTTTGAGGGAAGCATTTCGTGTCAATGATATTGTTGGTGATAAAGTGTCATTGTGTGTAATTTTCATATAGTGACGAGTTTTGTATGTTTTGTAAATGATTACGTGATCGATGAAAATGGCAAAAATGATGAATAGTGAGAATGACGAAATTGTTAACATGGCGAACTCGCCAACAGAGGAAAACAGTATCATGAATAATGAAGTAGAAAACAATTTAATAAGCAGGGAAAATAGTCCAGAACCAGTTCAAAATTTTTCACAATCAAAACATTTTCAGGATACGAGATTAACGACAGAAGATTTTGGAATAGTATCGAACAAAGATAGCTTTACAGCTATGACGAAAGAAGCTGGTTTTGCGGGAAATGTTAGGGGAGAAAGGAATTTCGAACCAGTCAATGTGGAGCAGTTGATGGGTGCAATATTAAATCTGCGATCACAGTTGGGAACTGAATTAAAAACAGTGGGATCACAGTTACGATCTGAATTTAAAACAGAGATAGGAACAATTAAAACTGATATGGGAACAATGGAAACACGGTTAGACTCACTGGGATCACAGTTGGGATCTGAATTAAAAACAATGGGATCACAGTTACGATCTGAATTTAAAACAGAGATTGGAACTTTGGCAACACGGTTAGAAACTGGTATGGGAACAACGGAAACACGGTTAGACTCACGGATAGGGACATGCTTCAAAAACATGAAAGATGAATTAAAGAAAGAAATTAGAGAAGAAGTACAACCGATTTTGAATGCTCACAATAATAGATTAATTTCAATAGAAATCAGACAAATGGAACAGGATAGAGAACAGGAAGAAAGAGATCGCGTGATAGTACAAAAATTTTCAGAGTTAAATATACAACGTGCACACGATAAGGAAGAAATATTTGAAAGAATCGAGGAATCCGTACCAAATGACAGATTAAATAACCTAACACAACAGTATGAACAGTTAATTACTAAATGTGTTAATACTGAAACCCCAGTCGCGACACTTACGGAAGACGTAAATAAACAGAAAGAAAAAATAGGTGACTTATCGGAAAGAGTGGAGGAGATTTCAGATAAATTGACAAATCTTAGTTTAAATAGGGACAGAGATGCGGATGATACAGCTCCATTACCATTTGCAGAAACCGAAGAGTCCCCACTTAAACTAAGATTTTTTTTAAAATCTTTATTCTTTCATATATATATCAAAGAATAAAGATTTAAAAAAAAACTTTGAAAATCTTAGTCTAAATGGGGACAGAGATGCGGATGATACAGCTCCATTACCATTTGCAGAAACCGAAGAGTACCAGAACATAAATAAGCATGTTGAAAAACAGGGAAAATTTAATGAACGCGTTAAAAGGGAATTTGAGGCATTACAGAAGCAAGTCAAACAAATTGAAAGCGAAATTGTAGGAAAAGACAGCAGAAGAAATGTAGAATCACAGATAGCAAAGGGCTTTGAAGACAATAATTTATTTCATTTACGGGATGCAACAAGACAGCGCCAGGCGCGCGAACTTGACAATAATCGACATTCGGACTGGGACAGACACGGTAGGTCTTTGTCGCCATGGGGAGAAAACTTTGACTATAAACACTTCTTAACTGTTCGGAAATTTAAGATCTTTCGCAATTCTAAGAACGACATACATCCATGTTCATGGTTAGATCAATTTATGTACGCACTTCCGCCAAATTGGCCACTAAGTCACAAACTGGAATTTATGTGTGGATATTTAGAAAACGAACCGGCGACGCACATGCGTGCACTTATTAGAGATTGTAATAATCTAAATGATTTTTATCATGCATTTCTATCGGCATATTGGTCCGAAAACACGCAAGACAGAGTCAAACATAGTCTTATTATGCAGCGTAATTTTAAACAGTCTGAGTTCCGCACGCCAGCAAAATACTTTGAAGACATGATTCGAAAGAATCAGTTCCTTTCCAGCCCTTATAGCCCGACTGAATGAATTCGTATTTGTTTAACTAAGCTGCCACAATCCATAAGACAAATTGCTTTAGCCGGAAGATGTAAAGATGATATTGAGACTTTTAAGACTTTGCTACAAGAACTTGAGTATGACAACGACGACGGGACTTCTTGTAATTTTTTCAGTAACGGTAATCACAGTAGATTTTCTGAGAGAAGAGATAATGATCGGAACGGACGTTATATGGGTAATTTTGAGAATGACAGACGAAACAGACAGGACAGTAGATACCAGCCTTATGACAATAACAGACGTTCTAACAGAAATTACACAGACAGTTATAATAACGGAAACTCCTACTGAAATGATCAATCATACAGAAACAGTAATCGGTATCATCAAGACAGAAATTATACATACAATAATAGAAATTCTTACTACAGAAATAACCAGGGTAGCAGATACAACAATAATTTCAGAAGTGACAGTCGAAACTACACAAGAAGTAGTCATGCAGACAGACAGGAAAATAGAAATTTTAATAACAGACACAACCAAGAATTTACATCTAACAGACAGGAGGGACCTAATTGGCATCCTCCTCGTGACAGAAATTCCGAGAGACATGTGCAAATCGTAGAAATTGATCCGCGAAAGGACGCGAATAATCAGTGTCCTCAGGAGATTCACTACACTAAGTGAATATGTGCCGTAGCGCGCACAGGGCCCCGAGCTGTAGTAGTGCTATTTCCCTTTTAGTTTTCTGCACTGCTGCCTACTCTTTTACTATTCTTTGCATCTATCAAAACAACTCTTCAACTATCAATCTATCTAGACAGTCGGTAAAGAATAACCGGATATGACTATTTTACCCAAAAGTGATTTCGGAAATTACCCTTTGGACTTACTGTATCTTCTGCAGCATCCATTCGTAGTTTAAATGAAATTTTAGCTGTTTATCTTCGTGACAATATTACTTCATATGTTGACGATATTCTTATTGCTAAACGTTCTTGGAATGAGCACAACAAAATTTTGGATTCATTATTACGTATTTTTGCAAGAGTTGGCATTACAGTGAACTTGGAAAAATCTGGATTTGGTCGTTCTCAGGTGAAATTTCTTGGTCATATTATTTCTACAGAAGGTATTCTTCCTGATCCAGAGAAACTAGATGCTTTTCGTAATTATGCTGTTCCTACCACAAAACGTGATGTTCGTAGTTTCCTCGGTGCCTGTAATTTTCTTAGACGCTTTGTTAGATTGGACAATTTGGCCACACCTCGTTTATGTGAACTATCTGGAAAGAATTCTAATTGGTGTTGGGATGAGGAAGCTCAATCAGAATTTGAACAACTTCGTGATGCTTTAGTTGCTGCTCCACTTCTTTCACATCCGGATTTACCTAAAGATTTTTGTTTGGCGACAGACTCATCGTACAAAGGCCTAGGTGCACATTTACTTCAAGAGATAGAAGAAAACGGCGATATAGTACAGAAAACTATTGCATTTGGAAGTCGTGTTCTCTCTAAATCAGAAAAGAATTATTCGATTACGGAACTTGAAGCTTTGGCTGTTGTTTGGGCTTTCACAAAATTTCGGACATTTTTGTTTGGGAGACATACTAAGGTTTACACCGATCATCGAGCTCTGGAATTTCTTATGTCAACAAAATTAACACATGGAAGATTGTCACGGTGGGCGCTGTATCTACAGGAATTTGATTTTAGTATTGTCTACATACAGGGTTCTTCAAATATTATTGCTGATGCTTTATCGCGTGCACCTATGGGTTTGAAACAAAGTGCTGAAGAGGACTGCATAGAGAACAATTATTGTTTGATGTATATTCAGGGTGTTGCGTTTGAGAATTTTATTTCGTCTTCACTCCAGGACATCGCTAAGGAGCAAAACAAGGATCCAATCTGGAAGGACATTAAGGAGAAGTGGAGGAGAAAGGAAAGCGTAGCGATTAGACAGTATTATTTTGCATTCCTGATGAGTGGGTTAATAAATTTATTTGGTATGTACATTTCAGTTATGTGCACTTTGGTCCCAGAAAATGCTTTCATAAATTACGAGAAAATTGCTACTTCAGTAATATGGAAAAACGTATACGATCTGTTCTTGCCAGATGCAAATTATGTCAAAAGGCTAAGGTGTCAACTATTTCTCACAGAGCACCGTCGTTTCCTATCATTCCAGCGAAATTAAAAGTCATGGCTGCAGTCGATTTGTTTGGTCCAGTGGTTCGTTCTACTAATGGTTTTGCGTACATTTTGATAGCAGTGGAATTGACATCAAAATATGTGTGTTTTACACCTTTACGCAAAGCACAGTCAAGTCTGCGCGAACTAATGTTTCTGTCCATCAGCTGTGTTGCCTTCTGCTGCCACTACCAATTTATGACTAACAGTTATACGTAAACATGTAGAGAATACAAGGATACCGCGCTGTGTTTTGGCGGCGGCACATACTCAAAGCAACAGTCAAGTCTGCGCGCCACACAAGGCAGTCTTTGACCGCAAACAATTACTTCCTACGTCACACGTACCTACAGCTGATTGAGCGCTCAGTGCGAATGCACTGACAGCCGTAAACAAATACACAGTCTAATTTCTCCGATTAAATTCAGTATAAAGCTATAGTGACTTGATAAATTATGTTATTAACGTTCAGTATTTTTCAGGATACGGTTGTATAAAATATTTAAGACCTTCAGGTAAATTCTGTGTGTGTCCCACGTTAAGAGGAGTTGCTATCGAGAAAATTTCAGGAAGAATGTAATTTCGAAGAAGAAAGTAATAAACTAAAAAGGTAACTATTAATTGAGTTTATTTTTCAGGTAACATATTTCCACTTGGTACGTACTTTAGACGTAATTTGCTGCTCGCAATTACGTGATTCATACTTCGTGTTAACTGATATTGACAATGATTGATTAATGAATAGGGTTGTTACTTGTGTATATTATGCATCGCTTGGCTGCACTGCTTTTTCACTGTTGTCATATTTTTCTATTATGTGCCTGCTGTGCTTATTTATTTAAATTATAGTTGTCACCCGATTAGTTGTGCTGATATGGTTATGTATGTAAGTTATAATTTGTGATTTATCTGCTTGCGCCTTCATGTTTACTTATTAAGATTACATATGAACATTTATTTGCTTATGCTGATATGATGCTAATGACCTGTTTATTGTGTAAAATATATATTTGCTGCTTGCATATGGATTGCACATTTACACATTTCTGTTTGTTGTCATAACTACTCTTTAATTTGGTATATAGAAATGCTGATATACTGTGTACGAACATGGAGTTTAGGTCACACTATGGTATTAATTATAGATTGTTCGCTTGGCAGAGCCTCGTTGTAGGAATTGTGCTGCATCCACTTCTTGACATTATGTTCTCCACTGGTATATTTACTCGCTATTGCATGTTTTGCTTACGCTCAGTGCCTTATATTTTTAAGATAAGAAAATGAACTGCTATAATTCTACGAACGACGTTGGTACAAGAAACTTCATTGAAGTCACATGAGCTGGAGGTTTTATGGAAACTGTATAAATTTATGCTAATAGGAAGGAAGCTAACGACATGACATACCAACACTAGGTTTAGACCATTGACAGCTATTACACTGCATTCTTCGTGAGCAATTGAAATAGTAAGTGACACTTGACACAAGAAGTACTCCACATGTTTGCTTCTGTTTAGCCATGATGCTTGAAGTGGTGTACACACTGTGAAATATTACGGTTTATTCACTAAAAGTCTTATGTGATCTTTCATACTACATACTCGCACCTACTTACTGAAAATTATTCAAACTGAAGGCTGTTAGAGGTCATGTATGCATATCTTTTATTTTATGATGGACAAGGTAACAAAAATGTATTTTATAATTCATAATGAGTAGAAGATTTGGCTCAGGTGGACTACACAGAGGTTGTGTGTGGACATTGTGTCTTCGGATTTTATGGGATGATGAATTGAAGTTTGCACTAGGACTTTATCTGTACTTGTTCGAGGACACTGACTAGAGGAAAGAGTTGTTATGGAAGTGAAATGATGTTGGCGATAAGGTTTATATGTATCGACGTATTGACGAGGTATTATTGAGGTATTGAGATTGTGTGAAGTTGATGATTATTGGAGTTTTGGTGGACAAGAGGTAAGGTAAATGATATTGATGATAAGGTTAATATGTATTGACGTAAGAGGTATTATTGGAGTATTAAGATTATGTGATACTTATGGTTATTGGAGTTTTTGGTGGATAAGAGGTAAATTAAGTGAGGAGCATATTTTTTTGTTGGTTTATACGGAACAAGGAGGATGAAGATGGCAGACTGGAACACTCAAGTGGAAGGAAGATTGTCTACACACACACTTTGTTAAATCACTAAGCAGTATACATTTTTTTTTTTGGAGAGAGGAAGTATTTGCATGTCTTGGGTCACTGATAGTTGTTCAGCAACCGTACATTTTGATTTGGCTTGGCAAACATTGGTCTCGGCATGATGACTATGACGTAGACTAACTATTATTGACTGTTATACATAGCTGCCAGTACTACTTGATACACATGTTGAACATCAAATCTTTGACAGAATTGCATTTACACATTTAACACTATTCAATTACACAGTAGTACTTAATGTGGATGAAAGATGAGTGAGTTTGTTTTGTGTGTTTCCTTTCCTAATCCCAAATAATTGGTACCGACCTATCTCCTAAATATTATCTTACTTGTTTGTTGTGGCTTGCACTGACACCCATAAATATTATAGGTTTACTGTTATCTGTGTATTGCAATAGTTAATATGATAATTATCTGATATCATTTGTGTGTTTATTATAATTTGTATGGTTAGTGTAAGAACATTGATAATAATTTTGTAAAAGCAATTGTGTGTGCATTCAAACTGTTGTTCGTGCTTGCACCTATTCAACATTGCTGGGTGCCACTTGGAGATGTTTAATTTCTGCTGAGAAACTCTGATGAACTGTCTGATTAGTGATAGTGAATATTATGGACTGTTATCTGCACCTGTCAACATTACTGGGTGCCACTGATGGACTGCATCTATTGAAATAATGTCACTTGTTGGTGTCTGCACCCGTTCAACATTACTGGGTGCCACTGATGGACTGCTTCTACTGAAATGATGTCACTTGTTGGTGTCTGCACCTGTTCAACATTGCTGGGTGCCACTGATGGACTGCTTCTACTGAAATAATGTCACTTGTTGGTGTCTGCACCTGTTCAACATTACTGGGTGCCACTGATGGACTGCTTCTACTGAAATGATGTCACTTGTTGGTGCCTGCACCTGTTCAACATTACTGGGTGCCACTGATGGAACTGCTTCTACTGAAATAATGTTACTTGTTACTGTCTGCACCTGATCATCATTACTGTGTGCCACTGATAGACTGCTTCTACTGAAATGATGTCACTTGTTGGTGTCTGCACCTGCTCAACATTAATGGGTGCCATTCATTGAATAATCATATGTATGAAAGCATTTGTATTCCTTACTGTATTTTATATATTAGGTTATTGAAGGGTCAGTGCAAAGCCAAAATTTATTTAGTGAAGTGATATTTACTTATTAATATTATCTTTTATTTTTGTCTGTATTTTTTTTGGACGAATTTGGTGGTATTTTCACCACCAATGCTGGCAAAAATACCATCCAATTCTGGCCCGTGGAGGAGGGGCATATGAAAGGTGGCTACACTGAGCCACAGCGCCAGAGATTGTGCCAAAGAGTTTTATTCAGCCGCCTCCACTGGCAGTTCTTGTCGAGAAGTCGTAGTAGGCTGTGCTTGTTGAGATGTAGCAGTGGCGAGTCCTTGTTGAGAAGTTTCCATGGAGAGTGCTTGTTCAGATGTTGTTATATTGTTTTGATGGGCTAGACACCAGATATTGTTGGATTGGAGATGCTGTAATTATCGGAGTGTATGTTTCGTCAATTTATATGAAGGTAATAATTTTTTTTATTTCGTTTTCAAATGTCTTAAACAATAATGCCTCTTGGTCACAGGTTCAGTCAACGAAGCATCTGGGTCGTGTTATATTAGACTGTATTTCTGGTTTCTATGTGCAATTATAGTATTTCTGTTTTTCTTTTAATTACTTCAGTATAAATGGTGTTTAAAATATCTGGTCTTATTGAGGAAGAACCATGCCAGATGTGTACGTTGACTCACACTTCCACACAAAGAACAGCTACACTTGTGTTTTGTTGTTTCGTAGGTTTTATAGTTGCTGGGGACTTAATTAATTAATTGTGTTAACAGAAGTTTTGTTCCATTCCTTGTTGTTATTCGATGCAGTCAGATTGCGTACTATACTAGACAGGGCCAACCGGTTACGAGACAGCGTAACTGGACAGACAGCTACTAAAAATAAAATTATTTGCATTATATTTAATTAAGCCCCCATGCATAGTCTACGTTAGAAGTCGACGACATCTTCCGAATGACCTAGTCTGCTGTTAATGCTTCTTTACCGGCAACACAATACTCGCCCCCCCTCCCTTTTTATGCTAGCACTTCTGGTTTACATATGAATATCAGGATACTTTTGATTAGGTAGTGTTTATTGGTGGCAGGAAGTTCGTATGTGACCAAACTGCTGAGATCATCACTTCCTGGGCTTACACACTACTTAATCTAACTTAAACTAACTTACGCTAAGGACATCACAAACACCCATGCCTGAGGGAGGACTCGAACCTCCGACGGCATAGAGCCGCACGCACCATGGCAAGGCACCTTAGACCACATGGCTACCCCATGCAGCGATTGTTTATTGAAAAACATTAAAACGATTTTCATCAACAAAATGTTTCTGTGTAATTGTGTCTGTAAAAACATATAAGTCGATGCCCATATTTCCTTTTCTCATCTGTGACACAGGATAACTGCTGCTCCTTTTGTATCAACCTCATCCCACAGACACTTTCAATTCTGAATACTGTAAGACATCCGGATTTTATGGACCTTACATGAACTTGATCCATAATGACAGTACAATACTGTATGAGATCCTCAAAAAATAATAATTATATTATATAAATAAAAGGCAATTGCAATAATCTCATGTACCGAAAGCTAACAAAACAATATCTACCAATCTATGGACAGGGGCATGAATAAACAAGTTAAAACGAAACGCATTTTGGAGACGAATAGAGCAGGTGGTTAATGGCATCGGAAAAACCCACTTAACAAGAGAACGGCATCAGACCAGAAACGCCAGGACTAAGAGTAATTGGCTGGACAGCTTTAACAGGGCCAGGCTGCAACCCGGCAAGAAAAATAAAATTCACGCCTAATGAGATGGCGATGGGCTGAAACCATAATGGCAGATACAGACACGACACGGTGGGGAGATCCCCATTACATAAGAGCATTTTGAGAACTAAAATTTCTAGATATCTCTCTTGTCAAGCAGCAGACCGAACAAGTGTGTGGTAAATAGCGAGGGCATTGAGAGCTTTACTTTCCACGGAGTGTGGACGGTACACATCACGTATCATGGTGACACATAGCAAAGAGATAGTTAATTATTTCTGTTGGAATTTTTGTGGGCAAAGAAATTGTGCATGTCACTCCAACCCTTAGTGAGTGTGCAATGGCCATTATTTCGACTAGTGAAAAATTAACATTCTATGAAATGCAGGAAAGTTGAGACTGAGTGAATTCAGTCAAGGCCACAGTAGGGAATTAGCTTTTCAGATCCCGCATGGAGACAACGCCGTTCCAGATGCCACTTGGTAAAGTACCATCGTGCATTAGGCCACAGTAAATGTTGAGTCGAGATTTTGCTCACTCCAACTTGTGTACACTTTGACCATTATACATCAAAAACTAGGATAATAACCCACCCTCACATTACGTAAAAGAAAGTTTTTTCATTGGTTTAAACAGTAAATTTATTCTCTGCCAACTCAGTGCATTGACCAGTTACGATATTGTAAATGTAAATGAGCTAATGAAGATTTTAATTATTCTTTCCTGTGATAAAAAATTTTTCATCTGTAGAGATAACGATTTTAATAATCGTCAGTCCAATATGTCCAAGAGTTAAATATTTCGTTATTGAGTGTTGAAAGTAATTGAACATGGTTGTCGTGTATCACTTGACCCTTGAAAGCACAATTGATAAATTATACGTAGAAAAAAAGGGAATAGCTGTTTTGTATTTGTAGAATAGATCCCAAACTCTCACTTTTATTAATTCATGCATTCTAGTTACGTGACAGCAGAATTTCTAATGAATTTTGTTACAATCCACATCTGATATTGGCTGCCTTACAGGGCCATATTTATATAGTATTTCTGTTTAACACCCTGGGCTTGAGAAGGCAGCTCAGATGTTTTGTCCATTTGCACTCTAAGTGGTAAGCTTAGTTTGCACACATTAGTCCACTTGCTGTGCAGATACATAGTGCAGCTCATCTCACAATACAAACTTTATCGCAGTCAAACTTTTGCTAGGAGATGTTCATAATCGAGCCACTATTTTGTTTCCTTCGTGGCGTATAATGTACTGTAATTGTTAAGTGTGATGACAAATAAAATCACTCATTCAAGGAAGTACAATCTAGAACTTACGAGAATCCCCAAAATGAGCCACATTTTTAACGTTTGCAATGCAGTAAGCCATCTTCACAGTTATTCACACCTATATACCTATTGTACCTATTGTACATGAATTGTTGATTGAGTAATTACTATTACTAGCCTTGCTTATCTTTTTCCTGCTGCAGTATAATCATTAGATCAGCAAGATTGGGGCACTGATAGACTGCACTGTTTCAGTTTTGTTACCTGCGAGTAAGCCCACTAGAATTACTTAGAGTTAGATATTTGCCTTCTTTCGCACTTTGTTTCATTCTCTTCCTGTGGGCTTCCTTTCTCTGCTCACACTATGTTGTTGCAGTCTTCTCCCTTGGCTTTTCCTGCTGGTCAACTTACCATTTGTGCATTTTGGACTTGAAGCTTTCACAGTTTAGTACATCTTCTGGTATAATTCCTGGCGATTTCAGACAAGTTTTAATATCGTTAATTAATTTCATCGTGTCCATTTTAGTTTTACTCCTTTTCTCAAAGAATTCGGCTATTTGTTTTGTAAGTCTGTCTGGAAACATTGTTTTAATATGTCCACAGAATGTTAACCTGCATTTTCTAATGCCAGTGTGAATACTTGTGTATTATTTAATTTCCTATTTGCCTGTGAGTCGGTATTATTGGTCTACACGTTTTGGGCTTAGGATTTTTCTTACGATTTTGCGTTCCGTTTTCTCAGTGTTTCCGACTTTTAATATAATTTCTATTCTGTAAAGTGGATTCCGATTGGGTAGAATTTGGAAGTGACTATTTTGAGTAAAAAGCTTAGTTTTACTAACGAGAATACAGTAGGAAGTAAGTCAGTTACTTCTAATAATTTCCGGGTATGCAGCCGGATCCCGTCGACATTCTGCCACGATATTTCGGCCCAGAGACGTCCGGCCACCATTTCAGAAGTCAGTTACTATCTGAAATCAAAAAGAAAAGTTGTCTTACACCTGTGACTACGCTTTGCAAATATGCAGCCTTCACTACGTTGTGTGCTGCATTCGACTCACACTAAGCAATAACTTCGCGAAGCGATGAATTCAGTAGCGGTGCATTACTTCTTTACACAACCCACGGTACACAGTGCAGAGTAAATGTTGATATTTCACAGAAAAACGCGAGCACGGGTGAAAAACCACAGTACACGTAGCAACTTCTGGTACGCAGAATAGGAAACGCTGCATGTTCGACGGGATGAAATACTGATATACACGAACGGTAGTTTAAATTCCTGACAGCGAAACCCAGTACGAGAGCAGAGTTCGATAAAGATTTACGACAGCCGGAGTATGGACTTGTTGTTTAGATGAGACGCGCAAAGTAATAAGGCAAGTTTCCAACCGCAGACGGGCTCCCCTAAGTCACGAGCCAGCAACATACATGAGGCGGCTGAAGTTGGTGGGCGGTGCAGTCGAGTGCAGAGCAGTGGTGGACAACTCTGACAGACGCGTCTGCTTGATGAGTCGCGGACCACAGGAATTTCCATCGTGCAGGAACTGTATTACTAGCGACGCCAAAGTCACACATTTGACAATGGTGGGAATAATTAGAAGTCATGATATCAGTCAGAATATACTGCTTATGAAGCAATTCTTTTACCTCACAAGGAAACATCACAAACTTGACCTCACATTTCGGGGAGGAAAAAAGCACACTTGCAAGCTACTTGCTCCAGCAGTCTGTCCCGTGTGAAAATTTCGGCAATAATACTTACAGTACGCAGTTGTAACCTTTTCAATCTTCACGCGCACCGGTTTGTTTGTTTTTTTTTTTTTTTTTTCACTCTCTCCGCCTCACTGCAGCCGCCTAATGCTCGAGCGCGAATTACTGTACAGCAGATTGACAACCATAGCCCTCCTATTCTCGGGATGTTGAAGGTAAGAAATGGACGGAGGTGGACGCATTTTCGGAACGTGTTTTAAAATCTTGTTCGAGAACACATGTTATTCTACGCAAACACGAGTTAGTAAGAGTATGTGACATATTAAGCTAACGCACATATGCTAATCAGCCAGAACATTATGACCATTTACCTAATAGCCAGTATGTCTACATTTGTCACAGATAACAGCGTCGATGCGTCGTGGCATGGAAGCAGTGAGGGCTTGGTAGATCGCTGGAGGCAATTGGCACCACATATGCTCACACAAGTCACCAAATTCCTGTAAATTCCCGGGAGAGGGTCGATGAGCTCTTACGCTACGTTCAGTCACGTCCCAGATGTGTTCGATCGGATTCATATCTGACGAGTTGGGGGGCCAGCCCATCAACTGGAATTCACCAGGGTGTTCCACGAACGTCTCCAGCACACTCCTAGGCTTGAGACATGGCACATTATCTCGTTGAAAAATGCCACTGTCGTCGGAAAACATGATCGTCATGAAGGAGTGCAGGTGGCCTGCAACCAATGTAGACTACTGGCCATTAAAATTGCAACACCACGAAGATGACGTGCTACAGACGCGAAATTCAACCGACAGGAATAATATACTGTGATATGCAAATGATTACCTTTTCAGAGCTTTCACACAAGGTTGGCGCCGGTAGCGGCACCTGCAACGTTCTGACATGAGGAAAGTTTCCAACCGATTTCTCATACACAAACAGCATTTGACCGGCGTTGCCTGGTGAAACGTTGTTGTGATGCCTCGTGTAAGGAGGAGAAATCCTCACCATCACGTTCCCGACTTCGATAAATGTCGGATTGCAGCATATCGCGATTGCGGTTTATCGGTCGCGACATTACCGCTCGCGTTGGTCGAGATCCAATGACTATCAGCAGAAT
The DNA here is from genome assembly GCF_021461385.2 of Schistocerca piceifrons. Lineage (NCBI taxonomy): Eukaryota > Metazoa > Arthropoda > Insecta > Orthoptera > Acrididae > Schistocerca > Schistocerca piceifrons. Next base: position 347,387,822 of record NC_060141.1, on the reverse strand, counting down.
ATGGAATCGGTGGGTTCAGGACGGTAACACGGAACGCCGTGCTGGATCCCAACGGCCTCGTATCCCTAGCAGTCGAGATGACAGGCATCTTATCCGCATGACTGTAACGGATCGTGCAACAGATGGGGACGTTTGCAAGCCAGCAACCATCTGCACGAACAGTTCGACGACGTTTGCAGCAGCATGGACTATCAGCTCGGAGACCATGGCTGCGGTTACCCTTAACGCTGCATCACAGACAGGAGCGACTGCGATGGTGTAGTCAATGACGAACCTAGGTGCACCAATGGCAAAACGTGGTTTTTTCGGATGAATCCAGGACATCGCGGTGAACGCAAATTGAAAGAGTGTATTCGTCATCGCCATACTGGCGTATCACCCGGCCTGATGGTATGGGGTGCCATTGGTTACACGTCTCGGTCACCTCTTGTTCGCATTGACGGCACTTTGAACAGTGGACGTTACATTTCAGATGTGTTACGACCCGTGGTTCTAACCTTCATTCGATCCCTGCGAAACCCTACATTTCAGTAGGATAATGCAGGACCGCATGTTGCAGGTCCTGTACGAGCCTTTCTGGAAACAGAAAATGTTCGACTGCTGCCCTGGCCAGCACATTCTCCAGATTTCTCACCAATTGAAAACGTCTGGTCAATAGTGGCCGAGCAGCTGGCTCGTCACAATACGCCAGTCACTACTCTTGATGAACTGTGGTATCGTGTTGAAGCTGCATGGGCAGCTGTACCTGTACACGCCATCCAAGCTCTTTTTGTCTCAATGCCCAGGCGTATCAAGGCCGTTATTACGGCCAGAGGTGTTTGTTCTGGGTACAGATTTCTCAGGATCTATGCACCCAAATTGCGTGAAAATGTAATCACGTATCAGTTCTAGTATAATATATTTATCCAATGAATGCCCGCTTAATATCTGCATTTCTTCTTGGTGTAGCAATTATAATGGCCCGTAGTGTATGATACTCCTCGTCCGTCTTGGTGCCTTTCACGAGCTCCACTGTGCCAACGTGCAGTGCCGGTGGTCACGTGCCCGTTTCCCCATTTGAGTTGTAGTTTCCGATGTCGTGGTGTTAACATTGGCACATGCATTAGTTGTCGGCGTGGAGGCCAATCGTTAGAATTGCTCGGTGTGCTATGTGTTCAGACACAGTTGTACTCTGCCCAGCATGAATGTCCGATGCTAGATCCGCCACAGTTCGCCGCCTGACATGTTTTACCTGTCTGCCAAGCCTGCGATGTCCGTCATCCGTAATGAGGGGTGCCCGCCCAACCCCACGGCGTCTGGACGTGTAGTTTCACCTCGGTTTCGCCACATGTTGAAGACACTCACCACAGCATTCCTGGAACACCCGACAAGACGTTACCGAAATGCTCATACTGACCCTTGGGTCAACACAGTCTGCCCTCGTTCAAACGGATAGATCGCGCGCCTTCCCCGTTCTACGCAAGAAGACGCTAACTGAAACTACATGCACCGTTCATGTCTCTGACTAGCAGTCATTCCTCGCCAGGTGACGCTGCTATCGCCTGGACGGGATTGTATCGATAGTAGACCGCTGGTCATAATGTTCTGCTTTATCAGTGTAAATGTTCAATATTATTTTAAAAAATTCTCATATTGATATTCTGCGGCTACATATGTACCTCAAATTAAAAATGAATGAACATAAGCGACTGAAAAATTATTAGGAAATGAAGTTTATGTTTTTCGATATACAATTGAATTACGCCAATCACGTTGAAGAATGGCTCATCTCCTGCAAATGTACTTCACTTAAGCAGAACTAGTTTCAAAATCAAAAGAAAGCAAAACGCAGCAGTATTATATTTAAACAGCGCTACGCCACTTCTTTAATGGCACACTAATTCGTTTCATTTATTTACTCTCCATTTGTGAACCAGAAGACAAAAATGTTCAGAGTGAAGAGATCGCTGACACCAGTTACGTGCTAGACACACTTTGACACAATAAATAAAGCGTTACCTATGCCATAACAGAATTTCAAAAACGTCTTACTCTCTCCACCGAACAGCACATCGTGATCAGGCATTAGGGAACTGCAATCTGGCGAAACGATTGACAAACAACAGATGCACGCTAAACTTTGGAAGCTATACTTTCAGAAATGCGTAACTGCGCATTATCAGAATTAAGGTCAAAATTTTCGCTTGGGATCGATTGATGGGTCTGATATAATGGAAGTGTACTTTTCTCCTTCTTAAAATATAGGGTCAAGTATGTGATGTTGCCTTGTTCGCGTAGCATTTACACCCACAATCTTCTAGTATTTGTTGTAGAATCTCTGTCTTCCCCTATAGTGTTTTCACACCATAACTTCTGAAAGATACCATGGAACACATATCCTATAAACCTGTTCTTTCTTCTAGTTAGTACTTTCCACATCTTCTTCTTCTCCTTCTTTTCGTTAGCATTTACCTCCACTAGAACAGTCTCCACCAAACTCAAAACTTTGGAAATTTTATTTTTATTTAACTTTGTTGCTATTCTCTCCCCTCGGTAGCCACTTACATAATGGAGCCATGCAAGGACGTATCCAGGATTTTTCCAAAGGCGGGGAGTCCGATGTGTTAAGCAGGACTTCAGAAAAACTCATGTTTTTTCGTTTACTTTCAAAATTTTCGTACAGAATTATACCATTTTATTCTACGATGATCTCGGAGGTTTCACGAAGCGGAGGTATAATCTCGTTACTTAGGAGAGCTGTATTTCGGCAAACCGCTACGAAACAGCCATGCTCCAATCTCCCTTCCTCCTCCAAGGAAGTTTTACAGTCTTCCTCTTTCATTCTGGATTTGAGCTGACGAAGTGAACAGGAAGGGATGACCGTTAATTTTTTGGGACACGGACATTATTATCGCCAGGGCTTTTGGAATGAAGAGATCTCTGTTCGACAGAGAAGCAAGTATAACTTTTGCTGGCGCAAATGCATAAGATCCGGAAACATTTAACCTTATACTTTCCCAAATTTCCTCTTTTAAGTAAGCATCTCTCACTTCTCGCAAGGTGGGAAAGAACGTTTTCTGCATTAAGGAATGTCCCAGAAAACAAATGCATGAGCTTAATTTAGGAGAATTTTGATTATTATTTATTTATCTTACGGTTTTCAGTGCCGGGAGTTTCCAAAGAGACGCTCGTCTCGTCTTCGCTGTAACTCTTTTCATTTAAGCACAGGGGCTGAATCTTCAAGGGAACTGGAATCCTTTTGCAAAGAAAGGTACTCAGAAGCCTAAATTGAAAACCATTTTCAAGGTTGCTGAAGGATGGACTGAAAGCATCTCGTCCCCAGAACTGATTGTTGTACATCGTTTGAAAATAAAGTAAAATGCTTCACAACAAAAAATTGAATTCTGACATGGCTCGGGTTTCCTTTAATTCTGCATATTTAGTAATCTGACAGTGCATAAATGCATCCATACTTTAAACTTTAACTATGCTTGTAACTGCTGGATTCAGTTATTGTAGCATGACAAGAGCGTAAATAGGTTTTGGACGAAAGAGTGAGCACAGTCGGCTGGGCGAATTCAAGCAACCTCCTGAAAAAATCTTTTAGAAACGAACTAACTGTAGAATGTAATGTCATCCCGTATCCTTTCCACTCTCAACAAACCCCTCCGTAAAGTTGCGTATCGGAACTGGTTTCCATAATTGAGTACCGTCCAGGTGACTAGATTGGGCAATATTTTGCCATTTTGGCACTAATAACAGAACTTTTTTTAATGCAGCCATCCCCGTTTGGGCAATATTTTTCTTCATCAGCGCGATTCTTGGGCTACACAGACAAATCGAAGTGTATTTTTTGTCATAATTTTAATTTAATGTTATTTGTAATGATATTTTGATACTTACCGCTCCACTGCCGTGTGAAATACTACAATATTGCAACCCCCAAGTTCTACCACCCTCCAAATAACGAATCCAGTACTAACATTAAAGTGATATAGATAGGTAATTAGGCTGTTATAATATTGCATACATATTTTTAACTTATCATAACGCTAGCGGATTAACAAAACCGATTTTCTTTTCTTTTTTTTTGTTTGTAACAAACTTACCCGTAATCAGAAACAATCGCAACAGCTCACAACACAAAAACAATATACTTGAACACTTACAATAAATTAAACAGCAAGTAAGAACTGAACTGATTAATAAACCAACAACTGAGTTCAAGTAAGGCCAACAATTGGCACTGGCTAAAATAGAGATGGGTTACCGCACCACCACCTAGAGACAAGGCCGCGGCGCGAAATTCATAGCTGGTCGTGACGTCACTCCAAGCGGGCCTCCACGTTGCGTTTCGAAGCGTTTGTTTATCTACACGATTGTTGGATCGAGTGCTATATTCGTGCTTAAAACTAGCGATTACAGTGTTTACGTATAGTGAAGCTACTGTGAACATGGTTTACAAATGTCGTGTGTCAAGGTGTAGTGGGAATTACAGAACTGGACCGAAAGTAATGTTGTTTTCCTTTCCGAAAGATGCGAATCTGCGTTGGAAATGGCTTTCAGCGATTCATCGGGACAATTTCCAACCTACTGAGCACACGAAGGTATGTAAAAACTATATACCTAGTAGAGTTATTATTTTTCCCTGGTGGAATATCATGCATTTTGGATACATTTAAATAAAATTGTGAGCAAAAGTTCGCAGTACATAGGCCTAGGATTCGTTTTCAAGTGGCTTTATTTTGATTTTGAGAACGAAATATAAATTTGTGGCTCGTGTTACTTTTTATTCGTTTTTAAATTTCTCTGCAGTTCGTATTTCGTTACGCGTTACCGATACGTTTTATTCTCTATTTGTGAGTGGCTGTTGTTTTTCACTCTCGCATTAGTTAGCATGAGTGCTAACGAATGTTGAAACTGCTGTTTTCATGTTTAAAAAGCGATCTCTCTGTATGAAGCATATCTGTGTTTTTTTCTATGTGTTAATTTTTTCCTGTTAGACATTCGCCAACCTACGACCAAATAATTATCTTTCTACCTAACCTAACTTCAGGTTACGATGCAGAATAGGTGTCTTCACAAACAGATTTCAGTGGAGTTCAGTATCACTTGAGCCGCCTCATATAACGATGTTGTTGTTGTGGTCTTCAGTCCTGAGACTGGTTTGATGCATCTCTCCATGCTACCCTACCCTGTGCAAGCTTCTTCATCTCCCAGTACCTACTGCAACCTACATCCTTCTGAATCTGCTTAGTGTATTCATCTCTTGGTCTCCCTCTACGATTTTTACCCTCCACGCTGCCCTCCAATACTAAATTGGTGATCCCTTGATGCCTCAGAACATGTCCTACCAACCGATCCTTTCTTCTGGTCAAGTTGTACTACAAACTTCTCTTCTCCCCAATCCTATTCAACGATATTCTCGTTAATAACGCATCCAATTACTTAATCTGTCCGGTATTTTAAATATTTCAGATGGTTAATTGAAATGACAAGTGACCTTTAGTTCATACAGCACAGCTTGGTACGGAAGGTTTAGTTGATATCTTCTTAACATACTTCTACTTGGATGGTCATGACTGTCTTACTGAGGTGTGTCATTTATGTTGGGATCTCTTCAACTTTATTTTGTGTTTGGCATGCTTTTGCTTTGGAGTTGCTTTTCTATCCAAACATGAAATTTGTGCTATATCAAGACCCTCATTCAGTGTTACCTGCAATGACACATTTTTAATATGTGCTGGCATAAAAACGCCCACAGTGAAATATTATTCTGCAGCTGTTGATATCTCATATACCATGACAATGAAGAAACTGTAAAGTCAAAATTACAAAATAATTGCTATGTTAACATGCAGAATCCAACAGATTACTGAAATTTGGTGCCACTTAATCCATAATAGGAACTTCACACTTATAGTTCCATAAATATCACAGTACTGCTGTAACACAATCAGTTCACAGGTATATTCATCATATACTGATGCCTGGAGAGGTATGCTCCTAGTGCTTATAGTACTAATTAATAAAAGAATATTAAAATGGAATATGCATGTTGTTGTAGAACATGGTATATTGCCGTTAGGCCTAAATAATTTGTGTACTTCCATTAAAGTGTGACCTGTCAAGCTGATGTTGGTGGAAAATGAATGAGTATCCAGTGTTTTTTACTTTCACATACAGACACACATCTCTAGATCATGCTGTATATTGTACTGACTCCCACTACTTTGTTGTAGGTTTGTGAACTTCACTTCACCAAGTCTGACACCTGCCGGCATATGGAATGTTATGATGAAGTGAAAGGCACAAAGCTTACTGTCAAGCTTTCAAGACCAAGACTTAGAGAGGGTGCTGTCCCATCAGTGTTACCAGGCTGCCCAAGCTATTTGTCTACTCCATCCACCAGCGCCCGAGAAAGTGCAGAGGAATGGAGAGCTAGATTGGACAATGAACATCTTCTACAAGCAATTAAAGACAGTATAGTAACCAAAACAGAGTATGATTCGAGGAAGTTATTTTCTACTTTTGAAGCATTTCTGCAGTGCCTAGAAAGAGAAACCATTCCCAGAGAGTGGACCATTGTTAGGAGAAGTGACTGTGTCCTATTTCTATTGCTTGCTGTATTGCCTGCTCCATCTGTGTCTGTATCTGTTGTAGTGACAAATGATTTGCAGTTGTCTGCCTATCGAAGTAACACTGAGATAATAAAAATAGGCAGTAGCAAAATATCAGACAAACTTTCAAATATAAATGATTTGTTTACAGTGTAAGACAAAGTGAAAGAATTAGTCAGTGCAAAAGAAAATTCATTAAAAAGCCAGTGCCTTCTCATACAGGACATTTTAAATGACATGTGCAGTTCTGTAGATGAAGAAAAACAGAAACAAATTCAATTCTTAAGTGAGCAAGTTAAGTTGCTATGTAGCTGTGAGGAAAACTATAGATTTAATCCTCACTTTTCTCTCTTTTGTTGTTTCCTGCATTCTAACTCCCCTCAAGCCTATAAATTTTTGAGGTCATCTGGCAATCTTATTCTTCCTCATCCAAGAACTTTACAGAAAATATGTTCCTCATATACTAATGGTCCTCATAATGAACAAAATGAAGGTAGTATGCTCCTGTAGATTAAGGAAAGATTTAAATCTTTGCAGGAAAGTGATTGTACCATTTCTTTAATGATGGATGAAATTCATATTAAACCTTATTTTGATTACAAGGGAGGAAACATTGTGGGGCAGCATTTGATAGTGACAAGGCTGCTACTACAGCATATGTCTTTATGATACAATCATTGCTGTCTTCTTTTAAAGAAGTAGTGCATGTCCTTCCAGTGAGAAACCTTGTAGCTGAACAGTTATTTTTGTATGTGAAGAAAATATCATGTGGTCTTTATGACATTGGTTTCAAAGTTATTTGTGTAGTTAGTGACAACAATGCTATAAATAGGAAATCTATGGCACTTTTTAGCTCACCTCCAAAACTCAGTATAGTTTACCCACATCCAGTTAATCCAACTCAACCACTATTTTTTATAATTGATTCTGTCCACATCCTTAAGTTATTACGTAATAATTGGGTTAATCAAAAAGACTCTCAAGTTTTGCTCAAATATCCACAATTTGATGGAAGCAGTGATGATTGTCAGGTGTTAATGGCATCTTTTGAAGCATTGAGGCAGCTTCATAAGATTGAATGCAATGGTCTACTTAAGCACTCTTATGGTCTTTCTTTGAAGTCTCTTTATCCATCTTCACTTGAGAAACAGAATGTGAGCCTTGTTTTGCAGGTATTTAATGAATATACAGCTGAAGCCATTTCAACTGTAGGGGAACAGAAAAATTTGTTACATTACTGTTCCATTACTGCATAATTTATTAAAATTATACTTGCATGGTGGAAAATTGTAAATGTTAAGACAGTTCACAAAGGTGTTCGACTAAATGATCTCTTCCAGTGCCTTCTGTCTTTAAGTAATAATGATGAAAAATTAGTTTTTCTGGAAACGTTTCTTGTGTGGCTCGATAAGTAGAAGGACTTAGGCCTGAAAAATAATACCCTTTTAAAAGAAACCCATATAGCTCTGACACACACAACCTATGGTTTAATCGAGATGGAAAGGTACTGTACTAAAGCGCTTGGTTGCACTTATTTTTTGCCTGGAAAAATTCAAACTGATTCTCTGGAAGGAAGGTTTAACAGTTACCGATCAATGGCTGGCTCTCAGTATCTCATATCTGTGAGACAGATTTTTGAAGTGGAAGCGAAGATGAGGATGCAGAACATGTTACCACTCATGTTGAATTCAAGTACTTTTGGTAAACTGCCTGTTGCAGAAGCGTTCATCTTTAATTGTAATGATGACACAAAAGAGACTATACAAACAGACTCTGAGTTTATGGTTGACATTATGTATTTGGAGGAAGATTTCAGGCAGGCAGAAACATACCTTCCAATATTAACATATTTAGGATGGTATTGTGTTCGCAGTGTACTGAAGAAACAGCAGTGTGATGCGTGCAGCAAATACCTTCTCTTAGACAAAGAAATGTGCCTGCATGGTGAACAACGTCTTAGTTTAATGAAAAATTTGGACAGGGGTGGCCTGTTTTTCCCTCAGCCTGATGTTGTGAATGTTGTTATATACAATTACATTACTGTACAGAAATTAATATCTGCCTCTAATGAAAAAAAATTTTTGTCATCCAGCAGTCAAAGGGTGCTTGTTCAAAATGTAACCATAAACGCTGTTCAGAAGAAAAGTTTCTTCTTAACAGACTTTGTTTGCAGTAATGGTCATTCGGCAGATAAAATACTGAAGTTATTAGTCAAAGCATCCACAAATGCATTATTAAATAATTACATAAAGAAAAATAATGACACCTTTACTACTTCTTTTAAGAAACGGAAGCTTAGCACATTTTAATTTGCGCACAGTTTGCCTGCTAGAACATTTATCAGGTGTCACAGGAAATTTCTATTATGTCTCACACATTCAGTTACACTGAATTTGGTCCACTGAAAGCAGAGGCAGGTTCCATAATCCATATGGGATAGTACCTTCAACTGAATGCACCCTAATAGTCATTTGGTCCATATAGCCTGTAAGTTTTGGATAATTTGCTTCCAACAGTTTCAAATGTCAGAAAGTCACAACTGTTTCCATGCAGACTGTTCAGCTGAAGTAAATACTTTGTCTAGCACTAATGGCTAGTTTCAATCTCATCATTGTAAAAATTTATCAGTTTGTGTACACATCCATCTGTGCACTTGATCCTGGCCTAAGGTTGAAACTGGGCCAGTTTTTCCTAGTAAAGTTTTTATGTCTTTCAGCTATTCTATGCAGAAATATTTACATCTTCCTTTCAATTTGTTGAGCCTGTGCTACCCAACAAGAAGAAATCTGTTAAAGTAATTCTGTATTAAACTTCAAGTAGTTCATTATAACTATGTATGTAATTAGAGGCTATTATTTTGGCATGCAGACATATAAAACTTACAGTAGAATATTGCAATGCTACATAGGGAAAGCCAAAAATGGATTTCTCCCATTTTCCTGGATCAGAATGACACCAGGATGTTTCCTAATGTATGTACTTCTCATAACAGCTGTTCATCTAAATTTTGATACAAACTGTCAGTATTGTTGCATATGGGTAACAGTTATTGCTTTGGCTATATTATTTTACTGAGACATAGTTACATTCTAGTAGTTGCTTATTCCACTCACAGTTTGGAATAGTTTAATATCAGACACAGTAGTTGGTCTCCATTCCCAAATTTGCATCTCATCCAGACTGTGACCCTTAATTTGTTACTAATCTTATTGGTTTTTTTTAACTTTACTCATAAAACCCCTTGGTAGTGTGACGCTGTGTGTTAAACTTGGACTGCACATGTGTTTAATATGCTATAAAATTTAATAACAGCACACAGTTTGGCACTGAGTGAAAAGTGTGTTATTGAACTGTTTCTGCCGGTAGCTGTAGAGTCTTGTGTTACAGAAAATCACTTCACAGCACTAAAATACAGATTCGGTGTTCCATACAGTCAGTTTAATTGAAACAGTTTATTCTAACAGGAATAATGTGAAAGCTGGTGTTTATATAGTAATCAAGGAAAAGTTCTTCCCACCTATATACCGGGAGAGTATCCTTACAAACATTAAGGAGTGTCATGTTGCTGCATTTTATTTGAATGTCTAGGACATTATATCCTACATCATTCAGTTTAATTTGGAATCAGTGTAAAATTGTTACAGTTTTGATTTATGTTGTACATCTTTAGTTAATCCCAGAGTTAGTTTCTATGATTTAGTTTGTTTACACTTAAGTTCATTACAAGGAAATTGGCCTACTTCCAGCTTATGGCAGGGTTTTCAACAAATGTTGCATAGCTGTGCAGTAACAATATAAAAGAGTTCTTTCAGTTGTGAATAAGGTATTCAACTGTAATGTGATACCTGTGATATGTCGTCGTACTCAGTATTACCATTACTTATTAGTTTCCAACGACTAGCTACATTTTCACTTCGTTGAATGTCCTTCAGTAGTGCCTCATCCCAGTGACACCTTTATATCTTGGTGCATACATTCCAACAAATGTTTGTTGCTCTATTACTCTGTCTCGGTTAATACATTTGTCAGCAACATAAGTCATTGTTAGTCACAATTATTAAATTTTATAGACAGTAAGACTGGTAATGTAACCTGTTACACGTGTCTGACATGTTTTGGAACTGTGTCATTTTTCACAAAATACAACATATCAGATGTGTACAACTATTCAATCACTCTGAAAGTAGAAAAGGCTTGCTGCCTTTTAACGTGGAAATCGTGATCTATTTCTGCAATGGAACTATGTTGTGCCCTGGATTTTGTAACAGTGTTTTCAGGAAGTAGATGTACATGTCTGACGTAAATAAATTATTGTTCATTACACCTAGTGTTTTATACATCCTACATTAACATAAACTATTAATAATTACATTATTTTAAGCATGCTGAGTACTACTGTTCTCAGGTTACAGTAATTTTTCTACATATTACAAAGAATTGAACTTGCTGTAATCACCAGCAGTGATTTCTGATCTATCCCTGGAGTTACTAAAGTGCATATGTGAATTGTAGTGTCCCTTGTTCTGAAGTGTAATACAAGTCATAGTATTGTATACATAATTCCCTTTTTTTTACAGGATAGCTTGATTCCCTTAATGAGTCACTGACGCCTGCAGTCGCGTAGGTAGACACTTAATGAAATTTTATTACGAAATACAGTTTCAAACAATGGAACAAATTAATCTAGAAATAGGTTAAATTTATTATTGACGTTTTTAGTTTGACACATTGTCTCATCCCAACTGCTGCAAATGTCTGCTGAAGGTTTGTAGATTTTCACTGCTGACTTACGTAAATGTCCTGTTGATAAAACCACGTTGTTTGCAGAGCTTACAGCACGCATTTTGAACAGCTGACCATTATGGTCAGGAATACACCTAAAATTTCACTTAAACATATGTTGCTAATTCTTTTATCTGCAGAGTATTGTCAATCAGGCTTGTAAAGTTCTTTGCCACTCTTGTGAGAAATCAACAACTGCACACGGCTCATTACATTCTCAAAATCTGCCATATTTTGACCGGAAAGAAAATTTACTTACAATAACAACGCATAATTGTTTTTGTTTCTGAGAACAGGTGAGTTAAAAGTGATTGTTTGCTTGGGGAATGTACTGAGCTTTCCTGAGGGAGCTCTATAAATAGTTACACAATATTTATTTAGGATACTGAAGGCAGAGGAATTTAATATTATACACCGTATTTGTGCAGAATTTTTCAAGTGAGTGTACATAATAGTCGTCTGTTCCAGAAAGAATGTACTTTATCACAGTACATTTTTCACAAATTTACCTTGCTTTGTCTTGTATATCGCAATATTATTTACATCCCGCACTCGTACGTTTTCACATATTGATAAGTCTTAAGCAATTACATTACCGATAAAAAAGAATTACGAACTATAGCTTCTGCTATATCGCGATTGATAAAGTTACGTATTTTAACGATACGGCAAAGCACTCTCCTCTTTGCGTGGTATCATTTGCCAAGATCTAGTTTGGTTATCTCCAGCGGTTTACGAGATATGAGACGCGTTATGAATATTTCATTCCCGCGCGTTGCGATCGGGAAGTGAAGTTGCTGCAGATGCTCATTTTTTTCGAGATAGGAAGCAGATATTTATCTAAAGTTTTACGAAAATTTCAAAACCTCATCTGTATTTCATACTCAGCAATAGAATGTATAATATCCATCAAAAACAAATTCATAGCGACCTCTATTTTTGATGACAACGTTCTCAAATTTGATATTCATCTCTGAAATACCACAATAGTTATGAGCATTATCGAAATGATTGGCACTTCATCATGAAGCTGCCATGTAAAGCTAAAAGTATTTCAGAAATTAATTATTTTTTGCGGAACAGGTTCTGTAAAACCGTTTGACAAAGATTTGCAGGCCGTGCGTCTCGATACTTTAAGCGCAGCGCCAACCCTGACCCGCTTTGCGTGACGTCACAATAGCGCGCCGCGGCCTTCTCTTTAGGTGGTGGTGGTTACCGCCGATAGTACGAAGGATGAATAGATAGCTTAAATCTATCGTTGGCCTTGCTGACTATCGACAGTGCGTACCCCTTTTTCATTGTATGATTGAAAATTAAAATATGTGTCAGTTTCACTGCACGTGGACAAGGTTGTGTATGATTTCATTTAGGTGGATAGGACGCTACGACCTCGAGGGAAGTCGTGTGCGACACCCGTCTACGTAATGCATATACTTTGTTTTGCATTTGATCGTACCTTAACGGTTTGTGTACGTATTTTCTGCATTTCCCTAAACGAGCGTGGGAAACCGTCTAAAAACCACACTCAGTGAGACCGACGTACCAGCCACTACAGTTAATCCGCCGCGCTGATTCGATACGGTTCTGACTCACCTGCACGGTACGCTACACGAACAGGTTAGTTAGCGCTTTACATATATTACGTAAACTATAGTACCTTCATACAGGAACAGTTCATTCGTTAAGATGAAAGTGGTTTTCCTCCCATTTCCTTTACTAGCATGTTGTATTCTTCTGTCAGAGATTATCTACATTGAGTATTATTAGTTTTATTCGATCATGTTTTCAAGTAATCTTTAGCATTTATCCTCCCTCATCCTTACTTCTATATCTGGGGGAGCCTCATCAGTTTCAGTTGGATAGTATTTACAATCACTTTAATTTGTGTCGACTTGTCCCTTATTTCTTGGATACAACTAAATACTTCAGACTCAGCTACTCAGTCATCGTCTTCAGACAGAGGCAAAAGTCAGTTCGGGGAAGTTATAGGATTCAATAACAGATCCATTAATGTTCTCGATATATACAGTATAGACACCTCAGGTCAACAAAATGATATAGAACAAAAAATTCCGTAAAATATGAGTTTTTCTGCTTAACTCATAAAAAACTCAGTCTATAAAGTTTCTCTCCTTAATTCCTGTCAATAATCGTAAGCAATTTGCCGGCAGACTACCGATTTCGGTCCGTAATGATCATCTTAAGATCTGCCAGGGAAAGGGAAACCAAATACTATTGCAGGAAAAATTACATCTTGTGAAAAATAAATCATAAAATGAAGATAACAATTGCATATGTATATAAAACACGAGCTCCTAAGTATAATGAGACATGCATAAATAAAACAGATGGAGCCATGTGTTACACAAATATGATAAAGATAAACTATCAGCGTCATCAGAAAACATAAGATATAAATTAATCAAAAAAAATATGTGTGTAATCTTATGGGACTTAACTGTTAAGGTCATCAGTCCCTACGCTTACGCACTACTTAACCTAAATTATCGTAAGCACAAACACACACACCCATGCCCGAGAAAGAACTCGAACCTCCGCCAAGATCAGCCGCTCATTCCGTGACTGCAGCGCCAAAGACCGCTCGGCTAATCCCGCGCGACACGTCTACTTCATTGAGCTGATCGACTGTGATTGAACTTGTCAGAACGTACGTCTGATGTTCGAGGTCGAAAAACAGTCACGCACTACCGAGCTACGACAAATTGTTTATCAATAATGTGATCAGAGAGGTTTATCCTGTGCTGTAGTATTATAATTTAAGACAACAAATATAAAAATCGGCGTGAATCCTTTTTTTTTCATTGAGAGAAAAAAATATTTATCTGTGAAAGGTGCAACATATTTTACATCGTCGACGACTCACTGATGACGCATAACAGGGGTTGAACAAAATTATGGAAAAACCGTGAAACATGCATACGCGAATACAGATACTAGACAAACTGCAGATTGCGCTGTTGTATTTGACCACGAACGGCACATGTTCAGTACGCTGCAAGTGTAAGCTGTTATCAGAACGTGCCCTGTAAAGTTGTCAGTGCATTACGTCGGACTTAATTGAATTCCAACGTAGGTTCATAGTTGGAGCTCGTATTGTGGGTGGTTCCGTAACCACCGTAGCCAAAATTTTTAGTGTTTCAAGAGACACATTATCGAACATTTATTCCACATTCACGGGCCGGCCGTGGTGGCCAAGCGGTTCTAGGCGCTTCAGTCTGGAACCGCGCGATCGCTACGGTCGCAGGTTCGAATCCTGCCCCGGGCATGGATGTGTGTGATGTCCTTAGGTTAGTTAGGTTTAAGTAGTTGTAAGTTCTAGGGGACTGATGACCTCAGATGTTAAGTCCCGTAGTGCTCAGAACCACTTGAACCATTTTCAACCACATGCACGGAAGGCGGAAAAATTACATCCGGTAAGTCATAACGCAGATGACAGTGTGTTTCCAGTGATCATGACAGATAATCGTTGAATGTTGCACTCGCGAGCACTGTCAGCTCCGAAACAACACGAATGGAGCTCCATAAGCACCATAAAAAGGGAAATGCATGGCAAGCTGGCATTCAGAAACGACTCTCCAATTATGCAAACACGAATAACAGGAAGAAGTCAGCCATAAAACCTTGACTACGGAGCAATGGAAGAGAGTCATTTGGTTGCCTTGTTCACACTAACTTCTGGTCGAGTTTACGTCTCAAGAGTGAAACATGGTGGGGATGCAGGGATGACTTGGGTAGCTACATCGTGTTATTCCATAGGCTCCAGTAATTACTCTTCAAAATACACCACTGGCCATTAAAATTGCAACACCACGAAGATGACGTGCCAGATACGCGAAATTTAACCGACAGGAATAAGATGCTGTGATATGCAAATGATTAGCTTTTCAGAGCATTCACAAAAGGTTGGCGCCGGTGGCGACACCTACAACGTGCTGACATGAGGAAAGTTTCCAAGCGATT